>NC_140401.1:12899166-15788333 GCF_056956725.1 Heliconius melpomene rosina
GTGAATTTTTCAAAATATAGATTCAGATATGAATCCACGACCATTGCCTTATTAGAAAAGTCTTAAACACAGAAAAAACAAAATATAATACATAAAACATATTAAGAAATAGTTATATCAAAACAATATTTTTCGTGGAGTCTTAACTGTCCTGGGAGCGAGGGCGGAAATCCAATTTCAACAGGCAGAAGATTCAACCATCAGTCAAGAGTAAACTTAAATCCTTGGAAACAGTGGGTGGAAAAGATGAATGTACATTCACTGATAATTTATGAAGACTCGTTTTAAATCTAGTTTGTGAGAGCAAATTTGAGATATCCTTATTTTGGTTGTGTAATAAAACAAAAATAAATATATAGAACATTCTTAAAATAATTAATTGAAATCCCACGATTCCCACGAAAATCTTACAAATATTTCTTTAGAATATTATAAGCCAACTAGTTTTTACTTGTGGCTTCGTCCTTGTCGCCTAGTTACATCTAAGTGCTAAGTGCATTGACTAAAATGATGTAGTAAATAACATTGTTCTAACAATATCTAACACGCAAATATTTTTCTTCTTCCTCTCTCAGCAAATCATAAATTTTTAGAAAGTTTTACAATAAATATAAAATAAATTATTTAATCAATTTTGGTGAACAACATTATTTAAATTGGTATATCTTTTTATTTATAAACCAATTGAATTAAAACAAACACGCTAAGCGTACGTCACGAAGCGTCACGAGCACGTCAAAATATAATAATGAGAACTTCAACTAAATCGATTAAGCTGATTCTGAGATTAGTGTGAACGTTTGTTCACAGACAAATAAAAGAACGGACAATTTTTTTTGAGAAAATAATTGCTTAAATTTTATTACACACTAGTGGACCCGGACGCTGCTACGCCTGCTTGAACTATAAGAATATTTATTAAATATTATATAATATATTTATTTTTATAAGGATGAATATCAAAATATAAGTTCATTTTGGGTGACGTTTTCTTAAAACAACAAAGAAACTTTGCAAACCGGTGCTTAGCAACGACGGTTGTTATTAACATGGCAGAATAAATTGCATGTCAAATTAATAAGTATTTTAATTTATTAGTACATATGTGTAATGTAATGTTATATAGCCTACTAGTGGACCCGGACGCGGCTACGCCTGCTTGAACTATTTATGAAATTATTTTCAGTTTTCATTAGAATTAGTAAGAAAATATAAGCCTAAATAATCAAAAAGAATTATAAGTAGAGACATATTATTAGAAAAAATATCTGAGTTATTGAAATGAACCAACAAAAGAAGTAAAAGTAAAGTATATTCTTATATATTCAAGTAAAGGATATTCTTAATATATATAAGTACTTAAAGTTTTCCGTGCGTGCGTACTTACTCGTAGATATCGACTCTATGAAATAACTAAACATTTTTCTATATTAAATAAGTTAATTTTTGCGAGCAATATCAAATAAAATAAGAAGAGAACCAAAGTGTAATTTAAATAAATTATAAACAGCAAATAATTACATAAAAATTAACAATAGTTCGAAAATGTATGAAAATTTAAAAAACCATCAATGTCATTTGCCCGTTCGCGTCGGTCATACTCATACTATGCCGTTGCTTAGCAACGACGGTTGTTATTAACATGGCAGAATAAATTGCATGTCAAATTAGAAAGTATTTTAATTTATTAGTTTATATGTGTAATGTAATGTTATATAGCCTATAGCACTTCTGAAGAATGCAGCTTTTATACAAAACAAAAACAAAGTAAATCGGACCAGTAGATCCAGAGATCTTAGCGTTCAAACAAACAAACAAACAAACAAACAAACTCTTCCGCTTTATTATATTAGTATAGATAGCACTTCTGAAGAATGCAGTTTTCATACAAAACAAAAACAAAGTAAATCGGACCAGTGGATCCAGAGATCTTAGCGTTCAAACAAACAAACAAACAAACAAACTCTTCCGCTTTCTTATATTAGTATAGAAGTATAGACTAGCGGACCCGGACGCGGCTACGCCTGCTTAAATATAAGAATATAATTTCTATAGAAATAATTTCAATCTAGATGAAATGCTAAAAATGACTATTATATTTTTCATAAGGATGAATATCATAATGACGCGGTAACGAACGCGGTCGCGTAGCGACGATAGATTAGTATAGATAGATTGAAGGAGTTACAAATTGACCTAATAAAATCGTGTTAAAACAATTCAAAATTACATTTTTTAAATAACCTCCATAGTTTATGAACGTTAGCATTTTTTCTTTTACGCGTTTCCCGGCAAATTGAAAGACTGTTACATTTCAGTAAGATTTATGAGTTAGAGCCGTCTATTTATCAAAGCCTTATATTCAGAAATATAGCGGATCTCGACGCCATTCACCCTCGATTATTCCACTGTGAAAAGTTAGCTCTGTTTTTTGGCATCACAAATTCTATTTCACGATCATTGGAAGAAATATAAGGTTTGCAATTTACTTTATTATAATGCGTGGGTTCTTTTTATGCGGACGTTATCCAATTTTACATTGTTATTACAAATGCTTATTTGATTTAGGACCTTTTGTTTTATTCGCCTTTTGGTAAAATTGATTGGTGGCGATGTATCGATTTGTATTTAGTAATAGCGTTTTTCGAATGAAGGAAAAATAAATTGTTTTCAGTTCCCGTTGCCCTCTTTTCGCTCAACCCTTCCCCCTAAGTTGGGATTGACCCCATAGCTCCAATTACTAATTACAAATATTCAAAAATATATAAAACTAAATGTACACGATTAATCCGGGTTAAGAATTTCTTTAAAGTATAATATGTAAACATCTCAAAGACTAAAGAATATAGGTTCCTTCTGCTTACTTACTTTATATGCAGGATACAGCGTGATACTAAAAAAAGAAAACACATAAGAAAATCTATACACACTGATTAATGGGGAGAAATATTTCAAAGAAATCTTCGCCAACTTGTCATTGGATATTAAGCCAATATAAGCCAATGACATATTATGATATGTAAGTCATTGCTAATTTCCTTTGACAAATTGTCCTGGAACTGCTCCAGAAATACTTGACTCTAAGCATTGTGAGGCGAAACATTCTATTGTAGGAAATTTGTATGAAGATTTCTATTGTTACTGTCACAGATAAAATCTCGGCGACTTATGTGACGTATTCGGAAGGATAAGCGTGCTAACTTTAGAAAATATTTCATTTTTTTATTGTTTTTATTAACATGTTTCTACTTTTAGTATATCCTAAAAGATTCTTCTGAGGATCTTTTCAGAATTTCTTTAAAAATAAATAATTTAAAATAAATCAGATTTACGCTGTATCTTGCACACAGCAGAGAAGAAACTCAGTGTCAAGACACTCCGTTAACCACTTTCTGGCGAACTCTGGAGCTGTTGCCTGGACACCAGAGCTAAGAAATGGAAATATACATTTAAATAAATATTTCATTTCCTCGAGTGAGGATCGAACCCCCAACTAGTCGCATTTACTGTCACACTCACTTTATAAAGATTGCGTAAGCTGTGAAACCAAAGACAAGGGACATACATACAGACCAGGAACACCAGATTCATGACATTTACAATTCAAACCCACTAATCCTTAAAATCGCATATAGTACAAACATATTCCACATCCCTCATCAAAAATCACTAATTAACAAAAGGCAAACGAGTTAGATTGTCTTATTTTAACGATCACAATTTAGAAACAGGCGCGAGAAACGTCTACCAAATGATAGCCAAGATTTATTACAGGCATTTGTCCGGAGTCGGAGCCACTTGGTGAATTTAGGACGGTACAGTGAAAAAGTGGTGTCTACATTTTCTCGTCACCTTCCTTTGACTTGGTTCTTTGTATCAAATGATGATTCACTAACTTTGAAGAGTTCTCCAGAAAGGATTACGTTGGCAGGCGTATTTATCTGTTCCGTTGATTTCATTGAATTGTTAGGAAAAACCTTTTTCTTGCTCATAAAATTGTGTGGAACTATAATAATGAATTATATTTAAATGTCATATTGTTTAGGTAATTTTAATTGTACGTGAAATTTGAACCGTATCGAAATTTATATATTTTTGTATGCTAAGTTTTAAATCACTCTCTGCTACAGAGTTGGCAGTTGGCATTGTATCTTAAGTAGCGAAACTCAATATTACGCTTTTCTCGTAACTAGAGCGAGGAATTGAAAATATATCATCATCAGACCGAATCGAACCCACGACCATCGTCGCGTATAGCGAGACGCTGCGCCACAATGTCCCCTTTGTTAATTTTAATATATATTTTTTTTTAATATTACTTTTACTATTATTATAAGTGTTGTATGTAACAACCTAATTTCATAATTAATCTCTTCGAGAGTTTGTGACGTCGTTTGGCATTGTCAGACATGATAACTGTGGTTTGAAGTCCCACTCGGGAGACTTTAATCCTGTAATTTTACAGGATATTCATTGAGGTCAAATACGTAAATGAAAAAAAAATAGTTCTAATATTCCAAATGGAGATTGTTTTTTTATTCTCTCCGTCACATAATAAAATAAAAGGCACAATTTTACTACAATCAAAATAAAGGTAACAAGTTCACTACTTTTTAATTACACTTGTTACAAGTTTTTCATCAAAAGTTGGGGCGGTGTTCCATTATGTAAGAAAACCTCCATTCCCTGGTAAATTTAGTTTTAATCCCGGAACAAAAGCCAGTCTTGAAAGAGATGTACTACTTGCACGACCATTTTATAGTTGGCTTTATTTTTCATTTGGAACTTGGTGTTTGAGCTTAGGGTTTGAACCATATTTTGTATGTTCTTCACCGTTTAGTTTTTATATGTGGCGTCACTCGCGTGGTGTATTGGAAATAACTATGAATGGAGTACAGTGTGTTATATTGATTCCAATATCATTAATCATTCGATTATCGTGAGGAAATGATTGTAGCTTATGATCTAGACCTTGACCTTGAAATAATTATTATCTAACACAAAATAAATTTTCAATTTCGGATTAGTAGTTTCTGAGATGATCTTATTTAACTATGCAAACTTTATTATGTTTCGCACTGTATCCTACATGTAGCAGGGTATTCAGAGGGAGCCTAGTGTTAAGACACTTCGTTGTTCACTTTCCGCCGATCACTTTCATTTTCTCTAGTGGGGATCGAACCCACAACTTGTCGCGTTTACAGTCAAACGCTTGCTTTTAATGGTGTTAATATAACCATAAATATTTGTAAACTTTCTCTAAATTGTAGTCAAAAACAAAATAGAAGCTTTTTTTTTACTTTTATATAAGTAAAAAAAGCTCTTCTACTGAGGGTTCCGTACCAATTTAGGGGTTTAAAAAGTTGCCAAACTTAATTTTGTGGGCATATACACTGAATATCAGTAAACGTAATCAACAATACAAATATCTAAAAAGATAAAACTAATGTTTGAATTTTCTTTATTCATTGTTATAAACAAGTATACTTATTTAATAAAAAAATCTTTAATTATTAGTAGATACAAAATATATTTGTGTCACTAATTTCTACCATCATGTCATATATAAACAAACATCTCAACTAATATCTAAACCACTAATAAAACTACCATTTAATAAGAAGCAAAGTGCCAAACTGTTCGACGACGTGTCAAGTTGTTATCGCCTTAACCCTTCTCCTTTCATCAATAAAAGTTTGCTAAGCATTAATAGGCTCTCTCTCGATATATAAAGTAATACAAAATAGTCGACGATAAGAATAAATAATCGAATAACGTTATTTAAAAAATACAAACAAAAAGCTTTTATCACCTTTGAGGACGTAACGGCAGTGGGTTCAATTTAAATTAGACAGACTTAATTATTATTATTTTTGTAGCCATGGCAAAACAAGACAAAACGCAGCGTTGAGTACCGCCATCCGATAATTGGGCAGAAAGTGGAGAATGGATTATCTTTATCCTGGTTCCTGAACCATAACGTGATTCAACCGGATAGTGAGATGGGTTATAACTGGCTGGAAATGGAAATGGCTTGTTGAAACTTTACATAAGGATTTCCACTAATAACATTTATGAACGAATAAAGACAGCGTAGAAGTAAGGTCTACAAGTATACATGTTATAATTAATAAAATATAAAGTTTTACTATTTTTAGTCTTTATAATAAGAATTTTCTTTGAGAACATAGTGGCTCTATCTAACTGTATGATATATATTAAATACTATTCATAATATATGTTATATTATCATATACTAAATAAAGCGGCCGTAAGATTTCCGTCAACTCCTTATCAAGAACGCCCTCTCATCAGGACCGTAATAAGTGTTCCGCAAAACTGTCCTCAGATAACAACTTGGTTAACACAAAGTTCCAATGTTTTGATGGTAACATTGTAAATAGGATGGATTAGAATGAAAATACACATATGAACGAATGTAGGTTCGATTCCCACTCGGGGAATTTTTAATATTTTCATTTTCTCACTTTTTAAGTCCGCAATTCGATACGCAAACTCTTGAAAATTTAATGAAAAATGGGAAAATAGTGTCTTAGCACTATATTTCGATTGCCCCGCGGCATGCAGCGTAATATATAAATATTTTTTTCATTGTTAAAATAAAAAAAAAACGAGCACAAAGGTTATTACTATATTTTTTGTATGTAATATCACTAGTATACTCATATTTCTACAAAAGATCAAAGTTCAAAATTTCACTCAACCGCCTTCCAAGACATTAGATGTAACAAAAATAATTTAATTTCACCGTTGTGTACTTTGCTCTCTTTAAGCCATCTTATCTGATCTTACCAAGTAATTTATATGCATTTGATCTTAGAATTTATCGCGAAACGAGCGTTTATATCTCAAAAAGACTGGAATGAAACGACTCTATTCTGAAATAATCCTTAAAGGGCTGCTATTTTGACTTCCCTCTGATATAAATAGTCCGCGGCTGCCTGAAAAATTACGTTTCTCGCTATTCGTTTGTTTTGTGCCGCTACAGTGTTCCTTCTTTTATATTCGTACACTGGAAATCGAACCTTATACAATGGTGGTAGAGTCCCAAGTCGTTAGGTAGTTGTTATGGAAATTGCTTCACGCAATGTATTGTGAGGTTCAAGTGGAGATGTATGTTGGAGGCTTATTATTTGTTATGTAAACATTAGCGTTATACCCGGATTATATACTTGTTACATATTTATATCGTTGATATAGGGCAGTAGTAAGAGTTAACGGAAGGGAACGGAGAACGTAAGAAGAGGAACGGAGTGTCTTAACACTTGGTTCCCTTTGCCTCTGAAGGTGATTTAAATTTTATTTAATTTTTAGTCAAAATCAGTTGTTTGACTTTTACAATATTTTAACAATTATATTGTTTGTTGACGTTAACGTGACGGTTGTGAATTCGATGCGATTTTAACACGAAGGAGTAAATTATTTTTATATTCTCACTCTGTTAACAAGAAAAAGCACTGCGTTGAGTTCCACTACTTAGCACTCATTAACTCTGCGGAAAATGGGGAGTAGAAATAATGTCTCAACACTAAATCCCCTTCGCATACTCTCCTATCGGAATACTGTGGGAATTGAGTGTGACTCGCAAACGAAGAGTTCTATACACTAAACAAACATACTTGATGCTCTTTCTTTGTTATAAAATTCAAAATACATTTTCAATGTAAAGCTTTTAGGTAATACCCACATATATAAAGTTAACTTCAGCTTACAGTAACCCGAGCATCTAAACTTAGAATTAATTAACCGAATAAAATGCACTAATGCACTTTTAAATATGAACAAGCTTTACACTTTAAACAAAAAAAATGCAGTCTGTTCCAATAGGACATACACCTGTAATGGTCTGAAACACTTGATTTTGTAGTGTCGTGTTTAACTAGTGGTTTTTTCAGTTTCACGCTATATCCCGCACGTGTAAGCAGCGTAGCCCTTTGCCTCGATATCAGAGCGGAGAAATGAGAATATGAAATATTTAATTTCCTTGAGTGGGAATCAAACCCACGACCTATCTTGTTTACAGTCACACGCGAGTTCAAATCAATAAGTGTGGAATAATACTTTGAAAATATAAGGGAACAACTTTTTTTTCACTATAGAGAAAAGAAAATATTGAAAATTAAAAATATTGAAAATCTTATATATTTATTGGAGCACACGCATACAGTAGCACTATCAAAGCATAGTGGAAATACATCCCAGTATAAGCATGGTGGTCCTGGGTGCGATCCCTACACCAGGGGGAATCTTTTTCAATTCCTCGCTCTCGTAACACTTTAAAGAGTGGCGTTAAGTTCAGACACTCAACACACAATATCTCAAAAATTAGGCAGTGTGTAGCCAACGATGTGTTTAACCACTAAGTTCCCTCTACTAACCCTACACTGCTAAATGCGGAATGCAGTCTAAAACAATAAAAGTGTATATAAATTGTTAACAAAGCTAACATTCTGCATACATATATTATAAATAAACTGATTGCAGCAAACAATTAGTTTTCTCTTAATGTATAATTAGTTTGCGTGCGGATTGTAAAACAACGAGTGAGGTAATGTACGTTTAGATGCGTTTCCTGTTTGTTTCATGTTTTATAAAGAAAAATCAGTTTTAATTAATTTATGGATGCATAAATAATGAAAGATATGTGTTGTTATTTTAATCCGTCATGGCGCAGGGGATCAAGCGTGTGACTGCGGCGGTTGAAGGTTCGATTCGATGAATTATTATTTGTTAATATTTTAATTTCAATGCATTATCTTAAAAAATCGGCGGAAAATGGAGAACGGAGTGTTAACATTAGGTGTTTTTAAAGCCGTTGCGACACTTGTGGATTCGGTTACCGTTTAGGGGATTTCTTTTTTCATTTATTCGTATTGGTAACAGGACAACACGCGGCGTGGAATCACCACTCAACATATAATTTGTCGAAAATTCCCCTATAGTAATTCCTTTAACTAAGTAACTCACTTATAATTAAATAAAATTAAAATTAAATCAGCTTCACACCGTAACCAGCACACTGTAGAATAAAGTAATACTCCGTTCCCCACTAATTTATTAAATATTTTAATTTGTTAATATTTATGTAAGCAGAGAAAACCTTACAGAGTTCAACACTGTTTTTGTCGACTTTTAACCAGTTAATAAATAATCAACAAAACCTACTTTAACATGCCATCCCCAAAGATAAATGCAATTTAAAAAAAATATTACCTTACCACAAAATATTTAACAAAAGATAAAAAAAAAGATTCATACAGCTCTCGACTGTTAATAATGGAAAAAAAGCCCCCTGTATTGAATACAAAGTGAAGCGTACGAGCCTAACCCAATAACGATTGCGGCACTGTATCAAAAGCGCTGCCTCTACAGATATTAAACTAGTTACATACATCGGTCACATACGATTTAATATGATTAAAACAGTTTAGCATTTTAAAATATGGACGCCATTTTTTTTTATTTGCAGTTTCAAAATGTCTGGATTGATTGATATAGATTTATCGAGCAAATATAATTTATATAGAAATTTATTTTAATATTTATAATGTAATATTGTTAAGACATTTCGTTCTCCATCCTCTGTCAAATTTTCGAGACATTGAGTGGTGGTCGATAATGGAGAAATGAAAATAATTCATTCTTGAAAGTAGGGATCGTGTAACCATCACATTTACAGTAAGACGTTATTTCTCTGTGCCACGACGGTTTTTTTAGGGTAGGGTAGGCAGAGGAAACATGGGAGCCTAGTGTTAAGACACTCCGCTCCCTATAAAGATCCGTTTCCCACTTTCCGCCGGAATGAAGGCATTCCGCGTTGAATGGCGGAAGTATTCGCTGCGCTTTACCTTGTTGACAGGAGAAGAAATTGAAAATATGAAATATTTGTTCTAGAGTGGGATTTAAACACACAACCTGTCGCATTTTCAGTTACTCGGTTGAACTTTTTAAATTAATTATTTTAAAGAGGCACAATCCGTTGTTGAGTAACATATACCATCTACGAAAACATTAAATAAAATGTTATGGGGTTTAACATTAGGTAAGAATACATAAAATTAACGTAAACTAACTATAAAGGTCATAGATAAAGTGGTTATAAATTTTTACTATTACTATAATAGCTACGTTAGTTCCTTTCGCAAGCAAATGCAACGAAAACGGGAGTTTATATTTAAGTGTCATTGTTATTGTTTGAATTTAGTATACATAAATTGATGTGTACAGGTATTTTCATTTATAATTATAATATAGAAAAAAATCCAGATTTCCAGGATTTGTATGAAAGTGGGGGGCGCAGTCTTAAAACTACGATGCTTCTGTTCACCCCACTATACGCGGGATACAGCGTGAACAAAAAAATATTAAGTAATAAGAGTTCTATCGTTTACCAAACTTATGCTGTGAACCTAGATAATATTTAAATACCATTCAATCTTACATACATACAAATAAAAAAAATACACCATAAATAAATAAAAAAAAACTCTTTTTTATAAATACTGAAAATCATACAAAAATTGAACATCACCAAGCCCAATGACACAGCAGATGTTACATTTTTAAGTGGCACCTAAATAATCCAATGACTTGCCAAATCTTTAGATGAACCTGGCGGCCAAGTGCGGCCAAACTCTCGTCACCTATCTTGAACTTTATGCCCCTTTATTTCCTTATTGCCACTAAAGCTGCTTGAAAAATAATCGCCCTATCTTTTGGAACGGTGCTCTGTTCATTTTATTGACAACATATTTCAGAAAGCAGGAGGAAAATGAAACAACAAGCGATTATGATAGCTTAGTAGAGCATGCATTTAACAATGGATTAGATATCAGACGTTTTATATTACATTTCTGTGTTAAGTACGTTTTAAGTAATTTAATTTTTCTATTTCGCTCTACTAAGCCGAGCGTAGCGTTCGGTAGACAAATGGAAAACTGAATATTTTGGCACTAGATTCTCCTTCTACACTGCTACGCTTCCCTTCTTTTAATGAAAAAATTACAGAACTGACCCACCGTAAGTACATTCAATCAATCAATCAATCAAATCAGCCTTTTCGGGTCCACTGCTGGACATAGGCCTCTCCCAGGGTGCGCCAAAGCTCCCGATCCTCCGCCTTCCGCATCCAGTCGAAGCCAGCAACCTTCTTCAGGTCGTCGGTCCATCGAGCTGGAGGGCGCCCTACGCTACGCACGCCGATCCGCGGTCTCCACTCAAGGACTCATCTGCTCCAACGGCCATCGGTCCTTCGACAAAAGTGTCCAGCCCATTGCCATTTCAACGTACTAATTCTGCGAGCGATGTCGGTAACTCCGGTTCTTTTCCGGATAACCTCATTTCTGATTTTATCTTTCAAAGAGACTCCGAGCATAGCTCGCTCCATAGCACGTTGGGCGACTTGGAGCTTATGGACTAGACCGACTGTTAGCGTCCACGTTTCGGCACCGTATGTCATGACTGGCAAAACGCACTGGTTGAAGACTTTTGTCTTCAGACATTGCGGAATTGGCGACGAAAAGATTTGACGTAGCTTGCCAAACGCTGCTTAACACAGTTGAATTCTTCGATCAGCCACCAGAACATTATTTTTGCTTATTTAACCCAAAAATGTGGAAAAATTATGCATAATTAATAAATAATCTTTATTTTCAACCTAATTTATAAACAAAATATATTGTATACCAGTGATTTGTATATCTTAGAAACGTAGAGTATAATTTGTGAGTATTGCATTAGTGTTTATATTTGCACTGCAAACACTATATATTTCAGACCCAGGGTAAGGTTAAACTAAATTTGTGGAACGTGGAAACTCCTGTACGTTTGCTTGGACTTTTCAGCCTTGCGGCTAGCGCTGGAGGCGTGTAAACTTTTTGCTGCTAATATAGCGTCAAGCATATTATTTTATTATATTAGGGTACTATAACTGTTGGTAGGTTTAATAAATGATTCGGAATCATTATATAGAATTCATCTGCTAGCATCATAATAATCTATATATATAAAAGGACTTGTCCTCACTGACTGAGGTAAGACGCACGCACAGCCGTAACCGCTGTGCGTAGAAACGTTAAATTTGGACAAAAGTTTACTTTCGTAATCTGGACATCCACTAAGAAGGGATTTTGAAAAATTTTAACCCTAAAGGGGTGAAATAGGGGTTCAAAGTTTGTATGGAAAAAAAATTAAATCGGCACCGATTTTTATAAAATTTGAAATTTAGATTTTTAAAAGTATTTAATGGAACACGTATTTCATCGTTTTCTAGAATTCTCCCCCTAAGGGTGCAAATAAAGGGTTGAAAGTTTGTATAGGTATGTTTTAAATCGTCACCAATTTTTATAAAATTTGAAATTCAGACTCTTAAACGTATATAATTAAACACATGTTTCATGGTTTTCTAGAATTCACCCCCTAAGGGTGCAAATAAGGGGCTGAAAGTTTGTATGGGAAAATTTTTAAATCGCCACCGATATTTATAAAATTTGATATTTAGACTCTTAAAAATATTTTATTGAACATATGTTTTATGGTTTTCTAGAATTCACCCCCTAAGGGTGTAAATAAGGGGTTGAAAGTTTGTATGGAAAAATCTATAAATCGCCACCGATTTTTACAAAATTTTAAATTTAGACTCTTAAAAATATTTCATTGGACACATGTTTCAGGGGTTATTAGAATTTACCCTTAAATACGCAAGCGAAGTTGCGCACGTCCGCTAGTATAGGATAATCATATGAACTGTTGAAGACGGAGTAATTTATCACTAAATTCTCTTTGCTTATCCCGCAAAATTTGTAGAATAAAAAAAACATTTATCTCTGACTCTACAGTACAAAGTTAGGTTGAAACATATCTAATGAGTAATTTAACGAGAGCCGAAGTTTCACACTAAACTACATATTTGAGTTTCTGTGTTTAACTTAAATGATATTTCGTTTGACTTTTTATCAACCGCTTATATAAAATAGAAATTTAATGTTCTGGTTTTATATAATGTACTAGCGGACCCGGACGCAGCTACGCCTGCTTGAAATATAAGAATATAATTTCAATCTAGATGAAATGCTAAAAGTGACTATTGTATTTATTTTCATAAGGATGAATATCAAAATGACGCGGTAACGAACGCGGTCGCGTAGCGACGACGGTTGTTATTAACATGGCAGAATAAATTGCATGTCAAATTAGAAAGTATTTTAATTTATTAGTATATACGTGTAATGTAATATTATATAGCCTATAGCACTTCTGAAGAATGAAGCTTTCATCCAAAACAAAAACAAAGTAAATCGGACCAGTAGATCCAGAGATCTTAGCGTTCAAACAAACAAACAAACAAACAAACTCTTCCGCTTTATTATATTAGTATAGATTATAATATTTTCTAATTATCCGGGTATATGTCAGCTATAATATGTTAGCTAACAGTATAGCCCGTATATAGCAGGGTAGGCACAAGTAATGTATTGTTAAGACACTCCATTCCCCATATATCCCAGAATTTTTGAGACTTTGCTTGTTAAGTAGTGGAACTTATAGTCGCATATGTCATATTACTATTAATTCTCTGAGTGGAAATCGAATCAACAACAATCGCGTTTACAATAATACTAAGATGGCCTCCTGGCTTCGGTTAAGAAATATTCAGAGAGAACCTACTCGTAGTGCTAAAGCACTCCACCCTTAATTTTTCGCATAATTATGAGACTGTGTAAGTTTGTAAAATGAAGCTGGCGTTGACTTTTGCCACTCGCCACGCCATGTCGAAAATTGGATATAAACTGAGGAAAGGAGTGTCTTAACACTACGTAAACTCTCTCTTGCTTTATGCAGGATACAGTGTGAAGTTAAAATAAAAAAACTCGCCCTCAAATTTCGATGAAAAAAAGACCCCTCCGATCAACAATCCATAAGCACATAAGCTTATGTACATAAAATACATAATATTGAAACAGCTGTTCTAAAAACAATATTCCAATATAAAACATAAACAGTGGTGTTTCACGCAGCGTGACAACATTCTATTTGCATTTTATTTAACCAATTACGTGGGCATTTAAATGGAGTTTACATTTATTTGTATTGACGATTAATTGTTAGTACTTACTCTACCTACGTTATGACGTGAAACTACAAAAAATATATGATTTTTAAATTTACTACAATGACCAATAGAACGAGACCCCCGGACGCCCAAGGAAGAGCTGGTTGGATGTCGTGATGCACGATATGATAGCCAATGGTCTAACCACCGAGGACGCAAAAGACTGTGCAAAGTGGAGTAGGTTAAGTAGGAAGGCAGACCCTGGTATTAATGCCAGGAATAAGAAGAACCAATAGATTTCCACTAAAAATAACTTTAGCAAAGAATCGCCATTTACTAAGTACGTCGAATGTAACTTATAACGAGGCTGTTACCTTGTAATTTTGGTCACGATCGCCAATTAACTCTTAAGCCTTTTACGATCGAACCTTCTAACCCAGACCTTTCTGTTCGCAATTTGTTTGGAATGTTTATGACACTCATTTTACTTGATTTTGCTATTTTATTGCTTATTTTTTTTTGTCCAGAGAATAGTGACTCATTCCTTCATTTTTTTACTTTACATGTCATAGAATGTAGTAAATTATTATTTATACATCCTTCAAAGCATACAAAAATACTACACTAAAACTGAAAAGAAAAACAAACCCAATAACTAAATTCTGATTAAGAGAAAGAAGTTGGAATTATTTAATTGTTTGAACAATAGAATCCTCAAAATTTCAGCTTAGCTACACAACAACTAATAACATATTAACTACACCTACCAAATTATGTAACATTCCATACATTTTAAATCGAATACTCGTACTCTACTCCAGTTATTTTACACAGGTCGCTCCAAATGAGTAAAAGCTTTATGAGTTTGTCTAACATTCTGTATAGTGTTTAAAAAGTCAGTTAAAACTTTAACGGGGTCAGACAGTATCATAATAATTCTTCATTATAACATTAGAG
Organism: Heliconius melpomene rosina; assembly: GCF_056956725.1. NCBI lineage: Eukaryota > Metazoa > Arthropoda > Insecta > Lepidoptera > Nymphalidae > Heliconius > Heliconius melpomene. The sequence goes on from NC_140401.1 coordinate 12,914,195, forward strand.
CGTGGTTCTGACGAGGTTTTCTAAAATAATGGTGTTCGTTATGTTTAAAGGCCAGTGGCTCGGCGCACTAGGATGAGACGATAAACGCGAAAGGTTGTATGTTCGATTCCCATTCGAGGAAATAAAATATTTAATATTTTCATTTCTTGGGTCTGGTAACGTGTCAAAACTAGTTGAGTTTCACCACTCAACGCAATATTCTTCAGAATTCAACGGAAACTGGGGAACGGAAGTGCCTTAGGGGTTGTCCATTAATCACGTGAGGCTTGAAAGGGGGGGGGAGGGGTTTGATAAAAATCACGAAAATAACACGGGGGGGGGGGGGGTGTTGTGTAGTAAGATATCTCGTGTATTTATTTTTTCGTCTAACGCGCGATTTTTGAACAAATGTTAAGCACAGTGCCAACAACTGACCTGCAAGATGCTTATCCAGTTGTTAGTGTTGAAGAATGTGTTGCTAATCCGTGGTCCGAGGACAATATACATTAAATATATTTATGTACTAGTACAATACATGTTTTTCCTATGATTAAACTCTTCGTTTATTATTATTGTTATGGCAATAAAAAAAAACTTGCAAACTGGTGTAGACATTTTTATTATGGTCCTTAATTTCAGAATAAAATAAGATTATAGTTTATACCTGTATTTAAATTAAGATAATATTCAGAAAATTTTAAGATTCGTTGTAGGTACTAAAAATACACGTGATGTTGAGAAGGGGGAGGGGTGGTGGTCTTAAACCTCACTACGTATCACCAATGGGGGAGGGGGGGTTAAAAAATGCTAAAAAAAGATCACGTGATTAATGGACAACCCCTTAATGGGAACGGAGTGTCTTAGCTAGATTTCCAGGTTCACTCTAGGGTAGGCACCCTGCTGTGTGGAAAGTTATTTTAAATCCTGGGAACCCTATATTGTATAAGAGAGATGCGTATATAGTCTTTCATTTGTTTTTTACTCTTTCAATATATCTCTCATCAGTACTGTATTTAAAAAGTATTTCATTCTCATACTTTCTCAATCATTATGTACCTACTTATATTAAACAATTATACAGTTTCATATCTTATATTAGATTTTTATAAAAAAGTTTAGAAATTTCATTGTGGTGTGATTGTAAGTACAACTAAGTATTTATAACTTGACTAGAAAATAAGATGCGAGTTTAGTTTTTCGCTAATATTGTCTTGAGTGTATAATTAATATTTTTGATAATAAAACAAATTTATGGTAAACGCCGCAAGTGTGGGTTCGATTCACACTCGGAAGAATGAGTTCACATTATTTCCCTGCTCTGGTCTTAAAATCGGGCGGTTCCCTCTGGTAGGGGGAGAAGAGCGTGAAGTTGCTTCATATAATTTTCATTATAATCTATATTTTCATCAAAAAATTAAAATTGATTTCTACATATATTTAAAATTGAAATATTTATATATTGTATGCATACTCTATCTAGTATTAAGCACTTTCACCTTTGAAGTCGGTTAAAAATACATAGCCTTGGCTCCAAATAGCGCCGCTCAAAGGTAAAGGGCCGACATGAATATTTAACACCTTCGCTATAACGATAAGATGCTATGGACCCCTATGTTAAGAATTGATATATCTAATTTTATGTTTTGTTATGGGTTTTAATCCTTTTGATTTATATGTGACATATTTCTTTAAAAAAATATAGTTTTCTTTTTACTTACACGTGGATTTTCTTGCCAGAACGGAGAAATATATAATTGAAAAAAAAAATTCTTTGAGAAAGTATTGAATTCATTTTTTTACAGCTTCACTACAATATTAGGGTAAGCAGAGGGAGCCTAGCGTTAAGATACTCCGCTCTCCACTTTCCACCGAACTTTAGACGATTGTGTGTTGAGTGACGGAACTCAAAGAAGAAATTAAAATGTTAATTATTTCATATCCTCAAATGGGAATCGAACCAACAACCTGTCGCGTTAAGAGTCACAAGCAGCCTCTGCGCCACGTGTGGCCGTAATCGAACTCATAACCTATCTTTTACTGTCGGGCACTGTACGTCAAACAATGTTTCTTAAGTAATTGTCCCATCCAATTTCATTTAAACAATAAATTCAACATTTTCAAAAGAGAAACGTACAATATCTATTAAGTATAATGTAAGTAATTATTTCGGGCTCTTTCAGCGTTGTCCATTTCCTGTCCGGCCCTCCCTTGAGGATAACCCATAGCCGGTATAAAGATCACGCAATAAGAAATACTACTTTGTTACTCATGATGAACACATGTTTTAATATTTTATGGGTTTATATACCATATATGATATATAAGTATGGTAAATACATATATACCATTCTTATATAACCATCACATTGGTAATGACTTCTAATCTTAATTAGAAATATTTATAATCTACAGAAACTTTTAGTATTTACTGGACTTGGAAAGTTGAAATTTGACTTGCATGTGGATTGGGGAGTAAAAAGAAGCACTAAAAAGGGATTTCTCGAAATACTTATGGAAAATGGAAAAAACAAGATTTTTAATTTTATGTCTTAAAGTCCACGCAAACATTCCACTCTCCACTCGAAATTGAGACATTGAATTTTGAATCGTGTAGCTAAATGCCGCGTTTTGTCTCTCCAGAGCAGGGCAATCGATATAAGTCATTCCCTCCGTATGGGCAATCGATATACGTCATTCCCTCGTATGGGAATCAAACTCAAAACCATCGCACTTACAGTCACCTAAACTCGATGGCCCCAACCTAGAATTATTTAATTAAAAACTCCAATTAAACATGATAATTACTCAAAAGTTGCAAATATTTCAACTAACAATATACATTAAAAACACATTAATTCGTCACAGAATGAGATTCAAAGGCTTTATGATGAAACAAATCATCTATTACGACATAACGTATGAACATCGCAACTTATTCGCTACTAACGAAATGAATAGTATAATGACGCACGAAAGTGTTTAATGTTTTTTTTTATTGAGCTATAGTTCATGGGAAACGGAGTGTCTTAACACTAGGTTCTTTCTGTTTACCCTGCTGCCTGCGGGAGTCAGCGTGAAGCTGTTTCAATAGTTTGTATATTGCATTTTTTTTTAATAGTGCAATTTATTCTGGAGTTTTTATCAAGCACTTTAGAGCTCGAGTGTAAGCAAATTAAGGTCTTCCCGTCGATCGGTAAATCTAAAATTACTTCATGCGACAAGAGGAACGTAATCAAAGATGTTTATTTATTTAGAATTTAAAATATTAGTTATACACGATAAGAGGTAATGATGTGGCTTAGCGCCTGCCTATAAGCATAACAGTAGGTTCGATTCTCACTCAGGGTAATGAATTGTTTTTTCTTTCTCGTAAAAAATAGTAAAAATTTTATATATGCGCATTACTGAATATTAACAAGCCATTACTACAAATTAAATGATTAAGCAGCAGGAGCAAACGAGCAAGGCAAAGGGAACCCAGTGTTGAGACACTCTGCGCCCCACTTTCCGTCCTTTTTCGAGACATCGTGCTTTGAGTGGTCGAACTCTTATTACTTATAGCAAGGAAACGGAAATAAGTCATTCCACGAGTGAAAATTACACCCAGAATCGTCGCATTTACAGCCATACGGCGACGACGTTAAATTATTAAGATTCAAATTAAGTAAAATAATTACTTACAATAGCGATAGTTCTCGAAAATATAGCCAAAACCACATGACAAAACTAGTCTATCTAAAAAGTACCTTCTCAATACCACTCGTTCACCTCTTATGTAGGCCAGTAACAACAATAGTTGCAAAAGCAAAGGTTAGTGAGAGGTTCCGGAGTTAGATGATGAACAACGGAATAAGACAATCGCAACGAACAGAATCTTTACAAAGCGTTGCGTAAGTATCTTACTTTAATTTTGTAATCGGAATACTTATTTGTTATTTTAGCTTCGCCTTATGCCCTGCATATTGTAGGATAGACAGAGAGAATCTAGTGTTCAGACACTACAACCAGGGGGTTGCTAGGGAGCAACGCCCAAAATTCGAAGCACTGTACTCGTATATTAATTGGCGGAGCTCAACGCCGCCATTTGATTTGTTACCAGAGCGAAAATAAGAAAGTAATTATTTCTCTAGGGTGAAAATAGAACCCAACATTTTTTTTAACATTTTTCAATTGTTCAATTTTTCAATCTACATTTAGGAGTCAACAGCTTCAAATTTAATATAAGAACATTTATGTCTTTTACATAATAATTGGCCACTTTGCCCACACACCGATCTGATGTGAATTAGCCGAATGACAGGCGAACATGTCCAATGATGACGGCCTGACCTCTCGATGCAGTTCTGCAGATGGATTAAATACAATTGAGGTCATCGATCTATAATTAAGAAACAAATCTCTGGTTGTCATTTGGTTATGTAATCTGTTTCTGAGTTTCGTCACCCAACATTTTATTATAGATTGTAATTTCAAATATTTAAAGAGGCAAAGGGCGGCGTTGGATTCCGCAAGTCAACATGCAATGCCGTGGAGGCCTCCGTTCCCGAAAAGTTCTCCAGAATATGGAACAGTGTCTTAACAGTAGGTTTCCATCTACTTACCCTGCTAAAGAGACTAAAGAGTATTGAATTCGAACCGAAAGGGTAGAATGGAGTGTTTTAACACTAATAATAAAGCTTAATAAAACATGAATATTATCGTTCTCCATTTGGGAAGTACTTAATTGACATTATCTGCATCTGCACACTTAGAGTAAGGAAAGGAAGAGAGAAAGATAAAAATATAGATAGATGACTTCCTGTGTTTAATTAATATATTGGAAAAATTGTCAATGAGGTTTCCGCCAAGCCGCACTTTCTTTATTCTCATTTCATCAATTTCATTTGAAAATATTTTTATAATAATCCACAATGGGTTTCACATGACATTAGTCACCAGTTTTTATTTTTTTTTCTTCACTCATACATGCGGGATAAAGCGTGAAGCTAAAAAAAGGGCTACTAAACATTTATTGGCAAACAAAAAGGTTTACTTAATTTGTTTTTCGACATAAAACCTAAGCAATACTCGTTTATCTAAATGACCGAATGCCCTACTAGTGTAGTTCGCACGAGATAGCAAAAAAATGTTTACATGGATTTTCTTTTACGTAATATTATTATTTAAGAGACTCTTATATTGTTACATATATGTTATTTTTCTTTGGTTAAGTGAAATATAATACTTATTTTCCTTATTATAGCTTTGTACTACTCATAAAAACATCATGGCATAGTTTGGACAATTTAATTGTAATTATCATGGTTGTAGGTTTGATATTGCAATTCTTTTATTTTAATAAAATGTTATTAAATATTAATATTATATACATCTACTTTGCTTTGGAAATATTCTTCTTAGAAAATATATTAAAATTTTAACTAAAAAAAAATCTTAGAATTACAAAAATAATTTTATTAACTTTCATATGTTATTCCGCAATTAAGTAACAAAAACACTATTTTAGAAAATGTTTAACAGTTTGAAAGTAGCGAGATACCATATATTATTGTTTGTTGAGAAAAGCAAGTCAAAATTATAAAAGTATTATTTATACAAGATCTAAATATATCTTCAATTACTTTCTACGTAAAAGATTATTAAGTTGGAAGGAACATAATCATATTTAGCTCACAAAGGAACCTAGTACATCTTCATATATACAAGTAAAATGAAACAAGATGGTAGATCGTTTGAACTTTAAACCTAGCTCAGGATATTCTTTAAAGAACAGGTGTTTTCAAATTGGATTTTAAGTACTTGGAAGCTGTAAGTTTATAAGTTACTGGATTGTATTTCTATTCCATACATGTGTTTCATACGAAAGTGTAATTTAATTCTACTTTATTAATTTCTAGATACTACTGGCAACTTAGTTTGTGTAGACTTTTTAATGCTCTTTTCATACTGTTTCTACTTGTTTTACTTTTAAAGATTATTGAGTGCATTTCCATGTCGATAAAAAAATCATTGAAATTCATTAAATAGTTCTAGAAATGTGCTTGGGCTAAAGTAATGAAAGTGACTTATTTGTGTTACCAGTGTTTATACAATAAAAAAAATATAACCACTTCCACAACTGAGCATCGAATCCTGAACTATCGCATTTACAGTATCCTAATGCTGTCAACTTACAAGTTCCAATTATGTCAAATTTGTCACGACCCTCAAGATTTACCTGTTGGACTTTTCCTCATACTCGTACCTCCAAATCCAATCAATAAACGTCTGTACTGAGATTTATGATTTGTTTTATTTGATAGACTTTTTGTTATAATAATTTATAGAAAATACACAATGGGATGGTGCTTAGCTCTTAATAAGCGATAGTTGTAGGTTCGACCTCAACTTGGGGATATAATTTTGGCGTATCTCTAAAAATGGGTGGAAAGTAAAGAATAATATCTTAACAATAGTCTTGCTCCCAATTCCATTATGCGGAAAAAACGTTTTTTTTCACCTTCAATTGTATCTCACATATATCAAGGAAACCTGGTGTTAAAGAACTGCGTTCCTTACATGACATCTTTTCAATAGATTAAAAATTAGCGCAAAATATAAACACATTATTATTACTTAAATGTATTGTAAACTATACTTAGAAAGTGCTAATGGAATAAAGCAACATTCTGACACCTTAAGTGATTTTGAGTAGGAGTAGAACGTGAAACATGTTAGAATTATCATTAAAATATTTTTTATATATATAAATAACGTAGCATTTCTCATTGTTTAATGTAAATGAAAAATAATTTTAGTAATTTATTGACAACCGAGGACTATAAAGTAGTAAATAAAATATAAAAAGTAGAAAAAATTAAAAGGAAAATTGGCAACGAAACAAGACATTGCTTAATCTTTTTAAAGTTAAATAATACTTGCAATATTTCGAAAATTAAAAATACTCGTATATATACTATCGAGAACATATAAAATGTAGATATCTCTTAACTCTCCATTTTGTAGAGTTGTTTTTCCATTCCCTTTTCCTTGGGAAAATACAATCCAACGTTGTATACAAGAAAGCTTTTGAAATTTACAGCCATCGTTCAAGTATATCAGGTACATCCGTGTACCAACAAAAAATTCTAAATATTTTTTACAGCTCCACGTTTTCCAAGCTTAGCAAGGCAAAGAAAACCTAATGTAAAAACACTCCGCTCTCCACTTTCCCTGTTGGATAAAACTGCGTTTTATCATAATTCCTGTTAATCATATTATATTCAAGTTATTCATGTTTTCTACTCCATTTACTCAAATGAGTAAGCAAATATGTAATTAAATATATTTGTTTCTACTCATAAGTCATAGCTAATAGCATTACATTGTTTTTGCTTGGATGACCTTGAACCCGAGATTACACATGTAAGCTGCAATCGATCGTAATAATACTATTAAAGAGCAGTGACCTTCTTAAAATTAGGAAATATATATATTTTTAGGTTCACGCTATACGTGCGGACATAGCAGGTTGGGCAGAGGGAACCTGGTGTTGAAACACTCCGTTCCCATTAAGACACATGCGTTTCCCAGTTTCTGCCAAATTCTTGGAGGCATTGCGTGCTGAGTCTGAACGCAACGTCACGTTTTAATTCGTTACCAGAGCGACGAAATTAAAATATTAAATTTCCTCCAGTGGGAATTGAACACAAAGTCGCACGCTTGTAGTGGAAAATTGTGGAGAACGGAGTGATATAACAACTAGATTCTCTTTCCATACTTTAAAATAATGCAAAAGAAACGAGAGAAAATTAAGCAACAGGTTAAAAATATCAAAAATAATAATTTATTAAGTCTCCTTTTTCTTTAAAGTAACGTAATAGTACTTCAATCCTATACAATTGAATGTTTAATTAGTGTTATTATATGTACACGTATTACGAACAAACAAAATTAAGAAAAAAATACGTAAAACTAAATATTATATAAATTTTAATAAGTTATTTTCGTATATTTTCACATAAATAAATTGTAACTCGTCATACCAGCTGATTACCAACACCTACGGAAGTGTTCGTTGCTTACTCTAGAACTCTACATTACGCTACTACTATAGTTACGTACTCACCTTCACGGCTCGATCGATATCAACGTGTTGATAACCACACCTCAAACAAACAAAAAACAAAACATAAAAAATAACAACCGTCAAACAGCAAGTGCTTAACTATCAACAATAGATTGTACTATATGTATATACTGTGTAACACTGATTACGTATACCGGCATTTTCCCGGCGAAATGGAAATTAAATGGAAATAATACGGAAAATAAGGATTTTCGCGATTTAGATTATATTATAAATTGTTATTTAATTGAAAAATAATATGAAACACAATAAAAATGTTATAATTTTATTATATTTATCGTAGTTTTACATATAATTCAGCGAGAGCATCGAATAACCGCCTCGGTGGCGCGGCCTATACTGACTTATGGACAGCATGAACTAAACGCGCCAGAACCAACTCTATAGCGCTACGAATGGAAAACGCAAAAGAAAATCTATATCTATCCTTCTTTAACTTATAGTTGTTGAGACTATACATAGGTTTTTCCTTTTCTAGCGCTGAATTTTGTTTACTTTTGTACAGTATCTCATTAAATTATTTTTATATAATTTGTGAAGAAAGTATTTTTATTATGATATTTATATAATAAATAAATGAAGTTACCATTAAAACTGTATTCTGTTATTCATTGAATTAGGTCGTATTTGAGACAATATATAAGACCGTCTTGGCACAGCGGCACAACGTCTGACTGTGACGGCTGTGACATCGATTGCCGCTCGGAGTATTATTTCATTCGTTGAGTCTTATCATTTATCACTAAATTTATCAAAAATTAGTCGATCTGTAGGGAAAGTAGTACCTTAACACTAGGTTCCCTCTACCTATCCTTTTATATGAGGAAACAGCCAATATTCATCGAAAAATGGACTAAGCTATATTACATCACGATGATCGTTTCGATGTAACTCACCAACTTACGATCGAAGAGACACAACTCTAAAGGTGGAAATAGACACTACACACGGTACACTCAGTGTACAGTGTCTCTGTATGAACACGAGTGTCTCTAATTGCAAAACTGCTTTGACACACCAGTCTACGTGTTAACATGTCGGACACAATTTCCGTACACTTACAAACTGACATTTCTCAAACATAAGATGTCTCACATTTGTGAGTCAGTCGTATATACAGGGTGAGTCATATTAAACTTTCCGATTTCAATAAGGTGTGTAACAAAGCGACATGCAGTAAAAAATATTTTATTGTTTGAAAGCACATAACATGCAGTTTTAATTTAGTTGGTTTTAAAAATGATATCCTGTAAATGTCTACCTCCATTGACCACACACTGCTGAAGCCTTTCCCGGAAGTTGTCCATTACTCGTCGAGTCATATTCAGCGGAATAGCATTGATTTCTTCCGTGATTGCAGAGTGTAGGTTTCGTGGGTTATTCTCAGCCCAGTATCGAAAATTCTGTTTGTTGACAGTTCCGGCGAGGTGAAAATGTGCCTCATCACTGAAGATCAAAACAGCAGTGCGGGGGATCTGCTGAATGTCGCGGCATAAATTTGTTCGTGTGTCTAAGTCTCTAACTGTTAATTCTTGCACTACCTGAATCTTGTATGGGTGAAATTTAAGGTCTCTATGCAGTATTCTGCGGACACTACTGAAAGATAATCCTAGTGAAGCGGCATGTTTCCGAACAGAACGCCGAGGGGATTGTTGAATTGAAGCCCGCACTCTATCCACGTTTTCCGCTGACGTTGACGTCCTAATTCGGCCTTGTGGTCTTGTTTTTAATGCTGATGATGTTGCTCTAAAATTTGATACCCAATTTCTGATTGTTGGTCCAGTGGGAATGGGATCACGTCGACCAATAGCAAAATGTAAACGGAACGCACGCTGTGTTGTGATCACGGAGCCGCCATTTTTAATAAACTCTTCAACTACGAACGCACGATGTTGTTCCGACCAAGCCATTGCTCACACTAAAACTGCATGTCATGGCGCGTCTAATGACACCATCCCCACCCTTCTACTCCTTCCCTTCTTCGTGCAACGTCCTTCCAAAACCGGAAAGTTCAATATGACTCACCTTGTATAATTTCAGTCGTAGTCGTCGTCTATTCGTATCATTAGTTATTTCCATTTGACCATGCGAGAGAAATCGCAGAACAAAACTAGGAGAAATTTAAACTATACTTCTCTGCCTACCCTGCTGTAGAGAAGCGTGAAGCTGATATTATGAATTTATTAATTTAATTTAATATTATTAAAATAAATAAACATAGTTGATTACAAAATTTCATACAGCAAATACAATTTCCATCATAATTTATCTTCATTAAAAAATATTTTCGCTTACAAGGCTCCCCTACAAACAGCATTACAAGTACGAAAGGTTTACACTTATAAACTTTTACAGTGCTCATATACTCGTATGTACATATATTATACGTATATTACGAGTGAGAGCACTCGCGGCTGTATTATACACTGAGAATGTAACCGTGTTTAATAAACATCATATGAATTAATAGGGTAACCATATATTAGAAGTCCTTCTCTACAATTTTTTTAATTTCATGCTGTATCCTACATATAACAGGGGAGGCCTTGGGAACCTATTAGGACACTCCGTTCTCTACTTTCCTCTTCCTCTTAATTTTCAAAAGGCAGAGCCAATATCACTACTTGACTTGTTACTAGATAGGCGAAATAAAATAATTGATTCTCCCTGTAGGAACAGATGCTGTGCCGTAACACCACGCAGCTGAATGTCTCTTGATCTTTTCTATTTTTGTGAAGTCAATTTTTTTTTTAACATACGTGTATTTTTCAAGTATTGTTCCGAGTCGTCGAAGAGTACATAGCTATAGATTACTTCATTTACTTTACTTTTTTTCTTTTATTTTTTTAAAGTAGCTAAAAAGATAGCGCATTAGAAATTTGCCTTTCGTTTGCGTGTACTTTATCTCAAAATATCATTTAATGACATTTATTTTCTAGGATATTATATAAATTTCATAAGTAGATACAAAATGTTAAAAGAAAACTATTCACTTCAATGCATTTCTTCTACTTCAACATAGATTTAATTAAATGCTTACACTGATTAATAAAAGAGAAAAGAAACGGTGTCATGGAAATCATTAAATGCTGTGCTGTATCTATGAATAGCCGTGTCCGATCTGAGGTCTATAGAAGTGTTTTAAGATTTCGTCTGTTGTTTTGCGGATAGAATTGTAAAGCTGCTCAAAACATAAAAATTGTAAGTAATAAAAAGTTTTTTTTTAATAAAAGTTAAAAAATTTTACAATCTTTTCCCGTCAAAACAAAAACAAAATTTAACAAGAACGAAAAATTTGTTGAGACACCCCAAGGACCGACTGTCTCGGGAAGCCGTAAAAACTGTCAACCCTACAATCATACGGCGTAATACTTATTTAAACTTAGCGACTTTACTTGAAATATTTGCCAACATCTTATGTTATTTCGCAAAGTTAGTATAACCTCTGTTCTTAGTTATACGGGTTCGAAATGATTGTTTAAGAATTAAGTTTTTTTTTAAATATTTCATTTAATTGATCAAAGGGGCGAAGTGGGAGCTGTCTAACAACACGAAGTCAAAGTCAAATTCAAATACAAAAAAAAATATTTAGAGAAGAAGTTACATGCTTCATTTTTTGAACGTCAAATAATCTACCACCAATTCACTGAAGTTATATATTAATTGGTAAATTTCTTCTTACTATACTACATTATAATTAATACGACTGTAAAAACAACAAATTGTGGATTCGAGGTAATGAAATATTTCATATTTTTCTTCCTCACTCTGCTAACAAAGAAAAGCGCGGCGTTGAGTTCCACGACTCCACAAAGTGAGAAACGGATGTGTCTTAATAAGAACAGAGTGTCGTCTTTTCTTTTATCCACTAGGTTTCCAGATTCCGTCTGCTATCCTGCCATGCTCTATTTAGGGTTCAGCGCGAAGCTAAAAAAATAGGTACACTTTTGATCACTTTTGCTCATTCATCACATTGGATAGTCAAACGTCATACTCTTAATTTCACATTGCTAAATATTACTTTAACCTTTTATATAAAAAAAAATATATACCAACATTTTAACAACTGTCAATAATTTAAAATAACGTAAGCAAACACTAATAGAAAGATTACAGTAATAATGCTGCGGTGAAGCTTTGCCTTGCCGCTCACTGACCTTACTGACATACAATTTACACAAAAAATTGAATTCTTGAAACTCGCAAATTATAGTACTTTAGTATCTAAATACAAAAATATTCTAGTCTTAAGAATTTTAAAGGTTGTATTATTTTCATGTTTATTATATTAATCATAATTTTAATTTGTAAAAAAATATAACATATTAAAAATATTAGAATAAAATACAAGAAAACGAAAAAAACAACAAGAAATATTATCTTATTTTAACAATTTTTGGTCACTTGAAAAAAATTGCGTAACGAGTGGTAGAACTCATTGCCGAGCTTTAGCAAACCAGAGTATGATATGGTAAGGATATAAAAATAATAATAATAAATAATCAATCATTTCCCTGAGTTGAATCTGAACCCATAACTGCCCCACCTTAACCAGCCACTGTTCCACGATGACTTCAACAGTTTAAAGATTACAAAAAAATTGCAATAAACATTTATCATAAAATTTGCTATATTTTTTCTACAGGAATCGTTACGTTACAAAGTTAATTTATCAAGTAGTATAAATAAATAGTTTATAAAAATAATAATTTATTTCAATTTAGTTTCTAGATTTCTTTTTTTTATTTTACTTCATATTTCGATATTAGAAATTTACTAGATATTAAAAATTTAGAACATAACAAACTATTCCTGAGTAAATTTAAAAGCAATGTTGCATAGAATTAAATTTGTTGTATGACTTTAAATAAGAGTTAAGGAAATTTTATTTTGTGGATACATTTGAGCGTTAGCTATTTTATTACTACAGTATTATTTGAAGGTAAATTAAAGGTATAATCTTCACAGCGTGAAACTGATTATGAACGGGTAACGGGTGTATACAAATCTCATTCGTTGGAATAAATAAAGAATTATTTTCTCGCCCTGTTAAGAATTATTGTTCTGCCCTTAAGTATCCACAGTAGAAATCCAACCTACAACTACCGTACGGTATAAAATAATACACAACGCTCAATTATATTTAACGATATTAGTTTAGTAGATACGCTGTTTTAGTATGGAAGTTGTGAAATAATGAACATGAACTAACCTTGCGTACTGTGCCATACTCGCCTATCAGAGCAACATGGAACGTGGCAATTAAGCCGCACTTTGATTAAAGCAGCAAATGCTAACAATAACTCTACCAGTTACAGAAATCCCTAAACTTTAAAGGTATTCGATTAATTTAACTGGTTTTAGAAATTAGTTTAACGCTTTCGTTGTGTACTTAATAATAATTAATGTCAGTTTACAATTAATAATTAATATATCAAAATCTAGAAAAAACAAGAATCCCCTTATTAAATAAAAAATACACAAAATAATAAACTCTTTGCGATACAGTATGAGTTGAAGTACAACTTATTTGGTTTCAACTCTACAACTCCACATAGAAATAAACATAAATTTATACATTGACTGATGAACACATTACTCTCCTTTTCGTTGCACAATCAGTTAAAAAAGTACAATATATGGTATGTACAGAAAGTGGAAAACATAAACTTTGTTTGAAAATAAACAATTTATGTATAATTATGCAAATAGGTGATGTGACAGAAATATATAGGTACCTGTGTAGGCATACAGAAGCCATCGTGACCCAACGGCAACGGACTAAGCGAGTTCTGTTCCTGCTCGAAGGTATGACTTAATAACACACATCGTAAGGTAGGTAGTGGTAATTTAGTATTCAGTGACCTCGTCTTCCACCTTGCGAGTTGAGTGATGGAACCCAATGGCGCTCTTTCTCTTGCTACTGGAGAGAGATAATAAAAAGTATTAATTTCTCCCAGTAGAAACAAACCCACGAACATTGTGTTTCCAGTCCAATCCTGTGCTACTAGGCCACGATTGCACAGATAATATAAAATATCCTTTAAATGTTAGACTTAACAAATTTTAAAGAGCCACATTGTTCCCAATCTCCCCAAATGAATAAAAATCAATGCAAGTATCAATTATAAACAAGCGAAGTCAAAATACATGGCTAGTATATATCAAACCATATTCAAACACAGTCGTGCTATACATGTTAATTGTAGGCACCAAACGCAGTCGACCGCACGCCACAGCGCCCCCTGCGGTCGCCGGTCTGTTCGAGATTTATATTTTAGATATTATAATTGCATAACTTATGTATGATATTTAGCTATTATTATTAATTATACTATAATCTTATTTAATTTAAGAAAACTACTTTTAACTTCATCTTATATTTAATTTTTTTAGTTATATTTGGCAGGTAGGTAGAGAAATCAGTGTTAAACCACTTAGTATCTCACTTTCGCATAACATCGCGTTTTGTTTTCTTTCCAAATTGAGGAAATGAAAAAATAAGTCGTTCCTCTGATTGAGAACGTTATACGTTTTCTAAAAATCTAAGACATTAAAGAAGTTCTTAATCTTATCGAACCTACTACCTCAATCATCCATTATACTTTAAGTAGAATTCTAATACTAAATAGAAAAGGTTACAATATAAATAACTAATACATTTCTTTCATACATACATTTCATAAAAAGAAAAAAGAACGTGAGTGTGACTCATAATTACCTCCATTATTAATGTGACATTCTACTTTTCCCATATAACGTTACACATCGGTTTTCACGTCGCCTCGCGTTAAGCTTTCATTATATGTTAGGAATGAAATGTTAATTGATTTTTAATTATAAAATGGTATTGTTATAGAGAATAAAGAACATTTAAGTAAGTAAGTAATAAGTTTAATTAAGGACAAAGGTTTTAAAATATTTTATTAATGTATGTTTAATTGGGACTCTTGCATTTAGATCTCCAAAAATCATTTCCTCTATATTCATAGGTTGACTGGAAGAAATTCCTTTTAGAAATAAAAAACGTCTCATCGTACGTCGTATATGTATGTCCGTCTTTCTGTTCTTTCGAGCTCCGCAACAGTTGAACTGATTGTTATGGGGGGAGGTTATGAAGCTACCTTTTATCCCGGAATTTATGAGTATAACTATCGCCTACCTCGATAGATAGATGTGAAATAACTAAGTATTTTTCTAATACGACTATTGTTGTGTGCTAAATTATAAAGAAAAATACAGTTTATCCTTATAAAACAGCATAGATATCTATACTAAAAATCCTTCCTTCTTCCTATCGCATAGTGGATTGTCGAATTCTTGTAAATATTAAATATTACATTTTACCTACGGCGTCAGTCAAAATTAAAACTTAAACCCAAAACTAAACCCAAGATTAATACAACTATCATCTTTACCATAATAATTTTAAAAAAAAAACCAAATCCAAAAAAGGTATTGTATAACCGTGTATATTTTTCAGGCTATCTGATCGCAATGTTGGTCACACTGCGGTCGGCGATGTCACGTCCGGTTGCACTTACTTGACACGTTACCGTTACCGTATATTCGCTTTTACCAATTAATAATTGTTTCGGATATTTGTTTAAATACCTCTTTCATTTACGGTTTGCATAAAATTCTTTTAAAATTGCATTGATTTATATTTTTTTTTACTATCAGTACTTCATTATTCAACTAAACATTAAAAAAGATTGATTACACTAGTACTCGTAGATATGTGAAAATATGTCTGCCGAAGCTATGGTGGCATAATGGGACAGCGTCTTTAAACAAGACGGTTTAGAATTCAATTTCTATATTTCCAATTATTTATTTTCTATGAAAAAAGCGTGAATATGTAAAATAACTGTGCATCTCAACTTAAAAAAACTACATTGGAATGGTTAAAATATGAAATTATGGTTGAAATATGAACTAACATATGTATATTGAAGTAAATGATGATTCTGATCATTACACAGTTTTACATTGCAAATTGAGCGGAGGCTTTGCAGCAGAGTGCACCATTTACAATTCCTTTTTTATATTGATTAAAGAATTATAGGAACATCTCTCTCCTCCTGGCATTAATCCAGGGTCTGCCTTCCTCAACCTACTTCATTTTGCACGGTCTTTAACGGAGAGAACCATGTAACTGAAAACGAAACCATGTAACACCACTAGTATAATAAAAGTATTTAAAAATACAAGTCCTAACTTGGCGTACCTCCAGCCATTGTAGTGTCGACATGACTAGCGCGGCATAGATATGTGTTTGTTTATTAAACAGCTTGGCTCGCGGTCGTTATATACTGGTAGAACGTTACGGCCGAAATGGAAACTTTTTTTGTATTATGTCAACAGTTTTTTTAATCTTCCCATTCTCAATTTTTTGGTGGCCAATCGTGGCGAGAGGATTCCGTCACGAGATAATTAAATATTCATTATTTTCATTATCCCGCTCTTTCCCTGCCCCGCATTCCTCTCTCTACTTAACTAAAACATAAGGCAAACTGAAAGAAAATAGTTATATCTCATATTAAATAAGCTTTCTTAAATCACCTTATAACATATTTCTTTAAAATTTCTAACCAACAAAGTAAGAGCTCGTTATTTTCGTAAAAGATCCCCCCAGTACTTATTCTTCAGTCTTCATTATAAAGATTTCAGGTTTTAAGAAGGAATCTGACAGTGAGCCGTAAAGCTGATTTAACAAGACGTATGAAGCCATTTAAACGTTCTGGATTTAATTCCACGAAAACAGTCTCGTTTCTACCAAATAGTTTGGATAATATTCTAATATATTATCAGAATTATGCTATTTTTAACACGCTTATATTAGGTCGACTTGTAATGTCAGTTATCTGCTTCACGCTGTATCCCACATAAAGCGCCTTAGGCAGAGGGAACCTAGTGTTAAAACACTCCGTTCCTCACATTCTGTAGAATTTTCAAGGCTTTGCGTGTTAAGCGAGTTATGGATGTTAATGCGAGAGGAATGGCAGATCTTAACGCTACAAATAATAATCAAATGTTGTACCACAGCCATATTTACTAAATATAAGCGTATAACAAACAGAATAGAATAGTAATAAAACCACAGAAATTAATTAAACAAAATAATCATATAGAGTTGAAACAGCCTAGCCAGTAGTTCCGCTAATCCCCTATACACCTAGACCGCAGGTTTCGATACTGTCGTCAGCATTAACGTGCTTTTGTACCAGGGCTTTGTAATTAATACATCGCAAATATTCGTGAATTATTAATAGAAATAAATATTTTGGTCAGTCTTGCATAATGTTGTTTCATAAATATTTTTTGCCAGTATTTTGTCTTTGGTTTCGTCTCTACGCGTCCAAATCCCCTCAACACATTTCTCTTCTTTTGTCAGTTCATATCAGTTCTTCGAGAGGCCCTTCATAGAAATGTCAAATGCTTTTTTCATTGCATAAGTAATATAAAATTAAAATTACTAATGAAACAGAAGTAATATTTAATATTATTTAATTAGAACAGAACTAAAGTTCATCATTAAGAGCAGACCTCTCGGCTCTCATTTACAATGCAACTAGTAGAATAGTAAAATAGTTGAACACATAAAGTTTATATACATAAAGCTGAACTATTCAGGTGTCGGTCACAGTGTAACTCGTATAGGTGCCTACATTTTAGTACAAATTAATGGATCCCACTACTTATGAAATAGTGAAGGGTAGTTGTTATGGGTACACCGAGGAAATTAGGTACATTTCTTTATTAAGCTATGTGGAAATTGTAGGATAATTCTCTGACTGTCTCAGAGGGAACCTAGTGTTGTTTGTGGTGTTTTCAAGAATATAGCAGGGTGGACAGTTGAGAACCTAGTGAAACAACTCAACGCCCAACTTTCGAGACATTCCGTGTTGAGAGATGGAACTCAACACCGCTAGTTATTATCAGAGTGAGGAAAGAAAAATATTTTTTTCCCCTGGTGGAAATAAATTTGGTCATATGCTGTGCCGCTGCGCCAAGAATGTTAAATACTACAATACACTTTAGTTTCATATCCTCTACATAGCAGGGTAGGCGAGAGGGAACCTGGAAACCTAGTGGTAAGACACTCCGTCGGCCATTAACCATATACTTTAATTTCAATACGTTAATATTATTTTCTTTAAACTCATATAGCAACCCTGCGCTAGCAACCCTACATATTCGACATGTTAAGTGCATCTAATTAGAGTTATTCACATTGTTGTAGTTTCGGTTTTATGTTAATATGCTAATATGCTTTACTTGCATCGTACAATGTTAGATAGCTTACTATTCTAGTTTAGAATATGTTTTTAATATTAATAGGTGATTACGTTGCCGTTTTTAATTTTACTAACGTTATTAATTAGGAGCCACTCAGAGAAGTTAATTAGAGTTGAAGTTATATTAAATTGGTGAAAATACCTACCAAAATACCTACTACCAACTACTACTAAGTAAATCTCCATACAGAGATGCTAACAAGATAAGCAAGATGTATACAAGTATATGATTTCAACTTTTCTTGATAAGAACATATGGCTTGATAAGAATATATGAACGTAAGGTCCGATCGCTTACAAAGCTTCCAAGAGGTGCTTGTTGAAATCACGCGTCATTAAAAAATATTATATGATTTGTAAAAAAAAATTATAATTCTCATTATCCTGCAAGATGAATTATGGACCTCTTATTACACAAAGTCTCGAATTCGGGCGGAAAGTTGAGAATGGAATGTTTTAACATTAGGTTCTTTCAGACCACACTTTTTTTATAAGGGATACCGTGTGATGCTGATATGAAGACCGCCACACAACACACAATGCCCCGAGAGTTCGGTGGAAAGTGAGGAATCAATGAGAATGGAGTGTGTTAACACTAAGTTCCCTCTGCCAATTTTAATTTGTGCAGGACACAATGAAACCAAAAAAACAACCAAAATATAATATTGTTAATTAACTAAACACGAGTAAAGCGAATACAGGTTACTGGTTTCGAATTTCTATATCATATATTGTTTTCAAATTATGTTAGTACCACGCGTAAACCTCCCTCTATTAGACAATCAATCAATCAATCAATCAAATCAGCCTTTTCGGGTCCACTGCTGGACATAGGCCTCTCCCAGGGTGCGCCAAAGCTCCTGATCCTCCGCCTTCCACATCCAGTCGAAGCCAGCAACCTTCTATTAGACAGTCAACATTTATTTTAAGCAATTTATAAAACAAAAACCTTTGTTATCTCAGTTATAAAATACATGGATATAATAGTAATATGGCCCATAAAACTTTAATAGGAAGCAAAAGGATGCGGTGGTACCATAAAAAATTGGATAGAAGAAAACATACGGTGGAAGTTTTCTAACTGAATTCTGTGGAATCTTAATCAAAGAAAATAAATTTTATTTTAATTCATTAATATCATTTATATACATTTTCAGCTTTACGTTTAATCTCGCACATACCGCAAGGTAAACGAACTCCTTTCTTCAGTTTCCATCAATTTCCTAGACAATACGTTTTCAGTTTATTAGCGTAACTCAACGCCATGCTATATATACTAAGGCGCGGAAACGAAAATATTTTTTATAAGCTCCAAGCTTAACCTCATACGCCACGTCCCACTCATGACAGCCTCAACGACATCTGTATCATAAAAACAAAAATACTAGAAAGTGAGATTTGAACTACAAACTTAGCTTTAGTTACTCTAGTGAAGGGGAAGGAGCACTACGCCTCAACAGAGTCTAAAATGTGTATAGATATAAATATATATTTTTTTTATATATATTTCTTATTTCGTATGTTTCCGCTCATACCTTTCGGTGTGGTCGTAAAAGGAGACCTCATATAATTGAGGATACCAGGATGTGGATTACCATCGTATGAATATAAACGTAAATAAGAACCTTTCAAACTAAAACTACAGCAAAATGAAATGGAAATACATATTATATATTAGAAAAAATCTTTAAAAAAATGTTTCTAATTAAAATTATTTTTTGGTTATAGTAACGTAGTGGTAAAACATTTGAATATAAACACAGAGCTTCTTAGTCCGACATCCTCTTGGGTACTCTTAAGTCTCCTTCGTTACCCATTGTTCCACTGGGTGACAGAGCTTTAAGCTCGGTTTCCACCACTAAAGAGAAATGAGCGGGTGATGGACAGGCGGAACGAACACCTTTTAAATAAAATAGGTTTACATTTCCACTAACAAAGTGCTTTGTATTTCGTAATTACTTCTCTTCGTTCCCCTCTTCCCTCATTTAAACTCTTTCTGCTCGCTCGATCCTTTCCGCCTAACTATTTATTCTCAACTCTCTCCTTCCTCTTGATAGAGGTATCCTAGTATTCTTTATACTAGGTTCCCTCTATCTACCCTAGATAGAGGGAACATAATATTCAGGAACTACTTTTCGCAGAGCAGGAAAATGAAAATAATTTAAATGTCAAAAGGTCATTCCCCAAGTTCGAATGGAACAGCCCTTCGAACACAAAGGCCTTCTACTGTACAAGTAAAAATATACTATAAAAACGAAACAGTATACAATTACCGACTAAAAATACTAAATCATCATAAAAGCTTTCTAGCAGAAGCCTAAAAAGGTATCAAATTCTCAATAAAAAAATACAAATACACAAAAAGCATTGAATAATATCTAAACTGTGAGTCATAGAGTTTTCCGAAGCTACGTTCGGGGAATTACTCTGACTCATGTCCCTAGACGATACAACCTTTAACGAGAAATAGGTTTATTTAAATAGCAAGAACATTTTGAGTATCAATAATTATTTGAACATATGTATCCTATATGTTTTTACTAGCGGTCCGCCCGCGGCTTTGCCTGCGTGAATTACGTTATTATTAATTTCTGTGTCCATGAGCACCTACGTCCTATAAGTGACGTCCATGCAAAATTTGAGACTCCTAGCATTTGTAGTAACGAAGTTTCATACAAACTTTCAACCCCAAAAACAACACCTTAGAAGTCGAATATTGCAAATTCCCGTCTTAGCGAGCACTTACGTCGTATAAATAACTCATATGCAAAATTTTAGATTCCTAGCACATGTAGTTTCTGAGATTTCGTGATGAGTGAGTGACCTTTCTATTTTATATATATAGAAGATAGATAAGCATATATTTTAGATAAACACACACACCCACAGCTGTCACGTTCACAATCAGTTGCCGTGCCACTGCGTCACGGCAGCCTTAACTAATAAGATAAAAAAGTAATCTTTCAGCATAATCTTAAGATAAATAGACTGACAGACATATACAGACAAGTATATACAGATATAATCTCTAAGCCATCTTAAAATTTCATCTAAACTTCATTTAAAATTCATAAATATTCAAGGCACAATCAAATTACATGTACCGAGGAGTTCTGATTATAATATACAGCGTGATTGGCATTCGCCACTTGGGCTATTATGGATGATATTAATTAAACAAAAGAGCTTTTAAGCTAAAAGTTTAAGCGCCTCTTATAAATTAGTCAAAACGAATTATTGTTGCAAACAAGTAAATAATTCTTGTAGTGATGTAACGGTGTCGATTTTTTTATTTATTAAATACTGAATGGTATATTAAGAGAAATCCTCAATCGAGATCGATATATATTCATAGATAATTTATAAATCACATACAATATGAAGCTAAATCTAAACTAAGCTTAAAGTGAAGGTAAAGCTAAATTAACGAATATAACATTGTTACAGGAGGGACTTTTTTTTAAGAGTATATCTTCTATCTAAATTACATTATTATTACAAAAGTATAGAAAATATCTATGGGGAAGAGTGCCCTAACACTGGGTTACCTTTATCTACCCTGCTATATGCGGGATACGGTGTGAAACGAGTAAAAAATTAAGAGCATTATACAAAACATAATTTATGCGGCTATAATTTCTATCGATAAGAAAATTTGAACAAGTCTACCGTTTCGCACAAATAGAATTATAATGCCGCCACTAGATTTACATTTTGATTGAGCGAAAATTTACTTCGAGTTAGCGAATGTACGTATTACCATACTACAGAATGGTGAAAAAGAAATCTTTTACAAGATATTCTAAAACAATATACAAGTTTAAAAATAAAAAAATGATGGATAACGTTATATTTATATTAAAAATTTTTTTGCTACGTACCAAATGAATAATAACTTAACTAAAAAAATTAAAGAATTTCTTTTCCATACACTATAAGAAGAGAAAAAGAAAACATACAATAATTATATCTTTTAAGTTAATTTTGATATGATTTCTTATCTATATGTTATAGTAGGTATTAGTGATGTCAGACGTGTGATCGAATTTGCTCAGTCTTCTATAAAGCTTCAGTTCGTTCACTCTAGTGGAAGAGTATCAAATATATTATGTCTAAAGAAAACTCTATATATCTCCAGATATATTTTTATTAGAATTTCGAATATTTAATTTACCTGAAGTTAAAAAAATTAAGATTCTTTTAGCTTCTTTTTGCAACAGACTTATGAAAAACATAATATTTTTATTTCCTTTACGCTTTATCCCACAGGGTAAGTGGAAAAAAACAGAACTACCTAGCAGGATATGCGAGAGAAAGTGTAAATCTAAAGAAAGTCTTTTTTAATATACCTACTCGTACTAGTCTAAAAGTCACAATCTTAAATAGATATTTCATTATAGATAGGACGTTCCTCAGGGGTGCTTTTAGTAAGATTGATTTCATGTCAGCCAATAAAAAGTAAAGCTTTAGTCTCGCTGGGAAATCTTTTTAAAATTTAACGTTTAAAGTAAACAAAGATTAATGATAGATATATATCTCATACTGACATGCTCTATAGAATATTAAATTCTAAACTATATAGAAATAAAAATTGATCTAGTGTGCATCGGATAGTCCCATCGGGGGTTCCGTATCAATTTCAGGGTTGTAAGTCAACGGGAAGTACGAGTACAACTTAAGTTTGTCGCCAAATATAAGAATCACATATTAAACAGTATTTTTGAAACCGTATGATTTGACACTATATTCTTTTTCTATTCTACATTAGATTCTAAACCGAAGAATTAATATTTTGACATTAACTAAACAAAGGGTGACGTTAAGTTACGTTACTCAACACTAAGTCTCTAAGATTGGGCGGTAAATGGGAAACAGAGTGTCTTAACACTAGATTCCCTCTGTCTACCTTGATATTATAGACCGTGAATCTAGACAAATAAAACATATAAATACATTAGTCTCTTTGACCATCAATACAAAACAAAAAAACTTAAACGTGCCCGATTTCATACAAAAGCTACTATTATAATATAATCTTGTTTCGTAGGGCAAATAATTCAATCAAATTCTTTACGGTTGTCCAAGCAATAAAAACGTACTAAACCTGCGTTGCCAATTCACTAACCTTTAGTGTACCGGAAATGAGAAAAGCGCCCTATATCGAATATTGTATACTTCCTGTCGGATGTGGACGTTTCGACGTATACAGTTGTTTTGAGCTGGATTTTACGCGATTTTCTATTTATTGCTATGGATTTTGGGTAAAGATAATCCTTTGTTATTGTGGAAAAGAAAAAACGATTTTGATTTGATATCTTCAAACGAAATGTTTATTCGTTCGTCACATATATATGAAAATTCGTATGTGGCATTTTTATTAACTTTTTGGTTAATTATAGCTAGTATTACATTTCAACAAACCAATTCAAAATGATTACCAATATATTCTGTATATACGGCAAGGCGTAAACCTTTAAAGAATTCAGGCGACCTCCCTTTAGTCGATAGTTCAGGAAATTCCCCATAAAACACCCCATTGGTCGCGAAAAGATATCGAAACGGCTCGGAAATCTCAGGTAAAGGCGGTAATAATGTAATTTATTAGAGACGATTTTAGATTGAACGACACGCCAAAAACAAAAATAAGTGACAGTGTTAGTTAAGTGATACATTTTTTTTTTATAAGTAAAAAGATAATTTAGATGAAATACCGAGGACTCTGGACTATGATTTTTTAGCTCTACCCTCTATCTCGCGAAAAACAGAATAGACAGAGAGAACCTAGTCTTGAGACACTACATTTTTCACTTTCCACTGAATTTTTATATTGAGGAAATGATATTAATACATCCCGCAAAACCTTCACCGTAAATGCGCTGTGCCGGTACGTCGCGACGGCCACGGGAATGATTTTCATTTCCCCACTCTAGCAGACGCTATTAGCGTGCCATGTCTTCCAAAGTGAGAAACGGAATCTACGTCGCATATTACGTTCCATCAGTCCATCTACCTTTTTTGTAACTTCACGATGTATTCTGTAGATAGCATGGTAGGCAGAGGGAACCTGGAAAACCCGGGAACCTGGAAACTTTTATTCACCACTTTTCGCCGAATTCTGAACTTCATCTCTTGAAAATCTAATACTACAGTAGTTACAATATTGATATTGCGGTTGCCTAGAAATAGTTTGGTATTCAACTCGTTAACGCTCCGTTGGCGTATTCGCCGGTGACCTCTCAAATATTCAAAATATACGTACGTATGTACAAACAAACCTTGTTATATATAGCCAGCTTTTGATGAAAGCTTTAAGCGGGGAATTAATAAATGGATTTTATATCAATTTTGCTTTTTCAATATGCAGGGACACATTTTAATTAAATTTAAATTCTTTTTCTTTTTATTGTTTACACTCATTCCTGCTCATGGCAGCGTAGGTAGAGGGAACCTGTTCTGACATGTCGTTCTCCATGCGCAATTTTTAAGACATATCGTGTTGAATGGCGGAACTCGACGCCGCACTTAGTCTTGTTAGCAGAGCGAGGACATGAAAATAATTCATTCGTCCAATTGGCTATTATTTTATAAGTTCTTCATATTCAAAATAATTATTTTACTAGAAATTTTAACCTTCATTTGAAGGTTATATTAATATATCTATTTTAAATTTAAATGTATTTTTTATAGTAGAGAAAACATGAATTAGAGATGAAGCAATAAATTTCTAGAATATTATAAACTGAAATGGTCTTCTTAGGTATATTTTTCTATCCTAAATATGAAATAACACCTTAAAAACGTTAAAATATATAATAACCTTTTTGTCACTATTAACAAAATTTATAACGAACCAACTAACAACAAAAGGAATTTTATACTTCATAAAATAACATAGGAACAATGGAGTGGCCGTTGTACAGTGTTTTAGTCATTGCTTGAACGTTTACATGTTCATAATTCAGGGCGACCGCTACAAACTACCTGCAGCTCACAAACTCAACTGAACTGAAATGGACGATCATTATGTTTTCATATATTTGGTAAATATAATATTGTATAGGCTTGCAATTTCAATTAATTAATATTATATATTTTATACGTGTGTACCTTTTGTTAAGTTTACGTAAAACACCGAATTCTTCTTCTTCTTCTTTTATTACTTTTTTTATCACGATGTATGTCTTAGTACTAGGTACCTTTTGCCTACTCCGCTATATGCGGGGTAGAGCGCGAACCTAATAACAACAGTATAAATTAATAAATATTACTAGCCATAATTTACTCGGGTCACCGAAGCGCTTAAGTAATAACAAAGTGCGCTCCATAGACTGTGGACGCGAAACTTTTTAAAATCCTCTTAAAATTTACAACAAAAGAGGACAAATTTTACATAAAATAATAGTGTTTCCACTCATTGTTATGTAAAATGGATATAGCCATTTAAAAGTTTTAATTTATACGAGAAATTGTTTTAGAGCTAAGCCTCGTCTTTTGGCAGTCTCGAGTTTAAACCTTAATCTTCTTAAAATTTATTGTTACTGATAAAATTTATTTATTTGTACTTTTATTAAATGTTCTGGACATAATTTATTTAGTATGCCTAAAATTAGGTAGTGGCAAGAAGATTACAGCTACATCTGTATGACCAGTTAACTCTGTTAACTGTGGACCAGTTACCCGTTAACACAAGACTACGAGTAAGCTATATGTCAAGATGAGCAACGCAGTGGAGACAGTAGGACATACAGACTAGAAATGCTGTGCACATCTATGAATTTAGTATTACTAGTTACTAATTCGTAAAAGTCATTTATGTTTTGTATATTTATGTATGATGTATATACATATGTTAAAATGGAAAATATGCTTATTTAATTCTTTTAATAATTAAACCTAAAAATTAGTAAGTGAATTATGGATTATTACAAAAGTTTAATGTTACTTAAGTCGACGAATCATTTAAATTTAAATTTTATTTTAATACTGTAACTGCAGACACTTGGTCCATACTTTTTGGCATCAAAATCATTTCAGATTTTATAATACATAAACCTCTGAAACGAATTATTTCCTATACAATTATTTTACACTAGCTGACCAGGCGAACTTCGTACCGCCTAACAGTCATACTTTATTTTTTGTTTTTTAATACTTATTCTGCTATTCGAGGCACCGGGGCGAGTATATAATAATAATAATACTTTATTGCAATAAAAAACTAAGAAACAATACAGTAACAATATTTACAAAAAGACAATAAAGAAGTGCAATGGCGGACCTTATCACTAAAAGCGCTTTCCTACAGGCAACCATTTGAAAGAACTTATGATAAAAACACAGCATACATACAAATATATATAAACACATGCATACATACTATATATATTTTGCCAAAGTGATTGCAATTAAACAAATTAAACTAAAAAAAAGTAAATACTACCCTAAATTACGTACTATTTTTATGTGTAAAAGTTATGTAGGTACATTAGTTTTGTACTTTTTACACAATAATTGATTATGTAAATAGAAAAACAGATAATAATTTTAAAATTAGATTACCTAGATTTAACCCTCCTTTAACACCCTGGCATTTCTTTTTCTAATATTTTCAACAGAAATTGCTCCTCTACAGCTTCATTATATGAGTAGATTAACTAAAACACTTAACATTCAATTGTGTTAATCGTAAATATTATGTATTACTAAAGTATTAAGATGATTACTATTCTTTTCCGATGTAATTAATTTTTAACAAATAGTAATTAATAACGCAACAATATGTTTAAAATTCTGTTTCTATTTTCTCAAATATAAATTTCTTGATATATTTACATACATGTTATGATAGAGTGTAGTGTTATCATACATTAATAATTAATTTTTTATCAGTAGTGATTCCAATCGAGAGGTTTCAAGCTTCATTCTTTAGCCAAGAAATGCAGCGCGATTCAGAATCTATTGAGTCATCTATTAATGTGAAACTGATAAAACATACCGTTTTTATGTTAAATTTCTCTTAACATAAAATAATATTAAACATAAACGTTTTTGACGTATTAAAATTTATAATATTCAATCCGACGTAATAAATGTTTAGCAAATAATAACGCAACAATATGTTTTACGCGTTACCAACATTCATTACAGTACGTCTATGTAGTCAATAGATATCGTTACGTATGTTTCTCCTTTCTCAAACATAAACTTGAAAACTTTGATTACATAATGTTTTAATAGTGTACCCTTTACAGACTATTTAATTTTCTTTATATTTTATTTAGTAGTTAAGCTTAATATTTTATCAGCAGTCATGTAATTAAAACATTTCCAAATTCTTTTCTTCCAGAGAATCTTGCCAAAACGCCATCTATTGTGCTAATAGTTAAACAGTCACCGATCGATCATAGTTAAAACATACCGTTTTCTCTGTATAAATAATCAAAAACTATATTTTGCTCCCCTTTACAGATTATTTAATTTTATTTATATTTTTATCAACAGTCATGTAATCAAAACGTTTCCAAATTTATTTTTTTAAGAAAATCTTGCCAGAGCGCCATCTATTGTGCTAATAGTTAAACAGTCACCGATCGATCATAGTTAAAACATACCGTTTTCTCTGTATAAATAATCAAAAACTATATTTTGCTCCCCTTTACAGATTATTTAATTTTATTTATATTTTTATCAACAGTCATGTAATCAAAACGTTTCCAAATTTATTTTTTTAAGAAAATCTTGCCAGAGCGCCATCTATTGTGCTAATAGTTAAACAGTCACCGATCGATCATAGTTAAAACATACCGTTTTCTCAGTATAAATAATCAAAAACTATATTTTGCTCCCCTTTACAGATTATTTAATTTTTTTATATTTTTATCGCGACTCCCCCGGTTTCGCGCGTTTTAACTTAGTTGTACAAGCTATATTACCGTACAGTTTCATCTAAATAAGTTCAATGAACAAATGAAAGAAAACTCTATTGTCACAAATCTACACGTTTATTATATTAGCAGAATAAAATACATATTATTATGTGGGTACATATACGAGTATACATATATATAACACCTTTACCCTGTAATTATTTAACGAGGAGCATTTCGCTACATCTAGTGGAGCGTATCTGGCGGAATATCTGAAACTAATTATTAAGTTTGGGCGCTCATCCCTGCGTTATCTTCAATTTTGCATCGCCCTATATATACGTATACTAGCGACCCATCCGCGGCTTCACTTGCTTGAGTTTTAGATTTTTTTTCTTTAGTTTCATGCAAAATGAAGGCTCCGGAAGAAGCTCTCAATCTCTCTCCTTTTTGCAATATGTTTATTGTTACTTCACTCCCATTGCTATAACCTTCCTCAATTAAAAATAAAATAATATATATAATATATATAAATAAAAAATATATATATATATAATATATATAAATAAATAAATAAAAAATATAAAAATTATATTTTTAATTCAAGCCAGTTCTTGAGATTAGCGCCTTGAACCTAACAAACTCTTCTACTTTATAATATTAGTGTAGAATTAGATAGTATAGATAGGTATGTATGTATCGATCGCTCTAGTAATGAGGATTGAACTAGTTTTATAATAATTTAAGTTAAACTTCTGTTATAAATATAAAGTTGCATTGGCTGTTAAATTTTAAACTAACGCTATCGAAGCTTGGTAGATTATAGTTTTAAAATATGCACGAATATATTTTGATATATAAAATTAAAGTGAGTGGTATAGAAAGGTTTAAATATTTATATTTTATTTTTTTTTGTTACGTACCTTAAAAGGAAAAAAAACCGTTCACGGACCGAAAAAGAGGGAATTTAGTGTAAAGATACTTCATTTTCCAGACATCGCCCAATTTTCGAGACATTTTGTGTTTATTGGCGGAACTTAAAGCCGCGCTTTTTCTTCTTACCAGAGCGAAATAATGAAAATATAGTAATAAATATTCTGTAAATATATATGTTTGAGTAAGTTATGTTAACTTCAAAGGCAATATTAGAAATTGACAAATCCAAGCATCCGGTTCGAGACGTCCGCCAACGGAAATGGTGCCGCCGAAGCCTCCTTTGGGACTTCCGCCCCGTTTATGCATATTTTTGCATTTCGTATGCGCATTCAAGAGTACCTATATAGGGTAGTATTATTAGAAATTTCATTTTATTATATGTAACGTTAGTTGTAATCATCGTATTAATATAAATAAAACTCTTACAGAGTTATTAATGTGCAATGGGATAACATTCAATTCATTCATTCAATGTGCAACGGATTCAATATCCGCTCGGAAGAATGAATAATTTTCATTTTTCCTCTGTCCTAAAACAAAGTACTAGTGTTTACCTACTAATTTATTATTTAAGAAGTACTATTTCTTTATTTCTCATATGACACCAAATTTAATATTTTTTTAGAATAAAAATAAGAAAGGCAGTAAAGCTAACATCGATTTCAAGTCAAAATGAAAAGAAAACACAGGATTTGCGTCACAATATTCAATATAGAGAGACTAGGGCGGCGCCCCGGCATTACCTACTCTACGGGCTGCAGTACGACACCGCTGAGATTCACTTGCATACATGAGTGAGATTCGCTTATCCTTGCACAGAGTAGGCGTTGTTCAGACAGAAAGGTTTTTGTAATACTTTCATTGTATACTGTTGGGATTTATTCGTGTTTCTTTAGAAGGCTATGGGAAATCTACGATACTTAGTAATGGACAGATAACGCACGAACTTCTTACGGGAACCATCATTTTACAATTATACGTCCTCACTCAACTCTGATGATTATCAGCTCTCAAAACGAAATAATGTCGAATTCGTCCAAAAACGTAAGTACTTGTAATATGGTAAAATAAACTGCCAGTTCTATTGACATATACATAACTAGCGACCCTGTTGCGGCTTCGCCCGCTTTAACTACTGGATTATTCATATAATGTATGTTTGCAAAACACTGAAGATAATGTGAAAATTAATTAAACTCTAATGCAACCCGCATTTTCGTAGTTTCAATAAGGATTTTCCAATTGTTTTACACAGCAAGGATTTTTTAGTAGGTACCGTAATTTTAAATCTGTGCTACTAATCTTTTCAAGTACTTATTAAATGACTATTTTTAGATAATTAAATGACAATTTTTAAACGGAAGAAATTATAAACAAAAACTTACCTACTAATAATTACTAAAAAAAATATGAAACCAAATATATCGCGCTGAAATAATACATTCAACTCCAATTATCCAATACGTGCAAACGCATCTAAATCTTCGTTACTATAAAGGCAGGCGGGTTTTTTTTTTCGAGCTTGTGGTTAATGCTGAAGAGGGTATTCCGGGAATCGAACCCGGGCCGCCTGCGTGACAAGCGAGCATTCTACCACTGAACCACCGATGCGTGTAAAGCAGGCGGGCGCGGCGGACGCATGGCGAGTGGCGAGCCGTTTCGCAGCAAGGATTTTTTGATATTGTAACAACTTCTAAAGTACTTATTAAAATGAAAAACAGTAAAAGACAGTTTTGATCTACATTAACCTTTAAGTATGGACGTCGGGTCTGACAGACCAGACAGTTCTACGAATTCTACAAATCGGCCACTTCTCGGGTACCTTATCTTGAGGTGTTGTCAAAATTTTTATTTTATAACATAAGATGTAATTTCTTTATTTTTTTTATTTGTTAGACTTTATATTTTGTTAAAAAAATATTTATTTTATTATCTCTCTTTTTTTTTATAGTATTATTTTCTTAAGAGTCATCCCATGTGGCCGAAGACTGAAATTGTGACTTTAAGTTACTTAAATCATTATGATGCGTAAACTTTAATAAAAAGCGATTTTATTTATATTGATTTTGCTTGATTTGAGGCTATTCATGTAAACTAAAACATAAAATTGTGTTCTTCCTTTAAAAACAGCCGGAATATGACCAATAAATACACTGGTCTGACAGACCCGACGTCCATAGGTATGTTATAAAAAAATCACGTCCATAGTTAAAGGTTAAATGGCCAACGTAACTAATGTACTTATTTATATGCTGAGAGTAAGGGATAAGTGAAACTTAGTAACATACGGCTGATGTGTCAACGGCGGGATGTGTCAACAATTAAATGCGATTTTCTGTAAAACTATTCGCAATTTCGAAATAGTGTAAAAAGCAAATTTTATCTTCGTTTAACATAGAAAATTAATAAAGTATTTTAAAGAATAAAGATTAATACCATTATGGAAAAATATCCTTCACAATAAAAAATATATTGAAATTATTATTTTTAGACAGAAAAATTATCACTACACGTTAGTCTTAAAAGATACGAATATGCCGTCGCGGACTTTTTTGTAGATTTCATTAAGAGGAACAATACTCCAGTACATTTTTTTCATGTAGTACTTACCATTAAAACAGCGCATGCGCGAAAGTGTCTCAACCAGTAGGACTTTATACGCATTTATCGTATTTATGTTAATTTACATAAGAATGTACAAATAATAAACTATATATAAACCTTCTACGAAAAACACCCGACTTAATGGTGAAGACCGCATCAAAATCCATTGGGTGGTTTAGAAGAAGAAGAGTTAGAAACAACAGACAGACACGAAATGCGACTTTGTTTTATAAGATATAGGATATAGTGTTGGGTAATTACATTTAACTGTCATTCGGCATAATGCTAAAAATAGTAAAAATCGATTTTTCTACACTTAACAAGTCAATCGATTCTACAACAAGCATGGAAAACAAACGCAAAAGCTTTTACCAGTTAACCCTAACAATACAGAGAGATTGTTATCACAGAGTAATAACCACTTCACTACTATTCTATCTATATCGATACAAACCATCCTATTCAATATATGTAGTTAACATCGCAAATCGATTTACATAAATGGATTTCCCCGCAAATAGTTCGCTTCATTACTATTCAGCGGTCTGAAGTCTAAATATACAAGCACTTTCACCAAACACCTAGAATGAACCTAGGATATTTGCGTCCTGACATATCTATTTTGGTAATGCATTGTATTGTTTGAACTGGATGACTTTCGCTTTCTATAACACTTTTACTTACGATTAAAATAGCAAAGCTTAGTTTAGAAGTGTAAAAATAGTGTTGCTATATTTAACTTTTAAACAACTGAAAGTACTACCTTTTGCAGTTGTTTAAAGGTTAAACTGCTCATGTTAGCATTGACATATATCTCAAAAAGCATTAAAATAATGCAAATCGTATGGTAGAGTGGAAATAGAGCAGAGCGGACTTAGTGCCAAGACACTCTGCTAACGAGACACCGTATAGGAATCGAACCCACAACCGTCGCGTTTACAACGCACACTTGTGCCCCTATGCTAGAACGGCCTCCAAATATATTTAATTATTAATATTTACTATTTGTTTTAGCTGTTAATCTGCTGCTACCCTTCTGCCACTTAACACTCGAAAATTAGACGATACGTGAGGAACGGAGTGTCCTAACACTACGATCCCTCTACGTAACTTGCTATATATAGGATAAAGAATAAATAGCCCAGATCCAGTACCAATTCGTCTCCCCAAGTGTACCAAATCACACTACTCTACACCAAGAGCTGTCCAAGGCAAAGAGAAAATGTCGGTTACTCGTTCAGAAATGTACCGAGTCTTGCACCGTACATTACTAGGTTTCAACGACGAACGTATGTCTCCCGTGGGGCAGTTATATGTCACTTCCTTAAAGGAGATGTATTATGTAAAGAAATATCCAATTTACTTTAAATTTGATAAAATATTGCTTTGGAAATTCTTAGGTATTTAATGTTATATTGGTTTTCGCCAACTCTAGTATAGCTTTGGAATCTATACTAGAATCTTTGGAATCTATATATTTCTAAGTAATTGCAAATATTTGTTTTGTATTTTATAAACTGTTTAGTGTACTATCATTAGTTTATTTTTAAAACATTTTTAAACTGAAAGCAGCGTTAGTAGGACAATATCTATTTTATAAAATTCAATAAAGGTCAGGCCCCCGTCTGCAGTGACTGTCCTCTGTCTCCAATGTAAAAGCGACAAGTTGAGGGTCGATTCCCACTCGAGGAAGTGAAATATTCAATATTTTCACTCGCTCTGGTGTCGAAGCAAAGCGCAGCATTTAATTCCGCCACTGAATGCCTCCAAAATTCGGCTGAAAATGGGGAATGGAGTATTTTACTAGTCTTCCTCTTCTTACCCTGCTGTGAGCGGGATACATCGTGAAGCTGATATTTTTACTTAAATATCAACTTATTTATGCATTTTCTTGAGCATTTTCTACATTTGAACTCAAAACTATCTTACGTTATTACATACAAACTAAATCAATGTTAATTCAAAATATTTCAACAATGAATTATGAAATAATACGAACTAAAAGAGCGTTGCGTACGTTTTATTGTCCTATTACTTTTCATACACTGTGAGCATTCCATTCAGAGTCATCAAAGGCCGATATCAGCGGTGACATTATCTGGCAGTAAACATTTTATACGTCATAAAACCGACCCACTCGTCTGTATATTGCAAATGTATGGAAAAAATGCTTAAACTAGTATCAATGTTTTTTTTATTTTCATATATTTTCAGTAGGTATATTACAGAAGCAGACACTCTTTCCTCCGATTTCTGGTATTTTTTGGACATTTTCAAGTTTGATATCAGGACTCAAAGTTGATCTTATCAAACCGAAGAAGTGGAATTAATAAATTAGAACACTCTTCTCGCTTGCCGTTTTCACTAATATTTAATAAGAGTTTCAAGAAATATAAATTTTTGTTTCATACCCAGCATTCTATTAATTATTTATTTCCTCTATTTTACACTTCACTGTGAATTCCACATATAGCAGAGTAGATAGAGGGAACCTAGTGTTCAGACACTACGTTCACGCCACTGTCTTCAATTTCGTGTTGGATGATGGAGATGTGGAACGTGCTTTGTCTTGTTAACCAAGCGAACAAGTGTTAACGCCACGATTATCCCTAATTATCATAGAATCATATGAAATAAAAGCAGTTCTTTTTCTATAATTCTATCTTAATACATTTTTATGTGGGATGAATAAATATTCTAGACTGGTATTAAAACTTTTAATGCAAATCATTCATCCACTCCAAGTCCAATAATCAAGCGTTTAGATTTATAAAAACTTTCTCTTCAGCTAATGAAAATTGACGGCTTTTAACGAATCAGAACAATTAAGAATTAATAGGTTTCATTTACGAATTAATAAGTAAATTTTTGATGGTCCCTTTTAGAAAAGTAATTAAACTTAAAATTCGACTTAGATATTTTATAGTATGTACATACTAGACAGAAATGCTACTTTGCTTATTTTAGATCTGTTTTAGAATATTTAAACAGATTTAGGAGTTTTCTATTCATTGAATCATATAAGCCCAGACTAGCCGATTTATTTCCCTTTCTGCGCTTTCTTTGAATTAATTATGAAAAAAAAAATTTCATTCTCTTTCGTAGAAAAGCACTATAGAGTCAATCAGGTTTTTTATCGAATTTTTTTGGCAAAACCAAAACTTGCTTGTACTAATAGTCAGATTACATTCCTGACACAGCCGATGACGATTCCCACTCACAGATAAGAAAAAATAGTTTATTTTGTTCACTCCGCCTATAAAGCAAAGCGCGGCGTTGAGTTCCGCCACTGAACAACTTATATCTGGGAAACGGAGTGTCTCAACACTAGGCAGCCTACCCTGGTATGCAAGAAAAACGTGAAACTAATAAAACATTTTATAAGAACTTCTGTAGTTATATTTTAAAGTGCTTTCAGCGATACCTCTCGACGGTTTCATGCGAACAACATTTGAAAACCAATTACGACACGTAGATACCTCTGGAGTATAAAATGGCCGGCACTAATTGGGATATATATGGAGATGTTTCTTTTTTTTATAGAATTTTATATATTATAAATAACATTATTTAAGTAAAATACAAGCTTGTATTTAAAATTAAAAGCAATTTATGGTATTGCAATACTTTACGTACATTTAAGTAATTATTGAGAATAAATAGAAAATAAGAGGTCCATCTTAGCGCAGCGTCTTAAATAAAACTTTCGTGGAATCTACAGTCACTACTTTCATAGCAGGGATTGCGTGTTGAATGGCGGAGTTCAACGCCGCGTTATGCCTCGCGATGAAAGGGAGAGGGACAGTAATAGTTGTGGATACGAGGTCAGCTCGGGGGCACTCATTGAAAACATGTAAATGGTAATATATTTTATTTATAAAAATGAAATTTTTCATCAAATTGCTAAGGAAATATTTTATGAAAAAAGTCTACCAAGAAACATACTAAACAATAAATACAAAATGTACCTCATTTATTACGATTTCTACGGTTATATTAACTGTAATATTTTTTACACTATAATAAATTTGTTTAATACTTGAAAATCTTGCCAATAATTTTGCCTTTTTTCCATGTTAGTATATCAGTTTCTTTTTTTTTTGGATTTGAACCCACAACCTGTCACATTTACAGCCGCACGCTTGTGCTCCTGCGGCACGACTAACCTCATACTCAGATTGCGTTATTAAAATGATTATTTACTAAATTGAATCTTAATTGTTGAGTTTCTTAACTGCTCTTCTCAGCAGAACTTTCCGAACTGGTGGTAGCTTTCTTATCTATATGTTCATTCGACGATACAAAAGTACTTATATTAGTCTATTTAGATAAATATTTAGATTTTTTTTAATAAAACTAATCCAATAAGCCGTGCTGTGAGGCAGGAGGCAGACGCCCAGAAATGAACATGGAATTAATTACTTTCATGAGTAGGTAGAGGGAACCTGGGAACATAGTGATAAGCCACTCGGTTTCCATTAAGACACTTCCGTAGAATATACAGAGTAAATAAAAAAAAAAACTTTAATTTTTTCGCTCCTATAACAAGACAAAGTGCGGCGTTGAGCTCCGCCACTCAACATATAATTACTTGAAAATTTGGCTTAAAAGTGAAGAATGAAGTGCGTTAACACTAGGTTCTCATTTCCTACCATGCTGTATGCGGAACAGAGCGTGAAGCTGACAAAATCTAAAATATTAAAATTATATAAATAACAATACGTAATTTACTCACTCTATTCTTGGTAACAAATTGTGCTCGATACATTATATTATTTCTTAATAGAAAGATGTATATGCGTGTTATTTTATTACTGGCAGTAAGTATTGAAAATAAAATATTACTATTTAAATAAGAGGAATAATAATTACTTTCAAAATTTATATTTACAAAATAATATTGTTAATATGAGCCAAGTGGTGGCGTAGGGTCACAAGCATGCGAAATCCTCTTTTGGGGAGACCCTACACTTGACAAAGAAAGACAAAATTAAAGACATTTTTTACTTTTTACTTTATTATTTAATTTTGTTTCAGTTAATTTCTTCTGTACAACTATGGGTTTTGGATAACAAGCTTTTATGGAAACGAGGTTACTATAAAAATCAGATTGATTAAGTGTTATTTACATAATATGTTGAGATTCTTTAAGAATTGGACATTTATATATCAATTATTCCTGGTATTATTGTTGATATTTTCTACATTATTCGTTAAGAATCTTAAATTGTTTAAAATATACAAAAATTCAACAATCCATCCATCCATCCATCCATCCATCCATACATCCATCCATCCATCCATCCATCCATCCATCCATCCATCCATCCATCCATCCATCAGCCTTTCAAAGTCCACTGCTGGACACAGACCTCCCCTAATAATCGCCACTCCGTTCGGTCCTGCGCCCTTTGAATCCAGCGGATTCCCGCTGTCTTCTTAATCCAACAATAACAAAATATAATTCTGCTATCCCTATTCAGCTACATAAGCATAAATCACATATTATCCCTATATTTTTAGAAGATTCGCCTGAATGTACGCCGTTTTCAAGATTCCAAGAAGATTGTAATTCGTGCATATGCAGTGCTGATGGAGAAGCTTTCTGCACGCTGATGCTATGCTAAGTATGGAAAGAGGTATATCGTATCTGTAGAAAACTAATTATTAAGTAGGGCCAATGTTGAAGTGGGAAGCGATGATTGTTCATTCAATTCCCACTCGAGAGAGTGATTTAGTTACATTTCCCTGCTCTGACAAGGAAAGGCGTGGCGTTGAGTTCCGCCACTTAATACGTATGGATTCGGATGGAAGATAGAGTGTTTCAACACTAGCTAGTTACTCTCTGCTTAAATTGCGAAGCTAAATAATTAAAAATTACAAAAACCGTCAAAAGCCGAAATTAGCTACATTATGTCATAATAATATTTTACAAACGTGTATAAGTGTAGGTAAAGACATCAACATAAAGATATCAAGAAATGATTAAGACAACGTAAATTTTAAATATCGTTGCATTCAAAAATTTGGTGTGAACTCTCAATTTATTTACCTTTACTCCAGTTGTTTATTTTTTTTATCCCTACTACTTTACTGTATTCTACAGTAGCCAAAGGGAACCAAGTGTTAACCCCACTCCCCATTTTCCTCCAAATTTTCAAATTTTCGAGACATTGCGTGTTGAGTGACGTAACTCAACGCTTTGTCTTGTTACCAGAGCGAGGATATGTAAATATTAAATAATTCCCCATCGCGCTCACAACCGTTACGTTTACAATCACACACTAACTGCTCTAAGATGTCCTCAATATCAACATTAATATAGAAATTATATTGTTTCAGAATATAAAAAAAGAAGGTCAAATGCAGATTATCTGATGAAAATAAGAAAAACAAATATCTATTAATTAAATATTGTTGAAAATGATTTTTTATTTTCTAATAATTATTTTTATCTATCTGCGCCAAGCTGGTCACAATAAAAAAAAATAATGAGAAAGAAATTAAGAATTGTGGGTTCAATTTCCACACAAGGAAATTTTATATATTCATTTACTCCTCGTCACGAGGCATAACGCGGCGTTGAGTTCCTCCATTACAACACGAATTACCTTAAGAATTTAAGAGTTTTAATACTCGTTTCCTACATACCCATACTCTCGATTCATAAGATTGCTAAGCAAATATTTGATGAAAAAAATCTACGAAGAAAAATACCTACTAAACAATAAATACAAAATGTACCTCATTTATTACGATTTCTACGGTTATATTAACTGTAATATTTTTTACACTATAATAAATTTGTTTAATACTTGAAAATCTTGCCAATAATTCTACCTTTTTTTCCATGTTAATATATCAGTCTCATTTTTTTTAGGAATGGAACCCGCAACCACACGCATGTGCTCCCGCGGCACGATTAGCCTCATACTCAGATTGCGTTATTAAAATGATTGATTGAATTGAATCTTAACTGTTGAGTTTCTTGCCTGCTCTTCTCAGCCGAACCTTCCGAACCGGTGGTAGCTTTTTTATCTATATGTTTGTTCGACGATTAAGATCCGCCACTCAACACATAATGTCTTGAAAATTTGGCTTGAAAGCGAGGAATGAAGTGCGTCAGCACTAGGTTCCCTTTACTTGGAGCGTGAAGCTAACAAAATCTAAAGTAAAAGTGTAAGTAAATTACATTTTAATGTAATTATTTTTTTTATTTGTATATAAATATCAAAATGTTATTTACAACTCTACTCTTCGTAACAAATTATACTTGATATATTATTTCTTAATAGAAAAATGTATTTGCGTGTTGTTTTATTACTTGCGGTGAGTATGGTTTTAAATTTATATTTAAAATATTGTATTTTTTTTAAATATCCTTGCTTTCATTGTACGTTTTAAGGAAATAGGACTCCGCCACTCCAGCTACAATATTTTAAAGTATATATATGGAAAGTGCAGAACAGAGTGACTCTATAACTACTTTTGTTCCTAAATTTTTATAGAAATTTAAATAAAATAGATTTAGTTAAACATATTTAAATACATCAAGTCATAGTAGTACCATCGTCCATCGTGAGTTGGGGGAAAAAGTAATTAATTTTGTTTTATTTACTTTTTTTTCAGCTTATTTCTTCAGTACATCTGCGTTATTTAGAAAATACGCTATTATGGAAACGAGGTATCTATTTGTAAATAATATGAATATATTAACTTAACTTAAATTTTACATTACCTATAAATAATATAAAAGTGGTGACTCAACAAAGAGTGTCTCTTTGAGCGAAAAGCGAAGTGTTTAAACACTAGTTTCTATCTTGCTTATCCTGCTATATGCGGAATAAAACGTGTAGCTAAAGTAAATTTATTTTGATAATTTATTCTATTTATTCTGTACTTACATTCAGTTTATTATGACGATTTTAAAGTTCTTGTAACAGCCTAATTAAATAAAGAATAATATTTTTATATTAGAATACCATACAATATAATCAATATTACTAATAAACGGAATTTAAACCTATATTTATAAATTTTATATTTTTTGAAACCTTCGTGGCACATGGGCAAAAGGGTGTGACTGTAACGCGACGGGTATGGGTTCGATCCGCACTCAAGCAAATTAATTATTATTTATTAATATTTTCATTTCTTCGCTCTGGCAATAAGGCAAAAACCCCGGCGTTAAGATCCGCCACTCAACGACCATTGCATCGAAAATTGAACCAAAGGTGTGGAATACACTGTTTTAACATTAGGTTTTCTGTTTTTTTTTATGTTTTTAGAAATCTCTGGAAAATGTATACCGTTCACAGTATACGAAGAAGATTGTAATACTTGCGTATGTGGCGCTGATGGTGTAGGAGGTGTGTGTACGAGGATGGGATGCTAAGTATGACAAAATTGTACTGATGAATATGAAAGATGGATGTCTGTTCTACTTTCACGCAAAAACTACTGAACAAATGTAGATTAAACTTTAAAATAATATAAGATACTCATAAAATTAACAAATAAGCTACTATTTATGTGAAGTTTTTGTATAATTTCGTTTTAATCTATACCTACTTATAATAAAATCGTAATGGATTGGATCCTGTACCTACATGGAATATATATAAGAACATATTTTATCGCTGACATTTAATAATGTAATGGAAAAGAAAACCATGATTTTAATTTTCTTGTGTGTTTGTCGGTGTGTTTCTTCCACACTAATCTCAAAAAAATTAGAAAATATAGCGGTACAATAAGAGAAGATTTGGCGTAAAATTTAATTTATAAACTATATTATAAAGATAACTATGGTATATTATTGTTTCAGATTTCAATAAACGGTCAATTACAAATTATTCTGAAGATTGATAAATAAACATCGGTTCTATATTAATTAAATATCAGATATAAGTTTTTTTTTTAAATAATATAATTTATACAATTCAAAAGTATCCCATGAGAAACAAGGAGTAAGCACATAATAGAGCGAAGCGAGCGGAGCGCTCTACTGGAGACTACGTTTACAATCACACGCTAAGTGCACTAAGATGTCCTCAATATCAACATTAATATAGTAATTATATTGTTTCAGAACATTAAAAAGAAGGTCAAATGCAGATTATTTCATGAAAATAAGAAAAACAAATATATCTAATAATTAAATATTGTTAAAAATGATTTTTTATTTACCAATAATTATTTTTATCTTAATTAAGAATTATCCCCTGACATATATACATATTAATAATTTTTAAAATTAATAGGTGCTTTGCGTAGATATGTAAGTAAAAAAATACATAGAGTGAAAATCGAACTCACAACCTGTCGCAATATAAAAAGAAATCATACCCAAGAGATAGTAATAGCGTCTACGAGCAAATAAAATTCCATCGTGGTTGGTTGCTCTCAGTATCGACGCTGTATTCTTGAAAAATTAAGATTCTCGAACTAATTATAACTCGCTGAACGCCTCGAGCTATTATTCTTAGTTTAAAGCAAGGGTCGGGGAGCTATCACTGGCAGATTCCGTTTATACACCCGTTTTTCCGTTCGAGAGAACGATGAAGTGTTCATTGGGAAATATAAAAAAATGTACATAGCATAATGTTTTTTTAAAAGTCGACGATAAATATTTAATTGAAGATATATTTTAATTAATATTTTTTATTGTTTTTTTTTGTATTTACAAGTACGTTGTGGTATTTTTTTTATAATAAATGTAAGTAAACTTTCAAAATTTTATATAGTAAATATAAGTAGGTAGTTTATTTTATAATTATATGGTAATTTTTTTTTATAGTAAATGTAAGTAAAACTTTCATTTTATAAATTGTCTTAATTACATAAGACTACTTTATATACAGGAGTAACGCGATGGACAGATCAAAGGTGGTGTATGGTAGGGATACTTCACGGAAGAAAGTCCCCTATCCATAAACCACCTACTCCACATATGTCCAGCGATTTTCAGTGGCTCAGCAGATATGTGGAAATTAGTATTTTTTTGGAAAAACTCAAATTTTTAAAGCTATTTTGCTAATACTGTTGGATCTGCGGTATTGGTTTTTTTGCCTAATATAGTCCAATAATAGCCATTTAAGAACGTACACCCAGTACATTATAGCGGGCTTTCTATTGTTCCAGCAAATATGGGGGTTGGGGAAGAGGCATGAATGTTTCATGTAGACGCTTTCAGTTGTTTAAACACTCCACGAGATTATTCGCGATGACAGCGCAGACGAGCAATGCTGTCTTATACACCGTTTGAGGGTTGCGATTGAATTTTAAAAATGATCTTTTATATTCCAATCTCGTGTGTAGGTCTTAATATTTGTCTGTATGTAGATATGTGTATACTTTGTTATACTACACATGGCGGGGTAGGCAGAGGGTATCTAGGAACTGAATGTTAAAACTCTTAAATTCTTGAGGTATTTCGTGTTGAGTGGAGGAACTCAACGCCGCGTTATGCCTCGTGACGAGAAGTAAATGAATATATAAAATTTCCTTGAGTGGAAATTGAACCCACAATTCTTAATTTCTTTCTCATTATTTATTTTTTTATTGTGACCAGCTTGGCGCAGATGGACAGAGTCGGGTTTTAATCGTAATAGTTGTGGATTCGAGGTCAGCTCGAGGGCACTCATTGAAAACATGTAAATGGTAATATATTTTATTTATAAAAATGCAATTTTTCATAAAATTGCTAAGCAAATATTTGATGAAAAAAATCTACCTATCTAAAAATACTTACTAAACAATAAATACAAAATGTATCTCATCTATTACGATTTCTATGGTTATATTAACTGTAATATTTTTTACACTATAATAAATTGGTTTAATACTTGAAAATCTTGCCAATAATTCTGCCTTTTTTCCATGTTAGTATATCAATCTCATTTTTTTAGGAATTGAACCCACAATCTGTCGCGTTTTACAGCCTCACACCGCACCACTAGCCTCATAGTCAGATTGCGTTATTAAAATGATTATTTACTAAATTGAATTTTAACTGTTGAGTTTCTTGCCGGCTTTTCTTGGCAGAACCTTCCGAACTGATGGTTAAGCTCCGCCACTCAACACATAATGTCTTCAAAATTTGGCTTGAAAGTGAGGAATGAAGTGCGTCAGCACTAGGTTCCCTTTACTCGGAGCGTGAAGCTAACAAAATCTGAAGTAAAAGTGTAAGTAAATTACATTTTAATGTTTATATTTGTATATAAATATCAAAATGTCATTTACAACTCTACTCTTGGTAACAAATTATACTTGATATATTATTTCTTAATAGAAAAATGTATATGCGTGTTGTTTTATTACTTGCGGTGAGTATGAGAAATAAAATATTATTATAATTAAAAAATGAGGAATAATAATTACTTTCAAAACTTACATTAAAAAAAGTAATATTGTTAATATGAGGCCAGTGGTGGCGTAGGGCCACAAGTATGCGAAATCCTCTTTAAGGGGAGACCCCATACACTTGACAAAGAAAGACAAAATAAAAGACATTTTTTATTTTGATAATTTATTATTTAATTTTGTTTCAGTTAATTTCTTCTGTACAACTATGGGTTTTGGATAATAAGCTTTTTGGGAAACGAGGTTACTATAAAAATCGGATTTATTAAGTGTTATTTACATATTATTTTGAGATTTCGCACACAGCGGAGTAGGCAGAGGGAACCTAGTGTTAAGACACTCAATTCCCCACTTTCTGCTGAATTCTGGAGGCATTGTGTGTTGAGTGGCAGAACTCAACGCCGCAGCGTGAAACTGATTTATATCACAAAAAGAACCATTACAGCCTCAGTGGGCGAGTCCAGATCTCACTTGACTGGTATTTAATTGATATTTTCTACATTATTCGTTAAAAATCTTAAATTGTATAATAATTTATACAAAAATTCAACAATAACAAGATATCATTTTGCTATCCGATACTACAAAAGCGTAAAAAAAAAATATATATATAAATCACATATTGTACCTATATTTTTAGAAAATTCGCCTGAATGTAAGCCGCTTTCAAGATTCAATGAAGATTGTAATTCGTGCATATGCACTCCTGATGGATGGGCTCTCT
This sequence comes from Heliconius melpomene rosina, assembly GCF_056956725.1. Lineage (NCBI taxonomy): Eukaryota > Metazoa > Arthropoda > Insecta > Lepidoptera > Nymphalidae > Heliconius > Heliconius melpomene. The sequence continues at coordinate 12,958,097 of NC_140401.1, forward strand.
GTACCCTGAAGCGATGCTAAGTATGAAAAGAGATATATCGTATCTGTAGAAAACTAATAATTAATTGGGGCCAGTGTCGAAGTGGGACGCTATGGTTGCTCATTCAATTCTCACTCGAGGGAGTGATTTAGTGGCATTTCCGCCGCTTAAAACATAATATGCCGAATTCGGGCGGAAGACAGTGTTTCAACACTAGCTAGCTACTCTTTGCTTAAATTGTGAAGCTTAAAAATTAAGATTGACAAAATGTTGTCTAGTTTATTTTTTAAAAACCACAACCAAGTGTAAACAAATTGGATTTAAGAGATTGCTCGATTGCGGCTTGACGTATCTTTAAAAATACAATATTCTGAAAATATTTTTTTCCACTTTTCATTTATCTGTTATCGCTATAAATTATGTTATTTACTTTTCTTTTACCTTTACTACTTTAGTGTGTTATCCCCACTCCCGGTTTTCCTCCAAATCTTCAATTGCGTGTTCAATGTAGTAACTCAACGCAGCGCTTTGTCTTATTACCAGAGTTACGTTTACAATCACATGCTAAGTGCACTAAGATGGCCTCAATATTAACATTAATATAGTAATTATATTGTTTTAGAACATAAAAAAGAAGGTCAAATACAAATTATCTGATGAAAATAAGGAAAACAAATATATCTATTAATTAAAAATATTGTTAAAAATGAATTTTTATTTACCTATAATTATTTTAACCTTAATTAAAAATTATCCCCTGACATATGAACATATTACAATAATAATAATTTTTAAAACTAATAGGTGCTTTGCGTAGGTATGTAAGTAAAATAATACATAGTTTAATCAATTAACTCAATCTTTTAAAGCATGTTAAATTAAATAATAATGAAAATTATAATTATATAATCGATTGCTAACGGTTACTTTAGATATTTTATAATTTGGTTATTTTCCTGAAAAATATACTATGTAATAAAGAGTAACAAAAGCAACACATGAACAATGTCTCAAAAAATAGGCGGAATGGGGGAAACTAGTGTCTCACTATGTTCACATTAGAATACAGCGTGAATATACTCTTATTTTACGAGCAGTTATATTCTCCTAGCCAATATAGCAGTTATATTCTAAATCATGTCTAAATTTTCTGACTAAAATAATTATTTTTCTAGTCCTTTTTCCCGCAATGCGGATAAGGCAGGTAGGGCTCTGTGTACAGACACTGCGTTTTACCCTAAAATATAATTTTGTAAATGAGACATTACGTTGAGTCATTGAGTGGTGTAACTGAACTCCGCGCGTTGTTTTACCATAAAGGGGAATATAAATCTTTTCTCTAGTGACAATCACACCAACAGGCGTTAAGATAAAAATGCTATTTATATATAAAATTCTTATTATTTCGATAAGAAATGTAACAGGGGGAAAATCCAATAAATGCAAAATTAACCTTATTCGTTACGATTTCCAAGGGCATATCACTCGAAATAATATTGAAAAACCCTGTTGTTTGGTCGTGGTAGTAAAACTTAATTATAATATTAGCACTAGTCGTCTCCCGCAAATTTGTTTGTATGGACTTTAAGACGTGAAAAAGAAAATTATATTTTTGTCCGTCCAAATTAGCCGATGTGATAGTTGTAGGTACATTTGCGGAATTATTTATGTTCTTTCTAGTTTGCGGCGTTAATTTCCGCAATTCAACACGCAACATCTAGAATTCGCGTGGAGGACTAAGTGTCTTGAGGTTATCTCCGGCTACTCTTCTATAAATGGGATACAGAGAGAAAATAAACCCTTATAAGTGGTGAAAATATTTTCTAAATTAAATATTAAAATTACATCTTCACGCTGTATCCCGCATGTAGCAGGGTAGGCAAAGGGAGAGAATTTTGGATGCATTGCGTGTTGAGTGGCCAATCTCAACAGCGCACTTTGCCCCAACACCAGAGCGAAGCGAAGCGAATGCACATCCTATCCTATATCTTATAAAACAAAGTCGCTTTTTGTGTCTGTCTGAACTTTCTAACTCTTCTTCTTCTAAACCACCCAACGGATTTGGATGCGGTTTTCACCATTAGGTCGAGTATTTCTTAGGGAAGGTTTATATATAGTTTATTATTTGTACATTCTTATGTAAATTAACATAAATACGATAAATGTGTATAAAGTCCTACCCGCTGAGACACTTTGGCGCATGCGCTGCTTTAATGGTAAATACTACATGAAAAAAATGTACTGGAGTATTGTTCCTCTTAATAGGATCTACAAAAAAGTCCGCGATGGCATATTCGTATCTTTTAAGAATAACGCGTAGTGATCATATTTCTGTCTAAAAATAGTAATTTCAATATATTTTTTATTGTGAGGGATATTTCTCCATAATGGTATTAATCCTTATCCTTTAAAATACTTTATTAAATTTCTACGTTAAACGAAGATAAAATTTGCTTTTTAAACTATTTCGAAATTGCGAATAGTTTTAGAGAAAAACGCATTTAATTATTGACACATCACGCCGTTCACACATCAGCTGTATCGAGTCAAGTTTCACTTATCCCTTACTCTCAGCATATAAATAAGTATATTAGTTACGTTGGCCATTTAATGTAGATCAAAACTGTCTTTTCTGTTTTTCATTTTAATAAGTACTTTAGAAGTTGTTACAATATCAAAAAATCCTTGCTGCGAAACTCGCCTCGCGACGTTATGCTTATACAAGCGAGTCCGCCGCGCCCGCCTGCCTTACACGCATCGGTGGTTCAGTGGTGGAATGCTCGCCTGCCACGCGGGCAGCCCGGGTTCAATTCCCGGCCGATGCATTCTATTTAATTTTTGTCACAGGCAGCCACGTAGTGCTTGCTTTTCATCAGGGACAGAATACCCTCTTCAGCATTAACCACAAGCTCGAAAAAAAAACCTTTATAGCAACGAAGATTTAGATGCGTTTGCACGTATTGGATAATTCGAGTTGAATGTATTATTTAATGTCATTTAACTATCTAAAAATGGTAATTTAAAGTATCACAGATATAAAATTACGGTACCTACTAAAAAATCCTTGCTGTGTAAAACAATTAAAAGAAAATGTAAAAGTAACTAAAAGAAAATCCTTATTGAAACTACGAAAATGCGGGTTGCATTAGGGTTTAATTAATATTCACATTATCTTAAGTGCTTTGCAAACCTACATTATATGAATAATCCAGTAGTAAAAGCGGGCGAAGCCGCAATAGGGTCGCTAGTATTAAATATTTAAATTCCTCGAATGGGAATCGAACCCACAATCTGTCAAGTTTACATTCACAGCGCTTACATTCACAGTCTGGCTTTTTTTAAATCTTAAAATATCCTTTCTGATTAAGCAAAATATATAAAGAAAACGTTGTATACTTAAGTATTTATCGTGCAGTTTAGCGACATCGCTCTCGGTAGCAAATTGTGTTCGAACTCCGATATAAATTGTTTCTTAATCGAAAAAATGTATTTGCGTGTTGTTTTATTACTTGCGGTGAGTATGGTTTTAAATTTATTTTAAAAATATTGTTTTTTTTTAAATATCCTTGCTTTCATTGGACGTTTTAAGGAAATAGGTCTGACATTTTAGTTTTTTATCTATGTACTTAATGTAAAAATATTCAAGAAAATCCTTACTTTGATTACGAATGAAGATGGATCAAAGGTGAAAATGAAAAGAAAAGCTATTCTTAGGTTGGCATGTCGGCAGTAGAATCATCTCACATGATTAATCAATGATCATGTTCGTACTTTAAGAAACCATCATTCCTAGCCAATCTAAAGCGAAGCGAAACCTAGTGCTAACTCTCCGTTCTTTACTCTCTGCTTATTGCACAAAATTACACGTTGAATTCAAATATAATAGTAAATAATTTTTATTTTTTTGTTATTAGAGCCATGTACACTTCAATTCGTCAATTGCATTAGTGTACTTTATTTCTCTATCTTGTTCTTTATTTGTATATTTTATTAAGGGTATAGATATGTATTAGGAGAAAACATTATTCAATTTGTCTAAAAGCACCGTTAGGTTCCGGCACTCCAGCTACAATATTTAAAGTATGTATATGAAAAATGCAGAACAAAGTGACTCTATAACTACTCTTGTTTCTAAATTTTTATAGAAATTTAAATAAAATAGATTTAGTTAAACATATTTATATACGTCAGGTCATATTAGTATCATCGTAAGTCGTATATTGAAGAAAAAGTAATTAATTTTGTTTTATTTACTTTTTTTCAGCTTATTTCTTCAGTACATCTGCGTTATTTAGAAAATTCACTATTATGGAAACGAGGTATCTATTTGTAAATAATATGGATATATTAATTTAAGTCAAATTTTATATTACCTATAAATAATATAAAGGCGGTGACCCAACAAAGAGTGTCTCTTTAAGTGAAAAGCGAAGTGTTTAAACACTAGTTTCTATCTTGCTTATCCTGATATACGCGGAATAAAACGTGAAGCTAAAGTGAATTTATTTTGATAATTTATTCTATTTATTCTGTACCTACATAGTTTATTATGACGATTTCAACGATCTTGTAACAGCCTAATTAAATAAAGAATAATATTTTTTATTAGAATACCATACAATATAATCAATATTACTAATAAACGGAATTTAAACCTATATTTATAAATTTTATATTTTTTGAGACCTTCGTGGCGCATAGGCAAAAGGGTGTGACTGTAACGCGACGGTTGTGGGTTCGATCCCCACTTGAGGAAATTAGTTATTATTTTTATTAATATTTTCATTTATTCGCTCTGGCAACAAGGCAAAAACCCCGGCGTTAATATCAGCCACTCAACGACCAATGCCTCGAGAATTGAACCAAAGGTGTGGAATACAGTGTTTTAACACTAGGTTTTCTGTTTTTTTTATGTTTTTAGAAATCTCTGGAAAATGTATACCGTTCTCAGTATACAAAGAAGATTGTAATACTTGCGTATGTGGCGCTGATGGTGTAGGAGCTTGTACGCAGATGGGATGTCTAAGTATGACAAAATTGTACTAATGAATATGAAAGATAGATAGATGTCTGTTCTACTTTCCCGCAAAAACGACTGAACGAATTTAGATTAAACTTTAAAGTAATATAAGATATTCATAAAAGTAGCAAATAGGCTACAATTTATGTAAAGTTTTTGTATAATTTGGTTTTAATCTATACCTACTTATAATAAAATCGTAATGGATTGGATCCTATACCTACATGGAATATATATAAGAAAACATTTTATCGCTGACATTTAATAATGTAATGGAAAAAAAAACCATGATTTTAATTTTCTTGTCCGTTTGTCGGTGTGTTTCTTTCACACTAATCTCAAAAAAATTAGAAAATATAGCTGAACAATAAGAGAAGATTTAGCGTAAAAATTAATTTTATATTATTTAATGATAACTATGATATATTATTGTTTCAGATTTCAATAAACGGTCAATTATAAATTATTCTGAAGATTGATAAATAAACATCAGTTCTATATTTATTAAATATCAGATATATGTTTTTTTTTAAATAATATAATTTATACAATTCAAAAGTATCCCATGAGAAACAAGTAGTAAGCACATTATAGAGCGAAGCGAGCGGAGCGCTCTACTGGAGACTACGTTTACAATCACACGCTAAGTGCACTAAGATGTCCTCAATATCAACAATAATATAGTAATTATATTGTTTCAGAACATTAAAAAGAAGGTCAAATGCAGATTATCTGATGAAAATAAGGAAAACAAATATATCTAATAATTAAATATTGTTAAAAATGATTTTTTATTTACCAATAATTATTTTTATCTTAATTAAGAATTATCCCCTGACATATATACATATTAATAATTTTTAAAACTAATAGTTGCTTTGCTTAGGTATGTAAGTTAAAAAAATACATAGAGTGAAAATCGAACTCACAACCTGTCGCAATATAAAAAGAAATCATACCCAAGAGATAGTAATAGCGTCTACGAGCAAATAAAATTCCATCGTGGTTGGTTGCTCTCAGTATCGACGCTGTATTCTTGAAAAATTAAGATTCTCGAACTAATTATAACTCGCTGAACGCCTCGAGCTATTATTCTTAGTTTAAAGCAAGGGTCGGGGAGCTATCACTGGCAGATTCCGTTTATACACCCGTTTTTCCGTTCGAGAGAACGATGAAGTGTTCATTGGGAAATATAAAAAAATGTACATAGCATAATGTTTTTTTAAAAGTCGACGATAAATATTTAATTGTAGATATATTTTAATTAATATTTTTTATTGTTTTTTTTTGTATTTACAAGTACGTTGTGGTATTTTTTTTTATAATAAATGTAAGTAAACTTTCATTTTATAAATTGTTTTAATTACTTAAGACTACTTTATATATAGGAGTAACGCGATTGACAGATCAAAGGTGGTGTTTGGTAGGGATACTTCACGGAAGAAAGTCCTCTATCCATAAACCACATATGTCCAGCGATTTTCAGTGGCTCAGCAGATATTTGGAAATTAGTATTTTTTTGGAAAAACTCAAATTTTTAAAGCAATTTTGCTAATACTGACTGTTGGATCTGAGATATTAGTTTTTTTGCCTAATATAGTCCAATAATAGCCATTTAAGAACGTACACCCAGTACATTATAGCGGGCTTTCTATTGTCCCAGCAAATATGGGGGTTGGGGAAGAGGCATGAATGTTTCATGTAGACGCTTTCAGTTGTTTAAACACTCGACGAGATTATTCGCGATGACAGCGCAGACGAACAATGCTGTCTTATACACCGTTTGAGGGTTGCGATTGAATTTTAAAATTATCTTTTATGTTCCAATCTCGTGTGTAAGTCTCAATATTTGTCTGTATGTAGATATGTGTATACTTGGTTATATTAGACATGGCGGGGTAGGCAGAGGGTATGTAGGAAACGAGTATTAAAACTCTTAAATTCTTGAGATATTTCGTGTTGAGTGGAGGAACTCAACGCCGCGTTATGCCTCGTGACGAGGAGTAAATGAATATATAAAATTTCCTTGAGTGGAAATTGAACCCACAATTCTTAATTTCTTTCTCTTTATTTTTTTTTATTGTGACCAGCTTGGCGCAGATGGACAGAGTCGGGTTTTAATCGTAATAGTTGTGGATTCGAGGTCAGCTCGAGGGCACTCAATGAAAACATGTAAATGTTAATATATTTTATTTATAAAAATGCAGTTTTTCAAATATTTGATGGAAAAAATCTACCTATCTAAAAATACCTAGTAAACAATAAATACAAAATGTACCTCATTTATTACGATTTCTACGGTTATATTAACTGTAATATTTTTTACACTATAATAAAATGGTTTAATACTTGAAAATCTTGCCAATAATTCTGCCTTTTTTCCATATTAGTATATCAGTCTATTTTTTTTTTAGGAATTGAACCCATAACAGCCACATGCTTCTGCTCCTGCGGCACGACTTGCCTCATACTCAGATTGAGTAATTAAAATGATTATTTACTAAATTTAATCTTAACTGTTGACTTTCTTGCCGGCTCTTCTCAGCAGAACCTTCCGAACTGGTGGTAGCTTTTTTATCTATATGTTCGTTCGACGATTAAGCTCCGCCACTCAACACATAATGTCTTCAAAATTTGGCTTGAAAGTGAGGAATGAAGTGCGTCAGCACTAGGTTCCCTTTACTCGGAGCGTGAAGCTAACAAAATCTGAAGTAAAAGTGTAAGTAAATTACATTTTAATGTTTATATTTGTATATAAATATCAAAATGTTATTTACAACTCTACTCTTCGTAACAAATTATACTTGATATATTATTTCTTAATTGAAAAATGTATATGCGTGTTGTTTTACTACTGGCAGTAAGTATTAGAAATAAAATATTATTATTTAAAAATTAGTAATTACTTTCAAAACTTATATTAAATTAAAAAGTAATATTTTTAATATGAGGCCAGTGGTGGCGTAGGGCCAAGAGTATGCGAAATCCTCTTTTAGGGGAGACCCCATACACTTGACAAAGAAAGACAAAATTAGAGACATTTTTTTATTTTGATACTTTATTGTTTAATTTTGTTTCAGTTAATTTCTTTTGTACAGCTAAGAGTTTTGGATAGTAAGCTTTTTTGGAAACGAGGTTATTATAAATATCTGATTTTTTAAGTGTTATTTACATATGTTGAGATCCCGCACACATCAGGGTAGGCAGAGGGAACCTAATGTTAAGACACTCCGTTCCTCACTTTCTGCTGAATTCTGGAGGCTGGCCCTTGACTGGTATTTAATTGTTATTTTCTACATTATTTGTTAAAAAATTTAAATTGTATAACAAATTATACAAAAATTCAACAATAACAAGATATCATTTTGCTATCTCATACTACATAAGCATAAACATACACATTTTTACTTATATTTTTAGAAAATTCGGCTGAATGTAAGCCGCTTTCAAGATTCAATGAAGATTGTAATTCGTGCATATGCACTCCTGATGGATGGGCTCTCTGTACCCTGAAGCGATGCTAAGTATGGAAAGAGATATATCGTACCTGTAGAAAACTAATAATTAATTGTGGCCAGTGTCGAAGTGGGACGCTATGGTTGCTTATTCAATTCCCACTCGAAGGAGTGATTTAGTGGCATTTCCGCCGCTTAAAACATAAAATGCCGAATTCGGGCGGAAGACAGAGTGTTTCAACACTAGCTACTCTTTGCTTAAAAATTCAGATTGACAAAATGTCGTCTAGTTTATTTTTTAAAAGCCACAACCAAGTGTAACCAAATTTGATTTAAGACATTACTCGATTGTGTCTTGACTTAAAATACAATATTCTTAAAATCTTTTTTTTCACTCTCCATTTCTCTGTTATCGCTATAAATTATGTTATTTACTTTTCCGTTACCTTTACTTCTTTACTGTATTCTACAATAGGCAAAGGAAGGCAAGTGTTATCCCTACTCCCGGTTTTCCTCCAAATCTTCAATTGCGTGTTCAATGTCGTAACTCAACGCAGCGGTTTGTCTTATTACCAGAGTTACGTTTACAATCACACGCTAAGTGCACTAAGATGGCCTCAATATTAACATTAATATAGTAATTATATTGTTTTAGAACATAAAAAAGAAGGTCAAATACAAATTATCTGATGAAAATAAGGAAAACAAATATATCTATTAATTAAATATTGTTTAAAATGAATTTTTATTTACCAATAATTATTTTTATCTTAATTAAAAAGAGTCCCCTGACATATGAACATATTACAATAATAATAATTTTTAAAACTAATAGGTGCTTTGCGTAGGTATGTAAGTAAAATAATACATAGTTTAATCAATTAACTCAGTCTTTTAAAGCATGTTAAATTAAATAATAATGAAAATTATAATTATAATCGATTACTAACGGTTACTTTAGATATTTTATAATTTGGTTATTTTCCTGAAAAATACTATGTAATAAAGAGTAACAAAGGCAACACATGAACAATGTCTCAAAAAATAGGCGGAATGGGGGAACCTAGTGTCTCACTATGTTCACATTAGAATACAGCGTGAATATACTCTTATTTTACGAGCAGTTATATTCTCCTAGCCAATATAGCAGTTATATTCTAAATCATGTCTAAATTTTCTGACTAAAATAATTATTTTTCTAGTCCTTTTTCCCGCAATGCGGATAAGGCAGGTAGGGCTCAGTGTACAGACACTGCGTTTTACCCTAAAATATAATTTTGTAAATGAGACATTACGTTGAGTCATTGAGTGGTGTAACTGAACTCCGCGCGTTGTTTTACCATAAAGGGGAATATAAATCTTTTCTCTAGTGACAATCAAACCAACAGGCGTTAAGATAAAAATTCTATTTATATATAAAATTCTTATTAATTCGATAAGAAATGTAACAGGGGGAAAACCCAATAAATGCAAAATTAACCTTATTCGTTACGATTTCCAAGGGCATATCACTCGAAATAATATTGAAAAACCCTGTTGTTTGGTCGTGGTAGTAAAACTTAATTATAATATTTACACTAGTCGTCTCCCGCAAATTTGTTTGTATGGACTTTAAGACGTGAAAAAGAAAATTATATTTTTGTCCGTCCAAATTAGCCGATGTGATAGTTGTAGGTACATTTGCGGAATTATTTATGTTCTTTCTAGTTTGCGGCATTAATTTCCGCAATTCAACACGCAACATCTAGAATTCGCGTGGAGGACTAAGTGTCTTGAGGATAACCTCAGAAGAGTAGCCGGAGATAACTCCGGCTACTCTTCTATAAATGGGATACAGAGAGAAAATAAACCCTTATAAGTGGTGAAAATATTTTCTAAATTAAATATTAAAATTACATCTTCACGCTGTATCCCGCATGTAGCAGGGTAGGCAAAGGGAGAGAATTTTGGATGCATTGCGTGTTGAGTGGCCAATCTCAACAGCGCACTTTGCCCCAACACCAGAGCGAAGCGAAGCGAATGCACATCCTATCCTATATCTTATAAAACAAAGTCGCTTTTTGTGTCTGTCTGAACTTTCTAACTCTTTTTCTTCTAAACCACCCAACGGATTTGAATGCGGTTTTCACCATTAGGTCGAGTAATTCTCAGGGAAGGTTTATATATAGTTTATTATTTGTACATTCTTATGTAAATTAACATAAATACGATAAATGTGTATAAAGTCCTACCCGCTGAGACACTTTGGCGCATGCGCTGCTTTAATGGTAAATACTACATGAAAAAAATGTACTGGAGTATTGTTTCTCTTAATAGGATCTACAAAAAAGTCCGCGATGGCATATTCGTATCTTTTAAGAATAACGCGTAGTGATCATATTTCTGTCTAAAAATAGTAATTTCAATATATTTTTTATTGTGAGGGATATTTCTCCATAATGGTATTAATCCTTATCCTTTAAAATACTTTATTAAATTTCTACGTTAAACGAAGATAAAATTTGCTTTTTAAACTATTTCGAAATTGCGAATAGTTTTAGAGAAAAACGCATTTAATTATTGACACATCACGCCGTTCACACATCAGCTGTATCGAGTCAAGTTTCACTTATCCCTTACTCTCAGCATATAAATAAGTATATTAGTTACGTTGGCCATTTAATGTAGATCAAAACTGTCTTTTCTGTTTTTCATTTTAATAAGTACTTTAGAAGTTGTTACAATATCAAAAAATCCTTGCTGCGAAACTCGCCTCGCGACGTTATGCTTATACAAGCGAGTCCGCCGCGCCCGCCTGCCTTACACGCATCGGTGGTTCAGTGGTGGAATGCTCGCCTGCCACGCGGGCAGCCCGGGTTCAATTCCCGGCCGATGCATTCTATTTAATTTTTGTCACAGGCAGCCACGTAGTGCTTGCTTTTCATCAGGGACAGAATACCCTCTTCAGCATTAACCACAAGCTCGAAAAAAAAACCTTTATAGCAACGAAGATTTAGATGCGTTTGCACGTATTGGATAATTCGAGTTGAATGTATTATTTAATGTCATTTAACTATCTAAAAATGGTAATTTAAAGTATCACAGATATAAAATTACGGTACCTACTAAAAAATCCTTGCTGTGTAAAACAATTAAAAGAAAATGTAAAAGTAACTAAAAGAAAATCCTTATTGAAACTACGAAAATGCGGGTTGCATTAGGGTTTAATTAATATTCACATTATCTTAAGTGCTTTGCAAACCTACATTATATGAATAATCCAGTAGTAAAAGCGGGCGAAGCCGCAATAGGGTCGCTAGTATTAAATATTTAAATTCCTCGAATGGGAATCGAACCCACAATCTGTCAAGTTTACATTAACAGCGCTTACAATCACAGTCTGGCTTTTTTTAAATCTTAAAATATCCTTTCTGATTAAGCAAAATATATAAAGAAAACGTAGTATACTTAAGTGTTTATCGTGCAGTTTAGCGACATCGCTCTCGGTAGCAAATTGTGTTCGAACTCGAAAAAATGTATTTGCGTGTTGTTTTATTACTTGCGGTGAGTATCGTTTTAAATTTATTTTAAAAATATTGTATTTTTAAAATATCCTTGCTTTCATTGGACGTTTTAAGGAAATAGGACTGACATTGTAGCTTTTTACCTATGTACTTAATATAAAAATATTCAAGAAAATCCTTACTTTGATTACGAATGAAGATGGATCAAAGGTGAAAATGAAAAGAAAAGCCATTCTTAGGTTGGCATGTCACCATGTTCAATCAATGATCGTGTTCGTACTTTAAGAAACCATCATTCCTAGCGAATCTAAAGCGAAGCGAAACCTAGTGCTAACTCTCCGCTTTTTACTCTCTGCTTATTGAAGAAAAATCACACGTTGAATTCTAATAAAAAAGAAAATAATTTTTATTTTTTTGTTATTAGAGCCATTTACACTTCAATTCGTCAATTGCATTAGTGTACTTTATTTCTCTATCTTGTTGTTTATTTGTCTATTTTGTTAAGGGTGCTAGTATGTATGTACTAGGTTTCCATTTATATGGAAAATGCAGAACAGAGTGACTCTACTCTTGTTTCTAAATTTTAATAGAAATTTAAATAAAATAGATTTGGTTCGGCATATTTATATACGTCAGGTCATATTAGTATCATCGTAACTTGTATATTGAAGAAAAAGTAATTAATTTTATGTTATTTACTTTTTTTCAGCTTATTTCTTCAGTACATCTGCGTTATTTAGAAAATTCACTATTATGGAAACGAGGTATCTATTTGTAAATAATATGGATATATTAATTTAAGTCAAATTTTATATTACCTATAAATAACATAAAGGCGGTGACCCAACAAAGAGTGTCTCTTTAAGTGAAAAGCGAAGTGTTTAAACACTAGTTTCTATCTTGCTTATCCTGCTATATGCGGAATAAAACGTGAAGCTAAAGTGAATTTATTTTGATAATTTATTCTATTTATTCTGTACCTACATAGTTTATTATGACGATTTCAACGATCTTGTAACAGCCTAATTAAATAAAGAATAATATTTTTATATTAGAATTTCATACAATATAATCAATATTACTAATAAACGGAATTTAAACCTATATTTATAAATTTTATATTTTTTGAAACTTTCGTGGCGCTTGGGCAAAAGGGTGTGATTGTAACGCGACGGTTGTGGGTTCGATCCCCACTCGAGGAAATTAGTTATTATTTTTATTAATATTTTCATTTATTCGCTCTGGCAACAAGGCAAAAACCCCGGCGTTAAGATCCGCCACTCAACGATCAATGCCTCGAAAATTGAACCGAAGGTGGGGAATACAGTGTTTTAACACTAGGTTTTCTGTTTTTTTATGTTTTTAGAAATCTCCGGAAAATGTATACCGTTCACAGTATACAAAGAAGAATGTAATACTTGCGTATGTGGCGCTAATGGTGTAGGAGCTTGTACGAATATGGGATGTCTAAGTATGACAAAATTGTACTAATGAATATGAAAGATAGATGTCTGTTCTACTTTCCCGCAAAAACGACTGAACGAATTTAGATTAAACTTTAAAGTAATATAAGATATTCATAAAATCGTAATGGATTGGATCCTGTACTTACATGGAATATATATAAGAAAACATTTTATCGCTGACATTTAATAATGTAATGGAAAAAAAAACCATGATTTTAATTTTCTTGTCCGTTTGTCGGTGTGTTTCTTTCACACTAATCTCAAAAAACTTAGAAAATATAGGGGAACAATAAGAGAAGATTAAGCTTAAAATTTAATTTTATATTATTTAATGATAATTATGGTAAATATGGTAATATTATTGTTTCAGATTTCAATAAGCGGTCAATTGCAGATTATTCTGAAGAAAATTGATAAATAAACATCGATTCTTTATTAATTAAATATCAAATATATGTTTTTTTTTTAAATATATTTTATACAATTCAAAAGTATCCCATGACAAACGAGTATTAAGCACTTAATTGAGTGAAGCGAGCGGAGCGCTCTTCTGGAGACTACGTTTACGATCACACGCTAACTGCTCTAAGATGACCTCAATATCATTAATATAGTAACTATATTGTTTCAGAACATAAAAAAAGAAGGTCAAATGCAGATTATTTGATGAAAATAAGGAAAACAAATATATCTATTAATTAAATATTGTTAAAAATGAATTTTTATTTACTAATAATTATTTTTATTTTAATTAAAAAGTATCTCCAGACATATAAACATTACAATGATAATTTTTTTTAAAACTAATAGTTGCTTTGCTTAGGTATGTAAGTTAAAAAAATACATAGAGTGAAAATCGAACTCACAACCTGTCGCAATATAAAAAGAAATCATATCCAAGAGGTAGTAATGGCGTCTACGAGCAAATAAAATTCCATCGTGGTCGGTTGCTCTCAGTATCGACGCTGTATTCTTGAAAAATTAAGATTCTCGAACTAATTATAACTCGCTGAACGCCTCGAGCTATTATTCTTAGTTTAAAGCAAGGGTCGGGGAGCTATCACTGGCAGATTCCGTTTATACACCCGTTTTTCCGTTCGAGAGAACGATGAAGTGTTAATTGGGAAATATAAAAAAATGTATATAGCATAATTTTTTTTTAAGGCTCGACGATAAATATTTAATTGTAGATATATGTTAATTAATATTTTTTATTGTTTTTTTTTTGTATTTACAAGTACGTTGTGGTATTTTTTTTTATAATAAATGTAAGTAAACTTTCATTTTATAAATTGTTTTAATTACTTAAGACTACTTTATATATAGGAGTAACGCGATTGACAGATCAAAGGTGGTGTTTGGTAGGGATACTTCACGGAAGAAAGTCCTCTATCCATAAACCACGACGATTTTCAGTGGCTCAGCAGATATTTGGAAATTAGTATTTTTTTGGAAAAACTCAATTTTTTAAAGCAATTTTGCTAATACTGACTGTTGGATCTGAGATATTGGTTTTTTTGCCTAATATAGTCCAATAATAGCCATTTAAGAACGTACACCCAGTACATTATAGCGGGCTTTCTATTGTCCCAGCAAATATGGGGGTTGGGGAAGAGGCATGAATGTTTCATGTAGACGCTTTCAGTTGTTTAAACACTCGACGAGATTATTCGCGATGACAGCGCAGACGAACAATGCTGTCTTATACACCGTTTGAGGGTTGCGATTGAATTTTAAAATTATCTTTTATGTTCCAATCTCGTGTGTAAGTCTCAATATTTGTCTGTATGTAGATATGTGTATACTTGGTTATATTAGACATGGCGGGGTAGGCAGAGGGTATGTAGGAAACGAGTATTAAAACTCTTAAATTCTTGAGATATTTCGTGTTGAGTGGAGGAACTCAACGCCGCGTTATGCCTCGTGACGAGGAGTAAATGAATATATAAAATTTCCTTGAGTGGAAATTGAACCCACAATTCTTAATTTCTTTCTCTTTATTTTTTTTTATTGTGACCAGCTTGGCGCAGATGGACAGAGTCGGGTTTTAATCGTAATAGTTGTGGATTCGAGGTCAGCTCGAGGGCACTCAATGAAAACATGTAAATGTTAATATATTTTATTTATAAAAATGCAGTTTTTCAAATATTTGATGGAAAAAATCTACCTATCTAAAAATACCTAGTAAACAATAAATACAAAATGTACCTCATTTATTACGATTTCTACGGTTATATTAACTGTAATATTTTTTACACTATAATAAAATGGTTTAATACTTGAAAATCTTGCCAATAATTCTGCCTTTTTTCCATATTAGTATATCAGTCTATTTTTTTTTTAGGAATTGAACCCATAACAGCCACATGCTTCTGCTCCTGCGGCACGACTTGCCTCATACTCAGATTGAGTAATTAAAATGATTATTTACTAAATTTAATCTTAACTGTTGACTTTCTTGCCGGCTCTTCTCAGCATAACCTTCCGAACTGGTGGTAGCTTTTTTATCTATATGTTCGTTCGACGATTAAGCTCCGCCACTCAACACATAATGTCTTCAAAATTTGTCTTGAAAGTGAGGAATGAAGTGCGTCAGCACTAGGTTCCCTTTACTCGGAGCGTGAAGCTAACAAAATCTGAAGTAAAAGTGTAAGTAAATTACATTTTAATGTTTATATTTGTATATAAATATCAAAATGTTATTTACAACTCTACTCTTCGTAACAAATTATACTTGATATATTATTTCTTAATTGAAAAATGTATATGCGTGTTGTTTTACTACTGGCAGTAAGTATTAGAAATAAAATATTATTATTTAAAAATTAGTAATTACTTTCAAAACTTATATTAAATTAAAAAGTAATATTTTTAATATGAGGCCAGTGGTGGCGTATGGCCACAAGTATGCGAAATCCTCTTTTAGGGGAGACCCCATACACTTGACAAAGAAAGACAAAATTAGAGACATTTTTTTATTTTGATACTTTATTGTTTAATTTTGTTTCAGTTAATTTCTTTTGTACAGCTAAGGGTTTTGGATAGTAAGCTTTTTTGGAAACGAGGTTATTATAAATATCTGATTTTTTAAGTGTTATTTACATATGTTGAGATCCCGCACACATCAGGGTAGGCAGAGGGAACCTAATGTTAAGACACTCCGTTCCTCACTTTCTGCTGAATTCTGGAGGCTGGCCCTTGACTGGTATTTAATTGTTATTTTCTACATTATTTGTTAAAAATTTTAAATTGTATAACAAATTATACAAAAATTCAACAATAACAAGATATCATTTTGCTATCTCATACTACATAAGCATAAACATACACATTTTTACTTATATTTTTAGAAAATTCGGCTGAATGTAAGCCGCTTTCAAGATTCAATGAAGATTGTAATTCGTGCATATGCACTCCTGATGGATGGGCTCTCTGTACCCTGAAGCGATGCTAAGTATGGAAAGAGATATATCGTACCTGTAGAAAACTAATAATTAATTGTGGCCAGTGTCGAAGTGGGACGCTATGGTTGCTTATTCAATTCCCACTCGAAGGAGTGATTTAGTGGCATTTCCGCCGCTTAAAACATAAAATGCCGAATTCGGGCGGAAGACAGAGTGTTTCAACACTAGCTACTCTTTGCTTAAAAATTCAGATTGACAAAATGTCGTCTAGTTTATTTTTTAAAAGCCACAACCAAGTGTAACCAAATTTGATTTAAGACATTACTCGATTGTGTCTTGACTTAAAATACAATATTCTTAAAATCTTTTTTTTCACTCTCCATTTCTCTGTTATCGCTATAAATTATGTTATTTACTTTTCCGTTACCTTTACTTCTTTACTGTATTCTACAATAGGCAAAGGAAGGCAAGTGTTATCCCTACTCCCGATTTTCCTCCAAATCTTCAATTGCGTGTTCAATGTCGTAACTCAACGCAGCGGTTTGTCTTATTACCAGAGTTACGTTTACAATCACACGCTAAGTGCACTAAGATGTCGTCAATATCAACATTAATATAGTAATTATATTGTTTCAGAACATAAAAAAGAAGGTCAAATGCAGATTATCTGATGAAAATAAGGAAAACAAATATATCTATTAATTAAATATTGTTAAAAATGAATTTTTATTTACCTATAATCATTTTTATCTTAATTAAAAACTATCCCCTGACATATTATAATAATAATAATTTTTGAAACTAATAAGTGCTTTGCGTAGGTATGTAAGTAAAAATACATAGTTTAATCAATTAACTCAGTCTTTTAAAGCATGTTAAATTAAATAATAATGAAAATTATAATTATAATCGATTACTAACGGTTACTTTAGATATTTTATAATTTGGATATTTTCCTGAAAAATACTATGTAATAAAGAGTAACAAAAGCATTGATAACAACATGAGACAGCACACATGAACAATGTCTCAAAAAAAATAGGCGGAATGGGGGGAACCTAGTGTCTCAAAACAACGTGAATATACTCTTATTTTACTAGCAGTTATATTCTCCTAGCCAATATAGCAGTTATATTATAAATCAGGTCTACATTTTCTGACAAAAATAATTATTTTTCTAGTCCTTTTTCCCGCAATACGGATAAAGCAGGTAAGACTACTGAGTCCTACCCTACTCTAAAATATAATATTGTAAATGAGACATTATGTTGAATCATTGAGTGGTGTAACTCAACTCCGCGCGTTGTCTTAGAGGGGAAATATAAATCTATTCTCTAGTGACAATCAAACCAACAAGCGTTAAGATAAAAAATGCTATTTATATATAAACTTCTTATTAATTCGATAAGAACTGTAACAGGGGGAAAAACCAATAAATGCAAAATTAACCTTATTCGTTACGATTTTCAAGGGCACATCACTCGAAATAATATTGAAAAACCCTGTTGTTTGTTTGTGGTAGTAAAACTTAATTATAATAATATTCACACTAGTCCTCTCCCGCATATTCGTCTGTATGAACTTTAAGACGTGAAAAAGAAAATTACATTTTTGTCCGTTCAAATTAGCCGATGCGATGGTTGTAGGTACATTTGCGGAATTATTTATGTTCTTTCTAGTTTGCGGCGTTAATTTCCGCAATTCAATACGCAACATTTCGAATTCGCGTGGAGGACTAAGTGTCTTGAGGTTATCTCCGGCTACTCTTCTATAAATGGGATACAGAGTGAAAATAAACCCTTATAAGTGGTGAAAATATTTTCTTAATTAAATATTAAAATTAAGCTTCACGCTGTACCCCGCATGTAGCAGGGTAAGCAGAGGGAGAGAATTTTGGTTGCATTGCGTGTTGAGTGGCCGATCTCAACACCGCGCTTTGCCCCAACACTAGAGCGAAGAAATGAACATATTAAATATTGAAATTCCTCGAGTGGGAATCGAACCCGCAACCTGTCACGTTTACAGTCACAGCGCTTACAGTCATAGTCTGGCTTTTTTTAAATCTTAAAATATCCTTTGATTAAGCAAAATATATAAAGAAAACGTAGTATACTTAAGTATTTATCGTGCAGTTTAGCGACATTGCTCTCGGTAGCAAATTGTGTTCGAACTCCGATATAAATTGTTTCTTAATCGAAAAAATGTATTTGCGTGTTGTTTTATTACTTGCGGTGAGTATGGTTTTAAATTTATTTTAAAAATATTGTATTTTTTTTAAATATCCTTGCTTTCATTGGACGTTTTAAGGAAATAGGTCTGACATTTTAGTTTTTTACCTATGTACTTAATGTAAAAATATTCAAGAAAATCCTTACTTTGATTACGAATGAAGATGGATCAAAGGTAAAAATGAAAAGAAAAGCCATTCTTAGGTTGGCATGTCGGCAGTAGAATCATCTAACATGATTGCTAATCAATGATCGTGTTCGTACTTTAAGAAACCATCATTCCTAGCGAATCTAAAGCGAAGCGAAACCTAGTGATAACTCTCCGCTCTTTACTCTCTGCTTATTGAAGAAAAATCACACGTTGAATTCTAATAAAATAGAAAATAATTTTTATTTTTTTGTTATTAGAGCCATTTACACTTCAATTCGTCAATTGCATTAGTGTACTTTATTTCTCTATCTTGTTGTTTATTTGTCTATTTTGTTAAGGGTGCTAGTATGTATGTACTAGGAGAAAACATTGTTTAATTTGTCCAAAAGCACCGTTAGGTTCCGCCACTCCAGCTATAATATTTAAAGTATTTATATGGAAAATGCAGAACAGAGTGACTCTACTCTTGTTTCTAAATTTTAATAGAAATTTAAATAAAATAGATTTGGTTCGGCATATTTATATACGTCAGGTCATATTAGTATCATCGTAATTCGTATATTGAAGAAAAAGTAATTAATTTTATGTTATTTACTTTTTTTCAGCTTATTTCTTCAGTACACCTGCGTTATTTAGAAAATTCACTATTATGGAAACGAGGTATCTATTTGTAAATAATATGGATATATTAATTTAAGTCAAATTTTATATAACCTATAAATAATATAAAGGCGGTGACCCAACAAAGAGTGTCTCTTTAAGTGAAAAGCGAAGTGTTTAAACAGTAGTTTCTATCTTGCTTATCCTGATATATGCGGAATAAAACGTGAAGCTAAAGTGAATTTATTTTGATAATTTATTCTATTTATTCTGTACCTACATAGTTTATTATGACAATTTCAAAGATCTTGTAACAGCCTAATCAAAAAATATTTTTTTTTAGAATACCATACAATATAATTAATATTACTATATATATAAACGGAATTTAAACCTATATTTATAAATTTTATATTTTTTGAGACCTTCGTGACGCATGGGCAAAAGGGTGTGACTGTAACGCGACGGTTGTGAGTTCGATCTCCACTCGAGGAAATTAATATTTTCAGTTATTCGCTCTGGCAATAAAGCAAAAACCCCGGCGTTAAGATCCGCCACTCAACGATCAATGCCTCGAAAATTGGACCAAAGGTGGGGAACGCAGTGTTTTAATACTAGGTTTTCTGTTTTTCTATGTTTTTAGAAATCTCTGGAAAATGTACACCGTTCACAGTATACAAAGAAGATTGTAATACTTGCGTATGTGGCGCTAATGGTGTAGGAGCTTGTACGAAGATGGGATGTTTACGTATGACAAAATTGTACTAATGAATATGAAATATGCATGTCTATGGATGGAGTTCTACTTCCACGCAAAAACTACTGAACAAATTTAGATTTAACTTTTAAGTAATATTAGATATTCATAAAAGTAACAAATATACTTAATATACATAAGAAAACCTTTTATCAGTAGCATTTAATAATATAATCCGTTGTCCGTTGTCTTGTCCGTTTGTCGGTGTGTTTCTTTCACATTAATCTCATCATCATCATTTAATTTTATATTATTTAATGATCAATGTTATGATAATTAATGATTATGGTAATATTATTGTTTCAGATTTCAATAAACGGTCAATTACGGCAGAATATTCTTAAGAAAATTGATAAATAAACATCAATTTTATATTCATTAAATATCAAATATATGTTTTTTTTTATAAATAATAAAATTTATACAATTAAAAATTATCCCATGACTTGTTTGTAATATTAAGCACTTAATTGAGCGAAGCGAGCGGAGCGCTCTACTGGAGACTTTTTACACTCTTTGTCACCAATAGGCTCCCAAACAGTTTGACCCATTGAGATGAAGAATAAATTATTATGAGTAAGAATTAAATAAGTGACGCTGCTAGCAGTACAAGAGATGTAAGGCGGGTTGTCAAAAGAAGTATAAACCGATGTAGGCTAAGCAACGTCACTACGTTTAACCTATGCTATACTTGAATACTCACATAGCTTAAAAGTAATTAGATATTAACTAATCACCCATGAAAGAGAAATTGAAATTAAAGGGCCTGTTGACGTGTAGTGTCGCTGTCTTCCTATTATACATTAAATATTGGATTAAAAATATGAGCCTTCATTGCGCAATGGTAAAACTTCTGCCTTAAAATGTGATTGTAATAGGTTCGATTCCTACTTGAGCAATAACATATTTTAATTTCTTCGCTCTGGTAAGAAGGAAAGTCAATACGTAATATTTCGAAAATTTGACAGAAAGTGGAGAATGGAGTGTCTTAACACTTGGCTAGGAAGAGTACTGTCTGTGACTGACTGTTAATATTTTATACGGCGTGGCGTACAGTGAGAAACCATCTGAGAAATATCAGCAGAAAACTAAAATTTGATTCATCAAACCAACCTCTATACCTACTACTCACTCCAATAAAATAGTAAAAATAAACATTTATCTTAACAAGATGGATCCTTTTATTGCGACAAGTGAGGAAAATTTACAATTTTTTTCGGTGTGCCTCCCTCGGGAAACCCTTTTGACTTACAGACAATAACTACCCCTTTCATGTCCCTCCTCCATTAGCAGTATTCGTGAACGCTACAAAACGACGTTTCTGTCATACTTAAGTTAACGCTATAAGATTTTATCATGAAAATGTTTATTTCAGATTGTGTAACTTAACTTTGGCTATTACATTTTTTTATATAACAAAAGAATAAGAAGAAGGAACCTGGTATTAAAACACTTCGCTTTCGTCACTTATTGCTGAATTTTCAAAAAAATGACCAGACCAGAGCTGGCTAGAGCCGGCATATTAAAATGAATTAAATAATTCTATTCCACCCGGTCAAAACCCAATTGCGTACGTCGTGATGGTATCTTTTAAAAAATATATCTTTAGGATGGAACCTGGGAAGCTAGTGTTTAGTTCTGCTGTTTCCTATTAAGACACATCCGTTTCCCATTTTCCTCCTAATTCTTGAGACGTTGCGTATTGGGTGGCGGAACTCTACGCAGCACTTTTTATCTCAGTCCCCCGAATGGGAATCGAACTGACAACTCTCTTTACAGTCACGCGGTCGTGCCCCTCCGTCACCATGGCCTCACTTACATAATTATATACCTTATAATTTATTAGTAAAAAGTAAGCAATTATAATATCTACCTAATTAACTCTACGATGTATATATATTTTTGTGATATTTTATATTTTCAACTAACACTGAGTAAAGCAGATTCATTTAGCAAAGTGTTCTACTTCATTATATTACGTTAGATTTGATTTAATTAAAATATACGGTAACTTATTTTACATATTCAAGCGCCTAATATTATTAAGTGAGCAAACGTTCACACCGCTGTGTTGTCAGTCTAAATTAACAGGCGACTACATGTAAGAAATTGTAGACATTTTTTATGATTTTAAATGTATTTTATGTTTGTTAACTAATTCTGTATAAAAATATATTTTGCCGATTAAAAGTTTAAATTCCTTAGGTAGAGAATTCTGAGAAAAAAAGCCAAATTTCCGCTTAGAACTAGACTTTACAACAGAGCTTCAGCAACTGATCAGCTTTAACAGATCGGGGATATGACATTCACTCAAATATAGTCATCCTCCCGAGTGGGGATCCAACTCACAACCATAGGATTCGCAGTCAGACGCTTTCCCACTGTGCCACGAGTACGACAGTCTCATATCTAATATCTATTATAGAAAGAACGTAGGTAATTCACACATCAAACAATGTTCAAAAAGAAAGGTTAACACGTTTACTATATACTTTCATTCTTCTTAATAAAATCAAATATTTGCTCTAAAGTGCCCCGTCCCTTGTCTGCCCAAATGTAATCAAAAACATGATGGATTGTTACCATGTAAATGTTTTGTTGAATTTATACACTATTTCCTTGTATTAAAGGTGTAAAATTCTTTTTTTCTGTTTATGATAGTTTAGTTTTTGTGTATTCTATAGATTTTTTTTTTTTCATTTCAGATTTTCGTCATTTCTGGTGTATATTTTTTAAAATAAATCCATAAGATGATTAAATCAAGTTGTTATCTTTTAATTGCTTAATTTTGTTTTTATAATAATATACTTTTCATATTCAAATATTAACCACTACTTTAATCAATAAAATTATATAGATATCATGTATCAGACAACATAAAGTTAAGCAAAATCCAATTACACCTAGGAATTAAAATACGTATTTGTAAAGTAAAATAAACATTGTATATGCATAATAAGTTCCTTTAGAGAGATTCAAATATGAATGAGAAAATCTCATCATATCAAATATATTGTATAGGAAGGTAATTTCTTTATTCCTAGAGAAATCACGTGAGTCGGTGGTACGCTGGTAAATACAATAAAAATGTGGAAATGATACATAATTTCTTTAAATTAACCTTTAAATATAGACATTGCTTATTCCTTGTTACATATTACGATATTTAACTAACATTCTTAAATTAAGAAGAAGTGAAGAATAAAATAGTTAGGAAAAAAAGGAGTAGGTGCACTTTTGGCGCAGTGATAACTAATGTATGCGATGGATGTAAATTCGATGATTACTTAGCAGAAGGGTATTTAAATTTTCATGTTTAATTCTTTATTCAATTCATTCAATATCTCGATAGTGTCAAAAGTTTACAAAGGTTTATTTTCTAAAGTTATTTTTAACCAACTATGTGATATAGGGGAAAAACTTTAACAGCCCGATAGCCCATATGGTCTTCCAGTACACCCTGGAGGACAATGTTATTTTCGATCAGCCAACTTAGTTTTGCCGTTGATGAGCTACACTACTCTTATCATTAACTTTATTACTATAGTTATAGAGTTTAAATCTAGGAAAAGAGCTTTTTGAGCTTATATATTGTTATAATACTTGTTAGAGGTGCATGGTTACAAGTATAATGCCTCTAACGCCGGTTGAGTTATTGTTTATCGTCGTTCTGGGCATGGACAGTACTGCAACTTCTTATTGCCGACAAATAATATTTATTATGCCATTATTCATTGAAATTTAACGGGGATTTGTTTGTGAAATATTCTATGAGATTTTGATTCTTGATAAGCTGTGGTTAATATACTTGGTATTGCCAGTATACTAATTTAAATGATAATTTATTGAAATTATATTTAATATAGACTAATATAGCAACAAAACAATTTTATTTTTGTTGATTATTATTATGAATCTTTAAATATTTTTTTAATATTTTTGATGTATAAACTATATTAAAGTAAAATTTTACACGTTTAGTGATTTTGCGTGAAACCCAAAACAATCCTCACAAGCTTTCATATTTATAATATTAGTAGAATATTGATTTACATTTACTTAAAGAATCTACACGAATTTTATATTACTAATAGACTACCAGAGTCAGCCTGTACTTTATCAATACACTTTAACATATGATAATATAAAAAATTGAAATACAAAGAAAGAATAGTTTGTACAAATCAACGGCACTTCCCTGGAGACGCGAAAATCGCGAAATCTTCTCAAATGAAATTTCTCACATCTAAGCATACATTTAACGTTAATATCAAATATATACCTTATGCTATAAAAATAAAGTTCATATTAGAATATTTCGTGTGAATCCGAAGGGCAAGTTTCACGCCTGAAATATATTTGGCAAAGCAAATTGATCAAATACACGTACTATAGAAGAAGATTTGCTCGACAGTCGACGGATTATTAATGCTTTTATGATACTATTTTTTTTTAGTTAACTGTTTTTTTATAGTGCAACGAAATAGCTTAACTTAAACTAAATTTAACTAGGAATATTATATATATATATATATATTTATATATTTGTAATAAGAATTAGGGGTATACCTTGCTAACCTTCCTCCAGTATCGTTGATATTGTATTCTATTCTCATTCCATATATTTTTATATTTTTCTTTTCAATTCTTTGGTTGCGCATTCTCTCAAAATGGCTAAACCTCCTGAACACATTTTTCTTCAGCATATAGCAAATAAAGAATATTAACCAATTATATATTTATATATCTTAAAAATACCAAATCTGCGACCGTCCCCAACTAAAATAAGCTCCTATGTCCACTACCCCAACAATAACATTTTAACCTAACACCCCCACAATGTAAACATTGTATAAACACTGAAAACTCTAACGTGAAAGCCTCTTAAGCCTTTAATTATTCGTTAGGAGATTCACTCAACCACTTACTAAGCTTGTATTGAAATGGCCTGATTTTAGTCATATAGTAAGAGTACTTGGAGGCTTTGTCGAAAGCTCATAATTGAAGTATAGGCTGTACGTGTTCAAATATTAAATATCGATTTAGGTCTACTGTGTAATATATTTGTTTTATATAGACCATCGTTGATCAGTGGAACAGTGCCTGACTGACTATGCTTGTTCCTCAGTTTGATTCTCAGAAAAAATGTACTATATTTTTAATTATTTTTATTTCCTAACTTAGCGTGGTATCCCGCATAATTATAGCAGAGTAGGCAGAAGGAACCTATAGTGTTAAACCACCCCGTTTCTCACTCTCCTCTCCAACTATTGAGCTGAACGTCGCGTTTTATCTTGATATCAGACCGTAGAAGTGAAAAAATATATGTTACCCCGAATGAAAATGGAAGCTTCAACTATAGCTTTAACAATCAGGAGCTCTGCCGCTGCACTACTATGGTTGGTTGGTTAATCCTCAGTTTGATTCTCAACGAAATTGCACCACAACGGCCAGAATCTGGCCAGGAGGAGATAGGAATATAACTACAAGGTTAGAAAATAGACAGAGAGAGAGAGAGAAAGTGTCTTAACGCTAAGTTACCTCTAAATTCCCATTTAATTCGTCTATATTATAAAATAATTGAAATATATATAATATGTGGTATCTATTAAAGATACAAACATTCGACCGCGACCCCTGGACATGAACAATGAGCGAAGGGTTTTATAATTGCGATACCACGCGCCCGCTTATCGCTCTAATGTGGCATGCACTTAACTGTGAGGCTATGAGATGTGATGGGGAATATAAGGAAATATTAAATTTATTTTTAACATAATTCATACTTAGGAAAGAAAATTTGAATGAACTGATGAACTCATTATTTAGAAATGTATAGAAATATGCACGTATGGCTTAGTGGCCAGAGTGTTTTAACGGTTTCCAAGAGACGCGGGTCCAAATTTTGCAACGTTATTTTTTTATGCGTTTTCTAAAAAAAGTAAATACCGAGGATATAATATTTGAATATTCATATATTAATCAAGGATCGTTTAAGGCCGTCGCGTCTTGGCGCAGAGGCACACACGTGTGACTGGAAACGCGACGGTTATAGGTTCGATTCCCACTCAGTGAATGAAATATTATTCTCAGCCTACCCTGCTATATGCGGAATCCAGTGTAACATTGAAAACTAATATTAACTAAATATAATTTCAGCTATTTGTTTAGTCTAATTTACATGTCTTTTTTTTATTTACGCTATTTTCCACACATAAAAGGGTAAGCAGGGTAAGCACTTTCTGTCTAATTTCGAGACATTCCGTGTTCAGTGGCGTAACTCAACGCCGCAAAGATACACAACTTCTATGTGTAAATCAATAAAACTCACGATACAAACCTCGCTAACCATTTTAATGTTATCTTTACTTTTCAAAGCTATATTCTCCTAGCCCCACACATCGCTCTCACGAAGCCCATTTCCGGCGAGTCCTCGGAGACTGCGGCCCGTGAGAATGTGGAACTAAAGTGGCTCGTTACATTGTTAATAGGATCAGCTATATAATATGGACCTAGCGCTATGTACCTAGGAAGGTACTAGATACTTTATTTGAAGGAGAAATTAGATTTATATGTATGCATGGGTTGTGGGTTCGATTCCCAGTCGAAGAATGAAATTTTTAATGTTTTGTATTCCATGTTATAGTAACGAGGCAAAGCGCGGCGTTAAGTTCCGCTACTCAACAGGTAATACGAAATACTGGGCGGAAGATAGGGAACGAAAAATAATCATATTTGTATATAATAAATATTTTCTCATACATAATAAATGGTAGCAGAATTAAATTTCTATAATTAGGACACTCTGTATACGTAACAAGGGCGCTCGGTATTGACGCGTGCCGCTCACCCTTTGATATTTCACACGGTGTATTACATCCGTGTGAAGATTAAAAGTCGCATAGAAATTTTGTTAGGCTCGAAATGTATTATTCGTTTAAGTTAAGGTATATTTTACTATATTTCACCCCCATCTTTGGTTCTGTGGTCCAGGTCTTCAGCAATATAATATCAGTAAGAAATTATAGTTTGAACTTCTAAAGTGGTTTTGTATTGATTCTCTTTATGAAACCTAGCTTTGAATAGCTAAAAATTATATATATTTATTTATGAATCAAATGAAAAATGGTATGTTGACTCACTCTGTTTTCTGTCCCTATATTGCTGAATTGATATTTTTAGTTTCGTTTGTTTTGTTCCTTATAAATATCAACTCATAAATATTCATTATTAAGAAGTACTAAATTACCGATGATAAGTATTATAAATATTTAAGGCTAATTATCTGTCTACCGACAAAATGCAGGAAATGCTTAAAGATAAAAATCCAAAACTAATTAATAAACAAGAATATTTACGCCATCGACTTATTAAAATTCCTACACGTACTTACTTAAATCTATACAATTATAATATAAATTAAAAATAACACAAAAAAAACGTGTGAATCAAGGAATGCAAAAAACCTACTATAAACGTCTCAGAGCAATAAAAAACAACCCAAAGGAAGCGTCGTTAAAAGTCTACATATTTGAGTGCATTTTTTAATATTTTAATTAGGTTAGGACTGTATCATTTCCGACCCTTCGCTTCCCACGATCGAAGGATCCCGTGAGAAAATTAAAATAAATAAAAAAAGTTACATATTAAAATTTGATTTAAACGCACGTAGCGAGGTAAGAAGAGTTCTGGAAGCATTGCGTGTTGAGTGGCGGAACTTAACGCCGCGCTTTGTCCCGAGCAACGAGACCGGGGCGGGGAAAATGAAATTATTAAATATAAATATGAAGTGACACAATTTTTCAAATACGACATTTTTTGCGACGAAAATTAAATAAAATCTGAAAAGATTTAAATGACTTATTTAGTGTATAACAGTATATAGCCATACTAAAATAATTAATTAACTTTTCTTAAATACTCTTAAATAAATATTTGTATAGTTCAAGCGGGCGAAGCCGCGGGGGACCGTAAGTATTTAATAGGAGGACGAACTTATATTTTTCTCTATATATTATTTTATTTACAAACAGAAAATAAATATTAGTAATACCTAAATCCTTATGTCTAGCATGCCTTCATGTCAAAGCACAGTCCACTCGCTTGCCTTTGTAAACGCGTGTCCGGAATGCACTTTTATTTTCACACGAGACGCTCCACTGTCGCGTGGGAATGAAAAATTGTGGGAATTTTGCGGATTCGAACTCAATTTTTGGTTTGTTAACTGAATTAGGGGACTTATAATTGATTGATGAGTGTTGACACCTGAATACACATTGAATGGGTAATTTTGCCATTTTGTTGATATAATTTAATTTTTAAAAATATATTTTTCGGTAGAATATACTTACTAATTCTGAGATTGTAAATAACTTCGGGATACACATAAAAAATATATAATTTTAAATTAACTTATCGTTATTTTAATTTATCTTAAGCCTAACATTTGAAAAGCGCATATTTTTATATAATTAAAAAGAAATCACAATTTATACCTAATTCAAAAGTTTCAATAAATATTCCTATACACTCAGAAAGCGAAGTGATTAGTCACTAAATCCGTCGGCAGTACAAATATGCTACAATTTTAACAATGTGTGTACCTATATTAACAACACTCGAGCCTTTCATTGTGCTCCGTGTGAACGTCAAATATTCGTATGGGAATCTCCACCCTTGCGTGGGAAATCCTATCTGACCTTGTAATATTGTTGATTAAGTTAGTGATTATTAGATATTTATTTTGTTTTATTTTTTTGTCAGCTTCAACCATTAGGCAAAGAAAACTTAATATTAAGACACTCCCTTAGGTATTTAAATTTCTACGTGTATTTATTAGTTTTTTTTTTACTAAAACTAAAACATTAACACATAAAATTATTAGAAAAATTTAAATAAAATAATAATTGCCCGTGATTGAAAAGCTTAACATTTTTTTTATAATTATAATTTTTTTAATTATTTCAATCTTTTATTCTAGCGCAAAACAAAAATTCTATTCAATAAATCATAAAAAACAATGTGATATTTTTTGCCTCTATTCAGGTCTATCATAGTCTTTCTCTAGAAAAAAAGAGTCGAGTTCGTTACAGCCGTTACAAACGTGTGGGAAGTTTTATCCTTGCGTGAGAAAAAACGGTTGAGTCAATTTTTTATTACCTTGAAATGTTATATATAATTTGTAAATAGTTTTTTTTCAGCTCTCCGCTTTACCCTGCCTATAGCAAGATAGGCTGGAAGAGTCTAGAGGTAAGACAGGGACAAAGCAGGTAATTATATTATTATAATTATATTTAAAAAAATAATATTCATATTTAATTTACTCTTAAATTAAATTAATATAAGTTAATACTTTTTTAAATAACATTATATAATAACAAATCAAGCATTACAATAGAAACAAAAAATCTATTTAAATTAATATTTAATTTGTCCATTTGAATCAATTTCTATTGCCGTAAAACGTGTCAACTACCTACATGGTTGACTACCACCATTATTATATAAATATTGTACGACTTAATCGACCCTTAAATATCACATCCAACAACCCCTCAAAAATTTTGACACGCGACTAAAAGTCGGTTAACTTTTAGTGAATAAATCCTACTATAGTGAAAATCTTATAATTTCATCGGTTAAGTCCCCCTTATATTATGAACCCCTAGAAATTAGTTCACATGGTAAAGTGGGAATATTAAAAATCCCATGAGAATCCAGTAGCAACAGGAATTTATGTGCCTTAACTTTCAAATTAGTTAATTAGTTAACAAGGAGTTCCGTTTTCAACTGATAATAATAATAATATCCAGTATAAATAAAGTAATTATTTTTACTTCTTCTTATGAGAGTAAGAATACAAAGCACGTATAGTATGAGCAACATGACTCAAAACGCAACGTCTCGGAAATTAAGCGGAAAGTGGAGAACAGAGTGTCATAACACTAAGTCTCCTCTGCTTACCCTACAACGCGGAATAGAGCATGAAACTAAAAAATGATCAGTTATAACTATAATTCGTTAAAATTGTATTTGTCAACTTCCCACAGCAAGGACCAAGTTCGTTAAAACCGTTAGTAATACGTGTGAGAATTTTAGTCTCTGCGTGCGAAAAAAGATTGAAACTGAATACGCCATATACAAAAGACCTTATCGACCCCCCTAAAGTCTCGACACGTGACAATAAGTCAGTTAAGTTTTTGTTAATTTTAACTAACATGAAGAACTGATAAATTCACCAGTTAGCTCCCTCTCCGATATTGTAAACCCCTAGAATTTGGTTCACAGGATGCTGTACGTGGGAATATTAAAAATCCTGTGAGAATCTACTAACTATGGGAAATGATGTGGCTTAGTTAATTTGTTTCGGCTTTTGAACATTTTTGTGTTATTCTTTACGTAGGAAAGAGAGACCATCCATTTGGATGTTTTAATACGTTTTCTATAGTAGTAATATTATTTCCGCTTCATTTATTTTTTATTTGAACAGAAGACTATTTGGTAACTAATTAATTTAAATCATACAGTTTTGAATGAAATATGTCAAATAAATCTCACCAATCGTGGCGCAGGGACACAAAGTGTGCTGCAAAATCGACTGGTCGTGGGTTCGATCCCCACTCGAAGAAAGGAAATATTTATTTATATTTATATTTTCATTATTTCGCTCTGGTAACAGGACAAAGAAGAAGAAAGGAGTGTCCTAACCCTCAACCTACCCTGCTGGATACAGTGAGAAGTTAAAAAGAGATGATTATGTTTCTACAATGACTATTCTTTCCCACAGGAAGAAAAAAAAACGTTAAAAGCGTTAAAAAATCGTGTGAGAATTTTTATCCTTGCGTGAGAATAAATGGTTGTCGAATTTGTGTTAACTTATAGTACACCGTTTCATGAATTTAATTCAATACAAAAGAATTAAAAGAGAGATCTTTCTCTCTCTTAAATTTAGGGGTCTTAATTCTCATTAAGACCCCTAAATTTAACGACCCCTCAAATAACTTGACACGCGCCAAAAAGTCTCTTAACTTTTTTTTATCAAATTCAACTATCGTGAAAGACTGATAAAGCCATCAGGTCACTTCCTCCCCAATATTATGAACCCCTAGAAATTGGTTCACAGGGCATTGTAACGTGGGAATGTTAAAAATCCTGTGAGAAAATACGGATCATGAGAAATGTTGTAATTATTGATTCCAACATAGATTTTGTAATTATTGATTTCATCATTTCCAACCTATTTATAGTTTGTTTTAAATTGCTACTATATCTACTTGGTGGTTAAATAAAGAGTACAGAGAGATGAATTACTTAAAAGTCTCCTATTAACAATTAATAATAATAATAACTTTTCTCTCTCGTGCGGGTTTGAATCCCGCTGCGGTAAAATTTTCATACGCTTTCTAAAAAATATTTATCTTTCGTTAGTGTGGAATAACACTTTACAATTTAAAAAAAGGATTGCTTTTTTATAAAATTAATGGGAATGTGCACACCTTGCATTTAATTTTGGGTATAACAAAGACCGTATCGCTTACACAATCTACCTTTCTGACCTATAACCTTAACCTTGTAAACTTAAGCATGTGAACTGGAAATGATCTCACGTAATAATTAGATTTTGGACTGATTTTTTTTTATATTTAGTACAATATTATTTTTATTTAGTTCAATAATTAGTAACATGTTTAATTATTTTTATTTTTATAGCGATTTATTACAAATTGAATCAAATTACAATATGCAGGATACAATTAATTAAGCTAGTTTAGCATTTTCAGTATACGAGTAAAAATTTTCCTAAGGTAAATAAATATGCATTTGTTTGTTATCTAGTTATATTACTTCCTATTTTTTTTTTAAATTAAAGCTTTAAAAGTACTACTTATATTGTCGTGGGAATATATGTCGGTGCGTGAGAAATTTAAACAGCTCAATCAAAATTAGGGGAAGTGTAAAACTGTCTACATCCTATTGTGTTTGTTTTTTATTAACGTCACACTGTACCTCACATATTGTAGCAAGGGAGGCAGAGGGAACCTAATCTTGATGCGTCACACGCTACGCTTTGTCTTGAACGCTAGAGCAAGGAAACATAACACATTTGCTCAAGTGGGAATCAAATCTACAACCGTTACGTTAACAGCGTACTCCTCTGTGCGACTCCGCTAGAACGACTTCAATTCCACTTTCCATCGGAATTCGTAACATAGGGTGGGAATCGAACCTACAACTAATGGGTTCTATTTATGAGATATTTTCCTGTGTGAAATCTACCCTAGCGTAATAATACATGAAAATAAACTATATTTCAGTATTACAACTACAAGCCATGAATAGAATATAAGATATATTCCGAAATTCTCACGAAATTGCGTTCCCACAGCTCGTCTCGCCTGACTATTAACGTATTTAAGGACCCATATAAAATGCTCCTTAATCGTAACTGACACTTCTTTATTCGAATTTATATTGTAATGTAATGTGGTACAGTAGTTGAGTTACGTAATTGTTGTTCTTTATGGGAGGTATGGCATTCAATTTTGCATAATAGTTTATGAAGAATTTTAAGAATTAGCCTTTTGTATGTTTTTCTTTTCTCATCTTCTTTGATTTGTAGACAAGGCAACAGTAATTTGGGAATTAATTTAAATTGACAAAAAAATGATAGTGAGTGATCTAATATACAATGTACTAGTAATAACTTGTGTTAAGACACTTCGTTCATAACGAAACACTTCCGATCCCCATTTTTCGCTACATTCTTGAGTCAGAGCGTGAAAATGAAGATATTAAATATATCATTCCCTTGAGTGGCAATCGAACCCAAATCCGTGAAAACCCGTGCGCATGTTGAAATCACGTTTACACGGCGTGCTTGAGACCGTGCTTGAGACCGACCACAACGACCTCGATTACCCTTTCATTATAATCTTATTAAGCCCAAAATTAACTATAATTTGATATTCCCCAAAAGCCAAAATGTTCATTCACATAGCGATTAAATTAGTTCCCGTGTACTTTTCAACCTGTGAATGATACCGTGGGATTGGAACACCCCACGGCGCATGTCACACTAAGTGCTTATAAAGAGAGGGGTCATAATCTATTAATAATGGGCCTTTTTCAAGAACTATTTAGGATTTTATCGGGTATGTTTATTTAAATATAGTAATAATATGGTGCATTAATTCGTTACTTATGCTGTATTGATAATTCATAAGTGGTTTATTTTTTAGTAGAATATTTAATATGATAATAAACATGCACGTTTTTATGTTATTTGAATGTATTTAAATTTAAACTAAGCTTTTAAATATTCGTTAAAAAAACCGTCGTGGCGCAGCTACACAAGGATGTGAATGTAACACGACGGTTGTGGGTTCGAGGAAGTGAAATATTTATTTACGTTTATATTTCCATTTCTTCGCTCTGGTGTCGAAGCAAAGCGCGGCGTTGAGTTTTGCTATTCAACACGCAATGCCTGCAGAATTCAGCAGAGGATCCAGAACGGAGTATCTTAACACTAGGTTCCCTCTGCCTACCCTGCCTGCTCTAAAAAAACTATAACAAGTTAAAAAAGATTTCGTGCTGATACTTACTAATCTATATATATAAAATCGAAAGGTCACTCACTCATCACGAAATCTCAGAAACTACAAGGGCTAGGAATCTGAGATTTTGCATAGGAGTTGCTTATAGGACGTAGGTACCCGCTAAGACAGGAATTTGCAATATTCGACTTCTAAGGGGTTGTTTTGGGGGTTGAAAGTTTGTATGAAACTTCGTTACTACAAATACTAGGAGTCTCAAATTTTGTATAGACGTCACTAGGACGTAGCCATAGAGACAGAAATTAATAATAACATAGTTCACGCGGGTGAAACCGCGAGCGGGCTGCTAGTACAATATATTTTTAATTCATAATTTAAATAGCCAAACCAATTTTATTTATAATTTTTTTGTCCTATAATAAGCTATATTGCTAAATAAAATTGCAGTTTTAAAAATGATTCATATTGTAGTGATAAGCATAATACTTCATTGTATACCCAGTATTAACATCCAAGCTGTCGTTTCCCTCACGTTCTCACAGGAACCGAATGCCATGGGAATGGGAATATGACGTCCTTGCATGACCTCTGATAATGCAAAAAATTCTACACTATGGGCCCGGAATTTATATGAGTTCCGGATTTTAAGAGTTATTGCCATTTTAAGGATGGCTTTGTGATCTGTACTGTATTGTGTTGAGCTTGAGATCTTATATTTATGAGAATCATTAACTGGTTTGCCTCCTTTTTTGCATTTGAAGCATTTGTTAACAATTCCTTTTGTGTCTGTATACAAAATATGTAAATTAACGAGTTCCTTAAAACATATATCTTCATTTTCCTATAAAATTATCCTACAATTATTATAATGAAATATTATTATTATACTTTAATAAATAATTGCCAAATTCGAATTGAACCCGCAACCTCTGTACTAAATACACAATAATAGAGACAAAGCAAATAACTGAGCCACAGGTACATAATCAAGTCCTTTTAAAATACAAAAAATATAAACCGTGCGGAAAAATGAAGAATGTCATAATAAAGACCATAATTCCCACCCATCCCAATTTAAACCGTACTTACGCCCCCTTTACCGTGGGGCAGGCACGTGTCCGCATATATACCGATGCGGAATTCCCACCTAAATTTTATTCCCACAAGAAATATTTCACTGAGACTCCATAGTTATTTAACGGTTGACCACAAAAACCAAATATTGCGTGTGCCTCTGCGTGTACAATTTTAGACTTTATTTCAATAAATTTAAGTCATATATCAAATGTATGTGATAAAATTGTTTTGTGTATATTTTTTGCACGTCAATTACAAGGCCGTGGGACCCACTGACGTGTTGACAGACAATTAAAAAATCGTGTAAACGAGGTTTTTTTCAATGTTTACCCCTTTTTTTGTTCGGTTCACGAAGTTACGATAAGATTTGGACGCTTTATTTAGTCCGATGAAGTTGTTTAATTAAAACTTTTCTTTTGATGTACCAAGTCAAGCCTTTGGATAAATTTGTAAATTAATTTGGAAATTTTAACTTATTGTTTTATTTTATCGCTATTTAAGTACTTTTGTACGGAATGTGTTTAATAAACTGTTTTAAATAGTCCAGTATATAAATGGAGGTATAATGAGTTTTGTTTGATAAAAAAAATAGTAATTATCACCATCAGGTGAGATTGGGATGTGACAACAACACACGCATCGTCCAATGTTTGAGACATTGCCTATTGAGTAGTGGAACTGTCCACAGTCAAACGCTGTGCGAAGAAATGGAAATTTAATATTTAAATAAATATTTCATCTCCTCAAGAGGGAATCGAACTCACGACCTGACCTGCGCCATGACTGGCCTAAAAAAACCTACTTCATTCTTTCCGGGATTCTTCATACATTTTTTAATGATTATAACGTTCCTTTTAATCGGCAAACGGAAAGAGATTTTCAGCTCTACGCGTTTTTGAAATTTATATTCTTGGAAATCAAACTTTATCAAAAGGTAGTAGAGTGGTTTATTGATTATTACTTAAGACTAATAATTGTGTAACCGATAACCATCCCTTTCATCCATACATGACGAATGACGATAGGTCAAAAATTCATTTCTGCGATAGAAGTCGGATCGTGTGGACGTGTTTCGTTATATCTTCGTAACTAGTTTTTTTAAATATTATTTCTAATATTTTAAATATTTTTTTTCGTAGGAGTTTAGTATTTAACTAAGTTTTTTGTATGGAGCGTTTCCGGTTCCGGTTTCCTCTACTTGTGTAACAAATATTTTTAAGCTTACATCGTTTAGTTTGTGTTAACGCATTTTTTGCAGGAAAAAAATTAAGTTAAAATTAACCGTTAATTCTAACTTAAATCTAAAAGTATAATTTAATGAAGTCTAGACTCGTTTCGGTCTTTTTTTATAATTCATTTACGTTGCATATTTATATTGTTAAATAGTGAATTTCAAAGCCAGACTTTGTATAATACTAAATTCCTAAATTAAATAGATTACTGGCATCACTTGTAATAGTATCAAATGCGTGAAAGTTGTTACAAGACAGATTTTTCAGTTTCACATTGAATCCTAGATGTAACTGCCTTAGCAGCGTTCAGTGGTAAGACACTCCGTACTCCACTTTTCTGAAATCGAGACATTGCGAGTTGGTTGGCGGAACTAAACACCGCCTAAAAAAATAAAATAATTAATTCTTTTGAGTGTACATCGTATGCACAGCCATCTTGCTTATATTCAGACGCAAATAATATAATACAAAGAATTTAAATCTAGAATTTTTCAAACATAAATAAGATTATTCTATAAAATATTTTAAAAAGTGATATTTATTGGCATTTTCGTGTCGAATATTTTTATTAAAAAGCAACGTCATTTATAAGGGATGTAGTCTCATTATAGCGCACCGATGCTTCAGCAGACATCTTAAGTACTTTGTAAACAAGGTAGGAGGAAATTTTTCAAAGATATTTTTAACAAATTCTATTAAAGGTGAGCATTAAAAGAAAAAATGGCTCTCATTTGTTTTAACGTGAACTCCTTTAATTAGGTGTAAATATAATAAATTTACTGAGGTCTTCATGACTCAAGGGCACAAGGGTGTGTCTGTAACGCGGCGGTTGTAAGTTCGATCCCCACTCGGGGGAATAAATTAATATTTATTCAACGCCACGTTACGTCTACCAGAGCAAAAAAAACTAAAAAAAATTAATAATTTCATAGCCCCGATTTGATCAGGAGCCAAAATATATATTTATTAAGTACTTTAATAAAAAATAGTTTTAAATTGGGTGTATCGCACACGCAATGCCTCCAGAATTCAACGGAAAATGGGGAACAGAGTGTTTTAATATTACTTCCTTCCCTGTTATGGTCAGGATACAGCGTAAAGCTAAAAAAATATTTCATTTTTATAGTGGGGAAATAAAAATAACACACAAAGACATTTCCCTGAGTTGGAATTGAACCCGCAACCATCGTAAATGTACCGGTAATGGTCTTATACATATATATATATTACATTTCAATATAATTCGTTGCTTAAATAAAAACGATCTCATTATAGCGAACCAATACTTCCGTTTAACCGAAAGAACATTTAAAGCTTTAAGCGCTCTTCAAGTGTTTTTTCCACTCTCCGAAGCATTTGAGAAGATTGTTTATTTCCGCTGATTGTTTTCTTATTAATTTATTTTTATTATTTTATGTAAGTGCTATGATTTGTTTTATTTGTGGTAGTTAAGTTTTTAAGATTTTTATTATTATTTTTCTAAATTTCATAGACTAATATTGTATTAGTCATAATTGATTTAAATCTATTATCGAATTTGTAAGTTGTGATTCAGATAACAAAAGACAATGAATTTTGCCATACAGTATAAGACATAGAGAAAATAGTGGTAAGACATTCCGTTCTCCGCCAAATTTATTTTAATTATACTGTACACCCGTACATATCATGATAGATTGAAAGAAAGTTTCTCACGTAATGCCTAATTTTCGAGACACTGCTTATTAAAAAGCAAGTAATCGAAATTAACTCATTCTCTCAAATGGGAATTGAACCCACAGTCGTCGTGTTTACACACAGAAGCTATACCACGGTACCACGGCCTCTCTAGAAACTAAACATCAAACTCCTCAAACGCAAAATTCATGAAATAATTCATTAGGTAAACGTCAAAAAAAAAAAACTTTTAATTATCCCAAAACTCTAGTTGATAAGATCTAAAATATTCATTCAACACCTTAATCATTGAGATGAAGTTGGAAATTGACTTTTTTGAGAACACTCGCCTTAATTTATGGACCCCGGGGGTTATTGAAAAAGCTGGAGGGTGCTCAAAATCTGTAGTGTCAATACCTTTGAAGGTGACAATTGGAAACGATTTATTTGAAAATTGTTTAAGTTTTTTTTTTTAAATGCTTATGTTTATTTTTTTGATCTGACTAAATTTTGTTTGGTTTGAATTATAATTTTATTTATTATATTTTTTTGAGCTTCACAATTTTTTCATATAGAAGGGTAGGTAGAGAGTATCTAATGTAAAACGAATCGTTCTCCGTCTTCCACCTGAATTCGAGACTGTGTGTTAAGTGGCAATATCTGACGCTGCTCTGATCATATATTAATATCTTTAATAAGACAAATATATTAATACAGACTTCATTTAAAACATTCCCCGAGTGGGAATCATATCCACAATCATCGCCATAGTGTCCCATTGGCCTCTAATTTTTTTTAACTTCAAACAGTATCCCGCACGTAACAGAGTAGGCCTGATGAAACCTGAGAACTTAGTGTTACAACACTTCATTCTTATTAAGACACTTCGGCTCCTAACTATCCGCCGATTCTCCAGGCATTGCGTGTTGAGTAACGGAACTAAACGCCACACTTTACCTCGTTACCAGAGCGAGGAAATGAAAATATTTAATATTTAACTTCCCCGAGTGGGATAGAACCCACAATCGTCGCGCTTACAGTCGCACGCTTGTATTTTAATTTCTCTATTTTTTAAAAAATATAAATTAATAATATAAATATATAAATATATATTTAAAAACTTCAATTTCCAGCGAAATTTTAAAAAGAAAATTCTCTGTAAAATTGTATCATAATTAATACTTCCATTAGCTCCCAATCCGGGGCAATTACACTTTTTCTTATTCCCATTTAAAACTGATTGCGAATATAATGCCTTTCTTTGACTGAGAGTGCTCTCGGGATAAGCGTCGCTTAGGTTATTACTTGTGTTGTCTTTTATTTTTTCAGCTTTTTTACTTCAAATGTAGTTATGTTTCTTCGTAGTTCACCTTTGTTCTTTATTATTATTTTAATGTAGAGTTAAGAGTCAATTAGTGTAGATTTTTATAGTTGTGAAAATGTATAAGATTGTTATCTAGTCTTGGTATAAACATATAAATATGTATATCGTTCTACAGTGTGATCGACGAATTTTGGCTGTCCTGAAGCTAGGTTTTGAGGTTTTCCGCATTGTTCACTTGGGAAGAAAAAAGTAAGAAAAATCCTTAAATTAAAATTTTCGCAGCAATCTACAGTTACATTCAGGTCGCCCTTAACTCATGCACTTTAAGTACTATTAACTCGTCAA
This sequence comes from Heliconius melpomene rosina, assembly GCF_056956725.1. Lineage (NCBI taxonomy): Eukaryota > Metazoa > Arthropoda > Insecta > Lepidoptera > Nymphalidae > Heliconius > Heliconius melpomene. Next base: position 12,997,847 of record NC_140401.1, read on the forward strand.
TGATCTAGTTAGCCCTCTTAAAAATATGTATAGTATAATAAACAATACTATAAAGAACAACAATGTCATTTTATTTTACGTAATAATTATGAGTTCGATTTACACTCAGAGAATTGAATTACTTTTATCTGGGAAATTTATATTTAAATATAGTTCAAAGTTATGTTGCCTTCGCAATTATCTACTTATCCATCATTTTAAAACCTAAACAACCTAAAGAAAAATAATATGTACTAATTTAGCATTTAAATTAAACTAATTTAAACACACATACATACATACAATCTCAATTACTATAAAATAAAAATTCTCACAGTACTCCATCCATACAGTAAGTAGGTGCTTCAATAAAATGAATGTTAATATTAGGTAGGTAGGAGATAAGGAGTGCGAAGATATTCTGCCTTGAAACAGTATTTATTCAAATCTTGGATCTGAATGCGAGAAAATGTCCAATAAAAATGCAAAGGACGGTACCTATTTTTTCTTCGTAGCTAACTAAATCGCTGTGTTAAAGGTATGGGTGGATTTCAGGTGGATTGTACGTATTGTAAAATATATATTTTTAAATTTTTACTAAATATAACAGTCTTATTAATGGTAAATTATAATTAATTCTTGTAAAATAAGATTTAAGTAAATCTAGAAAATTCATAAAAATGTTGTATAAAAATATTGTTAGTGATATGCCTTAAAATTTACTTCTAGTTGTCAACTTGAAGTAAAAAAGAAAAAGAAAAAAGTGAGATATTACATCATACGTAGATTTTTTTATAAACAATTTATTTTAAACTATAGCATAGAAAGACAAGTTTATTACATACCTAAATATTATTTCAAAACCAAACCTTTACTCACTTTTCTAGCACAACCAATTAAAGATAATTCAGAACAAAAACTCTATAAAAAGACTTTTTTTTCAACAAAATAAGTCGTTAGAACTAAAGCCGTACCTTACTTTCAAGTGCTTACTATTTTAAAATCTATTTTTCAATACTTCTGATCTGGAGCATTCCGAACGGATGTTCTAACTCTTAATATTTTTACAGACTAATATGTCTACAAATTGTAATAACCATGAAACCGACTGAGGTGTCTTACTGTAAACGTGACAGTTATGGGTTCGATTTCCACTCTTGGAGTAATTTATTTTACTTTTTTTCGCTATGATAACAAGACTAAGAGCAGCGTTGAATTCCGCCACTCAAAACGCAATTAAATAGGTATAAGATAGTGGAGAACAAATTTGTCGCGCAAAAGTATGAATTATGATTAAAAAACGTATATATTAAATTGAAAATCATTGTTTACATATATAATTAAATTATTTTTAATTAAAGTTTTAATTGACTAAGCCAGTCGTGGCAGGGGCTCAAGCGTGTGCCTGTAAATAAATTTTAAGAATAAAAAACAATAGTGAGATCAATGAGCCATATTGAGCTTTTAGCTACAATCTATTAAAATACGAAAATCCATGAACAAAGTGCCTGAAGTTCCTGATACAAGCTTCACTTCCCCTATCCTGCTATACGCGGGACACGGGATAAAGCGTGAAGCAAAAAAGAACTCACGAAAGAAATTATGAAGGTCCCACCGAGATTTGAACTCGGATCGTTGGATTCAGAGTCCAAAGTGCTAACCATTACACCATGGGACCGACGATCTTGGCAATAAAATAGCATAATACATTCTATTAAGCGTCTACTACGCATGTGCATAGGGCTGTCTCTTACGTTTGTATAACGTTGTCTCCTTCTAAAAGCTTATCGGTTATTCTAATTTGATTGGTAATCTAAAATTTACTTTGTTATTGTGGAATAAGGTTCATTTTTGTTTAGATTTTTTGTGTATGCATATGGATGACTGATTTTTTTTTATATTGGTTTTAGATTTTTTGTATTCTGATATGAAGGAGTCTTCAAAATTTATATTTACATTTTCATACTTATAAATTATAATATATAATTTTTCTCTTTGCTGCTTTTGCATAAGGCAAGATAAATGTGGAGAATGTAAAGTATTAACTCTACATTCTCTACAAAGCCAAAATGTTTCCGTTTTTTTGGCTTTACGGTTTTACGGCGTACGGCTTTTTCTAGCATGTAGTGATAATTTTTTTTCGGACAGATGTTTGCGGTTCTCAATGCCGCGCTTTGTCTTCTTGCCAGACAAAACAATTCGAGTAGGAATCGAACCCACAACCATCAAGCTTAAAGTCAGACGCTGTGCCTTTGTTCAATATATTTTTCATAAATTTATATTTATACTTTAACTTCATACCCAAACATCAAGTAACTAAAGTCTAAAGCTGCTTATTTATTCCCATATGATAGGATGTAAGCGTTTAGCGCTTGAGAAAATTTCAGATACCCTGAAAGTTAGACGGCACTTCGACATGCGCATACTAAAGAGTGTTAAAATTTTTACAATATTTATGTTTGTTTAAGTTTTTTTTTAGCTTTACGCCATATTTATTATTACTTAATAAAAACGGGCAAAACTGGCCTTTTTATATGTATATATATATAGAATTTTCATATAGAATTATACATACCTATGTGTGAATTATTTTTTGTTTAGCACACTTAAAATCTTTATAATTATGTTATTCTATAATATACATACATATCTATATCATTGTTATTATAACTTTTACTAAAATTACAGAAGAAAAAAGCACGTACCAAAGACCTCCCTTGGGAGATAAATAAAAATGAAAAACACGATAGAATATTATAATATGGTATATTATAAGACTAACATAGAATACAAGTATGGTGTTACATAAAATTAACTTTTGGTTTTTTAAATATTTAAAAGTGTTATTCCACACTAAGGGAAAAAATATTGCTTAGAAAACATTTATAAAGTTTACCGAAGCAGGAAACGAACCCATACCTTTTTGACGAAAGCTTTTTTCAAGAGCCGCAGTCCCGATACGTTACAATTTTTATACTTTTATATAAAAAAATCTTTTTTGTTTAGCATTTTGAAAAACAAAGAGTTTACAGAAGGAGCTTATTAAAACAAAACTTTTTTTTTTACTGTTTTAATGACATACAAGGATAAAATTTATTTTTTTAATTCATTGCTATACGTAATCAGCAAATAGTTATTCCCTTAAATTTATAGTCTCAACTGGGATTATCTATTTTTAAATTATTTTCCCTTCCGCTATTAATTAATCGATCGGTCTAGTCATACGCCCGCAACGACTATTAGAATGACAACAGAGTGTTAAGACACTACCTCCTCAAATAAAAGGTCACCATTTCATAAATGGTATCTTGTCTTCACTCAACGTCACTCAACTACAAATAGCTGTGAGCAACCCCGACTAAATCCGTTTAGGCGGTACGCTACTTACATAGATAAAATATAATTAAGTGGTAAGAGTGTCCCCAAGCGCTTGCACTAAGGCGATTAGTGCAGGTTCGATATCTAGAGGTAATCTTATTAAAGTTCAGAATATTGGAATATTCAAGTTTTTGTATTGGCTTTTTAGTTTAATTGTAATATAGTACTAAACCGAACTCTTAGTTTTATTATTGTATTTTTCAATGAATTTCATTTTTTCATTATAGATGTATGACACATGAAAAATTAATTACAAATGTCGTCTTTATTATCCCAAATTCGAATGTTAGTAATTCATAATTATGAAAATTATTTTTATTTCACCGATCCGGTAGAACTCTTTTCTACGGCGTTTAATTCTACCACTCAATACGTATTATCTCAAAAATTGGGCAGGGCATGAGGACTATCTAAATACAAAATGACCTACCCTGCAATACGAGTATACTGGAAACAACGTAAAATTCAAATTGAACATAAAGGAAATTTCAATTTCTAGTAAAATCTAACCAAAACTAAAATAGTATTAATCACGTAAATGAAATCTAAACAGGGACAAACCATCGACAAAACACGATATAATTTCGATAGCGCTCAGCCCGCAGTGGGTACATACAGGCTTAGTTGCTAACTTAATGCTTGAACGAATATCTGGTAGCGCGAATTCGGGACCGACTGTCACACCGCCAAGATAGAAGGTAGGCTGGCTGGCACAAAATTCTTTAAGGCCATCGAAGCGGAGTGGGCTAGCGTCTGGCTGTAAATATGGTTTTGGATTCCATTCCTTCTCAAGGTTATCAATGTTTTTAATTATACGGATGAGAAGAGATATAGTGTGGCGTTATTTTTTGTCTTGCACATTTGTGCCATGACACTAGGTCTTCTCTTTGACCCTGGGACATCCACATGGGACGTTATCGAGAAGAAAAATTTTTTTTTTTAGAAAAGTGAGCTGTTTTAGCAATCGAACCCAAGTCCATCGCGCTTACAGGCGCTATCCCCCTGCATTGCAATATAACGTAAATAATCGTTTAAACTAAAAAAATCAACACTTTTGAGGACATTTTTTCTTGATTTTTATAGCAAAAATGTTAAACATCCGAAACTAGATAAAGATTTTCACTATTGTATGGTTCACAGTACATCATAAATCTCTTTATACATTATTCCATCACTCATCTTCCTACGTGCTCGAACTGTTTTAGTAGGTTTTCTCGTCTATTCTTTTTCATTCAAATATAGGTAGATGTTTATTTTCGTAAGGGCAAATGTTGGCTTAAGCTATTGAACCATTTTGATTGTGTTGTAAAAAGGTTTTTAGAAGAAAGGTATGGCCTTTGTGGCGCAACGACTTAGCGTTTAACCGTATAATTCCCCCTCCCAATAAGCAATATCCCGAAATTTGAGTTGAAAATGAAATTGAATGAAGTGTCTAAACACTAAGCTCCCCCTGTCAACCTGCTACGGTGCTATAAACTAAAAAAGCTTTCACCGTTATTTATTTTTTCTTAATGGCGCAAAAATGGAGAACGAAGTAATTTGACACTCAGTATATTCTCTTAACTCTTACCATAAGAATGTACACGTAATAAAGCGTTTATTCCATAGAAAATATTCAATTTATAAAATCCAATATTTTAAGTAGAAAATAAATAAAACTGCATATACGAGTAATCTTATATTACCGTACGACACATAATAAATATCACTTAGCTGTAAAATTGCAAACAGACTAGCGTTCTAACAAAAAGATGACTTATTGAAAATAAAATTCCTTTTAAAGTACTGCTGTATTTGGACAGCATCCAAAACTGCTCAGACTGATCACTAGCAAACAAAGCTTAACGTCTTGGCACTATATAATTTTATTTAGTTTAACACTTTATCTCGACTTTAGAAGTGTAGGCAGAGGAAACGTAGTGTTTAGACACTCTGCTCCCCACTTTCCGCCGAATTTTCTTCTACCAGTCTATCCAGCATGAAAACGTAAATATTAAATATTTCATTCACCCAACTGGGAAACGAACCAACAACCGTTACATTTACAGCCACACTCTGTACCACTCCACGATATAAAGTCATGATGTAATTTTAATAACTCAAATACTCGTATATGACGAATTTGGTATTAAAGTAGTTTCGAAGTGATTAGTGTTTTCGGTTCAAATAATTTATGGAAACTAATGGATTGTTTTAGTCCCTAGATTATGTCTAGACTAAAAGCCCAAAACCAGATTATTAAAAGTTATACGCATATTCTAACATGTTTGGAATTAATTATTTTCATTTTCTCGCTCAGATTACAAGAAAGCACAGCATTGAGTTATTCAATACACAATGTTTGAATGATGAAAATGAGAACCCCGTCTTAACACTAGGTTCCATCTACTTACAACGAACATATCCCCAAATCGGGGTTCGAACATACAATCATTAGATTTTTTTACTGTTTTTCAAAATATAATTATAAGTACGGTGTAACAGGCGGCCGCGTTAACTGTTTGAATTAATAGGAAGCGATTCAATTGCAATACTCGTAGCAATCAATTTGTGGCGGGATTCGACAAAGCGACCATTTCGCGCTTAATTAGTTTTGTGTTTTGTGTTTTGCAGTCTATTCATCGCACCATACTGTCGGTGTCGGTGTCGGTGTACCTATGGGTGGTCTTCTTGTTGTTTCTAATTAAATTTCATGTTTTTACTATCAGAGCCTTTGTTTAGACCGAATTACTGTGTAACTTGTATTATAAAGCATAATTAGTTGGAATTTAAAATCTGTCTACATTTTTTTAGTTATGTTGCCTATTCAACACAATAAAGATTAAATCTAAATGTTTGTAATTGTTACCTCCACGATACGAAACATTGCCAAATGGACATGATTAGGTGTCATGTACTCATCAGTTATTATAATTTTTTCATTTTCTGTGAAAAAAAAAGTTATGCGGGATACAGCGGAAAGTTACAAAAAATTTCATAATTACAAATATTGCAAGCTAAGTGGCATCCAAACAATGAAGAGGATGATATTCCCTTGCCTTCTCCATCAGGCGAAGAGTGTTTTACATAAGAGGACGAAAAAAGAAACAAAACTATTTTGTGTACAAAAAGGAAAAGAGAGACTAGAAAAGAAACAGAATTATTTTGTCAATATCTTCTCTGTATTCGAATAAACTATCAAAACATATAGAGCATGCCATTGTTTAACAACTGAGGCATGATAACACTAACGTTTATAATTGATTGAGTTACTCGAGTCTGTTTGCTAACGTTAAATTGAAATTGCATTGAACCCTTCCTAGTAGAATACTTGGATACTGTTATCAATTTAGCATCATCATATCAACTAATATTATTAATCTTGCAAATCCTATGGTTCTGTCAGTATAATTATCTTAATATTTCTAAGCTTGGACACTTGAAACAGACCCTTTAGAAAACCCAGTACTTCTTCCTTATTCCAGGTCAGCACCCATAAACACACACGTGTCCATATCTTGGCTTCAATTACGCAGATCTACTAGGAATATGTCAATCGTAGTTTTTCCGTGATACCCGTGTAATATATGCAAAATTGCAACAAGAGTTTTCCAGTCTAGTTAAATCTCTTATCGCATTCCTTAAAATCAACACATATTATAAACGAATTACTTGAAATATCTATAACAAAGGATTTGAACCTGAACTATTCAATTAACCTAAGCGGTAAATATATTTAATAATATTCCACTTAAACTATTGAACGTGATAACATTGATATACGATTTATTAATACATTTCCATTTTTTCGCGTGACATTTGCCACTTTCCCTTTTTATTCTGAATAATGCATAACGCCAGTGTTCACAATAGAATATGTTTTGCCTTTGATATCGTTTTTTCCAGCACTTCGTTAGTGGAATCACACTCTAAAGTATTATCTCAATATGTATGCTAATTTTAAAACTCTGCTTGAGGTAAAAAGATTCACTTTGAAATTTTCATTTACATTTACGCTACCGTTGTTGTTACTAGGTTTATCAACCGGTTCTTTTTAGATAGTATTTAAATAATAACCTAAGCTTGACGATGACTATGGGTTCAATTCCCTCTAGAGGCAAATTTTTAATTAAAATATTAAAAACTGTTCGTTTCTTTTTAACTACGAAGTAAATGAAAAACAAAATTGAAAACAGACAGATTATAAAATCTCCGTGCTCTATTCTTTCTTACACAATCTTCGACTGCCCAAATGGAAAGTTAAATCCGCAATTTAAATAAATCCAAAGCTGGTACATTAGTCTGCATTCAGCTCGAGGCCTACGATTAGTCCCGTTGAAAAAAATTAGATCTCTCAGTACTTTAAGAAGATTTGAGAGCGATGCTCGAATAAATTATTTTCTTTGCCAACTTGCATTCATTTATTTTATATATAGGTATGTTTTTATTTTATAGGGTTCTGTACAACTAAGGAAATGATGGATATACATATAGACAGATAAATACTACAGTTTAAAATCAAGATTATTTTTTTTATACAAAAAGAAAATTGTTTATTTACTTGTTAATTTCAAAAAGAAAATAATAATTTCAGTTCAATTCTGTTGGTAACAGCGTTTCGGAAGCGCCATTGTAACATTACCTTCTTAAAGACACTTAAATAAAGAAATATATAATACTAATAAATTTCGTCATTCATTGCAACTAACACTACAGAATTTTCTTATAACAACTCGCAATACACTTTTCATACTTTTTATTCGCTAACATCCATAGAAGTGTACTGTATTCAAATAAACTTGCAAAATCTAAGAATCCTTTACAGAACGCGAAGATAAAAATCACCTTGAACGTAAATTACTTTACACAACGTCTTTTCAGAGGACGATGAGATTCACTTCATTATATTTTATTCAAAGCGGAGCAACTGTAATCCCTCCCGTTGAGATTCGGTGGCCAGTTTATATTCATTGTATACGACCACTAAATAATTAACTATAGTTAATTGAAGGGTGATGTCTTAAGAAATGGATAGTTTCGGTGTGCATGAAAAGGAATGTGGTTGCTATTTGGGCTACGACTGGTTTATTTATATTTATAATGCTAACTTGGGACTCATGGCGCAATGCGACGAGAAAATGATTATATTTCATTGATTTTTCCGCAATGCCTCGAAAATTCTTATTTTCACGATATTGAAATATAGGACTCGAATAAATATATAAACAATTATTGTAAGGTTCTCATATTATACGCTGCGACGTACATACGTATTTCATAAGCAAAACAAACAACCAGACAACAGATTTTAAATATATATTTTTTTCTACTATATAAGTATTCATCATCTGATATAATGTAAACGAGCTACAAAATATATTAATACGGCTTAATCTTTATTAATGCTCTTGAGATCTATAAGCCGGCAAAGGCGGTGCTCTATAATGCAAGGAGCGAGTCGGGACGTGTGTAACTCGTACTTAGACAGATGAACTTGTCGACAAGTAGTCTTTAGGTAAGAGAGTGTAAATCTTGTTGTAATTAATAATATAAGAGATAGATTGAAAATTAGAACTAGAAGAAGACTAGAAGACTATACCAGAGTGCAAGATACAGTCAGCTCATTCTGCAAGATTCCAGGGCAGTATTGGAAGGTATTGGAAGCTAACGACCGACCGGACTGGTAAAAAACTAACGATCAGAGGTCATAGGATCTAATTACAGTTATTTATCTACCATGGAATGTTTCTAAATGGTTCCTAAGTTAGTTTATTACTTACATTATCGAACTACATATGTATTGGAAGAGGGGGGTCTCCCAATATAGGCATTACTTACTTAAAAAGAGATCTTTGTAACAATTATTTTTGTGTAAAATCTGTTGAACAAATAAATTATTTTTATTTTTATTTATTTTTTATTCTTACATAATAAAAATGGAAAAACAAAGCGAAGCTGACATCTGAACCATCATGTGGCTTATCAAAAACCGCGCCTATCACAATTATTACGTAATTTTCAGTAAAAACATTAACGAGGTTTACCCAGTAACCGATAATACTACTTAATCCTCATTCATTTAAAATTAATTTCACCGTAGAGGTAATGGAAGATTGAAATTTCATTTACTTTATTTGGGATTATTCATTATATTTTATACGTGTTTGTAGTAGCCAACTGTGCTTACAAAAAGGCATAAACGAAATTGATAGCCATGAGTTGGTTACGCATAGAGGTATAAGCAATTTAAATTTTACAGGTTTTTATAAAACAAAGATGGAATTATACTTTGTCACTATACTAGCGCAGGATAAGCAGATAGAACATAGTATCATGACACTACGTTCCCACTTTCCACCTAATTTTCGAGACATTGCATGTTGATTAGCAGAACTCAACGCTGCGCTTTGTCCAACAGGACAACCAACAGGTACCAACAGGTAATTGTATATTAACGCTATCGATATTATAGGTTAGTTACTATTGATTTACACGGGATTTGAATTCGCAACCATCACACTTATTAAACTTACTGTAAACATTAAAAGAAAAACATTTTTGTTTAATATAGTAATAAATAAGCCAGAAGAGCAAATGGTTGCAACTCACGAAATAATTTATAGTTTATTTATGCTAATTTCAATGGAGACAGATTTCAGTTCCGCATTCATTCGACCTGCAACAACTGTAATTGAAAAACTTTACAGTCAAAATAATGTAAATATCTTGAGGTAATTTTAATTTAACTTTATTTAAACAAATCTTCTATGTTAAGATGATAATTCATAAAAATATATATAAATAGCCTCATGCTTATCCCGCGTATAGTAAGGAAGACGAAACCTAATATTTAAACATTTTGGATCTTCACATTCCACCTTATTTTTGAGACATTACATATTAAGAGTCTCTATTTCTCTCGTTACCAGAAAGAAAAACTGAAAGTAATTAAGTGCCCTAAGTGAGAATTGAACCCATAATTTAAGATAAATCATTTATAGCGAAATTAGGTTTCATTTTGTAAAGAAACTATTTAATAATTATGAATATATTATAATAGCGAATAATTTTCCGAATTTAGATTTATTGTTTCATTGAATTCGTATACCTACTCAATAATTTGTAGTATTAAATTTACTTACCCTCCAATAGTATATACAATTTTACGTGAGTGACTTTTAAAATGTAAAATGTAGCTGTGAGAAATCAAGACTGCCATTTGTAAAAAAAATCAGCTTCACGCTGTATCCCGCACACAGCAGGGTAGGCAGGAAAACTTAGTAATAAGAAACCCCGTTCCCCACTTTCCGCCGAATTCTGGAGGCATTGCGTGAGTGGCGGAACTAAACGCCGCTCTTTGCCCCAACACTGGAGAGAAGAAATGAAAATATAAATGTTTAAAAATATTTCACTTGCTCGAGCGGGATCGAACCCACAACTATCGCGTTACAGTCACACCCTTGTGCCGCTGCGCCATGACGTCCATTTGTAAAGAATAACGTTAACAAACACTAACCTGTCAAAGCAGCAACGTCGCACATGCTTCATTCAGATCGAGTAGCAGCAACGAGCGTAGGTATGTAGGTAACGGCGGGAAAGTGATGTTAAAACAACGAAACACTTGGGTATACACTTTACACACACTCACATTTATAGTTTCATTTGTCCACTTATTTAATAGACAACTAGATTTTTTATCAGTGTCCCTCTTGTTTTTGAATGCATAAATTGTATCTCCGTAACATATTACGATATACTTATGAATGTCTAAAAATTTCGTAGCATTTAAATTACCGTCAATAAAAACTGGCCCTAGTATTTTATTTCGATGAATTTTTAAAATTCATTACAAATTAAAATAATATACATGCAGGTAGTTCGCAGAAGTAAAGTGACAGTACGCCATTTTAAAATAAAAATACTAACAAAAGTAAAAAAAGATATTGTTCAAATTCGTAAAGTAAATATCACAAAACACAAATAATGATAATACAAATAATAATAAAAACACGTTATGTATAAGAAAAAGATGAAATAATTTAACAAAGACAGGCCGACAGTCACGTATAGGTATTTTAGTGACAAAGCAAAACTCGAAACTAAAAATACCACCCACTAAAACTAAAACTGACAATGTCTTAATAGAAGTTATAATATTGACATAACTATTTCCGCTAAGAGTAAAACAGGTAAATACTTAATATATCAATTACTATTTGATTAAATCAAAAATTAATTTTTCAAAATAAATCATTATTTTACCCCAAAATCTGAATACTAGTTTTCGTTTAAATAATTACGTTTATAGTAATAATTAATAAAGGAAAAAAATAATAAAATATTCATTTGGACTCTGACTTGACACTTACACTACATTTAAAAAGTTGCGATTACAAGTCAAATCAGTATTTTTTTATTGTCTTTTTTCACATAATAGCTATAAATAAAGTTATATAATATTTATCCTTTCAAACAATTTTATAAACAGAGATATTAAAAATTACAAGTTGTCAATAGTCTCTGAAATTTTAAAATACAACATGGCGGAAGGTGGCGTTCAGCTACGTCGAAAGTTCTTTTCGCGCCAGTGTTGCTATATCGTACAGGAATGATTGCTTAATAAAACCCTATATAATAAATATAGATTATATATTACTTTTTACGCATGATTTGATTTTAAAATAATTAATAAAATTATAATCCATTCTAAATAATAATTAACGTATTGAGTTTTCGTAGGTCCCCGTGTTATAAGACTCGTTTCTATTTAATTCTTATACGATTTTGTATAAAAATAATTAGGCAAATGTACATAATAATAAAAAATATATTTTATATATTAAGGAGACAGCTTGAAGGTAAAAAAATACTAAAATAGAATATTATATATATAATAACATCAACGAATCATATTGACATGAGTATCAACGTTAAAATAAAGTCCTCAAACACAAACAAAAGGCTAAACAAAGCTTTAGCTAAGCTGTTTACAATATTCTTTTATGTTTCTTAAAACTCTGACAACTTTCTTGTAAGTACAATGTTAAACGAAAATATTGTTCGATATCGTGATACGATTACTTTTTATACTTTGCTTGAAGAACATGTTATTAGTGATTTTTTTATGGAGAATAACAATAATAATTATTATTATAATAGAGAAGCCGTAGCGCAGTGGCACTGTGTGTACGCGACGGTTGTGAGTTCAATTTCCACTGGGACAAATAATATATTTACAATTTTTATTTCCTCGCTCTGGTAAAAAGACAAACGACGGCGTTTAATTCCGCCACTCGGCACGCCAAAAACTACTGAACGGATTTATATGAAACTTTACAGTAATATAGCGTATACATCTGAACAACATTTATTCAAATTAATGAAAAAATCTAATGTATGTTGTTGTTTATATGTATATGTTATATGTTCCTTTACAGCAAAGTATGCAATATCACAAGAATACAATACATCAATACATCGCATGCTCTGTTAGTATTTAGGTAGAAGTCTAGTAGTAGCCTCGTGAAGAATAGGACTTGAGGAAATGGCGGTCGAACGTCGAGTAATGGCGCTATAAAATATTTCTTGAATGCTTCCCAGCTCATTGAAAGTTAAGGAAGGATATGACAGCATTAATTTCAGTATATTTATATGTAAAGCAATAATTATTACCTTTAACTATTATGCATAATAATAAGTTATTTCTGAACTGACCGTACCATAAACTAGGATTTATTTTTAACTTCACGCTGTATCTCGTATGGAAGGTAAAGCGAACTTAGTGTAAACACACACCGTCCCCAACTTCGATTATTTTTCGAGACATTACGTGTTGAGTGGTGGAATTCAACGCCAATTTTGCCTTGGTAAAAAAGCGAAAAAAATGGAAATAATTCATACCCAGAATGGGAATCGAACTCATAATCATCGTGTTTACACTTAGTCACCACAATGATCACAAAAGCAATTTTAACAAACATTTATATCTAAATAAAGAAAAACCATATCCATATGCGTCTTTCCTTAACAGATGTAAAACAGCTGGCCGCGGTGTCTAAATGTTTCAGCGGCAGGTTCGTTTTTACTTATTTACAACACGACCACGGGACTACTGCACATCTAGTTGTAAAATTTTATTACTTGACTTTTCTACTATACTAGAATTCTTTTTTATTGCACTTTATAGAAAAGATTTGTAGCTTTAAGTTTAAATCAGTATATATTTTTCACTATAAGTGTATTTACAATGCGTGTTTTTTTTCCGCGACCTATCTATGATTTTTTTAGTAATATTACCTTGTATAGGATTTTTAAATAAATAAGGATTCAAAATCAAAATGTGACTATTTTTCATTCAATTATAGTATACCAACCACTTTTAAATTTTAAAGATACATAAAAATATAGTAGTCTGTCCTACAGTAAGCTACCACTGGCTTGGAAGAAATTCAATTTTTCTGGACATGTTGCTTGGCATGGTTGCTTGACTTCCTTGCTAACTAAGCACACTTCTTCAAATTTGCTCAAATTAATTGTTACAATTAAACTGGACAATTAAATTATTTATTTAACTTATACCGTCTTACACAATTCATTCACCATCTCTTTCGAATATATAGAGTGAGTTATCACTATTTTTCTCAAATGCTATCCATAACTTTTCATAACAAGTTATCAAAGTTTTAAATAACCTATAACTATCATATAATGTAAAATCCATATAGATCTCATACTAGTAGACAAAACTAAAACAAAACCAAAAAAAGATAAAAAAAGATAAAATAAGAAAATATTAAGGAAACATTTCGCTTCCACCGAACGAGCCTCGTATTATAATAAGGTATAGCCATAAAAAAATGTAACGTAGCGGCGGAGAAGAACTTGCATACGTTACAGCCACTCTCATTTAGTATTATATATGAATAATACTGAATAAACGGCCTTTTTAGTGTATGGCTTTCCTTATATGGTAATCTTTCTACTTGAATTATATAAATATAAATATTTTTGTATTAGATACTGTTTTTGTGAATCAACAAAAATCATCGCGGCGCTTTTACTTATTGCATAAAAATTCTTATGAAGCTATAGCGGTGCTGTATTTATAGTAGGTTTGATTCCATCACGGGGAAGATTATATATAAATTATTTTAATTTTGCCTGCTAAAGTAAGATTTTGGAATCAGTTTGAAAATAGAGAAAGGAGGGTCCTAGCCCTATATAAAATATTAAAAAGATTAATCATCAATAAAAAACACAGAATTGTAATTAATTAAGAAAATACAATAATACCGTATATCCGAAACTAAATCCCTACATTCAAGTATTATTAAAAAGAAACAAGCTAAGTTATGAAAAAGAATACAAAAATCCGTACTGAAATTTGAAATAGAGTAGTTTAAATTTTAAATTACCTTCGGAGACAACGGAAATGCATATTTAAAGCAAACAAGTACGTTTATTCTTTATTTTTCAAAAGTTTTAAAACTCGCGAGCTTTTACGTGCGCTCAGTGATTTAATTTTCTCAGTGTCATTTATTTGTATGGAGCTGAAAGTTTTCTAACGTAAAGTTGGCTGTTGTTAAATAATTTAGCGTAAAGTGCTTTAATATTTATTATGACACGTTTAGTACATGATATTTAAAATTAAGATTTAAATTTCAGAATTAGTTTTGGCTTATGTAGCTCTTTTATACTTAACTAGTGAACCCGGACGCGGCTACGCCTGCTTGAACTATAAGAATATTTATTAAATATTATATAATATATTTATTTTTATAAGGATGAATATCAAAATATAAGTTCATTTTGGGTGACGTTTTCTTAACACAACAAAGAAACTTTGCAAACCGTTCCTTAGCAACGACGGTTGTTATTAACATGGCAGAATTAATTGCACGTCAAATTAGAAAGTATTTTAATTTATTAGTACATATGTGTAATGTAATGTTATATAGCCTATAGCACTTCTGAAGAATGCAGCTTTCATACAAAACAAAAACAAAGTAAATCGGACCAGTAGATCCAGAGATCTTAGCGTTTAAACAAACAAACAAACTCTTCCGCTTTATTATATTAGTATAGACTAGTGGACCCGGACGCGGCTACGCCTGCTTCAACTATAAGAATATTTATTAAATATATTCATGAAATTATTTTCAATTTTCATTAGAATTAGTAAGGAAATATAGGCCTAAATAATCAAAAAGAATAATAAGTAGATACATATTATGAGAAAAAATTATCTCAGTTATTGAAATGAACCAACAAAAGAATTAAAAGTAACTAAAGGATAGGTATTTCTTAATATTAAGAAAAAAGTACCTAAAGTATTCCGTGTGTGCGTACATAGATATCTCTACGAAATAACTAAACATTTCTGTCTATTAAATAGGATAATTTTAGCGGGCTATATTAAATAAAATAAGAAGAGAACCAAAGTGTAGTTTAAATTAATTATAATAGTTCGAAAATGTATGAAAATTTTTAAAACCGTCAACGTCATCTGCCCGTTCGCGTCGCTCACACTATGCCGCCCGAAGGCTAGGTCATTTGGAATCAGTGATATCTCCTTAATTATTTATTAGAATGTTATACAGTAAACTATAATTTCAATCTAGATAAAATGCTAAAAGTGACTATTATATTTATTTTCATAAGGATGAATATCAAAATGTGGCAGTAACGGTTGCGTAGCGACGCGACGGTTGTTATTAACATGGCAGAATAAACTGCATGTCAAATTAGAAAGTACTTTAAAATATATTAGTTTATATGTATAATGTAACGTTATATAGCCTATAGCACTTCTGAAGAATGCAGCTTTCATATAAAACAAAAACAATGTAAATCGGACCAGTAGATCCAGAGATCTTAGCGTTCAAACAAACAAACAAACAAACAAACAAACAAACAAACAAACAAACAAACAAACTCTTCCGCTTTATTATCTATATACTAATATACTATATACTATATACTATATACTATATACTATATACTATATACTATATACTATATACTAATACTAAATACTAATATAATAAAGCGGAAGAGTTTGTTTGTTTGTTTGTTTGAACGCTAAGATCTCTGGATCTACTGGATCGATTTATTTTGTTTTTGTTTTGTATGAAAGCTGCATTCTTCAGAAGTGCTATAGGCTATATAACATTACATTACACATATATACTAATAAATTAAAATACTTTCCAATTTGACATGCAATTTATTCTGCCATGTTAATAACAACCGTAGTCGCTCGCGACCGCGTTCGTTACCGCGTCATTTTGATATTCATCCTTATGAAAATAAATATAATAGTCACTTTTAGCATTTCATCTAGATTGAAATTATATTTCTATAGAAATTATATTCTTATATTTCAAGCAGGCGTAGCCGCGTCCGGGTCCGCTAGTATTAGTATATAGATATGTTAAGTCTTAAAAATTACCTTTGAATCAGCTGAATTAATAGCTAATCCGCTGATAGATTAAGTATACTAATACATCATTAACAAGTGTTTACGCAAATCAAATTTTATATTCAATTGTGTGGCCTCTATCTGAAAGAAGGGAACGTGGTTTAATTCTGAGATGAAGGGAACCTGGTTCTATTCAATCTCTAGAAGACACTAGTTTGCGCGTTAACACATACCAACATACTAAAAAAACCCATTTATCGTCTCGCTAATTTTTGAAAACATAACCCGACAGTATCACCATACTGGAACTTGG
Source organism: Heliconius melpomene rosina (assembly GCF_056956725.1). Taxonomy (NCBI): domain Eukaryota; kingdom Metazoa; phylum Arthropoda; class Insecta; order Lepidoptera; family Nymphalidae; genus Heliconius; species Heliconius melpomene. The sequence continues at coordinate 13,014,916 of NC_140401.1, forward strand.
GGTTTCGAGTGGCTACCAGTATCGCGATAATCTGCAAAACAAGAGTAAGTAAACAAGAGTGGCCTCAAAGAAACTGGGGGTCAATTGCAAACCGAGATAGTACTTCACGACAAAACACCTATTGACCAGGTACATACCCAGGTTTGGCCTCATGTAGAGTACTGTCCTCATCTCTAGGCTGGTGCTCCCCAGTATCAGCTTGAACTGGTTCTGGGTTCAATCCCCACTTGAGGAAATAAAATATTGATTAAATTTATACTTCCATTCCTTCGCTCTGGTGTCGAGGCAAAGCTCAGCGTCCCGCCACCCAACACGCAATGCCTTCAGAATTCGGCGGAAAGTGGAGAACTGAGTATCTTAACACTAGGTTCTCTTTGCCTACCCTGCTGTGTACGTAAAGCTCTTTTAATATATTTTAACAATGAAATATAAAAAACTAAATATCCAATCCAATCGAAACCTTTGACCTTTATGAAAGATTTCTTTCACAATCTTTTATTTAATACCGTATTTCAATTTACTTAAACTATCTACTTAAGTTGTGATACTCCGCTACGCTACGAGCTACGTTGTTTTAGCTTCTTTTCTTATAGTTTCATGACACTGTTGTTCCCCACTTTCCACCGAATTCTGGAGGAGAAAATGAAAATATTAAATATTTTTTCTCCTCAAGTGGAAAAAAACAAATTGTCGCTATTACAGCCCACACTTGTGTCCTTGCGCTTTCCCCGACAAAAAGTCATGGCACGGCCGCGCTTTTTTCCCCTACGTACTAATATAAAAAAACTAAAAAGGCAAGTAAAGGCACATTAAAAAACTAGTTTCATAAAAAGCTTCCACGGTATTAATTTGAGAGGTTAACTTTGCAAAGTATACTTGGTTACAGTTAATAGCACTTCGCGGTTTATCGCTCTCGCCGGCTGAAAGATACATGCGGGGTTAAACATGAGGGTGTATTACATAATCTTATAATGTCGGTAGGGGTATAAAACTTACATTAACTAAAATTATATTTTTAATCGAGTGCTTTTAAGATTATTTCAACAGCTAAATGTTTAATTTTGAGTTATTTAGATATATGTTACTTAAAAAAAAATAAGAGAATAATATTAAGATATTTAACAAGTATAAACTGCATGCAATTAAATGTTAAAATGCATATATTTAATTATATTTATATTAATCAAGAAGCGGATATTAGCAAAAGTACTGTAATCCTGCGACTTAAGCGGTTAGCAGATAAAAAAATATCGATCACTAAGTTTTAGCTACAAACGCTAAGCATCTCACAAGCGTGTCATTTTGCGCAAATTTAAAATTGGTATTCTTAGAAAACAAAAATATCTCTGAAATCAGTGAAAAATAGAGAACGAAGAGATTTAACGTACAAAAAAATTTCACCCAACTTTAAGAAAATTTTATTAATAGCACATAAAAAAAGCAGCTCGGCCCATTTCCCCAGTAACATAATAAAATGAATGTTTAATTTCGGACAAACTGCATATACGTGATTGCGGACTACGAACATATGCAAGTATGTACTCGTGCATATGCAATATGCATTGTACATTGTGTTCTAAATAAAAGTACAATAGAATGGAAATTTATACTAAGAAATGTGCGCCCTGATATTTTTAGAGAGCCGCGGTCAAATTATATAAATGTGGGTCCATTTAAATGTCTAAATAATTCGTCAGACAGTGGGGAACGGAGTGTTTGAACTAGGTTCCCTCTGCCTACCCTGCATATGCATGTGTTGGATAAGCGTAAACTTACTTATTTTATTTGTAAAGTAGGATTTCTAAAATAAAAATTAATTAATTAACGTGCTTTGACATGTCATGACATGTTGGTGTGGATTCATTTTCCAGGAGAGCCTTGACTTTGGCTTAATTGATCTTTATCCTTTATAATTTTAATAATTTTGTTTTTATTTTTCTGGCTTAATGTTATATTAGTAATAATTTTGTGGTAGGATATGTACGGAACCATATAAATTTTAAAAGTGTCCCTCTCGACGTGTTTTATTACGTTTGTTTGTCTGTCGAGGCGGGCTGGATTCTTCAGAGCGTGTGAACCATCTATTGTTTTCAGTTTAAAAATATAAAAATGCAGTTTTTTGTTCTGGTACATTTATTTTTACTGTGCGAAAGTTTGTAAAATATATAGGTTGAAATAGTTTTAAACGATTAAACGAATCGTGGCCTTTTATATGTTGTATTGTTGATTTCAATTTGTATTAGAGACATGCTGTTTTGAAATCAAATATTACTTTTATCCAGTGATATTTTTAGAAAATATTTATAAAAACTTACATAACGCGGGATTTAATAAAATCCGTACCACTTGGAAAATAACTATAGAACAATACTCAAAAAATGTTAAATTTATTTAGAGTGAAGAAAAGACCTATTACATCATCATCCTGTAGTACCGATATCCTAGTAATAACAAATAAATTAAATAAAAACATAATGAAAACTTAAATAGATCAAAACTTAAGAGAACTTTTCTCTGTTACAGGATAACAGAGAAAAGTTATATTATAATAATTATTTATTATTGTAATTATTTCACAAAGAATAACACACGCTACTCTTACTTCTTACTTCTACTTCTTACTTCTCTCTTCCAAGGAAGCCAGAAAAATATAAACATATACACCTACTATAAATTACCACAATCTGACATAACGGTATAAAGTTTAATTATTCCGTCAATAGAATTCCTCCGGCTTTATATTATGAAGCTCTCTAAAATTCACGCTTCTTGAACTTCTATCTAAAATGCTTAGAAGATTAAAATTAAACCAAGCGAATAATTTCCACCACACATTTAAATCGATTGTTAGTTGGGAAGATTAGTTTTATACTAACTTTCATTTTAAACAATTGAAAAGGATAAGTTTTTAATTGGCGATCATTTTAATCTATTTTCTTATTCTTCTATAAGAGTATTGTAATATACATGTAACTGCCAGAGTCTAACTAAAAAGAAACATTATAAAACCGCAAAAATACAAAAGCTAAATATTCTCTTATATGGTTAAAGAAAATACATTAGCTAAATTTCCTCATGGATATTTCAAATTAAAATTTAAAAAAACAGAAATATTACATACATACATTACTGACTGACGTTGCTAGTATTCGCTGTTCCAAAGACGTCAGACGTAGACATGTAGCTGTGGCTCGGGTACCTAGTCGGCAAAATTATTATATTTAAATTATATTTACATAGATACACTTGTATATGTACGTATGACATATTAAAAAACAAATATTTTTAAGTTAAAAAATATTATTTATTTATTAAATTTACATACAAATTGCTATATATATTTTAAACTATAACCATCTCATTCTAAAACTAATGAAGCTCCAACGACGTACTCGGTCTAATTACATGTATTTCAAATAATAATAATTCAAGAAAGGCTTACTTTTATAACTCGTTCAGTTTTTGTTTCAGTCTTCATCAATCCTCTAAATTAAAATATGGAACATTTGGTCTCGCTGAAAAATGATAATGTAACCTTTTGTACAATTTGCATAATTCTAAAACAAATTTCATTTTTAAATAAAAAGTACGCCAGAAATTATATGAATAATTCAAATTTACTGCCAACGGCTTTAAGCGCATATAATTAATAAATATTCTTTCTGTCTGTATTTACTGAAAGGGTAACTTATAAAGTTGTAAGTTAAATAAGATGAATCATCAATTCATTATTATGTTAAGAAAGTTAATGATATGTATATTGTATAGTGCAGAATTCGGCAGAAAGTGGGGAACGGAGTATCTTAACACTAGGTTCCCTCTGCCTACCCTGGTGTGTGCGGGAAGCTGATTTATTTATTGTATAGTGATTATGCTAATTTTCTAGGCCTTTTAACATTTAAATAGCAACTCAGACAGTAAAATATTATACATATAGTACTTTTTAGAGAGAAAAAGATACATAGTTAACTCAATTTTGAATTAAAATATAATAAAACATACGATTTTAAACTATAAACTAACCTTTTCATACATAACAAAGATTTATAACATCAAAATTTCCACGAGATCTAAATTTTAAAATAAAAAATTTCATAAATGTTGCCAAGTCTATTGAATAATGAAGTGAAGACTGCATAATTTTCATACCTGATTTATTAGTAAAGCAACCCTCATCGCCCGCGTCCGAGCTCAGAGACTCACCGCCCAGGGCCCAGGTTGCCCGGCTAATGGGAATTTTAAGTAATTTGCGTCCAGTTTTTCTAGAAAAAATCCACTCAGAATTTTATATCGACTACTCAAACATTGCACGTCTGTAGTTAAGTGCAAGAATGTTGTTTCACTTTATTTTTCACGGGAAATTTTTAAAAGTTCGTCACGGCCTTTTGCGTGCTCCCTTTGATTTAAATTTCCTCGTATAGTCGTAGAGAGTGCCATTTGTATGATGTTTCAGACTTTTTACAGTTTGTTTTGAAAGCGTTCGCGTTCGCTAACATATTTCAGCAACTTAATAATGAAAGCTCGTTATGTTGTATTATACATACTGTGTGTTAATAATACGTTGAAAAGTAAAAAAATTCTATTGAAAATATTTCTTTTGTTTCGTTTTTATGTGTAAAGTCCTTTTTAACTTCAGTTAAATGTGTGAGTCTAAAATAATTAAAATTACTAACAATATTTTCATTGATTTATTTTCTCATCTTTATATTTTATTTTACAACTATACAAAAAGCGGTGAAACAGCGCCCCACGCGATGGTTATGGGACCGATTCCCACTCGGGGGAATTGCTTTAAATTTTACATAATTAGACCAAGCGCGGTGCTAAGTTCCGCCAATCAACACACAATATTTCCAAAAACATGGGGAAAAAGTTTTTTTCTTAAATAAGATTTTTTTAAATATATTATAATTAACTACTTGGTTTATAAATGATAGCAGAAACTAATAATGGCTGTGCTTTTCAAAAGTAACAGAATGCAACGAGATTAACCGTACAGAAGCTAGTTGGCACAAGAAGTTCATAGTTGGGGGCGATTTATTGCTCGCACTCGACCGTTGAAATACTCCTTGGGTTCAACTGGAACACATATATCTTAGACGAAGGGAAATGTATTGTTTTGTGAGATTCTATCTTTTTCTATCTTTAATTAATTAAAACTATCGTAGCAGAGTCAAATTGCCTTTAACTGTTAAACCTATTGGTAACTAGTTCGATAACCACTCATGAAAGTGATGCATGTAGTAAAGGTAGGCACAGGGAAAAAAAAATGTTTTAGTCATTGTGTGTTGAATGGTGGAGCTTAACGCTGCTCTTTATCTTATTATTTCTTACTAGAGCAAGGAAATGAAATTTTTTATTATTAATTCAGGGAGTGATTATATTTAAATGATTTAATTTTCTCCGTTTTAGCAAGACAATATACGACGTCTAGTCCTGCCAAACAATAATGAGTAGAGAAAGGAGTTCAGACAGTTCTCTCCGTCTAACGCTGTTATGCGTCAAATATGTGAAACTGAAAAAAATACCCCCCTTTATGTCATCAATGATAATTATTACCCATTAAATATACATATAATCATACTAAAATATGAGTTAAACCACTCGAGCAATACCGGCCTCGTTGTATGCTAATTAGATGGAAAAAATGAAGAAAAGTGGAACGTTTCTAAATAGCATTGCACAATAAAATTGCACAGTTTTCCTCTGCCCTTGTACATACATATACGGCAATTTTCTACCGTTTTGTTAATTGCAAAAGGAAAAAATAATAGAAGTAGGCTTTAAACAATGCCGCAATGCGATCCCATGTCGCCTAAATTTGCATGTGTTGAACGTTTGCGTATATTTTTGGGTGCATTTCGTTTAATTTGTCAGGTTTTTGTTTTCCTTTTTTCTGCGTTTTTAGTGTTGGTTTAAAATAAATTTAACGCCTATAAGCATTGTATTATAAGGTTAGCTTTGTTCTCGCTACTTTAACCGTGGTTTACAGTTTTTTTTTTTATATTTTCTTCCAGTTAAATTATATTGTCCAAAACTAAATAAATACTTAAATTTTAGATTACACGTATTTATATATATTGGTATATCTTTTATAGCTGCTTAGTTTTCACTTTCACGCCGCATCCTGCAGAAGAGTAGACAGAGGGAGCCTAGTGTTAAGAGAGCCGCGTTTTGCCTTGACAGCAGAGCGAAGAAATGAATAAATTATTATTAAATATTTCCTTTCCTCTAGTAGGAATCGAGTCCACAACCTGTCCCGTTTACAGTCGCACACTTGTGCTCAGGAGTGGTGGAACTCCAGCGAGGCGTTGAGTTGCACCACTCAACACGCAATGCCTTCAGAAATCGAGAGAAAGCAGGGAGCGGAGTGTCTTAACACCAGGCTCCCTCTGCCTACTTACTGCGACAAAGGAAGCTGAAAAAAAATAATTAAAATAAGGTTTGCATATTAACTTGAATTTATTATAAAAAAATCTTTTAAAATGATGGTTAAAGTCTATAAGTTTCAAGATAAGATAAGTTTCAAAATATGATCTATGTACTATATATTATATTTGGTAGTATTTACAACTAAAACGTCTCAAATTATTTAATTTTAACTACTTTAGTTAAGGTGAGATGGCAACTTGGGAAAATGAATGAGCGTTATAATACGAGCTTAGGGAATTCTTCAAGGGTCATTATAGTTGGAAACATTTGTTGTATTAAAAATTTTTAGACGAAAATTAATTTTATTTTCCTTGTAAATATAGAAAATAAAAAATATATAGGCATATATGAGGTCGTGTCGTGGGAGCACAAGGCACGGGTTGGGGGGGATTATGTGGGTTCCATCGTAAACAAAAAACATTCAACTACGCTACGAAGAAGTTTTTTTTGGTTTCAAGCTCATATCAGAGCGGGCAGAAGTAACCTGGCAACCCCGTATTCACCATTAAAACACTCCGTTCCCCACTTTCCGCCGTACACTTGAGATAACGCCTGTTGATTGGCAGAACTCAACGACTTTACCGAAGCGAGGAAATGAAAATATTCAATAAAACTATTTAGCCGCGTATATTCAGTATTATACATTTTTAGAAACCCGACGTTTCGAACACTTGCAAATCCAGTCAAATAGTTTCATTTAAAATGTGTACTAATAGTGAAAATCAAAGAACTTATTATGAAAATATCCCCGAGTGAGAACGGAATCCACAACTGAATCTCAAATATGAGAAAAAATATATGTATATTATATACTGTAATTCCCAAATTTGCCTTACTAAACACAAAAAATTGGGCAACTTTGAGCAAATATTCTTATTCATATCAAAATGAATAAATAAAACATATTCAAGGATACTGGATACATCTTTATTAAATACAGAAACCGTGATACCAAAATAAAAGCCAAGTCGTGTTGTTACTTAAAATCTTATATTTACATAAATATATGACCATTCTATTTGGGGATTTGAATTTTTGTGTGATATATTGAATATATAATAATATATAAGTGAGAAGTATTATGTTTTTGTATGTTGTTATGTAGAATATGTTTGTATATGATATTTTAAATTTGTTTTTATGTTTCTTCAGTATTGGACTTTGGATAGGGATTGGAATAGAGCGTTCTTGGCGACTGCTCCAGCTTGAGATGGGTTCGCTCCGCTGACGACCACTCTCAGGAACTGTGGGGAAAAGAAAAAAAATTAAAAAACTTATTTTGATCAGACAGCTTAGTGGTTTGGAATCATGATTCTTAACGTATACCATGTGTTTCTTTCAAATACAGGTTTAAAATGGCATTGGTATAGAAAAATATGGTATTTTATAGGTTTAAATAAAACACCCCGTTTCCGTTCTGAATCGTGGTGCAGTCTGATTATAAAAACAACACTTGTGGGTTTGAATCCTACTACCTACTATTTTCAATAAAAGGAGTAAGGCTGATTTTTACTTTTTCTCTTTTTAACCCACTCCACCTTATTTAATCAAGTGAAAGTTAACGTCAAAAGCATTTCAAATACAACGTCAGTATAAAGTAAAGTAAGCAAAGATTTCATACTTGATCGAAGTTTAAATAACATTCTTAGGAGATTAAAACGCATTGAGGCGTGTAAGTTTACGTAAACTGCGCTCGACTGTTATACAGGATGGTTAAATTTAGTTTCATTATAAACAAACTTTATTATAATGTTAGAGGCTATTTATAACTGTATCTATGTTGTTTTTACCTTTTTGAAACTGTTATTAAAACACGTTGTTGTTAAATTCATTAAGTTTGAGCCCATAGCCTCACAAAACAATAAAAGCCTCAATTCCAAATAAAATAAGTTTTTGTAAACTCAAGTTACCTGTACGAGAGGCGCGAGCGCGCCCTGTGCGAGCTGCTGCGCAGGTGCGCCGGCCGCCGCAGTAAGCGCGGCTGCGAGGTTGTTGCTGCGGATGTTGAACGCGTTGTACAGACGCTTGGCGGCGCAGTACTCTTCGTTTAGGAGACTAGAACACATCGAGGAGAAGAATAAGAGAAAGAAGAAAAGCAGAAGGGAGTGGATATTTAAATGTAATTTCAGAAAGAAAATAACTTTGGAAGAAGCGGGTATCAAATATATCCGTAATAACGAAATCCGTTATATTAATATTTAAAAAAAAACAAATAATATACTAACCCAAAATTGTAACTTTTTCATTTTTGTGTTATTTTAAATATTTTCTTTTTAATGCACTCACCCAATTTGGTATGCGTTAGCGTTGGCAAGGATGACATCCCAGGCTTCTTCGAAGCCGTAGCTTCTGCCACCACCGAGACAGTTGCCTCTTGGACCAGACTGTAGAAAATTATATATTAATTAAATTCACTTAAAACTAATTAAGTTTGTCTAGATGTGGATATTTTTTAATATTTTTATAATTATGTATTTTTTTATCAGCTTTAAGCAAACTGAAAAATCATATAAAAAGTATTATATAGGAATTTCAACCCAACACTCTAAAAGATATTCATATAACTGCTATACAATTCATTTATATTTACAAGCTCCAACTAGCAATGTTATAATAAATTCCTATCGACGTAAAGACCCCTATTCTCACATCCAAAACAAAAAGTCATGATAATTTCGGTTACAATAGTTCCTTTCTATCAATTACACGTGCGTTGTTCCATCAATATCAATAACAGACCAATTTCAGTTGAAGTTAGACAATGAGACAATAGGCGTGATTAATGGGGAGTGTGATGGACGAGAATGCAAGTCATGTTAGTATCAGAATATGGTGGAATATATGAGGGTAGATTGTAAAGAATCGTTTTGGTGATAAGCACTAATAAGTGTGATTAAACTTTTTGGAAAATGTATCGTATAAAAAATTGGACGTTATTTTTTTAATACGATTTTTTAAAAACTAATCTTTCATAAGTGTGGAGCTAAAACATTTAAAAGTGTTAATAATAAAAGATAAAAGATAAATCATGAAAAATTTTATATAAAGCGAGTTTTTTTGTTTCAAAGCTAATAAAATATTGAATTAATTTAATCAATTTCAATTAGGAATGTGATTGAGATTGAAATATTTTAACCAATGTAAAAAAATATTTAAATCTATAAAAAACACAATATGCCATTTTTATTTACTTAAAAAAATTTTTATACTAGTATCAAAAACTACTTATATACGTTAATTTACACAAAAAAAAGAATAATACATACACTGTAACGAACGCTGTTAGGATTGACCACCAGTTGTGAGATAATGTCGATGTAGCTAGCGATGCGTTTGGCGAAGCCTGCGAGAGCTGAACGAAGTTGTCCACTGTTGCCGGAGGCTGAGGCGTTGATGAGCTAAGGAAATTGTGTTAACTTTTTGTAAAAAGTGGGATTTGAACCCGTTCTACATTAGTAGTAAGGTAGAAAAGTTTTAATATATTAGTGTTTTCTTTAAATGTATTGAAAATATTTCTTTTAACCAGTAAGACTAAACTTATGTCGATCCAATTTAAATTTTTACCCATTTAGATTCTTTGAATGAAATGTTTTTCCTAATAAGACAAAGGAAACATTCATATTATAATTATCAATTATTAAAGTGGACGTCGCCTCCCTTAATCGTATTCGATTCATCAGGATTACACTGGCCCTTATAACGAAAAGAAATAAGAAAATCAAAAGATTTACAGATAATACAAATCGATTAAGACACACATATAAAACAATACATTATAAGGATATTTATACTGTTTTTTTAATTCCCCGTACAAAAACTTACTGGCAGAGAGAACCTAGTGTCAATTCACTATATGTTAAAACCTAATAATCAATTATTACCAAAATTTTTAGAAAAATCAAACCCGTAATATTCGTAATACTTACAGCAGCTGCTTCACACGCGTCACCGGGCACTCCGTTGGCGAGCTCACCGACGGAAACGATTGTTTGCAATATAGCCGAAGATTGGGAGGCGGGGTCGCCGGAGTTAGCCATGTCGTTGATAGATTGGAGAGCCATTTGTGCGTACAATGGTACGTCACCACCGTCTATGTACGCTTGGGCGCCATCTGTTACGTAGCTACGGAGAGAAAGGAAGAAACGGTTCTAGATTATTAAGATTTACGGTTCTAGATTATATATGTAAGTAGAAAAATCTACATTATAAAGATTAAGATCCTCGTGGCGCAGCGGCATAAGACATGCGACGGTTGTTGGTTCGATCCCCACTCGAGGAAATGAAATATTTATTCAAATTTACATTTCCATATCTGCTCTCTGGTGTCGAGGCAAAGCGTGGCGTTAAGTTATGCCACGCAATGCCTCCAGAATTTGGCGGAAAGTGGAAAGTGTCTTAACGTTAGGTTCCCTCTGCCTACCCTGAAGTGTGCGGGATACAGCGTGAAGCTGATTTGATTTTATCCTTGATAAGTATACAATGATGAAACTTATATCTATACCACATTTAAAGTAAGTTATGATCGTCATGGAAGGTCTCAAAGAGGCAGAATTCAATTTCCGCAACGTTATATATATATATTTTTACTTTTTCTAAATAAGTAGACAAGTTTTATTTGCAAGTGTGGAATAACACTTTAGATATGTTAAAAAGTTATAACAATGAATAACAGTTTTAAAGCATACCTGTTGATGAGTTGTCCATTGTCTTTAACTGGTTCGACGGAGTTGATGCTGTAGAAGTTGACGCCTACCGACGGTGCGGCGAAAGCGCTCTGTATGGTGTAAAATAAATGTTAGAAAATGATTAACCAAATAAATATAATATAATGCATGCTTCACGTTTTTTTCAATATATAAGCGGAGAGAACCTAGTGTCAAGTTCCTGATTAGCTTAACAGGGTATTTCTACAGGAATGAGCTACGAGGGGTGAGACCCTCCCTGCCCGGTAACGCTGTAAAGTTCCAGGTCAACAGCGGTTTTGTCCATTGATGATGGGAAATTTCATTTCTGTCCCATGATTCTTCAACTTCATTCTTCAATTTCATTCCCATGATGGGAAAACGTATGCCACAAAACGAATCAGGTGCGTGGTATAACCAACTATATATATCTAAACACTTAAGCTTAAGTAAATCACAAAGTGTTACACGATAGACGAGTATGGAAGTAGTCACCAGAAAGCCAAGAAGCCTTTTAACATTTTGTTTTATATTCAATCGACTTTACTATTACCATTTTGTTTACTCGTCTTATAGAACAATAACGTAGATCCCCACGATGTGCGCTTCTTTTAGAGCTTGATTATTTAAGTTGTATATGTACAAATGTATGGATTTGAGAATGCAAGTCTTGTGAGTTAAAAGTCTTTGAAAACAATAACACGCCAAACGCTCGCTAAGCGTCTCTTCAAAAGCTTTTATGTTAACTGAGAAGGAATAAGTTGAAAGGAAAAATAAATTGTTGTCTTTCTTTTAAAAGGAAAATTGTACATAAATATAATATTTATGATATTGTATTATTATTGTTGTATAATTTTAATTTATTGAAATGATTGTTATATTAGAAAAAAAACCATAAAAACATTGAATTTGAATGGCCGAAAGTTATAAAACATTTCAAAAAGGAGATTATTAAATTGCATACATTTATGTTAAGATTATTTGCTAACCTGCTATGAAAAACATGTACAGCTGACTCTGCTTGTTTTATTCAATAAATAATTCTTTAAAGGTCACTAAAATTAATTATCAGTTTACAAGAAAACAATAAATGACCTCAAATTCACGACTTTGCTTTTACTTTTTTTTGCATTTTGCAAGAGAGAGATTGCATTAATTCAAAAACTTTTCAAATGCACAACACTCTGCAATAACATTTTATCAATTATTTTATGCAAAAAATGAAATATAAAATAACGAAAATCGATATCAAAATATCTCATTAATCTGGCAACGTAGCGCGGTTAAATCAAAATTCGCACAAACAAGATGGCGGCTAACCACAGATAACCAATCGGAACAACTAACAAGGGCTCTTGACAGACGAATTCCCGCGTGAATGGTATCTGTTTGGAAACATTTCGTGCTTCGGATTTGGATTTTGTACGGCAAATTTAAGGTAATCTTGTTATTGTGTTGTCAATGTTAAAGAAAGTTACTTGTTATAATGTTTTATGTTCTTCTACCTTTGTTCTGTATGTGCTTTCACTACAAAGAAACAATAGTCATCTAAAAAAGATAAATAATATAATGGATAGAAAAAATATAGCTTACGTTTTGTCAATATTGGATGAATTCATATTCCTATTAATTTAACTATAAAATATGAGAAAGATTTAGCAGAATTCTATTTATAACGGATACAGAAAAATCAATTTATTTAAAGTTTAGCATATTAAACAAATAAATCGTTGTAAGCCTTTCATTCACAATTCCAATAACACTTATTTGAAGTAGTAAAATCTGATTTTAAAATTCAATCTATATGCGAATTCAATGTATTTTTATTTTAATCTAGATTATAAATATTTGAGCTTTAAAAATCGGGGACAATATTATGTATGTAGTGCTGGTTGTCATAGTAGGGATTTACCATTTTTTCCCATTTCTAAGGATAATCTATAGAATAATAACAATAATATTGATAAACATTATAAACCTAACAATTTCAACGGTTTATTGGTACCTAAAGTTTTGCGGTGCGGATTAAATATAAGTAATAAGTATAAAATTATACTTCAGTATTACAACAAAGTTTTAAAACACTCTAAATACACTTCCATCTAAAAGTAGCTAGTATATATAATTTTACCCTTAAAACAAGACCTAAAAACGTAACATATCGACATTTAAAACAGTTATCGAACAAATCCCCACATTATTAATGTCACCCTATCCCCTGAAGCGGCCGTCAGTTCCAATGCGCGTTTCAATATCCACGTAGATTCGTACCGAGTTGTCATCCCGAACATATTCTCATGTAAATCAGATCGTAAATGCGTATCGAGTGCTATCGTTGTAGATAAGCACATAAATCTCACTAATGGAATCCTAAGAGATGATTATAGCACAGATTTGGGAATTGAGGCTGTATAGTGTATATATGTATATTTTTGCTTATTTTGCATCTGTGGTTTTGAATTTCTTTTTAATGAACACTTACAAATTCTATGTAAGCTTTAGTTTAAAGGAGCAGAAGTGCAAAAATTACATGTTATATAGCTTAACAATTATTTTTTATTATCACTCAGACATATTTGTTTTTGTTTTGCGAATTGAGCTAAAAGATAATCTATTTTTTTTGTTTGTTAAAATTTCGTTATTTCATTCTTCACTTTTTGCTCATTTAAGAGACATTGCAATAGCTAATGCTAATTACCGTTACGTATGTAGTCAAATTTCAAATTTTAAAACAATTATACCACATTGACCACGAAATAACAAAAAGGAAAAAAATACGTATAAAAAAAATTAAAAAATCTCACCTGTGCAACGAGAAATACCAATGCGATAGGCAACATTGTGCTGGTCATATAAACGACCAAACGGTATATACTATACACATAATATCATTAAAAATGTCTGTATTTATACCTATAGAGGGACAATGTAGAAAAAATTACATCTGTTCAAATCAAACTAACTTCTCAAATACAACAAATTTATTTCTACAATACGAAAATAAATAACAGAGTCGTATTTTAATCTACTTAAGAGTGAAATTTATATGAAAATTACAAAATTTCCATGAAAATTGAAAATTGTGAATGTTATTTTGTTCAATGGATTTCAAACAAAAGCAGTAATTAAATTGTTCCCTATATTTGCTTAGCGGCGGGCATCAGCGCGAATTGTTTATGAACAATAATATAAAATTAAGTTGTTTTCCTTTTGTTTAACGTCATAATCTGTAAATATACTGAAGGTGATGTTAAAGCGAATTTCTATGGATATAGTATTATTGACAGATGTTGTTTGGAAGTACGTCGTATTATTTGTTCTTATTTTTTTTGTTTAAATTTATATTTTTTTGTAGGTAAGTTATGGGCTGATTAATGGTTTCGTGTTTTAAGAGTGACTTCTCACTTCCCGATTTAACTTAACGCCGCTCTTGAATAGGAACTATTTGATGAAGAGATATTTGTTAAGTATAAAATATTACTAACTAAGTGGCACTCCTAGAAGTCGCACTTCCTAGATGATACAAATTGTTATACGTTTTCTAAAAAAGTATTTTTCTTCTCAAAGTCTTTAAATATGTTAAATAAACTTTCCATTCATTTTATCATGAGAGAGAGAAGTGAGAATATTTAGTTACTTATTAACAATAATGTTCCAATTTGCTACCCCAAAAAACATGACATATTTTTTGTCTCTACAGTATTTAAACCTAGAACTTTCATAAATGTTATATGAATGTAATGAATAAGATGTACCTAAGCTTAGCTACCTATATATATTTTATGGGAGTATAAAACATATATTCTTTCATTTCCTATATTATTATTACATAACAGCATTTTATGTCTATTTTTATCCTCCAATTTCAGTCGTATAATTGGGGCGTTCTCACAAATTGATGTGTCAACAATGTTAGAGCTCTACCATATTGAATTTTAACGATTGATAGTAAACTTTATGTCCCAAGCCAGATGTATCTTGATAGGAAATGTTAGGTTTATCGATGATTTTTATGACATATAAGCGCAGTTGTTACAAGGTTGGCATTGTAGAGTACGTTGCAAGTCGTCAATTCCAGTTTCGCATGAAACAGGCGTCATTGTTATGTGTTGAGGCTAGTCGTGGCGCATAGGGGCACGAGCATGCGACTGTAAATACGACAGGTCATAGGTTCCATTCCCACGCGGGGAAATATTTAATATTTTCATTTCTTCGATCTGGTAAGGAGGCAAAATATTGCGTTGTGTTCCACCGGTTAACACGAAAATTCGGCAGAAAGTGGAAAACGTGTCTTAATGAGAACAAAATGTCTTAACAAAAGGTTTCCAGGTTCTGCCTAAACCTGCGGCGCGAAACAAAATATATAACACAAACCAAATAATTTATTACATTACACATCGTCATACAGTACCTATAGTCAATTTATTAACTTTTATTCTTATTTTACACAAGTTATTTTCTATTATTATTTATAATATTAAAGGAGAAGGCCATCAATGGCTCAGCATCTAACCGTAATCGCGATGGTCGTGGATTCAACTCCCACTCGGAAGGATGATTATATTTCAAGTAATTTCCATTTTCTTCATTCTGGGTCACCTAATATTTTATTATAAAATATATTTCTCTAGTTGTAATATTATATACAAAGCTCTTGTAATTGCTACGAAGCTTGTCTTAACTAAGGAACAGTGCGGTTTCTTCTAACTTTACTTTTGTCTTAGACTAAACGAATAGTGCCGACGATGCTAGTAAACAATTTTAGTTGCTCAGAACTTATTGCACATTGATAGGGTTGTTAATATTAGATAAAGATTTTTTTTCATTTAATGAAATGTATGTCAAATAAAGAAATTATAATTAACACTGCTTCAATTTTTACTCTTGTTGTCATTGAATGTTACCAAAATTAAAATTTTAAATCCAAAATTATATTTCATATTTATTTCTGTTGAGTCACTTTGAGATCACGCCAAAATTCATATTAAATCGTCCAATCATAGAGATGTCCAGACATAGTACCTACTTAAAGTCACGTACAAGGAGAAAATAAATAATGATATAGAAATAACGCATAAAGATGATACAAACAAGGCTTATAAAAATATTATATTTTTTGTTAAAAATAATTATCTTGTTGCTAATAAAAACATTCATAAAGTTAAATTTGTAGATATTCTTTAAAATGAAATTATAACAAAAACATACTGTTTCATAAAATATATATAAAAGACTACTAGACTATTTCTATTAAAACTATTATGTAAGTTTTATTTATTTTTTTATTTTTACAAAACCCACGTAGAAACCCTAACAAAAGTCTTCAGGTAAAAGTGAGACTGGTGTAACGCCGGCGGCCGTTCCTTTGCGCTGTAATGAGCTTCACTAAAAACGTACCTAAGGCTAGATTTTATAAGACCACATATGGCTGCCGTGTAAATCTTCGTAGAGAAATATATGCTTTAAAAATATAGCCTTTAATACCTTAATTAATATTACGTACCGGTAATATTTGTTGTTTTAGGTATTACAAAGATTTATTTTTAACTTGTCTGGAGCGGTGAAACTCAATATTAATTACTCGAGTGAGAATCGAACCCGGACCCGACGCGCTTTCAGTCAGACGCTTTGCCGCTGAGCATATACACTACTGAGCATAATGAGTAATCCCCAATATCAGATACTTAAACAACATTTTATTTTATTTTTCAAAAACATGCAAGCTAGAAGAAATGCGCAATTAATAATTAATTTCTAGAATTTTTAGTAACTACATACCATAAACATGGTTTTCTTTTAATCAAAGCGTTTTTAAGTTAAACATATTTATTACACAGATAATAAAATTTATTCATATAAGACAATCAGTATTACATAATCAAAATACACAGATTATATAAGCACAAATAACATTTAATACAGATATTTACATTGTTCCATACAACTGGCGAGGACGCCCCACGTGACTGCCTTCCTAATGCTCTGGTTTTGACACCCGTTACGCGTTATCTCCCCGAAATATGGTTGAAATTCATTAGCTCAGCTTTTATGTAGATTAACTAATAAATTTTACAAGATACCTAAATGTGGATATTGTGTGAAGTATCGGGGGGATTTTCAAATTTTCATTATATTTTGGGTTTCTAGTGAAATGTATTGTTAGTACTTTTATGTTAATTGAGTATATAACAAACTGTTATTACTTGTTTTATGGGAGTTGAATAAAGTTTTGAAATTACGTGGTTTTTATTTAAATGTTGTTAATAATCAATTAGTTTAATTCTGTTCTTTAGTTATGAAAACTAGGGCCACCTTCAGATATTAGGTTGGATGACTTTAAAATTGCAGAAGTATTTCCAGGAGCTATGCAGATGAGTATCGACGAAGGACAGCCGATCCTGGGTGGAGTAAGAGTTTTGCTTCAATAAAATCAACGCATACTATGATTTTAAATCTATTCTCAACATAGGAATTAAAGGAAAAACATATTTTATCAATATTTTCAGAGCAAAATGGCTGTTATAGACAGATGGATAGACAGACACAGACAGGAGCAATCAATTCTAAAAATGTTAGCAACAAAAATATTTTACCAAAATAACATTTTTAAAAAAAATGTCGAAGCAAAGTAAAGAACGGACGTAAATTACAATAACAGTAACTCCTTAAGTAAAACAATAGAGTTGTTTTGAGGCAAAACAATTTCACGGGGATCCTTGATCCGGGATTTATGAAACGTTTGTACGCGGGTCTCATTCTGTGTAAAGTCAAATACGGAGTTAAGTTGCAACTACAGTACTAACTGAGCGTTTTAAAGAAAAATAATATTGTATAATAAATAAGTACACATGAGGAACATGAAAAAAAAACGGATAATTACTAATATTATTTGAAAATTTGTGAAACAGGACAGGTATATTTAGTACAAATGGAAAAATATTTTCCAATTTTCTCATATGCTTTGCTCATGCTAATATAAAAAAAATGTGTTTCATTATTGTTACTATATAAAATATCTTAAAAAGAAATAAATTACTAACAGAAAACAAAATTGTGTATTTATTTGACTACTTGCTAATATCTATTTTTGATTGTTTTTTTTTTAATTTTGTTTTAATTTCCAACGCGTCGCTTATAAGACGTCGCAACCTAAAGTCCAATCCGCGGGTAAAACAGAATGTAATCCGGTCTATCTTGCGGATACTACTCGTGACTAAAGAGAGCGCCTGCAAACAACACAGCTAGAGGACACCTATTCATAATATGTAAAACTACCAAATAAATATTGTATACTATGAAATTTACTTTGGACTCCTTTATAACATACTAAAGATATTTGTTAAGGGTATACGAGTATGTAATAAGTATTAAAAAATTATAAATCTGTATATCACATATAAATATGTATAATACTGGCAGATTTTACTTGCGGCTTCGCCTCAATAGTTCATTGGAAATAAAATAAATTAATTATATCGGAAAGATTAACGTGGTTTAGCCTATAGCTTTTTTTTAATAAATGGACTATCCACCACAAAAATAATTCTTCAATTCAAACCAGTAGTTCCTGAGATTAGTAAACTATCTCTACCGCTTTATTATATTTGTAAAGATACAAATGTAAATGATAATCTAATAATGCAGATTTTTTCCAGAATCTTAGATTTCACTTGAGTTCTTTTTAAAACACATTTATGGTCCATGAAAAAATTGCTTGCATTAATATTTTTTACGAATAAAAGTAAATATATCAAAAATCAATAATCGATAATAAACCAGCAGTACAACTCACAATCCGCTCATTGTGTTAGAAATAGATAAATTGTAAGAAGTCATAAACTTCCTAATAAAGACACCCTACGAGCGTCCACAATCACAGGCTTTCAACTTCAAAAACTAATTTATAGCGTTTAAATAAATAATTTGCCTTCTAAGCCGAGAAAAGAATCACCCTGCGGGAGAAGATAAGCGGGATCTCCTTATAAATTATTTATTAACTGTTCCCCAACACTTCTTTGTTCAAGAATTTTATTCGTAAAAACGGCAGCGAAATGAAAAATATTTTTGGGTAGGGTGAGTGCTGCTGTATAGGGTAGGGCTTGATATATTAAAAATTAACAAATAACATATAATATAAAATTAGCTGAGGGACTTGGATGTAGCGTCTTAAAAATATATGAATTTGGAAGTAATTACGGTTTATAATTTACTTATTAATTTTTGTTGAAAGTAGTGTTAATTTATTGAATTTAGCATCACTGATCTACTTACTTTATAAAGCACCCTTTTATATAAAAGAAAAATGCTATTAAGAACAGAAATAAAAATATATAATTGCAAAGCATTCTATAAAGACTGTATAATGTATACCCAACGTTAAATATCTGCTCGGCCATAGGTTCAATTGTATCTTTTCAATTAACACAAGAGCATTATTATTATTATATTTTTAAATATTTTTTTTAATTTATTAATTTTATTCAGTTTATTTACTTTACTCGGACTTATCCCGAAGACAATTAAAGTACAGTACACCTATTCCCAAGGCGTTTTGTATGACGTTGATAACAGATGTTTGCAGCGACGAGTAGGTTGAGTAGCAAATAAAAGGGACATTAAATTTCCTTTAAACTCACTTTTGTGAGACTCATTCAGTTTTATGAAACGTAGCAATTTTTTGTCATTTTTCTTTACATTTCACTTAATTGAACGTTTTTATATTAGCTACTGAAGTAATTCAGTCTTTCGGTTTCATTTTTTTTTTATCTTCACGCATCATTCACCTAATTTGGTGGGGTGGGCTAAATAATGACAAGTCATTCCGTTCCTCATTTTTTGGATATTTAGAGGCATTGTGATATACATGGTTGTGTTTTGTTTAATAAATCATGAAAAAGAAAATCTTTAAGTAGTAAACATTAGAAAATGATTGTGCTCAATCAGGTATGTCCCACGTTCGCCTTATATTTTTGTTTAGTTGCTGCCTGATTTTCCGCCAAATTTTTGAGCGGAACTTAACGCTGCACCATGTCTAGCTACTAGAGCGAAGACATAATAATAATTCATTCAACCAAATGGAAATCGAGTCCACAGAGGTCTCGATAACAGTCAGCTATTGTGCAATTGTGCCGCGACGGCCTCATATTTAAATTTTAATATAACGTGTTTTTTATTAAAACAGTGTTTTTAAAACAGCTTTTAATATTTATTGTTAAAATTAATAGCAATATAATGCGTGTAAATTGTTTCACTTTATTTTTACACAAAGCAATTCAAATTAGTTCTGGATAAAATACTATGAGAAAATTTATTACCAATAATGTTTTTATTATATGACGTTAAACAAAATGCTTAGGTTATTTAGTCGTATATTTGTTTTAGTCTTGATAATCTTGGTAAGTCGACCTTATTGTATTTATTATTTTTTCTTTAGAATTTCTACCATCTAAAGGCTGCATTCATCAGTAAAAACACTTCCCATATATATTAGTATATATAATTGTTTGTTTTCAGTTCCTTCACATCGTTTCTGCAAAAACCCTGCCAACAGAAAATACTTGGGACCTTTCCCATATAATGAAGGGCAACACGTTTGTTAAGGCGTTCTGGTTGTAGCTGCGTTAATAAGAAATAAGTTGTTAATAAGCTGTCAATAAATGATTATATCAATCGGTTCTTATATTTTTAGATTTTATTTTCCTAAAAGAAAATAGTAATTATATTACTATTTTCTTTTAGGAAAATACTTAAATTAAATATATTTCTGCCCTCAAAGATATGTTTTTTGCTCTTATTTTTGCTGTCAACAACTATGTAATGTTATTTTAAATTAAATTAGATTTTAGTTTCCATATATATGTTTTGAAAATTATGTATTATAATTGATATTAAGAAAAATAAATAATTGTCTTACTTATTTAGACTCAAGTAGGTACTTGATTATAAAAACTTATTAGATTACTCTCGCATGTACTTCAAGAAAATATAAAATTGAATTTTTTTGTTATTTATTTAACAATACCAAAATCATATAATATATTGTAAGTTAAGACATTATGAAGATTAATATAACTAACGAAGCACTAATACAACTGTCCAATTTACGTCAATGACTTACTAAATTTGTAAGTAAATTGTCGCAACTCGTGACATGTTGGCTAACACTGTCTCTGGAGGCGAAGTACGGGAACTGTTGGAGCACTTGTAATTATATTACCGTATATTTGACATACTGTTACCATATACTGGTATGTAAGACTTTGAGATCATGAAATAATTGAATTATATTAATATGGATAATATCTTGGATAAGACAGTTGGGTGTCTAACATGAAATTCTGATAAAAGATCTTTTATTGAAGAAATGGTACCATGTCGTTTTGATAATTAAGCCATTTTTTTCAGTTTCACTCTTTTTCCTGCATTGCAGGATATGTAAAGAGGAGGAGAATGAAAAACATTCAATATTTTCAATTCCTCGCTCTGGTAACGAAGCAAACCGCGTCGTTGATTTCAGCCACTTAACACGCAGTAGGTACTACGAGAATTCGGCGGTCTTAATGAGAACGGAATATCTTAACACTACGTTCCTAGGCTGCCTCTGTGTATCACAAAAACACCAAAATTGCGAACCTACCAACTACCAATAATATTTGTATTAAAATTTGACCAAATTGTATGTAGCTTCATTTTCTAAGAACACTTTGTAGAAACTCCTCAAAAGGAAGGACATCTAATGTTCTTAACGATGCAATCAAATCTTAATTTACGACGCGAAATAAAGACGCAAGTACATAATGTTCATAGTATGTAGTTTTATTGTCACAGGTGTTCAAACTGGTACGGGCTAAGCGTTGCGGCGGCCTTTATTACTACTGTTTATTACTCGATTATGGTAGAGAAGTGTTATGTATATAAAATTTTTGTAAATACAAAATAATTATCTTTAAACTCGTGTATATAGTAATGTATGTTAATTTTAATTGAAGCACATTGTGGGCACATATGGGTGTGACTACAATCGCGAGAGGTTGTAGATTCGATTCTCACTTGAGGTAGTTACATTTTACAACGGAGTGTTTTAACACTAGCTGCCATCTGTCTACCCTACTATGTGCGGGATACAGCGTGAAGCTGAAAAAAATATAGAGCACAACTAATGTAAAACAACTTACAAACATACATAGGTAAAACACAATTATTTGTGCTGAAGCTATTTTTTGAACTAACATCTAGGTTAGATTAAGAGTAGATCTATCTCTATGCATATATGTATGTATATTTACATAAATTAGTGGAACAATTATCTTAACTGAAAACATACTAATAAAATAGATATCTTAATCTGGAACCAAAACTATACACAGAGAAAAGAAAGAGTTCAAGCTTGGTTGAAAGAAACTCCAAATATAAGCACATAATAGAATATCTCTAAATAATATAAAGTAAAAACATAACTTGAAATTACGTTTTACATAATACGAAACAGCTCACCATTTGCAAAATAACGTATCTACCAAGTGTATCATTTTACTTTGTGAATATACTCGTGAAGTAATAAAGGCATTTCATCCGCCGCCCGAAGTGTCCGCCCCGGCTCGCACTCGCATCTGTCACGGCACCTGCGGCTCTTTATTAAACCAGTCAAATTGCCGACTGCTGATTTAAAACATATTCAATTCATTCAAATTTTGTATTTTAATATATATTTTTTGAAGGAAAAGGTTAACTAAGGCTATATATAAATATATGTCATAAAAAAATCTAACTGATCGCTATCTAATATACGAAGATATATGTAAAGTATACATATGTGAGAAAACCTATTAATGGGGGCATTAATCAAGGTAATAGAATTTAAAGCAATATTTTTTTTTATTTTTGTCTTTGTATCTATTGTCTGATCTCAGAATCGACTAAGCCGATTTAAATGCAGGTTTCACTATTGTATTTTGACTAACTTCCTTCAACATTTAATGATTATTTTATTTCAATCAATTCATAAATAAAAAAAGTTAGCACTTTCCTATGCAGACGAAGTCGTGCGTCAAAAATATGTAAATTTGAATATTGCCTTGTATTAACAATTATTATCTGTACCGCCACGCCACTATGGCGAAATTCAAACTTTATTAAATACATACGAATACCTACATAAAAATAAATAAAATAAACCAGCTGTATCCCGCATATATCAGGCTAGGCAGGGAGATCCTACTGCTAAGACACCGAATTGGGATCCCTACAAACCCTACAAACGTCTCATTACAGTCACACACTTGAGCTCCTGCGCCACCACGGTCTCATACGTATAATATATAAACCCTTGAATCAATAACAAAAAGACGTGAGTTATAATAATCTAAACACACAACACATTAGAATTTTATAATAACGTATTTTAGGTAAAAAGTTTAAATTTCGTTTAACTTACACTGACTGTACTAGTTTTAAAGTTAACAACAAGTATCAAGACCAGAGATAGCTACGTGTTTTTGACAACTTATATCATATACTAAGTTTTATACAATTTTGCTTTGTTTACTTTTATTTCATAATTTAATCGTGATTAGTCAAACAAAATTTTAAAGGAAAATAAATATTTAATATATTCATTTTTTCGTTCTGATAACTTTTCTTTCTGAGGCACAGCGCAGCATTGACTTTCGCTACTAATCACGCAATACCTCAAAAATTGCGCAAAAGATGGGTAACGGAGAAGGTTCTCAGACCAGGCCTACACTGTATATGGGGGATGTAGCGTGAGGCTAATAAAAAAAAGAAAACATAAAACCTATCTAATTTTACTAATCAGTAAAATACAAGTACAATATACTATTACAATTCAATTTTATTTTTACACTTTAGCGCAGTACTTAGAACTTATTTTTCCTAATACAACCTAAATGTAAGAAAATTAGTCTATACCACTTATATCTATCTATCTATCTATCTATATATATACAGTACATACATACAAGCCAGCAAATGCACCGTCTGTGAATGTACGTGAGGCGATGTAGCGTGCAACACGGCAGTGCCTAATGCATCGTGCACATGCTATTCGATACTTTCCTTTAAACATTTTAAATTTACTGAAATATAGTAGAAACAGTTTTTAGAACTGCGTGTGATGGATTTGGGTTCAATTATCAGTAAAATGCTTGAACAATTGGGTATATTACAAGCTTGCTATAAAATCTATATATATAAAATCGAAAGGTCACTCACTCATCACGAAATCTCAGAAACTACAAGTAGGAATGTCAAATTTTGCATAGGAGTTATTTATAGGACGTAGGTGCTCGCTAACACGGGAATTTGCAATATTCGACTCCTGGGGATGTTTTTGGGGTTGAAAGTTTGTATGAAACTTCGTTACTACAAATGCTAGGGGTCTTAAATTTTGCATGGACGTCACTTATAGGACGTAGGTACTCATGGAGACAGAAATTAATAATTCACGCTGGCGAAGCCGCGTGCGGGCCGCTAGTAATATTATAAAATCTGAATTTGTGAGTGATCTTCAGATTCTTAAAGTAAATTTTTTATAATAGCAACGTAATTTCAAGTTGAGTCTCTTAGAGATTAAATTACAAAACATAAAAGGAAACAAGCTCATAGCTTACGGGCGCTAGTAACATTATCTCGTAAATTGGTTGAGTGGAACAACGCTCAGTTCAGTCACAGGATGATGAGCATATAGATGATTTCCCCAGTGCTTGGCAGGGCAGGCTTATATTAACCTACGTGTTCCGGCTATCGATCTAACATCACAGACCGTCGTTACGGACAGTCAAATATGTACAATTCTGATAGCCATTCTAACTACAAAGGTTGCATAGGAATTTCGTGATAGCTTTCAGAGATCCGATAGAAATCTTTATAAGTACATGCTACTATCTTTCTTTAAGTGTTGTAAAGGAGAAAGAAAGAAAGAAAGTTGTGAACTAAAATAAACTAGATAAAACTTACCGAACATACGCCTAATTGCAAACTTTTGACTTTTTGATCTGGTGCATACTTATGTTATTCTTTACAGCAGAATATATCTAGAGACCATAGCAAAACATTTTTAACCATACATTTAAAAACCACATACAAATATATTTCTACGGTAGAAAAATACTATCCAAACAAAAATTTCAATTATGAACGCAATGTAACGCCCTCATACATTTCACACGGGGCGTTGTGGTTATTACAAAAAACCGTTAAACGTATGGTCTATGGCCGCAGATTAGTTTTTAGTTCCACGCCGCGCTAGCTTTTAATGAATATTGCCCGCCCCTGACATGTGAACGAATGGCCTGCAGATGGGCCAGCTCATAGTTACTTGTGAAACATGACGAGTTTTTTTAAATGGAAACATGAATCATTCATCTTTTAGCTTTATATTTCTACTATATATAGTTTTTGCCTACGGCTGTGCCTCTGTGGAAAAATTAATATATACCTACTTACTAAAAAGTTGTTCATGACACTTTAATTAAGACCCATAGCCCATGTTTGTAACATTAGTATATTTTTTAATATTAGTATATAGTGATTCCCAATTGAAAAGGGTCTAAAAGAATCTCTTTTTTTTAAGTTTTTATCTACGAGTATTAGAGTAAAGATTATATACGTAATTACACAGAAGAAAAGAAAAAAGGCAAAATATTTAACCAAAATTTTTAATCAGCTCTTTGAAGTAAATATCTTTCTTGTCTTGAAACTGTTCTTCATTTATCTGTGGAATTTCACTTGTACGAATCCGCGACACGGAGTATGGTCCCGGTAGGTCCCAAACAATTTTTTTTATCTAGAACATAAAGTATTCAATTATTTATTATATTTATAACTACATGTGCCTACATCTTCATCACCGTAGAAAAGTCCATTGACATAATGAAGTAAGCAAACATTAAACATTAAGGGAAGATTGCAAAAATATAATAGTGGAAACTGTATTTACATCGGCTACTACGTTTCTGAGATTAGCGCGCATAAACGCACAAACAGATAAATATTTTTAAAAAATCATTGCTTTAGGTCCTATTACTTTGATAATTAATCCCAATAATAGATTTTCTCATAGATATTCCATGTACAAACTGCGATCAGTTATATTACAGGCGTTTCTTCCGAAAAGCTAAGTATATTAAACTGAAGGATTAAATAAACAAATAATAGAAAGGTTAGGTTTTCTCCAAGTAAAATGAAAAAATGAAAGATACATAAAATTGAATCCCCTAAATCCTAATTAGACATAGAAAATTAGCAAAAAGCAACGTATTCAATCGGTAAAGTTGAAAAGTAAACTAATAATTTCACCCAATTCATTCTAAACTTGTTTCAAACTATGAAGTGCAATGTCTGGCACTTGTCTAAGTAAATATTCTGGTAAAAGGTGAAAATATACACATGTTTGTACCTTATGATTTACCGCCCTAAAGTTTTGCAGTAACTTGAGTGCCGAACGCTTTTCCGTGGGATGCGATGCCTGGTACAGTCGCAGAGCTCGGTGGAACTGAAGCGAAAAACTTTTAAAACTTTTTTTGTGACATATTACACTATGTTACAATTTAGTATTTTTTTCATGCATAAAAAAAAGTTTTTAAAAATCTCTCCGTATTGATGAAAACATGATGTTAAAAATTGTCACAAAGTCTACTAAGTATATCGATAAAATGAAAAAAAATTATGAAGTACTGAGCTATCACTAGTGTTCGTTACTTTCATGAAAGCTAAAAATGCGAAAGTCGTGTATTTATAAATCACTCTAAGTCAGTCTAAATTATATATCTATCTGAAAACGGCATCTCAAGATCAATCTCTGACTTGAGAACAGTTTATAAATACTGGTCTTAGAACGCGTCGGGGTTATGAACAAAAGTGTATTGAAGTGGGCGCATTTGGATATGAAATGAATAAGTTTTCATAATAACAAATTATTTTTCTTTCTATTAGAGAGGCTTCGTAATGGATCCGAAGTATTATGTGATAAATACGGAATTTTACAAAAGCAACACCACATCATATAAGGTACTAGTATATATGAAAATAAATCTTATTACAAATATCTAAAAGCTAGTCTACATCTCAAGCGTCTCACTCGCTCCAAAAGACACCAGGTATCACGATAGTTCTGTAAAAATATCAAAGGCGTGAGCACAGCTCCATAGAAGGCCGCTTCTTTGTCCAACAAGTCGTCGCCGTCCGACATCCCGTACACTGTCCCGCGGAATTTACGCAAGAACGCTGAATTTGAATGCTCTTTGTCGAAGCTAGAATAGAATATTTGAATTGAATTTTTATTTAAAACAATATTTCAAGTAATTGAATTATCTACCACTCCTACGAATGGATGTCCAATTTATTAGAAAGTAATAAATTCAAATAACATTTATTTATGTATTTTTTTAGCTATTTACATAACACAATAAAAAGATATTTAAAAAAACAAAAACCCCGACTGCATAAAACTAAAAAGAAAACAAACAAGTCAGCTTGCAATTGTAAAAATATTTTTTTTTATCCATTTATCATTAATAATTAGTAATGTAACCTTATGTACGTAATTGAGTTCGAATTCAAACTTGGATAAAATCTACTGTGTAAACACAAAAATTAAACATTAGGCATACTCTCTAAGGGCTGTTAGTCTTTTTCAGACATTTAGACTTCTAACCTCGATAAGAAATCCCGAGAGATTTGTAATATTTAAATAAATATTTTATAAACAGTAATAGCTTTACTTTTACCTTATTCCTTTTTAAAATAAACTACAAAGAAATATTAGTTCTATCCTTGGTATAAATTGGGCTATTATAATAAATAGTACTTATGTAGTACAAGTACTATACAATTATATTATTTTTCACGCCTCAATGGATATAATATAGAAATGTTTATCCTACGTAGCCATTCAATACTCAAATAATAATCAAAACTTAAATAATATCATACATTTTATTTTGCTTCACGCTGTATCCCGCATAAAGTAATGTAGGCAAAGGGAACCTAGAGTTTAGACACTCTGTTCCCCCACACACTGTCGAATTTTCGAGACATACAGTATGATATGACCAAGTCTTGTTAAACGTATTTTTTATAGATAAATTGAACATTTTCTTCACACGAACATGATATATCCAGATAAGATATACAGATAAGTCCTTAACCCTGCTTAAATAATTTCTTTAGTAAGGGAACGTTTATTAGCTCTAGAACTCTTTTTCGACGGTTGGTTTTGTACCCAAAGATAAATACGATTTTCTCCTGGGAGCCAGACGCGACCGCGCTGCGGTCTAGACGACATTTAAACCCGAATATGATTCAAAAATCTTTTTATAATAAAATTATGTGACAATCCTGAATCCCGAGTTGCCGAAATTTTTGAATAAATAATCACTTTTTGGATATTGCTAGTTTTATACCCAAATTATATGAATATTGTGGATAGTAAGTGTATTTATTACAAAAAGTCATAAAATGAGATAGGAAGAGAGACTTTTGTATGATAAGCATACTTATATTATTTTTCAGCTTCATGTTTTATTGCATATAAAAGTTAGATTTTAGTGAGAGAAACCCTAGTGTTAAGACACTCCGCTTTGTGCCTAAATTTATGTCACATCATGTTGATTGGCAGAATTATCCTTCGCTCTTTGGTCGTACCTTGTCTACCTTTAATTTTTGTACTTGAATACTAACATTTATAATGTTGTATAAATCGATTCTGAAATATATATGTACAATACATGTATGTATGTATATTCATATAAAATCATAAGATTTTTATTTGTACATAAATCTCAAGAAGTCTTAAATTTCTGCGATATGACATAAAGACGTTCCAGACGATTTCATCTGATAGGGGACTATTCTGGACGGATATGGCCATTCATAGAATGTTTAAGTATTTTATATCTATGGCGTCTATATTAAATATCGTACGAAGATAAAATATACAATTGGATTATATATGTATTCTATAATTTTGTAAAGTAAACTGATATTATGAGATTATAGCACCAATTTTACCGATCAATCTCCTTCGTAGGTGAATTATGCAGAACTGCTGCTCTCGAAACGCGACAACTGAAGA
This sequence comes from Heliconius melpomene rosina, assembly GCF_056956725.1. Lineage (NCBI taxonomy): Eukaryota > Metazoa > Arthropoda > Insecta > Lepidoptera > Nymphalidae > Heliconius > Heliconius melpomene. Next base: position 13,044,121 of record NC_140401.1, read on the forward strand.
ACTGAATTGAACTACCTTTAGATTGAATTTTGTGATGCTTAAAGAGCAGACGTGCCTTCGATATAAATTACCATGCATAGTGATTTCTATCGAAAGAAAGCAAATTAGCAATTTCTATTAGCACAGAAATGAAGAATAGCAGTAGGAGTGATATGTAACCCTCCATTTTCAACCCCTGTGCATTGAGTAAGATGAGAAATTAAGGACGCGGACGTTTTAAATATTAATCTTTTAACGAGACGAGACTACACACGAGAAGCTCCATACCCATTCTCATTTCCTGAGCTCAAAAGTAAATGAAATTAAAACAAAAAAACCTTTACTATTTCTATACGCCCCTGCCATACTCGTATACCTATGAAAAAAGATTGAAACAACAAAAAAAAATATATAAATCAACAAAAAACGACTGAGCACCACACAAAACACTACCTCCACCCAATAAAAAACTACCCGCCATACATTTTTAACCGGAACAATCTATAAATAACCTCGTAAATATATACATACAGACTCGTATGTTATTTCATATTAAAAATGCATACGTCTTGGAAAATTCGGGTCACGTCAAAACGTCAGTGTTTAGGCAGCGGTTTCGAGTGGCGTCCCAGTAGTATTGTCTCCGGTGGAAACAAAGGCCAGTTTCATATGGAAGCATTAACACTCGACCCCTTTTTATTTAAAGTAGAACGTTTTAACGGTAATGAAACATAAACAAACTTTTAGAGGTTGGACGGGATCTTTTGCTAGAGTTAAATATGACAACCGATAGCTTTTATATAGTAATTGTACTCAAAAGTAATTGCATTGTTTTAGTATATTAATTGCATATTTATAAAGGTTTAATTTTTTTGTGGTTGTATGTTCAAAGCAGAACTAAGATGGAATATGTCATCTTTTACTAAATAACGTCATTGTGTCCGTCTTCTAAATAAAACTATAATATAATATTAGGTATATAAGATAGTGTTGTTGAAGAACAACTTTTTTTTTCCAACTCTCTTTTATCTTTTTATTCAAAACATTAAAATATTTTGTATATATGTTTCCAAATTTACTAGGTATATGTTATAAAAGAATAAAATTGAACAAACATTTTACTCTGTTAAATTTGTTGTGAATTATTATTCTCATATTTGATATTCTAAAATGCATATCGAATGTTTAAACTAAGGATCCGCTTCTAACTAAAACTATTAATGTTTGTACATATTTGCTGTTGTTAAATAAAAGTTTTAATACAAAAAGTTTTTACATTATATACGAGTATATAGATATTTTAGATGTTTAACATAAATTATTTGTAGCTTCATAATCGAATCTAATAAAACTGTATAGAACATTAACAAATAAATGAAAATATAATTAATTGATTTGATTTTAAATGTTCTTCATTTTTTAACTAATACAAAATCAAGTAACATGGTTGTTAAATGTTTATTTAATACGAAAATTAAGCTAAACAAAATTATAGAAACACAAAAAGTAATAACATTTTTTTAATGAAAAATTATATACAAATATAACAATAATTAAATTAAATATTTAAATTTTAAAATACTAAAGATAACTGAAACTATTATACAACCTATAAAGAAAGTGAACTTTTGATATTATGTATTTAAAATTATTTTTCCATTTAAATTTTGTATATGAATAACAAACGTCAGTAATTAACTTAAACGCAAGCATAAAAGCAGTATAAAATCTATAGTATTAAACCTCCTTTATAATATACTGCCGATATAACTTAAAATTGCTCAGAAGTTAGTTTCAGAACTTATGCAGTTAAGTTAAGTGTTCCAAAACGGTTGAAAATTGCAAAAGTAAACTTTTGTCTCCGTATAGAAGCTTTCACGATTTAAATTACTTACTGGAGACGATCGTCGAGTCTACGAGTCTACGCTCAAAGCAGATGCTTTAACTTCTGCGCCGATTGACGTGGGTTTAGTTTTTCGACCAAAATGTTAATTTTGAATCCCGCCACTTAACACGCAATGCCCCTAAAATTCGGCAAAAAGGTTCTAGGTCACTAGGTTCCCAGGTTCCATATACCTACGCTGCTTTATGCAGGATACACGCATGCAAGAAATATGCAGGATACATGTTTTATGCAGGATATATAGTTAACATACAAATAAATTACTCACTATGGTAATATAGCGCGAAATCGTTTAATAATATCGCTATTAGTCGGTCGAGTTCGCAGACAGAGATCTTCATCGTTAGGTCTTTGAGCGCTCAACGTCCACCTGTCATCTGATATATTATCCAAGTCTATTTCATCCAAGTCCGTAGAAGTTGTGGGCCACTAAAATTAGAAATTATATGATTTTTTTAATTCTTTAATTGGACAAAAATATGAGAGGAGGAGAAATTACAGGTTGTCGTAGCATAGTGACAAAGAGTCTGATTATAAACGCAATGGTTGCGGGTTCAATTACCACTAGGTTGAATGAATTATTTTCATTTCCTTACTCTAGTAAAATGAAAATACGCGGCGTTGAATTTGTTTTGAAAGGTTTGGTTTTAAGAGAAAATTGTTTTGGGAGACATCTCAGCGCGCTGTCTGTCGCAAATCGTTCGAATCGTTTCGATAGTTCACTCACTATTTCGATCACTCTAATTATCCTGTAATATGCGGTATATAGCGTAAACCTACCAAAAATAAAAAGTCATCCAAGAAATAATGATAAAAAAAACATATTTTTAGACCAATTATTTTATCTACATTTTTTTATTTACTAGTGAATAATAAAATATAGTATCGGAACTGATATCCTTCAAAATAAAATTTACAATCATTCTTACATTTAAATAAACATGCATATTTTCATCCACGAAAAATCCTACTCTGTTTATACACATATGAGTATGTACGTAAATTATACAAGTAAATTTATATACGGAATATAAACATTTATAAATATAATTTTGGCAAACACTTTAAAATATAAACACAAATAAGTTGAGATAACATTAATTTACATAAAGACCAGATTTCAAGTCTAGAGTATAGAGCTGACATTTGACAGTAAATGTAGAGAATAGCTGGTACAAAGGAAGTCGCTAATTGTAACTATAGTGGAACGTACAGAATCTAGTACAATAACTTTGTTAGCTACATATATATTTTATCAAATAAGCTGTATTACTTCTAAATACTACAACAATCACTATAAATTACATATTTTCAATTGCCTGTTCCTAGGGTAAGTTACGAAATACTTTCTGTCAATATTTTCAGATCAGTTTGTATTGGCAAAACTATCTGACAAATTAAGAGACATAAATTTTAATAGAATTCAACTGATATTAATCTTGTATACCGTATTATATATTTATATAGAAAAGAGAGCGTAGTACTTACTAAGAAAATAAAATAAAACACAACGTAAAGCATTCGCGACCCCATATCTTCTGTTTTAGTCCATTCATTGTAATTTGTTTCTCAAAGGTCAAAGTTAATTATCCACAAAAACCATTACTGAGCTCATTAATTCTTACAAAACGGTGACGACAGCATTTTTTCATTTAGTCTGAATTTTTTCCACAAATTTCACTCAACATTGACGTTTAGAAAGCAAAAAATATAGATTAAATATAATTGTTATAAAAAAAAATTAATAATCAAATAAATTTTTTGGGTATAATATGGTAAAATATGGTAATTTATAATTAAAGAGTGAAGCTAATGAGGCAAAGGATTCCTTAGATCGTTTTGTTTTGAAGGTAAATATTTTATTTTATTTATAATTTTGTATATTATTTAGTTTCAGATTTATAATTGTAATCAATTGTGCAAGAAAACCGATAGCAAACAGCCGAGCCATTCGTCCAAATTACGAAAATTATCTTCCAAAACAAGAGTTAGTCTAATTATAAAAAATGAATGTGAGTTATAGAGCGGTAGCAGTGTTAATAACAACACTTGGATACAAAATAAATTAAAAATATATTTTGTATCCAAGTGTTGTAAAACAAAATACGGCGTTAGGTTCAGCAACTCAATACCCAATGTGTTTAAAATATTTCCATATTTTACATTCAGGACGATAATTGATTCTATCAACCAAACATAGCATAAAAAAACGCACAAATAACAAAAAAAGAATCAAAATTTATTTTGTAAAACCACACTAATAGTAATTAACAACGTTAATTAAAAGCAAATTATGTTTAATTACAGATCATGGACGGCAGGTTTGCATAATAAATTATTTATAAGAATTTCAATTTCGCATTAAATGTCAAACAATGAGCGAGAGAAATTAATCGAAAATTGGTCGCGTTGGCCAGTGACCTGTGTATTTAATACGCACATTAATACTGAAACTGTTTATATATTATAACGAATGATTGATATTTCAATCGTAACTTTGAAGCTATTTTAATTTTATTATAGATATATGTAAATTTTGGTAAATTATAAGCTTATTATCTATAATATGTATAATATATTTCTTATTACAAACCCTCTATGTGTGTATTAATTTTAATTTTATTTTTTACAGGTAACTGCAATTTTTAACTGGATAACTTTTTAACATGCATCCTTCTATTAAATAACATTATCACATTTCTTACATTATTCCCCATATCTTAACTGAAATACTTATTTATCTTCGGAAGCATAACAAAATTGGTAGCAAATTAAATATTTTCTTTATCTTAGGCTTTTTAGTAAGATTTCCTTACATTGACTAAGATACTAAAAGAGTGTTAAAAATAAAGGATAATAATACTAATACAATTTAATGAGCTAACATCACAAAAGGTAACGACAACAACAGTTTCATATGAAAATTAACACCATCATTCGAAACCACAATTCTATCTTCTAAATCGTCCAAAAATTTTGGTAAAGCTGATGAACGTGATATTTTTGGCAAAGCCACCTGAAATAATAGGATATTAAATATAGAATTTATAATTCGCTTCGATAACATATCTGATTATAATTTCGAATTTATTCGCATAATTTTGGAAATGCTACATTCATTTACAGTACATTTTACTTGGCTATTTTTTACCAAATATCCACCTAGTCAGTCCAGGTTTATCGATGAATATTTAACTTGGCTTTCATTTTACATTTATGTTTTTGTATTTCCTATTCTCTACCAGTTATAAAGTCACTTCTTTTAGCCCGAAGTGCCGACATGTGAAAAACGGCTGGATTATTTATTCGAAGGTTTCACTGATAACTAAAAAGAGAGCACTCGTGGAGCAGGGGCAGAAAGTGTGGCTGTATACGGGACTAGTTGTGGGTTCGATCCCCACTCGAGGAAATTAAACGTTTATTTAAATTTATATTTTCTTTTCTTCGCTCTGGTGTCGAATCAAAACGCGACCTTGAGTCCCGCCACTCAGTACGCTATGCTTCCATAATTCAGCGTAAAATGGAGAATAGAGTGTCTTAACACTAAGTTTTCTCTGCTTACTCTATTATCCTAACCTATATATATGCAGGACATACCTACTTACATATATACGAGTATAAACAGGAGACGAAATTTAAAAAAAAGTTATTCTACATCGATAAGACCTACCATTTCATGAGCTCGAGATCTCATCGCATGCATCGAGGTAGTGTCTGCAACACGTGACTGGAACCAATACAATACATATTATATGAAAACGACAGTACCAGCGAAAACAGACTTCATACTCCGGTGTATATCTTGTTTGAATTATTAAGAAACTCTGCTACTGGCACAGCCTTGGTGTGTATTTTAAAATTGAAATATACAGAACATATGTAGGTACGATTTAAGTTTTTTAATATACTTACCTAAAGTCTACATATCTTTCTAAACGGGCAAACAATGATAATTCATTTATACATTTTTTGCACCGGCTGACTATAGAAGTGAAGGTTGCTGGTTCGATTCCCACTCGGGGAAATGAATTATTTTTCTTACTAACATGTTCAGTATTCGTTTGAAATATATGCATTATGCATTTATTTATAAAAAATTAATAATCAAACACACAATTTTGTACAAATTCGTAACTACATATCAATAATAAATTAAAGAAAATAAATAATAACTTGTCTGGCAGTCTGTACTCTGTTTTTCTTCTGGTACATGTTCATTGGCGCAACGTTCTGTATGAACTCCTCCATTATGAAACGAGCGCGCGCTACGACCAAGTCTAGTGAACGCATTTGCTTAGCGATGTCCACTCGCTTGGAAATCATTAGGAATTTGTTGACCTTAAGCAATAAACAATGGTTAGAGGCCGACGTGTCCCAGTGGCAGAAGGGTGTGAGTGTAAACGTGACGGTTGTGGGTTCGATCTCACTATGGTAACGAGGCAAAGCGCGGCGTTGAGTACCGTTATTCAACACGCTGTGCCTCAAGAACTCGGCGGAAAGGTAGGAAAAGGAAGTGTTTCCTCTGCCTACCCCATTATGCGTAGGATACAGCGTGAAGATATAAAAAAATTATACATCTAATATGTTTATGTACTGACTTCTAAATAGCTTTTAGAACTGACAATATTGATTTTTTAAGTTAATTGCCAATTCCAGAAGTGTCTATAATGAATTATAAATGAAGATTTAAAATTTTCATAAAATAAAAATCAGGATTTTAACGTGCATTTTTGATTACGCATCGAAATAATTATATTAAACTATATACTATATACATTCTGTCATTGACCATTTTTATACGACACCAGCTTTTGACAGCCGCTTCACACACGTACTCGAATCGATATAAGTAGGTAAAGGTGTATGGTATGGTATGGTTCTTTAAATCTGGCGTTCCGAGATAAAGGTAATGTGTGACACATTCTAAAACCTAGACAACTCTGACCACTGGTTCGGTAAGGTAGCTGGTAACGTGGTGTAATATAGCCTTATAGCTTTCGTGATTGACCAGGAAAGTTAGAAGGCTATATTATAGACTCTATAACACAAAAGACCAAAATTCCAACCTTATATATTATTTTATGACTATTTTCGATTCCCCAAGATAATAAGACATAAATTCTTTAAGATTGAAGACTAAATTTGATTGTAATAGAAGTTTGAACATCAGGCTATTTATTGCATTAGGACTCTCCCGACATCTTGATAAGTCGACCTGCTCTAATTCAGTTCTTACGAATCCCAGGGTATCGTTTACATAATATTACTTCGGCCTGTTCGGCTCGGTCTTATCTTCAAAAAGTCTTCGAAGTTGGGGAGTCAAACGAGATTTTTTATTATTAAGTATTGAGATTACAGCGTTACGTAATTTGAAATTTGCTGCAAGACGATTGTGAGTTTAAATTCCAGATGGATATTTAGATATGTAAATTAACAGCTTCACGCTGTACCCCGCACACAGCAAAGTAGGCAGAGGGAACCTAGTGTTAAGACACTCCGTTCTCCACTTTTCTTTCTTTCTTTTTCGAATAAATTTATATTTACGAGAGGATATTATCTCGGTCGCACAACGATTCTACGTTTGTCACCAATATTTATTCTTAATACTAAATCTTATCGAATACTACTTCAGAAAGGTTAATGCTGATTTCAATAGTAAAACAAAGTTTATAAATAAAGAAAGAACCTTGCCAACAGGACACCAGCCATACTTTCTTGTTGTAGTAGGATCAGTCACCAAAATCCACAAAATCGCAACTATCCTAGGAAACGTCGTATGAGGTTCACCAGACATTATGCCCGGAGTTTTGACTAAAGCATCGAAGTCTGGTTCAGTTTCCAATATAGATGTCTCCATCAACAGTTTTGTACGCACCAGAATTTTAATAAGTTCTGATATGAGATTACCTTCGTCGCCTTCCAGATTTCTAAATAAAGTAAAATATATTACTAACGCCATACCAACAAAAACTAATCGTCAACCAATACCAAGTATGTAAAAAATATAAGCTTTAAAGTTTTTAAAGTGTTATTTTACACTTAAAGAAGACAAACACTAAGGAACAAAACGTAAAAAAAATTAACGTAGCGGGATTTGAATCCGCGCCTCTTAGAAATCTTCAAAACGCTCTGAGCACTGAGCCATACGTTATCATCAAGCTAGGTCGAAATTCTAAAATAAACATTAGAAAACAAAGTAAATAACGTAAATAGAACAAACACTAAGACTTACTTAAGCAACTCTAACATGAGTCTCCCAATTTTCCCAGGACCTGGTCGTGGATAAGCGATACAATCAGTGCTTATCACTTTCGCCGGTGGTATTTCAGTTTCAAAGGCCGAAGCCAGTTCTCTTTGACGCGAGTCCTCTGCCGCCAACCAGTCCAGGGTTAAAGAGGAGCGGTAAGCAGCGACACCAGACAGAGTTGTATGGGTTACATTTTCTGAATAGTAATAAAAATTCTCCGAAAGACACTGTAACAAACATCTACCCATTAAATACTTTATTCAAAGAAGAAATGTTTATGTTTAAATTTAAATTCTTAAGTAAATGGACTTTTAACAACTTCAATATCACTTATCAATTAACAAAAACTTAGTAAAATACTTAGTTTAGCAACATGCAAAGCTAGAAGCGTAGTCCAAAACAATAATGAAAAAACTGCTCATCAATGAAAATTAACAGAAATTGAACATTTTTTTGTACAAAACGAGATACTTTAAAAGCTATTAAGCCTAGAACTTAGTTTGATAAAGTTCGTTTTTGAGCAAAACTTTTCCTATTATGTACTTTTTGTGAGGATAATGCTCTCAATAAGCAAAGAATACATTGTAGGGAGCCCACCGTTCCAGGAATTATAATTGTACAAACTTTTTCAATTCGGCTCTCTTTTCAAGTCAAATGACGACCTAAATGAGTTTATACAATTTCGTGTTGAAATTGAAATAGCGGACAAGAAATAAGCAGGTCGAGTTGTTTTAATTAGATGAAAAAAAAACGTATTTCAATATACTTAAGGTAGAGGTATAAAAATATTTCAAGACAAGAAAGGCAGGTAGAAGTATAGAGATATATTATTTCAGGCATCTCAGGTCTTAGTCGAATAGAATGACTTCACTAACAAGTGCTCTCATAAATTACACAGATGCGCTTCCATTGAAATGAGGTGACCGACTCGAATAGAAAGTCCCAGAGTAGTTTGAAATAACTTTTTACTTTTTCAACTACTGTTGAAAGCTTATTATTAAAAACTTGCGCCGAAATCAATGAGAAAAACTTTAATAAAAAGGATTAGAATTTTTATTTTATTTAATGTTTTGCGTTTTTTTAAAAAAAAAACACTTACTTAACAACCTTGTATGAATTCAAGAATTAATAGAAATTAAAAAGACAACAAGCTGTTGTAGCGCAGTAGTACAACGTCTGATTGTAAAAGTCATAACTGTGCATTCGATTCCCATTCAGGGAAATTTATTATTTGAACAAAGATTTGTCTTAACACTCGGTTCCCTCTGCCTTATAAGTGAAAAAACGTGAAGCTACTTAAAAAACTATATTCTGTATCTGCATGTGAATCATCTTAATTTTGATTCTCAATAAATGTCGCGAACAAAACGCGGCGTTGAGATCCGCCACTCAACAAGTATCGCCTCCAGAATTTGGCGGAAAGTGAGAAGCGGAGTGTCACAATCACTAGGCTCCGTCTGCCTACTTTGCTACATAAGAAATACAGAGTAAAGCTGAAAAAAGATGTAAATTTGACTTTTAAGCAACCAAAAAAAAACTCCACTAAAAATATAATCAAACACAGCAAATATTTATAACGATAACTTATAATGAAAATTCCTTAAAGGTCCATATCTTAAACCTCCCTGTGCTAAAGTACACAACATTTTGATCCACTCCATCATAACGGTTCGCGCCTCACTCATCGCATCCCTAATTTCTGGGGACCCGCATACTCCCTTTATTCGCAAATTGCCTTACCAAAACGAAATTATGTTACCGTAAATATAATAAGAATTCACATTTTTGTTCACGCCATAAAAAATACCAGGAAAAATTGGAATTTTGATGGAAATCGATTGTTTAAATTATAGCTTTGTGTACCTATAATGGGACAATCGGGCAATGCAGTGTCAGAGCATTGGCAGCTACGAGTAACTTTAAAATCACTTCTTTCCCCGCCAGGAGCTACCGTTAGAGCTACCGTTGGGCACGATGGGCACGATGGGCACACCCAGCAGCCCACAACCCAATTGACTTATGCCATTACTTTTTTGGCCGTCATATAACTTCACAGTTTATTAAGATTGGTATCACAATCTTCGAAATTGGTAGTTCAAGTACATACTTCGGAAACTTTGCAACGCAATTATAAATCTACAGGAATTTAATATTCTTCTCTATTCTCTATATTTGTAAAAACTGTAAGTATATAAATAAGTTGTATAGTAAGTATATCGACCAAAGTTGCATAAAGTGCATACCTTTTTTTAATAAAATCTCGTTTGCTTAAAAAATATGTTTTTAAACGTATAAACAAACGTATATAACAAAGAAACCTTTCGCTTTAATGAACAAGTATGAAACGAAATCATCAAAAATATTCAAAATAGATGGATCAAATAATAGAGTCCATTATAGATCTGACCCAAAGCCAAGGGGTTAACATGTAAACAAATTAAGCTCGTAAAAATGCTTAATGGGCCATCCCTGGGACGGGGTGTTAGCGGCAAGGCTTTATTGCTTACATAAATTTCGTCCTTACATCTTATTTTTCGGTAACCAAATTTGCTGAATTTAATTAAGGCATATTTATACTGCTCTCGTCTGAGAATTTTCTTCAGAGACTGTCATTAAAGGTAACTTCGCCTTGTATATTATCAAGGTTGTTTATTATGCGTAGCTTTTTGGTACAAAAATCTATTTTGTTTTATTGCAAATTAAAATGTTACGGGATTTTGGCGTTTACCTAACGAAATGTGCCACACATGTTTGTGTATACATTACCATGTAAAAAATGTAAATAAAAGAGAGTACATTTGCAGTTTGAAGCTATAACATACTCTAATGTTTATAATATACGTGCATACTCGTACATTTAATAAATAAGGTCGAATATTATATTAATACAGTAAAAAAACGATCTAACTGATCAAAGCTCAGGAGAAGGTACAATCCTTGTATAAAACAACTTCCATTAATAATTCTCCAATTTCCTAGATAGCAAGGCATTAAGTTTTGCTATATCTACCAATAACTCTAACATGGACAAAAAATCAAAATTGAAGAAAAAGAAGTTCAAAAATGACTCGCATAGCTAGCTGCAGTGAAAAAACAAATCCGCATGCATAGAAAAACACAGAGCTATATCACTAAGCTTTGTCTATTCCTCTCTATATATAGGTGATTGGAAAAGGTAAAAAACAAATATAATCCAATTGTTAATGGAATAAAACTAGAAACAACTAATAAGGTAATTCATCAATAAATCACCAACTATTTAACTAGCAGTTATAAGTTTAAACAACACTAACTGAGTTTTACCGCATAACGCACGCCGCCGCCGCCCGGCCGCATTGCCCGCATTAGGGCCTGTATGCGGATGCCTTTTGAATGTAACCCGCTCGAGGTTTATTACATTCGTTTTTTATGTTTCACAATTTATAGTGGAGCTATTTTTTTTTTTGCTATTCATTCATTGACTTTGCATTGAACTTTTTTTTATGTATTTAATGTATGGAGGTCCTATACCTTGAGCGATGTTATGTTGGAATATGTGGATAATTGAATGGATATAACATTTTTTTTTATTATAATCAAGTATCAGCAATTTACTTAATCTTAATTTTATAGTTCTGTTCTGTTAGACTCATTTATGATATTAAGTTATTTTTTTTTGAAACGGAAGAGTGGTGGTCTATTAAATGTATTATTATTTTTAATTTTTTACATGTTTAAGATACTGTTTATCTAAAGTAATTTACGTAGATCTTTAACTTAAAATATATGTTTATTTTTAGCTTTATGATGTATCCCGTATATAGCAGGAACCCGAATTCTGGAGACATTACGGGTTGAGCGGCGGAGATAAACAATTCAATTCTATATAAAAGTTACGATTAATATAAATAACTCCATAAACTGCTACCATAATAACTATTAAGTAACTATACTAATATAATAAAGCGGAAGAGTTTGTTTGTTTGTTTGTTTGTTTGTTTGAACGCTAAGATCTCTGGATCTACTGGTCCGATTTACTTTGTTTTTGTTTTGTATGAAAGCTGCATTCTTCAGAAGTGCTATAGGCTATATAACATTACATTACACATATAAATTAATATATTTTAAAATACTTTCTAATTTGACATGCAATTTATTCTGCCATGTTAATAACAACCGTCGCGTCGCTACGCAACCGTTACCGCGACATTTTGATATTCATCCTTATGAAAATAAATATAATAGTCACTTTTAGTATTTCATCTAGATTGAAATTATAGTTTACTGTATAACATTCTAATAATTAAGGAGATGTCACTGATTCGAAATGACCTAGCCTTCGGGCGGCACAGTATGACCGACGCGAACGGGTTTTATAAATTTTCATACATTTTCGAACTATTGTGAATTTTTATGTAATTATTTGCTGTTTATAATTAATTTAAACTACACTTTGGTTCTCTTCTTATTTTATTTGATATTGCCCGCTAAAATGATCCTATTTAATAGAGAGAAATATTTAGTTATTTCATAGAGTAGATATCTATGTACCCACGCACGGAAAACTTTAGGTACTTTTTCTAATATTAAGGATACCTACACTTTAGTTAATTTTAATCCTTTTGTTGGTTCATTTCAATTACTCAGATATTTTTTTCTAATGATATGTCGCTACTTATTATTCTTTTGGATTATTTAAGCATATATTTTCTTACTAATTCTATTGAAAATTGAGAATAATTTCATGAATATATTTAATAAATATTCTTATAGTTGAAGCAGGCGTAGCCGCGTCCGGGTCCACTAGTTAAGTAATAAAGCTAAATACGACAAGCAAAACCTATATTTATAAGAGAATTTTAAAAAGCGCACATCGCAAAAAACTTCGATCAAAGCTGTTTTATAGGGTCATTATTCATGGCATAATTGAGAAAAAAGGGTGAACGAATCCCATTAGCCCACAGGTGAACACCGCTGTGAACTCGTTTGTACCGACTACAGACTACCGACTGCCGTGCTATAATAATTATCCATATTTATGGTTTATGGTATACAGTAGCATAACATGGTTGAAATTCAAATTGGAAAATTTATAACAATAGGAAGGATCGCATAATTTTTGATTTAAACCTTTGCGGTTAATTTTTTTTGTTTTTTTTTATATCGCTCGTTTGGAGCACCAATGCAGTATTTCCACTTTTTCAACATTCAAAAGGACAATTTTAATCTTCCCTAGGTATTATGAAATTTTAATATGAAGTAAATAAAATTTGTGTTATCAACTAATTAGGAATGTTGGCGACTCGAAAAAGATATGTAAAGTCAGTTAATTGCTCCGTCCTCTCAGACTTTCCTTAAAATAGAGTGTGAAGCTAAAAAAAATCTAACATTAAAATTTCATCCCCTATTTAAAAAAGTAACGAAATTACGATACCTGAAAGGTAATTTCAACTGAAAAAAATTAAGTAATTACCCGAGGCTCAGTCCCCAAAAGTCCCCAAATATCCCATTAGCAAACAGGCAACACTGCTACATATGATATGAGCTCGAGTGCGCTGTAATGCTACATTAATAGCCTATCTATCCGGTTATGGTGGTAATAAAACATGGCATGTCGTTTTGCAAATTACTCACGTAGCTCGTGGCTTTTTTTGTGATTTATATGCATCTTTGTTTAGAGTAAACCAGGAAAATATGGTTACAGGTGTTTTCTAAGATTTTTTATTGTTTTTGTCGAAATATATAACTTGCTTGTCTACAGGAATGTTTGATATTTAATTAGCATGACTCGATAAGTATAAAACCAAAATTTATAATGTTTTGCTTATTAAACTATCAAGCATAAATAAAATCAGAAATTTCAAAATATTATTTGTTTCAAAGCAATAAATGTATAAAAAGAATATACTCATAAATTAGATACGAGAAAAATTACCAGACACCCAGTAATAGCTTGTTTTTTCTATTTTTATCACATATATTGGCTTAATGAATAAATTGTTTACTTCGTGATATTAAGAAGATTATATGATCTTTTACAAAACTATTTCTATAGAAATTCAGTAGAATGTTGGAAACATTTAATTTAGAAAAGCGAGCGCACTGTCAGGTGCCTGTCAGATCAATGTATTTTTTTCTTAATCCGCCTTCAAACTGCGGCACGCGCGCCTGTTTGTTGTTCCAAATAAAATAAAATCTATGAAAAAATAGTGAAACTACTATCGAAATTACAATTTGTACATTAAATTGTGATTAATATATTTTAGGCCATAGTGGCGAAGTAGAACAGAGTTTAACTGTCAACACGATGGTTGTGGGTTAGATCCCCTAAAGAATTATTTTTTTCTATTCTCTGCCCTGGAAAAAAAAAGTAGTGTTGTGAGTTCCACCAAACTCTACACATGTCGCAAATGAGCGGAAAGTGAACTCTGCTACATGCAGGATTAAAGCGTCAGACTAAAAAACAAGATATACAAAATCTTTCTTGGTAACTACGATATAAAAATAATAGAAACGTTTTTTAAAGAATTTTCTTATTAGGATATTTTTAAGACAAACTAAAAACGTACCTGTATTGGAAATATGGGAAATATCACAAATGTTAAGAATATCGCAAACATTGCGTCTAATTGACCACATTATAAAAATTTACAATTCCTTTTAAATAAATACATCTTTTCTCCAATAAGAATTAAAAATGACTTTTATTCTGTCAAGTTATTATTCGTTTATAAAATATAAGAATGTGGCAGCAGAGTAATAAATAGTAAATACTAAATATTATTTTATTTATTTCCCGCGCATTTAATTGACCGCGACTCATCATTGCGACTTACCTACACGAAAAATAATCGAGCCGAATAAACCAAAAAATAAACCTAAAAATAAACTTTTTTTAATATATATTTACTCATAATATTAACCTATTATCAATTTTATTTAAATGTATTTAAGTAGTCATATTAAAATTCGAGATAAAAATTTTAAGGAATTTAAGAAGGAAAGTATAGTTTAAAACTTTTGTTTTTAATGTATTTATTTTATTTGTTGTAACTTATTCCATATACAAAATTAATCCAGCTAGCTAGCTATTTAACAATTTAAACAAAAGAAACTTCGTGAATACTGTAATAACAATTCAGACACGGTCTGGAGGTCTCCAATAAATGAGAAGTCAATATAGACCTAAAAGACTAACAAACCAAAGTCATTTAGATTAAAATTCAGATAATTTTAAAGTTATTTATCCCTTTATTACACAGTGTGGTTTATAAACGATTAATTTTTCGATTGCGGCATTCGTGTGATAAATAAACAACAATTTCATTAACACACTGCGGTTTTTGTTCCGATTCCGTTATTAGTGGAAACGATGTTGTATGTTTAAATTCCATGTAAAATCTATATGATAGTTTTTATAAAGATGTCTTTTTTTAGAAAGATTGTCGGTGTTTCCAGGGTGATATGACATGGGTACTTTCAAAAAGCGCGTCTATCTCCACCTTAACGGCCGGCAACGCACTTGTAGCTCCACTGGTGTTACACGAGGTCGTGGGCGGCGGTGATCACCTACCATCAGGTGACCGGAACGCTCGTTTGCCTTGTCTTTTCCATAAAAATAAAAAAAGGATTTTTACGTTTTTTATTATAATGATTTAATTTATAATTGCAAACATTTCAAAATGATAATCTAAATTATTAGTATTCAGGTAAATATATATCAATCATTATGAAACAATTGAAGCAACTGAATTATGCATAAAAAATATTTTCCACACTTATACAACTAAATATAGCCAAGCTTTAAATCATAGATTTCATAGCAAGATAGACAGAGGGAACCTGGGAATGTAGCGTTAAGACACTCCGTTGCCATTAAGACACTTCCGTTCCCCATTTTCTGCTGAATTCTGGAAGCATTGCGTATTGAGTATCGAAATTCAATTCGGCGCTTTGCCTCGATACCAGAGCGAGGAAATTTATATTAGAAAACTTTCAAATTTAAACAAAGACATTAACATTTTGAAATTTAACCAAAAACTAAATAACTATATTAAACACAAAGATTACTGAACAATATTCTTCTATATTTTAACATTAAAACAAAATGTGACAAACAATTATTTTTATTGTTTGTTACATTCTGTAAAGCTAAAGTATATTATGAAAGAAGTAAATAAAAAAATTGTATGATTTCAAATATCATTTATTAATGATTTTTCTAAAATATAAAGATTAACACTTAATCTAAAGGTCATACTCTCAAACATTACATTGAACATACATGAAATTTTAGCAAAAATATGACTACAGTGTATTTTTATATAAATGAAAGTTACTTGTATTAAAATATATCAAAATATTTATTATTTTCAGTATAAAGTGACATTTATAAATAATGATTACAATTATATGTTATTTATACAATTTTTTGTATATGTAAACAATGATAATATTAATTAACATACAGGTGTTGAATATAGAACTTCTTTTTCAAATTTTTTGAAAAATTGTAAGAAAATATAATTCTCTTTTTTTGAGTTTGAATTAAGTAAAAATATAATTGATAAAAACTTCGTACATTTAAATATATAGAACAAAGTTACATTTATGTTTTAAGGCAATATTAAGTAAGAATACAAAATAAAGTATTTCAAGATAATAGATAGCTTTTAAAGCTAGTTAAATAATTTTAATCATTTTTTGGAAAACCATTTATACTTATCATACAGAAAACACAAGAAATAAGTTGCCGATATGGAATAAACTTACATTATTATAAATTCTTCATTTTAATATTTATACATAAATCGATGTCAGTTTCATTTGATTGAAGTTTAATAGCATCTTATATATCTTCCAGACATAATGTTCTCCTTTTAAGAAGTTTTTACGTAAATAAAAAGTAATAATTCCTCGAAGGGGATTTACAGATCCACAGCACCATAACCGCCTCTGTATATGCACATAACGTTTCAATCACGTCAAAGACAAATATAAAATGACATTTGTAAAAAAAAATTATCTATTAAATATTAATAATTATCAAAAATATTTAATACGATTTAGTAATTTCTACAATATTGCACTATTATAGTTATAGTTATTATAGTAATTGACTCATGTTTATAAAGAAAAACATATATGGGCTCTTTCTTTTTGTACATAGAATAAAGGTATATAAATGAAAAAATCTACAAAAATATATTTATAAAAAAAAAATTGAAACCGCTAATTACGATAATTTAAAAATGTTTACTTTTTGAATGGTCCTTATAAAAATATGCTGGTACTAAAAACTAACAACTATTACAATAATATCTACATCTCAATATAGAGGAAAGAGCCTATATATTTATATGTATTTTTGTATATATATATTTAATATTTATATACATATATTACGAATAATATGTAATTTACATTCCATTGTACGCGGGTCCGCCGCCACCTTCTGGTACAACCCAATTTATGTTTTGAGATGGATCTTTTATATCACAGGTTTTGCCTGAAATCAAAAAAAATATAACTTAAAGAAAATATTTACAATTTTAATTGTTCTATGAGTTGTTTTTTTATTTGTTGAAGATAATGAAATCTCTGTTAGAATAAGTACATAGAAACAGTACCATTAGCACTTATATTTATATATAAATATTTTTCATATAATATCTGTTAAATTAATGGAGTAAACTTACAGTGAATACAATTTTGTGCGTTTATCTGCAATCTTTGTCCTTCTCCCGTTTCCATAGGAACGAATTCATATACACCTGCAAAATTATTAAAACTAAATACTTCACATTTAATAAATATTGCAGTTAATAAATAAAATGACTACAAAATAAACTCGTTAATGTTACTGTAATTAAAAAACTAATGTGTAATGTTACAAGTAGATTGTGTTAACCTGGTCTTCCTGGCAAGAATTATTTTATCCTATAAAGATCTATCAACTTATCCACCAACTGATTGATCAGTATGCAGAGGTTGTATTGTAGCATTTTTACTATTATTGATAAGCTTTTACCTACAGCTTTGCCCGCATCGTCAAATGAAATAATTAAGAGTTGTGTATGACTTATGAAATATTCTCAGAACACCCTTCTAAGAAAGGGTATAATTTCCTAAAAAAGTTACAATGAAGTCCTTACAACGAAATTTATAATTCGACTCAGTAGCTCTTGAGGTTAGTTTGTTCAACCAAATAAACTCTTCAGCTCTATAAGTAAAATATATCAAAATTATATTAAATACCTGCAGGGCAAAATCTAGCTTCAGGACCCTCAAATTCAGCCAAATTCCTCTTTACTGGTATAGTATCATCTCTAAGGGTCAAATGTGGGGGCTGGTCTGCTTCGTGATTTGTTCCTTTATTAAAAAGCAAAGATTATTACTTTTATCAACTCCAATCGCACATATAGCAGGATAGGATACTCGGGTCCCCCTGCACCGCATAAAATTTATAACTTAAATAGTTTAGATTCTAAGAATAAAAAATAGTTCAGTTAAAAATCACATGCTTTGCCGCTGCGCCATACGGCCTCTACATCTTACATAATATAGAAATATAAAGAACTTAAAGCTACAACCTATTTATTAGAAATTAAGAAACAGAATTATTATTATATATTAATGATCTATATTTAAATGTTGAAAATTGTTTTTGTATTTTCATAAATGGCAATTCTTTTAATGATTTACGTATTTTTATATATAATTTATTTATTTATGTACGTAAAGACTATAAAAATACCTGTTAACGCCACGGATGATAAAAGATCAAATGTGATAACGCCGTCTGGTTTAGGATACTCTATTGGCTGGAATTCTTTAGCTGGCTTCAATTTTGAATGATCAGCTCCTGATATATAGAAAATTAAATAAATATATAACCTTTTATTAGAAAAGCCCTATTTATATTGCTGTTAATAAATTAAGTAACTTTTTCTTAGTTATTTTTAAGCTTCACACAGTATCCTGCATATAGCAAGGTAGGCACAAGGAACCTAGTGTTAAAATATCTTCTCTGTTCTTCACATCATGGATGGTGTGAAAAATGGCGGAACTTAACGCCACGGTTTTTCTATTACAGCAAGAAAAGGAATACAAAATTAAGTTGGGATTAAACTTCAAACCTAACATTTACATACATCAGAATAATAACTACAATTTAACAATTCTTTATAGATATTTAACTAATATTGCAGATCTCACCCCCATGACTCAAAGTCCAAGGTTCCTTTCCTCGAACTAACGTTGAGAATGCAGAGTAAGCGAGTCCTCCATACATGCCAAGAGATGAATGGAACGATGGACGACAATTTCTTACTTGCTGTAAAAATAATTTCTTTGTTAAATTGTCTATTAGTTTTTCTGACTATAGATTCAACGGTAGTGTGGTCGGTTTTTTTTAAGGAACCTAGTGTTGAAATACTTCCTTCCCCACTTTCCGTCGATTTTTGGATGCATTGCGTGTTGAGTGGCTAAACTCTATGCCGTATTTTGCAGAGGAATGAGTTAATAAAAAATACAACTATACTATAAATAACAAAACCATCCGCCGTTTTCTTATTTATTTACTTCTTTATATAATATATAAAAAAGTAGATATTATATAACCATTATCAAAAGGAGCACCTTTAGATAATAATTCTGTCTAAGTTTCTAATAAAAAGAAAAACATTTGAATGTCATTTATTAACTAAGTGTTATTTTATGAATTACCTTTAATTCCTTGTAAACATATGATTCCTTTAACTTATCTTCATATAATGTAGGTATGACTCCATTATCGTGGGTCGCTTCACCAGATATTACGAGGTCTACGGCTGCCTCGGCTGCTAGGATTCCTGAAGTTCATATTTCATTATAATCTATATACAGCCCAATAAGACGCCTGTGAGTATTGTAAAGACAGGCTAAGAGGTACCGCATATTGAGAAGTTGCTGCAATGTTATGTAGAGTGTGGCGTAGTATCAAAAACAAACGAAACAACCCTATGGCTGTATTAAAAGGACCAATTTCGACGCTTTTGGGAGTAGATCGTAAAATCTATCGATGGTTTATAGAATAACTATTATATTTTTGATATGCTTACCACTCTTCATAGCATTATGTGTGCCTTTAATCCTAGGTACATTAAGGAATCCCGCTGAATCCCCTATTAGACAGCCTCCGGGAAACACAGGTTTGGGAAGACATTGCCACCCGCCTTCTACTAGTGCACGAGCTCCGTACGCTATTCGAGTACCACCTTGAAATTTAAAAATAATTTCTTCTTTAAAATAATTTATAACATTAGTTATAACACTTATTTTTTGTAGGTGTTATGTTTCAATTTGACTTTTTGAAAATAATTTCTGAAATATATCCTCGAAATATTTTTTTAATACTAATTAATAATAAGTAATTATAGTATTAACATTTAACACTAATGAAAAGAAATCACAGAAAACAATATATAAAAAGCCTAACAAAACTGACCTTCAAACATAGATTTAACATAAGGATGAGTCTTAAACTTCTGGAATTCTCTAAATGGACTCAAATAAGGGTTAACATAGTCCAAGCCGACGACGAAGCCCACCGCTATTAGAGGAGCTTCACCATCTTCAACATTTAAATGATATATGAAAGATCCGCCATAAGTGTTCTTGTCTAATGGCCACCCTATTGTGTGTTCTACCAAACCCGGTTTATGATTCTGAAAATAAATATAGTATAATAAATAAATGAGTAAAAGTGCAGTGTTATTAACACAAAAAAATGTACAAAAGAAAAAAGAGCTTGTAATTATAAGCAATTCTGTATAATAATAAATTATTATAAGATTACAATAACTACAAGATACATGTTTTTCTTTTATTTTTATATAATAATAATAATAATAAAACTCTTTATTGTACACCCAAAAAAGAAATAGTAGAATACAAGTAAAAGAATATGGTACAATAGGCGACCTTATCGCTGAAATAGCGATTTCTTCCAGGTAACCTTGAGGCGTTGGAAATCGCAAAAAAATAAATAAATAGTGAGTAGGGTGTGAATAGATATAACAAACAACAACTACAAACAACTATATAAATAAATAAACCTACACAAAGATAGATACATATATACATAAATAAATACATACATACAAATATATAAATACATACATACTTACATACATTCATACATATACACTTATAAATTATGTTAACATATGGATACATACTTAGTATAGAAACAAGGGAAAAAAAAAAATGAAAATAAAATAAATAATAATAATAATAAATTACACTTATATTAAGTAAGTACGATTAAAAAGGTTTAGAGGGCTAGAAAGTGTTTTTTTAAGCGTTTTTTAAAGGTAAGGAACGTTTTTGAATTCCTAACAATGAAGGGCAGGGCGTTCCATAACCGACACGCAGTAATTGTAAATAAATCACCATAAAATGACGAGGAATGTTGTGGAATTTTTAGCACCCGACTATAGTCGGATCGCAGACGTCGTGGATGTGAGCGGCCCAAAAATTCAAATCGTTCCTTTAGGTACGGGGGAGAAGTTGGATTGAACAGAATACAGTAAAGAAGATGAAGTATGTGAGTATTCCTACGAAGCCGGATAGGGAGCCACTTGAGCTTTTTTCGGAAGTCGGAAATGTGATCATATTTACGTAGACCAAAT
This sequence comes from Heliconius melpomene rosina, assembly GCF_056956725.1. NCBI lineage: Eukaryota > Metazoa > Arthropoda > Insecta > Lepidoptera > Nymphalidae > Heliconius > Heliconius melpomene. Next base: position 13,065,902 of record NC_140401.1, read on the forward strand.
ATGAATGGTATACACACATTTTGAAGACGCTCAAGCTTATTTAATTGCTCCTCTCTTAGATCAAGATAACAAAGATCAGCATAATCGAGAATCGGTAATAGGAGAGTACTTGCTAACGCAATCTTGGTAGGTATAGGGAGAAAATTGCGTAACCGTTTAAGAGATCCCAGTGACGCAAACATCTTTCTGCTCACCTCACATAGCTGTGAGTCCCAAGACATGTTTTGATCCAAGATGATGCCCAGATCTTTCACAGATTTACTATAAGGTATAGTGACACCGTCAAGAAATATAGGTGGTAAATCAAATAAGTCAATTTTGGATATAAGTTTTCTACTACCAACTATAATAAGCTGCGTTTTTATCGGATTCAGTCGCAAACCAAATGACTTACTCCAAGCACATATGTTCCATCCTCCAAGCTTTCATTTATTGCTTTTATAGCAAAGGGTAAATCCGGTAGTTTGGCTTGATGGTAGATTTGGAGATCATCTGCATACAAATGGTAGAGAGAAGAAACGTGCTGAGAAATAGTATTAATGAATACAGAAAATAACAAAGGAGATAACACGCCACCCTGCGGAACACCGGCTACGACAGGACACCAGTCAGAGTGTGAATCCTGAATTCGTATGCGTTGCCGACGCCCAAACAGGTAACTACGAAACCAGTCAATTGCATTAGGAGATATGTTAAGTGACCTTAGAGTAGCGAGCATGATATCGAAATCTACAGAACCAAAGGCATTACTGAAGTCAAGCAAGACGAGGAGTGTAACCTGCTGTGTGTCCATGCCTTTTCGAATATCATCGGTTACTTTTACTAACGCAGTTGTCGTACTATGACCGGGACGGAGACCAGATTGCAAGGGATTTAGAAGGTTATGACAATAGAAAAACTGTGTGAGTTGAGATTGAACAAGACGCTCAAGGGCTTTGGACAGAAAAGGAAGGATTGAGATTGGGCGAAAATCAGAGTAATCAATAGGATTATTTTTTTGGGTATTGGGACGATTTGAGCGTCTTTCCAGGCAGAAGGAAATTGATTGGACATTATGGAATAATTAAATATAGAAGTAATCATAGGGCAAATGATGTCGAGGATGGGAATGATCATTTTACGGCTAATGCAGTCAGCACCCACTGAATCAGAATTAATGGCTAGAATGGTCTTCTTAACATCACTTTCTGCAAATTGACTAAAGAAAAAACTTGGATGCCTAGGAGAGGATAAAGCATTGAGATTGTTGATTGTATTTAGTTTCGATGTGTCATCAATAACACTAGAAGATGAGAAGTGCTTATTAAGTTCATTGAAATTGATGTTATGAGGATTAATGTGTTGTTGCGCTTTACCCACTCCTATGGATTTAAGAAAGTTCCATACTCTGTAAGAATCTTTTTCTTCAATCACAGATTTGTGTATGTGGCGTCGTTGATTATCTCTACACATCGTATTGCAGCGATTACGTGCTTTCTTGTAGTTATTTTCGTTTTTAGCACTGGGATTAGTTTTAAATTTCAATTTGGCAGTGTTTTTTTTTATGTTGCAGTTTTTTAATGTCGTCTGTTAACCAGGGAGCAGGAAGATGTTTCATTCGCACAGGACGGATAGGAGCATGGTGATCGTACAGTTTGATGACGAGGGAGTTGAACGCAGCCAACTGATCATCAACTGAAGCATGACTTAGAGCGTTGGACCAGTCAATAGCAACTGCATCTTCACGTAAGCAGTTAAAATCTATACCACCAAAATTACGCTGCAGAAGGATTCTTGATTTGGCTTTTGGGGGTTTAATTTTATACGCCAAGTAAATGAGATCGTGATAAGAGAAAGCCAAAGCTGGATATTGACCATGTTTTTCAACGTGGTCAACATAAGAAACTATAACTAAATCAAGCAATGAGGGAACGCAATTAGGGAAATTGTGAGTAGCAGATAGGGGAAGAGTATGCAAATTGGCACTGTTAACTAAGGATTTTAAGCGGAAAGAACGGTGATTGTTTTTTAAAATACATGTATTAAAGTCTCCCATAATGATAGTATGGTCATATAACGGCTTGTACTCTTCTAATAGGGTCTCAAATGATGAGAAATAATCAATCGTAAGGCACGGGTTATAGTAGACCCCCAGGAGTAATTTAGTGTGTGTGAAAAACACCTCAATGAAGAGATGTTCTGAGCCCGAGTTAGGCTGATGTTCGGATGTGTCTATTATGTTAAAAGGAATATGCGAGCGTAAATAGATGGCAACTCCACCTCCAACTCGGCCTTTACGATCGTTACGGATCAGATGATACCCCGGGAGAGAATAAGAAACCGAAGATAAACACGATTTTAACCATGTCTCTGATATTAAAATTGCGTGTATATTTTTGTTATTAAAAGTAGCTAAGAAATCAGGGAAGTGTGCAGGAATACTCTGTGCGTTCAAATGAATGATATTAAAAGTTTTCGACTCGTACGAGAAGTTTGAATCTAAAGTTTCACTAAGTGACGGGATACTAAGAAAGCTGTCATTACTGCTCAATCCTTCAGAAGTAGTAGAGAGTATATATATTGTTCATTCTATATATTTCTTTGTTTTATGTGTGCAATAAATTATATTCTATTCCATTCCATTTTTTTCTCCAGAGCAAATAATTCCCCAAATAGCACCCAAACCTACAACAGTCAAGTTAATAGAAGATAGATCAGATACAGTGCCGCTGTGCCACGACATCGTCGCCCTACTCGACTGGGTATTAATATAATTTTAAATTGATAAAATACTCACTTCTGGTTTAACTTCCCATAGCTCTTTTAATCCTATGCCATAAGACTGGGGTTCACTATTTTCTCTTAAATTAAAATTTTTTGAGACCATCTTTGTTAAATGTCCGTGGCATCCTGTAAAAATAATAAAATAAGATAATTATATTTAAAATTTTTAACGTTATAGCCATTGTTCATAATATTAAGTGTCACTGAACACTAGGTCCCTAGGTTTGCATGCCTACGCTGCGCTATGAGCAGGATACAGTGTGAAATTATAGAAAAAACTAATTATTATTACGTAAGTTTGGGAATGGAGTGCCATTTTTTACTTTCCGTTGAATTTAGGACGCATTGCGTGTGTATGACGGAATTCAACGCCATGCATCGTTACCAGCATGAGGAAATAAAAATATAAAATATTTTATTTCATTGGGTTTCGAATTGGCTTTACAATTAAAATAAAACCATAAAAATATATCCACATGTAATTAAAAATAAAAATACATAAACATGTAATTTAATGGGATAGAGCTTGAGTAAGACCCAAAAGTAGCATACCTTCAGCAAAAATAGTTACTTTGGAATGGAACTCCATACCCCTCTCAAACATGTCTTTAGGACTACCATCTTTTGCTATACCCACATCACCCGTAGCCACTCCTTTAAGGGAGCCATCGTCTCTAAATATTAAATCTGCTCCTGCACAACCTGGCCATACCTAGAATTGAATATTAACAGAAAAAAATTAGAAATAATAATATTTAATTCTAAACATGATATTTGTGGGTTCGATTTACACTTTTTATAAGATGTCCTAACACAATTTTTTATACATTCCTTAATATTGTAATCATGATTTAAGTTATATAGAGTATTATTTGCTTAAGACTAATATTTATAATATAATCTCAATATAAAAGAATACAATATATTATATAAAAAATCTTGTACAAATTTGCAAAGTAAATTAAATAAAGATATTTTTTATTTACCTCTGCACCTATAGCTTCAGCTTGTTCAGATAACCACTTAACTAAATGACCTAATCTCACTACATAGTTACCATGATTGTAGTTAGGTAATCCTGGAAATAAAAAAGTTAAACTTACATCAAATAATCTTATTAGTAAAACAAAAACATTTATAAATATAATAACTCGCCTATAGAAATGGTAACAAAAAAATAAGTTGTAGCAAGCATATAAGAATTTCACCATAGCTTGATAAGAACAGAGCTTTATTAGTGAGTGCTTAAACAGTTACAAACAGGCACAGGTCAGATTTTACATATAGGTTGTAGCACTATCAATAAGCGAGATGGTTATGGATTCGAACTCCACTAGAATCAATGAAGAAATGAAAATAATTAATATTTCATTCCCCTGAGTGAGAGTCAAACTCACCACCATCACATTTAGTGTAGCAATGCTTGTTGCTTGCCAAAACAGCCTCATTATGCATTCAATCAATCTCCTTATCATCAATTTTCTTAATAACTAACCTTTAAAAGCAGGCAAAGGTATCCTCCCACTCTTAGTCAATAAGCCAAACTTATCTGATGTAACTGGTGTATTGATTGGTGCTCCCTTTTCCTTCCAATCTGGTATTAATTCATTTAATGCTATAGGATCTACACAGGCCCCTGATAGAATGTGACCACCGGCTTCTGCTGCCTTTTCTAGTAAAGTTACTCTAACTTCCTGTTGGGAGATAATTTTTCTATTAAAGCTACTGTAACTTATTCACACTATATCCTGCTCATAGCAGTAAAGGTATATGGGATAACATAAGTTAAAAAAATATACATACAGCTCCCTTTTCTTCTGCAATTTGTCGAGCTCTGATAGCTGCTGCCATGCCTGCTGGACCACCTCCAATAATAAGAATGTCCGTCTCCTCTGCCACTCTTTCCATATTTACATCTGTAGAATTTTATATAACATTTATATAAAACATAACTAATTAAGTAGTGTGCAAAATGTAAAAAAATCTGTCTTTAATCACTGAAATTTTTGCTTAATATATATTACTTTTTTTCATCTATAATTTTATAAAATATAATAACACAAATATACGCTTTGTTTAACATTCAAATTATGTTATCAGTCATTGTAAACAGAAGATAATAGTTGCCAAAGTGACATGAAGTCCAAATACCTTTCCATCTTGGGTCTTTATCACGGGGATGAATTGTATAATGTGTAGTTATTTTCGGATATGCATCTGAATAAAGTCTTCGAGCTGCACTTGTTAGCCTCCCCACTGAAGAAAATATGCAAGAATGAACAATCAGCGCTAAATTTTTGAAATCATAACAAATGTATGTCAAATGAACTTTGAACTTCTATATTTAAAATCATATTGCATAATGAAAAACACTCCCCAATACTTTTATATGAAACTTACACTAATAAACTAAATTATTGATATTATTTATTACAATATATCGCTTATAATTAATAAAAATATCGAATAATTATGAAAACAGCTGATCGGCAACGTCACTCAACAAGTTTTACTTTCTAATATTAAATTTAGGAGATGAATTTATTATTCACGCATCACTAATTAAGTATTTACTTTATTTGGAGCACATCGAATATAGCCATTACATTTAAAAAATATATATTATTTACCCTGACGAGCCGAACTAACAATTGCTGCCGCCATTTTCACAATCACAAAAACATACGTTCCGTATGCTCACTTCTTTCATCCAGTCATTTATTGCTCTGTTAAATTCCACAGGCGTGTAACATAAAAAAAGTAAATAGTTCATTTGTTGTTAATATTTACTATTCGATTCTTACAAAAGAAAAAAAATAAATCATTACTTTTTCTCTATTACATTTTAACAATAATTTTTACTCGAAATCAAAAACAAGGAAAACTATAATACAGTACGAATTGAAACGCATTTTTGTGGCAAATTCAAACATTTGTTTTCACTTGATTAGAAATTTTTAACTATGGAGCTACCTAATTGTTAAATATAAAATTATATTACTTTATATTAACAATATAAAAATTATCTTCATGTTATATTTTATGCCTAATCTTATAATTACCAAAATAAGTTTAATTTTTACGCTTCCACTATATTGAAACTTTCAGTATGAAAATTTCTGCACTTTTCTCAAGAGCGTAATGCAAGCTATACTATAAATAAAAAAATAATATTGATGGTAAAAATATAGTTGCTGGCAAATGAACCAGTGACAAAGAAAACTGAATATAATTAAATGCAATAAACAAACGTTTTCAGTTTCTAATTATTATTAATATCTTTTTTCATTTAGATACTTTTTAATATCCATTTCCAACCATTCAAAAATATTACTGTAGATGTTATTTATATTGTATAATTATAGATTTCTTAACATGTTTGTTAAGAAATGGGTACAAATAAAACATAAGGGAACATTTATTATTTTATTGTTATAAAAGAAAAGCTTAGCATAATTTTAAATTGTAAGATACATTTGTGGAGCAATTTATTTCACTGGTTTCATTTGCCAGAGGCCATCGTTGAGGTAATGACAGTTTTCTACTCCTACACCTTTGTTCACTTTAGCTCTGAAACAGAAAGTATTATATAAATATACATCAATTTTAGCAGCTTCAGTTTTAGGCCCCTCCAGAATTCGGCGGTAAGTGATGAACGGAGAGCCTCGACAACGTTCCTTTTGCCTACCCTGTTATGTGCGGAATATAGCGTGAAGCTAAAAAAACAGTTCTAAATAGGCAAATACAGTGCAAGACGTAGTTGCAGTAATAGTGAAAATTCTGCTTCTTTTTCATGGTGGACAGAAAAAAAGAGAAAATCTATCCACCATGACAGTAAAAAAAGACATACGTTTTTTTTATACTCACATGTCATCAGTGGACAAAGACGTAATGCCGACAGCCAACGCATGTTCCTTCCCCTCCGCCATAATGGCTACAACACTACCCTTCTCTACACTCGACATCCTTGCCCCGGGAGATGTTAGACCCGGGCACATTATATTAGCACCGCTTAGTACAAAACGTATTGCACCTTTGTCTACTTGTTGCATTGGTAGGAAGAATGGATCTGAAACGAAACATTTTATTATAAATATTGATCTATCGGCTTAGAGATCCTAGGGGGAGCCGCGCTTTGCCTTGACACCAGAGCGATCGAACTCACAACCGTTGTCGCGTTACAGTCCCACCCTTGTGCCGCTGCGCCTCGATGGCTTCGATATATTTATTTAGGCCTCATTTTAACTATAAATATTATTTTAATAAAAAACAAACATGATGAAGATATATGATATTATATGATTATGTATAATTAATAGTTGTTATTAATAGATATTTTCATACATTTGTGCAAAAGCCTTAATGTAGGCATCCATGGGCCTTCACGGTGACGGAAGAAAAGCAGCTCCCCAGCACTATTGACCATAATTTCCAAATGGTCGTGACTGAAAAATAAACAGTTTAATTTAATATATTATATATCCATATTAACTTTAATAGCACATTGAATAGAATCTGTGTTTTCTCCATATTCCTCACATATCTACTTATAGTATATTAATAAACAAAATCGAAGTAGAATTTTCAGTAAAGCACTTGCATCACTACTAATAAATGAAATATTTTTGCTTTCAAAATGTTTATATGGATAAAAATTTAATAATTATTGATTGGCCTCAGCATTAATTTTATGTTTACAGAATAGTTTAAGATGACAATAGATTAGTACATTCTGTTTTTCTAAACTGCATATGTTATAACATACGCGCGTATATAAAAAAGGAAATTACTACATATGGTCATCTTGAGATGTAATATGAGTAGAGTGTTATTTATAGCAGGTATGACGCTTAGCTTCAAAACAGATAATTTAATCGCTGGTCTCATCATCCCAGACCTATGTGAACATAGGTACAAGAATCACGAAGATATTTTAAAATAAAAAAAGCTAATAACTAATTAAGCATTTTCTTATAAGATATCCATATAGGTAAATAAATATTGAATTTTGCAAAGTAAACGAAAATCGTGATAAGGAGGTATTCAAATATCTTTATCTACCCCTACCCCTGAAGGATAAAAAAAGTATTGAAAAAAACACTAAGTATATATTTACAGATATATTATTTTAATTACATTCATAAAATTCGTACACCGTAACTAAATAATTCAAAAGGAATTTAATTAAGTACATATATATTATAAAATAAAAACAATTATGTATTATTTTTAATTTTACCTACGTAATGTTTTTGTAATTAACTTAATAAGTGTATTCTTATCGTTTTTGTTGGAATATTACCTACACATACAGAGTTTTTGTAGGTTATCAAATAAGTACTTTGGGGACAAATGAAAAAATAAAAATTTAATAAAATAAATTAATATTAAATATAATAAGAGAAGTTGTTTTTAGATACTTTAAATAAACATTTCAGCTATTAATAATTTATCAAATATTTATAGCTAAAATGGTTTTTTTTTCTTTGCTATTAAAAACAAAACAACATAATTTATGTTAATATATACGCATATTTAATTATTTTCTTCTACTTTATTTTTTCGCTTATCGCTGTCTATATTTTACGCAGTTAATCCTAAAATGTGGATGATACCATAATACGGCATTTAGTGATACCAAATAAAGTATTATAATCTTGTAGGCTTAAAAAAGTACATTAGATAAAAACGGATAGATCACACATTAAAATTATAGCCTAAAAATAAAAGGCACCATTTTTTTTATAGTACCTATAGAGTAACTAAAACTTTTCTAAACAATTTACTAAACAGATACAATAGTTTAGTAATAGTTAAATACAATGTCTATTTAAGATAGCACGGGATGTTTATGAATCCGATTTCCATTTTAGGGATTGTTGAAGATATCATCATCGATTTGATTAGGCAAAGTGCAGCATTAAGATAGCCACCTTATCGTATCTGTCTGGATTTAAAGATAACAGCTGATACAGGCTACTAAATTCCAGGGCTTTCCCGATAAATGTGGAAGACACGAAGATATACCATTTAGATATATAATTGATAATATTTATAATTGCAATCGTAACATACAACGCAAATATTACATTCGAAACGTCATGGAATATTATAATTGACCTCCAGCCGACGATCGTCATAATGTACCTACAGCTAACGTGACCAGACGTCCCATTTAGAAGGGGACTGTCCCGTTTTTCGCTTGTGTATCCCGGTGTCCCCTAGCATGGCACCGGGACGTACAAATATCCCATTTTGGCAAATCACACTTAAATTTTGTCGGTCGAAACACTTTGAGCGAATATCGCAGTACGCCATTACGAAAGCGAAAAGGTTGGAAAAGGTTTATACAATGATCAAGAAATTTAAAATTATAAAACCAATGGATGCGAAGAGCTGAAGATCGAGCTAAGTGGCGTGCCATTGGTGAGGTCTATGTCCAGCAGTGGACGAGGACAGGCTGATGATGATGATGATGATGATGAAAACCAATTAAAAATTATAAATCCTGTTTTGAGCCGAAGAAAGAATGGTCACATTATACAGTATATCTAATCTTATAATGTCATTCTGTCATACATCGTTGTTAGTCATAAGCTCTTCTATCGCATTTTGTTCTTTATGATTATTGTAACATAGAGTACCATGTCATTTTATGCTTAGACATATTGAAATGTTATACGCCACCCACGCGGTTAATTTTATTAGTCAAATACTATAATAAAATTTTTCCAGTATAAATACTTACATTTACATACGTACTTACTAAAATAAGCCCTAAATCATATTGGTAGCGCCGTTCTTTATATGTTATAGCTTTTTCAATTCTAGTGCATTCTTATTTATTGTTTTAATATTAATTTTCAGTACAGTTAAAACATATTTATATAAATAATATATTGCGGTCGTTCAGTGGAACAGCTATGACTGTAAAAACAGTGGTCGTGATATCAATCCCCAACGATTATATTTAATTCCTTTCATTTGCTCTGGCGTTGAGTTTCGCCACTTAACTAGCAATGTCTCTGAAATTAGACGCAAAGTGGGACGATCTTAACACTAGGTTCCCTCTGCCTAACTCTGCTATGTGGGAAAAAGCGTAGACTTGTTTTTTTTTAATATATTGCTATAAATTTACCATTTCACAATTCTAAACGTATCCTTCTTTGGCAGAACCTGGTCAATGTGGTTTTCTAAATGCGGGTACAGCTCCAGAAGACGGGAACGGATACCCTTTTGTACGGATGACTTGAGTTGTTGTACGCCCGAAATGCTTTCTTTCTCATCGAATCTGAAAAATAGATAATAAACATTTAAAAAACAGGAATTTGTGAAGTTTATTTAAATCCTTACCAAAAAAATGAATGAAATAATGAAGAATGTAGTATTAACTATTAATAGATATAGTCAGCAAAGGTTGCTTATATGTAGATTTAAATTGCACACAAGAATATTTAAAACACATTTAATGTTTCTCAAATATATAAAGTATAGATAAATTACTCAGTTCTCCATTTTCAGTAAATTACGGACCTTTAGTATATGGTAGACTAGCGACCTAGATCAGCTTCGCCCGCTTAAATTTTCTATTATATTATAGACAAATTATACGAAATCTTTACACAAATTTTAGCCAATGTGTATTCTGATATATAAGCTATATTGCTGCAAAGTAAAATCAGCTCCATCTAAATCCGTTCAATAATTAGCGTGAAAGTGGAACACATAGCCATGTTCACAAACTTTCACATTTATAATATTAAAGTTATAGGATAACAGATATATTGCGTGTAAAGATAGAAAAATTGGTGTACTTGTCTAATAAAAGTATAAACTTGTATGACCATAAATAATACCATTTTTAATCCGAGTGGAATTCCACTGTGGAATCCAATCCAATCTAAGTATTGGTACATAACACATATATAGATTTAGTTAAACATTACCCATACAATTCAATTTGCGTCTCAATAGCAAATTGACTGAAAGTTAGTACGTGGACGTACTCGTAGCGTCAATTACCGCGCCCCACATCCAGGCCTGGCCTGAGGCCACAGGCGAGGGAGAGCAATGCGATACTGTGAGACAATCGTTTATATACCACTAATATATTGAATTTTTAGTTTATATGTGATTTCTTTTTTAGTTTAGCTCTATATGTTAGCAGTTATCCTATTTTAGTAATAGTTGGTTAAAGTAATGTTTTTATATAGCTATTTGTACTTGTAATGTTAATTTTAAAGATAATTTCAAACAGAAAATATATATTTTTATTTAATTGCAAAAATATTAAATAAAAACTAAAAAAATCTAATGCTTCACTAAATCTTTCATCTTCCACCTTTATAAACCAAAATGCTTTAAAGACCAATGGCCATTTGTGGCACAGGGGCACAAATTGTAACTGTAAATACGCCAGGTTGTGGGTTCGATTCCCATTCGATGAAATGAAATATTTAATATTTCCATTTTCTTTGCTCTGGTGGCACGCCGTTGAGTTCCACCACTCAACAAGCAATACCCACATATCGGCAAAACCTCTGCCTACCCTCCTACATACGGGATACAGCGTGCACTTGCTAACATATAAACAAATGAAAACTAAAAATACATATCTCAGCTACGCGATAAATTTGATACATTTACATATATTCCTTTCAGCTTTTGCTTAAAGATTAGACAATATAGGTCATCAGGTCAATGACGAGCGTGCATTATTTCCCCGAGCACGTGTTGATTATTGCAATGGCTTCTATGATATTTCGATCACGCGTAAATACGTTTCGCAACTGCGTCTTTCCATTCGTTCTAAACATACTCAAGTACAGTAGATTTGAAAAATATGAAAATTGCTAACTTTTTCTGTGTACTTTTTTCGTTCCACCAGGCATTTTAAGGTTTCCGTAGACGTTAACGGAAGCCTTATAGATTTATCATGTCTGCTGTATATCCTTTTGTATTTTACAGCCTCTTTATTATGAAACTTTTAGAGTTACACAGTTGAAACTTTGCAGGTAAATCTATTCTGTGAACACTATAAAAACAATAGGAGGAGCTACACAGTCCTCACATATGGCATAGAACCTAAAAAAAATGTCGTTAACCTATATGTGTGGGATGTTTATCTATATCAGTAATGTCGTTAAAAGTGAAAAGAGGTTCTTAGGAACCTAAAACCATTTAATCTGATAGTCAATCGTTTAATAGATAAACATGCAGTAATCAAGGCATTATATCATCTTAAGCTTGCTAAATAAATATAATAGAGCTTTATTTTTTTTTAATATATAAAAACTTATTAAAAAACGTTTTACGCAAAATTTCCTGTAGAAACACTTAGCAACAAGCTGGAACACTACTAACTGGATAAGAAAACAATGCAAATAAAATATTTATAAAATATATAACTGCCATAAAAAATAAATTGTGTAAAACATTATAATTTACACAATAAGCGAGTAGGTATTTACGCAACTTAAGTAAAACTTTCCTTTTTCATTAAAGTCGGTTAAATATAACACGGCAATGTCAACACCGACCACACAGTCCACAGTATCACAGTGGGGGGATCTAGTTCGAAGTAGTCAGTACATCTATTCTAGGCGGGAGTTAAAAGTTCTATAAGAGCTTAACTGGATTCAGAGCTTGACTCGTACATAAAATCGATAAAATGATGTCATCGACTTCTTTAGTTTATTATATAGGTCAATTCAATACCTTTCACAAGAAAATTTTAATATAAAAAATAATAAAAAATATTGGCATAAAAAATTAGATTACTTTAGTAGATTCTATGTTTTATATTATGTTTGAGAAACGAATGCATTTAACTTTGAATCGTTTGACCGACATTTACTCGTATGCTATCATAATAATTTATTCGCGTGCATTTGCCTTCGTGTGTACCAACCGAAGCAAGCGAATATCAATTAATATACAGTATTACAAATAGCGTTACAAAATAAAGACTGTTACAAATATAATCGTTAAAAAATATGCCATTTTAACAGTTAAACATTATTTTCTATTAGGTTTTCTCTTAGGTTCACATTGTATCACTCACCTAGCAGGGCCGCAGGCAGAATGAAACCCAAAAACCTAGTGAAAAGACACTTTGAGCCTATTAAGAAATTTCCGTTTTCTACATTCCGCCGAATTCCGGAAGCACTGCCGGAGGAGGAAAGAGACGCTTAGACGTTACTGGAGCCAGGAAATGAAAATTTTAAATTCAACCTAGGCCTACGCTACAACTAAGCTATTAAACTTAAACGAAATAAATATATTATAGTGTTGTCTGTCTACACTAAATAGATATATTATAGTGTGTACACATGGTGTCTGGTATTGTTAACTATCCGTCCCACTTTCCGTCTTTTTTTTTTCGAAACATACACGTAACTCAACTCAGCGACAGAACGAGGAAATGAACATATGTAATTCACACCATGCAAATGAGAATCGTATTTACAGCTATCGCGTTCAGTTTTTAAATAAATAAATTATTTTAATGTAAAATGTTGTTATTGAAACTAACGTATCACACACATCAACAGTGTGTATGCAAGGTACAGTTATGTATTTGAATTTCACTAAAGAGAAAGTTAGTCATTTAACTGGGTCTAGCCTAGGTATAACATTAAAATGTAAAGTCTCGCAACTCAATTTGCAAATTACATAATTCAATGAAGTTAAAAGCATATGTTTCAAAATTTTCAAAATTTTTGGCCTCCTTACCGATGAAAAGCCTGTACCTATTAATAAAGAATAACAAATTTATTTAGACACCATCATAGCGCAGTGGGAATTCGACTATAATCGCGATTATTGTGGACTAGTTCAATCTCTAATTAGGGAAATGCAATGTCTCAAATTCTAATAGAAATTGAAGAAATAAGTAGGTGTTCTCTTACTACTATGCTTTGTGTAATATGCTATTAGCAGATATAGCGTGAAATTGAAAATAAAAATTAATTAAACTCTTACTTAGCTAATAACTGCCATGCGGTAATATTTCTATGTCCATATAAAACATATACCCATATAAAACAAGCTATGTTAAGAAAGAAGAATACCAACGACGGAAAAACGTAATATTCACTATTCAGTTACGCAAACGATAGCAAACAATGTTTTTGTTCCATACGGTCTCACAATTGCTATTCAAGGCCGACACCACCACTCCTAGTTAGTTAATATCTACAGCCCACAGACACAAAAGGGAAAAAAACGCTATAATTCACACAAGATATCCAATAACAATGGAAAATTCATAAAAAAAAATTACCTAGTTTTTTTTTAAATAAGCATAAAATGTGAGTAAAGTAAGGATTTATTCACTCCAGTGAAAGTAAAATCAACATTTAAAATCAGCAATTCATTAAAAGATACTTGGAGCCCGACAAGAAGTGAGTCACTGCAATTAACATTAATTCACTATCCATATTATCATCATGATAAATATGCAAAAGCTTATTCCACATAAACTGGTATCTTATAACAAACAAAGATAAACTAGATTTTTAACAGTTTCAAACATAATACCTACTAAAAGAGAAAGATTAAATATATTTTATTAACATAATAATTATATTGGTCAAACGTCGTTTTAATTTCTTATCACAAAAAAAAATATAAAAATATTTAAACGAAAAAATAAATAGATTAAGATAAGATAAAGAAACGATAATATCTATCTAAAACAGTAGGGCTGATTAAAAGTAATTAAAATTAAATATGACAATCAATCAATGACACAGATAAAATAAGAACGACACTTACAAATGAGACAAAGACGATGTTATAAAGAAAAAACATCGTTCTTTCTTTTCTTTAGCTATTTATTACTAATAACAAGACAAAAAAAATAGTTCAAAAAGTCATAATGTGATACGTTAACAGCGAAAACTATAATATTTTTGATTTAAGTTTATTTTTAATGAATTCATTCAAACAAAACAAATTTACATATAATATTTTGAACAATAGATGTTAGATAACGTACAGGTGCCGGAGTTTTCGTATTTTTAATATATATTCAATGTGGGCTAAAATTTTATAAACGTTTTTAAAGTGTTCCGACCTTAGAAAAAAAATACTTATTAAGAAACTTTAGAAATCGTCCAGAAAGAGACACAGGTTCAAATCCCGCTACGTTAAAATTTTTATACGTTTTCTTAATAAGTGCACAAAAATTACTAAAAAACATGGAGTGAATCATGGTTACCAAATCGACATCCATTTAAGTATTTGCCAAGATCCATTATCCTGCAATAATTTGAAATGCGTGTAACTCAAATTGTCAGATTTTATTATACTGTTACTCAGTTAGAGCTCGACCTAACAGTACTATGTTAATAAAAAGGCTTTTAACTCTTCAAACGACAGAGCGCGTATTTAACCAAAAATGTCAAACATATCAACTTTCATGGAAAAAAACTTCAATAGAACTATTCTAGACTAGTAATTTTTGTTCTACAAATCATCTCAAATATGTATTAAAAAGAAATGAATTAGCACATAAAGGCATAAAATCGATAAAAAATAGTAAATAATAAAAATAGTATAAATAATTAAATAATCCGCAACCCTACGTCACTGCTCGCCAGACGGATTGCGTTCAATGCCGGGCGGAGGCACGTGTTGGCCGCCTCACGTGTACCGACTACCGCCCACGTCTGTGTTAAAATTTGTATGATTATATAACTCGAGAACTATTTTAAACTAAAATTGCTATAAAACTAATAGAAATGAGGTAAATACCATTTTAAACCATGCTTACATATATGGATAAATTAATTTTTAACAAAAACAAAAACCGACTTCTTCTTCCGTGAAAAATAATTATATAAAGATTTTATAATTTTGAAAAATTATCAAAATCGGTCCACCCAGTTAAAAGTTATGAGGTAACAAACATAAAAAAAAATAAAAAATAAATAAAAAAAAATAAAAAAATACAGTCGAATTGATAACCTCCTTTTCTTACAGAAGTCGGTTAAAAATAACTGATAGATACAGTTATGCACTATCGTCGTATTGTTGACAAATTATATTCAATAGAAAACGATTTAATTCTTATTTTAATAAGGTTATAAGGTAGATATTTGAAGCCGGTAACGCGACGGTTGTGGGTTCGACCCCCACTCGAGGAAGTGAAGTATTTATTTACGTTTATATTTCCATTTCTTCGCTCTGGTGTCGAGGCAAGCGTGGCGTTGAGTCTGCCACTGAACACGCAATACCTCCAGAATTCGGCAGAGTGTAGGGAACGGAGTGTCTTAACACTAGGTTCCCTCTGCCTACCCTGCTGTGTGCGAGATACAGCGGGAAGCTGATTTTTTTTATGTTACTGTATTTTCGTCTAGTCTGCGTGGATAGGGCTCAGCGTAGAATAAGGTCAACCAGCATGCAATTCCTTGAAAAAATATTTATTTCGTTTGCACCCTTTTGCTTATAACACAAACCTATACAAATAATAACAAAGAAATAAATATTATTTTCTTATCAATAAACTGATAAGAAGTGGTCGTTATCTCAAACACAATTGTTTGTTACAAATTTTGAAATCTTTTTCCGGCACCAATATCTGTGGGGTGTTCATTGGGGACACGATATTTTTTTATCTGTGTACTCAATATTGATTGTACAAATTCCTAAGTAAGCACTACCTACGCATTTCAGTAAAACACTTCCTAGTATTTTTCTCCTAACAAAATTCTCGTATTCATTTTAGTGTTAGGTAGTATTACTTACCTACGCACTAATACGAGGTCCTAACCCTAAGTTCCCAGGTCAATCCGCCCTTACTATGTGCGGCATACAGCGTTATGCTTAAAAAAGAAAATATATTTACTTTTTTGTAAGACTTTGTTATCAAATGCACATATACTATGGTTATTTAAATAATATTTATCAAAATATTGGTAGACAGAGGAATTTTAAAGAGGTCCCTTAAACCCTTTACTCTCATATCACAGCAATTTCTTCTCATACCGATATCCTTATAATTGTAAAAATATTAATGTATAAAAACACAAATTATTGTAGGTACCTATCTAAAAATTGCACGCTATACAATATAGCCCCCAGAAAAACCATGTTGAAATATTACTAACCACATCTTCATTAAGTTTACCTTCCCTGTAAATATCTAAAGGATTTTCCAAGGCGTCAAAACAAATAACACACTATGTGTACCTATATCTTATTTGTACCTAGCTGTACCTAGTTGTACCTAGCTGTACCTAGTTGTACCTAGCTGTACCTAGCTGTACCTAGCTGTACCCAGTAACTAGCAAAACAATACTATGTACGTATATTGCAACAAATATTTTTTAACTAGTGCAGTCTTTTATGCTACCAATAAAACTTGCTTCATACTTGTCTCGTCGATCTTAATTGATATAATTGATCACCAATCGGCCGCGGACGAATGCACATGACGAGATATCTATTGAGTTTTCTAAAGAAATATTTTGCTAGACAACGACGAATACAGTTTATTTTGCTGTATTACATTTTTTTTAATAACAAGAACGGCCAGGATGGAAATAAGATTTATCGATCTAAATTAAGACTTATAGCTCAAATTGCTTGATTTAAGGAGGCCAGTCGTAGTAGGGATCAAGTGCAACTTTGACAACGAGAGCGAAAGGTTATGAGTACGATTCCTACTCGAGAAAATGAAATATGAAATATTTCCTTTATTTCGCTTTGGTATTAAGACAAAGCGCGATCTTGAGTTCCGCAACTCAACACGCAATGCCCCCATAAATCGGCGGAAAATGGGGAGCGGAGTATCTTTACACCAAACTCCCTCTGCAATGAATTTGAAGTGAATTTGAAATGAAATAAGAAGGCAATTACTTGGCCTACTAAGGACTTGTTGACAATGTTTTCTAAGTCAAGTTTTTTTTTCAAACTATTTCATTACGAAAATCTCACAAATACAAGCATCCTCTAATGTATAATTTAGCTAGCCTCCAATCTCAAAGGTCGTGGTACATCCTAAATAACAGAGCGATCTTCACTCACTCTCTAATTGTCCCTTGATTGAAGCCCGAGCGCCGGCTCGTGGAGATAAGTTCTTAATTAAACTTATCTTGACCGAACTCTTGACCTAAAACCGATTTGCGTTTATTGCTGAAGTTATGGATCGTCGATTTTACATGAGAGATTAACTACAATGTATAGCTTAGTGGGATTAGGTTTTCCCCCTGTGAAAAAACTACAATTTTCATTTTAACTTTCCGTATTTTAGTCTATTTAAAATAATGCAAAATTAACAAGGAATGTTGTTAGGGATCCGAATCTCGCTAGAAGAAATTTAATTAAATCAGTTTCACGCTGTATCCCGCACGAAGCAGGATAGGCAGAGGGAACCTAATTTTAAGACACTCCGATCCCCACTTTTCGCCGAATTCTGGAGGCATTGCGTGTTGAGTGGCAGAACTCAACTCAACAATATAAATTTAAATAAATATTTCATTTCCTCAAGTGGGGATCGAACCTACAACCAGTCGTGTTTACAGTCTCACTTTTTGCCCCTGCGTCACGACTGGCCATAATTATAATAAAGTTGTTCCATCAGTTTGATAACGAAGTATTGGGGCGTTTGGTTCCATCAAGTAAAAAGTAAGGATGTGTCAAAATATGTTCACCTCCCTAGGTAACCTAATTTAAGTTTTCATTGCCTAGGCTGCTTAAAAATAAAAAAATACTGCCACTACTTGGTCCAGAATATTACATAAATTTATAAAATGAATATTATAATAGTCTTGTTTGCCAACTTGTTGTGACCTTTAAAAGGTTACTAGACAGATTCTGTTTTAAAATTTGATAATATAATATTAATTTATTCATACCAGGAAACTTCTATGCATCTTTTAGTATAAACAAAGGTTACATTACACAATTTTCGATGTTTTGAACGATGCATTCTAGAAACACCTTCGAAACCTCAGCACCTACATGCAGTTTTTTTTAGCTTCACGCTGCATTCCGCACAGAGCAGAGTAAGCAGAGGGAATATAATGTTACGACATTCTGTTCCTCATTTTCCATTGTTTTCTGGAGTTTTCTCGTTTTCTCTTACCTCAGACATGCATCTGCGCTACGACTAACCTCTACATGTAGCTAATGAAAGTAAATTTTAAATTATAATTATAATTAATTTTATGGCATCTCGTTAAGATTGGGTGGTACTTGCGTATTCAATATTTAAAAATTCTCAACTAAGCGGTCGTAAAAATACATCATGGCACCGATTTAACGAATCTAATAGATTGTTTGTAGAATGAAGTCCAAAGCTTACGTGCTCCGTGACAGACAGTGGGAAAAGGGTTCGTTCTCCCAAATGTAATGCATATTGGTATTGCATCAAATAACAAAAGAAACTAAGAGCCTCACTGTATTGCCAGTTCGGGGAGAGCAAAATAATTAAAGTATAATTCCTTCAAACTGTGAGGGGATCACCTTATTGCAGTTTTAAATTTTAAAATGTACTTTAACCAAGAACGCCTAAGCCACAGCAGTTTTCGATGGCTTCTAATAATCCTATTTTAATAGATATCTAGAAAATTCTTTTAAAAACTAAAGGAACCCATATAAAGGAAGGTAAAGTAGACATGCGACATGCGACGGACGCGGATGGACGTGTAAGGCGAAACCGTTACTAGCGCATTTAGTGTAACAAAGATCACTTACAAAGAAACACGGATGTATGGTATATTTTAAAGAAAATATTTTCTTTTATTTATTGAGTTTATTTTATAATTTTTATTAAGGAATATGGATATATTAAACATATTTTAATACAAATTGAAGGCCATATTCCTATGGGTTAACAAACAAGCTAACAAATTTAATATATAATAGAAAAACAAACCAGTTTAAGATATTTTTTTCTTGGATAATTCCAATTTCTGTAATTTCTTTTTGAGCGAAAAGCAAAATTATTGTATTTTACAAAATTAACAATATTAGAAAAGATTTTATATTATCGTGTCAAATAAACAGCTTATCACATTAACCTTGATAAAAAGATATAAACATTTTATAGCCTTCCGCTATATAAACATGTTTCGTTTATCGTTATATATAGAAAAATTCAAATTTACATAACATTTATAAATAAACTGCCAAACACTCCTCCTTATAACCTTAGACTAAGGACCTTGCAGTGAACTTGAAAACAAGTAACTTAAACAATAAGAGGGTCATTTGGACGTTGGAATGCGTTAGGATTAAGAATTTTAAAGGTACTGGGGCCCAATTATGAATTAGGGTTCACCATTTCAAAGCTAATGGGATACAAAGTTCTTCTATAGTTGCCGCTCGTTTTGCATTTATAAGCTCATTTATTGTAAAAATAAAATTACATTTATATTTCCCCATTTATATCTAGCACCCACTATGTGATGATGCATGAGTAATGGACGCATGTACCTATACAAGATCTTATTTTTTTCTTATTCTTCAATAAAAATTGAACTCATCCAGTAACCGCTATGAAAACTTGTCGGCATTTCGCAATAAGCACCAGACAGTGTAATAAATATTGAAACACAAAAGGCTAGACTTACGGAGCTTCTAAATCGTTTTTTAAAAAGGTTACCGTCGCTTTCTCTATAATCCGTTACTTTGATATTCGATAGCTTGATATTTAAAAAGTTTCGAATTTGTCGGTGCTCAGTGCGACGACATTCGAATTAATGAATTATTTGTTATTCCTCATTCTGGTAGAAGGTTAAAAGTTGCGGCGTTAAGTTGCGCCATTCAACCAACACCTAGTAACTCAGAGAACGGTTAACACAAGTCTTAACACTAACTTTTCTAATTTGCTGTACGTAGAGCGTGTAAGAGCATAGCGTGAAATTTGATTACTTGTATATTCAATTATTGGTAATGACTGTACCACGATGATATGCAGCTTCCTTTAGAGCTTTTTCATTTTCTTGGTAAGAATTTCTAAAATCAACTTGCCTACAACACCTACAATCTATTTCGATCTATTTACCTATTTAATATTTTTTTACTATAATATATATTATATATAATATATATTATATTTACTATATATTATATATAATATTTATTTAATTAGAAAACTAATAAAACACAAAACAAACTTTTATTGCATAATCTAAAGGTCATTTGACCAATCAACTAATACAAGGTCAATTTTATTGTTAAAAGACGTAAATAAAATCTATAATAGTCAAACAATTTGTACCAAAAACGTATCTTAGAATTTCAAATATGGTTATGCGGAATTTAATTTACATAAGTTCCGGTCTTCTAGTAAACTTCCGTGTGAAGAAATATAAAAAGGACACTAAGACAACTTCGTCTTTAAAAAGATAAAACTAAATTTAATTTATATATAAATAAATAAAAAGGTCAATATAATTAATGCAAATAAATGCACTAATTAAAAATTGCATTGGACAACGTAGAGTTAGTTCCGTATTTCCGAATTTATATCTAAAGTCGATTGTGATTATGGACTCTTCTTGGATATTTCTAGATGTATGTAGATTTAATTACTTATAATATATAGAAAATAAGTTGGTTATTAAATTTAAATTAATTTACCAAATTTCAACACGCTTAAACTTTAACGTGTTACGTATTTACACAGAAGATAAATGTATGCTTCTATTCTAATATTATTTTTTATTAAGTTTGGTATTTAACTAATCAATAGGTACCTACTAAATAATTCTTGCAATGAAATTCTAAGCCGATAATTTCCAACCTATCGGGCTGAAAATTTGAATACGAATTGAGGTTGAATAATACCTGACTAGGTAAGTATGTGAAATTACTTTAAACTACTAAATACAAACATATAAAAAATATAGATTTTGAAGTCGAATTTTTTTATTTAATTTGTTCCTAATAACTACACCTTTATGTCCTTTTAAATGAAAAATTGAAGACTGAGTCTGTTCGAGGCATCACGTAACATTTAACTCCAGACGTCGAAAAAATTAAATAAAGTGACAAACAAATCACCTAAATTTATACGAGATCAGCTATTTTTTTATAGTCTCTTATAAACATTAAAATATTATCAACCTAAATAATGCTTAGGACTTAAAACCAGCTCCTCGCATCATTAGGCATTCACATGTCGACCCCTCGTGCTTTATAGAGCGTTAACCGCTTCTTGATAATATTATTACTCTGTGGACACCTTAGTGTGATAATAATACTATATGCTGTAAATTACTAGATGATAATTTAATTTCTTCAATATGTGTATGTATACGAAATCGATAATCATTGCACTTAAAAGTTATCTTAGGATATATTTTATTTAACGTTTTTGGTCAAATAACGGCTCGAACCTAAAGGCTCCTAGAGCATTTCGACGAATTCCAATAAGCGAGGGTTTTTATGCTCATATTTTTGGACTTAATTTCAGGTCTTATCGTATTTTCGTTCAAATTGTACATAATATACATATATCGGGATAGGCAGACGGAACCTAATTATTTTCACACTACGTGCCCCATTTTCCACTTAAATTTCGAGACACTGCGTGTTGAAAGGCGGAAATCTACCTCGCGTTTACACGTCTTACCACAACGAGAAAATGAAAATAATTCATTCCTCGAGCGGAGATCGTACCCACAATACACGTACAAGCCACGCTCACATTCAGACGCTGTGCCTCCAAACCACTAGGGCCTTTATAAAATATAACAATAGATAATAATTCAACAACTAAGCAAGTAAACAAACAAACGTCGCTACGCAATTTATTATGGCACAGGTACCTCGCAACACTTCGAGTGTATGCAACAACAAAAACATTTATTATTTATATTTACATAATATAACGTAGAGTAAACAAGTAATGTATCAAAAACTCTTCAGAAACTTATGGCGTCTATCCAAATTAATGGATGTTTATTTTTAAAACGCTTATATCTAACGCGATATAAATAAATTATGATTAATTAAAGTGATTATAAATTATTATTTTTATAATTTACCTATATATTTGGTTTATTTATATATTTTTAATCTCTCATAATTTAATAATTTACTTTAATGAAAAAGATAAACCTACCTCTCTCGTAATTAAAGTAAATAAATAAATACATAACTAATACATAAATATTCAAAGATATTTTTATATGTTATGATTAGGTAAGATAAATGCGGTAAATATCAAATTCTCTTATTCAACATAAAGTTTTGCTGTTGTGCCTATTTCAGACCAAAACTAATAGAGTTATGTTTTTTCCGTTATTATTTCTTTTTTTTTCTGCCCATTATATTACAGATACATAGTAAGTATAAAGTAATTAATGTAGCAATACGAACTGGATTATATATATAGTCGTTCTCCTAATTCACTGTCTAGACTGAAACAAGGTTATTATCTACTTTGAACAAACATATGAACTGAATATTAAATATGTCAGATAAAACTTCAAGGACCTATTTTAAGCCCAATAATACAAATTCTCGTTTTTTGGATCACATTTGCTTATAAAGTACAACGCTAGGTTCCACCACTATTTTAATAGTAAGACGATAATATTACATGTATGTTATCTATATGGCGACAATGAGGAATGTAGGAACATAAAAAAGTCGCATATTTCTTCGTAACTTTCGAGCAAAACAAGGCATTGCCATACATTTTTCACTTGGTGTTGCCATAAATTATATAACAAGGTATGGTTCTGTAATTGAACACAGAGTAAATAATGTTATTACTAAAATATTTATTTACAAACAATCTCAAAGAATTGCATCAATTGTTCGTAGGTACAGCTAGACATTCTAATTTATTTTACCTTCGATTTATTTTCAATTTAATTTATTTTCGTTCTCTAAATTACTGGTTAAAATTATAATTTTATTAGAAGAGTTTGAAAGACAGATATTAAGATTTTCTTATATATTACAAAATATACAAAACATTTTCAAATAAACACTACAATCACAAAGCTATTTTGTCAAACGCGCTGTTTTTAGATTTTTTGTTACAAACACGATATTACTCATATATGGGAAAAGAATTTAAAATCAAATTATGATACAATTAGCAAAATCCAATAACGATAGGTACCTAAAATATTAAAGGTACATAAGCACACATATCGTTTAACTAACATAATAAGCAAAGCCTATATTATATTCCACGAATGGGAATATATTAATTATACAAATACCTCCCCCCACCCCCCACAGCTGTATACACATACTATAAAATGTAAAATTTATGCCACATTATCGTTAGACCATGTAAACCACTTTAGTCCAGCCTCCCATGGAAAGTGTCTCCACCTACACCCATGAATATAACAATAAAAATCATACTACCCGTACGCCATCCCACAGGACACCGACATGCCTGACTGAACGTGATCGATGTGTGTTCGAACCTCGTCTACTAAAAGTACTAGAAGTACTTCCCAGTTAATACATATAAAAGTGGGACGTTAAATTGCTCAACCGATCGCACTTGTATCTAAATAAAAAGAAAGTCCGTCTTACTTTACGAATTAACGTTTCGAAGTATTTCCATAGTAAATTAAAGCGACGGTGACTAGTTGAAGATATTATGTAGGTATATTTGGTCATTCTAAAAACAGAATGAGGTCACACCGATAACTATTATCTTCAGATTTCCTCATAGTTTATCAACATTCTCATGTAGATATTTACTTTGGACACAGTCATCTTATCCCGTACGATAAATAGAACACTTTAAAGATGTAAATAAATATTTTTCTGATAAATGGCATTGATGCCTTAATTTTATTAGATTAAATAAGCAATATTAAGCTAAATCTTTAAAAAAATCTTAGTTCAACAATGGCGTAGGACCCATAAAATATCGTTAATTACAACATTTCTCTAAACCGAAATCGAACCCACACCCATTACGTGTGGGGAAATGAATGTTGTATAACATTGTATTATGTTCTGAGAGTATAATAATTTATATTTTGAACTTACTGAGTACTTATAAGAAACAAGTTCTCGTGAAAGCTAAGTATCCAGTTACACCTGTGATGCACTTTAACGCTAGCGCAGACATCGTTCTACTCGAATATATACGTTACAATACATTTATATAACGTTTTGTATTTTATAGTTTTTTTTTTTAATTAACTTATAAACGCTTCTATCAGTGTATCAAAATTTCAAGTAAAAATATTAACATTTTAACGTACAATTTATAATAATATGGAAAAATAAAGCAAGTGTTTTCTTTTCTATATAACCTCCTATGTGTAGAAATGAGTAATAGCGTTTGAGAATTCCAAATTATATTTAATTAAAAAGTGTTTTTTTATTCAAGAGGATAAATTTGGGACTTAAACTACTGTTCAAACCGTCGTCTAAAGCACTAAAGTGCTATTTACGTTAATTTTCTATGACAAGAATTAATATATGTTAATACTTACTAAATATACTGAAGTAAATTTAATATCCCTAAATACGATCGTACCCCACTGCACTCTGCATTGGAACATGTGTAAATTAATTTCTCAAAAATTTAATTAACATTTTTAAGCGTTCAAATATTATGAAATGTTATATATTTTTAAAAGATTATGTAAATATTTACATTATATAATAATTAGTAAGCCATACTTAGTTCACCTTTAATTCACCTTCCTAGGTGGCAAGGTCAAACGATCGATAGAATCCATTACCATCGAGAATCGCCTTGTGTAAACAGTCACTTTGCTAATTAGAATTATTTGTTCCCTAAAATTTTTCGTATTCAGCATAAATTAGTCATTACAAAAAGGTAACCCAGATAAAAATATATTAACTAAGTAAACGATAGGTATATATTTGTACTGAAATTTCTTCTACTATTTTAAAAAAAATCTGTATAAACGTTAGTCAAAATATTAAAATCTACAAATTGTCAACGTGTAAATTCAGCTATGTTGTCGTAACATTTATTTTATACATTGCCAAAACATAAAAGTCAGTGAAATATTACTCTTTTCATTCAATTCTCTATGTATAAACTATAAAATACAGAAAAACCAAGTGGATGTCATCTCATAAACTCAAAAAGAAAATCGATACGACGACGACATTAAATGCAAACAATTCTGTTTTATTTTAACACAAAAAAAACTCCATTGAATTGCCGACAGAGCAAATAAAAATCTTTTTATGGCCTTACTGGGTTTGACTATTCACGATAAACTTTTACTAGACCTAACCCGTTATTTCTTAAGCCTAATTTTGCGGCCAGTGACATCTTAAAGCCGCCTTTGTGTTGACTTTTTCTTTTATAGTACTTTTTCTTTCATGTTTAAAATAGAATGAAATTAGATTACAAATATTTATTAAAATTATTGAATTGTGCTTTCATTTCAATATTTATTATTTATGTTTTGATTTTTTTTTTTAATTTTCTATTGTAATATGAATCTAGCCACAAGTTTATTCATTTTGTGTTGATAGGTAAAATAAAAATCTGTTGAAAGAAGTAGCATTCATTATACCTATTTTACGTAACATAAGATCCGCGAATCCGTGGTGCAGGGGCACAAGTGTACGACTGTACTCAAGTACGACAGGTTGTGGGTTCGATTCCCATTCTATTAAAAGAAATATTTAATATTTTCATTTCCTCGTTTTGGTAGCGAGGCAAAGCGCGGCGTTGAGTTCCGCCACTCAACTCGTAATGCATCCGTAGTTCAGTGAAAATTGGGAAACGGAAGTATTTTAATGGGTTCCCAGGTTCCCTACGTCCACTCTGCTATGTGCGGTTAAGAAAAGTATATATTAATAAATAAATATATATATTTACTCACATTATCATGAGTTATATATAGTTATACTTTTACTTTATTTCCTTTTAATAAAGAAAATTAACAAAAAGAGAGCTTGCTAAGCCTTTAACCAATTACGCATTTTTTACGAAGCCAACTCAAATGCATATAAAAGAATATTTGTATTATATGCTCATAAACATAAATGGTCTGTACTGTAATTTAAAATAATAGAGATATAATAATAAATAAAATGATTTTATTTAATTACAATGAATGTCTCAATTTTGTATTAAAATATTTCCATTTAAAGCAATTTAGGTGCTATGGGGATTGGTTAAATAAAACTTTGTCTATAATTTATTATTTATTGCAATAATCATATTCCCATCAAACAAACAAAGAATTTAACAAAACAATCAAAAAGAAAGCAAAGAATTCTAAAAGTAATGTAATACAAATGGAGCTTAAAAGTGCACTACATTAAAACATAAGAAATTCTTATTTCGTGATACACCAATTAAATTTTATTTAAAATATGTCTACGAAAAAATATTGTCTTTCTTTTGAAGTCACATAAGACTCAGTTTCAATAAAAAATTCTGTTCTTTTTTTAACATTTTCCATATTATTGATATAGACTTGTATGTATTGCATGTTAAAAAAATTGAAAATCAAAACAGCGGCCACATCATACATAAAAAAGAAGTGCAAGATTAGAAAAGCCCAGGTTCACTTGAATTATTTTTCATTATTATCTAATACTAATATTACGTTTGCCAATCTCTTAAAATAGTGTATTTACGAGTTCAGAGCTCAGATATTTATTTACAAATATTATTTTCCATTTTCAATCTCATAAAATATTTATTTATATTTATGAACACTTACAACAATTTAGAATATAATTTTTATTATGTCTAATACATACCAAATTACAATAGTTGGTTTCATACCATACAAGTTGTTACTTTACATCAATATAATTTAAGTTGAAACAAATAAATCATAGAGGTCTGTTATGTTGTTTATTTCACAGTTGGAATGTATTATTGTTAATGTTTGAATCTAAAACAATTGTTTTGAAATATAGCTAGTTATCATATAGAAAAGAACTAATGTGTAACAAATATAAAGAAAATATTGATTTATGAGATTCAAACAAGTAAAATATTAAAACTATCAATTAATAGTGTAAGATTATATAAAGTGTAAATAATAAGTCATATTTTTTAAAAAGAAACAATCCTTTCTAGAAATGGAATTGAAAACAATTAGATTTTGAAAGTTGAGAAAAGTAAGTGTGATCTATGTGTGAAGTATAAAACAACTTATGTAAATTAAGTACAATGTATAGAATAAGTTTTTATAATATAGCAGAGGCTTTATATTGTGTTATAACTTAGTGGTTTTGGGGTTTTTGTGTATTCAGAGTAATTTGAGTAACTGACTGAGACATTAGAAAAATTATCTAATTATATTATCTAAGAAACCTAAAATAAATAAAGGTAATAGTTTAAATTAAAATAATCCTAGTCTCCATACTCCCATTTACTAACAAATTTGGATTTGTTTAGTTGCAAATATCATTAACAGCCTCACTGCAATAAACCAATATGCTGGTTTTGTAAAAAACTTAGAAAATTGTGTTAGATTTACTTGTTTAAAAAAATATACAATGAAACTATTAAATGTTGTATCCTACTTAAATTTATCTATGGTCTACTATCACATTTGGTTGGGGTGAGGCTAGAATGCAATGGAGGAGGGGGGCATGGAGCATTCCCCAACCGTAACACGATAGGATGCTAGCTCACTGATCCCATGGTAATGGACAAATGCTGCCACTATAACTAAAACATGGAATATTTGATGAGACTGGAACCAAATGTCACATTTACCTGGGAACCAGCGTTCTGGCACTCTCAGAGCATAGAACATGGCTCCTAATATGTATAGCAAACCCATTAATACTAACCAGAAGAGAGAAGTCATACTGACTTGACTGAACCAACCTTCAGTTATGCCATAATGTATGGCAGGAACTACTCCAGACAGACCGAAACCCATGAACACCCCGGCTCGCAATGGACGGAGGTGAGGCTCTGAGAATCTATCCCAAAGTGAGACTATTATTGATAATATTCCTAGCACAACCACTACAGATAAGTAAATTATTTTCGGCCTATAATGGCAGTAGAAACTGTAATACAGCCAAGGAACAAATGACCCCATAATAAGTAGAGCAATGCCACAATAATCCAGCTTAGAAAATAGTTTACCCACCATTTCAGAATGGCAGTACAATGTATGGTATGCGAATGAAAATCCAAGACACACGATAGCGCCAACGAAGAACACTCCGAAGATCATTTTTTCTTGCATTTGAATTTCAATAGACGGGCGAGTTAAGAAGTAAATAGCGACACCGATGAAAGCCACACAACCGAGCAGATGGGTCCAAATGTTGCCAGTTTCAGTGTGGATGCGAAATATAGAAGCAAAGCAGGCGCTGAAAGACGGAAGTGGCGGTCTGTGGCCTTTGTGTAAATAATCGTTGTCTTGTAGCCAACGCGGCAGGTGTCTGAAGTGGCATACGTTCCACGACGCTTCCCATACTTTTCGTACAAACTCCTCCGCTTGCTCCGCAGCATTGTGTGCCAACGCACCGAGGTCTATTTCGTCGGATAGCACACCAGCTTTCAACACTTCAGCCATTTCTGCATCGAGTAAATGTTGATCTTCTGGGGTGGAAGGCAGTGGACAACCTTCTTCTTCTTCCGCAAGCACCTCGTCGAGTTCGTCGATTTGAGAAGCCAAACTCTCGGCCTCTGGGTCCCATCCTTGGCGACGTCGAAGCCCATCCGACGACGCACTTTGGGACCCTGTGTCAGAGTCAACTTCCCACATTTTGTGTATGTACCGTTATGCAACTATACGAAAGTAATAACCATCCGAGAGATACGACCTTCGTTTGCAGGTTGAGTACAGTTACTCGCGGTTAACAAGAAATCCAGTTACGTCACGAAATGGAAACACAAAACACATACGTTACTTTATTCTTTTGTTCACAGTTATTTTGGTTCTAATAAAGTATATTTATGTCAATGTTCTCATTAAAATGCAGAATTATAAAATACTAAGTCTAAAAGTGTTGCGATGCACTGGTCAAACAACAATCAATTTAGAACAGCTGCACACTGCACAGAACTGTCGGATCGTCGAAAGAAACCATTCTCCATGTTATTTTCGAAATATATCTATCTCACTCGCACCAATACGAGAAGCGAGAACGCGTGTTTCCGTGCGAACGACATTAAATTTTATCGTTGCTTAGTGATGTACTAATATTAGGGAGTAATTATGGAAATTTTGAAACATTACCTAATTTAACACGTTACATATGCAAATTGGGCAAACATTAATATATATAATAATAATAACTATGCTGGATGGAGATAAACTATAGGCGACGTTACAATTTCTTATTAAAATATGAGTAAGAAAATTATACTCGATAAATATTTACAATGTTTAGTATCCTCACTACACAATTACAACGTCACAAATTATACTCCCTACCATACCGGAAATCTGCCCTGATTGGTCAATAAATGTTACGTCAATATAACGTTTGACAAACACTAAAGCCGTATAACCTAAAAATAGTATAAAAAATCGTACGAAACACGGCTTAATAAAATAACTTTATGAATATATTTCCACTTACTTTTTAAACATGATGAAAATTTTTGATGCACACTTTTTTACTTAAAGGATTTTACTGAGGATAAAAATCACAGAGTCCCAAAGTTTGATCTGAATTGTCAAAATATACCACGTATAAATTTTAACCAATCACGTATCAGCTCTAGCTATCCTCTTATTTGTTATAATATCACTCAATAGCAAGTTGCATAGATAAAAAATTGTGTTAGTTTATTTTTAAACGAAGTATATTATTAAATACATTGATTATATCGCAAAATATATTTTGAATATATTTCTAGAAACTTAAATAGTCAATAAATAATTGGAATAAGACCTAAGTAATTGAAATTAATAAATAGATATGTATTGTATATGGTATATCTATTCGCTTAAATAGATTTCCCGTATGTAGTACTTGCCAGTTGCCTATTATTATACGTTATGATAAAGATATTAAAGATGTCTTTCATTCTTGAATAATTCATGATCAATTGCATTATTAATTGAATAAAATCTGCAAGGGTCTTCTATTGTGTTCTTAGTTTATAATGTTCCAAACGTGCCAATTGAAAGGCTTTCTTCATTCCCTAAATCCCTACAGCAACTAACATAATATTATAATACTCTATACAGCCCTACAGGGTTACTTATAAGAGTTTAAGATTAAGAGTTACATGGATCTATAAATGCTCTCTATACTCTATGGTGTAGACATTTAAAACGTCAAATAAATACCAAGTGTTTTGAATTTGTGACTGGCCACATGGCCTTTCATTTTGTTATTATTAAATACTCCCTAATTAATAATTATATGATAGAAATTATTTTTTTTCATAATGTCTAATTTATTAGAGGTACTAGTGACATGTGATTCCAATAACACGTTATGGACGTGCAGTATTTGGGATCCCCACACCGGCACTAACTTGATGACTTATAAAGGAGGTGGGACTGCTGAAACACGAACACTTTCATTAATAGGCAGTGATTATTTAGCAGCAGTAGAAAAAACAAAACCAGTTTTACACATATGGCCCCTTAATTCACAGCAGACTGTACAAGGAATGCGTTTTATATTACCTGGTAAAGCCAGTTCCTTTGCTGTAACCCAAGATGGATCGTTTTGTATAGCTGGAATCGATGAAAAGATTTATCTGTGGCAAATTGCGTCAGGTAACCTACTCACAATAATTAATAGACATTACCAGAAGGTGAATATATTAAAATTTACTAGTGATGGTAGATTTTTTGTATCAGCCGCTGAAGATGGAATGGTTATGGTGTGGTCTCTTGCCACAGTGGCTGCAAATCCTGAAATAGAACTTGTTACTCAGACAACTGCAGGACAACATGATCCTGTTTATATACTTTCTGACCATTCTTTGCCTGTTACTGATATGCATATAAGTAAAATGGGAATGCATGGAAGATTATTTACAGTTTCTAGTGACAGATCTTGTAAAATTTACGACATGACATGTGGTGAAATGCTTTTAAATTTGATATTTGATGAGCCATTATCATCTCTTACTCTAGATGTTTTGGAATTGAATGCATTTGTTGGATCCACTGAAGGAAAGATTTACAAAATAAGCATGACAAATGCACCTAGAAATAGAGACATACTTATAAATAATGGAGGAAACCATGATGTTTTCTCTTCTCATACAAAAGCTGTTTCCTGTCTATCTGTCTCACTCAATGGTGAATTATTGATGTCTGGATCAAATGATGAACAAGTTATCCTGTGGCATATTGCAAGCCAACAGCCAGTTAGATTTCTTAGACATAAAGGAGCAATAACTAATGCATTTTTCTCTCTTAACTACAAAGCAATTTATAAACAGGAATTTAATCCAACTATAATTCTTCATAGCTTAGATAGGACTTTAGAAAATAACAGTGATGATGTAAATGAAATTGAAATCCTTATAAACAAAAAAAATAAATTCTGGCCCCAGATACAAGATAATGAAGAAACGGTTGTAGAAAACAATAGTGTTCCAAAAGAAATAAACATTGGTAATGAAAGTGAAGCTCAATTAAGGGAAGAGTTAAACAAAATGAAAAATATTAATGCCAATCTTTATACAATATCTATTCAAAAGGTTTTGGATTCTGTGAAAGCTAATGAAAATAAGAAAAAGAAAAAAAATAAAAAGAAAATAATTTAATCTATTCTTATCTAAATGTTTCATTTATTTTGCCTATGATATATTATAACTTTTTTTATAGCATGCTACTGTGCCATGAATACATCTTTAACAATTGTCCAAATACTTAAATATGAAACACATATTTTGTTTCAGCTTTGCTCCCTTTAATACAATATATGCCATTGTATCATAAACATGCTTATAATATTGAACCACAATTTGAAGGAAGTAGGTTTATACATTTTTGTATCCATACTTTGTTCTTTGAGGTCATTGTGGCACAGTGTGACAATGTGTGATTGTAAGCAGTAAAGTTTTTTATTCTATCTGTACTTGAAGAATAATAATATGATTATTTTTTTGCTCTGGTAAACAAAGCACAGCATCTAGTTTCACCACTTAACAATTAACATGCAATGTCTCAAAATGGATTATACTATTAATGTTATCACACCATAAGAATATGAGTATATTTTAATCAAATTTTTACTGTTTTAAATATAAAATATTTTATTATTACAACGGCAAAAATTTTGACTGGTTTGATTTCTATTACAGTGTAAATTTGTGTAATTTGTGATTATACAAATACTGATATTGTTTTGATTTAACTGCTTTGTAATTGTACTTTATCTGTATATTTTTACATTTATTTTCAATTCTGCACTTTGAAATGTTGAAATTAAATAAATCTTCATATTACTATTTGTTGTTTAATTTCCTTATTATTCTTCATCGCTTATTCTTATACGGCGTGAAGCTGAAGCTTTAATTTATTTATATTTAGTTAAATAGATTTTTCTAAGTTTATAAGGTGACCAGCATCGGTAAATTTCTTCTAAAGTAAAGAGGAGAAAAAAATGTGTTCCATTCATCACCATATTTTTTGTGACGGAACGTAAAGAAATTATAACCATTTATTGTGAATTTCATTGTAAAAAGAGGTATTATTACCTCTTTTTACAAAGAGATCCAAAAAATTTATACACAATAATATTTTGTATTATTTTGAATTGAATTCTTGATATATGGCGTTTCGAGCGTAACATTTTGTATCTGATTTTAGTTATCTGTTCTTCGAGATACGTCATAACGTCAAACTGAAACGTCAACTGCGTCATCGCATCGTTCGACTTCTTTCAATTTTCAGTTTGAAATACATCAAATTATTTTTGTTGTGCATTTAAGTTTACGCTATGTGGTAAAATTGTAAAAAATATTGCATTTATACCCTTACAAATATGAGTTTATGACAGTGTTTGCTAGAAGGTATACATAAAGTTGAGTAAAAATAAACGTTGCAGCCGTTTGCGTCACAAACAAAACATTTTTTTGTTTACCATTTTCAGCTATAAGGCAAAATGTCGAAAACAGTGCTGATCCCCGAATGTAACAAGGATATCGGTGGGATAAAAGAAGAGATATCTATGTCTCCAAATGAAAAAAAAGATGGAATGATTGGCTTGTTAGGTAGATTTTTGCGATTCGATTCTTTGAAGAAACCTATACAAGAAAGTCCCACAGCTACGGAATCTTCAACAATTTACTATGGAGTTTATATACCTTGTGAAATTATAAAAGGTCCTGATGAAAGTAGGTAAAACTTTATGTACATAATTGTATTTTGAGCATACTATAAATTTGAAATATAGGTCAATGGTGTTATAAGTGTCATCATCGTCTTGTTCTTCTAACATTAAATATTAAGCTTTTAAATTGGGTAAGAACAAATAAATATGACATGTTATATCCAGGTTCATAGTATCTGACTGTAAAATGTGATGATTGTGGTTCAATTCCTAATATGGGATAATGTATTAGTGCAGAATGGAGTGTCTTAACATTAGGTTTCCTTTGTGATACAGTGAAGTAAAAAAAATTAAGCATTCAGACACATCAGAACGCCCATATTCAGAAAGCCTATATTTATTTTTAGATTTAGTCACCTATAATAATAAAAAAGGATAATTATCTTACAGAGTCACTTCATGTGTATGAAAATAAATTGGAAGCCTT
The DNA here is from genome assembly GCF_056956725.1 of Heliconius melpomene rosina. Lineage (NCBI taxonomy): Eukaryota > Metazoa > Arthropoda > Insecta > Lepidoptera > Nymphalidae > Heliconius > Heliconius melpomene. The sequence continues at coordinate 13,100,319 of NC_140401.1, forward strand.
GGACTTGGTCCGTCGGTACAAATCCTCTAGGTTTAAGGCATTTAGAAATTATCAAGATGCCCTAACTTTTGCTCTTAGAGGTGCGGAGTCAATTGAAACACATGATGGAAATGGAAATTGTAAGTTCTAATTTTCTTCAATTGTAGCAATATGATATTACAAGAGGTTGTTGTGGTGGAGTGGGACAGTACCTCACTGTTAATAACATTTAGGGAATTAATAAAATTTTGCTTCCTGCAGTGTGATATTTAGCTTTTTTTAAATATATAAATATAGTTAAAGAATTTATTGTGAATGCTTTATCAATTGATAATGAAAATACTAATGAATACTATCACTTCCAGTTATCTATTATAATTATAATTTTATTGCATGCTCTTTTCAATGTCATTTCTTGATTGATTGATTTAAGATATTTTTGAAATACATAGTTCATAAGTTGAGATCATAAGAATATAATGTATGCTAGGTTCACTTGAACTCCATATCCTCCACACAGGAATGTGTCATGATAAAAAAAAATAATATTAAAATGCCTATGGACAAATCTTTATTATTCACATAGTTTATTTTTTTTATAAATATTTTATTATAATGACAATCACTGTTATTGTAGAAACAACTTTGTTTTGGTTGGGAGCAACAGCCTCGTATCTTATGATATTATGAGCTGACATATTTTCTTATCTTATGAAGAAAAGAGTGTCAACTTAAAATTTTCTATTTATCTATTGATTATTTTAATAATACAAGGCTATATAAAGACATGGCCTTGTGCGAATTTATTTTTGTGTTGAAAAAATAGTGAAATTATCTATGATAATAAATATTTTAGCGTAAAATAAAAGATAAAATTTATGAAGATCCTATTTATATGTTTGAATATTTAAATCCAATCAAATAAATTAGCTACAAGCACACAGTGGGGTAAGCAAAGGAAATCTATTGTTAAGACACTCTGTTCCTCACTTTGCGCCGAATTCTGGAGGCATTGCATGTTCAGTGGAGGAATTCAACGCCGCGATTTGTTTCGACACCAAATCAAAGAAATGAAAATATAAATTTACATAAATATGTCTTCAAATTGAAATAAAATTGAATATTTAAAATTTATTAAAAAACAATACAAATATTTTTTGAATATTTAAAGTTTTTATTTTAGCTTCACGCTGTATCCCGCACATAGAAAGGTAGGCAGAGAGAATATGGGTATCTAGCGTTAAGAGACTCCGTTCCCATTAAGACACTTTCGTTTGGCACTTTCAACTGGTGGCAATGTGTGTTGAGCGGCGGATCTCAACGTCGCACTTTGTCTCGTTACCGGAGCGAGGAACTGAAAATATTAAATATTTCATCCCCGAGTGTGGGAGTCGAACCCATACCCTATTGCGGTAAGTCCTATCTTCGTGCACCTGCGCCACGACTGGCCACATTTAAAGTTTTTATATCGAAAAAAATCATATTCTTCAATTCTTAAATTGTTAGGCGTGTTCAAGAAACAACGGTTTTTAACTGTAACAAATAAGACGATAATTATTTTTGTCGATATTGAGTATAAAAAAAATACATTTCTCTTAAATTGTTTCCTTATAAACCGTGAAATAAAATTTAATAATATAATTTACGAACTATATAAGATACTGTATACATTTATATTATCGTATAATAAAATATAATATAAATTATATTTTATATTTAATTGGTATAAGTAATTGCTTTGAATTTCTATATGTAGTCGTAACAATGCTTAACAAATGGTTTATTAATATACCAAAGAGCGTTGACTTTAGCCATTAACATCGAACATTTATAGACATTCGTGCAAAGCACCAGTATTATCCAATTAGGGAGAGAATGAGGTCACGTGGCGAATAATTCTCTTTGTATTGACACCTGAATGCTGCTATAGGAACTTGCTGAACATTTTGATGAATATTACATTTTATTATGACACCGTTTTCTTAAATGTTAAAGTATATGAACTTATTTTCAATATATGTATGTATGTTTGTGAACAGGACGATTGTTTCACCGCTAGGCGCATCCTTTTATACCTTAAGAATTAAAACATTATATCTACTTGTGATTAAAGAAAATATCTAATGTGTAAACTTTCATAGTCACTTTATCCACTTTCAAAATATTCACAATATTGCGCACAGCGCACTAATAGAAGATGCTTTATCATTGCTTAAAATTACAAGAAAAAAAGTACATTTACGTGGTCCAGCGGCACGGCGTCTGACTGTAAACGTGACGGTTGTAGGTTCAAATCCCACTTGGGGAGTGAATTATTTTAATTTCTTCCCTCTAAGAAGGTAAGAAGACAAAGCGCGGCATTGTACTCAACAACGCTACATCTCTAAATTTTGGCAGAAAGTGGAGAACAGTACATCCTAACACTAATTTTTCTATGCTATATGCGGATTACCACGTGCAGTTATAAGAAACTTTTTAAAATAAATCCATTTCACAGCTTTAGTAGGAGAAAAACCTTACCCATTTAAGGCTCCTTCGCCACAGGACATGGTGGCGCTACGTAAAGCAATCGAGGCGGGCTTGACAACTACAGTTCAGGACAGAGTGTGGGACAATCCTCGGTATCTCGTCAGCAGTGGGAACACACCGGCTATTGTGCAAGTAAGTATTCGTTTGTAGCAAAAATAAAATCTTATTAGATATTGGTTTTAGATAAATAAATATATATAATTTCTATTATTAACTATTGCTGTTTCAAGAAGAATCAAATCAGCTTCACGCTGAATTTTCGCATATAACAGCGTAGGCAATGGTTAAGACACTGTTTCCCGCTTGCCGTCAATTTTTCAAATCATTGCTTGTCAAGTGGCGGAAGTTAACTCCGAGCATTTTGCAGAAAGAAATTAATAAATATTTTTTAATGTTTTTGAAGTTCTAAAATTAAAGAGATTTCAAGGGGCGCAAATTCAAATCCGGGTGTGTCGATTTTTTATACTTTTTGTAGAAAAGTACAATAACTTGTAAACAATTTTTTAAATGGAATTCGAACCCACGGCCATCATGCAGAGTTTAATGTGTTCCAACTGCTTCGTATTGTGAAATTACATAATTTTGCATTGTTATTATGGCGATAGGATTTATTTGTATTGGCAAGAGTTCAAGTTCCAATGCCAATCGAGCTATATCTTGATTAGTAACTATCTCCACACATAACCCACACGCTAACGAACAAACGGTGTTTGCCAAAGAGAGCTTGTTGGCTGTTGATATGCTAATTCGATCTCTTCATTCTGTTCATTTAGAGTCATTGTTTCTTATCCAAACACAACAGATGAAAGAACTATTATTTTTTAATATTCTCTATCTACCTTTATAACACGTCTGCTTAAAGCGGGATACACCGTGAAGCTAAAAAACAAAATTATTTTTGTAGGAAGGCGCGCGTTATAACGCTCTCCATATAGCAGCTAAAGCAATGAATGCCGAAATCTGCAATCTTCTTCTCAATACAGTTGGAAATCCAGCGTTTGTACAGGCTTTGTATGGAATGGACGCTAATCTGGAATCTTGTAAGGTAATTATAAAAAAAAAATAATTCATTGATTACTGGAATACCTCATAATATTTTTAGGAAAATTTCATTGTCGCACAGTCTAGTAAATATGTTACCTACAATCTGTATTATTCAGTATTCTGTAGAATACCCCACGTAACATTACGAATACGTAAAAAGTGTAAATAATATATGAAATATTATTTATTTTATGCTTTGCCTAGGTATTCTATAAAATTTATCTGTTCCTCTGTGCAAATGAATCTCAGAAATAGGTTAACCGATTTAAATACATTATCATTTAGGGGGGATCGAACCATAGATAATAAACATATACTAGAGTTAGATGTGCCACTGACAAATCAATAATTTTCATTACCCCACCCTCTACGTTGTTTATGTGTTGAGCACAGAACCGTACCTTACTAAAGGCTCCTACCTCTATCTATCTTCCTTGGTTGTTGTTCGAAAACTGCGCCACTGGTGACCTCATGTAACTAAGTAATTTGGTCTTATTTTCAGGAATTCGCATCAATCCTAGTTGATAGATATCTCAATACCCCAGATAAGGGACTCAATGAGACTCCATTACATTTTGCTGTCAAATTCGGTGCAGAACATGTTGTAGACGTCCTAACATCGTTCCCGCAGTGTAATAAGAATGCAAAAAATAAACATGGCGAATTGCCTAAAGATGTAAGTATTTTATTTATAAAATAATAAATAATTGTATAATAAGTAAGGCCGTCGTGACGAAGCGGTACAAGGGTGTGACTGTAACTTGATGGTTGTGGGTTCGATCCCCAGTCGTGGAAGTTAAATATTTATTTTATTTATTTACGTATATATTTCCATTTCTTTGCTCTGGTGTCGAGGCAATGCGCGGCGTTGAGTTCTGCCACTTAACTTCTGTCGCGACTGTTCATTATATGTTCATTATGTTCATTATATATACCACTACATTTATATCAAGTAATCACAACATATATTAAATAAGTTTTATCAAGCGTATAAGAATTTCTACCAAGTTTAAGTAATAAATACAATTTCCCAGATAATCTGCGCCCGCGCACCCACCATGCCGTCCGAAGTGTCCACTCGCATCGCCGCCATGCTCCGAGAGCGGTACTACGTGCCGGTGCTGCACAGTGACGACGATAGTGCCGCCCCCACTATAGGCAGACCGTTCACACCTGCTGAACCGCCGGTAAGTTAGAAAGAGATGGATGTAGTATAGTTTATTTTTTTTAGCTTTACTCTGTACTCCGCACACAGCAGGGGGAACCTGGAGAACTTAGAGTTAAGACACTCATAATATAATTTAAAATAAACATAATTATGTAAGCATTCATTGTAAGTAGCTTTTTCATTTGTTGTTTAGTGATGTATAAATAATAAATTTTATATGAATGCTATAAAAAGAGTTGAATATTCAGTGTTACTTTCTTAAAAATATCGGTGTGACGCCTTAGCGCACTTCCAAAGGCGTCTCGTTGGTGACCCCGTCTCTCAAAGGCATTATTCATATTTAGGTTTTATTATAAGCATACTTTTAAGAGTTCAAATAATTATTATTAAAAACATAAATAAAGATATAGCTTTCATATAAAGGCATGTGTGTAAAATTTATATAAAGGACTAGTCACGAAACTGTGGACAGAAAAGTTATAATTTTTATGTTAGTGGAGGAGTTAATCAATTTGGCAAGTGAAAAATTTTAACTGAGTGTAAACATTTTCAGTTATCATAATATTATTGTTATTTAGCACTACAGTCACATGGTCCTTTTGTCAACGTTTTCAAAATGTTAACTGTTTTGTTTTATTCAACTAATTAAATTATGCTTAAAACTAGACATTTTTTTTACTAGACATTTTGTTCCAAAAAGAGTCCAAATATTTCCATATATTTCGATTGCCTTTTTATACATAATGAAACATATACAAATTGGAACATACCGGAAATCGAATTGGCGTCTCTTGGAAACCTATAAACGCATTATTCAGCCAATTACATGACAATGTTATTCCACACCAACTAATAATAACAGTTTTAACATCAATTAAAATGTTCACAGGAACTGAATCGAGACCCCCTGTCACCTCGCTATGAAATACGCGCGTTCGCGGGGCCCATGCCCGCGCTAGACGCCGACTCCTTCAGGAGACGATGGAAGACTCCCCCTCGAGCGCCCAAGACTCCCACGCCCACCACTACTCCCACTAACGTGTCCTCGTCCTTCCGTCTAAGGGAGCTTTGCAAGGGACTGGAAGCGGTCGGAAGGTATGTAGTATGAGATGCGGACTAATTTACAAGGTTCTAAGAGGCGCAAACTTCCAATATTTTCCCTTCCGATAAAGAGTCTTGTTAAGGGACTAGTGAGAGTTATGGATTTCTCCTGAACATAATGAAGGGTCCCCGTTGGGCAACCAAAGTCACGCATATATTACTAGATTGAAAAAAATTTTTTAATTATAACTCTGTTCCCTGATAAAAATCGATCCCCTAATAATTACATATACATTTAACACTATCACACTGCTTTTTAATAATAATAGTACTAATATTTATAACCTCATAAATATAACTTTTTGTTTCCCTTTACTTTTTTATTTTATATATTAAAAGGTGCCCTTATAATATATCTATATATTTTTTCTTTACAGAAATTTAGCAGAAGAAATGAATGTGGGCTGGAAAGAATACTGGCCGTTTTTAGACACCTTTACAGACTTAAGATCACAAGAGGGGCTTGCTCTATTGGAAAACTATTTGAAAGCAAAATACGAAACAGCTTATTCCTTTGCACAAAATGACAGCTTAAACCAAGCTGAAGAGCTAAATTTTTCTAGAATAAGTTTAAGCAATCTCAGTCAAAGTCCATACCAAGAACTAAGTCCGATGTCGGAACTATGTGTTGCCATGAAAACATGCAAAATAACGGACAAGTCCCACTGGCGTAAAACCGATCCCATAAGACAAAGACTGTGTAGACAACCTACAGCGAAACCGTTAATACCTAATGGCGATACAAATATAGTACAAACTAATCACACAGTTAATCAATTATTATGTATAGAAAGAACATGTCAAGTTTTCGCTAAAAGATTAGCTGATGCCTTAATATTTTCTCTATCGACTGAACCGGAAGTCGCCGGAGAATCATTGAAATCTGAAGCAAAACACCTCCAACACACGATTTATACTTACATGGACGATGAAAGATTCAAAGACATTAATTTCTCTTTAATACACTCACGTTTAGCCCAACTAGTTGTTTTTAAATTAAAACAACAAACAAAGGAACTGGACGATATAAATAATTTAGTGGAATTTTTAATAAAATTACGATGTCCCAACGACGATATATTCAGTTCTGATGATGAAAGAAAACCCTTCACTTACAGGACAAATAGAATGAGGATAAATCATGTTATAGATGGACATGTTAGATGTCTGTCGAGTTTTATTTGTGAGGAATTAACGGAATCTGATGATACGAAAGGTCCGGCAGTTTCGGAAGTCGAGTGTAGGGAGATTTGGGAGAAGGCAGGGAAGTGCAGATGCGATTGGAAGGTGGAAGTGTTTGAGAGAAACAGTAAGAAGAATGCTTCATTTAGGAAGAATAGGTCCATGTTGTCAACAAGTCCGAAAAGTGAAAATTTTATTAGAAGGCTTACGTTTGAACATGATATTGGTATGTATATTGTTTTTTCAGATTTCATTAAATTGAGTTATAGTTAAAATAAATTGTAACAATTGAGATTTAATAGTCTCTAAAAGGTAAGAAAAAGTAATCGAAATATATCAGTAGCGTTACACGATTAAGTTTACCTTTATTATATTACTCATTACATTCTCATTGCTCAATTAGCTCAATGTGGTAAATACGTGTACATACATATAGCAGAATATGCTTACATTCACTGTTTCTGCTTAGCTTTCTATAAAACATTTCATCGTTTTCTCTTTTAATTTCTTTCTACAATTATGTTTTCATAAGAAGTATATCACTAAAATATGTGGAATACAGCGTGAACCTAAGAATAACATAAATAACATAAATCCTTTACAAATAGGTGACGGCAAGTGCCAAGCCAGTATAGAGAAGCCAGTCAGCCAGAACTCCCCGGCGGGGGACGGCGCGCCCTCCGCCTACAGCATCGACGTCGCCAAGTGCTTAGTGGTCGAGGCGGAGGTAAGATGTATTATTGCACATACACTGCATATTTATATTTTCATAATAATATAATGTTTTACATGTCCAAAAATAAGCTGTCGTGAGGTCTTGGGACAGTGTGTGACTCTCGATGTCGATTCAGAAATAAAAAAGAACGAAAAAAAAAACTTTTAGACTGATATAAATAAAAATTATTACTATGGCTTGATTATTAAGTTGAGGGAGTCAATCAATTAATTTAAACACTATATAGAACAAGAGGGAAACAAAGCTGAACTATTTTATTTCTGCCACTTTCATTTAAAAACTGACAACATTTTCATTGTTGTCTTTTTAATAAAAAAAGGCAAGGCTGCATTGCACACATACATAAAGTACTCAAGGACGCACTACTATTAATATAAAAGCCAAATCTGTACGTAATTAGACAGACCTAGTATTAAGAAACTCCGTTCCCCACTGCCTCTGCCTGCTGCAGATACAAAAATTATATATTTTCAGATATCAGAAGACGATTCTGCGGGTTCAGGCAACGAGGAGTCTTACCAGACAGCATCAGAACACTCTGATAGTGACGATGGTGAAATGCATGATGCAAGTGATAGAGCACTCACTGAACCTTTTATTTATGGGTGGGTTTCGTGAATTACGATACAATATTTGGTGATTTTTTTATTTGTTGTTATTTATTACTAATAGTGTAAAGTTATAAATTAGAATTATTAAATAATGAATTATTTTGGCTTTCAATTGTAAACATGTAAATATATTTAATAATTTGAAAAACCTGGTTCGTTCGACTTTCTTTTATAATTTTAATACAGATGTCTAAAATTATAATAATTTATAAAAAGAGATAAGTTTAAATAAAATAGATAAGATATAATCTGTATTATTTACTTAATCTATATTTATAATAAAATCGTAAGAAGGTCGGTGTCTGTACTTGGAAGATATTTAAAACAAAATGTTATTGGGAACCTTTATTAACCAGAATAGAGAGGGTTTATTTTATGACAATCGGTTCATAAATAAAAAAGTAATGTCAATTTAAACTACTACTAATTGGCCGTAACAGTTATTTTATACATCTGTTTTACTGAATTGACTGAATCCTTAGTTTTATTTTTTTCTTTATTAATATTTCTATTTCAAGCGGGCGTAGCCCCGCACGGGCCCACTAACTAGTATATATATATTTCATTTAATTGAATCAATATTATTTGTTTTAAATTCAGGTATTGTCTATTTTTTGGTTTTGACAGAAAATTAATTACTTTTATATTTATTTTAAGTTTAATATTTTTAGGGAAGAACCATCGAAAATGGATCGCCTTGTATATGATGCTGTAAGCACATGTCAAATAACTCCGGACACATTCCCCAACCTGTATCGTTGGAGACACACAGTTGCGTTATATACGGATAGCGAAAGACAAGGGTGTGTATTTAATTATATTAATTTCTATTTAGGTAACGCTTTACCTAAATTTTATATTTATATTAAAAATGTTACTTAATGTTTATATTTATTTTCTCAACGCCGCGACGCAACGAGTATGTACCTAAACATAGAATATATTAAATGTAATTAATAGAATTATATTAAATGTAACTAAAGAATGTTAATTAATACTAAAAAATACTGCAAAAGTCAAATGAATAAAGTACTAATAACTACCCCCAGCTGGCAGCCAACGAGCGCAGACGACACTACCGCGTCGTGGCCCGACGTGGCACGCGTCACGCGCGTGCTGCCCAGCAGCACGCCGCGGCGTGACCTGCGGGACAGGAGTGACTGCCGTGACGGGCCAGACGCTAGTCTCACGCGTGGCGACAGGGTTGTGCCATTACAGGTATGTATTATTGTTTTATTTTTAATAAATAAATAAAATAAATCAGCTTCACGCTGTATCCCGCACACACCGCTACACAACCATCGCGTTTGCAATCTGTCCCAGTGCGCGTCGATGTCCGAAGAGTTGTTGAGCCGACCGATTTTGAAAAAAGAAAATAAAGTTTTGTAAATTACCAAAATTTGTCAACTTTTGCTTAAATATCTTTCTTTGCAAAGAATTTTCGATTCTAAAACCTTTTTTGATAGCAAATCAATTCTGGGAGTGCACCAACTTATTACCCACATAAATAAGGGATGCCCTTCATACGCTCATGCCCTTATGGCGTTGTCGACGTAAATCTAAATCGTTACTTATATAATTATTGCAGGTATCTAATTGGTTAAGAGTGACAGGCCCCAACTCGCCGAAGACCGCTGCAGCTGCTAAAAATGTCGGACACAATGTTAGTTTTGGTTTCTAATTATTATATATTTGACTATACATATACCATCTATTGTATTACTTCCTAACGTATTATTTTATTACTTATATATTATTATGTTTATTATTTGAAATTCAATAATTATGGTTATGTTGTTTCAATTGATTTATTTTTAAATTTACTGGTTTTTATAATAGTGTCAAATATGTGTACAAAATTAATAAACATTGAATATTCATATAATGAAAATAAAAATAGTTTACAATGTTTATTTAATAAAAATAATAATAATAATAGAATAATTTTCTTATTTTATTTAAAAAATAACAAGGGTTTTTTATTTTCGTTTCCTATAAAATTGATAGGTTCATAATTAATGATTAATAATTATATCAATTTAATATTTAAGTCATATTGGTTTTCTTTATTCTATATTTTATTTACATTGTATATATTAATTTTATAATTTAATGTTTATCTTTAATTGGCATAATGTTAATATGGATCATATTGTTTGCATAATTTCTTATACATAAAACAAAAGATTTGCATAGCAATTACTATTATCTAAGTATTTCTTTAGTAATGCATGTTATTTTGGATTTTAAAGTAAATTATTCCCAATATGTATTTTCTTTATGGACACTCCTGAGTAACACGTCAATAACTACAAAACAATATTTAAAAACAATAGTTTTGTGTAACACAAGAGCCCACTTAAATATATGTTTTTTCTTAATTATATGATATTTTATTAAATAGATTTTCTAGCAATAAAAAATTAAATTAACTTCGACGGCTTTTGAGAGGTGCGAATTCGAGTCCTGCCACGCTCAAACAATAGTATAGGTTTTCTAAAATATTTTTAAGTTATACATAATTTCTTGGAAAAGATAACACAAAATATATTAAATCAATATAATTATTTAAATGTTACTCGAAAGTGTCCATATTTTTAAATATTTATTTAGTTTTAATAATGACAGAATAATTGTGTTATTTTCACAGATTTTTGTGTTTATTAAATAATTGTTCAAACACCTTAGTTCGCTAGTTTATATTTTGTATATTTGCACTGACTTTTTTATTTCACTTTTATTATAATAATAAATGTTGCTAAATTATTTTGAGTATTAAAGGCCTTTGGCCTTTGCCTAAAAACGTGACGGTTGTGGGTTCAATCTCCACTCGAAGGAATGAATTATCTTAATTTCCTCGCTCTGGTAACAAGACAAACAGCGGCATTGAGACATGCAATGTCTCGAAAATTTGACAATCCGTGGGGAACTGTTTACCTTGTTATTTGAGGGATGCAGCGTGAAGCTATATTTTCTTAATTTTCTCAACATATTTGAGCAAACTTATATTATAATAATAATTATTTAATTGATTGATCACGTCGGTATTAAATTTTTATTTCAGTAATTATGATTAGTAATATGGATAAATAATAATCTCATATTTGATGTTATATTGTAAATGTTGACAGAAACGAAATTCTTTATTTTATTTAAATGAAAGCAGTAAGGAAAGAAATATATATGAAACTAAAAATATAGTAACAAGTGAAGTTGTAATTTCGATTTTTTTTGAAGTGTTCATATTTTTTTTTATTAAACAAATTTAATAGGTTCTTTCATAATATATATTTCTTTTCTTATTTATATAGAACGTTATTAAGATCTTTAAAAAAATATTCTGTATCTGTTTGTGTTTATGTGGTTTGATGAATAATTTTGTTTTAATACCCAATTATTTTTTATAAGTTGATGTGTAACATTCTTTAGTTATTTTTGTATTCACTGCCATTTATTTACACATAATTATTTGAAACAAATTCAAAACTGAATTTAATAAAATAGCTTATAAATAATATAATGTTATTATAATCATTTGTAAAAAAACCTCGATTTAACAAAAAGTAATTTTGAAACTATTATAATAATATAAGATAACATTTGCCAAATACGATTAATGAATTCATCAGGTTTATTATAGAAAGAGAATATGTTAAAATAAAAAAGTTAGGACAATTGCAGTAAATATATGAAAATTGTGATGTATTTTAGATGTTAGTATGTACGTTGTATATTTTGTTAGTTCGAGATTTTATAAAATCGACTATGCAGCTTTTTTACAGGAGTTTTTACGTAAATTATAAATAATCTTATTATAAGACAGAATAACTATAGCCGGATTTACATAATGATTTAATTGCTCATTTTGGGTCGGAAAATATTTTAAGTACATAAATAATTTAATTTAAACTTCTCAAGTTAAGCTGTAAACCAAACGTTTGTACAAATATATGAAATGTTTTAAAATACCGTAATCTTTAGTTCTTTTTTCTAAGTTTTAAAAAAAATATTTTTCATAAAATCGAACTTATATTTATTTTTCATAATAATATAAATCCGGCTTAAAAATGGCAGTGAATATTAATTTGCATTTGACGATTAATTCCAATATAAGTTAGTGACAATAACGCGAGCGTTACGCATTTACTGGTGACGTGATTCTCCGTCAACGGTCGGAGTCAGAACGTTTGTACTTTTATATCCTCAAATGTATATATAAATGTTTTATATTTCGATTCGTGATTAATGATAAATAAATTATGAATGGTTTGTAGTGTTTTATTTTGTACTCAGTCTTTTCAATAAATAATTAAAATATACACTTTACTTTACAGGGAGTGTTTTTTCTTCACTACTTTAAATGAAAGCACAGTTTTAACTACTCTATAAAAAGGCAATACAATTAAAACAAAAGAGATTTTGGCAATAATGAAAAAGTGATTTTTTCAAACAAAATAATTAGTTATCGTTGTTAAACAAAATGCCATTTGTTATGAATGACGCACACGGACACAAACCTATCAAAGCGACAACATTGCACTCATTCTAGGAGCGTCAATGAGCGTAATTGAAAATATTTGTAATTTATTTTAAAATATTAAATTGATTTGATCATTATTGTATATTATTTAACTATTATTATATTTAGGCCGTCGTGGCGCAGCGTGGTGGTGGTGGCAGGTGTTGAGTGGTAGAACGCAACACAAGGGTGTGTTGAGTTCTACCACTCAACACCTGTCTCCAGAATTCGGCAGAAAATGGGGAACGTAGTGCCTTAACACTAGGTTCCCTCTGCCTACCCTGCTGTGTGCGGGATACAACATGAACGCCGCGCTTTGTCTTGAAGAGGGAGAAAAAATGGTGCTTTTTACAAACGCAATTATATTGAACAAATTTTCATTCTGTTTTACATCAAAATTAAATGCATGACTTTACACGTTCAAACTTAAATTTTAAATTTATTTATGGTAAAATGTCTCCATTTTTACATTTCTGAGTACTACTACTATTGTATTATTATTATTATTTTTCCTCCTGTACTATTGTGCGATATAGTTTTCTTTTTTAGGATATATTGACGAAAACAGAAGTCTAACATTAAACGTTATATTCAACAAAATACAACCATGAAATAGGCATAATTCAAAAAATATTTTCAATTTAATTTGATATAGAACAAAATCTTCAAGACTCCCAAAAGTCATCGTCAGCTTCCGATGTTTTAGCGACTGATATCGGAGAATTATTCGCAAATTCATATTGACTGTTATAATTATCCACATCGGCAGAGAAATCTTCTCCGTATTCATCACTGTTTTCCATTTTACTTGAATTGTCTAATTTTTTCGATAGTTCCACACTAGATACTTCTTCGTTATTTTTAGCATGAAATATGTCATTTAAAACATCGTTTTCCGTAATTTCTTTAACTGTTTCTGATAAATGTTTTTTAGCTTCATTATTTTCTATATTTTTAGGGCTGACTATTATAGTCATTTGTGTAGATAACACGTTTTCTTTATTTTGATCCTTATTTTCGTTATCTATAGAACTTTCAACCACTAGAAGTAAATCTTTAGATTCACTCATTTTTATATTACTTTCATTGTAAATATTTTCAACTTCAACTATTAATAGATTTTCTTCATTATGGACCACATTATTATCAGACTTAGAATTAATATTATTAATTTCATTAAGTTCCTGATTTTGCATATTCTCCGTATGTTTCTCAGTAATTTCGTCTAAATTTTCATTATTAATACTAACTATCACATCATGATCTTCATATTTTGCAATTTTGTCTATTTTTTCATTCATTAGATGAGTATCTATGTCTATAGCTTCCAAATGACTTTTGTTACAATCAAAATGTGTATCTATTATATTTTGAAACGAAATATCTTTTTCACATTCACATAATTCTTTATCAAAATTGTTATCGTAGTTTACATTTTTATTTGGAATTTGTATATCTGCTTGTTCATCGCATTTTATTTTGTTATCATCATTTAAAAGTTGTTTAGCGTCATTTAAAGTATGATTTACATTAACATTACAATTATCTTTTTGATAAAGCTTTCTAAATTCAGTAATTGGAGTTTCTATATAATTAATACTCTTAACTTCATCAAATTTTCTATTAAGTGTAGGAATCGGTTCAACTTTTTGAAGTACAGAATTTTTGTTAGGGAAATGTAATTTACCAATATCATATTTAGTTTGGTATTCCAGTAAGTATTTGTCAAAATCTTTTTTTAATAATTCGGGTGAGTCTTTGAAGTTTGTATCATCAATTTTCCTATTTTCCTTTATTTTTAATAAAGTTTTTGAGTGAACTGGTTTATCTGAAGAAAAAAGAGAGTAATTTAAAGAACATAGTGACCTTAAATATCAAGTTTTTGGAAACATCAAATAAAGATTTTTACAATTACGTTTTTGTACAAAAATTAGGTTTACAAAATTATTTAAGATGATACAGTAGCAAAATGCTTTTTAAATTAATTGTTGATTTATTTATCTATTTTTTTTTCGTTCTCAAATTCGTAGGTATTTTTTGATTAGGTCACTGTAATTCTAAAGGTGCGATGTGTGTACTGGTAATTTTTTTAAAGCAAAGCAAAAAAAAGTACTTTAAAAACTTAAAAAATGTTATGCTTAGGTATTACATAATATTATTAAATAAGATAACTATTATAAAGTAAAATATATACCTGAACGAATTATTTTTTTTAACACGGGTTCTTCTGGTAAAGTAACATTAATTTGAACTTTTTGTAGTTCAGATTGTCGTTTTCTAAATTCCAAATAAGATTTCTCGACCGCTTCAGCTTCAATTTCTAATTTTCTTAATCTGAGTTTAGCTTCACATAGTGCCGAGTTGGGACTTTTTTCACGACGTATTGTATGTTCTTTTATATTACTGAAAAGATAAAAGATATTTACATACAATGTATATTCTTCAGTTGTAGTGGTTCTGATTTTATCGGCGAATTTATGTTACACAGGCGAAGCATTTGTTATATTAACAATTAGTTCTCGACCATAATTTAGTTTGCGTGGAGTATATATTTACGATATGCTACTTCAATTTAGCACCCGTTATATGTATGTGGTTTACCTAATGCGCGACATATTTTTTTTAAGGATTAGCTGGGTTGCTAGCGTTTCACATTAGACCTTCGTTTTTTTATACGAACAGAAAGTGCTCATGATGTTAAGCAACTTTTCCTATGGCGCTATATTAATTAATATATTTTTAGACAATTTTTAAAACATATTTTTTTTAAATAAATGTAACTTAAACTTACCTTCGCTGTTTTCGCTTAGCTTCATGTGAAACGGGTTTCATATTTTTCTCTTTAGAGTATACCGGAGGTGTATCACTAATAAAAACAAATAAATCAAAAATTAAAAAGAAAGTTATTATTACATAACTTTTACTTTTATCTAAATTCCAGATACTGAAAAGAAATATAATATTTATAAAAATAATGTGTATAACTGCAAAGAGGAATAAAATTGTACATAGAATATAAATAACATAATTATAGAGATACTTATTTATGCAACTAATAGAAGCCAAAAATACGATATAATTTTTGAAATTCTTGAATGTATTAGTCCAGGACCCGTTGATCATTTCTCGTGGGACATAAGAGTTTTATTTGTACGAAGAAAAAACTAACTCTCTCGTGATTCTCACAAACTCACATGATACCTTTGTCCTACAGTTACAAATTAAAAAATCGATCTTGTGGTATGAACATACGACCAGAAAACGTATCATGCAATTTATATGACAATCATATAAATATCAACTAATCAACAAAAAAAATCAACTGGTTTGTAATTATCAGATTGTTAGTAATAAATCAATTGGATAGTAAAAATATTTTTTTTATAACCTCGTTAATGATACATGTTGGAAAGGAGGGACCTTTTTTGGTCAAATTTGCCATATTTAGGACAAAGGCAAATTTAAAGGTAAATTAGGCATATTTAGATAATATTTTTTTTATGGTATGGCGACAGTCTCGTTATCGAGAGATTTTTGTAGGGAAACGTTATTAAAAAAAACTATTTACTAATAGTAATAAAAAATAATATAAACATAATATATGTAATATTCTATATAATTACCTAGTACTAGGCTGTATATTAGCAATTTCTGTATTGTCTGGAACATTTTTCTCAAATGAACAAACTGGATCTGATTGAATGCTTTGTCCTGGGTCTGATAATAAATAACATTCTTATACAAATACATTCTTATTTCTTTTTACGAGTCTATGTATAGATATGTATTTGTGTATGTGTATATATGTCTGTGATATCCCGGTTCCCAAACGGATGAATCGGTTTTGATTTAAGGTATTGTTGTTTGAAGGTGACTTCATCGAAAGGGTTCTTTGCCATTCATGTGTTTAGCTGTTTGAAGATTATCAGCTCTTTTGTAATTGTAGGTAGCTAGGTTTTAAATTAACAATTATTAATGCCTTATGATGGAATTCAACACTATGCTTTGTCCTAGTAGAACGGGTAAATTAATTAATTATGCTAAAACAACAAAAAATGTCATACAATTAATATTATGCTAAAACAATTGTAGGACGACTGTATCCCGCAAATAGCAGGGTAAGCAGAGGGAACCTGGGAATCTAGTATTAAGACATTTCGTTTCCATTAAGGCACATCCGTTCTCCATTTACCGTCGTATTCTTGAGGTGTTGATTGGCAGTACTCAACGCCGCGCTTTACTGAGTAGGTATCGAACCCACAACCGTCGCGTTTATAGTTGTATACGCTTGTGTTATTGCGCTGCAACCTACATGTATATGTAATAACTGTTTAAAATCTATACTAGGTATATGAATTTGTCTACACATATTATCAAAGCTGCATGCTATTTATAATACGTATGTATATATTTTATGTAGAAGTCTATTGTTTATACTAACTTATTATATTTAATGGTGGAGACGACATGGGGCGAGGTCTTCGAAGTGCACGCCATTGATTTAACAAATTTCTAAAAAAAAGATTAAATAAAAAATATATATATTCAAAGGATATTTTTAATGATACTTCTATATCTATTATCTTCTATAAAAGAAATTGAATCTACATTTTTTCTTTATAGGATAAAATATTTCAAACTCGTTCCCAAAAAAACATATCAAGATTCGTCAACAGTTTAGTCGTAGAATTTTTATTTTAATTTCATGATTTTAATCCACACTGTATGTTACGAATAACGTAAACACCTACTACCGCAAAACATTGCCTATCTGCCATTATTCATTCTTAAAAAAACATAAAGAGTATTTCTTGTTCTATTTTACGCAATTATCTATTTTCTATAATAAACCTAAACAACGATCAACTTCGCCGCCATTACCTACGACTCGATTTGTGTATGAGGCGTGTGCGTTGTTGTCGCTTTGACAGGTTTGCGTCTGTGTGCATTCTTAACAAATGGCGTTTTATTTTACAACGATAATTTTATTATTTATTTTCTTTGAAAAATTATATATTTTTCAAATTTTATTTTATATATAAGACTTTTATAGAGTAGTTAAAACTATGCTTTCATTTAAAATGGTGATGTTAAAAACACTGTGTATATATTTATATACAAACCGTCGTTCATCACGTTTTTCCGTCATTACACCGAGAAAAGGCACTGCTTCAGTCGGGGACAGAACCCGCGACCGTAGATTTGGAAAAGCGTACAATTCTCCAGCCGCATGGTTACTTTGTATATTTCGATTTTGATTTATTCTGTATAGACAAATAAATAAAGATCGTTGGATCATTCTACATAAAGAGAGAGAGAAAAATATCAAATTGATCTAATCAACAAAGTACAATTAGTTGTTAAGCTATTTTATTTTTATCATCCATAAAAAACTATTAATACCATAGACATAAAATATGTAAAAAAATACATTCCTTTCATATGACAACAAAGAATCGTAGTGAACGATCATTCCATTTTCCTCTTTCTCTATAAAAAGAGACACTTATAATTAGAAACTTTAAAAACTATATCTGTTGTATAAAATCTTACCTATTCCCAATAAAACCATGTTGCATTATAGGTGAAGTGCGAATTCTAGTTACTTGCTGTTGTAGAACATTTCTTTCATTGGAAAGTGCATCTATATGTTCCATTTGCTAAAAAAATATTAGAATAATATATTTCATCATTAGTATAATAAATATTTAATAAAAGTAAAATTATGAAACATCTATTGTTTTCAGCTTCACGCTTCATCCCGCACATAGCAGGGTAGGCAGAGGGAACCTTGAGGCATTGCTTGTAGACTCAACACCGCGCTTTGCCCCGTTACCAGAGCGAGGAAATGAAAATATTAAAGATTTCATTCCCCCGAGCGGGAATCGAATCCAGAATCATCGTTTATATATCGTTTTTAGTTACATATTCGTGCACTTCATCTCTGACGGCCTCACCGCCTCGATATATTAAGCTTGTTATACTTATTAATAATACCTACTTTCATACGTGCGCATTTAAAATAAGAACATACCTGCAAAGACATTTTTTTCAGACGTTCGTTTTCTTCCTTTAACGTCTGTATAGTCACAAAACAATTGCATTCCTCCGGAACATCAGCTTCACTGCTATAAGGACGATTTACTTCTTGATTTAACTGTAACATTATATTTTTAAGGAAATGTTAAGGCATATTATTTTTAATATTAAAAATATTATATTCGGTACTCTGCCTGACAATTTCGTAAAATCTTTATAAAATAATGTAGCAAACCCAATCTCCAGACATCGCGTATTTAGCGACTCAACGGCCCGCCTCGACGCGACGCGTCATACCAGAACGATGTCATAAAATATAAAATATGTAGGTACTATATTTAAAAGTTATCAAAATTTGTTTTAAATACGTAACAAAAACAACGAACCTGATTAAAATTAACATTCTTCTTCATAAAATTGTTAATCACCTGGCATTTTAACTCATCATCAACTCTATCAGCGTTATCATCATTAATTGTAACATTAACGTCATTATTCATTAAAGACTTTTCTTCCATCACAGTTCCCCTTTCTACTAAACATTTAGATTCTTTACTGTCTTTTATATATTTCTTCAAAACATCTAATTCTTCCTTGAGTAAATCGTAATGTAACTTTAATTCTTCTTTGTTATATTTACATTCTACTAGAACTTGGTTATTTTTATCATTAATTTGTTTTAAATCATCTAAATTATTTCTTTCTTTATCTAAATTGTCTCTTTCTTTTTTCATAGATTCAAAATGAGTGCCTAATATTTTTATTTCTTGAGATATTTGGTTATACATTTTTGCACCTTTGCCTTTGAGAACTTTTTCGGCTTCTTGTAATTGATTTTTGAGATCATTTTCCTAAAAAAATAAATAAACGATACGTTTACGAAATCGAACTTCCACCTCTCTTTTCTAAAAACACCACAAACACAAACAAAACACCTAAAGTACCTTTTCAACAAGCCTCTCCGTTTCAAACTTCACTTCCATCATGGCTTTGGTCATACACTCGTGTTGATCTCTTAGGGCTCGCGCTAGACCCCATAGAAACTTCTTCTTTTGTCGTATATTTTCTTCTAATTTGTCTTCTTTTTCTTTGTATGATTCTTCTAACTATTTGTAAACAGTAAATTTAAAAAGATGGATAAATCATGTATCCAAAAATATTTATCACCTTGGGACCTTGTTTTAGCTTTGAAGTCACACTTTAGTGACAAACTTTTTTAGGCTTGATTTTATAATACTAAAAATTCTAGGATGAGCGCCGGTCTATTTTGAGATGAGCATGGCTTATCAGTTATACGGAGGAAAAGTATTTGACTATACAGTCAATGGTTTTAAGTTCGATCTCCAAGTAAACATTTGTTAAAGATCGATGCATTTATATTTAGATAAAGTGAATTGTTGGATACCACCAATCAAAATGTATAGTAAAATATTGCCACTCAATTCGCAATTCCTGAAATTTTAGGTTTTTTTTATTTTATCTTATTTAGGTACTCTCCGTCTATCCTGCTAAGGTAACGTTAATAAAAAACCAAACATCTCAAAATGTTTTTTAAAAAATTGTATAAAATACAGGCGATTAATCTGGTTACAAAGTTTAATTTATAATAACTAACTTGTTCTCTATGTTGTTGCAGGAGTAGTGTATGACTCGCTATCGAATGTTTAATTTTTTTCTGTCCATTTTCTTTTATCATTTCCACTTCTGCTTCATACACTGTTTTCAATTGTTCAAACATCTAAAAACATAAAAAAATATTACTGTTTATTCTACTCCGTTCCTCTTTGGCTAGTTACCAGAGCCTTTGTCTGAGAGGGAATCTTTTAATCTAAACCCACAATCATTGCCGTTTACAGTACAATTGAAGAAATAAATTAAGTCTACTAGTTATCGAAGTCGAATGTAGAAAAAACGTTAGGTTCCTAGATTTGCGTTGTTATGTTTAAATTTTTCTATGTTGAGTAGCGGAACTCAACTTCAAATCGACAGTGTTGGGATAAGAAAGCCGAAAAGTTTGTTTCGTTGAACATGCCAATCTCAGGATGTACTGATTTTTTTTTGTGTTGAGTAGTCCAAATTATAAATAATATTATAAATAATAATAGTGAAACTAATTAATAGTAACCTCATCAATTAGGTTCTGTTCCACAACATTAACAGTTTTCATAAAATTATCTACATTTAGATTGTTTATATTCAATTTATTGGCAACCTGCAATTAAATTATTAAATAATAAAAAAAAATCTGTAATTGTTCTATTTGGATTTGAACCTAGAACTCTTCTAGACATAATATCATGTTCTGTATGTATTCAAAACAAATTTGAAATAAAAAAGAAATATACTTTTCATAAAATTTAAAAAATGTTTGAATATTGTTATAGCATATTATAGAAGCATAGACAGAGGGAATTTGGTTTTGAATTTTTTTTTCACCCAAATAAGTATAAAACACTGTGTTATCAGAGCGAGAAAATAAAAATATTAAATAGGTCACTCCTCTGGGTGGGAATCGTACTCACAACCATCACTATTACAGTCAGCAACAATGGCCTTACATATTATTAATAATAAAAAAATAAAAGTACACAATATATTTATGTAAATTATATATATTATATACCTTTTCTAATTTATTTATTTTCTTTTCATATTTACACTTTAATTGCTTTTTTCTATTTTGACAAGTTTTACAAAAGGAATAATGTGTACATTTGTTTAGTATGTTTCCATGTGAATCTTTAATAATTCTCTCATCATCTGTTTCAAGTGTTTTATCACTTAAGACACTCTCATCTGAAGTATGGACTAAAAAAAATTTAAGTTGCTTTAACTTTCAGTCATTTAAGAATAATATGTCTTTCTTTGTCTGTTTTGTTTTTTAGATTCACTGTATATCCTGTATATAGCAGGTTGGCAAATGAAACCTTGCCTGAATATACTCCACTCCACTTCCACCTATATTTTCGATGTATGGGGCATGTTGAGTGACCCAAGAAAAAAATAATATTTCCCACACATTGAACCCACAACCTTTGTGGTTGTAGATGGAGAATGTGCTGCTGCACTACAAGATTATTTTTTATCTGAGACCAGTTGTTGTGCATGAGCACAAGCATGTGACTGTAAACTCAACAGATTGTGGGCTCTTCCCACTCCAGGAAATGAAATATTGATTTTCATTTCATACTCTAGCAAAATAATTATTAACATTATATAAAACATGCAAATCATTTTGTCCAAAACCCAATATACCCAAAGCCCTAAAATTAAAGGCCCTTTATATATATTTAATATACTGGGTATTTACCTGGTTGAGCATAAAATGGTACTTTATCATGTAATGTAATACATTTTAAAATACAGTATAAAAGAGGAGATTCTCTACTTTCATTATACATATCAGCTATTTTAGATGCATGTTCCGAGTCACATTGTATTCCTGAAAAATTAAGGAAAGTTAAAGTTTATCCTGTGATTATATATGACTAGCGGACGCGCGCAGCTTCGCTTGCGTATTTAGGGGGAATTCTAATATCCCATGAAACATGTGTTCAATGAAATATTTTTAAGAGTCTAAATTTCAAATTTTATAAAAATCGGTGGCGATTTAAAGATTTTTCCATACAAACTTTCAACCCCTTATTTGCACCCTTAGGGGGAGAATTCTAGAAAAACGTGTTCAATTAAATACTTTTAAAAATCTAAATTTCAAATTTTATAAAAATCGGTACCGATTTAATTTTTTTTCCATACTAACTTTGAACCCCTATTTCACCCCTTTAGGGTTAAAATTTTTCAAAATCCCTTCTTAGTGGATGTCCAGATTACGAAAGTAAACATCTGTCCAAATTCCACGTTTCTACGCACAGCGGTTACGGCTGTGCGTGTGTCTTACCTCAGTCAGTGAGGACAAGTCCTTTTATATATATAGATATTTCATTTCAGTCATTTTCCAATTTATGTTAATAAAATCATAGTTATAATTAAATATCAGACCAAAATTTGATTTGATGAATAATTTAAAATTATATTCTTATAATTAAAAAAATATTTAAATATAAATTTATGCAATAATATTTATTTTATAAACAATTTAAAATGTTGTTTTAAGTGATGGAATATTATATAAGACAAAAAATCATCATTTATTTTTTTTACCTAAATAATTTAAAATAGACCAAACATCACATTCACCAAAGCGCACATCTGTTACATTTAAGTCTTTTGATTTAAGAATTGTTTTTGCAAACTCAAACACCATGTTGGAAAGAGGAATTTCAGACACAAACACTGATAAGCTGTAACTGAACTCCTGTAAAATAATAAAAATTAAAGTTGAACTTAAAAAATTAAATAAATAGATGAAAATATGACACCATATTTTAAGCATACCAATCTGAGTAAATATTCTGCAATGAGAATGTTGAGGGCTTGATAAGTAAGTTCCAATCGTTGCGTAAAATGTTTCTGACAATTTGGAGGATTTCCTAAAAATTTTAACTTTGTTTTAATAAAATCTATCAAAGGTTTTTATAATATTTTTAATAGAATAAAACCGTTAATGATATAAATATTAATATTTGACCTGTTTCAGCATTTTTCAGAACGTTTACAATATGCCCTCGCAAATAAGCTCTGAGATCATTTAATATACCATTTTGCTCAAATAGCTCATGTATAAACTTTTCAAAATTTTGTGAGGATTCTGCATCTTTTATATCGTCGTTATCTGATATGACATCTCTCCCATCTTCTACTAGATTTTCCATATTGTTTTCCTAACATTTACGTTTTATTCTACAGGAGTTTTTATTTATTTTTCAGTTTAAACTCAAAATTATATTATGAACACACTTGAAATTTCAAACTTCCCAAATTTTTATTTGACGTTCATTTGTTGACATATTCAGTTGCCATTGCCTACCAAGTCTGTTATTTTACTGGAATGATGAGAATTTAATGTTTTATACGTTTTTCTACAATATGTAAGTAATAATAACTTATATTATGTACATTCCTTTCAATGATATAAAGTTCCAAAAAAATATCTTAAAAATCTATGTGTTATACTTATAATATAGATATGTAAACTATAAATAACATATGTTGGCGTCCTTTTACAGACAATTGTAACATAATTTCAACAGGTTACTCAACAGTCCCTGTGGCGCAGAGGATAGCGCGTTGGACTTCTAATCCAAAGGTCGTGGGTTCGATCCCCACCAGGGATGGCAAATTTCCTTTTTGTTTTAAAATTTTCTACGAAAGTATAATTCTCTTACAATTGAAACTATTTATTGACAATTAAATATACACTTAGATGTTCTTTATTTTTACTTTCCTTTTGATAAATGTAGTTTTATGGAGAATTCATTTAACGATTCATCTATATTTTACAAATTGAATATTAAAATTTCATTTACAATATACCTTAATCTAGTAATTAAAACACGTAAGTGTTAAGGCAGTAAATATTTTTAAAACTTTAGTAAAAAATATATATTAAATAAACTTTAGTAAATAATATGAAAGTTTTATTTTATTTTTGAATGTAATATATTCATAATACTTGCTGTATCACTATATTATGTATATGAAGAGTTATTAAAAATACATAGAAGAAATTATTTTGAAAGCATTATATTTAAATTATTATTATATGGTGTTTAACGCTTTATCGTGTTTCAAACTTTATATTTATTGTTCCTTTCCTTAATGTAAAAATCCTTTTACTAGCGCCACCTAGTTGCCTTTACCAAATTCTCTGTATTTACTTAAAAATTAGTTGATTATTTTCAATATTTTAACTTACATTTTATATGTTGTAACTTTCAATATATATTATTCAATATATAATACATATACAATATTATTATTCTTGAGAAGTATTTGAAATAATAAAAGTTCTTTATATATTTACAGTACTCGATTACTGCTTGAACATCGATTAAATTACAGTACTTGACAAGTTTGACGTCATGCTTAGTTCTGACATATGTTAAGCAAATTTAATTTTGATTATTTTGACATATTGTGATATTGTTGTTACTTGGTAATTTTTTAAGTTATATTTTATTTTAAATATTCTAATAATCTTTTAAATATGAGGCGCCGTGCTGGAGTTGGAGCTATTCAGAAGCAAAGGTTAGAGCAAGAAAAATACCGAGAAAAAGGTTCAGAAATACAAGAGAATCAATTTCAACAACTGTCGAAACAACTCGAAGTTTTTAGGGAAAATTTAGAAGAATTTGCAACTAAACATAAGAATGAGATTAAAAAGAATGCTCAGTTTCGAAGACAATTTCAAGAAATGTGTGCTGCCATAGGGGTTGATCCTCTTGCATCAGGAAAAGGATTCTGGTCTGTCTTAGGTTTGTAGTATTTTATGTAAATGTTACTATATAATTAAAAAGTAAGAAAATTGTTGTAAAACTATACATCTTATAAATATCTTTTATGAATAAAATAATGTTGATTAGAAATATTTTAAACATACATTTATTTTGTATTCTAACACAGGCATTGGAGATTTTTATTATGAATTAGGAGTTCAAATAGTAGAAGTTTGTTTAGCTACAAATTACAAAAATGGTGGGCTTATTACTTTAGAAGAATTAAGAATTAGATTGATTGCTGCAAGAGGAAAGGCTAAGAAACACCAGGATATTACAAATGAAGATTTACTAGCCGCTGTAAAGAAACTGAAGATATTTGGTAATGGGTAGGTTTTGGTCTTATATATTACAGAAAATTATGTTGTCTTGTGGGCAGATTCAACCTAGTTACCCATGTACTGCCCAATTTGTTCAAAATTTTAATTTAAATCTGAAATTTTAATATTAATATATAACTACAGATTCACAGTAGTGCCAGTTGGTAAGGGCAAATGGCTTGTACAGTCTGTACCAGGAGAACTAAACTTAGACCAAACATTGGTACTACAGAAAGCTAGTGCATTAGGAACAGCTTGGGTGGCACCTAGCATTTTGACAGATGATTTAGGGTAAGTTGCTATTATATTTAATTAATTAATTATTGCTATTATATTTAAGTTCATATTATATTTTCCAAAATCAAATTTATTTATATAATATGTAAACAACTTAATGTTATATGTGATATTTAAATAATATTGGTTTTATTGTGGATTAAAGATTGTTATGTGCCTAATCTCACAGATTAATAATAGAGGGATTTTATGTTTTATTATTCCTCAAGAAGTACATAATTTTGGAGATAGTGCATGTTGACAAAGTCGAAGATTGAAATTTAAATGTTGTTGTGAGATCAAGGAAATGAAAATAATTCATTCCTCAAGTGGGAATCAAACCCACAACTGTTGTGTATGTCTTATACTTAAGTCAATGCTATTCAGGTAGCCTTCACCCTGTTCACCCTGGCTACCTGTATAGCATGTAACAGTTTGCTAAATATTAACCAATTTTCTATTTATTTTTACAGTTGGAATGAAACTAGAGCACTAAATGCACTCAATCATATGGTCAAAGAAGGTTTAGCATGGGTTGATACACAAGATACTAAGGAAACTCTTTACTGGTTCCCAAGTTTATTTTCGGAATGTGTGTCAGCTGCATGATTTATCATTTGATATTTTTTTATAATATAACACCACTGCTGACAACTCATGGCCACACTAAAGTTAGTTGTAGATGGTGCAGTTTTGATAATACAAGGCTTTACTTCAAGGCAACCACAATACATTGATTGCACGGTATTTATAAATAATATGTATGAGTAAATTTTGTACAGTAAATAAGTGGAATTAAACAACTTTCAATGTTTTGTACATATTGTTGATACTATTATTTGCTGTTATTGATACAATATAATTTTATTTAAATTGGTATTTTTTGTAAAAAAATATATATTTTTTATGTATTTTTTTAACAGAATATCATACTATAATAAAAGTTCTATTACTATTAATATTTTGTGTTACACCAATTATTATATTTAAAATATTTAAGCAAATATAGAGAAAACAATAATTTAATTTGTAATTTTTTATTGTAAATAAAATTCAATTACAAATTTCATCTTTTACTAAACTAATATTGCACTGTTTAATAACCATAATAACATAGTGTTTAACCCTGACTTTATATATAATCACATAATATATATTACTAAATAACGGCTAGTATGCTTAGATTTATATACACGGCAATGTGATACTTAGACAGCTAGTTTACAGACGGTGCTACCTTAAAATTCCAGTAGACTTATAATTTCGACACAGCTCAATAAGAGCGTATTTCTTAGTGGCCAGAGCAAGTGGTCGGAGGCGCGAATTCGAGGCTGCTACGTTCAAAGTATTATACGTTTTCCGAATTAATTTTCGTACATTTAATACACAATTACACCTTATTTAAATATGCTAAAAATATTCAATTATTTGAATAATTAAGAACTGCTGTTGCTACTTTCACAACTTGTGCCAATATATGGTAGGTTTAATTGTTTTCTTAATTCTCTATTCTCTTTATTAAGAGTTTCCAATTTCTTCTTTAATTTCTCTGTCATATCCACATATGATTCTTTCCATCTGAAAAATTGATATTTTTATTAAACTTTTACCAGCTTACTGTATTCAGCATATAGCAGGGTATTACAATAATTGTACAGTGGTAGCCCAAATTTTGCTTCATGACTAGTGTAATTCAAGGTGATTTTTCATACCTTTACCTTACCTTTTTCATTACCAGAGCAAATAAAAAGAAAAAAATGTACATATGAATATACATATACATATGAATATACATGTACATGTGTCGCTTCAACAGCCTTTTTGAAACTCCTAGAAAGTTATTTTCAAAAATTCTTTATAAGTAAGTGTACATAAGAAACTATGAATATAATCTTACTTCTTGTTGAGCTCCATTTGATTTTCCAAATGTTTATTTAATTCCATTAATTCTTCTTCTTTTGTGGAAACCATTCTGAAATTTAAAATGTATTTATTTATTTTATTATGACTACCTTTTTTAGTCGCGTTGTATCCTGTGTGACTGTTGACGCGACTGGTTGTGGATTAATGAAACTAATAGTAGGGGCGGCGAAGAGGGGACTTTGTGGAGTCATTCGAGCGCATCAGATTAAGATACTGGGGATTCCTTGTACTCGGTTACGTACTTCCACCAAATATGAGCTTCCTATGTATGGCCGCGCGTCTAGGATAAAGGTTCAGATTAGTAAAAAAAAATTGATCATCGGACATTCTCGAGCGCGTCAGATTAAGATAGGGTAAGTTAGTTACATGCTAAATCGTGTATATTCCACTAATCTGACAATTTGAGGGTGACGCAAAGGAGGGAGAGGGCTCCAAAGTTGTAAAAAAAAACGTTATCTGGACATTCTCGAGCGCGGCTAATTTTTTTTTTATTTTGAAGGGAATCATTCAAGGATTACGAAAAACATATAATCTGACAAATTCCACAAACCGAAGTAATAGAAATTGATTGATAAAGTTTAATATACCTAAGAATTGCATATATTTCTCTCACCGTATTTCTATTCCTATCGCACTCTTTTTTATTTATTGATCCCTAACTCATCAATGAAGATGATAAATTAAAAAAAATACTTGAAAAAAAAATTTTCATTCATAACGTTCTTTTAGTTACATTCTATTTCTTGAGCTTTTCTATTGATTGCGTTCAATGAATAAAAAAATTGAGGCCAGTCGTGGCGCAGTGGCACAAAGTGTGACAGTAAAACAGACTGGTTGTGGGTTCAATCTCCATTCCAGGAGATGAAATATTTATTGAAATTTATATTTCCATTTCTTCGCTCTGGTGTCGAGGCAAGACAGTGACGTTAAGTGCTGCTACTCAACACTCAATGCCTTCTAAATTTGGCAGAAAGTGGGGAACAGAGTGTCTTAACCTTACGTTCCCTCTGCCTACCCTGCTGTGTGCGGGATACAACGTGAAGCTGACTTGTTTCTTGTATTGGTTTAAAAAAATATTAATAATTGTCAGATTAAGCAAGTCCCTTCAGATAATCGTCTGATTTTGAGATATCACGTCTAGGGCATGAAGATGAACCATATATATCTTAATCTGACGCGCTCGAGTATTTCAAGATGACGATTTTTTTTTGCATTTTCAAACAACGATTACGAGCTTGCGTCACATCCAAATCGTCAGATTATTACATAAGAGCTTTTTTTTAGGTTCACTTAACACCCTCTTAGAAAATCTGACGCGCTCGATATTTTTTTTTTTTTGCCATTTTTAACTCTTACGTACGACCACCTCCACCACGGAAACTGTCAGATTAACATATTTTCATGCTTAAGAAGACGTAGGCAATTGATGATATCAATATCTGACGCGCTCGAGTATGTCCATGGAACAGTTTTTTTTTACATTTTTGAAAATCTATAACCCCTCAACCCACCGGTGAAACGAAATTTTTTATATGACATTTTTTTCTTGTTATCATCTAAGCTTTGCAACCCAATAGGTCTCCATGACGCTCGAGTGACTCCACAGTTTGCTGCTTCGCCTCCCTAACTATAAACTATCTTCATATATTATATTTTGAAATGTGACGTCTAAGAAAATTTAAGACCCTTCCTCATCCCAAGTTACACAATGTCACACTTCGTCGACTCCTTCCAGCCCATTTAATTAGTGACTTAATTTAGAGATCGCTCCTAATTTTAAGCGGTGTTTTCGTAATAAGATATATTTATGAAGTTAACCAATTATACTGACTTCTGACTAAGCTCTGTTCTAGAAGATAACATGGATTGTAGCTTGTTGATCATGCCGTGAGTTTCTTCTAAAGATTTTTGTAAATGATCTACATGTAATCTGTAAATTGAAATTATAAATTACCGTTGGTATTGATATCTATTATTATTTTAACTTAAAAATATGTTAATACTTTACTTAATTATAAACGTTTACAAAAATTTACACTAATATTATAAAGTAGGTTTGGTTAATGGCGCCAATCTCAGGAACTAGTGGTTCAAATATACAATTTATTTTAGAGTTGTATAGTTCATTTATCTAGGAAGGCTATAGGATGTATTACATCACGTTAATTGTTGTTGTTGATATTTCACAGGCACAACTCTTAGCTATTTCCATTTGACTACATGGGTAAAGCCGCAGTTAAGAGCCAGCCTATAATATATACTATTATACATACTTATACATATATACACATTAGTCATACTTTAATTCTTCAATCTGAGTCTTCATTAGATTTTCTTCCCAATCACGTCGCTTGCACTCCCTGGTATGTGTATCCTGTATCCTTTGTATATCCATTGTTATACATTGTTTCTCGCAAACTAATTGTATGTTGCGACGCTCTGATGATATCTAATAAATTATTGGGATTAAAATTAGTAATCGATTTTAAATTAATTAATTAAAATATTTAATCCTTATTTAAATGACAATTTTGAATAAGGGGTAGGTACTACAAGGTGCTATTTCAGTTACACTTTTATTTCTTTTATAGCGGTATAGCGTCTGACGCAGTGTTAAAGCGACGTACTTTATTTTCAATACCTCGTTACAAGATTGAGCGTTGAATTCCGCTACTCAATACGCAACGCCTCAAAAATTGGACGTTGTGTGGAAAACGACATGTCTAAATATTGGATTTTCTTTGCATGCTTCGTTATTTGTGGGATATACTTAGCGTGAAGCTTAAAAAAATACACACCAATTCTTGAAACATCGCCTCCAATCGTTGCTCAGCTAACGCCAATTTCGGATCTACTATGTTTTTGTCATTTTCCTGTTGCCTCAGATAATTTTCATTTGCCGTCAATAGAATTTTATTTTCCCTAATTAATTTCAACAAACCAATACAAAAATATATCTCATATGTAAATTTTCAATAACATTCGTTTTCAAGAAGTTAATTAAATAATACCTTAAAGTTTTGTTCAATAGTAAACCTTTTTCTACTAATTCCGCATCAAGATTTCTGATATGTGCAAGCATGTCAGAGACTTTTTCATTATATTTTTCTTTGATTTCATCTAATTGTATTCTATAATTTGCCTCAGTTTCACGTTGTATATTTGCAAGTGCTTGTTTTACTCTTGTTAGTTCACCTAAAATGTGGAAACGTGTATTTAAACTTTAAATCTATTTGTTTATTGAGCTATATGCTTATAGTTTATATAGTTTTTATATATCCAAACCTGTAATTTCCGAAATCTTTTTGTATGCTTCATTTTTTTGTATTGATACTAAGTCATACAATTGCAATGCTTCGGCCACCTAAAATGGAATCATAAGTGAAAATTTTTAAATATTTATTAAATTACAACAAAAGCAAATAGAATAATAATTTACTCTATTTTGTTTTGTTGTAATTCTAATAATATTATATATTGTTTCAGTTTTACGTTCATTTTCACATTTATCTTGCAATGAGCAGGGTAGGCAGAAAGAGTTACTAGTGTCGAAACACTCAGTTGTCCGCTTCGTAAATTAACATCACGCTTTCCTTGCCAGATTGAAATCATAACCATTATATTAAATATCCTATCAGCTACTGTCCCAATGCGCATGATTGCTTCTTGTAGTAAGTCTCACCTAAAACATCAATGTTTACCTAATTTATGTTATTTGTACCTTTGACTTCGCTTCTGTCTCGTTTTTTATTTTATCTACACATTCTTTTTGGCATGCAATTAATTGTAGCTTAATATTTTCATTGCTTTTTATTTCTGCTGACAAATTGACTTTGTATTCATCCAGTGTCTTTTTTAATTCTGCTAATTCTACTTTTAGCTCCTTATGTTGTTCTTGTAATGTGGCTATTTCTTTTCCTTTATTTTTTAATTCTGTTTCAATGGAATTTCGTTCTGTACTAACTTTTTTATAATTACTTTCCAACTCTACATAATCTGCAAGAGCCGTTTCTAATTTGATTTCTAAGTCTCTTTTAAAATGGTCCGGGTTCTGTGAAATATAAATATAAAGTATATTTTGTTATAAATTTATATAGAAAATGCATTTGATAAAATAATGTATGTATCTATTGCTATGTGCTGTACGTGGCAAGGTATTACATAATGGAAAATACTTGAGTGTTTATGGATTCGAATCCAGTTCCGAATATTCGCGGCAAGTAAATTTTAAATATTTTTTACTACGTTGTAATTATCTACTCTGCATGTATTGGGAAGCGTAAAATAAAATGTGAATATTAATACTTATTTTTTACCTTATTTTTATTTCCCTCTCTCCTGTTATAACTTTGATATGTTTTTAATTCAATGTCCAAGGCTTCTATGGTTTTTTGAGAAGTTTGCCATAAAACATTTAAAGAGTCTCTTTCCTGGAAATAAAAACTATTATACGACTCGTCTACTCTATAGTAACCAATCATGTATTGTATATTATTTAACTCTTTATTACTGTACATGATATAATTTTTATAGTGTTAAGGATTACTTACCTTAGTAAGTAAAATAATTTGTTTCTTTAATTCTTCAACTTCCTCAGATTGATTATAATCATGAGCTTGCTGTGCATTTTGTAATTTTTCTTTTAAAAGGCTGCCCACTTGTTGAGATAGTTTTTGATTATCGGCAATCAAAGCTCGTACTTCTTGTTCAACAACTAATTGATTTTGCTAAAATAAATAATAAATGCGAAAAAGATGTAAGATTTTTAAAGGTAATTTTAGGATAGTTACTCACTCTATAGAATTGAATTTCTTTTTGTAAAGCATCGACTGTTGAATTATCTGCTGTTTCCATAATTTTGTTTTGTTTCAAATCAAATAATAAATAAGTAGAGGATGTGATATTTCACCATGATAAGATTGAATCTTGCACGCGGTCTAAAGTTTGCAATTCGCGCGTGTATACATGATTTTGTTGCTTAGCAACAGTCCATTATGAGAAATGTAGGCATTTTAATTTCTTAAATTGTTTGCTGAATAGAATTAGTCTGTTAGTATAATACCGAAGACGTATGGTATTATGATTTAATACGCAATATATTTTTATTACGTTGTTGTATTTCTTTCTGCTTAGTTTGGCATGATTCTAAAAGTTAAGTGAATAATTGCTTAGTTTTTGAACGAGATTTGCTGTCCGATTGTCATTTTGACAGTGACAAATTATTTAATATTTTCAAAACCCTGCCCTACCCTAATATAATAATGAAAATTATCAGTTAAATTATACATATTTTGAAAATGTTAATATAAAGATTTTATATTTACACTGCAAATCGTCTGAAGTACTTTATATCACTATGAGGTTATTTAACGAATGTTAAGAGTTTATATGCTCAAATTGTAATATAGTACGATATTTTTGTTGTGCTTTATTTTTTCTTCATTTTTAGCCTTTACATTGATATAAGAGAGGACCAGTGGCCATTAGTATATGATGAGAAGTATAACGTATCTTTTTGTGGCTTTGAGAAGCTTCACGTATTTGATGCAAAGAAATGGCGTAACATAATAGAGGTACGAAAATATTAATATAAATAATCGAACATTAAATTGTTTCGTTCAATGCTTTAACCAACTAAATTTGGATTATGGCTATTCATGTATATTTTAATTTATTTTTAGCATTTGATTGATGCAAATTTCATAACAAAGGAATGTTTAGTGAAACCTCTTGAAGCAAAAGAGAATGAACTACTTTTGGTTCATACAAAAAAGTACTTAAAATCTCTGAAAGTGAGTATTGAACATATAAAAAATACTATCCAATATTAATTTAATATTAGACATTTGAAATTAATGTTATGATTAACATGTATGTACATTTTCAGTGGAGTTGTAAAGTGGCAATGATTGCAGAAGTGCCAGTAGTAGCATTTGTGCCTAATATACTTGTTCAACATGCTTACTTAAAGCCAATGAGGTAAATATAATTGAAATGTGTGACCATAATATAAACATTTTTTACCTTGACAATATATATAACACTTAGCACAGTAAGCAGAGAGAATCTAGTATATATTATTATTATAGTAATCTAGTAGATATTATTTTGTGATTGGCAGAACTCCATGCAGTAAATTTTGAACTCACAACCATTGCATATACAGTTAGGAGCTGTGTCTTTACAATTATAATTTAAATATGTTATATTAAAATCACCTTTTTGAGTTAATTTTAAATAATTACGTTACTTTTAACTTTCTGATAAGATTACAAACTGGTGGATCGATATTAGCGGGAAAATTAGCATTAGAGAGAGGCTGGGCTATAAATGTGGGTGGAGGCTTTCATCACTGTAGTGCAGCCAAAGGTGGAGGATTCTGTGCATATGCTGATATCACTTTACTGATAAGAAACCTTGTTATAAATTGTAATGTGCAGAATACTATGATTGTTGATTTGGATGCTCATCAAGTAAGCTGTGTTCTGAAGTAATTGTTTATTATTTTAATTATTAAATTATTTGAATAACTTTGCATTTTGTCACTCTAGTAATTAAAATTTAAATTTCTCCAATTGAGATCGAAACCATAGCCGATCGTGTATATAGTCGTACTCTTGTGAAACTTGCCAACAAAAATGCGAAAACATAAAAAAAACTTATAATAAAAATATGTATTCTTTTTTTAGGGTAATGGTTACCAACGTGATTTCCTCGGTGTGCCAGAAGTGTATATAATGGATATGTATAATCGTCACATATATCCTAGAGATGAAGAAGCTAAGAGAGCTATTAGGCGGAAAATAGAACTCGGCAACAAAGTGGAGGATTTGGAATATATGCTCAAGTTGCGCAAGTATGTTGTGAATATTATAGTGACAAATTATTTGTTGTGATACAGTGGGATAACATGATGGTTATGGGTTCAATTGACATTGAGTGAATGTGGCTTTGAGTTCCACTACTCAATATGCAATATTCTAAATTTGAGTGGAAAATGAAGAGCAGACTGTCTTATACAAGGCTATCGCTGTCGCTGTCTACTCTGCTATGTGCAGTATAAAAATATTATACATTACAATATTTTTTTAAGAAATCAAATTGGTACAGTTTTTACTTGCCCAATGTTCGAGATATCATGTGGTGATCGACTTGTAACCATCATATTTATATTTTTTGAACATAATTTTAAATAAATTTCAGGAACTTAAAGGCAGCTCTTAAGGAGTTTAAGCCAGACATCCTAGTTTACAACGCTGGCACCGATGTATTGGATACAGATCCACTCGGACATCTGAGGATAAGTGAAGTTGTAAGTATGTTTTATTCATTCTGAAACTCAATAACAAGCCTATATTTATTTTGATAAGCTTTTTATTTTGATTATTTAAATTGATTTTTATAATTTGTGAAGTGTGTGTTCGAGAAATTAACGATAGCATGTCATGTTGTTATCACTTATGTTCCCTCTCTACCTACTGTGCTATATGCGGGATACAATGTAAAAATAAAAATATGATATTTTTTTAGGGTATTATAAAGCGAGACGAATTCGTATTTGAAACATGCAAAGAGCGAGACATTCCTATAGTAATGTTAACAAGCGGTGGCTATTTACGTAGAACTGCGAGGATCATAGCTGATTCTATCATTAACTTGAAGAATAAAGGCCTTATCGGAATTGAACCTAAGACCATTGATAATGTGGACAACGAGAAGTAATAATATTTTATATGTAAGGTAATACTACCTTCTGGTGTCTATTATTAAAATCACAAAATCTGCCAAGTAGTTTTAGAAATCTGATTATTCTTGTTTTATACTATGTTACGGTTGGCATTGATTGTAGTTAATAAAATTCTATTGTGTAAAGGGGTAAATATTCAGAAATATTTACCCCTTCAACTTTTTTTAAAGTCCACACTAGGAATAGAAAAACATATATATTGCTCAAATGGTTTCCATGAAGCTTATGTTCGAGTCATGCTACATTTTTTTTAATGTATTTTTCAAAATATTTAGTCCTTTTCATATTAAAGTATGAAGTATTTAAAGTGGTGTAATTAATTATTTACAAATAATAACCGTTTTTCGGTCTTATAATCATCATTTAATATTATATTATTTATCTTTTTAAATAAATAATTCTGTCATTTAAATGACATTTATATTTTTTTATTAAATTTTGTGGCAAGCACAAAATACTTTTTAAAAATTATGAACGTATTCTAAATATCTTGAAATAAAAGTACCTATTCTTATACAAAGTATATGTTTTTGTTAAAAAAATCTCACATGTTTAGTTTATTTAGAACTTTATTATTTCTTTTGTGGAATTGAATATAATACTTGTGTATTTTTATTTTTCTACAATTATTTTTATTTTGATAGTTTTTACTCATTAGATATTTATTCATTAAAATATTTTTTTTAAGAATTTTGTTATACATTTTAATTTTCAATGTTATTTGTATTATATTTTAATTTATTATCTATAATAAAAAGCGCGGCGATTAACACGCATTGAAAATCGGCCGGTGCGTGTGGATGTGTTAAATAAATATTTAATAATTGTGATATATTCGTAGCAGTATTATTAATTGGTTGTGTTAATTTTTTTAGTACTTTAGTTACTTTTGGATTAGTAGCTAATACCTATAGTTATAATTTTTTAATAAAAAATGTCTTAAGGTTTTAGATGGTAGTAATGTTATATATATTAATGTTATAATCTTAAAATGTGTCAAAAATTAACCATCTTGCCAAAATGATTTAGAAAATTTTAAAATGGTACCTTTAAAACTAAATATAATTTTAAATGTATACAACTTCAATGTGTGTTATAAAGAAGTATTTCTTGTGTGTGTAGAAAAGTAATAAAGCCTCTAGATATTTAAGAGTTTGACTGGAAATGCTATGATTGTAGGTTCGATTCTCACTTCAGAGGAATACCTTGTTAAATTCTCCGCTCTGATAAGACAAAGCGCATCGTTAAATTCTACCATTCAACACCCAATTTCTCAAATAAAAATCTATTGTATCATATAGATATAGGTACTATGTACGAGTACACATCATCTAGAACCTATGTCTTGTCTTAAACGTGGTTTCCATCGCGGAAGAGCAATTAGCGGGCAAAGATCAGGCGAAACGGAGTCCTTTTAAAAAATATTGATATTTCCAACAGCAAAGAATTTCGTATTTTGTAATTACTTCTCTCCGCTCCCTAGAACTGAGCTAGTTCATTTTAACTATTGCTCGCTCGGTCCTCTCCGCCCAACAATTTTTTGGCGGAAATATATGTATGCAGTTTACTGCGATTTTAATGTAATCTTCCTTAATAATGATATAATAATTATATAGCTATATAAGCATTAGACACGACGCTAAAACATTTCTAAAGAAATAAAATTTTCTTCAGAAATTAATAATCACTAAAGAATTAATAGTAACTTGTATGTAAATTGTGTTTTGTTATCCATTAGTTTAGGATTTTTGGGATCATTTATTTATTTAGTTCTTATTATGCTTATTTATTTTATAAGTCATATTCGTACTGTTCTATTTTCATACATATAGGTATAGAAACATTTACTATTGAGAATTCCATTGAAGTCTCGGAACTTTGTCAACGAATGAACATAGTTCAAAAAGTTCCAAGTTTTTTTTATGTTTACCTCTATCATTGGGACTTATATAAGTGATAAGATTTCGTTCCCTATATAAGTGAGACATTTTGTCAGGTCGGGACGGGTTTCGACGCGTATGTTTCCAGAAATATATACATTAGTGATTGGAGTTAGTTGGAATTGGAAATTTTATAAGAATATATGAATCTTGTGAGTATATATTATATGTATCTTAAATGTGTGTATGTATATAAATCTCAGGTAGCGTCGTGTAATGCCTAAAATGTTTGTAAGCTTATACTTCTAGTCTAATATTAGATGTGATCTATATTATATTGTGATACTCATACTTCCAAAGAAATCTTTTGAAATAAAACTGTTTTCTTCATAACTTTTGTTCTTTTATCCCGCTAATGTTTTAAATTGCGTTTTTCGTGATTATGAATTATCGTAAAACGTGATCGTGATTTTAAAAAGTATCGTATAGAGAAAATAATTGATAAGTCACTTTCTATGTGCTAGTTGAATAATTTTTTGTCAAACTAGTCTGCTAATATTATGTGGTATTTTTTTAGTAGCTTCACCCTCTATCACGTATACAGGAGAGAAAGCAGAAGGAACCTATTGTCAAGATATTTATTACGTTCCTTTCTACTCCTTCAATATATGAGATACGAATGGGATTCGAACCCAAAACTGTAGCGTTCACAATCAATACGCAGTGCCGCTGTGTCCTGACGGCCTCAGCAACTAATTTAATAACAACTTTACCATCTACTTTACTTTACTTGAATCTTAAACCACTGTGTCTAGTCAAATTTGAATAGTGCTTCCAAAAAAATACAAAAAACAATTCAAAAACAATTTATTCGACTACAAAAAAATATAACATCGAAAAACAAAACAATGGGGTAGAATTTTTTTTATTCATCTAGTAGTAGTATTAAATTGTGAGTAATAATCGTCAGTTGGAATATTATTATTGACGACTTCCTTGAAATATTTTTCTTTCTCTTTCTGCTGAAGCGCTAAAAGTTGGTTCTCTTCCATCAGTTGACGAGCAATTTCCCTGTTACAAAAATATATAATAGTTATAACAATAATTGTACATTGTTATTGTAGAATAAATCTATATAAAACAAATTAAAGTTGCTTTATGGAAAAGTTTTTAAGCAAGGTTATCTCATACAGCAGTAGACACAGTCATAAGTTAATCACACACTTTCATAAGTTAATTCTTAACAAAAAATGGTACCATCGAGGTTCTTTCAGGCAATTTTTAAAATGCAGAATTGTGTTTTGCCATTAAATAGTCAATTTGTTTTTTTTATTAATAACCCTGTAGGCAGAGGGATTAAGATACTTCCGTTGCCTACTTTCCGTTGCCGAATTCTGGAGACGTGTTGAGTGGTGGAAACCGATGCATACCTTGTTACCAGAGCAAACAAATGAAAATCAATTCATTTCCTCGTGTGAGAATTTTAGTTGTACACTTGTGCCCCAGAGGCACGACTGGCCTCAGTTTATCTGAACACAAAATAAATATCACGACGTACCTATGTTTTCTTTGTAGGTAGTTAAGTGTGGAGTACCTTTACAAACGCGGGAAATGCATATAGTTGTACCTTCCTATAATAAATTTAGTATTTACCTTCGTTTCCTTTGGTTCTGTATATCAAGTGTAGCGACCTCTCTCTGTATGGACTTCGCCAGCGCTTGCCATTCTGCCTCCATTCTCTCTTCTGCTTCACGCTTTTCCTATATTTACATATTTATGTTAAAAATATTATTCAAATAATTCATCGAGAAAAGAAAACATATGTACTAATAGCAAATTGCTTTAAACAAAATTCTGTTCACTCACTTTAGCTGCTGCCATTTGTTCTTTCTGCGCGGCGTAGAACTTTTTCAATTCTTCTTGATTCATACCTTTGTACATAAATCCGATTGCCCTGAAGTAATATATATTTTTATATTAAGCTCCACGTTTTTTCCCCGCATTAGCATAACAGGGAACTAAGTGTTAAGACATTCCGTTCTTCTCTTTCCGCACAATTTTCGAAACTATGCGTGGCGGAACTCAACGCCGTGAACCTCTGAGTTTTGCGGTCACGAGGAAAACTTAAAATTGTGCAATATACAAGAGGTCGCGGATGCAAAACATATGATATTTAATTTGTTTATTGGCACTTTATGTTTTAATACCTATTATTTCCCAGAGCACTCTTGGCCACATCGGGGTTCTCCGTCAACATGTCAGATGTGAGGTTGTTGTACATTTCCGCCGCGTTGTCGGCCTCCTCTTGTTCTTTCATTATTACTTCCAGTTGCTTTTTCTCTGCTGCCTGGTTTACGATTTAGGATGTTTTTAAAGCTATTAAACTATTATAGTTAATATAATAATATATTTTATTTTTGCGATTATTGCAGTTTTTAAATGAATTTCCTTGCCAAAATTAGTCGCGTATATTTTGTATTGAACATTTTCTCACGGTTAGA
Source organism: Heliconius melpomene rosina (assembly GCF_056956725.1). NCBI lineage: Eukaryota > Metazoa > Arthropoda > Insecta > Lepidoptera > Nymphalidae > Heliconius > Heliconius melpomene. The sequence continues at coordinate 13,140,269 of NC_140401.1, forward strand.
CCCGTGACCACTATAAATATAATAATATAAATAATCAGTATAAAAATAGCAGTACTCGGTAAGCGTCTGCGATGATCTATTAATATTTAATCTCTGGTTTAATTAGGCAACAAGCAACATACAATGTTTCAGTCAGTGTTTTAAAAGTCGAAAATTAGAGAACACTGACAGGCTATATTCTCTATGATTCTTTGCCTTCCTAAAGCAAGGGGTGTATAAATCATAGATAAGTTAGAAATGCTTTACAATAAAAATAATTTGAACTAATTACCAGAGCCTCATTGTATCGTAGATTGGCTTGACCAAGTCTATAGCGGCATTCTCTCTCCAGCTTATCCAGTTCACCGGCACGAGCGTCTCGGGATCTTATCGCCATCTACATAGAATAAAAAACGATAATATGTACATACATATTACAAATTTTATTTTATAAGCCTAACTTAACAATGCATATAGTATTTTTTATTCACGAGAAAAAAAACAATATTTCTTTGGGACCAATTTAATCTAAAACCTTGGATCAAAATTACAAAGATCGTAACTCAATGAAACGAGTCTTAAAATATTTCTTATATAGATTTACGATTATCTCGAGTTACGTGTGGTAAATGCCTTGTCAGACGCGATTGCATTTTCCATTAAACATGATCATCAAGGATAAAGTTGGCTTTTAAAACATAATTTGTTATACCTAATTTGTCGATATGAAAAAGATCAATTAAGATAATATTTCTTGGAACATAATATCTATATTAATATACTCGGTACATATATTAAATGACTTTTCGCAGTAGAATTTGATGGGCTATTAGATGGATGGGTACATGGCAGGGTTTATTCTTGATTATGTCTAAAAAATATCTAATAATATTATAGTTTATAGTTGAAAAAAGAGTGATCTAACACTCTATAGGTGTAGAAAGATAGAGAATATACATAAGTTTTTTTTATGTTAATACTATTAAGTAAAAAAAATCTTAAATATCTATTTTATTTTATAAAGTGAAATGATAATAAAAAAATGACAGTTCAATCCTATTAGACGAAATTAAAAATATTTGTGGTCTTTCACTACGTTTTTGTTATTTAACACACAAGTAAGAACACAATACGAAGGAATATAGGTATAACGTATACAGATTAAGGGGGGGGTAGGGTATTGAAGGCAGAAAAAAACAGGGTTTTACAGATTTTTTTTTGGGCGTACAGTGAAAGTAAATTTATTTCTGATTATTGTATATTAAAGAGTAGTAATTCAACTATATTCTGTGAAATATTGGTTGAAAAATATTGAAAATTGACCGAACGGCAGCAATTTTTCGCAGGCGCCTCAGAAAAAATACATTTTGCGGTGCACGTCATACCTCAGCACTGGATCATCTGAAATGAAATAACCAAAGTTTTTCTTTTAATTTTTATGTCCCTCTAGGTATCTCTGTCGAGTTTTTCCATTTTATTAAAATTTTTGTACTTTTTACAAGACATGAAAGTGAAAATACTGATTTTTGGCCTAAATTCATGACTATTGTTTTTAATAATAAAAATAATAAAATCAAAAACGAAAAAATCTCAACAGGGTTACCTCATAAATGATGTAAGGAAATACTGTAAAAAATTTGAGAACGATCGGTTAAATAGATTTTGAGATACAGAGGGCACCGACTCAAAAAACATCGATTTGAGAAAAACACGTTTAAAGATTTTCGTAGCGAAAAGACCCTGATAAAACTTAGTAAGCTATTTATTTTTTATTTTACTCACATAGAATCATCAATGCCGGGTCCATAGAGTATAGAACTTTCGTCAAGAATGTCCAAAGCATCTTTTTAATCAAGTCTGCGGCGAATTCTATCATTTTTAGCGGTTTCAACTGCTCGCTCATCTGCTCTGTTCATTCGAATATCGTCGGTTAGAAGCGCCCATCCATGACAACTTGGACCAGTACTGATTCGCATCTCTTCTAGGAAGGTTAATTAAGCTTTACAGCGTTTCATCGTTTCTTCGTTTATGCGGAGGAACTATTTTTTTAGCTTGATACAACTTTTTACCAGTCTCCTTTCTACACTCTCTGGAAACTCTTCTCGGCATTTTGCGAACAACAAAAATATCACAACGAAATAGAGTAAGAAAATACAACACGACTGTACTGTACTGACACTCCGCGTCTGCTTCGAAAATGAAGCAACACCAGGTACCGTTACAACGACCCTGTCTAAGACTTTTCTGTAAATTGCTTAGGGACAATAACAAAAGAGATTTAGAAACAGCTCAGGTAGTCGTTCGAGACACACCTACTTCCAAAGCTATATCTTTGTGAGTTTTGCTTCGATTGACTTCCTATTAACAGACAACATTCTTGAGTTACTGTACTTTCATAATATGCAATAAAAAAAAAACACTTTTTTTGAACCCTCAAAACCCTACCACCCCCTTAAAAAATGTAAAAATAATATGTATACAGTAATTTCATCACCATGTATGCAGCTTCAGCTTGCTTCCGTTCCTCCTCAGCGGCTTTGCGCTCTTGGACCTGCTGTTCGAGCCACGCGTTCTTTTGTGCTGCCATTATTTTTTTACGTTCCTCGTATTCCAGATCTTCGCCCTCGAATCTGAAGAATTAAATAAAGATTCGAATGTATATTATGCACCGTTTAAATTTAGTCTTGTTAATCTAAAGTCCATTTCATTGTATTTATTTTATACTTTCTTATTTTTAATTGTCTTTTTTCTTTATAGACTTACTCAAAAAGATGTTGGAAAAGATATGATATCAAATTAATAATTATATCTTTATACTTGTATTATCAAATTAGTATTAAAAAACCTTTTTAACATTTTGTATTTTTACTTTTCTAAATTTTAATTATAGGGAAAATTTATAAGATTAAAGGCCGACTGGAATTGTAACCGTTTACTTTTTTTTAGTTAACCACCGGTACCTAAGTAGTCTCGTGTATTGCCCTGAATTATTTCTAGATCTTGCAACCAGTAAAGCCATATAAGTAATATTAATTAATAGTTAATCCTATTTAATTTATCAATTAGCGTTTAATCTTCGCGTATCTTCTGCTTTTTGTGGAGTAGGCTGAAGGAACCTACTGTTAAGTCTTAAGCTCTTAGGTCTTGTTATATGTAGATCACATTAGAAAAAAAAATAGAAATATAAACTTTTTTTTTTCAAATATAAATAATAGCTAACGTTCATTTGATGCTGCCTACATTTTTTCATTAAAAAAACAAATAAAAATACTGAGTATATTTTTTTTACTAAATCCAACGATATTACGTAAAAGATCTTTACTTTTGAGCACTGGATAGCCCGAGCGGTTCCCCGTCAGAGGCTCGCGGCGGCATTTGCAGCTTCAACGAATTGGGATTATTTAGATCGTATTCCCGACTGTCCTCCTTGCGTTGGTATTTCTGACGGAATTCGTCGATCTCGATGTTTATGCGACGTCTTTCCTAGAATGTTAAACGGTAATTATATAGTATTTTACGTAAGTATAAAAACAGTTTTTAAATTAATTTCTATCCAGCGACTATTTTGTGAATTAAAGAAATTACAATAAAACAACCCCTTAGAGGATTTTTTAAGGGTCATAATCAGAAAAGTGGACATTTTCGAATTCGTAACGTAACTGATAAGTAACAACACTGATAATGTTTGTTACGAAACTGATGATATAAGGCATTATACACAACAAAGTAAGGATATTATACGAATAAAACTACTGTTGTTTTTATTTAATGAGACACAAATTAAAATTTTAAAGATTCAATCGTTGAATTAACAGATTATAAATGTAAGAAAACATAACAAAGTGACAATATTAACAATATAATAATGCTAGTTCGTAACGTAATAAACTTCTATTTCTAGTTAGAGATCACAAAGTTAATGATAAAATTAAATCCACTTTAAAATATATCAAAATATGAGTCGTTATCACGGGAATTAAGTTTAATTCTTTGTAAGTGTTTATTCCGCATATCTTCATATTTAATAGGATTGGTCTTTTTAAGACGTTCTCTATATTTTATGTGTTTCAGCATTTGACATAGGAGCCATGACGTTTACTGAAAATAAAAAAATATTTATCAATAGATATTTAATAACATTTTATGTTTATTGTTTAGATCTTTAACAACGCTAGTACAGAACTTATTTGTTTTTAAATAAAAGCTTCACTCACTTGAACTACATATTTATTAATTCACTATCTCCAGAGAAAAAAATAATAATTACAAAATCACAACTAATTTCAGGAAGAATAAAAAAATGTTTTTAACTAAATCGGTTAAGCCGTTTCTGAGATAAGCGTGCACAAACACATTAGACAAACAAGCAAACAGGCAAAAAACTTAAAAATCATTATTTTTGGTTACTTTACGTTATCAAAAGTCACCAATTATTTTTTTCATATGCCAGCAATTTTTTTTTATATACATATCTTCCGATGGTAACGTAATTATGAACTAGGCTTCATATTTTCTCAGTTTCGTTACGTAACGAAATATAACGCAATTGAGAATAAAGTCTGAGAAATTCTAACCTTTTTAAATATTTGCTCATAAGCCACGTGTTGCATGTGTAAGCACTGAAGTTCTTTTTTGAGATTTTGTAAAAAGAAGGAAATAACATAAACAAGAAAACGAAATTATAGAATACTTACCAAAATAAAAGCCGTTTATAACCCTGAGATGTAATTTCACGCATTCACTCTAAAACATTTGAACCCCTCTACTGCTGCGAGAACACTACTGGTTGTAGCTACGACAGCATTGACTTTTAGAATTATGGTGCCACAATAAAAACTAATATTAAACACCATCCAAAATAATTGCATTCATAATTTAATTGTACGTTACTAGCCCTGAGTAACAAAAAAGACAATATTTTGGGACAAATTTACTTAATTCATATATATTATTTATTAAATAATATATCAATAAAAGTACTTTTGTTTAATATTTTGCATAAAGTAAAGTAATATAAACATATCTGAAATCAAATAAAACCATAAACATTCGTAACAAATCAATTTTTAAAAAGTAAAGTGGTGAATGGGACACGAAAAATTGTATGGAAGCATTTTGAAAAGTTTTTTGCAACTAACAAAAAATACTATTAATAGCCATAATACATTTAAAATATTACAAAAATCTTTAAGTTAATAAGTAAATTTATCGTAAATGGCAAAATATTTAAATTATCTTTAAAATTGTATTTTTAAAACGCATTCAAAGTAGCGGGACAAGAAAAGACACAAAATGTACACTTTTTCTGATTATGACCCTTAAACATTTTTTAAGATAAAAGTATATTTATTTGAAAAAGCTATTAATAAAGCGATACTTCTATCTCCCTAGCTTCGAGGACAACAGCGAGGTTACTATCTTTAATCATTTGTTGAGCGAACGCTAAATTCTTTCTTTCTTGTTCTTCTCGCTCCACCTTCTTTTCTTCTATTTGTCGTTCCAGGAATGGAAGGTCCACCTGTTAAAAATATATAAAATAATTATACTCTACTTAAGAATAATGGACAAACATGTTTATTGGAAGACCTACATGCTTGTTATTCTTGTCCTCGTCCGGCGAATATTTATGCTTAAAACTTTTTGACATAACAAAAAGTGATTTTAAAGTTTTCCATTCAGCAAGCAATGTTTTTAATTTGATAGAAAGTAAATATAAACGAAATTTAGTTTTTACGTGGGCTTACAATTCAAAAACTCAAAACAATAAAAAAATGCTAGTGTAAGTTAAGTTTAAGATATTTTTTTCTTTTAGTTTTGATATCAACGAAACAAAGCTGTGAGTGAAAATAAGAATAAATAATAGACTTAGGTAATAGGAAAAGAAGTAATGTTTCACTAGTTTCTGTCTACTTCGCAAGTAAAAGTTTGAAATTGAATAATGCACTTCGAAATTCGTAATCCTATAAAGAAGTACAAAGTACCAAAGCAGCATTTGAAATCAAAGCCAGCTTCCCTAACGAAGTTTAGCTCTACAGCGGACGAGCGTGATATTTTTGGAGTCAGTACAGAAAGGAAATTGTGTTTGCATAGATCGGAAACTGATTTAAAAACAACAAGTATGTACATGCTGTATATATTATAGATATTGTATTTGTAACATATATTAAATTAATTGAAATTCATATAGTGAAGTGGTGAAAACATTCACAAGTCGTAGGTCATAAATTCAAATTAGAGTAAAAATTAATATAAATATTGATTGATAATGATATCATCCTAATGCAGGAGAAACAAGGTAAAAAAATAGACTGAGAGTTCGATCTCCGCCGAATTCTGGAGATATTGCGTGTTTAGTGGCGGATTTTAACGCAGCGCTGCCTCGTTACTAGAGCTAGGAAATGAAAAAAAAAATGTTCATATCCTCAAGTGAGAACCGAACATACAACTTGTCACGTTTAAAGTCATACGCTCTTTCCCCTGCGCCATAATGTCAACCATCCCTTAATATTTAATGCCCTTACCCCAATTTTTCTATTTCTGGCGTTAAAAATACGAGATCTCCTCTCCAACTCGCATTGTCTCCTTCGCTCTCTGTTCTGAGCTTCTTTGCGATCCTGGGCGTTCGTAATTTGCAGCTTCATCATTTTGAGGCTTTCATACAATTATTTTTACCAAATGTGAGGGAGTTATAAAAATTTTGACGGGATTAATGATTTAACAAATTCCGTTGCTATAGCAACATAGTATCATATAATTTTTGGAATGTAAAATAAATGAATCTTTAGGTAAGATTCGATACATGCTTGTATTTTTACATATTTATATATTTATACTTAATTTTATTAGCTTCACGCTGACATTACATTACATTTATTTAAAAAGAATCACATTTGTTTTTCATAAAAAATATTATTTAAGCAAAAAAAAAAAACAAAAGAAAAACTACCATAAACCAAACAATTTTCAGCTGCGGCAACACTGAAAAATGCGGCAATGTGCGTCGTTACAATACTAGCGCCTAGCGTATAGTATAGTAGTAGTAGAGTCGAGAGCGCGAACGAGGCATTCGCTTGATGAAGTGACCTCGTGACGACGTCTGTTACGCTACAGCTTACATACGGAAAATCTACGCGATCGTAAACAAACATATTCTAAAACAAAACTAAAACAGTGTTTTCGTGACTAAACGTTAAGAAAAAAATATGTAAAAACACATATATACTGTGTAATGTGTTAATAATATGACAAGTGTGTTAAAAAAATCAAGAGGTACTAAAGGTAAATCTGAATCCATGCAAGAAGATCTGCCGGCGAGATGGTCTGCGTCCAGGGCCCACAAGGCCGAGGACGCGGCCAAGCTGATCAAGTACATCGATGACAATGTTATTGGCAAGGGGAACTCTTTCTGTGGACCGTTCGGGAGGCGGAAAGGTAAATATAGTTTTTTTTAAATAAATTATAATATATTATTGAGCCAGCAAAATTGGACGCAATAAAACTTTATAATTAAATAAAAATTCTAATATGTGATGCTTTTATAAAATATGTAAATTGTATTAGTGGTATTTAGGTATAGCATGTGATTTTGCTATAGTAACAGCTGTCGAAAACGTTTATAATAATATTATCTAGAGTTGTTTTGCGGAAGCGCGGCTACTCGCTCGTAACTAAACTTAAATATTTAGTTGAAAATTTAAATATTTTCTATGAGTATATGCCACTTTGACGTACATTACTTTAATGTGATGTTTCAGAAATAGTCAAAACGGTACCTCCTGTGAGATTATTTTGGATAAATTTGTCATTTCGTTCTTTCACGTCCGCGTACTCGTATATTTTTTAAAATAAACTGCGATTATGTAATAAAACTGAAACTGCGTTTTTATTTAATTTATTTGCAACACCTGTAAGATATGGATTTTAAACAATTTAAATTTTAATATCTTAATCCGCCAATGTTTACTGCACGTCAATGAATAATTCAAATATTTTAATTTTAAAACTTAGTCACATAAGGGGTCACACTACAGTCTCGTTTAAAAATACTTTTCATAATTTTTTATTATACTAAAAAGATATTAAAAAAAAAAAGAATATTACTTTTAAAAATACACTTATATAAATATCTAATGATGTCCTTAGTGCAGCGTTGATTACTCACAATAGCATTCTGTATTATGCAATTTTTGCATTTTAATCATTTGCATTACGCAATCGTATTTACTATCAGCAAGGACTACAGAATGATATTTTAAATCACATTCTTAATAGAAGTTATATATATTATCTATACTTAAATTTATAAAGCTGGGAACTGTGTTTGGTTGAGTCCGTTAATATCAGGAAATACTATTGATACGAATTGAACAATTCGTTTAGTTTTCCATAATTTAAATGGAGTATGAAGGAAGATTATAGGAAGATGGTATTTTATCTGAAATGAGTCATTTTTCATATACAACGAAAAGTTATTTACATTAGATGATCCGAGCGAACCCACAGGTATAAGCTAGTGAGTCTGTTTAATTAATTTGTTTATACAGTCTCTACTCGTATATAAAATTGGGCAGCAACTCAAGTGGCATTTATAGCCCTATTGTCCTTCATAATGGTCATTAATTATATTCGACATTGAGAATTCGCATTTATTATTGTTTTTATTGTGTTTTTGTGACTCTTTTAATATAATGTGACATCGTTTGTTGTTTTATTAAATAAATACTAAAGTTGTACAAAAGTAGGGTGCGGGTTAGTGTTCGATTTTTTTATATAAAGCGTATACAGCTTAAACCTAGCTTTAAAAGTCTCTCGCTAAAGACATACTACTGTTTTGAAACATTTTCAAACTGAGGCGGAAGCCACGCTATGCTTTGTAACCAGAGCGAGCAAATAACAATAATCCATTCCCTTGAAACGAAATCGAACCCATAACCGTCATGTTTACAGTCAAACTGTTCCAATACACCACGACGCCGTTTAAAATGTTTTCAGACTTATTCGTAAAATAAAATTAAATGTTTTAAATTCCCGATTTATTTAATTATACACACGTCGTCACGCTCAGGCCGCATACAGAGAGTGTGGAATCTAAAATAGCGTTTATCGCGCATTCGTCCTTGATATAATTCGGCGATCAATTACTTACATGTTTTGAGTTAGCACAGCTATTATTCTTTAGATCGTTTTGGCAATGTCTAATGTTGATTCGTAAATAGATACTGTTTTTAAAACAATGCTGTATTTTTTTTAACATATATCTCGCGTCGGTGAAAAACGGAGAGATTAATCATATACTAAATAATCATATACTAACTAATATATTAAATTAATCATATACTAGTAGTATATGCTAAGACTACGAGTATATGATTAATCTTTCCGTTTTCTTCTTTTTATTTATTTTGATATTAATATCAATGTGGAGCACAACACCGTATGTTTTGTATCTACAAGACCGAATGGATGTTTTTTTAAATATAAACATAGAACTAGTGTGAATCGAACCCATAATCATCGTGTAAACGTAAACACTTGGCCACAATGGCGTCGACTACTACCAAAGGAAAAATAGATAAACTATTTGTATAATAAGTCCAGTACAAATAATTTTATTTTTTCATTGTTTTTAATTTTACTTGGTTATATTTGTTTTAATGTCTGTTATTGTAGAATTTATGTGCCAAATATATCAATTTACAATTGCTTTCCAAAATAAAGCTAATTTGTTTTTACATTTCATATAATAGATTACAATAAACTAAAAAAATAATATAAAATATTCAGCATAATATATGATTATCTCGAGTTCATTAATCTTTGAACGGATTTTTTCCTCGTATGATGTTAAGAAAAAACTCGGGTGAAAGGCATTCTCCGAAAAAACAGGTTTCGTCGTTGTCAGGGACCGGGGAGTCCACAATGGTCCTCGTGGAAGATGATCGAGTGCTAAAATAGATCTTAACGTGTATGTGTACAGATTATTTTTCCTTGGCCATAGATCCCTTCGTTACACTTCACTTCGTTAAGATTTAACTGCTGTTTTTTAATAGCTTTTTTCCTTTCAGAATACTCCAGACTTTACTTTTTCGTTTTAAGAAAGTTTTCCTATTATTGTTACATACGTTTTTTTCTTATTTCTCTACAGATACAATTTGTATAGTTGGTAATTAATGAAATTGATATTTCGACGAAATTAATGCTGTTTTATTTGCATTATATAAAAGTAATTGAGTCCATGTTCGATAAGGGAATCAATTTAAGACAATATTTATAAAAATAATTAATTAGATATACTTAAAAAAAAAATCAATTAAATCAGCTTCACGCTCTATCCCGCACACAGCATGGTAGGCAGAGGGAACCTAGTGTCAAGACACTCCATTCCCCACTTTCTGCCGAATTCTGGAGACATTGCGTGTTAAGTGGCAGAACTCAACGCCACGCTTTGCCTCGACACCCAAGCGTAGAAATGGAAATATAAACGTAAATAAATATTTCATTACCTCGAGTGGGGATCGAACCCACAACTGTCGCGTTACAGTCTCACCATTGTGCCGCTGTGCCACAACGGCCTTACTTAATTAGATATTTTGAATGATTGCATACATTTTTTCTCCTTCTTGTATCTTAAATCTTTTCTCCTTCTTGTATCTTAAAGTCTGTAAGTAAAATATCTGTAAGTTAAATACTATGTCAATCGTCAATATATGTGAAAATACCATGTATAAGCTTTGATGACATCTTCACAGTAAGTGCAAAAATGTCGTTGTTGCACCAATTTAACTATATCATTTTTTTCTATCTGTTCATTCGGAGAGAATATGTATTGGATAGGTCAAGAATTCTTTGTATTTTGCAACTTATACCCTTGAATAAATGATAAAATTAATACATAATAAAACAAGACAAGCGTGAGTTGTCCACCAAGGGTATCGAGGTTTTCTGAAATTCCAGCTTAGATAAGCCAGAGCCTTTCATTTGATACCTCACTTTAACTAGCAGCTGTTATACCAAATTTGGCCCCATTTTAAGGCTATTATTATTTTTTATTTAACTACAAAAGTATAGTTATCAGATTTTTTCCTGAACTAGTAGGTACTACCTGTCGATGCTACCTAAAAATAATACAAAGCTAATAAATTAATGTAAAGTCTACAACTTGTTTACAGCTATGTTTACTGTTCAAAAGGATGCTCGTCTAGTGTTACACAATAAATGTTTGAACAACATAAAATAAAACTAATGAAGCGGAAGCCTGACTCAGTTTACATTGTGGATATTTTAATATTAACTTTGAATATTAACATATCTAGATACTCTATTTAAAACTTGTCTTCAAGAGTTATTTGAGTTTTTTTTTAATAAAATACTTAAAACTTTGCGTTCTCAGATCATATTTTTTTTATGCTCATTAGTGCCGGCCTTGATTATAGAAATAGAATTTAAGCTTTCATTTGACACTTGGAAATATTAATTAATGGCCGAACGTAATATATAAGTTTTTTTACATTTTTAATAGTATAACATCAAGTATTAATCCTTTTTCACTACATCTTCGATAACTTTCGGATAAGTACTAATATACTTTTGGGAGAATTTAATAATAAAATTATATATTTCTTCGTAATTTATAAGGTTGTCGACTTATGTAGGGAAAGAAGGAGATTATTTTCATTGTCCTAGCTATAGGTTGTCTCTGTTTTATTTTAAGATCTAGGTAATTTTAATTTTAACAAATCTTTTAGTAACGACAATATACAAACCTTTAACATTCTCAATATTTCTGATATATAGATAAATTAAAGTAGAACCAAAAAATATATTTCTTTCCTATAATTATAATTACCTTGAACATAGTTACTTATGTTGCACGCTTTCAGTTCTTGCGTAAGCAAAGGTTGTTATCTGTTACTATTTTTTTTTTATTTACCTTCTTCACATTTTCTATTTTATCTTCACAAAAAATCTTTTAAAATTTAAAGAGGCCATCATTCACTACATATGAGGCCAGTCGTGACTGTAAAATCGACTAGTTGTGGCTTCGATCCCCGATCGAGGAAATTAAATATTTATTAAAATTTATAATTCTATTTCTTCGCCCTTGTGCCGAGGCAAACCGCGGCATTGAGTTCCGCTAATCAACACGCAATGCCTCCAGAATTCGACGGAAACTGGGGAACGGAGTGTCTTAACACTAGGTTCCTTGTGCCTACTCTGCTGTGTGCTGAAAGCAAAAAAGGCTGAAAAATGGACGCATTTTTCAGCGAGTATGTCTCCTATAATTGAGTTATGGTTATAATGCGCTGGGAACATCAGGATTTACATGAAATTAAGGACGGGAGCCAATTTGCACTAATTTGTCTGTCAGCCAAGTTAGCAGACTACACGTGTGGAACAGAACCAATATGTGCAATGAAATTGTTTTCATCGCCTGTTATATTTATATGAAGTAAAACAGTGCAACTTTTTAATTTAAGGTTTTTATTACGCGTAGTTTATTATTTTACTCAAGTATTTGACTTTAAATTAAATAAACAAACTTCGGTTCGGTTCGGTTCTTTATTTATGGCGCTTCGAGCGTGCCAGTTGAGCACTATTCACTTCGCCAATGTCACGTTGTATGGAGAACACACAAAGGAGGTTGTACGGTAAAAAAGAGATTATATTACACGATAGGAGAATGCATGTCAAAAAGAGTCCAGTTAAAGTGTTGCCTTCACCTATAAAATAAAAAATCATAAAATAAATATATACATGAACATGAGTTAGTAGTAAATAGTATTTTACAAATATATTAATTTATAGTTTAATATTATTATATCTAATATATTTACATAAAAATTTACATAGAGGACTAAACACAAACATTAACAAACATTGAACACTAAGAGGACGGGGAACTTTATAAGGAAGAACATCATATAAGGGATGAATTAATTTAGGACAGGAAAAAAGTATGTGGGAAGGTGAACCGTCGTCCAGCCCACATTCACACAGTGAGTGGTCCCTGACCCTGATCTTGGCTAGGTGCACAGGCGTACAAGCATGCCCAAGGCGCAAACGACAAATAGTTGATAAAACCCTCCGTTCAGTAATCTTTTGAGAAAAAAACCAAGGTCGCCTTGGGATAAACAAACTTCAAACTCTGTACATAAAATATGATATATCTATTCAATGAAAACTCGACGTATTATTAAAAATAACCGAAATCATCAAAACTACACATCTTTTAGTTAAAATACTTAATTATAATTTTCGCACTCGTTACAGATGAATAATTATATAAGTGTAGAAGTAGGTGTTGAGATAAATAACAATTAATTATGCTTACAGTCCCACTTGTCAACGGCCATGACAGTTGGACGTACACGTGTGGGATCGACATTATATGTACTGTGTATGCGAAATATAATTATATAGTCTGTATTTACACATCCTGTCATATCCATTACGGTCAACGAGAACTGTCATATCCATTACGGTCAACGAGACCAAAATGTAATTTGAAATTAAAAAAACATTTTTGTTTTTATTTAACAGGCCAAATTACTTTGCAAGTTTGCATATGCATATGCAAGCCATATGTTGAATGATTGAGTTGTATTTTTGAAAATGATTCATTGCTTTATTTGAATTCAAATACTTACCTAAATGAAATCAAAAGTTCATTTTTTTTTCTACTTTGCATTTATTTATCTTGTATCCATTGATAATATGGTTTTATCTATCATTCTTTATTTATCTGTACGAATAGTCTGTATTTTTATAATCAGAAAATTTAAACAAAATGAAAGTACCTTTATTTGTATATTTTCTTGTGTAACAAAGAAATGCAGCAGCGTAACAACGAAGATGATTGGCGCTGTTTAACTGTGAACTTTGAAAACTTTAATGTTAATAGCAAATAGCAAACAGAATATTCTTCTGCAAACTCGTTAGTATTTTTACAAAGAGTAATGAATTGGTGATCTTTTTTTATGTAAAAGATAGTTATTTAGCTATATTATTTTACAAGATTTGTCTTGTTAAGCTAGTACAATATTATAATTTAATACTTTGTCAAGTACTTTGTTTGTGTGACTCGAAAAAAAATAATTAACGAAATTATCCTTTTCCGTGATCATAGAAAATTAAAAGATGCAGAAAAAAATACACTTATTAACATTAGATACCTAAATTACGTCCGCTTCTGTTCGTACGTCCGACGTTTACTAGTATCCTTAATTAAAGCGGTATTGCAGTTGTAAAACATCTGTGAGGATGCAACTGATATACGACATTGGATGTGCATTACCATTTAATTATAACTACAATTTGCATAGTGAATTACTGCCATTCAACTACTTAAGAATTAGAAGTATATATTTGTAGAAACATGAATCTTTTGCAAGGTTTTTTAATTTAGAGCAAATCTACTGTTAAGACACTCCGTTCTCAGTCTTCTGTCTGTGTTCATCACGTGTTGAGTGGCGGAACTTAACGCTGAGCTTTTCCAGAGCAAGGAAATTAAAATTATACATTCCTATGAGTGGGAATCGAATATAATGCGATGCTATGCGCCATGACGCGACGGCTTCAAGTTTTATAATAATCAATCAACTTTGCTCAGTTTTCATAGTATAAAGCGGAGTTAAGCTATGGTTACAGGTTTGAATTTGACTCGTCGGAATGTTTATATTCTAAGGTAAAACGAAAACTGTAATAAGTTGTTACATTAACAACGGTATTATGTTAATTTTTTCTATTTGTGAAACTAATGGAAGGAAGGAAATATAACGTCCGAGGACTTTTGTAAAGACTCAACCAAATAAATATAATAGAAAGTAGATGTTTAAAACTATATTTTTGACAAAAATAGAATCAAGAAATCTTAGCATAATGTAAAATTAATTCAAAATTAGTTTTATCGAAGTAATTATATTCATTTAGTCGAAGTTTGAATATAAAACTGTTTTCTTAAAGTTTTGAATGAACCAAGCCATGAAATGCAACGGAAAGATCTAGAAACTCGTAATTTATACGTCAAAGATCTAAAGCCTGATAGACGTTCCTCGGAGTATTCATAATAAATGCGTGGACTAGAGTTCATATGTATGTCATATGACATTTGATACTTGCTTATGTGAATTACATAATTGTGTTTTGTCTAACAAAAATGTATTAAACTGGAAAGAATTTTCCACGTTGCTAAGCTAAGTACTGAACTAAAAAATCGTTTAAAATCCATATGTAACTTTACAATTAAGAACGTTATATTTAAAAATTGGCAAATAATTGTAAATATGAGTTATCTTTTGGTCATATTACACTCATTTTGCAAGAATAGTTAATTGTATTTCTAGGATTAGACCTTTCCATATCTAGTCTCTTATAATTCCCTACAAATTTTATTATAATAACTAATTATTACATTAAATTCATTGATTATGTAACAGTTACTTTAAATAAAATACAGACGTTAATTGATAATTTACTAGAAAACAGAACTATCGAACACAGAAACACTAGTGCCCGAGAGATACGGCCTTATCAGTGGCGATGACCTTGCCACAACGAGATCTGCGTTGAACATATCGCGGTACGATGCAATCCACATTGCTCTGTGAAGGAAATATGCGAAAACTAGCTTATTTAAATGTAAAATAAGATAAATGTATGATATTTCTTTAGCTGTATTTTGTACACAGAAGGGTAGGCAGAGAGAATCGTCAATTTAATTCAACCAATGTAATAGTAAAATAATGAAAATAAGTAATAACTCACTTGTGGCACAGTGGCAACATGTTTAACTGGTCGTGATAGGTGTAAGTACAAATCCCATAAATAATTGTAGACCGGAATTATTTAATACTATTTTCTTTTGAATTGGCGGAGATGGTTGAAGTGTGAACAACACTTTCTATGCAATTTTTTCATTTCAATTATTCTTAAAACACGAGCATAGTTTAAATGAGCTCTTCGATTATTGCTTATATTAAGTATCTTAGATATAATTTATTTAAAATCCCTACCTTCTTATACAAACAATCCATGTTCGTGTAATAATTATTATCATAATGCTCATACTATTATTATAATGATTAAAGTTATAATATTATCTAAAATGGACTAATGTTAGAAAATTATACAAGAAACGATTAGATAACTGAGTTTGATAAGATTTAGCTTAACCAACTAGTTAAATGTACCTACTTATAACATTTTAACTTGGATCTGGTGAATAATTACAACTGTTAAGGAAATTGCATATATACGGCAAAATTATGTAACGACGACATTACATATAATTACGTAAATAGTACAAGCCACCAGACTTGAAGGCGACTTGCACGATAAAGATGACTTCATTTTCTTTTATTTTCCTTGCATTGTTATATTGACAGTGTGATAGCTATTTCTAACTAAATATATACTAAATAACTAAATATATAATTGCTTATTCTGTTTATTTCAGTTTTTAATAAAATTTAGAGGCTAAAATGTTAGTGAATCCCATCGAGTTAGGCTTTTAGACTTACCTAATGAAATAGAGTACATAGTAAATATTTGAAAGTAGTGTCCAGTTCTTTGGTAAAAGTATCTTAAATTGAAATAGCTTTTGTAAGAGTATTTAATATAAATTTAAAATTATAGTCTATGGGAGTTATGCCACCTTTGAATAGTCTCATTTAGGTTTTGCAAGCATTGCTCCAAGCCTTCAATGCAGGTGTAATTTTTGTAATAATAAGTAATTGGACTATAATAACTCGTTTGTCGTGTCGTGGTCGCTCAAAGCAAACAGTTTAAGATTGAATGCTATAGCATTTTACTGACGTTGACATTTAAGAATTATATTTAAAGAGTTATGCTTATGCGTATGCAAGACAAGTAAAGGTTGCCTAAGTTATTATTTTCAACAAAAAATAATATAAAATTAATATTATTACTTGGAAATTATTGGTTGCGGAGAGGCCAGACATGATGCAGGAGCACAAACGTGGAATTGTAAACGCGACAGGTGTGGGTTCGATTCCCACTCAAGGTAATAAAATTTTTCAAATTTTAATTTCTTCTCTGTGGTGTCGGGGCAAAGTGCAGCGTTCAGTTTCGCAACTTAAAACACAATGAAAATGGGAAACGGAAGTGCCTTAATGAGAACGGAGTGGCTAAACACTAGATTCCCAGGTTCCTTCTGCTCACTCTGCTGTATGCGGGATACAGTGTGATGGTAAGAATTATTGGTAATGATTAATAATTCGACCATTATTGTGATCAGTAGATGACTATTGAAAATTATTGAAAATGGCGAGTTAAAAAATAACTGAAATAAAAAATCTTGTTTAAATTATTTGACTTTGACATATTTATTTTGCAAAATTTTATCATTTTATTATATTTACCTTAGCGATAAAAATATAACAATACTGTTTATCCGTTCCGCGTTCAGTTATCAGATATCGTTTCCTTAGACTGAAGGGTAAATACACCATGACTAACGACGACATTAGAAGGTACCGTTTTTCCGTTTAAGTTGTCTCGCAAATATAATATTTATCTTATGTACGACAAAGGTTAAATAATATTATTAGTTTGCTATGTTTGTAGTGAATATTGAATACCATGTCGGTTTTCAACTTCAAATCACAAAATTCAGTGAGTCAATTCAAATTCTTTAATACTTTAAATGTTTCTTTAATTTAAAATACTTTTGTTTTTCGTTTTGAACGAATGAAATTGATTACAATGTATCCGATACGTAAAGCAATAAACTTAGAGCTATATTAATAACTAATGTCTAAGCGTTCTAAAAGTTGTTATAAATAAAAAAATATCTTCAATATATTCAATGTATTCAAAAAAAAATTTTTTCACGCTGTATCCCGCACAAAGCAGGGTGGGCTTACTTAATCCACTTAATTTTTCGAGACATTGCGCGCTGGGTTTTTTTCTTGATGTCAGAGCAAAGAAATAAAAATATTAATAAATAATATTTATTCCTTCGAGTGGGCCATCCCCACTCACAACCGTAGCCACGAGGGCCTCGGCCTTAATATATTATTACAAGTAATTTCAATAACTGTTAATTAAAAAGAAATACTAAGACAAGAGAGCTGTTTAAGTGTTTATCAATATTCTCAAGTCAGTGATATTAATTTCAAATATAAAAAAAACAACAAACGACCTTCACCGCTGTTTTCAATCGTTCTTCATTTAATTAGAGCAGTTTTATCACTTGTTATTGTTAATTCGGATACTCGGTGTTGATAATGGCGGGTCTGGATAGTCTCTTTAAGTTAATAAGTATTTTAATGTTTTCAGATGGCGTTACTTTTAAGCTTAACGTCAATAAAATGAGATTTTATACTTTTTGGTATTTCACTTTCATACATTTTGGGTATTTTAGTATTTTTGTCTCTGATTAATCGACTGCGAGAAGCAAAGGAGAGTAATGTGTTTTTTTAATCTATGTATTGTTTGTGATTTTGATGATTCATCTATCAACATTTGTTTCCCCAGGATGATAGGTAGCTTGTTAGGTAGCTTCATCTCTTTTCTCTATGTATTTTTTTTTAAACGTGATAATATAATGTTTTTCATTTTTTGTTGCAGGTAATTTTAGCCCTAACTACCTCACAGTGACTTGCCACATGTGGAGTTGAATTACGCCGTCGATATGTACTCGTAGGTAAATCAAATAGTTCCTAGAAATATGTCTAGACTAAAACTTGATACTTTCATGTCTAGATCAGATATACTCGCTGTGTTTTATTCAATATGTTTTTCATATTGGTTAAGTTAAATATTCTTTATTAATTTGGTATTCTTTGTCTTCTCCGTTGCTAATAGTAATAAATAAAATAATTGTTGATAAATTATTATACCACAGTGACAGTAGCGGAGTTGTTTATTTTCATCATAAATAATTAAAATTAATAATTGTATTAATTAAAGAAAGCTTTTAATATTTTTTCTTTTTAATTCATACGTAATATACGTTTTGGTTAAAAATGTATATACATAAACTATAATTTATTAATAAATCTTGTTTCCGTAGGTTGTAATATATTTTAGACCACTCCTTCTTACGTGTTATTATACTAATAACAGGCTGGCACGCCTTTAATTATAAGGTACGAACCTAAATTTCGCTATATATTGTCAATAGTATATGAATTTATAGTTGTTTATAATATATAAGTGATATATTCGTGGCTTTGATGAGCACTTTTTGATAAAACATCTCTAAACCCAAAAGGTAAAGACTTAGAGTTATTAGCGCGACAGGTTAATAAATTTTTACCTGATACTTTGTAAGTAACAAGTGAATACCTGACTGCATTTTTGTGTCGTGTTTACTAAAATGAGTTCGAACCCGCTAAATATTATGGCATATGTATATGTATTGGGCAATATGTAATAAGAAGATTTTAACTATAATATAATTATAATATAACTATATAATAGTTATTAATATATCTGACGATTTTGAATTGCATTATAAAAATGATTAATTTTGACGTCCTATCACCGTTCACGATTGATTGCTATATTAACAACAATTAAAAAAAAGAACAATTTAATATGTAGTTAAATATCCTTCAAAGAAGTATAATCAATATGTCTAATTTTAATAGATTCAGTGTTGAAGTATACTTTCCTCATATTTTACAAAGGAAGTATACTATTATGTTAATTCTTAAATCGATGTTTTAAATAGGAGATCAATCGACTATACTATTGCTTATTTAAGGCGGTTCACAGAAAGTTAAACGGATATCCGGTAAATGGCACTTTTTAATTTAAATTAATTATTGGTTGTGTGTCAGTGGAGAATAAAATTAGGTTATTTGTAAAAGCATAACAGTGTTTCGCGCACGATTTTCATATTTAACACAATACGATCCTATTAATTTTACGATTTGTTTTAATTTAGTCTCGGTCTGTTTTTATAACGAGTTTGACCGGAAAGAGTGACTTAGGTCTTTAAAAAATATAGTCACGTCGAATCATTAAATATTACTCCAGAAACTCTGTTAGTGTAAATTTCTACAAGGGCTTAATAGTAGGTAGTTAACTTCTTTTTTCCATACACATATATGGAATTAAAATAAATAAATAAAATTTTAGCTTTGAAACTGTTCAAAGCTGATGGAGGACGATAAGAAGATTTTTTCGATGTCTGGCATTAGGGCATTCTAGGTTGCGGTGTCCGTCCGAAGTTTCTCGGGAGAATCTCTGTTTTCGTTGCGGTTGTGAGGGGCACAAGGCACATACATGCCGGGCGGAGCCTCTATGTATGGTGTGCACTGACGCAAAGAGGCCGGCTGGTCATATAATGGGTAGCGCAAAATGCAATCCACCGCCTGTCAAGGGAGCAGAGACTCAAAGCATCGAAGTCTCTCCTGAAGCCGGGATCAGTGGGCATCAAGAGGAAAGTGTCATGTCCCCATAATGGATAAACATCAAACTCGTTTCCTCCAGACTAATATCAATCACTCTGCCGCAGCACAGGATCTTTTGACACAGACCATGGCGGAGTGGTGCATTGATATCGGTGTGATCTGTGAACCTTACTTTGTCCCCAATCACTCACGGTGGATAGGCGACTTAGACGACTCGGTCGTAATAGTGTCTGGTAGCAGCACTGCCCCGTCTCTTTCACCGCTAGAGAGAGGCTCTGGATACGTTGTGGCACGGTGGGGGGAGTATATTCTTCTTGGCATCTACTTCTCCCCTAATCATAGTTTGGCAGAATTCGAAATTTTCCTCGATTCTGTCAAAGCTGCGATTTCTCGACAATCGTCGAGTAAAGTACTGGTTCTCGGCGATTTCAATGCCAAGTCCCGAGCTTGGGGAAACCCAACATCGGACAGCAAAGGGAAAGCTGTCCAGGTGTGGGCATTGCTTTCTGGGCTGTCCCTATTGAACGTTGGGTCGGTATTCACCTGTGTACGACATAACGGTGGATCTATAGTGGACTTGTCGTTCGTTAGTCCTTCTGTTGCTTCCAAGATTTCACGCTGGAGAGTGGAAAAAGAAGTGGAGACCCTGTCGGACCATCTTTACATCAGGTTCGAGGTCTCTACTCATCAGGTGTCAATGGTTAACTCCAGAGGCTCATCTCGTAGGTTCCCGAGGTGGGTTCTGACCCAGCTTAACAAAGAGATGGTCAAGGAGGCGGCCATTGTGGCCAACTGGTGCACCCAAGATAGTTTGGTGGGCGCAAGACTCAACGTCGAAGAGCGGGCGAGTCGAATGCGCGACGACCTAACGAGGTTGTGTGACGCGGCAATGCCGAGAACTCGGCGACGACGACGATGCCGCCAAGTATATTGGTGGACTAATGAGTTAACCGAATTGCGAGCGTCCTGTAATCGGGCGCGGCGAACTTACACAAGGTGTAGAAGGCGAAATGGCCTTGATCGTACACTTCAGGACCAGCTGCGGAGTGCCTACAAAGAAAAAAAGAATGCTCTCCAGCTCGCCATTAGACTGGCAAAGGATCAGGGGCGCCAAGAGCTTCTTGCAAGCCTAAATAGGGATCCTTGGGGTCGCCCTTACCTTGCTGCCCGGAACAAACTTCGTGTGCAGTCCGCTCCGCTGACGGAAACCCTGTCGCCGGATTTTGTGCTGCGTCTCGTGACTGAACTGTTTCCGGAGTCGCCTAGACACGTTCCTCCTAGTATGACCCCTTACACAGTGCATGAGGAAGTGGCGGTGGTTCCCCCCATAACGGAGGGGGAGATGGATATGGCGCTCAGGAGACTGAGGGCAAAGAAGACGGCCCCGGGGCCAGATGGTATTCCAGGAAGGCTTTTGAGTATTGCCATGGAATACCTAGGCGAGAAACTTCGGGAACTTTTTGATGAGTGCCTTCTAACTGGACAGTTCCCGAAGATTTGGAAGGAAGGAGGTTTGTGCCTGTTGCGCAAGGAGGGTCGTCCTCTGGACTCTCCTTCAGCATATAGGCCTATAGTGCTGCTGAATGAGACGGGTAAGCTTTTCGAGAAGATCATTGCTTCCCGTCTTATTCAGCATCTAGAGGAGGTAGGGCCGGGCATATCAGAGGCTCAGTTCGGATTCAGGGCCAATCGGTCAACCATTGATGCCCTGAACGCCCTGAAGACTCGGTCATTGGCCGCGACAACAGACGGCGATTTTCTCCTCGCTGTCTCGTTGGATGTGGTCAATGCCTTTAACAGTCTGCCGTTCGAGACGTTAAGAGAGGCTCTCCGGTACCATGGGGTGCCTCTCTATCTCCGGCGATTGTTGGACGACTACCTCCAAGACAGAGTAGTCGTATGGATTGGAGAAAATGGTCAGATCGGTCGACGAAGTGTCGGTTGCGGGGTTCCACAGTACGTCCTATCACCGTTCACGATTGATTGCTATATTAACAACAATTAAAAAAAAGAACAATTTAATATGTAGTTAAATATCCTTCAAAGAAGTATAATCAATATGTCTAATTTTAATAGATTCAGTGTTGAAGTATACTTTCCTCATATTTTACAAAGGAAGTATACTATTATGTTAATTCTTAAATCGATGTTTTAAATAGGAGATCAATCGACTATACTATTGCTTATTTAAGGCGGTTCACAGAAAGTTAAACGGATATCCGGTAAATGGCACTTTTTAATTTAAATTAATTATTGGTTGTGTGTCAGTGGAGAATAAAATTAGGTTATTTGTAAAAGCATAACAGTGTTTCGCGCACGATTTTCATATTTAACACAATACGATCCTATTAATTTTACGATTTGTTTTAATTTAGTCTCGGTCTGTTTTTATAACGAGTTTGACCGGAAAGAGTGACTTAGGTCTTTAAAAAATATAGTCACGTCGAATCATTAAATATTACTCCAGAAACTCTGTTAGTGTAAATTTCTACAAGGGCTTAATAGTAGGTAGTTAACTTCTTTTTTCCATACACATATATGGAATTAAAATAAATAAATAAAATTTTAGCTTTGAAACTGTTCAAAGCTGATGGAGGACGATAAGAAGATTTTTTCGATGTCTGGCATTAGGGCATTCTAGGTTGCGGTGTCCGTCCGAAGTTTCTCGGGAGAATCTCTGTTTTCGTTGCGGTTGTGAGGGGCACAAGGCACATACATGCCGGGCGGAGCCTCTATGTATGGTGTGCACTGACGCAAAGAGGCCGGCTGGTCATATAATGGGTAGCGCAAAATGCAATCCACCGCCTGTCAAGGGAGCAGAGACTCAAAGCATCGAAGTCTCTCCTGAAGCCGGGATCAGTGGGCATCAAGAGGAAAGTGTCATGTCCCCATAATGGATAAACATCAAACTCGTTTCCTCCAGACTAATATCAATCACTCTGCCGCAGCACAGGATCTTTTGACACAGACCATGGCGGAGTGGTGCATTGATATCGGTGTGATCTGTGAACCTTACTTTGTCCCCAATCACTCACGGTGGATAGGCGACTTAGACGACTCGGTCGTAATAGTGTCTGGTAGCAGCACTGCCCCGTCTCTTTCACCGCTAGAGAGAGGCTCTGGATACGTTGTGGCACGGTGGGGGGAGTATATTCTTCTTGGCATCTACTTCTCCCCTAATCATAGTTTGGCAGAATTCGAAATTTTCCTCGATTCTGTCAAAGCTGCGATTTCTCGACAATCGTCGAGTAAAGTACTGGTTCTCGGCGATTTCAATGCCAAGTCCCGAGCTTGGGGAAACCCAACATCGGACAGCAAAGGGAAAGCTGTCCAGGTGTGGGCATTGCTTTCTGGGCTGTCCCTATTGAACGTTGGGTCGGTATTCAACTGTGTACGACATAACGGTGGATCTATAGTGGACTTGTCGTTCGTTAGTCCTTCTGTTGCTTCCAAGATTTCACGCTGGAGAGTGGAAAAAGAAGTGGAGACCCTGTCGGACCATCTTTACATCAGGTTCGAGGTCTCTACTCATCAGGTGTCAATGGTTAACTCCAGAGGCTCATCTCGTAGGTTCCCGAGGTGGGTTCTGACCCAGCTTAACAAAGAGATGGTCAAGGAGGCGGCCATTGTGGCCAACTGGTGCACCCAAGATAGTTTGGTGGGCGCAAGACTCAACGTCGAAGAGCGGGCGAGTCGAATGCGCGACGACCTAACGAGGTTGTGTGACGCGGCAATGCCGAGAACTCGGCGACGACGACGATGCCGCCAAGTATATTGGTGGACTAATGAGTTAACCGAATTGCGAGCGTCCTGTAATCGGGCGCGGCGGACTTACACAAGGTGTAGAAGGCGAAATGGCCTTGATCGTACACTTCAGGACCAGCTGCGGAGTGCCTACAAAGAAAAAAAGAATGCTCTCCAGCTCGCCATTAGACTGGCAAAGGATCAGGGGCGCCAAGAGCTTCTTGCAAGCCTAAATAGGGATCCTTGGGGTCGCCCTTACCTTGCTGCCCGGAACAAACTTCGTGTGCAGTCCGCTCCGCTGACGGAAACCCTGTCGCCGGATTTTGTGCTGCGTCTCGTGACTGAACTGTTTCCGGAGTCGCCTAGACACGTTCCTCCTAGTATGACCCCTTACACAGTGCATGAGGAAGTGGCGGTGGTTCCCCCCATAACGGAGGGGGAGATGGATATGGCGCTCAGGAGACTGAGGGCAAAGAAGACGGCCCCGGGGCCAGATGGTATTCCAGGAAGGCTTTTGAGTATTGCCATGGAATACCTAGGCGAGAAACTTCGGGAACTTTTTTCGTTGCTGTGGAATATTGGCTATGACTGGCTCTTGCGTGGTCGTCTTCCGACTGGGATGGGGGTCATTTGTTATGCGGATGACACTCTGGTCACGGCCCGAGGACGATCATATCAAGAAGTGGCACGCTTGGCGGAAGCCGGAACTCGCCTTGTCGTCGACCGCATCGAAGCGCTAGGTCTGAGGGTCTCGATGCCCAAAACAGAGGCTCTCCTATTCCATGGCCGGCGGAGGGGTCCCCCCCGTAGGGCTACTCTGAACATCCAGGGTCAGGAGGTGGAGGTACGGACCCAGATGAAATATCTGGGTCTCACCCTAGACGGTCGATGGTCGTTCAAACCGCACTTCGCTCTGCTTGCACCAAAGCTTGTAAACTGCGCTGGAGCCCTTGGCAGGCTACTGCCGAATGTCGGAGGGCCGGACTCTTCATGCCGACGGCTTTATGTCGGTGTGTTGAGATCCATGGCATTGTACGGTGCACCTGTGTGGGCTGACGCTCTCACCGCTCACAATAAAACCCACTTGCGGAAAGCGCAGCGGGTTATAGCGGTGAAAGCAATTCGAGGTTACCGTACGGTGTCGTGGACGGCGGCTACACTCTTGGCGGGCGATCCGCCTTGGGAGCTGCAGGCGCAAGTGCTTGCTAAAGTTTACACTTTTCGAGCAAGTGAGCGGTCGCGAGGTGAGCAACCATCGGCAGAGGTTATCGCGCGGATCAGGAGAAGAGCGGACGAAGCCCTGATCCGGCGTTGGAGAGAGGACCTGGGGTCACCGGCGGCAGGCCTAGCGACAGTGGAGGCAGTTCGCCCACACTTGGATCGCTGGGTTAAAAGGAGTTTTGGTGTCCTGACGTTCAGACTGGTGCAGGTTCTGACGGGGCACGGTTGTTTCGGTAAGTACCTGCATCAGATTGCACGTCGGGAGATGTCGCCGGTGTGCCACGAGTGTGATGCCTCCGTGGATTCGGCGTATCACACTCTGGCTGAATGCCCCGCTTGGGCCCCACAACGCCATGCCTTGATGGCGGCAGTGGGTAGAGACCTCTCACTGGCCAGTGTGGTAGGGGCTATGCTGGACTGTGAGAGGAACTGGTCTGCAATGGTCTCCTTCTGCGAATCAGTAATCGCATTGAAGGAGGCCGCGGAGCGGGTGCGTGAGTCCAGCTCGAACGCAGACTCGCTCCGCCGCCGTAGGCCAGGGGGTAGAAGAAGGCGGTATGCGCATCTTCTACTCCCCCTACCCTAGAGGAGCTACCGCGGGAGGGTCAGGTTGATCTTCCTGCAAGATTATTGCGGATGCCCTAGGGCACCCTGAAAGCGATGATGGCCTGCAAAAGGCAGGCCTTCCACCGAGGCGTCGTAGTAGTATGCGCGAGCGATCCTGCGGCGTCTCATTTTGGTGGAGAGGGTTTCCGCTGGGTTTTAGTGGGTAGGATCGGTCTCACCGGTGAGTCCCACAGTACCGCTCATCCGTAAGGCACGCCTTCCGTATGGGCGGTCTGCGTAAATGCATTTCCCAGCGACAAAAAAAAAAAAAAAAAAAGGACGATAAGAAGTCCTCAATTTTAAATATAACTTACTTACACCTGTTTGCATAAACAATTATAACAAAAAAGCCATGTAAATTTTTCACGTCACCAAGTACTAATTTTTTTGTTGTATTTGTAAAAGCGGCGCAAAGTTCGACGAACTAGTAAAGAACCACGCTAGCTGATTACACTGTTTATTTTTAAAGTAATTTGAGTAAGCCCATTACGCGACTTTTCTAACTTTTCCCTACGCGACAATTTTAGTTATTTGTTTACTACTGTTTACATGTAGTGTTTTTGTTATTATTTGAAATGCGTACCTTACGTATATATGTAAATGTATATTTATTATAAATTTATTACTTAGAGGCCAATCGTGGCGCAGAGGCCCAAGTATATGACTGTAAACGCAACGGGTTGTGGGTTCGATTCCCAAACGAGATAACGAAATATTTAATATTTTCATATCTTCGTGTCGAGGTAGAGTACGGTGTTGAGTTCCGCCACTCAACACGCAAAGTCTTCAGAATTCGGCAGAAAATCGGCATGCCAGATACTGAAAAAAAAAAAGAAAATATTATAACTTAATTCAATAGTTATATAATCCTCTTATTTGCTTCGCCGTAATCGGGTAAAAAAAAATCTTTATCGGTGACGACGCAGACGAAGACGACGCAGATGAAGTAGCGAGAGACGACTAGTTTCATATAAATGTCGCTTCTTACTTTTTCTTTATCAAAGTGAATCTCGAGATCTTTATCAAATGAATCTGCGGAAGTTCCACCATTCCTTACTTTAAAAGTTATTACGTGGCTGAAGTACTAATACAAATATAATTTATGAATATCTACAATTTTAGAGGCAGGCATAGCGTAGCTGTAAACGCGACTTGTAGGTTCTATAGATATTATTTAAACACATTTTTTAATCTCTTACGTAATTTTCAAAGTACCCTACATATAATTATAATTGACAGATAATCTTGCCAAAAGGGCAAGTGGACAACCACACTAAACAATCGGTCACCGACCCGTTTCATTCATTCATCGTTTCAGTCGGCATTTCTTTGATGAATTAAACTTGTTCTACTCTCATACTTGCTCATTTACTTGTAAGTCTATTCGTTTAACGGTACTCTTAATAAAAATTTTCATAATTCTTATTATTCTGTAATTATTATTAATGCTCGATGTTTATTTTTTATATTATTTGCTACTTGTCTACTAGATAAAGTGCGTTAAGTTACGTTAAGTACCGGAAGTGGAGAATGGAGTGTGCTAGCACTGGATTCTTTCTGTCTACCTGTTTCTGTCCTATGCGGGATACAGCTTGAAACTAGGTTAAAATAAGAAAAAAAAGAGTAATTAATCACTCTGTCACAACTACCGCTACTATACATATTTTAATTATTTCGTTTTAATTACGCTGTTTTCCTTAAAAGATACGTGCTAAGTCATTAGAAAACAACAAAATTTTACCTGTTATAATTTGAACATAATTATGCGTTCTTGGAAAAGTTAAGACTACTTATATATATATCTTTCTATGTTTTATTAACATGATAATAAGTCTTAGTTCTAAGGAAATGAGATAATTTTGCTTAATTATTTCTTATGTAATTACTGTGAAACACATTCGTACTGCGATTGCGATTCAGTGCTAATCTCTCCTCATACAATTTTTGATACTACCTATCTAAGGATAAGAACCTTTCAAATGATTTAAATTAGATAATTATACCATAAATTACTATGTACAGGGTTATCACCACAGATGTTTAGTTGAGTAAATCGTAAAATTAAAAAAAATTACCTTCTTTTAATAGCTAATATCTTTTATGATAATATAAAATAAATAATAAAGTATATATTTACATATAAAAATAATTGATAGATTCCCTTGAAGATAACACACCTTGCGAATGACGTTGTAGCCTTGTGGCTATTTAAAGTATCCAAATACTTATAATACATTTATTACGTCAATTACCAGATTTACCTGTTTCCTCCTTTGTTATAATAAAATATCTTTTAGGAAGTGATTAATTAATAATCAAAATACTATAATTTTTTTATTTTTTATTTTTCTATATTGCCAACCCTATTCGACGTAGTTTTTTGTCACAATGACACTTTATACGACAATCAATTTTAATTACAACAGTTTTTTTGCTGGCAAAAATACAAGTTATTATTAGCGTTGACGAATGTAGACTGCTTGACGCCTAAAGTTTACTGAACTTGTATGATGAATAGCTTTTTTTATATAAGTGACGTCACGAAATAATTTAATTTTACAAAGTGTTGTTGGAACCAGTGGGCTCTTTTTTACATAATAATGGTATGCGAATGTAAAACTCTGTACTTACTCGTATATTTGTATTTAGATTTTGTTAGATATAGGCTAGATGGCAAGACAAGAGCAGAATACCATGTTTTTGCCGGAGAGATATTGATTTCAATTAAATTAGAAATTAGCGTAAAATTTAATTTATTATTGACTTTCAATAATTATTCTATACATTGTATTAAAGCGTAATTAATTGTTTGAAAAAAAGAAACAGGTTTGTTTTTCATTTAACCTTAAGCTCACCTAAATCAAGTACACTTGTGAATAATGCATTAGCTTTTTGTTATGTATATTTTTGTTTGCCCATTTTTTATATACATTTGATAGGTAAATGAATATTTAATTGAAGCAGAGTGACTTAATTTTTTTTTTTTTTAAAATAAAAAAGGGATCAAACACTACAACGAAAATATACATTTTTGTTTTCATTTTTTATATTATGTATTTTATTGCATTTCTCGTCTGCTTTTGAGATATTTCTTGCTATTGTAGAGATTTTTATCTGGTAAATAATTAAAATTTTTCAGTAATTATTCAAAATTACTTTTTATTTTAAGGTAAATTACAGATTCAATTAGGTTCTATATAAATTCAACTAAATTATGAAAATAATTAATATTTTTACTAAAGCATAAACGAATATCGTGTTTCTGATATTTAATACAACATACATACATACATGTATGGTGATTTTCGACCATACAAGAATACAGTTATGACACAAGGCGTGGCCGTGTACCTACACAACTGTTGATTTTAAATATACTGCTAAATCCACTACTAATAGAGTTTTGCTATTACATATTTGTTTTTATATTATGTTAAATATAGTATTTCTTGATTTGTGTTACTTTAAATAAGTCTTCTATATTTGAATAGAATACATTATAGTGTTAAACATAGTGACTGTTCACTAGGTATTAATGGTAAACCACTAAAAGTAAAAAATAATATTAGATGAATAATAATTTAGTTTATATTTTTTAGTAATTTCAATTATTTTGAAATAACCTAATAAGTAGTTTTACTACAATCAACAATCCTATTAGAAATAGAATTCATTTTAGAAAATGTCGAACTTTGATGAGATGAATATGAGAGCACTATGGACGTTTCAGTCGTTTTCCTCTTATTGCTGTGTAGTTTCAATCAATTTCGAGTGTTTGGCACAAGCGTGTTACGGACATACCGTAAACATTCTTGGCCTCATTCGGTGCACTTCTTGTTACTAGAAGCAGGTCATTTTTTATTAGAAAAACGAAATTGTATATTGTATACTGTTTTTTCGTATCTTAAAGTAGTGTAATTATTCTCTAATGTTATTTATGTCGTTTTATTATATGTTGGAAGAAGATTGCATTTCAAAATTTCTTTTTTAATGTAATTTAAATGAAATTTCATTTAATTATCTTTACACAAAGGGGAACCTAGTTATAGTAATATATTCTCCACTTGATTCAGTTAAACATTTACCTTTTTTCCTAAATGATGAGAATTTTTGCTATAGGTTTATTTAGACCTATTAGAAAAATAAACTTCATAGTAAACTGCTATAAAAGCCTTAATATATATGTTTTATAAGTACGAGATTATGTGGAACGTAAACTCTAGTTATCTTTGAAAGAAATAAGCTACAAAAGGCTGAATTTATTTACATACATATGACTTCAATTGACTTTTTCAAATTATTACAATAATGACATACATATTTATATTATGCTTGATTGTTTATAAAATTTTAATTTATTTATATATCTATCTAAATAAGAATTTGATTAACTGTATGTAATGTACATGTAATTTGAGTTTCTCTTTTATCACACAGGCGAAGCCACAGGCTAGAAGTTACTACGTTTATAAATTTCGTACTAATTACATAAAAAAAACAACTTCCAAGCTTAATATTATCAGGCGTTATCTAATTAACAGGAACACGTAAACCGGAGCAGTGGTAAAGGCGTGTTGAAACACCACCAAGTGGAGCAACGTGACGACCTATTTAAATTCATAGTATTTTTTTGTTTGAAGATTGAGGAAAAAATATATTCGTTTTGTGAAAGGCCTTTGATAGTGGCCATTTTGTTGTAAAAATAAAGTAAAATATGGTTGACATTGTTTATTGTAGTGGTTGCCAGTATCTGACATTGGATAACAAAAGGACAAGACGCTATTTCGTCTTTGTGTTCCTCGTACTACATGTATAGTAGTTGCTGTCAAATTATTTATCTGTCAATTATCTTATATACCTAGTTATATTTTACAGTATAAATATATTTAGTACACTCTATATATTAAAAGGAAATATATTAAAAACATAATAATTTTAATATCAATTAAATTGATAATTGTTAACAACATTTCTACCATTTGAATCATTAAAATAAACTTTTTATTATATTGCCAAAAAAAGGAGCCATGTTCTTGACACCGAGTGTTAATAAGCGTGGTATTCAAATTAATCACTAACTTGTCATGAAATTAGAAATTAAAAAGTTTGGTTATTTCTAATGTAATTACCGTGTATATATTTTGCTTATAATTGTGTTTTGAGGCCAGTTGTGGCGCAGGGGCACAAACTTGCGACTTTGCGTAAACGCGACAGGTTGTGGGTTCGATTCCCACTCGAGGAAATAAAATATTTCATATTTTCATATTAGGACATTTTCATATAAGGAGATACATATTTCAAATAGCTATAAAAAAAGTTACGTAACCTTAATTCAATACATCGTGTTAGACCATTTACAGTATCAAAAAAGTTTTAGCCGTCGACCTCAAGTCTTTATTAGGTTATCTAGACTTTACCTTGTTACTTTATGACATTTCCTAGTCGGGCCGGCACTCGTACAGCTTCACTCATTGTTGCCAAGTCGAACAAAGCGATTCCGTTTTCCTCCTACTGCCTTTGCCTATAACAATGTTTATTATTTTTATATTTGTCTTTGAATACGTAATGTTTTGAAATGTTTAGGCTCTGTTTGATAAATTTTTGTTTAAGCGCGGCGTTGAGTTTCGCCACTTAACACGCTTGCCCCGAAAATTGAACGTAAAGTGAGGAATGGGGTATTTTAGGACTATTTTCTTTCGTGAAGCTAAAAAAATTTTTTGTTGCATTTTTATTGGTGAAGGAGTTGTAAAAAAACATGTTTAACGTCTCACGTAGGTACATACCTATAAAATAAACATGACATTTTTATAATAAAAAAAAAATGGATAATACAATTAGAAAAATATACAAGTAAAAAATATACATAGAAACATTTCAACTTAAATAAAGACTAAAAATATAAAAGTAGTTGCAAGAAAAATCTGTAATAAAAAGGATCTGCCGTTGAATTATTGAAGGCTCGTCGAGTTCGCTGATATTCCTAGAATCCAAATAAACCAATCGCGATCACATCCGTCAACAACAACTGAGAAAAAATGGGAAATAAACTGCGATAAGATCAAGTTATTCGCCAATAAGATTTTCAATTTTTATATACTGCGTAATATGCAATATTAATTAAGGTCAAGCTTGACACAGTGGAACAGCATTTGATAGTTTTATTTCCCTGCTCTGGTAACTGGAAAATGGAAAGGAAAAAACAGTAAATATTTTTTAAAAAAATATGAATCAATTTACAATTAAAAAATGTTTATATAATCCTTGCATAAAAGATATTTTGATTATTTTTAGCTTCACGCTCAATGCCAAACATTGATGGGTAGGCGGAGGGAACCTGGGAACCTAATGTTATTTCGATTAATATGTTTGATATAAAGCTAAGCACCACAATATTTAACAATAATTATAACACGTTATAATCGGACAGATTAAAAATAAAACTTTTGACGTGCCATATATTTTGAAATTGCTTTTTATCAAACCTTGAACCTTTGAACCTTAAAATTGTAACTCTAGAAGTGTACAGTTATGAAGATAAAGAACATATATATAACATATATAGACATATATATAATATGTAACAGAGTACGTAAAATAAGTTAAAATTATATATTAGTTATTGCTATTGTCTTTGTTTAAAAGCTACGCCATAGTAACTTTTAAGAGTCGAGTGCTCTGAATTTATTATCCCTCTAGCAGAATATATGGCGTAATAATTTACTCAGTGATTGCGGAAGCTTTTGCGTCTTGATTGAATTGGTCAATACGTTTAAAATACTTTCGGTTTTTTTTTATTGTACCTACAGCTATGAAAATTATAATACTATTTTAAATTTATGCGTGCTTTCTGTTTAAGTTAATAAATGAAGCTTTTAAAATATCGTGTGTCAATTGAAATACATTTTTTTTATAAAAGGTAATCCTCGAAAAACTCGAAAAGATAGAGATGAATAAACTTTATAATTAAGCTTTAAATTTATACGAGTTATAATAATTCATAAATGATTACATTTAAAAATATAATTATGGTAGAGCGCTTGTCATATTTTTTTTATTATAAAGAGTTACAAAAAAAGTTATACAATATCTCATTTTTCACATTTTTCTATAAAAGTTATAAGATTAAATAAGTAAAAGTTCTAAGATTATAAAAGATTAAACAAGTAGATATAAGTTTAAATGTCCTTTGATGACAAATCGCACAGTAGGCACTTCGTAGTGGGTATCAATAACCTCGACGTAATTGCTTAGAACTCAGAACTGAAGGTACACTACAAATAATAATTACTGTTCATGACATACCATAAGTAATTGCCCTTACTTTTTATATGTAATAGGTAGTTAGTAAAATGTTGCTTCTTTATTAGAACAATTAAAATACAATCTAATGGTGATTCCCATTTACAGGGGTATCATTTTCTAAAATAATTTAATAGATATTTTATAATGCATATGTAAGTTACATTACTTACTTACTAAAACATAAGATAAATAAAATAAATTTGAGCATTTTATCTATTTTATGATTGATTGATTGATTACAAAAATAAATTTAAGAGCCATTTCTCTTTACTAAAAAGGAAAGAAACAAACCACCTTTTTTCTATCTATATTTGTTCATATTTAATTTAATTCATAATACCGTTATAAGATACAATGTTCTACACAAGTATAAAGGAAGACAGTAATTATAAACAATTAATCTCATTGACGTAGGTAATGCTATTATCGATAGTTAATTTTTTCTGGATAAATAGTCTGTTGCTTGCTTAGAGCAAAAACGTTGAGCGATTAATGCATAACTATTATAGTAATCGCATAATAGTTTACGTTTTATATAATGTTCTAAGTGCTACGTTGTTTTTGTTTAATTGAAACACTATACAAATGATTTTTTTTTGTCTAATTTCTTAATTAGAGCAAGATGACGACCTAGTGTCAAGACATTTCGTTGTGCACTTACCGACAGAGTTCGAGATATTGTGTTCTTAGGGGGCAAAGCCAGAGCGGGAAAAGAAACCACAACCATCGCATTTGCAAGTGCCTAATGCACATCTAATTTCACGCGGCTCTTAAATAGATATAAATATAAAAAATAAATAAAAATATTTTTGATTACTCTAGACATTTCATAATACCTAGCGATAAGAGATCTTAGAGTATATTATTTATTTTATCGTGGGTTGTTTTCCAAGAAACGACGATGTTCTTTACAAAGCCGCATACACTGACACTGTTTCCATTGACCTAAATTGTACGTTATTTATTTATTTGTATTATTGGTGTATATAATATGTTTACGATTTTATTTCAACAGAAGTAATATAATTTCTGGTTAATTAGTTCATTAATGTAATTAATTAATAAATATTCATTGGTATTGATTAATTGGTTAGTATATTTTTATTTGTGTACAAAATGGACAATGTGGCACGATAGTATAACTTCAAATTATTATTTACTATGCATAATATTAAAAGCTATGCTATTTTCTATTGATAAAAACGGAGTGTCTTAACACTACGTTTCAGTTGCTTAAAAAAGTATTTAAAAAACCGTGGCATCTCAGTAAATTCTCATATTATAAAAAGTAAAACATTTTATATGACTATCCAAAATGCATTCTTTTATTCAAATTATTATTTAATTTCTCGTCCGACCTTCCTTCAAGCGAGAGCTCAGTTGCGGTTTGTGGCTTCATGCCGCCTTACGCAACTGTTCATGAACGGAATACTATTGTTTGTGTGATTATAAATGCTTTTATTAACATATACTATGTAAAGATTATAATTATGTTATTATGTAGAATCGGCTAATTCATAATGGATTATAAATATTTATTAAGTACTTTATTCAGTAGATATTATTGTATACTTGACATTTGACTGATTGAATATGATGCTTGTGGGTTGGAGATTCATTTTCTCTGATCTATTAAATGGAAGGGATATTGGAAAGTGTATGGAAAATTGATAATATGCAATAATATAAAATAAATATACTAAAATTGGAGAAATATATTAAGATAAAGACATATTGTAAATAAATATTAGTGCCAATTATTGATGATTAAACGCCGATTGACTTTTGTCATCTTTTAGTTTCTTGGGAGGAATATTTTATAATAAAGTTAGATTATACTATACGTTGTATTTGGTCTTGTTTTCAGATTCTCAAAGTATGTTATCACTTACGTCATTTATTATCACAGTTTGAAAAGTGCGAACTGTTGCTAAATTTAGACTATCTTGTGTTTCAGAATGGAATTTTAGGCTTTTAAGAGTTTTTAAAGCGCAATTTTAGAATTATTTTTAAATATTTATACATTGTACTTTAGGTCAGTATTTAAAATTTATTTAATGTATTTTTTTTTCAATACATTATTTAATTGTTCTTTAGTGTTAAAAGTTGGCTGTACTAAAGAATCACTTATTTCTACTGTACAATTCCATAGAATAACTGTCTTAAGAACGAATCATGGAAAATACAAAACATTTACAAATTGATTTATTGACATACCTGTCACAAAGTTATATATGAAACAAATAACAACTAACACCGTAACATATGAAATTAATTGTAATTAATTATATATAGTCATGCGGAATCGCCTGGTTAAACTGCAATCATTAAATGTAATTACAATTAGATGATACTTCCTTTATTATACGAGGATGACGATTTTTAAGGAAGCTAAAAATCGCACTTTTACTAATGATTTCTTTCTTTAAATGTATATCACACACATACACATATAAGTTTATTTATGTAAAAAAAATACATATATTTAATAAATATTATATTTAATAGATATATAGATTTAAACTCACGACCGTCACATTCAGTTGCTTAGAATTTGAATCTCACATTTTATAATAACTAGCATTAGCACACACGTCTCATTCAAATCGATAACATGTCTAATCTACAAATATATATAAAAGTATACCTAATTGATGTATAATGCATATATTTATAAATTCTATTCTTCAATAATTTATGTATTACATGTAACATTAATAAAACAGTACGCTATCGTACTGTATTACGATAAACATATAAAAATGCATAATGTTGTTACTAGAAACTTCTGTCAGGTATTAGTTATAGTATCCATACTATTGACCGCTTACTTTATAATCGCTATGATGTCAGCCATTGCGGTTGCCTTCCGTGGATTGTAGAGGTGATATAAACATTTATTCTATTTAATGATATGTTTAAGTATTTTTAATTAATATCTTTAGGTTTGTAAACGTAGAAATCGATCTATATTAACTCTATTTTTTTATTTTCAAAGATGTCTCACTACATGCGATGGTGATAAAGTCATCGACTTTAATGAAAATGTTAATATTTAAAAAAATAAATTTCTCCTAATCTAGACATATTAGACATAACGCGAAGCTTAGTTAGCTGAAATGTTTAAAGTGGAGAACAAAATGTCTTAAAATTACTGTCTAAGCCAAACAAAAATCAAAGACAAGTAAAGATAAATATTAAACTAACAAACACCGAACCTGCTACCCACGCGCATCGATTACTTCATAGTTTATTATATAATCTGACAATAAAAATGGCTACGACAATAGATATTAGACGTAATGTGAAGGTGAATATCGATTTATCGTTTTGTTTACGCTAAACCGCGGGTTGTTATCGTATGAGGAGCTTCTGTTATACATGCTATGGATAAAACATCGTATTTATTATACGGGAATATCTCTCTTCTCTTTATTATATATGCTTTTTTTTATTTAGACATATTTTGTATAATAGACTGTTTTCGAGTATGAAAAAATATATGTAGGTACATATTGAACTAAAAAAAAATATATAAACTAGCGGCCCGCCCTGGGTTACGCCTGCGTGAATTACGTTATTATTAATTTCTGTCTCCATGTGTACCTACGTCATATTAGTGACGTCCACGTAAAATTTGTAGTAACGAAGTTTCATACAAACTTTCAACTTAGCGAGCACCTACGTCGTATAAATAACTCCTATGCAAAATTTGAGATTCCTAGCACATATAGTTTCTGAGATTTCGTGATGAGTAAGTGATTTTTCGATTTTATATATATAGAAGATAATTTTAAGTTATTACAATGCAAATTATAAAGCTAATATTAATAACTTTGTTGATATTACTTTTGAGAAAAGTTTTTATGCAACGGCAAAGTGCCCTTTAATAATGTTGTCTTCTATGCTATGACACCCCAACTAAGGCGGAAGATCGATTATGATGGAGGGTGCGGGGTGTAATGTAAGTAATTACCCTTTGTGATTCAGTCATTTCGACTTGCATTGCTTATACGTTTTATATTATATATATTTTTTAATTAGAATTCAAAGGAGGTCACAATTTTTCATGAAAAATTGACGTAACAGTTACAAATTATGTGGACAAACCCACTAGTAAAAGGCTTTTCTTATTTTTAAATATATATAACGATATATCAATAAATCGACAAAGGAATCATGAAGTTTACATTTTTTATAATTTTCTTGACATATGTTTTTTTATTACTGTACTGTGTTAAACGTATTGAAGTAAGAAAAACAATGGAAAACATTTCTACGAATTTTATTTACCTAAAAGGTTAGAGACTCTAACGAAATATGTGTAGGTGTGTACTGCGTAGGTTTATTATTGTCTTAATAAGAGAATCTATCTAAACATCATGTAATAACAAAATACTTTATGATAGAATTTATTGATATAAGAATTAACTTTAGCAACCTTCTCGTTATCAAAATAGACATGGATACGTGTATTATAGATATTTTTCTAAATGGAATTTGAACTTACAACCATTATTCTCAATCATAACATATTTAGTAAGTCGTAAAATTGTCGTAATAAAAACGCAAAATGAAACATTTTAATTAAATCATCATTTGACAAATGGAGTTGATGGACGCTGTCTTTCCATACGTTATATCATAATTAACTTCCTTAGATCGTAAAGTTGGGAATTTTACGAAAATGTCATATAAAACGTCTCGTATTCGTTGATATAATTTATTCTCCATAAAGTTTTCTCGTAACCAATTAGAAAATTGTAGTGCAATATTGAATCCGTTAGACCAGAGTTCCCCAAACTTTTTTGTGTCGTAGACCGCTTGCCATGTTTTTCCGTGTTGGGTAGACTTACCTGATATTGATTTCCTGTAAATTTCTAACTGTAGTGAAGTTTAGTGTTAAAAACGTAAGTAAATAGGTACTGTCAGTGTATGTGTTGAGATCCACTATCGTGGACCCCCATTTTCATTTCATGGACCCCCAAATTTTTTTTTCGCTGACGCAGTGCGATATAGACCACTTTGGGAATCACTGCGTTAGACCAACAAAATTTTTAAACATGAACCGAGAAAACAGAGTATAAGAATAAAAAAACTGGTTCCGTCAACAAATTTGTAGGCGTGAATTGTTAAAACCGGTTAAGAGTGAAAAATAAAATAAACGTATAAAGCGACAGTCTGAGAGCAGGAAGCCAAAAAGTTCAACAATATGTGCACGTTTTCAGCTGAATCTATTTATTTTTATTTGACTATACAAACTATATTCTAACTAGTCGTCTGGAAATTTGTAGGACTATACTATATATAAATACAGCTTCACGTTGCATCCCACACACAGCAGGGTAGGCAGAGGGAACCTCGTGTTAAAACACTACGTTCCCCACTTTCCGTCGAATTCTGGAGACATTGCGTGTTGAGTGGCGGAATTCAACACCGCGCTTTTGCCTCGACACCTGAGATAAATATTTCCTTTCCTCGACTGGGGATCGAACCCACAACTAGTCATTTTGAAGCACACTTTGTGCCCCTGCGCCACGATTGGCCTCTCAAATATATATCTAAGTATATTTTCTCTTAATGCTTCCCTAGCAATAAGAAATTATTTTAAACCTTTACAAGTTTCGAAGTCTAGTAGTGTTGTCTGTATGTTGTCAGTATAGAATATAGATGAATAGAATGTCACGTTTATGGTATTAGTAGGACAGCTACTTTACGCGTGTTATCCTTATGATGTAAATTATATAATTTAATATTAATATTATATGGTTTTCTACGTATGGTCATTTCATATCTTGTGTGACCATAATTTATTATAAGCTTGATACCATTTTTAGTATTTCTTTGTTCTGCGCAAATAAGTCATCACAAACGAATTGCATTATTCATATTTGCGCACTGCGATAAGGAAGCTAAAGTCCATATTATTTACTTCACGATAATATTTATTTATGTATTTATTATAAATATTCTATTTTATATAATAAGAATATCTATTTATTCATATATGTGGAGATTGAAACGGCTTTTAGTTCACCTGTGCCTGAAAATTAAATACATATCCATTTATAATCTACGATCCTGCGGTGACCACGGCAATGCTAACTTTTCTTTTTTAGTTTATTGAATTACTACAAGGAATAGGCATTATTGTAATTGTATTAATGTATTTAACTAGTAAATAATTTAATTATAACCATTGAGTTCACGACAAGTGCAACTTTGGCCGAGATGGACAGAAAGTGTGATAATTTGATAACTCACGGAGTTTTATTAATTGTATAAAAATTAAGTTTTATATATATAAAAATATATATAAAATTTTAAAGTTGTTTGCAATATATGTAATATAAACATATCTATATGATATAAAAATATCAGAATTTCCTAACTACACAGCACGACGTAAGGTTTCGCTTTCTCTCTCTATTATAATTATATAATTTCTCGCTTTATAAAATGGGCGGAAAGTAGAGAACGGAAAATATCAACACTACATTCGGCCATCCTATATATAGTGGATGTGTGAAGATAAAAAAACGTTAGATATATCATCAATTCAATCATCTTTAAACAATCAAGATTTGAACTGGCAACCTATTCTATATTTTATATTTTTAAAGTAAAATGTGGTTTTGCGTATTAAGAAAAGTAGGTATAAATTATTCCTCGATACGATTGACCCACTTAAAGCTCGCTTTGTTTTCTACTTCAGGCTGATTTGTCTTTAGTGCTCTTTATTACAGAACAAAGCGAATGCTAATATTCGGGGAAATGTTATCGAATTAAGCTGTAGCCTTATTTTATAGTTTATTGTAATTAAAACTTTGGATATATGAGGGTGTTGTTTATTTTTGGTATAATAAAACTAAACTGTATTCATTTAGTAACTAAAATTGTATTAAT
Source organism: Heliconius melpomene rosina (assembly GCF_056956725.1). Taxonomy (NCBI): domain Eukaryota; kingdom Metazoa; phylum Arthropoda; class Insecta; order Lepidoptera; family Nymphalidae; genus Heliconius; species Heliconius melpomene. The sequence goes on from NC_140401.1 coordinate 13,180,408, forward strand.
TAAGAGAAACTGTTGAAAAGTAATTTTGTTTTTCATGACTGTAATTACGTGTAATACGAGTATGTGCATTTTGAAATGGCACTGTGTGTGACTGTAAACGTGACGATTGTGGGTTCGATTCGCACTCGCGGGAATGAATTATTTAATATTTTCATGTCTTCGCTCTGGTAAAGCAAAGCGCGGCGTTGAGTTCTGCCATTCAACACGCAACGTCACAAAAATTCGGCGAAAATTTGGGAACGGAATATCTCAATACTAAATTTCCTCGACCGGGTAGGTCGGCTACCGGGTAGCTATATGCGGGATATAGAGTGAAGCAAAAAAAGATAGAATTTAATACAAAAACTAAGTTCAATATCATTAACATTTCATAGCTTTATTGATAGATTAAAAAATGTTTTTATAATTTCAACTATTAGAAACTAGTAACAAAACATCTTATTAATTGTACATGAAGCTATAACGGTAGCTACGTGGGGTACCGCAAGGAATTCTTAGGACCATTTCTTCTTTCCGTGCGTGGTTGTGATAACTTTGTAATGACTCATAAAGAACGCTCAAAGGATAGAAATGCGTCATATATGACATTGCTATGTTTAATTTGAAGAAAACTAAAGGGTTTTTACCGGTTAATTTCCTTCGTGTGTTTTCCATACAACGTGACATTGGCGAAATGAATTGAACGCCATATATCAATCAATGAACTAAAGGGTCTACTTGTACGTGGAATAGATAGTTTTGATATTTTAAATCTACAATGTTTACTTTTACTTATTTCCACATAAAATAACATAATAAATTGTTTACACTAACCTTATTATATATGTGTTCACCAATTACTTGGAATATTCCGAAGCATTTAATTACATTTCGGCGTATACGTATGTAGACACGAGGCATTTCAATCAAGTTTATATATTTATTAGTGACACTTGAGGTAATTTCGTAATTAATGACCTGCCTCAAATCCTTTTTGCGTTGGAAGTTAATTAATGGATATTTAAATATTTAATGTCTTTTGTCGTATTTTTGCTTCCTTTATGTGTATACATATATATAAATATAGATATTAACATATAAAATTAAATCAATTAATGGCAATTTAGGTAATTGATAGAGTGGTTATATGGCTTACTAGCTCTTGCCCGCGACTTCGTCCGCGTAGAGGACATCAAAGAATACTTTTTTAGATTCACGTAGTGTTCCGCACATAGCAGGGTAGGCAGACGGTTAACCGAACGTACGTACTTATTAAATATTACCTAGCACCTTATTAAATATTTAATTTCATCAAGTGGGAATCGAATCCACAGCCTGTCGTTTTTACAATCGCTATATAGGTATTATTATGTATAAGCTAAAGATTAGCTATAAATACAATATAATATTGTAATAAACCCGCGTATATTTTCATATATCATTAGTAATATATAATTTTATATGTTAATATAATAAAGAATAAGCATATTTCTATGAAAATTGTTAGCTGTTCTTAAAATATTCCTATTGTTGTTATAAGTTTTCCACGATGATTTGACATCGGCACACGCTGGCGCCGCGCCACCATCGGCTATTAATTGTTTTATTTGAACACCAATACGAGGGCCAAAATAATTGATTGCCTCGCCTGACTGAACACGTGAGTGGATTTTTTTTGACGAAATACGAGGAAGTGATGTTTTAAAAATATTTCAATGTATAATTTACAAGCCAAATTGATTTTCATTTTTTTTTCTTAATATAATTATGAAGGTACTGGTATAGACGCTAATATGGCGCCGTTGTGAATTTCTCTTCGTACTTACATAGTTGGGTGCTCTCTAAGTGATATTTATATATCTTTAATTTTACTTACAAAAAATGTGTCTTTGACAGAAACGAACTGGTGTACTAAACCTGAATACTCACTTTATTGATATAATACAAATTTATTCTATAAGTTAATACATTGAAATCCGCAATCACATTATGAAATCGGTTTAAATAAAGACCTCAATTTAATTTCAGCTTAACCTCGTTCCTTTATTAAATTCCCACATTTCCTTTGTTTTGTTTAACATAAGCTTACAGTAAATAAACCATTGGTTGAATACAGAGTTTGATTATTTGAATAGCAGCCAATTTAGAGCTACTTGTAAGTACTATAATATAATATTTTTTATAAAGCTGTGTTGTTTTTTTTTAAATACATAAACCCTTTCTTTATTTTGTAGTAAAGAAACTGTACTTTGTAAATAAGTTTTAGATTTTCCGCAAACTTGAGACAGAGACAGAGACAGAGACATTTTATCGAAGCAAATTGAAATAAAAGTTGACAATTTCAATATTTTAACATATAATTTGACAATTACATAGTTGTTGTTTGGTTATATCTTAGATATTTTCATCTTATTGTAATTTACATATTTATTTAAATTCTATTGGGTGGTACATTTATAGTCTGAATCTACATCTTTTAATGTTATATAACAGATCTTAATCTAGCAAGAATACGAGCTTACGAATTGTTCAATATTATTTTCCACCCTCGATCCTATAAATTTAACACGTTGTTTTGATAGGGGAAAATCATTAAAATTTGGCGCCAGATGGACTCCTGCCAGGCCTTAACTTTTCAGTATTAACCGTTACAAATAAACATTAGAGACATTTATACGCATTTATTGATTATTTGTAGTTGAACGGAACGGAACTTAGAAATCTTTGATCACAAAAAGAAGTGAGAGAGTGATTTAGCACTAGGTTCTCTTTGCCTATTTTAGAAAATGTAATTACCTGAAGATAAATAATCTCCGACCGACGACCTGAAGAAGGTTGCTAGCTTCGCCTGGATGCGGAAGGCGGAGGATTGGAAACTCTGGCGCACCCTGGGGGAGGCCTATGTCCAGAATTGGACCCGAACACGCTGATTTGATTGAAATAATCAATTTGCTATGAGGACGAAATTATTTTTGTCATATTATTTCGGAAGTCGTGCAAATGTGATCGTAAAACGAATATTGAAATTGGCATTAATTCGGCAATTTGCCAAATTTCCACTTGTATTATAGCTTTTACCTTCGAAATTGTGTATTCGTTCGTATTGATTTTGTCAACGTTAAAATTTTGTTTTTATATATTATGTGGCCTTCGAATAATATTGTATAATAATGTGACAGCAGCGTAACCTATGCGGCCTATATTCGAAGGTTACGGGTTCAAGTTCTGCATAACCGATATCCGAGTGATACGTTATAGTTGTTTGAAGGTGAATAAATAATATAGTTAGTAGAAATTAATTTTTAATATATAGCTTTTATTTTTATCATTTCTTATATTTTCTAATTATGTTTGCAAATTCTTAACTTTTTAAGAACACAAAACACATTACGTACTCAAATGTATTTTACAGATATTTCTGGTTGAAATTTCCCTAAAATGTGTAATTTGTAAAACATTCCGTGTATTTAAGTAAAATAGCAACATGTCTTTTAAATAAAATACTTTATCATTAATTTAAAATGAAGATAAGAAAATTAATTCATTTCATAAAAATAATAACATATATTTTGACCTATATATATATGCTAAAATACGATATATACAACTAAAATAACATTTACAGACAACAACTTTGACATCGCATACTTGTTAAAGCTATAGAAACCAAAATACGGTCGAAGGACGTATTGTTGGTAGTCAAGGCTTAATACAGTATTTGCGGTGAGGGTCCGTGGCCTACTTGCTACGTCCGGGTAGTTCGTGTAGAGCGGCATGTGTGACCTTTAACTCGTTATTTAGATAAGATTATACATATATAGTATAAACTCGTAAGTTTACTTTGTTAACTAAAATTATAATTTTTACTTCTTTGACTTCTTAGGTTCTCGTTTTATTCTGCATGTAGCTCACGCTTCATGCTCCCTCCGAATTCTCTTTTCTTTCCGCCGATTTTTGGAGGCGTACATTTTTTTTAAATAAAAAGATATATAAAGGAAAATTTTACAGAATAAAAGTGTGAAGAGGATAACTAACTCTCTACACTTCTGGTTTAAATAAAAGAGTTTCAAAAATCAAAGAATCAAAAATTTCAAAAATCAAATTCAGAAATTATGTGTGGTCACCAATCCTTGTTATTATCCCCAATAATATGAAAAAAGCTTAAATAAAAATTATTTGCACCTAGTAATTATAAATACTCAGCCGTCCTTATTATTTATTACATACATCTATAGATAATATTTCAATAAACATTTAACAACATCTTCCAAAGGAATATAAATAAATAAACCTTTTAGCAAATCCTCAACTCTGTTTAATTTACTGCGTATTTACGTAATAAGGTACTGTGGCCTATATCCGGGAACGTTCCTTTGAGGTTCAGGTCGTTGTCAAGGGTATATTGTGTTGCCAGGTTACAAATTGCTTTTCTTTTATAAGATAATTGTATCATTAGTTGTTTCTGAAATCGTGAAATAGAAATAAGGATCAAATATTCTTTAGCCTGTTAAATATGTGCGTCATGTTTTTCTTTATTCTTCTTTAAATAATTTTGTAGTTAAATTGTGGTTGATTATTTCGTTATACAAATTTCTTTTAAGGTTTCCATGACAGTATTATAAATTTTCGTAATAGGGTCATAATCAGAAAAAGTGTACTTTTTGTGTCTTTTCTTGTCCCGCTACTTTGAATGCGTTTTAAAAATACAATTTTAAAGATATTTGAAATATTTTGCCATTTACGATAAATTTATTTATTAACTTAAAGATTTTTGTAATATTTTAAATGTATTATGGCAAATAATAGTATTTTTTGTTAGTTGCAAAAAACCTTTCAAAATGCTTCCATACAATTTTACGTGTCCCATTCACCACTTTACTTTTTAAAAATTGATTTGTTACGAATATTTATGGTTTTATTTTATTTCAGATATGTTTATGTTACTTTACATTATGCATAATATCAAATAGAACTATTTTTATTGATACATAATTTAATAAATAATATATATTAGTTAAGTAAATTTGTCCCAAAATATTGTCTTTTCATTACTCAGGGCTAGTAACGTACAATTAAATTATGAATGCAATTATTTTGGATGGTGTTTAATATTATTTTTTGTTGTGGCACCATAATTCAAAAAGTAAATGCTGTCGTAGCTACAACAAGTAGTGTTCTCGCAGCAGTTGAGGGGTTCAAATGATTTAGAGGGAATGCGTAAAATTACATCTCAGGGTTATAAACGGCTTTTATTTTGGTAAGTATTCTATAATTTCGTTTTCTTGTTTATGTTATTTGCTTCTTTTTACATCAATCTCAAAAAAGAACTTCAGTGCTTGCACATGCAACACGTGGCTTATGAGCAAATATTTAAAAAGGTTAGAATTTCTCAGACTTCATTCTCAATTTCGTTATATTTCGTTACGTAACGAAACTGAGAAAATATGAAGCCTAGTTCACAATTACGGTAGCAATGTTTTCTTATATATCTTTATAATAAAATTGTATCGAACCGGTGCTTGTATATGGAAGATATGTATATAAGAAAAAAAAATTGCTGACATATGAAAAAAACTATTAGTGACTTTTCATAGCGTAAAGTAACCAAAAATAATGATTTTTAAGTTTTTTACTTGTTTACTTGTTTGTCTATGTGTTTGTGCATGCTAATCTCAGAAACAGCTGAACCGATTTAGTTAAGTTTTTTTTTATTCTTCCTGTAATTAGTTGTGATTTTGTGATTATTATTTTTTGATATATATTTTTGTATTTTCAGTAAGCGTCATGGCTCCTATGTCAAATGCTGAAACACATAAAAGATATAGAGAACGTCTTAAAAAGACCAATCCTATTAAATATGAAGATATGCGGAATAAACACTTACAGAGAATTAAACTTAATTCCAATGATAACGACTCAAATTTTGATATATTTTAAAGTGAATTTAATTTTATCATTAACTTTGTGATCTCTAACTAGAAGTATAAGTTTATTACGTTACGAACTACCATTATTATATTGTTAATATTGTCACTTTGTTATGTTTTCTTCTTACATTTATAATTTGTTAATTCAACGATTGAATCTTTAAAATTTTGATCTGTGTCTCATTAAATAAAAAAAACAATAGTTTTATTCATATAATATCGTTATTTTGTTGTGTATAATGCCTTATGTCATCAGTTTCGTAACAAACATTATCAGTGTTGTTACTTATCAGTTACGTTACGAATACGAAAATGTCCACTTTTCTGATTATGACCCAATAGTGATTTAATTAAATATTTGACATTATTTTTTATAAAATATTTAATGCTTGATATTTAAGCAGGTACATATATTATGGGTCTGGCAACACTATTAGAAAGAGAAAGACCCACACGAGTAAGCGGGAGAGGTGTCAAACAAAGTTGACCCTGGTAGTAAACCCGTCCAGATCAATATGAGGCCGGAGGGGAACAAAGACGTTTCTTGAAAGAATTATGTCATTGTAGTAGAACGTAGTACATTAACATCTGAGCTTTGTAAGCCCTGCATGTTTACGCGTGTAGAGAATTGGTTTCTATTATTTATCTCATTTACTTATATATAGTATTCGTAAATAATGTTCAGTAGTAAATTATATTTCTATAGAGTTCGAGGCCAGACGTGGTGCAGGTGCACACGAGAAGTGGGTGACTGCAAACACGACTGGTTGTGGGTTCGATCCCCACTGGCCCAAATGCAATATTTACTTAAATGTTTGTTTTCATTTCTTAGCTCTGGTGTAGAGGTGCGAGGAGCAGTGTTAAGTTCCGCCATTCATCACGCATTGTGCGGGAGTTATATGTGCGACAGTTATATCAAACTCTCCAAACCCACTGTGGGTTTGTGGGTTATAACTGACACCTCGTATTATTAATTTAAATCGGATTTAAATTAAAAGTACGTAGTATAGGATTTAATTGTTGAGTACTAGTAATCTATTACTATATTAGGTTTACCTTAAAAAAATTAAAACAACATATTATATGTAATTATCAAAACTTCAACAACAGGAAAATAAGCGAGAACAGTGAAGCGGTTATCTCATCAATAACTTGTTTACATTACACGTTATCTCCAGAACTTGTTTAATTATCACATTACTCCATATCCATATTTTTCTTGTATTTGTTGTTCATGAAATGGAAGGTGAAGATTATTTTTTTCTAATAAAATTAGGTGAAAGTTATTTTCATAATAATCATCACGCTTGCTTCTTTTAAGGAAAATAACATACATACCGTTATTATAGCAAAACTGAAATTTTGAGAATTAATTGTCGTATAATATGTAGTTAAGACGATATATGTACTTACTACCTTTAGTCGGCGCTACCTCTGAAAGGGCTCATCAGCTTTGCTAAAACGGCGTAGGTCTGGGGGCCCTAGGGCCTAAAATAAAAGCCAAGTTATCTATGTCTAAACAATGCACTTAACGATTATATAATTGAATAGAATACTTATTTAATTCACAAGTGTTTACCCATTGATAAGAGCATATTACGAATCGTGGAAAATATCAGTATTGTTGACCTAGAAGTGCTTTGTATCTTAATTAGATCGAGATTAAGGTGGTTTAATAATTTGTTTACGCAATTAAGCTGTCTGTACACGTATACATTACTTTCTTTTACTTTTATTATATTTTTTTAGTACAAGGTTTTAATAATATTATATTTAATATATTTAATTATCTTTTTGTATATTAACGGAATTTAATTATAAAGCTTAAGGTTAAAAGTGTATACCTACATACATATAAAATTATATCGTCGTGTTGATTGATATATATTATATAATATACTTATATAAAATATATTAACTCTGGCATTTAGTGATATTTGTAAATAAGTTTGGCAAAACGTGAAGGTATGCTATTCAAACTGGTGATCAAGGCCAATTAAATATACGCTCAACTGCGCTATTGGGTTTATTAACTCTTTGTACTATCTTTAAACAACGTATGCCTTTTGCGAGTTATATAACAAGAAGTAAATGATAAAAGTAACGATAATGCTATTCTGAACTTTTCATCCAATAATAGCTTCACGCTGTATCATGTACATAGCAGGGTACGCAAAAAGAATTTGGGAACCTAGCGTTAGAAAGTAAAAATATTAAATATTTAATTCCTCCGAGTAGGAATCGAACCCACGACCGTTGCGCTTACAGTCGTACGCTTGTGCCTCTGCGCCACGATGGCTATTCAAAGGCCAGGCAATTCAATCAATATAATTGTATCTCTATCCTGTACATTTATAAACTTTTCTGTATTTTTGTATTTAAAATAAATTTTAAAAATAAATTTTAAAAAAATCTTGTATCTTAAATATAAAAAACCCGCGCAAGTGGTAACTGTATTTGTTATATATATGTTTTTTGCTATAAAATTATTAAATAGAAATATCGTGTATAACTTTCCTTATATAATCAATCTTAAGTAACAACCGATTAATAGGCTGTTTTTAAATACTTTATGTTTTATTATCTTGATAGCTGTATGTCAATAAATACGTGAATTATGGATCTAGGCCGGTTCCATTACGTCACGTGGTTATCTTTTATGCCCATATTTAGCTATTTTGAACATATCAAGGTGCTTATCGGTCACGTGGTTTGGCATTTGACAACTTAATATATAGAAAAAAACTTAATGATAATAACGCTAATGTATGGAAAATGAGATTTTGTAACTTTAGTTGTTTGTAAAATTATGATTTAATAAATTACCGGACTGAGATAAGGAACACGTAGTGTTTATAGTTTATAGTTTTTATGTCTATCAAATATGTTTAATTTTGTCAACTTATTGGAACGTCAATCTACTAAATTGGTAAGAATTGCATATTTTCAGACTTTTTTTAAGAAAAAAAAAAATACATAAACCAAAAAAAAACGGACTTCTTTACTAAATTTTGTAAGAAAGTGTCGTCGTTGTCTACTGCTTATATAAAATTATTATACGGCTTGTTTAAATTCTTAAACAACTCTAAGTATAGTTAATTATAGTACTAGATGTTAGTTACGAGTATTTCACTTATGTACACGTACAAATGGTTAACCTAAGGCGTAAGCGCATAATTTTGCTCTAATTATTATTTCACTTAAACCATACTCGTTCCTAGTACTTACATATTTACGTAAAACTAGTACCTAATAATTATTTATAATATATTTTATATAATTTATAATAGTATCTAATACTTCGTTCTGGTTTACAGTTAATTGTTATTATAGTATCAGGTTTATTATTATGTATTTAATAAACGTAATAATAAAAGTGTATAGCAATGTTTACTTCGATTGTAATACAATAGATGACCTTGACTTTGAAAGCAATCACGACATTGTGATAATCACTTGGAGTACTTCTTATTGTTCTTTTGTAATAGAAAGAAAATCTTTTTATTAAGATATTACTTTATGTTGCTAAACACATTTATGCAGTGTAAAAACACTGAATGTAGAATTTGAAGTCACTCTTTTATTCATGTTTACGTTATTTAACATATGTGTCAGCAAAGTAAACGCGATAGGTTGTGAGTTCGATTCTCACTCGAGGAAATATTGAATATTTTCATTTCCTCGTTCTCGCAATATATAAGAAAATCTAATGTAAAATGTACGTTGGAGTTCCATGTAAATATATAATCAATATTCGTTGGATTAAAAGGTATGTACACATTATACTAAAGTCAAAAAATATCGGATAAAGAATAGGGGATGAACAGTATTTTTCCGTGCTTTCTCTTGGGATTGTGGATAAGGCAGACAAATTTCAGTTTAAACTTTCTTCTATTTGGAGGCTTTTTTCATTTGGCAGTGATATTGGAAAAAATTATGTGTATAGCCTGTCACTTATACTAAATGCGTAACATGGGTGTTTTTTTTTAATGAATTTTATACTTCATGTTTTGGAAGTTATTTTTTATAATATTATATTTTGAATAATAAAGTAGAACGATATAATACACGAAGTTAGGAGACTAAATATTTATTAATAGTAACTGGCTTACCCTACATGTACAATGTAATGTTGCTATATAAAATCACATTTTAATTATAAAAGTTAAGAAAAATATAAGGGTATATTTAAGAAAATATGAAGAAAGTTATAAGAAAGTAAACCTACCTTAAGATAAATTTTAATACCGCGCGATACAATGGATAACCTTGCCTTTGAAAACGATCACGACGCGCTGAGCACGTGTTTGTCATAAATACTGCGATCTCAAGGCCAGGCGACCTGTTCTTGTGCTTTTGATATCATTTTAGAGGTTTTAAAATTTAAATGTTCCTGAGTTAAAAGCTTTGTAGAGCTTTCGCTACATGAGTAATGTAATATGTATTAGGTATTTGATGGAAATGTATGGATTTATAAAGTTTATTATAAAGCTTATAACGTTAATCTAGTTATAACTAATCTAGTTAATAAGATTCGAAATAGAGATCTACATATATTGTTGTTGCTTATCTTTACTTTACATTTATGCTGTCCAAATAAGTACTGAAAGCTTCATTGGCATAAAATTAATTTTAAAATCAAAATACCATTAAAATATTAGCTAAATTTTTTTAATAGATATAAATCTATAAAAAAATATTTTTATTACGATATTTACAACAGTTACTCGTAACTATGGAACTGTTTTGTTTGACTCACATTCTATATATATAACAACAATACAATATAAAATAGTCGTTAAAATAATTGATTTAACAGATGTGTTTTCGTTAAATATTAATTTATAGTGTTTTGCGACGTAAATTTTTCAATGCTATTGTCAAAGAAAAAATACAAATTTCAATTATTGTTTGTAATTTGTATACAATTTTAGTATCACGACTGAAATTGTGACTGTAACGCAGGTTGTAGGTTCGATTCCCACTCGAGAAACGTTGACTTTTGTCTCCAGGATTTGGCGGAAGATTAGGAGCGGAGTGTCTTTACAGCGTAAAGCTAAAAAAAAAAACCTAATAATAAATATTATTATTTTTTTAATTAAGTATTTTTTTTTACTCAATTTTTTTAACCCCATGAGTACAAACACCGATATTATAATATTACATAGAATGTTTTTGTTAATTTAATTTACTATACAATAACCACTAATAGACATTGGCCTTGTGTGGCCATCTGGTTATTTATGTTTTCACAACTGTTCGCGAAACTCCACCGGGAATGTTATATTGTGTAGGAAATGGTGTTCAAACACTATTTATTACTAAAATAAATTTGTTTGTTTAATGCTCTCTCATGGTTGGTACCTATAGCGAGTGTACAAAAATAAAAGATATACCAAATTTCATGTTTTGTCCAACTTTGTCTTTCAGAAGGTTAAGCCTTTTAATAAATATTTTTATGAAATTCAAATGCAACGTGAAAATATAGGATTTTCATATATCAGCAACATACGCAATAACGGCGTCGTGTCCTCAATAACTTTATGATACATAAAGAAAGTCAAAGTAAAATAATCAACAAATAATTATATCTATACAATAAATAAAAACATTATATATAAAAACAACTTATTTTTAACATAAATTAGCAAAAAAATTCCACTAAGTGCGCATTATTTTTACGTAAATACATACGATTTGTATCGAAACATAATAGCTTGTTGATAAAGAGTAGCGCTAACTCGGCACGTAATTCTTAAGAAATACGCTACAGGTGCTATAGCATTACTGTTTTGTTATTATTAAAGAATTCGTCAATGGAATTGCGTATTTTTCTATACGAGTATGAAGTTTCTGCTGAAATGCTGAAATATAACCTTATTTTATACTCTTGTGTTGTAATAATATTCATAAATGTAAACATAATATTGTTGTTGTCATTCCGTTCTTACTAAATCTTATAAACAATAATATAATTTTAATTGATTTGAGTTGATTCTTATATATCGGTATGATATTTATTATTTGGAACTATGGAAGATTAATTTAGTACGTGTGAAATATTCTATTACAATAAGATAGCTTTGCCCTATTTGTGCATTTTAAGATATTATATGTTATTCTAATATGACATTGCATGATGTGACATAACACCGATCTTTGTTTTGCTATACTAACATACAGACATACATTAGCTTCACGTTTTATCCATAGCGGAGTAGTCAGAGAGAGAACGGCCTACGGCCTCTACATACCTCTTTCGCCTCGTCCACTGTCATCAACTTCTTCATACATGGCCTCCGGGGGATTCTCATGTTTTTTACATGACCTTCCTCCAGTAAGTGCGGAGGACTAACGATAGTCGTAATTAAAAATAAACAAAAACTAAGCGGCAATCGAACCTATAACCATAGCGAAAAAATGAATCGCCAACTGTGCCACGATGGTGTCGAGATTCTATTTCCAAAACGTAAATATATAATGATTAGACAAGAGTTACGAGAGTTTGAACATAAGAAGCTATTCACCTTTGGTATAATTCGCAACAGATGATCTTGGCTGTGACCCAGAAATAATATTTTGGATTATTTATTTATACAACGATGAGTCCCGGTGTACGAATATTTTTGTAGATTGTAGGATGTTTACGTAAATATTTTTTTGGTATTGAGTCTATTTTTTTTAGCTTAGATTTCAGTGACTAAGGCACAAAATTTTCTTATTTGTTAGTTTTCCAATCTCTATTTAAATTATTCTCGTACACAATTTCTTAAGAGATCGGCAATGTAAATACTTAAAGCATAATAAGAGAAATATTTATTAAAGTAAAATGTTTATTTTATGATGCTTCACGAAAAATCTTAATTGTTTATAACAGATATTATAATATTATTTATATTTTATCAAAAAATATATATAGGTCTATAGGTACTTTCTACTTTCCTACCAACTGGGCGACCACTGCGCTTTTGTCATTATTTAATTTAAATATAATAAAAATTCAAAGAAATTTTTTCATATTTCTCAAAAACATTGATCTAAAAATGTCAAGGTGACATGGCAAACATGATATATTTATTTTTATATTTAACTTTTCGTATCCGTGGACTACCGAGCGCTATGATGTCATTCCAGCTTTGCGCTGTGTGAACAGACTGCTAAGTTACTACGTATTTTATTTAATGGTACTTTTAATAGTATTTTCAAGAGTATTTAGGTCACGAAGATAATTCCTCGTTTTGTGGTTTCACGTTATAAAATAATATGGTCTGTCGAAGTTTAAATGTTATAAATCATTGATTTACAATAACAACAAACCGCGTTCGTTAAGTGTTTAATAAAAATAAAATAAATTTAAACATAGTGTACAAATATATTAATTTATTTTAATGTGTTTTTTATGTCGCTAGAGATTATTTATTTAGTGCTATATTGCTCTCTTCATGATCTTAAATAAGATTTTATATTTAAGCTAAAACTTTGTATTGCACTAAAACAATTATTTATAAAAAATATTTGAACAAAAACTATTTTTCTTTATATATGTATATGTTTCACTCGTAAAAAAACAAAAAATATAAGGTTAAATGCTTCAAGGCATGGATTGGATTAATACGGAATTTATAATAAATATTTAACTTTTTAAAATGATTTTTAAAGAAACACTTAACGATTAAGCTTGTTCTAATGGCGCACTGGTCTTAATAACTTACTTATTATATTACATACTAATGGAATGATTTCAAAAAACAATTGTTATCATCAATAGATAAGTTTTATAGCATTACATACAGCTTTACTAGAGTTAACGACGAAACTATGCTAATTTTATCACCCGACCTTGAATATTTACACTATTTTGATATTCAAATAGAAATATCAGTGGATAGAGTAAAATAAGTGTTCACTATTTTTGGCAAAGTCAATATAAAATTGAAATTTTGAATTTAAATTATTGAGAAATTACATGAGTGTATTTATTTATATCAAATCAGAAATTCAGAGGGAAGTAAGAAAGAGAGCGGAGTGTTATAACTGATATCTAGAGACTATCTAGAGATAAATGTAGAAAGAAGCTAAAAAAACAAATATGATTCATTTTTTGTTATTGTTTTTCTTATTGATGATAGATTGTACTATCATTTTTTAAAAACCTTCATATTTAGACCTATCTGCCTGCACGTCACAATATGCGTATTGTGTTGTCAAAACTTTTAAACAGGCACGTACGAACGATTCTAGATAAAAGGCAGACAAATAACAATGAAGCTATTGTACTGAGAGTGCACGTAATATATCGATATTTCGTATTTAATTAATATTAGCTTTGTACTATTAAATGAAGATCCAGTTCAAATTTTGATATTTGTGTTAGCAATTTATATTTATACGATTTTATTAAAAATAGATGACAGATAAAATAGTTGCTATAGATTAATTTTATCGCACCTAGTATTATTAGATTAATTAAATTGATCTAATTGTGAATTAGGCATCTTCATCTTTCGCTTTGTGCAAGCTAAAATAAATAATTATGTATATAAAAGTGATGCGATTCTCGATATTATATATTTTCAGTATTATATGTTCGGACTAAAAATTATGATATTATTACAATTTAGCTAACAATTAAATTAGTCATCGTCTATTATCTAAACTGCGTCAATAAATATTGTACGGAAAAAATAGGCCACATTATTTCAAGCGGCAATGTCTCATTATTCTGACATAAAAAAAGCAAAATAAAAAGATTTGAATACTGTAACCTATTTCTTTATTTTAAAAATACTACTGTCCCATTTCTAAATGTATTAAAAGTTTCGTTTAATCATATTAGCTAAGTGTTGTGCACACAATACAAGGACGCTGTATTGTATTGGCTTAGTGTTGTGATTTTAGTTGGGTGTTTGGTAAAAAGTAAGCTCATCATAAGCTCATTTTAAATAACATGATAAATGATTTGAAAAATGCTTCTTCATCATTTATTCATATTTATTAAGTCGTTGCGCGGCGTTGACATCCGCCATTCAACACGCAATGTCTCGAATTCATGGGAAAAGGAGAGAATGGATTGTCCTTACACTACATAGATTTACTCTCCCTAAATGCTCGTGTGAATCTAAAAAAAATTTTTTATGGATATAAAACAATAACATACAGATTAACACAACAATAACAGTAGATTATATAAAATTATGTTAAATTATTTTTTAAGTAAATACAATTCTTTTATTTAAAATACATTTGGAACCCTATAACTGTCGACGGAAGTCGGCATATTAAAGCGACCCGACCGACCTTTAAACAAATAAAATTGTAATTTTTGCGAATATCCTGGGAACGTTATCCGTTTTTGGACTAAATTACTTAAACAAGGCCAAGGTTTATCATATATTTAATATCTTTGTTATGTATGAATGAAAGCTGATTCATTTAATTAATTAACAAAGAGATTTATTGAAACGGTTATAATTAATACAAGTTTTTTAAAGCAAATAAAATACGTTAATACTTTTGAGTGGGCAGAGAGATTCTAATGGTAAACCACTACGTCCCGTACTTTTTGCAGAATAATGGGAGACTTTGTCCTTATAACTTGACCGGGGAAATGAAAATAAATAATTTTCCCGGGATTGCATAATTGTCTTAAAGTTACTAACATTTTTTTTAAATTATGCTAGATTTTAAAAAAATAGAGCGTTTCGTTGTTTATTATCTTAGCCGATATAAGTAAAATGGCTTATCATTCAAATTTGAATCGAGAAAACAATAAAATATATCTGTTAAGAAAGGTGACCATTTTTTTCGGCCTGATTTTAGTGCACTATCCAAGCGACGAGACCAAAAAGACCTTTATCACCAAAAGTGAAATAAAAAAAGAATAGGTTTTATAGGTCTAGAATATATATTAAATTTACCGAATAAACAAAAACATATAAAGGCAAGTAAATTTATAATAGATATGTTTATGGGATGAGCACCACGTCTCATCCATACAGTCTGAATAGCTTGCGATACTTGAATTATGGTAGTCTACCTTGATTCGTGGACTGCATTTAAATGGTATATATTTTTTGCTTTGAAATCCTTAAATCCTTATACCGACAGAGCATATTTATTGCATGTTTACTTTGGGAACTCAAGAATTATTAAGCTTTTGGACTTACTGTCAAAACAAAATTCATTTAAATGACTTTCGAGCATTTATTCCCCTTGAAACGTCTCTTGAAGCTGTGATATTTTTTTTGCATATATTTAGGCTAAGAAAAATTAAAATAACCTACCCCTACCTACTTATATGAATGTAATAGATATATATATATAAATGGAAATTAATTTTATAGTATAATTTTGACCTTGTTTACTATATATGCACAGTACTCTTTTCTTGTTTGTTTATTTACGGAAAATATATACGGTCACGTATGACTCATAGGAAAGCAAAGACGTTTATAACTAGGGTCATGATGCGATAACTGATCTGTCTCCGACATAGATATGTATAATTTGTTCAAATTAATAAAATCTGATAACGAATTTATTGCCTTTATAAGTTCTATAACTTAAATATATAACTAATTTGTATAAAAATATTTGTAAAAGAAATAAAATTTTCCACTTACACTAATCTTAAGAAAATATATTAAATCGTCTTAATAAACATACCTCAGGCGCCGTTTGTATTTCGCACACATACAATATTTGCTTTGCAAGTTTGCTTACGATCATATTTCTTAAGCGTGATCGAATCCAACTCGATGTATGTATAGCCATGAATGGATGAGGTGATTAATAAAAATATTTAAATTATATAATGTTGTTAGTAAGTAATACTTGCTTCGTTTGAATTGTTAGTTACATAACACAACTAAAATTAAATTAAAAAAATATATATTTTATTATAATTTTAAGAAAAGAAAATATAAATAATTCATTCACTCGAGTGGGATCACCTCGAGTAGAGTCCACGGCCGTGGTTGTTACATTTATACGTTTTGCTGCACCACGATGGCCTCTACTATGCATAACTAAAATGAAAGCAGAAAATTAACATAAATATGGGAAATCCATCTCTGTCTAATCTGCAAATAGTTATTGACTTTAAAAAGATATATTTTATCGCCTTTAAAATATGTACTTGCAAACATACTCGTGATTCAGTGACTGTTTTCGCTTCGCACTGCATTCAGTTTGGTGTATAAATACTTGAAGGTCATCGAGATGCTAATCTAATTAATATATCGACGATCGTAATCGTTTACTTACATAACATTTTTTTTGATAAATATTTTTTAGGTCAATTTTGAATCTGTATTAGTTCTTTAAACTAAGGTTTATATGGTTAAAACTAAATTTTCGATTTTTCTGCTTACTTTCGAATTCGACAAGACCTCTCTATTTATATTAAGACAATAATTATTTAAAACCTAAACTTATATTACACATTCATTGAAAATTTATATTAGGAAAGTATAAGACAATATCAACAAATTAAATATAATCTGTGTAGATAGGTATTGATTATAATCTTTATTTAAAAAGTTAGATAAAATCAAGATTTCAGATAGCAATATCACTCGTAATATTAACACGATTACATAAGTTACAATTCAAATAGCAAGCATCATTTATTTTAATATGATTTTAGGATGCGACTCAGGCAGCCATCGTTTAACCACTATCGCTATATATGAAACATATAAATAATTCAGTCAGTGCTATTGGTCATAGCATTATAATACGAGTTTCTTTTTACATCTTTGTACATAGGAATATTAAAAGTATTTCATATGTTTTTCAAGAAGTATTATAATACGAGTATTTTGCTATTTCATCGATATGGTTTAAAAGCATGGCTACCCTAGCCAGAGGGAACCTGGGAGTGTGGGAACCGACTGAAAAGAATTTATCTTCATACAATAAAACACGTCATAATTGCATACAGTAAGTCTTTCCACGTAATGTATGTAAACAATACGCTTATCAACTTTCTTACGCGTAAATAATAATAATTTTTCAATATACATAAATCGCATATAAGACCCAGTTACCTACATTTTACTAGACACTGTTTATTATAGCAATATCAAGAGCGAAAGGCAAGGAATTGATAAGATAAGATTTTGGTTCTTATTATTATTTTATTATATCTAATGTACCTACATATAATTGATGTTTGCAAATAAATTACGTTATATAAGTGTTTTGATATTACTATATTCAATTAATTATGTACTATTTATTTATAATTATTTTTATCAACTATTATTGCATTTATTACGTTCTTTCAAAGTTTCTTTGTAATTTGTTTTCTTGTTAGTTTAAAATTTTATACAAATATATCTATTTATATCAAGCATAGGCAGAGGGCACCTTGCTATTCAGGAACCTTTCTTTTCATTTTCCCCGAGTGGAAATCGAACGTTCAACCGTCGCGTTATAGACGCTGTGATGCTGCCCCACCATGACCTCTTTCTATCTGTGTTGCAATTTAATTTAAATCGCAATTTTATTTAAAGGTTATACGCAGTAGAAATATACAGATAAAACGGCGCTAAAAAACATTATGTCAACCAACCATGGTATTTATCAAAATATTATATGAGTACATTCCCATGTGATAAGCTCACAATAAATCGTTCATGAAATGTTTATTCAGCTGTTTTCATAAACATACTTAGATTTATGTAACTGAACTGCGTTTTTCGTACTTGTTTTTTATTAATATTAATTAAAAAATATTTTTTATACAAATAGACTTTTACAAGCACTCGGTAGGCAGAAAGAACCTGAGAACCTAGTGTTAAGAAACTCCGTTTTCCACTTTCCTCTGAATTCTGAAGGCATTGCTGCGTCGAGTTCCGCCAGTGAACATGCAATCCTATAATAATTCCTATAATCTATATTCTATATATATAAAATCGAAAGGTCACTCACTCATCACCAAATCTCAGAAACTACATGTGCTAGGAATTTGAAATTTTGCATAGGAGATACTTTTAGGACGAAGGTGCTCGCTAAGTCGGGAATTTGTAATATTCGATTTCTAAGGGGTTGTTTTTGGGGTTGAAAGTTTGTATGAAGCTTCGTTACTACAAATGCTAGGAGTCTCAAATTTTGCATGGACGTCACTTATAGGACGTAGGTACCTATGGAGACAGAAATTAATAATAGAGTAGTTCACGCAGGCGAAGCCGCGAGCGGGCCGCTAGTATTATAATAATTGTATGTATTTATATTGTTTTTTGCAATAAATAACAATTATTTATTTAATTTATCTTTGTTCACAGTGGTATATTGTGACTACAGCGGCTCGGGCAGGGCTCTACAATGGATAGAAGACTACATAGAGCGCGACGTGCTCCCGGCGCACGCGACGCGGTGCACTGCTCTCTCCGTTACTTCTGGACAAAGTGAGATTTATAGGTTAGTGTTAATTTTCTTATATTTTTTTATTTACTTCTACAATTTTAATTTTTTTGTGTTATATTTGTTTCTTAAAATTGAAAACTAGTTATTCTGTGAAAATAATGTACAATAAGTAAATATTCTAAATTTTTATCATTTACATATTATATTAATTAAAAGTAAAAGTCATAACAAATTACTATACAAGTACTTGTTTATTTTTTTCAAATAGAAACAATTTGAAAATGTCAAAATTTCCTTCATTTCCTCGTGTGGGAATCGAACCCACAACCTGTCGCGTTTACAGTCTCATGCTTGTGCTCGTGCACAGCTGGTCTTCATTCTTTGAAACCTTATATTAAGTAAATAACTTGAGGTAGGTCCTACACAAAGGCCCACTTGCTCGAAAGCCAGTTAACTATTTAACAAGAAATTGAAAAGTTAAGTAAGTACTTATAAGTTGTAGTTGTTACGTTGTTGTTATAAGTTTCAAATAAACTCAAGTTAAGATGGGATAACGTATATAGGTATGTAACGTTATACCCAAATATATCATTAAAATTAAATAACTTTTAAAAATATCATTTTCCTATAGAAAGAGTTACTAAAAATTGTATATAAAACCTATTTTGAAAAAAATATTAGACATGCTGAACACAGAATAACATACATGTAGCTGTTATGAAAAATACTAAATATATATTTTTTTCTAAAGACCAATATAAGTTAAGCTAGCAAATTAACATTATTAACATTAAAGATTATGTAATATGTACCAAATAAATATATTTTATAAATAATAAATTCATAATAATTATATCTTTTAATCAGGTCGGAATCCAAGGAAATAATTCGTAACACAGTCGGTGCCGCCGCTGACGATGTAGTGGTTCTGGGCGCGTCTCTGTGCCGCTTCTTGCGTGCGCTGAGGCCGCAGAAAGTCGCACTGTTCGTGTCTTCCAGGGAAACTGAAAGACAACTCATACCGTGGAGAGAATTTGATGCTGAGGTAATGTAAAAATTTGTAAATACTTGTTTTTTTAGATTTGTAGCTAGGCAGATGGAACCTGGGAACCAGACATTTCCGTGTTTCACTTTCCGCCTAATTCGGGAGGCATTGCTTCTTGAGTGGCGGAACACAAGGCCTCGACACCAGAGCGAGGAAATGATAATATTTAATATTTCATAGCTAAATTTGTTTATTTTAATTTCTCCTCTCCGATCTGATACCCCACCAATTAAATCATAATCAACTACAAATAAAAGAGTGGATTGGAAAATGGAGGAAGTGGAAAAGTCAAGATCAAGCTTAAGATTAGTGAGGTGAAAATCTACAAGAAAACATATCACAATCTGATAAGCATAAAAAAGTAATAACTATAATAAAAAGATTGTTACAGAAATCAATATAATCTAAGAAAAATGTGTAATTAAAAATAATCAAAATAAAACAATATCTAACAATTCTGTTTCATCTTGTAGTAGGTATGAACGAAGCCAATAATAACAACGTTTATTACAATTTCTTTTGGCATTCTTTTAAAATCAATAGAGAAAATTTATGGATACTTCATTCGACACACTGTAATGCGAACTGCGTAGTTTGTTCGTTTGACTTCGTTATTTTCTATTTAAATAACATTAGAATAATTTTATGATTGTACATATACTTTCTTTATACATAGAAATTAAAAATATACCTACACTTTGGGCTAGAAAAGATTTCTTAATTGAGGCCAGTCACGGCGCAGGAGCACAAAATATGACTATAAATCGACTGGTTGTGGGTTCGATCCCCACTTGAGGTAATGGTAATGAAATATTTATTTAAATTTGTATTTTTATTTCTTCGCTCTAGTGTCGAAGCGTTAATTCCGACATTCAATAAGCAATGCCTCCAGAATTCGGTACAATACACTAGGTACCCTTTTGCCTACCCCGCGGTGTGAGTAAGTATATATAAAACAAAATAGGTAATAATAAATAAATATGGCGTAAATACTAGTACAAATCCCAAAGAAACACGTTTGCGAAGTAAATTAAAGCGCAATTTCTTATCAAATGCATACGGTAGGTCACGTCTGATTACGTAACTGAAGGTTGCCGATATGCGATATTATGCGAGTCAACCGGCAAATTCCTAGACTTATCGTGCGTTTAAAATAATCGACATTGCCTTACTGTGTTAGTTAATCTTGTCAAGTTCATATTGACCTTAAAATTTTCTATGTTTCAGCACAAACAATAATTGCGGGTTCGATTTCCTCTCGGGGGTATTAATTATTTTTATTTTCCCTATAGCAAAGTGCACCGTTCGGCCATTCCGCACAGCGTATTTCAAATTTCGGCGTAAAGCGAAGAACGGAGTGCCTTAACACTAGGCTCTTTCTGCTTACCCTGCTATAAGTGGGATAAAAGTTAAAGCTAAAAACAATTTGATTTCACCATAATAGGGTCTCTCAACTTAAAGAGATTGTTAGCAAAATAATACTATAGCTTCTTTTTTAAATACTAAGCTAGTGGAAAATAATATTTATTAATAGTTTACCTGCAACATTTTTCATATGTCAGTTGGGAGCAAGCCGTCCCTGACACGGTATGGCTTGTTTCTTTAACGTTTATAAATTCCACACTTGTGAAGGCTATCTATGGAACGAGCTATGGTCGTCGTGATCACGTATTTCATTTTATAATACATTGTTAACCTTTGAAAATTATAGTAATAATATTTTATTTAGATTTATTTAGATTTTTAATAATATTTTACATTTATGTCAGATTCCGCCACTGGAATTATGCTGTTTTCTGTTGTAAATACACAAAAAATTGAGAGAGAAAAGAGAGTTCTAGGGATATTTTCTTCTCACTTACCCTGAAACGATATATGCAAAATTACAAAATAATATGTTCTAACATTTTTGAAGTGTTATTCCACACTTAGAAAAGAAAACTACTTATTAAGAAAACGTATAAAAATTTTGAACGTAGCGAGTTTTGAAAATATTGGTATTAATAAAAGAAATGAATATATGTATTTTAACATGTCTTAAGATAATTGGAAATTGTTACATTATACATGGTTTTTACTATGAAAAACTTTTTATTTTGCGTAATGAACGTAAAACATGTAAATTGAAAGTGTTCATATAATTTTGAATTGTCAACTGGTGATTATGCAATTGCTCAAGTCAAGTAATAAAATAGAAAAACTCGCCAAGTGACGCTAATGTGAATACTTAACCTATTTACTTTACTGCAGCAACCACTCGCATAGCGCTTTGTTAAAAATGTGTCATTCAAAAATGTGCTTTTTGAGGGAAATGGTAGCTATTCGAATATAAGTATTTATTGTTGTGTTAAAAAGTGGGGAACGGAGTGTCTTAACACTAGGTTCCCTCTGCGTACCCTGCTGTGTGCGGGATAGAGCGTGAAGTTGATTTATGTTGTAAAATTAGAGAAAAATATCGTACTAATAATTTAATATCGCATATAATATATGATAATTAGAATAATCATTTTGTTTTCGTAACAGTAATAAGCACAGGAGTACCTGTTCTTATTAATAAAAAAATACCTCTAATAGAATGGAGGATATCGTAACACTAATATTTGATAGTGAAAGGATTTTTAATTTTGATTAGTTTTTTTATTCCGGTATTGCCTTGAATTTTTTTATCTTCAAAAGTAATTTGAAAAATATTAGCTTGTTGCGACTAAAATTATATGCTAACATGGCTGTTACAGTCACTTATTGATTAAAGTCTGGAATTGAGAATGTCTAGGTATGTCTCAATTACTATGTCGTATTTTTATTATTACTTGCAATAGTCTTTTAAAAAGAACTTAATTTCTATATAACATTAGTTGATTTTTCTCTTTCATGCCAAAGATAACTCTAACGCCGAATAATTGCCTATAAGTATTTATTTTTACGTTTAAAATCGCGAAAATCAAATATCTATATTGAACCTGCGACTAATTACAGAGTATCAATAATTGAGTAAGCTAGGTTTTAAATAAATTATTAATATAATTTAAATCACAGTCTTTATTCATTACATTAGCAAGTGTAACAAGGTGTCGGTTTCGAAGGTTGTTAACCTTCCACCGCGAATTCGGTGCGCATTCAATATCATTTATTTTTAGTCATCAGTTATGTTATCGTGTTGCCGTTCGGAAATTATAACAAATGTTTCTTTATGATTTGCATGTATGATTTGATTGAAAACTGATTTAACTTATACGTATTTATTAAATATTATATATTTTATATAATCTGTGAAACTAATTTTAACTAGTAAAATGTTTTTTTTTGTTTATTTATTTATTTAATACTTTATTACACCAAGAATATAAACAAAAGAAAAAAATTAAAGCACAGCCTTGTATAAGAGCGGCCTTATCACTACAAATTTTAGTGTGTTAATTATTAAAAAAATAAAAAAAAAATGTTTTTTTACTCTGGCTCAATAATCACTACTCAACAACTCAAATTAAGATTATAACCAAATTTCATAAATATACAGGGTGGAATTGTCAGCACCACTTTAAATGAAACCACAGTTTTAACTACTCTATAAAAGCCTAATATAATTCGGAAAAAAAATAATTCCCAAAAATGAAAAAGTTATTTTTTCAAACAAAATAAATAATAAAATTATCGTTTTAAAATAAAACGCCATTTGTAAAGTATAACATAGGCACGCACACACTTACCTGTCAAAGCGGCAACGTCGCATACGTATGTGTGTGTGACACGAAATACAGATATGGATAAAAATCGTGAAATGAAAAAAAATTCCTACGTCCAAACTGTTGAGGTACCTTAATTAATTTCTTAGGTGTGGGTTTGAAATATATTACCCTATATGCAGTTTCAGTAAAAGAAGCGCTGCCTCTTCCACCCTGTATATGGTTGTATAATATACATAAGAATTACCGTAGCTTTAAAATTAACATTAATAAATCGCATTCTTTTACCTTACAGATAATCAAGATACCTGAAACTAAAGAAGGCTTTATCGATTTAAATAACTTAGAAATGAGATTGCAAGAGAATACTTTTACTGGTAAACGCATGATCGGGTTCTTCCCTGCTGCTTCCAAATTAACTGGTGTTCTTGCTGATGATGTAGCGACCACACTTCTACTGCACCAATATGGAGCTTGGTCTTTCTGGGACTATACCCTAGTGGCGCCCACGTCGGCAATCGATATGAATCCCACTTTTCTAGGCGTCGATGAAGCTATGGTCAAGAAGGATGCAATCTTCTTTAATTGCGAGAAATTCGTTGGTGGTGTTCAAGGACCATATATTAGTGTAGTGAAAAAGGATATTTTTAAAAATACTCCATTGTTTTGTGATAATGTTGAGGTAAGTTTTTCCTTTTATTTTAAAATAAGTAGCCTAGTGATAAATCACTTTGTTTTTAAGTTTGTTGATGGTTTTTTAGCTTTATTCAATTTCTATATAAACCAAATTTAAGGTCATAAATATCACATACTCTTAGGTAACCATATATTGCAAAATGATGATTAAACTTTGTTTTAAATCCTGAACTAAAACCTATATATTTATTGATTTTGCAAACATTATACAACCTAAGTGTTCTTGTACACATCCATTATCACGGGTAATCAACTGTGCAAACACTTATGCAGACACTGCAAGTGTTGATAATGATTTATAAATAGTGAATACGAAACACTTGTATGTTTATTTTGGAATAGCTAGAAGTGATATGTGATTGATTAGCTTAAAACTTGCCAACAATTTGAATATCGCTTAATAACTTCGCTATTTCATTGGATTAGAACTTATTAAGTATATACAGTTACATTCTTTTTCTTGAATGTGTCGCATTAGAACGTCTGACTACTACTTCTCACTATTTGGAGGAATTATGTCCTTAGCCTTACCCTACTAATGTTTGGCATGGAATTCCGTCTCCACGATTCACTGACACACAAATTGGGGCGGATACCGGAGAACGAAGTGTATTGACACTAGGTTCTATTTCTGAACATATATTATGTATTCTGAACATTGCGTAAATTTAAAAAGATAATTTCAAAACTAGATTTTGAGTTAGGCACACAGGAAATGTACTAAGATAGGAGTGTCAGTTAAGTTATGATAAAATATATATCATTATAATTAGAGGCACCGTAAACCTTGTTACTTAATGTTCATTTTAATAGAAAATACGCTTGCGATTTAATATGTAAGGGGATTTCACGCTTGGCGAAGCGTACTTGTACTGCGTGTGAGCGTAAATAACTACACGCTTTTCGCTTTTGTCTTTAGTCCCTTCATTTAGAAAAAAAAAATTAAGCCGTCGTGTATCAGAAGGGTTTGATGCGTTGGTTTTTCACCCTGGTACCACGAAAAAGTCCGGTGTTGAGTTCCGATACTTGCGCAAAAAATTCAGCAGAAAGTGCTATGCGGGATACAGCGTGAAGCTGATTTAGAAAAAAATATGTTAATTTTCCATGAAACATATAATATAACATTTTCACCTAAATAAAACTGACGCCATCGTGACGCAACTGGGAAGTATTCCCACTCGGTGTATACTGTTTTTTCCAGTCACGCTGTAAAAAAGATTTTTTCGCTAGAGGAGTCTGTCCTAAGTAATATTATAAAAAAGTGACATATAAAATATATGACCAAAAAAAATACTAATATTTATTAGGTTTTCTAAGTTTAAATACTTTGCGATAGGCCGATTAATATTTTTATAGTAAAAACACAATGGTTTTATTTCACTTGTAAGTTATATACCAAAATATTATAATTATCAGGTTTTGGCAGAAAGAATAGAAGAGTTCAAGTGCGCAGAGGCTGTGCGAGCGGCCATGGTGATGCAATTACGAGATGCCGTCGGTCTTCAGAATATTGCTGAGAGGCAAGACAATATTACTAGGTAAGTTTAGTTATACATTATTCTATAATACCTATATGAAAACGTACAGGAGTTAGAAAGTAATAGTGAAATATTTTTCATTAATAAATGATATAAGATCACGTTTAACAATTTAGATTAGATTAGAATTTTTATGGCAATTTAGAGTGATAATTGGTTTTATTGCTCAGTGTGTTAAGATTTTGTGGAATTTCGTTCAATATATTGTTTGATATTTTTAAGCGTAGTTTTCACCGTGAGCGGAGCGGAGTCATTAAGGACTACGTTGAATCCGCAAAAGTACCGCCCGATCGAGCAGAAACTAGTGAAATGAACTCGCTTACAAAATACAAAAGTTTTTGTTAGTGGAAATGTAAACCTATTTTATTTAAAAGGAGCCTGTTCCGCCTGAGCATTTCTCTTTCACAATAAGATTTACTTGCTTCGATATAACTTAAAATATAATAAATTATTGATTTAAAGAACGTGGGCACTATATGTGGCGTATTAATAATATGGCAATACTTCCACCTACATACAAGTTTAGTCTCCTTTAGTGTCATATTTTTTGAAGTCCTATAAAAATGTATACAATTTTAAAACAACATACATTTTAACATATAGGCTTACTAAATTAGCGAAAAGTAGTGTAGTGACTTATTTTTAGGGGTAATTTTTTTTAGCTTTACGCTGTATTACACTCTTAGAGTAGGCAGAGAGAATTTGGGAACATAGTGTTAAGACACTCCGTCGTCATTAAGACACTTCCGTTCTCCACATTTTGCCGAATTCTTGAGTGTTTCGTGTTGAGTAGCGGAACTTAACGCCGCGTCATAGGTACATTATCTCTGCTTATCTCACAATGTCCCACTTAAAAATATCCAAACTGACCTGCTACAGAAAAAAATAATTGTATAGAGATGAGAAATTTTAAAACAGTAATTCAATAATGTAATTCAGTGTGGGAGTGATAATCTATTGAAAGGTCGTTTACCTTACCGAATCGAATATTGTTTATATTAAACATAACGGAGTACAATTGCAAAATTATACCTATATGAGACGTATTTACATGTAATTTTATGTAAGAAACTATAATATATATATGAGTGTTTAAGATAGATACACTTAATATGTAAAATGTGTAGGATGGCATCTTCATATATGGTCAAGTCTTATGTAATAGAAATATTTAATAAGGATCTACATTTTTAATATGCATGTTTCTTTTAGAACTTATAGAGGCATGCTATTATTATAGCGCGATTGAGAGCTTGTTTAGTTAAATTCGTTTTTTATATTACAACTAGCGATCCGCTCGTGGCTTCGCCTGTAAAATCACGAAAATATACGTGTTTTTATTTATTTTTATATTATAGCCATACAATCACATTTATAATACGAGTATGATGTCAATGTTGTAAATTTATATCTTTAAGCATATATGTATATTCACGTGTACCTATGTATAACAATAAAATATAAATCAATGTAGTAACTCGAATAAAATTAAATTTTATTTATATATCTAAGTAAGACATATCGATCATGCGCCCTACAAGAAATAATTCAATATCAACAGTCGAAATTCCTTGGCAAAAATTTCTGGACACAAAAATATATGCGTACTCTTTTTGGCAAGTACGCCTCGGCCATAGATAATAAATAATTTGCGAATAAAACGCTATATATAGCGTGAAGCTAAAATATATATTAAAGATGACATTAATAAAACAATATAAAAGAAAAGAAAGTCATAAAATGTAACTCTACGCATAGCCATTTGAAACCAAGATCTAAAGATAAAGAATTAAATGGATTGTTTAGTAGTTATAATAGCTCGAATTTATTGGCACATTTTTAATGCACGAGATAAAATCTGAAACAAACTACTGTTCTGTTCTGTTCTTTTTATTATGGCGTTCCGAGCGTGCCAGTTGAGCACAAAATCACTTCGCCAGAACCAACTACTATTATTTCATATATTTTCAATGACGTAACGCGTTTGGCTGTCGCCATTTTGTCATGTGCTGTGGGCGTACAACCCAATATGTTAATGCATTCGTTTGAGGGTCAGCTAAGAGATAAAACTAACAATAAATAATTTAGTAAGTACATTCTATTTATATAGAAAGATTTTATGACTGTTATTCTTGACACATATATCTACTGTTATGTGACACTTTATTGCGAACAAATCATGGAATCAATTTAACAATAATAGAATTGTAGAATGAATTAGGTAAATGCTTTTTGACATTTGATTAAATTTAAAAAAAAAACTTTTTATGTAAAAATATTTTTATTGGTTTGTATTTTAGGTCGTATGCTTAAAAGTTCTTATAGCGAAAATATTGGGCAGCCCATTTAGCCTTTGTCATTTCATGGTTGATTACCATGGTTGGTTGGATTGACAACAAAAACAAAAGTAATAGCTATTAAAATAAGTGGATTAAGAGTATGAAAATCATCAAAAGGAACATGCAAAAAATATTATATAATTTTTAGCTTCCTTGGCCTGTATATTGCGTTCAACCAGAAACTTAATGTATATGTGCTGTCATATACATTAAGTTACACCTCATATCTAAACTTGAGAAACACTACTATCGTATCTATAAGCAAGGCTTAGCTGAACCACGACGGCACTTCTGAGATTTCAACGCAATAAAATATATTTAGATAAACCGTAATTATAATTTTTAATTGGTCGATCCATCTAGTTTTAAGTAATATAAACCATATAATATAATGGTTGGATTAATCAACTGGCGCCGAGCCCTGGCCACTGATCTCGCAAGAACTGACGCGCGTTGTTTTTGACGTACTGTTTGTTATCTTAATTATAATCACAGTTGTATAATATCACTCAGATTATACTCGTATAATCATAAAATGGCTCTTTAAAGAAGCTTATGGAAATATATTCACGAGGATTTTCTTTTGATATAGTTTTCTAGTAAACTGGATTAGTAAAGTGAAAATCAGTTGAACAATATATATAGTATATCGTCGGGGATAGTGCAGAACCGCGTATGTACCACAGGTGGGGAGCGCGTATCTGCATTTCATCAGATTTTACAGGAGGAGGTTAATACTTTATAACATCGTTAATTTAAATCCAAGTGGTCTCATTTTAACATAGAGAATAATAATTGGTATTTTCTACATATTTTTGTCATATACAATCCTTTACAGTAGTTAACAAGTGGTTAATTTAAGCGACACGCCACTTACGCTGATTTGATTTGATCACGATCTTATTAAATTGAAACCTGACAGTTAGTTACACGGTTTTAAAATCAAACGTGCAATTAATGTTCCAAATAATATTTAATAATAAAATGAAGATTTTATTATTTATTAATTAATGTATTTTTTTAAACAATCCCCCTTAAATATAAAATTGAAAATACACTATCAATAACACTTTTTAATCAGCTTTGAGCAATTCTTTATCAGCCTTTTATACAACTTTAAGTATTACAAGTATAAATAATTTCAAAGTACTAATACACAAAAGACCAAGAGCTTTTTCAGAAAATATATTATCAGTAAATTTAAAAGCAAATTACTGTTATATATTTAATATAAGAATAACAATAATAGATTCTGCAGGTACCTTATATAAATAAACTTTGTCTCAGTCATTTTCTTAGACAAGAATAAAGTATAGTGAATAAGGAATAAATGGGGTAATACTTTTTTGGTATTTGTAGTAATAGCTGAAATTAGTTCAGTTTGTTTTCAATAAAACCACTTTGCCGCACTTTGTACCAGCCCCTCTTCCAGGGCGGATTGTATCATAAATAAGATTACTTTTAATGCTATAATCCTTGAAAAAAGTGTGGTCACACGTTACTACTTCATATGGAAATGGATTCAGGCTAGCTTCTTTGGTAACTGAGGAGTATTGACTATATAAAAATATTTCCCGATGTTTTAACTTTCTATTATGTAGTGAACTGAATCCACTTCCATTTGAGTATGGTCTTTTTCTAAAAAAATGCGGAAACGCGTTTGAAACTATGGCGTTTCTGTTTTGTGATGTAAACCATCAATATAAATTACGACGTTTTTAATACTCTCTTCTATGATTTTCTTCAAATAATCGACAAAAAAGGAAGTGCATGTGGAAGCTTTTAAATGTGATGTTGTCTCATTAAACCAATAGCGTTTTATATGGACAATTAACTTCATTTTAAAATACAATGCACTAGCTTTCAAAAATGGACATAATTTCACAGCTTGTAAATCGGCTGTTACTACGTGAAGCTTTCCATTTTTGCAGGCTCTTTATCTAAAGTCTTTTCTCGTTTGCTAAATCTTTACGTGACACACGTAGTTGATATATTTGTTAAGTATTTTTACCAGCTTTATATGAACAACATAGATCACATGCATCTTTTTTCAGCGTCAATGGCAGCCTCACGTTCCAGGATTCTTTCAGGAAACAAATCATTATTGCTACATGTTGATATTGAAGCTACCGATGCAACATTGGTTATTTCAGAAAATAGACAGTAATTTGGGACTTTCTAAGCAGAATGCACTAAAAGTGAAAAGTAAAAAGGAATAGATACAAATAAATCTTATTGTTATTTAATTATACTTGTAAGAGATCACTAGTAGTGATAAGGTCGCCTTTACATACTGCCTCTATGCGCTAAATGTCTTTATTGTGTTGTGTTTTTATTTTTATCTGTTTTCAATATTGGTCTATATTTCTCTTGTAAAATATTTTATTTTCTATATGTATGCAATAAAGAGATTTATCTATCTAAAAGTGGTTGTGTCGCAACAAGATAAAGCTTCGATTTCTTTAGTTCAGTTCAGTTCAGTTCTTAATTTATGACGTTTCGAGCGTGCCAGCGATTTCTTTAGTAAGCTCTACTTGTTTTAATGTGTTTTGACGGAGTTTGACAGCAAAAATAAACTACAAAATACACTTCTAATGACACTTGAAGACATACGCGGTACTGTTAATTGTCGATTATAGATACGCAGTATTGTTTTTAGGCGAAATCTAGCTTTATATTGGTCGAAAAAAAAATCCCATCTAACAGGAGGCTGCCAATCGGGATCTTACGTCGAATGGCCGTGAAATTGAGATTTAGCTACAAATGTCAGTTACGCGAAATTATCCAATGCTAGTTACGCGGATTTGCACTATCCCCGACGATATACATGTGAGTTAGTAAACAAAACATATTCATATATTTCGTCTATCAATAACGAACCTTTTTTTGTCTATCAAAATGTTTATTAAATGTAAATTTATCAAACGATAATAAAAATTAATCATAATTTTAATAAGATAATTTTATAGATTTACTGCCTTCTAAATCATAATATTATTATAATTTACATTTAATGCTTCTAATAAATGTAACTAGACAGTGAATGAATGAGGCTTTTGAACCGTAGTGTCTAACGCACCTGTCTGGTCGGGCTTTTTTTACCCCACGCTCTAGACCCAGCCAGTGACCTTGTTATTGATTATTTAGTTCACATTGTCATATACGAGTAGACTACATATTCTTTTGTCTTGTCGTACCTTTAGCTTTTAATGAGTACAACTTGTTTAATAAATTTTACATGTAGAAATTATATATTGGAATGTGGCATTTGATGTTTATGAATAGCGTCTAGGCGGCTAGGGCTGTTTGGTTATAAAAATAATTAATTTCGATTTATATAAAAATATTTTACTTAGCTTTAGTTCTTTACATTTGCCTTTGAAGAAAATTAGAAAGTGGAAATAATAAAACATTAACAATTGTATATTATTAATGTACTTTTATTCTTATAACAGTTATGGTTATTGCCATTATAAATCTTATGATGACTGCTTTGTTCATGAATTTTAACATACAATAGGTAAACGAATATTTTCAATACTCGTTTATTATTATTGCTTATTATCTTCGTTTAATAAAATTATAAATTAATAATTTGCATCGAGCCGAGAGTACTAGGTTAATGTTTCAATATAATGCCATGAACGAAGTTCTACGACTAAGCTTTTAGTAGGATATTCTACTACTCTAAGCTTGTTAGAGTATCATAATTGACATCACCAGTATAACATTAATGTATATGTTACCTAAATAATTACGTTAGTTACGTCGTCTAACATCATTTTTCACATAGGAACGGAGTGTCTAATCACTGTACCTTTACTGCTATTCGGGACAAGCGTAAATAAAAAAAGACGTTTAATTTAGTTTTCAAATTTACTTAACTGTATTATATAATTGTAATATAAATAATTTTTCAGTATGTTAGTTATAAAGAATCTATATATAATGGCGTGTGTTCATAGAGTACTAACCATACGACTAACGATGTTGATAAATAACTCAGCGTTTGCTTGAGAATTATAGTTATTTAAAAATATCCGTATTAACAACACGACCTCGAGATTTGCTGAAATATTGTGTACAATGTTACATAACCAGTTTCATTCAAGTATTTCCCGTTTGAAGTAAATGTTGTTAACTGTTATTTTTATGTTATTACAATTATTTAAATTAAACATATGAGGGGCATAAGCGTGTGACTGTAAGCGCGATAGGTTGAGGGTTCGATTCCCACTCGGGGAAATGAAATATTGAATGGTGGCGAAGCAAATTACGGGGTTGAGTTCCACCACTCAACACGCAATGCTTCCAGAATTCGGGGGGAAAATTAAAATAGAAGTTTCTTAATGGGAATGGAGTGTCTTAATGCTATGGTCCCTTACCATGTTATGTGCGGGTTACAGCGTGAAGCTAAAAAAACATAATATGAAAACTAACGAAACTATATACTTCCAACTAGATTTATTTTAGTTTTTAAAGTTCTATGTCACAGATACATAATACGTTAACAGAATCAAAAAGAGAATTCTACCAGCGTGTTTTATTATTTATAATTATATAAAAGATAAGCCTTATATACACAGAAAATTTAGATTCGCGTTACAATAATCTTGCTGTATAAACATAACAATGGCTAAGAATTTTTATTTACAATCAAGCAACATTAGCCACCATCAAGGCCGCGTGTTGCATAGAGTTACATAAATAAATAATTAATTCGATGCGGTAATACTATAAAACAGAAAA
Source organism: Heliconius melpomene rosina (assembly GCF_056956725.1). Lineage (NCBI taxonomy): Eukaryota > Metazoa > Arthropoda > Insecta > Lepidoptera > Nymphalidae > Heliconius > Heliconius melpomene. The sequence continues at coordinate 13,213,735 of NC_140401.1, forward strand.
TAATACAACTATACCTAGTGTATTGAAACATACATGGCGGTGCGCGTGCGCATCTTCGTCATAGCGAATGGCTTGTAAAATAGGTTAATAATGACTATTCTATATAAATTAATCTATATAAATTTAAATATTTTAATGAATTGTAGAGAATTTAGAGTCAAAATACTCCGTTCATCGCTTTCCGCCAAATTTCGAGATTTTGCGTGTTGAATGACGGAACTCAATCTCGTGGTTTTTTTTACTAAACCGGGAATATAAAATATAGTTTATTATTCCAAATGAGGATCGAACGCAAAATCATACACACGCTGTCTCACTGCAAAATCATGTCAAAAAAATTAATGTGCTTCTTTTTCTCTATTAGTTTAAGTGTTTGTTTTTAAAGTATACGACAAGAAAAATCTTTTAGAAATATATTATGATAAAATCTTATGTATTTATGCTAATTTTGACTAAAACACCTACCTTCATTACCTATTCGTTTGATTTTTGAATCGTGACATTGAAATTATTTCACAATGTTCGAACTAATGCGAAACACATGGTGTAGCTTGTCTTCTTACAGACGACATATGCTAGAAATAGTATGCTAAAATAGTTTATGATTTAACCTTGAAACGTAGTTATTTATGCCTTAGAGTAGCCTTAGAATAAGACTGCCTTAGATACCCTATTACTACAGTATAGTAGAATTCGACGTGTTCCTATCGGTACTATATTCTAATTTTACGGGTAGATTATTTTTTGTTTAAATGACGTATTTTTTTCATTATTCGCGTAATACAAACTTAATTTCTATATATAATTATTATTTTTGTAAATATTACTATCAGCTTTCACTTAAAATACCCTTTAAAATCTTTAGCGTTCATGTTTAAATACGATACATAGGTATAGACATAGATATAATTGACAGTTGTATATAGTTATATAGTATATAGATATATAGTTTCTTTCCTGCAATTATATAACAGGACATCCAGCTGATCATTAACGTCAACAACAAACATGGAAGGAAGTTAGTTCCATAGGATAAATTTCCAGTTTCCACCTGCGGCTGTCATTAGATGGGAAACTGGACGTTTATCCAATTACATTGCAAAATTGCGAACAGTTTCCAGTACATTCAATTTAAGTTCCAGGGATGCTTAATTGGTGTTCGTTATTGAGGAACTTTTGGAGTGATGTTTAAATAGCAAAAGTAATTATTTTTTAAGTAGCTCTGGTTAATTTTTTAAGTTTTTTTAAGTATTACATTTTATTAAATTATTATGAAATAGTCAATCATTTCAAAAAAGTTATACATTAGAAGAAGAAAGAACGCTAAATGTTAAAGTAAATAGTTTTTTATGAGTAACAAACAATTGTGTATTTTTCAAACATTATTATGCAAATTAGGTTCAGGTTGAATGTCTAAAGTCGAACGTAGCTACACACGCTTTAATTTAATATTAATAAAATATTTTAATACTTATAATTAATATCGATGAATTGAAAAGAAAACAAAGATGACTCAAAAATCTAAAGCTAAACGTACACCTTCATCATCATCATTATCAGCCTGTCCTCGTCAACTGCTGGACATAGGCCTTTCCAATGGCACGCCACTGAGCTCGATCTTCACTTCTTCGCATCCAGCCGCCTTCAAAACCTTCAAAATAAACTTCTCTTCCTGATATTACATAATTTTATTTTATAAAATCTCTTAAAACAACCAATATATCCAATAGGATACTATCACACAACTAGCAATCCATACGCAACACGCTATTTAACAGACGGCGCCTCGACGACATGGCAACGTACTATTCCTGTCCGGTTAATTCCCCGGTGACCCATTTCCACTGACCCACTATCGTACAAACCTCATTTCGGCGATCTGTATTTAATACGTAGTGGACTCTATATTAATTATTTATTGAATATAATCAATTATTTGTTATTTTGGATTAAACTAACATTTAAATTTATTATCTAGTATTTTTTTATCATATATTTCTTTCAGAGGATTATAATTTATATAAATTTTGTAACAGTTTTATTTCAATCCGGTCTTGTAAAACGACCGGTGCGTAAATGAATGCGCGAAAATACTCTCGTAACTCATATCAAGGTCGTCGCTATAATTTTTTATGCTCCCGCGGCTCGCGATCAAAATTAGACGTTCTCTTAATATATTTCAATGTTTTCCTGAATTAAATTATTTTATTTGGGAAACAGTTTTAAGAATTTCTGTCTAAATCGAATTAATTTCCAGCTGAAGTTCGAATGACGTTTATTTAAAACGATGGTTGAGGTAGATTCGGAAAATAAAGTGCCTTTTTAACTAGTCTCTACATTCTTCCTGGCATTAATCCCGGCTATTACCAGGGTCTGCCTTCCTACTCAACCTACTCCACTTTACACGGTCTTTTGCGTCCTTGGTGGTTAGACCATTGGCTCTCATATCCTGCATCACGACATCCAACCAGCGCTTCCTTGGGCGTCCGGGAGGTAACTAGTCTCTATATTGTAAACTTTAAATTAAAACTATATTTTTCCATCGAGGATTCTCAACCCGATAAACATATAACCTCAAGTTATTTGGTGGAAAAATCCTCGACTTTATAAACTGGACACTGAAATTCTTCATAATAAATTATCTACATCAATTTCCTTTTTAACTTACTCATTGTCACTATTCTTTATGTGAAAATAAAAACCTTGACACGGATATAGTAAAAAATCAGGAAATATAGAAATGAGTATTGAGGAAAACATAATTTTAAATAAAAATCTATTTAGAATCTTAAAATAAAATTAGAGGCCGTCGTGCCACAGAGGTACAAGCGTGCGGTTGCAGACGAAACGTTTGTAGGTTCGACTCCGACTCGAAGAATGTAATATTTAATATAGAAATAAATATATTGAATATTTCATTCTTCGCTCTGCTCGCTCTGGTAAGCGCGGCGTTGGGTTCCGTCACTCAATATCTTAATGCACTCAATACCCTGCAATGCCTTAAGAATTCGGCGGAAAGTGGGGAACGGAAGTGTCTCAATGGAGAATGAAGTGTCTTTGTACTAGGTTCCTAAGTTTCCTCTGCCTACCTTGCTATGTGTGGGATACAGTGAAATTTTACAAAAAATACTAGGAAAGCTTTATTAATTTTTATAATCTTTATAAGAAACAGTACCTACATTAGATTTCGTATGACATTAAACGATTCGTTCTAAATATTACACAAGTTGGTAACACGAATGCTGAAATGTCGCTTGTTTTCCTCAGCGAGTTCACTGCCCCGTTTTCAGGTTATACAAGAATACTATTTATTTTTCGCCCCAAAACCTGGTTTTGGGGGGTTTTTATTGCGCAATTGTTTGATCTTACATCAGACTGACCTAATAATTTCGGAATTTATTACCAGTAAAATTTCTGTGAACACATAACATTTACATTTATATTGCTTCTTTCGAATTTAAACATATATTCGTTATAAAAACTAGATTAGATTATCTTATAAGATATGTTTCTATTTATTTACATAAAAGAAGCCTATTTAGATAATGTTTAAGTTGCAAAACGCAAATTTTGTGTTTATGTGGACGATAACTACACAAAAAATAACGCGATCTTTTCAAATTCTTATTTAAATGCGACTGAAGTAGCAATTCGTATGATTAGTGCTATTTATATTTACACTCTAACATCTCGCTATGTGCTTGTTTTCTTAATATTTTTGCATTCTGCATTCTTCAGGTAACTGAGCCAACTAGGTCAAGTAGAGTTCACGGAAATTCTTTAGAATTTATTGCAGTTTTCTATTCATTGTGGCTGTGAATGCTCTAACTGGATGCTCAGATATTATATTCCATTATATTATTATTTATTCAGAAATTTAACTTCATAATTTGTGTATATTAAGTGATTTAGATTTGAATCCACTGTCTTTATGTAGATGTAGAGTTAGGTAGTTCTAGGCGCACCATGATAGGATTATACACAATAACAAATATTATAAGTGTTGTGTGTATGTATTTATAATCAAGTTTGCTAATATACAAAACTGCAATTCTCCTTAATATAGAAAACACAAGCTAAATTGAAGTTAAATAGACCTGATAGAGACCAGTCGTGGAGCAGAAGCGTGCGACTGTAAACGTGACAAGGTGAGGGTTCGATTACCACTCGAGTAAATTAAATATTTCATATTTTCTTTTCCTCGCTTTGGTAACGAGGGAAAGTAAGGCGTTAAGTTCCGTCACTCAACACTCCAGAATTCGGCGGAATCTTTGAAACTCCTCTAGCTTCCTCTGGCTACCCTGCTATATGCGGGATACAGCGTAAAGCTAAAAAATAGACCTACCAGTCTTATTCAAATCTTGTATTAAAATATACAGAAATATACTATTACCTACACGGGAACGACGCGTGTACATATTTATTTGTAAAGGTCTTCACATAATTGATCTTTGATTTATTGTATCAATAGAAAATAGCTTTCCTATTATTTCCATTCCAACATGAGGCTTCATTACAGTCAGCAGTCAGCACGACCAGTTACAGCGAACGATGAACTCCACTATTATTCTATTTATAGATTAGATATCTTTGATTGTTTCTATTTTCCATTTGATTAGTTTAAAGTTGCAATATTGACATTATCTCGAATTGAATTTGTTAAGCCTTTAAATCAATACAATATTTAATTTAAATAATATCTCCACCTCAAAGGCCGGCAACGTACCTGTAGCTCCTCTGGTGTTGCATGGAGTCGTGGACGGCGGTGAACACTTCGGTCACCATCGGGTGACCCGAACGCTCGTTTGCCTTGTCTTTTTCAAAAAAAAAAACAATTAAAAAATAATTCTTGCGTATTTTGGTATGTCACCCGAAGGTATAAGGTTCGCTACATTCGTTTTATTAACTAAATTTTTTCTTTCACACAGGCATAAAATCGGAAAATGAATTAGATTAATTTATTTCTAGTATTTTTATTTTTTGGAATATGCATCGCAAGGATATTTTTGGAAAACGAAATATTAATATTTATTTTTTATCTTAACTAGAAAGCCAAGTGCTGGTTAGAGGAGGATCAAAGGCCAGTTAATTAAGCCTCATTTTTCCATTTACGATTCCTTTCAGCTTACTTTATCTGTGAAAATTAATTGAATTGGACTAGGGACTGATTCTGGCATTACGAAATGCGATTATATTAAGTTGATTACGTAGAAAATAATATTGTTATTAAAGTGCTACGTAATAATTACTAATAGTAGGCAACAAACACAATTCACAGTATGTATATATGTAGTTTTTTTAATATAATATAGTAAACGATAGTTTATTTAATTTAATGATTAGTTATTCAGAATATAATTGTTTTACAAAGTTTAGAGTTTTATCCTTCGTGTAATTTTTAAAAAATAGTGAAAAGTAACCAACAAATTTACGTGGATTTTAAGCAGTAAAATAGAATATCCTGTATTTACACCGTTTCCTTAAGATTCGAGAAATACTGTCTTAGGCCCGTTTTCAACTCTGAGATCGATCTTGAGAGCGATCTTGGGATGCCGTTTACATTCATAAATTATAATCTATACACTCCCTACATGTCCAACTTAAACTTTTCTGTAACGGTTTTATAACACTATACATATATAGATTACAAGTTTAAACAACAAATTCAAATATTTAGGGAATAACATAAATTCTTATTTAATAATGAAGTTAGAACAAAAATAAAAAAGATTTAATTTACAAAAAAATAGGTCAAACAAACCAGTGCATGAAACATAAATCGTTGTTACGTATCTGCAATAAATTACTATAGTACCTAAAGTTTTTATTTCTTCATGCGTTATAGCGACTTCGTGGTGCCATCTGCATCGTACAGCGCTGGGATGTTACCGTTGATTGACATACGACTATGTGTGTATTTTTGCAGTATAATTCGGCAGGAAGTGGGGAATGGAGTGTCTTAACACTAGGTTCTCTCTGCCTACCCTGCTGTGTGCGGGATACAGCGTGAAAGTGTTTTTTTTTGTCAATATGATTATATTTATAACTTTTTAACTGTTATTCCACACTTAAAAAAACACTTTTTGAAAACGTAAAACAGTATGAGCCGCGTTCAAATCTCGCTACTTTCAAACATATTAATCAAAATTCTATATCTATAATCTCTTTTTTAAATTGTATTTTTAGCAATATTATTATTTCTTGAACTTGAAAGACCATGAAACTGAACTGAACTGATACTTATATGGGCACTTGTTGCAGTTTTTAAACGGTTTTAACATTATTGATATTGAAACTAAAAACTGGATCGAACCTGATATATCCGTGTCAGTAAAAAAATACATCACTATACACCCATATGGGTGAGCCATCAATGAATCCCAAAACGATCAATTACGAGCGTATTTGCACGATAGCTATCCATTACACATGGAGACGACACGTTCGAAAACATATCTAGTTGTGTGCCGATGGGACGCAGCGTTGATTGATTGAGAGTGGAATGATCATATCGTATATCGCCACTCTATTCTGTTAGTATTTTCTTTCTGTTTTTTGCTTTTTCTATTTTTCTTTTTAGTTATGAAGATTATAAACGTATTGTGTAATTCTGAAATATTTTCCTTACTTTGCGGAGAAATAAATTGTAGTTTTAATTATCATTGTTATAGTACGCACAAACGTGCGATTGTGAACGCGGTAGTTTCGTGTTCAATTCCCTGGGAGAAAAAAAGAGAATGAAAAAAACAAATACAACTAAAACGAAACAAAAAAAAACTAGCATTGCTTTAAGCAAACGAGAAATGACCTAAATTCCCACATACGAGTATACATTGTTGAGTCACACTCGCTTTGTAAAATATAAAAACTTGTGAATTTCCTTTAAAGTAGTGCGATTGGGTGGTTTCCATTCAACAATGAATAGTCTGGCAAACTGTGTTTGGCAGGAGTCCAGGGCGCCTGGCCTTGGCACCGCGTACTTATAATTGCGACTTGCCATGTGTAATACACGGTGTGACTAGCCCAATCATTTATATTAATTGATATTTTGTTATTATTATATAAAGTAATAGTGAAATAAATAGGAAATATTACGTTGCAATTGTTTTTTAATAAAAATTATATGGCAATAGGGCAATAAAAATAATTCAGCCCTTAGAGTGAAATCAAACCTCACGACCTCACGACCTCATAATATTGTTTGTTGAAACAGACGAGAAGCCTTTCATCCGTACTCATAATATGAGATCATAGTAAAATACAAAGTAAAACTCAATAAACACGACATAGTAGAAACCTATCAATATCTAGACAGTGAGTACATTGTTCTCTTCAATAAAGAGAAATACAAAATACCTATAACACTTAGTAAATATAACTGTATCCGAGTGCATCTTCATTGTATTAGTTGCAAGTGCAATAATATGTTAGCTATCGTCAGTTATTTATTAAAATTATGTTTTATTAGGTAATATTTAACAATCATAATTAAATATTTAAACAGTTACTTAATTGTTCAATAGCTTTTTAAGAATATGTTCGAATATATTTATATTAAAGATAAATTAAAACTATAATTTATATTAAAATGATGTCATAATTTAAATATTACCTATCATCTAAATAAGCAGTCTAAGTTGGAGCAAACTATAAATATAACTAGAAGGAAATTTGCTTAGGCCTTATCCGCATATTAATCTGCATTCGAACCACGTATCACTAGCTTCCTGTCCAACGCTTATCACTACTCATTTCCTATATCGCCTGAGTCCGGAATAAGCAAATATGTATTTAAATGTAGTACTATTTTTTTGTTTTTAAAGGTAAATCGTTGTCGTAGCGCTGTAAAACATCATTTAAGTGTATACACAGTGGTTGTGGGGTCATTGCTAAGACAATTCGGGGCGTTCAGTTCCGCTTCTCAACTTTTTTTCGTCTTGACAATAGATTGCCTCTATCTACTCTGTTATATACGGGTTAGTGCGTGAAACAGCAGAGAAAAAGATTATATAACAAATACCTATTATTTACAATAATATAAACTGTGGAATTGCCTAGCTACTATGCGGTAGCGGCCGGCAACGCACCTGTAGCTCCTCTGGTGGTCACTTACCATCAGGTGACCCGTATATAAGTTTGCCTTGTATTTTTTTCCAAAAAAAAAAAACATTAAACAGTTTATTTAGAACTATGTAGACCACACACTACGACCACAGTCTAGTATAATATTAGTGCTAAAACTAAAAGCTTAACAATGTAAGAGTAATAATAAAAATAAATATTAATCTGTAAATCTTCCATCTACCGTTCATACATCTATCAAGGATATCTAAATATTCATAAGTCTAACAAAAGATTATGATATTTAGTTTTCACATATGAGTATCAATGTTCTAGTTCCAAGATACTCAAATTTGGTCACAGATCTCCATCTAATTTGTTTAATATTTAAGAAAACAGTGAGGTTTTTTTGGAGTGGCGAAACTCAACGCCGCGTTTTGCAGCGACATCTAAAATATTAAAATGTGAAATATTAAATATTTAAATTCCTCGAGTGGGAATCGAACCCAAACGTTTACAAGACTAAGCCTGAAGGACTAAAAAATGTTGGACTTCATAAAATATAATGATTATCGTCAATGTAACTCGCGAATGTTAACATGTGCTTTAGCTAATGGCGCCAACTAGACTTCCTTGTTTTGCAAATAAATGGCTTGAATAAATTTACATACAAATCGTTGTTTGACACAAGTGATTACATTCATCCTATAAATATATGTACATTATACATTTGTATATAATAAGAATAGTATATACTTTACTACTTTATGTATTACAAATTAATATTCTTGCATTTTTAATAAAATTAAATAAAGAATTTTAATAAATGTTCCAACATAAATACTAAATTATATTTTTATTCTTAATCACACTATTATCATCGCTTTTCGCCAAATTTTCGAGACATTAAGTTGAGTTGAGACAGTAGATAAAATTGAGTGGAGAGGCGGAATTCATGTCAAAAAAAAAATTAAAATAATTTAAAATATACTCATTTGCCCGAGTGGTAATCGAACCCACAATCATATTCAGAATTTATAGTTAGACTCTGCTCACCCTAGTCGTTCACGCTCACTCGTCACGCTGTCATGGTGCAGACCATGACAGCGTGACGAGCGTTACGTGATAATAGTAGTATGTTAATATTATCAATAAAGATTTTTTATTATTAGATATTATTATTATATTTAGTATATCCAAATACCAGCGTGAACACGTAACATCGACAAAGGGCATTACATAACTCATTACTAAAGACGAACATAAAAACGTTTGTCCTATTGACTTATTCCTCTAGCCTTGAAGGTTGTTACCCACTAAGTAAATTGTCAGTGATTTTATTGTTCTGTTTACTATATACTTGTGGGAGGTGCTTCCTGTTATATATTTCTTTTTAGTACTTCACTTTACTATTGGTGCGGTTTTATAAAATTCTACATTTGATTGAATTTGAAATTGAATTGTCTTCGTTTTAAGATTTTCCAAGTTTTCCATTCTTATAGGAAAGGATCTTCTAAAGCTCTGGTTTCTTTAATTTTAATGACTATTACAATTGAAAAAAGTATATTTTGAACTATAATTTATTATCAATTATAATAATTTCTATTTCAGTTTCTATGATTAAAATACTTCTAACATATACATCACTATTGATACCTTTTTATTACATCGGTAACTTTTTATTTATGGTCTAAGTTTCTACGGTGTTCAATAATAAAAGTAAAGATTAATTATTGCTTTTCTGAACTTTTTTATTACATTGTCTAAGCAATACTCAATTGTTTAAGTTGGTCAAACTGGAACAAATGCCTGACGTGCCATGAATCTTGTTTTACTGTTGAGTGTTCAGCATAATGATTTTTTTTGTTACAGGCAAGTTTTATCTCATATTAAGAATATACCAGAGTTGATTCTGCTTGGAAGTGAATCTCCGACTATGAGAAGATTACCGATATTTTCTATCATGGTCAAACATCCACGAGGCACCTTCCTGCATCATAACTTTGTGTGTGCCGTTCTTAACGATGTCTTTGGTATTCAAGCAAGAGGTGGTCTCAACAGTAATCTTAGTTATGGCTCTGACATATTGGGTATCGATGAACAACTCCTGAAGGAATACGAAAAGTTATTGGATGTTGAAGCGTAAGTCCAATTTATTATGGCACAATAATTTACAATATTTTGTCTGTTGTTATATATTATATTTTTTTAAATATTTATAGGCAAAAAGAAATAGCAAGAGTTCGAAAATTAAGCGTTGTTAAATCACCCGAAGTACCAATACACAATGAGCATTTGAGGCCAGGCTTCTGCAGGATCTCTCTTCCATTCTTTATGTCAGAAAGTGAATTGGCATTTGTTCTTGAAGCACTCAAAATGGTTGCCACTGAAGGCTGGAAAATACTACCACAGTATATTGTGAATTCAGAAACAGGTCAATGGAGACACCATACTTGTTCAGTACTGAGAGATAAGAAATCATTGTACTCATTAAGATATAATGATGGTCATATAACTGCACACGAAAGAAGAATATCAGGTAAAGGATAATCAATATTTGCTACTTGTTAATTTATTCAAGAAATATGATGTTGCAATTGTCATGTCTAAATTGTATCCTTAAATGAACTGTAATCTTTAACAGGTCCAGGAATATTCCCACAAACACATACTGAATGCTTACAAACAGCGAGGAATCTTTTTAGCAGAGCTCGAAAGCTAGCCATGAAATGTTCAACAGCTGAGCCTGAGTATAGTTTTAATCCAAAGATCGACTATCTAAGATGGTTTATGTTGCCAAAAGAAGCTCATGAATTATTATTAGGAAAATCAGCTAATGTCAAGCATATTGTACCTTTTGATCCGTCTGGATACACAGGTGCTAGGAAGAGTTTGAATATGTCAAGATCTTCAAATACATCTTCACCTATTTTAGGCTCTTCTCCACGACATTTTAGTTTATCAGCGATAGACGACTGTCATATTTTCAGATTAAAACAAAAGCAAAAATTTTATTCTAGAGAATCTAGTTTAAAAGAAACAACTAAAGAAGAAGCTGTTGTGATGAAACCTCATCCGGTGCAATTTGCAGTAGGAGAATCAGTATCTCCATTACGAATGGTCCCTAAAAGTACAAAGTTAATGCGGTCTAGATGCTACTCCTTAGGTTCAGACGTACCTCAAGTACATTTGAGCGCCGAGACAAGAATGAATCTTGGACTCAAAGAAACTAGTCCAAACAATAATCCTAAAGCTAGCAGTTTTTGCAACTGTGGAAGCCAAACCGATTTGCCATCACTAGATGATGTCATCGATTCGCCCAATAAGAAGTATCCGTATAGTGCACAAAGTAGTACATCAATATCTGACTGCAGTCAAGTAGGACGTTCTTCTCCTACAGCATCAATTACGTCTCATAATTCTGAAGATTTACCAGCTTATGTAAAAAAGATGACTAAAGAAATAGCCACAGAAATAAAATCCGAGATACGGGGAGTGATTTCAAAAGTCGATGACATATTAGAGAATTCAGACTCAATCGACCAATCTCATATAAGTCTGAGTTCAATTTCTAGTCTGAATGATAAGAATTCATCGGTTATAGACGTTGCAGAATACCTCATGAGAATGTTGAAAGAAATGGCATCAGAAGTTAAGTACGAAATCAGGGAAATGGTAAATAGAGTAGATGAAATGATACCTCCAGAACTTACAGACACTCCCAGGAAAAGTCCACCTCTGACAGGAAGGAAAAGAATAGGATCTGGACCAGAGTTAGGTTTGGATTTGAACAGATTAAATTCTTCACAATTAAGAAAATGTCCAACAAGCCCCGTTCTTCCATCCCAATCTCAATTGGAAGAGGAAGAAAGGTTTTGCAAACGATCACCACAATCACCGAAATCGGCTCAATGTACGCCGTCACACGAAGCGTCTGGACCAAATAGTATATCATTCAACTCAAGTGAAACATCGACGCCCGATACAATAATTCAAGTTGTTACAACATCTCAAAACTCTCCGATCCTCCCCAAATCTTCAAGCTCTAATAAGCTATCTGATGACGAGGTAAGCTGCACGGATGCGATATGCGGACACTGCTGTATTAAAAAGACTTGGTGCCAAAACCCTTCAGTCAGTTCTCAAGATAGTGGAATCAACATGACTTTTACTGAAACAGATTCTTTAATTGATCTAGGTAAGTTTTATAACAAATTGCGTAACTATTAGAAACGTTGAGTAATAATAATGAAATCGTAAATTGAAAGCTTTATTACAAGGTGTCTTCATTGATATCTTGATTTCAGCTGAATTTATCTAGATTTTTCAACTTCTCTTTATTGCCACTTTACAATATGTGTTTTTGAGTTAGCATGATGTATTTACATCGTCCATAGTTGTTTACATTTGCTTATACAATTGATATAATATTAAAATCAATTAATTGGAATTTTCTTTATTAACCAATACAATTTCAATATTAGTTATGCTAAATATCATAATTACAGTGAAATGGCGGACTTCGTCAGACCCTACAAACACTAAATTGCGCAAATTGCAAGGACGGCTGCGAATGTGTCAAAAATACGACAAAACTGAAGTGCCAGATATCATAGAAGGTGTTCCAGTTTGTTCACACGATATCAAACAAGACAAATCTTTCACTGAGACGGACCCAGGAAGAGTTGTCTTTCATATACAAGACGATGCTGATAGACAGAGGTTAGTGTGATTTTTTAAAATTTGAATCAAATCAAAACATTTAACATTGGAACTAAAAAATCTGGCACGCAAAAAAAATTTACAATTAACGCACGCATTATAGGTTTATTAAATAATTAAATATCCTTCATTTTCTGTCAATTCCAGAACCACATCATCAGCGCCAGATTCCAAAAGATCAAGCAGATCGTCCAACGCGTCGTCAAGCTGCTCCGACCGCAGCTCCCGCTCCAGCGGCTACGGAACAGATGGACATAGGACATCTCAAGATGAACCTTTCTTTGATCGCAGGTTAATATTGTTGTATTTTTTTAGCTTTTCACTGTATTCTACATATCGCAGGGTAGACAAAGGGTTTGTATTGTTTTGATTCTGTCATAGACTAAGAAGCCAAGTTCTAGTTATACTTATTATTGGAATGTAATACTTCTTTTATGTGATATTAATAATGTAATATTACATATAATTGAAATATATTAAAATATATTTCCAGTATGTGTTATTCTATATTTAAATTTATGGTAAAAAAATTGCTTAATACTTTTAATAATAGTCACAAAAAACATATTTGTTTAGCCTTCTGTGTTTGTTTAGCTAAGTGACAGACAAATAGATGACAAAAAATAGTGCTATTTACATGTCTACAAAAATATATTTACTTTACTTATTAACGATATCATGTGATTTTCTAATAGTAATAATACATAGTGGAGAACGGAAGTGTCTTAATGGGAATGGAGTGTCTTAACACTTAACATTATTGGGACATGTCATACTCTAAAGCTATTGTAGGTTCTATCAATATCAAAATCAGAGGAAATATTTATATTTCCTTTACTTATATTTCCATACATTTCCTTGGTGTTATAAAATAAAATGCGACCCCTTGCGACGCTTAGTTCCGCCGCTTATTTTGGGCTTAGTTTGAATTTGGACGAAAAAAGTGTACGAATTCTCTTCTCACTTCTCTTCCAGATTTGATTCACGTTTATATTAATCTGATAGACTAGCGGCTAGAACAAATTAAAATGTTCTATTTTTAACCGACTTCTGTAAGAAAAGGAGGTTATCAATTTTTGTTTATGTTCGTTACCTCATAGCTTTTGACTGGGTGAACCGATTTTGAAATATTTTTTTTGTTTGAAAGGTGAAGCTTCCCGAATGGTCCCATTTTTTTTTGGTCCATGTCTGACAATGGTATCTATGAGAAAATCACATAAGTCTTAAATTTGCATTAGTCATGTGCGCAACAAATAGACGAATAACTCAATGTCGCGCCAACCGATTTTGATGATTTTTTTTTATTTGAAAGGATACACTTCAAGGATCATTTGGTGAAAGTTTGGTTAAGTTCCGATTATGGGATCCGGTAAAAATTGAGAAAGTTTGTTTTTTTGGTAAAAATTTGATTATACTATAATAGTTACAAGCAAACACTTTTTAAATTGATGTCAGAGTTGAGACTCCTGATCGCTGCATTTCTTTTCAACCAACCTCAAAAAAGATAATGTTCTCATTTTCAACCAACTTCAAAAAAGGGAGATTCTCAATTCGCCCGAATGCTTTTTATGTATGTTCTTGTCAATATACCAAAATGTAACTGCACAAAAATAATACCTAATTAAATAAAGTTTTACATAGGACAACCACAACCACTCGTTGATAACCACTACCACCACCATCACCACTCGTTTAAGAAGCACCATTTACCCATCACTTAAAATCGTAAAATAAATTAATTTTTAACAAAAAGAAAAACCGACTTCTAACAACGAACTAAAAAGTGAAAAATAATTATATAAAGATTTTATAATTTTGAAGTCGGTGTCAAGCTAATGCTACAACACCTTTACTACAATATCTAATTACTAAGCCTGTTTAATAATAAAGTTATAATTTTGAAGTCGGTGCCAAGTAAAACTACTTGGCACCGACTTCAAAATTATAAAATCTTTGTATAATTATTTTTCACTTTTTAGTTCGTTGTTAGAAGTCGGTTTTTCTTTTTGTTAAAAATTATTCTTATATATTACGGACACAAAATTAGTTTTTATTAAAAAAAAGTTCGTTATTGAATTCATTTATTTTTTTCTTTCAGTGAATCAGAATACCGTTTCAAATCTGACTGCTGCTGGGAGGAAACAGAGAGAGACGACAGCAGTGCCTGTAGTGACGCGTCACTCACAGACTTCACTGTGGACGATGAGGGCAAGTGGCATTGCCCTCCCAAAGCTGTTTGGAAAGCTACTGTCGAAGTAAGGAGTTAAAAACTAACAGTAATATTTTTACTATAATTACTTTATATAATCAGTATTATATATAATAGTTGCCTTGTATTATAAATTTTCACACTTTTTAAGGGCACTTTTCAAAGTTTTAAAGGGAATTTGATGTTGTTTTATTTAATAAGTCCATTTCAACCCTTTCCCGTATATAATTAATTAAAAATAAAATTTCGTACTTAATGACTTCCAGGCTATACACGAGTACAACATGGTGCGACCGGGTGATAAAGTGCTCATATGTCTGTCTGGTAGCCGCGATTCCATAGCGCTGTTACACACTATGCACCAGTATCAGTTCTACGCACGGTCTAAAGGCATACATTTTAGTATTGGTAAGTTATTTCAAATGTAAAAAGTTATTTGCATAGAACTGAAAAGTGCAAATAAATTCATGGTTGCAACAATGAAGTCATTTGCACTTTTTTTAATAATGCAGGAGACGTAATATTTTTTTAAATAACCTTTCTGCATAAATTGAGATATTTTACTTTAAAATAAATGGATTTTAGAGAAACGAATGACATGTGTAACTTTTAAAATATCTGTTTTATTATTTATTTCAGGCGCACTATTCGTTCAAGAGCCGCAGTCAGACGTCGATCCTTTACACGTGATGGCGTACTGTAGAACTCTGGGGGTGAAGTTCATATATCATGACAAATTGAACCATGACGAAATGCAAAGTGAGTATTTTACAAAATAACATACATACTCGTTCTCAAATTAACAAATTATTATACTGTTAAAAAACGGAAGCGGTTAACGTATTTTTTAAAACAAGATAAAAACATATTATATCGTCTATATGTTTCTAAATTATTAGGAAAGAGTTTCTACGGAATTGCAATAAGTGACAACAACAACATTACTTCATAGGAGTTTCCTTTCAATACGGGCCGTTGCCTACAAGGTTGATTGATAGACGTGCTTGATTGATAGTTTTTTTTTCGAATGGACTTTATTGATGTTGACCTGGACTGGTCTTGACAGTGTCACCGGGCGGGAAAAACCTACCATCTACCCTCTTTTACACGAGTTTGCTTCACAATATATATATCATGTGAGATACCTCAATTATTAACTGTTTGTTTCAGTCTATTAAGGATTGTTGTGATCTGGATATAATAATTTAGAAATTACAGTATGTAATTTTTTTTTCCATAGTAAGAATAGAAAAATATTTCAGTAAACGTATAATTCATGGAAAACGTCAAACAGGCACGTGTTTGCATCTTGCTATGTTCAAATTGACCTTTAACAGATATAGTAACTCTAGTTTCTCCTATTTTCCAGGCGAGACCAAGCCACCGTCCATGCACCGCTGGGCGACGCACGCGGTGCGGAGGCGCGCGTACGGCGCGGCGGCGGCGCACGGCTACAGCACGGCCGCGGTCGCGCAGAGCCTGGACCGCGCCGCCGCCGCCTTTCTCGCCTCCGCGCTCTACGCCGGCGCGCTCAAGACCGTCAAGGCGCATTACAGAGTCAAGTGAGTATTACCTATACCACGACAAGATGACACCCTGGAGTTAGCTGTAAATGGTTGCGCAGATTTCATATTGGAAATTTTCCCGAGTAAACAACATGCAACAGCTTAGAAATACTTGTTTTAGGGCAGCCACATTCGTTGGCCCTAATGTATTAATATAATAAAGTATACTATTTTTTCTAGTTGGGCGTGCTAATCACTGGAACTTGGTTTTAAATTTAAAAAATCTTGTTGTATTGGAACATCTAATACTTTGTAATTTTAAAAGCTATACGTTGAAGCCGCATAGCTTACTGTAAACGCGATAGTTGCGAGTGGGATTTCCACTCGGGAGAATGAACAAACACTGAGCACCTATCACTATTCAGCGGAGGAAGCAGGGTCAGTCAGTGTCTTACCACGATAGGTTTTAACGTTCCTTGTACCTAACCTTACAGCGTAAGGCTTTAAATACATTCAAGATAATATTGATCCTTTATACGAATTTAAAAATTGTTTCATTTTAGCTTGCATAATAGAAACAAAAGTCTAAACAACCAACCATAATATTTTTTTCTCAGAGAGCACAACATCCGTATAATACGTCCGTTCATCTACGTGCGCGCGCGCTCGCTGGACGCGTTCGCGTGGTCGCGTAACCTGCCGCACTTCGGACAGTGCGCGTCGCCGGGCACGCCGCCTGTGGGGGACCATGCATCTGATAGGTGAGGGTTTTTTGTTTATATCTTTCTTTTACCCATTTTTTATATATGTGGTATCATATAAGAGAGTCCATATTAACTTCCGCACTCCTTTACCATAGAATGTTTGGCAAATTTCATACTACGTCATTCATAAAATGTTTGTTAAAAGTCGTCCAAAGTTATTTCTTCGCATATAAATACATATATGGACAAAAATAACAATAAATAATTTATATTTCTTTACAGAAAAATCATTCTGAACCGCTCAGCATCAACACCATGTAGCAGCTCAACCAAAGGCGATACCTTAACAGAAACTGAAGTATCTGATCCACTAATGGCGGCACATGAACTTTTAACCAGTCAAGAAAGATTATACCCATTTATTTATGCCAGTCTAAAGAGTGCTTTACGACCGCTTATTAGTGCCAGGTAGTTATATTGTTTTCTTGTTAACTTCATGCTTTATCACGTGTATAGTAGGGTAGGTAGAGGCAATATAATGTTAAGACATTCCACTGGCCAAGTACTAACTAATTTTGGAGACTGCGTGCTGAGTAGCAGAATTCAACGCCGCGCTTTGTTGAGCAGAGAGGAGAAATGAAAATAACGAAACATAATTTCTCTCAAGGCGGATCGAACACACAACGTGTTTACAATCAGATACTGTCAATTTATGATTTAAATTTATTTTTTGTTTTTTTTTCTCGTTATTATATACTTTTTATTAAGTGTCTTTTTTCTCATTATTACAGAAACATTGAAAAAGATATAAAAGAGCGACACAGAAAGAAATCAGTGATACAAATGAAAAATGGCGCCCCCGTATACGATTCCGAAGAGGGCACTGATGAAGAACCGATGCCATAGACAACTGTCAATTTTCCCGCCATATTGAAAAACTTTCAAATTCAACATGGCGTCTAACTATCAAATCTGGAAATTATATTCGCTATGACATGTTTTCTCCCTCTCGCACTTAACTATCGATGCTTATGAAATAAACTATTAATGTCTACTCTGGAGACGTCTGTTAGCGTTTAACTGACATTAAATCGTTACTAGTCTATATAGTGTACTAGTTTAATATCTTTTAAATTCTAATAGACGCCTTTAATGAATATTGCAAAGTTTATAAACATGATGGCGACACCGAGTTGTGATTAGACAGTGATCGATAAAATATAATTTTATATTTAGGTGTACTTTTGTTGCCTAGCGACAATTTTAAAGTTATTTTTATATGATAATAAGTGTATGAGTTATACTTAGTCTATTTCTTTATAATTTTATTGTTTATCGTGTAACGTTTTTACTTTATACGTGTTTTATTTCAAGGGTTGCCATATCGAAAATATTTTCTACTATTGATTAGTATTTTTATAATAATTAACGTGGAATTGATAACGAAGTGCATTTGTTACAGTCTGGTATTCATAATATTAATCAATATATTTTTCACTGTTGTACGTGTGTTAAATTCTACTTAATATATAAGAAATTGGCTTATTTATTGTGTCCAGTAGAGATGAATATATGCGTTTACAATGTGCAGATTCTATTTGAGGCGGTTGCCTTACGTTGAAATTAATGTTATATTTTGATAACTATTGAATTTTATTTTATTAACGATGTATTCAAATTTAATCGTGTATGTGTAACACCAAGATTATTTATACAATTGATGTAGATTTAGAAGTATCTAGTTGTTAAAGGTATATAAGTTTTTTTTTATTATGAATTCTATTGTAAGTTCACGTTAGTTTATTGAAATTTTGCAAGTATGTGATTTGATGTGTTTTTGCAATGGCAACATTAGTACGTATAATCTATTTTTAAATAGAATAGATTGTATTTGTTAATGTTAGACTGATTTTGTATAAACTCATTGCAGAGTGTATTAATGTAGCTGTGAATAATTTTTTTCTTACTCTCATATATATTTTGTTTTGTTATCTCTGTATTATGTGGCAAATATATTTGATTATGGCTTAAGATTCCTATATTATTACATATAATGTAAGATAAAAGTCCCATACGTTGCTTCCATGTTAATTGTAATCATATATACAAAATTGTCCTATGAATAAATAAATCTTTTAAAATTTGTGTTTTATTTTTACTTACCGTGTACTCATTTATATTAATGCATTTATATCAACATAACCTTTAAAAAATCAAATAATTGTTCTTTTTTTGAGGAAGTAAAAAATATTAATTTCTTATGTACTTTGCAGTGCCTAAAAAAGCAAAAAAATGTATTTAGATAATGCAATTTCACAAAAAAATAAATACTTATATGAACGCTTAGTACGATCAGTCAGTTACAATCTGTAAAAGAAACGAACGATTGGTTTACTTACTTTATTTATCTACATCTACACCCACTACACTGTTAATATGCATGTGTGCGTGCACTACACAAACTTAAAACTAATGAGTATTGTAGTACTACAGATCCATCTTATAATTTAAAGAGAAAAAACTTTTAAATACACTGAATGTGACAAAACTACCCTTAAACTTACACACATATTTACTTAATAATCGGTAATTCATATCGATAAGCAATATTGATATAATATAATATAATGTCTTATAAACTACTATAATCGAATAATATATACGTTAAATGTCTTATATACTAACATAGAAAGTTTTTTAAATTGAATCATTATTCTTATAAGATTTATTTCATGACGACACAATTATACTTAATTTTATACTTAATTTTAACTTAAAGATATATTAGCCCACTTAAGTAACAGTAATTATAACAACGGATCCACGTCAGTTTATATGTTATATATCTATAGTAATATATGCGATTATATTGGTTATATATATCATGATATATATAGTTACTTGAACTAAATTAAATTAAACTAAATTACATTGTATAGGTCTCCATTTGGGCTACGTGTTGAGATTTAGAGGAAAGGGAATGTTTATTTGCCTCCCTGGCAGCATGGTTTGCCGCCTGAAAACAAAAAAATATATTGTTAAATTCTAAACTAGGTAAAGAAAAATAAGAAAAGTGTAAATTATAACTATATATTTTTTTATAAAAGCTATAACTATGTGTAAGCTTTATTTCTACTATATTTTAAGGCACAACTTACAAATTAATATATTTTTAATAATATTCGCTCAGCAACATAGTACGTAATGTTTCGAAGAATTTTAAATGCTTAATTTTAATTTCTATTTTGAAAACCCTGCAATTTTTTCCCTTAAGTTAATCAGTTTTTGATTTGGTCAAATAAAATTACTGTTAGCGATTTTCCAAGAGTCTGTATAAAACAAACCAGCTTACAATGTATGTAATATTCAAATCATTACACACATTTCTTTAGTTTATTTTTAAGAAAAAAAAACACTCTGTTTTATGTAGGTACTGTGAGAATATAATTTCGTGCTTCACAGTTCATGTTATCAACTTACCAGAGGGCTTGCCATCTCCGCAGGGGCAGCTCGGGCCGCAAGTGCAGCCGGTGCCGCAAGCGGCGGTGCCGCCGGTGCCGCACGTGCCTAAACATATTGTATTTATTTATAAAAGAAACCATTGATTTTAGTTTTATAATAATATTTTTTATCTATGTAGAAAAAGTTGTCATTTTTTTATTTCTGTTCTGTTCTGTTCTGTTTTTTCTATTATGGCGTTCCGAGCGTGCCAGTTGAGCACAAAATCATTTCGCCAGTACTTTTTTTTATTTTCTTTGAAGGACTTGAAAATTTTACTTATTACTAGAAATGTTTCATTGACTGACATCTCATCAGACAAACAAAAAAAGTCACCTATATTATTTATATAAATATTCCCACAGGATTTGATCTCATAACCATTAGGCACAGTAATTAGTTACGCACGTCATATCTAAATTAACGTAAGTAATAGTAATGGGTTTTTTTAATTAATATATGATGTACAGTTACTTTTTATTCGACTGTATGCCCCTCGTCAAGTTTAAACATATTTTTGGAAGAGTTAAACTAATCGAAATATTTTTAAGCATGTTATAAGTAACTAGAAATGTAACTAATATAGTTATGTTAGAAATTAATAACAATATGTTCAACGTAATAAAGGAAAGGAAATTCTTAAAGAACGATCAAATATAATATAATAAATAAGTAAAATTTACAGTTATTTCAAAGCAAATGGTCGCTACACGTTTGATACGCATCGAGTAGACTATAATGGAAGTGAATCGCAGTGGCCGGGTTCAACGCAATCTGAGGCAATCAACAACAGTTATTGTGCATGAAAAAACTACGTCATACGTTCTATTACTTTGTATCTGAACTAAATTATAAAATATTATAGAAATCAAAGCTTTTTCCTTATTTAAATGGTTAATTATCCACTTAAAACATTATTTTTTTTTTCTTATTTTATTACATAGAAAAAAGATATTTTAGAAATCTTTTGTCTATCAAAGCTCAATAGAAAGCTTATACAGTTGCACCCATTAATTAAGTAACGCACCCAAATCAATAAAGCCGCGCAGATTACGTCACTACGGAATATCGATTTATCACTTTTCTATTATTAAAATTAAACTTTCTCTAAACTATCACCATAAATTTATTTATACGAATACTTTAAAACATAAAACACTTGTTACATATCATTTTTATTAGCAAAAACAAAAATATGAACGAATAATATTAATATACAACGCGAATTTCGACAAAAATTGAAATTTCGTCGAGATTTTTCCGAAATCCACATTCTACGGGACTATAGTTACAACATTAGTTATTTTAACATAAAAATATATAAGATATATAATTGAAAATATATATTTTGCTTACCTTTGCAGGCGTCGCACGGGGCAGGCATCGTGCCTAGGCTAGGAAAGGTCTAGACTGCGCGCGTCGAACGTAGCGACGGGTCAATAACTGAGAGGGGATCGCGATCGCTGTAGTGTAGCATAGAAGCCGGTGAGACACGATAATTGAATGAGATAATCTGTAAATGTTTTAACTATATACCAGGGAATGTTATTAAATTATTCGTTTTTTTTTTGGTATAATTAATAATTAAATAAATATATAGAGATAAAAAGTTATTAAAATGGAAATTGGAGGGTAATTTAAGTTATAAACTCAATTAGGAATGTAGTTCATAATATTTGAATTAATATACAAAAGTTGTTTCAAATTATTTTAAATTAATATTAAGCACTCTGCAGCTTTCATAATTTTTTTTATTATAAAGACCATCGAGGCTCATAGATATATGATTTACCACTACCAGACAGACATGGTAGAGAAATTAATGGGTTCAGTTTTGTATTGAAAAATACAAAAACAATTTAAGTATTTAAATGTGTAATTAAAGTGATTGCGCGTTGTGATAGCAAACCACCATTTACCATATAAAAATATAAAAAAATAACAAGCTTTAAATAAAAAAAAGTTTTTCCTTTTTATAGAAAGTATTAGAAATATGTGTCGTCAAAAAGTTTTTATAATAAAAACTATAGAAAATCAACAACAAAAACAAAAAAATAAAATAAAACAATAATTGAAGTCAACATTTTCATAGTTACCCCTCGGTCTATAAACAGATAGGTAAATAACTTATAGCGGGCGCTGTATAATAAAATGATGGAGCCCTTAACAAAAACAAGCCGGACC
Source organism: Heliconius melpomene rosina (assembly GCF_056956725.1). Classification (NCBI taxonomy): domain Eukaryota; kingdom Metazoa; phylum Arthropoda; class Insecta; order Lepidoptera; family Nymphalidae; genus Heliconius; species Heliconius melpomene. The sequence goes on from NC_140401.1 coordinate 13,236,618, forward strand.
GGTCCCCGCCGGATTGACAAACCTTATCAATAACTCGCCTTGAGACCACTAGTTTTTATTTCGATACTTTTATATTTGATTCATATATTTGTGTTCAGTTTTACTCTTTATACAGACAGTAGAAAAGAAAGAATAAAATAATAAAATATACAAATTAATTTATATAAAGACCTTCTTCAGACATTTCCTTTTCATTATCTGTTTATATTACAAATAACTAAATAGTAGTAACGAGCGTAGAGTTTGGAACTTAAGTGTCTTAATGGGAACGGAGTGTCTATATATTAGTACCTGTGGAATGTTTCGGATTACGATTGAGATTTCCTTTTCCTATTGGAAAAATATTGTAAAAACCAATTTAGGCAATATATTGCCCAGATATAATTAAATTGTCGATGTTGTAGATTAGGGAGTTACCACAGCTACGAAATATCAAATTATACAGAAGACCTTTTTTAGATAAAGATATGGAAATGCTCTGAGATATTAAATTTTAATATAAAATTCTGTATAAAAAATAGTTAAAAATGTTAATTGGCCAGTATAATACGGGTCGTTTACTTAATCATGCAAATACGTGCAATTCGCACTGATTTGTAGTTATTATCTAGTCATGTATTACATTACTGTATTTAAAGCACTTGCGTTACTAGAATGTAAGGTGTAGTGTCAGTAAGTACCTATATTATTATATTTTCTACAGTAAAAGATATAAATACAAGGCATTATATAGCTTTTTTAGGAAATAAATTTATAGTAACATAATTATAGCTAGTTATAAATATTATAGCAATATCCTACAGGTGGTATATACATTGTACGTATCCAATGTACGTACGTATGTATCTATTACAGTTTTTGCAGAGCACTATTTGTGACCGCAGTGATATTAATCTTAAGTTCGCAGTCAACGACCTGGGGTTAGTCTAAAACGTTTAGCTTGAATATAATTCAAAAATTACTTCTTAAAATAAAAAAAATAAAAATAAAAATCTAATCCACGGATCCGTAATGAATAAATACACAGAATAGCAGGCACTAGCGAGGATGTCACGGTGAGAATAAAGAAGAGCGTGGTAAGCTGGTTTGGGCACGTCGAACGAATGAGTGATGAAAGAATGGTACAAAAGGTTTATCAAGGAAAATTGAGCGGTAAAAGTTTACTTTCAAAAACTGGATTGATACTGGAGAAGGTCAGGTAAGAGCATGAGGACTCCCGGGGGGCTTGTATGAAGAATTTGATGACATTGGACGAGGTGAAAGAGGTATGCAGGGACCGTACCGTTTGGCGTGATGATACAGTGTGATGCTAAATCTAAATATAAATATTTATTACATTGTTACGTATCGACAAGCTGATTTACTTCACGTAACATGTCAAACGTAGAATACGGAAATTATGTGAACATTTTATTATGTCTTATAAATACTATACATACGTAAACATGCCTACCTACAACTTGCAGAATATCCCTTGTCAAGATTTCCCTTGAGAAAGTCGACAATTGTCGTTTGAGAGTTGAGATGAAGCCGCTAATTAGACAGTACACTAACTACTGTAATTTAGTTTTATAATAATTTGCACAGCTTTGTCAGAGATGATGGTAATGTGGTCGCGCAAAAACTTAATTGCCTAATGTTTTAAGTATATGGCAGGCAGGCAGTTCTAATGTTTAAGATATTATGCATTTTAAAAATGTATATATTTTTTATTTTTACGCACTCTCAAATATGATTAATTGGCATTGTGACTATTCACTTAGTACTATTTTCACTTAAAGCACGGCGTTGAGTTTCGTCTCAAGTGCTCTCAAAATGTTAAACTATCTTTTATATCTGCGTAGATTATAAACTTTAAGACCCGTATGTACATTTCGCTGTCAATTCTGAGGACGATCTTGAGATGTCATTTTCGTTCATAGATCATTAAAAGAGCATCTCAAGATCGCTTTTAAGATTGATCTCAGAGTTGAGAGCGGTTTTTAAACATAGGCCTAAATTACGAATTGTAATGGGTAATTATATTATTTCTCACTAAAAATACTTTAAATATATTATTTAAAAAAATCGCTCATATGCATATTTTGGTAATTTATTCTTATATAACCAACCATTTTTAATTATTAATTTTTATTTAATTATCATGTTAATATTAACGACTTCCTCTTGTCTCCTATTTTATATGGAATTTATATCAATTTTCTTATAAAGCTTATATGAAATATTTATATTTTGGAAGCCTTACCTATTTAATATTTGTACAGCTTCTCCCTTGTCCTACTCTCAGTTAAGTAAACTGAGGGTCTTGTCTATATATCTAGTTAAAAAAACTTTAATTTTCCATAGTATATTAAACTCCTATCCAGTTTGATATGTGATCATAGTTTTTTTGCAACAATTAGAGCCGCCATGCGAGAGTTGAACGATCGCGTATTTCCTAACTTTTTATATTGTAATAACATTTCTTGGAACCGGTGTGAATTACATTACATTTACTTGAATGAAAGAAACAAAAAATTATAACATAATCTAGGAAATATTCAATTATAGTCTTATAATATAACTTTTAATATAAAATAAAAATTATAATCTTATATACTATACATATAAATAATTTTAAAGTGTTTGTTTGTTATTTCAAAATAACCGTATTTGTATTAGTTTTTATTATAATTGTTTACGTATTAATGAATCTACGACCTAATAAGCATAATAAACAATAATACAGTCACTAGTTAAGAGCTTAAGCTGTTTTTGAACATTTGTTTTACACAATCCTGCAAGCGTAATATATATATTGTTAGTGTACAAGTGTAAATGTGGGTAGATTTAGATGAAAAAGAGAATTAAAGCAGTGGAATTGTGTCAAACGGGAACAGTTTCTTGTAGACGGAAGCCCTGATTGGAAGGTATATAGTGTGTAGTGTTGTTATTGAGTGATACATGTCACTTATTGTAATTACGCGGAACCTCTATCCGATTACGTTAAAAACGTATAGACGGTATGTATTTTCATCGTGTTATTTTAAAAATATAAACCGCTTCCGTTTTCTAACAATATTATTCTCTAGTAATGTTATAGACACGCACTAAGTCACTACGGTTACTAAACATAGAGTGGATTAATCTGCTCAGGTTACATTTATCCGCAATACATGTATTTGGTATACCATACAGCGGAGGCTTTCTAAGTTTCTAGTATTGAATTACTTAGTCAGTTCTTAATATATGCTTATTTAATAAGTCAATAAATGAATATTTTTATTGATTGTTTTTGAAGGATGAAAAAATCCAAGAAAGTATCAAATATAAGGATAAAATAGATCATAATCTTCACGCTCTATCCCGCACACAGCAGGATAGGCAGAAGGATCCTTATGTTAAGATACTCCGTTCCCCATATTTCGCCGAATTCTGGAGGCATTGCATGTTGAGTGGCGGAGTTAAACGTTGCGCCGACAGGCACGGTATTCGACTCGGGTTGACTCATCTGTTATTTTTATTCATAAATTTGTTTGAAATTTCAACGTACAACCCTCACCGAAAATTACAATATTAAAAACTTCAACAGCACTACCAGGACCTACCAAAAAGATCTAAAACATATACTTTTAAAAAGACAAAAACATCAGGATTGTAATTATCAATTAATGTCATCGACTTGGTTTCCATTACAAGTTCCAGATCGTTTTATATGGTGTTCTTGTTTGCGGCTTACGAAGCGTGACTTGGGGCCACGAATTTTGATATCAGATTTTGAATGTTATTGTATTTTGTCTATACAGTTAGAATTTAGATGTGGATTAAACAACCTTAAACATAATATATTTAATTTTTATATCTCTCTCTCTCTCTCTCTCCTGTGCATTAGTAGTCTGTACTTCGCCCGACTGGACGCATCGTGAGTGGAAACGTTGCTGGTGTTTATGTCTCTCTTAATAATATCTGCCCATCTCATCTTTATCTCATATTTTTTATATATGTATTTTTATTTGTTAACTATTTCTAGTTTCCATACTAACCAATTTTAGATTGCGAATAATCGAATATATTAAGAAATTATATAGAAACCGTAGAAATGCAATTAGATTCTTAACAAAAGATAATGCAGAAGTGGAGAAGAAAATCCTTAAACTGGGTATAAATTTGGCTGTCACAAATCATCATTAGAATATAGATAATCTACATAAAAAATATATAAAGCATTAAATGATAATTATAGTAAAAAAGACAAAGGTTGTTTCCGCCCGGGATCGAACCGGGGACCTTGTGCGTGTGAAGCACACGTGATAACCGCTACACTACGGAAACGGTAGATAATATATTGTAATTTAAGAATATTAAAAACAAATAATTTTCTTTTTAATAATCGATTTTAGGAAACAACGAAATTAGTTAAAATTAGTAGAAATGCTTCTTGAAGAACATTTTTTCTCTAAGTGATAAAGCAATAAAATAAACCACATTTTTTAATATATTATTTTAATGGCAACAAAACATTAGAAATCTTAAAATAAATAAATATCTACTACATTATTATTATAATATTTTAATATTAAAATATAATAGAAATTAAATAATTCTAAAAATCTCTAAAATTTACTTTTAATACAAGCTCATACACACACACAACATAAAATAATAAATTAAAGTCTTTTCAGTGCAACATACAAATGTAGATAAATATTAATATAACAAACTTCTTAGAATAATTTATAGCTTGTACTCTTTGCAATATGTGAAAAATAATTTATAGTTATAATTAAAATTATTTACAATAAGGGAACCCGTAACCATTGTCATACAAAATATAGCTGATTTTAGCGTCGAATTTTAAAGTAGAGGTTCCAAGGAAATGTTCAAAAATTCTAGGCAGTCTTTACTTTAGCTTTAGATCTAACCATCAGCCTTCTCAAAACGGAATAGCAAACCCAAAATACTAAATATAATTTGGAATCAGTGATAGCAATCATATAAGTGGCAAAGATGGCAACCATTATGCCAAGAGCGGTTAAAAGGAGTTTCCATATGTTCGTTTTAGTGGGTTTCTTGCATATACAGTCGGGAGGACAGAGCTTCCTGCATTCGCAGTTCGGTGGGCAGTTTTGTTCTAATTGTGCTTTTGCATCTGAAATATTTACATAAATAATTAACATTATTTCATCGCTGCGCAATTAAAAAAATAATAAATTAAATAATATAGGTAGGAATAAAATTCTGTCTGTAATGAGATTGACTTAATAAGTAAATTGAAAGAAATTCCCATTAATATAGACATTGAAGTTTAAGTAATGTTTGCTGATACTAAACTAAACTTTTTTAGGACATAATAAGAAAGAAACTAAAGCATTCTTAACAAATTTTGCTATGTATTATTAACAGGCATAATCTGACTAAAAATTTTATAAACATAAAATGCTAAACTTATAATGGCTCATTTGGAGAAACAATGTTCCTTATAGCAGAGTAGACAGATGGAACCTCATGTTAACTGCGTTCTCCACTTTCCGAAGAAAATGTAGGCGTCACACATTGAACGGCAGAAATCGCCCCAATTAATTGTAGATTAATAAGTAATTCATATATTATGAAAAAAAAAAATAATTAACTTACTTCTTGATACGCCTACAGCAGCCATGCTTGCAACAAGATCGGATATCCGGAATAGAATGATGAAGATGAAATTAATTTTATGTTTTAAATATTGCCTCGTTAGACGAAGCGAAGGCTGACAGCCAAAAAAACTGAGGAAACAACAGAAGGCTTTCCGCAAAGATCAGTAGCTTAATTCGTGCGGAAAATGGGAAAATTACTACAAATTGAATAGAATATAAAAAATATCCGTTTTTACATGTGTCTAATTTTTTTGCCTACAGAAATGAAATAACTGTTATTATTCTGACATTCTACGACCACAATTGTAATTATGATTCTAGATGGATTTATGTCGTACAAAATGACTAAGCTTAATTTATTCACCAAAAATTAAAAACCAAGTAAATTACTCATATACGTCATGTAAGATACTAGGACGGACTCGAGCACCATCCTTATAGGTCGATTAGGATTTAGGTTTAGGATTAGAATTTAGATTTAGGTTGGTCTACCATCCCTAAATTGGTACGGAAGCCTCGGTGGACGTCCGACTCGCACTTAACCGGTTTTATTTAATTTCGATATACGAGATGCTATTTCCTTTAGCACGTGCAGTTATCGACCGTTACATCGCCCAAATAATGAACTGAAGTTTTTTCAGCCTTGCTCTAGTTATAATTTGTGATGTTTTTACGTCTTTACAAGCATATAAAACATAGTTGAATAACAACTGAGGCATAGTCGCTCAGAACTATTCCATTCAATAGTCAATATGCCTTCTCCCTGTGAACCGTGCAAAGGTAAGACTTAATTATTATGATATTTTTTTATTAATATATACATAGACACTATATGTTTTAGATATTTTATTTATGACTACTAATTCCTAAAATATTCCTGTTTGTTTAGTTAGGAAACTTAATTATTAAATATTTTTTTATAGACTCCTGCAAAGAAGGACCTTGCAAAGACAGCTGCGCTTGCAAAGATAAAGGCTGTAACGACTGCACTTCTCAAGGTATGTAACCTAGTGAAATTAGCCCATGTAGCAGCATAATCCGCACCCCACTTTCCGCCGAATTCTACAGACATTGCATGTTGAGTGGCGAAACTCAACGCCTTGTGTCGGCACCAGAACGGAGAAATGAAAATAATATTTATTTCATTTACTCGAGTGGGAATCGAACCCACATTCTATCGCGTTTACATACACACTCTTTTTAACCCCCCCCCCCCCCCCCACGGATCGCCACTAGCAATTTTAAGCATTTAAATTTTTGTTTTCAGGTGGTTGCTGTTAAATCGCTATGGATAGGGTCAACACAAGGCGTACGTCAACCGGTACTCGTGTGTCTCGTATATTGGAGACCTGCTTCCCTGTGGCCTTCTCCGTGGTCTTTGTTGTCACTATTATTTTATTTTATTGCATAATATAATAAATGAGCTGTTAAAAAATATATATTTTTTAATTTTACCTGTTTTTTATCTATTTATACTTAATATTATGTTTAACTATTTTGATTTTATTGGTTAACGTTAGCTGAAATAACTTTTTCAGAAAATATATAATAATTATTTGTACAAACAAAGCTAGATTTGATCTCGGGCCTTTGGAAACCATCCAAGCTCTCTGAACACTAAGCTACGTTGAAATTCTTGTACGCTTCTTATAACTTGTTTTTGTTGTTAGCATCTTTGTAGGCAGATTATAATAAATTTCCGCTACGCGAAGTTAATTGTTTAAAATTATCATTTCGCAACAAAGAATACTTTTTATTAAATATTTTAATATAATCAAATGCCACATAAAGATCCCTTGAACGATTTCCAAAAAGTGCGGGTTCAAATCCCGCTATGCTCAAATATTTAATCGTTTTCTAAGTGTAATAACAATTTTTAAGAGTAAAAAGTTATAATGTAATAAAGGAAGCATAACTATTACAGAGCAATAAAGAGTTAAAACCGTGACAAAATATTAAATATTTAAACTTTATAAACCATGTTTTTTTTATAAATAAAGTGGAAGTTTTACATACAATTAAGTTTTAAAATGATTGATAGCAAATATATTATTCCTTCCTTACTTAATTTAAAACAATAGCGCTATTAGATAACATATTCTATGTGGCACTATAACGAGAACATGTACACCAGCATATTAATTTAAAGTTTAGTCATATAATCTACCTTATAGTCGGAAAACAAGGTAGTAAAACAAATACAGTCGAATTGATAACCTCCTTTTCTTACAGAAGTCGGTTAAAAAACTATGAAATGCTTTATTAGTAAAAGGCGTAAAAGACGATAGAGTCAGCGTGATAGCAAGTAGTTGAATATGATAGGTAGTTTTCATTCACAAATTATAGTTATTGAAAATTGTAGCTACTATTGTAGTGTACACCTATTGTAGTGGCTGAATGAAAATGGTTGTATGAACACTAGTATGGCTCGAAAATTCAATCATAACGGGTAGTTAAAGGACATAATCATAAAGCCCACGAAAACGAAGTTTGATACTAATTTCAGTAATAAAATTTTACTTTCTTGTCACTATTTATTTTGTGCCTATACATAAAAAGTAGAGCCCAGCTTTTCTAGCATCAATTGCCTCTACGTTTTATTTTTACGAGTTTTCCTACAGATGTGTTGGAACAACTAAGAAAATTTAAAACGCATCAAACCTGTAAATACCCATATATACTCATTTTGTATGAAATTGACCTCAAATATACGTTTGTAATGATTTATTTATATGAAATTCCTATAAATTTTCACTTTTCTTTTTTCCTTTATTGTACTATATTTTATTTTTACCTACTACAAGTCTTCACTTCGTGTCAAATTTTAACAAATTTGACGATGAAGATGGGTATTTAATACAGAATACAGCGAAAACGATGTATAAATGATCGTATCTTTTTAATCCATTGGCTTAGAAGCTGGATTTTTTTGTTTAAAACTTTTTTTTTACTTTTTTTGCGTCTATCGCATTAAGGCATTAGGTGGAGGAAAGTTTATAACTAATCCTTCCAAATTAAAATATTGCATATTGCAACTTGCCATCGCAAGGCAAAGCGCGGCGTTGAGTTCCGTGACTCAACAATATCTCAAAAATTAAGCGCAAACTGGGGAACAGTGTATCTTAACACTAGGACCCATGCCTACCGTAAATTTTTACTTGTAATATTTAATTTATATATCTTTATAATAAAAACGTTATTTTTGCTTAAATCATAAGACATTCAACATGTGAAGGAAACATAAACAACAAAATGAGAGCACCAAAGATTTATTGCGACCTTAACTAAATAAAATTAACATTTTGCAGAATCCTTGACACGCGAAGAAAATATTGCTGATGAGTTAACAGCAACCACCTGTAAACAAACATTATAAATTAATGTTAGGAGAAACATAATTCAAATATAAGAAAACGTATATGTAGAAAGAAAAAATAAAAATAGCTATATAATAATTTCACTCTACACTTATTAATATAAACAACAAAAAGAACCTATTGTAGAGAAACTTTTATTCTTAATAAGACAACGAATTTGTCAACATATAAACGTTTATAATTAATTATAATTAAAGAACTATGAGATATATGATGTAGAGACTTTCCTACTATTTGATAGTGTAGTAGTTAATAAGATTTCTTTCAATGCTTACCACTGGTGGTACACTCGCTTCCGCAGGTGTCAGCGTTGCAGTTGTCCTTGCAGTCGGCGGCATCCTTGCAGGAATCTAAATATGAAATATGAGAATAAAATAAGAATTTAAGAGTTTGTGTCTACATTTGTCCCCAGTCCTCAGTGGCTGTAACGAAGCAAGGAGATAGAGGAAAATCGAGTAAGCATTCTAATTGTAACGATCGATATTAGATTTAAAGTCGATCAATATTAAAAAAACATTGTTGTAGGTAATCACTATTGACTTAACTAACTTAACTTTCTAACAAAAGTACTTACCTTTGCAGGGTTCACATGGGGCAGGCATTTTGGATGGCTGGGCAATTAGCTTACAGGTAACAGTTAGTTAGTTGATACGATAGATGAGATGATCTCAGACTATGATCTGGCTTAGATTTTTCATGCTTTTATACTTTACAATTTATATAAAAAACAATGAAACAGGCGCAAGGTTAGTAACACAAATGGTAGGCTTGCCTTGGTTTTTCTTTCTTTGATGACATTCATGATTGTTTATAGGTAATTCAAAAAAAATATAAACAATCAAGTTCAAGCAATTGTTATCTTAAAAATTTAGGCTACTATTGATAATGAAATTACTCTATGATACGTGGTAGGAAACAGTACTTAGAAAATATATAAAAACATCGTATCGTCTTTAATTTAATTAAAAAAAGAAGTGATCTTATATCTTAATATTCCAAATTCTACGTATTTACGGTTTTTTTGCTCATCATTCACTCAACGGAACGCTCGCCACTCAGCGAAAGGAACTGGCGTTCATGCTTACCAGATTATTCATCTGGAGTTCCCCTATTAAAAAATAAATAACGCAAACATTTTCTTAACTGACTGTCTAAAAGGAGTAAAGTAGTAAAAATTATAAGTATTAAAATGAACAACGCCATATTTTTTATTTCACCTTGTCACCTTCAATTAGCCTTAGTAAAAATTGAAAAATCCCTTTTGTTAGGCTCTAACATTTTTTATTTAATATAAAGCACCAATACTAAATAAATGTTTTGTGATATTTTTTAAGAATTATCCAACGAGACATGGTTCATTGCATTTCAAATAAACTGCATAATCTGTTAGTCATCGTAATAGGCTAAACGTTTATCAATTATTTTATAATAACATTGTTAGATGACAAGTGCTGAAATTCAAAATGAAAGTGTTAAATTGTCATATATGTAAGTACTAGCGGCCCGCTCGCGGTTACACCCGCGTGAACTATGTTATTATTAATTTATGTTTCCATGACTACGTCCTAGTGACGTCTATGCAAAATTTGAGACTCCTAGCATTTGTAGTAACGAAGTTTCATACAAACTTTCGACCCCAAAAACAACCTCTTAGAAATCGAATATTGCAAATTCCCGCAAATTATTCTTAGCGACCACCTACGTCCTATAAGTAACTCCTATGAAAAATTTGAGATTCCTTGCACATGTAGTTTCTGAGATTTCGTGATGAGTGAGTGACCTTTCGATTTTATATATGTAGATATGTAGCATTGTTTCGTTCATTATTTAAATTAACCTCGTTTAAGTGATAATAATTTTTATTTTAATTAAAGATTAATATTTAACCTTTTAAAGAACTATATTCCTACTTTATCAGATAGACACTCCGTTCTCCACTTTCAGACGAATTCTGAAGGCGTCTTAAATAGAGAAATAATAATCTATATATATAAAAGGACTTGTCCTCACTGACTGAGGTAAGACGCACGCACAGCCGTAACCGCTGTGCGTAGAAACGCAAAATTTGGACAGATGCTTACTTTTGTAATTTGGACATCCACTAAGAAGGGATTTTGAAAAATTTTAACCCTAAAGGGGTGAAACAGAGGTTGAAAGTTTGTATGGAAAAAAATTAAATAGGCACCGATTTTTATAAAATTGAAAATTCAGACTCTTAAAGATATATAATTGAACACGTGTTTCACAGTTTTTTAGAATTTACCCCCTAAGGGTGCCAATAAGGGGTTGAAAGTTCGTATGGAAAAATCTTTAAATCGCCACCGATTTTTATAAAATTTGAAACTTAGACTCATAAAAATATATCATTGAATACATGTTTCGTGGTTTATTTTAATTCATCCCCTAGGGGTGTAAATAAGGGGTTGAAAGTTTGTATGAAAAAATCTTTAAATCACCACTGATTTTTATAAGATTTGAAATTGGGACTCTTAAAAATATTTCATTGAACACGTGTTTCATGGTTTATTAGGATTCACCCCTAGGGGTGCAAATAAGCATGCGAAGCTGCGCGCGTCCGCTAGTATTAATATAAAATATTTCATTTTCTCGAATAGGAATTCCTAATTCGTCATATTATGGCGTGAAACTAAGAAAAAACATATACATAATTATTTTTATTTTCCAGTATGGAAACCAGACTCTGATCTGAACGAGAGCTGCGTCCCGGGCTGTGACTGTCAAACTATTGATTTGAACGGTAATGTTAAATTATAATTAAATATAAATTATACACAGATATTGCATTGCATAGCTTGGGCATAGCATTCGAAACACATTGGCCATGGATTTTTTTAGAAGAGAATAGAACACTTAACTCTGAATTGATGTTATTTCATTAACTTAACTAAATAAAACTTAACTGATATAATAAGGTGGTGGTCATTAAAAGTTAATTTATTTTTTACCTAATAAAGAATTGTGAAAACTATCTTGCACTAAGTGACTGTTGAAAATTCTTTTAAAACATATAATAATGTGTACCTACATATTTATGACTCTCCCAAATGACGTATGACATACAATATGCATACTATTTAATATGTCTCATCTAAAATGTTATATCAGCTTTGTGAATATTAATAAATCTTTGTTTCAGGGACATGCATTAACTAAAGAAACGTTCCAACAATTATTATAATATTTATTTAAAACAAAATAGCAAATAAAAAAACTCATTTAAAATTTTAATTATATCTCTTTATTTTTTATTTAAACGTTCTCAAAATACATGTATATTAACTTGAAAATGATACATAGTAGTAGGTTGGTTGGTATTGGAATATTTTCAACGTATATTTAAATGCGACTTAAACATAATTATTATTTCTCACAACGGAAATGACTATTATAAGGAAAATTATAACAGTTTTTTTTAATTGCATTCCTACATATAATAACATGTTGTAAACAATCGAATAAAGAGATATTTCTACGTTCTACGTGTTATTGATTTGTGTGTGTTTCATTTCTTTGTGGTAGCTGTGGTGTCAGTGGACCGCTTGCAGCTGCAGGAGCAGGAAGAGTCGCACTTGCAGGTCTGACAGCACTGCGTTGTAGTGCATTTGCAACCTGTTATTAAGACAATATGTTATTATTTTTTTATTTGTTTTACGCTGCATCCGGCATGTATCTACATTTACCTAAATGGAAATTGAACCTACAACCTTCGCAGCTGTAGTCACTAGTCTAGGTGGTTTACATTATCTACTATTTAATAATTCTTGAGTTCAGTTTTAGAAATAGAGTCCCCTTAAATCATATACATTTTTAATGTGACATTTTAATAGAAGAGTAACTATAGGTAATTGTTTGTATAAATGTATAATTAATAATTTATTTAAAAAAATAGTAATATTAGCGATAGCTAAATAATTTATAATGTGAAAAACACGTTATAGTACTATATTAATCAATTTAATACAATTTCCCTGTTTAATTAATGGTGCTGTAATTAACTTATACCATGTAAATATAACGCAGTGATAGCTGATGAGAAGATAAAGATAGGATCTGTAAGATTTGATTGGATTTTATTATCATTATAATATCATAAGCATTATCTCATTCGAAGTCACATTTTATATAATAGTGCACAGTACGCTCGTAGTCCCATAGCAAACAATCCCATAGGAATTTCGAGTCACAGATTTTTATCCTTTCTTAGTGCTTTCCTATACTTACTAATTTATTTACAAGCCAAATTTCCATTTTCTGAGGCCACTAGTCTCGTCTGTGCTCTGTCTCTCAGTCACTCAGTAACGGAATTGTTTAGTATATATAGATAACACCTTATTTAATATTTGTTTCTAACAATAAATAACTAAGCCGTACCTACATCCTTTTAGTGTTTGCTAACTTAGGTATATCAATTTCTATACACGCTAAGGCTCGCTCGAAATGCACGTAAACAAACGTTATTATTACAACAAACTAAATGCCATTGTTCTAGCTGCATATATGAAATTGTTTTGGTAATAGTTTAACTTTTCGTGTAGATGAAAATCTTTAAAATTTTCGTAATATCCATCAATGATTATAAATTTGTATTTTAAATTAATCGTTATAAATAAAGTTTAGCTTATTTATAATATTATTTCTTATATAAAATAATATTTATAATTTAAAATAAAATAGCTGTTAATAAACTACAAGATAATAACTTAACTTTAATATTATTAACCTACCGTACAGCAATAATAATTTAAAAGATTCGTTTGTGATAAAAATATTTTTATTTTAAAATACATTTTAGCGCTGTTTAGGCAGAAATAATGAAAGAATTAATGTTTTTTTTAATTTTCCCCCAGTTCGATTTGAATTTAAAATTATCTTGTACATTTTTAAAACTTTCATATGACACGAAATGGATCAATAACTTTCTTTTTAAATTTTACGTGATGGTAGGCAGAGAAAATCAGAGAACCCAGTGTTAAGACTGTGTCAAATTCGGGGTACTGCATATTAGAGTCAAAATTCCACACTGCTTTTGCCTACTAGAGCCACGAAAAAAATCATACCCTCAACTGAAGGTCGACCTTGCAACCACTGTATTTGCAGTTGGACCATATTGGCCTCAAATTACATGCTTATGTAATTTATATTTAAAACAAGCTACTGTTGTAAACGTTCAGAAAGTCGAACAGATCATACAATTATATGGGATATTAAAATGGAGGGACCGGTCCGACTGGAATCTCCTTCAGTAATCAACTTAATGATAGGTTGAAGGACTTGTGAATAAAACTCGAGGACAAAATGCAATTGCTAATGCAGTCTGAGAATAACATTTAGTTTAATGCTATTATTTTTCGTATCCTATAAGACGCATATATATTTTATTTGATTGATATTTTACACTAAAACTGAATTAGAAGATACTTTTGATATAATTGTAAAAATGGATTTTAAAGTTTCTATTAGCCAAATTTTAAAAAATCATAGATATGTTACACGTTAGATAACTCTCACTGTAACCATTTGTTATATAAAATATTTTTTACAGCTGTACGGGGTTACAAGAAATAAATATTACTTATTACAATATTAACGGTATTAGTACATTATATGCTAATGGTCCTAATTGTGCATCACATTAGAATTTAAATGATTTAACCTATATACCTAATTTATATACGTTTGTACTTGTGTGTATTGTGTTGTAACCAAATCACGGCATGGCAAGCATTTCTAAAGAGATTCCTTTTCGAAATTATTTGATTTTCATCTTTATGTTTTCATCGTTATAATGTACAATTAAATAGAAATAATATAATTTTCTTTATAAGGAAAATTATATACAATTAGTGCAATACAAACAATAATAAATCAAAAATTTTCCTACCTATTTACGTACATTATCTAAATATAAAATATTCAGGTTATAAGTATTTAAAATTAAGAAATTGAAATAAACTAACTTGCAACGTGCATTGGGCAGTTAGACAAAACGTTGTTGTTTCATTTTAATTACGGTTTTACGCATTCATTCTTTACACACTTTAAGCCTAAGCTTATTTTTGTTACTGTTTCTTAAAAATTAAATATATATAAAATAGGAAAAGTAATTAAATATTAAAATAAATCAATTTTACATAAATAGTACTCACTATCGCCACAACCTCCGCAAGGCATCTTGTTTAAGCAAAAACAAGTAAACTAACGTATAACAGATACAGAACGCGAAGTGCAGTCGACGGACAATAGAAACAGACTTGCCTTAGGTCCTGCATGTGGGTATTTATATGGATGCAAGTCAATGGTGCACACGAATGCAGAGCATTTGAGCGCTAAGCCTGTTTCTCCACATAGCTTGTGATATACCTAACCTGGCCATAAATACTGTTACAATTAAAACTAAACTAAATGTTACTTTTGAATTTGGAATCTGTCATTTTTATATTGTTGTCCATTGTGTTTTCTTATTTTCCCGCCAATATTTGTGATATTGAAATGGAGTTAGGTGAAAAATGTGATCAAACCTAAAAGTAAGGAATAAAATCAAAGAAATCCTGTTCGAAAGCAAAGATTTTATACCGGAAGATAAAGATAGAAGAAGAAGAAGATGAAGACGACCATATCGCATATTTTATAAGATGACTTAGGACTTGCAGCCTTTAAGAGACGCACTTGTCATTTCTTAACTGCTGATTTTAAAAAGAATAAGATGGTAAAAATCAAAACAATTATTATAAGCAAAACAAATAAGCGGTACGCAAAGGGAGGCCACAGGAAAAATGTTGTTTACGCATGAGAAAATTTTGATATTATTTGATATATTTATGCTGAAAGCTTTTAAAAAGCTTCTCTATTAGTCAATGGAGTACAACCAGGGCATTATACAACTTCAGTGATGGTTTTCTATTAAGGTGCTCAGTAACAATTAACTCACTAGCCTATATATAAATCAGTTATTTATAGATGCAATCCTGTTTTTGAATATTAATAAAAATATATTTAGAAAAACTACTTTTTACCCATTGAAACTTCTGTCTTATAAAGTAAACGTCCAGCTTCCAGTTTACGAACGAGTCCTAACTTTGCTATTACTATTGTAGAAAACAGTTTTAATTAACATTACGTTCATTTTGCAATATCGAATTCCATTGCGTATTATGTAGGTAGAGTTAAATAATAAAATATTGATTTCGCGTTCAATGTACAGTAATTATTAAATAGTTAAGATAGACAAGTTATTTGCAAGAGCATATGGTTTTATTAGTGCAGTGCGCACGTTTTGCACTCCACAGTGTCCATTGTTCAACGATTAGATACGTCTCAAGTGGGTATGTCTTGTAAATAAAACTAATTAAAGTAAATTTGATAAGAGATTTTCTATGGTTATATTCTATGATAGAAAAGTTTAGAAATCAAAACTGCGTTTTGCGTCGGCACCAGAGAGAAGAAATAAAAATATCAATTTGAATATTTCATAATAATATAATGAATATTTCATTTCCTCGAGTGGGGATTGAACCCACAACCAGCCGCGTTTACACACCTGTGCCACTACGCCACGACTAGCCTTCTGTCGTGTTATTAATAATTCACACAAAATATTCATAAAACAACATTACGAAAACTTTAATAATGTTGTACTTTGTATTTGTTATATTTGTAATTTATCATTTCAAAATTAAAGAAACGTAAGTATGACTGTAATTATTTTTATATATACTTTAGCTGCACCTTAAGCTAAATAAACAAAATGTATTACAGCGCCTGATGGTTTCACTATTATACAATTAATGCTTGCCTTTAAAATTTTTCAGGCGGTTAATTTCATTAAATAAGGCAAAAAGTAAAACAAACGAGCGAATCTCCTAATCACACTTCATTAGATTAAAATACATTTCTTAATGGATGATGAAGTTTAAGGATGACAATATTTTAATAAGGACAATAAATTTAGTCAAATGGGATTTGAACCCAATATAGCTTGAGTGTTTGTTTCATAATATTAAAGACTACTGGTTCAAATTGACTAGGATATATAATGTTGTACCTACTATTATTTGTTATACGTTGATGAATCAGACTGTAAATGCGGTCGAACATTTATAATGTGTCACATGTCATATACAACTCCTAAAGATTGAGAGCTGAAGCAAGCCAGACTTTCATGTTATAAAATCTGAAAGTTTCTCTACGTACACACCCAAAACTGGTAACGGTTATTAGATAAATAAAGTACCTTAAATAGTACCTAACTTTCATTAAATTATAAAGCTCAATTTATCTTCTTGGGAATAATATTAGGAATGACGTTATCCATTGCCAGACAAACCCCTAAATCCTTATACAAGCCTCTCTCTCTCTAGCTCTACAAGTTAATTCAATTTTGCAAAAGTCACAACGTAATAGTCTTTTTTTTTCTCTTTAAATAATGTAATAATAAAATATACCATTGACTTTGAAAAGAGCAACTGTTGAGTTTCTTGCCGGCTTTTCTCAGCAGAACTGCTATCCGAACCGGTGGTAGCTTTTTGCTCATATGTCCATTCGACGATTCAAAAGTGCTTGTAATAGTCTATTTGAATAAAGAATATTTTGAATTTGAATTTAAAAGCGTGAAAATTGATGCAATCAAAAACATCCGGTATGAGTCAGGAACTCCCCAGCAGGAAGTAACTTCTTATAAAAACAAACGCCACACAAATCGTTACTCATGAGACAAAAACTTTATTATATTTTTGAAAACAATCTAAATATTAATTTACACTCTAATATAATAGTAATAAATTTTAAATTTCTTTGTAAAACAAATTCTTGTGAAATAATCTCTTTGAGTAACGTTACATGGAACAAAGTTAATCTATCAAGGCACATTATCTATGATAACTTGTTTTATCAATAATAGTGAGTATGATAAAGTGTATTGGAATTGTCACTTAGTTTTTAATATTTAATGAAAAGAATACTAAGGTTCTAAGTCTTTAAAATGGAATGAATAAGAATGAATGAATGGAATAGAGCAACGTGGACAGAGTGTTGCTCCATGAAGACAATTAGTTACTTTAAAAGATACTATTTTATTATTGGGTAGATCATAATTAATAAAGCTTAACAAAACTATATAATATTAGTTTACCAAATTGAAATCTTCTTAACACACGTTAAATTATTTTGGGGACTAAAAACTTATTAAACTGAATTATAAAAGTCATGAATATAACAGTAAATTTTTTTTCATCCCTGATCTCGCCTTTCGGGGTAGAGTATCCTCACTGCTGTGACACTTGCCACGCCAAGAAGAACGGTCTTAGATTGTCGCGTCAGACAATTGAGGTTTTTAATATCACGTTACAACTAAAAACGTATTACAAATACTATATAATACTTCTACATGACTAACTCGAATTATTTAATATAAATATATGTTTCATAATTAGAAAGCCTGTCGATTAATGGAAATTTGTTTTAATATTTAAATTACTTTGTCCACAGTACTCGTACTTAGCGTAAATATAAACTGTAATTATATTAACACTAGCGGCAAAAACAACCCCTTAGAGATCGAATATTGCAAATTCCTCTCTTAGCGAGCACCTACGTCCTATAAGTAACTCCTATGCAAAATTTGAGATTCCTAGCACATGTAGTTCCTGAGATTTCGTTATGAGTGAGTGACCTTTCGATTTTATATATATATATAGATACAGCATGTGGGTATACTATGGGATCTGTACACGTATTATAAGATAGAAAACGTGGTTTTTAGTAAATGTAGAAATTAATATCAAAATGAGTAATATTCAGGAATGAGTAATATTCTTTTATCTTTTTTCTATTTTATGGTATTCGATTGGTTTTACAAGTTATTTACTCAGTGAATACTAAAAATAAAAAATCATACATAGTTTACAATCAATACAAAGAGACAAAGTTGGCCCTTAATGGCATTCGAAAATGTATGAGCTTATTATATAAAGATAATTAATTACATATAATATACGAGTATGTATGTTATGTCCGTTTGGATGACCGCTCAGTTATGTCTGTTTGTCGCGTAGTGATAGTGCAGGAAAACGTGATTAAAGTTGTATATCTTCTATTTCATTGGTTTTAATTTTCTGAAGAACGGTACCTATTACTAATAGTTTTTTTGAAATATTGTAAATGTGAATGGATGTGCTTCGCATACAATCGTTATCAGTAGGTACATATATTAGTCACTGGGTTAATAAATAAGCAACAATATACAAATTTATAAGTTTCAGATTTAATAAATGAAATAATTAAACATGGAACACATTACGGGGGCCCTTTATGAGGGCTGAGGATTATTATAAAGAATTTGGCACACCCAACGTTCCTATTTGCTATCTTATCATATTTACTCGTGATAACGGCCAGCTATCGAGCACACAATTAACACTCCAGTTCCTGGCCACAATAGGAAAGCACCTGTCGCAGTTTTTCTTATCAATAAGATAACAAATATAAAAAATAATGTGATTGGAATCGTGAAAGTGTAAGAACAATGGGTGTTAATATAAATATAGTTGTCGGTATTTTAATATTAGCTTTAAGTGCAAATGCATTAGACAATGAGACTTTAGTAAATACGGATAGTGTTCTCAGTGGTGATGTGGAAATAGTACCAGATGACGTCATAGATGTTAACAGTACCAAAGACATAGAACTTATAGAAAATTCAGAGCAATTAGATGTGAAAAGTGGAAAATATCAGTCTATAGATGGCTCGTTAATAAACGATACACCAATTGATTTGCAAGCTGTGGACTTTGGATCGAGTGATGTACAAAACGAACGTCAAGTACTCAACTCTCCCAGCACTACGTCTATAACGAACACTGAATATGGTGAGTGAAGTTAACAGAGAGTTTTTAACTTTTTATCTAATTATTCCTAAAGCATCTGTTTTAGAAAACTATAAGAAATATGAATTACTACGTGTAATTCACGTATTGTGCGTGACTCAGTGATATCAATAAATAAATTATCCATAATAAATTTCTGTTATATTAAGAAGCCATGAGTAACGAACTTCATTGTGACAGATGATTCAATGTAGGTACTTAATATTTACATTACATACTCCTTTGATCTTATGATCTACAAGATCATAGTTATCATATTATCTCTGTCCTAAGAATACATGATGCATGCTGACCTTTAGGAGATAAATATATCATTTTAATACCGCAAATATTGTGGTCATATTACATCAAGGAAAGAAAATACATTTGCTAATAGTCATATAAATAAATAACGAAAAAGTGGAATGTACATACTTATTTACTTAATAAAAGGCTTAAAATTACTCGACTATGAACCACACATAAGTGCTCGTAGATGTGACTAAGACAAGTGACTCAGTGTCATTAAGTCACTGAGCACACAAACTATCTCATATTTATAGTCTGTAATCTTAAATAAATTTGCAAATATTTTATTTATAGAAATAGATGGAATGCCTGATAAGACATTGAACCTTTAGATTTTATAAAATTGCAACTTGCATGTTCATTCAATATAAAATACAAAGTAAACGACATTTTAGCTAGCATTATAAACCTGTTCAGTATTTCTTTTTTTTTTTAATTTGATAAAGTGCGGAACGAAGTGAATAATAACCATAACTGGTATTAGGTAAAATAAATATATATTAAAAAACATAAGAACTTTTAGAATCATCTTTAAATGTAACTTCGTCTAAATTCATGAAAAATTCCAAGAAGAAAATCTTAGAATTACTATAATATTAATTATTATTAGAAATACAATTACATATAGTGAAAATATACAGTTAATATAACGTATATTATACCTAAATCCACCTAAAAACATCTATATATAATATTTAAAGTAGGTTATAGTGTGACCCAAAAAGATTGATCCTTTTGTTAACTGAGCGATGAAATCATTCTTATTTTAACGTTAATAAATTTCAAAACGGTGAGTACCCACGGCTTATCATACCTGATAAAGTACGGAGCCCTTATCTATGCCTAATTGCTTATGCTTCATGGCTTGAACAAACCAACCAGGTTAAATTATCATTTATGTTAGGGCATTTTTAATAAGAGTTTTGAAATTTAGTAAAATATTATGATAAATATGTGTTTAATAATGAATGTAAACTTTCTGAGGAAAGCTAAAATAATCTAAATCGGGTAAGAATGTGTGATTATGAGAGTTAATTTGTCGGTTTATATTCAAAACTGCAAAAAAATTTTAAGTGTCTATACGGAAACTTGTCCAATAGAGAATTGAAGAAGAGAATTTAGTTTCCTTATTTTTACATATAGCTAGCATTATAGCAGAAGAGAACGTGACGACTCTTATTTAACTAAAAGGCTTTAGAGGATCAATGTAAATGACAAGAAATATCCTAGCTTATTAAACAACATAGGTCAGAAAGAACACAGAAGTCTGGGGAAGTAGGGGATGATTGGAATTTAACAACATTTAATGTGTTACTTCATTTTATTTTAAGAGAAGGATAGATAAAGAGATGTCTGTTTCATATATGTATATAAAATGTTATATGTTACTCTATTTTATATCCAGCTCTTATAGTTAACACGGTTATAATTTGTAAGGTGTGGCCATTATCAGTATCAAAAATGATAATTAACACATGACAATGTCACATAAATGTTTTTACTATCATATAAATTTTTATATATTTTTTTAAACTGCTAAACAGATGTATATGAGATTTTGTGTGTATATAAAAATTATTCAGCATGATTAACATATTCTGTTGACATACCTAGCACCTGCATAATAAAACAAAGTGAAGCTCTGATTTTCATTGGATCTAACATTAATACAAAAACGAAGTATGTGGCACCTTAACAAAAGATTTCAGAGTAATGGAGATGCTTAAAATATAATGTTTATTGTGATACATTTTTTATGTGCCCAGCTCTATTGAAAATAGAGACTAAGATCACTACTATATTTTAGCTAGCGTTGCGCATGTTCTTAATTCATAAGGCTCTAAATACCGTCGCCGTATTAGAAAAAAGCTTGCCTTCCAAAAAAAATCTCGATTGACAGACATCTGTTTATCTATCGTTCTCTTGAAATAAAATGAACTTACATATTAAATGTTCGAATTTATAATACCTTAATATAATTTATAATACAGTTTTCTCCAGATTCCTTAATTTGAACTACATATTAATAAATTTACTTCATAACCAATTTCGCAAAAAAACGAGAAGCACACAATTGGATCGATTCTCAACACAATTTTAAACTGCCTGTTTAAACATTCAAAATACAATGATGTGTTTAAATAACAGAAGTAGGATTAAGTATCTCTCTTTTATATTGCTGCAAACGAATTTTATAGTTAGTTTAACTAATTTCATAGCAAATAGATAGCATACAATATACATATAGCTGCATGAATGAAATATCTTCATATGTAATCATCTTGCTTTTTTATTTTTCTAACACTATGATAAGCTTGTTTGTAGGGAAAACGCAAATTTCCTTTGTATATTTTCCATATTTGACATTGGCAAAGTACGTAATTTGTGCTCAACTAGTGCAACCGAAAGTTGTACTTTTAACTAAAGAAGTGAAATCTTAAAATAAGACATTTAATTATTTTATTGTGACAAAATGTCTATTTTTTGCGTGATATGCATGATTGGATATTTTCTTATCTGCACATCATAATGAATTACTAATACTAGAAAAGACTAATACTAGAATTTTCATAGGATATACTCATAATGTAAGTACATACGCATATACAGGTACAAAATTACATATAATTTGTATAGAATCTATATACCATTGTACTGTATTATTACACCCGGTGACCATAGAAATTTATTCGATAATAATTTCGTAAACAACTTTTTAGGCATTTAGATATGAAATTCATTTATTTCTTCATGAAAGACTTACGTTACGAAACCGACCTTGCTTGGGCTGCAATAGCATCTTTAATTTTCAACATATTTTTTACAAAAGCTTTCTGTCAATCAGGGTAGGCAGGGAGAACCTAGAGTTAAGGCACTCCGTTTACATTACAACTCTACTCCCCACTTTTCGAAGAATTCTTGAGGCAATGTGTTCTGAGTGGCGGAACTCAACGCCGCGCTGTGCCCTATTACCAGAGCGAGGAAATGATAATATTAGATATTTTATTAACCCGAGTAGGAATCGATCCCACAACCATCGCGTTAACAGTCGCACTGCAATAATTATAGTGCACAGAAATAGTGAAACAAGCAAACAAAACTGACATCATTTATAATACTACGAATACTTGTTTGATATAAAAGTGATAACTTAACAGCATTATCGAAACGCGTCGATATTGTGTTATAAGTGTGTGTGTGTGATAAGCTATTTAAGGCCTCTATGTACATTGGAAAAATAAATCATTTATATGTAAATATGATGAAAGAACTGAACAAAACAAAAACGGCATATTGCTTGTAGAATTAAAAATAATTTAACAGAAGATTTTCTTTATACAATAATGGCTACTACATACCCTTATAATAGAATAATGTTTAAATGTAGAATTACATAATACTGTTAGTGCTAAATTCTGCTTAATTCATTATTTTATAACGCTGTCACAGCATAGTATTTGAGAGGAAAATATTAAATGTACTAAAAATTTTAACCAGTAGTCCCTGAAAATGACACATTCAACCAAAACAAACTCTTCAGCATTATAATATAGAAGCAGTGTGATGTATAGTATAAAAATAACATGTCATTATTCTTCAAAGAGTTTTTAATTATTAAAATAGTTAAATGTGTACTAATTTGACATTCTTTTAAACAGCTCATATTGACGGTAGAGTACTACCTTCAACCAGTTATCAAAACAATGGACAGCCATACGTCATTACGGTGCAAAGGCTGCAGCAGATACGATCAAATTTCTTATATTGGTTCTACGACCAAGGTGGAAATGAGAACATTGGGGACTACCAAAGAGATATTCATACATCCACGCCACAGATTCATAAGAATTTCAATTTCCAATTGCCGTTCTTTGGGTTCCGATTCAACTATACTAGAGTAAGTTATTGTTTATTTGCAAAAATATATTTACGAGTATTTACTAGTAAATATATTTTAACAAATGATTTTTTTTGTTATATCCAACTATTCCTACTTTAGATTTTTATTTAATGATGAATTCATTTTCAGCTATCAATGAACGGTTACATTTACTTTAGTGACCCACCAGACCACTACACCTACCCTCTATCTTTCCCCGTACGAGACTGGCCTAATATCAACGATCCCTCCTTCATTGGAATATTTTTCAGCAAATGTCGTATTGGAAATCAAAGGCCAGAAGACCCTGATCAGAGAAGGCCTGGCGTTTACTTCCGCATGGACAGAGATTTACAGGTATTTTTATTTTGTTTTTACACATCGTATACTGAGAACTGGAGCATATTGGAGAGCTTACAAACTTACTCTGTTTTCAAAATAACAAAACTTGTGACTGCATTTATTTTATCTGATTATAAACATAGATAACAAAATCAGAATCATTGGAGCAAATAAACATCACCATTAGGTGAAATCGCTGGACTACGACTACAAGATGCACCCTTTAGCAATATATTTATAAGGCCTAAATGGACGATTAATTTTAAGGATATATTACAAGGGTCAAAAATAATAATATATATTTAAAAAAAACTTTAAAGAATTATTTGGTACAAAGTCTTAATAATATGCTTTAATTTTATTTTTCTCATTATTATTTATCTCTTTAAGACTCGTACTGATCAACTTGGTGTTGAGATGAGAGAACGTATTACTTGGGACATCCGAGAAGGTGTGATTGGTTCAGAAACTTTCTTCCCAAAACACGCTATTACTATCACGTGGAAGAATATGTCATTTGCTGGTGGTATCGACAACTCCTTGTTCGTTGTAAGTATAAACTTTTTCTTCGTAGGACTTATTAAATTAAAAAAGTAATTCAAATTCAAATTAAACTTAAATTTACGTAATTATATAATCGAAATATGATTATTTAATATTTTACGTTTATTTTGTCTATATTATAAAAAAAAACTTTACTGATAGTGCTCGTTACTTACGGATCAATTATTGTGTATCCAGACCAGTCAAAAATTTGTATAGATTTATTTAAATTTCATTGAA
Organism: Heliconius melpomene rosina; assembly: GCF_056956725.1. Taxonomy (NCBI): domain Eukaryota; kingdom Metazoa; phylum Arthropoda; class Insecta; order Lepidoptera; family Nymphalidae; genus Heliconius; species Heliconius melpomene. The sequence goes on from NC_140401.1 coordinate 13,261,804, forward strand.
TAAAATTTGAACCAATAACCTTCACATTCTTAGATTTTTGTTTTACTTACATTATCATTTCGTTATTTCAGACGAACACCTTCCAAATGGTACTAGCAACTGATGAAGTGTTTACATATGCAATTTTCAATTACTTAGAAATAAATTGGAGTTCTCACACTGAAGCTGGCGGTGATACCACCACTGGTGAGGGTGGCGTGCCAGCTTATGTAAGATATGGTTTAATTTGTTTATAAATTTCATGCACTTTCTCATATATAGCAACCCTACCCCTGGAAATGGAAACTAAAGTTAAAACAAGCCATATCCCACATTACACCTTATAAATGAGACTTGAAATAAAATGCTTTCTGTTTACAGTTGGACACTATCAAACGAGCGTTTTGATATAATTTTTAAATCGTTATTTTTATATAGACCTACCCATAATATTTAAGCCCTAAGAAAGATTCATTATTTAAGGTATTAGTTATTTTATTAAGCCCAGGAATAACACAAAATAATTAATCTAATCGTATTTTTAGATTGGATTTAACGGCGGTAATGGCACGCGAAGCTATGAGTACAAACCATACTCACAAGCATCTGTTCTTAGAGATCTCACTGGAAGAGGCTGGGCTAATGGCTTCCCCGGAAGACATATTTTCAGGATAGATGAGAAAATTCTTATGGGTACATGCAATAAAGATATAGGTAAGAAAATTATTGCTACAATATACTTAAATAAAACTTGAAATTTTATTTATTGGTATTGAAATTCTTATAATTGTTAAATAATATTTCAGACGGAGCAAATTTACCTCTTATGTTCGCGCCTGAGAGTGGTAATATGCTCGGCGGAACAATTGTCAACATCACTGGTCCTTGCTTCCAACCGAACGATCGAATAACTTGCCGATTTGATACAGAGTCAGTTATTGGTGCAGTAGTAGATTCCAATAGGGCTGTTTGCGTTCAACCACGTTTTTGGCATAATGGCTATGCCAGATTGGAAATTGCCATAAACAATGAACCTTACAAATGGAAAGGAAAATACTTTGTTGGTAAATATTAACAATTTTTCGATTTATTTTTTACCTTTAAACATTTTTATCCAAACATTTTTCTCATTGACATTTTCTTGTTTATTTAGAAACTCCTGCGACTGCCACTGAAAAGATTTTCTTCCCTGATAATGCAATTCATGAAAGATATCCACCTGAAATCAGAATAACTTGGGATCGATTCAACTTAACAAGTAACTTAAACGCCCAGCTACAAATAAGTCTATGGGGCTACAAGGAGGTGACAATTAGACCTCAATTGGAATATATTGACATGATTGAAATCGGTGTAGCAAATACTGGTGAATATGTCATTAATCCACAAAACTTCCGCAACAGAGATAATATAATGCATAGTGACATGCAATTTGGATTCCTACAGATTAATTTAACTACTCCAGAAGTGTTTAAGAACGTTCCAATTTCTCCGTAAGTATATCGTTGAATAAGAAGCATAATGCAAAAAACTCACAAACAGGTCCTTAAGATTTTAAAATATTTATTAAAATAATATATTCCTTTTTTTTTTTTTTTTTATTTATTGAGGTAAACTAACAATATCACAATAACATAATTTATATATAATATACTTTATACATATAATAATTGATTTCCTTTTATGTTAAATATGGTAAATTGTTATTTCTATAAGCATTTTAACTTCAAACTTAAATAGTTTAAATAATTAGCAATAGCTTTTAATAAGGATGTGTTGTTCAAAACAATTTAATAATCTTAACAAAATTTATTTCTAGTATTCTATGGAGTCGCCCAATTCCACTTGGTTGGTATTTTGCCCCACAATGGGAAAGGTTGCATGGTCAACGGTGGCCTCAGTCCATGTGTAACAACTGGTTAAGAACTGATCGTTTCCTGAAAAACTTCGCTGCTCAAGTGTGGGTGTGTCCATGTACTTTGGAACATGCATTGTTGGATAAAGGACGTTTTATGCCGGACTTGGATTGTGACAAGGATATCAATCCTACGTGTAGATATCATTGGGGCGCTATACATTGTGTCAGAAGTGGTGCACCTAGGTAACTTGAAATAATTTAAAAATTGCAATCTTATCAATTTAGCTTATATAATTTGATAACTTGAACAGTAAACTCTTTAAAATATTGTAATGGCGTGCATTGACCAACTTAGATTTGTGTAACCATTTGATTAATTTGTATATTTTTATTCATAGCTCGGAAGGCTCAGGTCAACAATGTTGCTACGATAAAAATGGTTTCCTGATGTTGTCTTATGACCAAATGTGGGGTTCCAGACCGCATCGCTCTCACGATTTCGGATTTACACCTTATAATGAGGCTAATAAGGTAAGAAATAAGAAAACTATATTAGCTAACGCTAAGCTAGCGATGACAATATTTTTTTGGCAAGCAATAAGAAAAAATAAAAAGAAAAGAATGAAAAATCTTTTACTTTTTTGCTCACCCACCGACACTAAAGACCTTGTTCAGCTATTATCTAAAAGATACTTTTTATTTATTACTGTTCGATATTTTATTATATAATTTTTTAGGTGCCATCTCTGTCACATTGGTTCCATGACATGATTCCGTTCTATCAATGCTGCATGTGGCAAGAAGAACAGGCAGTAGGTTGTGAAACATTCAGGTAACTTTTATTATTAAATTACTAATCATACAATTACTTTGTACGATTGCCATCCGTCCATCCGTGTTAGATATTTAAGGCTTATTTAGTACTATAAAACTATAAGTAATTTTCTATTTCGCAAAATATATAACAAATATTTTGTTCTAATTTATTCTTTATTTTTGTTTCAAATAACACTTGCGTTCGTTAGTCATTGAAATTCATTTCAATACTTAGGTTTGAGCGGCGTCCTTCACAAGATTGTGTGGCGTATCAAGCACCAGCAGTAGCCGGTATATTTGGAGATCCTCACTTTGTTACTTTCGATGGTCTACAATATACATTCAATGGGAAAGGTTAGAAAAATATTTGTAATTATATTATTAATGTTACCAAGTATATAAATAAGGTCTATTTTGTTCTGTTGCAATTTAATAATCTGAACAGGAAGTAGAAAATCTCCACCTTCTGTGTTCTCCATCTATATTTTCTATGCACACTATACAGATGATAGAATATTTGACTTTAACTTTTATTTTTAGTAATGTAATAATGATCTTTCTTTTTCAGGTGAATATGTTCTCGTGAGAGTCGATCGTCCACAAATCAAACTTGACGTACAAGGTCGCTTCGAACAGACATCCAGGAATATCCATGGACCAGTTAACGCTACTATACTTACCTCTATAGTGGCAGCTTCCAACAACTCCGTTCCAATTGAGGTACAAATTTTAAAAGTATCTTGAAGTAATATGTATTTCAAAATATTTATAAATATAGTAGTATTTGGTAATATATCACGCAAAGCAAATAGTTAAGAGCAAGAGAGAGAAAGAGAGTTGTCTTTTCAATCGTGATGGATTCAGAAGGAAGCAGGAATACCGTGAATACTTCTAAACTCTTCTTTAAATTAAAAACTTAACTAGAAAAATCTTTTAAATTATCTTTTTCCTTTCAGGTAAGATTGCGACCACAGCACGCTCAGTGGAGATATCGATTGGATGTATTCGCTGATAACAAGAGAGTTTACTTTGACAGATCTGCTTTGAGAGTGCAATATTTCCCAGGTAAAATTTAGAGATTAATCTATCAGTTACAAATCGATCTATTGAAAAAAAATATTTTTACAGTAAACATCGGTACATTACTAAAGCATATATTTTGTTAAAGGTGTAACAGTATACCAGCCTATGTACATTCTGAACCAGTCGGAAATTGTCATAATGTTCTCGTCAGGAGCAGGTGTGGAAGTTATAGAAAATAAAGGCTTTATGAGTGCTAGAGTGTATCTGCCGTGGACTTACATGGTAAAATGATTTTTATGCTTATTTATTCACCTTCATATAATACCTACATAAATATAAAGAAATTTTAAAATTATAGCTTCAAGCTATATCCCGCACATAGCAGGGTAGGCAGAGGGAACCTGGGAATCTAGTTTTATGACTCTCCCATTAAGTTCCCATTAAGACAGTTCCGTTCCCCATTTAAAATTATACGGTTAATTACTTAGTCATCAGTCATAGCAGTTTTTATGAAATTAAATTGTATATATTTCGATCACACAGAACTTACCCAAAAGTATTATAACCTTTTTTCTAGAATGAAACTCGTGGCTTATTTGGTAACTGGTCCCTAAATATAAATGATGACTTCACTCGACCAGATGGCACCCTAGCTCCTGTTGACATAAACAACTTCCAAACGGCACATAGAGACTTCGGACAGCATTGTAAGTATATTACATACGGAGTGTTGAGTAAATTACTGATCTGGATACGATGATGATGATGATAATGATGATCTCAACGATGATTACATATTTGAATCCCGTATATGCCGACTAAGCCACTGTATTGTTACTAAATAGACGGAATGTAGAGAACGCAGTGACTTATCACTATGTCATTACTATTTATAGTAAAATAATGAACTCGGTGAATATTTGGACAAATGAAATTGAATCCGACTGTTTTTCAGTCTTATACTAAACATAAAAAATCTATTGTATTTTTTTCTATTTAAATATTAAATAATGACATAAATATCATATAAATATATAACTTAAATTTCTTTAGTAAGAAGAATACATATTTAAGTTTAGATATTTTTAAGTATTCCAAAAATGAATATTTAAGATAAAAGAAACGACTGAGGATGGCTTGAGGACTACGAACAACATATAATATTTTTCTTCTTCAACAGGGCAACTTAGCGATCGAGAGCAAAAAGATATAGGTGTGGCGATGTTCGTAAGAGAATATGGACGGACTGCCGCTTACTACAACGATAATCAATTCATACCGAACTTTATACGAGAGCCGGCCGACTTTTTACCCACAAATAGGTCCCAAGACGTTGCGAGGGCGGCTGAAATCTGCCAAGACTCGTACCAATGTCGATATGACTTTGGTATGACCTTGAATCGAGATATGGCGGAATTTTCAAAGAACTACCTGGCATCTATTGTAAGTATATAATTAGGTATATAGTTTTACAAATGAAATTTCACAAATATGGATTGGGTCAGTGTACTAGGTCAAAATCCTAGATCTAATTCCTATACTAGATCGGAACTAGATCTTTGGAGTCTTGATCACCGCAACCATATCGGCATAATGTCGTCAATTACCTAGTTTTATTATTCTCTTTACACGATATGATATGTATATATACAAACATAATACATCCTCTAAGACTATCTCGTATCTTACTCATGCATCAAAGAGCAATTAAGCCATCCTATTATTACGTGTAAATAAATGCAAATATTTCTAAACGTGGGAAAATAACTATTAACCAACATTTATCGCAAAGAAAAGGTATTTTTAAATTATAGCCTTTTTATAATATGTGAGTCAGGTGGTGCTAATTTTTTTTTAGCTCAATCATTGGGCAAGTATCTACTTATTTCAAAAGACTGTATTTCTTTTGGGATTCATTAAATATTGAGTTTAATGCTACTGATAGGTTGTTAAGGAAAACACCATTTTGTTAAATCTTTTTTTTGTTATGAAATATATTTTTTATATTCCAATAGTCACAAAAATTAAAGAGAAAATATCGAATCAATATTATTTAAAAATTATTGTATTTATTAAATAGTTGCGTGTCCCCCACACAATTCATACCTATGATGTCTATTGTTCTTTAATTATAACTAGCCAAGGTCTTTTATACCAAAGGAAATCCCATAGAAAATCTTCAGTTGTAATACAAATGTTGATGAAGAAATCATTTGTGTACAAGATTTTGTAAAATCATAAAATAATTCAATTTAAATTAAATGTAGATGACAGTTATTTAAAATAATAAATAAAATATTCAAGTGTCATTTTCATAGATCAATATAAGAGAGCAGAATGCACGTCGAGTAATCAGTTGCGGAATTTTGGAAACACCCCGGTTCGGCAGAAAGAGTAACTTCTTCTTCACTCCTGGAACTACAGTAAGCATTGGTTTTTTAATATATTCATTTCAGTGACATTTTTTGTGCAGTTGTAAATTAAAGTTCTATCATTACTAGCTTAGTAACCACGTTAAAAATGGACGTTTATATAAGTATTTTATTAAATTTAGGCAAAATTCTTGTAAATTTATCCACAAAGAATTATAAAGTAATGCATGTTTTTAATTTTTCATTAAGGTTAACTTTGAATGCAATCAAAACTTCATTTTAATCGGAGACAAACGTCGTATTTGCCAAGACAACGGCCGGTGGAATATACCTGACTACGGATACACAGAATGTTTGCGTAAGTACTATAATAAAAATGGAATAATCTGGTTGAAAAATACATATTATATCTATATTCTACATGTCTCAGTATGTGGTAATTCGTAAGATACTAAGAGTTATATTTCTATAAACAGGTAACCAGGAATACTCACAACGAGCTCTATTTTTGACTTGGGGCATCATAGTGGCAATTATTCTACCATTAGCGCTCCTCATTTGCTTGTGTTGGTTCTGGTGTTGGTACAAACCAAAATCTGAAGGCAAAGAGGGATTCCGCTTCGAAGATATTCCGCGATCTAAATCCGCCTCGCGTCTTAATCTTAGATCTACCTCAATGGGAAATATTACAGATACTATGAAATCGTCTACTTTGCGCAGTCAAGACTCTGATATAAAACCTAAATTACCAGATACTCCCACTGAAGAAGCTCCCCTTAAAGCTGCAATCCTTAGTAGGTCAGCCCCACCGCCACCTTCTGAACCTCAAGACGGCGACAGCTCAGGAATAGGTTATCCAGATTCTAATAAAAGTGACTCCAATAAATCTGATAAATCGAAAAAACGCCGCGCTTATGATAAAACCTATCGTACTAACGAACCGCTACCCAACGCTCCTGACGTTGAATTTCCAGAAAAGCCTTGGGACTTATCTGAAGAAGATTTGTTATCTTTGACAACTCCATCTGAAACGGAATCAAATCGAGATTCAACATTGACCCGACCGACAAAAGATATTAAATACATAAGTAAACCTCGTCAAACAGGTCGCCATGCTTTACCTGATTCTGGGTATTCTACCAAAGAAGGATCAGAAGATCCTTATTCTCGTAAATATGAAGGACAATATAGTCCAATACCATCACAATATTCCCCTACTTATTCAGAAATTTATTCCCCTCCTATAAGTCCGGATTATAGTCCAAGAAACACGCTTAATAATCCTGGATTACCTGAAGCACCTAAAAGTGCTCCGCCTACTGAAATCAAAACATTTACACTTCCGCCGCAAAGAGGCAAATCATTTGAAACTCTTATAGATCCTCCGGTTACGGACATGCCAACGTTTAGCAGTCGTTCAACTATGGTTTGATTTACTAAACAAACCTTTCTTTTTACGATGAAAATGACACATCCCACTGAAAATAGTTACCAATGCCCAAAGAATGACAATAAATGGAGTAATGGGCGCCTAATAATCCTAGTGTATGTGCTCTTTAAATATTTTAAAGATTAGATTAATTTATTTTTTAATAAAACTTAGGTGTTTTAATAATATTAGTTACAATTCACAAGAAAGAGTCTGGTTTTATCGATTTACTTTGATTTTTTATGAGATTTTATAGTATTGTAATTTCGTCCATTGTTGTTGTTGGTATCGTCCTTTTTGCTTATATAATAGTAATAATATTATAAGATAAATAAATCTTATTAAGCCGGCCCTTTATCACAAAGAGAGGAAATTTCTGTTCCGTTTACTAATGGTAGAATATTTTACACTATTATTTTTTATTTATTATGGAAATAAGAAAGCAAGGAATAAAACTACTAGAGTCAGGTGGAATAGAAATTTTCTCAGTCATGTGATGTGTTATTCATTTTACCCTATTCGACTTTTATTACTTGCTTTCTTATCAACGTGTACACAAAAAATTGGGTCACTCGATCATATAACAGGTTGGTAACATTTTTATTTGTTCTCCTTAGATAAAGTGTTAGATCGCAGATAACACTTATCGCAGCCAAACACCCATTCCAAAATTGCAACATGAAATAAGTAAATAATTACTTAATCTAAGTAATTGTACTATTAAGAATTAATCTTTTAAAGTTTGTAAATATCAATATACCCATAGCATTTTTTTATACCTTTCTGGGTTCTGGCCGTATCATAAACATTTTGGCCACCAAATCTATAAGGAATTAGGCACCGTTTTTAAATTTTTTCCTCGAAACCAAGTAAATACATGTTTCTTGAAATGTATCTACTATCTTGTGTATTAGGTTATGTTTTAAAGCGTCTTATAAAATATTTATTACATTAGAATTATATGATTATTTTTTACCCATAGGTAACCAGGAGTATTCCTCGCGTACATTGGGTGCGACATGGGGTATTATCAGTGCGGTAATGTTACCCATCGTTGTGGTACTTATTTGCATTGGTTGGCGCATTCTCAAGAGAAGAAAAGAAGAGGAACGGGATGAGAGCGATTTTATACCAATCAAGTGAGTCACTTGTTTTCCTCATTTAAAATAATAAATATAAACATATTACAAGGATTCATGTATTTTATGAACCACTTATACTATGGTCACAAACTTGATTTAATTTAAAAATATTTTTTATCTATAGAACACGTCCCATTGATCCCGAGGAATCAATGAAGATGACTTCTGACGATGATTCGATACCATATAAAAAAGATACAACGGAAGATATTCCAGAATCTAATGACAACGTTAAGGTCGTCGATGTAGCGAATGATAATAATAGTTATCCCTATCAGTACCAAGATAATGAACCTCTAGCACAATACCCACAACAAGAACAACAATACCCTCAACCGCAACAAATTCAACAACCACAACCGAGCAGACAGTGGGCAGGGGAGACAGAAATTAATTAGATTATAGTGTTTTGTTTACTTTTTAAGATTTTATTATTTTAAATATAAAGGTAGCTTTTAGCTTGTATTGAATTGAATTTTATAGAATTAAAATTTGTTAATATTTAAATATATTTTTTATAAATGTAATGCCTTTTTTATTAGTTTTTTTTTTCTTATACGATTAATTTTTAATCTTATGTTTAATATCCCACCTTAAAACTAATATACTTATTATTTCTCTCTTTTCTCTTTAAATATTTCAGTACTAATGAAATCACCTCGCTGTTAATTTGCCTTTAAAGTTTTAATGTATTACGAATAATGCGAAATATGTACATTTTAAACTTTTTTTATTTCATTGTCATGTAAGTTGTGTGTGCAAAATTTTTACTCAAATAAACATATAATACCAAATAAGTGTTTTATTTTTACGTGCAATATTAAGACATTATACACATTGATAAAAAGAATCGTAAAAACGGATCAATAGAAACATTTTTAAGATTCATTTTTTTCTAATAAACTCTTTAAATAAATATTAATAAAATAATTTATATTGAAGTACGAGTTAATATTTGATTTACTTATAGGTAATTATGTTTAACTGATAGTGGATTATAACTAAATGTCTTAAGTACCTAGTTAATACCATTTCATGAACAAATTTTAAATCATACATTCAAATTTTTTTCAATAATTATCATGGAATTATAAAATCAGTCTTTTACCACTGAACACAATGTTAGTAATACAAAAAATAACAGTGTTTCCGGAGGACATATTAAATAAGTTTAATTGACTATATTCAAACGTATTTTATTTTCTAATTTTTAAAATGATGTCGTAAATACGAAGTCTAATAATTATACGGTATAAATTTACCACACCGCTGAAACTAATGTTGTATTATCGTTATTTTTATATTGCAATTTGGACATTTAACATGCAACATTGCAAGTTGTCTTGACAAAGACAAACTTCTCGTCTGTCATGAATAATTGACACATGACAGAAGTCAGTGACATATATTAGTAATTCGTTAATTGCTTCTGTTTTTATTTATTAAAACTTCTATTTAAATTATGATAATTACCTTAACTTCCGTAGTTAATTTGGCATGTGTTTCGTAGCCGGCTTAGTCCAATTTTTTACATTATTAAGCCACTTACGCTGGTGCTTATTATCCTTTAATAATTAATAATTTCCTCGAATTTTATTTCAATTCAAAGAAAATTAATTAAAATGTACTGGTAAGTATCATTTTATCGTCTGCTTAATTAAAATAAAAAAAAATAATTCTTATTATATAACTTACATTTGTTAATAAGTACTGTTTTTTAATTGTATTATTGTTCATATTAAAAATACATTATACTTCTGTATTATGAAAACTGCATAAAATAAATTAAAAAATCTTTTGACGTTAATAAATACTAAATATTGATTTAATTTACACTTTTTTATTTATTACAGCATCATCAATTGACTATCAATCACATAATTGGACCTTCTCTACAATATAATAACAATAATACGTAACGATGTCTTAACAAGAATGAATTTTTCGTCAAAAAATGTCTTCAACTGCCTATTTTTTCGACCCTGGTTAGGTGTACCACTAGGCATATGGGTAGCAGTCTCAGTTGTATATTATTGGTGGTTAATATCTAGGATAGATGTTCTGGAAACAGAAAATAAAGTTATTAGAAAACAACTTACTTTAAATGATATGCAACATCTTATTATGCATGACAATCATTATCATGTACCACAGGTAAGATAATTATTTTTAAAAAAAATCAGCATCACATTGTATATCATTGTATGGCCCTTTGATTAAAAAGGTTGCATTCCCTTACTCTAGTATAGCATTGAGTCACCAGCACTCAGTATCTTGTTTTGTCTAGTGAGAAAAGTTGAAAAGTTAAAATATTATTCTTTTCTCAAGTGGAAATCAAACCTGCAACCTTTGAATTAACAGATGAATATTCTCATAGCTCCATGCTTCAAAGTCAAAAAAGTTCTAAAATAATTATTATTTTAGTTCATATTTTTTTCACTGCATTTCAGATACCAGACAAAGCAGGAACTCTATGTGAAACAGTTCACATAGCTTTAGTATGTATGGGGAAGTGCACTAGAATTATCACACCAATGCTAAAATCAATGTTACATCACCGTCAAAATCCAATACATTTTCATTTTATAGTTGGTTTAGGATCTATGCATACTATTAACAAGCTATTTGATACATGGGATCTGCCAGATGGTGAATATTTACTTTACTTTTCCATAGTCTGTATTAAATTTTAAAAGAATGATTTCTTAAGTTGTTTAAATAAAGAGATGTTTGAGATATATTTAAAATATAGTATTATAATTATTTAGGAAACATGAAATTTATAAGTTAAACAAGGCTATATTGAAAATATATATTTAAAGATTTCATTTTTGTTGATTAATATATCACTGTGGTGCTGTAGCCTGCGCATAGTAGGGTAGACATAGGGAACCTATTTTTAAAACACTCAGTTCCCCACTTCCTGCACAACTTTTGATATTGCGTGTTGATTAGCGGAGATAGCTAGATTACTAGTCTGATCAAATTAAAATAATTAATTTCCAAGTCAGAATCCAACCCATAATTGTCAAATTTTGTGGTCAGACACTATGCTGTTGTGCCAAAATGGTTATAATAACTAAATATGATTTTAAAATATTTAAATGATAATATTGAATAGCATTTAAATTACCTTAAGACTTAGAATATGGATATTATAAAATCTTTATTGTTTTACACACAGTAAAATATACATGTTACAATGCCCAAGACCGTCTCTCTGAAGTAAAATGGATACCAAATAGTCATTACTCTGGTATCTATGCCTTGGTAAAGTTGTTATTCCCCAGTATATTACCGAATACATTGAAACAAGTGATTGTACTGGATTCAGATTTAACATTTCTAAGTGATGTCGCTGAACTGTGGCACATGTTTAGCAATATGACTGATGACCAGGTAATTAAGGTTTTTATTTGCGTGTATCTAGTTTAGTAGGCAAGGGAAGTGTCTGAATAGTGTATAGATACTCAGATGTCTATTTTTGACATATAGTGTGATGGAGTGTAGTAAAAAAATAATAGGATTTGAACTTACTACTGATGTGTGACTATATATATATACTTACTACTTCTTATTTATGGGAATATTGATACATTTCTTTATTAAAGGTATGTAACCTTCAAATTATTAATTAATTCCTTAAAAAAAATCTATATTTTTATTTCTAGTTCTATTTTCGATAAAAACAATACATTTAAAATTTTTCTAGTATATAGGCCTAGTGGAAAATGAAAGTAACTGGTACACAAACACAGAAACAAGATGGCCGGCTCTAGGCCGTGGATACAACACGGGTGTAATGTTACTAAATTTACACAAAATAAGAGAACACACTGACTGGACAAGCCTATGGAATACTGTTATAAAGGAAAACTTGGAAAGACTTAAAGAAACAACTTTGGCTGACCAAGATGTGATCAATGCAATAATAAAGAAAAATCCACAAATAGTGTTTAATATTAGTTGTAAATATAATGTACAGATGTCAATGCAGACATTAGCTAAAAATTGTTATAAGGAGGATGTTAGAAGTGTGAAGGTATGGTTTTTTTAGACAAAATATAATAACTAATAAGTTAAATAATTACAACTACAATGCCTTAATGAAAAAAGGCTCGAATATCACTTGTATTAAAATATATATCATACACAACTTTCTACTCTGCTTAAGACATATGAGCGAAATATGTAGGTAGTGGAGTAACTTATCAAATTTTATATGCAATTTCAATGTGTATCAATATAATAGCTAAAATAACTTAATTTTTTTTATTTATTTTCGCATATAGAGTATACAGAGGGCCCAGTACAAAGGCATTGTTTTCCGCTAACCGCCCAAATTCGAGATATAGCCTATTAGGTAGCGGAACTTAACGCTGCACCTCGTCATACTAGTTCATGGATGTCATCATTATTTTTATACCAAGCCCATATTGACCCTACTCCTCAATCAAACCCAGGAAACCTCTTTATAACTAACATTATATGCATTATATGTGGAAATACACAACATGTTTTTTTAGATTATACATTGGAATTCACCCAGTAAATACAGTATTCGTATACGAGACGCTGAATATTTTAGAAATATCCACCAGTCCTACGTAAATTTTGATGGGAATCTACTGAGGGAGAAATTACACCGCTGTTCCCAAAAGGAGGTTGTGACATATAAGGTACCTAGCTTAGCTTGTGTGGTCAAACAGAAACAATTATGAGTGCGTGCCTTCACGCTCTTTCCCGCGTAGGGAGAAACAGAGGGATCGTACTGTAGAGACACTCCAGTTACCACGCGCCAGTTATCGAGACATTACGTGTTTAGTGGCAGAACTGAACTTGATCATTATCATTCACTGTATCAGTTTGTAAAAGCAATGTTTGTATGTGAAGTAGATGACTGTTTACATGATTATTGTAAGTTCGATTCCCATTCTATTCGATTTCGATTTCTTTTCTCTAAATCATTTAGACAGTTACGTAACTCAGTTATGCCATTCAACACGTAAAATCTTTTCTTCTTTTCTGACAGATTCACGGTGTAACACGCATATAATAGGGTAGGCAAACAGGGTAGGGAAGCTGTTATTAAGACACCCTCTTTGTCACTTTCCGCTAAATTTTTGAAGTTTTGCATAGAAATTATTAAAAATTAATTGTTGCTTCACAGATGAATCATTCAGATTTATGCCTAAGTTTTCGAGCAGCACAGCGCGTTAAACTCAGAACCCATCTTTACTATATGGATTATAATTATATTAATATTGATAATTTCGACGTTACACTAGTTTTACAACTGTCCATGGATAGGTTGCAGTTTTTGGAACGTTTGGTTAAAAATTGGGATGGTATGTACGTTTTTTTTCTATAGTATTTGCTAATTTTATGTTTTTGGTTTGTGTATCATATTATGTTCGCCAAGGTTATCTCTGAACAGAATTTGAACCAGACGGTAAAAGGTTTTCTTTTGAAAATAAGTTTATTATAATTTTTTTATTTACATATTAGGCATATTGTTGGGATAAGTTGGAAACGGTGGGAGCAAGGGAGATAGAAACAATATAAGGTTAAGAAAATTGTGTTGTGCGTGGGAAATTGAGTGCAATTTTACACTTCACTGCAAAAAATTCGAGATAAATGCATGCTTAGTGACAGAACTTAATGTGACGCATTGTTTTCTTACCAAAGATATGAAAATATTTAATTACCCCAAGCGGTAATAGAAACCACAACCGTCGCACTGATGACGATTCCATTTGCATTCTTTTGTTTATTCTCAAAGTTATTTAGTATTAGAGTAGTTGTATATTTATAATTATTTGTTTGTAGGTCCTTTAAGCGCAGCAATATATTTGTCAGATTGTGAAGTGGCGAAACTGGAAAGCTTTATACGTGATTGGTCGTCAACACTTAGTTCGAGAAACAATATAGGATACCATCTTGTTTTTAAACACGATTCGGTAACTGTTCTATTATTCTTACTATTTATTAATTTAATAAATCATTTAGTAAAATCTCTACTGTAAGTCACAATTAGAGTTAATAATTTTTTATTTTACTGGTATATTATATTCAATAAAAACCTGGTGCTATCTCCTCCTAACAGTGTTATAGAGTTATGGGCCAAATTTGATTTGCTTATACTTTTTTTTTCCTTAATCTTCTGGCAACACTGATTTCTGTTACTGGGAACTCTCTTAAATAATTTGACAAAAAACGAAATAATATGTATATAACTAACCGCAAATTACTAGTAAAAATAATAGTATTTATTTACATTGCAGGTTCATTACCCAGTAAATTATTTACGTAATGTTGCCTTAGAAAATGTTAATACGCCATACGTTTTCCTAATGGACGTAGATTTCGTGCCTATGGCAGGTTTATATGAACATTTGAGAACTGCTACTAAACTTATTAACCCCTATCCACAGAAAAAGGTAAGTTTTCTTTTAATTTAATATCGTTTTCATAAAAGGTTTTAGTAATTTAACAGACTTAACAAAATCTCAGATTAACCAGTACACTGTGAAGGCGGCAGCCTGTTTTCAAAAAATAATTGTTTAATATTGGTGCAGTACGGTCGACTAGTTGTGGCCGCCCTAAAGTTGCAGATTGCTGCGGGAGTTACTTATATAGACTATTAATATATTTATAGTATTTGTTCAATTTAAAATGAAACTATGGCTTGTTTTATAATTTAAATTTGCAGTATTTATATATCATAATTTGAGTAATAAAAACTGAGTAAATAGACTTTTTCTTTTTCATTTCGATATAAAAATAAGGTGAATTTTCAAAACAAATTTCTTACTGTTTGAAGTGAAGAGATGAAGAGACAGTGATATAACACTAACAATAAGTATGACCGTAAAATATCATAATTAAGTGTATTTTTAAGGTTATAAAAGGTTATAAGCTCACAGTGACTTAAATTAAACAAAATTAACTAAAATTTCTAGTGCTTAGTAGTACCGGCATTCGAAACTCAAAGATACCGAGCATCACCACCGAGATTCAAACAAGAATTACTCTCCCGCCTGTCCATTCTCCACTCAGGGGGTGATGTAGGGCCGTTCAGGGTTAGAGAGTGGCCCAAAGGACACAGAGCCACTAATTATACCAAATGGACCACTGCTAGTGCACCATATGAGGTAATAAGTTAAATTAAAATTAATTTAATTTAATGATAATAAAAATTAGTAATAGGTGATTTCTTGTAATAGTTTCATGCTGTATCTCCCACATTGCAGGATATGTAGAAGAAACATAGTGTTTACTTCATTCCCCATTTTCCACAAAATTTTCGAGACATTGCGAATTGAGTGGCAGAACTAAATATCGCTCTCAATCTTGTAACTTGTTACGTAATCAAAGGAATGGAAATATTAAATCTAACCCGTAGCATCGTTACTATAAATAAATATGAATTAGGAAAAAATATATTGTGTATAACATCTTAATTTTGATAAAATTATAGTGTTTAAAAGTAAAGCAAAGCCTATCTGAATGTACCAAATTAAAAGGGAACATTTATAATTAAGCCATATATGAAAATTAAAACTATTGACTTGTATTAAGTAATCAAATTTAAATTTAATATTTCTCTATAGATCTTAAACAATAAGATATAAATAAATAAAATATGGATAAAAACATTATGCAGGTGGAGTGGCAATCTGACTACGAGCCCTATCTAGTAGTTCATCGATCAGTGCCTAAATATGACACTAGGTTTTCAGGCTTTGGTTGGAATAAGGTAATTTTATTTTAAATATATTCTTTGTTTTTTTTAACCTTTCACCTTCTCCCTGCTTTCTCATTGCACACATTTCCTTCTTACATCTTATTTTAATTTGTTTATAATTATATACATTGATCAAAAAGCGCGGTGTTAAGCTGTGCTATATATAAAACACTTGGAAATATAAATGTCTGGAAATTGAGCCAATAATACATAAATTAGAATACATTCATAAGTTAAAATTTTTATTATTATACTAGATTTTAAAAAATACTAGCCGATAGAATGTTCAAAAAATCTATTAATTAATAAATTAAAAATGAATCATAGTTAAAATGTAACAGAAAAATTATACAAAGCAACCAGGGTAACATAAACTAAATAGAAGTTTTCACCCACAGGTGTCCCACAGCGTTGAACTCCGCGCGCAAGGTTACCGCGCGATAGTCCTACCCGATGCGTTTGTAGTGCACACCCCGCACGCGCCGTCACCCGACATCACGGCGTTTAGAGCCGACCCGCATTACCGCATGTAAGGATAGAGCTTTATATTATTGTGTCTTTTTTAAGTCAAGTTTAAGAGTAAAATATCTCTACCATAAATTAATAATATAATAGCCTAAGAAAATATATTAAATTTGATATTTTCATATATTTCAGATGCCTTGCTCTATTGAAACAAGAATTCATGGACGACCTCAAAAGAAAATATAACGTTACCTTTGAAGATACCAAAACATAATAATAATTAATAATGTTTGAGATTATTATTCAATTTTAGAGGCTATTTTTTCTAGTGTTTTTATTTTTATTTTAATGATTTTTTATTTATCTGTATAGAAAATAATTAAATGACGTCAATTTTGTATGTATATATATTGCATTATAATATACGCGATGGTAGCGGGTTCTTACGCAGCTAAATAAAAATGAAACGTATACAAAGTACGGGCGACGAGTAATGGCTACCCTGAAGTAAAGTTTTATGTACCTCATATGCGTTGTTCACTCTAGAAGAAAATAAACAAAAGTGAGAAAAATCCTAAAATCAAATCTTCGCACCGCAACCATCTATAGCTAACTTCAGGGCGGCCATGACTTGTCGAGTGTACTGTACAATGAACTCCGAAATTATGTAGGAATCGATTGATAGTAATGATAATACAATTTTTGATTTTCTTAAAAGATAAGTAATTATTAAAAAAATATTTCAAAATTCCAAAAGACATTCCTAGTTTTTCTTAAAAAAATAAGAAGCTTCTTTAAGATCTTAATATCTATTATAGCTGTTATTGCAAAAAGTATATTTAATTTAATTCTAACAAAGCCTAAAAAGAAAATTCTTTGTGGGTTCGATGCCTACTAGGGGCATCAAGACGAGAAAATTACCGGGAAGGCCTAGTCTATTAAATTGATCCAAATATTTGCAATGCTTCCAGAATTCGGCTTAAATTGGGGGAGGAAGTGTCTTATTGCAAACGGAGTGTCTTAACACTAGGTTCCCAAGTTCCCTCTGCCTACCATGCAGCGACCTCTAATTTTGAAAATTATATACTGAATTTATATGATAATGTATGTAATTTACGCGAATATTAATAGAAATTTTTGTAGTTTTATAGACCAATTTAAAGTATAATTGTTTATTATTACTTTCTTTATTATAATCATTTATACGGGACGCTTATCTAGTAAGCTATTAATGGAAGCTATTATCACATAAATACATTTAGATTGAAAATAAAATTGATATATTAACTGCTTTACATAATTTTGTATGGGTACAATAAGAAAAACAATGAAGATAAATAAAGTAAACTTCATTATATATGAAATAATATATATTTATATTTAATTTTGTATAGATATAATAGCTTTAATTTTAGTCATTGCTTTAGTGACTTCTTTTAAAATATAGTTTCTATCTAATAAAATACTCTTTCTCTCTACATTTATTTTTCTGTTCATTCTATGTTCTTTATAATTATACCAAATATTTTATTTGCATGCGCTTATTTTTATATTGCCATATAAGTTTCTATTAATGAGTCTCGAGTTAAAAACCCTACAAATTATAAGCTAAACCGTGCATTTACCATAATACTTTTTGTCATTGTCTCTCTATACATTCTTAGACTTTTCTTTCATTATATTCATTGTATGTTCCTTTATAAACTAAATACTTCACACAGGGCACAAGTGGGTGACTGTAAAGGTTACAGGTTGTAATAAAAAAAAATATAGGACATACGTATTTTTTTTTCTAAGAGAGGAAAAGCATAATTATTATCTAAAAAGTTGTCAAAGAGTGATTTAAAAATATCTTGCCTAGTATCATTTTAATAATAAATTAATATTTTTTATATTATTTATGACAAATTAGTATAGTGTCGTATATTTTATCACACGCTTGTTTATTTGCCACAATCAATAAATCTTTTTTACAAGTTCTTATTAGTTTTATTTACATACTTATGTAATCCATTATCTGACTTAATAATAAGTTTATTTATATTAAGTATTATAATTATTGAAGTTTTAAAATGTTGTTTTAATATTTCTTTGACTGTGTGCAGATTAATTGAACCTGCTAAGATTTCATTTTATTACTCACTGTCTGTCCACTTGAGACTCGAACAAATTATTATTTAGTACAAAAAGAACAAATAGTATGAAGGCGACGTGTTTCTCCAAAAATCTTTAGTAATTAATAATTGCCTTACCTTCGCGAAAGTATTTAATTCCGCAACTATCACATCCAGTTCTATCATTATGTATTAATGATTGTCGAAGTAGTTTAAATCGATGATGCCAGTCATAGTGCAGGAGTACAAACTGTGACTGTCACGACTGACGCGACTGGTTGTGGGTTCGATCCCGACGCGAAGAAATGAAATATATATTTAAATTTATATTTCCATATCTTCACTCTGGTGTCGAGGCAAAACGCGGCGTTGAGTTCCGCCACTCAACACGCAATGCCTCCAGAATTCCGCGGAAAGTGAGGTCGGAGTTCTTAACACTAGGTTCTGTGTGCGATATACAGCATGAAGTTGATTTTAGAACTACTTACATGTGTAAACATGAAATAGTAAGAAAATTAATAGACCTCTGAACTAGCAATTCTAGATTCAGCAGTAGCCAAATAATTATTGCTCTTTGGATTCTCTTTCGATATAAGAAGCCAAAGGAGAACTATAATTTGGAAATCAAGTTCTTGAATATCTTTCTTCAGCGTCTCTACAGCTTTTTTAGCAGTCACCAAAGGAGAATTATCATTCATGGATGAACCCCTAGATTCTGTTTTTTGTTTTATCATTTCCACTTTACTAGTTAATTCGTTTAATATTTCCTGCCTCTCTGTAACCCCCACACTCACATCTTTATATTCGTTGGTCACTTTACTCAATTCATCTAAAAGAGATCCATATTGTCGTACTAGAGGTTCAAATTGCTCGTTTAAAACGTTTTCTCTTGCTGTTATTTTGTCCATCACAGAATTTATGTTGTTATGCAATTTGCTTAATTGGGTGCCAGTAGTTTTGAATCTATCGTATAGTTCTTCTTTGTAAGATCTCATCTGAGCGTGCCTCGCCCTCCAGTCGCGACCGTCTACAGAAATTTTCAATCTTAACGCTGGAGCTACTCTTTCCAATTCAAGCTTCCAAGCCTCCCAATCATGAATTTTACTTGTACTTGTCTCTTTTTCGTCTTTTTCAAGGAATTCACCTTCTGATTCCTCCGAGTATATCGCCATTTCTTCTTCAACTTTGTCCAAAATTATTTCAGTCTCGTCTTCGACTTGATCAACGTCATCTGGTGATTCATCCTCGTCAGGAACATTTGTTATTGGTTGCTGCCACTCGAAATTTTCATACTTAAGTGCTTCATCCGCTAAAGCATTTAATATGAAACACACTTGATCACCGTAGCCTTGCTTCAATTTGTGAGACGAAAAGTCTACATTAATATCCTTGTCTCGTAATACATCAAGAATAGATGCGATTGTAGAATTCGGGTCGTCCTCTTCGTTAGGTTGGTCGAACGTCTTACCGGTTTTCCGAATGAGCCACGCCGCCGCCGACGCGAACACAAAGAACTGCTCGCCTGGATTCGTAGAAGTTGTGAAGTAGTACCGGCTCAGTGGTTTCATTTTGATGTCTGGTCGTAACTCTGTGTCGATTTTGAGAATGCGCAGCTTGTCCATAATATTAAGATCCATGATGATTACACAAAGAGTTTGTGCTCTTTAGTGAAACGGATCTCTTTTAATGGCAAAGGTTAATGCTTTTATTGTTAAATGCTTAAACACGTTCACCAAACGTCAATATTGTATTGTTTGCTTGTTTTGCGTTGCTATGGTAACGGAATTAACGTAACGTTTACCGCTTCAACCTACCGCAACTCTGAGACAGTATACAATGTGCTTAACTTAATTGTTACTTATATTTTTTTCATGATTTTAATAATAATAATAAAATACTATAGGTACTTCATAGCAATTATTAAAAAGATGTAATATTTTTAAGGAATTTTAGTACATTGATTTATTCACAACTGTACCAATATTAGGTACATATAAAATATTTTCATACATTTAGTATCGGCGTTTAAATTTAAATTAGTATTTGGATTCCACAAAGCGCAAGTTTTGGCACCTTTATTATATTTCAACAGCCGCTGAAAGCTGTCGGAGCCGGCAACACTCCAACACATGGTGAATGAAGCTTGCCAATCAATAAGTGAATAGAAAACATAATATTCTTGAATATTGGCTTAGTATGACTCTAAACGAGATGACTGTGGGGTCGATTCCCACTCAAGGGAATGTGTCGAAAGGCGTTAAGTTACGTCACTCACCTGTCTGTCTCGAAAATGGTGCGTGTGGAAAAGACTATCCTTAACACTATGAAAACAATATAATAAGTAGGCTCTACCTATAGACACGTAAATATTTAAAAACAACAATTATTTAACTCTATATACTCCAGAACCATATATTATCACCAGTTTTGTCTCTATTTTGGTGTTTTACTCTCTGCTTAATAGCCTACAGTACGGTCAACAAGTCGTGGCCGCCTTGAAACTGTAGATGACTGACTGATTTCTTACATTTAATTATTATCTTCGCAAATAAATGCGCAAAAGTTCAAAAATCTATCCTCAGGATCGCCACGACTTGTTGAGCGTACTCTCTCTCTCTCTCTCTCTCTATCTCTTTACCTATATTGTCACAAATATTAAGATTCAATATTATATATATGTCACACCTCTTTTATATACTAAACTATGGTTTTTTGTATATAGATCGCTATAAAGAAATTGTATGTATATGAATGTAGTATTTTACATATAAAATAACTAATATATTCTAACTATTGTGCAACATCCTAAGCTATGTATATTGTATAGGCATACTGGAAATGTAATTTGCAACATAATTAACTGGCCGGTGATTTATAGGCTTTTAAAATGGCTATTTCATCTTTATTAATATTTTAATGTTAATTAACATTGCAAATGGAATTCTAAGTGGATTTACATATTTTATATTATAATGTTTTACGGTGAGGCAGTTGTGGCACAGTGTGACAGCTTCTGATGGTCGTAGGTTCCTTCCCCACTTGGGGGAATGATTATATTTAAATAAAAATACAAAAATTAAATCAGCTTCACGCTGTATCCCGCACACAGCAGGGTAGGCAGAGGAAACCTAATGTTAAGATACTCAGTTCCCCTTTCTGCCGAATTCTGAAGGCATTGCGGAGGTATTACTTGGAAGAATTTTGATTAAATATATAAATTTATACGCATTTTATTAATTTATTCTCAAATAGTAATGATTATGACTAAACAATTGCATAACACGACCAGACTTAGACAGTCTAATATAGCAAAAAGCCTTCAGCTACACTTATCGTACAGATAAAATCTCACATCGGCATGTTTGGCCTTAAAATAAAAATAAACCATTTTTCTATTGCACTTCGTGTATAATTGATTCGGATATACCTACTTTATTTATACGTAAGTAGGTTGCTAACGCTCTGTGTCATACAGATGAACAAACTGACGAACTATTAGTAAATCAACATAATTATAAGATTTGTATAATATTGCAGTACTTAGTGGCGTAGGGGCATAAGCGTATGAATGTAAACGATAGAGGTTGTGGGTTCGATTCCCACTCATTTTTCATTACTTCGCTCTCGTCGAAGCAAAGCTCAATGCTTCCAAAATTCCGCGGAAAATGGAGAACGGAGAGTTTTAACACTAGGTTCCTTCTACGTACACTGCTGTGTGCGGGATACAGCATGAAGCTAAAATAAATATTACTATTTGTTTTTTTTAGTTCTTCTATAATTGAATATAAACGTAGGTATTATAACGATAAACCCGTGACTCTACGTAGATTGCGTCATTGTTTAACACGAATTTTAAAGGTATTTACAATAAAAGTAATGTAAATAAACAATGATCATTTCCATAAATATAATTGTTTACAAATGACTTATGACGTTTTATTGTGTTATTCTAAAGGAATTTGTACATAAAAAATGCTAATACTTAATAGGAAATTGGACGCGGATTTAAATTACACATCATTTTTATACGAAACTTGAATCTTCTTGACAAATTATAGCTATACTCGTACTTATTTTCAATAAAAAATAAAATTTCAATAAACAAAAAAGTGTAAACGGAAACCATATACACCGTAAAGCGATGTAAACGCGGCATATGGATAAGATAGTGAGATAAATATTATTAAACAGTCAAGTTTCATAATTTAATGTTATTTTTAGAGTTAGGGTCTGTATGTCAGTTCCGTGGCGCCACGACTGCGCCTGCGTTCACCTTGTACAGTCGCCACCATTTTATTTCGGTGCATTTAATTGTTTTTACAAAATCATATCAGAGATTTAAATTAAAATGTAATATAAACATTATTATGTTCCAGTTTATGTGTGTTAAAAATTCTGAAAAATCGTTGTTTAATTTTATCATTTTTGTAAGTAAAATGCTTATTCGACACACATTTCGATTTTTAAACAAAAGTATATTTACAAATGAAGATAAAAAATAACAGTGGTTAAAGTTATAAAAATATAATATTGGCTTTATTAGTAATTGTTTTAATAAACTAAATATTGAATTAAGCTATAAATATATAATATCAATTTTTCCCGTAGAGCGTATTTACAGTGGTTACTTTCTACAGGAAGGAAAAAGCATTGTTATCTGTTTCAATAATTCCTCTACGGAAACAGCAAGTTCATAAAAAACAATCCTTCCCGTTTAGAAAGCAATGACAATAGCCGCGACGCGTCGACGTCGAGCTCCACCAAAAGCTCGATCAAATGCTAAAGTTCATAACGAAAGTTTCAACAAGGCCGATTAAGCAACGCATCGGGCTGGTCGATTTCACATATAAAACAAACAAAAAATGAATAAAAGTTCCCCAATAAAGAACGGCTTTATCTCGTATTACTGACGCGATAAAATTAGATTCGCCGGCGACGGCCTGCGCCGGCGCAGTCGCTACCTCGCCGGCCCGCGCTCGCGACGTCAGCCTCAACGGTTATTTACAAAAATATCATTGTTTTACATTCGCGTTGTGTTAACTATTTTTGTGCAAGTGCTATACCCTCTGTGTGTGTTTCTGTGCGTTTTTCTCATAAACAAACCAAGCTGAATACTTATGTGCATGCGCTGAAGTTGCAAGGTGAGTGTGCTTATAAGGTTCGAAAGTCAACTTTTCCCGACTGGAATTGACGATGATTTATACGGAATTTGGTTTTAACTCATACGACATCGTGTTAGCGGGTCACACCTTTCATCTATGTATGAAAATGTGGGTTAAATGCAACATAAACATAATTATGTTGGATATCACACGTAAATAATATAATTATATTTTTATATATATGTGAAATATTAATTATGTTTTAAAATATTAAAATCTAATAATATGCTTAATACAGTTTCTCGTAATTGACATCAAAAGTTTACGATTTTTATTTTCTTTGTTGCAATGATAAGATTGGGAGAGGCTTAATGATAAAAATTCATTTGCTAATTAGTGTTTTTATGCGAGTTGTGTAAGGTGCGTTGATCAAAATCAAATATTTATATCTGACACGGGTACATATTTATATATTGGATTAAATTTTATTTAATATTTTTTTGACATTAAAACGTTTTTTAATAACCTTACTTCTTTTGAATAGAACCATTTGTAATTAAATAATAACAGTATGTATTTATAAATCATTTTATACACCATATCGAGAGGCTTCAAATGTTTTTGAAATAAAACTTTAAAACGGAAAGAGAAAAGTCTATTAGTTATCGACTATCGCAACACAATATCGTAATTAAATATAAGCAACTCTAATGAGAATAAGTAAGTTTACTTCTCATATTGTACTAAGTCAGGAGGGAGTCTATATCCACGGGCGTAGGAAAGGGGGAGCCGCGTGCATTTTTTCCCTTATTTGTGTTGTAAGCTCTCGCATACGGAGTGGCGAATCTTAACGCCGCGCTTTACCTCCCAGAGATATTAAAATATTAAATATTTAATGTCCTCGAGTGGGAATCAAACCCACAACCTTCCACATTTACAGTCACAGGCTTGTGCCCATGCGGCACGACTGGCCTCAAGTGTGTTAATAAAATAATTATTAAGTGTAAGTGTTAATAAAATAATCAAATGTTTTCATATTAAAATATTGAAGAAACGAGCGTTTATGAATGAATATTCCGTATTCTTGCAGCCTTTATCTATACTAATATAATAAAGCGGAAGAGTTTGTTTGTTTGTTTGTTTGTTTGTTTGTTTGTTTGTTTGAACGCTAAGATCTCTGGATCTACTGGTCCGATTTTCATTGTTTTTGTTTTGTATGAAAGCTGCATTCTTCAGAAGTGCTATAGGCTATATAACATTACATTACACATACATACTAATATATTTTAAAGTACATTCTAATTTGACATGCAATTTATTCTGCCATGTTAATAACAACCGTCGTTGCTACGCGACCGCTACCGCGACGTTTTGATATTCATCCTTATGAAAATTAATATAATAGTTAGTCACTTTTAACATTTTATCTTGAAATTATAGTTTACTGTATAACATACTAATAAATAATTAAGGAGATGTCACTGATTCCAAATGACCTAGCCACCTAGCTGGCGGCACAGTATGACCGACGCGAACGGGCAGATGACGTTGACGGTTTTATAAATTTTCATATATTTTCGAACTTTATTTGTTTTTTATAATTAATTTAAAATACACTTTGAGTCTCTTCTTATTTTATTTGATATTGCCCGCTAAAATTATCCTACTTAATAGAGAGAAATGTTTAGTTATTTCGTAGAGTCGATATCTATGTACGCACGTACGGAAAACTTTAGGTACTTTTTCTAATATTAAGAATACCTATCCTTTAGTTACTTTTAATCCTTTTGTTAGTTCATTTCAATAACTCAGATAATTTTTTCTAATAATGTGTATCTACTTATTATTCTTTTTGATTATTTGAGCTTATATTTTCTTACTAATTCTATTGAGAATTGAAAATAATTTCATGAATATATTTAATAAATATTCTTATAGTTGAAGCAGGCGTAGCCGCGTCCGGGTCCACTAGTAGTAGGTAAAGGAACAGAACAGCTATTGTTTATGTAAACAATGACACTCGTCCAAATAATTGACAGAAAAGTGCGACCTAATCTCTTTTCGGGAAACTGAAGTCAAAAATTGTTTTTGTATGTTTATTTACTTATATGGAGGCGGCCATGACTGTGGCCTTATATTTTAAGATAAGTAATATATTTTGACCATTGTGACTCAATGGCAGTGGGTTAACATTGCAGATTTGATTTCTAGTCAGGGCGATAAAATATTTTAAAATGAAATAACTTTGAACTAAACCACACAATAATTAGCATATTATAAAATTATTATAAACTAGCGGACCCGGACGCGGCTACGCCTGCTTGAAATATAAGAATATAATTTCTATAGAAATATAATTTCAATCTAGATGAAATGCTAAAAGTGACTATTATATTTATTTTAATAAGGATGAATATCAAAATGACGCGGTAACGAACGCGGTCGCGTAGCGACGACGGTTGTTATTAACATGGCAGAATAAATTGCATGTCAAATTAGAAAGTATTTTAATTTATTAGTATATATGTGTAATGTAATCTTATATAGCCTATAGCACTTCTGAAGAATGCAGCTTTCATACAAAACAAAAACAAAGTAAATCGATCCAGTAGATCCAGAGATCTTAGCGTTCAAACAAACAAACAAACAAACAAACAAACAAACAAACAAACAAACAAACAAACAAACAAACAAACTCTTCCGCTTTATTATATTAGTATAGATAATAAAAAACATATTAAAAATAATTAGAAGTAATATCTTGACACTAGATTCTCTCTATCGTTCTCTAAAGTTCTTGAAATAATATTTATCACTTATTCTATTGATATATCTACTTGTTAATTGATAATATAATATCTGCAATTAAGTAAGGTAAGTGACTAATAGTTATTACAAGTGCTTTTATCACATTATACAGATAATAAATATAACATAATATATAATAATAGATATATAGGGACTTTAGTTACTCATATTTGTTTTCTTTGGTTTTTTTTAAAGATAAGAAAATATTTCACTACATAAACTAGTTTAACTAGATAAAGTATCGAAAGTGGAAAATTGGAAGTATCTTTACCTTCAAGCCACTTCCCCATACCATAGGGATAAAACCCAAAAATAACGTTGACGATTGACCATTGAGCCTTTAAAGCCTCATCTCTTACATTAAAAGCATAATATATTTGAATATATACATGCATTTGCATATACCTATATACATATATAATAACCACGCATACTGTCAAACGGCGAGCTCGCCGAGGTCAGGCAGAGATATTCTGGGCAATCTGCGAAATCGCGGACACGTAAAAAATTGATCTAAGAATAAAAATATCTTTACAAATGAGTGTTCATTTGCTCAGCTTTTTATAATATGCTAAAGAGAAGTGACACACGAACTATTGCTGAGGCGAAGTTATATTTATTTTTTACACATTAGTCAGTTTATTTAATTTTATGTATAGTAAAAATAAATTGTAGTCGCACAGGGGTGGAAGTGTGTGTACTGTAAACGTGACAGATTGTAGGTTCGATTCCCACTCCAGGAAATGAAATATTTGATGTTTTCATGTCTTTGCTCTGGTACCAAGGCAAAAGATCGGTGTTGAGTTTCGCCACTCAACACGAGATGACTCCAGAACTCGGCGGAAAGTGGGGAACGCTACGCTCCTTCTGCCTTAGCTGAAGATGAAGAACACAGCGTAAAGCTGATAAAAATATATATTTGTATATATGCTTAAAATGTATATATGCTTAAAATTAAAGGTATAAAATTAAAAGAAAAAGGAAGAATATTTGGAAGTAATTGTTAAAGAATGTTCAGCTATGTTGGAATTAACATTTTTGTTTTTCTCATTTTGTATTTAGAATAAATAAATATATGTACTATATCTACATTTGTTAAGTGCATTCCACATTAAGGAAAGAAAAATATTTTTTTAGAAAACGTATAAAATTATTAACGTAACGAGACTTAAACACGCGCCTCTTAGATACCACCCAATGGCTCTGACCACTAAGTCATACGTTCTTAAAAAGAAAATTTCTATCAAAATATTTTAAGTACGTACTAAGCAAATAATAATATACTACTTATCGAGAGGAATATACTCGTATTAGTACAACTGTAAACGTAACTGTTATTTAGTGTTCATATTGCTCGCGGCATTTAGTCATTGCTTGCTTAAGCTTACATTAAGCTTAATGCTATACAGACTGACCGGCAAAAAATATAATATTGCAATACGAAATGATGAGAAGTCATAATATTAATTTAACACATTTTAGTCCATAACCCCTTCAGAATACGACGGTAAGTGGGGAGCGGAGTGTCTAAGCACTAGGTTCTCTATTATCCTGCTCCATGCGGAATACAGCGTGAAGCTAGAGAATAACGTAACAATGTTTTTGTGACATTTTTGAAAATTACTTAATGTGACATACCGCAGTAATTTCCACAGCAAATAATTTTTCTTTCCTTTTATACACACCATGAAAAATACATTACATATGTTTTAATTCATTATTGGTAATTACCAAAAATAGTAATTATCAAAAAAAAATCAAGCTCCGAATATAAAAAGGGAAACTAACTTATAAGGAAGTGTAATAATTTTATTACTTAATTATTTTCCTTATGAGATCTTACATTTTATTTGTTTTGACAATAACTTGTAGGTATTGTAACAATCGTTTAATGTAAATTTTGATCAAGTAACATTTAAATGTGATCAGCTTTCAAATATATAATAGCCCAAGATCCCAGGCTCCCAAGACCTACATAATTCTAGCAAAGCTAAAATTTCGAGGATTATTAGTCTAATATGTAGTTAATACGGTATGTGTACGTTCACGTTAGTAAGTGCGAAGACTATTAATACTCAAAATGTCAGCTTTACAAAATGGTGTCAGTCTGGAGGCTCTGGAATCTCACTCTATAATGTTAAAACATCACAACCAAAATTAATATTTTTTTTATACACTTAATAAATAACATTTAGTTATTCAGTCGTATTCATTGAATGACACAATAATTATATCGCTATGACTAAAGTCTATATATAAAAGATAAGAATAGCCCAACAAGATTAGCCCAAGGTTGTTATTAATCAGTAATCAGAAATACTTGTAAAGTTAATAATGGAAATATATAACTTTATGTTAAATCTTTCCATATAAAACTCTTCCATAACCGAGTGACTGACATATCTGTCAAAAACTGAAATATGCCATATTGGTTCCTTGGAGAGTGTAGGTACCAAGAGAGTATTTCACAAAATTTCTACAGGGACAGGAAAAACAATATTTTACTTTTTTATAGTCCACGCATACGAAGCTTTACGTGCTCTTGTAATAAAGTTCTGAATATCGGATGTGACCTGACTGGACCCAATGAGCTGATGAGCAGAAAAACAGCCCCCAACATTGTGTACATTAAAATTTTACTTTGGAGCCTAATATTTACATTTTTAATACTAGTACCCTCTAAATGTAATTTTAAAAAAAGTTTAAAATATACATATTTAGTTCGAAGGTAGATTTGTATCTACATAGATAATAATATGTATCCACTCTTCGTTCTTCACAGAATTGCGTATACTCGTATAGTGGTAGATATCAGTGCCACTTTGTCTAAGAATACCACTTTACATATTTTAATGTAGTTATTGAATCTTAACAATATACCGTATAAAGATTTCATTCAAAATTGTTTTATATGGATTTTAGTTTCAGAAAATAATTAAAATTCTAATTTATAAAATTTTATTAGTAAAAAAACTGTCTTTTCCTCTGGATACCCTCTCAAAAAACAATCAATGAGTGAATACCACAGATTAGACAAACTACCAACTAAAAAAGACTTAAAAAGCCTCAATCACCTCCATTTTAACTACAATTTTATTACTTCTATTCTATATTGAATTGAAATAATTAAATAGTAGTCTCATTATCAGTAACACGTCGCATTGTTGTCGCCAAGTAATATGTAGCGAGCATTATCAGAACAGGTTTGGAAAGCGGTGTCGTCGACCGTTCTATCAAGCCGGTTAACTTACATCTGGGTTTTGGAAACGTTACAGTAAATGTCACTCGCCTTTTCTATTTCGCTTGGTTCATTATATTTTCTTGTAAATATCTTGTTCTTCCTTAAACAGAATATCCATTCCATCTATCCTTCATTCAGGCTTTTCGCAAATAGCAGGGAACCTAGTGTTAAGACACTCCGTTTTTCCCCACTTTGTTAATTATTTTTTTAGACATTGCGAAATGGAGAAATAACACCAATTTATAATATAATCGCTTCCCCGAGTGGAGATAGCATCCACAACCTTCACGCTTATAGTCAGGCTTTGTCCCTGCGCCACGACCTCTTCTTCTTCTTCCCTGATTGAGGAAGTTTTGTGATATTTATAATATAATTAAAATATAAACTTAAATTGCAAAGAAAATGTTAAACAACTAAAAGATACTGAAAACCACGACGAAATTCAATGGACACATCTAAAAACATGTTATCAATTTGCTTTGATTGGAAAAGTGTTTTAAACTACGTTAAGTGATAACACGATAACACTGCTTTTGATAGAGCTATCAATTATGCATCATAAATGTATCAATTTAGCCCAAACAATGGTTAATGGTAGTGTAATTGGTATGACACACAAAATATA
This sequence comes from Heliconius melpomene rosina, assembly GCF_056956725.1. NCBI lineage: Eukaryota > Metazoa > Arthropoda > Insecta > Lepidoptera > Nymphalidae > Heliconius > Heliconius melpomene. The sequence continues at coordinate 13,292,525 of NC_140401.1, forward strand.
CGGTTTTTTAACCGACTTCTGTAAGAAAAGGAGGTTATCAGTTCGACTGTTTTTTTTTTGTAAGGAGCTTTCGATTTTATTAGATTAATATGTACATGGTAAACAATTTTGTTTTGTTTAAGGATATACATCCTTAAACAAATGATGTATATCCTTAAACAAAACAAATTCTTGCTTCTTGGGGGATACCCCCCAACAAGCAAGAATGGTAGAGGGAACCTAGTAAAAAAGATATATAAATATAATATAATAAAAAGTATTTTATATAATATAGCTACTTTGATTCTTTTAGCTTTGCAATCTTATATAATATAGGTGGCCATTTTTTTCTACAATTTTATTTCTTACAAAGATATGAGAACCCACGACCTCTGCTTTAGAGTCTCTGCCTAATATTTCACCTTTATGCTTATAGTAATACTTTTACAATTAATTACAATAGATGCTGTACTCCTTATACCCTCGATATATCGGGATGCCAATCACGTCCATATAACATGAACGTCATTAAGTCTTGACGTATCAAGAAATTTATTGACACAAAGATGCCAATGGAATTTTAATACCAGAACGATATATGTACGTACATACGGACAATGCATTTTATATTAGTATATAGCATCCCGGGGTTTTTGGCACTTCCTTGATCTAGACACTTATCAATTAAACACGTGACTGTACCATCATTTTGACGTTTTTTTTTTATATATATATAAGTAGTATTGAGCCCGTGGGCTGTAATGCGAGGTTGTGAGTTCGATTCCCACTCGAGGAAATGAATTATTTCCATTTTCCTCACTCGTAAAGACGTACGTTACTAACATTTGCTTCATTTCCGCATTTTGATAAAGACAATATTTAAAGTAGTGTTTGCACAAAATTTTAAATCAATCTATCAAAATGATAAAAAACTTTATACGAAACTCAAGAACTTTCACTCTCTTAGTAGAATTATATTTGTATAGAACGTTTCTTGAAATTTCTCAATGGGAAGTGTTTTCTCCTAAATGCACTTTATTTATTATTTTTAACATTTTGTTATTCTAATAATATGAAAAAAGATATATAAAAACAGTTTTAATATATACAATTGATTTAAAAACAGCATGTAACACCTTTGCGATGTCATTGTACAAAACGTATTAAACTACACGAGTAGGTTGTGCGTTAAAATCCATGTAATAGCGCGTAAATAAAAAATAAAAGAAATGTCATACGACTATTTTTTTCTTCCTCCTGCTTAAAATGTAGAGTAATCGCGAAAATAATATTATTTTTTTTAGCTTCAAGCCATAATCCAGTAGGCAAGGAAGTTTTAGAGTCAAAACACTTCGTTCTTCATTTTCATTGATACCAGAGCGAAGAAACAGAAATAGAAATTTAAGTAAATATTTTCACTTCTTCGAATGGGAATCGAACTCACAACCGTCGCGGCCGACTGCCTCCAAATTTTAATAAATTTTCAAATAATATAAGAAAAACCAAGAGTTTCTTATTATTCTAAAAGCATTAGATACCGATATGTTCAACAGAGCACTCACGACGAGGAGATAGTTCATAAGACACACGATACACTCGCATAGCTAGTGTTAAATGAATCCTAGGGTATCACTTACCTGACTTTTACTATGACTGAGACTAAATCACTTTTTCTTTAATATATTGATTTCTATATATATATTATGTTTTTCTAAATTCTTTCTCATATATTACTGAATGATAACATACACTGTTCTTTTTTAATTAACGACGAAAAATTAAAAAAAAAATCAAAAAGAGAGTTTTCGTTCAATCAAACGTTCAGTAATATAATTATAATATTTATATTTTGCGTAATACAATTTTAGTGTACCTACTTGGCTATATCTTTAATTTGAAAAAAATCTATTTGTTTAATAAATAACTTATCAGTATCTGGCCAATTAACTTGTCTCTACTTCAGACAGATCAACACAAACTTTTACCTGTGAAACTTAGCCAGCATAAGAATATTTACTGTAAATTTTATAATATTCATTTACATAGTATATTAATGAGTGGTGCAGCGACACACGGGTGTGACTGTAACGCGACGGATGTGGGTTCGATCCCCACTCGAGGAAGTGAAATATTTATTTATATTTTTGTTTATATTTCCATTTTTTCGCTCTGGTGTCGAGGCAAAGAGTGACGTTGAGTTCTCTCAACACGCAATACTTCCAGAATTCCAAAAATTGAGGAACAGAGTATCTTAACACTAGATTCCCTCTGGCTACCCTGCTGTGTACGGGATACAGCGTGAAGCTGATTAATTATTATAGTAGATATATTAATAACAAAAACATTATATTTGAAAGTATCAAATTGATAGTTTAACAAGTAAAAAGTAGTTTTTATAATCAATTATGGGTCCATCAGTCAACCGCGTGTGGGCGCCCACGCTAAGAATTTCACCTTGACTCGTGAAAGCTGCCGTCCGAATTGATACGTTCAATATTATTATCTCATTAAACCAATTGCAACATACTACGAATTAATTGAATTGTTGATATTTTGAAGGGCAAAAGCCATATTGTGTTAACTATAAGTTTATATATACATACATACATAAAAAAAGATGTATATATACAATGAATTTAACAAAATATATAATTTTTAGTATCATTGTTTCTTTTGTTTTTTTTATGTCCCTGCACATTGCTGGGTAGGCAGAGGGAATCTAGTGTAAGACACTCCGTTCCCCACTTTCCGACAAATTTTTGAGGCACTGTGTGTTGAGTGGCGGAACTCAACGCTGCGCTTTTCCTGCTTTCCAAAGAGAAGGAATGGAAATAATAAAAATTATATTTCTTCGAGTGAGAACCGAACCCACTACCTTCGTTTACAGTGGCACACTTATGCCCCTACGACAGCCTCGGCCTTTTTTTGTTAGTATTTATAAAAAATACGGGCATCATAACCATAAAGAAACTTAAATTCATTGAATGCTGAAAGACCGTCTAATTATTTTATATATTTTGAATTCTGGTACTGACTTTTTAAAACACTTTTAGATAAGCAGTTGTAAAATTATTATTAAAGTACGCTTTTAACATTTCCATTTTGTATTATACAGTTAATGTTTTTAAACTTTAAATTTAACACGGCAAAAAGAAACATCGTAAATGTTATTTATACTTACTACAAAAGACCGACCTTGAAAGATAAACGTGACGATGGACTGTTGCAAATACTGAATTAACCGGATAAAACTTGTTACCCTTTTGAAATAGTTCGACCGGTTGGATTGTTTACAAAGATCATTCCCTGAGATCCTTTTAAAATTGTTACAATTAAAAGCAAAAACTGATAATAATTTACATTGTTTCGTGCACCTTTACGTATACCTAAATCAGCTTCGCGATGGAACCCGCACACAGCATGGTAGGCAAAGGGAACCTAGTGTTAAGACATTTCGTTCCCCACTTTCCGCCGAATTCTGGAGCTCCCCTGCGCCAAGACCGGCCGTATGCTACATAAGATATGCCATATGCTAGATTCGAAAGCTTCGGAAGGCTGAAGTGAAATGAATGATTTTTGAGCAGAAATACAAAATATTATCTATGTATTACTTACAATTTACTTTTTTTTAGCTTCACACGGTAACCCTCACGCAGCAAGGTACGCAGAGTGAACCTAGAAACCTATTAACAATAGGACACTTCCGTTCCCCACTTTCCGCTGTCTTTTAAAAACAACAATATAAAAACTAATTATAATTGCTACATAATATAAATTTTGCTTGTATCTGTACGTATTGTACGACCTGTATTTAGTTCAAATATCAAAGTTATAGCGTAGCGTAATTCATTATTTCCATAATATTATAATAATTTTGCATTAAATCGCAGAACAAGTATCAAGGAGCACGTTAAATTAAGTAATAGTCCTTCAAAATGCTTATTTAAGTTAAATGTCGAATAAATTGTAGTACAAGTTAAGGTTTTAGAAAGGAACTTTTAGTTTTATATTAGTTAAAACCTATATATCTCATAAGGAGTAATTCTTATGCTGTCCCAGATTACAAATGAAGTAAAAAATGTTAAAGCTTTTTAGAAATTATAAAAAACGCATTTTTTTATACGTGTCTATGACAGACAGTATTAAAAAAAATATATTTAACGTTTATTTTTTAATTAAAACTAAGTAACTTGTCAAACAATTTAACCGTTACTCAGTATTTAATTTAAACATAAAATGAGTTGAAATATTCATTCAAAGCTGTTTTATACTAATAGTTTAACCTTGTCCCGTTTTACAGTTTACGGATCGTAAAATGCCGGAACCGTTTGAAACATCGTTTACTATTGCGTTTTAATATATTATGTATTTGCAAATACATTTGGAAGTGTAACGTGTCTTTTAAAACAGTGACAGCAAGTACATATATATATATATATATATAACTAAACTACTTGGGTCGACAAATATATTCCATTTAGTTCTTTTTCCACAAAAAGCTAAACAATATTTTTCTAAAAAAGACAATTTAAAAATTGTCTTGTCATTTCCATATACCAACATGTCAAAATGCTTTAAATTCATTAACAAAAATCTTACTGATAACTGGTAAATAAATTATATGGACAATATTTTTTTAACAAAAATCGAAATATATTATCACCAGAATATATGTCACACTTATAAAAGAAAATTAAATTATTGTTTCGAAACATATTTATTCATTTCACAATGAATATTTGTAGAGTCGCCGCAGGAATAATATCAACACGTCGCACACCCGAATAGCTGACCTACTTGAGAGCTAATTATATAAATAATAAACTTGAAAACCTGTAACATGGATAAACAAAGCGTGTCCTTGAAATATTACATTATCATTTTTATTTATTTTAGTATTTAAATATTAATAAACTATTTCTGTTTTGAGTTTAGTTGTTGTTTTTTTCTTTATTAACAAAACAGACAGTAGTTACAGATTATACAAATGATTATAAAATTAATATCTCTTCTATAATAATAGATAATTGAAAATGGGTATAATAAAATGAAGCTTAGTATAATATATTATAATATAAGCAAAAATAAAAATAAAAACAGTTAAAAACAATAAAACCATAGGCGTTGTTAATTGAGCTCTACCTGTTATAAATATACTGATAATTTTCGTTTATAATGTTTGCATTTATATTCTGTGGATGTCGAATCAATTTGATTGTATCTTAAAGCCAATTTATCAAAAATCCATTCCATACAATTGAAAATAAATAAAAGCTACTAAGGCTTAAATTTCCAAATGAATTTTATTTATATTATGTTTATTTCTGTTTTTCCTTTTAAGGTGAATGCAAAAGTATTACACCATTGTACATGCGGTCTGTCACAGTGTTTATAAACACGTAAACTAATTGAACGTGACATCGACGGAATATTACATGGTCTTAGGAAGATTATTTTCGTAAGCGATGAGTCACCGCGTGTTTTCGAGTTTCCAATATACCTACATTGGCACATATCCGTATTAATAATAACCATTCATAAAATTTATCAGTGCTTGCGTTATTATTATTAATTAGTCGTATTCGGTTTATTTATGAATTTATAGTATATTTTATATTGGTTGAAATTTCTTAATAATGTTTTAATTTTACTGCCGATTTCAACTGTGGTTGGGCATATGCAAACGAGTAGCTGTAAGCACATGGTTATATTAATATGTATTTGTAAAAGTTAGTTTTTACGAAATCATAATCTAAATCTTTATCCAGTTTGTATAGAACTTCGAACCACTAATTATATTTACAAGTACATACTCTATATCTTTTTGTTCTCCATATCATTATAGTCTGTCACGGGAGCAAAATAAACTGAACCAAGAAGTCTTCACCATGATAATAACTAATTCAATTCTATTTGTTGCAGATCATACGATATGATCCACGTTGATGAAACAGATCCTGTCGGAGGTAAGCTATGACTTCTCTTTATACTTTCAAGACGATGAATTCGCTTATTTTTCTTGTATACAAACAAAATAACTTATTTGTGATAAGAAAAACAATTATTTTCATCATTAATATAAAAGGAGAACGTGCTTGTCGCGTTGTAAAGCAATTGGCTCTAATAAAATAAACAAAAACACTCGATTTTTGGCAGAAGATCGGAATTCGTCTTTATTTTAGACTCGGCAGATGAACGCTTGAGATCGTTCAGACGGGTCGTTACTGTGACATGTCTCCCGAACTATTCGTCTGCTAACCAGAAAAAGATTGTCTATTTTATTAAGAATTAGAAAGATTTATGAAAAAGAAGATTCTAGAAAAAATATTTTACACCGCCTTAATTGGCACGTTTTTGGCATGGGAAGCTTTTAAGCCATAATATTTTAATCATTAAACTATTCTATCTTATAGCTTATAACTATTAAGTGTTAAGAAATTTAAAATCAAATATTAAATTTAAAAGCAACTGTAGTACAAACAAGTGCGTATCATTTGCAACTTAAAAAAAGAAAGTTAATGAACGAACAAGTGATCGATTCAATATTAATAAAATAACTGATAATTTTTTTGCCCGATAAAATTAAAAAAAAACAATTTTTTATATATTATATGACATAAATACATGTTTCATTTAGAATTTTAGACATAGGTTGGTTGTTGTGATTTATTTTAATAACGAAAAAGGGTTCATACAATAATTTTTACAGACATTCTCAAGATTTCCTTTTTTCTTTTTTTTCCCCTAGCCTGTACTGTCCCATTGTTGGGCAAAGACCTCCCTCCACTTCTTCCACTCTGGCCTATTTCGCACTATTGAGCACCAGTCAGGTTTGTAATCGTCCAGCTCGTCTCGCCATCTCCGTTTCGGTCTGCCCATTCTCCTTTTAGAGTTCGGAATCGGGAGTAGAAGATTTCGCCCAAGACTCTTCAGGCATTCTTCTTTCCTGAAAAAAGATAATACGTTTTTCTAACAAACACAACATCTTAAAAAAAATATTTAAAAAATACGCCAAGTACCTTTTTTTGGCTGTTGTAAAAATTGTTAATTTTGGACATATTCCAACGGCGGCTCTTCTAAAAGAATCATTTATTTTCAATAATGACGATGTTACGTCATGTCCGCCATTCCTACGTGGTATAATTATGTATGGGGCACAACCCATTCATCTTGCGACAAATAGATCGTGGGTGACGCATTTTGCGACATTACTAGATTACAAAACAAAATACAAACTGAACTGACAAAGACATGCCAAGAATATCGTACGATTTATAGTATATTTAAATTCTACAGGATGAGGTTACTATTATAAAAAAAGTTTTTATATTTCACTTGGGAAGTATCTGACCGTACTCGGTACTAAGAAGTAATGGTCTCAATTGTCGTTCGCTGGAAAATTATTTTCCTTTTGATAAAAAATATTTTCATTTTTGTCGGTTTCATGAGATAAAAATGAAAACCTTCCGCTCACTTTTATCCAAAATTTGAATCTTAGAGGGTTAAGTTGCGAAACTCCACACCAAGTGTGGTTTACAAGAACAGAGAAATGAAAATAATTAATTCCCCCCGGTAGGAGTCGAACCCATAACAAAACAATCAAACGCTGTCTTAATGCGCCACGAAAGTCTTACGCGAAGAATAACACTGGGTTCATTCAAAACGAAATTGTAAATATGTTCTTACTGCTCATACTGCGAAATACGATGCGTTAATAAGAACAAAATCGATTCCGGTAAGCTTCCAATATTTGTATAAAAAATTACAATAAAATTCCGTTCATAACTGTAAATGATTAAAATGCAAAATATGCTGATTAAACCTACCAGTCTAAAATAACCTTTAAAATTAATGATGCTCTTATTTATACAAGTGTTTCGAACACTTTCAAATATTCAAAACGGAATTTACTTGATTGAAGGTTAAAATATGCACTCGTTGCTTCTTTGTGTCTTTAGTTTTAAATATTTTTTATTTTTAGATTAAAAAAATTAAATCCTTATTTATACTATCTATACTAATATTATATAACTGAACGCGATAACTGAACTAATTTGTCGAGCTTCTGGTTAAGCTTCAATTGGAGGGATGAGGCTCCAGGCCAGACATATGTATATAAACTAATCCAAATTTTATATGTTTTTTATGTATTTGTGTAGAGCAGAGTAATGAAGAAGAACATTTACGTTTATAATATGTCCTAAAAAGTATTTTTTGTTATCATATCAAGGTCATACAATTATCATGGGTAAGTTAGAAATAACAGTAATTAGTCAGTCTATTTAGTCTAACCTTTTCATTGTCATGATGAAACCCAAAAATAGTTAACGAGCTAGATAAGATAAATAATTAATTATATTCTGTATTTCATACTACACGCATTGTCCAGGCATTTTTGGAGATAACATAACATTTAATGTATGTATTTTTTTAAATCAAAGACAATTGATTAATTTCTATACAATTATGCATATAATTATTTGGTAAAACAATTTACCTTAACCTTAGATATATTTTTAAATAATCCCAACTAAAATTAAAAGTCCAAGTTTTTGCCAAAGAAACAATGGCATCTATTAAAATACGAACAATGCTCGCAAGTGTATAGAACATGCATCATGAATCCTAAATACGAGGCTATTAACTTTTCATTCGGTCGCTCTTACAACGATGATTCATTGACAAATAAGACAAATAACATATATGACTTTAAATATTTATGTAGGCATTTTAAATAATGCTAGATATCTAAGTGATAATCTTTTAATACATATAAAGGAAAAAGTTTCCAAATTTTAAACAAGACGATTGTTTCCAAATTTCTCTAACAATTGAAGACATCGCATAAATATTATGGAATAAGACTAAAAATGAACTGAATAATAGTTAGTATATTTACCAATCAAAAAAATCAAAGAGGGGTACAGTACAATGCTGCGCGCGCGCCGGTCATCCCATCCAAGACTAAACATTAAAATTTTGGAACGATGAATTTTAAATATTAACAAAATTCTTGGGCAAACGCCAAAATAACCTTCACTCTAAGTGAAAACACATCCAAAATCTCACTTTCTAAAATACGATCATCTAGTTTCAAGTGCTTCAAATATCTTAATTAACTTTTAAATGTCAATTGACGCAAAAAGTGGTCGGATGTTGGCTTATCGTGCATCTACGCTTTCATCTTCGGTGTCGCTGGGACGTATTCATACGATTACCACTGAGGAAGCCCAGATGTTATCTAACATCCTCCCTCCCTCAAATATTAAGAGGAAGCAAGATTTGAAACTTGAAAGTAAATCTGATAACAATTTCTGTGAATTTACATTGTGTTACAATGATAAATTTTCTTATTTGAAATTTCTGGTAATGATAACTTCTTTAAAGTTTTGATAATCTACATATTGTACAAAGAATAATTAGAAAATGTTATTTATCAACTTCAAATAACAGGCGAGACCTTCGTAATGCATTAGGTCAATCCGACTGTAGCTAAGTGGTTGTGTGTTCGTTTCAATTGGGAGTATGTTTTTTTTTCTGCTCTAGTAAGAGAAAGGGCGGCGTTGAGCCCCGCCATTCGACATTAACCATCTCGAATTCTGGCGGAGAGTTAAGAGAGGTCCACCCTGCTATATGCAGGTCACGTGATAGTGATAACAAAGATAATGTAGATAGAAACAATTATTACATGTTTTTATTGAGTAGATATATAGTAATGTAGATATGATTGTAATTACACGAAAACGAATGTATATATTAATTAAATTTAAAAGATTAAAGTTCAAGTGTATCAACTATAATATAATATTACATTTATCGTACGTGTTTATTTTTTAAATCAAAGGTAATTAATTAATGTACATATATACAATTATGCATATCGTTATTTGGTAACATAATTTATATTAATTAACCTGAAAAAAAATATATAATTTTTAATAATTTGTAATTATTAATTGGTAGGATTATAGGTATATTTTACAGATGGTTACGCGTGTTACACTCTGTATACGTAGTTCAACCAGAACAAATCCAAACAAGTATTAACACACCTTTAAATTCCTCAACATGGATATTGTTGTTGAAATCACATTTTTTATTAAAAGCTTTATAAATGAAAGAAATGAATAGAGTCATTTATCACTTATCTCTACCTCTCTCTCCCTCTAAGTTTTGCCTTTTCTTATCTACCGAATTTTAACGAAATATATTAATATATATTTTTACCAAAAAATATTTTATTTATATAATAAATAATATTTAATACAAATATTTTATATTCCAGAGATAGAACCGCCATTTCCGTACAGAGATGTCACAATCAAAAGGAATACAGATGTTAACGACTTCTTCGATATGCTATCGGAGATCGGCCGGTGAGTCACATGGTCATTTGTTACCTATTATTTACCGTACGGTCGACCAGCCGTGGCCACTGCCAAGTAAAGCTTACTGAACTTAGTTGGATTGTGCACCTGGGAAGAAAATATATCCAAAAGCTAGCTTCAGGGTTGCCGCGACTCGTCAACCGTACTGTACTACCTAGTACTTAGTGTTCAATATGGCCTAGCGATGTCAATAGCTCCGTGAGTGTTTTTATTACACACTTATGAACCGACCAACGCGTGTTTTAACTGTAGACTATGACTAATTGTGATTATTGTTTCATTTTATGCTGCCATTCCTAAGTCTCAATATCGAAGATATTTAATAAAATTGTTAGTTTTGGATAGTTTAGAAAGAACATTACTTTATACATTTAGAAGAATTAAATAGTTTATATTCTCATTTCCACGAGTAACGAGGCAAAGCATGTCGTTAAGATGAAAAATTTGCGAAAAGTAGAAAATGGAGGTGTCTTAATGTAAACTGAATATCTTAACACTAGTTTCCTAGGTTCCCTATGCCTACCTTGCTATGTGTGGGAAACATATTTTTATTTAGAAACAAGAACCAAAAAACATTTACAGAGAGATATTCTCTTTGTCAATTTTCCTCCAACACGCCGCATACCTAAAGTTATTTTAATAATTATAATAATATACCCATAATTATAATAATATAAAAATATTCAAATGCACTTTAAATAAAACCAAAATTATCAACAGCGGTAAATTCGGCACTGTATATCTATGCCGAGAGAAAAGCACCGGATTGGAGCTAGCAGCTAAGCTGGTTTCCGTCAACCGGAGAGACGAAAGGAGGAACGTGGAACGTGAAGTCGAGGTGATGAGAAGACTAAGACACCCGAGGCTGATCCAACTTTACGATTCCTACGATTGGGGGAAATATATGTGCGTCGTTTTAGAATTGTAAGTAGTTATTTATTTTATTAAAATATCTTCTGACACAAATGACCTTCAGTATGATGACGATTATATTATTTAGATACAAACAACCTTCTAAAACATTTCACAAAAAAAAAACAAAAAACTTTACGTAAACGTAGCTCTCTCTCTCGCTCCTCTCTCTATGTAATATTAACATAAAACCATATAATATTCAAGATTGTCGGCAGACTTAAAGTAGAGAAGGCAATTTATATGTCCACTTGTAAGAAGCCAACGGTTGTGATACCATTCATTAGGAATATTCATTGCATTGAAATTGAAATTAGAAATAAAAACATTTTACCATTTAAATGTCAAAGAAACGATTAGGTATACGGTGTTGTGATAGGAGTCCTTTGTCGGTATATTTTATAGAGCCTACTAGGAAATTTTTACGTATTTATGTAAATAAAAGTTGTGTTATTTAAATTCTAAATTTAGAAAAAATATTTCATCTATTTATTCAAAGATAAATTAATTTTTAAAGTAAGATGTAGTTTTTTTTCCGTATAATATTATATTAGGTACGATATATTATAATATGGAAAAGACTTCTCTACAACCCAATAATGGAGCTACTTATACATAATTATGTCAAAATAGAAAATTAAATAACATTTTAATATATTCTATTATAACAATTATTAAAAGTAAACTTATTGTTAAATATCTAAACATTTTTCATATAGCCGGGAGGTTAAAAAGACTACAAACATTTGAGTTTTGCCGCTATATTAATTTAATCGTTTATCGATGCTGCCATATTAAAACACTCTTAGTCACGAGTGGGACACGTAATAATGTAATTCTTGAAACAGTATTTTCGTTTTACATATCACATGAATAGAATATTGTAGAATAGAAGCCAAGTATTCAATTCTACGTTTCCGTTCCGTTCCGTTTACCATCTTAGGTCACCCGTTCGAGAATCATGAATTATTATTACTACGAAATCTTGGAAGATGCGCATTTAGATTTATTTTGTGAATGAAACAATTAGCTGTGTTTACACCACGCCAACTCGTTTACGTTCAAAGTGAAACAAATTTAGGTGCGCACTTGCACTAATGTTGTTCTTCTTTATTTTTATAATTTCATTTTAACATTCTATATACTGTTTATAATTATATTTCTTGTATGTACGTAAGTATATCTTGACAGGATATGAATTTTAATTGTTAACATCCTTTTTTTAATTACTTTTTTAAACGTCATAAAAATGTTTCATTTAAGTCTCTACGTATTCACAATTCGTTTAATAAATTATGACGAAAAAGATTTTTGTATTTATATTTTATTATCAGTGACTTTGAGAGAAATTGCCGCGCTTATAAGGTTTTTTGTAATAAGAAATGGAATGTCATGATGACTAATGAAAATAAAATACTGAAATCTAGAATATACTATAGCAGTTCGCCATCCTATTGTACACAGCCAACAAAGCCTTAAAAATCAAACAAATGAACTAAAAAAATAAAAAAACAACTTTTACTAAAGGCAGTCATGTAAAATGGCATCACAAATAATTTCCAACAATAACACGAGTAGCACAATACCTACTATTTCGCCTTGGCAGTACTGTATGTACTCGTAAAGATCTATTTAAGGTGCGATATAAAATAAATGGTATACTCATGCCAATGTCATGTGAATTATGTTTGTAGTAATTATTCAGAATGTGGGAGTTGCGGATCACCTGCGCCGGCGCATCCCAATTAGTGTTTCGCGCAAGCTAAAACTGTTCGTCCATTCAGTAGGACTATAGAAATGCTTCAGTTCTGACTCACTCTGGGCTGGTTCTCCATTGAATTTTGTGTAAACGAGTGTTCAAAATAATTTATTGAATGCATTGTACAAGGGCTTAGTAGTGTATGAGACGTTTATAGTATTACGAAGTACGTTGTAACTCTAACAATAATAATTCTCTTTTAGATAGATTGTTTTTGAAAAAAATACAGTATTGCTATAAAAATAATTACGTTATTTTTCATATATTCGTCTATTTTAGTTGAAATTTCATATGGTTGTTACTTAAGGTTTCTCTTCGAATATAAGCACTTGAGAAAACAAATAAATCTAAGAATATTTTTAGTTATATGAAAATATTTATACAATTTTATCTTTTCCTGTAAAACATTAAATAATTTAAAAAAATACAGTCGAAATGATAACCTACTTTTCTTACAGAACTCGGTTAAAAAAATACATTCATACAATATTTGCTATTGACCTTTCCGCTAAAGCAATGGAAACTTACCCTGACACGCGCTGGCGTACGTACACAGTTTTGTTTGTTAATTGAGCATTGACGTAGGTTACGGCTGGATTTGGTGCAAAGTATTCCGGACTGCTGCCCCCGGTTAACCGAATACTCGACTTGAACCGCCTTGTTGATCTAGATACTGAAATAGATTACAATATACAACTATATAACTATCTATGGCTTTGTTTACTAGAATGTTAACTGGCAGGAAACGCTAGCTAATCGTGTTTTCCCAAAAAAATGAAAATAAACACGTTTGATTATGAATGCTTTTGTTTCTACTTAAATGGCTATGGGTGTTCCAGGATATAGAACATCTAAAGAATTTGTAACTTCATATACTTGTTATCGATTTTTTGGCGCTTAAATATCAGTAAACCCAACAATAACAGATAACAGATTGGACAAGTAATTACTTATTCTTAGTAAAAAAATCAACTTCACGCTGTATCCCGCACACAGCAGGGTAGGTAGAGGGAACCTAGTGTTAAGACTTGTTTATCTGGACTTTACGTAAAAACTACTTATACATAATATATTTCATAGTATTTTTATTCAATCTACAGATATAATATTTTTTTGTGGTTGATCCACAACCATCACTATATCCATTAAAAACAATAACATTTCAATTACTTACTCATACTTTTGGAAAATTCAAATGAATATTAATGATATCCACACAAGTTCGTTGAAAAATCCACCTGATGCAATAAAGATGTCCGCAAAACGTTACCAACAATTGTAATTCTAAATCCGTTACTACACTACGAAGATATAATCGACAATCGTCCCTTCCATGTTGTATGCTGGACACGTCACAGCCAGATGCGACGTGGGTGTGTGACGCACTTACTTAATGAATCCTTATAAATATAATTATGTATTATAGAAATTTATAAAATAGTACTAAATAATTGAAAGAAATGGAGATAACAAATGTAATTGTTTTTTTTTTAGTTTTTTTTATTATTTATGCATGGGTGTAGAAATAGGGGGAACCGGATGGTAAGTGCCCACCCTAGAAAATTTGCCCTGAAAATTCTATCCCTAATGAGGAACTCTCCCTTCGAAAATGAAATTATTAATTATTAAAATAATAATTACGATTTATCTCTTTGTCCATATTCTTTCCATTGAAAGATCTCGATTAGCAAAGCAAACCAAATTATATTTGATAAATATACTAGTATAAACTTTTAGTCGGATTCACACTAATCTATAATAAAATCGATAACTTAACATAAAATTCGAAATGGTTATGTAAAACAAAAGAATATATTGCCAAGATGTTTATTATAGTTACGTAGCATCTTCTGTCATCGAGTTCTCGGTGTAACATATAGGTGTAACTCGTATATTCGCTTTGTATTTTGTTTTATTTATTTTCCCGTAAAAAACTGGCGTGATGTCAACACAATACAAGTAAAAATTTGTCATTTATTACAATGTAACCATAAAATGTTTAATCAATGACATTAATCTTTATTTAAACGCAAAAATGTAAAATAAATATAAGTATCAGTCTTAAGTTAAAATTTATATAAGTAATATGTAAAATACAACCATAATTTGATAATAATTTGTCACTATCATGTAAACATTACTTCAAATGTAGAGAATAGTTAAACCAAGTTGGAAGACTATAAAATATAAAATATTAAATTAAATAGTGTTACAAAAAAACGTTTGGGAATTCATTGATTAAACTTCCAATCTTCTCTTTCTTCTTAGCATTAATCTTGACGTCGGCCTTCTTGATTAAACCTCCAAACTGTAGATAAGAATTTTATTTCACAAATTGCAATTATTTTCAATCGATTATAAATATACTTCTCCCTCTATATATCACTCTCCATTTCTATACTCTTACGTAAACATTTCAGAAACACTGCTTCGCTTAAGGACGATAAAAATACCAACAGGTTTCTTATCAAAATTGTATAAATTGACTTCGTAATTTCACGACTTGTATAATGCATAGTTCGTATTGCTTTCCTGGGTACGACACAATCTTAATTCAAATTTCCCTTATACAAATATACTTATAGGTAGGTACTATATAAAAATAAACTTATTGTAATTTGAATTTAATCATTTTGTGGATGTTTTTGAGCCTGGGTTCCCTCTGCCTACCATACTATAACGGGACAAAGCGTGAAGCTAAAAATAAATTAGGTAGTCATATATTTATCCCGATTTTACTGTAAAGGCATTAAATATCTAAATTTTAATTATAATTTTAATAACATAGCTTCAAATGCCAAAAATAGAGCCACGGTAACACAAGTGCGGTAATTAGGTCAGCTGATGACAGCCAGCATCAGGTGCTGCGGCTTTCAACAAATTAATTATAGAATTCTCACTTTTATTATGAAGGTTCAATTTACTATCACATTTTAGTTTGGCAGTAGATTAATTATCTAGGTATGTTTAGTTACATTTTATATGAATAAATAACCACTAAGGAACAGGAGTTTATGGAGAACTAGCGGCCCGCTCGTGGTTACACCCGCGTGAACTATGTTATTATTAATTTCTGTCTTCATGACTACGTCCTAGTGACGTCTATGCCAAATTTGAGACTCCTAGAATTTGTAGTAAAAGTTTCATACAAACTCGACCCCAAAAACAACCCCTTAGAAGTCGAATATTGAAAATTCCCGTCTTAGCGAGCATCTACGTCCTATAAGTAACTCCTATGCAAAATTTGAGATTCCTAGCACTTGTAGTTTCTGAGATTTCGTGATAAGTGAGTGACCTTTCGATTTTATATATATAGATATAACATGTTGTGGATTCAAAATTATTTCGTAACAAGGCAAAGCGCGGCGGAAAATGGAGAGAGGAGAGTCTTGACGCTAAGTTCCCTCTGCCTACTCTGCTATAGACGGAATGAACCTAAAAAGCAGAGTGAACCTAAAAAAAGCAGCAATTGTGATCTAAATGATGAAATATCGTTTTACTTATTGAGGGCGAAAGAAATTTGGTAATTTTGGAATTTCACATTCCTCATACATATATTGCAAGGCTGAGTCACAGTCAGGTCGAAAGTGACACGGACAGTCATACCTACAGTTAAATAAACACGTGATGGTTTCCTTACAGTGCGGTTAACCGCCGTATGGAACTTTGTGTCTATTTAAAACGCATTTATTTACTTTTAAGAGGTACTAATCATCAATTAAGTTTTAATTAAAAACTATTAATTGAAAATTATTGGATCTCATTAATAAAATTATATATAATGTCAATTTATTGCAAAGTAGACTCGCAAAAAAAAGTCAATTTTGCTGTAGGTAAACATGTTTTATATAAAAAGCAGGAGAGTCGTTGTGCATTTTAATCTCTTTTTGTATTTAATTACTACTTAGCACTTGTCCACAGAAACACTAATTAGAATGTAATTGACATTAAATTAATAGTAAAGAAAAATTTGGAAAAGGATTTGCGGTATATTAACTTACAACGGATACGACAAAGTATTCGATCTTGTGATTCTAATTTATCAACAGTACCAATTTACCACCTGGTTTCTTATCATCGCGGCCAGCGTGTACATATCAACCGCATTATCGATGACCTACGTTATCTATATAATTAAAACTTTCTCGTTGACATTGAAAGGTCAAATATTAGTGTCGATCTTTAGTTAACTTGGATTATGGATATCAAATAAATTCCCTAATACTAGGAGCTTTTATTTTAGGCAGTTATGAGATTAAATTAACAAACATATTTTCTCTCAATAAAAACTCTATTATAAATTCAGTGAAACTAGTGTAGTCTATTAAAGAATTTTACAGGTTTATAGAGGTACTCTATCTATTGTTACATTCCCTGCGGCATACTTTGCCTAACCAGACTTTATTAAAAATATATTTTAAACATAATATTTACCTGAAATAGGAATTAAAACTATCTGTATTTTTTATATATATTTTAGCTACTATACAAGTATAATTTTCCGATCTAAAAACTGAAGGAAGAGATTAATTTCCAAAATGAACGCTCTATTACCAATTTTTAAAGGCATTCCCAGCATTGAATTTTATCCATTAACGCAATACAGTATGCGATTAAAAACGACATAAAACTTTAGAGGAAATTAGAAAGTATAGAATTTATTACAATAGAAGATTAAAAGGTTTATTTATGCAACGTACTACCGTTAGACGAGTTCCTAATAGCCCCAATAACTCTGACAGAGAATTATTGTAAGTATTAATACGGACACTGTTTACATATCAATTAATCACTATAATCCGATGTAAACGATGTAAACGGACTACACTCGAGTGCTTCCTTAGTTGGAGACGTCTGCCTGTTAGTATAAAGATAGTTACACACTATTAATGTTTTTTTTTTTTTGAGAATAATAAATTATAATATGGATATTATTAAACAAAATTACATAAATAATAAAATTAAGTTTTATTATAAATTTTAGGATTGTAAATTGAAAAACATAAAAAAAACTATTACCATTACTTATATAAATAATATAGTAATAAAAATAACGGAAATAAATTTTACCGAATTATTTGTTTCACTTACGGGACTTAAAAACCAATATGGTACCAATCTTAAACTATATTATACCAAACTTTTGATAAAATAAAAAAAAATGTATGTACTTTTGTCTTCTTTTATAAAATACCATTAAATTACAATTATAATTATATTTAAGCTAAAAAATATAACAATATGAATTGTACGTTTCAAACTAACAGCTACGAACTATTACGAGTATAACAGCCGTGGCGTCAAACCGCGTCGCTGTTACGGGCTTACGGCGCATACTTGGCGCGACGCCATCCTGTCGATACATCCTATAATATAACTTTATACAAGGGCTGTTGACGTTACAAATAAATAATATAGGATAAAAGTAAGAGTTATTGTTTTTATTTCTACACGATAAGAATAGAGCCTTGTTGTTTTATTTTGATTTGTATTGATTTGACGTTCGTATAAAATAAGGGTAAGTGCGTCGTGCGCAGCAGTTAGAAATTTACTGTAGGCAACGAACGTGAGTTCAATCACCACACTATTTCATATCTAAATTATTTTTAATTCCCCGACCTGGTAACATAATGCAGGACATTAGGTTTTGATACTCTATAAAATGAGAGGAAACTAAATAATGGAATGTTAATACATTAACCAAACCCATAGTTAATACTCTAGTCTAGGTGATAAACTGCCTAATGTGTGATAACTACAAGAAATTTAAAAATAAAAATTAAATCTAAATACAGTAAAAAAGATAAATTAAAAAAAATATATCTTATAGATACAGTTCGTAGATAGAGGTCCGAAACTCTACTACCGTAGCAACGTTATAATTAATGGATTTTCTTTGTTCATTCTTCGCAACAATTGAATCAAGGCCCTGAACCAATCAATTAATGTAGAATTATTCCAAAAAGATTGTGAAAAGGATAAAAATACGTTGTACGACCTTATTCCTTACAAACAACACTGACACGATTACACATGCAATGCATCACGCGACGCCATCGCGATGCAAATTACAATGTTAACGTATTATGAAACAGACCAATGACATAAACACAGGTTCCAACTTAAAGTTAAAAACGATAAATTTTAACATCTCAATTAGGTACGATGAATATATTATGTTATATAAATAATTTTAAATTACCGATAAATGTTTTCGGTTATTTAAACATGACTATATTATATTATTTAATCTATGACATTTAAATAGAAAGAGCAGTTTTTTTCTAAATTTATTAATCATTCGAGAAAGTGTCAGCCCTACCCTATAAGTCATAATACAGCTATTTACAATGCACTTGAACTGTATTGTAAAATAGGTTTAACATATTTAACTGACAAGCATCCAGTATCACCATAATTATTATAAAGATATATGTATGTTATTTATTTTATATTATACTCTTAAAAAGAAATCTATTTGAATAATGGAATTCGTTAGAGAACTATCACGCTTATATAGAAACAATATAAAACCGGAAATGCCACATTATAATATATATTTACCTAAGTTAGTCACGTTTTATCGATTACTGTAAGTACCTACTACAAAATCTTACAAGATAATTATTGATATTTATAATTAAAAATGCAAACTATAAACTACCTGTAATTGAAATAAATTTATTAATGTAAATTTACACAGCTGATTGTGAACCTTTTACGTCTTTTTTGCATAAATATTTTAATCATAAATTGAAAAAACAACACTTATGAAAAAACCGGCTACAGTTGTGACATAAATAACTGAAAATTTGACTGAAATAAGTAAGGAAAGATCTAAATGACATATAACAAACAAAATAAAATATCTATGTTATTATAAAAATAATATTTGTCAATTTATTTTTTATAAATAAAAAAAATATTTATTTATTAATCTCTTTTAGTACTGCCAATTATTGTAAGCAATTTTAAAAATTGTAATCTTGATGACGATTATATTGGAAGATTTTTCTGCGAAACGAAAATGGGTTAAGGTTAAGTAAAGTTTGGTATGACATCATTTGACCTCCTAAACACTTTAAAATGTAACGATTCTATACTTTAATATATTTTTTAAGGTGAGTATATATATCAAAGTACATGTAATGACATTGATTGATCTTTCTGGCTAAAGCGATTGTAAATATTTCGCTGATCACGTACTAAGTTGCTCAAGAGGCAATGTATTTAAGTTATGGCCATAAATTATACCGTGGTAAATGGTAAATTAATATTTACCGTATATCATACAATGTTGACATTTATTTTCATGCATATACTATTTAAATCCATAAAATTTGGCTTCTATTTTCAACTGTTGGCAAAAAATCAAATTCACAGTTATTCACAATATTATATTCTTTTTATAAAAGATTTAGGTTATTTTAACATTTCCAGTGTTATTTCAGTAAACATGACTTATATAGTGAACGTCCTTGAACTGAATTTACTGTAAGATTTTTTTCCAGCTTTACGCTGTATTCCGTATATAGCAGGGTAGGACTCCTTTCCCCCAAATTTTCAAATACTTGTGTATTGAGTGGCGGAACTTAACGCCGCGCTTTTGCCTTTATACCAGAGCGAAGGAATCCAAATATTAATTAATAATAATTAAATCTCCCGAATGGCGATGGGCTCATAATAATAAAAAATACTGAATATAAAACACTTTTATGCGTTTGGTTATTACATTTAAATGACAAGAAAAATATTTTTTCAGGATTACAGGCGGCGAGCTATTTGAACGTGTCATCGACGAGGACTTCGTGCTCACTGAGCGAGCCTGCACCGTGTTTATGCGGCAAATATGTGAAGGGATTGAGTTTGTGCATAGACAGAATGTTCTACATCTTGATATGAAGGTATAAAATTATTCTTATATTGTAATGTCCAATAAATAACAAATTACTAAATATCTTATATGTATTTAAACAGTGTACATATAATATAATAAAACATTAGTCTCCTTCGCCTGAAAGCATTCGGATCATTTTTTTGGGAATGATCCAAGTCGTTAATCAGTATGGCGGAAAAGCATGCGCGGGAGTTTTATGATTGTCTACCGCTACGTCGCCATTATTGTTTATAATGCTGCGAACGTTTTTATTTCTGTCATTTGTTAAAATGAATACATACATTGTTTTATTTGGAATCATCTGTTTGTACACCCACTCGTTCATATAAATGAAAATTGCTAAGAACTCTAATTATATACATGAAAAAAATTATAAATAGGTAATTTTAATTAATAATTTTGTTTCTATTTACAGCCAGAAAATATTTTGTGTCTAACTAAGGCAGGAAACCGGATAAAAATAATTGACTTTGGCCTAGCTCGTTTCTACGATCCTGAAAAGAAGTTGCAAGTATTGTTTGGTACACCAGAGTTTGTTGCACCAGAAGTCGTCAACTTCGACCAGATCGGATATGGCACAGACATGTGGTCTATTGGCGTTATATGTTACGTTTTGTAAGTATCAATAAATATTTAAAACCGAATAAATAAATTATTTTATCTTGTAATTGTAATACGTTAATTTTGCACTGATAATGAATGCACTAATAATGCCTAATTTTCAGATTATCAGGCTTATCTCCATTTATGGGCGAAACGGATATAGAAACAATGGCGAACGTGACAATCGCCAAATATGACTTTGATGATGAGGCGTTCAATGAAATTTCTGAAGACGCCAAAGATTTTATAAGAAAGCTTCTTGTAAAAGACAAAGAGTAAGTTGTCACATAATAATTAAATGTACGTTTAATTGGTAGTCAGTGTTCCAAAGTATGTAGTTGAGTGTAATATATTCGAGTACATTTGTAGATTTGGATGATCTAGTAATAGGCGTCCAATACCCCTGTGATGTCGGGTTCATTTATTTTCAAGCTCGCGAATTGAAAATAATACATCCCAAAGATGAGTTTTTCAATTATATTTCACTAATTCATTTGTTTTCTAATCAATGCTGCGTAGTGTCAGCCTATCGATAAAGACCCTTTGTTACTTAATTCTCATCCAACACTGAAAAACCCAATCACTAACTCTTACATTTTTTATAGACTGCATTTATTTAACAATAATGTAAAGTAACTTTAGATTAAACTCTAGAATATACTAACTTCTTACTATTAGCGTAATAATAGATACTAAGATAGATACTTTCGTGTAGATTAATTTATACATACCCTTCCCTGCACATCCCTAGCTTTTAGACATTGTATTGCTATCTTTGCTATAATTACCAAGTCCATTATTTGATCTCCATATGCACAATAAGGTGTTGGGGTTGATAGTAACAAGGGTCTTTGTCGCAGGTCGCGCCCGAGTGCTACGGAGTGTTTACGGCATCAGTGGCTCATCAAAAGAAAACCAATTAAGCCCGAAAAACCACGACAACCACCCGTTTCGCCTAAACATGAATTAGATGTTGCGAAAGACAACTTGCGGCTATTCGTTGAAAGATGGAGCGAGCATCCCAATTCCCCATATGTATTCGACATTCAAGCTCAAGAAATACTTTGT
Organism: Heliconius melpomene rosina; assembly: GCF_056956725.1. NCBI lineage: Eukaryota > Metazoa > Arthropoda > Insecta > Lepidoptera > Nymphalidae > Heliconius > Heliconius melpomene. Next base: position 13,315,131 of record NC_140401.1, read on the forward strand.
CTCGCTAATGGTAATTGTGAACGATCTTCTATCGGTGGTTGTTCGCCTTCACCCAGAAGTTCTTTGAGCAGTTCTCCAGATATGGTGTTTGATGAAGACGACTTGGAACCACCACCTTTACGAGATCCCACACATTCTACGAAATATAATCCTGTTGAAAGACGAGCTTCAGATAGCAGTTGTTTTATGCATAAAAAACAGGATATATTTGTAAGAAAAAACTTAGCTGAAGAAATAAAGAAATTATCAGATCACCTCTTTATGTTGTCTACGATTAACACTGATTTAACAAACAATAACAGTATGAAAGAAATTGATAAAAACGCTTCAGAATTTAAAACTTTTACTAAAGATGAAATAAAATTACCAAACGGCTTCAAATCTGAAACTACTATGACGAATACAAAAACAATGAGCAATGGAAATGTAAGTAGCAGCGAGAAAAAAATATTTACGTCCAAATCTGCACATAGAGTAAATTCATCATTTCTAACCGAGAGGGAACCACAAAAGCCGATGACAAGTAAAATGCCTTGGGTAAAATCAACACGATCAAAACGAGTGACAACCACAAGCCGCGATGTACCAGACCAACCAATAGAGAGACGCAATACGTTTTTTGAAGAATTTGATCGAAGACGTGATAAAATAGATAAATTAGTAAACGGTTTCGAAAATGAAAGGCAGTTACCTTACAGACGAGGCGATGAAAATAATGCTCACAGAACGAAAGATTTACTTCTGCATCTTCTAGAAAAATGGGGTGAAAATGAGGATAGAGAAGGTGAAAGGACTGCTGGAGGTACTTCTAACAACGGCAGACATCAATCGATATCTTTAGAATGGTCACAGTCAAATCAATTGGCACAAAATTCTATGTCAAGTCTACATGCCTTCTTTAAAAGGCAGTCGTCAGATGAAAAGGTGCAGAAAAAAACTACGACCATTACAAGTTCTAAGTGATGTGTGAAATAAATAAACACAGGGACTATGTGCCATGACATTGTGGTTCAGAAAGATAAACTTAATGTAATTTCAACAAGTATAGTAATAATATACATAATACGATACAACAATTATATATATGCTTTAAAAAAAATTAAGCGTGATACAATTATTAAGTAAAGCATAAAAAATTATGCTACTTAAAAAATAAATATGTGAAGCTCTATTTCTTATTAATGACAACTCATTTAGATCTCATTTTTAATAAAGATTCGACCGACAAAGTTGATCTTTCTGAATGAATGGTAGGTTACCAAAGTAGGGCATGTATAGTATATTTAGGTTTTCTAAATAAATGACAGTAAAATGACAATTTTATACGAATCTAGTCTTCATACTCAAAGCTCTGTGTGAAATTCACTTGCAGACAAGACTGAGATACACTTGAAATTACATTGACAATAGCGCATAATTTTATACTTTTTGTAAATACGTATACATATTTTGAATATATACCCAGGCGTATTGTTCCTTATACGTACTTAAGTCTATTGTATTAATTTTATTTATAATTTATTGTTATATGATGCGTATGTTGTTAAAATATAAGGCTTTATGAAATTGATTGTTTTATTTTAAAAAATCATTTACGTATGTTTAATATAACAGTCTACTTACTATATTAAAAATAAAGTACAGAAATTAGACTATTTATTAAACAATTAAACTATAAAATCTAATATATACCTGATATTATTTTTATTCACTTATTTCTTTAGGGACCGTTTGACAGCTTCAGCTACGTTGATTCATCCTTGGCTGATACAATCGGCATTATGCACAGAATTGCACGTCACAAAAGCCAAACTGAAAAGGTATGTTATAAAAAAACGATGGGCAAAAGCGGTGGCTGCCGTCATCGCTCTGCGGCGTATGGGCGCCAAATTTGAAGACGTCCATGATGAGAAGATTGAAAAATAGTTTTTTTTATTCAATCGCTTATATTATCTGTCCTGTTGCCTTGTTTACAACATTTTTATGTTTTATCTGTTAACTGTTGTATTTTTCGCGCTCACTGTAAAATTTAAAAATATCTAACTTAAAACGAACTTCTTAGGATTTTGCAATAATTAAAAATCGGAATACTGGACATAAGCAATTATTCGCATTAATAATTATTTAAATAGGATGCTAGATTTAATTTTATTGTAGTATAATAATAACATGGAATACTCCTTGTGGTATACCAATTCTCGAAATAAGATAAATCTGAGGCTATAAGAGTCTATATAAGATGGACTTTTTTCTTATTTTAATTTAGTTTAGCCATTGTTTTTACTAATAATAATCTCAATTACGATCTGGCTATATTTGTTACATCATTTGTTAATAATATTTGTGTTTTTTTTATATTTTGTTGGACCATTAGATATTCAATAAATTTTTGTTAATTGACTATTATGTCTGAATGCCATCACTTTTCTATTGTAAGGTAACAGTAACGTAATAATAATATTAATAGGTTATTTATTAGACTTTTTGGGCAAATAGTTCCATTCTCAGAGACTAAATCTCAATAATATATTTTTTTTGCCTACCCTCCTATATTTTGGACACACTTATCATCAAAAAAATTGTCTCCGGTCCCAAGTATATATATTTCATTAAGTATATTAAGTTTTAAAAGACATTTACAAACTAATACAATACATTCTGTTAATTATTTTTTATTTCATTATTACGATAGTTACAAATAAGGCCCGGCGCAGTGGCACAACCGCGTGTGCATGTGGTTGTGGGTTTGATTCCCACTCAGAGCAATGAATATTTTTAATTTCCTCGCTCTGGTAACAAGGCAAAACGCGCCGTTTAGCTCCACCTTTCATCACTCAATGTCCACGGAGTGTGTTAACACTAGGTTCACTTCTACCTAAGAAAAAATGTAAGTTGTAGGAAAATCAATAACTTAGTAGATTACAAATTTGTTTTCTCACTAATTCTCACTTACGAAACTTTTCTTTTACAAAAAAAAACAAAAAACACCACTAACTTAAAAATATATAGTGACGTAAGTTTTATTGAGTCTCTTTATAATGTTGTTTAAGTAATAATTAGATATACTTATACAATTTATATTAACTATATGTAAATGGGGTTGTTGATTATTTTAATATGACTAATATGTGAAAGTTTTATCTACATTGCATTTAATTTTAATTGAGTGTATGATTCCTATGACCCACTAAGACAGTGGGAAGAGTGTTTTGAATGGGAATAAATAAATAATAATATATATTTGTATTTTTTCTACTATTTACACACACCTTTCTTAAATCGTAAGTAATCGTAAAAGTTCTGTACTTCGAATAAAGTTAAAAAATGGAACCCTTATAGAATCAATTTGTTGTCACAAAATCCAATTCTTGTAGTTACATAGCACATTTTCAAATAATTCCTTTTTTAATGATGCAAAATAATGATAATTCCGTGACAATAATTCAATTCATAAAAATATTCATAAATATTTTCTTATATGTTATCACATAAAATTATGGTCCGTAAATCTAAAATTTGTTGTTGAAATTTTTGAATATTAGATGTTTAGTTTTTTAGGTTCACGCCGTATCCCACACGCAACAGGGTAGGTAGAGGAAACGTGTTAACACAATCCATTCCCCACTTTCCAGCGAATTCTGGAGGCATTGTGTATATAACTCAACGTCTCGCTTTCAGAGCGAAATGTAAATGTATATTTAAACAAAAACCGACAACCAGTCACACTTTGTGCCTCTACACCACAACTGGTCTTCAATTATTATTTTTAGTCTGCATTTAAATTTAATTGCAAAATGGGAGATATATTAAACATCAGATTTGTTATCTTAATTCTTAGGATTTTCAATTAAAATTTGTTCCAAAATAAAATTAGGAAAAAAAAAACAAAATATATTTTTTATACTTTTTTTATTATGTATATAGCATATGTGAATGTATTAACGGTAAGATTTCTGGTATCTGGCACGAGCACCTGGACCTCCAAACTTCTTGGGCTCGCAGCGACGTGGGTCCGCTACTAACAAACTCCTGTCGTATTGGACAAGGATGTCCTTAATTTCCTTCTTTGATGCTTCATCTACAACTGTAATAGAATAAAGAAGTAAAATTAATTACAGTATATTTGCAATTACTAATTAGTTATGGTTTAATTTAAATTAAGGTTTACTTTGACACTGTCAAAAATTAAAATTACATGTGGGAGTGGGGGTAGGCAGTTGACAACATATAAATAATAATAGTAAATGGAATAAATGTGGATTAAATTTTCATTTCTCCACCCCAGTAGATAAATTAATCACACTATTATACACTTGTCTCGAAATTAGACTAGTGCATAGGGAACCATTTTAGAAGTAACCACACTACTATGTAAGAAAGACTGTTAATACTTATTTATATGTAGTGTACACTTCAAACAAGCAAGTTATTAATGACACTTGCCGTTTGGTAATGTCACAGATTGATCTCCTTTCTCTGAAATGACTGACTTACATGGGGCAAGACAGCTTTGGAAAGAAAGGGTTCTTAATACCATTTACGAATAGTTATTACTATAACTTTTCAATAAATGATATCTATTATTTTAAATAGTTGTTTCAATTTCACACTTAATATATACATTTTTTGAAAACAAAAATATGAACATAACAAGAATTCAAGTCACAAAAAGGTACAAATTCAAACTTTTTCACTTTTAAAATTAATACCTTTTCAAAATAGAAGGCTTGTAAAAACTGCACTATACTCTTGTTTATAAGTTCAAGATATTCTAAAATATTTATTTTCAGTAACTATCTGGAAGCTTTGTTATATGCAAGTTGAGTTTATTATAATACAAATATTGTATACTTACATTTTTGATAAAAGGCAATAAGAGCCTTAGAAATGGCCTGTCTGATAGCGTACACCTGAGCTACGTGACCACCTCCCTTGACTGTCACACGGATGTCAACATCGGAGAACCTTTCCTAAAAACCGAAAATAATAAAGACAAATTGTTAATTCACAAGTTATGAATATAAATAAAATATATTAATAATAAAATTAATGTAATGAATCAGAATGTATTTTGACTTCACATCCTAAGATGCTCAGGTTCGGAATAAGTGTTATTCATCATTTCAACAACATTTATAAACCAAGCCGAAGTGCAAATACTAAAAAATACAAGTTATCCAAAAAAAAATAAAGGAAAAAATAGAACATTTTAAATTGACTCATTCATGCATTTTGTTTATGCAAAAATATGTAAACAAAACTATTATAAGTATAATTAAAATTTGAAATTATTTATATTTTTACATACCTACAGCTGATATTGATGTTTTAAAAAATTGCATATTCACCTTGACTTATTATATTATTAATTGAAAGGAATAATTAGGGTAATAGTTAGAATTGTTATTAATAATGTATTAATTAATACACTAACAATTTTATTGTAGTATACACGGGCAGTGCAGCATCATAGTCAAACACAAGACACTAGTAATTAGTAGTATTGCTGTTGGTAGTGTTAAATATGAATAAACTATTGGTCTACTGCTTGGTTAGTCAACAAGACATGTTCTAAATAATACAATAATATGTGAAAAATCAAAGAACTAATGAGCATATTACAATGGACTTAATGAAAATGATATGGGTGCAGCAAGCAGAATTCATTCAGAAATATATTGTTTAGCATTATAACAATAAACTCAATAAAATTCATAATTTTGCAAGGCAACAAGAGTTAAAAAAATATTTTAGTAATATATAAAATGTTTACCTTTCCAAGCAAGAGAATAGGTTCTTGCAGTTTATATTGGAGGAGACGGGGCTCCACTAGATCCAAAGGACGTCCGTTTACACGAAGCACTCCATGACCGCGTTTGCAGTATGCTACTGCAGTGGCAGTTTTCTAAAACAACAATATATCTTATAAGTGTTTAAAAAATATTAAACTTATATATGCCTCAGTTATGATAAAATAACACATGTCTTTGTTATAATATTAAAAAAAATGTTATTTTTTTTAATATAAGAGCTACAGTCCCATAAAAATATAATATATGCATACCAATATATACAGATGAGGTTAAGTATAGACAATAGCGGTGTTTAAATTGCAATACAAAATCAATTGTTATTTTTATTTAGACTAAACAAGAAATGGATTTCTTGAATAGCTGGTACAATAAAAATCGTGTTCTTCTTTCCCATAGTAGATACAATAGGTATCTTATAGGTTACAACAGCCAAGGCAGGAAAGAGCTTGTAGTTGTAAAATATGCGATTGAACTAGTAAATCTTAAATTATAATCAATAAATAAGCTGTTTTATAGCTGAAGTAATTGAATCAAGCCGAATAAAGTTTTATATGGAAAGAATCGCAACCAACACGTGGATGTTAAGATCACAAACTTACCTTGCGTCCGAATACTTGGACGGCGTGCACTGGTTCGCGTCTCGCCTGTAAACACCAAAAATACGATTCATTATATAAAATATAATTTAAAAAATCAATGAAAAATATAACTTATAATAATTAAAAGCAGCACGCACCTCTTGCGCGGCAGCCATTTTGACAGAGAAAGAATGAAATCTGTGACAGAGTATAAAATATCCGTTAATTTGCACAGACTATTTTTATTCTTCACTCACAATAAATATATAATCTGTGTTAAAATAAATACTTAAAAAATAAGTATTACTTAAATAAACATATGCCAACTAGTTATACTTTTAAAAATATACAAAAATCCAATTAATATTTATTTTTTATACGTAATTTGCTATCGACACCTAGTGTTGAATAGCAAAATCAAAAATATATCTAACATATTTCATAATAGATGGCGCTGTACTACAAATGAGTAATGTATGACTCAACGCATACAGCACGCTTGTTTTGTATTCTCCAATCGTAATCGCTACTGTCGACACGTTTGCGCACAATGCGCAACAAAATTCCCGCGCGAGTGTTAAATTGAAAGAAAACAGTGTGAATTATTATTGAGAAAGAAGAAATTTGTGCTTTATTGTTTAGTTTATATAATGCAATGAACTCTTGTGGCGTATATAAATTTTATTTGAAGGATTTGATTACGAACTTTTGAAATATATTACAGGTAAGTTTATTTAAAGTTTTCGCCTTTATTATAATATGACGGTAGAATAAAAAAACTAGTCTTAGCAATAATCATAATTAATATATCCATTTATTGTTCATTTAATTTAAATAATAGCACAACAGCTATACATTGTACATTATTATATTAAAAATTCGCATATAGGTACGTGATTGTAGCGACTTCCTACCAGACTTTAGTAACCCATAAAGTATATTTTAAATTAAAATGTAATAAAATAATCGTAAACATATTTATATTAATTCTCTTTAACATAATCTGTAGCCTACTTAAGTCTATTGACTGTTTTTGTGTTAGCTTTTTACACGGTAACTTAAGTGACGTTACAAAAAGCGAATGAATCATGAAGGAATAATTCACATTACAAGGAAACCAAGTACGATCGGTGATCCAGAATATTTTCATAATTTATTGAAAACATTTATTTGTTTAATTAATTTGCAGGATTTGAACCTGTAATTGTTGTTGTGATTATATAAATAGCTGTCTAAATATTAATATTTCTTTTTAAAAGAAAAAAATATATATTTGTTACTTTGTGGATACGTTCCGACTTCTTATTACATAAAATTAGATTTTTTTATAACGATAACAGCTGATAAGAATAAAATACTTGATAAAACATTAGAAAACGAAAATATTTGATAATGTCAATAATATTTTGATCTTAAAAGTTACAGATCACAAGATATATTTGTCTCAAAAAGCATTTTTATAAATAAGTAAGAGCGTCTTTTTGATTTTAGTGGCAATCTTTTGGTTTATGATTTTTAAAAATAAATAATTCCACCTTGTGGGAATCAAATCGAAAACCGCGGCGTTTACAGTAAGTACTTGTGCCACCGCGCCAGGACGGACTTGAAAAACAGAAAAATATACAACTTTTTTTACGAGTAGAAACGCGTCTTTTATAGTACCTATGCACAAGCAGAGAAATCCAAGTGATATGACACTATTTGGTCTATCTTACGCTTATTTTTATAAGCTTACGTTGTATCCCACACATGTTAAAACACTCCGTTCGTCATTTTACGTCGAATTCTGAAGCCTTTGCTTCTTGAACTCAACGCCGCGGTATGCCTCGTTATTAGAACTATGTTTTTCACAAATTAATAGTCATGCATATATTTTTAAATAATTTACGAATATGTATTACATATAATTTTCATAAAAAAATAATATTTAAATGATTTAAACAATTAAAATGGAACACGTATCTAATCAAATGTTTTACTTAGAACCATTTGATGATTTCGGCGAGTTATATAATAATTTCAAAATGCTCTATCATTTATTTAATTACCATAATATATAGGTTCATTAATATATATGACATAATATTAAAATATTATAATATATAAATATATATAAGTTGAGTGAAGGTAAGTTGATCGCTCGTAGGGAAAGCGAAAAGCTCATCAAAAGCGCATCAGTAATCGTCACGATCGTTCCCTTACATAAGTCATTAGTATGGTTTCTTCAGTTTAAAAATTAATTATTAATTTGCAGAGCTAATTTATTGGTTCTAATTTAAATTATTAATGGAAGTAGGTCTTTATAAATATGTAAGTTTTGTTTTGTTTTTGATTACTAAAAATAAATAAAAAGGAGCAATCTCCAAAAATACCTAATTTGGCCTAATACCTACCTACCAAACTATATTATAAAAACCCGAAAAAAACTGTTTGAGTTACAAGCCGGTTTTTCATAGTAGAACTGCCTTCCGAGTGGCAACGTCCTGTAAGACTGGCACTACTTACATTTCTATGTAATTAGACGATTTAAAAACTAACTTGTAATGGCCTTAGAATATTTTGATTTTGAAAGATAACCTAGGGTTGAGACATACTTCCCTTCGTCTAAGTGTGTTGAGTGGCGGAACTTAACGCCGCGCTTATTATAATATGCACGTACTACAGATAGGAAGTTGTCATTTCTATCCATATGCAACTAGCACGCTAGGCTGTAGTATACTTTTTAATCGCACTCCCAATACCAGGTTTATCGGACGCACCGTTCGTCGGCCAGTACGGCTTCCTGCGCTTAATGAGGTCAACATAATCCATTTAGGTCCTAACGAGGTCTTAATATCATAAAATTAGTAATTAATCAACTAACTAATAAAGAAATTACTCTGCGAAAGTAAAGCATAACTTTTGCAAAATATATCTACAACAATCAAATGTTTACTAATAGAAATAGAATTAATATTGACGAAAATCTTTAAATTACTTTCGATTTATTAAATGTTTTCAGAAATTATTCACAAATATAAAAACGATAGTTATGAGACGATATATTACGTTACGAGTACGATTAGTTCTCAAGAATATTAAGCATTTTAGCGGGTGAAATTTATCTTAAGCTATAAGCTATAAGAATAGTACCTAATAACGATATTTTTACATTCTAAATATGGTAATAGTTTATTTTAACATTTTATAATATTTTTATATTGTTTCTTTTGGATAAGATTATGTTATTTGGTCAAACACATTGACATAGATATAATCAACAGATAAAATAACTTACGAGTATATCAGTCAGTACGTTATGTACACATTACCTGGATTTGTCGAACACTGTTAAGTAAAATTACCTATTTTTTCCTTTTTTATATATTTTTATGAATTTACAAAATATTTAACCAATTAAGGATCGTCGATGAAAAGTATGGTAGGTGAAAAACAATAAAGAATACAACACAAATTATTCGGGTCTCCTTTATGTCATACATATAATATGTTTTTCTAATGTAAAAATTTTGTATTTTGCATTAAAATACAACTGTACACCTGTACTTATTCATATTTGAAAATACGGAAATACTTCGAATAGATAATATGTGAGTTTATTTTTTGACATTTGATAGCATAAATGATAAAGATTTATTATTTTAAACATATGTAGTTTGTAATTAATTTATATTTAATGTTTACATCAATCTGTATAAATAAAAGTTTAATTAGTTTTAATTATTATTATATAAGTAACAATAAAAAGCATAAATTTAAGTTAAAAACATACCTAATATAACTATATACATTACAAATTTGTAATTTATAATAAAATAAATGAATATTCTTCATTACGTACAAAACAAATAATTTATATGCAAACAGTGCCAGTACATCTTTATGCCCATTTTGTATAAAACCACATTACGTATTAAAATTTCTCTTTTCATTTCACATTACAATAAATGTCCATTGAAAGTAATATTTATTCAACTATTAGAATTTCTTGTTTATTAGAAAAATAAAAATTTCATAAAACATAAGGAAGAGAACGATAATATCGAAATGAAAGCAATATTAGTTATGTGACGAGTATTGCACGTTTCGTAATATTCAAATAAAGTTGCAACGTTTTATCGCTACGCCAAGATGCGTAAATAACCGGTTGATTTAATTATTATCAATAGATAATAATGTAAGCAAAAATAACAGCAAAAAAATTATATGATTTATATATATCACTATATTATAAATGGCTATAATTTTGTATATTTTTTTGTTTTAAATAACTCTACATAACCAGTTAATATTGATACGAGTTATATATAACAATTAATTTATTACTTGAACTGTTTGTACTCGTTATATCGTTGCTAATATGAGAACTGGCTGTTCGCGATAGTTATTGGCTCAATTTCCACTCACTCAAAAAATCCTTTGACGTACGTTAGAATTATCTTTAGAACAAGGAAGGAAGAATTCTGAAAACAAAATAAGTTTCAATGTTTTTTATATGAATTTAGTATAGCTATTATTCTATTTAGCGCCTATCGATGCTATCTGTTACACTTTAATCACACAATTTATCTCTGGTTATAGCACATTAAGAGCAAACCGAGAGCTGGAGTTGTGTTGCTGCATCCTGTAAGTACCAAATAAGGGTGCGCATTAAACTAGCGAAATACGTTCATCTAGATACAGTTTTAACATACTTTTATGGATTTGTATTAAATATACACTTTTTGTATTCGATTATAAAATAGACATTACTATTTTGAAATTAATGTTATTTGATATTTATCTATTTTAACTTCATGCTAGAACTGTTACTCTTGTTCTCGTAGATAACAGGGTGGTCACTCAGTGGCGTAGCTAGGGGGGTGCGAGCGGTGCGGTCGCACCGGGCATCAAAAGGAAAGGGGCATCAAAGTCGACGATCACAGACCTTACACCATTTTAAAGGGCATCAAGTCCCCTAAGCCGCACCGGGCAGCAAATACCCTAGCTACGCCACTGTGGTCACTCCGTTCCGTACTTTTCGTCCAATTTCCCAAACATTGCTGTTACCAGAGCGATTAATAATATAAGTACTCGTATACTACTACTAGTAGTACTCGCAATAGAACCCACACCACTAGAGTTTACAGTGATATGGTTTGACTAATATAATTTTTTACGACTGCGTCATTATGACGTAGTTGGGACTGATTAAGCGCTACTGTTCAAAACCCATTTCGGGGAATATTATATTTGTAAACATACATTTTCCCAGTTTTGTTTGATAAAATACGGCCTGGATATTCCGTTTTTTTATTTAATTTGATATAAGACAGTTTATATATTATATAATATTTAATTGTTTTACTTTTTTGCACTAAAATTTTCATTTTTTAACCGACTTCTGTAAGAAAAGGAGGTTCGATCAATTCGACTGTATTTTTTTTTACATTAAAATAACAAATATAAATTTACATTCATTTCACTGTTTCGCTTAATTCCACATCTTATTATTATCCACATTCTTATTTTTTTGCAGTTTTATTCTCAGATTTTAATCTATTTTTAGTTGAGTGGACGCAGTTATCTAGTTAGATCGTCCGCCGTCGAACTTCCGAGTACATACATACCTACTGGCTATCAACATGTAACTAACATTGTTCATAGAATGACAAAGAAATCCATTACTTTAAATATACTTCAAAAATTTAAATTATAAAAGCTTAAAGCCCATCCTTTAAATTGTGAATGAAATGTGCGTTGCTTAACCCAACGAGGTAAACGTAATGGTACACCATCTAAGTCTAATATTTAATTTAAAAAAAATTAAATACTTTCTTCAAAAACAAAAATAAAATATTTTCTGCATACATAAATTAATGAAATTTGACCATTGTTTATTAATTCTATCCAGTAGATCTAGCTTAGAAATAAACACTAAGCACGTACTCGAGTAACATTACGCTCTCTAACGGGTGGTCGTTCATTTTATCTCGTCCGGTGAAGATGATTCCCCTGTTTTTAGTAATCTGATTCCCGTGGTAATGTTTTGTAGGTATGTCTTATTAAATAATTTGCTTTGGCAGAACTCTGTAAGACTATTATTAATAAATTTGTGAACCTTGAGGACTTTACTTGCCTCTTTTCTTTAGACACAGGGAACCTAGTGCTAATACACTCCTATTCCCACTTTCCGCCCAATTTTCGAGACATTTCGATTCAACACCGCTCTTTATACCAGAGCGAGGAAATGAAAATAATTCATCCCTCGAGTGTAATCGAACCCACAACCGTCGCATTTACAATTAAACATTGTATCGCTTTGCCATGACGACCTCTTAATATTGTAAATTACATAAGGAATTTTAAGGCTTTTTAATCTTCCTTTTTTTTATTCTTCCTAAAGAGAAAAATATTGACTTTCAAATTATGAACGTGACATCTTAAATATAACCAAAAATTGATTATTTATATGATTTTAATATCATTATTATTTTATTTACCTACTTAAATAAAATGCCGTATTATCACACAACTAAACTGGTTTAGTTTAACCAGTTAACCTGTTCTATAATTATATGTTTATTTCTTTTCTTTGTTTTAAATGCCAAAAACTATTTTAATCGAAATAATTCAGCATACTTTGTTTTACTAAATTAACTGATTAAAAAAGAAAATTTTATTAAAAAAAAGTCACCATTAAAGTACAACACAAAATAATATGCGTATTGAATGAAGGTGTAAAAGTTTATAAATATTTTAATTTTCTATTAACTTCTTGAATCGAAAGAACAACTTTCTTAATAGTAACTTTAAAGTTACTTAAAGTAACAGTAAGAAATCATCTAAATATTTATAGAGTAATCTACTTATGTAAGTAATGTCAACACATTATAACTGGTTTTTCGGGTACTATTTGAATGACTCATATCTCCATACAATGGTATGTGCCCCATGTCATAACGCTAGGCATCAACCACTCCTAAGATGACTAAATTATGAATTTTACATATAATTATGTAAGTAACTTTAAAAATAAACTAATAATTATAAAAGAATTGGTCAAAGAATCATTGAGCCAATAGGGTTTTTATAGGCGGAAAAATGAAAATAATAGGTAAACCCATTTACCAAACATGAAATTCAAAACTTTCCTGTCAACTTTTGACCATTTTATTTGGTTTAACACTCACTAGAATATATAATAATTCAATTCAATCCTATATATTGTATAAATACACTTTATTTATTAATTAGTGCGTATGTAGACATAATAAATACTTCACATGTCACAAGTGACACAGTTTGTGGTTTTCCTTGCACATCACTGTTATAAATAAGGCTTAGCCTATAGAAGTTAATTATATGTTGGTATATTTTGTAGTAGTCTAAATAAATGTCATTTCTTTGTAGGCTGTTCTTATAATTTTTATCATCTAAGAAAATACAGATAATATTTTGATTACTGCATTACCGTCGTTTCTTGGTTTCTCCAAATTTAAAGGAATTTCTTGTATAGTGATCTAAGTTAGTATAAGGATTTCCACAATTAAGAACCCATAGTCTGACGTTCTCCGAATTCGTCACTATCAACGTTAAAATACATTTGTAGATAGTAGCGTATCTATTTAAATAATCTCATTTACTATCATTTTAATTTTTTTTTAAATATATACATACTTATTTATTAAAAACTATTTTTTATATTTTATAGATGTGTGTGTTGCTTATTCAATTGTGTAGCAGCTCTGCCACAAAAAAATAAATATAATAATATTACTTATTATAAAATAATAACAAATTAGTTCTAATGCCATTATGAATTGGAACGCACTCTTGGAATTCCTAGTTTGAGATTTAATCTGTTTGAAACCTTAGTATGTACGCTAGGCTCGTGAAATGGTCTAGATTTTGTAGAGCTTCTATAGAAACAATAAAGATTACGCGTGTAAAATATATTTAGCTTTTATTATACGCTTATGAATTAAAAACTGAAAATAAACTCAAATCTTAATACTATAAAGCAAAAGAGTTTGTTGGATTGAAGGCGCTAACTTAAGAAACTACTTGTTTGAATTAAAAATTATTTTTTATATTAAAAAGTCAGTTATTGAGGAAGGCCAATATGCTGTATCGTGTAGTTTTTTTTCGATATGACTCCTCCTGAGGTGAGCCTCAGGACCTCAGAATATGTCGTACAAAAATCTTAGCTATTGCCATTTAATCGCGAGGGCGAAGCCGCAAAGGAAATTTAGATACAAAATGAAAAATATGAACCCCGCAGAAGTCCTTAAAGACTTTACTTAACTATAGCACCATTTAATCATCAGCATTACTTATTTTGAAAGACCTTGCATTTCACGGATAACTGGTTATATTTGTCTGCCTTCCTCCCATGGCATTGAACTTGGTTGAAGGCTGTTCAATTTGACGTTTATCGTATTTTTATTGCGGATATAGTCTTGATTGATCCGATCAATGTATTTATTGTGAGATTATTATGTAATAGTATGTCTGGCGATTAGGGACACTAAGTAGGCTTAATGTTGCAGTCTCCACCTATATAAAACCCTATAAACCTAAAAATATATAAAAACCTTTACTAATATAATATTTCTTTTCTCTACTTATATATTTCCCAATTAATACCATCGAAACCTAAAAATTACATAATTTATTATTTTTACACAAAACATGTTATTATTTCGTCGAGTGAAAATTAAATCTGCAAAATTACAATAGTCCTTAACAAATATTGATTTGCACTTTGCATTCATATCTCACTACGAAGTCAGTTTTAGTATAGGGTGAAGGTGAATTCATTCATAATATTGCTTATAGCTGACTCACAATCTTAGTTCCGCCAGTTTCTTCTCAGAACGAATCCGACATTCCCAACAAATTTTACTCATGAATGGATGACTCACGAGCTTTTACTACGGTCTACATTTTAATATTTTTTTACTTGGAATTATAAGCTCAGATAACTCGTTTACAGTGTACCTTTATTGTATAGCGGTTTAGTCATTATGTTGTTTGTATATAACGTTAAAAATATTAAATAAAAAACATATGGATAATAGTTTTTATTGTTGGCATAGTAAGGTTTATATTTAGGCAGTTGTTAACGTTACAGTTATCTAAGTATTTTGTTTCTATAAAACTGTTATATATTTGCAGACATATAATATTATGCATGAAACTTATATATCATTAAAACTCTAGGTAACAGTTTTAAAACACAAAATAGCACATGTTAATTTAAGAGCTAAGGTATCTAATATAACAAACGTAAAATATCTATTGAACTATAACTTTATTTTTATTATCGTTTGAAAACACCTTAGATTAGAACAAGTTTATTAAATTTTTAATAAATATTTTAATATATATGTTTATACACATTTAAAATGACACAGATACGTTACAATGGTAATTCAACCGGATGTAGCACAATCAGTAGAAGCCAACAATAGTGGTATAGATAGACAACATACTACCTACTGTGTGTAACATTGTGACATACATATAGTAATATACAAAAATAATTTTAAATATTAGAATAGCTAATATCACGTAGACTGAGTACACGTAAAAATTGAAACTCCGATCCTTCTCCATAAAAAGTCAGTAATTATTGATATTATTTAATTATTACATTAGCTTAAAAACTTATTTATAATTTTTAAAAATTTAATGTATATACACTAAAAGTACAAAAATACAATATATTTCATATTCAATATATTTCAACTGTTCTACGATAATAATAAGTTACGTCCCTAGTGCCGGCGTCGGTAATATCTATATAATGATATTTTGATCGCAACTCGTAAGGTGTGATCGATTAGTGAAGAGCAGGAAATAACACTCAATTGATTCTCGTGTGAAAGTGACTTTACAACTTGAGAAGGGTTTAACTTAAAGACACTTGTTGTTGGTTGAAAAGTAAATATTTGTTAAGCTATTGAAGAATCCATAGTAATGTCAATAATTAAGTTAATGTGTTTTTTTTAAATAAATTGTATTTGCAATTGCTATTTGCTTAATTTAAGCGATTATTATTATAGCTTTATTTATAAAAGATAATTGAAGAATTTATATATATGAAATATATATACAAATAAATTATGCATAAGAAATTTAACAAAAACATGCTCCAAACTTATTTATACATGTATATGTATGTTTTGTCCTTTATTGGTGTGCTTGAGATTTTTAATTACTCCTTTCTAACTTCAATTTATCATCATTTTTTATAAATCCAATTACTTAAAAAAAAAACTTACACCGATCTTCCATTGTTATTTTTTCTTTCTTCCCACACTTACAATCTTGGCTTACATTTTTTAACCAAACAATAACTATGTATTGTAAATCCGTAGTTATTGTTAATGACAAAGTAATTGATGGACGGATTCATCGACTGACGATATTGTATTGTGACTACGAGTACAGTAATATAACCTAACACCAATATGTCAGACAATTTCTTCAATATGGAAGTCAGCACGACTTGCGACCGTTATTGTGTTGTGGGTTGCATAATTATATTTGTTTTTTCTTTCTTTTCTCTTCATATCTATAAATAGATAGATTGTTCATATCTATGAATAGTAGGTTAATCTATTTTAAAATATGTGACATGACTATGACAACTTACAACTTCTGTAGTATGCCACCGTAAATTTTTGCGTCACGAAGTAAATCACTTAATTTTTCACAAGTCCTTATGTTAGGTACATAGGAAAAACTTAATCTGCGTTCCTTTCACTAGAAGATATATACTGGAGACATTATATAATGTATCTTCTAACTTAATAAAATTTACCTATGAAAACTATATAAAACAATAATTTCATAATTGTTCAGTCAGACCATTATATGTAAAGTTATAATGATGCGGTCTATTATTGTTGTAAATGGCTTGTTTGTTTAATAATACTAAAATTGTAGTATACTGTTAAGTGAAATGAATATATATTTTTTTAAAGAAAAAAAACAATGTGAAGATTAATTTTAAATATTTAAAGTTTAAACACATAGTAAGATAAGCTGTCATGCTATCGAATATTCTTCTCTATAATCGACTTGGCCCATCCCTATCCCCCGCCTATGGCGAGGCATCGATGCTACGTGTTCGGAATTTAAACTGATTCATCAGAATTCCAAAATGGCGCTAGTCGTCTGTCACACCGATTCTTATTTTATTGCGTAGTCTGTAAACATACTTCCACATTAAATACAGCGAGAAATAAATAAACATTTTCTTAGAATATTCTTTATTTATTCCACGCAATTGCTACCATGGTTTTTTTAATGAGATATTTAAAAAATCGCAAAAGTTTAAATCAAAAGACAAAAATTAATAGTATTTTATATTATTACTACGAAAGTACAAAACATCTATTAGAAAGTAAGAAAAATACATATGTAATGTGTACACTTTAGAAATTCGCCAAATATGTATTTTATCTTTACATAACATAAAACCACATACATTGCAGCGTCGCATCGTTTATTTAACACATTATAATAAAATAATTCTAATAATAATATGTTTTTATACCGTAATCAAAGAAATATTTACATAGCTATGATTCACTATTGCCCTATGAGAGGATAATACTAATACTTACTGCATTTTATTATGGGTACCATTACATTTGCGTTAGGATAAACTGACTTAAATACATATACTCATACAGTTGTATTACATAACGTTTAAGTAAAGAACTTAAGTATTGACGTCATTATACATATTATTTATAAACATTGATACCATCATAGTACAGTTGGAAATTTTCTAACACAACTTGAGGGTTCAAATTACACGCGGATAAATATTTACAATTAAATCAATTTTAATTTATAAGTATAGGTAATATTCCGTTATTACTTTTATATACGACACATAACTAAAATGTAAGTATCTTTTATCTTTTTATTATAACAATCGATCAACTATAAAGTCCGCTTGATCAATTCCAATTATAAGTGTTTAAATCAATTAAATCGATGCATAATGAGTTAATTGTCACGATTCAAATGATAATCGATATTATTAATTGCCTATTAAATTATATCTTAATTCTTCAATAACATTATGATTTATGCTATACATTTAAAAAAACATTATTAATTTTTAATTAAATCTGAACCTATTTATATATTATTTTAAATAGTCCTGTTGTACGAGAACTTTCACTAAAACTTAATTTTTTTTAGCTTTACGCTATATCTCGTGCATAGGAGGGTAGGCAGAGGGAACTTGGGAACCCAGTGGTCAGACACTCATTTTACGTCGAATTCTTAAGGCATTACGTATTAAGTGGCGGAATTCAACGCCGCGCCTTGACAATTATATATCGATTAAGTATTATTAAAATGTTTTTTCTTAAAGGTAAACCTGGTAAACCTATTACTACATTTACTATGTACAGTACCGACTATGTAACATTGTATAATATACATAACTTACAAGAATTACATTACGTTAACATCTAAGGTATTTCCTAAGCTGGTTAATATTCCAGATGCAAAGCTAGACCAGCAGGTGATCTTTACCGCATTTATATTACATTCCTTATACCTAGCTACTAGCTACTAGCTAGGTACATTTATCTCGATCTCTATATAGGCTTATTGTATAATGTATCGAGTTGCTAAACTCATTGAATATTTATGAGGCACAATTTGCTATTTGATAAATGAAAAGAGAAATGTTTTGACAGGTTTTTTTTTGCGAGTCATCATTTTAAATGACAGCTAATGTCAACTGTAATGTCTAATTAAATTGGTTGTTTTTGACATCTTATTTACAAATTTCGGTCTTAAATATTGTAAAAATTAAGAAGTAATACCAAATATTTTATAAAATAAAAATAAAGGAGAATAAAAATATATTGAAAATAATTTTTGTTTATATTTATCATTCATTTACTGAAGTTATTATGTGTATATAATAAAATAGTATACCTATCTTATATAAACAATAATATCGGAATAGGCAAAACAAAAGAAAAGAATGATTCTAGAATGTCATTTAAGTTATCTTTGAGAAGTATCTTCTCGATAAAATGTTTTAGATTAGATAAATAAAAACGTATTGAGAAATCGATTTTAGGAAAAAAATGTAGTAAGGTTTTTAAAATTCTTCAATATCAAACTACTTAAAACACATTGTAAAATATAATAAATAAAAATTAGAAAGCTCTCGCAGTAAATACTAATAATTTTATTAAAGAAAACAGTAATTAACTTTATAATGTGTCTACTATTGATTGATTTGCTGTGACAACTGGTTCTGAAATCTCGTACACAGGAAATGCGAGAAAATTAATTACGTCTACTTACGTATATGGATCAAAGAGAAAAACTTATTTCCGATTAGATAGAAAGTTCATATTCCATAGAATAAATACACATTGTTACTAAAAAAAATGACAAACGGCGATTCAATAAATCATTTTATATACTTTTCTATTTATTTTATGCTTACATTCAAAAACCTAATACTTTCGATTTAGCGAATAGAACCTGTGTCCGGTAAAGTAGACCGTCAGGTCTCTTCGGATCATTCACTAAGCCAATAGAGTCATAACTTAACAATAAAGCGATAATAATTGCACGTTGCCTTGTAAATTTGTTCTAAGTAGCCTTGTTAATAAGCATGAAGAAACATAATGATTTACAGTACCTGCATATGTTTTTATTTTTTAAACATTTAATTACATTAAAATAAACATAAGTATAAGAAAAAAAAGATTTTCTTTTAAATTTGTCCTTACAGTAGGTACGTAAAAATGAACACGACTAGAAATGCATGCTGCGCGTGCGCATGTACAATAAGTCGTGTATTCATATAGTCGTAGCTGCAATGATATGCACAAGTGTATTAGAACACGCGTCACGTTGCGTAACGCATGTTACTTTATCAATTGTCAAGTTCCTTATGCAGGTACTTTTTTAATATTAAAAACAAATGTCTGATAGAATGCACGAATGGGATATTAATTAATAAATTATTTGAAGAGATGTACTATTGGTGTTTAATGTATTTAATACTTTTCGATCATTTGAAAATAAGTATTAATTTTTAACTCAATGTGCTTTAAGAATTAAAGAAAGTTTTATTAAAGCTATAACTTACAATTATACATACTTTTGCTAATTTATTGAATTTAGTAGAATTTAGTAAAAAAATTTAAAATGGTTTACATCTATGCCTATTTCGACATAACTAAAAATAAATATAACAAAATTCTAAATAATAATTTCCTAATTACGTAACTTCCAAAGGTAGGGTTACCTACTGCCTAACACACCAGCATTATAATTATGAACCATATCGTGACCGAAGCATGAGAACTGAGAAGCGTAAGCCAAAGTATATTAAAATAGCTGTAGCGTTAATGTGCCCGCAGTCCCGCACTCCGCACGTGCAAATACCAGGCAAGTGATTAACTCACCTTATAGAGACAAAGCGTTCATTGCGGTAAAATGAGACCCTCATGTCACAGTGTTTTGCAATGGACGATCCAAAATATCAACATTTGTGATGTCATCGATGTGGATGCGAAAATATTTTTTAAGGTAGCGAATGACGGTAATTAGGGCTTAATTAAAGTTTAATATAATTGGTATCTCTGAGAAGCAATGGTTTCACCAAAAAAAATTTACAAAGGAACCTATAATAAATAATATATAGAAGAACATGATGGGTACGTGCTTTGAAAAATAATCCTAATTTAGCGGCAGTGTCTTATTTATTAAGCGTAAGGTCACGGGTTCAAACAAGTCATTAAACAAAGTTCTAATTTTCTTTTACCGCTACGTACTTGTTGATTACTCACGAGGAATGTTTGTGGGTCGTTCTCATCTCTTACATCAATCACGAATGCTTATATGCGATTTTATATTATTTATAGTCGATGCTGGTGTCAAAGAGTACCTGTACCAATATTATCAATTATCACCCTGTTTTAAATATCATCACCATCGATTGTTTTACCGTGCTATTTATCAAAATCATTTAATAATTGATATTTTTTTACGTTCTGTCCATCTCGTAGGCTAATTCGTATGAGTTAAACGCATGACAGCTGTTTATTTTTAAAAATCGAATCTAATCAAATAAAAAAAATAATAATATTAACAAAAAATTAAAAAAGTTTCCTCATCTGATTTGAATCTTATAGTATCAAAATGTTACGTCACAATAATTTCTCATTACTGTCAGGTCTTACCTACTTTGCAACATGAAATTGCTAGAATATAATAAAACTAGTACTATTTTTCATATTCTATATTATCCACCTTGTAACCGACATAAACGGTTTTCTAATGAAAAAAATTAAATGTCAAGCGCTTAAACAAAACACGGCACATCTGCCTGAAAGTATGTATGTATTGCTTCGTTTTGCAGCTTGAAGCAAATGCCAGCCAATAATTGAAATTGAAAGCCAAGGCTCTACGAGTACGTTTAATTGTCTTTAATAGAATAACGACGTTATTAAGAGGATGTGTAACGACGTATTGGGCGACGCAAATACCTCGTATTTGTAGCGGTAACAATTCCCGAGCAGATGTACCATAACCATATTCGCCATATAAATTTCTACTAAAGTTTTATAGAGCCTAGTATTCCACACGGTTGGAATATTTGAGTGAATAACGTATTAGTTATCTGAATTCATCTGACTACTATATTAGTGGATATCTTTTATAATCATTAATTAGAAAATGATAATTATACGTACAAATGATTGAGAATGATTTTAAATTGTTGAATTCTCGATCTTTGTTTATTTTATCGGAATTTGCTTAACACAATTTCGCAAACCAACAAGTAAGGGAAATATTATAGGTATATCTCATATATTCGGATTTTAATGTGATATAATGTTTCTGAAGATAACTCCTAATTATTAATAACCCGTATTAATTAACTTGGATAAAAATAACTTTCTTAAAAATTTGTAACTTATACATGTTAAATATAAGATTCCTTTACAATTAGTAATTCAATTCGTATTGTGGTGTTTTTAAGTCTTCACCAAGCCTTATTTGATGCATTGTCAATCGATAATATGAAATGGCAAATATTTATACTTAATGTATGAGTTTATCAATAACACGTAATGCATACAGACATGTGCAATGTGCATACACCTAATAAGTCTTATTGAACTTTAGAAATTGTATATTATGCTGCACCTTGCCATCTTGGACGTTGTGGAACAAAGGAACAAAGTTTGACTATAAACGCGATAGTCGTAGGTACGAATACTCATTATATTATGATAAACTTTTTAATTCCCAACTTCTTGTAAGGAAAAGCACAGATAGCACAGCACAGGATCCCTACTACGTCCAAATATTGGGCTATTATATAACATTAACAAAAATTAAAAAATATATTAGATATTGTAATGCCTAGGAGACGAAAAGGCGAGATAAAAGTAAATAAATAAATCCAAAGTGCACCATTCTTTAACAGACGACTGCAATATAAAGCAATCACTGTTATCACAATCACGCTATACGGCGTGTTCTCATAAGTGAACAGTTACCAGCACAGCCGCCTACATCAGCTCCGCTATAAAAAGTTAAACATCGCCACGTGCGATCCGTTTTTTCTTCGACACGGTAACTTACTCGGTATCGGCCATATGCCACCGCGCGTGCCGTATTAAGGACACCTATATAGGGGATGCAACGATGCGTATATTTTCCATCTTTTAAACACGTAGCCTATATTAACTATATGTAGGTTTTTTTAATTAAACATGATGTTTATAGATTAAATAGGTTTTTCGCTGAGTTTTAATTTTCGATGCTTTCGATTTTACTCGTAACTCAACACTTAATGCCTCTACAAACAGCGGAAAGTGGGGAACGGAGTGCCTTAACACTAGGGTCCCAGGTTCCCTCTGCCTACTTTGCTATGTGCGGTACACATTTATCTTCTTCTTCCTGGCATTAATTCCGGCAATTACCAGGGTCTGCCTTCCTACTCAACCTACTCCACCTACTCCACTTTGCACGGTCTTTTGCGTCCTCGGTGGTAAAACTATTGACTATCATGTCCAAACATGGTACACATTTATATAATACTAATACTACATTTTTAAAAGAAAAAATAAAAGAAAATGCGAAACACCTTATCGCATTTCATCAATCTCTTCAAAGGTTAATTGCACCCATCACAATTTACGTAACATACGTTACTTTCACCGCACACTTGATCGGGTGCGGAAGTCCCAGCTCTGGTACCCACTGCCTACTACCTACTACCTACTAATGTCGATGCGTTGAATGGAACGCAACAGTGTATGTAATATGGACAGATGTTAGAGGACCGGTAAGCGACGAGAATGCGACAAAGGTATCCGAACGTTGTGTATACAGGGTGTTTAGAAATAAATTAATTTGTTTAATCTTATCATATGAAGTATGCTGGTTCTATGGTTATTGTATAATAAGGCTTTTTTTAATTTTACTAAAAGTTAAAAATAAAAATAAATCGTTTGAAGGCTTTATAAAATATTTTGAGGAAGATTACATTGTCACGTTAAGTTCACTATTCACATTCACACATGTAGGCAAATATATTTATCCCTTATATTCTATATACTTATAACATACTATATTAGTTTTCATATATTTTTCCCCACCAATTGTCATACCATTGGTTTAGACCATTTTTGCATAAACAATTATTTATTGTAATAACGTTATGAGGATAAACAACACTTTACTATGTAGAGCCACATAACAAGAGCAAATTTCTACATATTTTACTATGCTAATTAATTTGTAACGATTGCATGATTACTCATTGTTTGAAAGTTGCATACAGTTGTACGGACAGACAATAGATATGGGTGTTAGTATGGTAGTAAATCAATCGAAATGTAAGGTGACAAAATATGTGTTATAATTTATGTAGTATATAAGTAATATACAGAGGAAACCTAGTGTTAAGATATTACGATTCAAAACACTTCCGTTCCCCACTTTCCGCCAAATTCTAGAGACATTGGGTGTTCAGTAGCCAAAGAAAATGAAAGTATTAAATATTTTTTTTCCCCAAATGAGAATCA
Organism: Heliconius melpomene rosina; assembly: GCF_056956725.1. NCBI lineage: Eukaryota > Metazoa > Arthropoda > Insecta > Lepidoptera > Nymphalidae > Heliconius > Heliconius melpomene. The sequence continues at coordinate 13,339,608 of NC_140401.1, forward strand.
AACCCACAATCTATCGTGCTTACAGTCGCACGTATGTGCCCCTGTGCGACGACTGGTCTTAAACCGCCGCTTTTTAGGTTTTAAGATATGATTAATTTTCGTAATAACACCTATTCAAACATTTAAATTATGAATCGCTAAGTAACTCAAATTGACGCAAGTGGAATAATTTATTTAATAAAACACTTGATACAACTAAAATTATAAATTTGTTAAAATGATGACTAATGTATTATTTTATTTGGCATTTACCATATTTCCTACTTTAACAAACTTGAAACTCAACAAATTTTGCTTTAGGTGTTATTTGAGTTTATTTTATTTAATAAATTATTAGTTAATACTAAAACAAATGTACACTGGGCAAATTTGGAAGTATTTATGACTTTAAAATTTGTAATACCAATCACTTAAAATTAAATATCTTATAAAACCACGTACTACATTAACACCCTGTATATGTGTAACATCAAACAAGGGGTGATAAGGGGTCGCTGAGACCCTCGCGAAACGGAACTATCACACCTGGCTGTAACCATAGAGATGAAATCACTACACGACGGGATCGATATGATGTAACGGTTTTCTTTTGTTGATTTATGTGAGAAAAAAATATAACAATTACATAAGCTTCACGTTAAAGTAGAGTAGTAGAACTAAATGATTTATTAAAATATTTTCAAAATTTTAAGAATGGTCTTATGAATAGAATGTTAAAAATTTTTAAGCCTTTGGGGATTTGCATTTAAATAACTAATGTGTTAAAATTTTAACAATTATAATTTAAATTTAATAGGTCCTACCTATTAAATTTAAATTATAATTATTTATTTAAAAAAAGACAGAGTAATATAACTTCATTCATTGGTTTTGTATTTATTATCTGTATCAATCTGTAACAAAGTCGTTACGTTATTACAAATTGATATTTTTTCCAACAGTAAATAATGTTTATTTTAAAATCCTTCATTAAATTCTATCAGAAAGACACAATATTCATATACCTACATAATTTCACAGATAACATTGATATAATTTGTTTACAAATTAAAATTTCAAAATGACCGACCACGTGTGAAGGGCGCGTGCGGTACCCAAGCGTGGCGTATGGGCCGTGGCAGACGAGCAGATGACACGCGACCGTTAGGCCAGCTGCATTAAGTTTTTACTCCATTTCACATCTATAGTAATGGCAATATGTGTGCAGGAATAATATAGCTTATATTTACTTATTTGGTTCAATTTAACAGATATAAAATATTAATGACCAAGATCTTTGCCCTACTGTCATTTATATAAGGACATTGTCTTTATTAAATAAAAAAACAAGTTCCTTTAATTAAAAAAAATATTTCGTTCATAATATGAAATTTAAATAGGTACATGAGTTAAAATTAGCACAAATACAATTGGCATCTTATAAATTTGTGAAAGACAAACATAGTAGACATATTTAATTAAGTAGATCGGTAGTGTTGTTTATTTTACCTTTTAGTCCATATTTCAGTTAAGTCAGGTGTACATACCTTACCTTATAAGGCGTACAATGTGCAGATGGCTGTACGTTCAATTTTATAATAAAAGAAAAATGTGTTTTGCCATAATTAAAACTAAATGAATGGCAAAAACAATGTGTTTTTTTTTGTTAGGTACGATGGCGCTGACCCCTGCAAGGACAACTTATTTAATTATCATGAAACTTGCAAAAACAATTCCTTTTTTTCTTGGATGTGGCACTTAAGTTTTACAAGATCATTGCGTATTGCAAGTTCATATTATCAAAAAGCCGAATTTCTTAAGAACATAATTTATTGAACATCCCATCCCTAATTCCTTAAAAATTAGAATACACATTAAAAAAGTATTATGACTGACATTTCTCGTAAGACGTGTTTATTCGTCACGTCACGGACGCGTCACTAGTGAAGCGCGGCAAATGTTCCATATCTCTAATTTGGTCATGCTTTCGCTTCACGATCATTACTATTTAATATTTATGTGTACGTTTGCTCTGATTCGTGATTAAATTAAAACAAAAAAAGCTGAATCATAATAGAAATATCGTTTTGCTCACTTCTCGGAAGCGGCTCTGGATCTGGAAGATTATTTACGTCAATACAAAGTATAACATAGTAGGTAATATCTTAAAAATATATTTAGGTATATTATTAGATAATTGATATTTTGCTAGCGTATAGGTACGTAGGTCTTGGGTTGAAATCCCGAAATCAATGATATTCAAGACGTTACATAAAAAAATATAAAAAAATTGTAAAAAATATTATCACAGCTAATATATAAGGGGCAATGTCACAAAGAGACGATAGGGTGATAGAGGCACTGATCCAAAAACTTAAGGAAGGCGTTCTGCATAAGCCAGGCCAAATCTAAAATTCCACACCTATATACATAATAATTATACAAAAGACTATAATAATTATACAAAAGACTCTAATAATTATAATTTTTATTCTAATAATTTCTCTAATAATTATAATATATTTTTAAAATTAAAAAAAAAAAAAAAAAAAAAATTGTCGGTAGGGGTCTCATCCAACCCCTCTAGTATAAGCTCTAGATATAAGTACAGTTTAAATTGTCCCAAAATTAAGTACGCCACATTAAAAGAACTTTCTTAAAATAAAAAAAGGCACGGGCAACTATGAGCCCGTGGATGTAGTTTTTTAAAATAAAAAAAAAAAAAAAAAAAAAAAGCTAATATATTTAAAAAACATTCAATTTGAATAAAAACATATAATTATCTACTTTACATAAGTAATATTATTCAAGTATATTAGTAAAAGCATAAATCCAGTAAATTACGTTTACTATAGTTAACAATTCAGTTTAAAACATGGCGGAATCACCTTAAATTCAATGTCGCTTAAAGCTAGCATTGTTAGCATTGAAGCATATCTAAATGTACCAGGAGACAGCGGAGGAAGTCGGCAAGGGCCCATCAGAAGGTCAAAGACACTAAGATAAAATTCTTTGTATGTTTTTGAAATAGTCTTTCTTATCGTATCTTTTATATAATTTTATTTTCAAGCGCTTTCTGTTTTGTGAGATAAATAAGGAGAGAAGAGTATTACTCCGTTCTCCACATTCTGGATCGAGTACTGTAATTGCCGACACATTTATTACTTGCAATTGCAATACGAGGAAATAAACAAAAGATTTTGTTTTGAAATATAAGTAATGCGAAAATACCCAAAAGTAAATTTTAATTTATATAAAATACTAGCGACCCGCTCGCGGTTTCACCCGCGCGAACTATGTTATTATTAATTTCTGTCTCCATGACTACGTCCTAGTGACGTCTATGCAAAATTTGAAACTCCTAGCATTTGTAGTAACGAAGTTTCATACAAACTTTCAACCCCAAAAACAACCCCTTAGAAGTCGAATATTGCAAATTCCCGTCTTAGCGAGCACCTACGTCCTGTAAGTAACTGCTATGCAAAATTTGAGATTTCTAGCACATGTAGTTTCTGAGATTTCGTGATGAGTGAGTGACCTTTCGATTTTATATATATAGATATATTATAAATTAAATATTTTCGTTTTCTAACTCTAGTAAGCAGCGGTGTTGAACTCCACGGAATTTCTTAACAGTAGGTTCCCTTTGCCTACCCTGTTATGTGCGGGCAACAGCGTGAAAACAAAAAAAAATAATTGTATTAAAAAAAAAAACAACAAAACAGACAATAAAAAAAGTGATATTACTCAAGTTGTAATAAAATATATGATATAACGGATTTCCCCATCGGTTATCCCGCATCCCTCATAAACATGGTATGTTAACGTGACTCGCGGGTTTTCTAAAAAATAGAAACGATAGTACAATTTCTTTTATGTAATATTTTTTTTCACTCTATAACACAAACCAACCTATATGACGGCGTTAAGTTCCGACAATCGACGAATCGACGCAATAAAAAAAAGTAAGTTATAAAAAAACAAATTTATAATACGAGATGCTTACACAAAAAATACTTACCATCTACAGTTTATAGTAGAATAACTATTCTCGAAGATATATAGCAATTCTTAACTTAATTAATTACAACCAACCTTTATATAATAAAATATATTTTTTTTCAATATATCAATGCAGTTAGTTCAATTACAATAAATGTCATTATTTAATCGCTTTTAACTCTCTAGCCAGCAATGAATAAAACGGTACAAACTTTTCTTTGACTTTTCTGTAACCATATAAAGCTTTTCTCATGAAACTTGCCCACTCCATATGCATTGCGAGAGGCGATTAAGACAATTATCACAGCCGTAGTATGACGCCATAAACCTAGAGTTAATTCTTTAAAATATTTCTTAGTAATTACCAGTCGTTAGTACGCATTAGTCAGGACTAGATTGACATTTTGCGTAACTCTGCTCAGTTAATATGCTGTAAATATTTTGATATAAAGAAAAAATTGAAAAGGAATTGTGATGTGGAGAGAGACATGGCACAATAATTGTGAGTCAAACGTACTTACGGATTTTTTGTTGTCTTTTTAGTTTCGCTGTTTATTCTTTATTTAGTCCTTGCTAGGCAGAGGCCTAGTGTTAAAGCACTCTCTCAATCTCCACTCCGTTTTATTATCTTAGATAATGTTGAAGATAGGTTCTGCAACCCAATTTTTTCTGCAAATAAATTGCTGTAAAGTGGTAAGCCGTAGTATAAAATTCCAGGTTTTTCTCATAACCATATTCTCATACATAGAGAAAATTAATTATAAATTACCAATGACTCCAATATAGCGATTTAAAAGCATTCATAATAATCTAAATGACTTTTAATTAAGGTATTAACAAGAAAACGATTAAAGATTATCTATATATACAGAAGGATAATGTAAATATCTAACTTTTACCATTTGCACAAATATTTTAGTATACGGTTACCAAACAATATGTTGGATTATTGCAAAAGAATAATTGTTTTCGTGCATTTTAGCAAAATTATCGCAATTAAATCGACATAAGGCCAAACCTGTTGTTTAGTGTAGAAATTTTTGTAATATATTAAAAGGCGTAGACAATTGCCTTAATTTGATTTTAAAGTATGACGTAATTTTTAATATGTATGTAATTTCATACCTGAAACATCATTCGGCTAAGATTATGAGACCTATTGATGCATAATACTGACACAATAGGACTTTTTTTAAAAATATAAAATATTTTCCATATAAGGGTCCAGGCAATCGATGGCTAAGGCTCCATTAGGAATCGAATTCATAAGAATCTGTGAATGTGCAATTAAATACAGGTAGTATTTGATTGCACACTGTATTGAAATACATTTAATTTAGATATTCAAATGTTGTACTATGGAATTAAGGTGAACCCTTCTGTTTTATGTAAATGAATAGATATATCATTAATATCGATTACCTTTACCAATAAGTAACACACAATGTGCTACTGTCGTGATTCATATCTTGACTCACTGACCGCAAATCTTTGTTGACTTGCTTGTACGAGTATAGCTGAAAGAATCATTAGTGATCTTAGATAGAATATGAATAGTAAACATTACCGTATCGCAGTGGTACAAGCGTGCGGCTATAAACGCTACAGGAAGTGGGTTCGATCCCAAATGACATTGATGTGGGGAAATCTCTATGTGAACTGGAGAAAACGGAGAGTTGCAGATGACCACTACTGCAAAATATAAGAAAATACTAAGGTTCAATGTATGGAAGTCGTTCACAAAAGACCAGAAGAAAATAAGGGGTCGAAATCACAGTCATTGTGCTAACTTCTTACAGCCCTTGCTTTTTGTACAATAGAATTTACAACCGCTGTAAACATCTGCTTGCAATATGTGTTATATTACTACTTATATTTACTTCTAACTTGTTTATTTTATTATTATTAATATATATATTAACTATTAGGGCCGTAGTGGCGCGGTAGGACAGCGTCTGACTGTAAAAACAATAGTTTTTGGTTCGACTCTCACTTAGAAAAATGGCCTACAAACAATATTTTCGTTTTAGTTCTCTCACAGACGAAGTGCAGCGTTAAGTTTCGCATCACACAAATATCTTGAAAATTGGGCGGAATGTGCGGGACGAAGTGTCTTAGCATTAAGTTCTCTTTGTTCTTTGCTTTAAGGGAAACTTCCTATTAGTTAATAAGAACTTAAATTTTGTTAGTATTTCAAAGAATATAGCCGATACGCATCACGTACTTCAACCTAACTATAATGGACCAAGAAATTACGTCATTTAACTCGTTCATTACACCCGTCGCCTTTAATTTTCCCACGTCATTTACCTAACTCTTTGTTTTTTTTTGTTCACAGAATGTCGAATTTTCAACGAACAAGAAGCAAGGTCTGGTGGGGTGACGCACCGCCAAATATTGGCAGTCCTGTGGCACAAGCCGAGTGGAACCAAAACAATCGACGCGAGGATCAAGAGTGGGAACCCCAGCTGCCACATTGGATAGCGAATCAACCCGAACAAAGGAATAATAGCCACGATAATTTAGCGAGGGTAAACAATATACAGAACCAATGGCCTCTACGCCACGGCAGCCCTGGCAGTCACAAAAGTCAAGATTCTGGCTTTTCTGATTCGGATAGTTCCCCACCGACATCCCAGTATTATTCTTCCCCAGATAATAGCAATGATAACAACAAATCGACAAATAGCAGCGATTCAAATAATAATGAGAATGTAACAGTTAAACAATCTAATGATTCGCAAAACCCTTTACAAAGTAATGATGTTGTTGATAGTTCAATAACTTCAGATAAAGTTAGCACCGGTGTACCTACACCAAGACCTCGTTTGAGGAGCAGTAGCGTAATTCAAACACCTTACGATTTACAAAAGTATTGTGAAATTCACAATGATGAAGAACATTTAGAATTATTAAAAGACAAAGAAAACGATAACGATAGTAATGTAGGTGGCAAATATCCCACTCCTAAAAATGTGAATAACGATAAATCTCCCAGAGACAAAGTAAATAAAACTATGAATAAATCTTTAACCTCGAAAATAAATAATAACACAAATAATAAAACATTTGAATCTAGCCACAACAATTTAAGTAACAAAGAAAACTCTCCAAATACAAGTGCAATAGCAACAGACACCAAAGATATATCAGTTAAAAACTTAAATATTTTAAGTCCATCCAAAAAATATCCAATTAAGAAATTTGTCTCGAGCACCGACAGTGACAGTACTAAAACAAGTAAGGTAGCTACTGTTAAGGATTTAGAAACTAGTAAAAATAAATCAGATGACAGTGTTGAATATATAAAATTATCACATAATAATGAAATCGCAGTTAATAATCAACCTAGAGTTCGAACACCCATTACAAATGTGTCCTATGTACCTACCGAAAGAATCACTACAGCAAAACCAGAATACAAGCGAAGTATATCTAATGAAGATAATATTCCAATTTCGACTACTCCCAAATTTCAAAGAAACAGATTAAATCAATCGCTTAATTTTGAAGGACAACGATTAGACCAACAAATATTGGATATTCATGAAGGCTATCATTCACTGGGATATATAGAGGAGGATGAACTGCCCAAAATAGAAATTCAACCGAAAGAAAAAATGCATAAACCAACTAAGGCCTTATTAGGTAAAAATATTATGGACAGCTTACACTTAAAACCATCAAAGAAAGTTGGTCCTAAGGCTAAACATCGATCTGCTACAAAAGAAAAAAAGGAACCATTTAAATTATTCGGTTCCAAGAAGGAAAAGCCTGGTGTGGTCGACACCAAAGCAGGAGGAATTTTAAACGGCAGTCGAGTACCATCTCTAGGTCTGCCGAGAACATGTGAACAGAATTCCTGGGTTATTGTTGGTTATCCAAAGGATCAAGAAATGTTAATACCTAATTATAATGAAAGGCTCGTTGCAACTGACAGCGATGCCAACCTGAAAAGCAAAGATAAGGTTACAACGAATGATAATTTTGACAAAAATAGGCTAACTCCCCCACCGCAATTCCAAGACAAACAAAAAATTCCTTATGACACAGACTCAAAAACTAATAAGGATTTGACACACGACTCTAAAAGAGAAAAATTAAAAGAGCGTGAGTTTACTTTCATGGATGTTCAGTTAGATCTAGCATGTACCTCAACGCCAAAAATGCTTGCACCTCATGAATTTGCAAATGGTGCACAGAGTAGCAATAAGAAAACACCTAGACGAGTTAATTTATTAGAAAACTTTAATAGCGGGTAATTTTTTTTTACAATATTTTTCTTAGGACATTCTGTAATTTGAAAGAAGAAAATTTCCTATTTTTTTAAATTTTTTTGCTTCTTTATGTTAAAATTTCTACCAATTTTTTTAAAGATAAATCAGCTCTCCATAAAATGCTCACTTAAAATAATAAATATTGAAAGAAAATTTTATATTCTTTTTGTCATGAATAACGAAATCAACACTGAAAAAAATATTTAAAAAATACAGTTTTACTAAATATCTTAAAACTATTCCAATAATCGTAGTCGTAGAATAGAATCGTATAGTCGTAGATGTAAAGAAAAAAAATGTAATAGGCTTCCTCATTTCAGATTAGTACTAAACAATCAAGATGAATTATTGTATAGAGAAAGGAGTATAGATCAAACGACATTAGAGCGATTATGTGAAAGGAAACCAGAACCTGTACAATATTGGCTTTGCGATTTGGTCAGTTCGTGTGAAAATGAATGTATGACGACATTGCAAAGTAAGCCTTTGGGAGCGGAGATGAAGGCAATGGTCTCCGCCAGTTCCGCTACCATCACCGGAAATATAAAAAAGGTTCAAACACACGGACAAATTATTGTACATCAATACAGTGATGTTATTAGGTAATTAATTCGATTTGTACTTTAAGTTTCATGTCAATTTAGTGTTTTTAGACAATCAATTCAATTTTTTTGTTTTTCAAGTACACATGAAGTCTTAATTAAATATCTTGTACATTAAACTTTGCAAAATATGAAACTAGACCTTCTTTTCAATATCTGTTTGCTTTAAAAAATAAATAACATTTCATTCAGTATAAGTAGATACTAAGTTAAAATGAATATTTCAGGCAAATGGAAACAAAGAAAAACAGCGAAGAGCAAATTTGTCTTTTAGTAGCTAACATAAATGAATTCGTCCTCGCACACAGTATAACTCTAAACACAAAACCTCCCGGAGAAACCCCGGAACGGTGGAACAAAATAAAAATATCCCTACAAATGTATCTACAGAAGTTAATAGATATCGGCGAAGACGTTAAAGTGGAATTAAACGAAAGTAAACCGGAATGGAGTCTTGTACACAAACATTTGGATACACTGATTGAAATATTTTTGGAAACTACTAAAGCAGTGCTAGTTCAACAAATGAAGGTTGGTACAAAATTATCTTATAACTCATTTTTTTATACTACACTCTAAATATTATAAGATTTAAGAAATAAACTTCCGCACTGTCTAGCTTCTCGGCAATGGTACAAAATATTTCCTTATAAAATTTACTTCTAATAGTAATCACTTAATTTGACTAATTGATAGTGTCCAAAGAGAATGTGATATTTGAATAATTACGATACAATCGCAATAATTAACATAAACACGAGGTTACTTAACAAAGCTTCGACAGAATCATATGCAAAGTGAGAAGACCTATATACTAAGCGATATCTATATAGACTTGAAGAGCTACTATTATTATGTAAAATATTTAAACTTAATTTTCATTTAACTTATGACAAACAGTTGTAAAATACTTATTTTTTGAAGTTAGAATTTATAGTCTTTTGTTAGAACTAAACAAAAAAAAACTATGAAACATTATAATTGTATTGTTGCGCTTATTTTTTTAAAATGTAATTTTACAATACCTAGAAATATAATTATTATAAATAATTTAATAACAAAATCAATTACTTCCAGACACTCGTTTCAATAATAGAAGAGCCGCCATCAGATTTAATACTAAAAAGCACATTAACATCGATAGGCCACTTAGCGATGTTAACGGAAAATACTGACAGTTCTTTACACGAAAAATGCGAGAAAATTATGAAAAGTATAACAGATCTGCCTTTTGTTGATTGTGGAGTTCCTAGAGCCTTACTAACGGCTATTATTGAAACTAAGAAAAGTTCAATTAAGGCATTGTCTTTGAGAGCGTTGGCGACAGTGTGCGTGACTGGTGACGCTGTCAAACAGTTCGAAGAGGTAAGCATTCATAATTTACATGAGAAATCAATAGAAATAAAACAACCTTTTTTTTACAATCTTCAAGAAATTGTGATGTTTTTACATAGAAAAAATATTAATTTATAATTTAGTAGCAATGTTTATTAATAATTTTAAATAATATTATGCAACTAAAGAAAACCTGTCAGTCACTATACAATTACATTATATGTTGACTGGTTACTCTACAAAACATTGTCATTAGATAATGCTTTGGAAGTCCAGTTATTGTAATATATCAAGAATTATATTCATATCTATAGTTTACAAAACATACCAATACCTAATAATTTCTTATTAATTTCCAATAATCCTTTATTTTTATTATTATTTAGTTATTCAAAGTGATTAGTGTCCAATATCTTAATAATTCAATGTTAATTATTTTTTCAATGTTTTTAATATAGATGAATGATGAATACAGGACTCTTAAAAGAAACTATGTAGCAATGGTTGACTTTCGAACTATTAAGAAAACATATTGCCGGGATATAATATTTTTAATCAGTTCTAAAAATCACATTATTCATAAATATTATTAATTAACAGATAAAAAGATAACATTAAATAATTTCATCGTTTTGCTAATACATAACCTTTAAAATATTGATTATATGACGACCATGAGCTTAAAAATGTTATGTCTGAATTTTTATAAAATGTTATCGGAGAAAACACCTTGAAAGAACTAGTTACTTCGTATAAGTGTGTCAGTATAGTTATTTAATTTACACAAATATTTTATTTACACGATTTATTATATTATTTATCACATAATATTATGAGTGTGAAGTCAGAACTTTGTCGAACTAAGAACTAACTTTCAAGGTTTCAACCGTTCAAAGTTCAAATGAATGTAATAAAATACATATTAAAATATTACCCAGGAGTTAACGCTAATATAAAAAAATACTATTTTTATATGTCCCTGCCCTTATATTATTTTTAAAAAATATAAATACTGGTTTTTCGTAGGGCGGTGGCATAGAAATCCTCTCAGACATACTATCAGATAAATCGAACCCGGAACCGCAGATGAGGGAGGCTATTACCGTGCTGACTCAGATCACGGCGCCCTGGCTCCGCGGCCACTACGACCTCACCCAATTGCATCTGTACTTAAATTGTATTGTTGATAACGTTACTGGTAAGTGAACATTTTAGCGTTAAATATATTTATAAGAACTTCACGCTTTATCCCGCAAAAGAGCTGGATAGGGATACTTACAAACTGCCGGGTGCCTGAACTCGACGCCACGTCTTATCGTGACAGAATGTGGAACTAAAAATAATTATTTGTGTGTAGTGAGAATCGAACTCACAACCATTGCACTTATATTAGGACGTTGGCCTTAGGACTTAATGGTCTTAAAACTCAATAATATTATCAATTGTTAGATAGAAACATGATAGGTGTGAATTCAAACCTACTTGCTGAATTATATATTTATTATATTTATTATAATATGAAAATAATTAATCTAAATATTTCACTAGAGAATAGAAATGTGTATGAATGTGTGGAAATAAAAAAAATGCAATTCATAAAAAAATATACAATTGTTTTCTGCATCGTGTCCTTTTATTCAAAAACATGTTGAACAATTAATAATGTTCATTGTAAAAATCAATTATAAACCAACCGTGACTAATTGTAAACAATAGCTCCCGAGTTGTAAATGCAATGCTGAATATTTTAAACATTATACATAACATTCCAAGAATTTTACGTTATCTAAGAGAAACATTTGGGACGCGCCACCTTCCGGTCGATAGAAGTACTAGAGATAGTGGCATCTGTTGTCGAATAGCTTAAGCTAATCTTTTCAGATACAATAGAAATGTATTTAATAAAAATTGTCATGAAAATTAAAATTGTGAGAATTATTATAATTTGGACTTTAAGTAAATTTTAAAATTAAACAATTAAGATTGCTCATAATATGAGACTAATATCATTTATATATCTATTCTTGAGGAGCTTAAAGAAACAAAGGTCAGAGGAATACTAGTGTATATAGTTTAGGAATTTGAGATAAAGCGAATTCAATCCGGAACTCAACGCCGCACCAGGCAGGCGGGGAAATAAACATAATTTTAATATTTCCACGAGTTGGGAATTTGAAGCCACAAACATCACATTTAGTGTGCAACGCTGTCCCACTGACGTGACTCCCGTGACGGTCACTGCTACATTTTTTATATACAACTAATAAATAAAATATTTTTTCCAGATATTCTATCTCGAACGGAATGCTGCCAATTGCTCTTACTTTGTACTGCGTGTCTTGTTAATTTAGTACGAGAATTAGAATTAGAAAAGAAAGAGGATGATAAAAATGATTCAGATATTATAGATGTTTTGAACAAACATAAAACTGTTGAACGTCTGCTGGACGCGGTAAAGCGCCGTGGACCCAATATATCTGTGTTCTTACAGGTAAGTTTGTTTTTTACATGAATTTTTGTTTTAAGGTTCATTTATTTAATTTTAAAAGTTCCACATTCTTTATTTAAATTATATATTAACTTTTAATAGAATCTCTCAGAATACTTACTGCATTTTTTTATGAAAATGCCATGAAAATTCTGAAGCCTGTTTCATAAATATACAAAATCTCCATAGGAACAAACAGCGTCCCTCCTCACATCTCTATCGCGTGTATCACGCGGCGTGTTAAACGTATCCCGCATTCCCGCAGCCAGCGTGGCGCTAGTGTGCTTTACCCGTGCGGGTTTGATGCCAACACGCGCGGCTGAAGCGAGAGCGTTTCATAGGTTGCATTGTCACGCTGCTGAGGGTATATCTAGGTAGGTAACTCTTTAGTATTTATTGTTGTTATAATTGCGTATTGAAATAATAAGCGATATAGTGTCCATAATGTTTATCTTTAAATAAATCTCATAGTTATGAAACTATACGAGAACGTCGTGGCATTCGTGAATTATTTCCTTGCTCTGTCTCCAAACGCGCAATGTCTCGAAAATTCAGAGGAATGGGGAATGAAGTGTTAAACACTGGTTACCCTCATATATGAGGGTTACAGCGTGAAGCCAAAAAAGCTGTTTCAAATAAAAGCAGTACAAAATCACTTAGAAATTAAATTAATTAATATATTTTAATTAAATTTTCAATCAATCATCTCTATATTTATTCTCATTTACCATTTAATTATTGAATCAACTCTTATCCATTCTATTTATTCTGTTTTAATTTGCAGACTAGCAGTTGTCCCCGACGTCGCCCATCAGATAGTCCAACTGGAGGGCATTCCTCATCTTACTCGCCTGGTTAGGATGCAGAGAACGCGCCCCCATACTGACGTCAACCCCGACCAAACACTCATACACTGTTTGAAAGCACTAAGAACTTTATACAAACATCATCCTGAAGCTTTCTCCGATACTAAAGATGTTGAAGATATGGTCAGACCACACTTAATGGAGTCCCTAATGCTGTTTTCAGCTAAACAAGAAAGCTATGTATAAAAAATTGTTATGTGAAGCGACCTTTAAATTTCTTATAAATTTGGCTGGTTTATTAAAAGAACAATGTTAATTATGCATAAGAATTGTTTTTGTGAAACAATTTATATACTTTTTACTCTAATTCCGGTCTTGTTATTTGATGGACTTTGTAAGTTATCTTCTATATGCAATGTTAATAAAATATATAAAAGCAATGAACTTTTTTAAAAAATTAAGTAAGACACGAAAATTTAAATTATAATTTCTATAGAACAAAATAAAATGAAACTGTTATTTTAGGTAGACGTTTTCCTATAAGAACTATCATTTGATAGATCTTTTTAGGATAACAACACGATAACATTCCAAAGACTTAATTTATATAATACATTAACTTTTAAATTGTAAACAACAAGTGAGATAAGTATTTAAATGTTCCAGTTATTACTTATATATGTAATATTTATATCTCAATATAATTGTAATGACAACTGAAATTATTTCACGCTACTAACATTTCATATATTTTAGTAATTAACTTTAACTAGTAAAGTAACTAGTAATTAGTTAAATATAACTTGTAAATAAAACAAATTATTCTAAGATTATTCCCAAAAAAAAATTACACGAAAATTTTTAATTATAATTTGGCATATTATTAAAAATTATAAATTATTGTAAAAGAACTGTAATAAGTTAATAGTTATATATACATGATGGTTGCATATTCGATTCAACTTGTAGGAATGTTTATATTTAAAAATGTGCCTGTTTTCTTTATCATACATTTAATAAAATAATAGGAAAATAGTCATAAACATTGTAATCATTTTTTTCAGTCCATATTATCTGTGCTTATATCATTAAGTTATTAGTTGCCATATTTAGGCTAGTCTTATAGTAAACTATACTTTAAATAAGTTACTTTACTGATCCACTTTTAATAAAACTTTCAGCACATTTAAATATATATTGTGTATATAGCTTTATTAAATAATATAATTAAACACACAGTAGTTTGTTTTGTTTTAATAAAGTATATTGTATATTATCTTGTTTTTTATTTATTATATATTATTTACATATAAAGATAGAAAAATAAAGATAGATGGACATTTCACTGTATATAACTGTCAGTAAAAAAGATACATGTTTATAAATTCACTCCCCACAAATTAATACCAAAAATTGGTAGTAGTAGAACAATTGGACATAAAAACTTAAACTGTTAACCTCAATAACATTCCATTTTTTTTCATATATCTATAGTTTTAAGCACAGATTAATTGTTTAAAGAGAACTTAATTAATTTTAGGAATAGATACAAAAATACTAAAAAAAAATCTGCAAAGTCTTTAAGAAGTAATAGTATATGAACACTTATTTAGTTCATTAACCATATGTTTGTTTAACATTTTTGGAATGAACTATATCTACTGTAGTCTCGTGACATTGTCTTAAATCTAAATCATATACTCCTAAGCAAAACTTGTTTTCTGGTGCTTTATAGAAGTCTAGACCTCTACCTATTTTGATTATCCAACCAGTGCTTAATCTGAAAATATAATGAAACAACTATTTAAAAAAAATGTTAAAAATGAAATGATATTGGATTCTTATGGATTGGATCCGCATTGCTAAATGGCCAAACACATAAGAAAAAAGACTTCAAACTGTATCTTGCTTATAGTATCGCAGGATAAGCTGAGGGACTTAAGACACTCCATTCCCCATACACCTAATAACAATAATTAATCAAAAGATATTGAAAATTATATATAAATACAGTTTTCAATACTTTTTTGATTAATTATTAATTAAGTCATTCTTTTTCTAATACATAAGATTTCTGCATAACTTCAAAAGTACTTGAATAATTATGAATCATATATAAGGAGTGCCAAAAGTACTTGAATAATAGTTTAGGTTATAATTATACCATGCGAATTAAATAAATAGATAAAGAAGACAATACCACCACTCAACATAAAATGTCTCAAATTCATCTCTACCCTGCTTCATACGCAAGGCAAAATATGAGGTTAATAAACTACTAAAAAAATTACACAGTGACACAGCAAGTTGCTGTATATGCGATGGGGCTGTGAGATTTCACCTCTGAGTAATACATTTATTCATTTCCTCGCTTTGGTAAGACAAAGCTATAGATTGAATGCCACCAACAACAATCAATTATATGACTTACGTTATTTGCCTATCATGTAAAGTATCAGAATATTTCACAACCAATTGTACATTATATTTGAGTAGATCATTCTGTAAATATGTGAACCACTCCCATTGATCGTTCTCAGATTTAGCATCTCTTGTTGTTAACAATTCTATGTGTTGTAAGTTTTCACATGACTTTACTAATAATTCACATAGCCGGAGAAAGTTTTGACACTGAAAGAATAAACAGTAATGAAATTAATATGTATTTTTTTTATATTATAAAGATATAATTGATACCTCAAAACACCAATTAACACATATATATATTAAAACAATAATTTTAATTATTTAAAAATATCTAGGGCAGGCATGTTAATTATCTAAATTTTGGTCAACCAAGACTACTTTCCACGATTTGATTGACTTGTTATTTGTTACCTACACTCAATGTAATAAATAAAACATAACACATAATTGAAAATGCCATATATATAAGTATGCCATGTATATATATAAGTTAACCAAAGAATAATGATAGACCATTAAATCATTTCATAATTTTTAGTGTCTTGTGTGTTTATTTGTATGTAGTATGTTCCTATATCTCATTAAAAATATAATGATATATATATATATATACATTTGGTATTCCATTTCTTATGGATTAAAATAATGTGTTATCAAGAAATTTACTGAACAATTTTCTGTAACTGTGGTCCCCTTTCTCTTACTTTTATATCTTACATACAATTGGTAATCTGACATTTGTAGGTTTGAGTCCAAGGAAATAAATTAATATCATTTCTTCTGTCCCTAGTAACAAACAAGGTTAGACATTGAGTTCTTCTTCTTCTTTAAAAAATTGGAGGAACAGCGTCTTAAAACTAGGTTCCCTCTGCCTACTCTGCTATATGGACATGCTAGAGAAACAGTGTGAAGTAAAAGAAAGATTAACTAGAACAATATACAAACCTGATGAAAACTTCTTATATAAGGGTCCTCAACCTGTACATATTGTATGTCATTATCAAGAAATCTACCAAACAATGATTTGTAACTATGACCAGTTGAATTGTTTTCTATATGCACCTGTTCATGGAACTTTCCTGCTTCTTTTTCACTTAAAACAAGTTTTTTTATAGCCTCTGCTCTTTTCATATATTCTTCAATTTTTTTACGTAGATAGCTCTTTGTAGATTCATCAGTTTCACCTGAAAAAGAAAATTACATTACTTTATCAAAATTATTATTAATTATTATCAAAATTATCTATAATTATAATTCCATAAGTTAAAATGAATTATAAAATATATTTAACAACTTAGCGTAAAATAAGTATGGGAAAGTAAGTTATTATATAAAAACCTTTAATCTTATCCACTAATATTTGCAAGCCTTCTTGATAACATACAAGGGCTTCTGTATACCTCTTCTTGGTATCTAATTCAACACCTCGTTTGAGAATGTTTATCGCAGCGCTTTGAATATTCATGATTGTCTCTTTATTGAAAACTAATAGCTTTTATTTACCGTGAACAAAAGGACATATAAATTGATTACATGTTAGTTTAAAAGCACTAAGTTAACACTGATATATTAGATTAGACAGAATAACAAATACATCACAAGTTATTAGTTATGACAAAATATATATTGAATAACATTTATAAGTTCTGCAATTGAAAACAAAAGGTGAAAAACTGATTCAAGAAATGTCAGATTGCATTTACGGGAAAGAACCTTTTAGGTGGTCACTGAAAGGAACGGTTTTCAACGGCTAGAATATTAATCAAATAATATTTGGCATTAATAAAATAATGTTTCGAGTAGAAAATCTAAGTACACATATTTCAAAATTATATAAGTACAAAAATCATTGAATTACTATTAAATAATTATGTGAATAGTGAAATAAAATAGCTTCATTATTTTGAATTTCTACTATACTGAAGTGCTAATAACTAATTTATTTTAATAATACAGTATTAATTTAATGTAATTTATAAAATAGTTATATAATAACGGTCTCTACAAATGCGTCTACATCTATTTGGCATATAACTGTCAATAATTGTCAAAAATTGTAAACAAATGAACATGTGGGAAATGTGATTGCGGCTCCAGTGCTTAGTTATTACTTATCAATAATATAATTAGACATGAGTAAAATATAAAGAACTAAACATTGTATATTGTAATATAACATATTTTAAAGATGTCTCATCAACTAGGACGAGTCGTCTCGCAAATTCTTCAAAGATATTACGGTGAAATAGTGCAGAAAGTTGGCGATGATTTATTTATCTACGGAAGCAAGCCAATTAATATGATAGTTAAAACTACAGGTCTTCCGCGCACACAAGTATTTATTACATATTTGAAATTTATTAAAATAAAGTCTAGTTGGAGGCTGTCGTGGTGCAGGGGACAAGCGTTTGACTACAAACACGACTGTTTTGAGTTAAATTTCCACTCGGGAAAATGTATAATTTATTTGTATTAATTTTTTTCTGTATTAAGGCAAAGCGCAGCGTTAAGTTCCACTACTCATCACGCAATGCATCAAAAAATCGACGGAAAGTAGAAAACGGCGTGTCTTAACACTTTTATCCTGCTGCCCATCCCGCTATATATGAGATACACCATGAAGCTAAAAAAATACATAAAATAATGTGATCTGATTGGACCTTTATTATTTTACTATAAGATACTTTGTTTTCAGGTAATAGAAAGCTTAAGGACTTTACTGAAGTTTGATTTAGCAAGTTTTGAAGCTACTAATGTCATTGTAGACTATAAACTGAATCCTGATAATATAATGTTACTCATAAGATATCCTAGGTAACAAAAAGTTATTACAATAAATAAATTAATAATAATTTCATATTATGTTCAAGTTACTATTGAATAAAAATTGAAATTTTTACATCATATTAAAGTGTTATTCACATAAAGGAAAGATAAATGGTTTAGAAATATAAAAATTAGAAATAGCTGAACTTGCACCCACAATTCAACCAATCAACTTCTGACTGATCAAGATTTATTCTTTGATAGTTTTTAAAAAAATTGTATTCAAGTACCATTAAAATTATTAAATTTTCTAGAATTTCAAAAAACTACAATTGTATATTATCTCTTTATTTATTTTAGATATCTATTGCAAATGAAAAGTAAGTATGGAAGTGAAGCTGAGATGATAATAGAGGAACTGCTCCAACAAGCCTCTTGTACTACTACTGTGTTATTAGTTACTGTGATGAACAAATACAAAGATGACAAGGTAATATTTCATATTTTTTATTATGTAGGGAGGTTGTGATGCAGAGGCACCAATCAGGGGAATTAATTATTGAATATTTGTTTTAACTTGCTCTATTAAAATGTGGAGTTATCTCACATTAATTAATATATCAAAAATTCAGGGGTAAGTGAGGACTAGAGTGTGTTAACAAAAAATTGTAATAAAAGGAATACATGTTATATTTATTTTTATTTTTAAATTAAATATTCAATAAATTATAAAGTTTAATTAAAATTTGTTCACATAAATTTTAATATTTTCAGGAGAAAAACCTTACAATGGTTAAACTCAAAGACACATTTGTTAGTTTAGCGACCGCCGGTTATATACAGCAGGCTCCAGTCGCAGAACTCAAAGATAGTGAGATACCTACATTAGTACCAGTTGCAACTATAATACCAGATTTAGATGTAAGAGACCTTATTCAAGCAATGAGCAATAATTTAAGTGATTGTACCGACAGTAAGTATAAAACCTTCAGAGCTTCACACTACTCCGTTTTTAAACGGTTTTATTTAGCTCACCCCGTTTGTTTGTTTGGGTCAAATTTAGTAATTGAAATTTAACCCTCTTCCCGTTAACCGATTGATCTGAAATTTGGTATACGCCTTTGATTCTGGTGACAATACAATTATCCATATTCAATATTATTGTGAATCCAAGATGGCCGCCGCTACAAGATGGCGGACAACTTAGTTTTTTTCAATCCCATCAATATGGATATCAAATGAAAGGGCTTGTCAAGTAGAATTCAGTGGACTATACAAAATGAAAATCCAAGATGGCCGCCACTATAAGATGGCGGACAAGTTAGTTTTTTTCAATCCTATCAATACGGGTATCAAATGAAAGGGCTTGTCAAGTAGAATTCAGTGCACTATACAAAATCAAAATCAAAGATGGCCACTGCTACAAAATGGCGGATAATGTAGTTTTCAATCCCATCAATATGGGTATCAAAATAAAGGGCTTGGTAAGTATAATACAGTATACTATACACAATTACAATATGAATCTCCCACCTAAGTCAAAATCTGGTATCCTGTCGAGGACTGTGTGGCTATAGGGTGCCTAAAAATGATACGTCGCTAGGGGTACCACCCAAGGTAAAAGGTAAAAGCGCGCCGAGAACTGTATGGCACTAGGTGGATAAAAATGATATGTCGTTAGCGTTTTCCCCTCAAGATTCAGGCACATCTTGTTGTACATAGCCTTGTCCCTCTATTGGACCTCTGGGGGGGTCGTTCGTAACATTCTCCATTAACCTTGCAATAATGAGACATCGAGCCTCATTTCAACGAATTGAATAGCATGAGAAATAAAAACTAAAAACTTAAAAATAAAAAAGTAAAAAAAAAATTTTAAGTTAAACGGTTTTATATTGCAGATAAATGTACTAAAAGCTAAAAAATAATTTCATAGAAATTAAGATTACTAAAATAAAATCGTGGGGACACTTGCTACTTACCACTAGGTGGGTGAAGTCTCACGCTATGTCTTTCAATTGTAGATATTGGACGTGCCCCACGATTAAATTTTAGTAATCATAATTTCTATGAAATTATTTTTTAGCTTTTAGTACATTTATCTGCAATATAAAACCGTTTAACTTAAAATTTTTCAAGTTTTTTTTTAAATTATTAATGATTATTTTGTTTATCCATTGATAAAATGAACAGGCTACTTATTCGCATAGTAATTGTTATACAAAAATAGTATCTTAAGCTCTGAATTCAAGTGATTTATGAAAATGTATATATTGTAATGTATATATTGTAAGTATGTTTAAAGTGGGGAGCAGAGTGTCTACTAGTCTCCCTCTCCCTACTCTCAACCGAAATATATTTTTTTAAATTAGAGTTTCAATAATTTCAATCTTTTTTTATTCTAAAGTTTTTACTTTTCTCTCAAAATTACACAACATTGATTAGTAAAAAAATTACATATTATATTCTATTACAGATACATATTGGAAAGTGAATTTTGATAGATTCCATTTGGATTTCCGAGATGACATCATGATTAAAGCTGTCACACGTAGGATAGATGAGAATGGTAAGTTTATGGTGTATTTGTATATCTACACATAAGTATATCTATACATAGTAAGTAAGAGACTTCCTAACATCATCCAGGCTAGTTCTGTCCTGAACCAATCTGCTATACTATTGATAAATCAATTTTTATTAAATAAGTCTTGGCAATTTTTTACGCTTTTCGTTTTGTTTAAGCGGATCTCGAATTCGGATCTCGGATTTGACCATTTTATAATAAAATGGAAAAGTTTGTTTTGTGAACGAGTTAATCTCGGTAACTACTGATTCAAATTGAAAGATTATTTATATGTTGAATAGTCAATTTATCGAGAAGTCTATAATAAATCACGTTAATGTAACTTATAATTTAATAATTCCATTTCAGCTGGCGAACTAATGCGTGTGTTGTTAGAACAAATGTATTTGACATCGTCAGCGTGGGCTCCGGAGTCGAGTCCGGTGTGTGCCACAGATTTAAGAGAAAACGCGAGACGAGTGCCCGACAAGCCTTTACTACATATGCATGTTGATCAATATTTGAAGGTTTTAGGTATATTTTATTATTTCTATTAATGTTCAAAGGGGCGCCGAATGGTCCGCAAAACTATTTAAATATATGAATTTAATGAAATACATCATATATTGGTTCGTCTGGAGTAGCGCTGAAAAAGTATTTTGCCCCGGGCGCGAGTTAAACTCGCTACTCCACTGCGGTGATGGGAAGCTCTGTAGTATGAGTCACTCCGCCGTTACCATCCTGCATTTTATGTGTTTTTGAATATTTTCACTGCATTAGCATTGGAAACAGGGCGACTCGATGTACTCAGTAGACTAATCAGTAAAGTTATCACGAGGCACTTTAGTTGCTGGAGAATAAAAGAGTAAAAAAGTAGTTCTAAGATTTATTTTGTATGTAGATCAAATTAATATAAAGAATGAGTACCTCGCTAATTCTTAGAACGGATCTATATAATAGTACCGATTTCAATACGATTCGTTTCCAATACGATCCCAGCCTGTTAAAATATTCTTCGTCAAACGTATCTTTATAAGTACTCTGTCCACCAGAGGAAAGCAGCGGTGGTTTTATTCGTCGCGTGGGCGAGGCGGGCGGCGGGCAGTACGCGGTGTGCGCGCGCCGCGCCGCTGTCGCCCTCCTGCACGCGGCGCTCGACCACACCGTCACCGAGCGGCTGGGTAGCCACGCCGCTAGGATATTTAGGTGAACTATTTGTGTTATTAAATTCCTAGTTTTGTTTTAGCGGATGTTTATGCCAAATAGGGAAAACTTAAGGGATGAAGACACTTTGCTCCTCACTGTCTCTCCAATTTGCAGGTATTGCGTTTTGAGAAAATCCTATGCCGCACTATGTTTTGTAACCAGTGCATGGAAAAAGAAATAATTTAGTACAGTCAGGTGCTGTGCGATAATGATATTTGGTCTTTATTTATTCCTACATTGTTCTTCATTTTAATAACCATTTTTTTATTTATTAGACTGATACGCACAAAAAAATATATAGAAGAGGAGGATATACAGAAGAACGCAATGTTGCCGAATAAAGAGTGTAAGGAACTGACATACAAACTATTAGAAGAACATTTTATAAGTGTACAGGTGAGACAAAGCTTACTTACTATAAAACAGTAATTACCAGTAATTATAAATAATAATTATTTATAATTACTGGTAAAAACAATATTTAATATGTTAATAATAATTAAATGAAAAATTTAAGCTACAATATGTGTCTAAGCTTTTTTTTAAATTTTTTTTTTTTCGTTTTGTTTTTTCATAAATATTAATTGTTTTACTATATTAATTGTTTTATTCATAAATATTAATTGTTTTACTTTTAAGTTTTTGTTAATTAAAAATATTGTGACTTACAAATATATAATAGATATATATAGAAAGTGTTACTTGGATTTTTTTAGCCAATGAGAAAAGCTGCATCAGCTGGTGGTTCTGCAAAAGCCGTTTATCTATATCATGTTAAATTGTTTGAGGTATGTATTGTAGAGAAAAATTACAAAATTTATTATAAGTAAAGTTAGCTCATATAAAATAAGATTATGATACATTAACATATTTTAAAAAATGAAGAACATTACCCATACATAGTATTTAATGATAAAAAGAAGTAAAATTCATTATACACAAATGATTTGATAATTAATTTCATGGACATTGTTTTTTAAAATCTTTTCTTTCTTTATCTGAAAACACTTTGTATATGTGTTATATGCATATATTAGTTTTTTTATTCCAAATTCATACATTCACACATCTAAAAGCTAAGGCTATCTTAGGCTTACAGTTATGGTAGTAAATATTGTAATTTCAAATGGAAATTTAAATTTTGTAACTTTTATGGATTTCAAGCGTAAAGGTGTGTATTTGATGTATAAAAGTATGAATGTCGAGTGCAGGATTGAGCTATACGCACGTGTCACGTGTAGGTGGCGCACACGCTGCGCTCGCTGTGCCTGCGCGCGCTGCACAACGCGGCGGTGGCGGGCGGCGTGGTGCGGGCGGCGCACTCGCGCCTGCTCGACAAACAACGCCGCGTGCGCTCCATCGTGCACGGCATGCGCGTGCGCGGCGAGCCTCAGGGCAACATCGACGACGTACGTATACTGTACTTCCAGTACTCACGTTTTTATGATTGTCTTTCAGTCTCACGCTGGTGCCCTTGTGCCACAACGGCCTATCTCGAAGTTAGGCTTTCTTTCTTTATGTGTATGCGTATTGTTCACATAATATTTAAAACAAGAAAAGCAGCACTTACGGTAGCTTCAGGGCTACGATTCTGTGACTCTTCGATAGTATTGTTTTTTTTATATTTCTTAACTTCACGCTCAGCAAGACGGAAAAATGGAACCAGTGTCAAGATAATCGATTTTGCCATTGCGTGGCAAATGGCTGAACTCAATGATGGGCTTTGTCTGCTTTCTAGAATGGAGAAATGAATTCCTATAGTACTAAACGTCCATTTGATATTACCAACATTCGTTCGAAGTTATTTTAAATCAGTTATTTTAATTCCTAGGTACTAGAAACACTGACACCCCCAGAGTTATCGGCAGTAGCAAACGCCGAGCGGAAACTACACACTCTCGCTGCAGCTGAGTTAGAATTGGATAAAGTACTGTTCCTAATATCTTGTTACTTTGCGTATACGAAATAAAATATTTGTTTATAAGTATTTGTTTTCTACATTTTGTTCTAGATATACTCAAAGAAAACAGTGGTTAACAATCGGTATTCCATATTATGTAAATACCGTTATTATTAGTTATACTTTAAAATCTCATAAGACATTAACTTCACGCATCTCCTACACCTTGTGATACAAGCAGAGAGGACCTAGTAATAAACCTATCAGTCTCCAAATTTATATTAAATTGTAACTTAAAATCAACATAAAAATATTACCTCTAATATTCGATTTTTATAAATAAGAAAGTGTTTAAATAAAAGACATGCTGATATTCTTAAAATTTTATTTGACCCCATCGAAACTCAATCGTTCAAACAATGTACAACCTATAATGTCCGATTATAAAACTCGCTATCTACAACCGAACGGACTCGAAGCTGCTACCTGATGCGAGTCGCGATACATTCACTTACTAATAGGGCACATGACTTTATAATATGAGCTTGAATTTTAACTGAATATTATAACAAAACCTTAAGCCATAATAATATCGAAACTTTGATATGATCAAGTTGTTTTTATGTTTCACAGATGATATAAATCAAAAAGTTATACTAAATGGCAACACTGTTTAGTGACATTTATTTTTAAAAAAACGAATTTAGATATAGATAATAAACGCAACCGTCATGTACCCCATTCTCGTAACAAACCAAAATGTCAATTAATCAACATCATTATAATCATTAATTTTATATTAACAAGTATATAATTATGTACGAAGTAAACCTGTTATACAGTGACACCTAATATTTGGAAATTTATTACAGATAGGACCGTTGTATGTGCTGTGGACTATATATATTGTTAAATGCGTAAAATAATTATTATTTATAAGACTGAATAAATTTGGATAAACCTTTCATGACTCGGACTATACCTTCATACAATAGTCCACGATGTACTAAACGCGAGTATTATTGCAAATCATTTAAACAACATTTTATCTATAAAATTGCAACTAGTTTATAAAAATATAAGCAGGTCCACATACAACGGTATTAAAAAATATCAAGCTAATTTGTATTTCTAGTATTTTGACTAAATAAAAGATATTTACATTCGTCGACCTTCGCCTTAGTCACTGCCATTCCAGGATTAAAGGATAAATCGATGTTTCAAATATGATACGTTTTAAATTATATAAAATATACATTTTCAATTATAAGTGAAGCATAATTTTGTGATAAATATTACACTACTAAATTAGTAGAAGTAGAAGTAAAAAAAAAGGATATGAATATATAAATAAAATAAACTTATACGTAAAAAATATATAATAGATACATATCTGTAAGGTTCCCTCTGCCTACACTGCTGTATGGATGCAGTGTAAAAGAATAACTTTAAACCTCAGAATTGACAGTGACATTGCCTATATAATTAGCGTGTAGTAGAAACACTTATAACCCGATTAAGTTTAAAGAGCTATCGCCTATGAAATATTAGAATACGGTGAAGACATCGAACTATCAGACCTACGATATCACTTAACGACGCTACGCCACACCCGTTAATAAATACTTTGTAACCTTCGAAAAACAAAATGGCACCTGATATATTATCATTATCAATTAGTTTCATTGGACTTAAAAGTTTTAAGCAAACCAAAATCATGCATTAAAATTTAAATATATATTTTTTTATCTTTTCTATTCATGGTATGACAATTAGCTATTTACTAGTAAAACAACTGTTTTACCATAAGCAACTGCAATAAATGATAATTTATTATTACAAAATGATAGCCTAATAAGTTTAGCTAACTTATTTAGACTATTGATACTCTAATCATACATGTATATAGTCCGGTATAATCCGTCAAAAACAATCGTTCTTCGAAGGTTAGTCCGTTGTATAATATAAGCGGTATTATTATAGCATATGTACAAAGGATGAGAAAAGCAACGAAAATAAAACATGCGTTTGACATTGTAAATTTATTTTAATTATAACTAAGTATTTTACACAACTTAACAAAATATATATACGCGAACTAAACAGTAATCGAAATAAAAAATAATAATATAATGCAACGGAAATCCGAAACTAATATTGGTACACTTGTTTTTTCTTCGATGTTGGCAAGATTGCTATTTAATATTCAGTCGTCAAAACAAATGTATGAATATTTAGTTTTTTTTGTCGATTTTTTGATTCCCAGTCACTTAATACTGCTGATAATTTAACATAGCACGTTGTGTCTGTCGCGTAAATAATTTTATTTGTACTATATCACAAAATGTTTCATATTTTTACAAAAAACGACAGGATAAGTTTTAAAAGTTTAAACAACATGAATAATAATTTTGATGGAGATTAAAAAATCCTCTAATTTAGTATCATATAGGTAGAGCTCAAACAGTTTTTATTTAAAAAAAATTGTAAAAGCATAAAAAATGACACGACAACAATATAAAGCATTTCCTTATAATTTTGATTTAATAACAATGATTCTTTAGTACTGCTAGAACTCCCCCTAAGAGTTTTTAACAAAACATCTGATTCAAATATAATATAGATAACTCAAAAAAGCCAATATAAAATAAAATAATATCTAAAGCTAAGTAAATAAAAGCTAAAAACAATATAATGTGATGTAAATCATATTAATAAGCTTCTCTTTTATATACAGGAACGTAGCGCTAAACGTACACATAGTGGCGCGTGGAAATAATAAAAAAATTATACCGAGACCAGCACGAGTTCATTTTACGTCGAAAACAATAATTTTGAACCTAAAGTCAATTTAAGAGCCTAAACTTCGGGATAGGAGATATTATTTTTTTCGACATTTCCGTATAACAAAGTCGCATATTTATTAAAAATGTATGATTGCACTCAAATAAAATTCCCTTATAGATAATTTTATTATGAACAACATATGTATTAAAGACTTTGTCGTACCTAAAGATGCCCGATAGTTAAGCTACACTAGCGCAGTAAATAGCGTTACAGGTACAGTACGGTCGACGAGCCGTGGCCGCCCTGAAGCCCTTCCGACTTTGTGAACTTTTACGCAATCCTCAAATCAAAACAGAGCAGTCATCCACGACTCGTCGACCGTACTGTACATTAAACGAACACACAAGTGCGAGACCACCGTCGTTACTATATAGCCCGTTATATATTATACTATGTACATACATTGCAAACAAATATTTTGATAGTTCTACCATAATTTGTCATTTCAACTTTATAAATAGCTCCGTTAATATAAATTCATATAGATGGCCTAAATTATAATACTAAAATATTTATTCCCCGCAGTTTAGCGTTGTTTCAGTCCATTTCGCGGTGACCTTAATTTTAGTCCAGACAAATATTATATGTTTTCATTTCATAGAATTAAACAAACGATGAAAAAAGCAAATAAAACCAAAAGGACCACAAAAAAATCAACGCACAAAGTGGACCCGTAAAACAATAGATGCGACCGTCAAAATATTTCAAAACGACCAATCCATCACAACAACTTTTTACTAGCAGTCGACGGCTGATATCACTATGAACTATAAATACGCGGTGAGATAAGAGTATAAACGCTTTGTAAAGCTGATTTCGATACCTGCGATATTTTTAATAGTACCCCAAAAAATGTGCGTTTACAATTACAATTTACGAAAGGAAGTAAAGTGCCGATCTGAAATGTCCGAAAGGAACGTAAGTAAAGTAAGTATAGACGAGTCTTTTAAAAACATCACAAGTGAGCACTAGGTTTGGGCGAAGGGGGTTGGTGCCTACATCACTGAGTGTGAACACATTGTCCGCGATCGCTCGATCGATCTAATATAAGCGCATTACAATATACAGCACGACGCGGAGCAACAACTGCTTGAACCGCCTTTACTCTTTTGTCGTTGATCTGAAATTGAAAATAAATTTTATGTTAATAAAATGGAAACAAATATTATTTATTACCACAAGTAAAAGAAAGGTTCTGTTAAATCTGAAAATACAGTACGGTCAACGGAGTCGTGGCTGCTTTTAGGACATTTACTTTTGATTATTCTCATCACGAGTGAACAATATCCAAAATTTCAAAAAGCCTAACTTCAGGGCAGACACAAATCGTCGTCCGTACTATATAAATCAGTATGTTATTATAATGGGATTACATAAAAAATCATGTCAAAATGTAATAAAAAAACAATTGTGGAATGGACAATATTCATAACTTACAAAATATTGAAGGAAGGATTTGGATGGGATAAAGATTACAGATTAGGTAGGTACGTTAACTCCAACGGACTTCTGCAAATGTAATTAAACACACAGTTTACTTTAAGTTACAAATAAGAAATCAATAGGAAAAGCAAGGTTATTAGTGTTTTTTAGTTTGCTGATAAGAACTTCTTAAGCAAACAGTTATTTTGACTAACTTTCTGCAATATGTACAACAATTGTCAAAATTCCTATCGAATACTATCAAAAATGATACACACCATGTGAGTTAGGCTCGGGCAAGTGTTCGCGCGGTACCAGATGCATGACAGTGGTGCGACCCAGGGGCAGGCCGAGCGCGCCCAGCGTCACCGAGCTGTGCAGGAAGCGCCCTTGGTATATGAGTCGGAGGATTTCAGCGCGAGACACGCATTCTGTTGCCCAGTCCGCTGGAAATGTACAGAAATAAGTTAATTATAGACTATTTATTTTTACTATTATTGAGTTCTGCCACTTAAGAAGTAGTTTCTCAAATATTAGATTCTCTTTGCATATTCAGTGCGCGAAAGTGAAAAAAAAAAAACAAAGAGAAAAGTGTTTATGATATAATTATATTGTTGATAGTTTTGTGAACACTACGCCTTAAAATTATAATTAAGATTTAAGAAATTTTGTCTGTATGTATAATTAATATACAAGTGTTATCAGTTACATTATCTATTACCATATCAGATAGCCATTTCTTTGCCATTAAAATATTATAATATTAAAATAAAATAAATACAAAAACATATAACTAGCAAAATGTATAAAATAAAAAAGAAACAAAAGCAGAAAGATGGATATACTACCTGCCTCCAGAGAGATTTGAACTCTCGACCCCTGGTTTACAAGACCAGTGCTCTAACCCCTGAGCTATGGAGGCTACAAAATAACGAGTGTAAATATCGACTGGTAGCGGAACGCGTCGACACATACAATTACAACACACAATACGCGACTGTATTTACGAAGTATTTCTTGTGAATCATTCATAGATGGCGCTCCATGAAAAATATTATAAAGATATTGGATTTTAATGTACAGGACGGTCGACGAGTAGTGGCCGCTTCAAAAGTTAGTAGACGCAGGCCACCAAACCTACGTCATTTTAGCAAAGTAAAAATTTTGAGAATGATTAGTCTAATATGAA
The DNA here is from genome assembly GCF_056956725.1 of Heliconius melpomene rosina. Classification (NCBI taxonomy): domain Eukaryota; kingdom Metazoa; phylum Arthropoda; class Insecta; order Lepidoptera; family Nymphalidae; genus Heliconius; species Heliconius melpomene. The sequence goes on from NC_140401.1 coordinate 13,369,417, forward strand.
GTAAAGACGGTACGCGTGCTTAACTTAACTTGAAAGTGGTGACCTTTCAGAGGCAGCGCCAACTAAAAACTAAAAGGTTATAGTAGAAACGCTCGTATTTAAATTGTTTTAAAGATACAAAATAATATAAAAATTTATTTACTACTAGCGGACGCGCGCAGCTTCGCTTGCGTATTTAAGGGTGAATTCTAATAACCCATGAAACATGTGTTCAACGAAATATTTTTAAGAGTCTAAATTTCACATTTTATAAAAATCGGTGGCGATTTAAAGATTTTTCCATACAAACTTTCAACCCCTTATTTGCACCCTTAGTGGGTGAATTCTAGAAAACCATGAAACATTTGTTTAATTATATACGTTTAAGAGTCTGAATTTCAAATTTTATAAAAATTGGTGACGATTTAAAAAAACCTATACAAACTTTCAACCCCTTATTTGCACCCTTAGGGGGAGAATTCTAGAAAACGATGAAACACGTGTTCAATTAAATACTTTTAAAAATCTAAATTTCAAATTTTATAAAAATCGGTGCCGATTTAATTTTTTTTCCATACAAACTTTGAACCCCTATTTCACCCCTTTAGGGTAAAAATTTTTCAAAATCCCTTCTTAGTGGATGTCCAGATTACGAAAGTAAACTTTTGTCCAAATTTAACGTTTCTACGCACAGCGGTTACGGCTGTGCGTGCGTCTTACCTCAGTCAGTGAGGACAAGTCCTATATATATAGATTACCAGCCCCTTTACGTGGGCCTTTCCCGCCAGATGTCCTTAAGGTTGTTTAAAATTGAGGCCAACGACGTTTTACTAAGAAGCATAAATTTTACATATATTAAGGTACTGGGATATTAGGCTATATCGTTTTCTGAGCTTAGTAAGAAAGATCCTAAAAGCAATCTTCTGGGCAATCTGCGCAGCCATGTACAGCTAACTTGCAGACGGCCACAATTCGTCGACCGTACTAATACTGTAGCTATTGCATTAAATGCTAATAACGTTTTAGCCTATATTTTAAAATGACATAAAAACATCATGAATTACAATAATATTAAAATCTTTTATCGCCTTAATCAATGTTTAATTTTTTAATTTGTTTTTTGTTTTTACAGATACACGAGATAAAATGTAGGTACTCTTTTGGAAAAATAATTTGTTGCATTGGCTTTTAAAGCATAATGAGGAAACATCCCTTTAGAATAATCAAAGTAAGACTGACACGTTTTCTGTTTTATATTTTAATAAGCTGAGTAAATATATAATTTGTAAAATTACTCATACGAGTAGTCTAAAACCTAGTGATAGGCTAGATTAAAGAATACTGAAAAAAGAAATGACAACAAATAACAGGGTAGGTAGAGGTAACCTGCGAACTTAAGTTTTAAAACACTCCGATCCCATTAAGACACTTCCTGATCCATTTTCCGCCGTATTCTAGAGATTCACCTCAACACCGCGCTTTGCCTCGACACCAGAGCGAAAAAATTAAAACATAAAAAAAAATCCCTCGAGTGGAAATCGAAACCACAACCCGTCACGTTTGTAAGTCACACTTGTACACCTGAGCTACCACTAGTCTCATAAATTACATAACATATACTATAGTATATTTAAAATAAACAAAACACCTAGCAGTAAAAACATTTTACGTGGCATTTACGAAGCATAAAGTTCGTTGTGTGTAACGTGGCCGGCGGACTATCGGTAGATTTGCGGTTAGGCTAATCGCGCGCGCCCATCTGGTTAAGGGTAGTTTACATTTGTAAGAACTAAACCTTACAAATGATATTCTCCTTTAGTAATGTTTCTTCACATTATTCAGTCTTAAAGCCTCAGATTTATTTCTAAGATTAGACCTAGACAAATGTGTAAATTACAACCTAATGTTGTTGTTGTGTTCGTGCACGAGTCGGACTCGCACTTTACCGTTTTTTTTTTATCTTCAAACTTTTTCACCTCTTTATAGAGTAGGCAATAAAATGTAATGATTATCTAAACTTAAATGCAATATACTCGATAATGATATTTTGTTATTATTTTAATTATCTAAAGCTTTTATAATTACGTAAAGAACATTGCAAAAGTAGGAAGAATCCGTAGTCTATTGTCTCTGAAGTATTGCGAATTTGAGCGGAATAGAGTTTACATAATCATTAGCATGTTTACCATAAAATGATAAATATCTACATATTACAAATCTATAGAATATTGCTTCAACCGATAATAATTTTTATCCCACCTTTGTATATTGAGAAACAAAATATCGTTTCTTTGTTTTCCATTTCTATTTCAATTTTTATTGTGGCAAAATTTAACATAATTTTAACTAAATGACCTATTTGTTCAACTCAACATGTGTACTGTGTGAGTTAAACCTACAAAATTAGAATGCAGTTAATACTATTAAAGTAAAGTAACAACCTACTTTGCAGTTAGCACCAAAACGCCTACAACTTATTCCATTCACAATTTATATACGAAAAAACCTTTTGAAATTCAAGACACGAAAACGAAAATGCCCGCAAAACGCCAGCAACACAGGTATAAAAGGATGAAATACCACAACCGTACGTAGCGACCCTAAAACTAGGCAGCAAGCCGCAGGCCCACACTGCAGTGTTTAAATCATTCGACTTGCTACCAGCGAGCGAAACCCGAACTTGCTTTTGTTATTTTCATTGTATTATACGCCTGCCCGTTGTATGGAATAACAGTATATTGTATAAATTACATATTTTTGAATATGCATACAAGAAAAAATTTTATATTTTTCTGATTTTATGAATTGTAAATATTTACACAAAAGAAGTAAGAATATTTTTTAGGGTTTTTGCATGGATATTAAGTTACTCTTCTTAATAAAGCTAAATAAATCTAATTTAATGTTGGTGTGAATATCTCTTAATTAGGTGATTAACGAAAAATAAAAGTTTATTTCAAAAATATTTTTGACTTAAAACCATTTGGCGTTAGATTTCGCAACTTAATACTCAATGACTGAAAGAAAAAATGTGGTTCCTGCTTAATTATCGATCCGCTATATATAGATAAGACAGATACAACAAAGATAACAAACATACAAGTAACAAGGGAAGTAACGGTTCCCTGTCATGTCACGCTTCCCCCCTTCCCGTGACAAGCGCAGTGACATTCATTAATTTGCAATGCAAAATTTCACACTACGTTGCGCCCACTATAGTCTGTAATTTCACTAATAATTCAAAATGTTTACGTAACGCTTCAAGCTTGCTTATACGACCCTGCCAAGTACCTACATAGGGAAAATATAACCTATTTCATTCTTATATAGTGAGTAGGTTATACGTAATTTATAAATCAACATAAGTATTTTATTTTATCTATATTTTCAATACAAAGAAATAATATAAACATAAAATAAATCAACGCCGTTCATTGTTATAGGCATAAAATAAAATGTATTATCTTTATTTCATTCGCTTAGTGCGTGTTGTATATTTTTTTTAATACAAAACGGATGGAGGTAGGAAAAAGCTAATTAAAAGTAGATAATAAAATACTATACAGTTTTAAAGTTGTAATAAAAATATTAAGACATTTTTGCAACATTTATGTTTTATTTTCAAAAAAAAAAGCTTAATAACAAAAAATATTTAGTTGCGGAAAATAAAAAGTTAAATAAAAAATTCTGCCGGGTCAGTTAGTTTTAAATATAAAATTGTGAAGTAAAACAGAGGTCCGCTATACAGACTATGTTTTTTGAGTATTCAGTAGCTAAAGTTCATTTAACTTCAATGAAAATGTTAACTAACTCTCTTTTCAGCATTCATTTTAGTTAACACTTTAACTGGATATAATTTACTTTATGAAAATTACTTTACTTGCTTTCGTGCAATGTTATTTACATAGTGCTGAAAAATATGATATACTAATCAAATAACTTGCGGCCCGGCTTTACGACGTGTCCCACATAACATATACCTATTAATTGTCCAACAACCCCCACTATCTTTCTGTAGTAGTTTCATAAAAATGTATGAGGATAACCCCGGACAAACAGAAAGACAGAGAGACAGACAAAAAAATGTTCGTTTATATGTACCTACTTTTGTTTTTGTAACTTTTATTTATAGATTCAAAAGTGCTTTTATAGTTTATTTGAATAAAGAATATTTTGAATTTGAATTTGAATAGATTGTGTAATATTTTTCAGAAGAGTTATTAAAGACAAACTTGATTTGCATGTTGTAGATAGAAATCTCATTTATAATTTATTTTGTGTGTTATTTTTTTCTAATTTATCGTCACGTCAAATATTTTGTGAATGTTATTAGTTGGGAAGACCTCGACTGGAAGACCTCATTAAAATTGAATCCAAATCTTTTTTCTCCTGTCCATGTTCTTGATGTTGTAGTTAATGAAGCGTAGTCGCCGATCGTATTCTATAAATAGTTGTAAAGCTAAATATCCCATAAAACACATTCCAGTATAAATAAACTAATAACCTAGTTTAATAGCACAATAATAAGGCATAATGGTGTCACTAGCAGAGTTTACACTACTTACACGGCTGACGGTGTAATTATTGTAATGTTACGTGTGATGTAAGTGTACGAGCACGAAGCACCGCTAAGTAGCTCGGAGGCTCAATTAGCCAAGTTTAGCATAATTAGTATAATTTAACATTTATGGATGTTCCGCGGCATGTCCAACTACTGCTTTTTTCTCGAAGTTCTTTATTATATTCTATATGCATATAATATAATATTACTAAAAAAAAAAACAAAAAATATTAAAAACACGACGTAAAACCTGAATTAAGTTAAGTAAAATAAGTTACACCAAGTAATTGAATGCTTAAATCAATTTTCATCATTGACCCAGTTCAAGCTGCAATATCGCATATTTATATACTGATAATAAATTAAACGCTTTATAACAAATAAAATATTATGCAAAATACATATTAGCCTTAATTGACATAAAATTAAAATAGAAAAGAATAAAAATTCTACATTTATAATACGATTTATTATTTTTTATTGCATCAGTCCCTACAGCTAATGACAATAGAAACATATAAAAAAAAATTAAACGCACTGCCCATTTCTATCAATTTCCAGATTGTAACAGAGTACCTACAACAAAAGAATGAATGTTTCTTCGAAGTCAATTAAAGTTCCATCACATCTCCATACAACACATAATGTAGGCAGAGTGCATTTCTACGAGCCGCATCGGGTCACTGACCTGAGGCAACCCTGGCGAGGCCGACTACTGATCACTTAATTGTTCTATTTTGTACAACACAACAACAACAGGCGAAAATAAATAAAGTGCTAAATTGTTCAGGACAAGTTACTTTTAAAACCGTCGGCACCTACGAGTCACTTTTGAAATTGTATTTCAATTATCACCAGTCATATTTTTTAAGCACATAAACCCTACATATTAGGTGCATAAACAAAAAAAGCCAAGGTAATCGTTTTGGAATAAATTACTTTACTTAAAAATGTAATTTTACTAAAAGCTTCTATCTAACATGTAGGTATGTGATATATAAACGAGATACGATATTTAAAAGTGACGATTGTTTGGAACAAAGACAAAATTAGCATAGAGATGTTACAGCCACGTCGGCAATCAGGGCGCACTCAAAATTAGAAATCAAAGAGCAAAGGGAAGATTTAATCTCGTAATACATTACCGATAATGTCAGGGGAGAAAAAAAAGGAAAATGCATTCATTTCCTTTGATATTTTTTTGGAATGACTGATTGGTTTATTGGTACTATAAGGTATAGAATAATTTGGTAAGGTATATATTTTTTGCGTCTACTAGGTACTCTAATAAAAGGTCATAGACAGAGAGAAATTTTTATATCTATACCTATATTATAAATTCGAAAGTAACTCTGTCTGTCTGTCTTTTACGCAATCAGGGCCTAACCGCTAATTTAGTTGTGATAAAATACTCATATAGATACTTGGGGGTCTCGGGATGAACATAGGATACTTTTTTTTCTCATATTTGTAATATTTTCGATATATAGCAATATATTAAAATACTTATTAATTTGACATGCAATTTATTCCGCCATGTTAATAACAACCGTCGTTGCTAGGCAACGATTTGCAAAGTTTGTTAGAAAACTTCACCCAAAATGAGCTTGCTTAACGCATCTCTCTATTGAAAACTGAAAATAATTTCATAAATATATTTAATAAATATTCGTATAGTTCAAGCGGGCGTAGCCGCGTTCGGGTCCACTAGTTTTGAATAAATCTTTCTCCCAAACAGAATTGATTAAACAAACGCTCTTAGCGGGCAAACATAGCTTATTGCTTTAATTAATATATTTCACTACAATGCCTCTAAAAATAATTTTATATCACAACCTACATAAGAGTATAACATTTATTTATAGGTAACTAGCGACCCTATTGCGGCTTCGCCCGCTTTTACTACTGGATTATTCATATAATGTATGTTTGCAAAGCACTTAAGATAATGTGAAAATTAAGTAAACCCTAATGCAACCCGCATTTTCGTAGTTTCAATAAGGATTTTCCAATTGTTTTACACAGCAAGGATTTTTTAGTAGGTACCGTAATTTTAAATCTGTGCTAATCTTTTCAAGTACTTATTAAAATATATTTAAATTACTATTTTTAGATAGTTAAATGACACTAAATAATACATTCAACTCGAATTATTCAATACGTGCAAACGCATCTAAATCTTCGTTGCTATAAAGGCAGGCGGGTTTTTTTTTTTCGAGCTTGTGGTTAATGCTGAAGAGGGTATTCTGTCCCTGATGAAAAGCAAGCACTACGTGGCTGCCTGTGACGAAAATTAAATAGAATGCATTAGCCCGGAATTGAACCCGGGCCGCCCGCGTGGCAGGCGAGCATTCTACCACTGAACCACCGATGCGTGTAAGGCAGGCGGGCGCGGCGGACTCGCTTGTATAAGCATAACGTCGCGAGGCGCGTTTCGCAGCAAGGATTTTTTGATATTGTAACAACTTCTAAAGTACTTATTAAAATGAAAAACAGAAAAGACAGTTTTGATCTACATTAAATGGCCAACGTAACTAATATACTATATTATTTATATGCTGAGAGTAAGGGATAAGTGAAACTTGACTCGATACAGTTGATGTGTGAACGGCGTGATGTGTCAATAATTAAATGCGTTTTTCTCTAAAACTATTCGCAATTTCGAAATAATTTAAAAAGCAAATTTTATCTTCGTTTAACGTAGAAATTTAATAAAGTATTTTAAAGGATAAGGATTAATACCATTATGGAAAAATATCCCTCACAATAAAAAATATATTTTTAGACAGAAATATGATCACTACACGTTATTCTTAAAAGATACTAATATGCCATCGCGGACTTTTTTGTAGATCTTATTAAGAGGAACAATACTCCAGTACATTTTTTTCATGTAGTATTTACCATTAAAGCAGCGCATGCGCCAAAGTGTCTCAGCGGGTAGGACTTTATACACATTTATCGTATTTATGTTAATTTACATAAGAATGTACAAATAATAAACTATATATAAACCTTCCCTGAGAAATACTCGACCTAATGGTGAAAATTGCATCCAAATCCGTTGGGTGGTTTAGAAGAAGAAGAGTTAGAAAGTTCAGACAGACACAAAAAGCGACTTTGTTTTATAAGATATAGGATAGGATAGGATAGGATAGGATAGGATATAGATAGCTAGTCAGCCCTATTCATGACATGATTTCTATCTGACAATGTCCTTTATTTGCGGGACAAATCCGTGCTGTGGCCTCGATCCGCATTAGCCTATTCCCTCGAGTGATTCGTGCCTTTAGTTCTTTATCAAAAGCAAGTTTGCGTAGTTGCAATTTACATTTAAGACATTATTTATTTATTTTTCCAGATATTAAAGTATCTAATGATACTATGTATTTGAAATTATTTTACAAATATGACAATTTATATATAAACTAGTTTAAAGTTGTATTAGTAATCTATATATATAAAATCGAAAGGTCACTCTCTAATCACGAAATCTCAGAAACTACAAGTGCTAGGAATCTGAAATTTTGCATAGGAGTTATTTATAGGACGTAAGTGCTCGCTAAGACGGGAATTTGCAATATTCGCCTTCTAAAGGGTTGTTTTTGGGGTTGAAAGTTTGTATGAAACTTCGTTACTACAAATGCTAGGAGTCTCAAATTTTGCATAGACGTCACTAGGACGTAGTCATGGAGACAGAAATTAATAATAACATAGTTCACGTGGGTGAAACCGCGAGCGGGCCGCTAGTAGTATATAAATGTAATTGAAGCGTTTTATTTTAATCAAATATCCCTAATACTGTGCTACTAATACACAGAAAGATATTTAAAAATCGTAATATATACTAAGTAATAACCGTCCATGCCTTGTTAATTTCAATGCTGGTACAAAAAAGGAATTCAAAACTTTGACATTTCATAGACGATGCTATTATAAGCTTAATTTCTACTTTCCTTTGCAGTTCTTTTCTTTGGCCGGTATCAGCATTCCGCTCGAGATGTTCAGTAATTGCCAACTTTGCATTGCACAAACGTTTATACTTAGCTTAATAGGCTGCAAAGTTTCGGATAAAGCCTTTAACAAAACCGTACACTAAAGTAGGTTGAGTTACACGTTGAGTTCCTTTCTTGAATAACATTTATAACTGATCATTAATATCATCTACAGAGGGAAAGTATGAGACAAACTGTCACAAAATGTTCTTTGGTCTCCGTGCAAAATTTTATAAAAAATTTAAAACATCTATGAAATTATAAATTTATACGTTTTCTAATTTACGGCTTGACACATAATTCTTTAGGTATTAAATATCGTTACAATGCTGTGTACGTTAAATAAGTTTATAGTCTAAGAAACGTGACACTAGACGATGTATCCGCCCGCATTAAGCTTCGAAGGACACATCGAGTGTCCTAAGTGTTCTGGAGGCTGAAGAGCCGATGGATCCCTCTCATTACCGAGCAGGATGCATTCGAGTGCCACTTTAGAGGACTATGTAGATCATTTTATACTCTATCGGCAAATACAAACACTCGACGAGAGTAAATCACAAAAAATATTTAAAAATACCCCAGCCCTAAAATATCGACTGTGAAGAATTCGGCGGAAAGTGGGGAACGGAAGTATCTTTATCTGAAGGGGTGTCTTAACAATAGGTTCCCAGATTCCCTCTGCCTACCCCCTATGTGCGTGATACAGCGTAAAGCTAAAATAAATGTAATGTTCCTAATATTCCACCCATTTTAAGGTACTGCATTCAAGGTATGTTATTTTTTAATTATTTTAAATAAATGTTAATATCGATTTAGTAGATTCAAAATAGATTTATTTCTAAGTACCTCGCCGTTGGACACCAGCTCAAGGTGAAATGAATAATTGGAATATAAATCTATTCAAACGCATGTCCAGGCTAATATAGCTCAAATTGTTGTCTGTATATTCGTATTTATTAGTTTCAAATGACGAAATTCACTGTCTTATATCATATATTATTCAATTATATTACTAAGAATATAATTGAATAATATATGGACCGTTTATTTTGAGAGTGGTGTAAGTCCATTTTCTTTTGTTTCGAGAAAATTAAAGGTTAGTATGTCGATGATTATACAATTTCATTTACCGACCGATTTTAAGTTGTTCAAAACATGGGATTTTTTTGAGAAATTAAACACGGACAAGCTATATATAAAAAAATTACATTAAATTACGCATGAATTACGTGATAGCTCATTATTCTCAAAAATGGACTTACACCACTTTCAAAATAAACGGTCCATATGTATTTCGCAAGTAAGTCAAGTCTACACGTGATTATTGTGTGTTATAATCGTACGTACTGATGTATTTAATAAGTTTTTTCAGTTTTCATATAGAAATCGTGTATGGTGTCGAGTTTCAAATTGTCTAAAGAAAACATTGTACGACATAGTTAAAGATATTTGCGTAATACACCAAAAACATTTTATAACAACTAAAAAACAAATAATTTGTAAAATTAATCTTCTTCATGCTATAGATAATCCAATTCCATTAAATCCAAGTTTAACTTGTGCAGAACGATGTAAGAAAAGACGTTCAGCATCGTCTCCGAAATGGAAATCCCTCATTGAGTGGTCCATTCAAACGTTACAAAGACGGTCCCGTGCACCGGCATCGGCCATATCCGGTCCCCGGTAGCTTTTAATTTATCTACGGATGAATCTTTGTGAGTTTAGAACTAGGTCAAATTTTGAAGCAAAGCTTCCAAAGGCATTCGGGTAGATTATCTTTATTAGTCCTATTACATTACAAAAGTTAAACTTTATTCGTGTCGGTCCTTAATTATTCCAAACTCGGGAGTCCTTGAAGTCTATAATGTTTCAGTTAATAGAATATTCAAGATTTATCTCTATCTGAGACAAAGACAATAGGAGTATAGGAATACGAAGGAGAAATATTTTATGCATACTTAGTATTTAAGTTATTATTGTTATTATCTATAGTAATAGTTTCTATTATTATATAAGTAAAATAACGACCTAACGCATCAGCGATAATTATGATAGAGACAAATGTTTTAACTAAGTATTAATTTACTCAAAAATATATAACAATTTATCGATATATAAATAATTTATCACGTCAAGTATTAATTTAAAACTCGAAGGTATGATTAATTGGCAAAAGGTCTCTCAAGTCGCCGCCTAATTACAAAAGAAACAACAAGAAGTGTGTCACCAGTTCTCATCGACCTACAGCTTAAGGCGTTGCACGAGTCTATTGTCCCGCCACCCGTGGCATATGAACGTCAAGCGCTTACGTACACGTGACTACGAACAATATAATATACGAGAAGTTGTGTAAACAACTGACTTACACAGAATTGCAGCATATGCGGATTAGTGAAATAATCTAATTAAATATACTATTATATAAGGAACGTTTTGTTTCTTGTTTTTCTATTCAGGCACTTCACTGCCGCTTCACTTTTATGCCGATGTTATAAAAAATACGTTAGGTTTAAAAAAGTTCGAATATATCGATAAATTATTCGTAAAAATTTATATTTACACTCTGTTACAACATTGTTAACTTATCATCGTTATCTGTATGTATTTCCCAATATATAAAAAAAAGAGTTAGGCACGAGCACTGAGCCCGTCTAGACAAAGTACAACGTGACAGCCCCAAACGAACAAAATGCAGATAATTACAATGCTCAAGTTTCGCCCTGTCCTAATGATTGTCGGGTTTATCGTGAAAAATAGCTACAGAATGAGATATAACTTCTTTAATAATGAACGGGGATATAAATTATTTTGTGGGCCATTAGTGCGGTACGATTCATTCTTTTAAGCGGAATATTAAAACGCACCATTGGACCTCCCATTACCGTTTCAGAAAAAACGCCATTGTGCCGCGTCGGCTAAGGGTGTCATTGCGGTGACTTTCAGGGCGGCCATGCTCGATTGAACACGGTGTCTATATATTCAATGGCATTGTGATAACGACCCTACGACTAAGAATTATAGCATGGATATTAGCAATTTTTAGTAGTAACATAAATTTTTCTTTCATAAAGAATTATTTGTATAATATTACTTAAGTTGACGCCACATTTTCGCTGAAGGTTGATGGTTTAGGAGTCAGAAAGGAGAACCCTTTCCAGAAATATTACTATTGATTGTAACTAGAAATATATTCTGTTTGTCGATCACAAAGCGCATTATTTGATAAACCAACATTTGTTTTGTATTTCAAATAATGAAAAGTAAAATAACATTAAGGATTACCTACCGTAAATACTGTAAAAGTTAAGTTAAGATAGAATTCAGAGAACCTAGCATTTTGCTTCGGTCACCCAAATTGTAATAACAATATTTTTAGTTAATTAAAACTCAGGGATTTCCCCGCGATAGACAATGTATTATTACTTGTTAGCATGTACCTTCAGGCCAGTTGTCGTAAACGTGAACTGCTATGTCGCCGGCCGAGTCCACCGGACTAAACACGAACTCCTTTGTTTTGCCGGAAACGAGGATTAATCGCAGGTTTATCTGAAACAAACAATCAACTGTTAGCGAAAAGGAGAAATTTAAAAAATATATATAAAATAAATTTTAAAATATTTTATAAAACAATATTTAGCACAATATAATACATTCAGATAGTAGGTTAAATAATTCATTTATATTATATTGTTACTGCATTTCATCGTAAAAGTATATTCTACTATGCAATATAACGCATCCGAGTGAAATCCGGGGTTTGTATATAACAAAAACGAAATGAAGACCAAAATAGAGAGAGATGTTTTTCATAGCGCGTTAAAGTAGGTCACTTTCCTTTCATGGTTGCCATTTAACTTAATTGTTTAAGCTTTTGATAAATTCAGTCACGTTATACTTTACTGGACTACTTTTAAATGTGAAACTATCTACGTTTTAACAATTTGTTTCGGTATTTTATCACATTCGACTGTCTCATTCTATACATTCCGTATTAAAACTGGGAACAACACATAAATCCGAATGAAGGATAAGGAGAAAATAGCGTGATCCATCTCTGTTCAATACAAAATTAAACACACACACTATCTAAAGCGCTTATTAGTTTTCGAACATATGAATTCAAATCGAAATACCTGCAAACGAGGCAAAATATTGCCGACCATTAAAAATCTTATATCAATTTAACCTTTTTTGGTAAATTTCATTGTTCAATTATGTTGGCAAACTGTTACTTATCCACTTTAGACTAAATATTTGTATTGTGTAAAATAAACTTTAAATTGACCTCAGATGACCTTTTCAGTTTAGGAGTTTGAGGGTACCTAAATCCTAAGCCAAATATAAGCGGTTAAAGCTTTGATCAAGTAATCCCTTGGACTTAACGCAAGTATTTTAGTCGCTACGAAGGTAAGATAGGCTTTTTAATCCTATTTTAAATTAAAATGTATAATATATATCTTGCACAAAAAAAAATATATTTACAGGTTAATTGGCTGTTCATATTAAAAGTTTTATTTCTCTAATTTCTTTATATTTAGTACATAATATTTATTTAATTATATTTGAAGCGAAATTTGAGTGTAGAACAATGAAAGTATAAATATTAACAATTCTAAGAATTTAAAACATTTTTAATCTTACTATTGTACCGGTCAGTGCTTATATCGGAGTGCCTGTTACAGCGAAAGCTTATTTATTTGTTCGGTACCTTTGTTTAGAAATTCCTTTTAGTTTTACCATATCATTTAAATTTATACTATGACAAAAAATATACACACTCATTACATTGTATAAACTTTCGTTTAATATTTTATTTCCAATAAATATTATTTATTTATTTTAATTTACATTATAAAATAATAAAATATTATTGTTCAATAAATATAATAATATAAAATAAAAAAGCAAATAATATTTACTTTCGACCCTGCCAGGATTCGAACCTGGAATCTTCTGATCCGTAGTCAGACGCGTTATCCGTTGCGCCACAGGGCCTATGAATAGTAGTACAAAATAACTAAACCTATTTGTGTCTGAGATTAAAATCAATGAAATTATTTGTAATGAAATTTGTTAATATAAATTATAACCCATTCTTAACATGTAAAATTAAAACCTTATTTAATGTTTCCTAACAACCCAGGCTTATAAATTCCTCTTTTTTTTTTCTAATATTTTCACGCAACACGTTTTTTTCCCGCAAAGCAGGCGTAGGGAATATACATTGTTAGTACATTCCGTTCTTCATCCAAGTTTAAACATAGCGTGCAAAATTAATTTGCAAACGAGAAACCTAAAAACATGATATTTACGATTGAACGGAAATTCAATGCATCACGACAGTAATGATTATAATCCACTAAATAATAAATATTTTTAATAAAACAAATCAAAGATTGAAATACAGACAGAAAAAAAAACAACATATTTATTATATAATTAAGTAAAAAAAAAAAATACAAAACATTTCATTTGACTGCTAAATCAACTTAAGGTAGTGAAAAAAAATCGTATTTACGGGTAGTAATTTTAACGAGTAAAAATAGCTGTTGTCTACCGGCGCTAGGGAGCGAGCGCTGCGGCGGCCATATTTCATTTTTCCCGCCAATGGGACACGCGCCATTGTTATTCTTGCATGGCGGCGCTCGTGAAAAAAAAAATCATATTTCCCTTTGTGATATTGCTGTCATTCAGCGCTTAGGAATTGGATTCCGCAGTTTAGACGGAACTACTTCATTTTAAATCTATGTATGTGTCACTGTGTTGTGTGAGCTCTGTTTATTGAATATGACGTGTTGCAATCGATGGTTGTCGTTTCATATCAAACACGAGGGATGATTATGTTCCGTTTTCCTTAATTCTGGGACCATTAAGGAAAACCGAAAATTATCATCAAAATGGGACATTTAGTGATATCGTTCTCGCCATACGCAAAAAAATACCCTAGGGGGATATACCTATAATACACATTCGTTATTTGTATTATGTTATAAAAGTTATGGAAAATGGAATAAAAAATATTCAATCTGCATATCTTATTTGTACAAAAGACACTTTTGCATGATTATTTAGACAGGAAGAGAAACCGTACCGCACGAAAGATAATAATAATTGAACACGGTCACTTACTCCCGCCCACTCTTCTGGCGTACATTATATACTTATGCATAATATTATTTATTATCTGTCCTGTTATATTACTATTAGGTATTTATTTATAAATTATATATTTTTATTGTAACATATTAACTTTTTAAGTGTTTTAGCAGATAAGAATGCTTTAGTAAAAATAAAACTGTTGTTTTGATAAATTTTATACCATAAAAAATGCATTTTTAAAAATATACACTGCACCTGGTATGCATACATAAATATAGAAACTTGATATAAAAGAATTATTCAGAAAAGCCTGCACGCGTATGCATAAAGTACAATAGCGTCTTAATGCACCCTTGCATGGCTTCATTAAAAGAATCAAATCCAAATATTATGTTATCAATCGTTGTTGACGAATACAATAGATTTTTTTTTTATTATACCTAACAATAAAAAATATTTATTAGACGGGTTTCTAACGGGTGTACGTTAGATGTCCAATCGGTGAATTATTTTAATTTCCTCGGTCTGATAATAAGATAAAATGCAGCGTTTAGTTCCGACACTCAACTCGCAATGGTTCATAAATTAAGAGGGTAGTGGGGAACGATGTGTTCTCTGCTAAATACGAGATACAACTGAAGCTAAAAAAAATACATAAATAAATTACCTATTACAGAAATATTCTATTATTTATGACTAATGAGTAATTATTAACATTCAGGGAAAAATTCCCGTTCTCAAAACATGCGAAACGTGTAGAGTATATTTCTGGGGGACGCTTAATTTATTACTGAAGGCATTCATAGAGACACTTGAAAAGTTGTGTTTCCGTTGTTCCCCTCTTATTGTAATGTTATTAAATTCCGTTCTACTAAGATAAATAGATGTTGTTTTGTTTGAACATGACTGGTCCATGATTTATATTTTTGATATAAAAAAATATATAACATTTAAAAAAATAATAATAATAATTAATTAAAATAAGTAAAAAAATCTATGAAAAGTTATTTAAACAATATTAGAATTTGTTGTAGATAGATTTCTCTTTGTATTTAAGTATAAAATTACCATAATTTATGGGAAACTTTAAAGCTCGTGGATAGCATTAATGAAGCGGCAAACAACGTGTCACTTTCGATCCATACGTGGACTATGACCAAAACTGACAATACCAATAACATAGAACAATTTATTCCATTATAAAAAGTTGCATACAATTACTTATAATAATTATAAAAGTTATTTTTGATATTATCAAATAATATAATATTAATAATTACAAAACATTATATATTTATATACATTTACAAAAAGACAAAGTACAGCAAAGTACAACATTGTAGGGAACCAAGTGTTTCTAACGGATTTATCACTAGGTTCCCTCTGCCTGCCCACTTTGCTGTATGCGGAATACAGCGTGAAGCAAAAAAATATGGTGATACTTATTTGTCTCTACTATTGCAATTTTACAAAATTGAGTTCAACTCTGTAACTACGGGTGCAAAAGACTACTTTGTGCCCTGCAATACAATAGCTTTCGAAAAACAAAAATTTGCATTCGAATTTTAGTTTGCATACTTCTAGCGAGATATTTTTAGCTTGTGAACAAGGAATGTTAATTAATTTATCTCTACACTATACAGTGTTTGCAATGAAATGCTTTGGAGTACCTACCGCTATTCCTTTGAAAACAGTTTTATTGCGCGCCAACAACAATTATTGAATAAATAATAATATATTCTTATATTATTTCATTCCTTTACTCTAATTAATAATTAATTCTTTAATATTATATAGATAATCTGTATTCAATCTCTGTTTGTTCTCAATTTGCTAGTGGTGTGTATTAGCTCTAGACATAACTAAGTAGCCAGGATAATCTAACAACAACATGCTCTGCCTCGCCTTGTGAACTTAGAAGCAACCTAAAGCAAATAAACTGCGATCGATCTATTATCACAAGACAAGTATATCGTTAGTGATAGTGCTTAGACCAATTAGGGAAGATAGTGGCAATTGTTTATTTTGCTATACGATACGACAATCAGTTCATAAGGGTAGAAAAAAAGAAGAAAAATAATAAGATTTGGCATATAAAACTATTGTTGTTTAACATTTTAATAAAAAATATTCTTTATATAGTCTGTCTTTAGTTGTTACATAACCGTCCGAAGGATTATAAATTGTGATCAGCATTTTTGCCATATATTTAGAAAAATAACAGTTATGATAAGGAGATTCCATATCTTCCCGTCAGATATCAGAACCACCGATGATCAGAATATAAATTTACATACTTGTTAAAAGTTACTATATATAAAAATAGAAAGGAAATTTAGTCTTTAGGTCAATATAACAAAACAAACACAGATGTTAGTAAAAGTATGCATGCATTAGATGCAGAAACATCTGAGTTGTCTAAGTTATCCGAGGTAAAGTTAGTATGTAGCACATTGCACATTGCTGGCACACCGCCAGCGGTCAGCCCCAACACGTGAGGAACTTCCGCACTATTATTTTTTGGTCAAATTATATTTGTAGAAATATTTTGAACAACGAAATTGGAAGAGGAAAATATAAAGAGAAAAATATTTTAGTTATGTTTTAGATGGACTACATAAATGATAAAAATTCTAAACGTCAAAAAGCTAATGTATATTACAACGGACATATTTAAAACAAAAACATTGAAAAAATGTTTTATTAAAATGTGTTAAAGGCTTATAAGACTTCAGAGTTGTGCTAGCTTGGTTTAAATAGTTGAAAGTTTCATTAATTATAAAACATAGAATAATTAAACTAATCAAGATTAATCAATGTGGATAAAATATTAATAAATTAATAACGTTTAATTTTTTATCAAGATTATTGGATCGGAACATTTTACAATGCAATTTTTTTATTTAATAGCTCTTTCTTCTCATCCTTTGCTATACCACTGACAATAGATCCCAGTTGAAGCACGCAGCCAGATAATCGGGTTTCACGGCAAATGAAAGCTATATTTATTCAAGAGTCGATGTACTATGAATGGAATTAAAACTTCAACAGCACCACAATACAATCCTTTAAGTAATTCTAAACTTCTAAAGTCTCTAAATTATATTTTTTATTT
Source organism: Heliconius melpomene rosina (assembly GCF_056956725.1). Lineage (NCBI taxonomy): Eukaryota > Metazoa > Arthropoda > Insecta > Lepidoptera > Nymphalidae > Heliconius > Heliconius melpomene. The sequence goes on from NC_140401.1 coordinate 13,387,166, forward strand.
TTAATATATTATAAATCACAAGTATGTCTTTAAGAGATCCCAATAAAATAAGAACTATCCGTTTGATGCGAAATGAATCAAAGATAATGGCATCCCGAGGCGGTAAGTATCACCATTAATAAGGGCGTGCCGAACGTCTATTGACCCGCTTTCTGTTATTCGGCACTCATAACTCAGCCAATGATTACTTGGTTATAAATATTCCGCAGAAAAATTATTCAAAAATCCCAAAAGCCAAAAGGTGTAAAAAAATGTTAGGATGAATTATAAAAGAAGATATGAAAGAGATACTAATTAAATATATGAAACACTCAAGTATATACGTTGCAAACAACGTTTGAAATTAAAACGGGAACATTTTTGTTTTTGATTTGTATAAAAGAGATCGTGAAAGAAATAAAATATTTTCATTTTCCACGTTTTTTTTTTAACAGGTAACATTGAAAACTTTTGAAGTTGAAATTTAATAATGTTTAAAGAATGTTCTAATATCTTAGTCACGACATAAGAGTGCTGGGCGCAGGCACGCCCTACCAATTTATTAAAGTTCAAACTATTGATTTTTCATATAGAGGCTTTATTGAAATTAGTCACAAGAGGTGACGTCAGCTTACTTGTTATATTTTAATTTATTAATGGCTTCTGAAGACTGTAAGTCATGTCAAGTAAAATGACAAAGATAGTAATTTTGACACTAACGGGCTTAGTGCTATAAGTAACCATGATAAATTACTTGTCTATTATTTAGTAGAAACCAAAAATCATTGAATATTTCCATAAACAAATAATTAATTGAACATCGAACGTCGTTTCGACATGTGATAAATGTTTAAAGGAGTTTTATATGAGCTCAAAACATTTACAACGTAAAGAAATAGACTGAATAATTTATTTCCTTGTTTTTGCTGCATTTTTTAGTAAGTATATATAAATCTAGGTATATTAAGATATACGAAGAAATGAATAAAATTATTTAATTTAATATTATATTAGTAAAATATTCCTTTCAGAATGTTCTGAATAGCCTTGCAATATAGTTTGCAAGTCGAATAGCGTGAGATTAAAACAAAGGAGCAGCGCTGGTACGAGCTGCAACCTTCACAATTTTACGACCTTTGCACATTTCACTTATTGGTGACACGCTTTTAACGATTTTCTTGTAATAAATGGCAAATGCTTTTAAATCAGTTTCGCATGACCCGCTGTGCATAAAATAAATGTTACAAAATAATATTATAAGGTAACAAAGTAGTGAGGCCGTCGTGGCGCAGCGGCACAAGGGATTGTAACTCGACGGTTGTGGGTTCGATCCCCAATCGAGGAAGTGAAATATTTATTTACGAATATATATTTCCATTTCTTCGCTCTGGCGTCGAGGCAAAGCACGGCGTTGAGTTCTGCCACTCAACACGCAATGCCTCCAGAATTCGGCAGAAAGTGGGGAACGGAGTGGCTTAACACTCAATTCCCTCTGCCTACCCTGCTGGGAGCGGGATACAACGTGAAGCTGATTTTTTTTATTAACATAGTAAAATCGCAAAAATTGCAGAGATGTAAAATTTAGAATAATTCTAATTAACTTACTAACCTAAAATTACTTTTGTAATAATGTTTAATGTTATTAAATTTATAAACTAAATTACTTTTATATTCCTCACTGTAAAAAAAAAGTCCCAAAATTTATCAAAAAAAAAATACTAAAATACACACCTATGTAACGTTACTTTTACATCTTCATCTTCATTTCATTTGTTATAAACTTTTTAAAAGTGTATGCTAAAAGCATGACGTTACGTAGATCTTGTCGTAGCAATACAATACGAGAAGTGTTTCTGTGTAGCAACAAAGACACAACGAGGCGAGCGAGCGGCAGCGCATAACAATTTCGCGGCTTTATACATTTCACTTATTGGGAGCGTACAAAATCGATAAATTCGGCACTCAACTACCGTGTAGGGTTGAGGCACCTTTTATATTTCAAGATTTAAATAGAAAGAAGAAAATATATATATTTCTGACTGTACATTCATATATATATTGTTAGGATTATATCAATTATTCTTATACAAACACAATTTTTTAAAATTAAAACAAACATTAGGTAGTTAATAAAAAACAAAGAACACAAAACTAAGGCGAAAAAAAAAACTTCCTAGCCCATATATCTTGTGGCATTACTATTCATAGCAGCCCTACTTTCGACCCACTTCCCCACTGAGCCAGTTCAGCTCACCCTGACTCTGAAATTATAATGGAGCGCACCGCATAAAGACGATTAGATCAATTTCATGAATAGCTGTGTTTTAACATGATTGGCCTATTACTTGTTTACACTTTCATTATATGCGAAGTAGTTAAAACATTTTGTTTATAACGCTCGATAAAAAGCTAATTTAAAAATGATTAAAATATTTATACTAAAAGTTTGAAAATGATTATAATTATGTACGAATACGTAAAATTGTAAAAATATTATTTAATTTTGAATATTAGTTCGTTCGTTCGTTATATTAGTTTTGATACATGAATGTTAAAAATTTTATTAGTTTGTGTAACGCATACCAAAGCTTTGTGCGGTCGGCGAATATTGACCCACGAGAGCAATTTCACATAATAGCTGAAGCTATAAACATCGTTAATTGTATGGCTCAATAAATTTCGTTTTATTAATTGCCTTACTTCAGTTACAGCTACGAAACACCGTAGCGAAAGGGTTCCCAGGTGTAATTGAAAATGAATTGGAATTTATTTATCGGCTCATTTTTCTTTGAAAACAATAACATTTTCAATTTGTAACACACGTTCAGCTGCTTTACAGTAAGCACGTTAGAATGTAAAGTAGGTGACATTTTTGCCTACTTTACATTTCAGACTAAGATAAACAATCGAGAAGCCATATTAACATATGGGTTATATAAATATATTCTTATGATTTAGTTCAAGATTAATTTAATTGTAATGATAATTATGAAACATTGTATGTTGTACTTCATTTAGATAACAAAAATATGAGAAAAACGAAACAAAGTAATTCTTTTCTTTCAGTTCAGTTGAATATTATTATAATAGATTAATTTATATTTAAAATTGTTCTTCCAGTTTCTTATTCCGTATTATTTATACTATAATTTAGTACAACACTTGTTGCTCATTATCTTTGTGTTGATAGCATCACTCCTTACCGTTCCTCTAAGTGTATAATTTATAAACGTCGGATGCACAGCGGCGTGTTGCATAATGACATAATGAATGCACTTGTCATATGCAACGTCGCGCCGGTGCGCCGGTGTGCGTGACATAGTGTACAAATTGACGCTTGTTATATATAAAACATTCTAGGAAGTATTTATAATATACAGCTTAATTGACATTAATTAATCAGAATAAAAAATAATATGTAACATAATATAGTAAGTAGGTCATAATAATCATATGCTGGGGGAAACTGGTCTCTACTTTCCATTCATTGTCATGGCATAATAGTATGGAGAATTGGTTTTAATATAATAATCCCGAACTTCCTCTTATAAGAACCGAACCCATGACCAACGCGTGTTAAGATATATAGCATACAAGACAGGTAGATTATAATTAAGGTACCGAATATATTCTCTCTCATTAAAAAAAGTAAAAAAAACTAAGAAAGCCATCGACAAAAGTGAAAAAGTTGATTTTTTTAATTAAGAGGACAGTATTTTCTTGGAGGCAAAATTAGCTGACGCCATGAAAATGAATGAACAAACAAGAGAGGTGCAAAATAGCCGAGAACACTTTGTAAATAACGGCACGGCGCACACTGCCTGCAGCCAAAAATACTTTAGATTTTTAAGCTTTAGATTTTGTTTGCAAAAAAAATAATTAATAGTAGAATGTAAACGGAATAATGGTCAGACATTTTTTGACAATAAACTATTTTTTTATTCATTGAATAACCACGACACCTTTCACGGGTTTTCTCAAAATAAATAAAACCCACTTTTCGCCGAAAATCGAGTCGTTACGTGTGATTTGGCGTAACTCAACGTCACACTTCGCCTTACCAGAGTGGGGGAATAAAAATATTAACTCTCGAGTGTGAAACGAATCCACAGCCAAATTCTAGAAATAAAATACTGATTCGATATTCGATATTTTAATCATTGTATATCTAATAGCATTGTTATCACAACTTAACAATAGCCATTTTGAAAAGTTTCATATAAGACAGTACGAAATTAGACACAACATGTATCAAATACAGATGCGTACACAAAATCCTGAGTAAATGATCTGTCAGCACAATTTGCCTCCACGTAATCTCCTGTTCACGTTCACAACAATACGTATTATATCACATAAGATCCAGGCTTACACATGTCAGGTCCTTGTCAGGGTGCCCGGGGAACACCTAAGCTTCCCAAATGAGAGGAAGCAAACCGCTAAACAATATTAATAGTTGTCTTATCGCGTCCTATTGCTAATACCATACCATTAGACGAGATGGCTCCTCGGGCAGTCTATAATTACCGCCGTTAAGCATAATATTGGAAAGTGAATCGTTATAGTAAATACCACATTTTTGTAACATTTCTTTTGTTGTTATAATGAAACTGAGAGAAATAGCAGAAAATACTGTTAAATACGGTTAATACTGTTTAATACAGTTTTTTTTCTTTTTAGGGTGCCGTACCATTTAAGGTATTTTATTGTATTCATTAAGAATAATGCAGCATGCATTTCATGCTTCATGCTTATAGTGACTTAAAAAAAATGAAAAATAAAAAAATGTCTTTACTTGTTGAAAAATATAATATATTTGTGGACTCATGGGATGACTGTAACGGCGACAGGTAGTGGATTCAATTCCAATTCGTGTAAATAACGTCCCTAACATAGTGTTATCAAAACCGAAACAACTATCCCACTGCGGCGGGTTTCATCCTTATCCCTCTATAACAATTACAATATTTTTTCAATCTCTATTCATTCTAATTGTCTGTGATATTAAAATAACACAAATAAAGTTATAAACAAAATATTTGAGAAAAGATTTTACCTTTGTGTCGTTAAGGGTCATTTACATTAATTGACCTCACCGTTTTTTGTATACAGATCAAAGATTAGATAAAAATCATTTCAAAAATTTTATTAAAAGAATAAATCACTCATTCATATTGTTCATAATAAAAGAAGCATTAAAAATGTCAATGACACTCAAATTTCGAGAACTGAGCACTTTTAAAGTCTTCTAACGAAGTCCAGTTCAGACGAACCCAGACCGGTTGAAAAAAAGTATTAAAGTTTGTCTAGTAGCTTTTCAGTTCTTTTTCTTTCTTCATATTGTGAATGAAAATATTTTTATATTAGGATATTTTCGTGTCAGGATCTAAATGTAGATGTATCTTCATATCTAAATAGATATCAAAATTAATGCCATACAAACATTTTTATTAAAAAAAACCCAAACAGAGTAAATGCTGTGAATACACAGGCATATACCATCATATTAATAAAGTATTGATTATGGTCAGCTTCTATATCAGTTGCACGTAGATATATTAAGTTTATTACCTGAAATAAAATGAAATAAAATTTAATACGTCATTTTACAGGTTGTAACTAGAATATATTTTTCTTAAACTTATGTAGCTAAATGCTTTAAAAAAAGGAAAAGCTAATAAATATATCATAGAAATATATCATTCATTCAGTTCAATAGGTATATCAGAATTGCGCAGAAAGTGGAGAACGGAATTGTTTTTATGGGAAAAGAGTGCCCTAACACTAGATTCTCAGGTTCTTTTGCCTACCCTACTATCGGAGTGAAGCCAGAAAAATATAATTACTCTCTGAAGGATATTTAGAGTAAAAATATGATAAATTATGTATCATTCAGAATGATAAGAAAAGACAACTAATCAGTATCTACAAAATTATTATGTAACTTTATTTTTTTTACTAACTTATAACAGCAAGCTATTTACTTAGCATAGATTACCATAGTAACATAGTGAAACCTATTCAAAACATCGTTAGGGGAAGCGCAGAGACGAGTTTATTTTTAGAGGTATTGAAGTACTCCTTTTGAGTCTACGGTGCAGTTTAAGACAAAGCTTGGCGCGGTGCCAGTACTATTATATATTTTAATTATATTTACATCACACAAATACTAGAGTGCTTGGTAACTTTTATCTTTCGTTGTACAAGTTTGTGAGGAAGGAATTAAGTCATCGATTATGTAACAGTGCAAACATGCTTATTATTTCCTTTAATTTAATCTTTATTGACAGTAAATAGAAACGAGAAACATATAGTGACATACTATACATTGCACTTACATATTGTTTAAAACTGAACACAAAAATACAAATACAGTAGGTATATAGAATAATAACTATATAAGAACACTGATATCAAACTAACTAGAGAACTACAGAATAATATAATTTAATTAAATCTAAACAACGTAATTGGACAGGTTGCTATACGGTCACAGGCAAGTAGCCGAGCGGCACGTGAGCTCTCACCGTAAGGCAACAAGGCACGGCCCAGGATTGCAGCGGCGATGTAATTTCAACGCAGAACCGCAGTGCGTACAAAGGGGCAATGAATTCTAATCAAAGGAGCACTTCACCGCATTTTCTCGTATTTGCCAGCCGTGTTGTTCCATCCTGTTTCGCCCCTCGGGGCCCTTTCATCGGGCTACGTTTTAGCCTTTGGTAATTCGTTACCGAGACAACGGTATAGGTAGTTAGCCAGCTTTATACAGATAAAATTGTATTTATATTTTGACTTTAGTTAGGTGTTTGCTGGATTTCTTGTCTATTTATCATTAATTTAAATTACAAAAACAAATTGTGTATTTTGGTTTCATGTTAATATTAAAATATATATTTTTTACGTTTTTTTTTATCCGTCTTATTAATAAAACTGGTCTTATATACACACTATCAAAGATATTGGAGGAATGGCACGAAAAAAGCATGAGGAGCCCTCCTCATGCTTTTTTCGTGCCCATGCCCATGTATGAAGAGATTGATGACAATGGTCGAGGCGAAAGAGGTAGTAAATATGAAACCTAACGAAATGACTTACAAGACAAGAATTTTTTGTTAATGCGAAAATCTAAAACAAAATCCAAATTCATTGAGTTGTTTCTTCTGCTATCAAGAAGAGGCAAATAGAATACATAGATCGACAGAAAACTTTTTTTATGCTATCAAAAATGCTGACAAATAAATATTATTTATATACATATATATCCTTTATGACTAGATAACTGTAAAGTTAAATTAAATTTATTCACTAATAGCACTAGAGTTCATTAAGTTACATTCTAAAGACATTGAACAATAACACAATATATTTTGGTTGCCAAGACGTCAATCTACGCCCAACGGCCGTAGCTGTCTGCATATCTAAATGTAATTAGCTGTGTAGACTATAGTCGTGCTATGTTCTAATAGGCACAGTATATTCAGGTAGATTTATTAGTTTATTTTAAAAATGAGATAGAAGAATAAAAAAAACTATGTTTAGTTATTATTATCATCAGCTTAATTGTAATCTATATATCGACTTTTTAGTACTGTAAGTTGGTTACGTACAAGTTGGTTCATTCGGGTGAAAGACAGTTAATTGTCCGAATGATAAAAACGTACCATTAATTCAAGTTATTAAAATATTGACAAAGCGCGGCGTTGACCACCAACCTCTCAACATACAATGTCTGGAATTTGGGCGGAAAGCGGAGAGTTTAGTTTCTTGACAATAGACTCTTCGCACGGTGTAGTGCAGCGTGAAGACAAAAAAATATATATGATTTTAACCAAAAATAGAGCAACTGATAAAATCCGCTTTCATTGTTTTAAATTATAAATAAATAAATTTTAGAATTAATAATGTGGGGTTTCATATTTTAACCCAGGTAGTACTTTTACAAAAGTAAGCGGTTGCAGTATAACTACATAATTGTCTTTAAAAGTGCATGTAAGAAAATGATTGACGAGTAAAATTAACTCAGTTTAGTTTTAACAATGCGCAAGAAACAGGTGATTAATAACGCTATTGGAGTTGTAATTATTGGCACGCGAGAAAATACTCTATCGGTGCGGAGCTTTAATAATATACCCGTATACGCCTAAAGGCAGTTCCTGCTTACTTTTACGTTAAGACTGTTCTATATTTACTGGTGTACGATATAAAATACTGCTGGTTAATACATTTTTAGGAAAACAATATACAAATTGAGATAGCGAGATAACAGCAAACATAGAAAGATATAACAATATTTTAGACCACTTATGTGATTAAAATGATACATAAAGAAGTGTTAAAAAGTCTATTTCAATAATTATAATTTGTCATAATTAATAAATGATAAGACTGTAAATATTTGATTCATTAACAGAAGGCCAAGGCTTTTAATAACATGCCTGAGGCAATTAATGTATTTGTTGGTATAGCGTGTTGTCACCTAGACATAATTTATTAAAATGTTATTATATGCATCGACGATCAGAAATAAATTTATGATCGACTTCGACGTGCGGTTTAACCAATGACCATACCACATGATATACGCGATAACTACACTATATACCAAGGTGAATACATGTTTATTCATTGACCTCTGGAGATTTGGTTGTTATAATCAGCTAACTCCATAACGCAGCACTGAATCCTAAATTGGGATAGCTTTTTTCAATGTGATCATTACAAATTAATGTAAAAATAATAATTAAATATAGTAAGAAGAGAACTTAAATGAAGAAAACAAAAGCAAATAACTAGAACTTTTATAATATTATCCTAACATTTTAATTATAAAAAATCATAGCTTATTATAAAAATATGAATAGCGAATATAGTGACAAGCCTTGATTTGAGTGTTTCTAATCGAAGGCTGTAAGGTCGGGCGTGCTCGAGTGGCTGCAGTGCGGCTGCGGTGCATTTAGAACACGCCCCGAACATAGCCAAGGTCGAGTTCACATTGCTCTTTCACATTAGGCTTGAAAACATTTAGTCTCAACTTTTTACATATTCATTATTTCGTTTCATAATTAAACATTATAAGTAACTAGCGGACCGCTCGCGGTTTCACCCGCGTGAACTATGTTATTATTAATTTCTGTCTCCATGACTACGTCCTAGTGATGTCTATGCAAATTTTGAGACTTCTAGCATTTGTAGTAACGAAGTTTCATACAAACTTTCGACCCCAAAAACAACCCCTTAGAAGTCGAATATTGCAAATTCCCGTCTTAGCGAGCACCTACGTCCTATAAGTAACTCCTATGCAAAATTGGAGATTCCTAGCACATGTAGTTTCTGAGATTTCGTGATGAGTCAGTGACCTTTCGATTTTATATATATAGATTAATAAGGACATAATGTGGTGTAATTGAGAAAGGAATATCAAATGATGCATAGTCAATCCAGATTAAATCATCTGTGTAACAACAAGTTATGTTTAAGAATAAATAAAATTGATTTTTTCCCCAAGGGTAAGCAGAGAGAATATAGCGTTACCTCACTCCATTCTCTGTTTTTTGCCGAATTGTCGAGACATTGGCTCGCTGTTATGCTACTCCACCGCCGGCTCGGTGTAAGAAAATATTAAGTATTACATTCTCTCCAGTGAGAAACGAACCCAAAATTGGGTGTTTACCGTTGCCCCTGCGCCACCACGGTCTTTTTGTTCTTTTTTTTTAAATTTAATTGTTATATGTACAAATTATATGTAAAGTTTAAGTTAAATATATTAAGGGAAATAATTTAGAAAACTAATCTATTATTTTATTAAAAATAAATTTTATTAAAGTTGATAAATTTAATTATCAAAGTTACGAATTCCACCAGCTCGAGCAGCAAAATACCATCCAATCATCCTAATTAGAACGCTAGTTTGACCCGAAGCTGGATGGCGCTTTGGAAATATGACACCAGAGACATGACGCGTCACATTACTTTGTACGTCAAAGTAAAATGAAAATATGTGAAACAGTCGCAATTCCATTTGCCGATTCTCCTGGCTGCAATGGCCATGTTCCAGAGTAGCTTGCAACTTGGACACGGACATTAAGGTAGCTTTATTGGTGCATCGCGTTTGAAATATGGAGTGAAATAGGAAAGAAGACGTGACTGGAAATTGTAGTTGTAGGATAATGCGATAGAAAAGAGAATACCGTTGCATTATGTTGAAATAGGAAATAAATCCTGGTGGGGACACGTCAGGACTCGGCGAACGCGTACACTATTTGTTATGGGTTTAACAAATGTTTACTCTCTACTTTAAATATGTTAAGCTACGTTTAGATTGCGATCTATTTACGAGTTTACCGAAACTAAATTCACAGAATTTATAACAAAGAGTAGGTAGTGCATTCGCTTGTGTGTGGATTGTTATCGTCGTCGTCACTGCTATAGGAATACATGAGTGTTGTTTAAAATATTTTCAATACAATAATAAATAATATTGAAAATAAGAAAATTTTTAAAGTGTAAATTTTTTGGACGCAGCACCAATAACTTAATTGGCTGGCGTCTGGAGCTGGACGATGTCCAAAAGTTCACCGGAACGTTAATTAAAATTCTGCATAAATCTTTATAGGAAACAAATACAAATACTACGTGTATTTTAAGTATAATAAGCGTAAAATAATATCGAGTTTTGAGTGAGATGTCACAGAGCTATAAAATGAAGAAGCTTATTAACAATATAACAAAACACAATCACAGCCATTGTTCATGCAAATTAGTCCCAATTTCCAAGGCCTGGAAGTGAATCTCAGATGGAGATTCTCATTACGCTTCAGTAGCGGCAGACGCTGGATGATGGATATCCATACGCCGTGATATATTGAAGCGAGGCGTGCATTATTAGAGGGCCGCCGACGTGTAATTAGTCAAGAGCGCTTGTTGATTACTGTTTCAATAGGATTACTTTAGTTTACATTTTATATGGTAACTGATTGTCTTTTGTTAGATAACTCATTAGATTATTAGATTCTAAGTATGGTCTGGTTTTTTGCTGGACTGACCGTAGTTAATAGATTAGTAAATTTGAATCTACGTACATCGTTTATATAGTTAAGTATGGACTATTACACAGTTTTTTTAAATTTAAATGTCCTTTTTTAATTGTAAATATTTATATATCAACAACAAATTAAATTCCGTCCAAATCTTTTACAATTACAATTTTTTAAATGTTGTTTTCATTGAAATAACATAGGTACACATCTATACATTTTTTTACTGTTTTGTGGTAACATAGAATTAGGTAGCTAGATTTTGAGAAGAACTTACTTAAAATAATTGAATTGAATTAAGACTGTTGTAAATGTAAGATAAATTTAGATATTTATTTGCTAATAAAATAAAGCGATTTAACTTTATAAACAGAGTATTCAGCGGAGAAAACATAAATGTGTAAATCACTGCGGCTACGGAATATTACGATAAAATAAGCAGACCATGATATATGGGGATGAGTAGTCTGAGTGGCAATTTATGATAATTTATTTTCAGCCATGCTGAACTGTTTGGTTTTGTCTTTGTCGTTTGACAAGAAAAAATATTTGTAATTATATGGGAATTGTTTATAAAATGTCTTATAGAAAACCTTAAAATATAATTGTAGTAAGTATTTTTTTACGCAATGTTACGCAAAATTAAATTATGCAATGGATTTAAAGGCTATTTTCACTAATAGATGCAATGAGTCAAGTGGAAAGCAAACCCCACCATCAGATGGGACTAATAGTGCACTGGAGAGAGAGAGAGATGCAGTGAGTCAAGTGTAATACAAGCATTTTATGTATAATACAATTATGCATTTTACATTACGAGGGCGGGCGTATCCGTGGGCGAAACATTAGTTTCATAATATATTTTTTTATTATAATTTAAAAGGTCATGCAACTGAACAAAGCCAGGATATGTGGCTTCTCTTTAACAATGCTAATGATGCAATTCTTTTGCAATGTTATTGTAACAACAATCATGTTGATACAATTGTTCATTTAGCTAGGATGCGTCTCGTTTGACACGAGATAATAATATCATTGGATAACATTATTACGGGGAATTGTAATTGATTACTATTGACAAACATTTGAATGGCGTTTATTTCCGCCACTCAACACGCAATACGTCCAGATTTCAGCGACAAGTTTGATGAAAAACGGAATAAACCGTTGTTACTGCTCACAAAAGTTTGGAAGTTTATTTAAAGAATGATAAAACAAATAACCTCTAAAACAAATATTAATTTGATAGATAATGACTGCGCTAAACAACTAAAATAAAAGAATATCTTATTTTTTACAACATTGTGTTTATAAAAATACTTGGAAATAAAGTAAATTTTATAAATGAAAAATAACAATGATCAAAGCGTCCAGTTTCCAAAACAGATAATAGTTTTAATGAACGGAATTCCAGCTTTTGCAATGCTCACGTTCAATTGGAAATTGCAAATGTAGACAAAAGGTTAAACATACTACGCTTGTACAACATCTATTTTTAAATTCAAAAAAAGTTAGTAATATTTAATATTTAGAGAAATATGTTGAATATATTTGATATTTTTAGCTCTTCGATGTTCTTATAGAATTATATTTTGTATTGGAGAAAAAAAAATTAAAGAGGCAAGGGCACAGACTGACTTATGTGATACTTATGAAAATAATACAGCTAGAAAAAAGAAATTCGTATTTTTCTTTGAATAAGTCACATAGAAGGGTCTAACAGGAGATATTGCATTATAAAAATCAGAGTTAGTCATATAAATGTGTCAGACATATAAATGTGTATATTTAACAACACAAATTCAAACACAAACACTGAATAGACAATCGTACTTAGTTAGCTTAATTTAGCTTTTGAGTTAAAAGTTGGAAATAATATTGTAAGGTAAATGGACAAACTTCAAACTCTGACTCCATTCCGTTAACCTCCTAGACATTGTTACACACGTGATGAAGTAAGAGAGCACTAACATATTTAACCGTTAGCTGTTTCTATATAACGTGATGTAGTAACGTAAATAACTAAGCGCAATGTTCTAGTTCTTGAACTATACAAATTACGGTATTCGTGACTATGCTATTATCGAACAATGGACATCTCTCGTGAACTGGGGCAAATCACTTTTCTTTGTTTTACATCTCATTAAAATCACTTTAAATACTTTATATATTGAATAATTAAAGCTTTTAGAAAAGGGAAAATTTATAAGCTTTATTCTACGGAATATTGTAGTAGAGGCAATTTCCCGCGAGCGGGATTTTTTGAAACCATTGTAACGATACAAATGTACAAATTCCAATTTGTTTTTGAATGTTAGTTTAATAACAATTTTAACATTTTAATATTTCTATGTTTTTATTTATTTATACTACATATGTGAATACTCTATCGATTCTGTTAGTTGTTAAAGTTTAACGGACAAATGTTATTGTAACGAATAACTGAAACCTCATCAACAACAATAACAACCAAACGTACATTTTTGAATAATCACAGTTTTCTGGCAGTTTCCCATGAAGCCTCTATATGATATAAATAGGCTGACGTCAAGTCGTGGGCGATGCGTAGAAAACCATGCTGGCCAAGTAGGCCACTGGGCCAGCATGGTTTTCTACAGCTGTTCGCAAGATTACTTGTGTCAGCGTTGGTCAGCATCCTTTTTGTGAAAGTAAAAGTGCTTCAGCTTTCGATTGTGACATTTTGCTAGTTTTGCAATTTAAAGAGATAAGTAAAAGGTTATATTCAAGTTCAAGTATACTATGCATTGAGTAACTATTATTGACTCATAATGTATTCGTTACTTATGGAATGTCCTTCTTAAATTTTATTTTTCAATTATTCGTGGCTTTACATTCAATAACAAATATTATTTATTTTATTTTAAATATAAATATTAAATAGTGGATTGAATTAAATATCGATTTTCATTTTTCAGTGAAAGCCCATGAGCAAACACGTATAATAAAGTGATTTATCAAAAGTTGTTATTTCTTTTTTTTATATTTGTAGAAGAAAGTTTCAAATAATAAAAAAAATTGAAATATAATCTTGTCCTTTCTAGTTATATAAAAAAAAAAAATTATAACAAGTGATATCCCAAATTAAAGTATAAATGTAATTAAAATTTCATACTCATCACCAACGATCGGGAATAAAAAGTACTAACTGTTAATTGCATGTTGTAAAAGCTTAAAAGCGATAAACTTGTAGATTATACATGATTTATGGCGCGGACGTTAATAATAGCTATCTTTAATAAAGGCCCGGACAGTTATTAAGTCGGGAGGCAAACAGTAGCTTCCTGCGCACGCAAAACTGATTGATCTAGTGGATTAGTTGCAATATCCATTAAACTTTTATATAAACATTTTGTTATTATACTTTTTAATATTATCATCATATTTTTTTTTTGTCTTTCATATCTTGCAGAGAAGATATATATAGGCAAATGTAAAAATACTAAAAAAACTTGCACCACTGCTACTGTTAAAATTGCACAATTTATATATTTTCTTTCGTTTTTTTAGCGTCACGCTGTATTCCGCAAACAGCCGGGTAGGCAGAGGGAACCTAGTATTAGGACAATCTGTTCCTCATGTTCCACAGAATTTCGGAGGCTTTGCGTGTTGAATTGTGGAACTTAAAGCCGCGCTTTGTACGAAATAATAGAAATATTAAATATTTCATTTCCTCGAGTGCGAATCAAATCCACAACCGATCGCGTTCAGTCGCATTTTGTGCCCCTGCGCCACTACTAACCTCCAACGCAAACACTAACAATTTGATGTGAATATATTAATGAGATCAATCTGTTCTCAGAATAATCAGAGTAAGTTATAGACACCTTAACTGCATATCGAATACTCTAATAGATACTTAATTCATAGCTTTTATTAAAATTACTTGGATATGTCCTATACCCAAGTTTATTAAGTTTAATGAGATAGAGTAAGTACCCAATATGTTTGTAAACATGTATTTTTATGTGGCTATAAATATCATATAAGATTTTATATTACAAATAAGTTAACAATGAGAAAAAGTATTTCCCGTTTATATATTTATATATGATATAGACTGGTCATACATCAGTGTGATAAAAAGTAGCACGTAATAAAAAACTTATACCTATATGGATAATTTTAAAAGGCGACTATTTTAAGCAATATTTTGTTTACAATTATAAACTACATATTGCGAATTGTTACTCGATGATAGCTGCGTTAATTGAGATATATTGAAAGCTGTAATCACATGTAATTATTAACTAGTAAATATTATCATTGAATTGATACAATTTTATGAATACGCTTCATTTAAACTTGCTAATAATTTCGCGGTGCAATTTATTACTGTATTCAAGAGATATATGTATTTACCTAATTATAATTCAACAGCAGCATGTACAGTAGATTTTGGCTTTTCATATTATTTTAATAAAAAAAACTAACAGTCGATATTAGTTTGTTTCCATTCCAGTTAATTATATCCATATAATATAAAACTTATATTACGTAATTTCCCTACACAAACTAAAAGTAGATTAATTTCTAACTTCGTACTTGAATCATAAAAATAAGGAAAATTATTAATTAAAAACACACGAAGAAAGGCCAACTTGCAGTTCTTTATATGCATTTTGTTTCTCTCAGCTGGTAACTTTATCTTATATACAGTATGTTTTTATTTAATGCTCACATGTGTGCTAAAATGTAGTCTATATCATACTTTCGATCAGCTTCACGCTGTATCCCGCACACAGCAGGGTAAGCAGAGGGTTAAGACACTTTTGTTCCCCACTTTCAGCCGATTTTTTAAAATTTTTGAACTTCTTTTGATACATACAATTATAAATATAATTAATATGTATATTAAGCGCAACCAAGTACCTACTGTATAATAATAGAGGCCACAAATCTGCATTTTAAATAATTACAAAGTTTAGTTATGCATAACTTCGAAAATTTATCATATTTAGCTCTGTTGCAAAACTTGTTTATACCAGTATTTATCCCATTTATATTTATATTCTGTTGCTTGTTGAGCTGGTGAACTATTCGGTTAGATAAGCCTTTAAGTTAAGATTACTATAATATATAAATCTATATTATACAGATTAAGAATTTAAAATTGAGCTTTTTTTTCTAAATTCATCGAGTCTAAACTTACAGACTGGAGAATAAACAAAGCCGACAACGCCAGTCTTTACAAAGGTCACAGAATACTAAAAATAGTATACCAAATGACTGCATGAAATGTGCATCAGCATGTTAAAAAATCATCATTCAAAGTAGATTCGATGTGAATTACAGCATTTACAGTCCAGATAACGGGTCCACGACATTCCTATGGGAAAATGTCCCTTTGATGTGTTCTACGGCGGCGTCATTAGCGATACCATTACAGGGGACCCTCTGTCCAACTAGCTATTAAAGTACAGATAAAAATAAAACGATTGCCTTGATGCTGCATATTTGTGTGAAGACGTTTTCTGCTGACCTTTTAATTAATATGGCCAATTGTTTGTCATATTTTAAGTTCTTTTTTTACTTATTTGCCGCGTTCGTGTCTTAAGTTCTCTTTCTATAAGTAGAGTCAATTTTTATTTTTCAATCCTTTACAGAGATGTTATTGTAATAAATTTATATTTTTGTCGACGTATGTGGTAAATGATAGGCAAGCAATGTGCACTGGGATGAAAAATGACATGTGTTTTTTTTTTAGTTAATTAAGGGTAGGTTATACATTAAGATGAACATTGTGTATTGCCCACAGTATACATATACAATTTGTGATATTAACTTTCTAGCAACTGGGCTAAAGCAACTGCAGGAAGTTGCCAAAAATCATTAATTAAATAACAATTACACAAATATACACCATACCACTAAGCTAACGCACTCGAAACCACATATATACAAAATAATATTCCACGTCGCTATCTCACATACCAAATGAAAATGAACGCCTCTTACCATAGACGTACATAGATGTAAGGACAAAACTTCTTAATTGCCCCCCAGACGGAACAATGGGATTGTGGAGCGAAGATAAGGGAGCCGAGATAAACAATTAAGCGACGATATTGAATTAGAATATCTTATGAGTTATACTTCGATGATATTAGATTAATTTGATTTAGTCATTTCCCTGATTTTGAAGATAATTGCTTTATGAATAAGCTTAATGGGTATGAATCAATTTTGGCGACGAATATTATGTTCGTCTTAGTACAATTATTAAAATTGTTTGTAAGTACTACACTTGTATATTCTTCAAGTATCTAAGTAATATCTTATGTACCTACATACTGTTATAATACCGAAAAGTGTCAACTGTCAAAGAACACCACAAAATACAGTAAGTAAGCATAAAAATATTAATTTAGATTATCATTTTTATTGAATCCCACGCTTCATTTAATTCAGAGAGGAGACAATATAATCAATAACAGTGCTGCACACATAAAATAGAAAGGTTATACTTATCAAATATGAAAATTAAATAGTCTTTAAAAAATTATATACAAGACTTAAATTATATACATACAAAAACATAATAATATTGTGTGCTGTCTGTCCCATCTCATTTTCTAGTAGTATATACCTGAAAAAAGAAAAGAAGAATAAATATAACATTTCTTATTAGAAATAATTGGAAAGTTAAAGTAATATTAAAATGTAAAAATAGTATCAGATGGAATTCAATTTTGAATCCAATATTTGTAATGTCGAAAGCGCTCGCAACCTGACGACGATATTATCCGAGACGTGAACGAAAACCACAGGATGAAAGAGTGAATGACCCAAGGAGACCGACCGCTCCGCAATCATATAGAAATTCTCCAAATTTTATATGTATTTTATTTGCGTTAGCAAAAGCAATGTATATATACTTTTCAGTATAGAATTCGTGGAAAGAAATCATAAGAATAAAATATTTGGCCTGCATCTATGTAATAGAAGTATCTATTATAGACGCCACAATAATAATCACAACAAAAAAAAAAACAGTCGAATTGATAACCTCCTTTTTTTACAGAAGTCGGTTAAAAATTATACGAGAACATCAATAATTTTATATAGGTACTATATATTTTAAACTAACAACTTATTATTGTTACTACGAAATAATTAAAAATTAATTCGCCCTTTCTTCGTTCGCGTCTTTGGTCGTTCATCCTTTAGTCAAATTCACATAGAGACATTAGTTTAAAAAAATTCTACGTTCCTCTCTGTCCAACAAAACCAGGAGAAGTAAACATCGTATATGCAACCAATTGACTGTGAGATATGTGACCTTTGAAGAAAGGTTAAATATAACCGTTAATAGGACTCGCTGTAACTGCGCCGCAACCACGCCACGAAACCAACGAACAACTTTTACAATGGAATAATAGTTTCCAAATCTCTATAAAAAAATAACTTCCAAAACTCTATTAAAAATTGTACCGTGATACCATATGCAAGGAATTACGTATGCATTAGCGCGTGTCAGGGTTTTTTAACGTCACTATGAATATTGCCTTTTTACTTTGCACACATGTATCTACATATTTGTTTGTATATTTATTTTTAGATGGGCTCTCTTATATTTTATAATCTTTTTTATGGCATAGTAAAACTGATTTGTCTTTAGAATTTTCTAAAAAAGTGCATTCACAGAATGGTTTTTATGAGTTTTATTGCTAGTGACTCAGTATTTCAATGTAAAAGTATTTGTAGAGAACAAAGTATAATATGAGAAAACTCGTTGGGAGTAAAAGCTTGAAAATGCTGCAGTCTGTTTGAAGATTAGAATTTAGAACGAAAACCTTTTCAGTGTAGGTAACGTGCACTTTTAAAATTTCAAGCTCAGATCTAAGTGGTACGTAGTGTTTATTTAACAATATACCATTTATTTACTTACCTATTGAAAATTATGTTGTAATACATTGAATATAAGATGTATGGAACAATAGTATGGATTCCATTAAAAAAGACGACACGTAAAAACCCACATTGTTTAAATTAATAATTTCTAAAATATATCCGTTATATGAATACAAATAGAGAATGTTTGCATACGGTGCACATCGCTTGCAATCCTATCTTGCATACTGAGTAACCATCAAATTAGATCGAGCAAAATTAGTTACCATTCCTAGGAAAATAAGAACTAAATTTGAATGTACTACCGAAAATCTTCAATAGTTTTCAAAACGTTGTGGTTGATACTTGATATATTATTGTTCGTAAAAACGTGCTTTGGATAAAAGAAAGCCATATAAAATGCCTATTATAATATTTATTGTACATCTCCCATATTAAGGCCGTCTTGGCGCAGGGGCACAAGCGTCTGACTGTAAACACAACGGGACGCAACGGGAATCGTTAGTTATTAATATTTTCATTTATTCGATGGTCGCAAACCGCGGCGCTTAGTTCCGCCACTCAACACGCAAAGCATCAAAAAATCGGCGGAAAGTAGGGAACGGAGTGTCTTAACACTAGGTTCCCTCTGCCTTCTCTGCTTATGTGGCATACAGCCTGAAGCTGAAAAAACTGAACTTAATTTGAATAAAGTAAATATTTAACGCATAATTACAACTTTAACTTGGTTGAATAACCCAATAGGCAGCGATAAGAATTTTATTAGTTTATAAAAGCGTCTAGACGAGGGAAGGGTTAAATATTAATGTTTATTTAAAAGGATCTGTAACTCAGATTGAGAACTTAATGTCTATTGTTAATATTAAAGAATGCTTAGACTTGTTTAGGAGGGCATTGCATAGTGAAACCACAAAGCTATCTCAAAGAAAAAAATATTAATAATTCTGAAACATATTATTTTTTAAGAATTATTAATATTTTTCTCTTAATAACAAATAAGAATATTTAACACAAAAACAACTGTTTTTGTTATGATAAAAAACTCAATCACTTTAAAGGAAATCGATTGAAACCATATAATCGGCCTTTACCTCGACCGACTTGAGAGCAATTTCTATTAGAAAACCGTAAGAAATCGTTTAAGTTGCGGTGATTAACGCCACTTCTTATTACTGCGGCAAATGAAATTAGATTAGCGCATTACTAAATTACTTGTCTTAATAAAGAGTAGATCAATATTTTTCTATAAATATTTATAGTTCAGGTAAAAAAAGACAGAAAATGGTAATTGCCACTAACATTGAGGGTAAACAAACGATATTTTTACAAGTGCACCCGTGCCTTTGAAGCCAGTGTTTAATCTCACGCGAGTGGATATTGGAGAGGCGAACCCTTTGATCGCTACATGAAAAATTGAATGCGCACTGCAGTACGTAACTAAATGTTTAATAAAAACGTTTCTTTAGCTTACATATATTGTTTTCATAATATTTTAGATATTTTTAGCATATATTTACTAGATGTTGGTTTTACTTATTCTCCGCTTTCTGCCCGAATTCCATTCATAGCGTATTAGGCGTTCGTGCCCAATGCCACATTTTACTTCACCAGAGCGACTTAGATTCTACTTGCAACCAGAACACCGAGTTTATAGTTAGATCCTATAAATGTCATATCAATATTCTAGCTGTCATCCTATTAATAGATATTTGCAGAGCTCCTGATAACTTCTAAGTTTCCGATAACTCTCTTAACAAGACAGATTTACATCAAAATATGAAAAACAAAATAAGACACATAACATAAGTATTTCAAGTAAGCTGCAAGCAATCAAGAACATGTAATATACTTACTTAGTAGGTAATACGGAAAGTTATTTTCTCATGGCATAGTAAACAGCAACGTAAGTAGGGCTATGCATATGCAAAGAACTTTAAAAGGAAGCGAACGTCCCACGTTGACCGTTGCATTACATTTTACGGCACTTGAACAAAAGCCTGTCTCGAAACAAGTTCAGCTATTCTACGTTTAATGTAGGACAATCTCACTATACAGTGTTTTGGTTAAACAATAGCATTATTGTAGTGGATAAACAACTTTTGTATGAATTTTAGGAGATAATAATATGAATTTAAAGCATAAAAGAAAAACGCTTTCTCTTGATTCTATACTCTTTTACATGTTATTCCCAAAATGAAATAAATACGTAAAAGTAAGTACATACTAAAAGCTCGTCATCAAAAGTACGCGAATTATATTAGAATATTCTTTCAAAATACTATCGTATAAATTATGATAATAGCAATCTATTTGACAAGACAAACTTTTTACGTCTCCCCTCTTATACTCGCGCGAAGGCTCGCTCGCTACAAAGCTTTAAATGCTTCTCGATACACTATTGACCCAATTACACTTCTTCTTGCTTCCCTTTGAGTTTCGAAATTGTTTGCGTTTCCTATCAAGCAGATAATTGGCGGGATCTCCGTTTGTACGGTAGGATTGTGTGGAAGACCACTTAAGAATCGACGACGTTTTTCTATTATTATGAAGAAAATTAAATATTTTGTAGTACAGTAAGAATTGAATTTGTAATTGAATTTTTGATAGAAATGAGATAACTGTAACTGCTTAATTATTGCTTTGTAACATAAAATAAATGTATACTTACCTACACATTACATAATAATAATAACTTTGTTTATAAATTTTTTTTTTTAATAAACTAAGCAAAATTACTAATTTAGATAAAAATAAAGAGCACACACACACACACACACGCGCGCCCTTTTTATAGAAAGAGATACAAAGAGGATATTTAAGCATAAGACGCAATAGAAATATACAAGCATATCATAAAAAACGACTTTTATTAATGCAAAACTTTGCCGACGAAGACTTGTAAACTGTATTAGTAGCTTAACACTTGCGATAAACTTGTTGGGACTTAAGCGGAAGTACCTTTATAGTGAACGAGACGTTACGGGCGGTGGTATAATGAAATGTACTAGATGTATGGAAAGTACGAATACATATATAAATTAACAATATGTTGTTTTTATTTTATTTTACATACTGTACCTAATACAATTTACTCAATGACAAATATAATTTCGATCTATACTATTTACTATAAGTATAGTGTTGTACTGATTTTTTTATACAGGCGTAGGGCTGCAAAGCACACGACTTCACTCTATATTCCTCATATAGTAGAATACATTAATTTTTAACAAAAACAAAAACCGACTTCTAACAACGAACTAAAAAGTGAAAAATAATTATATAAAGATTTTATAATTGTGAAGTCGGTGCCAAGTAAAACAAACAGGCTTAGTAATTTGATATTGTAGTATATGTGTTGTAGCATTAGTTTGACACCGACTTCAAAATTATAAAATCTTTATATAATTATTTTTCACTTTTTAGTTCGTTGTTAGAAGTCGGTTTTTGTTTTTGTTAAAAATTAATTTATTTTACGATTTTTAGTGATGGGTAGATCTTAAAATGATGCTTCGTGAACGAGTGGTGATGGTGGTGGTAGTGGTTGTCAACGAGTGGTTGTGATTGTTCTATGTAAAACTTCATTTAATTAGCTATTATTTTTGTGCAAAGTTACATTTTGGTATATTGACAAGAACAAACATAAAAAGTATTCGGGTGAATTCGGAATCTCCCTTTTTTGAAGTTGGTTGAAAATGAGAACATCCTCTTTTTTGAGATTGGTTGAAAAGAAATGCAACGATCAGGAATCTCACTTCTGACATCAATTTAAAAAGTTTTTGCTTGTAACTATTACAGTATAATTAATTTTTGACCAAAAAAAACAAACTTTCTCAATTTTCTCCGGATTCCATAATCGAAACCTAACCAAACTTTCACCAAATTATCCTTGAAGTGTATCCTTTCAAATAAAAAAAGAATCATTAGAATCATCAAAATCGGTTAGCGCGACATTCAGTTATTCGGCTATTAGTCGCGCACATGCATAATGCAAATTTAAGACTTATGTGATTTTCTCATGGATACCATTGTCAGACATGGACCAAAAAAAAATGGGACCATTCGGGAAGCTATACCTTTCAAATAAAAAAAAAATTATCAAAATCGGTCCACCCAGTTAAAAGTTATGAGGTAACAAACATAAAAAAAAAAAAAAAAAAAAAAAATACAGTCGAATTGATAACCTCCTTTTCTTACAGAAGTCGGTTAAAAAGAACCTCGTGTCAAGATACTCCGTGGCTCACTTTCCACCCGAATTCGACATAGAGTGATGGAACCTACAAGCATCAGTTAAACTATACTGCACATGCGCTACTATGGCCTCAATTATGTAAAATATGCAAGTAATAAAAATAATTTAATGCTATGATATCTGATATCTATTGCATGCCTTACCTAATCTTACGCAACGTGGCTGCTATAAATAGTCGTAGGTACATTAAAAGTTAAAATCAAATCACACGTAACATAACTAGATAAGTACTAAATCCATCTAAAATATCAAATCAAGTATAACTTACTTAACTTCATTAACACAACATTCATTATAATGCTTGTGAAGAGCTACGAGCGGAACTCCGAGCGGCTGCGGTTGGAGCGTTATGAACGGGCTGTCTGGGAAACTTAGCGTATTAAAGGGGAATCGAGTGCGTGGTTTGCTTTTTAATGTTGTATTTCTAACATTTAATATTTATCAACAGATATCCATCCATACCTATATTATAAATTCGAAAGTAACTCTGTCTGTCTGTCTTTCTGTTACGCAATAAGGGCCAAACCGCTAATTTAATTGTGATAAAATACTCTTATAGAGATAATTGGGGGTCTCGGGATAAACATAGAATACTTTTTTTCTCATAATTGTAATATTTTCGATATATACCAATATATTAAAATACTTATTAATTTCACATGCAATTTACTCCGTCATGTTAATAACAACCGTTACTAAGCAACGTTTTGCAAAGTTTATTGTTAGAAAACATCACCCAAAATGAGCTTGCTTAACGCATCTCTCTATTGAAAACTGAAAATAATTTCATAAATATATTTAACAAATATTCGTATAGATCAAGCGGGCGTAGCCGCGTTCGGGTCCACTAGTTTAGTATAAAAAACCAACTAGTTAATAATGTACTAGCGCCATTTAATGTGTATAGTAGAGCCAAGATCTGCTGAGCAAGGCCAATGTGCACAACACAATCCGTAAATGCGAATAACAATAAAAATATCACAAATATTTTCTTACCGACTCACGAATGGAATTTACACAAATTACCGACATTTACATTTTCTCGTTAAACATATTTTAACTCACTATCCTTGCAATCAATCCGGGGCAGGCAGGTTTAACAAGATCATTTGAATATTTAACAAACATCTGTTCTAGGTCTAATGCAACAACCTGGTAATAATTTAATATGCACCTACGCTTTATTAAATTTGCACCGGTTTAATAAATAAATGGGAGGTAAATATGCCTTTGAAAAGAAAAATTCTTAATAATAAACTATTATGTTGTTGAGGATTCGCGTTTTTTTTTCATCCCTTATATAAGCTAATGTGCTTTTAAGTAAAGAGGTACTAGAGGAGCTGAGTGGCGATAAATTGAAACGTTCATACAGCCCAGAGTTAAGACTCTTTAAAAGCAAAAGGGCACGTAAATGCCTCAATCATGGGTTATTATCGTAAATGTCCGCGCAAAATACTCAGAGTTACTAAATGAATTAAAAAATCTTTTACATTATTTTTGTCCATTAGCGGAATGAAGAATGTAAAATTTTTGCAAAACAATTACTCTCCTTACGTCAGCTTACAATGACACCATTGTTTTTCAGTTTATTCTGTTATTGACAGCATATAAGGAGAATAAATACATAAATCATACATTTTATATTATTTCATATGAATACGAGTAACACAAGCGAACACAAATTATGAAAATGAGATAAGGTAGCTGGTACTAGATTGTTCGTAAATAAGGAAAATCCTTAGCGGCGCAATCAAAATATTTAATTAAAAAGTCCAGTCCAGTTCAATAATGTACACAATAATAAATACAAGTTATAATTAAAAACGACCATTTCATCTTCTTATTCAAACTTTCATAAAACGAAGCCATTTTAACGAGGCCACTTTTAATTTAGACTGCGTAGCAAGAAGAATACCAATAAAGCGATTTCAATAATTTTCCTGCGTAGTGGAATATACTTCATAAAAATATTATTCATTCGCGGTGCATTCATGGTAAAAAAAGTTGACGTCGATTTTTATATTAAAATTATTTCGAAATGCCCGCTGCGAGGATTTTTAAATCTCACGAAAGAGCGTTTATATAGACAAGGGGAATCGCTTGTCCCGGTCAGGTGCATGAGTTAGAACTCATCGCGCTTATTACGTTATATGCATAAGCATGCATATGCATGTATAAAAGGAAGAATAAATTTCACTCTGTATTTTCATACTATAAAGTTTAGTGCATCACTACAGAGCCAATTAAAACAATTAAAAATATTAGCAATTATTTTTTCAGTGTTACAAAAATAGTAAGAGATATAATATTCAAACGTTACCCCTTAAACCTACGACACAGCATTCAGCGACGCGTATCTACCTACACATGCGTGTTTTCACTCTTTCTGCATCGTTCAATTGATCCGAACTGCTATCCATTGTTCTCTCTAAACAAGTAGCAATTGTAATTATTCAAAGCTAAGTTCGTTACCCCCAGTCTCCCCCCTGGGAAATACATACGTAACGGCGGCCGGCCGCTGGGCACGGGGGAATAAAAAGAACTAATCAATATCCAACGCCAGACACCAAACATTATCGTCTCGCTGACAGGACGCAAACAACGCTTTTTATTAGCACTATTTTACAATGCCGTTACTGAAACAATGACTATTGTATAATTAATTAAAAACATTTTCGTAGGTATCAATATGTGTTTTTTTACTGTGCTGTATTAATAATTATTTATGTTATCAAATATTTTTTTTGTTTTAAATGTAATGATGTTACTAAATTGTATCAATATAATATTCACACATTTTTGATTTGATACCAAAAGCTCGAACGATTTTTATTAACATCTGCAGAATATGCCCCCTGAACAATATTTATAAAAAAATAAAAAAAAAAAAACAACAACTATAACCATTTAATTTTCACAAAGCTCAACTAAAAACAGAAACAAAATTCTAACTATTTTTCGCTCGCCAAAATATCGCAACTGAAAATAAAAAAAATATGAGCTTACGTATTTTTCAGTAAGATAAAAAGGAATTGGTTGAGCGGGGAATAGACTGGCAATACATATTTACGCCCGGGGACTTCATAACGAGCCACGCAAGCTCCCCAAGCATTGTCTCCAGCCTCCCTCCTTTTTTTATGTCCCCATAATTCCTTGGCTGAACCGACTTCCTTTATTCACGTATTTGCGTCGGTCCCCACTGCTCTTTTTCATATCTTTGTTATTGCGTCTCCTTGTTCTTTCATTGCGAGTAGACTGCACGTTACAGATTTACGTTGTCGTCGAGTTAATGTGTCAGAACCGGAACTGCGGTCGGGGGGCACAGGCTTTATGTAGCCTTCCGTTATGTTAATTTTTAGGCCATTGCATTGTGTTACATTCTTCTTAAATATAACTGTTGGCTCACTGACTTACTATTTAGTACGTAACTACTTAGTAATAATATTTATTTATACATACATACATTTTGAAAATAAGATTTGTTATTATTTTTTATTTTACTGGGATAGTTTTGTCAAGAAATTTACGTGTTGAAAATTATTATATTAATCAGTTTACGCAATTGACGCATTTACGATGCATCTCAAGTACCTCACAAGCTGTAGATTCAATTTCCACTAGGGTAAATATTGAAATCGTTCTACTTTAGCAATATCTCTATAAAATAACAAAAATATGGACAACGAATTGATTGCTAATACTTTTGTCTACCATGCATGATGAAGAAGATATGTGAATATAAAAAAATAAAATAAAATCATCAACAGCTACATATATTTACAATCTGAAGGCATAAGTACGTATTGGGTGTGGGGAAATCTCATCTTCTACACGAAGCAGTAATTTTTACAGTCGGCACCAATTTAGCGATAAAAGCCCAAATGCGTCCTTTTAGCAGCTCATGTATTATTCAAATGATTCCACTGAACTGCCTTTTATTTGTGTATACGTGTACAACACACGAGTTGTGAATGGCGAAGGCGAGTCATTGGAGCTTAACGAAAACATGTCACGATGACGCTGGGATGTATATAATTCCTTTCTTTTTAATATAATATCCACTTATTCGTAAAACGCGAATTATTATATAGTACTTACCTTTATTTAATGATAAAAGTATTTTTAACTTCGCACCGTATCCCGCACATTGCAATGTAGGCAGAGGGAACATGGGAACCTTGTGTTAAAACACTCCGTCCCCATTAAGACATTGCTAAACGTATGCTATTCATATTTTCAAGTGAAAAGAAGCATACGTTTTCCCTTACCGCAGTATCTCCATAATTACTTAGGTATCTATATGGAAACGATATACCCTCCGAGCTGCTATCACTCCCCATTACCCATGCTAATAAAATTATTCAAATACTAGTTGTTGCACTAGAACGTGGACGAAATGGTGGAAATATCGTAAAAGTTGATACATGTATCGGCTAAAGCGTTCTCTGTATGGTCGTTCTCTCAGGGCCATCTCGATGCAAATCCTCTAGTAAAGCTTTCTTTAATGGTCATACATTTGAATTTTTCACTACTCCTAGGATTTTATATTCCATGGGATGTGTCACAAAGGTAAATACTTACGTCACTCGAGGTATAAATAAAGTGATCATATTTACATACGTATTTTGATATACCTACGTATACTCGTAGCTATACAATATGTAGTGTATAATGTAGCTATACTCTAACCTAAAAGTAATAAACAAGTTATACCTAGGTATATTATGACAACCTAGGTATACCTAGATAAATTATAGTATTTTCAAAAAATATTTAATTTCTACAATTTCAACTAATATGCGTTATTTAATATTATTTTAACTATAAACCATAAAACTTATATTGAAAATACCGATGTCTTCCGTAACGTGCGGAGGTATTTCTTATTAGGTAGGTACTGATGCTGGGTGATAGTAGGAAGCGAACGTGAAGCGTAAAGTATGAGAAAGCGTGAAGATGAAATATAACAACATATATGCGCTTTTAGACGTATTATATATATATATATATATATCTCACGAAACAAAACAATAACAATAACATCCAGCTTCGATATATTTAGTTTCGACACGCAAGCGTGTTTTCGAGTTCACCTAGAATGGATGTATGTACATACATAATTAATCTGGTAGTGGTGTATTGGGCTGGCCATTTATTGCACGCACGCAGTTATATACGACATAGAAGAGGAAATAGCTCGTTAATAAGCGTGGTTTGGAAATTTCACGTCCTGTCTGTCTTAATGTAGGCCAATAACTATGTATTCGGATGTGTTCTTGTACATTTAGTACGTATGGACCGCCCTTGCTTCGTTTGAGTACAGCTTTTGATTATAAATTAGACGTTAATATTTATATATACATAGTAAGTGTAACGTAGCTTGCAGTAATTTCAATACTTTTATTTAATTTTATTTGTGCTTTTAAAGTATTTAGGAAAGTTAAAAGTCAAATAAAAAAGCTTTAAACAGCTTGAATTTTTTTTAAAAATATACGTCAGTATTGCTTTAACTAATTCAAGCATTAATGAACAGATAAACAGACATACATACAAGATATAAAAATTAACACGGACAGTCATTCAACTTTATTCACATTTATAGATTACGATAGCTAATTAAATGTTAATATCTTTAAATCTAAGTGCCGATAGCAAATTAATATTGCTAAATACATGTACATTTAAATTTTATCTCTTAATATCTATTTTACAACGTCGTAGTAGGTAAATAATAATTATCTTAGGTGTAAAAAAAATAATTAAATTAAGTAAAAAATTAGCGAGTCCTACGTTCACTAATAAATTATTCAAATTGTAACTGTGACTCATATATAAGTTGTTACAAATTTGTTTATATTTAGATAGATTTCGTCTTACCTTTGAAAGTTACGTAGGCCAAAGTGAAAGCAGTTTTTATGTTTTTGTAGCACCGTCAACGTAACTTACGTGAAAGTGTGACTGGTTTTGTTACGAAGCAATATCGGTATCGTTTTGTATTTTAGAATGTTGAAATATATACCTATTATTATCTCATAATACGACTCAGTTAGGAGTTTAAATACATACTTATTTATATTATAAAGCTGGAGATATCGTCCCACGTGGAAGATTAAGTAAATAAATGTGTCGGATTTTCAAGCATTTCTCTCTAGTTATATAAATAGTGCTTTGGCTGCATCACGAGTCACCCAGCACGCAATTCCTTTATTCAGGTCTTAAGCGAAGATAGACGAATGTTGTGAACGAAAGAGGAAACAGGGAAGACCGAATGAATGTTTCCTTTGCTTATTATGCATCCGTAAGATGAGCGCGATATCATATTAAATGTATATTTTATTTAGCAAGAAAACATTATAACATAAATGAAAAAAAAAAGTATTTTAAAAGTAAAAAAGTTTATTTACTGTACTTATGTGCCACAAGTACATAGCTACGCCAGTATTAAAAACATATGACATCAACTGAGACCTGTTCATTATTTTAAGAAGAAAACAGTAATTAATATGAAAATTTAAAGGTGACTTGACTACCTGTAGCAGTTCGATTATAACTATATCATACAGATAACAATTGGTCTACAAACCAAGTCGTTGCATATAGAGAAGAGCACTTGTCATCTGTATTATTCATGCCAAGTCCTCCTGCTTGAGACCGACAGGACAAGGCTAGTTAGCACTTAAGTATTTGGCACAACGGTTGCTACTAAGGAGACTCTAGTAAAGTACGCTATTAATATTGTAAGGTGAGTACTCGTATAGTAGTTGAGCTACTGCAATGTTGTTATCGTATTGTGGGAAGAAATTTGGAAAAGTAGTTCACGTCAAATCAGAGTATAAGCATTAAAAAAACAACTCAAATATTACAAAGACTCAATATTTATTTTTTTTTTAAGAAAAAGAAAACAACTTACAATCTAAAAACTTTGTAAGCAATTTACCGTCCTGACTGTCATTCGTTTTAAAATAGAAATTTTATTTAAAAAATAAAGATAAATTTTCTTAACGCTTTGTTACAAAATAACTTGAATATTTATATATGAAGATTTTATTTCTGCTGCCGTAAATATCTAGTTACGAGTATCCCCATGAATTAAAATATAAACAGACCATTAGACACGTATACCGTACTAATGGTAAATGTTAACAAAGAAAGTCATTAATAACCTCGCGACAAATTTCCGCCGAGGTCTTCCCAGGGATCTGAGCATTCTTTAATTAACCCGCACGCCCGGGGTCGGGAATTAAAAGGAATGGCGAGAGATAACTCCTCGCTTCATTTGTCTTTATCCCGCGAGCAAGGATCGCCGTCAGTGGGATAAGAGCAATTTAGTAAGACTAAATCGAGAAATGTTACGTCAGCTGGAGATAAGACTCCTTGCTAAACGTAGACTGCAAGGTCTGTCATGAGCGATTGTTTAAATTACTTTTGTTATTTATAGATGAACTTGAAAATTTAAAAAAGAAAATGTAACACAAATAAACCGCCTAAAAATATACAATGACATTTAGAATTTAAAGATTTATAGGTTTCATGAAAAGGGATACATCCAAAATTATTTTTATGACCAAACAATATTTAAAACAAACGTAAGCTTATTCATAGCACTTATTTGAGTTTTAACCTTAAAATAAAACTCTTTTGGATTTCTACGGCCATCCATGTGTGTTCGTCCCACGCGCCTCAATGTTATGATTCATGCTATTAATACTGAAATCTTACCAAATACATGTGGGATTATGGCGGATCTTATAATGTGAAGTGGGTCAAGAGTAAACTATTTTAAACGAGCAATTTGATTACAAGCGATGATACACTGACACTGCGTGTGAACCGACGCGACGTGTCGAAATTAATAATGGCGGAAACAAAATAAAATCTATTTCTTTTGTTAAACAACTAGTATTAGAAACTTTGGTCTAATGTTTTTATATCCATACTCAGATAAAAGAAATTAATTTTAGTTTTGTTCTTAATAGCAGTAATTAATTTATATTTCAGCTTTACCTAATTATGTATACGTCTTATTGCCAGTGTCTATTGCGAATTTTCTTATTACGCTTATAAACTTACTTTAATATAACATATTTACCGAAGGTTAATTAAATTGGAAGATAGGGTGTTTAAAACTTTATTAACGTCAGTTAATTTCTTAACATAATTCCATAAAAAAAATATGCAAATTCTAAAGATCGAGTCAGAAAATAACATACTCGTCTATATAGATAATAGTGGACAAAATATATAAAGAAGAGATTATAAATAACTTAAAATTGGCTTTTTTACTTTTACAGTATAATTTTATTTATATGTATACCGAAATGTTAACCTATTTATATCAATGACAGGAAATTTTAAAATAAAATACGGAATTTGTTAAATACCTGTCCAAAAAATGAACGAGAATATTATAAAATGTGACAATTACCTACTAGTGTAGCGTCTGTACAGAATTAATGTTGACTTGTTTACACTCGTTACTCGTTACAAGCAACATGGGCAATATTGACGGTAGATTCAATTAATATGCAACACAACGCCCGCGGGGCTCCCCCGGATTATAATTAAAGGAAGCCCATCAAAGGGATATGGGCCTATTAACTGATATATTAGCGAAACGTGCTTCATTTTTGAGCGAAACTTTATGGATGCTGTAAAATTTAATATTCCCTGTATATTACAGTGATTTTAATTTACGGAGCCTATTTTGTTGGTAATAGTCATTTTGTCGTTTACGAAGCAATCAACGAGTTGCTGTTCAATTTAAATAATGTTTATAATATGTTTAAAGATACACCTCTTGCGCATAAAATATTATATTTATTATCGAGCACTAAAATATCAAACTGTTTTTTTAACCTTATATCAGATTTATATGAATATATCAAATACAATAAAGTTATAAACCTTCTAAATTTTTAAAATAAAACTTTTAATTCTTTGAATAGTACCTAACAGAAGGACCCTCACTAAACAGGAATTTGACGTGACGAGTACAGTAATTTTATTTCGAAGGGCTACGATTAAATCAGACAATTTATTAATTCAAATACAGTCAAACAATCAACTAAAGGTACAATACAAAATAATAATTTACAGCAACGATACGTTTCTCGAGGGATATTGACAAAAAAAAGGCACAAAAAAAGCGTTAGTGGTATGTGGATAAAGAGAAAATACAATAAGTACAGCGTTATGCAAGTCATCCATATCTGATAGAGCAGAAGTTGCTTTTAAATTAAATTTTATGCTTGAGGAAGCCAATACTTGAAAAGTGTAATCGAGCATGTAAGAGCGTACTAGATGAAAGTAGTTTTATAGCAGTTGAAGTATTATATCAAAAGTTGTACACTTTAGTCAATACTTGGAATATTATAGCTGAACTCGAGAATATTCGATTCTTTACGAGGCAGCGGGATATATGTCTCCAGAGACGCATAATAATGCAACTTGTTTTATTTTGAAATGTGATCCCGGTAGTGTTTGCACTATAAATAAATGTAATAAATATCGTAATATAATGCTATGGGACGATAAACTTAAAAGCCACAACTGTGTATTAGATGGAATTAACATATTTACGGTGCCTGTCTGCTAGGATAATAATATAAAAGCTTTGTATAGCTTATTCGAACAAGTTTACAGATTAAAATGATATAATTTTAACCTTCAAAAAGGCTTAGTGATATAAATCCTACATTTCTCCAGCTTGGATAGCTATATCTTAAAATAAAACACTATTTAAAAGAGTAATAAATCTTAAATAACAATAATCATTTTTAGTTCGTCTCTCAGTAAAAAAACGAACAAAACACTTATATAAAAAAAATAAGTGCTAAAAATAATAACTGAAAAACGATATAATATTCAATCCCTTATCTTTATAACAAATAAATTATTAACGGAACGGTATAAAAACGAGTCCTGTCGCAGAAATTTGCGTGTTCAGACGTCATACTGTCTTGCGGACGTCAACTTATTGTTAGTCATTACGCTTAGCAATTATATAATTGAAAGGAAAATTTGTATTCTAGCTAAACTCTGTTTCATGTTGGGACATTTCATTTAAAGGTTGGAAATGCGGACGAAGTTTCGTGAAATGTTATTATATTAAATCTGATAAAATCTGGAAGTTACAAGAAAATAATCACAAGTCTTTGCGAATATTAAGTTATCTTTGCATCTCTCGCTTGTCATGAGGTGGCAGTTCTCCGTCTAATATTGAGATACTCCGATTTCTACAATAATATTGAATTTCATTTTTACAACTGCTTTGAAACAGGAAATATATATAAGGTATACAAGCATATCAACATCTAGGATGTTTGTTTAGTGATTTGGGCTAACACAATTTAAACAGCTTCTATGTAGTTTCAGAGGTAGCCGCGGGAGAATAGACGCAGGATGCGATGCAAGCGATAATTTGTATGCAAATCTCGGCGAAACTTCGGCTTCTATTAACATACGTATAGCCGTAACGCTCGTATATCTACGGCAGCCCTACCTTATGATTCTGAATACCAAGTATCTAATTTAATGTTTGTTATTTTGTTTAAAGCTATATTTAAACTACTTATATTTATTCTTTTTTTTATTTTCCTGGTATTGTCATTGTTATCTTTAACGTTAACGTAAATGTTTTAGGATTTAAGCACTCAAGGGTACGGTAAAATTTAATAACTTAGAATGTTAATATATTTTCACAATTTCAAATATTAAGAACGAATAGAATTATAGTATCCAGAATTAAAGACATAAATTCTGTGAACTTGGCAAATAAGCCTTCTTAAAATAAGTTAGTCCTTTACAATTTGTTTAAGCCAGTCTCCTAAAACGCAATGGTATGCATGTCGTATTAAGCCTGTACGCTTTCGAGTAATGACGTTTGGAATGCTAAATTGGATTGAATGTTACTCAGAGCTAAGCCGCTAAAACGTTATTCACTAACCCGATTTCACTGAAAATGTTCTTGGAGCACGAGCTTAGGATTATAATTTAAAATGAGTTTAAAAAGGTTTTTAGCACCAAAAGCTATCTTTTTAAGCTATATTTAATGTTCATTTGAATAATCACGAATATTATATATAAAAGCTTGGTTTTGGTTAAAACATGTTTCTCTGTTCATGAAAAATGATCATTAATCAATGTAAAATTCATAACAACTCCATTATTTAGCTTGTTTCACAAGAAACTTTATTAACTAATAATAACCTAACAGTAAGTTATTAAACGCTTACAAGCTTCCGCATGCTAACTCGTCTTAGCTGGAAGTTTCATTCATCGGAATCAAGACCGTTCATGCGAATTGAGATTGACTTGGTCAGCGGGGGTCAACCTTCAATTAGTCTATATAAACGTTTCGGTGAGACATTCGGCAAAGATCTTAGATTATATAAAATTGTAAGTACCGATTCCGCCAACTATGTAGATGTTTATGCATATTTTGGAGTAGGTGGCAGTTCTCCTTGCCCAAATTAGTCTCATAATGATATTAAAAACCCATACTAAGCCTGTAACAATAATAATTATTCCCAGAATGAAATTTTAACTTTCAACCGTGCCTTACTTACATTACGAGAATTCTATTTCAAAATAAATTAGAATTGTGTCATCAATATTTCATTTGGACCGAAGATTGAATTACCTGAAATAAAAACATTATATCAATTAGTCATAGTATGTATCATCTCTTAAGACAACATAAGGTACATTTAATACAATTTTTAAAGATAGGGTAAACCCCGGATAGTTGCCACACTTTTTGAAAAAGCTCTTTTGTTAGAAATGTATACCACTACATTACCTATTCAATGTGTGTTCTTAAACATAGTATATTAATCTTCTAACTTAGCTAATTTTTTCAAATATAAATATTATTAATTTTGAGTACAGCCTGTTTTATGTGGCCTCTAAAAAAGGGGATAGTTGCCTACTATGGCGGATACTAGCCTAACGTTAAAAATGGTTCGGGGGATACTTGCCTGTCTATTTTTTTTTCAAATAAAAACGAACTTATATTAATTTAAATAATCACTTTTTGTTATTGAACACAATCTTTCATTAAGTATTAATCATAAGTCAGTAGTATAGTCAGTAGTAGTATCATAAGTCATAATAATCAGTCATAAGTCAATATAATTATAAAATTACAACAAAATAGACTCCAAAATGGTAATTAAGTATAAAAATAAAAATAAAATATTACTATTTATTTTAAAAGAACAACAAAAAAAATAAGAATTAACTTTGGCATAGCATCTATTAAATAAGTATTCAGTTCTAATTACTTACTGAGATCCTTTATAATTATTACCCAAACAACACTTAAAAGTACTAAGGTTTTAAAATTTTAAATTTGAACATGTAATTTTTTAATTTAAAAAAATAATTAAATATTAGTATTTATCTTAAATATTAAAAATAATTATGGGAATAACTTTGGCATTAGTATTGATTATTACCAGAAACCAAGGTTTTCAATTTGCCACATCTCATGCAATGGTTTTTGAATGTTGTACAAGTTTCATGCAACCACATTCGACACATCTCACATTGTATCCAATCTAATTTTGATTTAGTTAAATTATAATTTTCAAAACATTTTACCCAATAATTATCAACTTTAACTTCTTTGTTGGTATTTCATTTTTTTGAATTTGCTAATTGATATTGCTATTTTGAATTTCTTAAGGTTCGAAAGGATATGCCATAAATCCGGGATATTTCGTTGATACTTTTTTGTTTTTTATTTAGATCTTCGAACGCAAGTGCTAAGCTATCTTTTGTCCAGCTGATGTTGCGCGGCACCACGCCTGGCTTTCGTTTATACTTGCGAGGCATTTTGCTGTTGAGAATTTATTTTATTTAAGATAAACTATAGTAAAGCCCAATAAAAATATCACCAAGAAAAAAAGGTAAAACCAAATGAAAAAAATAACTCAGAAAAAACCTGTTTGCTCGTTAAAATGTGTAGTTACGGATAGTTGCCCCAGGGCAACAATCCGCAAAAGACAGTAAGGCAACTATCCTTTTTGATACGGATACTTGCCCTTTTTATTTACAAAATAAATAAAACATATTTAACAACAAAACGTTTATTACAGTGCAATTTAAACTCTAATGCAATCAAAGAAATAATTATTTTACTGAAACGGCAATTAGTTATAATTATATTTAACTTAGATTACTTGCCAATATAATTCTGACGCTCGTCAAAGTATCGTCGCGGAAGATTTTTACTCACAAGGACAAAACTCGTGCACCTACTTCGACAGCTGATGCGGCACCGAGTCCTACGCGAGGGACGCTTCTTATTATGATCAAAAAGAAACACTGACAACACGTCTAACATAGAGCATTTGAAACTGAGGCATGTATCCGTCCGAGGCAACTATCCGGGTTTTACCCTACATCTATTATTAAAATAAAACACAAAATACTTTTTGGTAGAAGTTGGAAGAGTAGAATAGCTTTGGTAGCAATAGCAACGAACATAAAATTCGTCCGTAACAGGCGGATATTAAATTCATAAATGTAAACGAGGACGCAAATGGGGATAACTCGTCAGCTCCAGACAAGTTGGATATTTTAGATGTTGTGATAAATTGGCTTCGTCAGAACACCGTATCTTGTTTCATAAAACAAACATTATTAAGAGCTCCGGCTTGAGCTTGTCTTATTTAATTTATTAGAAGTAAACGCCCATCTTGACAGACGTTCGTAGTAATAAAAATAGTTTAGTTGATACAATATCTACAAACAACCTTATCTTTCATAAAATACTGAGAATTTTTCAATTGGGACAAAAATTCTTACTTAATGCATACTATTACCTTACTTACCTTACTATGATATGATTTATATTCACAAAAATACCTAATAATAAATAATAATAATATTGCAACAAGAATTCTTTTTTGAATATATTTTTTTTAATTATTATCCTTTGCCTATAATATTAAAATAAGCTAAAGCGAACGAAGCCGCGTTTGAGCCTCTATTGGACATATATAATAACACAAACTTTCGTGATTTCGCGGACAAAGATCGCTAGTACATTTTTTATTAAGTTACAATAGTTATATTTTGAAATGTTTTTTTATCACTAGCGACCCCGTCGCGGTTTTGTCCTCTTGAACTACACAATTGTTTATTACCTGACCTGAATTACTTTCATAACATTATTATTTTAATGACTAATAGTTATTATATTTTACAAGCAATAAATAACGTAGCGGGAAAACAGAAAACGCACGAACACCGATGGAATTAAAATATATAAATTCTTGACGGGTCGGGTAGAGTGAAATTAAATTTGTCTCAATAACGAGCGGGAACTTTTGCAACGTCATGAAAACCTCTACAAAAGTTTCATCCGAAAGTCGACGCGACTCATGCCGCGCAGTAATCAGCGATGACCCAAATACGAAAGTAGAAATAACTTATGTCGTATAAAGCTAAAAATTACGACTGGCGCTAGACAGTTGGACGTCGAGGATAAGAGAAACGTAAATAAATAATATTTACAGGTTATTTAGTAAGTGAGAAATTGTTATTGTTTTAATTAAGCTATCCTGGTTCAGTAGATTGTGCCAGACCGAGCACGTTGGTTGTGGGTTTAAATTTAATTATGAGTCAAACCTTCAGTGATAAATTTAAGTTTCATTAGAGAAAAATGCATGTTTTTAAAATGATGAGAAAGTGAACAACGGAATGATTTATCACTGAATTCCCTTTGCCTCAACCTGAAATAAAAACTACGCAAACACAATTTGATATTAATTCAATCGAAATAATTACAATGGTCGGAAGTTTATTTAAATCAACTTTTTATTTCATTGAAAAAAGTAATAAAAATATTTAAGTCAGTGGACAATAATCAAGGTGCCCTATATTTTCTACATCCGAGTTACATATGAACTGACTGCGGTCTCGTTATGTGCAAATGCTAACAAACCGCCTCGGATTATGCATTCATAGAGCACACCTGACCCCTTAAGAATATTTAATTTATAGAAACGTATTTAAAGTTTTGTAAAATATTACTACATACAAACTGTTACTATGAAATTTAATTACAAAAATGTATTAGTTCAGTGTCACGTTTTTCCGCATTATATATTTTACCAGGGTAGAAAGAGAGAACTAAGTGTTAAGATACTCCGTTCCTCACTTTTCACCCAATTATCAAAACATTCCATGTGTAACTAGCAATTAGAAATTTTGTCTACTAGAGAGTGTCAATGAAAATATCTCCCAAATGAGTATGGAACCCATAACGATCATGTTTACATTCAGGCGCTATCCCACTGCGCCAAGACGACCTCAAATACTAAGACATATATAAAACTGATAATTAATATTTGTTATCAAGACCCTTATGTATTTGAGTACTATTGACCGCAATAACTTAAGACGTTCCTAAAAAATTTGTTGTTAGTTAGTTCTGTTCTTCCATAGAATATCATTTTGCTCATTTAATTCCAACTCCTGAACGTCCTACTCGCTCTCGTTAGGGCTTTAAGCTCACATGGTCGCAGATTAAATACGTCTCCGCCTTGTTTTCAGTGCACTTGACCCGCTTTCCGCCGCGTACCTACAGGTAATATTTGCCTTTCCTTTTATATGCTCTCATTTTATATGTAGGCGTTATAAATAATTGGTCCAACTACAGCTACATTGTACGCGTTCCTGTTAAATAAATAAAAGTGCCAAGTTAAAAATAACAGACGAACGTATCTATTTCGATATGTGAATAACTTTTTTAGCGTTTCTATTCGGTTTACTTTACTCTCTAATAAATATAATGGATATTGCCTCTTTTGTACTGTGTTGGTATATATTATATGTATTGACTAATACGACTTTTACTGTGTTTTATTGTCATAAAATTTGAACTAAATAAAGAGAAGTAAATAGAATCTACTAATCCTACAACCATTTTTACGACGTTAAAAATAGATACCACTTGAAATAATTATTTTCGCTGGAAATCGGTCTGTTACCATTAAATAAACACTGGGCTTACCCAGTGTTTTATTTAATGGTATAAAGTTTTCATAAAATATGTTTTAATACGACGTCTATAGTAGTAAATCATGAAAAAGCCATAAAATAAATCATATCCTATGGAAAG
Organism: Heliconius melpomene rosina; assembly: GCF_056956725.1. NCBI lineage: Eukaryota > Metazoa > Arthropoda > Insecta > Lepidoptera > Nymphalidae > Heliconius > Heliconius melpomene. Next base: position 13,426,434 of record NC_140401.1, read on the forward strand.
GATAATAAATGTAAGAAATATTAAATTGCATATATTGTTGATTGTTTTATCGGCAGGGAAGCTATAAACGATTACAATTCTGAATCACACTTGGATAGTTTTCAATAATTCATCATAAAACAATAATTATTTATTTTATTTTATTATAGCTGTTGTAAATAAAAGTTAAATGGCGCGAATAATAACAATGAGAACTTACACGCATTAACACAAGAATCGAGAAAACACTTGTATCTCTATCGTACATTACAAACAAATTGCTATTTACATAATATAGCAGCATTCATTAAATATGAATCCTTTAAATATAATCACAAATGGAAAAAAGAATTATGACTGTTGTAATTAAAATGGTCACATTTTTGTGTCACAATCATATTACGAGATTAATTAACGAATACCTAAAGCCAAGCCCTCATTTAATTAAACGAAATAACTCAATATTTTTGTATTTAACAGTATAATGAGTTTTTTTTATAATATTTTATAGCAATATGAATCTTTTTGTTTGGCTTCATCATTATTTTCAAATCATCGAAATGAAAATAATAAAAAGTGCAATGTAATAGTAGATTTTAATATAGTTAGTGGATTAATTACGCTACTAGAAAATATAATACAAACTATACATAAATTTCATAATGCCTTAACATATACATATTTATTTATTTAACATAACACAAATTAAAATCTATACATAAATATACCTATTGCAAAGTGTATTTATATTTAAAGTTTAGTATAAGTGTTAATATATAACACATTTGCTGCATAAATATATTCCAAAGCAAATAATTCATATGGATTATTAACATAGCATAATCTCGTTTTATGTAGCGTAAATCAAAATGTAATCAAGCTTTTTTAAATATGTATTACCTAGTACTCGTATATATAAACAGGATAATAACAAAAGGTCGGCCTCCGTTATCTCGTTACTAAGAGCCATTAGTATCAGTAAATACTAAAACTAACCGTAACTAACAATATATTTATTAATTAAAACGTGACTCAAACATTCATAAATAATTCTAATGCTGTAAAGCTGTGCCCGAAACTTACGATATATCGCTATGAGATAGTGTTTTGTTTTAACAGTATTTGCAATAGGTACTAAGATATTGTTTCTAAAGAGTTGCCTAATCAAGTAATCATTGAGGATGTTATATTATTGTATATATTATTATATTGTTGTATATTTCTATTTACCAAGTGCATCTAGGGTGTTTCCTCAGTCCGATTCAGTTTTTCTATATTACAAGATTCAGGAAATGCATCACGCATAAATCTTTAATGTATGCATAAAACTATTTAGCATTAGGGATTATTTGTTTTTTTACCCCTGTTTCATAAGTACAGTATTTATCAAATGTTAAACTACCAGCACAAAATTCAGAGTAAAATAAAAAAAACAAATAATCCGAGTAGAATTATTCATGAAATCTGACCCTGGATCAGCGCAGTTCGACGTTGACAAAACACGTTGTCCAAAGGGGCTTAAATGTGTGGATATAAAATATCGAATTTAGTTCGTAGAAACTGTGGATTCAGATAATATATGATCGAGGTTCAATAGTTGGCGATTTACCTAGTTTTTCCAGATTTTAATAAAAATACAGTGCTTTGGAAACAATCAGTTAGGATTTGGATCAATTTGTGTTACCTTTTTTATGTACAATATTGTGAACATTACATTTTAGGTTTTTGTTTATAATCTGTGTCCTTTATTTATACTTATGTATTTGAAAACATAATTTAAAATACCATTCCCACGTTCCTTCTCCAAATAATCATTATTATCTGATTTTGTATAAATAATGTCTTTTCCATTAGAAATGTGTGTATTTTAAAGATCAAATTATGATAAATGGTTCAAATTAACAAAATCGACGCTTGAAACCAGTTATCGTAGCGCGTGAATTTCGGATTAAGTAAGGCCGACATCACGACCTCTCCGTATATTAAAATTATTTTTAATGTAATATATTGATAAACGTTCATGATAATGTCAGAGAGTAAATAGATAAAAGTGAAGGCTTCGTAATAAATTTTATACAAAGTTATATATTTATTGGTTACATGATAAAAACGACACAAAAATTTTATATTGAAATATTGAAAAATATAATATGTAAGTTGAAATTTTCTTTAAATTTTTAGTACCTATATATCTTGTAGAATGTTTTCCAAAATATAACAGTATTTTTTACTTTTCGATTGATATAACCTGATTTGTAGCCATAAACCAACTAGCTCCCTGTTTTGTCAATATTACAGAAATCTTTTTTGTATTGTAAGAGTATTAAAGACATAATTATATACAAAATCATAGCAGTTTATTTATATTATTTTAAATTGAAAAAGTTTTTTTTTTACATTTTAATATTTTTAAACTTTATTACAAGGTGAACGCTAAATACCAAACTGATATCGCATCTTTTATTTGTAAAACACACGCAAGGCCGGCCAAAGCTCTAAAAGATCCAAATCCTTATGAAATTTCTGAATCCTTGTCTGAGTCACATTTTATAATAGTTACTTGGGAAATATTTAATAAAGTGTAAGATACATTACGAGTATATTATTATAATTAGTGTATTCCCTTATTATTTGTAATCGCTTAGGCGACAAAACCGTCGCGTCTTTTCTTACCACCTTATGGAAATAAATAAACTATCAAATATTTATAATTTCTTCATTTCCTAGTCTAAAATAGTACTATGCAAGTCTTATACGATAATTTTCTTCGCCGGGAAGATGTGCCGCTATGATGAATGCAAATAGTGCACGAGTACATTTTGGAAAGTTAAATTAACTTGTTTTGTTTCTCTTTCCCGCTATACGAGTGGGAAACTTAATATGATAACTTTTAACGGCCTTTATAATTTCCGCTCCGTATGCAGTTTCATACCTAAGTGCAATAACTAGGTAGTCAAGAATCTTTGTCTGATATATTGAATAGACGTTTGATGTCATTATAGTCATTCTAGTTATTAGGTATAGCACTATTTCAGGGAACATAAATAATTTAAAACGTTAAATATATAATATCTAAATTTTTATAGTTTCCTAAATATCTCTTACCATGTAGAGTTAGTAGAGTTAACTTAGTAATAAATAAATCTGCTCTCCGCCCACTCTTTCCACTTTCTCTGTATAATTACATCTTATGGTGCGGGACCCAACACTGCACTTAGTCCGCGCTGCGAAATGAAAATATACTAAAATAAACATTCCCTAAGTGGGAACATAATCCGTAATTGAGGGGTATAAAAGCAAAGGGATTCAGTAACAAAATAATACCAAAAAGAGTAAACTGCAAATTTCTAATGTGTGATAAGTCGTTAATCATATCGTTGGAACAGGTTATTCAAATTACATTAATGAAAATAATTAAATTATATAACTTAAGCACTATTTTCGTATACTCAGTTAAAAAATGTATTTTTAGTTGACCTGAAGCGCTCTTGCTTTCATACACCTCAATTAAGTATAAACACTGAACACTAAGACATTTTCCAAATTTCGCTATAATAGCACCAATTTATCACAACAATCAAAGTATTATCAAAATGATAAAACAACTGTTTAAGTAGTATCATTAAGTCGGAAAGTATTAATGATCTTCCTTAGAGGCTAACTTTGGCTATCAAATTTAAGAGTAACAATATGGCATAACGATCTCTCGTTTAAATAAGATAAGTCATTGACCTATTTGTGAGACACTTAAAATATTCATTATAATGAAAATTATTTCTACGGTTTACATAATTTTCATATGTAGGTATGTCATTAATACTAGAGATGTAGGTTGAAAATCTATTACGACGAACATTTCTTTACGGAAATTAACAAATGAAATCGTTAATTTTTTGTAAAAATGATTTGTTTACATTAAAATTTAGAAAAATAAATAGGTCTAATAACTTACACGTTACCTTATAAAAATTTCTTATAGGAAAGCCATGTTCATTTGAGGAGGAAGCTGTTTTTCTAATGTGGAATTGTGATAACTATATCTAAATATAAGAACAAGTATGAAAGTAGACTCGTGTAGAAAATAAAATGGCTACGTTCAAAGAAACATTATTATTTTTTTCACTTATTGAAATAGTTTGTATATGCAGTGTTGCATGCATAACAGCATGTAATAAAGTAAGCAAGTAATAAGAGTAAAAATGTTATGTAAAGTGCAAAATACGACGAGTAAATAAACTTTCAATCTTTATGAATCACGAAAACAATTTACGTGATCTCATCGAACTTTACAAAAGTATAAATTATACAGGAAATTAAATTTGTTTAAAAGCGAGACCGATACTTTAAATTGATCATTAATATCATTTTATTTATTTATATATAATTTATCCACCATCTCTAGAACTTTGCTCATCAAAATTCAAAATTGTGATAACTTTGTCTGAAACCATCAAATGGATTGATTTTATATCTACATATTGCAGCATATTTATATTTATTAATTCTTATCGATTATATTATTATCGAACAAATGTGTATACATTAAATATCCAATCATTATTTTCTCTACTCTCACCAACCAATCCAAATCGTGTCTACCACTTGACATTTGCTATGTAAAATCTCTAGTGGCATACCCGAAAGCTATAATAGTATTAAATTTTAATGAACATTAGCATTTTTAACTTTCACAATAATTTCTCTATATGCGGATATAAGAGAAGTTATTTTATGATATAAGTAATATATCGTATTAGATCCTACCCTCGTCTGCTTGTCAATTACTAGTTAGGCTACAAGTTGGGGCGCAGGTGACGCGGGTACAAAGAAGGGAAGGATTTGTAATGGCTTTTAATATGACTTTCATAAAGGGTGTGTGATGTGAAATCTTGGTATTTTCGATACTTTAGTTATAATATATTTTTTTAAAATATTCATTCACATGTCATACGGCGCAGTGTTATATAAATTTTCACCCTTACATTCTCTAAATATTCTTGCGTTGTTTTGTAAAACATTTCAAACCAACGTGTCTTTTTTTTAAATAGGACGTAATAAACATATTACATATACATAACTTTAAACGACCGAAAATCAAAAGTGTTGCCATTTTGAAGATATTTGGTTGTACCAACTGGATTTTGGGTTATCGGAACGGCAACAATAGTATTTATCTGGGACATTTCGACTCACGTGCATTCACAAATTATATCGGATCGCAGTTGAATAGCGGAGAGTCAAATGTTTTTCAAACGTGCGTAGGCACGGCACGCCTACAAGAGACGCTTTTATTTGTACTGCAACACCATACGTATCGACAGTTGTGTTCTACACGTGTCTTGTGCGTCTCCGCGCTACTTATTGTCAAGTGTTTCTATTGTTACTACATCAAACATATTAAAACATATTTGTACAAATTATTTACATATATATTTCCTTAGATTATGTTTTTATATTTTAAAAGTGATGAATTTATTATTGCTAAAACTATTACTAGTATAAATCTATGATTCATTAATTGTGAAACTAATTTGCCTTGCATTATTTTTCGTACACTGACCTACTAAATTATGTAGAAGTTGCATATAATACAGGTACATTCATCTTTCATGTTATTTTAGTTTATTTTCTACTACTTATTCGAGATACCGAACACGCTACAGTAAGTTTCTTTACGTAAACTGTTTACTTAAGTGTTGGAAAAAAATAATCAAATGTTTAATTTAAAACACCTTACGGAATTTAATATGGGGCACAAGCTCGAGTACCGGTTTCAATTGAATGCGCTAGCGATGGTGTGCCCAGTGCCCGCACACACCCTGGGCTGTGACTCAGAGCGCGATGACCCGACGAGAGCGTCGGACGTCTAGTCCACAATTACAACCGGTTCTACGCGCGGAGCTTCTTATTACGATAATTTATGAACGTAAACATCTTGTTAAAAGTAACATTTTAAGACTTTAAGCCACACAAATAGATTGTTTGTATAGAGATAAGGCTTAATGCAAACTATGTCTCGGAACACTTAAGTGTTACTTAAATAAAGATGTAACAAAGCTTGATATGGTAATACACATAAAATAAGTAGTAACATTTACACTACCGGTAAAAGTCAAAAGCACAATGAAAAACATGAGAAAACAAATAAAAGCCAACATATTTCAAAGTTTATGAAAAACTTGATTGATTTAAATGTTACACACAAGATTTAAAACTAAACTCACTAACCCAATGTTTAAATCACTTACACAAATGCAAAGCTCAACTTAAGCTTAGCGACTTGTAAGTACTTACTTAAATGTTTAGATTGGTGAATCACATAATTGTATCATTTGTACTGAGCTACACGGTACACAGGCACATCATAGACGTCCGGAATGCTTAGTTCATAACGATAATACGGAACATGTTTATGCATGTTTAAATATGTTCCTGAGGAAATCTGTTATATTTAACGTTTCGTTTTTTTTGTTAGCAATAATATAACAATTGAAAAAAATATTTAGTATAAGTTATTGTAATTATTATTTAAAACTTAAATGCATCTGTATTCTTAAATATAAATAATAACTTGAAAACATATTATATAGATAATACAGTGAATTAAGTTGTAAGTGACATTTTGATGCTCCTGCATTTAAAAACTATACGTCTTGTGTTTGAGTAACATAAAAAGAGGAATTGTATGTAAACGATTGAATGGCAATTAACGGTTATTAATGTTTCTGGATGTGACTGTAAATAAACCAATCTAGTGTAATGGGAAGCAAAAAATATGACAAACATATTATATTTGTGCACAAGCGGGATTATTATAGACGGAATCTGTTGGAGAACAATAAAATGCCACAGAATAAGCTGATTAAAAGCCACAATAAACTGTAAATGTCTATAGCATTCAGTGATTTATTTTAAATGGAACAAGCCCTATGTACATTTTAATTATCTTGAGAGTGGATGCAAATGTTAGTCAATAGAATGCAAAAATGAAATCAGTGGATATAATATATATATTATAGTAAGTATAAAAAAAATATAATAAAGCTTACGATAGTCAGTTTGTAGGTACGTATTTAGGACACCGTACGAATAAATATTTTTACCGTTTAATTTTTGGAAACAAAAGAAACTTGAAAAGAAAAAAACAAAAGATTTAATTTTACCCAGTGTAACGTAATGTTACATGTTAAAAAGTCGGGTCAAACACCATGACATGGCTTCCAAACGATTATTCTTTCATATTTCACACCGAGGTAATTGACTTTATTCCAGAAGGTCACATTGTGCCAGGGTCAAGTAACGTGCTCCGCTGCGCACCCAATTTAATATTGATCTACGACATTCAGTATGTATGTATAGCAGGCAAAAGGTAATTTTATTGTTTTACTACTTATTCACGTAATCTCTTGAAGAATCAGTCATTTATGTTACATAGAAAAATTATATAAAAATTTATCGCTTATTGTACCTACGTTAGTGATAATGAAATATATAAAATAATAAAATTAAACCAAATCAGCTTCACGCTGCATCACGTACGCGGCAGGGTAGGCAGAGGAAACTTATTGTAAAGACACTCCGTTCCCCATTTTCCGCCAAATTAATATAATAGAATAACATTTCAAAAATATTAATATAATAAAAATAAGTAACGGAATTTGAACCTTTACTTTTCGCATCAGTAATTTTTAATTTAGCACTTTAACAAAAAAATAATACATACAATTGCAAATAAACTCTTATAAAGCGCAAAGTGGTTGCGGCATGCGAGATTCCTAGCTCGACCTCGCCTGACCTCGTCGGTGTAAACACATTAAATCGCAAATGAGTTATCTTAGATCACTTTCACGTATGCAGTGATAAAAGGCTAATTTAAGCCGGCACGTGTTAGTTACCATAGCTACTGCCTACAATAATGTAAACGTATGTTTTATGTTGAAAATTTTCTAAGCTAATACACTGACAAAGTTCCTGTGTGATTAAGATTACAATACAATACATATCTGCTAACAGCCTATTAAGAATATTAATAGCAGAGAGGAAAAAAAGGTCTTTAAAAACCTATGAGTATATATTATGTAATATTAGGGTTTTGTTTTCTTTCTATACTTTCAAATGGTATAATAATGTACATAAATAAAAAAATGACCGACAAAGTTGAAATTACGAAAAATATTTAAATATTATATTAAAAACTCACAAATTTTAAGCCTATGCCAAACCTACGCTACTCAATCTAAATCCGCATAAAAAATATCCTACTCATCGTATAGAGAACCTCCTCTGATTTTTTTCGTCGGTTAAAGAAAGCATATATAAATTGTCGTCTAATTTTATCTGCACATTTATATTTCAATTAAATGTTCATAAAGGTTTCCATGTTTCATATAAATGTTAATAAAGGAGAATAATTATAGAACGCGATGGTATTTAATAAAATATAATTTAATTTTAGAAATATTTTTAAATACACATAGTTTATTCGTAGACGAGTTAGCAAACTCAATATAAATAGTTCTACCGCCTTTGTCCTTTAAGCGTATATAGATCACCTTTACTAAAACATAAATAACTTAAAAGCATATTTGTTCAAGTTATTTATAGAGTTTTATATTATAAAGTTTATAAAGCGACTCATAGCAAGTAGCGAGGCTTCAGAAACTTCAGCGCGATTTGTACGCGCGACGCCATTGAGACTCGAAGGGCGGAACGGTACAGAAAGGATATTCTATTCATTTATGATTTGAGTCGAGGAAAATGTGGTGGTGTGGAAACCACATTTTTGTGGTAGTCCGAGCGAAAGGGGGCAAGCGGTTTATTACTTATAGAACTACGAATTTTTGTAAAACGATATAATGTCTTTGGCGAGGACAATGATGAAACAACAATAGCCTATCTAGTATACTGTAGTCTAGAGGTACTTTCATTAAATTCTTAGCGGTAAGTCAAATTATAAATGGTGGAGCTCACTGTCAACGTTTATATATGTCGCCAACTCCATCTAAGCTCGTGAGATTGCAGAATAGTACTTGGCAGATAACATTTACTTAACAATATACGTACTAAGTACACGCAGCCGGTACAAAGTTACTACGAGGCATGTGCAAAGTTTGTGGCGTGTAAGTAAATGTTATGCTTTTGTACCGCGTAACAAAGATTGCTGTGTATAATATAACTTGAGAAGTTTGCTCGTCAATGTCAAAATAGTTTCTTGAAAGCATCTTTCTACTTCTCTTTAGGTAAAAATATAGTTACACAAGTAAAAGTGTAGACATGTAAAAGATTTATAACTACGAGTATACATTTCGACATACCTACAAAATATTTTTAAATAGAATTGTAATATTTAACGTTATAATGATAAAATAGTGCCAAGAGTTCTTGATTTGACATTCACATCATATTAAAACTGCGACACATGCCAACATTATATGACGAGTTCTCAACAAATAAATTAATGCAAAAAAGTTAAATACAATATTTATACAATATGGTGTTTATAGAAATAATATTTCATAAAAAAATGGTTGAAATTAACTTCAGCCGTTCAATACAAGATATCTGATAACACCTAAATAAGTGTGATTTTTTGAAAATTTTATAAACAGACTAATTACAATAAATTTAATTTTCAACCAACAGAACTTGTATCCACTCTCACCATCAGGCACTATCCATATGATATCAAATATAAGCTTTTCAGGTCCACAACAAAGGTTTGTCCTTGTCCACCACAACACTCATTATAGATGTCAACTTCAGTAAACGATGATGACTCCCATCACACCGCAATTTGCGGTCAACCATCGCCATTACAGGTAATAAAGCGATGAATTCGTGCTATATCGACAACATTTAAACCGTTACCAAAGAGAACAATACGAGGCCAAATATCTCAATGTGGACTGGATGAATTCAACGGAGCGTATACATTTTTTTCTGTTACAGCACAGATTTTCCGCCCGCAGCTCGTGAGTCATGACACAGATAGCAAGGTGTCAGCTCCGACGACGACGGTGACAACTTTATCAGGCCGCAGTGTGCGGTCGGTTTGAGCTCACTGAATAGAATCACGGACAACGAACTTGTTCAGGATGTTGCACTTTTAGTTCTTCTGCAGGCGTCAGCCAAACAGAACTAGTTACAAATACTCTAGTAATGTCTTTGTTCGCGTAGTTAGTTGATATAGTTGTTTCATAGCAGTTTACGTTCTCATAGAATAAAAAAATGTAGTTTGGTTATTGGAGCGAAAACTCATTGTATTGTATTCAATAACAAAAACTTTTATTTTTCAATATGGCTGATGTTTATATAATATTAGGTAAAGATTTATATAATTTCTTATGATCTGCTTTATAAAAATAAATTAAAGTGAGAACATGTCTGTGGTTAACAGGTTGCGCAATACTAATTAACGCTAAGCATCGTACTTTGCACTTTAGATAAATTAAAAATCTTATAAAATGAACGTTAACGCCTCTGAAGTTAGTGGCGTCACAAGTTTTAGTTACTTTGCCAACTTTATAGAACTAAGTTCACATTAAATGAATAGCGTCATTACACTTTAAAGCGAGGTCGCGGTTTTTTCTTGTTTTGTGCAAGCCAGCAAGCTACTTCATCTCGTTTTAAATAGCCAGTAACCTGGTTATGGATACATATTATACATTATACATATATATGTTTACATTCTATATTATTATTTATTATTTACCCTATACTAATTTAATAAAATTTCCTTATTAATATGAAAGTGCTTTTCGTTTACTTCCTATGTCATTTCATGATTACTTAAAATATTCGGTTGATTTTTTTTTTGGTAAATAAATAGATGATCTTGACAGACGGACAATGAAGTGATCCTACAAGGGTTCCGTTTTTTATGTTTGAGGTATCTAACCAACCAACCAACTCTAAAAACCATTCAAAAGCGAGCTGATCATTTTATCCATAGTCTATTTCTCCATAGATTTACCATCTATTTTTCCATAGATTTTCTTCAAAAAAAATGATAATTTTGAAAGTTTAAGTTCAGCCGTGTTATGTTTACTATGAAGTATCATATCATGTTTCATAAAGACTATTAACGTGTCCGTAGTCCGGTCGGCTTAATACATACATATATTAAAAACTTATTTCATTACTATAACCCAAGATTGTATAGGTACACATATATAAACATTAATTTAAACAAATCAAACAACGTAAAATTGTACCACTAGCACACTAAGACTTCCCAAGCTAGCCATCATTGGCCTGTAACATTTATAGCAAGAATTCCACTCTTGGATTTATACCGCAATAATGCAGACTACATTTAGCACAGCGCACGTCGCAGACGGCCTCGTACCAGTCCCGGACGTTTCATCACCACGATCCGCATCGCACCCCAGAATTTAATTACGCGGAGTGTAATACATCGCATGGGGTGTCAGGGCAAATGTGACGCCGTACGGTATTGGGGCCGTGAATCAAGTGCTGTGCGATACCTAATAAAATACAATTATATTGGCAGCTCGGTAATGGACAAGTAAAGTAGAAATTGGTTTTGGTTCTTTAAAAGTTGTAAGTAATGTAACGATAATATACATATATCCATTAGAACATGTAGGTTAATATACTGTTCTATGTTTTTGTTTAGTAACGGAGGAATTTCATTTGAACTTAATTTAGGGGCACATAAAGCGTACATAAAAACGCGAATGATTTTGGTTGCTAAATAAAAATACAAGACAAATTCTTGAAGAATTCTAAGGTTTCGAAAAAAAGATACTGTTGAATAACAAATATGAATAAAACAACTGTAACATTAGAAATAAAAATAATCTTACAGCACGAAAAGAATTCCCGAATAGAATTCTCGTTGAAAATGATGAAGGAGAAATTATTCATGTTAGTTTAATTATATTTAATTACCATTATCATTTTTTTATTTTTGCTAATAATACTATAACACCCCTAATATTTTTAAAAAGGGGACCCTATCACATAAACTGCTTATAATGTCATGTTATAACACTAACGCGCGGACGACGCGGCATGCTGTATAGGTTTATGCTGAGTTTTCAAGCTTTAAAGGAAAATCGTTTGTGAAATTGCTGATAATCGACCAATATACTATTGTTTTGATGTGTGGATTTGAAAGTTTTCATGGTAATGAATTGATCAAAACATTTACATAACTAATTTTAAAATATTAGACGTTACTGTTTTATATATAAAGCTGTAACATTGTACAGTAAATTAAATAAAAATACTTTTTATTTTTATGTATTTCGAATATTATTACTACGTTGTATACCACACTTTACATCAATTTAAGGATATTAGGTGTGTGAATTATTTATAATCGTGTTTTGTTTAATTAGTCTACTCCTTAGTCATGTGAATATAAATAAAAAGAATATTTCGAATTTGAATTAAAAGGTGTTTCACTAGACTATAATAACGCCGAATATAAAAAAAATAATATACATAAATATTATATAACATCTAATGTGTTAACCTACAAATACTAAAAACACGGAAACGTACAAGAGTATATGAATACATATATTAATGCAATTAACATACTGCCTAACTAAATTTACTTTTAAAAATAAATAAGTCAATAACGACGAAGGTTTACATAATAATGGTAACGCATGTGGAATAATTAATGTTTCCACGTATTTATTACGAAATTATTTATTAAACAATCAAGGTAATTGCGTTTTATTTGCAAATTTAATTCACGACAGTGGGATCGTGTTACGTATTCAGTTGTGTCGCGCATTTAGGATTAAATCGGCCAATTAATGGCTTTACGGAATTGATTGTAGTACGTACCTAGTAGCTAAGCGTAGTAGCGCTTAGTAAATAGGAATTATCTAAATTTTGCGTGAGTACTATACACATATAGAAAAGAATAAGGAAAATAGAGAAGAATGTAGGTAGAAGAGGACATGTTGTTGTTGTAAAATTATTGATTCAATTCCAAATATTTGCTAGAGCATGTCAGTGTGAACACATTATATAGGTACACACCTATTGCATTTCGGCACTATTTGTTAAATCTATTCAAATTTATTGTTCTTATATATATATATGGGAGAGTGTGAGCATTTACCAGTTACGCAATCAAATGGACATACATACATGTATATACAAACCCATGTGTGTGATTTCATTACATTTAGTATGTCAAATGGGTGAAAGCATTTTACAATTTAAATGCAAACGACGTTGAGTTGATGACGTGAAGTTAATGTTAAGTAGAGTATTCATTTGTACTTATTAATATATGTATGTATAATTTGTAATATTGTAGCTATATGCTGTCTATATTTATATTGAATCGTTTCACATTAATGATTTTAAAGAACAGATAATACATGCAATAAAACAGGTACCTTTTGCAGGTTCAGCTACCTAGAAAGAAACCTATACTCATTGACATTGTGTTATTTTTATTTGAGAACTTCCATTAAAATTAAAAATTATAATGAAGCAAAAAGCTAAGCTAAATATGTCCTAACAATAATGGGATGTACACATAAATGTAAAAAAATTAAACGTATAAAATATAAAATTTAATAATGTTAGATTAGTATTCTAACGTTATTACATTTTATATTTTAACGTAATACCTAATACGTATATTTAGCAAGGTTGCGTAGATAAGCAATTAAACATAACAAAATTGTATATTAATTTGAGAAAGATTAAGATAGAATCAAAAAAATATATGTAAGAAGTTTAAAAAAAACTAACAGGAAACACTACTATATATGCATATATACATGATACAATGATATATTTGATACTTACCAAAGTTAAATAGCTCTATTCAATGGAATTGTTCAATCTTAAAACAAAAGGAATACCCTTTGTATTAAACAATAAATGCCAAGTATCCATATAGGCAGTGTCCGGCACTCGAGCAAGTTGAAGAATTTTGATTGCTCGAGGCATATCGACCCCAACAAGGAATTCGTCCGTTCGGCTTAATTATTAGTATTGTGTTCGGCTTAATTATTAATTATTAGTGGGATACATGAAAATAGTATTATTGGAAGATACCAATCCTATCGTATGTTAATTAAAATTATATGTTAGAAACTCGTTTGCTGTTGAATAGGCTCTCAGGACAGAATTATATTTATAATTAAAATTATGTTTATGCGTATGTATTTATTTTGATCTCATTTTATTTTTGTAAATATATTTTTTTATACAAAAACTTTGGTGTATAACCTACTACTCGTACAAGCAAATTTAATGCCACACCTAGATTCATAATATAAAATTATAATAGTAAATAAATTAAGAGAAATGAGATATCCAAGATTAAATTTAAATTGGCTACGAGAGAAGATGAAATAACCACTTAATTAGCGAATATTATCAGTGCAAATCAGATTACAGGTTATGAAGCTGCATTAATTATAATTAATAATATTGCTTGATTCAGCACTATAGACTAAGCTTGGATTTTATTTAATACCAATAACTGCAGGGCCTCCAGCTCGATGATCTTAAGAAGCTTGTTGGCTTCAATTGGATGCGAAAGGAGGATCGCGAGCTATGACGCACCCTGGGTGAGGTTGTCCAGCAGTGGACACGGACGGGCCCAGTTGATTAATTGAATTGACAGTTACACACAGTACTGTCTACGTATCTACTATTAAAATAGTACTTACATATGTCCTACCCATAACATTATATTTATTCTTGATACTATTCTTGATACTTTTTAAAAGTTAACTAAAATATAATTAAATTACAACAGACTTGTATTTCTTGCAAAATTATGTTAATTATGCTCTTAACACTAATCATACCAATACTCATGTATTCCTATTTCTACCGACGCGGGTCAAATGACCCGTTTTTAAAAAAATGCATAATTTATTGTGATGAGTGAAAAATACATAATTTAGGCCAATTGTATACATAAATAAAATATATTTTTTTAAAATAATTATGAATAAGTTGAATTAATTAATTTATTACATGAAAAAAAATTAAAAAAATAAAACAAAAAAATATTGTTTACAGATTTTTTCGCCGGTGGTTACTTTCTATAAAACCCTTTGTGTTGATTCCAGCCAGATAAAGAATATTGAAGATCTGTGCAGAATTCAATTCTCGAAAGGCTTTTTCTGTGCATTTTGTACATATGCACCATTACGTGATTATCAATAATCAAAGAAAATGCCCCTATAATAATAATAAATAATATCTTGTCTTTCATAATATATCGTTTAGTATATGCTACCAGGCCTACAACCTCCCTAAAACATCATAAATTTGAGTTCATTCAGGTGGAGAGCCTTCTATCAATTTTATCTGCACTTTCTGTATATCAGGCTACCGCATCATTTTTTACTTTCTGAACTCGACAATAATCTTTTTCTTATTTACATTCAAAATATTTTCGCCTATATTTTACTTACCTGAGAACTCACATTCGTCCGTAGTGTCAAATAAATATTTTTCTATGTTATCCACTTCACTTTTTTATAGTTTTTATTCAAATTTCGAACTACCTTCTAAATTCCGAACTCTCTTCATCTATGTTACTTATAATTAGTAATTTCAAATATCTTGAATGTTTCGATATTTTGGGAATAAGAATTATCAGTAAAATTATGAAATAAGAATTCTTGATTCGCAAAACAACATTATAACTTGAAATTTTTATTGTAATTCTTACGCTTACTCTACATACCCATACGCTGGGAGTAGAGCGAGATTGGCTATTTATCCGCCAGCCAATAACTAAAATTTGACAATGCATATGCTCAATATATGATGCTATAACAAAAAAAACCATTACAATGATTTGTATCACAATACATACAAATCGAGATACAGAATCTTTGAGCGGGTCAAATGACCCGCTGCGGTAGTTAAGGCACATTACATATATTTCTCGGTAAAAAAAAATTATAAGAGAAAAGTAAATCTTAAAAAACACATTCGCTGTATTGTCTAATAAAAGTCGTAAAAGCAAATGGAGATTTTTTATTTCAATTTTCAAGAAATTAACACTCAAAGTTTAAAATGGGTCATTTGACCCGCCATGGTACGATTAGTGTTAAATTGAATTTAATTTTCTCTTTAACTGTAAACATATTACACAAACATAAAATTTCGCCATTTTATTTTAGCATGTGATATGATTATAATCATTTTAATAATTAATTAAATTTAAATAAAATCATTAGCAAGTATTATACATACAAAGACAGAATCCCAACGAGTATTATTTTACCTCCGCTAATTGGCAATAACTATTTTCATTCATAAAATTAGCCTACACCGTAGTCTTCACTAATATTTTATTAGAATTAAGACACAAAAATGGACTTTCTACTGCTGTACATATGAATTTAATTTGCTTGAACAAGATTCGGTCACCGTTCGTTTGTAATAAGAATGAAAGTTATGAAGCGTGAACGCTTAGTACATTCGATTTGCAAGTGAAATGGCACTAAACGTCAGTTCCGGCTTCCTACAGTTAATAAAATCGTTAGTATGCAACGCGATTAAATGTCTTCCTTGCGGGGCGTGTAAAGTGGAGATAAAATATTAGTATAAAGCTTTTGATTTTTATAATGTAATCTTTTAATAAGAAAATAATTTATTTAATGTTATAATTAAGTATGTATTACCTACCTATTATATACATTTGAAATTATAGTTAATAACACTGTTATTCGGATTATGTTAATATTCGTCACTTTGAGGGGTACAATTTGGAAATATAATCACGCTACCATTTCCAAGTTCTCTATTTTTGGTACGATAAATATTCTTAGTCAGATCCGAACTCACAATAACCACTTTGAATAAAAACACCACTTTATTAAACATCTGGGTGTGCATAAAAGTGAACAAGATCAACAAATAAAACAACATTACAAGCTTTAACATATCAATTATAGAAAAGCGATGGCCTTATAAAAAAAACTACAACATGCCTTGTATAAGACAACGAGACAAGAACGAATACGGTTGGAATGTAAACCACGTGCTTTTCCGGTTCTTTTTTGCAAAAAGGAAAAAAATATATTTAAGGAATCCTAAAAATTCTGCACGACATATGCGTCTTCAGCACCGCGCAAACAGAATACGAGATCGAGTGATGAGAATCAAATAACAATGTATCAGATGAGTTAGTTTCGCGTTTCTCCAAATGTCACATTTTCTTCGTCAAGTCAAGTCGAGCATTCGAGTCACGCTTACGTGACGGATACGTGACGACTACGTGGCTTGAAGTGACATAAGTTTTATTGATTAGACCCTCCGCTTTACGTGTGTTATAATGCTGAGGGTGCCGACCCTCAGGATTATAATATTTTTCCTTCAATTGGGAGAAAAAATTATATATAATTTATACGTACGTGAGACTAATGTCAATTATAATGCAATCTAGCTTAGCAAGTAGAATTTAAACAAACTGTTTATTAAAATCATTAAACATTATCATATGAAAATAAATAAAACAAATGAAACCTTAAATATATGTAGACAATGACATAATAAATTCAAACACTAGCAATTTAAAATAAACATATCCATTACAAACCGGTATAGTGTAACATAGCTGACCGCGTGTAAATTGGCATCAAAGTGTCAACGAGTCCAAATTAAATCTACTGGACTGGAGACAATGACACAAATTAATATTGACACGGTAGTGCGATAAAGTTACGAGTTATTAAGCGATTATTTGTGATGTAGGATAAAATAAATGTACAGTGTTTTAAAGCTCCGAAAGAATCTTGTTAATTAGTTAATAACATGAAATAGCACTACTTCACTGACAACGAGTTCTAGTACTTCAATGAGTCACTAGAAAATTGAAAAGCTGAGCCGGCAAGAGTTATTTGCAAACTAGAAAACTCTGGAGGTCATTTGCCATAATAACGGGGGTACGTAATTACATACAAAATGACACTCGTAAAACTAATACCAAGCTCTTAATTAGTTGGCAGGAATATCAGTTATAGCCGTTGTGATTAATCTTGTGTTGGGGGTAAGGGGGAAAAACCTGTTTAGCCGGAGTAAACACAGTGCGGGCGACCGCAATCTCCGTGTAATTAAAAACTCAACAAGGATACAGGTCCACTGGAATGCCGGATCCCATGGCTGAATTGATACGATGCCCCAAATTACCTATACACATTCAACACTATCGTAAATCAGACGTGATTAATATCAAATGCGTCAAGTTTCCTCTACAGCAAAGTTCTAAAATAGGTCAATTAACTAATTTGTCACTTTGATATATTCTATAAAGATTTGAGTTGTTGATAACTATGTAAACTGAAATATAATATAGAGTATATCCACATATTTTATAAAGTACATATTACGTTTCACAAACAAGCTCAAACTATTGTGAAATTAAAGCATACAAAATAAACTAATAACAAACAACATTATGTAAACTAGCAAAAATAACTTAATCAAATAAATAAATACAACGTTGTAATAATATATTATTTGCCTTAACAATTACTCCTCGAATATATCACTAATTAAATAACAATACGAAGTAGGTGCCCGCTAAGTGTTTATCAACGGGCATTTATATACAATCACGAACCGTACGCGAGTATCTATCTATTAGCGCTTAGTATCAAATGCTTCCTCGACGCCTGTCGGACGATAAATGGTTCCATGATTTCCTTTTGAGTGCCATTAGCATTCATAAACTTTAACAAGGGCTTACGTCTGCTGAACTGTGCGTACCCGTTCCATTTCCGTACCTGCAATGAAACATTACTTACGTTAATAAAACGTTATATTTAATTGTGGAGAGGTCATACAAAATATTGTAAGAATTTAGTTTCTTCTCCTTGTTTTAAATAAATAAAAGAAACTATAAGTTCCTTATCAAAGCATTTGAATTTCGTTTATAATCGATGGAAATAATCCAGGATATCACATAACAGTTATCTAACATGAGTATTGACAGTAGTACGCCTCGCTGACCCACTGACTCCAATATGGAATTATCTTAATATCTCTATTACGGAAGCTCCATTCTAATAATAACGGCTCACATTGAAACGCTTTTAAGACTGATCGTTAGGAATAGATAGTTAACGGGAATACACTATGATGTGAACTTTGATATCATACTACAAAAAATAATCTTTTTAAAATAGTTTTATTATATCTTAATAATAACAAAAATTTGACACATAGGCATTTAATATGTACATTTATTATACGTAGAAAAAAATTACAAAACTATATTTATAGTGCATTTCATACAAAATGAGTTCATAAGCCCGGAAACTTAAGTTAGTCAGCTTTTATCACAAGTTTAGACATTTTCTCGTTGTACCTACATAAAATTGAAAAAATAAGTTTCGAATCTTCGGTGAGAGGGACCGATTCTCATTTTTCCGGCTTTTTTTTATTAAAATGCCTTTTTTTTATATATATTATAGTATTTGTATACTTTAAACATAAATATACTTTTGTTTAAGCTCTCTATATAGTAAATAAAATACGAAAGCAATCAAAACTATCGAATGATCCGCCGAAATCGCGTTGCTACACAGAGGCGGCCTCGGGCGTCCAATCGCAGCCGCCCGTAATTTCCGCCGGCTAACAACTATTGAAGACGCCATTGTTTTATATATCTATCTATACTTAAAATTTGAAAGTTTATATCTGTATAGCACTGCAAATAATTTCCATTTTACTTTTTAATAAGCGTTTTAAAATTTTGGTCTTTAGATACAACTTTGATGCTTTAATGTTAACTAAGGTTGGTTGTCATAAAACTTTATTTACTCAAACTGCCGTTATAAGCGGGATTGCGTTAAGAGGGGTAGGTCATTTAGAACCGGGGAGCATAAGAGTCGAGCTAAGGCCAAAAGTTATGAAGATTGCTTTAGCATTCGGGTGATGCGGCTTGTTTACTGACTTGTCGATACGCAGATTCAGAATCCCTAATTTTTTTAAACAATATGATATTTATAAACAATATTACATAGTAGGTACATATAGTTTATAAAAAAAAAAAGTAAACAGTAGCCTTCACAGATCACACCTAATAAATTCGATTTATCAGATTTTGTATAAGCACTCAACAGCACTCAAGTAGAGCTTACAAATTTTTAATTTGCAGATAGTGTAATCTAAAACAGGATCGCCGCACAAATCTTTAGATCGATCCGCAGAAGCGGCAAACCTGAATAGAGTGACACTGTGACCTATTTCCGAAAGAGGTCGCCCGTGTAACTATCCGTATTCAGAAGCTGTCCTTACTTTAGCGGTAGTATGAAATGTACAACGGAGATAATTTTTATATTATATTTTTCATATACTATTTCAGGAAATATATTTCATATTTCTAAGGTTCTCGCAAATTTTATAAATATAAAAGATAAAATATTTTAATACAACTCTACTTATTCAAAGTGTAATATAAAATATTTAATATCGATGAACTTAAATAAGAATAGTAATATTCAACTTTCATAATGTATTATGGAATAGCCACTGCCAAAATAGAGCCTTACAAGTCGTTGCGATGAATAATGAAGTAACCAGGGTGAGAATGAAATTCTAAAAATAGCTATTCTCCAGCACTTTCTCAAGGTTAGACTCGATAAGTTTAAAAGTTTTTTGAGAAAATATTTTAAGTGCACCTATTTCGTTATAATTGTTACAGGATATTAAACAACTTAAACTTAATAACTTAATAAATTAAAATAGACTTATAAAAAAAGTTTCTAGCAGCAAACAGTGTTTTATTATGTAGCATACTTGATAAAAAAATATACACAAACTAATATAGATAGTGCCTAAAGCTTGATGTTGGCAGTCACGATGTCATAGACATTTAAAGGTTAGACTCCGCTATTTCATGTTTATGTAAAGTAATTTCTTAAAGCATTTGGTCACGTTTTCTAAAAATATTATAATATTACTTGGAAACGAAGTAAGCTTTCACCTTCTTCGAGACATTGCATAACGCCGATGCTTTACGTGCTAATATGAGAAAATATTTATTCAACCATTAAGAAAAAATGCATTAAAAATTGCTGAAAAATCATCTAAAAATAACAATCAAAACATGTTAGGATCCATATATTAAAAAACTCATAGCAGAACTGGAATTCTAATAGTCCAAATTATAAGAAACCCTTACTTTAATTATTTACAGATATTTTTTCGTTGTCAAGTTAAAGAAAGACAATCAACATTGTGACACAAGCGTCTATTAAAGTAAATAGCCATCTTCTACGCCCCAACTCGTATTACAGTTCAATCAAAATGGGAATCGATTCTGAAATTGCCCAACGATTTCGGCAAACATTCATATTATATTGTGCGGAAACAATGAAAATTACAAATGTTTGTCAAGCTGAATTTCGTTAGGAAATTATTTAAATCAACACGTCGCGTCGTTGTGCCGCGAAAGTTCTTCATAGAGCTAAAATTAAGCTAGCAGAGCTTGGTTATATTACTAACTTTACTTTTATTATTATTTAATGTTAATACGTTATAGTAAGAAGTTTCATAAAGAATAATAACAGAACATTTCAGAATGTTATAAATAACAATGAATGATATTTTATATGTGCATAATAATATATTATACACATTTACAAAAAACATAGTATGGTTAGAAACTTGAAGCAAGTCACCAATATAATTCCTAAAGATATTGCGCTGAAATATGTAAGAATATGTATGAACTAAAGTTAAGATACTTTGTTGATGAAGCTTTGACCATGTGAAAGCACTTAATTTTTGTACCCAACTAAAACCCACTTTATAAAAATGTATATTATATAGTCGAAAAGGAAATGTAGCGTCTTGCTTGTGACATTTATCTCCTATGGGGATAAATAAGGATAAAAGTATTTATACTATAATATGTAAAAACCACGTACGTTAGAGTGTTTACTTGCTAGGCAATCAATTATGCAAAAAGTAATGTTAAACAAATGTAGATAAAATTATGGAATATTATATTTTAATTAATGCCAAGTCATGTTTGGTAACTAACAAGTTATTTTGATATATTATGGAAGTGAGTTTACGTTCAGGTTTAGCCACCGTTCCTCATTTAAAGTTTACAAAGTTAATAGCAGTCAACAATATTGTGTTCCAGCAGCAACGCGTGACCTTGTGACGCAGCCCATGACCAATCGATACTGCGAAACCGGTAAAACTAAGGGTATATATACGAGTACATACATACACATTCTGGTCCGTTACCACTGGGACAATGACACTATTGCATTTATTTATTTATCAAAATTTACTATTTTTTTTCTTTTTCGATAGGAAAATAGATTTTCAAAGCAGCAGCTCAGTAAACTGATGTTTTACAACTTTTTTATCTTATATTAACAAAAGTTACCTGTTTTTATAAAAAAGTGGGGCAATATGTAAATTATTATCAAAATGTTTTCCTACAATATGTAATGATATAAATTCATGAGTCAACAAAGAACTTGGAGGGAAGTAACTTATTAGCATTGGCCTCCAAAAATTCAGTTTAGAGCACCCAAGAGATTGTGGGAAAAAAATCACCCAAGAGCATAATTTGTGGCAACCTGGCAACAAGCCGTTATGAAGTCGCGAATAACGCTCATAAAAAGACGAAGTGTACGTCGTTAGCTATCCTTGCTTCCATAATAGCAGAATAATTTACTAATTTCTGTTGTGATGTAGGTCCGAAGTATCATTTTTTTACGTTATTCCCATGTATATTTATGTTATTTTATTGCATTGTTTTTTGAAACGATATTTAACGATATTGCTTTTACTAAAAAGTCGTATTTTAAAATAAAACTTTTAATTCATTTGAATTTCCAATTAACAAGAAATCGTTTCAAACAACGCAATACCAATCATTATGTAATTTAGTGTAGGGAGGGTCAGCATACGAGTTTATAAAACTGTTAATATTATATGCTCGCCTCAATCCCATTATGCCTTAATTTATTTGAAACCTTGGATAAGGTGTACGATGCTAGGAAGTATCGTCGCTTCTAAATAACTTCCTTACGGAAATAAAGAATTGTAATTTATCGACAAAACATGGCAATGTCTTTGTTCCTCAAACTAAACAAACATAAAAAGTGTTTGTAGATTTTTATTGAAGATGTTTAATTAATGAATAAAGTGAATAATATTACAAGTGTATATTAAGATCTCCACCGAAGCATTTATAATATATGTAAGTATCTCATCCAAGGCTATTTCGACGAAATAGATTTAACTACAATAATAGAATTATAACAAATTTTCAAAATCACATTGTAAAAGTTCTCATGGCACAAATATTACGGTAATCCTTAATGTAATATATTTCACACGATTTCATAATCAGAATGGCACGATCTTCTATTGTTGTGGATCACTTCTTACAATAATTAGCCTGTTATATTAAATTTAGATTTTAGAACTATATTATATGTACATTAAACGTTATTAATATAAATTTAAACGATTCATTAATATCTACTGCATAGAAAGTACCTACCATAACACGGGTCAAGGGTACGCGTTCCGCATAGTTGAATTTAATATACTGTTCCGCAATATTTGCGGAACATATGCTTTCAAATAGGGTGAGTATAGTTTTAAATGTCACACATGTTAACATTTTATAGTACCGAGTTCTTTACTGAGATCGAAATATTGATATTTACGAAGGTACCTATTACGACATTTATTATATTTTTGGATAGTTTACATTGTATATTATTGAAAACAATATTTCAAATATAAATACGATTAATATCACGTCAAGTTTACATTTGTATATGTACAGGTACAAATATAAACTTGACGTGATATTGAAGAATAACAAAATAGCAATCA
This sequence comes from Heliconius melpomene rosina, assembly GCF_056956725.1. Lineage (NCBI taxonomy): Eukaryota > Metazoa > Arthropoda > Insecta > Lepidoptera > Nymphalidae > Heliconius > Heliconius melpomene. The sequence goes on from NC_140401.1 coordinate 13,450,263, forward strand.
AAATTGTTTTTGATGCTATGATATGCTTCTGTTTAGTATTCATGAGCAGCTACACGGATTCTCACTACCTTCATCTTCTTGAAAGTACTTTGATATTAAGCACTACGGATTTATTTTGGCTTAATCTTATAAGGAAGTTCGGTAAGTTTGGGTATCGTCCTTACAATTATAAGAACAGAAGTTCTTACAATTGGCTGAACAATTCGTTTATCTTTGTTTGAATGTATTCTTGTTTCGAACGTCGCAAGATTTCAGCTTCACTTATAACAGATTGCAAATAATTTCATTTTAGTAGTTATTTAGCATATATAAGTTATATTTCTATATTTTTATTATAGAAACTTAATTAAATTATTATTAATGAAAATAATTCTTAAACATAACTGACGGTCACATAAACACAACAGTAATATTATAAAACTCAATCCGTCTCGAAGGCAGGCGGAGTACGGCAGTATTGCGTAATGCCGAAAGTCCGATCCATATTCATGAGGCATATCGATGAATTGTCAAGCGGCAAACGTATTGACGCGGTCTCACTTTCCATCTGCACCGGTTTAATTGTATTCCTTTATGTTATACAAACTAATACTGAATATAAAAACATATACGTTTAACATATATATAAAATCTATACCTTCCTAAACATGGTAAGAAACTTATTACGTCTTTTAATTCAAGGTAATAAATGGATGTCTAATCAACAACTATCTATTAAGTATAATTATGAAAAGCACCTGTTCAAATTAAAAAATACCTTGTGCACAGGTATTTTGTTTAACTTTTCATAGATATCTTTAAAGATATCAACTAAAGTAATGTACTTTAATATATGTTTTTTTATATTAAAAAAATATTATCTATTTTAATGAAAGAGTACAAATTGAACCTATGACCTATACCATAAACATAACTGTACTTTGTCATTATAACAGAAAACTGCAATATAAATAAAGTTTAAAAACACTGTTATGCTTTGTCCGAATATCTAATTTTAATTTCCTTGAAATGACATTTTTATGCAAATTTTTTATACCTCAACAGATGTTCTGGCTATCAATAAAGTCCAGGTGCTGGCATTACGTCGGGGATATTCCTACAAAGCAGGGATTTAATTATTCGGAAAGATTACGTTTTTGCAGATATTAAATACACATGTTGCAAAACTTGGCTATGAATTTGGAAATTAAAAGGTCAAAATGAGGTCCCAATCCCATGAGGACCCATAATTATATACATATTTTTATTTATTATAGATGCAGGTACACATTCACAAAACAAAAATTAATAAAACTTATTTTTAGCTTTACCTATTCCTGCTGTGTGCGAGAGACAGCATCCTGTACAGGGAACTTGGGAACCTAAAATTAAGACACTCCGTTCCCATTAAGACACTCTCGTTCTCTATTTTCCACTGAATTCTCGATGCATAGTATGTTGAGTGGCGGAACTTAACGCTGCGCTGTACCTCATTTCCAGGTGAAGAAATTTCCATAGGAAATGAAAATATTAAATATTTCATGCCCATCTCTCATATGGGAATCAAATCCACAACCGTCGTGTTTATAGTCGCACGCTTACCCCTACGCCACAACGGCCTCAATAATAAAACTTTTAAATATAAAATTACTTTTATTCTCACCGTCAAACAAAACAGAAATATTTACCCTCAAAATAGGTATTTAGGGCGAGCAGACGACATTTAAGATCGCAAACAAATTGACCCAAATCCGTATTGTCATAAATAATAAATCATTGACCTAATTTTGAAATTAATTAAGAGTAAATGGAAACAACATTTTCAAAGCTATTTGTGTTTTATAATGAAAATGAAATTAAAGGTTTCTAGTTCTAATTAGTTCTAAATAGAATTGAACTCATTTAAAGTGCCTCATGAACAATTTCAATGAAACAATTGTGAAAAAAAAAACATATACACTATATCAGTACTTACATTTTTATTAAAATATTATTATGCTAAGAAAATAAAATCAAAGAATATTGCAACGTGGAAACCATCTATCACCCAATTAGCTTCGACTTGTGCGGAGCACCGACCATGATCTATCAACGTCTACTCCACTTCGAGAGGGTCGAGATTGATCATGAAATTATTATCAGGTACGAGGCTCTTGGCGCTTGGCGCGTATTCAACGGAAACTATTGTTCTCAGTGCATTTGGTTTATCGTACTATAAATCATTTATATGTATTCTATGAAATATTGAACTTTACTTATACCTAATATCGAGAGGGAATTTTGAAATATTATGAGTTAATAAGATTTACTGTAATATCTCTCTCTCGACTCAAATACTGTACTCGATTATTTAGCAATACAATTCTAATGTAAATGGAGGGATTTACAAGTAGAAAGTTGGTGATTGCGCGTAGCGTGAAAGATTGCCGGGCGAGTGAAACACCAAGCCTCTCCATCTAAGTATAAACAAACCAATCATTTTGCCGGACCGTTGACTTGGCAAACTCTATGTTTTGTTAACATCGTCACATAACGAGTTTGTTTCGCAAGAGTTGACTTCAAAACTTTCTTTTCTGGTAATTTAAAAACCATTATACATATACATTATGCCTCGAATGAATGAATAGATTTAATCGGTGTATACATAAATACGAAACAAGAAGATGAGTGATGAATGTCACAAAGCCTTTGTTAAAAAAATATATAATCAAAAGTACGATTTTTTAAATGACGTACCTACCTACATAAATGCATATGAACTAAGGAGAGATATTTAGAATAATATCCTTAAGAGGAAAAAATAGACTAGGATCGTAAACGATAGCAACATGACACATCAGCAAGTTCTAATCTATTTTAAAATGATTAAATAAGAAATATTGGTCAACATAGATATTTAATCATTTTGTAAAGGGCGAAGATTTTGACAAATTTTAAACAGTTATTATTATAGACACTTTGAAAATCCGTTAGCAGTATTTTGTACAGCATTTTTAGTAAACAAATAAAAATATAAAATTTACTAAATTAGAAATTCCACGTTATAATATTATAGTTATTATACAACATAATATTTATGTCAGGTACATATATATTATGTAACCTACTATTACTTACCTAAAAAGTATGAACGCAGTCGTTCTATATTATATTCTCTAATTTATTTTCAAGATAGCTTTTGCTATTAAGCTTAGCCTTTTCTATTCGAGCGTAATATTTCATTTAAAAATAGGAGATGTGTGTCAAAAGCACGTACTGAAAGACAATAGAAAGCCATTACTTAAACCTACATAGCGCAATGACAGTGTGGGCAGTATGTCTGTCTACGATTTATGGCTCCGCAATCACGTTACGGAGAATAAACTGTTAAAATTACAACACACATAAAGATTTTTCCCTTTTTATTGTTTGTTGTTTAAAAGGTCATAAAACCTAATTCTATATAGAAGGGTCTAACATATAAAAAAATTAAATATCTTACTATATTTACTGCTTTTTAAGTTAGACAATTACACAAAAAGTTTAGTTTATTTTTTACGCCATTGTCACGTGCCTGTCTGAACATGAGGGTATAATTGTCACACAGATATTTCATCGATCGTGTTAGTTTAAATGCGACGCTTGGTTTTAACTAACAAACTAAAAATATAATGAGCATCATAAGAAGAAATAGAAGAACATCAACATCTGCCACTCAACAGACCACTCAAGAATTCAGCGAAACGTGGGGAACGGAGTGTCTTAACACTAGGTTCCCTCTACATTTGACATATCCATATGATAGACACTAAATGAATATATACACATTATAAACAATGATATAAGAAAAAATAATAATGTTAACAAATTGTAATCACCAACGCAAACTAAATATTTGATCTGTTGCGATACGAACATGGCTACAATGTAACTTTTGCATTGATGTAAAGATTAAGTTACTCGAGTTACTCTGCAGATGTATTTTCTTTCCATTACTCTTAGCCAACAATAGAACAAGGTTACGTAGTTCCAATAGTTTCACCTCTCAGCTGTCAACTAAGAGAGTTAGAGGAGTTAATCAATTGATTAAGCCCAAAAAACAAGTGCTCGACCACTTTTATTCACGGATTATTAGATAAAAGCGACGCATGTGTTCGTCGCATCTTTTAAACCTAAAATATAACCTTTATAGCGCCAAAAGTATCTAATACTAGGAAGTATACTAATATACTATATAATATATAAAGTATAATAATTTTCCTGTTAACATAAATTATTTTACTGTAGACGATGACACAAACGACGTATATTATAAATACCTTCAGAATCTAAGCACATGTCTAAACGCATGCTGCAATGGAATGGAAAATAACAACAAATAATAACAAATATACTTTTCCGTTGTTTTTTATAAACTACATTTGAAAAAAAATGCATTTTATAAGAAAGAATTCATAAAATGAATGCAAAACGCGTTTTTATTATATAATTAATAAACAAAAGTAACGATATGTATTACTATTCCCCATAGTATAGATATGTATTACCTATTTGATATTTAGCTATATATATTTCTTGAAACGATAACCATTGCTTAATATTAATTACAATTTTTTGCAGGAAACCTGATGCCGACTTGGCATATTAATTTGTATTTATTTGTTAATTAACTTGTTACCCTGTTATTGTACAATACGAGTATAATATATCCCTAAATTGTTTCTGTTAATTTGTGCGCATTGTTTTCTATTTCCTTCGTTTGATGTTGTAATAATTCTAATAACAATTATGTACATATATAAATACATACCTTATATATATAAAATACAATAAATAATTTAAAGAGCGCCACAAATCGATGATTTCTTAAAATGATTATATAAAATCAATTTTAACATAATAATGTTTACAATATATATATATATATATATATATATATATATATATATATATATATATATATATATATATATATATATATATTGTATATGTTATATATATAATTTTGAACTTACTATATCAAACGCCCTAAAACAGTATCCTAAATTCTCTTTCTTTATTTTCTTCATAGCAAAAAAAAAAATTATAAACATATTTATAATTTTATTCAGAAAACTGAAGAACTCTATATTACATTATTCCTGCATGCTATGAATGACTTGCTATATCTCAAGTGTAGCTTCGCCTCGTAACTATTTCCTTCTAGCCACATTATTATTATGCATTTAATAATTATAACCAATATCGTCGAGCCAAGTTAATTACAAAATTAATATTAGTTAGCGAGAATAAACACGCCTACACGTAGTAGCAGTTAATAGCGGTTTGAGCGTCACCAGGTCAACGGCCAACGCGGACGACCTCAGACAATAACTAAATGATATACAATTTACCGCTCTAGTAAATGCTTTAACGGTGGCACAGTTAACACTGTATTACGATTAGGGGTTAATCGTTTATTATCTAAATATTACTATGGTCAAGTTATGAGGCCAGTCGTGGCGCAGGGGCACACGAAGAAATAAGATATTTAATTAAATTTATATTTTCATTTCTTCGCCCTGATGTCTAGGCGAAGTGCGGTGTTGAGTTCCGCCACTCAACACGCAATGCCTCCAGAATTCGACGGAAAGTGGGGACTGAGCACTTCCCTCTACCTACCCTGCGGTGTATAGGATACACCGTGAAACTGATTTAATATATTTTTTTTAATTATTACTATGGTCACTCAATTTATTAAATATAGGCAAATGAAATACATATATCCATACCTATATTATCCATACCTATATTATAAATTCGAAAGTAACTCTGTCTGTCTGTCTGTCTTTTACGCAATCAGGGCCAAGCCGCTAATTTAATTGTAATAAAATACTCATATAGAGATACTTGAGGGTCCCGGGAAGAACATAGGATACTTTTTTTTCTCATATTTGTAATATTTTCGATATATAAAATAATTTTTAAATTTAATAATTTGACATGCAATTTATTCCGCCATGTTAATAACAACCGTCGTTGCTAAGCAACGATTTGCAAAGTTTGTTGTTAGAAAACGTCACTCAAAATGAGCTTGCTTAACGCATCTCTCTATTTGCAAACTGAAAATAATTTCATAAATATATTTAACAAATATTCGTATAGTTCAAGCGGGCGTAGCCGCGTTCGGGTCCACTAGTTTACTATAAATTATTTTTAAAAATTGACAAAAGGGAAGAGCCTTCGTTTGGCGCGCGCTTATATTGCTTGCCCCTAACAAATGCAATTCATGCAATGTATAGCTTACGCTATAACTAAAGTATGAAATCACATACGCCCAGCTATTTCACTGGTGTCGTACAACTTGAGAGCAACATAATATATTTTAGAGTTTCGTAGCTTAATGGCGAAATCGGAACCCTTATAAATTCGTCATGTCTGTCTATCCGTCCGTCCGTATGTCACAGCCACTTTATTCCGAAACTATTGGGACTACACAATTGAAACTTATTAGGTAGATAGATGTATTCTGTATAACCGCTTTACGATTCTTATACAAAAATAATAAAATATTAATATTATCCTACATGGAACTGAAACTATTTTTTTTTTTAAATGTCATTGAGGTACCTAAATATATATTTTTTAAAGTTCCAAAGATCAATGTTAAAATGTATGACTCAGAATTGGCTACTTTTTTATAGTACTATATTCAGATATTTTTTATAAATTATTTTATAATTACCGATCTAGACTAAAATAATGCATATAAATTTACAATTCCGAACGGATATACTGTACTGCAATTTTATAGGTGCGGTAATTTACTCACATTAATCTTTAATTTGGCCTTACGAGTAGGTATGCTATTTTTTACCTGAAATAAAAAAAAAGCATGATTAGTTATTATTACATAAAAGAAATCTTCCTGCACGTACAATGTAAGCCCTAACTCCCATGTGATTTTTTACATATATAATTATTCAATAAGAGATTTTATTTTAAGATAACTGTGCCGTCTGCCGACAGGTTCATCAATCTCCATTTTGTCATAAAAGAGTCGGGGAAATATGTAGAGGTTTTGTAGAATATAATATTTTTTCTGCTTCCGTAGTAACTATCAAGCTATTTAAATAAAAATTGAATACCAAAAAAATATTTATGACATTTAAGAAATATATCACAAAAAATGTCGCTTAAGCACTATATCGTATATTAACCTTAGTTTCCAAATCTACATCTAACCTTATATTAGTAGGTACAAAGTTTACAAAGACATATTCTCGTTAGGTATGACTCCACTAACGAGCTGCATCCGTGGTCACGAGGGTTTAATTCGTACGACACTGCTTAGTGAGCAATTAATACAATATACGACTACACCTATTAGCACAATTACCTTATATACACAACTCTATGAATTGATGTCTCTACAGACGGTAGGTATATGAGTAATAGATGTTATTATGTGTTCATTTTATTTTTAAAGTTTTGAAAATAATAATTTAAGTAGTTGCACTTGAATCCAAAATTGTAGATTGCACAAATTAATTATATTAAAAGGCAGCATAGGTTCGTAGTGAATCAGTTTGGGTGTACGAAGTGTGATGTTAAACTTGCTCTTAGGTATCGTTATTTTATATTTTATAAGTATACAGAACACTTCTACATACAGAATCCTTGTACAGAATCCTTGTAGTGGAGGCCAGATAATTTTACAAATGTAGTATGTTCATATACCAACATATAGTCTGGGTATTTCTGTACCCCAAAAAACTGAATATAACATTTTAATAATATTACATACCTAAAGCACCACTAAAGTAAACGAATAAACAATAAAATATTGAAATAGAACATAATATAATATATGAAAACCAGTCATGTTTCTAATCGTTATTACACACATAGCGGATATTCCCAAGCAACGAGCCTGGCGGATGTCGATGCAAGCCGCAATGAGCATGGTCTTATTACGCAACTAATATCAATTGACTGTTTCTAATTTTACAACTCAGCCGGCCATACGATACTAGTTATGATTTATTAACATCTCTGTATTTAGCTTGTAGATTAGTAATTGTAACTATCTTTCGAATTGCATTAATAGATATTATTTAAAGCCATTTAAATATATAATTTCTAATCTCTTTTAATAATACAAAAGTATAACCAGAGAGCATTAATAATATAATTTACAAAAGTTACCAAACAAGATCGTTGAACTAGATTTCAAAACCACGACTAACATGGATAAAGCGTTCGCATCATATTACTTGTTTAAACTTGATCATTTGGAGACGTTCTAAACCAACCAGTTCGGTGCATTATATCTTTTAAACTAACGCCATAAAAGCAAAGTGAAATAATGTTTCTAACCCAGGAACCTGTTCAAAAGTAAACCGGTTTTAGAAAAGGTAGTTTTCGCTTTGAGCTGCAGAAAACTAACACAGCGTCGGTATCGGCCATTACTGGCGTTTTTGTAATTGTTTCGTTCACTTTTTTTTGTTTCGGCCTCAATTAATGTTTTTTCTAACAAATGGGACTTTTTAAACGAAGCTTAGCTTACATAATAAATCCGTGTTTTCACTTATGTCATTAAACATTCAATATTTAAGAATTGATTCGAAACACTTGCTAAATATAAATTCCACAAGTGATAATATTTATGTGAGAATAATTACCTAACCAAAAAATAATTATTTAATCATATAAAATCATCAAAAACATCTGTTTAAATAAATTTAGGCGTATGCCATGTTTTATGTAACATTAACAACAAAGTGAGCATAACGATGCGAAACTGTATACTTTCTCAAGCCAATAATAGTTGTGGTAGCGTGCCTACTTAAACACCTGAGAGAGTTTGTTATGTAATGAAAAAATATAAACAAATGTTGTGAATAGCTGATGATGTTCTTGTGATTTTTAGAAAGCTATCAGATAGCTACTGTGAGACTAGCACCATTAGGTAGAGAGTTACCGTCGACTTCGAAACTGTCTTTAAAAAATATCCCCATCAGGTATTTAAAATCGCGCAAGATGATGTGAAATCAAAGTCAAAGTCAAAATATCTTTATTCCATAAAAATGCTTAACATTTACTTGGACATGTCATAAAAAGTAGAAAAAAAATTTAAAACAAAATAACCAATCAAAATAAATAACCAATCAAAGTTTAATCGTGATCCAATCGCACTTAAAAGCAGGAGAGACATCCCATTAACTAAATCTAGAATAGATATCTTTTGTCCTATGCTACCAAACTATCTAAAACTAAGCGAAGCCTCATGTTTCAAACATAGAACATAAGTAAATCTGCCTTGCAGGGGCGCTCATTCAATTTTGTCATATACTTTAGCTGAGCCTTTCACGTTCCCAACCTTGGGTTGTACTCTATACGTGTTTTAGTAAAATTACGAAAATCTTGAGTGAACGAGTTCGTCGAGTAATGGGAATCGAGTTGACTTTCATGACTTTTTTTTTATTTTCTTAAAGAAAAAATTGGGCCGTGTGTAAAACGTGTGTAACCGCGACGATTATGGGTTCGATTTCTACTCATGTTCATTTTCTTGCTCTGGGAACAAGGCAAAGCGTTTCGTTGATTTTCGCAACTCCACATATAATGCCTCAAAACTCGGCAGGATACAGAGTGAAACTAAAAAAAAGAAAGTATTGGGATTTACTAATCGTATGGAAGCTTAGTTTCTAGATCAGCAAGTAGAAAGACATTTTGTAATTAATAATACTTTCCATATAATTAAAATACGGCAATGCCTTCTATAACAAAAGATTCAATGGAATCAATGCTAACTAACTTTAATTTGGATACAAAAATTACAATTCCTCAGGTGCTTGCGTGTTCAACAGTGAAATATGTTTAGGCACAACACAACATTAGAGTTAAATTCTTTACGTAATCTGTTACCGCGAGGCCTCACTATGTAGCAGCCGTAAGTGTCAGAGATTGCTCGAGCCGTGAACGTGGCGTTGGTACGTGCAGGGTTAGATATATCATGAGTCGTTTCCGTGAGTTATTTAAGTGGGTAGGCTGCCTTAATCTAGGGCGGATTTAAATCACGTATTACGTCTCCCCATTAACACAGTTTCTTGACTCGTGAATTTAGAAGGGTTTCTTTTCAGTGCGTCCTTTTCATTTAGATTTATAAACTTATTTTACACCGAAACACGATCAAAATGCGTAAAACGTTATTTAGAAAAAATCAAAACGAGGACCATATTAATTATTTTTTTTATAAAGTTTATTAGCGTAAATGTTTAATGTAACAGAAAATTATAATACATACTAGTATTTACTGTGAAGATTAACAAAGGGAACAATAAACTATAACAGTCTTAGCTGGAACACTAAACAAACAAAACTGAATAACTTCAACAAAAGTGGAATTTCTAAATTCAATAAACATCGGCAACTGGATACTACAGCATAGTTTTAAGAGATTACATATATGTATTTTACTTATTATTTTTATTTTTACATATATGTACATATAAGTATGTCGTTTTATTCCTTATTTTGTATTTTCAAATAGTCATAAAATTCACATGAAAAAATATTTTTTTAGATGAATTTAAAATATTGTACCAATATATTAGTGAATATAATTTATATGTACCTAGTAATTGAATACCATATTGAAATCTTATTCGTGATAGTAATAAGCCGCGTTGCATGTTACTATGCATATGAAGGCCGATTGCAACAACAGCAAGGATTGGTGAGATTCGTTAATCTTGCAAACCGTACCAAGGACGTACGAGTTTCACGCGCCGTGAACGTTTTTTGTTGGATTTAAAGTAACATAAAAAAACTTTAAAAACGTTACGCGCACTGCTTAGTTGTTAGTAAAAGGCGGCTTACAAAAACGTGACCAAGATTTATTAAAAAAATGTATTTAAAAAAATATTCATCTTCATCTGTAAAATAACTAAAATAACTTTAAACTCAACATGAAAAGTACATCAATTAAATAAATGTTTTCGAATCAAAATTTTATTATAATTTACCTGCTAATAGTAGCATTTTATTTGTTATTATAAGTATATTTTCACTCCAATGTATTACACAAACAATTATATAAAACAAAACTTTCGAAGATATTCATAGCACTTCACATATAGAAGTGTCAGCAAGTAAAATGACACATGCGTAACCGACCTTACTCAACACCGAGTACTCAAACGAACAAAAATAAAAGAAAAAGAAGTGTAAAAATAAAAGAGACGTCTCAGTGAGTCGTTGTTCGAAGAAACGTTCCTTTTAGTATCAATTTCACACCTGCGGTCCTGTACAGATGTTCAAACAACTAGGAAAGTATTGAACATTCCACACCAGTAACAGGTAAAAGTTCTAGTTATCATAAAATTTAATAATTCTGTCTTTAGTACCTATATTATACAGTAAGTAAAATAAGAGTATTATGTGCGCTTTTTTGGTTATAAAATGATACATTTTCTTTACGATGATTACTTAATATAATCAGGTGCCAAACACGTATTGGTACACCATTTAATATTATCAACACATGTTCCCTTACAAAAAGATATCATAAATAGATGCCCCTAGACTTTTTATCGCCCATAAACCCACATGCAGTCGCTCGGCTCTCGATAGATCACGTTCATATAGGGAAGTTATTTTAACTTTTTTTACCTTTTAGCTTAGAATGAACGTTTCAAAGGAATTTGTATTATACGAGCTATAAAGTTTTCCATTATATGAGACATTAATGTGTGTTAAGTTAGTATAGTCATTAACTAACGTCCTAAATGACTCCAACATAGTAATGTTAATAATGAAAGTTTTTAATAAAGATCTTAAGGAATATTTTTACGATAACAAAAATCACACATATATTACCCTAACGTCAAGGTATATAGCGACTAGGTATATTGGTATGGTCGTAGGAGTAATAGTACTAGGCAAACACACAAGATTTATAACAGCGGCCGAAGGCGTATGGGAGCAATCACGAAGATTTGTAACTGTACACGAGACGACTGGATAGGCCCACTAAAAAGCTGTTTTACTAACCGCCTACTTCTCAGAATGTTGTTAAAATGACGCTGCAACACTCAAACTTTTAAAAGCTTTGTATTTTTTATTCTTCCGGTTTATTTCCGTGAAGACGTCTTGATATTTCACCTATTTTTAGGTCATATCACGTTACAGTAAAATAATAAGAACTTTTCAAATATACTGTACTGTTATAACAAAACATCTTAATGTTTAACGTGAAATTCAAAGAATATTTTACTAATATTACTCTAAATGAAGAGAGTTGCAACATAATGTAATGACATCGCCACAACGACCTAATGGAAACACAAAAAGAAATAAGAGTTCTTTGAACCTCGGGCGCGGGTTTTATCAGCGAGCACATCTCGGTTAGATTGGCTAAGCGTGAATCAGCTCGATTCAGACCATTAACATAATCCTGCTGGCTAAAATCAAAAGAACCCCTCTATAAAACACCCCCTGCCCTAACTCAAATCTGAATCAGTACCTAGGGAATTAAGATGTTCTGTATTCAACTACGTTCATATGTACGTGAAACTGTAATTGACTTATAGGATTAATATTTATTTTTGTTTAAGTAAAATATATATAAAAATATAATAGCAGATGTTGTCCAAGATGTAATTTTTAATTTAGCTTCTACAGATATAAGAACAAAGGAATCTAATTCAATTTGACTCTGTAACTTGATGTTTAATTGACTTTTGAAAACCATGAATAAGGAGAACAACCACTGTACAAAGTTTTTCAATTTCCCAAAGAGAATAGACTTAAAACATAAGTATAAATTTAAGTAATGATATTTTTAAGATGATTTATTTAGCATAAAACATAGAAAATATCAATAAGTGCTTACGTAGTGGTATCTATATCAAATTTTGTGCCCAAATACGTTAACTTTGCCGCGTTTAAAAAAAAGAAGAAAGAATAAAAGAGTCTGATTTAATGCTCCCTTTGAACGATAACGGGATACAAGGCTGACTACCTCCATAAAAGTACCCGCATTTTATCGAAGTTCGTTATCGGTCGCATCTCGACCAGTCGTACACCGTCAGCAGTATGCGCCGGACGTGAATTACGTTGCCTTTATGCTTGAGGTACAGTGCATGGTAAATCTGATAAAACTCCACTCAGCCATTTATTCGTTTCAATTTGCAGTGTAGCTTGCATTGTTTATTGTTCCTTTTGTTGATTAAAAATATATTTATTTATTGTGAATTTATTGGTAGGTAGTATTGACACATTTCAAGAACATTATTTACCTATTAAAATTATCGCACTCCGTTGAAAAAATATATTTTTTATTATATAACAAAAATTACGATTTTAACGCATATCACAACTGGGTCTGGTTTTGTCACATTATTTAATTAAAAATAAAAATTTTAAGCGAGCGGGAGAATATATATTTTTAATATAATAGTAAGTTTTGTGCTTACTTTTTTAAATTTTAATTATATTACTATAAAGACATAATATAATTTTTGAATTACTATGTATAGCAATGCATTTGTAGTTTTAAAAGTAAAACCTATATACACATTTTTCCTCAATATTCTGAAAGCCGTGGAGACGGTCTAGTTAGACAGGATTATTATTTCTGCACTTGAAAATGCACCCCTGCTATTATGAATGTTATGTCAATACTGACTCTGTGGCTTTCTTAATAAAAGTGAAAATAAGGAAAAATGGAATGTCACAGCACACATTGGTGGCAGGGGGCGAGAACCCCTTGGTATCGCTGGGGATTATTGGTATATCTCTTTACAAAGCGTTAGGTTTCCTGATAAGCCGCCATAATCTTTGCAACTGTTTTGTCTATATCGATAATGGCCTTTTATACTTCCGCTACTACAGATTATATTTTATCTAAACTTTGTTATGCAAAATAATAAGTATAAAACCTAAAAAGATCTATAAATCTTTAACTAAGTTTAACCGTCCGCAGCATCTTGTGTCAAAGTTCGAAAACTGGATAGTTCAGCAACGGTCATCTCGCATGATAATAAATGATGTACGCACACGGCACAACCCTGTGCTTTTCGGTGACTCACAGGATAGACAAATGACTTTGCATGACGAGCGGGCCCCTGTCAATTAGTTTCATGTCGGATTTCATGCTTGACCGAAAATTGGGAAGCAAATTTTCATTAACCAGTATATCTACACGTTCAATCGAAAATCAAATTAAATTTTGTGTATAGACGGAAATTTTGTAAGGATTGTGTTAGGTTAAAAGTAGATTTTACAAAGAAAATTCCATTATAAAACAACTCTCGTACTTTTATGATCTAATAAAATAATAGATAATTGAAGGTAACTTACCTTCTTTTCCAAAGTATGTACGAGACAATCTGATTGCATTAGAAAATATGAGCCAACCAATAAGATAGCATAATCCGATTAACCTTCGACAATGTAACGCTCATCGGCTTTACAAAAGAATAGGGGATCAAGCCACACCGAAACTAATGCTTAGAAAAGTATGAGAGAAGAATTGTGGCTTTCATTATGGACCACGTTTATTCAATTTCCAACGGGAACCATAGCTTAGTTGAATTTTATTCATAAATATCTAGACAACATCTCTAAGCCTTCTTCAGAGAGAATACATTCAGAATATTTTTTGTTGTGTAAATTTTTGGTTAGAGTAGATCCAGCTCAAGGTTAGTTACACCTGAGAGATTTGTGATCAATGCCACATCAGCTTTACATTGTTTACCATCGAATTATTCAGCATTATTCTCAAGTCCTCAGATTTACATCACAAGATGTTGTGAATGTAGAAATAAATTATGACAATGTCGTCGTTTCAAAAGCATTCGATGTCTATAATATAAAATACGTTTTCTTTTCACGATTTAACTGTATTCATATTTTTATTACTTTTTATATAATCATCTGAAATTATATTGAAATATTAGTTATAATAATCAACAAAATTTACTTATATCATAAATCATATTAGGCAACATATATTATATACATATATTTCACGTACATATTTAGTGGGGTGAGTGTAAGCTAAACTAACAAGGGCGCAATATTTCTTATTAATTTTGTGTCAAAAATGCTCCCTCTCCTCCTTAATAATGTGCGTCGTAACGCAATGGAATATTACATGGTACACGTTACGTACAAGACCGCCGCTACTTCCTGAAATTTATATAACAACCGCCAGTGATAACTTTTAATATATTATCTTTGACAAAAACATTGTTTCAAATATGGTTAATCTATATATATAAAAGGACTTGTCCTCACTGACTGAGGTAAGACGCACGCACAGCCGTAACCGCTGGTGGTAGAAACGTGAAATTTGGACAAAAGTTTACTTTCGTAATCTGGACATCCACTAAGAAGGGATTTTGAAAAATTTTAACCCTAAAGGGGTGAAATAGGGGTTCAAAGTTTGTATGGAAAAAATTTTAAATCGGCACCGATTTTTATAAAATTTGAAATTTAGATTTTTAAAAGTATTTAATTGAACACGTGTTTCATCGTTTTCTAGAATTCTCCCCCTAAGGGTGCAAATAAGGGGTTGAAAGTTTGTATAGAATTTTTTTTAAATCGGCACCAATTTTTATAAAATTTGAAATTCAGACTCTTAAAAGTATTTAATTGAACACATGTTTCATAGTTTTCTAGAATTCTTCCCCTAAGGGTGCAAATAAGGGGTTGAAAGTTTGTATGGAAAAATCTTTAAAATGCCACCGATTATTATAAAATTTTTAATTTAGACTCTTAAAAATATTTAATTGAACATGTGTTTCATGGTTTTCTAGAAATCACCCCCTAAGGGTGCCAATAAGGGGTTGAAAGTTTGTATGGAAAAATCTTTAAATCGCCACCGATTTTTATAAAATTTGAAATTTTGACTCTTAAAAATATTTCATTGAACACATGTTTCGTGGTTTATTAGAATTCACCCCTAATTACGCAAGCGAAGCTGCGCGCGTCCGCTAGTGTGATATAAAAGAAAACCTCAATCGAATGACAATAACGAGAAATCTTAGGTAGTACACCTTAAATTTTTTTCTTTATCAAATTATAGCTAATAAATAATTATGAAGAGAATACATAGATTATTATATATATTATCATATCATATATATACATAGTCATATATATATATATATATATACAAGAGTAAAAAAGGAAAATATGTTTATTAAACTACTTACATAAAAGTAAAATTTGTGTAATAATTGGTAAAATTTTGCATTACAGATTAAAATTATTAAAGGCGCTTTCCACAAAACGACAGGAAATAAACTTTCTTAAACAGTATATTAAAGTAAAGGATTATTTTACTTTGGCTGGAGTTTTGTCAAGTTTCAAGGTAGTAAAAGTTAAAATAAAGGAACTTTTCTTACAAAGGAAGGGTTGTGTAGCCGACGGTAAACAAATTTTAACGGATGAGAAAAATTCATATAACAATAAAATATATTAAAATATTATTGATTAATCGTAATAAGAGAAAGAATAACATTTGACAATTACGTACGCGCCATTCGGTTCCAATAGAGTATGTAATTGACCAGTTTAGCTTTAGTTTAAATATCCTTAAATATTATACTACCTTCCGTTTATTTATTATGAATATTAGATATTTTGTGTATAGTTATTTTGATTGTATTTTGAAGATAACATTATTAAAGTGAGAACTTTAATAATGTTATCTTCAAAATGTTCATCAAGTTTTTAACAAGTAACCAAAAATCTATCTTAAGGAAAAAAGGAACCAATTTATTGTATAGTAAGGTTGGGGCAGGGTGGCAGCACCACACCCTCTCCCTCCCCTAGGGAGATACTCGGTACTAGGAGGTTTCCCTTAGTAAACACTTTAATATAGCATCGTGCAATTCGTTCGTCCATTTCCGAGAGAAAAGGACGCGGACAAACGTTAGCATTTGAAAAAATGTTTCACATTACTCGCTGCATCGCGAAATGGAAATGTCACTCTGGTAAGAATATATACGGATAGTTTTGAATTTCAATCACAAAACATTTGTTCGTACGAAAAGAAAAATATTTTCTCTAGATAGAGGATATTTTTAAGGACCTTTTATATAACGTGAAGCGTTATGTAACAAAAATTACATAGGTAATTAGACTGGCAGAATAATTTGAGTATTTTAAAATAATCGGGTTTAAAGACATACAATTTTCCATAGCGCCATAATGGTGTTTTATAAAATGTTTTGACATCTATTTATCCTTTAACGTTCGGTCAAATATAAGGAGTTGGGAGGCCGATAACAATATTGAACTTTGTCATAAGTACTTTTGTTTTTTTAATAATTTATTAATTTAACACATGTAGTATGTAAAATAAAAAAAACATTGAATGCTGTCAATCACAATTGAAGAATCAAGCAGTCATTACATCGTATTGTGCCGTGATGTGAAAGACTTGCATCAATGGTCGAGATAATGAGTCTCCAAGACTCCACCAAGTAAAATACGCCCACACTTGTCACTTATCTGACATTTAGTGTGAAAGTAAAAACTTTTTTTTTTGTGATGGTATTGGTGGCCATGTTATGTATGATTTATCTAGAAAGACAAATTAATCTTATTCTAATTTACTATCAAAGACAGACATTCTATATGATATTCATATTCAGTTATTATACTTTAGTACAGTTTGGTAAAATTAAAGTTAATTACAAAAAAAGAGGGTAAAATTTCGTCTAAATTTTTCAAGCGCAGTAGAATGAAAACTCCCGTTTCTTGAATATCAGAACGCTTTGACATGTTATCCAAAAGGTTCATGTTCAATGCAAAAACTTTAATTGAATATTATATGTAAAAAGGCATGAATTACTTTTCGTACAGAAAGCATGGTTAGCTTATCAATAGATGGTGCCCTGACTCTACAAATCTGTATAGGGTAATGAACTCCATAGAAGGAATGAGGAGTATAACGGCAGTCGTATATACCTGCGTAGCTACATATTATATCCGTTACGCGCATTATCACGTACACTTTGTCGCATTAAGCGTTGTTATCCACGTCGTCACGTCATACTGAGAAAAGCTTTCTTTTTTTCATAAAAACTGTCTTGGAAAAAAAGACTTTTACATGCCACTGGAGATACTCTTTGACAAGTTAGAGTTCTTTTGTTATGACTTTCCAATAATAGGATATTCATATTGAGTGGTTTAATTTTACATTCTTTTTTTGCTGTTGCAAAGTTGCTAAGTAATAAAATTAAACGATTAGGTTAACTAATAAAATATTTAATACAATACATTTTATGTATAATGTAGTAGGTATTGGTACCAGTGTGTGTTGCCAGTGTTAACATATGGCGCTGAGACGTGGTCCTTCACTGCAAGCCTTATCCACAGGCTCAAAGTGGCTCAGCGAGCGATGGAGAGGGCTATGCTTGGTATTTCTCTACGCGACAAAATTCGTAACGATGAAATCCGTAGACGAACGCGGGTTACCGACATAGCTCTCAAAATTTCCAAGCTGAAGTGGCAATGGGCAGGCCATATTGTCAGGAGGGCCGACAACCGATGGGGAAGAAAGGTCCTCGAATGGCGACCACGTCTCGGCAAAAGGAGCACAGGCCGCCCTCCAACCAGGTGGACCGACGACCTTAAAAAGACTGCGGGAATCCGCTGGATTCAAAGGGCGCAGGACCGGACGGAGTGGCGAGAATTAGGGGAGGCCTATGTCCAACAGTGGACGTTGAAAGGCTGATGGATGGATGATTGCTAAAGTAAATAACATGCAGGTATCAGCTTATGTTAAGAAAATAACTATGTTTTGCTGCCTTTGTCCAAAAGAAAATAAACTTTTTTACTTGGAATATATAAAATAAATATAGTATAGTATAAATAAAATTTTAAATATTCAAAAATTAACATATCGTAACACTTATTTATTATTTAACGACGGAAATGAAAGTATTATTAATATAAATAGAAAATCAACATCAACATCAATATCACAATACCTAATACCACCTTTAAGTATTCATAAAATATATATATTTTAAGAACATTTCAAACGTTAGACAATATTACAATATTAAGTATGTATTTTCCTATTAGTTACAAGTCTGTATTAAAATGTATACCTAAATAAATTGGATTCTTTTGTTTTATTCAATCTTAGATCCTCCCGAGATTGATACTATAAAGGTTAAAAGATCAAAAACCATAATCAAAATATATATTCGTATACGCCAACAAATAAACAATAAAGATTTCTGTGTCTAATCTGTGGAAACTAGATTTATGTAACGTTTTGCGTTTTATAGCTCAATAATTACTAAACCATTTTCTGTTTTATAAGCAAAGCGTAAAAAAACTAAACAAAAGTTATAATTAAATATACAAGAAAGACATTTTTAAATAAAACCATAACTACATAATTACAGTACTGCATCCGAAGAGTCGATGTAAAGTAGAACTTCTACTTGTTCTAAAATAGATTTGGATTACAAAATCATGTCTGTTCTAAATCGCTGAGTAATTTTAAATCTCGACAATCTATACTTAATTTATACAAAATCGTAAGTACTTTAAAGTATTTGTGGTATGATATATTATTTTAAAATAAATCTTACGTTATTAAATTACAGAGTATTGTATTATATAGAATATCTATTATAATATTAGTTTTAACTTAATCATAGCGCTCTCGTTTGGACAATATAGATTAACCAAATAAAAATATATCTAAATCTCTCGACTCTCAATAAACTTTGGGGATATCAAATACAACGTAGCTAGTAGGTTGAATCAACGGCAAAGGAAAATAGGGGTACAGTAAATATGGGCTTATTTATAAATAGCACTTCTGAAAGTATCATACGGAATAAAAAGCTCGACATAAATATTTCATCTCCTCGAAACGGGGATCGAATCCACAACCAGTCGATTGTACAGACACACATTGTACCCCCGCGCCACTGGCCTCAATTTTTTGTCGTCACCAAATAATTTAAACAAAAGGTCATACAAACCATGCATAAAACCTAAACAATCGTGTAAAGGTCCCAGGCCCGTCTCGTTACTAGGATCATTAACCCCTATATGATACTATCAGGCACACATTTAATCGATTATGATTGTAATTATTTTATGCGACACATAGCATGAAGCTAACGTCCTAATTAAAGGTAATTGCCGTTGATTTTGTTGTTAAGTTAAATTTGATTTCAGTATTTTTTACAATGATTTCTATGTCTTTATATTGTCTCAATTACCAAGTTCACAATGGGACTCCTAGGATATATTATTTACATTTTAATGATTCAGATGATAAGTGCCCTAAAAGTCGTAGTTGTAGGTTCATATACTATATGAAAAATTATCTGTAGTCAAATTCTGTGTGGTTCTTAAAATACAACTCTTTTTTTTTTATAGTTGTTTTTTGTTTTTATATAGACTAGAAGTGGACTGTGTAATGATTTAATATTTGGCTCTTTGTTTTTCAAGGTATTATGAGAAATATAAAAATATTAATCTGTTGAGCAAAAAGTAACAAAAAAAGCTGCATCTCAACCTTCGTTTGTTATAGGTATGGCTAAAACCAAAGAAAATCTTAACATAACACTAAAAATGCGAATCAGTTAATCACGAAAAATTCCGCACTTAAAATTAAAATGTATTTCATTTTTTGGCATTCATAATAAATAGAGTTATAAATCAGTCGGTAGCAAATTCCTTGGCCTGGATATAAACAAAAAATATGTTACGGTATTAACTTTTATAACCGCTAAAGGTGGAAATGATTAGTTCAAAATAAATAAATGAAATGTTATCGTACATTCTGCAAATAGGAAAAGTAAGAATAAACATATATTTAAGATAAATTACTGCAAATCATAGTTATATTTGCTTAAAAAAAGATAACCTAAATAATTGTTTTAACAACGAAAAATATACTGAAGGAGAAATCAACAGTATTCAAATTAATTATTCATACTGAAAATCACGTTAATATATAAGCATGATACAAAAAATACGTCTAAAGTCTAGACGAAATACATATTTTCACGAACATATTCTATGAATCAACTTTCGTTTTCAATGAAATTTTATTTTTATATGTATATTCCATGCAAAGATGAAATTTATGGTCATTACTAATTAGTTTCTGTTGTTTTTTATTCAGGTTAATCATAATGTATGTAATAAATTACCTGAAATGTTAATAGTTGGTAAATTACAGAAACTTTGTTTTTATACGAATATATTAGTAACTACGTAATTTTAGGCCAGTCCTAGTAAACTATATCCAAATATGCCACTTAAATATATATTTTATTATTCCATTAATTTGATTTCTATTACCCATATCTCTGACATAGTAAAATATACATTAAAAATTACGCATGTCACCTTGAAATGACCCTGCCTACACACAAAACTCACTTCTTTTGTCTGTTTAACACAATGCCATTCATTCTCTGTTAAAAGAGAATGTGTTAGACATTGGCCGAATATAAACTTCAAAGGGGTATAATAAATTTATTATGAAACATTTTAAAAATTAAACACTTATACATTTTTTTTAGTATCCATATTATCGTAAATTAGACAGTTTTGTATTGTTATTGAAATTATTAGTAGATTTCCTACTGTCTTTCCAGATGGATGGAAAGCTTATGAGTAGACAGTAGATACCGAGACAAAGGACGATCGACTCAATGGTCACGAGCTACATCGATCAACATATTGGCTTTTATTAACCTTGTGGCGAATGTTCGGAAAATGAGACGATCTTTTAATATTTGGCCAATATTACAAAAATAAATCTTCAACGTACTTATACTAAGTATGTACCAAAAGTATTTACATTTTATTAAAGTATAACTAACCGACGACATATATATACGCCTACATTTCAATATAATATTCGGGTTGGATTGGTGAAAAATGTTTTACTCTTACCAAACCGACCGAGTGACTTCAATTATTATTTACATATATAAAATCATTTCCCACTATTTTATAACTTTATGTACAAGTTACACATTTCGTAGTATCTATTAAAACCCAGTAAGTTTGTATGTCAAGTTTTAATAGGATAAAGCTCAATTGAATAAGTAGGTACATAATTAATAGCTTTAATAATATTATACTTCTAGTATAATACTTCATTTGAAAGAAGTGAAGAGAGGACGGAATGCAATTTCAGCGTGAATGGTAAGAAATTAGAAAAAAATTATGAGGATATATTTGGATAGATATAGATATTTGGGAAGTATGTTTAGTAGAGATGGAAGATACGAGATGGATGTGGAAGGGCAGATTGCTGTCGGTAACAAGGTTAACGGGGCCTTAGCTCCATTGATGACACTGCGAAACCTGGTTTGGCCGTATACAATGCTGTGTTGGTACCGACGTTGTTATACGGCAGCGAAACGTGGGTATTACAGAAGAAGAATGAAAGAAAGATGAATGCCGTGGAGATGCGATCTCCTCGTAGGATATGCGGAGTCAGCTGAGCTGATCGAATCCGCAATGAAGAGATACACAGAATGGCAGGTACTAGCGAAGATGTCACAGTGAGAATGAAGAAGAACGTTCTCAGCTGATTTGAGCACGTCGAACGAATGAGTGATGAAAGACTGGCAAAAAAGATCTATAATGGAAAAGTGAGCGGTAAGAGAGGTAGGGGGAGACCTCGGTTCACTTCGAAAACACTGTATCAAAGATACTGGAAGATCACGTAAAAAGCATGAGGATCCCACAGAGGGCAGGTACGAAGAAGTTGAAGAGAGTGGCGAAGGGGAAAGAGGAATGTACAGATTGTGGCGTTTGGGGCTCCATTCTCTCTGTCTACCCTGCTAGGGATAAAGGGTGAATCTTAGAAGTTAGTATAATGTTATTACACATACATATGTGTAATAACATTATACTAACTTCTAAGATCATATTTCTATGTAAATTAGTGATTAGTAAAATTTCACATCTCATAGTTATGTTTAATGCTAACTTCCATCATGTTTAAGTTAAATACACACAGGTATCTAAAGAAACAAATAAAGCTGATGTATAAGTAACACTAAATATTGACTTTTTATTAAATATTGATTTCCTACTTAATTGTACTAATATTATAAATGTGAATGTTAATTTGTTTGTTACATTTTTCTCGGCAAAACTACTCAACCGATAATCATGAAACTTTTGACATAAATATTCATATGGTAGTTTTGTTCTTTATTTCTTGTATTATTTACATTGGATGTGTCGAGTTCAGGCAGACAGCAAAGAACATCTTGACATATTGCTATCTTTCTGTACACCAAACTATGCGCAGCATAACCTCGCTTTAACATAGAAATTAGCTATTATTTTAATATTATTAAAAAATTACACATACAAACACATTGAAATCAAAAATCAAATAATGGTGTTTTATATCAACTCAGGAGATACAAGACAAAAATAATTTTGAGGCTGTTGTGGTTCAGTGTCACAGCATCAGACTTTAAACTAGACAGTTGGTAAGTTTGAGATTCCCACTATGGAAAATGAACTATTTTAATTTCCTCGCTCTGGTAACATGACATGTTCCATAGCTCAACAAACAATACAGTCTCCAATTTGTGGAGAATTAAATGTCTTAGCAGCTAAGGTTGTCAAACTGAATGAAAATATTCTTAGAAGTGACTATTTTAGAATTAAACTTTGAATTACATTGCCCCTTAACAATGTTGAAATATAGCACGGTGGCCATGGATATGCCATGGTCAAGTCAATTTTGTTATTATTTTTCAAATTATATACATAAAACATATGAAAGAATAATATATGATTATAAATATGAGAAAATATCTTACTGTATAATAAAAAAGCTAACAAACGAAAATATTTATATAAAATATCTAAAATATTGACAATAAATTTTGTTATTTATTTGAATGATTTAAGAATTCTAGCAGGATTAGCAGTTCCTGCACTATAATATAGATGATACTGTATATACTTTTACCGATTCTCTGAAATCACTTATCACTTTTATATAATTTATTGTTTCTGAAAAGAAAATAACTCACAATTATTAATTAATTTTATTGAGAATTAACTTTTTATCATAAGTAGGTCAAAGTTATACAGATTTGTTTTCTATTAATACATATCAAAATATGTACGAATTTTCACTAATGACACTCTTATACATATCATTAAAGCAATGAATTTTAATTCACACGTAGCCAAGACAAATTTTGCCTGCGATCAATCACGTCTCAATAAGAGAAAGGAGATGGCATAAAAAATAAACAAAAAAAATCATTATAAATTAATTGTAATGTTCAAGTTAATAATTACCTTATCTCCTGGAATGTTTTTGGCCGACATGGTGCGTCACCTTCCAGTCCCTCTACCCGACGTCGTCTTGAGGACGATTTATCCAAAGAAAGGAGCTCAATGTTGCTGCGGCAGCCCAGCATACGACACAAAACACTTCACTTTATCAATCACTCGGCCATCATCACAGATAGAACGTCGCATTAAAACTATAAACACAATAACCGAGCCATCGTTTGGCGTCGTAATCAGCACAATTTCCCATTTAGATTCATCGGTACAAATAATTTTTCATATCACAACACACAAACACAGCGACTGACAGAAGCAAACTTGATTGAGGTTGACGGAAAATGGCGAGGGATAGTTGCTGCTTCCCCTCTCGTCCCTCGTATGTATATTCTATTTACTAGTTTGTAAAGCTATCTACAAGATGGCAGCACTCCGTTACTTTTTACGAACGTACGAACGAATTTTATGTACCTTGTGGTAATTTCGTTAGCAAAACGTAATATAGATGTCATTAAATTTATTTTATACAAATGATAATTTTAATATAAAAATAATATGATTTTACTTTTGCATAGAAGATGATATAAAGAATTATCAGAAGAATTTTATTAGCTTAACATTTTGTAAAACGCCAAAATTTTAAAAAATTTAATATCAAAATACAAATAGAAATCATAATCAATAAGATAATATCTAAAATAATGTTAGTATTACTAACATATGTATATATTTAATTATAGCATTCACAATTAAAAACTACTTATACATCTTACCAGAAATAAATATAGGTAATATCATCTGCTAGTCAGTTTACTATATAGTTAAGTATAATATAATAAGTTGCAATGCTGTATAAAGTAAAATAAAATAATATTAAAGTTACTTTCAAAGCTAAAATGATTTTATTTTAAATATAAAAATATAATATTGGGTTTTAAAGATTTTCGAGATGGACTACCGTTTTATTCTAAATTTGAAATGGCAACTTTTAGAAAATAATGTAAGCAAGCTTCGGTAGGTACGCCACTGCTCATGTCTCATACGCCGCCATCGTTTTTCAATTCGCAAAATGGCGGATGGAGGCGTGGATATAGATTTATACGCCGATGATATTGAATCAGATTTTAATAGACAAGTAAGTAAATATTTTATTTTATAATTGTTGTTATATTCCAAGGAACAATAATAAAACACTTTTGGAGTGTTAAATATATTAACAAGTTGTATAATGACTCGGCTTTCAGGATGATTTTGGAGGAGAGAATGTTGACCTGTACGACGACGTTATAGCAGCACCGGCACCGAAGCCTGATGATGATGGACCACCAAATTCAGTGTCTCAACATCCTCATCCTCCAGAAGAAACCAACGGGGCTGCTCCTTACCACAACAACTCTTCTAACCACGGACATCATGGCCGCCGCTTCCAACTTTACGTCGGCAACCTTACCTGGGTTTGTACCTGATTTTCTATTAGATTAATATGTAAATATAGGATTTACAGTTATTCAAATATCTGTTACTGCAGTAAAACAGATATTTCATAGGACAGCCATCTTGTGATTAAGAATATGACAATAACTGAAATGCGTATCGATTTTTCTTAAGGTCTTATAAATACAATATTTTTCTTCCTTTTTTGTTATTAATTCTTTTATTAATAGTACTGACTGAAACTGATACCGTGATCATGGTAGATGGCAGTCCTATATTTAAATGGCCAAATGAACATTAATAATACTTAACACAAATTAATAACAATTGTATATTATGAAAAAAATATTCCATTAAATTAATTTTTAATACTGACATTGTTTTGTGATATCAAATTGTACCATTTGTACAACTTATTTGTACACTACAATAGATTAAAAATTATTACAGTTTAAAAATATAATATTGTTTAAGACAATTTTTGTTAGTAGCTCAAATCAACGCTTTAAATAAGAGGATTTAGTATTAGTTTTTGTATTAGCTTTTATATTAAGAACTGCAACTTTGTAGATTTAGAATTTGATGTTTTGAAATTGTTTACAATGTAAATCCAGTGTTAAGATAGTTATTCAAGTAAACATGGTAAATTAATAATTTTGTTATCACTATAAAGATAATTTATGTTACAAGACAGTATCCAGTGTCAATGTTTGAAGTTTTCATTTGGTTATTTATTTATTAGTAGATGTGTTCCATTTTGTTTTATATAATATCAATATAAAACATTTTGGTCATTTTAATATATAAAAATTTATGTTTGGCTATACATATATTTAATTAAAAGCTATTTGAACCACAAATGACTGATATAGCAACATTATCTTTTTATATTAGGGGTATTTTTATATTATTTATATATAGATATCTCCTACATATGAAGAGTTCAAAATCATATTTATTTCTGCAATAGTAAAATGGATAGAATACTGTTATTAGTGATGTTAACCGATTACAAAATTAGTCATCAGTGATTTTAGGTTATTTTAATGTAAATAACTGGTTATTTTCCAGCTTAGATTGATGAAACTTGTAATGTAAAATACATTTTTGCTTAAAAAATATTCATTGTTGAATTTTCACTTTGTTATTTTTTAATTTTTAAGTTCAATTGAATTAATTCATTATTTTGAAATATCCTTAACACTTTCAGAAATACCAAATATGTATAAAGATATAATACAATATGTACTGTATTTGTTTGAGTAGATTGTTATCACAGACATTTATCAACCTTAGCTTCATGCTCATAGCAGGGAGACCTAACAAGAACTCAAGACCTTGACTCCCCACATACTGCTCAATTTTCATAACATTCTGTTGAGTGGCAGAACTCATTGTTTTGCTACCAGAGCAAGGAAATAAAAATAATTTATTGTCCCCAATGACATTCAAACCCACAGTGTAAAAAAAAGGTTGTTTATACAAATAAAAATAATGGTGAATTGTGTATTAGTTTTTCAAATATTTAACCTGTGAGTATATGTTGGTTAAATAATATTTTTTTAGGTAATAATGTAACCGGTTAACTTCGCTAACTGTTATTGTGTAGGAAAATGTAGAAATAGAAAGTTATGTTTAGGCATAGTCAGCAAATGATTATACTATGGAAATGGGCAACTTTATTGTTTTTTTATTTTTGTTTTGTAATTATGATAGCTTAGATGGGGCAAACATAACTAAACTTATAATGATGCTATATCAAATTATATATAAGCAAAAACAAGTGAAGTTGGATTTTTTACTAGATTAATTTATTAAATAGTTTTTTTAGATACATTTTCAGTATGCAATGATATAATAAATAAATTGTATAGTATACCTTTACTTTTAAAATATACATATACATAAACTGTACTGCTTAATGTTTATTCATGAAAGCTTGTTTTTGCTTTAATATTTATAAAATATTGATCTCCATAATTTTTAAATTCTTTTTTTAAATATTTTGTTATCATATCAAATTACTAATTATTTACAAGGAATTTAAGTTTTTATTGAGCATATATTCCATTTGGGGCCATCCATAAAGTATATCACATGTTAAGGGAGAGGGAGGGAGTAGACAAAGTGTGACATTTTGTGACACAAGAGTGGAGAGGGTAAATTCTGTGGCATCATGCATACTTCAAAACATAATATTTAATTAGTAAAATTTAAAATTGATGTGAATGAAATTAGATTCTCAACTTCTGTTTTAATTTAGTAATTTCTATGTGTAAAATTGCAAAATATGTGATGTCACACTTGAAAATTTCACAAATGTAATCATTGTGAGAAGGACTGGAGAAAGATAAAAAAACATGAAATCGAGGCAAATAATTTATGGATTGCTCCTATTATAAAAAAATAAAACCTATACGAACAAGTGCACCTTGCATATTGTAGATTATGGTTAATTTTGTTTTAACATTTTAGTTCACATATAATTTTTTAATATAATATTTGGAGATATTTATCTATATATTACATAACAAATTGTTATGGGTTGTATAAATCATTTTTATAAATGTATAGGTATTGTTAAAATAAGACATCCAGTGTGATATTTTGGTACTTTATTTGGTATATATTGTTTATTTTTTTCATATGGTTTAATAGGTTTACCGTTATGTCTTCTTTTAGTAGAAAGATTAGTGTAATCATATTTTTTAACATGTTTTATACAAACCTTAACAGGAAAGTACTCGTAAATATCTCTTAACCATGTCATTAATTATGTAAGTATTAAATCAGAATGAGTATTGGATGATGTTGAGTATGATTGAGTGTTGTGATTAATGAAAGATATATTATAGTATATATTTATTTATTATTCCTTTTTATTCATATTATGCTAGCGTATATTTTACTACACAATTTGTCTTTAATAAATGATATTTTAAAGAAATGTTAATTACATTTCTAACTCTTATTTTAATAGTAATTTACAGAAAAACTATTTGGCATTGATATTTATTATAACAAATAAATGTGGACTCTAAAATTCTAGAATTGCTATAAATTAAAAGATTGAATATTACTCTTACTAATTCATTATATCTGGAATTTTAGAAATTATCTTAGACAGTGTTTAAAATAATATTAAATATTTACCAATATGTATATTATCAATTCTGTTTTAAAAGATGGAAATGACTAACACTTGTTATACTACGAGGGCGGTTAAAACATTGTGTCTTTTTGTTTGACATGATATTGTCTAACGTTTTTTTTAAACAGCTTTTGTTTTATAATCAGAATATTGGGCCAAATCGCATGCTATTATAAAAATAATAAAATTGCACCAAAATTCTGATTAATTTATTTTGACTAACATTTTTTTCTATCAGGTTAATGCAAGGTAAGATATCTTTAAGCTTGTAACTGATTGTAGTATTGTCGTAATTCCGTACATTGACTTACAATAAAAGTCTGTGTGTATTATTAATTTCTGCGTGTTATATTCATTTTATTGTATATGCGTTAATCTAGAATAATTTCATTATAACAATCGTTTCTAATTTTGAATGACTTCAGTGATTTTATTTAGACAAAATAGACACCAATACACTCTTTGTAATATCGGCTGTTCCTAAATGTCGTGAATTATTATTTTAATGTAATTAACTATAATTAATAAGTTTACGTTAATCCTGTATCATAATGCGCTCTTATATATTTGATTATTTATTGGCTTGTTCGTAATCACGCGGTCTCTGTAAAAGTTGAGTTAAATACATACACCGCTTCAATTTATGTGGCAATAACTATCTGTACTCAAATATAATGATGTAAATATTTAATTTTAAAAAATCATTGTATCGAAAATTCTAGAGTTCCTTTGTTACTCATGTTTGATCATATAAAATATAAACATAAATTGTATAATTATAAATATTGTTCTGCTAATATCGTCTTAATGCAATATAATACGATTAAATCGACATTTTAATTCTAAAGATCCTAACATGAAATGTTAATGTTAATAAGATTTTGTTACTTCTATAGAATTGTGTTATTCTTTCTTCGTTGTTTGTTTGATGAACCAACTCCATTTATTTTGTCCAATCTGTTTAATTGCAGTATACTGTCAACTGCTTTTCTATAATATCTATATATCATTAACATGACAATGAAATACATGTGATATGCAAATAAAAGTCTGGTTAACAACAAAACTGTTTCCTTTCGACCCAACGATTTCCTGTCGGAAAAAATAAATTTGCTTAAAAATAGCACCTATTAAAAACCAATATGAAAGTACTGAAAGACTGTATGAATGTTGCGAACGTTGAGTACTTGTGAGCACTGATAACAATAAAGCGTAAATATAGGTTTTCGTTTAAAGTTTGACACATTTTAAATATTCAATCGCGTAAATGCTTAAATAATTAAAATTATGAGCGCCTAAGCGTAACAAAAGTCGAGATAGGCGACACAGGCACTGGTGACACAGTCAAGTATGTATTTTGTATTTCGCTTCGCTTTGCGCCGTAGCGTTTCCCTGAGTTTTGGCTACATGTTCCAGTGGGCGACTGATCAAGACATTGCTAACGCGATCGCAGATATTGGCGTAACCGACTTCCAAGATGTCAAGTTCTTCGAGAACAGGGCAAATGGCCAGTCCAAAGGGTTCTGTGTCATTTCGCTCGGTTCTGACCAGTCCATTAGAATGGTAATGGACCGACTTCCTAAGAAGGATATCCACGGCCAGCACCCCGTGGTTACGCTACCAACTAAACAGGTAATGAATAAAAACAATCTGAAAATACGATTATATTTTAAAAATAATAAAACTTTAATGACCTGTTGTAGCGCAGCAGAGTCTAAGATATGATGATTGTGGATTCAAACTCCGCTTTTGAACAAACAAAGATAATGTCAGATGCTAAGTGATAGTACGGTGAAGGAAAATATCTTGAAAAATAAAATATCATATCAAAAGATGCTTAGGGATGTACTGATAAAATAATATCACTAATTTAAAGATTCAGAATAAATATAAATTTATAAAAAATATGACACCATTCAGAGAACTTTGTATGTAGCTGGTAGTTAATACATATTTGATTAATTTGGTCATTCAAATATAAAATCATTATCTGAAAAGTTTGTAAAGAACATTAAATAAATCTATAGTACATACATAGTAACAAACAAAAGCTCGTAAGGAATATAAATAAGTTAGTACAATAGTCATCTTAAAATGAAGAGATTTTAAATAATTTACATTTTTCATTTTATATTTTATTTTTAGGCACTCAATCAATTTGAAAGTCAATCCAAGACGAGGTCGACTCCACCGGGACCAGGCAATCCAGGAATGAGAGGTCCTCACCCTGGAGGTCCACCTGGACCACATCCTGGTGGTAAATATCAAATTAGTTTTGAAACTTACTTTACATGTATTATTTGTAAACCTTAACTACATAAATAAGCATGATAAAAGATTTTGAGGAAGTTTTTTTGAGGAAGTATGTAGAGAAATGTTGTTATAATTACAACGAAAGTCTGAGGTCGATCTTCAGATACCGTTTTTATTCGTAGACATATAATTTATGGAAACGGCATCTTAAGATCGATAGATAGATAGAAAAACTTTATTGCACACAAAGCTGATATACGCCCGATGTTAATAGTCAATCCTAATCCATAAATTGCAACCATAGATTGAAATATCAATCCATTTTTTGAGTTTAGCTTGCCAATGGTTATCGAAGTACTTCATTTTCATTGGCATACAGGTTAGAGATTGGATAGAAATGTCGAACAATCCAAGATTGACGTTAACTGGAGATAGGAGATACATTATTAACATCGGGCGATAGACGACAATAAAGGTGAATCTTAAGATAAATCTGATCGATCGAATCGATCTATGGCTAGAGAGCAGTTTATAAATACGTTTCCGTCATATTGAAAAAATATTTTTTAATATACAAATTCAAAAAAGTAGCTTTTGATGTTAATAGAAAATTTCATTTCATATTTATCAGTAATGCACAAATATAGTAGGACCTTAGTCCCACATTGTATTACAATTTTTTTTAAGCTTACAATTGGAATATTATTTATATTTACATCACTAACTATACAGCCTTTTGCCGACTAGATTCTAAAACACAATCTGTATTAAATTCAAATTATAAGTCCCAACGAAAAAAGAGAACACCAAATATAGGCATCATTATATTTTTTTCAAAAAAAAGACATACTAACAACGCACAGCAATGCGTCGTTCCCCAGAATTCTTCGGAGGGGGCCCAAGTGGGCCGGGCGGTGGACCTAACGGGCCGCGCATGATGATGGCAGGCCCTGGCCAGCTACGACCGCCCCCCGGCCCGCACGGTCCGCACCACATGCCGCAGCACCAGGGCCCCCCGCCACACCACATGCAGCACCAAGGCCCCCCGCCGCACCAGGGTCCGCCGCAGCATAGGCCTCCCATGCAGGTAGATACAAGTGATGTTAATTTTTTTGATTGATTTAGCTTTACGCTTTACTCTTACTGTTATAATTAAAACGAAATGCCAAACGGTCTCTGCATATGTCTTTTGTCCCCACTGATGATCACAGTACTAATACACACATTTTTGCATGCATTTTTTTCCCTTGTTATTATAATTATTTTAGTAAATAATTCATTACTTAAATTAATTGTTGATATATCTGTATTTTTTGTAGCAATGAGTGATGAGACATTTGTTGAGATTATTTTCTCTCTGCAGATTTATAAATGTTACGTGTTTTAAGCTCAAAACTTTTCTAAGCTTTCTTACTCTTAAAGTATACTAGTTATGACCTGCAACTTTGCATTATCTTGGAAAATAGCCTCCAGTTTTATTATATCTGTATAGTATAGTAGATAGAGGTATAGTAGATCATAAGGTCATTATTTATACTTTTCTATTTAAGTACTGTGTAGTACGTAGTTTAAGTACAGTGTATTCTTTTTATTATATTGTTTGATTATTACTTAGTACTGTTTTATTATTATCTACTCATAAACAGCTTTATGCGTTTGTAATTTTCGGGATTAGATTCAATGTTGATACGTTTATAATTTTCACTATGCTACGCCTCCATGCCATTCCGCACGTTTACATTTTTAACTGTTATGGTTTTTGAGTTTTTGTCTTAAATATAAAGTCAACAATCTGATAAATTTATATATTTGTACATTATTCTATGTCAAATTTTCATGTAACTTCATTATAAAGAATCTTTGTTGTTCTTCATAAAAGGTCATGGTCATATTTTTTACCAATATCGACTTAATTCAATTACACGTTTTTCCTGACATTTTTATATATTATTTCCTCTCTTTATTTTCCTAATTTCAATATTGATTTATAACACTAATATGTTACGTTTATTTCATGAAAGGCATTTCTGGACTACTTGGAAAAGGTGATTAAAATCCTTTTTAACATAAATTTAAATATATGAATAACTTAAGAAAATTTGTATAAGATACATACAATTTAAATAAAACTGAGTGAATTATTAAAACTAAACATTTTTAATATTGTTGTAATTATTTATGTTAGAATATATTAATAGATAGAATTAAGAATGTACTCAGTTTTATTTTATATATCCATTTTTATTTTCAATGACAATTCCCAAAAAATCTGTAAAAAATATCTGACGTACCTATTTATAAAACCTGATTACGTTTGATGGTGTCCAATCAATATAAGAACATGAAACCAAAACCATAACAGCACTCATTTAAGTTTTTAATATTTTAACACAAATTTGTGGAGGTCAGAGGATTACACATACGAAAATGCTTCAATCATACATACAATAACTATCATAACCTGCTTAAAATAATACTTGTATTTTAAATATATGCGATAGTAACTAAAAAACTTTAAATAATAGCAAAATAAATTGAATACACAGTACGATCGACGATTGTGTGTGGGCCACCACAGAAGTTAGCTGTAAAAAGCTGCTTCTTACTTTTGATTATATTTTTTCTGAGTGTTTCTGCGCAAAAGTTCAAAAAGCTTAACTTCAGGGCAGCCACGACTCGTCCATCTTACTGTACATAATATAACTTGATAAAGGAATGGAATTACTCATTACATTAAACCATTCTTATATCCCTAGTTCCAAGGCCCGCCACAAATGCAGCGCGCGCCCGGCGGTCCCGGAGGACCCGGAGGCCCAGGGGGCCCCGGTGGCCCGCCAGGTCCCCCCAACCGTGGCCCTGAGTGGCCGCGCCCACACCACATGCAGGCCCCCCCGCAACAATACGGGCCCCCGCAACACCAGATGCCGCATCAGATGCCGCCGCCGCATGTTGTGAGTTTTTTTTAATTTCGCACTGTATTTCGCATAAAACAGGGTAGGCTGAGGGAGGGTTATTATTGGTTCCCTGGTTCCCACTTTTACTACATTGACCAGCATGTACTCGGTGGAGAACAGATTCATCTATACAATATGCTACCATTAGAGATATTCTAGAGAAATTGTCGCGATTTTCCCTTTTTTCCTTTTTTAATTTCCCTTTTTTTGTTTTTTTTTTATAAAACGACAATTTTCATTTAGTGTATGAGTTACCGCTTTTTTCTTGGCTGCTTTTTCCACCGGATTCATTCCATTTTGTTATTTCAATTGTCCACACCTAGTTTTATATTCAGAGAGATAGATCTGCGTAGTAGAGCTTATCAACTTATAATATCTTTATCTCTTTTACACTCATTATTTATTTTCTACATTTTTGTCATGTTATACAGACATATTTTGTGTTTTTTGTAATAACAACGCATATTATTTTAAAACCTTTGCAGCCGCCCGGCCAAGGCCTGCCGCCGCCTCACCACCAGCTGCCGCCGCACGCGGGCCCGCCGCGCCCCTCGCTGCCGCAGCACCCAGGTAACTTGTTTGGTAATACACAATTTTTATACTTTGTATGCTGTGAATGATGAGCATGATGGGGCTTATTGAGGTATAATTTGTTTACTAATATGTATATTTTTAAATATAATATGCGTTTTATGTTAATTTCGACCTCTAATATATATTTAGTAAGGGAGACAGTAATAATCTAGTATAATATTAACGACAGTGTGTTTTTTTCTCTTTCTGAGTGAAGAAATGAAAATAAATTCTGAAAAAAATATTTCCCAAAAAATTGAATATATAATAATGATTTTTACAGTCAGGCACTGTGCCAGTATAGACTAATATATTGTATATAAAATGATGTGCCTAATCTACTAATTTATGTGTATTATGATATTACTTTATCAATGTATTCTATATTATATGTCCGCCAAGCATGGGGAATATAGAAATATTAATGATTCTAAGAGACATTATTTGGTAAATATGAGGCATTTGGAACTATTATTTATGTACTAATTGCATGTTGTAGAATTAGGTGTACATTATTTGATTATTTTTTTGTGTTTTATTATTTACGGAGAGATTTGGGATTTGGTAATAGTAAAAAAATATTTATAATTAGAAAGTGCGCAATACCTCCAGAATTTGGCGGAAAATAGAGAAAGAGTGTCTTAACACTAGGCTCCCTCTGCTTACCGTGCTGTGTGCGGGAGACAGCGTGGCGCTAAATTATTATCAGTGTTTTGTCGGCTGTCAGTTTACATTTGGAAATACGGAACTGCAAATGTAGTCGAAAATAATATTAAGTACATAAAAGAACGTATTGCAATTTCACATATATGATTTTATAATAATTTATTGGAGATCAGAGAGGCGTCGTGGCGCAACGTGGCGTAATTCCCTACCCATGAGAATAAATAACAATACTATGTGTGAAAAAATTGGTTATATCACAAGGATTCCTTATAATGTAATGTTATTTTTTCGAAAGGCATGTCAAACTATTTGTTAACTTAGCTAAAATGAACTTTATTAGGTTTCATAATATAATTTTATAAACATTTAAAAGTTAGAAAAGGGCTCCATATTTATTTATTTTATTTCGTAAAACTGCTACAAAATATTAATATTTATTTTATAAACAACAGGTGTAGGAGGAGCTCCTGCTCCACACGTGAATCCAGCATTCTTCAATCAGCAGCCGCCGGTGCAACCAGCACCTGCCGTACAACCGCCGCAACCTGCACCACAAGGTATACATAATCTCTATTACATAAAAGTAGTCGTGTTGGGTGTTCTTTTATAAGCAGACTACTACTTGCTCGAAAAAATATGTGGCATAAAATGAGATACTGAATGCTGGTTCAAGTTCGAACTGTTGCGTGTACATAACGGGATTCATGACAATATAATCGGAATTGCTTAATTTTAATTGTTACCAATATGAGCAGGTCCAGGAGCTCCGTACGGTCACCCAGCTCACGGAGCGCCGCCACCAACGCAGGGCCCGCCGCCCGGCGCTAGGCAACCCTATGGAAGACCTCCCGCGGTAAACTTGTTTTATATTGTCTTTTTGTTTTATGTTAGCCTTACATTGTATCCCGGATATGGCAGGGAAAGCAGAGGGAAACTAGTGTTAAGACACTCTTTTCCCCACTTTTCTGAAACTGCACTAGAAATGAAAATATCCAATGTAGGTTCCGTATTTCAGTATATAAACAATGTAAGATCCAAAAATACTATTTATTTAATTTAAGATTTGGGTAACAATTTTATGGCTTGCTTCCCGTGTTGCTTCCCCTCTTATACCAATACACTTGTGTCATTCACACTAATATTCTATTTTAGTCAGAGTTTGAATTTGAGTTTTTAGCATTCCTACATTAATAAATAATAATACATTCCTCAAGTGGGAATGGGACCCACAACTGTGACGTTACAGTCATATGATTGTACTCTTGTGACGGCAGAAGCCATCGTGGCGCACAATATAGAAATATTGTATCTAAGTCTATTCAAAAGTTCCATTTTCGTTACTTGTTACTTTTTTATATTAATATTATGAAGCTTAGTTGTTCGTTTATTGGAACTTACTAATCCAATTAAAGAAATCTTATTGAGTCAGATATCCCCTTCGTTCGTATCATTTTGGTGTAATCCACAGTACTCATCAGAATTAACTCTGACACTAACAATGTGTCATTTTATGTTTGCGATACTTTCTTTGGATCATTATACTTTGGAACCTTACGGAAAGTATTAACTTATGATAACTTATAGCAACGTATCAATGGATATGTATATTTGGATTCATATGTATTTACTGTTTAGTGCAAGACTAATGTATTTACACATGGAGACACAAACAAAGTTTGTGAATAGTGTTTGAACGTACGTACACTGACACAGAACTACCCACCGGCGGAGCCCCGGCCCGCGCACCACCCCGCGCCGCTAGGCCCACACGCGCCTCCTCACGCGCCGCACCCGCACGCGCACGCGCCACACGCGCCGCACGCGCACGCGCTCCCCGCCATCAGCGAGGCGGAGTTCGAGGAGGTGATGAGCCGCAACCGCACCGTGTCGTCCAGCGCCATCGCGCGCGCCGTCAGCGACGCGGCCGCTGGCGAGTACGCATCCGCCATTGAGACGCTCGTGACCGCCATATCGCTCATCAAGCAGAGCAAGGTACTACTCATACGGCTTACTATAAGTAACATGTTTTGGAACATATAAAAATTTGAACGTAGTAAGAGTCGAAAATCGCTCCTCATAAAGGCCGAACTTCAATTTCCCTATATAACGCTAAAAACAAAAAAAAACTCGTTGTTCGATAAGAATGTACTTCATTTCTACTAATATGAGTTAAAAAAGTTAGTGCTTGGTCAGTATTCACGAGGCTATATCATATTTGTTACATTAAACATTTTATAAATCTTTAAATATGTTTATTTACCTAAAAAGTGTAAAAACAAATAAGTAACATGTTTTAATATTTAAATTATTACTAAATTACACAGGTGGCTCATGACGACCGCTGCAAGATCCTTATATCATCCCTTCAAGACACGCTGCACGGTGTAGAAACGAAGTCTTACGGTGGGGAAAGGCGACGTTCCCGTTCCAGGGAACGCGACGCTCGCGCACACCATCGCGCTCCGCGACGACGGGACCGGTCTGCATCCCGGTATAGGGATAGGTCGCGTGACCGGGAAGACAGGGACAGGTAAACCAACAAGAATTCCCTTTTTGGCATTTGCTTTTTAACCGATTTCATAACAGAAGAAAAGCTTTTCTCTCATACAGTGAGAAACGAGGACATTTCCATTCCCGTGTTTCCCGTTACTATACACTATACTATACGATATTTTCATTTAAATAATACAAATGAGTATATTGGTTTGTTTAAATACACTGTTTGACTTATCGCTGTTTTATCTGCATGTCAAAGGATACTACACAACACTTTCTTGTATTTTTAACTATACTACTTTATTTTATTTATTTATACAACATGACACAATATAATTTATTTATCGTTTCTTTAATAGTCTTGTCTTGTTGTCTGTTTTATTGTATGGTACAATTATAATCGATAAATTATTTTGCGAGTATTTTCTATACATATATTTAGTCATAATGTAAATATTATTTATTCTAATATAGCCTTCATTACCGTCTACCTCTAAATCATGTGTTGAAACTATCAAAATACTTATTTTCTTATAACTTCTTTTTATCTCAAAAGTGGCCATCCATAAATTACGTCATACGTTAAAGGTTGATGTACAACATTGTGTGAGGTGAGGAGCGAATAGCGATGGGTTATGTTTATAACAACACATTTCAAAAATAATATATGAGAATTAAAACATTGTAAATATCAGAAAGACAATTTGAGGGCTCATAAAATTAATCAATTTAAAGTAATGGTTAAATGGCTCTTAAGTAGCCTTAGTCACTTTAGTAGTTAGAAATGAAGTACATTGATTGTAATCACTTGATTACAGGTACAGGGAAAGGTCGAGGGACCGCGATCGTGAACGCGACCGTGATACGTAAGGCTTTGTTATTAGAATAGTCTAATATATGTGTGTAAATAATACTTAACAGACATAAAGACAGACAATCTGATACATAAATTCGTGTTTTTTTCTTGTTTTTTAATATTTTTTTACCTCTCACACTGTATTCTTTATATAGCAGGATAGGCAGACGGAATAGCTAACACTTACACTTAGAGACATTGCAAATTGAGTGATGGACTCAACATTTCATCTTTTTTACCAGAGTGAGAAAATAAAAATACTTTACTATTCTGAATGGAGTTGAAACCATAACCGTCGCGTCTACAATCAGGCGCTGTGCCACAATTGTTAAAATTTTAATAATGTTTTTCTTTTTTTAGGTATTATAGAGATTATCGTGAGCGTGAACGTGATCGCTCCAGGTCAAGGGATCGGGAACGTACTGACCATTATAATAGAGGACATAGTCGAGAAGAAAGGTAATACTCTATTTAATAAATAAAACGACATATAACGATGTGATTGTTTCATTTTCAAAAGATATCATTTAATTAGTCGTAGGATTGTTAAAGTGTGATTGTTTACATTCAGGGTAACCATAACTATTTACCTTTTCTAACAATCATACAAAATATGAATTATATGAATGACTACAGGCCGCGCAAGTCGCCCGTGGAGCCCGTGGCGGAGGCGGGCGCCGGCGACGCGGCGGGCGCCAAGAGCCGCGCCGCCGCCGCGCCCTACTACGACGAGCGGTATCGCGAGCGCCGCGACCGCGACCCGCCTCCCGCCGACCGCGACCGCGAGCGCGAGCGCGACCACCGCCGCGACGCGCGACACTAGCATTATTGGTAGCAAGTTGTTCAGGGGTCTCTAAATGAATGTCCATGTCCACTTGTAATATATTAATTTGCTTCTGTTGAAGTTCCATACTTTTCATACTATTATAATTACTTTTGTAATGGTAATAGTTTTGTATATTTGAGGCTGGTGTGGCTCAGCGTCTGCGGCACGCAATGTCTTGGAAATCGGGTGGTGATTGTGTAATTGAGTGACTTAACACTAGGTCCCCTCTGCCTACTCTGCTTTGTGCGGGATACACCGTGGACTTGTAAGTTGTAAAATACGTATATGGAATTTTGCTTAGATGCCATTGAATTGTAAACGTTCCCCTTTTTGTAGTATTCACTGGAAAAATCTATTAAAAGTATTTGTTTAAAAAATGACATGGTTAAGAATATAATTCGTGACATAAAATTCGTATGAAATAATTAAGAATGTGTTTCAATATTTGATATGAGATTTTTGTAAAATTTGTCATAAAACTAATAATATTACAACCTACAATTCTCAAGATTACGACAATATAAACTTTTTTTTTATATAGCAAGTTAGGCACAGGGAACCTTTTTCATTTCCCATTTTCCGCTCAAATTTCAAGACATTGCGTGTTGAGTGGCAAGACTCTCGCAACGAGAGTAAGGTGATAAATAAAAACATTTCATTCTTTCTAATGATGCTCGAACCCACAATCGTATTTACAGCCGGAAATTGTGCCGTTGCGCCACGGCTGTCTCAAATTTAAATTTAACTCGCAACTGGACTTTTGGTATTTTTTTCTTTCTGTTTTATTCATGTCGTTAAAAGATATCCTATGTCCCAAAATATCTTTTAATGAAATATAAAACATACACAGCCTTAAAGTCTTATATTTATGATTATATTATTATTATTTTTATTCAAAATATAAATATTGAATTGATTTTGGAAAATGAACAACATTCCACCGTCAAATCCATTTATGACACCAAATTTATTTTATATTGCATTTTAATGACGAGTGTTATAACTTTTTTTTAATTTAAAGCAAAATGAGTTAAGGGGAGAGGGGGGAACCTAGTGTCAGAAACCGTTCTCCACTTTTGTACATTGCAGGCTTTAAAAAAAAATCAAATAAATTTCATATAAAAAATATATTTTATGAGTGGCGGAATTCAATGCCGCAAAAACAATGCATAGTGTTTTTTTTTTTATTATTGAACACATTTAATTGTTACACTCCCGTTACGGACTTGCGATTTTTGTGTGGTATTTAAAATAGTTGTTGTAAATCTATATATGTATTGAATGGTGTTCAGTTGAAATGCATTAGGTGTAATTAGCTGTTAATTAGGACCCTAGTTGTAAGATATCCAGTATGGAGCGCCATACATTTGAAATAATTTTTAGGTTTTATTTCCTTAATAAATGGATGTATCATTTTTTATTGTTTTATTTTGCCCTTTCTCATACTTTGCTTCTTTTGATTGAATACAGTTGATAATTGCTTTACAATTTGGATTATAAATAAAGTACATGTTTCAAGTATGATTTATTTGGTATTAAATAAAATGTTTCCGTTTCTAATGGAAGCTCTTTTTAGATCATTAATTTATAACAAAATAATTCAGCTTCACGCTGTATCCTGCACACAGCAGGGTAGACAGGAAACTTAGTGTTGGGACACTTCGTTTCTCACTTTCCGCCGAATTCCGGAATGCCGTACAATAATTTATGTATATAAATCTAAATCCAATAACCACCTAGTCTTAAATATTTAAAATTATTACTCAATACGATTGTTGGACAAGAACATTGTTAAATATAGAAATGAAAATAACAAAACATTACGAATTTGCAAGAAAATGTGTATATGATTTTTTTAGGTTCATTAAGAAAAATCAAAATAAATATTTTATTAAAAAATGCATAATTGATATCCATTATTTACTGTTGTAACAAAATAAACCACCGAGTCTCTTACTGAACTTTTATTTCCTTGCTTCTTTGAAAATATACGTATGTACACATATTTTATAAGCAATGTGTAAAGGCGTAGGTACTAGGTATACAATTACAAAGTAGAAACCATCTTACTTAGTACCAGGAAGGAAAGTTTTAATTCATCCTTATAATCTAAACCCTCTCGCTACATAAAGTTCAAAGGTCAACAACTTATAAATTAAGTTTCACAGCGCCTTCTGTACGCGTGTACTTTGATAAACTTTTATCAGGCAACGATACTTTATAAAATCCGTCCTCTTTTCATCTTTATTATACATTATTTTTTAAACTTCTCAATATTTGAAGGTAAAAGAAGTAAATTAATTATTCAATTAAATGCTTATTTCTTTGTAGACTTCGTTAGCTCACTGTCCCTTAGACTGTTCCTTCTGCATATCAATGACGTGTTGGAGCACAGCGGACGCTGTTTACTCCGGCCGCACAAATCTTTCTCGAGAAAACGTCCGCCAGTGCCGAAATAAGCTTGTCTTCTGTTGAGGCATCCCTCGGGAATGTTTCCTTTGGCCTTGTATAAGGTCCAGGTTCAGATCCATATGAAGCACTGTTCTCATCTCTGGGCTGGTACACCCCTATTAGCTTGACCCATTTGATCGAATGCAATGTAAAGACGTTCGATTCGTTGGGGTTCCAATGAACTGTGAAAGGGTATATTGGTTTGGCGTAGAGACGTCTC
Source organism: Heliconius melpomene rosina (assembly GCF_056956725.1). Taxonomy (NCBI): domain Eukaryota; kingdom Metazoa; phylum Arthropoda; class Insecta; order Lepidoptera; family Nymphalidae; genus Heliconius; species Heliconius melpomene. The sequence continues at coordinate 13,492,416 of NC_140401.1, forward strand.
TTCACTGTGCGTTCTCGATCGCATTTATCTTGGGCAGTGTTCTGGGGAACTGTTTGACCTGTTACCTGTTGTCGAATTCTCTAACCGCACAATACGCCACAAACTTAAATACCATCCGCACCATCTGGATACGTGGCACGCTACTACTGTGCCGTTTCATAGGAACTTCCTTCCACGCGCCACGCAACTGTGAGAAGGATAACCTGCGGCAGTGTTTGACCTGACTTGGGGTACCTTCAAAAACCGCGTCTATATTCGCCTTAAAGGACGGCAACGTACCTGCAGCTCCTTTGGTGGTGATCACTTACGGTCAGGTGACACGGACGCTCGTTTGCCATGTCTTTTTTTTGTAAAAAAGGCGTAAGAAAATATTTATTGTTAAATAAGTTAAATACTTATTCCTTTGTAGTTTATTAATACTTGTTGAAAAAATCTTTTATCACATTATATATCTATACATGCAACAAATTTATATAGTATTATATAGTATTACTGGTATTATTTATGTAGTATTTGTATTTATTATAATGAGAAAACTAGTTTGAAAATACGGTTGATAGCACCTATAAATGTTTAATGGTCCGTACTGAGGACGCTCGGGACGTGTGCAGAGGCTCGAGGATAGAAATTATATTCTGCAAAACTGAACGCGGAAAGAAATAAATAACGATACAAGTTACGGAAGTGTCTTATGTAACGTAAATATTAGGATGTAAGGTTATGCGTACGTTTTTTGTTTGATTGGTCCTTGGAAATGGTGAGATATTTTTTTTATGTAAAAACCTACCTATAAAAATACCTAAATATGTTTTTTTTATGAGTTGCTTTATATTAGGAATATATATAAAAAATGAGATGCATTTTATACAAGGTATTATTTTATGCTTCTTTAAAGTAGTGGAAAGTTTAAGACCAGTCGTAGCGCAGGGGCACAAGCGTGTGACTGTAAACGCGACTGGTTGGGGGTTCGATTTCCACCCGAGAAAATAAATATTTAAATGAAAAATTTAATAGATAATTATTAAGAATACGTATAAAAATTTGAACTCGCGTCTTTGGAAACCGTCTAAATAGAGATATTGACATAAATTTTATAAGGGAAATATTGTAAGTGAATTTTTAATTCTTATAAATACTTAGTAGAATCATTTTCCAGACAAAAATATGTAAGCAAACTAAATATCCATTAGGTACAGTTATGAATTAAAACTTTTCCATCAGAATGTAGCTTTTAAGGCTTAGAACTTGTTTAATCCGCATTTCCCATTTAAATTTAAAATACGGTTTTCAGTTGACTGACTCGTTTAGTGGGAACTCCTACGCAAAGATTGTAAACTACAAATAGATTGGAATGTTGAAGTTCACGTAGGTAGAAACAAAAATCATTTTCCAAGGTTATTACAGAAAAAATTAAAGCTTAACAAGAAATTGTTTTTCCCAGTCATGACTAATAAAAAATCTCTTCCAAGTATCACAACACGCAATTATAAATTTAAACAAGTATCGCTGGACGGCCTCCGATTATAAATAAATTAATCTTCTCTAACTGATGTTACAGCAAACTCGTTAAAACTTTTTATTTTTGTCTTCAAATATGGTATAATTACCGTTTTGACATGACTTAAATCCAAAGTTTTCAAATTATTTTGATCGTGTAAAATGTAAGAAGCTATTGTTAAAAAATGCTCTTTTGTTTGCGAAGTGTACGAGTATATAATAAATCTGGGTTAAACAATTATATTTATTTATTTTTCAACTAAATACGGCAAAGTGATATGAAGTCAACTGACACGCTGGGAAGCTGGTAGTCTACCTAATATAATTAAAATTATAATAATTTTATATAATGCTAGTTTCTCATAAACATACTTACGTACGGTTATTTATAATATTTGAATTACATAAAATAACTCAAAAATTAGCATGTGCTAGAATATTCATATACACAAAAAATATACATAAAAAAGAATAATGCAAAAGGTTTGTACAGCGGCTGTCCCTAATTTCCTTCTCAAAGCGAAACAGCCTACATCTCTACGTACGTTCCACCGCCCATTTGCTTTAAAATTAACTGTGAATTCCAAAAGCCCAACGTTTATGTTGACTTTATTATAAGTCGTGAAACGCGAAATGTTTAATGGATTCGGTCCATTAATTTTACGATCTTTATCTCCCCACCAGGACCCGAAGATGCAGATTGATAACAGTAATGAAATTAGTTAAAAGCTCACTTTGTTAACGGAATGTTTAACTTTGAGAGGCCATAAAGGAAAATACAAGGTTTATTAATATTATTGATTGAATTGGTAAATGTAATTAATTTAGAGGCAGAAGGACGAGTCGTGAGGACAGAATATCTTGACCTTTAGATTTATTTTGCCTGATAAGAGTTTTGAAAGTAAACAATAACGAAGTATTCTTACTTCGTTATTGTTATTTTTAATTATATAACTTTAAATGTATTTTGGTGATAACTCCAGAGACCTCATATTACTACTATATTCAATATGTGCAAAAGTAGAGTTTTTTTTAGAACATCATTTAAATATAACAGAAGATAAGATAAGATAAGATAAGATTTATTCTGTTGCTACGTCGAAAAAAATAAAAAAATACAAAACCAAATTCATTAAAAACTTTATTACAAATACAATAAAAATCGAATTATTTTTCATTGACCAAAGCGATTGGCAAACAATTGTCAAACATTCTACCTTTTACTTTATAATGGTCATATAATACCCAGTGGTTCGCGGTTGACTGACTCTTTATACCGGGGCTTATATCGTGCCCGACGTTTATATCGCGGCGAGTTAGTTTTATTACATTTTCATTTGTTTTACGACCTGTGAATAACAGCATTTGGATTTTGTAAACTCTCTTCAATATTTTGACGAGATAATCTAAGTTCTCAAACATTATATGTCGGGATATTAATGTAGTGACGTGTCACTCTGAGTGACTGAGAAGCTATATTGTAATACATTCCGAAAGTGGATAATATCAGCTTGTCTAGCCTCGTTCATGGTCAAAAATAATCGTACAGGGAGTGATATGTTACAAGTCTCATATTTTTCCATTAATCACTCTCAATGCAAGACGTACTCGTAAATAATATTTTCTAATACAGAATATATTTGATAAATTGCAGCGATAGATAAAATAACAAAAGGTATTTCTAAAAAATCAAATACTGGACGGTTTATTCTTCGCTTTGTGGTAACGACCTGTAGACCCGCGTAGGTCACCGTTATTTGTACGGTGTTATTAATGTGATTCATTTTGTTATTGATACTAATTTATATGTAGAAAGAAAATACTAATATAGGAGAAGTGATTTTGTCTAGAATAATATAGACATTTGTATTTTTTATTAATAATGAGTATAAGTGAGAGTAGAGGCCAGTCGTGGCGCGAGGGCACAACGTGTGAGTGTAAACGCAACTGGTCGTGGGTTCGTTCCCCACTCGAGGAAGTGAAATATTTATTTACGTTTATATTTCCATTTCTTCGCTCTGGTGTCGAGGCAAAGCGCAGCGTTGAGTTCCGCCACTCAACAATGCCTCCTGAATTCGACAAAAAGTGGGGAACGAAGTGTCTTAATAGTAGGTTCCTTCTGTCTACCCTACTGTGTGGTACAGCGTCAAGCTGGTAAAAATATGTAAGTAAAATCGTTATTTTGTAAGATAGAGAATCTTTAGGATTTGTTTAATTCGAGCCAGTCGTTCTTGAGAGTTTAACCAAACTAACTGCTATAACTAACCGCTTTATAATATTAATATACAGTCGACCGCGTTACATTCTATATATATTGTTAAAACAAACAAATACATAGAATTTATATCTATGTATATATAAATTTTTAAAATATAAAGATTCCATAGCTATCTCGGTCCCAATATTGTCTGAAGTTGAACGGTTGTTTCCAATAATGAACGTCGCTTGTTTGCCGGGACAGGTGTGGTGTACCGTTAGAAACATCTAGGAGTTGTAACTATCCAACTTTTAATATGTTTAGTTCGTTAGCTGAATTATCTACAATCTCTCGAGGGATATTTAATGTTTGTTTGTGTTATTTGATCATTTACTATGAGAAAGTGTCTGTACTAGCTCCTGGTGTCTATTTTATGAGCATAAGTTTGTCCTTATACAAAGTTAAGAACAATAATTCTAAAGTCTTAGACGTCGTTTATAATTGTAGAATTATCTGCATTGTCAGTACATAAGATTTTTATTTGGGAAAGAAATATATATATTTTTTCAGCTTCTCACTATATCCCGCATGTAGCAGGGTAGGCAGTGGGTGGTAAGAGTTAAGACACTCCGCTTCCAACTTTCTACCGAATTCTGGAGGTTTTGGATTTTAATATTTATACTTTGATTAAACAATGATATGTTACATATACGTCCATTTTACAGAACATAAATTTGTTGTACTTTTTATTATTACAAAAAAAAAATAAGTCATTTTTATTTAGTATAGATTTTATTCTGTTGCAAACGGTACACATAAAGCCACTATAGTTGGCCATCTTATATTTTGTTTTTTTTTGATTCGGCATCGACTTAATAAGAGCACTAGCTTGTTCTCCCAATTACTTTTTACGAGGAAATCATCGATGTTTTTTTATTTGATGTTTTATTGTTTAGGTGATGGAGACCAACTTTTCTTCTAACTAGACACAATAAATATCTTGATTCTTGTTTTTTATATAAGCAAGTCCATATATCGAAGTTGAAGGCAGAAGTGCTACGTCTAGTTCACTTATGCACGGGACTTGAAGTATGTTAGGGGATAAGGTAAACGTAGACTATAGAAATACTAAAAAAATATATTTAATGAATGAATACCACCACTCAACACGTAATGCCTTTAGAATTCGACGGAAAGTGGAGAAAGAAAGTTCTAGTAAAGTCTTAATTGGAACGGAGAGATCTAACACTACATTCCGAGAGTCTTTCTGTCTTTTCTTAATGCAGAATACATAAAAATGTAACAAATGTATATTTTTTTCAAAAGGTATAGAATAAAGACTGTATTAGAAAAAGTGTAATGTAAAGTAAGTCTTACATAAAGTATATAGCACAGAAAATATAACATAGAAAGTTTTCTAGTAAAATAAAGATTCTCATCCACGATCCCAAGAACGTCTCTTATATTATAAGTTATAGCATAGGTTGTTTTTATGAAGAATGCAGATGGGGTCTATTTCCTGCGAAGCACCGGAGCGTAGGGATTCAATCTTGTGTAGATAATTCATCTATGTTTTTTTACTCCACTCGCATACGATCGTTCATCGTCTGCTTAGTAAACTGTTAAAGCTATTTATATTTCTTTTATATTATACTCGCTGTTGTATTCATATGAATTATTTATCTTTTAGTTATTTGTTTGTTTTTTTTAATCCGACAGCAGAGTAGACAGCGGGAAGCAAGTGTTAAGACCCTCCGTTCTCTACTTTACGCCGAATTTTTCGAAGCATTGAATATTCAGTGATGGGACTCGATGCTGGGCTTTTTGCCTTAGTGTCAGAGCGAAAAAATTAAAATATTAATAAATAATATATTCCCTCCGTTGTAATTTATTCCCCCGAGATCGAACCCACAACTGTCGCGTTACAGTCACACCCACCACGACGCGCTACGATGGCCTCAACGGTTTATTCACTTTTACTAATACGATAATTAGTGCTATATTTTTTTGTACAATAATAATAATTTTAATAAATATTACAGGCACTTTTATGAGTGGGTGACATAACGCGTATAAGGTGAGGGTGGACCTTGAGGAGAGTGTATGAGATAATATAACAGTTAACGGCGGCCGTGGCACTAGGTTTACGACGCTACGAAGATCATAAGCCTGCGCTACGCCCGGGTACTACGGACATCTGGAATGCATTTCAGAATACTTATTAAGATATTGATATTTTCATGTTTTTCTAAATGTGTAGTTGACGATTATTTCCTTATTTTTATTTTTTTGTTTTATTTTCGAGGAAAATAAACAGAAAATTAAATTATTTGATTATGAAATATTTAGATGTTGATTGCTTTATAGATAAAATTCAGTGATTTTAACACAAATTTGAAAGATTCACATTTATCCAAAGTAATATAAAAACGTAATTTAGGAATCAGTCCACGTTGAGGCGAATCGTGGTTAAGAAAATTTGAAAGATGTCGGAGAAAAAAAAAACGATAAAGCCCAACAAATTATTTGCATATAAATTTGCTTTAAACTATGAAATAAACGAATAATTATAATTATGGGCATATCTATAGATAATATATGACATAAACGAATAATTATAATTATGGGCATATCTATAGATAATATATGGGGGTGGCCTGAACTTTAGCTTTGAACAGATATTTGTAATCGTTGTTTTTTTCGTTATTCAGGGTAAATGTTTTGTTAATAAAAAAAAATCAGAGATGGGCATAGATCACTCGACTATCACATCACTCTATTTCTATGTTCGTGATTCAAATCCGAGTGTATTCAGAACGATTCGCAAATAATACTCTGTTTCCGCACATTCAAGAACTTTTACTATAAATGTATCTACATAATATAATGTTTATTTAGTAAAATTTTAAATGCTTTACCGAGCCGTAGTAGAGGTTCATTTTATAGAGGCAATAAGAGCTGTAACGATCGTCCCAACGTCTCTACTGGACGGTTAACGTAATATTGTGCTATTTTTATACAGTTGTTATATTAAGTTTTAATTACAATTTTCACGTTAGCTTTAACGCGTATGGCCAGCTTAGTGACGTTATGGGTATAGTTCCATACTTTTTTGATATCTTTTTATCAGTTGAGAGAGTCGATCAGCGATTAGAAATAATAAGAAATAAATATAATAACCAATTAATTTATCAATTAATGCTGAGAAGGAGAATCTATTATGGAAAAAATAATCATTTATGGTTCATGCGGCATCCCTAATTTGAAGGGAAAATAAAGAACGAAGTGTTTTAACAATAGGTTGTTATTCCTTAGCACGTGCCTTGACTAACCTGCTATGCGCGAGACACCGCGTGACAAGCTAGCAAGTAGTAGCTATACTAAATGCTAAATAAAGCTAAAACCATACTAACCATACTGTAGTGTAATAGAAAGAGTCAAATAATATTTCTTCCTATAAAATAAAACAGGTATTCATGAATTAAAGAATTTAAGCATTAAGACGTAAGACGACGCGATGTAGCGCTACGACGCGTAAACTTTTGGGTGGATTTTCGAATTTTTGACCAAATTCATTAATGTTGCTTTTTAAGTAACAAAAGATTTATTTTTTCATTCTACTCTTACTATAGGCCTTTTAGCGACGTCAAGTAGCAGAGTCAATTAAAGCAGCACTTTTAAAATATTTTTTTTTCCGTAAATAATGTTTTAAAAAGAAATTGTTTTTGTGTGAAAAAAAAAAATCGTTGTAATAAATAAATGCAATTATAACATTAATATAAGCATAATAAATTAAAATGTTAGAACAGTGTGAATAAATAGTGCTGCTCATTATCACAAATTATAGCTGTTGAAAATATGACTTTCTTACAAAAATAAAATAACTGTGTATAATTAATTTTGAATAATAACTGCGAAATGCGATAAAAATCTCAAAGTTGCTATTATACTATTCTAAAAAAGCAGTAATTTTTGGGGCGTGACGTTAACTGACTTGTTTGTAGGTGCAAAATGTCGGTCACGCGCGCCCTAAACGATTGGGCTATATTGTTAAAGAGTAGTCAAATTACGTTATTTCTTTTACATACAAGCTATTTACTACGGTTTTATTCGCAGATTTATTATTATTTAGAGATCAGTCGTGGTGCAGGGGCACAATCTTGTGACTGTAAACGCGGCGGGTTCTGGTGCAAAGCGCGGTGTTGAATTACGCCAATTTTGCGGAAAGTAGGGAACGGAAAAAAAACGCTTGAACGCTTCCCTTCCCTCTGCCTAGTCTGCAACATGCGAAATACATATATATATCTTTTTATATTAGGTTCGTATCCCGCATACATGTAGCAGCGTTCTAACTCTGTTTACATATTTTGTAGTTCTACAACGCGAAAACTGTAACATTTTTGAAAGGAGAGGGTAAAATATCTTTTTTGGTTTGCAAAACTGCATTACTTGAATCACTATAATATGTGTATGGTATGTATATATATATATATATATATATATATATATATATATGTAGAAGCATCAGAAGGGGCCTCAAAGCGGTCTTGGCTGTTTCTATTCATTTGTGGGCGTTGTAGCAACAGAGATGTTTAAATAAAAGTCACACTTATTTTCTGCAGTATCTTATTACTCGTTTACATAACAGTTTTACAATAAATCTCATAAGATTAACAAAATTACGATAGATTAGGAGCCAATAGGTTAATTGGTGAACATCTCACGCCATAGCTGTCAACTAATGACGTCTGCTATTATTCGTGGCTACACCTACTACCCTATTCGGGGTTACCCGCTCCATTTTAAATATTCTTCTAATATAATCCATTACATAAATCAATTAACTTTCAAACGTAATAATTGCGAAATTATAATTAAAACTAATACATAGCAGCGCGCCGTCACGGCCGTCCTGCATCGTCACACGCCCTCGTGTGCATAGGTTCAATCTGTGAACAATAAACATAGTGCTTTGCAATACGTCCCGTTCGGTCTTCCTGACCACACAATATCTCCCCTTAGTGGATGTAACAGTGAACTCATAGTGATTACAATTTTATAAGTGTATTACAAATACTACGAAATGTTTCGTATAAGGCAAACATAACAATCTTACAAATGTCAATACCACATAGGCTAACAGTCACACAGACAAGTCATTGCCACAACAGTTAGTAATTGCCACACAGGCCAGTCATTGCCACACAGGCCAGTCATTGCCACACAGGCCAGTCATTGCCACACAGGCTAGTTTCTGCCACACAGGCCAGCCATTGCCACACAGGCTAGTACTTGCCACACAGGCTAGTCATTGCCACACAATCTAGCTGCTGCCACACAGGCTAGCTGCTGCCACACAGGCTAACTGCTGCCACACAGGCTAGCTGCTGCCACACAGGCTAGCTGCTGCCACACAGGCTAGCTGCTGCCACACAGGCTAGCTGCTGCCACACAGGCTAGCTGCTGCCACACAGGCTAGCTGCTGCCACACAGGCTAGCTGCTGCCACACAGGCTAGCTGCTGCCACACAGGCTAGCTGCTGCCACACAGGCTAGCTGCTGCCACACAGGCTAGCTGCTGCCACACAGGCTAGCTGCTGCCACACAGGCTAGCTGCTGCCACACAGGCTACTCGTCGCCACACAGGCTAGTCGTTGCCACAAAGGCTAGTCGTTGCCACAAGGGCTAGTCGTTGCCACAAATGCTAGTCGTTGCCACAAGGGCTAGTCGTTGCCACAAAGGCTAGTTTTTCTAGTTTGCTAGTCCTTTTTTTTTTGGTTTTTTTTTTTTGTTTGTTTTGTTTGTCTTAGCTTTGTTTGTTTGTCTTAGTAACACAGGCTACTACAGGGTAAAAGGGGTATGTAACTGTTTAACATGGCCGTCATCGGCACATTCTGACTTTATTTTGTTGCTTGCAATCTCCGGCACTACTACGTTCTATTAGAATTGAAAGCCCTTAATAATTATAAGGGTCTTTAAAACTTTGGGTCAAGTTTGTTTTGGTTACAGCACATAATCACCTACTTAATTCTTTAACTTTGCTTTACGTTTATCAAACTAAACCTTCTCAGAAGAAGCATTAGCTTCTTTTGCTCGTGTCGATTGCTCGATAATAAGATTCAAATCAAATTCATCCATGGCTAACATTAAGTTTAGAGGCATAGAAACCTTTACTACTAACAATTCTAAAGGACTCGTCCTGGTTATACTACTCATAATAGCTGCGCTAATGGCTAGCTGATTGTCAGATAGTGCATCTTGCTATGACTAATTATTATCTATCTCGACAGAGCTGACTTTATTAAAGAGCATTCGGCAACAGAGCCGAAACAAAATGAAAACTTCTCACCAGATTCATCTAAAAACTGATCCATAGCTAGTTGAATGGAGCAAACATTCACCCATCGTTCAACCCGTTCATCGCATGCCTTGGTATCCATACTAATGCAGCACATTGCGATGTGGCCGCATTTACCACACGTGAAGCAAGTTGGAGGGATCACCTTCATATGCACACCAACTTCCTTAGACTGTATAGATGAGGTAGTAACTGAAAACTCACAACGTAAATAAGAAATTGCTATTACAACTACTATTGCCACAACAATCACTGGGTACGTGACCCTGCTTGTCACAGTTATAGCATCGCTGTGATGATTCTATTAGTGGCTTTTTCACTTCCATAGTCGGAGTAGTCTTCTCACCAATCGGATGTCCTCTTTTTCTATATTCAAATTCAAAATACTCTTTATTCAAATAGACTATTATAAGCTCTATTGAATCGTCACGTAGACATATTAACAAAAAGCTATAACCAGTTCGGAAGGCAGTTCTGCTGAAAAGAGCCGACAAGAAACTTAACAGTTGCTCCTTTCAAAGTCAATGGTATAATTTATTTATTACATTAGCTGGCAGCTATCCTGCATGACATCCAATAGACATTATTTCCATACATGTTTATCCTCTAAATATTCTAAAACAGTGTAATAAGCAGCGCCCGGCATACGCAGATAAACACTCGTCTGCTCTTGGACCACCATTGAGTAATCGCCATAAATTGCAGCTGGAGTCTCAACAGTATCAAATCTAGCTAAGAACAGATCTTTTAATTGTGGCCTTTTAATTCCGGGACAAAACTAGATTGCGCAAGCCAAGATGACGCCGATCCCTTGAGTGCCTGAGCATTATAAAAGGCTTGTTCCCAGGTTTCTCCCTTTACCGGGAAAACGGTGTCATCAACAAAAGACACAATTGTTCCAAAGTTTTATAGGTAAGTTAAACAGGTCATTGATAAATATTAAAAATAGGGTCGGTCCCAATATACTACTGTGGAATGCCATATTTGATAGGAAGGTATATTCTTCTATTTTAGAGCATTGCATTCTATCTGTGAGATAGCTCTAGAATAGTTTGTATCCGTTACCCCTTACACCAAAATCACAATTAGATTTTAACGAATTTATAATTCTTACAGCTTCTATTTCATCAGTATCAAGTAAAACGAACGACAGTTTGATGTTATCTATTTGTGGTTTTCCACTGATATTAGGACACCTATTTTTTTATCTTCTCGGCAAGATTTCCACCAATGCTGACGAAATATTCATGAACTATGTCAACTGAATCCTGCGGGAACTTGAGTTCCGCATTAAATCAAAAGCGTTATTCTTATTGTCACGAATACTTAACTTATTTTTTTTTAATACTTTTCATAATTCCTTATTATTTGATTTCGCTCTCACAATCTCGGAGTTGTCAAATTCTATCTTAACTCTTTTTGTGCCTTGCTCACTGTAATTATCATATCACTGCCAAAAATAAGTTTTTCTTGTAAACATATGTCACACCAAATGCGAACGTCGTGATCTGCAGCATCAGAATTAAACTTTCGTAACATTATTTTTCTTAATGTCAGATACCAATGGCTCCCGTAAAATTTTGTTTCTGCATGTCAAAAATAAATTTTCAACTTCACATTTTTTTACAATTTTCACATCTTGTCAAATTTTAACACTCTGTCCTGTATTTTGTTCCTTATTCGTTGCTGGTAATCCCACTTCTGATGTAGAAGCATCAGAAGGGGCCTCAAAGCGGTCTTGGCTGTTTCTATTCATTTGTGGGCGTTGTAGCAACAGAGATGTTTAAATAAAAGTCACACTTATATTCTGCAGTATCTTATTACTCGTTTACATAACAGTTTTACAATAAATCTCATAAGATTAACAAAATTACGATAGATTAGGAGCCAATAGGTTAATTGGTGAACATCTCACGCCATAGCTGTCAACTAATGACGTCTGCTATTATTCGTGGCTACACCTACTACCCTATTCGGGGTTACCCGCTCCATTTTAAATATTCTTCTAATATAATCCATTACATAAATCAATTAACTTTCAAACGTAATAATTGCGAAATTATAATTAAAACTAATACATAGCAGCGCGCCGTCATATATATATATATAAATAAAGCTAGCATAACTTAGCTTTAGGTTTTTTAATACAAAATATTCTAAAATTTCCGAACTATATTTCAATATAGTTATTAAGAGTAAGTAATATTAAACAAACTTCATAACATTTCGGGTTTCACCCAAGTTTCCTAACTCGTAGCGTCAAGTTAATAAAGCCCGCAACAATTTGACTAAATTAGTCGTAGATATTGTGGATAAACAAAGTTTAAACCTATTCCTTTCAGAATAAGGTTCGTTTTATATTGTGGTCTTTGCATAATCTGTTTAAAGGTGGCCATACGGACGACGCCCTCATGAAATCGACCGCAAGAACAAAATTAGGCTATCAATATATGGAAGGGAACTCTATGTGTATATTTAAAAAAAATATGGTTTCTAATATATTGTACAAAGACAAACTTTTTTTTAGCTTATGTTACAAATAGTAGGGTCGGCAATAAGAAAAATGTTAAATCTGTACAAATAGTAATATTTTGACAGCTGCAATTTAAAAATAAATTAAGCTAAGTTTTCGTATAACTTCTGCACATGCAGAAGGCTGAAGCTTAATTATTTATTGAGATTTTACAAACTTTTTTTTTTAAATAAGTAAGATATATATAATTTTCGTAAACTTTCCATACATCGCACAACGGGCGTGTCGTTAGTAAGCTGTACCTCAATTCACGCCAACTATTTATAATTATATTATCACATGGTAAAAAGCTACTATAATTTCTCACCTGCCTTCCTTTAAAAGTGCACAGTTATGCATGAATATATCTTAATTATATAGAATTCCTTCTACTTTCCTATTTTTTTTGGGTCAGCCTTCAATTACTACTGAAAGAGCTAGCTGTGACCCGAAACACTGACTGCTATTTTGTATTTCAGAGTAATTTAGTGGAAATTTTTGAAATCTTAGATTGTGATAAGAAACGAAGTCAGTTGAAAATATCGATAAAATTTATTACTTGCTTTAAATTTGATACATACATTACTGATGAACAGTGAATGAATTTACTGAATTTACAAAATAAAATTCACTATTTAAGAACGTTATAGTAGTGTCCAGCCTGTACACGAGATTGGTTGTCGGTGTGATCCTCATTTGGAGAAATAGTTATAATTGAATGACTTTAGAATTTACCACCTACGAACGTCTCGTTGTTCACTTTGGACGTGAAAATGGAACAAAGTTTGTTGTACGTGGAAGATGCGAAAAGCTAAAAAATATAAAAATATTTAATTTTCCTATTTTGTTACAACTTCAACACGGGGCAAAAAATAAGGAATAAATTAAGAATAGATATTTATCACAAAGTTATTCAAAGATGAGTTAATTTCGCCTTTAATAAAATGAATTTCTCGTCTTTGTCAAATCAGTAAATATTTGAGTTTTATAAGAATTTAGCTCCCGTAATGTCAGTACTTCGCAGCGCTCGGTACTACGTCGTTCACTTTTATTTAATTTACTACAACAATATTTACACAGAAAGAAATAAATGCTACATCGAGCCTCCTTTAAGTATGTACACACCATAAATTATATAAAAACTAAAAAATATTAATAATTTATTGACAGGTTACTAAAATGACCTGAAAGTATAGGATGTGAGTTCTATTCTTAGTAAAATTTAATTATAATAATTTTATAATAAAAATGCATTTGAGGATCTATCAGAGGACCTTATCGTGTGTGTCGTATCATGTATATACAAATAGAAAATAAATGACAAAATATACATAAAATATCACTAAAATAAAGAAACAATATGAACATTAAAATTATACAATGCACTATTTGATACACCGCAAAGAAATATTTTTATTTTTAAGAAAATCTTAAAGTAATCTAGCCAGACTTCACTCATATAAATTTCATAGCATTGCATATTAAAGGTAACTGTAGAACAGCAACCTATTACGATACACGTGGGCGAGGTTTCTACTACGAATATGAATGTAGGCGATGTTAGCATTCACAAATTAAGTGACTTTGATTGTCTTTGATTTGATTATGAAATTCTAATAAATAATCGAATGTATACACTCTTAAGAATTTTTATGTTTTCATTAAATTGAAATATATGGAAATTCTAAAAATATAATTTTATTTTTATCTTTTTTACCTTTAAGTAAACCTCATTATACAATTGGCTTAGATTTATTTATTTTTTAAACTTCATGCATTTTTTCACTTAGGAAGAAAGAATCTCGTGATAAACGTATAAAAAAGTAATGTGTGTATCGTTACTTTTTAAATCTTTCTAAGAGCTGAGGTACTCAAATTACAATGTTGCACAAAGATATTAAAAAAGATGTTTGTTTTACAAGTTTGCCGCTACTTAGTCTAACTATTAACCAAGTTAAAGTCAAGGTCAGAGTTCTTCTAGCTCTGCTTTCTAAAACTCGGTGACGCTGTAGAGAGCATTGGGGCCAACAGCATACTGCTCATTCGAAAAACGAGACGAAAACGTTTTAACAATACACTATAAGATTTAAGCCTTCAAACACAATCCAAACGCTAATCTATATATATAAAATCGAAAGGTCACTCACTCATCACGAAATCTTAGAAACTACAAGTGCTAGGAATCTCAAATTTTGCATAGGAGTTACTTATAGGACGTAGGTGCTCGCTAAGACGGGAATTTGCAATATTCGACTTCTAAGGGGTTGTTTTTGGGGTCAAAAGTTTGTATGAAACTTCGTTATACTACAAATGCTAGGAGTCTCAAATTTTGCATAGACGTCACTAGGACGTAGTCATGGAGACAGAAATTAATAATACAGAGTTCACGCGGGTGAAACCGCGAGCGGGCCGCTAGTATAACATAATGTTATTAACAGTATAACAGCATATTTTTGTATTGTCATATACTTCATAGTTCATACCACTTAACGACATCACGTTCCAAATATTTTCATAATACCTCTTAACCAATACACAGAGTTAATGTTAGCGTTTTCCTATATTCCAATTTTTCCATACATATGCCCAGCTTAGCTTAACCCCTTGTTATTTTGTCATACAAAGAAAACTCAAACAATACAGTCCACTTTGATGATAGCCACAGCTTTTGTTACAATGGCCACGTGGGAAATTTGATTTTTCTCTGATTGTTATGGAATCGTTTTAATTACGGGTTGAAATCGTTGACGTTTTATCGTCATTGACTTCGTATTTCTGGTATGTTTACTGAGACCAATTATATTAATTAGGAAAGGTTTTGGAGATTAGGTTTGGCCCGTTGTGGACTGGTATAGGGTGGATCTGGGTTACAATCCTCGCTGTATTTTAGTTTTTTTTTTCATAAATTAATTTCTCTACCGTAGTTAGAAACATTATGATATGACTATATTATTTAAATTAAATGAGTGGAACGTTAAAAATGTTTCACTTCACAAACATTCAACGATTAACGTGATCATTAGATAATAAAACAATAATATTTTTTCAATTAAAATCAGTACTTTTAAGAGTCAAACAAATATAATTAGAATAAATACGGCCTGCTTATTTTTAAAATATAAGATTTTCTGAAAGTTGATAACAGAATACAGAGATATATGTCACTAGGCTCGCTTCATGTGACAGACAGCTGAAGCAGCAAAAGTAAATAATAAAGTATGGCCCACCTTTGTAGATGACTGGCGGTATATATTGACCTTGTCAAAAAAATGAGGCGTGGTTCGTATATGACAAGGCGTTTCTTTATACTTACATATATATTTTAAAATTGTATTTATATGTATTTCATTTAATAAATAATTTATTTTCTTATAAAACTTAAGTATCCAATAAAAGTTTGAAAATAAACTAAACAAAACGACGAGATTTATCAACTTATAAAGTGGTACAGTCAACAGTATTAAAGAACACCTATTCAAATTCTACTATCTTAAATGTTTTTTTACCTTCACGCTATGTTCCGCATATAGCAGGGTGCACAAAGGTAACCTAGTGTTAAAACACTCCGTTCCCCACATACTGCCGAATTTACGACTCATTGCGTGTTGAGTGGCGGAATTCAATCAACTTTCCCTTGTCAGTAGAGCGAAAAACTGAAAATATTAACAAATAATTCCTTTCCCCAAGCGGGAATCGAACTTATAATCGTTGCGTTTACAGTCACACACTTATGCCACAGCGTCACGACCACCTTCAATGTATTCGAAAGAATCTCAATATAGGATAAGCAGTTCATTTAAAAATCACTTCAGTTACTTGCTGCATAGTTAGAATATCACATAAGCTATTTCCTGAAAATGTAAAATATAACGTTTAAGTTTTTCAACTCACATTGTTTATACTGGCGCTGGCTACGTGCCGCTACGAGGGCGCTATGTCGCTACGAACGCCTACGAAGTTTGCAAATGACAATAAAGGTGTGGGAGTGTAAACAATATTCATTTTATTGCCACGTGACCGACATGTGAATAAATATACGTCTAATTAGGTTCTTGTTAAGGTATTCCATTATTATTTTATTTTTATTATTTATATTGAATTTCATCATCGAATAAACAGAATTTGAGTTACATGATAATGAAAAACAAATACTTGTAGTATATGAACAATCTTTGAAGCTAAATAAAAGTATTTTAGTATCTTTCGATTGCATCAACTTTTAGAATATTAACATTAAAAAGTCAAATAGTATATAGGAGGGTAACCGAAACTAAATTGAATATATTATAATTTGATATTGTAATGTTTGCCATTAATTAGCAAGTAATTAGTTCCGCTGTTTACTTACCGTAATTTTTTTTTAGTTTAGTAAATAGAAAGTAAAAATAGAATGTTAACTTACTACAGTTTAATACATATATGTATTGTTTAATCCATATCTGATTTAGTTTGATTGATTATTGCGAAATTTTATTGCATATGCTAAATGTTTATATTCTAAAATATTCTATAATTTACAAAAACTATATACCATATACCTAAGAGGAATGCGAAGTAACAATCCTTCTGTAAATTTTCTGAACTTGGAAAATTTTTGCGCATCTGGAAAATGTGACATTTATATTTTTAAACCATAAAAAAACATCGTCAACAATGCAATGGTTCGTTATAAAATGAATAAAAAAACATTGTAAAATTTCAGCTTACACGTGTCTTATTCAATTACAAAAAGTGTTCCAGTTTCTAACGGACTTTATACCCCCAGTTCTGTTAACAAACGTATCCGTTACACTATTTCACATTTTTACACGTGGCTCCAGTTACAGAGAATATTTCTCTAATTATGATATACTACAGACGTTTTCTCGCTTCCTTGGCCTTTCAACTGAAGTGTGAAGAAACAACAAGACTGTGTTGAAATATTCTTCTGCCAGAATAAATATATATCCTTGAATTGTATTTTTATGTTAATATTAAATAAATTAAACAATTCCATGATTGAAAACAATTCTTATGGGTTCACATCAAATTTTTTTTAGGCTTTATCCTTCTTATAATGCTTAATAGCAAAGTAGCCAGAGATAACCTAGTGCTTAGACGAAAGAAGATAGCCAAGGATCATCCAAAACTATATTTTATGCATTAAAAATCAAAACTACCATTTTATAATATCAATATAGTTACCGACCAATTATCCAGCTGTCCATAACAATTCCCCGAGTCGTGCCGGTTTCGAAATAAGAGATTTTGCACGTGGTTTTTAATCATAGCTCTGAAAAGAAATCTTGTTTATGTACAAAGGAATTCTAGGCAAGGGAAAGGTTAAAGTTGATAATTGCATTTTTCGAGGCGAAGCTTTCAAATGAAGCAGTGTTCCAGTCAAAGAAAGCAGAGTATTTTTATGCTATTTATTTAGAAAAATGAATAAAGATTTTGTATTTGCAGAACAAATTTTGCAGAACTATAGTTTAGAATAAATAATTGGATTTAAGGCATGTATTTTCCACAAGATCAATGTGCTTAATATTAGAACGAGTAAATAGAACTTATTTGTATTATATAAAAAAAAATATTATTACATTAAAAATATTTAAAATTTAAATTTAATTATTTTAATAATATAATTTACTGTGACTTGCTTACTTTGGTACAATAATGAATTTTATATAACTTTTAAATATTTTTGAAGAAACTAGAACGCGAATAAATGTATACTCTACTTGTATAACAGTTCAGAAAAGTACACCTGTCAATACTCTTCCGGACTTCCGGTGAAGCGGACATGACAGCCATTTTCCGAAGCGTTGTGAAAACGAGACATTTTTATACTTACTTTCAAGTTCATAAATATTAGTACAAATATTTCAGTTTAGATATATGTATATTATTTTACACAGAAAACCTTGTTTCTATATTGTGTTGAGTTGTTTTTAGGTGTTGTTATACTTTACACTCAATATCTCATAATTATCAAGGCGTTTCATTTGCGACCTAGGAATACTAAAGAAAACTTTAGTATTAATACTAAAACCAGGTAATTCTTCATATTTAATTTTTTCATTTAATACTTCTAATACACAATGAACCTATTGACATACAGGTTCTTGCCGCATTACCACATTTTCTTTGATATATAATTATTTGAGACAAAAATCAATCGTATCTAATATTCTTTATGAAAGCAAGTGGAGGTTCAAGTAGTGACGTAGACAGCGGCCTTGTTAGTACATCCCTTGCGGCCACAGCTTGTTGATTCTACAAAAATAAATGTTTTCCAAAGAAAAAAAAAGCTTATAAAAAATGATATATTAAATATATAGTATTTTAAATGATAAAGTAAATTAATAAATATTTGTTTCAAATGTTTGTGGTGATTTTGACAATCAATATGTTAGTACTAGAAATTAAAAATGTTGGTTACTTAGAAATAATAATTCCATTTATCTCCGCACTAAAGGATTTAAATATTTTTTAGGTTAAATAATTAGAAGTTAATAAGATTTTAGATTTTTGCGATTATTACACATTTTAGGAAACTATATTTAAGATGTATCTTAATGTTTGACTGAACTAAAATATAGTCTAAATTGATTATTATCAATATTATGTAGTGATTTTCTTTCTTTTATGTATTACATATAATAGAACGTTTCCTTTTCTTTCCTAAGTCTGCAAGGAAAGGAAAATGTAAAAAATATTTAAAATAAAATTATTTTTGAAATACATTATAATGGTTAATATTTTGATCATTCCATTGGCTTTACAAAGTTCTTAAAACTTTGTAAGGCGATGACAAAATGACAAATAAAGCCATTTAATTATTCCTGCTTTGCGCATTGAGTTAAGAGATTTCAGAAAACATTCCACTTTGTAAGACAAATGAATAAGTTCTCAATGTCAAACTGGAAATAAACTCAATATATAAATGGCATCTTTAAACATTGCTGAAATTTTATAATTTACAATTTTTATAACGAAATTATGCTAGAAAATTTAGTTTAGACTAGTGCTGTGGTCTTCTAATCTGGAAGTTGTTTATACAAAGTGTATATTTGTAATAAGCAAAAAATAATGTTTGTGTAATATTTCATATTCTAGTTAGTTATTTATAAAATATAAAGTTATATAATAATGTTTAATTATGTTTTTACATTTAGAATATAGCAAAAAGTGTTATGAAGACATCAATCTCCAGTACTTACATAAGATATTCAATTTTGACTTAGATTGTAAATTAAAAAATTGTGAAAACTGAAAACAGAGTATCTTAACACTAAGTTCCATTTGCCTACCCTGCTGTGTGCGTGATACACTGTGAAGCTACAAAAAAAAACATATTTATCCTATTTTTCTATTCTTGCAACAAGAATACAATAGCACAACTTAAGTGTTTTCAGAATAAAAAATTCTTACTTCACAAGACTGAGGTGCACTTTTTTAATTGAGAAACGGCTTCCCCTTTCTTTAATCACGTAACCGTTAAGGTCTCAGCTGCCTCAATGTTGCTACAAAAGAACCTGTTAACTTAGTTAAGCGATCTTCCTACTAAACTAAGCATAATCTGAAGCAGAGGTTACATAGTGCTAAGATTTACCCATTTTCATAATAATTAACTAGTATTTTTTTATAATATAAAATATTTTTTATTTAAACATTAATTCGCAAGAACCCCTTCCAGCTTTTTAATTTAATTTTATTTTATTTATTATAGTAGCAACAAGCGTCTCAAATTTAAAATTTGAAAACTTCAAGTTTTAAAATATTCAATTTTCTTTACAAAGTGTTAAGTTTTAATTAATTTTCAAGAAAATTTGTTAAAAATTTAATATAAAATACTACTTTACGTACCTATATAATAGATAAGGTTTACACATACTTATTTCACACGTATCTTGTAGATTACGATAACAAAGAGAATTATAGATCAACATTTTCCTTGTTTCATGGCGGAAGCTAACGCTGTAATATATTTAAATTAGTCAGAAGAACATTTTCATGCATACGTTCACTATAAATACATACATTATTATAATTCACATTTTGTTTGACTCTAAGCCCAAACACTATTATACAAATATTTATTTTATAATATTTCTAATCTAATTCTAATTTGAAATCAAAATAAATGTTGTACGAAAAGTATTAATTTGAGTAAACTAGTGTAATGGGCGAAATGCAGAGAGTAAATTATCATAGCACTAAGTTTTATATGCCACCCCCAATAAATGCAAAATCCATCCTGTAAGCTTTTTCTTAATTAAAAAAACATCTAGTGTAGTTCAGATTATTTCAATTAAGATTTTGTTAAAATAAAGGATTTTAACTTCTTAGATTTTGAATTTATTTAGAAAAAAAATCTAATACAAAATACCACATATTTAAAATAATTACCTATCTACATATAGAACTTAAAACGATAACCATAATCAGTGGTCAATACAAAATTAAATGATATCCAAATGCATCTTATATTACTTATACATATATAAATACATTTATAATAACAATATATTTATAATAACAACTAAATACATTTATAATAACAAAAAATATAACAATATAAAATTCAGTATTATATAGCTAAAGCATATACTCGTAAAATTCAAGGTCCAACAACTCTACCTGTCTACGCCGTAGCGCCGTAGCATTCGCGCGTAGACTGTGATACGCGATGGGCGTGCCGCGAGTTAGCTCAGCTCCGGAGCTCGAGCTCCGTAGACCGCACCTGTTGATCGTCGACGATTCTAGGGAAGCACGGGTTACAGGAGGTTAGTGAACTTGTTTCATTTATTATTTTTTGTAGAGAAATTGAGATTTTATAGGGGATAATTTTATTATAAAAATATTTTTCTTGAATAAAAGTGAAATATGATTTAGTTTATTTATTAAATATATTGATTATTTAATTACAGTAAAAATATAACAAATATTGTTTAGAATTTTTTTTAATAAAGGTACTATACTATTAATTGAATAAAATATTTCAATATTTGATTGAATAAATCGATTTCCATATAATTCGGTGGTGTCTCCAATGCATTGTATTTTTATTTGGTTTCATAAAATTTACAATAAGTTTATGCTTATGATAATATAGATTTTTTTAAATGTTATAAAATTAACAGATTATACCCATAATATTATACTCAACATAAAAAAGAATTGTATACAAAATATTCCATACGACATAGTAATAATTTCCCCAAATATATAATTGTGTTGCGGAATACGCAAATTTGTTTATTACTCGATTGTGGCCTGGATGGCACTCAATTAATTCTCGTAGTGCTTCGCTATTGGTCTTCTGTTGATGGTTATTTTAATTGTTCACTAAGTTTATGGAAACGTGTTTGTTATGTAAATGAAACTTCTATTAAACCAATATTTGTAAAGGAAAATGGTTATAATTATAAGTGATTGTGGGAATTTTCATTTAGAGAATAAAAACAATTATTTTAGAAATTATTACAGTTTTTTCAGTAAAAACCTATTAAAATATAAAGAAAAAATGTGAATTTAAAGGTTCATTTTAATATATTGTTCGTGTGGTTTATATGAACGTATTATTAAAGAGTAAGTTCATTTAGAACTGTGCACAGATGCTCGGAGTAATTAAATTTTAACAAATTTTAGTAAACTAGAACTTTCAGTTGTTTTTGCTATTTATTTAACGTAAAAGGATTAAATTTGAAGAGAATAATATATTAAAGATTGTTATACCTCAGGGTGCATTATTCTTTTATAATTGTATTATTGTTAGCAAACGTTACAGTTTTATATATGCTTGTTATATGGATTATCTACGTTCTTGCTAATAAGTTCCTTTAATAAAGTTTTCTTTGTATTATAAAAACGTCCCTCTAACCAGTCCGGTAAACAAAAATATTTCCTATACAAATATTTCCTCGAATAGAAAGTTGACTGTTGCCATGCGTATAAAGTTCAATGATTTCACTTATAAAGGCCATAATTGAACGTAGATTGTTGGATTCATGCTCAAAAGAAGATCCCAATTACCGTACCTTGTAACATTATTATATATTACGTTATGAAAGTTATTTTATTCATATTGTGCGATTCGATTGTAGCCCTCAAATTCATATTTTATACAATTTTTTTGTATGTTTGTTATTAGTGTTTAAAATGTAAAAAAAAATGTATTTAAAATGTAATGCATATTTTTCGTATATTAATCAAAAAATTACATACAAGCCGATAGGTACGTGAATGCACTAGATAGTTGTGGGATCGAATTGTGGTTGACAACTATGTGAATTACCATTCTGGTAAGAAAAAACGAAATAGGTAAAATACTAATAAAAATAAACTTTTTCATACCTTACACCTCATGTAGAACGTAGCAAGTAATCGTACAGTACGTACAATATTCGGTACACCTTTAAAGAATTCATACAATTAATATGAAATATTTTTTTTATATAAATAATTTCTTATAATTTATAAATAACAGATTTATTTACTGCCTGAGCCTAATTTGTAATATTTGGGGTAAAAAATAAACAAAAAATCATGATTCTTTGATGATAAAGTTACAGCATTATGCATTAAGCTTATACAATCATATCTGCATAGAACTTCACTTAGACACATCTCAGCACTGGTCAAGTAAATATTTATCGTAGTGTGAGTGCTTGAGTTAGTCTTGTTTATGTTACTGGATCGCTAATTTAGAGTATTTACTTTTGAAACATTTCCTGTGTGGTGCATTCACTTATTTACATAGTATTCAATTATGCAATCTGTACAAATGAATAACGGACAACGGAAACGGAAAGGAAATAGGTAGTTGTTTTTCGTTATTATTTGTGACCTTGTGGTAAGACACTCTTTAGAATTTTGATTTTATTTTTGATTTGATAGTCACTCATGTTGTAATGGAACATATAAACGCATTTTATCTATTCTTTTGTTAACCAAACCAAAAACCAAAAACTCTTGTCTTACTAAATAGTTAGGGTACGGACCAACAGTATTTTAGGGGAAATATTTATATATGTCATATTCCGAACACTACGTAGTGCATGATTTATCACTAGGATTTTTGTATTATTTATAAAATATGAATATCTATCTATAAGTGATACAGCTTCACGCTTTGTTCCACATATGACATGGTAGGCAGAGGGAGCCTAGCGTTAAGATCCGCTCCTCACTTTCCGCTGTATTTTGGAGCCTATGTGGCTTATACTCGTAGTAATGTGTGGCTTATATAACGTTATATAAGTGATAATTTTTTTAAAAGTGTGAGTGATCTCTAAATTCTTTTATAATATTCCGTAAATCTCAATATTAATTATAATCGTAGGTCTGCACTTTGTTTAGGTTGATGTAACAGAAAAAAATATAAGTAAAAAACACTACTTAATGATCGTTTGACATGCACTTCGGCCATTTGGATAATTACTATAGCTTTTTGTTACTTGAATTTTAATTAAATTGATATTTTTAAATAATGTATATATTTTATTTGTCAACAAAGCTTAAGTCAGATTACTTTTAAATAGATACTAATTAAATAATTACTTTTAAAAGTTGATTTAATAATAATTCCTAGATGGTGAACGTTAAAACATTTTCTTTTAGTCGGTTGATTTTTGCGATTATACTCATTTTAAATGAAACTGTCTAATTGGGTTAATAGCATATATTTAGAATTGTATAACAAAAGGCCATGTTTTTGAAATTGATATACGTTCGTCTGTTTGTTTACGCTAATCTCAGAAACAGCTCAACCGATTTAATTGCAGTTTTCACTATTGTATTTTGGCAAGCTCCAAAACATTTAATGTTTATTTTATTTCAATTAAGTGAGGTTTATAAATAAAAAAAGTTATATTATTTCAAAGAATGTTGTTTGACAAAATTGCTACAAATAACGGTTTAATTGAATTGGCTGAAAGTCTATTTTTGGTTTAGGTACAGATATTATTTTTGAAATGATATTATTACTACAAAAAAGTAATGCAGATTGGAAAATTAATAATTGTGATCCACGCCTAAACCTTTAAACATAAAAAAACCTAAATTATTACCTTTATTTATGTTTAAAATAATAAATGATTTTTAACATAATAATCTATATATATAAAAGGACTTGTCCTCACTGACTGAGGTAAGACGCACGCACAGCCGTAACCGCTGTGCGTAGAAACGTGGAATTTGGACAGATGTTTACTTTCGTAATCTGGACATCCACTAAGAAGGGATTTTGAAAAATTTTTACCCTAAAGGGGTGATATAGGGGTTCAAAGTTTGTATGGAAAAAAAATTAATTCGGCACCGATTATTATAAAATTTGAAATTTAGATTTTTAAAAGTATTTAATTGAACACGTGTTTCATCGTTTTCTAGAATTCTCCCCCTAAGGGTGCAAATAAGGGGTTGAAAGTTTGTATAGATTTTTTTTTAAATCGGCACCAATTTTTATAAAATTTGAAATTCAGACTCTTTAAAGTATTTAATTGAACACATGTTTCATGGTTTTCTAGAATTCTTCCCCTAAGGGTGCATATAAGGGGTTGAAACTTTGTATGGAAAAATCTTTAAAACGCCACCGATTATTATAAAATTTTTAATTCAGATTCTTAAAAGTATTTAATTAAACATGTGTTTCATGGTTTTCTAGAATTCACCCCCTAAGGGTGCAAATAAGGGGTTGAAAGTTTGTATGGAAAAAATCTTTAAATCGCCGCCGATTTTTATAAAATTTGAAATTTAGACTCTTAAAAATATTTCATTGAACACATGTTTCGTGGTTTATTAGAATTCACCCCCAATTACGCAAGCGAAGCTGCGCGCGTCCGCTAGTTAAATTATAAAATGAAAAGATCTTGAAATTTACTTGCAGATTAATATTTAATTAAATTATAGGAAAATTCTTTTTAGATATTAAGGCTCTCTAAATTGTTTTGTTATTCGAAAACACAGGCCGTAACTGAGTTATTCATTTATTGAACTTCAATAATTAACCGTTGTACAAATTTTTCGAGTAATAATAAACATGTTCATAATAATTTATTACTTAATAGTTTCTTGGTTGTTTCATTTAATATTTTCAATATTGACTTTTACTTTAATTGTTATTTTTATAATTTACATTTTTCTATTTAAAATTCGTCAGTCACTGATAGATAAAGCACATACGGAACTAAGGGGCATAGAACGCTGAAATTTAGCATGTACGTGTCTCTCTTTAGTAGAGAGAATTTCTCGTAATTCTCACAGGAACGGTAAAACGAGTTTTTTTTGTGGAAATGACAAGACAAAAAAGCGTATGAATCACTTGATGCCGAGTGATCCGCTCACGACCTTTGTAACATCAGAGTAGCTTCAGGTGTGTTGCCTTTAAGTTGAAGATGGAGGCGCTTTTTGGAAGAACCCATGGGGTATCCAAATGTGTAGCGATGGAGTGCCACGTACCCAGATAGTAAGGATGATATTTGACCTAGTGACGTCCTGCGCGGTTGGAACATTCCGTGGCAGGTGGAATTTTCCTCCTAAATGGAAAGCTTTTCTAAGCTGTCCATTTAGGATTTGTACGTTTCATATTTTAAGCAAACGAAGTTGCGAACGTCAACTAGTTGTCTGTAAAGTTGTTTGTAGTTTCTATCTAGGAATCTAACGCTGCACTATGTATAATCAGAGAGCTAACGAAGATATTTTAAATATAAATAATTCTAGAGCTAATTTCGAACTCATACCTATCCTATTTACAACTAAGCAAATATAAACTACAGCATCAAGTATATCATACTTCATAATTAAATTCGTGTAGATTTTAAAACAGAAATATCTACGGCATTATCTAGTTCAATACAAAAAGTATAATAAAATATTTTGTAGCTAAACTACACCTTTCCCCAAAGGAGTAGTCATCTTACAATCGATAGATTGTCCTTGATATTTTGCCTTCACTAAAATATTCTTATACTTAATAAATTATATTATTCTCCATAAATTAAAAAAAAATATTCAACACAAAAATATTTTTTCAATTAGAACCAATAGTTCCTGAGGTTAGCGCGTTCAATCAACAAACCCTTCCGTTGTATAATATTAGTATGGAGTATAGATTAGAATCCGTTCAGTCTCTTTCTATACAAAGGTACTATAATATTTTTCACATCTACCCCTGCCATACAAATTGACTTATAACTTTTTTCTCTCACAATAACTTATATATTTACACAAGGGCAATTACTTCTTCCGGAACAATATATACACGTACAAAGTCGTGTTTTCTACGAAATATATTATTGTTTTGCCAAAGCGTAGAGAGGTTTCTAAGAAAACGTCCAATAAAAAGCAATTGTTGAAAACAATCATGGGCTCTACTGGAGGCTGGGCGCTCTATGATTTTTCTCGTTTAATAGTCCTGCGAGTGTTTCCTTGAAACGTGTGAAATAGTTATCAGTATTTTTTGTACCGAAATATTATATTTGTTTTCTTGTTAATCAATATTATGTGACTAGCGTGACCTTAATATATATTTTTTTAGGCTTTTCGGAGAAATAATATACTAGAGAAATGCTACAGCATATAAAATATTAATGAAAAATATATCAGCAACATAGTTTTAGCTTCTCATATAATTCATGTGGAAAATCACTATATTTTATATCTTACTTTTCCCATTGCGCATTCTTTTTTTCTATACCATAGAAATTTAATAAATCTTAAATGTTCAAGTGTAATATTGTTAATATTCAATTATGTTGTTCATTGACATGTTATTTAGATTTCTTCATTAAAATTAAATCTAAGTAAATTAATTAGCATAAGTTTTATTTAAAAACTTTAACAGTATTGAAACTTTTTGAGACGTGTGGGAAAACTCACAACAACAATAAAATGTCAACTTTTTGACAAACATCATACTTTCCATAACAAACGGTTGGAAGGGTAAGATATAGCACTAGCTCACCTGCGCTCTTCTCTTTAACATATGATCAAAATTTTTGAATTTCATATATGCTCAATATTTTACTGGATAAAATGTCCTTTAATATAATAAATTGTTATATAATATTTAACAGGTTAGGTAACAGTTAGTAGGTTTGTTTCCCACTAAGGACACATTATGAATAAATTAACTGTACACTTCTGTTAACTTTCACACAATTTCTGTTAACTCTTTTATAGATCGACGAAATTGTTTATTTCATCATTTTAAATAATATCAGTATACTGCGGTAAGCCATACTGAAACGATATTACAAAAGATAATCTTATAATACCTACATATGGGTTTTTATCAAAATGGATGGATTAAACTTTGATCCTCCCACACGTTCTTGACCTTTTCTTAATAAGAAGACAATAGCGTCTAAAGAACTCTCCACAGAGCGGACGCTGAAAGCTTTTCAAAGATAAACTTAGATAAACTGTATTTGTAAAAAAAAATCCAAACTTATAAATCTTAAGGGATATCGTAATTTAAATTTGAAATAATCTTTAAATCCGTTACGATAGATGTATTTAAGTATAGGTAGGAACCAAACGTGTATAAAATATATGGTCAATAGTATTTACAAAATAAACATCAGTACTTCGTCAGTTTTATAGTTAAAGCCCTTTTTTAAGTAAGGAAATCCACCATCCATCCAAAGTTGCTGGAGTTTCGAAAGAATAGGAGAATATTATTATATTATAATCTCCATCTATTTATGTAAATAAGCCCCGATTTTTAATTATCTCTCAAAAAAAGCTTTTAACGAGATACTTTATTAATCCCTTTATTTGACGACAGGACTTAATTAGGACATACATAGCAATCCGTGT
This sequence comes from Heliconius melpomene rosina, assembly GCF_056956725.1. Classification (NCBI taxonomy): domain Eukaryota; kingdom Metazoa; phylum Arthropoda; class Insecta; order Lepidoptera; family Nymphalidae; genus Heliconius; species Heliconius melpomene. Next base: position 13,520,780 of record NC_140401.1, read on the forward strand.
CTATATAATGAAACGTTTTGCACCAATTGCGTTAAATCTCGCCACCCGAATTAACTCCTTCGAGCTTTATCCTACTTAACAGTGTTACAGTTTTTCAGGGAATTTGAAATAATTTTTCATGGAAAAATATATGTAAATATTTTTTTTAAACAGAAACAGAAGATGTAGTGTTTATTTCTATAAATAAAGTATTAGAAAGAAGAAAAGAAAATATTAATAAATAATAATTCATTTCTCCGAGTGGGAATCGAAACCTTGCGATGGTTGTCCATCGCAGTTACATTTACACGCTTGTGTCACTGCACTACGACGGCTCCAATATATAAGATTCTCAATATTAAATTAAAATAGAAAACTTTTCAATCCGCTTTAATTAAATTTACTAACTCCATTCCGAAATAGCAGTTTTTCAGCTATAATACACAAGCTACGAGTACATGTGCAAAAGTCCATCTTTCAACATAAAATTTTAAATATCCAGGCTCAAGGGATGAAAGTTTCGACAACTCTGTTACAAAGTTTTAGCTGCAATAGACTGGACTTCAAAAAGCATTAGGAGGAAATGGAATTTTTAAGGGATTTTTTATAAATAAAAAAATAATGAAATAGAAACAGGATGAGTTTTTGGAAAGTAACTTAATGGAGGAATAATTAGATTACTTTTATAACAATTTCAAAACTCATAGGTTCGGGTTGGGTGTAAGCAGCGCAGTTTGGCAGCCTATTTGCGTCTAAACATAGATGCGAGAGCGATCGATTTAATTTGATTTGCGGAATAAAAAAGACGTTATTGAGTTTTGCCATTAACGGAAACGGAATGTTTTAACACTAGGTGCACTCTGCCTATCCTGCTAGATAAAGAGTAAAACTAAAAGAAATATCGTTATATGTCGTGATGTGAGTGTTTTTGGAAATATAATAATGTTTCCAATAACACTCACATCACGACATATGCAAATTATTTAAATAAAAAAAGAAGTGATTTATCACTAGCTATCATTCTAGCTTACTAAAATGAAAAATAAAAAAAACAATATAAAGCCTTACGTAGCTTGCCCTATGTGTAGGAAAATTACATATTTATGTAGTACATCGATCTGTTCTGAACTGATTATTCGCGGTCAAGGTCGTCGACAGTTGATTACTGTACCAAACGCCAAATACCTAACCACTATGCTATAGAAATTGTAATTATTGCTTTACTGCTATATTTAGTTCATTTTTAAATATTAGTTGTGTCATAATAATAGTTATAAAAGGATAAAGTCTCTAGTAAATAAAGTGTAGCCGTAAAGCAGTGGACATAGTGTTTTAATACTAAGTTTTATAAAATAAATAAGAAAAGAAAACCTTTTAAAAGCTTTTGTATTAAAAAAACATAGTTTATAAACTTTAATCATATGTTCATATAAACGTATGGTGAAATAAGCATAGCAAGATAGTGTTCTTCCCACGGAAATGAACTTCCTTTGCTGATGCCCTTCATGGAATCACGTTTATTGTTATTCAGTATTTGTGGCGGGTACACGTATTTCATATATAAATATTGTATTTAAAATATAGTGTAAATAAGTGAGCTATCAATAGAAACGGTAAGTTATAATTTATTAAATAACAGATTTTTGGCTAAAATCCGTCCAAATTTCAGCGGGGGCTCACCAGGGCTCGGCTCTCTTAGTCCGTTCTTGTTCTTGTTAAGACACTTCCGTTCCGCGTTTTCCGATGAACTCTGAAAGCATTCCGTGTTGAGTGGTGGACCTCAACGGAGCATTAAATATTTAATTTCCTTAAATGAACTCATAATCTGTTGCGTTTACAGTCGCACGAATGTGCCACTGCTCCACGGCTGACCTCGATATCGAATCGAATTTGCTTTAGTACATAATATAATAAATAGAAACAAAAAATAAACCTATGCTTTCATAACTAATAATTTTGTTAAACTACTATAAAGCCACATTATAGACTATGCTACCTGTGCTTTGTTACTTCTCGTCTGTTAATTTATCAGCATGAACTAAAATGAGATGAAAAATGGATGTTATACAATAATAAATAGCCGGCATAAATTATTACAGTATTTTATGTTATGGTTGATAGAATAAATTTAAAGTAAATATTGTGCTATAAATATGGGTTTATAAAAAAAATTAAGCCAATGATAAAACAAATAGTTACTTTAGTAAAGCAAATAAATGATAAAGTAAAATACAGATTATATTTTCAAGAGAATCGATCTTTGGGGGCCGGGACTCGGGGCGTAGTAGGACAGCGTGTTGATTCCAGCCCCACTGTGGTAACAATTCGCGACATTCAGTTCTGCCACTCAACACGCAATGTCTGGAAAATGGGGGAATATGGTGTCTCAGCACTAGGTTCCCTCTGCCTACCCTGCTATGCGAGATATAGCTATAAAATAACAATCAATTCGACCCAGTTATCCGTGTCACATAAAAACAAGTTATATTACAAACTCAAGTTACTAAATTATATTACATTTAAAGGGCTAATAAAATATGATGTATTAAAATTTAATATTCCTTTATATTGGCGAAATTATATTACCTTGATATACTTTGTAATAAACAATAATAAAATATAATAAGTTTTATGTACGTACATGTTTATGTACTCGTATGTTTCTTAGATAATTTTTATGCTGGAAGTTGTGAATTCTATTTCCATATGAAATAAGTTATAAAATGAAAAATTTTGATGTTATCGTTGATGTTGACAATAAAAAAATAAAATGTATTAATTGTATTTTTTTACTCTGTACTTTCAATCATGTCTTGAATTTAGTACCTATTGTATTTTTTATTATTATATAATAATCCCAGGTTCTTTCATCATTTTGTTATTCTATGTCTTTAAAACGAGGTCACAAATATTAGTTATTTTAAAATGCTGAGTTTATTAACTTTTAAAAATCTACCATACCTAATCAGTAGTAAAAATTAAATCAGTAAGTAATTAAATTAGCTCTAAGAATCGCAATTCTTTAAGTCCATTTAAAGCTATAATAAACATAGAGTATATATTATGTACATATTATAGTACTTTCGTATAGTGATGTACACACTGTTCGGAGCAGTCCAATAACCGCTTAAGGTATTTTCACAAAAATCCATAATCCATCAAGTCTGACGCCATCATCACTGCTCACTCGAGCGACTGAGCGATTTAATAATAGGTGTTCACGTAATATTCCATAAATTATATTTTTTTTTTACTCTTCATGCAATAAACAATGAATATTAAAAAAATAGAAGTATTATATCACCAATATCAGTAGATTATAATGATACATCTCAAAAATGAAATGATATGATAATATCTCAAAAATGTCACTAAAAAAATTACCAATATTTTATAAATCTTAGCTGATTTACAATTTCTTTCATATTAACAATGTTACGTAATTTCCCACAATGCAGAGTGTAGAGGGAACCTGAGTTCCTAGTGTTAAGACAATCCGCTCCCTAATAAGACACTTCTGTCACTAAAATATTGCTAATACTAACATATTACATATTTTTTAGACATTCAATAAATAAAACATTCTTAGATTAGTAGTTATTTAACCAAAAGAAAGGTACTGCTTACTTATTATTATAAAACTAGTAGAATCTAAAAAAATAAGCATTTTTAGAAGGAGGATTTAATTTTTTTATGATTCCGTTCAGGTATAATCTAATTAATCTATACGTACAGATTTTTCCCGCAGTACTAAAAGGCTTCGAAATCAAAATCCGCCGAACGGATGACATATCGATTTAGATTGAAATTCTTACTTTCCTAGCCTGACCAGCTCGTGGAATAGTAAACAACTCGCTTAGAATTCACATCGAGTCGCTAACTCAGATAAGAAATTAATCGGCCTCGATTTAAACTTCGGTATTCTCGTAAGACGAAAGCTACAGACTTTGTATCTATCATCTTATATTGTGTTGTGATAATACAAAATGATAACAAATGTGTTGTTTGTTTGCTGAAAGTTGAATATTAAAAATAATAAATAGATTGTAGGTTCGGTTGTCATAAGGGGGAATGATTGTATTTAAATAATTTTAATTCACTCACTTTTCTAGAACAAAGTGGTGTTGAGTTCAGGGAAGCAGAGAACGATATGTCTTAGCAATAAGTTCTGTCTACCTTGAATGAATCTGAATCCATTCTTTAAAAAAAAGCTTCACGCTGTATCCCGCACACAGCAGGGTAGGCAAAGGGAGTTTAGTGTTAAACACTTCGTTGTCTGTTTTTACATTTTTTACAAATTTGTATAAAATCATGTATAAAACAAAATTTATTAATATAAAAAAATAAGCAAATTATCCGTTATCACCCTCGTAGGCGTGTCTAGAGTGAGGTATTCCCCTAGAACTACTATAATAAAATATAATACTTTTTACGTCTACGATGCCTATTACTTTTTTATATTGCTTTAGTTTCAATTTCAATATGTTCCCAAAGTACTTGTAAGTTAAATATGTAAATATACTTCAGCAACATGTATATATAACATATAACATGTATATGTATAATAAGATATTTTATTTTAACATTTTCTTTGTGACATTCATAGGGCGCAATGACGTTATAATTCTCCGGTCTTTTTGTACAAAGTGCGGCGTTGAGTTACGAGATTCAACAGTACTCGGCGCCATGATATGTGTTATATTTTAAAGGACAAACGTGTAAAGATGACAATAAATATATTTATTACCGTTCTAAATATTAAACGAAGTACAAATATGATGAAAGAAATAAATAAATACAAGTTCAAATAATTTAATATTTTTTTCTCAGAAATGCTAAACTGAGTGAGGCAGACGGACGCGCGTGGGCGTGTCTAGCGTGCGGTGGTTACGCCAATATGATACAATGCTTGTTTACTTTATTACGTTTATAGTATTGTAGTAAATTGTTTTATAGTAATTTACACGTTGAGTTTTATACTTAGAGAGAAAGTCGTGGGTTTCATTGAATATAATCAAAGTTAAATAAATAGCTTTACGCTTTATGCCTCATATAGGGAACGTAGCCTTAAGCTCCGTCCACGCATCGTCTAATTTTCGAGTGTCCAATAAAGTGAAGAAATTTAAATAATTTAATTTAAACAGACGCTGTGTCACTGCGCCACTGTTTGATCATATTTCTTAACATAACTGAATATGTTTAAAAATTAAAACTTACTCTATATCAATAAAATCGCTATTAACGACTAATAAGCTTTAGTAAAGTAATAATGGAAAATTAAATACAAGAGGAAATACCTGTTTGCGAGGTGGATAATTAAATTTTCAATTAATAACATATTAACGATGTTTGTCGGTTGAATTCTATATGTTGAAAAACTCTTTGAGTTCGTTTTCTCGTATGTTTAACCGATTTCTGAAAAAGGAGGACGTTATCAATTCGACTGTATTTTCTTTATGTTTGTTACTTCAGAACTTTTTACTGGGTGAACTAATTTTGATGATTCATTTTTTATATGAAAGCTGGTAGTTCCCGTGTAGTTATTTTAATTTGATCGAGTTCGAGCTTTACATAATACAACCACTACCTGAGAAGCATCACTTAAAATTGTAAAATATAATATTTTTTAACACAAAACAAAACTAATTTCAAATAGAAAACTAACAAGGAAAAAATGAATTTACTTTGCATAAAGTAATGCTAATAAGTTTTTATAATTTTGAAGTCGGTGCCAAGTGAAATAAACAGGGTTAGTAATTTGATATAGTAGTAAGGTTGTCACCAGGTTGACACCGTCTTCAAAATTATAAAAAACTTACTTAATGAGTTTTGTTTGACAAAATAAAAATACGTTTTACTTTATGTAAAGTAAATTTATTTTTTTAATTTTTAGTTTAGTGTTTGAAGTTGTTTTTTTTGTTAAACAATATTTTATATATTTTATTTTATTAAATTTATTATTCACACCTTGCCTTGCCTTTAAGATGCCTGGAAGAGATCGCTGTTTTAGCGATAAGGCCGCCTCTTGTACATTTCTTTCGGATCTTGATTCCTTTTTTTTGTTATATTTTTGGGTGTATAATAAAGCATATTATTATTATTATTATATAGTATAGGGCAGACTAATAATGTTATTTTCATTTCATTTTCATAACAGTTTCACTTTTTATAAAACTTTTAATAAATATTTTATAACAGTTTCATAACGGCACCCAATGGTAATTTTTTTTATTTATTCTTATACCGGAATACATCGTAAAAATATGTAAATTTCGAGGTTCAGGCGGACACGTTTCAATTGCGCTAACGATGGGATGAATTACGGATTTTATTGAAAATAACAATATGTACTTCATATTTGTTTGATTATGAAATACATATTGTTATTTCTTATTATTATTATAAATCGTATATAATTGTTTTATTCGACTGAATCAATACTTATATTATAAAATTCAAAATTTTGTTTGATTGAAAGCGCAAATCTGAAAATACTGATTCGAATTTTAAAAAAAGATGGATACTTCGTTTATCGAGGTAGGCTATATTCATCACGTCAATCGTTTCAATGGAACCCATTGTACTTGTAATCAAAGTAACTTTTGTATCACACACAACTCTTGAGTTATAATTATCTTTTACCACGCGGGCGAAGCCGCAGATAAAACGTAATATTTTAATTATTATATCGTTCGATTAAGATACGCAATATTCAGTACATAATATTATAGAAAATACAATTTTGTGTTAACTTTGCATTTTATCAGATATAAAGAAATGTATAGATAAAGAAAAGAAATTGGATATCCTCCCATAGGGATATGTGACCTTGGGATAAAGTGAACGCAATGACCCTGTTCCAAGATCGTCCTAGATTCATTTTATTACGTTATATTCGCCTTAATTTCATTGGTTACTTTGCAAATTAACTTTGAATTAGTTTCTTTAGAAGTCTAATAAAGAAATATCGTTCAAATAAACTTTTACTATAACGTTAGATACGAGAAGACGAGCTAATATGTACTTACTGAATACTGATAGTATATTAATCTTGCGTACTATGATCTAAGTCAGAGAGTGCCTATTGCATATTTGAAATGTCTATATGCGTTGTTATTTCAATATAAGCATCATATTCCACCTAAAATACTAATGCAAATAAAACGAGTGTCGGTTCGATTTTCACTCGGAGTAATGAATTGCTCTGTTTGCTTATCCTACTGTATGTGGAATAAAGAGTGAAGCTGAAACAAAATATTTCCTCATCACGATCGAATACACAATGTCTCCAAAAAGGCAAAATTTCAAGACAGTGTTTATAACACGTCGGTCTCTATAAAAATAGTATTATAATACTATTTTTATGCGTGGCGCAAGGGTACGACTTTAAACGTGACTGTCGTAGGTTCGACTCCCACTTGGGGGAATGAAGTGTTCAATATTTTAATTTCGTCCCTCTGGTAAAGATTCTAAACGTGGCGTTAAGTTCCGCCACTCAACACGCAATGCTTCAAGAATACGGCGGAAAATATGGAACGGACAACCGAATTGGGAACGAAGTGTCTTAAAACTGAAGGTAAAAAATATTTTATTACCCCATCCTGGAAGAGAGACGAAGTGTGTCGTGGAAACCGAGGAAAAAGATAATTTTTTTAGGTCAAGATCGTATTATAATTGTTTTTTAGTATAAAAAAAAATTAAAAAATCTAAAAGTAATATTACGAGAAGCAGTTATCCTTAAGCACTTAACAGGAAGCATTCCAATAATTCATAATACAAAATGACCTTCTAAGTTTTTTATATGGATCTCTAAGTAGTCCAAGGTCAGTGCGCGGGACCCGATGTGACCTAATCCTTGTTCAAGATGCTTTCTGACGTCACGCTGTACGCATGCGCAGCTTTAAGCTCTCCCCAGCGAACTTAATATGCCTGGAAAGCTTAAAGGATTACAAAACCTTAAGTTGTAACTAATAATACGTTCTAGCAAAATTTACAAGGTTTCTTAGTGTAGTGTTAATATACTTACAGTAAGTTATATATTATTAGTATCGTCGCCAATATACATTGGCCAATATAATATGTCTATTGAATTTAACGCAGGTTTAATTCAACTAGGTTTGTTAACTTAGTTCTACATGCATAGATCATCTTAAAGTATACCCACTTGTTAAATATTTCCTTTAAAAAAAAGATTTAATTATTCCGTCTAATAAAAGATTTCAACGCACAAACCTATGTTCCAAGACTAAGTAAAGTTAAATTCTCTTGTTAAAACTTGTTTAAAGTTAGACTATACATCAAATAGAAGTTCTATTTGTGGAATAATTGAGAATCAAAGGAGACTGTTCTATATATGGAGGAGGCCAAGGTTGTTATGTAGGTGCAGTCTCTCGTTGCAGTGCGTGGGCGACAGGTGACCTGTATTTATTGTCATCAGATGTGGACGTCATACGCATACACAGGCGTACATTTTATTTACATACACACATACATACATATGTATAATGAACTAGTTAATATAATTTGCCCTTAATGCATGTGAAGCTTTCCTATACTAAAAGAAGATTTCTCAAAATCAATACGAATTCGGAATGATTTGGTATATTCTTCCCTAAAAATAGCTGATAATCATTATAAAATGTAATGTTTTCGATTAAAAAACTCGCTCAAATTGATCATTCAGTCGGGAAATTTGCACATATGTAGATACATATACCAATGTATAACAACACCCTTTGTTGGCGTCGGGGGCTAAAAATAAGTATACAGTTATTTGCAGATCAGTAGATTTTAAAGTATATTAAATAAGCGAAAGAATAAAAGGCGGTATAACTAAGGGAGTTACAGTAAATATTTTTCTGCGTGTGCTTTTTCTAAAATATCATTTACAGTGATTTAAAATGAGTGTTATTTCAAAAATATTATTGACTAAAATTATCCTATAATTAGTAAAAATCGTTTATTTATAAACACAATAAACAATAATTTTAATCTTAATTAATTTAATCTTCTTTAATTTAATCTCTTTTTAATCAAAAGGATACGGCAAACGGATAATGCCAACTAGTGCACGGTTATCTAGAAAATCAGAAAGTTACCAGTTCAAAGAGTCCCCCAGAACACTCCGCAGTATAAATGCAGTTGAGAACGCATAGCGAGGAGACGCAAAGCCAAAGGCTCTACATTGTATTATCAAATGGTTTCATCTGTTACTGGGGTATCAGAGATTTGAATAATATCCTATATGGGGCCGAGCTTGGGTCCTATACAGGCCCAATCGCAGTTTAGGTTTGAAGTACTGTCTTAAAGTGTGAAATACAGATGATCGTAATACTGGCAGTTCTCGAAATGTGAAAGCCCAAATTGGAAGACTGGTAGTGGTGGTTCTGGGGATTGAATTGAACCAAGTTATTTTCACCCCATAAAGAAATGTTCCCAACATATACCTGAACCGCCATGGTCGGCAAACCTCTAAATAGCTTCACACTGTATCCCGTATATGAGTATAATAGCATGCTAGGTAGCAGCGGAACTCTGTTGAGTTCACACACCGGAGTGAGGAAATGAAAATAACCCATTCTGCCAACTGGGAATCGAACTCAGAACCATCGCTTTTACAGGGAGACACTGTGCCGCCGCACTACGAAGGTTCACTTCACTAAAGCTTGTTCTCTTTATCTGGGATATCAATACAAAAGTAGCTCAAGTTCATTGCGCAAGGACCGGTCGTAGCTCACTTCCGGGTCAAGTTCATCTGTCTCTGGTCACCAGACGGCGCATGCGTTGTAGGAAAATGAATGGATTTTTATTGAACTGCCGTTTTTCAATATTTTTTGTCATTATTATCTATATTACTTTAAAAAATAATTTCAGAATTTCAAATAATAATAAATTAGGACACTAATATAATTTTCTTTTGAATGAGCAAAAAAGAAAGCCAGTAAAGGTAGTACTCGGTACTTGTATAGTAAGCAGTATTTTATTTATGACCTCGTTTTGCAGGTTGGGTGGAGCTTAGCAGAACTAATGACGACTTCAAGTTACATTTATCAATATCAATGTATTTAAAACAAACAATTGAATGATTAAAAAAACGTACATAATTTTTAATATACCAAAAAATATATATAAAGGTAAAAAAATAGATATTTTTGCAATATATATACCAATATAAGTATATACATTATTATACGCATCATTAATGACATTGTCATGACAATCTAGATCGGTAGACGAAAGTCAAGGGCAATGCGCGAGACCTGATCGTGACCCACTTCCGGGTCAAGAGCAGGCAGGCAGGTGACGTCAGGCGCCTGCGTCCTACGCTGTGCCCGGATCGTAGAGCTCTTTGTCATAAAATATAATGTTTAAAGATTTTTATTTTCCCAAAATTACAATACAGTCACTCAAATGAGTACATTAACTACAGTTTACTAATTATGAAAAATTATTAAAGAAATATTAGAGAAAAATATGAAAATTGAATAATTAATTAAGTATAGAAAGAGGTTATGGAGATAGAGGAGTGATTTATCATCATATTCTATAATTATTTGAATTAATAAAAATTACAGGACCCGTTGACGCGTATGGTACAAATTGCCATTAAATTAAGCCTATCTAGAGCCATATTAGAACAATGTTCTAACTAATGGTTAATTGTACATTTCAACTTTTAGCTATATTTCTAGTCACGAAATGAAAATATATAATGACTGCTAAAATACACATATTAATATCAAAATGCTTAAAATATTTTAACATACTTACCCCTTATCTTAATTAAAAGGAAGTCCAGTTATAAATGATAACAGCCGCACCCATAAAGGATGCTGAATGCGAACATTTAGCAAAACATTTGATAAGTAGTCCAAGGTCAGTGCGCGGGACCATATCGTGCCCTACTTCCGGGTCAAGAACAAGTAGACAGTGACGTCAAAGGCATGCGCACGATGCACTCAATGGAAATTTACGATTTGTCTTATGAATGAATTAACTGTTATAAGTATAAATATTGTAATTTAAAAATATATATTGAAATTTAGTAAAAAATGTAGAAATTTTGTTAATATACACATAATGAAAAATATTATCACAAATTTCATTTACAACGATGTGTTAATATGTATGTATTTTTGTATGATCTTCACCTAACTACAAGTATTTTGAGTTTCATAAAAATAAATTAATGGTCATACAAATTAACAAGTACTTGAGCCTAATATCGCCTCATTGGGAGTTATTTTTAAATTATATTACTTGAAGGGAAAGGAAATTATATTACCTTTAAATATATTACCCATCATATATACAAATACAAAAAATAGTTGAACATATAAAAAACTAAGAAATAGTGGACTATTCTTTTTATGAGATCAACACATTTTCATCTCTCATTGTAGAAATGACTCCTAAAATTAAATGGTTATTCTCTACGGTAAATCTACCTTAAGAAAAACGGTCATATATTCGATATTTTTTGCCTTATAAAAAAAATATAGAAGACATTTGTCCAATATTTAAACTAACGGCACTATTTTAGATATTTCACTCAATTTACTAAAAGCATTTTAGATAACCTTAGCGTGTTCAGGCTGTTGAGTTAGAATAGTCGCCATTTTATGATTCATTTACAAAATACCGAGACAGGAATGTTCGTGCAAAGTTTTAGATGTTAATATTCTTATAATAATGTATGTAATAGAAATAACTTAAATATTTATGACTTTTTTATTTCATATTCGTTTAAAATAATCACGCAACTTTGCCGCACTATTGTTTAGTATTTATTTTGTAATTATTCTTAATTATTTTTTTTTTAGAAAAATGGTTTATTTATTAAATTTCAGATTTTTAAAGCAGATATAATACAATACTTAGAACAAAATAAGGTACTTAAAACATATTTTAAATAATATTGTTCGTTATAATTAATTTATATGTAGAAAAACAAATTATTTACACTTTCCTCTTACTTAATATTCTCTTAATAACATAAATTATACAGACCTTGAGGTGAGTTTTGATATACGAAATAAAAAATATTCTTTGTACACTTTTTACAGCCTTTCCCTTTAGGCATCATGGATCATTTAATCTTGATGATAAAAGGGAACTTTCTGTAAACGAAATGAATTTATTTACGGTTACCTTCTAGTATTTCTTTAAAATAAAAGTTGTTCATAATAAACGCCATCGCAGCGTCGTGTAACAGTGTTTGATTATAAACGTGATAGATATGAGTGCCATCCACTATTGGGGTAATAAATTATGTTCATTTTTACGCTTTGGTAACTTAAAAATGCGGCGTAGATTTCCACAACTCTACTCAACTCTACTCCTACTCTCATCTATGGATGCCAGACGTGGTCCCTGACGGAAGCAAACGCAAAAAAGATCTCAGTATGTCAAAGGGCTATGGAGAGGAGCTTACTGAAAATAAGACTAAAGGATAAAATAAGAAACGAAGAAGTAAGAAGATGAACGAAAGTGAAAGACGCTATAGATCATGTGAGACAAATGAAGTGGTGGACATTTGGCGAGATACAGAGACGGACGTTGGACGCGGGTCGTGACCGAGTGGTCGCGTCGGGCGCCCCGTCAAGCGCTGGTCGGACGATATCCGCGCTGTTGCTGGATCTAAGTGGCTCTCACTGGCACAAAACAGGAAAAAATCTCAAGAACTGGAGGAGGCCTTCACCCGCACGGGGGTTCCTACATAAGACTTAACATAATTACTAACACTTTTAACTTTTAATTACTACCTATAATTACTAACATTCTTTACTTTATATTAACGCATAAATTAACTACTTGTAGGAAATAGGAACAAATAAAGGCTTTTTATTTTATTTTATTTTATAAGTGCAACTCTAAGTGCAAGTCTTGAATTTGACCAGAAAGTCGAGAACGGAATGTCTTGACTCTGGGCTTTCTCTGCCTACCTTGCTACTTAGAATGAAATGTTAGGCTGAAAAGAAATAACACAATCATGTCGCATTTTATAAGTGCTTGATTATATGTAAGTATGATCGTTATGGATTGAATTCTTAATGCAAAGAAATTTTTACTTGTTATGAGTATAAATATAAAAAATAATTTAAAATAAGTGTATCTTCCATTAACTGTAATAATACTTCTTTTACGATGGTACTCCATCTTAGAAGATTATAATATAAGAAGCTAAACAGGAAAACAGCTTTAATACAAAAAAAATCTTGTGTAAATAACAGCTTCCTGCTTTTTCCTTTTTAATATATTTGGGCACATTGTTAAGAGTTTTTATTAAAAAGCCCACCGTAACAATACTTACGAGATTTCTTGCCTTCACGGTAACAATTTGTATTCATTTGACTTATTGAAGCCAAATGCTTGATTTATCTGACAATGGTATCATCGAAAATCAGAATAATAACAGAGAAAATGAGAATAACTTGGCTGGTATATTTTATTAAATATATCTTTTATATGTTCCTAATTTTCCGGATAATTATATGTTTTTTATATATATCAACGGTCGCCTTCACTGTCTGAGCTCATTTCTCTGTCTAACTTAATTCGACAATCTATCTAGATTTCTAGATACCGGATTTCTAGATAGATTTACTAAGCGGTCCTGAGAACATTCCTATTGATTGTATAGGAATGTAAGCTGGATTACTCTCTATATTGCGACAGATAGAAGTTGCAGGATCGCGATGGGTAATGGCTTGTACAAATTACCTGTTTTCCAATGAATTCTAGTAATTTAAAACATATATCTATGTTGCGATAAAAAAGCTTTTTAGGCTTTAATATACCTTCATAGTTTTTTTTGTATATAAATAGACATATTTTTTTCATGTTATTAAAGATAATGTATGCCTTTAATGTCTTTTAATAATTAAAATTAAAATTTTATTACCTTAAAAACTGAAAACAGGATATGATAGGATTGCATGGATCACCTTTCAGTTCTATCATAAGCAAGAGAATTGAACAGAGTAAATCAAGACTAGTCCAACGAGCACAAACTCTAGGATTTAGTTTCTCCCCTTGTTCCTCCGTCATCAGGCTCGCTCGATAATACCATATTATTGAAGGCTTTATATTAAAGTGCCTCAAATTGTTACTGACTACCCTCCTTACATTACTAGTATGTATTTATAAATGATTACCTATTTTTTGGATATTAATTTTATTAAAAAACGAGTAAATATTTTATTCACGAAAGACTTGGCCTTGGTTGAAATACCAGTCCGTATATAACAAATTCAATAATTTCCCTTACATTATAATTACACATTTACATTACAACTACGTTGGAATAACTCGTTGTGAATAAAGAGTTATTTTTTATGTAAAATCAGCAGACGAAAGATAATATTGTTCTTGCGGAAATGTCGTTACGACTTAGAAAAGGTACCGAGTAAATTATGATGCTCCGTCAAATGTAATTTCGCTTAAGAGGCACATTATTTTTCTTTCATTTTTAGTAAAAACACCAGGATTATGGGAGCGTTTGGATTAAAATGAATGGCTATCTAGATAAGATGTTTACAGTAAAAATTAATAATTTCATATCTTAAATTGGCTTTCTAATCTTAGATGGGAGACACAGGTTCGATGCTTAGCGATTAGATAATTGACGATATGAAACCTTATAGTAATCTTGGACTGGAATACAAATTAGTATGCTATTCTGCTTAGCTAATAATAGATAATTATAAAATAAAGAATACACATTAAAAACGAATACAAATAAGAGCAAGAGCATAAATAATAATAATATTTTTTCAAATGTGTACAATTTGAACCTATTACTATAATTTTCAGCCAGACACGTCACTATATCACCCGTCACAGTGACGTTTATATTATAATTCCTTAAAATAACTTTACAACATGAATTTCTCACGGGATTCATGATATTTGAGCGCCGGTCACTTTGCCTCGTTTCATTTTCTCAGGAGAACAAGTTTATTCAAATATTTAGTTTGTTTAAAATATATTTACATACTTTAAAATTAGAAGTTGTAGGTAATGATTATATTGATATCATTAATCACCATTTTCGTTGATTACAGAAATATAATCACAGTCTATTTAAAGTAATAAAAAAAAATAAGGCGGCCGTACTGCAGCGACAAAGCGTCTGATTTTAAACTCTACGTTCGTGGGTTCAATTTTCTCTAGGGGGAATAAATTGCGCCGTTGCGCCACGACGGTTCCCTAATTCCTAATAAAGATCCTTTTAATATCACTCATATTTTAAAAATACGACTTCTTTTCAATCAATATTTCATCCTAGTTTGACATGAAAGTATAGTTGGCAAAAAAAGGGTTAAACGTATAACGTTTATCGAGAGCTTGACTTTTATTCACTTCTTTGCCATACGAGAGTCCATACTGGTCCGACAGAAATTTACTGTGAAATTCTGTTTTATTCCGTTTTAGATGATGTCAACATTGCTTTCATTTTTTCCAGCTCCAGTTAATAAAGGTTAGTAAGAACGATGAAATATTTTCTATTTTAATTATATTTTTTTTTACAATGAATATATCTTCATATAAAATATATCTATATTTTCTAAAGGAAATTATGGAAGTTTACGAATATTCATATCGTAATAAAAATCAGTTTAATCAGTTTTTTTTAACTCGACTATTCCATTCTCATACAGAGGAATAACATTATAATGTTATTAATGAATACTATATTATATTCTAATTATTTTACTTTCTCACGCTGGTAAGTTAAAACGCGTCTTAAAGCTTCGTCACTAAACTTAAAATGCCTCAAATTCCGCCGGAAATTCGAGAACAAGGCATAAAAAAAAAACTTTTGGGGTATTGCGCCGGTTATATCCGGTTATACTTTGACCGTGACACGTAACTGGGGCGCACCGCCGCGGCATGTCGAACGATGAACACAGGAATTTAATAAATACTGACTGCAATTGCAAATATTCCATGGATTTTTTAATTTTTTATATGTACATATCGTTATCATTTAATGGCGGCATTATCTCTGGCGGAGTAGCCAGAAAGAACGGAGAGCCAAACGCTACAATCCCTGCATATCTCTTTCGCCTCATCCACTGTCATCAACCTCCTAATACATGAGACCTTCTTAAAGTATCTTGAAAAAAGAACTTAATTGTATTAACTTCATATAAATATATTTTGAATTTGCAATTAAATAGTTCTGAATATATTTTATCTATGTTACGAAGTAATCTCCATAATTAAAAATGAAAAAAAAATACAAAACAATTAAAAACGTAAAACGTTACTCCATTATCTCTAAGCCGTTTTAAATAAAAAACAATGTAACTGATCTAATTTGATTAATTACGAATATCTCTGGTTAACGAGGCGACCCTGACCGGAGACACGGTCAGAATAACCGGGTCGCCCCGGGATCTTGACCTGACAAGAATATCTTATATGATGTTGCCCGTCTTACTATATCACTGCAGCTAACAATACAATATTATACGCGAACGAGTGAGTTACTAATAATAATATTTGTAACTAATAACTCTGCCTATTTATACAAAATATTTCGATTTTAATAATAAAAATATTTTAATTTAATAAAATATAATTAATTAAATTAAAATTAAAGATAATATATTAAAATTCCTATTAAATTATTGCTACCCTTTGTTTCGAAATATTGAAGTTACTTAAATTTTGTATGAATATTACTAAATACTTTACTCAACTCAAATTGGAAAAGCTTCATCAATAAAGCGATGTAATGAAATTTTCGTCGTTTCCTGTAAATGGCGGTTCAATAAGAACCATTTAAGTTGTTAACTCGCTCAGCTATCCCGGAAGCCATCATTTTGCATGCGAGATTGATTAAATTAAATGGACTAAAAGTTGAAACGTAGTTTCATATTAGTTTTGTTTATGAATTTGTCATATTAGTTTTGTTTATGAATTTTAGAACAATGAGTGGACACTTTTATTGATTTTACACTTTTATAGGCTATGTGTTTGATCGGAAGTCGCGAAATGTAATAAATAAACATTTTATTTATATATAGTTTCACGCTGCATCCCGTATATAGCAGGCAAAGGGAACTTACTGTTACAACACTATGCTCTCCTCTTTCTGCCGAGTTTTTGAGACATTGTGTGTAGAGGGACAGAACCTAATGCCGCACTATGTCTTACCAGAGCGACAAAATAGTTCATCACGCCGAATGAGAATCAGACACAGAAGCGTCGCATTTACATTCAGATTGACAGCCTTGCCGCTGCGTCACGACGGCGTCTTATAATAATAACTAGTGGACCCGGACGCGGCTACGCCTGCTTGAACTATAAGAATATTTATTAAATATTATATAATATATTTACTTTTATAAGGATGAATATCAAAATATAAGTTCATTTTGGGTGACGTTTTCTTAAAACTACAAAGGAACTTTGCAAACCGGTGCTTAGCAACGACGGTTGTTATTAACATGGCAGAATAAATTGCATGTCAAATTAGAAAGTATTTTAATTTATTAGTATATATGTGTAATGTATTATTATATAGCCTATAGCACTTCTGAAGAATGCAGCTTTCATACAAAACAAAAACATAGTAAATCGGACCAGTAGATCCAGAGATCTTAGCGTTCAAACAAACAAACAAACAAACAAACAAACAAACAAACAAACAAACAAACAAACAAACAAACAAACAAACAAACAAACTCTTTCGCTTTATTATATTAGTATAGATTAAGCGCTTGTAATTTATTTCTTTTTTATTTTTATTTACCCGTGACCAAAAGTAAACGGAGTATTTTAATTCAAAAACCCGTAAATTTAAGGATGTAACTGTAACGCAAGGGTTGTGGTTTCGATTTTCGTTTCGAAAAACTTCGCCTGAATTTGGGGAACGGAGTGTCTTAATACTAGGTACACAAACAAACAAAAAAAAACTAGCATTAATACAAAATTGTAGTTAATTTCATCCTCAATTGTCTATTATGCTACAAAGCTTGCCTGATTTACGTCAAAGCAACACACTGTTTGATATCATCTGATATCATCATCAAAGGAACTACAACGGTGTACAGAGCACATTACATGCACGCGGATGTGATTATAATGACGAGAAGAACCTTACAATATTTCATAGACAAAAGTCTATGAAACAAAAAAAATAATTTAAAAACAAACTTATATATGTAGTTAATTTCTTACAAAATGTATGTATACGTCCGCAAAACTTAAGTTTGTACGGAACCCTCGAGCGGTCCGAGTCACATTTGACCGGCTTTTTTTAATAACTAAATCATATGACGTTATTATACTAATAAATATTATCTCCATTATATGCTATGAAATATTAGAAAATAATTGTTTCGATAACAGAGCAATTAAAAGTAAATGTACAAAGATCCCGCGGGATTATCGTATGACTGCACTTTGAATCAGACGTCTAGACGTGTTGTGGAACGTAATTAAATAACGGTTATTGATTATATATCAACACTAAAGTAGCTCTTAAGTATTTCAAATAATAACGCTACTACGTTAAAGTTTGACGTTAATATTTTTATAACTGTTTTTTTTTTTACTTTCCGGATCAACGATTAATGTAAATTTTTTTCTAAGCAGAAGTTGTCAGTTGTTTCCTTTCCTTTATTCACTTCGTGCCTAATTTTTAATTAGATAGTATGTGGGGAGTGTCTTATCATTAGTTCGCTAATAAAAAAACGTTTACGTACACATATGTATATATATTCGCGAATATTTTGTCAAAATGAATCTTGAATTTAATGTAATTTAAAAATATATTGTAACCAGAATTTGTAATGTACTCACAGAAATAAGACAACGCATATGCTTCGCTACCTCATTAATATTAATTCAACATAAATATTCATTAAAGACCATTATTTCTCGTGCACCTTTTTATATTACGCAAGGAAGACAGTCGCACAAAATGAAAATACACAATTAAATTTGTGCTAAATTTGTTTGATATTTTTTCCGTATGTAGAAAGATAAAGCGAACTTAGTGTTAAGACACCTCGTTCTTCATTTTTCGCATGGTTTTTGAAACATTTCCTGTTGAGTGGTGGAACACAACGCCACAATTCATGCCACTGAACAAATATGGACACATAAATATTGGTGCAATTCATATTCTACTATCATAATATTAAAGCGAGTATATCTTAATGTTCCCGCCTAATAAATAATCAAAATGTTGATTCCAAAATAAAAAAGCAACATCGTAAACAGCAAATAAATGCAAAAACAAATTTCCTTTCAACAACGAGTGTCAAAAGGCGTCTATTTTGTAATAATACATGACAATTTATCATCTCCGCCGTTAGCGACACAAAATTTGCGAATTTCTTACGACGACAGTGATAAATGTCAGTTTGATGTTCCGAGCCATTGAACTGGTCAATGCGTGCGTTGACCGGACTATTGGTCTTCTGAATTTCTTCATTATTAATTTATTATACATATATATTTGGGAAAGATTTTCTTCAGAATTATGCGGGAGTGTAGAAAATCTTAGTGGCAAGTCACTCAGTACTAATCATTTAGGGGACCCATTTGGGCCAAGATCGACGAAAAGATCTCATAATACATGACTAATACATGAAAGAATTAATGTTAGTATAAGAAATACATACAATACTTGGTTTTGATTTGTTTTATTTTTAAGTAAATAATTTTAGTTTAAGTTTTTTACTCTACTTCTAAACTTTACAGTTCATAGTTAATTTAACTTTTTATCGTAGTATATTTCGTTCTCTGATATCTTCTTCGACGACTGCTTTTTTGTAGTGAATCTCATTTAATCAAATTAATAATTTAAGATAATTAACGGACGTAGAAAATGTAATAATATTTTAAGATAATTTACGTAGCTTTTCATTAGTATAATATCTATGAAATAGTTCAACAAGTTATAATGTCATTCAACAAGCACGTTCCACGTAACTAATGCAACTACGGAAACAATGTTCGTGAATATCAAAACTTATATAATTAATATCAACATGCCGTAGGGTTGCTATAGTATTTTATATATCTTATGTATTCACATTTGTGGTGAAAACTCTAAGGAACAAAATTATGAATATAATAATTTAAACTAGGAATTTATATTCAGAGTGTAATTTTTTTATATTATAACTAGTGGACCCGAACGCGGCTACGCCCGCTTAAGCTATACGAATATTTATTAAATATATTTATGAAATTATTTTCAGTTATCAATAGAGAGATCCGTTAAGCAAGCTCATTTTGGGTGACGTTTTGTAACAACAAATTTGCAAATGGCTGCTTAGCAACGGTCGCATAGCGACGGTTGTTATTAACATGGCGGAATAAATTGCATGTCAAATTAATAAGTATTTTAATATATTGGTATATATCGAAAATATTACAGATATGAGAAAAAAAGTATCCTATGTTCATCCCGAGACCCTCAAGTATCACTATATGAGTATTTTATCACAATTAAATTAGCGGTTTGGTCCTGATTGCGTAAAAGACAGACAGATAGAAAGACAGAGTTACTTTCGAATTTATAATATAGGTATGGATGGATTGTTTGAAAGCTTACAAAATTTACTGTTATTTATTAAAATAACTACGATTTCTGTAAAGCTTTTACAAAAATCTGTCTATAGTTTAAAAACTTTTATTTTATTTCACGAATATGCAGGAAGGGAATAGCGCCACACCAATATACGAAACGTATTTGTTCTGCTAGTTTAACAGATGCAATTGCTTTTGTAAAGTTCTACTACAAAATAAAATGCTACATCTAATTCGTGTGTGAACAATATAAAATATGTTTTTTCAACATATACATTTTTGTTATTACAATGTAGACAGAAAGAACCAACAAAGAAGTAATTATAGAATATCAAAGCCGAGTTTTACCTTCCAGAGCACGACAATGAAAATGATTTAAATATAACCATACCCCCGAGTGAGAATTGAAATCACGACATCGCACTTACAGTCAGATATTGTCCCGCTGTGTCACGCTGGCCTCTGTTACTGTTACTCTACTATACGAATACGCATTTTAAAAGCATTCGTATTATGGAAATGGAAAACAGGCTTTCAATTTGTATGAAAATGCAATACACATCGCTATTTTAATTTAATGTAAAATAGAATGTGTATCATTAATAGGATTTTCTATAGGATTATGTATAATTTATATGGTAATGAATAAAGAATGATTTTAGATTAACTTTTGTATTACTGAACTATGGAATAATTTTAATGACAAATTCCTATCGTCAATCTGACGGTTCAGACTAAATATTTGAACGTAGAAAATAAAGAAAAAATACTTATGAGATATAAGACTTTTTGTTTTATACTTCTTTAAAAATGTATAAAAAACAATTATTTAAAAAAAAGGTTTTTTATAACAAGCTTTTATTCAAAAGGTAAGTTGCAAAACCTTGTGTCACGGGATAAATTCATCCAGTTGCATAAATGTATGCATAATTATTATAAAATATTTTTTCGGTCTATACCTATCTTCAGGTGCTCAATATAATTTAACATCAGACTGTCTGCCAAGACAGTGCCAAGTACAACACGTCACGTATAGTTCACGCCTTGTCTATCTTTCTTAGTACAGAAGTCCCTATCCCCGAATCAAACTTGCAAGATTTTACATATACTAACACGGCAAGTTAAATGAAATATACCTTAAAATACCTTTTTAAAAACAAGCTTTCTTAACTTTTTTCATTGTGTATTACAAATCAAGTCTTTTCATTTGATATTAAATCAGGATAAATAAAATAAAAAAGAAATACAGCTAAAAAATATTCATTCTAAGAAAATTTAAATTTTTATAGCATTCATTTTAAGATCTATCCTTATACAAAATATTATAGAACGCGCTATATTTCACTTTCTTAGATCATTTGTCACGTCGTGATGCACCGCTTTGTGCTTCAGCAATCCCTTATCCTGACTTTATGCTGTGGTAATTTGTCAACTATAATATTTCACGCTCGGCGGAATATTTTCAGATATACTTATATATTAAGTAGTTCATTTATTTTAAAACAGACAAGAAATGACTTTTATTTCCCTCACATGGCAGAGGGTACCTAGTGCTAAGAAACTCCATTTTCATTAAGACACTTCCATTTCTGAACTGAAGTAAAGTTTCTTTTATTTAAATAAAATGGATGATTGAGACCCATAGTAGTTATTAATAATGACCATAATTTATATTGAATAGACAATCGGAAACGATTGCCAAATGATTTTTTCCCCCGCATCTTGGAAACAAGAGGCACGGATTACCTTTATACATTTTCTTTCCTAAGTGTAGATTTATACTTAAAAATTGTTATAAATGTATTATTATTTATTGGTGGTATTAATGGAATTAACCGAGACGTACTGTATATGCATGTATGTAAATCTAATAAGTAGTCGATAAGCCCCGCGATCTGTGAAGCGTGATCGAGCATTTCCCGTCAACACAAACGCTTTGTCACGTATGGATAACTCATTTTGTGGTCGGAAAATTATAATATATCCCTATATTTAAAACCCTTTTTGAAAATATTATTAGTTCCTCCATTCAACAGGCAATGTCTCGAAAATTGCGGAACAGAGTGTTTTGACACTAATTCCTGCCTATACTGCTTTGCGGTAGAAAGCGTGAAGCTGCTTTAAAACTAAATCTGAATAAATAAGTATAATTGGTTAAAAATTACATTAAAATCAGTCGCATAGTTTAAAATATTCAAGCGAAAATCGCTGGGAAGCGACTTTGTTTTTATGTAAACATACTAAACAAAATTGCTTCCCAGTGTTTAATTAGCATTTTAATGCAATTTTTTACTTTTAGACAGAGTAGTTAGAGTAGTAGAATAGGCAAGTTCATATGCATAGTTTATTAGATTAGAGCCGAGAAGAGCAAATATTAAAATAATGACAATGTCGTAAAAAGTATATTTGTTTACCTAAACAAACAAAAAACCTTAAGATAATCATAATCGGTTAGACCATGCGGGCGAAGCCGCGACACACTGTAGTTACTTCAAAGAAATTTAGTTTCAATAGTACAAATTTCGAAATGTTTCCTTATTGCAATCTATTGATTTACCCACAGTAGATTTAATTAAATAGTAAGCATGAAAAAGAAATGAGCCTTACGCGCTTACTAAGAAAAAACAAAAAAATCTATAAATAACAAACAAATAACATAAGTAACAAATTTTCTTAATTCACGCTTTTGAGTTATGTGTTTAATCTCTGCTGTACTGTATTATAGTTACTTCTGGTGCCCGATTAGTTATTGTTCACATGATGTTGCTACAATTTTTTCTTCTACAAATGCTTAATTCAATTACCTATTTTATATTGAGGCTAGTCGTGGCGAAGGGACATAATTATTTGACTGTAAGCGCGACTGGTTGTGGGTTCTATCCCCACTCGAGGAAATGTAATGAAATATTTTATTTCATTTCGCCTTAGTGTCGCGGTACAAGCGCGGCGTTGATATCCGCCACTCAACGTGCATTGTCTGCAGAATTCGGCGGAAAATGGAGAACGAAATGTTTTATCACTAGGTTCCCTCTGCCTAACCATGCTTTGTAAGGGATACAGCTTGAAGTTAATATTTTATATTAAAACTTATTGCCATTTGCTACATTCGTATGTTCAAATAATAGTATAACAAATATTCTTTTGACATTTCTTTGTGCTCGAGACAATTGTAACCATAGTTACAGTTAGTCGCTGCGATGTAAACCATTTTCGTTTAATTTACTATAAAAAAAACGGTTATTTTTTCAATTTGAGCCAGTAGTTTCTGAGATAAGAGGGTTCAATCAAACAAATTTTTTGGCTTCATAATATTAAAACAGATTTGTCCACTCACTCAACGTAATATCCACATTAAAAATATGATATAAATTTATTTTTTCTGTACGACCTCTATTCGAGGACATTTTTAATAGGCGCCGTCATGAGAATTTGCAATAACTAACAGCGTGGCTGAAATGGTTAGAAAGTGGAACGGACATTTTAAATATTACACTGAGTTAGTAAAAAGAAAAATATTATATAAATATACAGGCTTACTAACTATAGCAAGATATTAAGTTTTTGCGGGATATTTTCAATTTTCAAATTAATTTTCAATTTTTTAAGAGACGAAAAAGAGAACGGATGGTTTAGTGGTCAGGGCGCTTGGCTGGTTTCCAAGAGGTGCGAATTTAAATCCCGCTCGTACTTTCAAATTGTTATACGTTTTCTTAATAAGTATTTTTCTAAATAAGTAACTAATATCATATTTATTAGCTCCACGGCTACTATATTAGTATTTTTATCCTGTCCTAAGCAGACAGGTGAATGATATTACAGCCTAAAATAATTCTGCTCAGATTACTGCGTCTTTACGAATTTTCTAGTCCATCAATCATCACGCTTCAACGAGCTATGAGGGATATTCAAATTTTTGTTAAGTATAAATTATTAGTAAAAGTATGCTTGTTACAAAATATTAAATACATACGAGTACAAAATATTAAAATATTAAATACATGTTATATCACCATAATGTTTATATCACCAACTATTCTTAATTATTTACAAAATTTATATTATAATATTTTTTCTACCTTAAAAAAGTTTAACGTTTGTGTATATGAACGTATATTCAAAAGACTGCACACCAATGCAAATATTTCATTCCTAAGAAAGGAGACAGTGACAGACTAAACGGAAAATTCACTGTCAGAAAGCTCCTATAAAGTAGTCTTTACCTTTATTTAATAAATATGTAAATTTTAATAAATTACCTCAATTTTACTTTCTTACACAACTTTTATTTATCTACATAAACTTCCGGGCCAAAACGAATCTAGCGACAAATTGCTACCGTCTTTCTTGACGCTTATTTATAAGGTAGTTCAGCTTATAGCCAAAGAATATAAATTTGAGGATTTTTTGTGACCTTAAAAGTAATATACCTGTCAGCAACACCCTAATAGTGATTAAAGAAAATTGCACAGGACATCTGGTACATGATATTGCAAAAATAAGACAAAAATTGAAAAACAGAGAATTGGCACTAGGTTTTTTTAAAGCAATATGATAAGATATACATATTTATATTCCTATATATACATAGCTCTGTCTACGTGATGGTTTTAATTTCATCAGTTCATTCAGCTTATCATCTCCAACTCGTAAAGACGAAGCAAGGCGTTGAGTTTGATAAATAAAGTCTGTGTTTAGGTGAGAAAGGGGGGAACGGAGAATCTTGATGTTCAGTTAGCACTACACATAACTTGTTGAAAGGAAAATGTGTGGAGATTAGATAAAGAGAAAATTGAAAATATTGTCACGATTTTGTGATGGTTATTGTTTCAATTGCTATTTGAGGGGATTGAGTTACTTTTTATTGTCTCGTCCTAGTAACAAGGCAAAGTGGGCGTTGAGTTCCACCACTGAACACGCAATGTCTCGCAAAGTAGGCGGTGCATGAGGAATGGAGTATCTTAACACTAGGTTTCCTCTGCCTATATGCAGGATACGGCGTAAACCACATATTTATTCTCTATATTTTTGTGTTGATGTGACATTGACAAATGGACTCATTTGCTGAAAATCCTAAGCATTGTCTTGGTGAAATGTTTCCGCAATATTTTATTTGTTTACATCAAGAAGGCCTTGGTGATGAGTAACGAGTATAAGTTTATTCGAACATTTTTCGTTTCCTTTCAATTATATTATAGTACTTTTTATTAAACCTGTTTGTGCAATAATATTGAACTGGTAATAAAAACCACTTTAAATAATAAAATTATTTTATCATATTTATTTATTTATTTTTATTTACATTCTTGAGCCCGAGCGCCACGACGCGACGGCTTCTTAAAATAAATAAATAATATTAATTTAATATTATTCACGGACACGAACATTCATTTTGAATTAATACAACTGTCCAGAGCTCATTTGACGCGCCCTAATGAAAGCTTTTATACGAACTGAAATGGGTATCATAACATGCTAACGATATAATTCAGTAGTTTTCTATAAAATAATTTTGTTATACTTTACTTTTTCTTTTTTATTTTATGCATCCATCCATATATCTCGCACATAGCAGGGTAGGTCAGGGTATTCCCTCTGTCTATCCTGCTATATAAGGAATCAAAGCGTGAACCTATTAAAAATTGTATCATGAAATTATTAAGAATTTGTATTTTAATATACTACTAAATAATATTATCACAATTAATTGTGGTAGTTAAAAAGGGCAAAATAAAGGTTACTTGGACCAATCCTGTCTAAGCTAACGTGACTGGTTAGCAGAACTTAAATACCTACGTCATACCGTCCTCTACTTTTTGTCATGGGAGATATGCTTATGACATTGGACAAGTTTAATGATATTAATTATAATAGGGACGTTCGTTCCCATCGTCGTTTAGTGGGACTAAATAATTTAAATGATTATATTATATTTTATTTCCTTTATTTTTTAGCGTTACCTTGTATCCTGCACATAGGTACTTGGTGTTCGCTCCGCTCACTCCGCTTCCTATTTTCCGCTGAATTCTGAAGGCATTGCGTTTTGAGTGGCGCAACTCAACGCCGCGTTTTGCCTTGACACCAGAGCGAAGAGATGGAAATATTTAATATTTAATGTCCTTGAATAAGAATCGAATCTAAAATCTGTAGCTTTACAGTCACATTTTTAACATTCAGCTCGCAATATCGGAAAAAAGGCAAAAAGCTGGGAACGGTAAGCTATATAGGAATGTTCCATAGACATTAGATGCATAAAGCTAAAATATACATCACGAGAATGATTTGAATTCACATCTATCAATCACATCATCTACTTAAACCCGTTAAAAGCGTTAAAACGTCAACAACACAAACAACACTTAAACATAAGTTAGTGCATATAAAATTTTCCCAATAGCTGCAATAAAAATTTACATAAAATTAAAATTTATAATATAATTAGTGCCTCATTATCAAAGTTGGTTCCACAGCGTCACCTTATTAAAAGTTACGTGACAGAGCTTTAGCTTAATTCAGAACTTTATTTTGCTGTAGTTATTAACAAATAAAAGTGCATTTATAAAATAAATAAAATGTAAAATGTTTGTAGAGATCGTTGTGGCGCAGTTGCATAACGTCAGACTGTAAATGTGATGGGATGAAGGTTCGAATTCAATTCGTGGGAATGAGTGAGGGAATTTGTAATATTGGGATAAACGTGGAGAACGGAGTATCTTAACACTAAGTCTACTCAGCTAAAGTGCTAAAAAATGTGTTAAATTTTGAAATAAAATATTTGAAACACCATATTGTGGCGACAAAAAAAGCTATAAAAAGCTTTCTTTTTAGCTTCATACTGAATCCTGGACATAGAAGGTAGGCAGAGGGAACTTAGAAACCTAGTGTAAAAACACTCCGTTCCCAATAAATAATTCTTTAATATTATGCTTATGTATACCGTTAATCTAAAAAAAGGTGCTATTTTTGATTGCCTAATGCTCGTTCGTCACTTGTCAGCTTTATAAAAGCTTTTTACTTTTAAGTAGTTCTGAAAAGTAAAAAGTATTCTTTTATTAGAGTTTTTTTACTTAGATATAATTTTGAGATGATAATTTAACTTAATGTGTTTGTAATTTAACATAATTCATTTATGAAAAAAAACTAGCTTCACATTCTTCCCGTGTACCAATATAGGTGTACAATGGTAAGTTAGGTCGAGACATTCCGTTTCCAGCCTTTCACACGAACTCGACTTACGTGATCATTGGGAACTAAACGACGAGCGAGGAAATGAAATTATTAATTGATTATATTCATCCGAGAATTGAATCTACAACCATTGCGTTTACAGAGTGGCAGATACTGTACTCTAATGATTTTTTTTCGCATTCCGTGCGTCAAAAAATAAAAACGGGCCCTTATAGGAACTCACTTCGTTGTCAGTTTCTTCTCTGTCATTTTAACGAGTGAGAATCGAATTCACAACCGTCGCGCGTACAGTTGCATACTTGTGCCCCTGCGCCAAGACGGCTTCTTTGTTAAATTATATTAAAATAATGTATATTTTGGGAATTGAAAAAAACATCATTGACATATTTTTGATTGATTGTACAAAAAGACTTTTATACGATTACACACAAAACTCTTTTCTTTGTACAAACTTTTCACAGCTCTAAAGAAAATGAATGATTGCTTATTCCGAATATGATAATACCTAAGATTATTACCCTATATGAGATTACCTTATTGCTGCAAAATCCGAGTAACCGAAAGTAAACTTTAATGCAATGTGTAAACGTTTGATTTCCAACGACGGGGTAATTTAATATGCGATACATATGAAACCAATTTTGTGGATATATCAGAGGAAAAAGTTATAAAGATATAATAAATACTTATTTTAGTTTCACGCTATATCCTGTTTATACAGGGGAAGGCAGAGGGAACCCAGTCTTCGCGACATTGCGCAACGAGTAGAGCGTGAAAATGAAAATAATTAGTTCCTGTGAGTTAATATCGAACCCACAATCATCGCGCTTACAGTCGATCACCAAGATACATAAAGATTCAATCAATTCAATATTAATAGAATAAAGGTTTCTTTTACATTTTAGTTGGAAATACAAATAGGAAATATGTCTAGTACAGGCGTAGGAAGAATGTAATACGATCACAGTCATAAATTACTAAGATTCTTGTCTGTATTTTAAGATAGAGACTAATGAGGACCCGTAATTTATAGTTTCATATATTATACAATAACTTCAAGTAAAATATAAACCTATAGAATAAATTATTAAATGCTTTCATTTTCGTATGTGCAACATTAAACATATGAGTTAATTAATAACTTAACTAAGCTTCAAGCTGTATCTCGCAAATGGTTAACTTAACTTTCTTTCTCCCTTGTGGGAATTAAACCCACAATATAGTATGTACACTGTTCAGTCTGACACTTTTAAACTGCACCATCGCAGTTCAATCGCGCTTCCCATTAATAATCTATATATATATATATAAAAGGACTTGTCCTCACTGACTGAGGTAAGACGCGCGCACAGCCGTAACCGCTAATAGTAGAAACGTGAAATTTGGACAAATGTTTACTTTCGTTATCTGGACATCCAATAAGAAGGGATATTGAAAAATTTTAACCCTAAAGGGGGGAAATAGGGGTTGAAAATTTGTATGGAAAAATTTTAAATCGGGACCGATTTTTATAAAATTTGAAATTCAGACTCTTAAAAGTATTTAATTGAACACATGTTTCATGGTTTTCTTGAATTCTTCCCCTGAGAGTGTAAATAAGGGGTTAAAAGTTTGTATAGAAACATCTTTAAAACGCCACCGATTATTATAAAATTTGAAATTTAGACCCTTAAAAATATTTAATTGAATATGTGTTTCACGGTTTTCTAGAATTCACTCCCTAAGGGTGCAAATAAGGGGTTGAAAGTTTGTATGGAAAGATCTTTAAATCGCCACCGACTGTTAAACCACCGACTCTTTTAGACTCTTAAAAATATTTCATTAAACACATGTTTCTTGGTTTATTAGAATTCACCCCTAAATACGCAAGCGAAGCTGCGCGCGTCCGCTAGTATTATATATTATTACAATGAAAGAATTTGTATAGATATTTATTATTTTTAGACTCTGACCCATTTAAATCCTTGAGATTAAAATAAATACCAAGAACTTAAATGGTTTCTGCTCATTCTTCACTTACACAGCTGCAGTAATCTCTCGAGACAAATATTACTTTACACTAAGTACGAAAACCAGCAGTAGTTAACGTAGAACTGCCCAAGTTTTGGTTGAACGCTCTCTCTACGACCTTAGATAAGGCTGGAAATGCATGAAAAAAGAAAATATGGATTATACATTATATTATGTTGCACAGCGTTAAGTTACGCCACTGCAACATAATATATCGAGGCGTGTGGCTACTTCGCCATGTGTGATATGCAAAGAGAAAAACTAAAAGAAAATGATTCAAACAAATCAAATCAATTTTTATTGTGAGGAAAAGTAGAGATTACAGTGACTCTCTCTCTCTGAGCTTTCTCATAAATACATGAAATAAAAAAGTTAATAAAAAATGTTTCGTGGTAACGAAAACACAAAGTGTGGTGATACACCTTAATATTGCCAAAGTTTTAGTTGAACGCCTTTTCCTCGGAATTTACGGTTTCACTTCAACCATTTGTAAATGGAAATAATTTTGTGAAATAATTCATTGAATTGTCTTTCAATTTTCATTTAAAAGTTTAAGACTAAAATAAAAACTCCCATCTTTTCCCATTCCCGTAGGAATTTCGAGAAATTCTCTTGTAGTCTCCCCTACCCAGGGAGGGTAACTTACCTATATTTGAAATATAAAAAAACTGAGTCCAGTAGTTTCATCTGTCAGCGACTCAGTAACGGAAGTTTACTATTTTACTTACAGGGATTATCGACATATGTTGTACAACTGGGGGTTATAAATATGATTTTATACATAGAATTCGTATAATAATATAGATGGTTCTTTATAAAATTCTGTTCTTATATTTTCTAGCGACATCAAAATCGTAGAGCTGTAAAATTATAAACAAAATTATAATAATTTTATACGATTACGTAAACTGAGCCCATTTAAAAAGTATAAGTCAATTATAATTTAGTCTTTAGTTGCTAAATGGATATTATATTTAATCGTAGACGACCTTGAGACACATTTTCACTGAGATGAGAATAATATTCTTAGATAATTAATCATTTTCGAGGTGTTATATTATAGGGTTTTTCATCATGATATATATACGGCGTCCTTATTTAGACTTGTTAATTATGTTACAACCCACGTATAAATTTCATAGAAAAGGCTAAGGTAAGTCAGTAAAGTGCTTTACGAATTTCTGATTTATGCTTTTTATAAAAATGTTCGTATAAAGAATCTTTTTAATTATATATTTTTTTAGATTTTTTACATATATATGTGAGTACGATGTTCGTTAAAAGGTAAATTTCATTCCTATTTTAAAAGTATTTTTATCAAATTGCAATCGTAGAGTTAGATTAATGGATAGAGAGTTCATGGATAGTGATTAATGAAGTATTTCAATAAAAAATACATCAACGCACCCTGGTTAACTCAACGCCGTACTTTTTCTATACACCAGAGCGAAGAAATGAAAATTTCATTTCTCGAGTGGGAATTGAACCCACAACCTGTAACGTTTATAGTCACAATTACGTTTTTGACATGTCCAAAGAAAGATTTTTATATTTAAACTGAAATTTGCATAATAACCAACTAATATTAAAACTTGTTATATATTATACAAAACTATTATAATGAAATACATTTTACAATATATTTACATTATAATATTGTAAGTGAAAAAATTGTGAGCAAGCAACGTCGAATGGAAATACTAGTTCATTATATTATGATATATATATTAATCTAGAGGACGTTGTTGGAATTAATACCGCTTTAATACTTACATATATTGAATGTGTTGAGTTTCATTATTAATTCAGTTCAAATTTACATATAATAGTCATTAAAATAATGAATTTTCATAACTAATTTTAAGTAACGGAGTGAAGTGTTATTGTAAATTTGTATACGCCACAAGAATTAATTATGAGTTAAATATTGGCTTGTAGCTTAGAAGAAAGATTTTTATGATATAAATTTTTTATGAATTCTATTTTATGAATACTATATTTTACTTTTAATAAATAGTAAAAAATATGTGGCTAAACAGCTCTTACAAAGAGTTCTCACATTATTTGTTTTAAATTATTTTTTTAGTTTAACTCCTTTATTGACTAAAAATATTTTCATTAATGTTGGCTATTTTCGCTTTTACTCGCACAGTAAAGTAGCCAGAAGGAACCTAGTGGTAAGGATTCTCCGTTTCCCAATTACCGAGATTTACTTGATCGGCGGAATTCAACCCCGATCATACAATTCTCAATTAATTACAACAAATAATTTAATTAAAATTATTTCTCTGAAAGATTTTCGCACCCATAAACACGCTTTTACAGCCTGACGCTATCTTTCTGCGCCATAACATCCTATATGTTTTTAACATAATCATAATCTATCTATATATATAAAAGGACTTGTCCTCACTGACCACAGCCGAAACCGCTGTGCGTAGAAACGTGAAATTTGGACATGTGTTTACTTTCGTAATCTGGACATCAACTAAGAAGGGATTTTGAAAAATTTTAACCCTAAAGGGGTGAAATAAGGGTTGAAAGTTTGTATGGAAAAAAAATAAAATCGGCACCGATTTTTATAAAATTTAAAATTTAGATTTTTAAAAGTATTTAATTGAACACGTGTTTCATCTTTTTATAGAATTGTCCCCCTAAGGGTGCAAATAAGAGGTTGAAAGTTTGTATGGAAAAATCTCTAAATGGCTACCGATTTTTATAAAAATTTAAATACAGGCTCTTAAAAATATTTCATTGAACATGTGTTTCGTGGTTTCTTAGAATTCATCCCTAAGGGTGCAAATAAGCGGGCGAAGCTGCGCGCGCCCACTAGTCTACAATATTTTCTAAATATTTTAAGGCTACATCGTAAAGCTAGTCTTGCAAAGCTATATCTTTACTAAAACGATTGGTAAATCAACTTTCACTACAAAATTCGTAAACTAAATAAGAGTTAATACAACAACATAATTTGTTAGTTACTATTTTCTTTCCAGCTGTATTCGTAAAAGGCAATTTTCTTTCCATGTTCCTCATTTTCAGTACCCAATGTTTATCTTTTGTCTCAAAAGATTTCATTGGGATTGGGCCGAGGAGGTCTAAATTGTTGCCGGCTTTCTTTTATTAAAGAATGAACGTTTCCTTTTTTATTTTCATTTTAAATGAATGCCAATTAAGGAACAATTACGTTCCTGATCATTTTGTTATTTATTGTATATGTACCAATAAGCAGTTTTAAGATAAAATTTTAGGTCTTTTATTCAAATATTATAATTCCTTTAGCGTCAAGCTGTATAGTAGTAATGCTAAGACATTCCGTTCTCATTACGTTCTGTCCTCGCCGTATTTAGAGGCATTGTATGTTGAGTGGCGAAACTTAACGCCGCGTTTTGCTCCGTTACCAGAGCGAGGAAATTAAAAAAAATATTAAATATTTCATATCCTCGAGTAGGAATCAGCCTGCTGCGTTTACAGCCCCAAGATTGTGCCCATGCGCCACGACCTCTTGTTTTTTTATATTTTATAAGAAAATCATAGACTAATTAGTAGATCCAGTGGTAGTCTATACAAGCATTATAACATTAATTTAATAAAGTGTCAGCTGTTTACTAGGGTATTATTAATGAGATTTTGGCTGTCTAGTGACAAGCGTGATTAACGATTGAATTATATTGTTAGTGGAATTTATTATTATGGTTTTCTTCTTTATTATAAAAGGTCATGGTAATATAAAGGTAGGATAGGGTGTGGCAGAAAAATATAGATTCAATTTTCCTGAAAGATTTTGAATACAAAGGTGTACTGGGTTATAGTACTTTAAATTTCAAGGGAGGGTCTACGAGTCTACGAGTATATAGTGTTAATTGTTTCGATGCATGCACTGTACGTGGGCCATTGTTACTTCGGCCACTCGGAATGTGTTGTTGTACAACTCTTAGTAATTTCCATTTAACTACGTGGGTTAAGCCGCGATTGAAAACTAGTATCCAAATAAAAGGATGATAAGTAAAGGCAAAATACAAAAATACTAGCCATATTGGAACAACTTACTACGCAAAATCCCTAAATGAGAATATTTTGATACTTTCTTCACTATAAAAATCAATGACGTCTTACCAACAAAAATACCAAAAACAATACTGACTCTCGATATCTTTCACAGACGTGTGGCCGCCAGAAGGGCTAGAGGCACAATCCAG
The DNA here is from genome assembly GCF_056956725.1 of Heliconius melpomene rosina. Taxonomy (NCBI): domain Eukaryota; kingdom Metazoa; phylum Arthropoda; class Insecta; order Lepidoptera; family Nymphalidae; genus Heliconius; species Heliconius melpomene. The sequence continues at coordinate 13,554,709 of NC_140401.1, forward strand.
CAGCGACATACGAGGCAGTTCCGTGGACTACGCGGCGGCGTTGATGCTCGCCGCGATGGCAGCGGTACTGCTGGCAGCTGTGGGTTACCAATGCGCGGCGACATGGCGGTGGATTATGGGCAGGTGGGTTAGGGTTACTTGGATCTTTGTCTGGTTCTCTTTTTTCAGCTTCAGACTGTATCTCGCATGAAGGGGACCTATTATTAAGGCGTTCTGTGATCCGCTTTTCGCCTAATTTTCGAGATATTGCGTATTGGTGGAAAGGTGGAACTCAATCCGCGCTCTGTTTTATTACTAGAGTAAAGAAATATAATTATTTCATTTCCCCAAGTGGGAATCGAACTCACAGCCGTTGCGTACTAACATGTAATTTTTTAACTTTATCTTTTCCAGCGGGGTGGACAGAGGAAACTTAATGTTAAAACACTTATCACGCAGCGCTCTTAATTTTATTTGTTTTCTAGTTAACGAATTATTAATCTATTTTTTATATTGTTAAAGTAAATAGTATTTAATTTATAAGTAATGTATACGTTAATGAATACACCACAATTTTAAACTAAAGTTAATATTGTTAAACACTATTGTTGTCTGTAATTATAATTTCTAATGACGATGTTTTTACTAATATTCTTCTTATTTTAATTATTAATTAATTACCAATCGCGATCCAAGAAGACTTTAGTTTGTATTGTTTTATATACGTAACATATATACGTAAGTAATAAAGATAATTATCAGGGTCGACCTTGTAGGTTATCTCAAGGAAATTGCTATGAAATAATAAGTTAAGGAACAGTTCCGGTAAAAGCTCTCACAGAGGAAGTAATGGGCACTTAATATTTTATCTATTTCTTCATTGATTAGGAAACTTTTGTAATTAAAACGTAATTATATTTTTTTTTCGCTGTATCCGGAACATAGTAGGGTAAGGAGGGGGGGAATGCCATCGAGTGTTTAATTTGAGACATTCTAAATAGACGTCCATTTTGGCAGCGACAAATGGCGTCAATAATTTTATGAAAATTAATGTAATTTTTTTATCGTTTCATACTACTACTCTTATAGGTTCACTTTGTTGTCTGTCTGTCTGTCAAAATCTCTTATCAAATAAATAATTTTTAAAATTAAAATTTGCAAAACATTTTATCAACATACCTACATACATTTTATAACATTTATCAAATCACTTTGTATTTTCCTTGAAAATATTTGTTTAACGAAAACTTATACCAACCCCAATATTTATGAAGGGTATTTCGATTTCACGCCCACCCTAATATTTTAGAACCTTTCTGAAAGAGATGACAATGGCCCACTTTATTGAAAGAATATCCGGTTTATATCGATTCTAATCCATAAGTGGTACAAGAAAAGGTTGTGATTTTTTACAATAATAAAAATTACAATTGTACAGATTTTTTTTCATTTTGTTTCATATTATTATTTTTGAGCTTGACGCTGTATCCCGCATAAAGCAGGGCAGACAGAGGGAATCTCATGTTAAGACATTTCGTTGCAATATTTACGCCAAATTTTCGAGACATTGCGTTGAGTAGCGGAAATCAGCAACGCGCTTTGCCATGTTACCAGAGCGAGGCAATGAACACAGTAAATAATTAATTTCTTCGAGTGGGATTCGAATCCAAAATCATTGCATTTTCATTCACATTTGCTTGTGCCACTGCGCTACGATAGCTCCCATCCGTTATATTATAGTTGTAAAAGATATTGAGGGATTTTATATCGGAAAGAGCTGAAAGCAGAAATACTCGAGTTTGCGAATAAGTGAATTTTTATATATTTAAAAATACACATTTCGGTTTGGTAAATTTTCATATGGAGCTTATAAATAATATTATGAATATGAATGTAAATTTGTTTTTTACGCTTTTACACAAAATTCAAGCGATTATCAAAAAAAAATTTGTACACATATTCTTAGAGATGTAAGAAATGACAAAGGATAGTTTTTATTAGAAATATATATAAAAATATATATTATCCTTTGGGTATAATATAAAAATAAGTTTAAGTAAGTATAAAAGTAAGTTTACACCATTCAACACGCAACGCCTCAAAGTCGGGTGAAAAGAGAAGAAGGAGTATTTTAACAATAACTTCTCTTGCATGCCTTAATAATTTCCTGAGATGCGTGATTGTAAAAAAAGTGTTATAAGTTGTTACTACATAATAAAATAATCTTTTTTTTTCCTCTACCAGGACACGGCGGGAATCTGAGGACAGTAATTGCGACTCGCTATCCCGGCAAGCAGCTATCCGCATAAGCCACTCCCTACCTGATTTGCAAACTGAGCCGCTTAAACAGGAATACGTTCAAGAGCATAAGGATGCTGGCAAGAAGGTAAGAAGAAGTAATGTTTACCTCTTAATGTTTACAGAATTAATCTAGAATTATTTAAAATTATGTATAAACATTTGGGAAGCTGGGACTGTTCTTGAAAAAACAGGTGCTTAGAATGAAAACTAAACTTGCTTCAAGCTTGCAAATAATATGTCATCTATATACCTACTCATAACATTCGCACACGTGGAAACATCCTTAACATTTTCACTGCAGGACCTTATTTTGAAAAATTTCTTTCGGGTGCTGGAGTTGAGGTCTTTTGGGCCTCATAAATAACATACCGTGCACCGGCGAAGTCTAAGTCCTATATAAGGCCGATTTTGACGGCAAGCCGCAATGACTGTGTTAAGAAGTGTAAAAATAGAAATTTCGCAACTAATAGTCCAGTAACGTAGTCCAGCAAAGTGACCAAAATGAGAAAATCTAAAAACGTAATGTGCAAGAACTGCGAAGGGAAGGGAAGAGAATAAATTAAATAGTAATAATTTAATGAATTAAATAGTAATAACCATTAATTTTCAATGAATTAAATAGAATTATAATAACTATTTCACGTTGTGATATTATTATATAAGGATTGATTTACTTCAACCCATTAAACTTGAAAGGTTCTTTGTCCTTGTTTTTGTTCCGCGTGCCAACCCTACTCAAACACTGGTACTGATTAATGAATATTTATCACAATTAATGTTTATTATGTTAGAACACTTTTGTTCTCAAATAATTTCTGTAACATTTATATCATTTGTTAATATTTTACCAAATATTTTATAATTATTATACCATAACTAAACAATATGTTCATGTATAAAATTTACGAGATTCTTAGTTCTAGCCAGACAAAATATTATACTTGCAATTTTTCAAATTAAAATGTATTGTCTGAGTTGGCCAGGATAAAAAAGTAGGCAGTAAAAAAAAGAACAATATAAAATACGCCCGCATATAGCAGGGTAGGTACAGCTAACTTGTGAACTTAATGTTCCCATTAAGACATTTCCGTTCATCACTTTCTGCCGAATTCTCGAAGAATTGCGAGCACGCTGCGCCACGACAGCCTCGTGTAGATATTCAACTTACGAATATATAATATGATTTTGGAAATTTTCCTTTGGCAGAAACCTATGTACACTGTATAAAACAAAAAGAAAACCTTAAGGCTACTTAATGATGGCGATTACATGCTAACAACAAAAAGCTTTTAATGTCGCCTCTACAAACATTTGGTTTATCGATTATTTTATGTATTGCAATAGTTATTACATTAATAGTATTATAACAGTCCTAAATGGATCTCAGAGAATAAGAACTGTGCAACAAGTGAAATTCTCACTGATAACACTATAAAGCGTTATTTGTGTGAGCAATTTTCATTTATAAGCAATATGCTTCATAGAGTTATAATTTTTTCTATGCAATGAATTAATATTTCAGCGTATGGAACAGGATTATTTATTTTCCAAATTATTATATATTTTTAACCTAGAAATTGAATCCATAAAAATAATAGTAAGATAGCTGTTACCTTAACACCACGGCGTTATTTCTAAGGTGACCCTACCAAATACGATACGAGCCTATAAGCACTTGACTCCAGTGTCAATACAAACAATTCTTGCATGGTAACGAGACTGAATAACCTTTGATTGTTGATTTGACTTTCGCCTCGTTTATTGAAATAATAATAATAGAGGTATATTTTAAATGAGCTAAGTAATTTTCTGTTAGACGATACCGTTATATTTTCTTATATTATTTATGGGCTATTTTTTTTTATACTTGGTTTAGAATTCTGAACGAACTCCTTTTATTAGGTATAACTTAATTTTCAGTTTCGGGTAATATACGAGTATGTACATACTTGTTTGCAAAGTTTGCAAAGGATTTTCCTGTGAACTTCCTGAATCCATTCCATTGTATTCAATCGTGATAATATTAATATTTTAATACATTTTTTATTATTATAATATGCTTCTTCTCACTGAAAATGAATATTACTGAAATGAATGGTTAAACACTTCTATATAAATCGTTTATATTAACTATTTATGTAGTATAAATTTTGTGCAAAAAGAGTTCGGTAAAAATAAATTCGCTAGTATAATTTCTTATAATATCAATCATACAAAGTAATCTACTAAGATAATTCATGTAAATAAAAAAATATTACAAGTATTGATATAGCCGCGAGCTACGAAAGAAATTAAACTTATATTTATTAAACGGTATACGATATACTAGCTTGGGTAAAATTGTAATTTTGCCTAATTTTTACAAACATATCTTTTTCAGTACTTATATATTTATAAAAACCAACCAAATTCGAGAAATGTCATTAATTAAGTGATCAAACCCATAATTATTGCGTATTTATGTAGATGCTCTCTCTCTCGTTTCTGGATTATCTTAATATATGTACATAATATAATTCAATTTATTTGAATATATAAGTACCCTATTTGATTTGAAAGTCTTACCGTTCTGATAAAGTATACATCCGTTATATCTTCTTATTATTTTATTCCTTTGAACTTTTGCTCCAAGTTTGTGGCAACAAAGAGTGGACCCGCGGCTATTTAGGCCTGGCCCTTGAAAAGGAGTTTCGTTGAATCCCTACGTTGAACTAAGTGAACTGAGTGATATTGGAGAATTAAATAATACGACCTTGAAATGATTATTTCATAGTTATATAAACATACTATATGTAATGGTTTTGAACAACCAATCTTCGTACAAAGTGTATAAAAGTAGCTTTTTGCCTCATAAATTAATAACAAATTTTCTTTATAGGTACTTCGTCAAACAACGTTGCCTATAGTGCCTGACCGTCACCAGACCTTCCAACGTCAGCTCTCACATCGTCTGGACCTTCCTTCAATACAATTTAGCATTTGCAGCTTGGAACGCGCTGACTCCTCTATTGGATTAATAAAGGTAATTAATAATCTAATTATATAGTAGTAGGAATATCTTAATTGTATATTTCTATAAGTAGAGGTCTTAGACGCAATGATTGAGTGTTAGATTCCCATTAAACACCGGGAAATGAATAATTTTTACTGTCTAGTGAACAAACTGCGTCGTTGAGCTCCACCACTCTATAGTGAATGTCTCGTTTGTTAGAAGGAAAATGGAGAATTGCTTGGCTCAATGTAGTATTATCTTAATACAAGCGGAATACAGCATAGGTTAAAAAAAATTACATGCTCTCATGTCATGTCAGTTAAAGTGCGATCGTTAAGATATCTGACAAAAAATAATTATTTTCTTTCAATACTAGCTAAAAAAATTCTATATTTCTTAATTATTTAACATACAAACTTACGTTACAATATTTAAAATATATTATAGAAAAATCTGTTAGCAACAATCTGTTCCTGGTAAAAGAAACATCGAATCGAGAAACACCCTTGCCTAGTATTACATAAGAGACTCACGTGTACCCAAAAATATGAGTTATGATGTAATTCATCCTCCCACTGCCATTTGTTCTGGATATGACATGTCACGTGTGCGTTATGTGGAGATAATAAAAATATCGTATAAAATGTTACGATAAATGTTTATATATATGTATATATAAAATATACATAATATATATTTTAATATTCTTTTTTCAGCTTCTCGATGTATCCCGCATTTAGCAGGATAGGCAGAGGAAGCCTAGTGCTAAGACACTCCGCTCCTCAATTTCTGTTAAATTTTGGAGTGGTAGAACTCAACGCGTTTTGCCTCTATACCCGAGCGAAGAAGTGAAAATATTAAATATGTCATTTCTTCGATTGGGATTCAAACCCACAAGTTATTTTTACACGCTTGTGCCCTCACGCCATTACTGGTCTCAAACACTAGCATAGTCTAATAAAAAACATATATATACATATAATAGCATAGTCTAATAAAATGTAAATGACATTGTAAAAGAATATTAATCGATATAGGTTTTCGCATAGCACGGCGTTGAGTTCTGCTATTCAACATGGCGAAAGTGGAGAAGAAATGTCCTGACAATTGGACCTTCTGTCTGTCATGCTATGAATAAGTGAAGATAAGCGTGAAGCTAATAAAGTAGTTATCGAGCTGAATTTTTTCAAATAATAAGTAGAATAGATTTCTTTGCTTGTACAAACCGTATTTTCTACTAAACGAAGTCAGGATCGACCAGCTGTGACTTTTAAGAGTAAACACTTCGAGGTAGGTAGAATACGTCGCATCAATCAATCAGTCAGGTCACGAAACATCCATCTTGATTCTAACTTAGATTAAAGTCACTTAGCCATGTGGGATGGTCATCTGTTACCGTCTATTCTATTACTTCGATTCCTTTTGTTATTTCCAATGTGTAAAGACATTAATTTAATATACAGATAATTATTTAATTAATATATCATGAGAAAGTGTCTAAAAAGTAGGTTGCAGGTTCCCTTTGCTCTACTACGAGCTAGTTATTACTTAACGTCGTCGGCATCTTCACAAGGAGCCACATAGGGCTTGCTAATGTTTTAGGGACAGAGTACCTTCGTCCGGTCAGGTGTCGTTGTAAAACCAGTAGGGCTTTGCATTAACCTCAAGTTCGAAAAATAGGCGAGTCCTGGCACAGGGTCACTAAGTGTGACTGTAAACGCGACAGTAGTAGTAGTGTGGGTTCGATTCCCACTCAAGTAAATAAAATATTTAATATTTTCGTTTTCTCGCTATGGTGTCTAGGTAGAGCGCGGCGTTAAGCTCCACTCCACTCAACACGCAATACCTCCAGAATTCGGCAGTTCCTTCTGCCTACCTTGCTGTGTGCGGGATATAGCGAGAAGCTGATTCAAGATTTTTTCCATTTTTCATAGTATAATTTATTTCAAATTAGTTTAAAGTTGCTGGCATCTCAAATTGCTTGTTGATGGACTGTTTATTTAATAAGACAGTCTCCTTGCAAAATTTTATGTCGGACGTTTCTGTAATAATTCTTACTTTAAGAATTTTGACTATTTAGTTTTAATGAGGTAAACATATTGTTTATTTGCCTTCATAATAGATTCAGATTTTTTTAATGAAAATCTTATTTATCTAGTATACATACATAATTAAGTAATTATAAAAAAGTTCCGGTCGTTTTATAGCTTAAAAAATACTTATAATTTTTCCCAAACTTAGATCTTTTAATATTTATACTAACTAACACACCGCATCCAGCAAAGATAGGCCCAGTTGTGAGCACTTAGTGTCAAGACACTGTGCTCTCCACGTTCCATGAATTGTTACTTAACAATTAGACTTACTTACTTAATAATTAGATATATCAAAAACTAATACATTCATATATATTTATAAGCGCTATGTGTAAAAAGATAAACAAATATTGTTTAAGTAGAGGCTTTTACTATGTAATCTCTCATCAATCCTTTAGCGTGCTGGTAATCCTGTGGCAATGAGTAATGGGCGCGATGACCTACTAAGCTGCTTAGAGTACAAAAACGGCGAAACAAAATGTATTTCATTTAGTTTTTGTAATAAATGTGAAATTTGTGTAATTGTTAAATGAATGAAAATATTTTGAAAATCTTATAAATATATTTATATCTAGTATTTATCCTATAATATATGTCAGTTTCTTTATATTTACTTAGCATTACATTATAAATCAGAAATATTTTTTTTGTTCTATAGCGTGGTTGATTCCAAATATGTATTCGGTAAGTATGAGCTAAGATTTTATCTTAGCAGCTTCACGCTTTTTCACGCATATCAGAAGCACCAAGCACCAAGTGTTTTTTTTTTTTTTTTTATTTTAAAAAACTACATCCACGGGCGCATAGTTGCCCGTGCCTTTTTTTATTTTAAGAAAGTTCTTTTAATGTGGCGTACTTAATTTTGGGACAATTTAAACTGTACTTATTATATCTAGAGCTTATACTAGAGGGGTTGGATGAGACCCCTACCGACATTTTTTTTTTTTTTTTTTTTTTTTTTTTTTTTTTTTTTTTTTTTTTTTTATTATAGTCTTTTGTATAATTATTATAGTCTTTTGTATAATTATTATGTATATAGGTGTGGAATTTTAGATTTGGCCTGGCTTATGCAGAACGCCTTCCTTAAGTTTTTGGATCAGTGCCTCTATCACCCTATCGTCTCTTTGTGACATTGCCCCTTTTAGGTTCGCCTCCGCCACCTCCGTAAATGAAGCGCCCACCGCTCGGCTGATGAAGTTGCCTATTGCGTCACCGCCATCGTCAGAGTAATAGACACAGGTGTTGGTGTGTCTCGTCACTGCGACGACTGCGTGAGAGACGCTCTCATGTACTCGGATCCGTGCGCGTCCGGTTCGGACGATGACGACGTCTGCGAAGGTCTGCCCCTGAGCCTCATGGATAGTCATGACTCGCGAACCTGCTCCAGCTCCATATCCCTGGTCTTTCAGCTGCCTCTTCTCCTCCTGCGTGTGGACCAGATATAGGGTGCCGTCGTTACAGTGTGGTATTCGCGCGTCGGTATATCCGAGAACCTTTAGGGAGTGGACAATGGGGCTTGCGGAGTAAATGCTGTTATATACTCCGGCGAGGGCATAGGCGACGTCCATTGGGCTCCGATGTGTGCAAGGCAACTCGCATGTGATGTTGATTGTCAAGCTAGGCCTACAGTACCTTAATTCGAATAGATTTTGTCTGTCGATGTAAGGCAGCTGATTGATATCTCCGATGAGTGTGACCTCGTTCGCTCCTGACAGTCTGGCCGCCATAACAATGGCCCCGAAGTGGTTCATGAGGGCTTCGTCCACCGTTAGCCGGTTTATAGCTATTCCCTCATGAAAACCATTGACTAAGATCGAGGCCATTGTTCGCACTCTCTTTGTCGCTTTCGTGCCAAGGCGGTGCGCCAGCTTCTCTCTTAGATCTTTCGCGGCCTCTACTGTGGTTGTCGCTACTACTTCCGTGTCCTCATCGAAGTGCTTGATAATGTGAGTTGTCTTACCACACCCCGGAACCCCATTTACCCAGGAAAGTTTTGGTAGCTCCCAATTCACGAAGGCTGCGCTCGGCTCAGGATCGCTTGAAATGGCGTTTGCCATTCCGAGTATCCTATCGTCCAGCATCACCCTCGTGCATTCGGCCACTACTACCACTTGGTCGCTCTCTGATGTAAGGAATTTGGGGGGATCGTCTACTCTTTCACTTTCGACCAGGCCTATAAAGCCCTTGGTGCTGCTATAGGCCGCCATGTACTGTCTCGTCATGCTTCCGTGAATGACACGGGAGCTGACGTTGTCATAGATGGCGGCTTTGGCTTCATCGAGTTCTACTTCCAGGAGTTTGAAGTTTCCTCTCTGGAAAGTCTGAAGGATCTTTTTACAGATATTGGTGTTTACCTCGCGGGTTGCCTTTAATGTGGCTAAGAACTCGATGAACGCATTTATAGCATGTTCCTTTGGGCTTCTGGCTATTTTTAGGTCAGGTAGTGTTATGTTGCCTCTGCTGTGCTCTAGTACGCCTTCGCGGTGTCCTTTTTGTTCCCGTTGATTTCGGGTATCGAAAAAGGCTTTAACTTCTCTCTCTTGCGTGCTAGTTTGGCGCGCAGCCTTAGAGGCAGAACATTTTGGAGTTTCTTAGACTCCCGGAATGTCCTCTCTTTCTTCGGTGCTGGTTTGGCGCGCAGCCTTAGAGGCAGAGCATTTTGGGGTTTCTTTTTCCCTTAGAGCGACGACTCCCAGAATGGCCCTCGCCAAAGTCCTCGAGATGTTATGTTTGGGGGTGGGTGTGTTGGTCTTGCTTGTGGATGGCTCGGGGTACAGCTTCTCTTGCAGCCTCTCGGATCCGCTCTGCTTCGGCGTTTCGGTTGGAGCCTCTGTTGAGGGGGAAGGTAGATGTTTCTTTGCCTTTAGGAAGTCAAGGCATTCCCCCCTGTCTTCGTAGACGACTAGCTGGTGTTTGTGGGCGACCTTGAGGCATTCGTAGTAGTTTGCTATGCTGCCTCTATAAGGTTCTACCCTCATTGCGTCTACGCTTATGCTTATGGTTAGCACCAAGTGTTAAGGAACTCTTTGCTTTCCATCTGAATTCCAGACATTGCGTATTGAGTGTCGCAACTCAAGTTTTAACTACCAAAGTGAGGAAATAATAATAATTCATTCGTACGCACGTGGAGCAGACCTACCACCGCGCTTACAGTCAAGACGGCTTTGGGATCGGTGATAAGAAATAATAAATCAAATATGTATATGTTACATATATAAGTAGTACATATAAAATATATATTACAAAGGCAAAATTATAGATAAGCCGAATTTCTATGCCCTGTTAAGCATGTCAAAATTCTTTACTGATACCGCGCAAAGGTCAGCGATCTCATTTTTTGCGAGGCCCCTTTGTTGTGCCGAAAATTATTTACAAAACGGCTTTATACGTATTTATCATATTGGACGTACTCGTACCTACTTACTTTTTTATATAAAAGATTCGAAATTACACCTATCTTTTGTGGGTTTCCTGTGAATTTTGTTTTATCTTTTTATTGTGTAGAGATTTTGACGGGACTTTCAGCTTTATGGAGCTTTGAGATAAAAGTTCGTAATTAATATTTTTTTCAAATTGCGAGAAATAAGTAATATAAAATATTATTTTGTAAATAATATTTTGTTTTAATTAAATATGAAATTATTATTTATTTATTTTTTATTTATTTATTGATCCACCAACATTTGTTTACATCAATACATACAAAAAAAGATACATAGTACATGGAACTAAGACTAAATGTAACAAACACTTACAGGTAGATACATCTTGCTATGTTAGACCGAAAATAAACTTCTAAGCGTAGAAAACAACACAGAACAAAAAAAAATTAAAGAAATGTTAAATTTAATATATTTTTAGCATGTTTGACTTTTGGTGTTCAATATTAATCGAATCTTGCTAGTTGAATCAGCATTAATGTCAAATAGGTCACTGTACTCATTAACCAACTTGCAAAGTCTAGGAACAGGAGAGTTTGATCCAAACACTGTTTTCCGGGGTGGGGGATAAAGGAGGGTTATTATATTACGGGGAAACCTCATTGGTACACGTATATTAAACTTATTGAGTAGCTGAGGGCAGTCAATTCCGTTGGTAAAAATTTTAGAGATAAAAAATATGTCTAACCGACTTCTACGTTCTTCTAAAGAAATCATTCGGAAATGATTTAATTGTTGACAATAAGAAGGTAGTTTCTTTTTTGAAATTCCGTTCGAGAATAATAGGTACCGTAAGAATCTTTTTTGTATTCGTTCTATTACTAGAGAATGGTTTGCAAAGTGAGGTCTCCATACTACTGAACAATATTCTAAGATGCTGAGAACAAGAGATGTGTACAGCAGTATCCGGACTCTGTTATCACGTAAACCTTTAATGTTCCTTAATACGAACCCTAGTAGTTTTGAGCCCCGGTTTACTATTTGTTCAATGTGAGGTACAAATGTTAATTTTTTATCAAATAATACACCCAGATCGCGGATTTGCTCAAGTTCTTTAATCTTATTTTGTGCAATACTATATTGAAATGAGATGATATTTCTTTTCCGATAGTACCTTACAAAAAAACACTTATTTGGATTGAGATCCATTTTATTGTGCCGACACCAATTGAAAAGTTCATCAAGATCTTTTTGAAGCATTATTGAATCATGTACAGTGTCTATAACTTTACTCAATTTTAGGTCATCTGCATACATAAAAGTTTTGGAAAATTTTATTGCATTAAGTATGTCGTTAACAAACATTGTGAACAAGATTGGACCCAGATGAGACCCCTGCGGAACACCTGACGTTGCTTTCCGAGAATTAGAGTAAAAGCCATTAACTACTACAGAGAATGTTCTGTTTTCTAAGTAAGACTTGATCCATTGTAAAAAAATACCAGAAATGCCATAAGCAGATAACTTTTGCATCAATAAGTCATGAGGCAAACGATCAAAAGCCTTACTAAAGTCCGTGTATACAACATCCACTTGCTTGTGAGAGTCAAGAGCCTCTGCTATATTTTCTGTGAGATCAACTAAATTGGTACATGTTGATCGAGAAGGAACAAACCCGTGCTGTTGAATACTCAAACTCTGTTTAAAATGAAAACGTACAGAGGGACAAACAAGCGATTCTAGTACCTTAGCTAAAGTTGATAAAATGGAAATAGGTCTGTAATTTGATATTAAATCTACGTTGTTTGCTTTGTGAATTGGGACTACTCTCGCTTCTTTCCATTCAGCCGGAAAAATGCCAGTTTGCAAGGACATATTAAATATAATTAATAAAGGTTCTACCAGGTATATAGCACATCTTTTAATAAACACGGGCGGAATCCCATCAGGGCCGGCACCCTTGTTTTCATCTAAACTTTTGAGTTTCCCCAGTAGAGTTTCAGAGTCTATAATAGGTAGTGTTATTAACCGACTGCATTTTTCCATGTACTCCAAGGAATCTCTGTAATCAGAGTTTTGAGTAGTATTATTTATGAATACGGATGCAAAATATGACGCAAACATTTCACAGATTTGCTTACCATCTGAGGCGGTCATCGATCCATCAGTCATATAAAGTGGGTAAGAGCTAGTGCCACCTCGTTTAGCTTTAACGTAGGTCCAGAAATATTTAGAATTTTTTAAGATATTTTTTTCCGAGTCACTAATGTATTTATTATAGCAATCAATGGCCAAACGTGTACAACGCGAATCTAGCAACTGCAACTCTAGTTCGTCCATTGGGTTTTTATATTTTTGAAAACGACGTCTAAGATTGTATTTTTCTTTTAAACGGTGCTTTAAGTTACTACTAAACCAAGGTGGGTATCGAGATTTCTTCATATTTTGTTTAGGAACAAATTTTTCAATTATAGCGCCAATAATATTATAAAATTTAGAAAGAATTACATTAACATCATTAACATCCCCAAATATCTGCACCCATTCACATTTTTTAAGTTCTTTTAAAATATTAATGAAATCGGCTTTATGAAAATTTAACTTGAAAGATTCGCGATTAAACGGAAGCTCTGTTTGCCCTACAAATGAAATATCTACATCCAGAGGAGGATGTAACTGGTCAATGTTACTGAGGATTGAGTGACTAGGACGGACTATGCAAGTTGGAATATTAGATAATACCAGATCGAGTATTCTGTCGGACTTATTGACTACACTGTTATGCTGTTTGAGCCCATATATGTTAATTAAATCTATCAGAGGTTGACATAAACCTGGCACCTTATATTCGCAAGAAGTATCATTCAATAAATTCCAATTAATACTAGGTAAATTAAAGTCACCTAAGATACAGTTGCAATCACAATTTTCGAGAACAAGACGACAATTATCTATAAAGTAGTTTAACATTGAACTATGCACCGGAGGAGGCAAATATACTACACAGAGAGCAACCCGACGCAAAGAATGTGATATCGGAATTTCAATAATGACCCAGAGGTCTTCAAGTTTAGATTCCCAATTAAATATACGTTTGGAGTGTATTTGTCTGGAAATCGCTACAAGGACTCCGCCACCTTCACTTTTGTGAATTAGTTCGGCGTTACTTCTATCTTTTCTATAAACCACATATCTCTCGTCAAAAAGCTCACTGGAAGAAACCGAATCGTTTAGTCACGTTTCTGTAAGAACGATTATGTCGTAATTATTACAAAGTACCGCTTGAAGAAAGCTGTGTGTTTTGGTTCTTAATCCACGTGAGTTTTGATAGTACAATTTTATATTTGAATCGAATTTTAAAAAGAGAACTGGACAATAACATACAATCACCGCTAAAAACTAATTAAATAAAATTAAAAATAAACAAATTATCAAATGTTTTTTAATATATCTAAATTTTTCACTACGATAAATTCGGTTTCATCACTTTTCCTCAAAAACACTCTGCCATTCCGAATCCAGACATACTTGTATCCAGCTTCCTTCGCTCTCTTTCTGGCTGCCGCGTGAAGAGCCTTGTTCATGGGGGACAGATGTTCACAGACAAAGATCGGTCTGCTAATTCCAGGCAATCCCAGTAGTGCAGAATTTAATTTATTTTCCAGAGATTTTCCCTTGTTATATTTAATAGACGCAGCGAGAAGTTCGTCGCGCAATCTTGGTGTTGACAATTGTACAATTATTGATCGTGGGCGTGGAGAGCTTTGATTTTGCTTTGCAGTGCGGGTGCAGCGCAGTATATCATTTTCTTTTAGTTGACAACCGACAATCTTTCCTAAATCACAAGTTATCTTTATTAGGTTTTCATTTTTATTATCAGGCACGCATTGTAACTCTATATTACTCTGTATCGACTGCTGTTCTATTTGATTGATTCTTTGATTAAGAGAATTAACAGTAGAACCAAGCTCATCTCTCTCAGATTCCAACTCAGATATTCTGACCTTAAAAGCATCAATGTTATTTTTCATGTCTTCATAATTCTCGTTAGTGAAATTCAAAAACTTTCTAATTTCAATTATATCATCTTCTAACGGTTTTATCTTTCTATCAATAATTTTGCTAATACTATCTTCCATTTTAGAAAATAATTCTTGCATTTTTTCATTCATAACTTCTTCTATTGCGTCACGTAAATCATCCCGAGTTATGCTGTGATTTTCCGGTGTAGGCGGAGACTGAAGTGCTGGTCTTTTACTTCCTCTCACAGTAGATACATTGCGAATAGGAGTGTGATCCTTTTTTACATTCTTAGAGGAATTACGACAACATTCAGGGCAGCTCCAACCCGTATCTGTATTCGCTAACGTTGCGTCAAGAAATATGCACGCAAAGTGATAACGTTTTTTACACTTTGAACATGTTATAGACTCATCGTTATTACCTGCTTCCGGTAAACAACAACCCCATCGTGACCGTGACATTCTTATAATTTAATAATTTTGAGTAAATAATATGATAATAATGTTGTCCTCTCAGATGCAAATGCTTGCTTGTTCGTACACGTGTCTTATCTGCAGAGCTTAATCTATGACGAATTGGTTAGGGTACGTCATACGTCTCGACGAAAGATCTGCATACGATAATGGTTCTTCTGCTTAACGCATAACCGTGAGATTCGATCGCTGATGCACTCCGAGCACTGTGGCAGTGAAATATTCAACTGACCGCACAAATTTTCACAAAAAAATATTAATAATTATATCTAAGGAATTATTGCGTTATTTACGATATTATACACATTTTAATTGCAATGTTTGTATCACTAATGTATATTAACACACTTTATACATTGAAATTTCGAAGCCGTTGTTAGACATTGTGAGTGGAAATAATTTTAAATAAGATATTTTCGCGGAACCTGCGTAAAGGAGTGTTATTTAGGCAGTGTCAAAGACTAACTGGTTCGGTGGTTAGGGTAAGAATAGCTTGGTTCTTTGTGTCTAGTCTGCCATAATTTAACATTTAAAAAAACCCATTGGTGACAATGGGCGAGGAGATAGAGATATGAATAGAGGAAGAGACCATATCGCTTGGCGCTCCGTTCTCTCTGGCTACTAAGCTAGGGATGAATCGTGAAGAGTGTGAAGAAAAAATTGCATTACGAATCGCGAAAAAGTATCAGTTTAATGGATATATTTTCTCGTAAATAATATTATTATAATAAAAGAACTCTTTCACTCCCATATCCTTACAGTAGGTAATGTTTTATTTACAAAATTGAAAATCCAAGTAATGTAAAGTTACTCTGTTACGTTATTGTTACTACGTTTCATCTGCCATTAATAATAAATAAGTATTAAAGAGATGCGTAACGGTACAAGCAATAATTAAAGTATAATTTATTAAGACCGTCGTGGTGCTGTGGCATATTGATATGTTCTGTGGGTTCGATATTCACTCGGGGATTTAAATATGTTTTATATAAAAAATATGTAATGCAATATACAATGTCTCCTTAATTGTAGCGAAAACCCCACAGGTATCTGAAAAGACTCTTCACTTACAGTGGAGCTGAAAAATGTTAAATTTTATGATAAAATTTTACAGTTAATACATTACTAGGAAAATCGTAATAAAAATGGTGTATTTTTTACAGTCATAAAATAAACTAAAAGCACGTGTAATTTAACGTACAACATGTACGAGAATATTATTGTTAGAATATAAAAAAAAAATCTTTTGGCTTGAGGCTTGCTCGTGGAATATGATGAAATTGGTTTAATATTTTATGTATGTATTTGTTTGTAAAAGTTTGATTTACATTTTTTTATCTATATTACTAAAAGTTACATAAATATATACTTTTCATAACTTCGTGGTACAGTTGAGCAGTTTATTTGTAAATTTCACAGTTAAGGGTTTCGATTTTAATTCGAGAACTTATTACAATATTACAGAAAACGACAACATTTGTTTTCTATAGCTTAGACATTGAGTAGTGGATTCTAGAATACAGTGTATCTACTCTAGTTATCGCAACGTTGAGTTCGGCCACTTAACTGTTAAAAGCTAAAAAAAAGTTAAAAATACCTATTTTGTCTTTAGCCGGAGCTCTACAAAAATGAACTCGTCCGTCAATCCTCCACCGACAGCGGCGAACTGGAATTCTGCGGGAAACTACACTTCGCATTGAAATATGATCAAGAAGTAGAAGCACTCGTTGTTAAGGTATTATATAATTGTTTTATTTTAGTAATTAGTAATTTCTTGATATATCTTGTGTTATTCTTTATCGTTAATTATTTTTGATAATTGACAATTATAATTGCTATGGGTCTTTTTTATTTAAGGTATCTATCTAACTCTTATATTACCTAGATATAAGATTAGCGGTCTCGTCCAAGTAAACTTATTATTATAGCCAAATTTTTGTATAAATTGTAGCTTATGTTTTATTCTGGTGTATCAACTATATAACTGTAAAGTTTCATGTAAATCTTAAATCTCTTTCAATATATGTACGTAAACTCAATTTCATTTTAATGATTTAATATTCTTCAGCAAATAGCACTAATTCATAAAATGAATAAGTTATCATGTCACTTAAACTATTAATTCAAATGATTTACAATCTCAAAAACCCTAATGCTAAAGGGTCTCTGGCAATTAATTTACTCAAACCCACCGCAAATCTGCTTAGTGACCTTTAATATCTACTCATGTAGTCTATATCTATAGTTTCCCTTTTCTGAGTGACAGACACACACACCAAAGTACTGAACTTAGTTTAGGGGATGGAGAATTCCTTAAAATTTCTACAGGAACGGGGAAAAATGAGGTAATCCACTTTACGTCTTAAGATCCACGTAAAACGTAAGAAAAGTTATTTGCTTTAGGGTTCCAGCACCGCCTTTGCTACACGAGTAAGACTGTTTCATTATTTTCTGGTTTGGCAAATAAGCGGGTGTAAAGCGAGGAACAGAGTGTTATAACACTAGGGTCTTTTATTACTTTGTATGTAGGTACTAATAAAATTCCCCCGATATCAAATCTATGACCACCGTATATACAAATCAAAGCCAACTATAGCAATGGTTATAATATTCTCAACAGATTACAATTTACATAACAGTGTTCTAGTGCTACACATGCTTAATGAGATGTCAATAATTAGGTTTATTATCATAATTAAGTCCGCATAATTCACTTGGTAAATGTTTAATAGGTATGTGCTTACTAGATTTCTAGTAATAATTACTTAGTATTGAAGTTTAAGCTGTGATAAATTATTTAATTATTAACAAAATGGGTGCTTAAATATTCAAATTCCGTAAGCTCTTAATTGAGTATTATTAAATAAAAAAATTCGGTTTCACCCATTATCATTCATGTAGTAAGGTCAGCGGAAATAGCTTAGGGATAAGTCATTACGTTCTCTGCTTTTCGTGAAGA
The DNA here is from genome assembly GCF_056956725.1 of Heliconius melpomene rosina. Lineage (NCBI taxonomy): Eukaryota > Metazoa > Arthropoda > Insecta > Lepidoptera > Nymphalidae > Heliconius > Heliconius melpomene. Next base: position 13,572,912 of record NC_140401.1, read on the forward strand.
AAAGGCTGTTACGGCCTTTCCATATTGGAATATGATTTGTTTTTCCGTTGTAATTTATCACACTGGCGGAACCGAACAATTTGCTAATACAAAGTGTCCTGTTTTTTTCGTTTGATATACGAAACCCTAAAATATGTAATTATTTGTATTATTTTTCTTTTAGATTTTCGAAGCCCGTGATCTGCCCATAAAGGACGTGTCAGGCAGCAGTGACCCCTACATCAAAGTCTTCCTGTTACCAGATAGGAAGAAGAAGTTCCAGACTAAAGTGCATCGTAAGAATCTCAATCCCGTGTTCAATGAGACGTTTCTGTTCAGGTAGGTTTCTACCTTAATAGCAACCTTAAAATAATTATTTTCCAGGTCCCATTTCCAGCTCCCTGCCACAAGTGTATCAGGCTTTATTTCCACTCGAGTGAATGAAATATTTAACATTTATTTTCTTCGTTCTGGTAACCAGGGAAAACGCAGCGTTGAATTTTACCACTCAACACGCAATGCATTGAAAATTTCATGGAAAGTTGGGAACGAAGGTTCCCACTCCCTACCCCACTATTTGCAGGATACAACGTGTAGCTAAAAAATATTTAATTAAAGTTGTTTTTGCTATCTGGGCGCTGCAGAAAAATACGATGTCTAAAAATTTAAACTTAATTGAGATAAATGTTACTAATTAAAATGAAGAATGAGAAATGTATGTAAGAAACAAAAAAAATATCGAAATGATAAAAGAAAAAGAATATTAGCGGACAGTGATCATTTGTGACAAAAAAGCTCAAACATTTATAAAAAGTTTATTAAAGTTGAATGTTTGCTATAGAAGTTCAAGTTACAGTATAATTAAATGTAAAATAAATTCTTTATTAAAGAATTCTCTAAGCTCAAAGGTACATCAACCTTTGTACGGTGCTTTACAATATTAGTTATGCTATATTTACAATTCATAGTAACAAGAGATCTACCTGAAATAATAAATGAAAATCATTTTATTAAATTTTATTTTTTTAATGTTTTGTTTAATTGAAATATTTTTATAGAAGCAAGTTATATTAATTAATATTATGTGTAAAATGAAGATGTTTCTAAATTCTCCATATATTTAACAAACTTTAAAATATATATTTTTTTGTCATTTCTGTATGAATTATACTCGCACTAATTAAAGTAAATTCGAAGAGAAGGCAAATACTTTCTTTTTTCCTTTTTTCTTCTTTCTATTCTGTCAAGTTCTAAAAGCTCTATGTTATTTAACAAGATGGAACGCGTAAACGCCTCTTTATGAATAATAAATAATTCTTCGGATACAGTTTGAATTGAAACCAGTTTCTCTGAATGCGTCTCAATAATTAAAACGTAAAGCAGAAATATATCTAGCAATTTATTCAACCCAGATACTAATAGTCGATAAAAAGAAACTATTGAAGTAGATTAAAGTAATCAACAATTAAAATCTTAACTGAGGAACGTTAGCGTTATATTATAAAGTTTTGCAAGACTGCACTTCCATTAGTGGAGTAACTAGTTTATGACGTTCTAGGTTTTGAGTTGGCTTGCGTTTATTATGTGGATGAATGAATAAATGGGGAACGTAAGTGTCTCATTGGGAACATAAAAAATATAAAAATATTTATGACTAGGTTTTATTTGCGACTTAACAAACAGAAACACAAACAATTTGACAGAAACAGAATTTTACAATTTAGACCAGTAGTTCCTGAAAAGAGCATGTTTAACCAAACATTTTCAGCTTTATAATTATACTAGCGGACGCGCGCAGCTTCGCTTGCGTATTTAAGGGTGAATTCTAATAACCCATGAAACATGTGTTCAATTAAATATTTTTATAGAGTAAATTTCAAATTTTATAAAAATCGGTGGCGATTTAAAGATTTTTCCATACAAACTTTCAACCCCTTATTTGCACCCTTAGGGGGTGAATTCTAGAAAACCATGAAACATGTGCTTAATTATATACATTTAAGAGTCTGAATTTCAAATTTTATAAAAATTGGTGACGATTTAAAAAAAAACCTATACAAACTTTTAACCCTTTATTTGCACCCTTAGGGAGAGAATTCTAGAAAACGATGAAAAACGTGTTCAATTAAATACTTTTAAAAATCTAAATTTAAAATTTTATAAAAATCGGTGCCGATTTAAATTTTTTTCCATACAAACTTTGAACCCCTATTTCACCCCTTTAGGGTTAAAATTTTTCAAAATCCCTTCTTAGTGGATGTCCAGATTACGAAAGTAAACTTTTGTCCAAATTTAACGTTTCTACCATCAGCGGTTACGGCTGTGCGTGCATCTTATCTCAGTCAGTGAGGACAAATCCTTTTATATATATAGATTAGAGATGACCCAGTGTTGCAGACCCCTCCCAGGTTCTGGCCCAGTTGGACACGGTCTGACTGTAAGCTCTATGTTTGGGGAAATAATTATTTTCACCCCGCTTTAGTAAAAAAAAGTGCAGCTTGGAGTTGATGTATAATGTGAAACATTTTTATGTCTCGTATATGAAAATAGATCAGGAAAATATATTTTTTTTGTTCTAGCGTCCCCTACGAAGAGCTACGCCAACGCTACCTTCAATTCTCGGTATACGACTTCGACCGCTTCAGTCGTCACGACCTGATCGGCCATGTTGTGCTAAAAGGACTTTTGGAATCAGCTGATTTACATCAAGAGATTGAATATACGATGAATATATTAGCACCACCACAGGTAAGCATAATTATCTAATTAATTTTTAAATCCATTCTTCGCTTTCCGCCCGAATTCGAGACAGTACGTGTTGGCTGGCGGAACTTAATCTCGTACCTTATCTTAACAAAGAAGTATCAAAGATCTTTACTCCCCCGATTAGAAATCGAATCCACAACCGAACGTTTACTTAAACTACAATATTTATAGTCAAATATCACACTGTGCCAACGTGGTCCATTATAAAAACGTATAGGTAAAGATAAAAGAATAAATAAATAGCAATCTCTTTATATGTAAGTGTATGTATAACATGATAGACTACGGTACCTGAGTGTTTGTTTCGTGAATGCACGTCTCACGAATATTATCATATTCATACAAATCTTCGTCATTTTGATGTAGAGACGTGACAAGTGTATATGTGAAATAGTATGTTCAGATTGTAGATGAAACTAAAATAACTTCTTCGTGTGAAGCGTTAACCTTCATTAACCAAGTTAACTCAAGTTATAGTTTTTTATTAATTATAATTGTTTTTAGCTTCATGCTTATCCAGCATATAGTAGAGTAGGCAGAGGGAACCTGGGAATCTAGTGTTACGACACTCTGTTTCGATTAAGACTTCCGTTCTCCAGTTTCCGCCGAATTCTTGAGACATGATTTATCTCATTACTAGAGCGAGGAAATTAAAATATTAAGCATTTCATTTCCCCTATTAGAAATCGAACCCACAGCCGTTCCGTTTACAGTCGAAAGCTTATAATGATATTAAAATATGTCCTTTACATTCAAAGCACTCTAGTTAGAAAATAGCAAATCATTCAATAAATTCAAATTCTCATTTTTTTTAAATCGATCAATCATTCTGTAAAGTCCTTTTTCGTGTTAAATCTGGGTTGAGTTGTCATTAATCACCTATTGACCGAACCCAAATCTCGAAGAAATTCCCTCTATTATGTCACACAGGGTCTACTTTGCTCGACCGTAAATATAAAATGATTAAAACATTCTAAGCGTATTATGTCTCTTATGTCGAAATATTTTGTTGACGAAAATGATGTAAACGGGAAAATATTTTAACTTGGCCACTCTTATCTGGAAAACAAAGCGCGATGTTGAACTCGCAATGTCTCAAAATTTAGGCGGAAGATGGAGAATAAAGTGTTCTCATACAAGCTCAGTACTTAATTTTTCTCTAATTTCATTTCTTCTGCGTACTATAAAAATACTTATGTGAAAACTTTAATAAGTTAACAGCGTGCTTCAAAAATTTTATACGAATATAGACTACTCCTACTTCTTTATAAAACACTCTAAAAGTAATGTAAAAGTAACAATTTAAAATAGATTCTTAATTCAAATTTCAATTAAAGCGTATTACGCTCTGGTTACAAAATAATGAAACGGGAACCTGTAAAAGGAAAACGGAATATACATAACCGTTCTATTTCACATTTTTTTAAAATAATTTTCACGCTGTATTCCTCCCAGAAGAATTTAAGACTTTGTGTCAAGGCATTTCGTTCTTCACTTACTTTTGATGGTAGCATCATCGCATGCTCAGATGCGGAACTCAACGCTGCATTTAACTGACTAAAGTTTAAAAAATAAATCATCTGTAAAATAAAAAGAACTTTTATATTTTTGTAATACGAACACGGACCACATTATATTTCAGCTTCAGTCATTCAATACATAGAACGGAGTGCATCCGCTCCATTTCACGTTAAAAATGAAGAATTTTCAGCTAAAATATTGATTGTGACATTTCATAATTGAATTGAATTTAACAAAATGTGAAACGTGATAAAAGTTTTTTTTTGTGATTCTGGTAATAAAATAGTAGTCGCATTTTGATAAGTAAAGTTATCGTCAAACTATCTTATTGTAACTATATAAGCGAATTTAGTTTATTAGGTAAACGCCGCATTGAATTCCTTTACTCACCACGTAATGATTCTAAAATTGGGAAGAAAGTAGGGAACGGAGTGTCTTACATTAGGTTGCCCTACATTGTTTTTGCATATGCGGGACGCTGCTAACAATGTGATTGTTACTGATTCAAATCCCGCTCTATGTTATTCTCTCATCCATCACGTGATAACCTATTATTATTTAAGAACAATTCGATTATAGACTAACGGTTTTGTGTGTTTTGAATTATGTTAATTATGAACTTTTTCGGTACAGGAAAAGAAAGATCTCGGAGAACTCATGCTTTCGCTGTGCTACTTGCCCACTGCTGGACGACTCACCGTGACTGTCATCAAGGGGCGAAATTTGAAAGCTATGGACATAAATGGATCATCAGGTACGTTTGTAATATTAAATAGCATAATAATAATAGCTGCCCGTCGTATGTGGTATACTATATAATGGGGGATTTAGAGGGAACCAGTGCTAAGAATTATCGAAATATATATACCAGAGAAGATTCCCCCAAGTGAAAATTCCGTGCTAATTTCAAGATTGTAAGTTTTGTATGAAATGAACCACAAAAATAAGTTTGCAATAGTTATTATCTGTAATAAGAATATTTCTTCTTTTATTTTATCTTTGTTTATACTACAAGTCAATTTTTTTGTAGGATTTTTTCATAATTTTAGGTCTACGGGAAATATCCTGTAGGTTTTCATTACTCAGAGAATTAATGGTCTTTACACACGAACAGACGGATAACAAAGTGATTCTATAAGTGTTCCATTTTTTCTTTATAAGGTACGGAACCTTAAAAATTAAGACAGATTTTGTTAATGATTTTATTACAGCGTATAAAGTACGTACTAAGTATATAGTATATAGGTAGGTACACGAAAGTTAAATATTACATTCGAGTATAAGTTACAAGTTATCGACTTTGCAAACTTTTGAGTTTCAAAAGTTTCACCGTATCAGGGAAGTAATTAGGGAATGTGCTTAATATTTCAAGTTTACGTGAAACAGATTAGGAACATATCTTTAATAACTTCACGGTATAAGCTACACATAGTAGGATAGGCAGAGGGAACCTGGGAACCTAGTGTAAGGCCACTCCGTTCTCCACTTTCTACCAAAACCTCTCGGCATTGTGTGTTAAGTGGCAGTACTCTACGTCGTGTCGTCGCGGTTTGCTTCGTCACCCGGAGACTCGGGAATCAAACTTAGGACCCCATAATCTCAGATCAAAAACAATTTATATGTCAGTATTGAAAGTATCCTAATAAATTTCAAAGAAAATGAAATTATGAAATTGCTGCATTATATCCTCCAAATTAACCCTGACCCTCAGTTTTCTCGTAAAAGTGAAGGCAATGCACCATACACTAGAATAAACTGAGAATTATTTAGACAGTTTCATATACTTTAACATTTAAGCTTATATTTTGGGGTTGTTTCTCATGGACTTTACTTGTAGGAGCGAGGATCCGTAACCCAGTTTGTTTTACTTCAAGAGCAAATTATTGTATAAATGTAGTTATGTCCTTCTATTCTTAACTTCTGGGACATAGATACATAATCTAAGGGTTTCTGTTATTACTTTTAGGCTTCAGTACTTATTTAGTATTTTATTTTTATATTGAGGCTATTGTGTCTGAGTAGCACGTCTGAAGGTAAGCAACGGTCGTAGGTTTGATTCTCACTCAGCAAAATTAATTATCTTAAGCAACATATTGTACATATTATCTCCACCAGATCCGTATGTCAAGATCTGCCTAATCTGCCAAGGGAAGAGGATAAAGAAAAAGAAGACGACTGTCAAGAAGAACACACTTAGCCCAGTTTACAATGAAGCCCTGGTATTTGATTTACCAGCGGAAAACGTATACGACGTCACCCTCCTCGTGAAAGTCATCGATTACGATTTGTGAGTTTATTTTGCAGAAACTAGGTTATATATCTAGGTAAATAAGGTATTTTATTGGAAACTGTTTACCTTACTTACTTTTACCTATTTACCTATGTACTTACCCTAGTTTTTTTATTATTATGTTTCTACTACAGACATATTCCGTATTTTTTTGTTGTGTAATATTTTTGTATTCTTTTTTTTTTGAAGATATATTTTCTTTATTTATGAGTATATACTCTAGTTTAATTTTTTTTAAAGTGTTCTTTACCTTACACTGATACTAAGCACAATTTTATTACGAAAAGACAATATATCACTTTTTAGATCTTGAATATTATATTGAAACGTTTATACGCTGATATTTGATAGCGTCTTTTAATATGGCTGTAAACTTTTATGCTAACACTAACAGTCTTCATTCTTGAAAAAGACATCACATTTCGATTTTAGTATCAAATTGTGATAAAATACACGATTTTACATTGTATGTTCTGAATGTTCACGGTACATTTGATATTCATTCGTTTTATTCTGATTTGGATAAGTATGGTTAAGAAAATAAACAAGTGGATAAATGGCATTGCGCTATTTTAGTAGATTTATAAAAAAAATAACGTTAAAGAACTTGAACTCACGCTTCTTGGATATGTTTGACATTTGGATCTTGGACGCTACGTTCAAATTTTTAAACTTTTTTTTTACTTTAAACGTACGTAAGGATTATGGGTTGAATTCCAATAAGAATGAAATTAAATTTACTTGGTGGAATGAGTTGTATTTCGCGTTGGTAACAACTTAACGCGGAATGCTTCGAAAATTGAAAATGGGGAACGGAGTGTCTTACATTAGATTCTCTTTGTCTACCTTACTATATGACAAATATATATAATATATATCTTAGGTCAGAAAAGATATGTTAAAATAAATCACCACATCGTTATCTATGCAATATAAACAAAGTGAATCTCGTTACACATACAAAAAGCACACACTGTAATCCGGGCTAGATATCGTTAAAAAAGGATAATCCATTTAAAGTCGATAAATTGAAGGTAGTTTACTCGGAATGGTCATAAAGCCCCATTGATAAGCTTTAATAAAGCTTCGCTAAAAGTTTTCGAGTAAAATATATGTATGTAAAATAAAATGTTACATAAAGGTTTTTAAATTCTAAAGGTCTAGGTTTATCTAGTAAAGAACCTAAGTAGTCTAAGTAGAATGTCTCTTTAGAATTCTCAGTTGTCATTAGAATATAAATATACAGATGTACGTTCGTACTGGTTGGTTACGGTTCGTAATATTTGAGGCCGTCGTAGTGCAGGGGTAAAAGCCTGTGACTGTAACGTGACGAATGAATTATTATTTAATGAATTTTCATTTCTTCGTTCTGGTGAGCGAAACCAAAGCGCGGCGTTGAGTTCCGCCACCCAACACGCAATGCCCCGAAGATTCTGTTGAAAATGGGGAACAGATTAGTTTCCCTCCCCTATATGCGAGATACAGCGTGAAACCGAAAAAAACTATATAAGTGTTCCTATATCTATACTATATATACTAATAGTTCGGTTAATAGTGTTAACCTCACGTAGTACTGATATAAATAGCAAAATTCTGTCGATGTTGCATAGTTCATTTATCGAGAAAAATTATAGGCTATATAGAAACGTCACGTTAATCGCTTCGAAGTTCTAATATATCACCGTGCCTGCGATCACAGCTACGTATCTCGGGCACGTAGTTTTCTTGTCATACATAACTCTTAGATATTTCTATTTGGCCACGTGGCCGATCTTATTATAATTTATAAATTATTCCGATCTATGGATTTAAAGCCACAACCATTACTGGAAGTCATATATTTATCATTTAAAAAAAAACAATTTATTACTGGTCAGTATCATAATAAATATGTAAACATTTATGTATTTATCAGATGTGCTTAGAATAATCTAAGTATAATTTTGAGTAATATGAAAAGAAAAATTAAAAATTGTAAAGGTAATTTCAAAGCAATAACTATGAAATTATGAGTAGAAGTAGCAAAAAACACCATAATTAACTAAAATTCCTTTTCAGGATTGGACCGAATGAGCTGATCGGTTGTACGGCGATAGGCTCCTCACTCATCGGCATCGGCCGCGACCACTGGCTCGAGATGTTAGACAACGCTCGCAAGCCCGTCGCCCAGTGGTACCCCCTGAACAAGAGCCCTCCTACTAATATTAATTTGCCTAGTAACGATCAGCAGAATACTCCGCTGAACTGCTTAAATTCAAGGTAAGTTGTTTTAAATTATTGCTGTTTAAATTCAAAATATTTTAAAATATTAAACGGTAATTTTTATTTTCAAGTATTGTCCCCTACTGATGTTGGCAGCGGAGTGCCTTCTTTCTGTATACCTACATTTCATTTTTTTAAAGATTATTTGATATAAGTTACATTATTTGTAAAAATAACGATCGCTTTATTTCCAAATAAATGGAAAATAGTATAAACAAATACAATTTTTAACAGAAATATTTAAAAAATAAAAGCATGAATTCATGAATATTAATACAAATTCAAATGGACCGTCGCAACGTATCAATTTACATTTTATTATTTTAAATAAATATTATTGAAATAAAATTTCAAATAGAAATCATGAAATTTTTTAGTATTTTAAAATAATATACCTTTAGTCATGGTCCATGCGTATTTCTGTTACAAAAAGTATAGGTTCATATCTCAAATCATAATTTTTTTACAAATTTTATAATGCTGTATTTTATAAAGTTAGACATTTTATATGTATTTAATGTTTATGGAAAGTAAACATAAATGCCTTCTCCACTGTTTACTAAAAAAGCAGAGAAATAAAAAAATAAAAAAATCTTCTTTCAATTTACCTTTTTCTTAGTAAAAATGTTTTTTTGATTCACAGATGAAGAGACGTCACAATGGATGAGGTAACTATTGACCGAGCGCAGGTTAACAGGAACTACGGTTTCTCACGATGCCAAACACTTAGTAATAACGTGATTAGAAGTTCTATGGTTGTATGTCCATTTACTGTACATCAATGTTAAATGATAAACTCGTTGAATAGATATTCGTTGAAGTAGATATTAATTGATGTTTTTTAGTTGAAAGTGCCCAATGGTCTTATATGGTAGAGTCTCCCCTTTCACGTTACCTGTCCTTGTATTTTATCTATTTTATATAATGTTTTTATAATGCTTACAGCTATTTTACACGATGTTAATATTTCGAACGCACATTTCAATTCAAGACTTGATCGTGTCATGTATATATTACTAGTATATAATAATTGTTGTTATATAAAATAGAAAATATATTATACATAAACCTACATATACTATATATTAATATACGTCTATTAATAATTAACTAACTTAAACAGCTTTTTTTTTTCTTTAAATCAAAATCGAATGTGTAACATTCTTTTAGTGTCTGACAATAAGTAGATGGAGTTTCTAAAATATTTTACTTTAGCACAAATTCAAAACTAATAGCATTTTTAACAACTTTATAAGATAAAGAAATGAAGCTTTAAATCGTATTAACGTAATTTGGTATTATAAATCTATATTACTCGTTTACTTAAGTATTTATTATAATATCTATATACAATATACATGCTTGTTATTTCATCTGTTTGTAAACAACTTGCTTATATATAAGTGAAAATGCTTCAATGAATATTGCGATACTAATTTTAAATATTTCTTTTACATTTTTTTAGTGTCTTTATTTATGTTTAGAGACACTATAGTATCGTCTACCGCGATACACTTTGCTCCCACTGTCTGACAGTCAGAGGAAGTGGTGGATGACAGAAAATTATGTTATGTTAAATTTTTTTTTTTTTAAATATATATTAATCTGATCATAAACAATGGTTAGTAGCTATATTTAATATAAATTATATAGCTATAAAGTAGTTTTTAAGTTAGAATTATAAAGAAAAATAAATGTTATTAAATAAATATTATTATCAAAAATTGAAAACTTAGATAAAATTATGCTTTATAAAAAACGGTAAATCCTTCTGTTCTTTTAAATGAATTGCTAAGAAAAAAACTTAATAATATTACGTATGTCATTTTCAAACAAGCTATGGGATAATATACAACTAACTTCTGTCTGTCCTAAAAACTGAAATTGTATTAACTTTCGATGTAAGCTACGAGTATATCAGATTTTAAGAACCTGACTGAATGTAATTTCGAGTTCTGCCCCTCAACATGCAATACCTCCAGAATTCGGTAGAAAGTGGGGAACGGTTTGTCTTAACACTAGGTTCCCTCTGCCTACTCTGCCGTGTGCGGGATACAGCGTAAAGCTATAAAAAATAATAATTAAAAAAAATTGCAATTTCTTTTAATCATAAAAGGGAGATATATAAAATGTCTTTATCTATAATTATTTACATTATATAACAAACGTCTTCCCACCGTTTCCCACCTATGGTAACAAATGTTCCTTTACCTTTTAAAGTACGCAAAAATAAAAATGCATTTTTTCGTGTATAGTAAGAGTACTTTACAAAGAAGCTTAGCCTTTATAAACAGAATATTTATTTATTTAGTACTTTACAACAACTTAATAATTAAACAAATACAAGAGAAAAACAAATGAAATATAGTGTAAAGGCGGGTCCTATCACCTCAGGTGATCTCTTTCAGGCTACCTTTACCATAAAAGATCCAAGAATGGATTTATGGATATAAAGTGGTGTACAAATGAAATATGTTATATTAATATAACAGAATAATAGTGATTATTCTCTCTACAGTATTTTGCGACAAAAGTTAATTAAAAAATCGATGTTCGGCGTTCTAAATTACTTTAGAGTGCATCGTGAAATCTTTTACGCTTAATTCAATACTCTTCAATCAAAATGATTAATGAACTCTACAAAGGGGTAAACAGACGGCGGTAGTTAAGAATAGCAAACTCATACTTTATATTGTATTAAACCACACACTCATCAATTATATCTTGGAAATGAAAAGAAAATATCAATTTTTCATAATTTTTAATTATCTTTATACAAATATATATCAGAAATTAGTAAATATATCTATCTATATGTTATATATTGTAAGCCTAGATATGAAGAGTTATATAATTAGAGTCGAATTACACATAATCCTAGCTGTCCATAGTACAATGGAAAAAATAACATATCGATGTTTGTTTATGTTGGATAAATGTTTTAAAAAGAGATTATTCAAAGTTTGTTTCGTAACTAGAATGTAGTGACGCACTTATTAATAAATAATAATGACATAATTAGTTTTGCGAATATTAAGATAGGTTGGTACAACTTTAATATAGCGGAAATGAAAACGGCGCCTACCTGGGAACCTATTGTACCAGTGCCAGTTACTATAAAAAACTTCCGTTTCCCACTTTCCGCTGAATTCTGGAGGTATTGCGTGTTGAGTTGCGGGACTCAACACTGTGCTTTGCCTCATTACGAGCCAGAAAATAAAAATATGATGTTTTTTCCTTGAATGTGAATGAAACCCACCTGTTGCATTTACAGTCAAACGCTTGTCCCCTGCGTCGAGGCTGGCTTCATTATATTACTTATAATATATATTACACGAAGGTATTATATCACTATTATAATTCGTATCGCCAATTTTATTTAAATCAAATATAGCGTACGTTATGCTCTCTGTGCGTCACTACTTTCTATACGCCTTTACTCTATAGCCAATAAGTCATAAAAGCTATTAGAGCTTTTTAACAGAATATCTATGAATATAAAAAAAGATATAAAATATAAGATAAAAGTATCTTTTTCGTGTAGCTTGTGTATCTTTCTTTTCCTATTTCCTGAACTGTATCGAGTGTAATATTGTGGTTGGACGAGAGATTATTTTTGTATGGATAGACTCTTTATACTGTAAATCTGTCTAATGTAAGTACTTGTACTGGTTTATGAATAAAATGTTGACATTTTTAATATATTGATTTTATTTATATTTTATCCCAAAATTAGGATATTATATTACACTAGCGGCCCGCTCGCGATTTCACCCGCGTGAACTATGTTATTATTAATTTCTGTCTCCATGACTACGTCCTGGTGACGTCTATGCAAAATTTTAGACTCCTAGCATTAAATGCTACAAATTTTGTAGTAACGAAGTTTCATACAAACTTTCGACCCCAAAAACAACCCCTTAGAAGTCGAATATTGCAAATTCCCGTCTTAGCGAGCACCTACGTTCTATAAGTAACTTCTATGTAAAATTTGAGATTCCTAGCACATGTAGTTTCTGAGATTTCATGATGAGTGAGTGACCTTTCCATTTTATATATATAGATAAAAAAAATAATCGCTAGAAAAAATCTAGAAGTCACTAGAAAAAAAATCATAATGTCACATAATTATATGAGATACTTGTAATTAAAAAAAAACAGTCGAATTGATAACTTCCTTCTTTTTGAAGTCGGTTAAAAATACACAGACCGAGACATAAAGGAGACACTATGATATAACGTCGTAATAAAGCTTCATGCCTAAATTGCCTATCTCACTTAGGCTAAGAGACCGGCGAGAATTTAGCCAGGCTATTATTATAAGGTTAGCATATGTTACTGGAGTAAGAAGAATAATACTAAATATATGTAATTAATAAGGTTAAATATTTCATTTAAAATTAATAAAAATGATAATAAAGTCTGTCCAAATGATTTTTTATATACATGTTAATGATTAATTTCACGCTGTATCTCGATTTCTGCAGGATAGGCCTAAGGAACGTAGTTGTTCATTTTCCGTAAAATTTTCGAGACAATGTGTGTTGAGTGACGGTACTCAGCGCCGCATTTTGTCTTTTTGTCAGAGTGTTGAAATGAAAATAATTCATTCTCCCGAGTGTAAATCGAACCCACAATCGTTGCGATGTCCTAAATTTGTATATATTTAAAATATAATGAATAGTCAACAAAACAAATAAAGCAAATTATAATTTTCCATGAATTAATTATGTACATAGTTAATTAACCGCAGTGGTCATGTGGCACATTAATCATTAGTAATATTAAATAATCATTTTACTATATTATAAAGTATTACTTTCTCGAATTGAGGAAATATGTACCTATGTAATATTTCCTTCACTCTGATGTCGAGGCAAAGCGCGGCGTTGAGTTACGCTCAATGTGTAATGCCTCCATAACTAAAATTAGTAAAATAGGGAACAGAGTGTTGTAACACTCGGTTCCCTGTGCCTGAAGTGTGTTGGATACAGCGTAAAAAATATATATATTCCAGTGTTGACAACTTTTTCAATTTTCATTCACAATTGAAATCACACTTCTAAATGACTTCACGTGCTTTTAAAAATCGAGTGTAGTACATACAGTATGCATTTCAGAAAATAAATCGTTTGTACGTGAGGAAACTATGGAAAAGATGGCAACTTTTATATATACAAAAGTTGCGATTCAATTTTTACATAGAATAATGTTTGAATTTAATCAACTAAGTCCTCTCATTTGAAATCTGTAGATATTTCTTAATAATTAATAGTTAAGTATATTTTTTTATTTCTAAATATAATATAACAGATAAAAGAAAAGTACACGTTGTGATGAAATTAAAATTTAAAATCATGATAAAGGAAAAAAAAGGAAAATTAAAATAATACTTGTGAACAACCTGCATAAATATTATATTCAAAGTGTTATATAAAGCGGTAAAGGTAACAAAACAGACGCCACTGTCTCACTAATTGCTTGTTTGTGCTTGTAATAACATGTGCTTAATGTAATCATAATATGTGTGTGTTACTCTTTCTCTCTTTACTTCAGTACTGAGTGGTGTTTTTTTATATATGTCTTCCGTTTGCTTGCTTGGAGCTTGGAGGCACTGCGTGTTAAGCGGCGGAACTCAACACCACACATTACCTTTGCCGATACTAGAGCGAATAAGTGAAAATATTAAATATTTCATCGAAGCCATAAACATCGAACCCATACAACTGTAGCACGCTTGTGCCCATACACCATGCCTGGCCTGCCCTGTTTTTTATCGTCAAAGTAAACCTAGTATAGTATGTACCTTTGAACATAAAGTAAGTTCACACAATCTACAACAATATCTAATATTCAATATTCAATATTAACTAGAAATCGTGCTAGTATTCGTGCTATTTCAATTAGAAACTGCAAATGAATGGGTGCAGTATAAAGAAATACTGGAACACGACGTAGGTAATAACAGTTCGAGCGTCAGTTCTAGTGTCAAAGGAACTGGGATTCATTAGGTGCTAGCAACGTCTCCTATTGTAATTATACCGCTTATAATATGGAAATATTTGCCTTTTTTAAAGGAATTCTCTTAGACATTGTGTTAGATTTTGTCTAATGAGTAAATTGAATAATGGACATTAGATTTTTTATTATATTTTGGATATTATTAAAATGTAATTTAATGTCATTGTGCCGCAACGGAAATCTATTTCCAATATGTTCATTCAACACATGAAAATGAAGAATAGATAAAAAATTTGAGGACGGAGTGTCTTGGCACTAGGTTATCCGTGCTTACACCCCTACATTTCGAAAAAAATGAATAAGCAAAGCAAGAACCTAATTTTGTATAGGACGTTACAACTTTGAATATGAAATACTAATTGATCACCAGATACTCGTAGCTTAGCTGTATAGAGCCTCGAGACGGAGCTTTGTAAGCTGCAGCTAATGAAACCTAGGAATTGGAAGTAAGATTTATTCATCCTCTCTATCAGAGGTTGGCTCATTAAATATTGCTGCTAAAAGTAAGAGTAGCACCACATTTAGCTTAAACATTTTCAATTTAATGTACTAAAGCAGATTTTTTAAGATATTATATAAATAATTGTTAATTTTAAATATTTTAATATTAAGGCTAAAATACTGAAATTTTTTGAATTAATTTGTTTTTTTTTTCAAATGAAAACTGAATTTATAATAAATTATTTCGAGATAGTAGTTGAGTATTGAATTAAATATTGTGAGAGCAATTCACACGAAAAGCAAGGGTCATTGACTATTATAAAAAATTTGATTATATTTATGTTATTTTATACGCCACTGTGGAGCAGTGGCAGCACGTGATTGTTCTACGGCATAGTTGTGAGTTCGATGCTGACTCAGGGTAAATTATTTTCAGTTGCACGCGTGTGCCCGTGCGCTATGAGGAATTCAAATATATTCGTTATAAACTAAATGTAAAATTTATTATTACAAACATTCAACATTTGGTAGATTAGATTTGAACTTTAGAAACTATTTTGTATTCTAACTTCAATGGACCTAATGAAGTGAGAAAATTAGAAGTAAATGTTTTTAAAGTTATTATCTAATTGAGACACGAAGTCAGTAATATTTTGTCAAAAAATCAGTCAAGTGCGAGTCGGACTTCCGCACAAATGGTTTACAGAACCATTATCTATAAAATCTAAAAAAAAAGGTTTATTACATGTAATCCTTAAGTACTTATTTTATTTGATTTTTAGTATTCGTTGTTATAGTAGTGTTGAACTACACCGTATATGTATGAAGATGATTCATGCGATCACTGGTGATAGGCGGACAGACAGAAGGACGGACGGACAGAAGACTTTTAGTAATACGGTTTCGTTTTACTCTTTTGGGTACGGAATCCTAAAGAATATTCTTTCACAATTTACTAAAATAAATCTCTATACCGTTATAAAAAACCGCTCAGGTTAGCAGAAAGTGGAACACTTTTTTCCAATTTCTATAAGAAACAACCTTATGACCTACAATTTGTTCTAACACCCTATTTCTAAATTCAGCTAAAGTATAATGTTACTAGAACATGATATTGTCACAGCTCGTTTTGGAAGTCATTTAACGATTCGTCCTTTGTTTGAGAACGACCGCCCTTTGATATTTGAGTCTTGAGTTAACGAGGTGGGGAAAAAACTGGAAAATGCTTATCTTAGAAAAACGTTCACGTGTTTTACTTAAAATTACTAAAATATATTTTTAGGGGAAAACCGTCGTGACGTATGGGGCAGCTCTGAATGTAAACGAAAGTTGGGGATTCGAATACCACTCGAGGGAATGGTTGTATTTATTTACATTTCTTTGCCCCTATAGCGACAAAGTGTGGCGTTAAGTTTCTCAACGCAATGTCTTAAAAGTAGATCGAAACGTGGGTAACGGAATGTGTTAATATTCCTACACTTTCTCGCTAACAGCTTAGTACAGCGAATACCTAAAAAAATACACATTTATTTTGGGCTTTGGGGCTAAGATAAACGATCGTATAATAGTTTCGTTTTTCCGTTATCTTATAAGATACGGAACGTTAAAAACAAATTAAATGTAAATAAGATAAAGAGAGATGTCATGTTATTCTATACTATGTTTATATATAGAAATACTAAAAATAGAAACAAGCTCAGATAATATTTATCTTGCTGAAATGGACTTTCCTACTGCTTTAAATGAAAACAATTTAGACCTGAGCAAAGTTTGTCACACCTACGCATAGAAGTGTATGAGGTAACTAAAAATAACTCGACTAGCGATAGTATTTTTGTTTGATATTGGAAAGTAAATATTTATATAAGACCGTTGTAGTGCAGTGGCACATTCGAGGGAATGAATTATTTAATATTTTCATTTCCTCGAGTGAAATAAATATTTCACTTCCTCGAGTGGGGATCGAACCCACAACCGTCGCGTTAGAATCATATCGTTGAACCGCTGCGCCACGACGGTCTATTTATATTTATATTATTTATTAATAATGTTACACTTACTTGAAATATAATAAAAGGATATGGGATTTTTAAATTGATTGGACCTGCTTGCGGGTTTCTTGAGAATTTACATTTTATAAAAAATTTAAGTCTTGTATTTTTTTATCTTGTATGAAATATATGATGATGCTGCTATTTCTTTATTATAATATAATTAACCATTTTGCAGAATTACTTGTTTTTTAAATTCCGATATTAAAATCAATTGCAATGGTACGGAACCTTTAATTATTTAATACTACCCCCACTTAACATCGATATTGTAAATTTTCTAGCAATATTTTCCCATCTTTCTTAAACTGAATATAATATCGGTTTAGAATACCAAGTGATAGTTTAAAACTGATTCGATATTGATTTAACGCTATCTTCCTTTGCTGATATTTTTCATGAATAACATTGAATAGAAGTGGTATGTAAATGAAGACTTTGCATCAGGAAGTCAGACATATAAAGTGAATTCAACAGACTGTACTCAAATAAATCAAAATAAAATGTATAAAAATTTTTTTAAAATGAAATTCTATACTGTATTTTCTTTTACTTATTCCTCATCTTCACATACAAGGTGACAAGACAGAGAAAATTTATATTAATGTAAAATATTTAAATATTCCACAATTCATATATTTACAAATTACATTAAATATTAAATATGTATATATTGTATACTGTATTTATAAGTATTTATGGCCGTCGTTGCGCATAGGCACAAGCGTGCAGTGTAAACGCGATAGATTGTGGGTTCAATTTCCAACCAGGCAAAGCGTGGCGTTGTGTTCCGCCACTCAATATTCAATCCCTCCGGAATTCTGCGGAAAGTTGAGAAAGGAAGTGTTTTATTAAGAACACAGTGTCTTAGCACTAGGTTTCCAGATTCCCTTTGCCTTCCATGCTATGTGATAGGTGTAGCGTAAACTTAGAAAAATTATATATTATAGTAATAATAGTAATAATTTATTCGACGCTTATTACAATACTAGTACGATAACAATACCCTTTAAGGAACGGAAAAGCTCCTGACAAGACGTCGAACTTCTGAAATGATTGAACTCGTTAAGATAGTAACCATTTAGAATAAATATGAAATTTTATTAAACTAATTTAATAATAAAATAATAAATTCAAAATAGAAATAAGGTTATTTTCCATGTAATCCTTTAATGAAAAAATGTTCTAGAAAGCATTAGTGGTGCGCTGAGGCCCCGCGCTTTACCTACGCTATTAGTAATAAAAATTTTAAATATTTCACTCCCTTTCCCCCGAGGCGGAATCGAACCCACAACCGCCGCGTTTTACGACTTTAAATTTTTATTTACGAGGCTTTAAATGTAAAAGTTACATCTCAGACTTACTATTTCCATGTTTTATATAAATAAACTAATAATAATAAACCTGTATTTCCATTATAGCAAATAATTTTAGAAACTACTATACTAGTGTATTGTTTTATATGTACATATGTATATGTTCCACGCTCTACCCGTCTGTTTCTTCAGAGCCTAAATGTCAAATACTCCACTGACACTATCAATGACAGCTGAGTCCCGTACCGGCTTGGGAGTAACAAAAGCGTTACGCTCTCTGAAATATTTATACCATATAATATATTCTACGAGTATATAATATTATGCTTACCTACAAGGTTTTTGTTCTTACCAACTTCACTATATAACTTCACTCTTTATTTTACTTTACTTTACGCCGCAGTTTGTTTACCTGAAATGGAAACAATTCGTACCCCCGAGAGGGCATCCAAACCTACAGCCATCATGTTTACAGTCTGACTCCGTTCACCGTTCACCGTTCACTGAGCCATGATGGCCTCTGGTGGATGATTAAATTTTTACATATTATTCTTTTTTTTCTTGGAGACGAGGGCAGAGGGAACCTGGGAACCCAATGAGAAGACACTTCGTTCTCATTAAAATACTTCGGCAAATGACTGAATTAAAGTATGCTATACTTTCTAAATGCTTAAAAGCGTAGTACTGACCTTGAACTTCTAATTTCTTATCATAAACAATGTTTCTTCCATACAAAACAATCTACAAGGCCACATTACACATATCAATTTTTAGATATATCTTTTTTATACCAAGTTGTAAAATTTGACATTTTGTGTTGCTCATAAAATTGCCTTAATAGAATTGAATTGAGACTTTAACAGACCCTCGTAAAGTAAAAGAATAGGAAACGTATTTGTTTTTTTAACCGTACAATTTAGCTACTTTTGATAGTAAAAACAATATTTTTTCAGCTTGTAAGCACATAGCCAATTAGGCAAAGGGGAAATAATGTTAAGACACTCCAGTTCACCAAAATCAAATTACATGAAAAAAAAAAAATTAATTTTATCGCCAATCGAACCTGCAATTATCGCATTTAGAGTCAGATGCTCTCCCACTGCACTCACTATATTTTTCCTCTGTACATCTATACAGAGTAACCTGCATATTTTATCTTGAAAGGTGGCCAAAAACTACAACTAGACTGACTGAGATGAATATTCACCTATCTAGTTTATGAAGAAATAATTGAAAAATAATATATACAGATAGTACATAAAATTTTTGTACAAAAAATATTTTTATTAAGGGATAATAAATAGTAATAAAATATGAATACATGAATTTATTTTAATTGCTTTCCCGTTTGTACCTGAACACCTGGAAAAATACTTTTTAGTATCAAATAAAACTATATAATTATGTTGTTTAGAAGTCAGACCCAGGCAGAACCAGATTGTTTAGCGTGTTAGACATTTCCCATTCACTAATAAAAATTAAAGATATGGCTCACATAATGAAGAACAATTACCCAGAAAAAATCGTTCACTGTGTTGGGCTATTGAAAACCGATTGTAACAAAATAGTCATTTTTAAGGGCATTAATTTATATTAATATAGTAACAAATAACCTGAAAAATATATCAACAATTCA
This sequence comes from Heliconius melpomene rosina, assembly GCF_056956725.1. NCBI lineage: Eukaryota > Metazoa > Arthropoda > Insecta > Lepidoptera > Nymphalidae > Heliconius > Heliconius melpomene. The sequence goes on from NC_140401.1 coordinate 13,593,195, forward strand.
TATTTCACGAGATCCTGTCAATATATCTAACTTCTATTTATACCAACCCTCTAAAAATAGGCCAAGGGCGCCCCTAAGTAGGTTACTTTGATATTGAACTTGGGGGAAATGCGCTGTTATAAAATATTTTTCAATTCAATTCACAATTTGAGAAAATGCGACTGTAAAATGTATTGAGGTATGAAATTTTTGTTTGCCAGCTCATTTATTTCATGAAATTTGATCTACAGAGATGGTAATAAAAAAAAAGTTTTTTTTATTTTATTTAGGTTCGTGCTATATCTTCTATATAGAGTAGGCAAAGAGAAGCTAGTGTTAAGTAATGTCCTAACACTAGGGAAAGCAATCCCGTTTTCCCCATTTTCCACATTTTTTTAAAACTATAGTCAATCGGTATAATTGCGCCGCGTCGCTGCTTTTCTCCCAGAGATAGGCAGAGGGAACAATATTTGACACTTTTGTTACCTTCTTTAATTGCCGAGCTACCGAATTCTGGCGGCATTGGATATTGTCTCATTGCTACGCTTAGCCAGATTGAGGAAATGGAAATAGTAATAAGTTAATTTCTTCGATTAGGAATCGAACCCACAAGCTGTCGTATTTACGGTCGCACCACTAGCCGCTACTGGCCTCTAAGTTCACAATAGCATTGAATCAAAGCTAAGGAAAATTAATAGAGAACTACTATGAAAATTATTGATGGATATAACAAGCAATTTGAAATAGTAATTTAGATATAACCTATCCTATTAGCTCAATTAGCGGTGTTGACGGCTTATAATTGCTTTCATTTATTTTACTGTATAATTTCGTATGTTACAAATTCGACTTCTACTTCAACGTAAGTGTTTTTTCAGGATGTCAACCTTAGGGGATGTCGTCAATATTTGTATTTATGAACGAAAAACGAGGAACGGAGTGTTTTAACACTATTTTTTTCTACCTACCTTGCTAATGTGAGATACAGCTAAAAGTTTAAAGAAAATAATATTTAGTCACAAGAAATTTGAAGCTGTTATCGCCAAGTACTATCAAATACGCTACTTACCACTGCGTCATCGGGGTCTTATTCTTGTAGTAAGATACCATTGCCTTATTTACATAAGCTTCTGAAATATTGCTATTAATATTCAAATATTCAAGATTTATAGAGACATTAGGAAGGTGCGTTAAACTTTGCGAATTTTCAATACTTCTCTGAATGTAATACAGCTGACTAAATCTCATTGGGAATAGTCTGTCTGTATTACAAATTACACTATTAAATTATGTTGTCATAGTACTATTGTAGTAAATAACTACTATTGTTAAATATTAGGAGGAGATAGATGTCTTCAAATATTTAGGTTCTTCGTTTAAGTGGCCGAGTATTATGACAAAAAATATTTTAGTATTATTTTTTTAAGGACAGGAAAATAAATGCATTTTGTTCCTAAGCTTCTTCTACATGGCATTATCCCGACTGAATTGCCAAGGTTTACTTTCAGATATTACCTACTCAAGCACCTTGCACAATCTTCAACATCTTTATTTCCTGCATCAGGACGTTGAGCCATGGCTTCCTTGGACATCTAGGTGGTCCTCTCCAGGGTTAATTATAGCAAGACACTTCTTTTTAAGCAGGCGTGCAACGTGGCCATATTATCTCAGTCTACTACCACTATATTACGTATACCACGTGTTATGCTTAATTCATATTGATTAATATTATTTATGCTTCAAAATTTAGAGCCCCTGAAAGATTATATTGAAGGTCGGATCGATTAGGGCCGAGCTATTTAGGCGGTCGTTCAGTATTCAAGACATTTTCGAGGACAATGGCTTAACAACAGTGTATTAATCGGCTTGAAGCCCTTATTCATCTATGGAAACATTTACTTCCATTATTATGCTCTATGGTATATATATATATATATTAAACTATTTATTCTATGTTCTATTGAAGCTTCTGGATGCGGGAGGCGCAGGATTAATCGTCGTTATTATCCTTGGGCTTATATACGAGTATGTGATGGAGCAGTGGTTATGATATTGATGATGGATCATTGCTAAGTTTATTTCTCCATTAGAAATACTCTAGGTTTGAATAATTAATTTATTCAGTTATCTTTTTTTTTTAAATAAAATATCAATTTTCTATATTTTTGAACATAACAAATTTATAGCATCTTCTGTATACTACAGTAGGATTAAAAAAAGAATTAAAATAAGCTTTCATTTAACCGCTCAAAAAGGAAGAAAATATTTCATTATTTTTAAATTTTAACTATCAACTTATAGCCTCATTATACACAATTTATATGAATATAAAAGCTTGTCGTGTGATTTTCTTGTGTAAATAAACTAGTACTAATTTATATATGTAAAATCTTGTAAGTTTAAATTTTTTTAAATTCAATTTAATTAAACATTGATCAACAGTCATGTAAATACAAGATTTAAAATAGTTTTCTATGGCATAAATTTCCATGCATAGCCTTTACAAAAATAGTAAATTATTACTTAAACAATTTAAATTTTCAACTAGTAGCCATTTAAAATTTCTCTATACAGTCGTTTAAATAAATGAAAAATAAATACCATATTGCAACGACGCTACGTTGCTTAGACGTTGCTTATATTAATGCTATGAGCGCAGGTGGTCTTCTGTATGCTCCCTACAACAGAGTAATTGGATTGCAATATAGACAATTTAGGGTCCTTTATACTCGTATATTAAGTTTGTTTATTTTAGATATGGTTTTATGGTTAGTATTGCTTAGGGAGACTACTAGTTCTAATTCTAGGGTAGCTTAATATTATAATGTTTTTTTTGTAGTTTTATAAGTGTAGGATAACTAATAACTAAATAAACTTGATCGTAGATCGATCTCCCATTAAAAGTCTCAGATATCTTTTACTAGACCAACCTTTACTAGACAAACTAACAATGTAATAAAAAGAAGCTCACTTCAAAACTCACAAAAGAACTTAAAATTCAAAAGAGTAAAAAAAAAATAAACTCATTTCTAATTTTGTTATTATTATGAAACTTAGCATTTATACGTAGATCAAGTGGCAAAGTAATAATGTAGTACTTACTATCAGGCTGATACGATGACGAAGGCTGAAAGTGGAAGACGAATATTTAGTGTAGTTTCGTCTTTATAACATACGAGTATATTCTAACGATGGTTAATTGAAATCTAAGAGGATTTATAGTTTTTTATGTTAATAATTTAGTATATGGAAAAGTAGCAGCCCCGTGCGGCTTCGCCTTCGTCGTGCGGATTAAAGTGAAAAATGTAAAAAAAGTGATTTCTGTCAATTTTTTCTTCGCTCTAAATTTTATCTTTATTATCTCTCAGATGATAAATTGTCAACAAAAACAGCTAAGTTAATGATTCATCGCACACGTGACTAAAAGGCTATTTAGCTCAACCCAACGCCCTGGAACAAAGTTATAAATGTTCATGAATTATTCATACGCGTTCACAAACAGTTAGGGAAGAAATATAAATCTTTATAATATGTTGAAATTACTTTTATTGTAATTTTAAAACTTGAAAGTTAAAAAGTTTATTGATAAAGCACATTAAAGAGGCAAAAAGAAAATTGCAGGATTTATACATAGATAATATATTCGAGGTTTCGCTTTCTCCGAGGTTCGCTCGCTAATCTCCGTTCGCTTCGCTCGCTGGAATGACTGGAAAATTGAACCACTTTGAGAAATACAATCCACTACTTACTTCTGATATTCTTATTGTCATGGTACTGTTAAAACATTCTCATAAAAACTGATGAAGTTAAAACAAAATATAATGATAATTATTTTATTAAACAGTAGAGAGTAGAGAGACAGTAGAGAGAGTACTCAGTTCAGTCAGGCATTATTGGCATTGTTTTCAACAAACCGTTACTTGTTAGTTTTTAAACGAATATTTTTTGAAGAATTTAAATAATTTCTTACATATACATAAGTTAGTATAATTCGGAAAATGAACTCATTTCACTTTAGATTATAGATTAAGAGACAAACGTTCAAACAGTTTTATTCTATAGCATATATACTCGTATGTTATATATAACACATATATTTTTTAAAATTTAGATATCGTAGGATGTTTTATTGTTTAAAAAACAGTTAGAAGTGCATATCCGTATGAAATATTACGCCACTCATGAATAATACATAGCACATGTAACATTGTAGGTACGTGGGATGATTACATTTGTTTGAAGCAAAATGCTATTCACATTAGAATTTATAACTAGAAACATGAATATATATTGAAATAATATCACTATTTTAAAATAGATAAGCAAAAAAGCCTTACAATAAGAGAAGTCTCCGAAAAAGAGAACGACACTAGAGCGAAGAAACGGAATTATAAATTTAAATAAATATGTCAAGTCAAGTTATGCTTTAAGTGCGGTGTGTATTTATATTGTAGTCTCATAAGATTGCTTTCGTTTTTAGTATAAGAATTATGATTGTATACAACGTTGGTTTCCTATTAAATAATTAAAATAAAAAATATTTCTTTTCTTGGATTGGGTTCGAACCCAGTACCAGTCGCTTTTACGGTCACACTTTGGGCCTCTCCGCCACGGCTGGGAATATTTACTGGAATCAATATTATATATAAGCATTATAATATAACATAACATCACGAGCCTTCCTCGAAGGCACATGACCTCCTTACAAAACCCCCAAAGACCGGATAACAGATTATCAGAAGCGACAATACTAGGACAAAACCCTTTGAAAGGCTTAACCTACTTTAAATTGACAAATAAAACTTAAATATAATTTAAATATCTTTACATAAGTATTCAATCCTGTAAATAATAGTATGGGCAGAGGGAATCTAGTGTTAGGTCACTCCGTTTTCAACTGTCGCCAATTTTCGAGACAGCGTGTTGAGTGGCGAAACTCAATGCTGCATTTTGTATTGTTACCAGTTTTACAGCCAGAGGTTACGCCACCACCCTATGATAGTCTCACACTAAATAATTTATTAATCTTTATAAGGCATTATGAATCAACCAAAAAATAATATTTGTTCAAAAAGTCGTAAGAAATGCAGTTCTGTATAAAAAATAATAAGGATACGTAAAGTAATTTTATTAACATATATTAAAGTTTCAATTATGTGCATGACAGAAGAATTTAAGTCACATTTTGAATAAGTGCCATTTTCTAAAATACCGAGTGAAGAGACACTGAAATATGCCCTTATGAAATGAATTTATAAATGTTTTTTTACTCCATTCATATGAAAGTAACACTTTTGTAAAAAGCTTTTTAGTTTTATTTTTTTTATAATTTCCTCTAGTGACAGAACGTTCCAATAATGGAGTTAGTTCAGCCGTAATTCATCATCAATCATCGCTTTTTTGAACTTTATTGTAAACTCTTTGCTATATTGCATAACATGTTAGAAACAATTTGTATTGAAATGAAACTCTACGCTTTGTTTTGCCACTACGAGAGAAATGAAAATAATTCACTTCATCGAATAGTGATCGAGTTAATAACCATCGCGATTACGTCAGACTATACCCCACTGCGCCACTACGGCCTTTAATAATAAAATTACATATTTCAGTTACTATTAGAAAATAATGTTTTAAAAACACTTCTCATTTCAATATATTAAATAAATGAACTCATAAAGTACCTAGCATAAGGCAAGTAAAATGATCTTTTAATATAATATCTAACAAAGGATACAATGTGAAGTAAAGGAAGCCCTCGCCGGATTAGAATCCGGATAAACGCCGTCTTCCTGTATAGACTTGCTCTTTGATCCGCTTACAATTTGACTTTAGTATAAAATATTTGTTTTCCATGCATCATATATCACAATAGGAGGTTTATTGAAGATTTGTAGAAAATTACAATTGACTTGAAGCCGTTATGGCGTCCTGGTACAAGTGTGTAATTGTAAAAGCGACGGTTGCGAGTTCACTTCTTACTCGATATGGGCTATATCCTCGTTGGGCGAGTACGACTTGCAATTAACTAGTTTTTTTTATTTAATTTAAGATTTTTCTAACAATTGAAGAAAAAAACATAAAATATCTTACTCGCACGTGTTACTGACATAGAGACGGAGTGATTTAACATTATTTTTCTCTGCCTACCGCGCTATACGCGCAATACAGCGTTAAGCTAAAAAGAATTATTTACGTATTTTACAGCATGTAATAAATCTGTCGACATAAAAACTGTAATCTACACGCACGGATGCACGAAACTGGCTCAGGATGAAATAGTAAGAGGATTAAAGGATTTCTGTGGCGACGTTTCTAATGACACCGGGTTGCTCTAGACGTCGAATAGTTCTTTTTTGTTTGTTTTGTTTTGTTTTGTAAGATAAAGCTTTTTAGAGAAGACTAGTGCATTGCCATTTTGTAATACTTTTTATGGTTAAATTTACACTGACGCGGAGATCAAATTCTACTTAAAAGGAGGAGATACGTGGATTATGTTGTTTGTAATAATATTTGAATACCTAATATTCTATTTAGACAAAATACAATTTAGGTTGTGCCATCTAACATACGAAGCTTTTACACTAAGATAAATTGTAGAACAAAATAATCTTTCACTCTTTTCTCTATTACAATAACCCAATAGTAAAACTTTCCTTTTCCATGTCCTTGAAGGTTCACCGCAAATCTTCATATAGACGACATGTCACTTTAGTTGGCACTCTATTGTACATACAAAGATTTCCTCAAAGAAAGCTTAAGTGTATGCATATAGAAGCTTTCGGAAAATAAAAGATTTTCGTACCGTGTTTCTACGTGACTATGATGGATAGATAGAGATACCTTTAACTATATATAGATACAGATATAGATAGATAACAATGTGTACTAAATCTACTCGATACTGGGTAGCGAGCATTCAGTGGAATAACAATTACTCAAATCTCTTGTTTTTTTTTCTTACTTTTGGTTTAATCCCGTATATATCAGGCCAAAGGGCGCTTCTAACGCACTGCCTAATTTTTAAGACATTACACACATTTTCAGGCACGGAACTGTACGCCGCGTTTTGTCTTAGTCAGAACGAGGAAATGTAAATTATTTAAATAAATTAGGGCCCAGGGTATTCCCGGTGTCATAATCATACTCACAATCTTCGAATTCTTTTTACAATCGGACACTTTGCCGCTGCCCTTATATGACTAGTATCCAAACATTATATTTAAGTAATTTTAATTTTTACGCTATAGTATGTTTTTAGCTTTCAATTATATCGTTGCAATATATTTTATTTTATTTTTTTGGAATATTTTTATTTTTAATACACATATAATTGCATTTTGAAGAAAACTATACTATCAAAATTATCCCAGTTTGTTGTTGGGGTTCACCATCTAACCCGCTAGAGATGTTTGAAAAAAAAATTGGTATATTCTATTCCACTCCAATATTCTTCTTCTATATTAAACATATTTCCCTAGAAACGCCAATACAAAGTTTAAATTTAACGAACCTAATCGTTACCTAAAGTATATGAAACACTGTATAGTTGGGACATCCTGAGTTTCTCCTTCGATCTTCAGAACTTTCACAGTATAAAGTTTAACTCGTAGAGTGACTCGTGCCGCGGCCATTTCAACTCATATTACTTTTATACGATACTTAGTTTTTGTTTTTCTAATGCAATTTCAATGTTTGTTCAAGTATGTTAATGATGATAACGTATCATTTCTTCTTCTTTTAAATTTTGTATAAAAAAAGGACGCATTAGTTTTTAAAAAAGGAACCAAAGATAGTCCAATTAAATCGTTTATATACATTATATTACTTTTCTATGTATATTAACGGCCGTTACGATAATCAAAATGGATGTGTTATTAACTTCTCTCGACAACCCCGGTAAAAGACAGATATATAATGTTGTTCACAGTTCTACAAATATGCTGTTTACGTTTACTATATTCATATATATATATATTCTTAATTGTAAAGAAAATGTATAAGAAGCAACATTAAAAGGTTAATTAACATAATGGGCTTATTTCTTAAAGGAAACTCCTCCAACCAGCGGAAGATGATGATAGCCAAACAGCGGGAAAAGAGCAATTATAAAATAAAAAACAAAAATGTAAAATTATAAATTGTTAAAAATTTGATATGAAATATATATATTTTATTATATGTCACCACCTTTTTTTTCTTGACACTCTAAAACCATTTGGAAGATATTATGAACCGGGTGACGGAATTCATTCATGTTTTCCTGTCTCGACAGAGGAATGACGAATAATTTTTAAAACATTAACACAAAAGCTACTACGACTGGGCATGTAATCAATAACCATCAGATTTTCAACTAGGTATCAATCCTGTCTAAAAATATACTGAAATTTTAGATAAAATTATATTACACAAAACAGTTTTGACAGACTTTTCGTACAAACAACTATCAGCATTAATTAACGAAGACCATACAATTACTTTACAGTTCTACGAATTGATTTCAATCTGTGCCTCTCTCTCCTCGTGCCGACCACGTGATGGTCACGCGTCTATGAAATTGACAGTGAGTGATAATGTCATCAGCATTGTACAGCATTGAGGGAAACTGCCTTAACCAATACTCTCAGAATCCTTCACTAAGGAAATTCAACTTTATTTTTAAAACTATAGGGTTCAAAATAATAGATTTTGATAAACAAATACATGTGACAATACCAATATAATGACATTAGTTTGATGTAATTTTAGACTTTATTGCATTGTAATAGAGGTTAGTGTTAGTGTAAAATAAAAGTTAGCTTGTGGGGCTATTTCAGATGTCAAATGAGTCGTGATACCGGGGCGTAGGTGGTGAAAAGAGGGGACACTTACAGAGTAATTTGTACCAGAATTCTTCTAAAATTAGGTTGATAATTAGTTCTTACAATAAATATTATTAAGTTTTTAAGTGAATATTTTGTATAGCTAGTTAGAATATAATATTAATAGATAAAATAAACTTTACTTTTATTTTTGTTTATTTACACCAACAAAAATGTGCTCTAGTTATAGAAATCTGGATCTTTTGTAGGAATATTAAAAACCTCTAATAGTATTTATCTATACTGATATTTTTAAATTTCAGAAATATCTGTATTAAACATCATACATACAGAAAGTGAGGAACGTAGTGTCTTAACACTAGGTTCCCTCTGCCGCGGGCCTCGTACATAATGTCAACCTGAACAACAAAAAATAAACACTAAGACAAAATTACTCTGTACAAAAACCAATTTCCTCGCTGCGTGGTCTGTCTAACTCGCCGCTGGTAATATTCTCACGTGGTACGAGTAGGTACATACAATTTGATCGCAATTAAATTATAGCGTTGCGTACCAATTACTGGAACCAATTAGGGGGAATAATATTGGCCCTTGGCTATTGTGGACATACAAGGTTGATTTGACTGGAGATTTGGTGTTTTTATTATTTTTTCATATATTTGAAGAAATTAAAGCAATATTTTTTAGGTAAGGCATAGGAATTTGGGGGGTCGGTAGTGACCACCCCAGATTATTGTAGTGCCCACCCCTGAATCTTAGTAACAAATAATTAAGAGATTTTTAAACAAAAGATCTGCTAACAGTGCGCATAGCTTTACGTACAAATACAGAGAAAAGCTGAAAAAAAATTAGTATTTCCAAAGGAAAAATAGATACAAAAGTATAATTATGTTACATGTACCTACCAATATAAATATATGTAATATTATTGAATACAACTTATATATTTTAAAGTAACATAACATTTTAATAGAATAGATGCTCATTAAGAAGACTAAACGATATTATTTGTAAGACAAAACTATAATACATCATTAGTGCTACTAAGTAAATACAAGTGCTCTTGCAAGAGCTTACAGTTTGATTTTAATTAGTGACGTGAATTTTTCAGAAATCTATTGTCATTATTTTTTATATATTTTTTTTGAGTGGCACAAACGTGCGATTGTAAGCGCAACGGTTGTGGATCCGATTCCCGCTTGAGGAAATTACATATTTAAATGTTTTATTTTCCTCGCACTGGTAACTGGACAAGTCGCGGCATTGAATTCTGCCACTCGAAATATCTTTAGAATTTGGGGGAAAGTGGGAAATTCAACTCTAGGTTCCCACGTTCCCACTGCCTACTCTACCTTCTCTGTGTTATAAAAAAATATTTTGTTTGCTTATCATCAGAAATATCGTTACAGGCTCCAATATGATTTTTTATTTGACCGAATGAAAATCGAACCCTCAATTATCGTCTTTACACTCAGGCTCCAACTACTCCAAGACAATATTAATATTTCAATAATATTTCAACCTATTTGTGAAATCTCTGTGAAATCTGTTAAAAAAATAAATTCTCAATAGTGTAGAATAAAAAAAGCTTATTCAAAACTTAAAACAATGGGAAATAATATAAAGATTAAATTTTTAGTTCAGTTCAAAAAACTTGGCAGCGGTGGGATTCGAACCCACGCCTCCGAAGAGACTGGTGCCTTAAACCAGCGCCTTAGACCGCTCGGCCACGCTACCACTGCTTAACTAAAGTTGAAATATTCTATCAGATATTTAATAATAAAGGATAAAATATATCATTATATTGAAGTTATAATTATAACATTTTCAATATAATATACAAAGACAGGAAGCCTCTCGTGGCGCAGGGGCTCAGCAACTGTAAACGCGGCAAAGTATGAGTTAGATTCCCACTCGGGGAAATTAAATATTTAATCTTTTTATGTTCTTCGCTTTAGGTTGGTTCCCGTTAGGGAACTATTTACAATTACAATTATGAAATTTAGCAAGATGTGCGAACTTTCAGGACAAATATAAATAAGGCCATAAAATATGCCATAAAAAAACGCAATTTAGGCTTGTAAACTTTTATAAGTTGTTCTTCCCGTTGATCTACAATCCTGAAATTGGTAGGAAACTCTCGTTGAGTGGACAAGTCGGACTTGCCGTGACTTGACTGTTTAATTTTTAAAATATTTTTTTACTAACTATACTTTTAGTGGTCACGTTGATTTGACTGTTTAATTTTTAAAACATTTTTTTCTGACTCTACTTATAGTGATCACGCATACACTTGAAAAGGTCGACTTTAGCCTTTTGTTACCTCGACAACTGTACACTATTTTCATATTTTTGTCTACAGTATATACGAGTACATATGCTACATTTATTGTATAGGACCTAGATTTTGAACCATTCAATCTATTGTTCAAAACCACATTAGAATTTATCAGTTGCAAACGATTCTCCTATATTCAATGTAAAAATTAATATGAAAAAAATATTAACGGAGATCGTACCTAAGCAAATATTATATTATCAAATACCACGAAACAAAATAAGATTCGCCACTCAGTGCTTATTAGAGTAGCAAAATCGAATCATCCTGTTCAAATTTGGTCAAGTCTATGAATTAATTAAGAAATCTGGGGTAAACACTCAATGGAGGTAAATAAACCTAAAGGGTATTAAAATCTTTTAGTAAAAATTAATTTATTCATTTTATACTTTAGTTTACATTTATATTTATTTATATTTATAATATAGAGATTAAGGGTTTTTTGGTTAAACCCTTGATAATTTCAGGTACTACTGGTTCAAATTGTATTTTTTTGTGTTGATTAGTCCGTTATTCGAGGAGGGCAAGCATTGGGCTTACTGGCATCGGATTAAACATATTTCAACGCTCCTTTTCCACTTTTTGCTAGAATTTAAGATATTTCGTGTTGAGTGGCGGAAGTTAACGCCGCGCTATACTTTGTTACCAGATCGAAGAAATGAAAATGATTAATTTTATCAAATGAGAATCGAACCCACAACCATTTCGTTAACAATCATTCTCTGGGCCACTGAACCTCTGTGGAATGGTTCAATACATTTGAACAGACATTATAAGCAAAGTATTAAAAGATTAGACAGACCAAGGTTCTTAAAGAAAACATAATAGAAAAGTGGAAAACATATGAAAATGTCGTTATACTCTAAGAAATAACATGTTCGTGCATTTGAATTGTTAAAACCACATATTATAAATGAAATTTGAAGAAAATTTCATTTCTAAAGCAACAATAAATCTTGTCCATACTGTACGTATTGTATTTATTCGCTGAATTTACGATATTTGTTGTCTCGTCGGTTTATATTGATATCGTTTTCGTATTATAATGTCAGCCATTGTTAAAGGAATGTACCTATAGTTTGTAGTGTGAAAAATTTTCCAAATGTTTACAATAAAAGTATTTTTTTATTGATTTTCAATGTGAAACTGTCTAAACTATAAACGTATGCGCGAGTTGTGGGTTCGACGAACTCAAGAAGAATATTTCTCAATTTTTTTTCTTAAATTGGACAGAAACTTATGTAAGATTCTCTTGCTTAAGTACCTAATAAAAATAAAATAATTTAAATTATTGAACTGATTTAATCTTGTAACACTTGGTAACTTGGCAACACCAACGGAGTGGGGATCGGGCGGCCGGCAGATCGTCTCGGGGCTGTCTACGTTAGAAAATGATAACGATAGGACGTATAAGGTGTAGTAGTGGACGCATAGAAGAAGTTTTATTGGACAACTCCTTTCCTATTTACACTTAAGAACAAAATATCGGAACCCTAAATTCTTTAAGGTCTCGTCTCGTATGTTAATAGAAGCATTTAATCTAAGAATATTAAAACATTTCTTCCTATAAAAATCACTTACAATCATGATATTCTTGTCTGAACATAGAAAAAATAGCGTTCTTGTGTTATTTTAAATAATAATAACTCACAATTTTTTTCATCGTTTTTTAAATGAAAAAGCTTTTAGTGTAAGTAATCTGTGTAAGTATCCATCTAACCTTTAGGTTTTTCCTTTACTAATCGATTACGGTCTTAATAATTCAAAGCCTAGACGACTAATGTTTGGCTAAATGTTAACATTATTTTAAAATTCCTTTTATAATATAATAGAAATAGAAAGTATTTTTGTCTGTTGTTTCAAAAAAATATATCAGTTTTGTAAACTATGGCAATTTAAAAAAACTAAACATTACACGAACTAAACTTCAAGAATTCTGCGAAAATGATCTAAAAAATAAACTATTCGTAGCAAGAACGTAGTGTCTGTTGCGAGGAAAATTGAGTGCAAAGTAATCTATTATTTTTCTTTTTACATTTTATTAAGTGAGTGAGAGAAGCCTGACGATAAAAAACAAAGTCAATATTGAGAAAATTATGACATTTTTCATTGTGTTACCGTATTCCCAAAGTTATAATGGAAAAACACTAAACTCTAGGAAAATTCAATTTGGTTAGACCATAAAGTAAAATTCAATAACGTAAGTAAATGTTTCGTTAACGTTGTCATAAAAATGATCCCGATATTACTTTGTTATTTGAGCAACATAACGTCCAATAATGTTGTTCAGGTGGCAGTTTCATCACAAGTTGTGGCCATCGTGGAAAAGAGTCTGGACCTTATGTTTGTGGGTTTGATTTCCTAGAGCTCATGAATTATTTTGTTCCCCTTCTCTTCTCTCTCTTTTTCTTTCTTTTATTGTTTGCACTGCTCTGCCTGCCAGTTTATTTTCATTTTTGATATTCTCGACTAGTTTGATGACTTAATAAGTTGTATGCTTTCATTGTATATGTATTTTAAAGCTTAATCTTCCTTGACATGAACTCGGAACCTTTCTCTTTCATATATAAGCCAGAAAAGAACTCAGAATAATAGAAACTATCATATTTACCAAAAAAAACTCTTTTTCGTTATACAATTACAATAATATGAAAATATATTCATAAGCAATAAACAATACTAACAAGGTCTATTGTGTGGAAAAATCTCTAACATCTTTTATAATATAACAATAAACTCGTCGGGATCAGATGCTCTAATTTTATTTCCATTTTAACAATGTATTGTAAAATGTTCGCTATTACACTAATTTTATATAGAGGCATCTAATTTTAAATTAAAATTACAAAGAATTCTAATTGCATAGAATAGCATCAAGAAATATATATATAAAAATTAATAAATAAAAACCACAATTTGAAACCGCTTTCGAAGAGGAAGAGAGGTTGTCTCATCATCATCTAATGACGATTTAGATTTGTATGCTTTGAAAAGAATTAATTTTATCCAGAATTGAATAGAATGCTAACATTAAAAAACTGTATAAAAACGCTCTAATATAAAAAAAAACACTTTTCCACGGTTTCCGAGAATACATGGAAATTAGATTTTTATATCTAAACTTGTAAGTAAAAAACAGCGTGGTTTCCATTGAAAATGAAAAATAATTAAATAAAAGTCTAAGCCATAATTGATCGAACAAATGTTAAAAGTGGCAAAATTACTCCGATAATTTATATTTGTAGAATCTTTCTCAATATAGTTAAGAGCAATGTTAGAGTGGTGTATTATGAGAAACTGTGAACAAATTGAAACATTTCAACGGAAAAATTTAATGGAAGAGAGTTCAATTTTAAACTGGATGGTCTCTAATGAAAAACCCTCCAAGGAAGAACGATTTTAAAACTTACTATATAATAGACATATAGACAAATGGTTATTCGATCTTATGAACTTAATAAAAATAAATAAAACATACTTTTATTTATTTAGGTTTCGTTGAATAGTAGGCGGTCTCTACCTACAAATTTAAAATTCGTCCCCTAGAGTATTCATACTCCTCACTTACTTGTCACGAACAGAAACATTTGTCATAAAAAATATTTATGTCAAAAACCTTATATGATAAAGTTCACCCATTTTGCACCCTTTTAGTTAAGTGTTGACAGCTTCTATAAAACATATATAACTAAAAAATACACAACATTTTATTGCAGATTAGTCTTTATTGCCTTGTAATAAGATAGTATTGCAATATTGAAAAAGTTATTTTTTGTTTGCTCTTTTTAGAAAAATGTAGACTGTATATTCGTTTTGGGTATCATACATGAAAGCTGTATCCCGCATATAGCAAGGCAGGAAGAGGGATCCTAGTGTTATGTTATGAACTCGTAAATTGCGTAAAGCCCCCGCTTAACGCAAACTAGTACATGCGGGTTACAGTGAAAGTGAAAAAAAAAACTTAAAATATAATAATTACTTATCATTTTAGAGATGTAATTAAGTCGAATCAAAAATTTATTAATAATTTTGATAGTGTAATTACAAGAAGAATTTTAGTTTAAGATTTGTGTCAGTGGCAGTAACCAGTGTCAGACATATTTTTTAATTAGAAATATCTTTAGAGTTTATAATCTCTATTATAGTGCCTCAGTAGGAGAAGAGTTAAATAAAAACTGTATGAATTATTATTATCTCAACGCTCTGGCAAGAAAAAACGTGGTGTTTAGTTTCTCCATTTAACATGCCGCTAGATTTCATAGAAAAGTATCTTAATGGGTCCACGTTCCTAAGTTCCCTCTGTTTACTCTGCAATGGGCGAGATACAGAGTGAAGCTAAAAAAGAAGAGAAAAAGTAGTGTTGATACATTCGGTTCTCCATTTTATATCCTATTGAGACATCGGGCGAAAAATAGCCATTCCTATGAGTAAGAATTGAACTCGTGGTTGCATTTTCAAATAGATACTATCACATGAGAGTTTCTAAATTATATGTATTTAAAGTATCATATTGGAGAATAGGAAACAGTATCTTAGCACAAGGTTACCTTTGTTTACTCTAGTCTATGCGGGATAATGCGTGTTAAGTTAAGTTAACTATAGTTATAGGTTCGTACAATTTAAATAGTTTATTACATTATAAACTCGTGTAAAAAAGAAAAAAATAAATTCCTGTAAGAAGTCGGAATAAAACAATGAATGATTCCGGTTGCAACGTCCGACAGATAACGAGGGAACTCGAGCTCCATTTTGTATTCGGTGATCGGACGTAGGTTATTATAGTGCACTTAATGACGTTTTTAGGATGGAGATTACGTTTCTATAAGCTAATTTGATATATTTTTATGAGATTAGCTTAATTAGATTTATTAGATTTTTTTACAGTTACACGCATTTTCGAGCATAGCAGGAAGGCAAAAGACAAAAAATAAAGAAAGGCAAAAAGATAAAACCTGGTGTTAAACCACTCTGTTATTTATTTTGCGTCCGAATATCTTGAATAAAGGAAATTAACGTTGTGTCGCTAAAAATATGTAAAATAGAAAATATTTAAATATAATAAGCTTCACACTGTGTCTGTATATGGGGCAGGGTAGGCAGAGTTAACCTGGGAACCTAGTGTTAAGGCACTCTATTCCTTACTTTCCGCCGAATTCTCGAAGCATTCTGTGTTGAGTGGCAAGGAAATGAAAATATAAAAAAAATCATTCCCCGAGAGGGAATCGAGGCCACAACCGTCGAGTTTACAGTGCCACGCTCGTTCCTCTGAGCCACTATGGTCTCAAAAAAGTTTTTATATATTATTAATGAATATAGAAAAAATACGAGTATATTGCAGCAGCTTACAAAAAATGACTGGTAGTTCACATATTAATTTATGCCTATCTTAAATAATTACATGAAGATGAAAATATTTACACATTTGCACAGTTTCACAATGTTCTTTCGTTAAGTTGAATCAAAAAGCTTACCGCCATCTATTGGCGAATTACTAGAATTATACTTACAAGAAGAACGTAAAAAAGTGTTTATTACTAAATCACTAATATCAATGTAGTTAATTAGCACATTTCCTCTTATATTCTATAATTAAAAATGTATATACAAAAACAATCCATATATATATACATACAAACTTCGACAGACTTCTTAGAGAACTTCATTATTCATCAATGGAACCGTATTGTCGCAGTGGGTAGTCGTCTAACTTAAAACATGACGGGTGTGGATACGATTCCTATTCGGAAAAAAGAATTATTATCATTTTCTTGCTTAAGATAAGATTAAGATAACTTTTCTTATAAGATTTCTCATATCCTCGGTGTGCAATGACGACTTTGAGTTTCACGTACGTATTCTCACGAGTTTTACGTATAAGGTCTTTTAAATTTTACGGGGCGTGGTTCCCTAGGTTCCCTCGGCCTTCTCTGCTATATGCCGGATACAGCATAAAGCTAAAAAATATACATTATTATTTCAAGTATGCATTGGTATTTTCTAAGCAGATATATATTAGAATATACGGCATTTGGTTCAATATTCTACAAAAAGGTGAATTATGTCATTTCGAGAATGTTTCTTTCTGAAATATCATCATACTATTCTTTTAAGGCTGTGTTAGTACTGTAGTTTCCGTACTTTGATTTTATTTTATTTTTACTTCTCTCGTCGTCGTAAAATTCAATGCAAGGCAATTAAATTTTTTCACTTCCTTGGTAACAAGACATCAAGCGGCGCTCAGTTCCGTCACTCGACAAGCAACGTCTAAAACGAGTGTAAACTGTAAACACTACGATAGTGGTTACTTATTCCTGTTTTGGAAGTTGATTATATATTTCTTTTAATATCCACGATATGCTAAGATAAACTCGTCAAATTGACTCTTTCAGACTACTTAGGATGTGTAAAGCCTTATTTTCTCAATAAATATATTTTTTTATATCTTGGAAAGTCCCAAGTAGGCCTCTTGACAATGATTTTTATATATTATGGCTTTTATTTATTTACAATAAGTATAAAATAAAATTTGAATACAAATATAAGATAATAACATAAATTCTACTATTTAACTGTCTGGATCGAGCCTTATAGGTAACTTACACAAGTGGAAATTACGCACACTAACGCACACTGCAATCCCTGGCCCAGACGGGACGGCGAGCCAGTTAGAGCGAGAAAGAAGACAAACTCCATACGTTAGAAAAGGGCAGAATAGTGATATTGACCTTGCTGGTCGTGACGTCATTCGCGACCTAGCTGCAATAAACGCTAGTGTGCGTGAACCAGACCCTGAATTGTAAATGTGTGCATCGTTGCTTACAGGATGGAGGTGTTTATGTGTGTATACACAACAGGCGTTTATCGATGTGTGTGTTTATTTTATAGGTTTTAGTCTATGTGAATGTGCGTGCAACAGGCAATTGTATATGTGTGCGTGTTGACATTGATTTCCCGTATGGAAGCAACAGGCTTTTGTGTTTGTATTTTGCATAACGACGTGCGTTTTCCTTTAGCTTTTCTTTGAAACTTTTATTTTATTATAATCTATACTTTTCACAACACTTTTCGTTAGAAATGAGATGGAGCTTTATTAGAATATTTAATAAGCTTCTATTATATTGAGCTTTTACACTTACTGTGTGTCACTTAACATCTTTTAATTTTCCTTGAAAAAAATATAGCGCTAAGACACTCTTTTCTCCATTTTCCCACGAATTTGTAATGTTGTAGTTTTTTTACAAGATCGAGGAAATTATAATAATTCGTTCTTTCGACCATTCGAGTTTGTGTATACAGTTGCGCGTTATATCCTCACGGAGAGAACTCACAACCATCTTTTTATCAGTCAGTCAGTGCCATAACTTTTCACAATTTCTTCCAGCTTTTCTATAGTACGTTTAAATATTTTAGTATTAATTTTGCTCAAAATTTACTTTACCTCTAAAGCCTATATAGTTGCTATGGTACTTGTTTAGCGTATAGCTCTCGATACTGTGGTCTAGTACAAACGCAAACAAAACGTTCTAACTATTGGTGAACTGGTGAACAATGCAAGCGATTTTGTACGTAATTTGTATGCATTATCGCTTATGATTATGCATATTTAGTTAGAACATGTGAACTACTGATTTGGTGTATAATTAATATTTTAAATTAAACTTAAATTAAATTATCAGTAAATTTTAATTAGTATTTCTTTCACATTCATTCTGTATCCCGTGTATAGGAGGTGGTTTTGATGTTAAGGATCTCTTTCTGCTTCAAATCGAAAGATTGTGTATTGAACGGGGAAACTCGCCTTAACGTTTTCAAAACAACTCATCAGCGTGAGCGAGGATTGAACTCACAACCATCGCGTTTACACCCGTTTATATCGTGTAATGGGAAATGGCAAAATATTTTTTTTATATACATACCATTTGTTTTATTTAATGATTTTTTTCAAACTACCAAAATTTGAAGCACTAAGCGATTTTGGAGTAGAGTGCTCTTTATCTTGTTACCAAACCGAGGAAATGAAAATATTTAATTCCGTCAAGCGGGAATCAAACACTCTAACATCGCGTTAACAGTGACACGTTTGCCTCTGAGCCAAGAGGGCCTCAACTACCTTTAACGTACAATTTATTCACAAGTGGGACTGAGACAGATCGTAATTTACATTTATTAAGTTTCCCATTTCGCGACGCCGCGGCTTTGTGTTATTTCAAAATAATGTTTCTATTATTTCATCCGGCTGCGTATACTTTGTGGTCTCTTTACACATTTTCCATAGAACGTTTAATGTCTTTTTGTCGCATATATTATTTTGATTTACTTTTATTTTCACTTGTCCCCCAATTTTAAGTAATGGAGATGCATGATAGTTATGTAAAGTTATTATTGTTTTTTTATGCTGGAAATCAAGGGAGGTCCCAGACGATTCCTCGCCCCACCAATTATGCTAAAATTATGCTAAAATATTAGGAAGAAGAATGCAAGAGAGATCCGAAAGGCAGTTGTGGGGGGACCCAAGAAGATTTTAAACCTGAAAGAGCCGAAGAGAAAAGAATTCTCAAGGCCTGATGTTTTCAGAGGCCCTCTATCCCTAGACAACTGTTGATCCGTCGTTCGCGGTCGCGTTACCCCTGTATAATAATAAAAATTATTTATGAAAATAACATGCTTTTTTTTTGATAATATTATATTCATAAAAAATGTTATTTACAAAATGCTCTAGTATAAAAAAAATATGTAATTGTAATTCTTTTTTAACTATTTAAAAAAAGAAGTGAAAAATTTATGTAACATACATAACGTCAGCTTATCGTGTAAACCTGCTGTTTTATCTGGAGAGAAAAAAAATGTTTATAAAAACTATGAGAATATGTTTATCACCAGAAGGTTTTTTATAATTTCAAGAATTGATTTGTATTCGCTACTATATGAAAAAAAAAGTACAATTTTATATTTTTTACAATTTCGAATGGTATAAAAATTAACATAATGAAAAAATAAAGAGGGAGTTTAGCAGGGTTACACTCTAAGCCCACGATATTTATTTTATATTTTATCTACAACATTTTTCATTCAATCGCCTACAATCCTTTATATCACATTTTCTTGTAAGCTAAAATTTTAATTATAAAATTGACATTATATCTTAAACCTCTATTTTATTATCTAAAATGGGTTAAAAAATTTATAACTTAATTCATTTTTTGTATGGATTTTCCATACAATTTTATTTTTAAAAGTTGATTTAGATACTAGATGGCGCTACTTACTGTAGTAAAGACATACATTTTATCGCCACCTATGTTCTACAAATATCATTAGTATTTCTACATAATATTAAAATTTAAATTATTTAGAAATATTTGTTTTCTAAATTTTTTATTTAAACAATATCAAAATATAAGCACATGGATTTTTATATTTTTTATGGGATTAATAATTTGACATAAGTAGTTTAATATTACGTACGTATATAATATAGATTAATTAATCAGATTAAGAAAATTTGTTGTTATAATATTGTTACTATCGAAGTCATTACAAAAATATCTTATAAAAGTACTTTAATACAAATGTCTTATTTTAATAAATTTATAAAGAAAACAGGCTTATATTTTTTTTATTGGGAAAACGATCAAATTACATGATCACCGCTCTTTCAGTTACATAAATATATGTGACATATATATTGCGTGACACCTTTTACAATAAATGATAACTAGCATAAATTAAAACAAAAACTTACGAACTAAATTAAAAAATTAACAAATGTTAATTTATGGCATACTATTTTCGATATGAAACAATTAATCTTACTTAAATGCTAGCTTTACTTACATATTTCTATTTCTCTTATATACTTCTTCGCTTCATTTAAGTAATAACTTGAGCATTAGCACAAAAGCACCTTTAGACAATTAAAGTACAACGTAAAAGTGCATTGACTGAAAAATAATCAAAAAACAAGTAAAACAACGTGCTTGTAATTACAATTTTTTCTCTTTATCCTGGCCGTACAGGTTAAGGATACACGATGGCTTCTACGACAATATTTTATTATTTATAGTAATTTATAGTAAAGTTAATAAATGTAAATGGGTTTTAAAGAAAAAGAAATAACAGATATCATTATCAAAAGAAAATAATAATAAAGACTGTATATTCATTTTGATATTTTTAAATTGAAATATGAAAAATATTTTCAGCAATTCAATTTTACCGCAACATTTGTTCGGGCACGGTTTTTTATATCATTGTTAACAATTGATATACATTGACAGAAATTTGAAGAATATATTTTGAACTTATCATAAATTCATTGAATAAGTTTTCAATGTATTATTGATTTAATAAGATTAGATATTTAGTTAATAATAATCATTGAGCATAAATCTTATATTTAAATTCATGTACAAATATCTAAATTGATTTATTAAAATACAGTGTAAACTCTATATAACGACACTAAAGGGACTCGCTCGCATTTTATGATATAGGGGATAGTCGTTAATAATATATCGTTATTATTAACTAACTACGAATTTTACAAGTAACAGGTATTAATATTAAAATCAAATAAAATAATATATAATCATTTTTACTTTTTTGAGGCACAAAGTAATCAAAATATGAGTACCATAGCTTAATATTTTGTCACATTGTTATACAGTATTGAAAAGCTAAACTTGGTTAGTAGAAGGATTTTGATACTTTAGCGCGAGTTAAATGGGGTGAAGCTATATAAAGTTAACATTGTAATTATAATGTAATATTAAAAAGATTCACTATTTTCTCCTAATTAAAAGATAAACTATGTATAAAAGATAAGTAACGTTGCAAATAGAATTAAATATTTAAAATATTGTGCAAAGGTTAATTTATATTTTTGTACAAATTAATTATTTCTGTTCAATTTGTTATACTGTAAGACTTATATGTAACTTGACACTTTTATGAACCAAAATACACTACCGTATATTACGTTCGAAAGTATATATAAGGCCAGTTGCACAATAAAGCTGCGATAGCCAAGCTATATTTAATAAAAATAAATAACAATCAAGAACAAGCCTCGCATCTGACGAGGCCGACTTCATCACAATTCATGCACTTCAAGGCGACGAATTCAGCAGTGAAGTGGTTCCTATGCAAGCTCTTCTTAGATCCATTACAGATTCGACAAGGCAGGAGCCGGAAACCGCCGCACATTTGACAAGTGTTACACGCGTCTGGACTCTGGAATAGAAAAAAGGATATATTTTAGAGATTTTGATGAATTTTGATAGACATTTGAAATGCTCTTGAACTACAGTTTGGGTAAACGAATTTGTTTACTTTCAGTTTTGAATACACAAACAAAGTATTTACGAAGGATCTCACTGACTATCTTATAAAAACCTTAAGAAATGAATAAATCAATTTCACTTTGTATCACTTTGTATCCCTCATATAGCATTGTCAGCAGAGGGAACCTAGTAGTTATTAAGGCACTGTTCCCCACTCTGTCCAATTTACGAGACACAGTTATTGCTGCTGTCAGCAGCAGCAGCATAGATAGTGCTGTCACCTGAGCGAGGAAATTAAAATATGCCCCAAGCGGGAATGGAACTCACACCGTCACGTACAGTCAGACGTGCCGTTGCGCCACAACTACCTTATTATTAATAGTCTTAGTCACTCATTATTTACTTTCTAAAAGAACAATAAATTAGAAGACATTTCTTACTAGGACGGTACTTAATGAACTTAAAAGTGCTTAATTCTAGAATTCTCAAGTT
Source organism: Heliconius melpomene rosina (assembly GCF_056956725.1). Classification (NCBI taxonomy): domain Eukaryota; kingdom Metazoa; phylum Arthropoda; class Insecta; order Lepidoptera; family Nymphalidae; genus Heliconius; species Heliconius melpomene. The sequence goes on from NC_140401.1 coordinate 13,616,111, forward strand.
GCTAGTTAGTTGTGAGTTTGTTCTAGACCAGTGGATTATCTTGATTCAGCACGATTTCTTTTATGCCACTACGCTGACTACTCAAATTATTGAATTTAATTTATAAATATATCCTCTAAATATTATAAAATTCAAAAGCGTATAGTATGTTCTGATATACCTATCCTCATTTCTATCTGGAATCAGCCATTTTTATATAAAACTAGCGGACGCGCGCAGCTTCGCTTGCTTATTTAAGGATGAATTCTAATACACCATGAAACATGTGTTCAATGAAATATTTTTAAGAGTCTAAATTTCAAATTTTATAAAAATCGGTGGCGATTTTAAGATTTTTCCATACAAACTTTCAACCCCTTATTTGTACCCTTAGGAGGTGAATTCTAGAAAACGATGAAACACGTGTTCAATTAAATACTTTTAAAAATCTAAATTTCAAATTTTATAAAAATCGGTGCCGATTTAAATTTTTTTCGATACAAACTTTCAACCCCTATCTCACCCCTTTAGGGTTAAAACTTTACAAAATCCCTTCTTAGTGGATGTCCAGATTACGAAAGTAAACATCTGTCCAAATTCCACGTTTCCACCATGAGCGGTTACGGCTGTGCGTGCGTCTTACCTCAGTCAGTGAGGACAAGTCCTTTTATATATATAGATTATACAGATAAATCATCCATAAGTTGTGAGTTAAAAATATTTTAAAAGCGTGTATAAAATTGTACGTAGTCGGATTGGAACCCAACGTCTCTTAGATACCGCCCAAATGTTGATTATAAGCTAGTTGACTCATGTAGCTAAGGTAAATAAAGTTCTAGTAGATAGAAGACACTGATAAAAATCAGCACTTATCTATAGTTTTTGAAAACCTAATAAAATTATGAAGTAAGAATAAAAAGAAAAAACATTTCGTAAAATTCTATATATTACTAACTTAGTTTTATGTTAAATTAAATTTCTAAAAGATGAAATTTCTTGGAAAACCAATATTATAACCTTAATATCTAAAATATTTACAGAATTATAAACTTTTTATTTTCTTAGGACACAAATTAAATAATGTAGAAAGGTTTTGAAGAAATATAAGGTTGTTTACTTAGACTTAGATTTTTTAAGGAACTATTATTGATTTTGATAAAAATTTTGTTACCTTCTTTATAAATCTAGGCGAGTAGATAATATAGATATATAAAATAGCTATTTTTCAAGTTTATTTTACTATGCCTACAGTGATAAATGAAGGATGCAAGCGTGAAGCTGTTTTTAAATCCATATAAGAATAGAACCCAGAACAATTGAATTTACACACCAACGCAGACCCACTGCGCTACAACGAATAAATATAAAACTCCGATCATTCCGTTACACTAACGTCTACCATAGAAAATATTGTTAATAATTTCAGCGCAATAGACCGCCTTTACCATCTACACCCATATACCTGACTTAAGTCAGACTTAACTTAATTACTAGTTGGTCAGTCAGTATTTGAGGATTTGGAATTTCTTGAATTTCCTAAATTACGGCCGGTGGGACGATGCCAGATGGGCCGACGACATAAAGAGGTTGGCGGGAAGCGGATGGGTCCGAAAATCTGAGGATAGAGTGTGGTGGCAAGAATTGGGGAAGGTCAATGTCCAACAGTGGACAAAAGATGGCTCTTGATGATGATATAAAAAAATTTCGCAAGGAAGCAAAGAGCGGCGTTGAATTCTGTCACTTAACACGTAAAGCCTCTGCCTACTTTGCTATATGCGGGAAACAGCGTGAAGCTAAAACATCTTGCTACGTCATAAGTAAAATAAAATATATGTGAAATCCGTGTGAATAATGTTTTAATTTTTTTTAATTATATGGCAGCTTTTTTATTTTAATTGGAACTGAATTATAAAATGATTGATTATCATCGCCATACGTGTCATATGTTACTTAAGACTTTTCGAGTCATTACCGTATACAAAAAAGTCGTTAAGGAATATGGGTGATATGAAAGTCTGTTATTCCTGGAAATGCATTATTTTTATATACGCCACTGATTTCAGAAGTGATGACTCTCGATATATTTCTGTATTTTTTTAATGATTAAGAATTAATATTTTTTAAAACAATTACAGTAACTTTATTGAAATAAAAAAAATCTAGTAGTCACGTTGCATTGGCGTGAAATAGAAAATATCAATTTTTCTCATACCCGTGGAAATTTTGAGAAATCATCTCTTAGTCCTTCCATAGACTCCCTAACCTAAAAATTTGGTATGTACCTAAATAGCGTGCTAAATTTCAACTTTCTAAGTCAATAGTTTAAATCCACAACCATCCATCCAATCAGACCCTGGCCTTCTACGCCACGAAAGGTAGACAAGTTTTTATAGATAACACCATAATCAATATAAGGAAACAATTCTCATTTATATAAGAGGGGGAGATGACTGATTTATCAGGGTAAAGACAAAATATGTTATAACACATGCGCCTTGTCTTGTGACTGTGATGGATTGATTTTCAGTGGAAATATATCGTTGTTTACTAAACTTGAAAAACAATTTTATATATTTTATTTTACTTTCCCGCTGTATACTGCTTGTAAGAGAGAACGAAGTGATAAGATACTCCATTCCCCACGCATCGCTATTTTTTTGGACATTGCATACTGATGAACTCATAGTCGCGTTTTATTTTCTTACCAGAGTGAATAAATTAAAAATAATTAATTTACTTGATTGAAAATCGAACTTACAACTTCTGTACGGTCAAACGCTGAGCCACTGTACTACGACGGCTAGTACTATAAGTTATATTAATATCAATAATATACCAATACTAATAAATTATATTCCCATACTAAATCTCTAAATTATAAATCGTTAGATCTTTTCACTTGAAGTGCACTGACCACTTACGTACCTTATATGGTTTCAACATCTTCCTCAGCTCGCCGCTCTCGTTCAGTTTTTCAACGGTTTCCGCATCCTGTAAAGATTGAACGGTTACTTTAGTTTCTAGTACATTTATATAATATTTTCCTTAAGCTTTCGCTTCGAATAAATCTGATAAAAGTTTGAAAGAGAATTAAGAGAATCCAATGTAATGACACTCCATTCTTCATATTTAAAAGTGAAACTAAAACAGTAATAAGGCAACAATTCCACATATATTGACCCATGAAACATGTGTTCAATGAAATATTTTTAAGAGTCTAAATTTCAAATTTTATAAAAATCGGTGGCGATTTAAAGATTTTTCCATACAAACTTTCAACCCCTTATTTGCACCCTTAGGGAGTGATTTCTAGAAAACCATGAAACATATGTTCAATTAAATATTTTTAAGAGTCTAAATATCAAATTTTATAAAAATCGGTGGCGATTTAAGAATTTTCCCATACAAACTTTCAACCCCTTATTTGCACCCTTAGGGGGTGAATTCTAGAAAACCATGAAACATGTGTTTAATTATATACGTTTAAGAGTCTGAATTTCAAATTTTATGAAAATTGGTGACGATTTAAAAAAAACCTATACAAACTTTCAACCCCTCATTTGCACCCTTAGCGGGAGAATTTTAGAAAACTATGAAATACGTGTTTAATTAAATACTTTTAAAAATCTAAATTTAAAATTTTATAAAAATCGATGCCGATTTAAATTTTTTTCCATACAAACTTTGAACCCCTATTTCACCCCTTTAGGGTTAAAATTTTTCAAAATCCCTTCTTAGTGAATGTCCAGATTACAAAAGTAAACTTTTGTCCAAATTTCACGTTTCTACCGTCAGCGGTTACGGCTGTGCGTGCGTCTTACCTCAGTCAGTGAGGACAAGTCCTTTTATATATATAGATTAGATCAAAAAAAATTGACAAGCTATAACTACAAAACTTCGAAATATTGGTTTAACGAATGAATTTTTATATCTATATGTTAGCTTCACCTTACATAATCTTAGTATGAGCACGTACAAAGACCTTTTACAATTTTATCGGCCATAACCGTAATCGTAGATGATCGCGAAATGTTAGAGTACCTACATATATGTAGTATAAAAAAGTTATTTTTTTCCTGCGTGGCCGGGCTGATACACACGTGTGTTCTAAGGAAGCGTGGATTTTTTTTTAAATGGTTTAGTTAAACATCAATATGCCATACTTTGTTTTTTCAATACCTTTGTTTAATTTCTTATTTGTTTAATGATATTTTATAAAAACTTCACGTTTTCCCGCATATAGCAGAGTAGACCAAGTTAACCTAGTGTTAAGACACTCCCTTAAATTTCGTGTTATTACGAGTTGAGTAGCCTAACTCAACTTGACATTTTTTTTATATGATAAAAAGAATTGAACTCTAATCAACACACAATGTCTCGAAAATTAACCAGAAAGTAGGGAACAAAGCACTGCCACTGCTGGTGTAAGAAAGATCCAGCTACAGAAATTATAAAAAAATTAAAACAAAATATTAACTAATAACGATAAAATTTACAAATAAAATAATCTCTTCTATAATACATTTATAAGACATCAAAAAAGTATATATAAATAAATTCTATTTATACTTAATGTATGTTATTACAAAATCATAGTTACTATAATGCTGATACAATTTAACAATGCCGCTATTATTTTAATAGTTGTTTCTAATGATAATAATAACAGGTATTTATGGCTAAGGGAAAAAATGCCATGGATTTCTCATGTGTCCATTGTTCTATATCATTTGCCGGTGTAAAAGAGTTTAACTGTCAAGAGACAAGTTCTTTAAGATCTGGTAGGTGATATTAGATAATATAAGATTTTTTTAGTAATTGTAGGTTCGATTCCCACTTGAGGAAATTCATTATGTTCAATTTATTGTTCTAGTAAGAGAGCAAAATGTGCAATATCTCCAAAATTGGGCAGTGCGTGATAGCCGGAGAGTCTTATCATCAGGTTCTCTCTGCCTACCGTGCTATGTTAACATAATTATTCCCTCAATAAGGCCTCCAACCTACATCCACTATGCTTACAATACACAGTTATACTACGCTTCCATGGTTTCCATAGTTTTAGCATTTTCTCTAGCCCCAGCTATCACCTCACTAAAGATCCTAAGTTCATAATCTGTTTGACGTTTTGCAGAAACTTCTGCCTTTCCTTTGAAACATAATGAGCGCTTTCAAGAAAAGCATCTTAGAAAGTTTTTTGATCTTGCCATCTTCAACCTTATTGCGAAGTGACAAGAACTATTTCTTATAATTAAATTTCTCAGATTAAGCGAATCGATACAGATTGCTCTTTTATACTGCGTACGAGCTGTGAATTGTCTACGGATCTTATTGATGCTCATTAAGAGTTAGTATTGAAGTAAAATATTTTTTTGTACTTTTCTACTAATATACATAATATGTTTAGTAGAACTGACTCTGGAAGTAAAGTATATTGAAAAAATAAAAGAAAGAAAATGTATATTTTTCATTAATTACATATTCCTTATTTTGCCGTATAAGAATTTTGACAGCAATGACGTATAAGCATACATTAACACATTTAACCTGTTTTTTAAAGTTATTATGTCATTATATTTTCTAAAAATCTGAATAAAAAATAATATTTTATTTGATTTATTCTATAAAATAATAAAGAAAAAATAAAATAATAAAGTAAAAGTTTCAATTACATGGATTATGAACAAAGTAGTTTATTGACATCACTGGAGAAATAACTCTAGTTTTGAATAAAATTTCAACTTTCAGTAAGAGAATGTATGGAGAAGATGAAATTCAACAGAAACAATTTCTATATCGGTATAGTGTAGAAATATTTACACTATATATGTAGATAAGAAGCTTGTTCCCAAAAGCTCTCTTTGAGAAGTTTTAATACTGCTAATACGGGACGTATTAGACTGTTATGCTTAAAATTAATATTAAAAATTTATATAATATATTTATTTATTTGTAATTCTCCTAAACTGATGCATAGTGTGTACTTTTAGGATAACCTATTAATATCGTTACAATATATTTATATGTACATATGCTTATTTTTTATACTAATTACAAAAAAAATCTTAAACATAAGTTATAAGTACAACTTACCTTTCTGTACTATATAATCTTTATTTCTATTTTTGCATTATGCTACGGTATAAGACCTTTCACTAAAGTTTTAAACACCCTAAACAAAAGCTGGCGAGCAAACAAACACACACTTTATACACACATTAAACACGAGCCCGGTTATAAAATAAATAGCTTAAGCAACATATTATGCCAGTATTTACCTTATGTTATTTTGAGTTCGCAAACGTATAAAAACATTGAGAAAAGTCAACTGTACACTCACTTGCATAATAACCTGCCCACCGCAATATAAGACCTTTCAAAATTACCAAAAATTCCTCTCCCATGCTTAAAAAAACGACAAAACTGCGACTAATTTATTACGCAACAATAATAAGCCTTATTACGTCGCATTAAAGCGTATAATGTTATAAAGAATTGCACAAACAACCAATTATAAATGGCCTTTGGTTGTGTAGAATTTTGGTTTTCATTGATGAGCATGAAGGTTCTTGTAAGAGTGGTATTTGGTTATCCAATGTGATTGTCTTTCAATTTCATAATTTTCGTCACTATACTGGGAACGTTTTTGTTGAGTCAAGGTTGTTATTAATTACTTCGTTTATAATTAAATATGTTGATATAACTTTTTTACAACACAATTTTTAAAAAAATATATATATCTTCATAACGTTAGACCTTTATTATATCATGCCACTGGAACATATGCTATATGTAGATATATAATAAAAGTCCCTTTGATCGTATTTTAATCTACGATATTTTAGGTATAGCTAAATATGTATTTTTAACCGTAGGTATACTAATTCTGGCCGTGCGTACACTGTTAGCCTATATAGGTACAAAGCTAACATCATATTTCCATTAAAGAACATTATATTTCTGAATAAAAAAGTTATACGTCTATAAAAATTGATACCCAGTTATTAATTTGTGGTAGAAATAATATTAATATAAGATTAATAGTGGGAATTTATTATAAATTAATTATTACTTGCAATGTTCACTTTCCGCCCAAATGTGGAGACATTCGAGACATAGAGTGGTGGAACTTAACGCTGTGCCCTATATTTCTATCATCAGTTAGTAATAATTATATTTTAGTAATAAGAAAGAAATTTTTATAAGTGAACCGTAAAAAATGTGAACAATTTACAAAAGTCATTAACATTTCCCTTTCATCTCTAATTGGACATATTTCAATGCTGAAATGACGTTCAGACAGTCATTTGCTATATCGACGTTAAACTGTCGTAATCGTTTCAGCAATTATACCTTCGAAGCTTTTTATTTTCATTTCTTTAATATAGTTTTTTGTTTTACATTTATACGTACCTAAATATTGGAGGAATGTATTTAAATTGAGGATTAGGGGAAGTCTCGGATTTTTGCTGTATTAGTAATTTTTTTTGCGTGTTGAGCGGCGATACTCAACACCGTGCCTTGTTTTGTTACGAGAGTGATGAAATGAAAATAATTAGTTCTTCTATGTGTTCAGCCTAACCACACCGTCTACGTCATATGTAAAGATAAATTCCTAAAATAAACATTATATATTTAAAAAAAGCAAGTCTCTTTTAACTTTTTAACTAAAATACGATCAAAATTTGTTTCTGCACACTTCGGAATTAGTAAAAATAAGCTTAAATATTTTTGGGATTATATGTATAATAGGAGTTATCCTGTAAATATCAAAGAATTTAAATCATTCCGTTTTTATTCTACTAAGAATTTAATGTAATTGTCTTTTTTAAACCAATAAAATAAATCACGGACATAGCCGAGATATAATCTAAGCGGTAGGAACTTTTCCTATCGGCCACATTGTGCCGTGATATTCATGAGACGGCCCTGTAATCTCGTAAAGTGATTTCTTTTTTCCTGAATGCCTAGATTTTATTTCTATTGGTAAATAGTATTTGAAATTTTAGGCAATCCCAATATTTTTTACTGTAAAACCTTTGGCATGGGTTAATATGTTGTGTTGTCCACATTGCCCAATTTTTGTATTTACCAGCTCCTTATCAGACGGAGGAAAAGAAAACAGCTATGAATTCAAATCGAACCCACAACCACGGGCACCACATTCAGACTTCCTCACATTTTAAAAAAATATTTCTATTGTACCACAAACAAGAGAGACTTGTTAACATATTTTTTAATGAACTTCTAATACTCCATAATTAATGAAGAATGGAAACACGAAAAGACTGAGAAAATAATAGAACATTATTGATGGTAAGGTTTTATGTTTATATCAACAAAAAAATATCTAATGAAAGAAGTGCTAATATTTCACAAACAAAAGATATATAACTTTAGTATCTTCCTAATTTCACCATAAAAATCGTACGGAATTATATGGGCACAGTATGTACGTAACATAACCTTTGCCAGCAATTAACACTAATGTTATATTTGTTGATAATTAGTGGACACCGACCTTGAGGGATTGTTTACTGTTTGCACATGAGGTGATGGTAAACAAGACGTAAGTCTTTATATTAATATACGTGTATTTATATTTTTTTATATAACTTTTTTATCATTTTTATATTTAGAATATTTTTTTATGTCTTAACACTAGATTCCCAGGAACCTGTGTGTGGGATACAGTGTGAAGCTGATATTTAGAATAGATGTTACTTGTGATTTCATCCTCGTGGTCATATGGAAATAGCTGAAAGTTGTGAGCTGTAATGTTTGACATATGACAGAATCTAAGTGCCAGAGGTAACTCACCGCAAGTACATTGAAATTTTAACAGAATAAAATATAACTTTCCTGAATAAATAGGCAGTCTCAGACCAAAGATTTTTTTCAATACGAACCAATAGTAGGTACCTACCAGAGTTTAGTATGTTTATGGAAGCAATCTCTTTTATAATATTACTAATATATTGCTAAAATGGACAAAAGTCAAATATAAGAAGTGCCTTAACGCTATGTGATTTTAGTGTTTAATATTATATTTTTATTTTCTCCCCACTTACCCTCCTAAATGCGGAAGATTCATAAAGCTAAAAACAAACGTATAATGATTTCAAATGATTATTTGCGTTTAAATGCGTCTATCTGTGTAGAGGAAGTGGCAATCATCACTTTTTGCTATTTTCACTTTGAGAGTCGATACACGTCCGATGACGCTTAATGCCTTTCATTGTCTCTACCACAGGTCTCTAAACATAAATGGCATTCACTGCACTCGGTAGCGATATTAACTATAAAATTAAAATGATAATTTAAGAATTTTATTAAATAATTATTAATTTTAATTTTCCTGGCTCTTGTAACAAGATGAAGCACGCCTTTAAATTTTGCCAATTAAAACATAATGTCTTGTCTTTATCTATTCCGCTATAAGTAATAGCTTGAAAGCAAATAAATAAATGATATAAACAATATAACAAATATTGTTACGAGAATTATACCAGAAATTTAATTCAAGTTTCGTCAACTAAAATTCCTAATCAGGAATATTAAGGCTAATCGTTGTTTCTGGGAGGTTTACGCATAGTGAAAGGATAAGGTACAATATGCAATATGCGTATTCTAGGCTTTTAAGGGTACGTACAAAATATTAATAGTATAACTTAATATTCTCTCTCGGTACTATGTAATATGTTGACATATTTAATAAAAACATTTATATTTTACATAAATCATAATAATTATAAGATACCATACGAACCGCGTTAAAACGACAGTTGTAATAGTAAACTTGAATAATTCAATACGCCGATTCATAGTAACCATTTTGTTAGACAAATAAATACAGCCATTATGTGAATGAAAATAAAGTTTTAATTACAATGTCAATGTGTATCTGAATCTAGTTCATACTAGGTAAGTTTATTAAGCTTCAACGTGATATGATTTCACAAACAGCTTTCTCGTTTTAAAGGTGGTCGATTTTATAGAAGTATAAGATCAATTTTTTTAAATAACCTTTTTAGCGGTACTAAATTTTCACGTCATTACTTAAAATTCAAAGAGTGCGAATTATTGGCACTCTTTGAATAGAAATGGTCTCACTAATCTAATCTTTTTTCAAATTTGTGAAAAATCACATTGAATAGTGGTTTAAAACGACGCTAGAACAGCTAAAGTTTAAAAGATATACGGATTAGATTTTCTATCAACAACTTGCTTGTAGCAGTAGCGTAATCAAATTAATATTATTTTATTTATATTATGCTTACACAAATTATAAATCATAATGTATATGAGGACGAACTGTTTATGATTATTTCTCTCCATCTCCCTTCAATTCTCCAGATATTGCGCGTTGAGTAGTGAAACTTAATGAATATTAACATTTTTAATTCCTCCGAGTGGGAATCGAATCCACAACCGTATCGTTTACAATCAGACTGTGCCAATTCCCCAGGAAGACCTCAATAATAAGTTCATTTACTTACAATATAGTATTGGGAATTGGCAAATATTTTAAACAAACATCCATCTAAGTAAAATTTCAATAGGTAACCACCATTCTATCCAGCTACTGTGCTACTGGAGTACCAATCATAAGTTTTCTTAACCCTTTAAAAAAACAATTCACTCGATTGGTATTGACGTCGCCTTTTGTGCAATCTAACGTCCGGTCGCTATATTCGCATAGCCTCCCTACAGTGTAAGCTTTTGTTGTATATGAACGTGTAACATAGAACAAAAGACGGAAATTCTAGTTTATTTAATTTCATAGATATAAAAAAAATCATATAAAACTGTGTATTTTCTATTAAAATTTTTATGTATTTAAGTAGTGGCTGTCGTAGCGCACTTAATGGCTGAAAAGGCTGCCTTAATGTGGGTTTGTTTAGGGGGAATGAATTATTATTTATGTTTCCTCGCTCTTATAACAGAATAAAGAGTGTCTTAATATTACTTTCTTTCTTTTTACCCTGCTATATATGAGATACAGCGTAATGTTCTACTGATCTGCAAACAGTACATGAATTATCAAATATTGCCATATAAAATTATTTGTGAACTTTCTTTAATTTTACCATATTATAAAGGTTTTAGAGGTAAAACATACACAACTTTACTTTTTTTTATTTCCATATCAGTTTTAGATCTATCAATAGTAAGTAAAATAAATTAAGTAAATTTATTTAATTTCACATTTTTACCATTTCTATTAAATGTTCTTAGTCGGTCTAGCCGCGTGATCCTCTCTATATGTACCTGCATATACACTACACATAACAGTTATTGATTGTCGTTTAAAGCGTTAAGCTTGGATTGCATTGAATGCAATTAAATTATTAATATGTATTTTTTATACTAACGCAGTGTAGGTTTTGCAGTAATAAAATAAATAATATTTTGTTTGATGAAAACTCATCGTTGAGGAACTCAATGCCTTTATCTGAGGGGGAAAATGGAAGTAATTAAAATATAATCATTCCCCGGGTGGGAATCAAGCCCTACAACCGTTGCTACACTTAGGAACTATGTCACTGTCTAAAATAAGTAAAGATAATGAAATGTATTATTTTATATTTAAAATATTTTTTTAAAATTTTTTTGTATTTAATAATATACATTTTTGTGGTTGATCAAAATCTTTAAATTCATGAAATACTAAGCTACTATTCTTAGATATATAATTTAATCACATACGGGTCGTATGTAAATAGTTATTTGTTTTTTAATACCCTACTGAAAGGGTAGAAGATACCCACATGAAGTCTAGCCGATATAAACTGTGATAAGGAGTAACGCGTCCATAAAACATCAGTTAAATGTTTTCTTCTCTAAAATAATAAAATAGAGCTTTTTAAATTTTCCTGTGGACTGTTTAACATAAAACGTATAAACAGGTTGCACATAGGTATTTTTAAACAAAATGTTTGTCTTAGGCGATGGCTATAGGTTTGAATATTACTGGGAAGAATATATTTCATACTACAAATAGTGAATGAAATAAAGAACAAAGAGACAAGAGACAAGTTATCAATTTATGTAGCGGAAAGTTAGAACAGAATTGTGTACACAGTATAATAATTCAGCTTCAAGCTGTATTCCGCACACAGAAGGGTAGACAGAGGGAACATAGTGTTAACACACTCCGTTTTCGACTTTCCGCTGAATTCTGGAGGCATTTCGTGTTGAGTGGCGGAACTTGCCGCCTTTTTTGCCTCGATACCAGAGTGAAGAAACGGAAATATAAATTTAACTAAATATTTCGTTTTGTCGAGAGGGTATCGAACCCACAACTACACTCTTGTGCCCCAGCGCCATGACGCCTTATGTAATAAAGTAAAATAAAAATATTTTACACGTATACATTTACATTCACAATATAACAATATAAAACGAAAAAAAATGTAGAAAGGCATCCTAAATGCCAAGTTTATCAACAAGTAGTGCAAGCCATTATAGTAATAATTCTCATTACACTAAAGGACATAGTCCACTAAGCCTTATAAGTCCTGGTACTTACTGGTACTAAGGTTACATGGTAAGAATAAAAAATATGAAGTTATCTCTCCAGTCTAGACTTTTGTAATACTAAAAGTAGGATAAATGTTATCACATCTGTTATTTGTATGCAAGTCTTACAATTAAATTTAGTATTTTATATAAACCGGCCAAGTGCGAATCGGACTCGTGCACGAAAGGTCCCGTATTATTATCTATAGATTATCTATAGAGAAAACCGGCAAAAAAATAGCGTCTGTCTCCTAAAATATTGATTTTATTCTATTTTTTAGTATTAGTTGCTGTAGCAGCAAACAAAAATACATCATCTGTTAAAATTTTAACTATCACAGTTCATGAGATACAGCTGGTTGACAGAGGGACAGACAGTTAGAGGGACGGACAGCGGAGCCTTAGTAATATAGTCCTGTTTTGTCGTTTAGGTACGGAACCCTAAAAATTATGAAATGGCCTACAAAGGCAATGAATGCTATGCTTAGACTTCAAACGCGATGGTTACATATTCGATTTTTACTCGAGGGAACTTTCCGCTCTGTGTAAAGCTCGGCGTTGAGTTTCGCCACTTAGCACGCAATGTTATTGATTTGGGCAAGAGGGCTTAGAAGCTTTAGAAGGCTTTGAAGGCGAAAAAAAATCCACAGTAATTTCTTAAGGGCATGGTATGGTAGTAGATGGGCAAGTGAAAATCGAGCACTTAATCGGGCACTTAGTAGGTAATATACAAATTTGTATATAAATTTTGAAAGGCAACGATATAGCAAACGTAAGGTACAATTTAATTAATATTTAACCAATTTGTATCTCTAAGAGATTTTGATTAGCATAATATAAGTCAAGGGCAATCTTAATAAAGATGATAAATTCGAATGTTTATGTAAGAGCATTAGTGAAATAATCTTTACTTAATTTTCATACTTATATTTTGATTTAGATTTTTAGTATAGCACTTTAAGAGGCCAGTACTTGGCACAGGGAAACAAAGCGTGCCTCTAAGCTTGTAATAAAAACGATTTATGTGGCTAAAGGTAAATAATTGTTGCTGGTAATGAAAAAAAAAACATTTTTTAACCTATTTCTATTATTCTGTCCATAAGATAATATTTCACTTAAATTCTATTTAATATTTCACTTAAATTTTATATATAAGTAATTTAGAGAGTGTAAGCGACAGACATCTAAAACTGAAATATTTTATTAACTATAGAACATTGTTGTCACCTGCAGATACGCCCTCAAATTTAATATTACTAGATATCTCAAGCTTAATTATAATAATAATTGTCCGCTATATACAAGACGTGCAGGTTCAAATCTTGATTTGCCTGAATTTTGCTATTGGTCAATGAATCTTTAAAGGATTCGACACTCAGGACAGAAATATATTATGGGGAATCGTACCTCTTAGACAGTTTACAAGGGGATAGAGTTCGAATCCTGCTGCGTTTAAATTTTTATATACAAAAATTCTAAAATGTTTTTCTCTATTCTTGTAATTTCTTTATTTAGTATTTTTAAGAAAAATTATCTAATACGTGTCTATAGCTTCCTGTAGCATTGACATAGCGTTTTAGAAGTCGCTTTAGATCATCTACTCTCTCTCTCTTGTATTGTGACTTTTTTTATCTATCAACGAGAGCAAATTACTTCAAGCAGTTACAAAATTACTTTAAATAGTATATGTGAAAGGTAGTCTGACTCCAAATTGTCACTTCTTAATGACTCTTGGCGTTAAATTTGACGCATCAGACAATGCCTCGTTAGAAAATACTTTTCACAATCAAGTCTAAGTAAATTGACTTCGCGTAATAACTTTCGCGGTCTTAATTTACAAAAATAAACGCAAAAGATTTAAGTGATTGTAAACGCACTGCGTCGCGAATAGAGTAAATGTGTAAATGTACATATGAGTTAAGTTTGTATGCCAAAGAAATTGAATTCTTTAGCTATTGCTTTATCACCCAAATAGCTAGGACCTTGAAATAATATAACTAAAAACTCTTCATTAAAATTATTATAATTACAAAAACAAATCCTGCCTGCAGCCGTTAAAAAGTTTAGAAATAGTAAGAAAATTTTTTTTTACATACAGGCACTAAAATATCGACCAAAATTTCATTTTTTTATAGTAATAATTTCATCTATTTATGTCCACTTCAAATATACGGTACCAAAAAATAAAAGTGTTAAAATTCAGTTAAGCTTTGCAATTCACTATGACTAGCTTTGTAAGCTGTAAATTAGCTTTCAACAACGTAGCTTTCTTTACGTAAATTTAATAGCTGTCACATGCAGTTAGTAAGGTGTTGAAATTTAATATAAGCTTTTTATATTAAAAATAAAAAAGTCAAGTTACACTTGGAAATCATTAAAATCGTTGAAATTATTTAAAAATAAATATCAATATTAAAGAAATATTAATGTCTATAATAACTGTAGGAGTTGTTGTTATCTAGATGGTGAAGTTTACAGTTTCGAGAATTAGTTTACATATCCAACATACAGTATAAATTTCATATTCGTTGAACTATAAATATTAATGCAGCACACAGCATATTTTATAAGGAGATAAATAGTTTTTATTTTTGAAATATATATCAAATAGTAAAAGTTAAATTAAGCTAGATTTCACCAGAGATTATTAAATTAAGAACTATTTAAATATTTTGTTTACATATCTATGTATGGTAATTCACCTATGTCATGTGGATGTTAGCTCCTAAGGTACTGAAAAAATAGCTATTACTATACTAAAAAGCTATTGAAACTTTTATATGTCCTTTTACTATCCATGATTTTACTTACCCCAATATGTTGTCCATCTATGAACAGTTGCGGGACAAGGATTTGATCACTCTTCATCCTGTCTCTAATCTCATCCTGGTACTCAGTGCTCATGAAGACATCCCGTTCTTCATATTTGATCAGCAGGTTCCGTAGTATCTTCTTAACGAGGACACATCTCTGATAAGTGTTGCGAACTATGCCCATCGTAGTTGTGTAAAGGACGACTTTGCCGGCATCTTTTTCTTTGTAACTCTGTAAAAATATATATTATTTGTTATTTTTTTATTATAGAAGATAGGATAATTTTAATAGTCTACATTATATAATGACTAGTGCCAATACATATTCAATATAATAACGATATAGATTCGAGCATTTATGCATCGATTTTGCTACATTTTGTATGAAATTCGTTACGTAACCAAAACCTTTCATACAAAATGAGTGCAAATGCCTGCAAATTTAAGTTTGTAAATTTTCGTAAGATCTCTTCGACCTAAAACCGGTTTTTTATATTTTAAACGATGGTGACCTCCAAAACAATTCTATAGACGCCTTTGTGCTAAATATCCTAATAAGTCACATAATTGCACTTTACTTGGCCTTATAATATAAAGTAATCTAACAAGCTTCACTTTAATTAATACAAGTAATATGCAAATTAGTAATAAAAATGAAGGGTAATCCAGATGTTGGGAACCCAAACTATGCCAGTTTCAGGGTTTATAGGCCATTATGAGAGGAATCTGAGGCGAGCCGCTAATTGGACGAATCTTGTAATAATATCTTGAGATATTAATTTCTTAAGTAGATGTAACAATGTTATGGTGAATATTTGTTTTTGTTCTGTTCGCTCTAGTTTTTTTTTCTATAAAATTTAAAGAAGCTATTGTGTTGTATTTGAAACGTTGTTTCATGAAATGAAGTAGATTCTAGATTTTTGTTGTGTTGAGAGGGAGATGGGATCCTCATCTTTTATTTCAGGACGTAATGTGAACGTGTAATTGAAAAAGAATAGGGTTTTTTTTAAAGTTAATGCTGTTAGTTCCCCTGGCCTTTACATATACACCAGTTTGATAGGGAAGAAGGTAAGGACTCTGTTCCTAGAAATGTAGATAAACTTCCGTTACTCGACACGTAAGGCCTCCAGAATTCAGTGGAAATTATTAAATAGAAGTATCTTAATAGAAGTCCAGTGTACATTAGGTTCCCAGGTTCCCTTTACCCACCTACCTGCGGGATACAGCGCGAAGCTAATAAATATGAGATATAAAAATACGTACAAGTAGATACATGTTAAACATTATTATTATTTTTTTTTTTATATTTTTCTATCCTAAAACAAATAAAACTATTATGATCCCTCTGATCAGAGCCATCTATTACGAAATAAGATATTAAAATAACTTATATAACCTACACTATTGTAACATTAAGGGAACAGCCCTAGCTCTCTCTACTAGTTCAAGAGAATAAAAATAGATGGCGTAAGTATTCAGATATTCTTTCTACTACTCTTTCATTACATTTTAAATAAAAAATGTGGAATAAAGTGAAATAAATAAGAAATGTGATCATCGTGGTACAGTAGGACATAGACTGCAAACGCGATGGTCATAGATTCGATTCCCACCCACAAAAAACCGGCCAAAAGCGAGTCGGTTGAAAAAAGTTGGGACCCTCCATTAAATATTTACTTTATTCTGCTTTTTAGTATTTGTTGTTGAAGCGTTGAAACTATCACGATTCATGAGGTACAGCTTGGTAAGAGACAGACAAGCTTACAAACGGACAACGGATTCTTAGTAATAGAGTCTTGAGCCTTGTCCTGGTCCTGGTCTTGAGTTTTACCCTTTGAGAACGGAACTCTACAAATATCAGAAATATTATTTTTGAACAACAAAATTTTATAAATGTGTTGAAATTTCATTCAAAAAAACCAAACAAAATTTTATACCTGTACTTCTTAGTATTCTATTCAAACGTTCAAGCCAATTAAAGTACATCCTTATCTAAATCTTGTTTTTATACCACCGATACTATTTTATTGTTAGCTCTGTAGACCGATTCTTAAAGCCTTGCTAAGCAAAAACATAAAAAATCTATTTGATAAACATATCAGTCCAATCGTGGTGCAGGGGCACAAAGTGTGCCTGTAAAGATGACTGGTTGTGGGTTCGATCCCCACTCGAGGAAATGAAATATTTATTTAAATTTATATTTTCGTTTCTTCACTCTGCTGTAGAGGGACAAAGCACGGCGTTGAGTTCCGGCATTCAACACGCAATGCCTCCAAAAATCGGCGGAAAATGGTGAATGGAGTGTCATAACACTAGGTGCCCTTCGCCTACCCTGCTGTGAACGGGATACAGCGTGAAGCGATTAATTTAAACTTTATTATGTGTACTTGATGTTAGACAATATAATACAAGTACAATAGTACAATACATATCAAATGGACCACAGCATCCCATTCACAGGTAAATAGCTGCAGAAATCTAGAAAAGTAATATAAATAAATAAACCTTCCTTTGCAGTCGGATAAAAATAATATAGATAAAAGTATATACATATAAAATTTTATATCCTCAAAGGTAAGGTAACCTAAGTGGGTCATTTTACATATACAGAGAACGAAACGCATTTCGTCGAAGTGCAAACCGCACTAATATTAACAAGTGTAGCCGTTGCGTGTTTGCGTAACTTCCTATTTGATACTCTGCGGTTACTATGTGTTACAATAGCTGGATGTATGTAATACTTGTCAGTTCTATCGACAATATAATATCTTGTTTGTTAGAAACCATTCGTTATTGATGAAATAACGTGAAATCTCGTAATGATTTTTGTTTTCACACTCACCTACATATAATAAAGTAGGCAGAGGGAACCTACAGAGGGAACCTCTTCGTTAACAACTTTTCGCCCAATTATCGAGATTACGTTAGCCAGTGTGCGAGTGGCAGACCTCTACATCTCACTTTATCTTACAAGTATATTTTATTAAATGGAGAATTATAAGTAAGTAAACTAAGAATTAAGCGGAACGTAATGTCTTAAAAAAACAAACTTACAAAAGAGATTTTTTCAGTTTTTAACCATAAATCAATCATTAACAAGATAATAAACTCAATTTTTATTTCACACGGACTGACTGACTGTGACCGTAACGTAAAAATTTTATGCGAACATACGCTTAATATTATTATGCAATTATTACCAAATACCAATAGTTTGCAATAATTGCCGTACATTTATTAATAATATTTGCGGTGTCGTCACTACGAATAGGTCACATCTACAAATACGCTGAACAAATTTATAGCTTGTATCTCTAATTATTGAAAGATATATTTGACAGATACGACTAATTGACTGCAAATTTACACACACATATATATAATTTGTATTCATTTGTGTAATTTCAAAATCGTTGTATTGGCTAAAGTTATGATGGCGATATTGAGTTATGGAGACGTAAATTTAGTTTTAATATATACACCTATATACCTTCATAACGCTTACTTGGTGCAAAAAAGACGTAATTGCACAAACATTTTTTTTTTATAAGATTGCAAAGATTAATATATAGAACTAATAATTATAATAGTAAAAACATAAACTCTACACTTTATCTCACATACTTGAGTAGAACAAAATTTAGTGTTAAGATACTCCTCTCTCCACTTTCCGCCAGAGATCTGAACGGTACACACTGTGTAACGGAACTCAACGCCATAATTTAAAAAGAAACAAACAGTAAAAACATTTTTTTCAAGATTTTAAATACTTAAAGTCATTACTCTAACACGTAATCATTTACTTGAGTGCTTGGAAATATAATCTTATGGCACTTGCAACACCACTTAACCGTAAAATGCATGTAGTCCAGTTGCTCCTAATCAATGTATGCACTGTCATTAAACGGTGAACTTTATACAATACGATTTTAAATAGAATTGTTTTACGAAAATGTATGAATTATATATACGTTGTGAATTATATTATATATAATATTTTTATCATTTTTAAAATATTAGCTTTTCTATCACTTTAAAAGAGCTTTACACGTATTTACTTCTTATATTCCTAACAAGCTTTAGCAATACCCTAAGTCTTACGAAATTAAGACACTCCGACCTTCGCTTTTCGAGACATTGCATATTCACCACCGCTCTTTTTCTACCAAAGCGGGGAAATAAAAATAATTGAAATATAATGATTATTTTTAGTGTGAATAGAATCCACAACCATAGTGTTTACGGTCACACGCTGCCCCATTCTGCCATGACGACCTCATTCGAAAAAGTTAATTCTTAAATCTTCAAATAAAGACAAAAACGAGGTACCGTATAATATACCGTAACAAATAATGATTATGGCTGATCGTAGAACCTGACCTAGCCTATAATGAAAACAATAAAAACATTTTTTCTTTATTTAAAATGTTTTATGAACTTTAATATTTATTAGCACGATTCGTTACAGTTCATTAATTTAGCAGATCTAATTCTAATGTGATAACAAGGAAGCTAGTATTATGAACGTTGCTAAGATTAATTATCATACTTAATATCTTCCTATATGTATTAATTAATTTATATTTTAAATTGAGGCCGTTAAGATGTGATTGTGGTGTTGAAATCCGCCACTCAACATATAATTGAGAGATGGAGTGTCTTAGCACTAGTTTCCCAAGGTTACCTCTGTCCATCGCGTTAAGTGCGGGATATTTCATTGATAACACATTCGAACTCCACGTTTTTTCATTTCTTTGATCTGTTTTACAACTCTGTTAGTGGGAAACAAAGGGGTACTTTAATAAGATTATTCTTGTTTTTGATTATTTACTAAAAAATGTTACCTAAGTAAGGCTTTATGTCAAAAAAAGGCTTTATGTTAAAAAAAGGCAAACATTTTGAACATTAACAAATATCGTCTGCACTAAACGTCTTTTACACGACACGACATTATAGGTCAGTAACCAAACGTACAGTTATTCAAATATGCCTACGTCCATTTCTTTGTTATTCACAAATTATATGTTCTCGATGAAGATTGATGGTTTAGTTTGATGATGCTTGGAGAGGAGTATGGTTTCTGAGAAGGTGAGATTCAATTTATTGTAATTGATTGGTCTTAATTCAGAGGTTAATATACTTTGAGTATAAAAGTTTAAAATGCTAGAAAGCTTCCTTTTTTGCAGTTTTACTTTTTTTTACATAGCATAAACAGAGAAAATGTGGTGTTAAGCCATTTTTTTCCTTTTCAACTAGCAACTAACAGTTGTCGAACTTAATACTTTAGTTTTAATCAAGAAAAGAAATATCGTAAAATATATATGTTATATATTTAATAATTGATATAAGATTCAAAAATGTACTATTTCCAAGAATATTATTCTAGATAAAATATATTCCGTATATGAAAAATATTCCTTAAAAGTATGAAGCACAAAAGAAATGTAGAGTCGACCACATGTCGAACAAGACCCCCTCAAACCGGTATATACGGTTTGCCTTACAAGGTCGCGTCGCTTCGTGACTAGACGACTGCAACAATTCAATTTACTCTTAATAAAGATATAAATTTCATATATCACATTCATATAAGATACGTAGATTCCATTACTATTAAGAATTTTAATTTATATGAGTATTTTACATTATTAATTATTATTATAAATTATAGTATACATGACCTGTTATCATTTTAATTATCAATATGCATTTTTTTTCAGCTCCAAGCTGTATCACGCATTTACATTCCACACTTTCCGCCGAATTCAGAAGACTTACGTGCTAAGGCACCTACCACTTATGATAGAATGAAAATAGGAAATATTTTAAAAAAATATTTTAAGTTCCTTGAGTGGGAATCGAACCCACAACCTGTAAGTTACAGTCACAAGCTTGTGCCCCTGCGCCACGAGTGGCCTCGATGTTATATGGTTATTATAATTTTTTTTTGTATGAACGCATACCTGTTGTAGAAGGTCCAATGAATAATGCAACGCTAGTGATCTTGGGCTAAGAAATAAGAGCAATTATTTAACGAAACTATTGCCAGTGCCAAGGTTTCAAATATTCTAATTACGGTCATGCAAATTAAATTGAATAGGTTATTTTTTTATATTTATTGTGAAATTTAATTTTTAAGTAATACAGATTTCAGTTAGATTACTGTTATGTTATAAGAGAAATATTTATATACAATCTTAATTTTTTTTGAGGCCAGTCGTGATATAGGAGCACAAGCGTGTGTTGTGCGTTCGAGGAAATGAAATATTACACTCTTTTATTTCTTCACTCTAAAGTCTAGACTCTAAAGGCAAAGCTCGACGTTGAGTTCCGCCACTCAACACGCAATAGGCTTCCTCTGCCTGCCTCTGTCTTTTTATAAGTTTTAAAAATGCAATAATATGTGCATGGCCATATGACCATAAACAATTTATAAAAAAGAATGATTTTATTACTATGTCCCTTAACTATTTTTTATATGAATAGTTATAAAGGTAAATAAATAAATAATTAAGAGGGCAAACAACGGTAGCCTCGAGTCGATAATAATTCAAGTAAGGCATAATGAAATGCGTACAGAGATCTAAGGCAGGCCTTCCCACGCTTTCAACTCACTAATTTACAAGATCCTATAAGTGCTAACTAATCGTGATTGTAATATATTTACATACAATTGTACTAAGCCCTTAGAAATAAAGTATGTTTACTAAAAAATATTTAAAGGATTATGCCATAGTTTAAATTTGAAAGTGATCGGTTCGATCGTTTTCACACATAACAATTTTCACACTCTTGTTTAATTTATGAAATTTAAAAATATAAAAATTTATGAAATTTTTTAAATAAAATATTTTTTCACTAATGTGCGATTCATCTTTCAAAGTGCGAAGCTAGTAATATATCGTATTAGTGTTAAACTCAGAATTGTGAAGAACGATCTAGCCATAATATGTGCAACCCGTATAATAACCACCAGTAAACACTAGTTTCTATTATAAGATTTGCGTTCCATACAAATTGGATAAAAAAATGGAATTGCCAAATTTTGCAAATGACATTTTATCAATACATTTTATAATCTGTATTTATTTAGCAAAAGATAAACTTGTGTAAAGAAAAAGCAAAAACATTTTATTAATTAATTAACTTATTGGCGTGAAGTAGTTATGGTAATAGAAATATATCGATTTTAATTAAAACCAGTGAGTGACCTTCCTTAAGTCAATGTTAGTAATATAATAAAATACAATTTTATTTATATAAATTAATGACATCGATAAAGCGGTTATAGAGAGATACAAGCTACAAGGTAAAATATGACAGACTAAAGAAACTAATGTGAAAACTTACTAAAAACTAATTTCACCTTTTCACCTTTATAATGCATTATAAATTAACAACAAACTTATGAATTTTGAATTGATTGTTCAATTTGTTGGAAGTTTATTTATAACTGAACTTTATGTTAGTAATTCTATTAAGAAAAATTGAATTGAAAATATTGTATTAGCTGCATTAGAAAATGTATTTAATAATGTAATTTGTTAATGAGTATACAAAATATAATAAACAATAAAACATCGCTGTGGCTCATTTTTAAAGCGTGGGCCTGTATGTTGTGAATAAGACTTATTATTTTAATTAAATATATTGTATTTAAAAAATAAGTATAGTATATAAACTAGCTGTCTTTACGTATATACAAAAAATAACGCTCAGTTGTTACGTTCGTAAATAATTTTTGACATATTAAACTTTTTTTAAAAAATATATTACTTCATTAACGCCCCAAATGAGCGATATAATATTTCTATATGTGTGGAAACATGAAAACAAAGTGTCACATCCCTATGATCTCACAAACTGTTTTTATGTACTAACTACTAACTATGTATATGTTACTTATTTATACCTATACATTATAAAGTATCATTGTCTTATTAATACATAAAATGTTAGATTTGTTCTAGAATGTGGCTGTAAGTTATGTAAGGCAGACTGCCTTGGTGTCGGCCTACAAGCGCCTGAGGTGATGCGATTGATTTACGCCATTACGGCCACATTACTTACGTTTATTGAACGATACTAACCTACTTTGAAAGTTACATTAATTTGTCTTAATTTAGACCTATACTTTGTATATTTTAAGGTAATTATGTTTCTTTGTGTTTTTTTAAATAATATTTTCGAGCCAAATTCTGAACGTCTTGAGAACGATCCGAATAAAATTGCAATATATAAATAAGTGTCTAAAACAGCGGTTACACAGTTTTTCTTGTATAACAGAGTAGATAGAGAGAAGAAAGTTCACTAACACTCATCACTTCCCTACTTTTCGGAACTAAAGATACCAGAGGGGGTAAATGAAAACAAAGTCAATAGTACTTCACAGTCCCCCGAACGGAATCCGAACCCACGACCGTCATGTTTACATTTGAACGCTGTCCCATTTTGCCATCGCCCTTTACTTTCCAATTCTGGATATTTTAAAATCAGAAAACACTTGCAGGAGATTTGAGTTTCACTAGACTTTTTAACCGACTTCTGTAAGAAAAGGAGGTTATCAATTCGACTGTATTTTACCTTTAAATTTTTTTATGATGTAAATACAAGCGCTTATTCCAGTCTGATTGTGACAAAATACAGTGTTGCCTTCCGTAAGCCAATAAGAAAAAAAGTGCGAACGGAAGAAAGATCACGACATAGTTTATCAAAGATTTATCTGTTTAATTTTATTATACATAGAAAATTTTGTCATCGTTAAATATATATATATATATTTTGCCATATTAATATGTTTATTATGTGTTATATTAGGGTAAATACCAATACTAATACAGTATTTATGGTGTTCATAGTATGGTCACGCAGGAAGTTGCAAATATGCATGTTTAATTGTTTTTAACTTACATTTTCAAATTTATTAACTAAATATCACCTCTTAACAAGTGGTTTAAGCCTTGGGCAACAGTTATTAAAAAAATATGATATAGTTTGAATAAAAACACAATAAACAAAATTTCGATCATTATTCGATCAAGTATGTTAATAAGTTAATAGGAGACAAATTTGAGAGGCCACAAATTTGAGTCTTATTTATAAAGTTCCTTAATTTAGTATGTTTCTTTAAAAAAAAATCATAATATTATGCATCATGTATCATAGATCAACGTAATTATTACACATTTTAAAAGAAACTCTTTAAACGGATACATTTTTGGAAACCCGACGCTTCAAACATTTTGCACGTCCGTTCATATCAAGGATAGACAGACGGATGAGTCTAAAAATCTATAATACACGCGATTAATCCAATTAACGAGATTCATTTACAATGTAATATTATTAACAGAGTAAGTCTCAATCACATCAGACATTGAGAATTTATAGTAAAAAACGTTTCAAATTGAACTAGAATCTGAAGCACTTACTTGTAAGTTATGTCAGTCCTTGTAATCAACTCACAGGGATGAAGCTAGTCAACAAGTTACTTTATATGGGAGTGACCGTTAAGTAATCGACACCAATGCTTTTTATTTGACTGATATGTAAGGAGAGAGTAATGTGTTTAACAGGATGTTCACATATGTTAATTTTGACATGTTTGTTTGTTTATGTTTAGCTTCACGCTGTATCCCGCACATAGCAGGGTAGGCAGAGGTATCTGGATACTTAGTGTTAAGACATATTGTTCTCATTATGACATTTACATCTCCAGTTTTAGCCGAATTAACGCTGACATATTCCTATATTTCCTATGTTTGCAAAATTAAAACGAAGTAAGGGAATAGGGGGGGCAGTGTACGGGGAGAGATGGGGAGAGGAAGTGCCCAGACACTGGGTTCTCCGCTTTCTGCTTGAACGTCACGTACTCGTATATTGGCAAAACTTAACTATGCAATTTGTTATACCATTTATTCCCTTAGTTGGCCAAGATAATATCTTAGCAAAAAAAACAATGTCACATATAAATTCTAACTAATATTACAGCATATACTTATCGACACGTACATAGTTTGCAAGAATTTCGAAATATCCCTTTGTCGCAATTTATTTAATACCGTGCCCACGTCCACCAGGTGGCGAGTAAATCACGTTAAGTGGTTCAATGGCGCCGTTACGGTAATGACATTCTTTGAAGATGGTGTATGATGAAATATGTTACTTGACTGTTTTTATATGTTATGTTGAAAATATCATATGGCTCTGGTAATGGGGCGTGGCGTTGAGTTCTGATACTTAACACGCAATGCTTCTGGAATTCGGTGGAAATTGGGCAACGGTGGGCAAGTGTCTCAATGAGAACGGAGTGTCTTAACACTAGGTTCCCAGATTCCCTCTGTCTACCCTGCTGTACACAAGATATAATATAAAACAAAAAAATAGACTTCTAATAGACTTTTTCTGAAACAATTCTTGAATTATATGGGATAAGAACTCTGTGATGATTCACTCAATTTTTAGCTTTTCTACAATTTTTAGAGATGTTGTGTGTTGGCGGAACCAAACGCTGCATGGAATATAACACCACTTTCTGCCTAATTTCTGTCCGTTTGTCTCGTTTTTTCTTTGAGATGTAAGTAGGTACGGAAGCCGAAAAAAATGACATTTTTGCATTGCAAAAAAAAGCAACATCACAATCATATTCACATCGTCAATTCTTAGTATTTATATGACAATAGTAATAAAATATGACGACAAAAGTATTTCAGAAATACTAACGACTTAGCAAGAAAGTCTAAATGACTATGAAACCTTACATAATGTGTATGTTTAAAGCTAAATGTGCAATAATTTACTTAACCGAGGCAGCAGGTATGTGAGGTAAGGTGTTTTGTATGACAATACTCTTTGTTCACTTAGTTTCTTAACTATTACTTTGTATTGGCACAGTGTATAAGAATTTATAAGTTAATGTTAAGAATATTTTTTTAACTAATTTTTGTATATATTTGCAAATTAAAAATAAAGAGGTAGTGAGGTCGTTGTGGCATAGCGACTCAGCGACAGACTGTGAACGCAATGGTTCTTGGTTCGATTCCCATTCTGAGGAATGAGTTAGTTTCATTTTTGTCGCTCCCGTAAAAAGACAAAGTGCGCCGTTGAGTTTCGCCAGTCAATATGCAACGTCTCGAAAACTTCGTAGGGAACGGAGTGACCCTCCTGCCCACCCTAATAGGTGGGGAAAATCGTGTATCTGCAAAGCATGATAGAATAGAGGATGCTAATGTAGTTTGATAAGAACATATGGCTTAGTGGTCAGAGCGCTTGGACGAATACCAAGAGGGCCAGGTTCAAGTCCCGCTACGTTTAATTTTTGTACGTTTTCTAAAAAGTATAATTGTGCTACGATTCACTTGATAAATTCCATTCTAAAACAAAAATATGAATGGAGTCTGTTATATTTCACCCAAATATCATGTTTGTGTGACGAAGTTCTAGTTTTGGTTAAGCTTTCACGAAACCGCAGTATTTACGGTTGGTTAATACATACCATCGACTTTAAATTGAGATATTTTCTATTATTCAAATTGACATTAGTAGGCTAACCAAATAAAATTCCACTATATATTTGTCGTAAAATTCTCGCTGTATCCCGCATATAGCATGGTAGGCGGAAGGAACCAAGTTATATTTTATGAGTTACATTTGATGAGGAAAATGGGGAACGGAAGTCTCTTAACACTAGGTTCCCAGGTTCCATATATCTACCTTACTATATGCGGAATTACAGCAGCTTAAAAAAATATATAATATTGAACAGACATTTGAATATAAAAAGTTAAGTTTTTTATTGAAATTGACAAGGACGAATTCTCTAGATCAAGTTTCAACGGAAATCGATCTGGCAGGACAGCTTCATTAACTTCGTTAGTGGTTTTTCAAATTAGTTTTGTTCATAATCAATATTAATATGTTTTTGGAATATATATTGACTGTTTAATAACAGGCTTATAAGGAATATTTGTTACGAACACATTAGGTATTGTTTCATTCGACAAATAATCATTTTTCTTTGTTATAATTTTTTGTGCTATTGTAATTTTTTTCTAACTATTGGGGACAACAAAAACTGATAATTGTTATTTTACTACATAGCATAATAAGAAAAGAGAGCCTAGTGCTTAGACACTTTGAGCCCTACGTTCTGTCTAATTGTCAATATGTGGAAGATCCAGAAAATAAAAAAAAAAATAATAAAAAATAAGTTTCCAGACAAACGCCGCCGTCCAACTGCGCCATGCGAATACAACTGCAGGGTTATCATGTCACTATTCTATTCTATACAAAGGTTTAATTGTCTAATTTAAATATTTTAATACTAGCGACCCCCTTGCGGCTTCGCCCGCTTTTACTACTGGACTATTCATATAATGTATGTTTGCACTTAAGATAATGTGAAAATTAAGTAAACTCTAACGCAACCCGCATTTTCGTAGTTTCAATAAGGATTTTCCAATTGTTTTACACAGCAATGATTTTTTTAGTAGGTACCGTAATTTTAAATCTGTGCTACTAATCTTTTCAAGTACTTATTAAAATATTTTTAAATGACTATTTTTAAACGGAAGAAATTATAAACAAAACTAATAACTAATAACTACTACAAAAAATATGAAACCAAATATATCGCGCTGAAATAATACATTCAACTCCAATTATCCAATGTCAACAATTAAATGCGTTTTTCTCTAAAAGTATTCGCAATTTCGAAATAGTGTAAAAAGCAAATTTTATCTTCGTTTAACGTAAAAAATTAATAAAGTATTTTAAAGGATAAGGATTAATACCATTATGGAAAAATATCCCTCACAATAAAAAATATATTGAAATTATTATTTTTAGACAGAAATATGATCACTACACGTTATTTTTAAAAGATAAAAATATGCTGTCGCGGACTTTTTTCTAGATCTTATTAAGAGGAACAATACTCCAGTACATTATTTTCATGTAGTACCATTAATTACCATTAATGCAGCGCATGCGCGAAAGTGTCTCAACGGGTAGGACTTTAGACACATTTATCGTATTTATGTTAATTTACATAAGAATTTACAAATAATAAACTATATATAATCCCTCCCTGAGAAATACTCGACCTAATGGTGAAAACCACATAAAAATCCGTTGGGTGGTTTAGAAGAAGAAGAGTTAGAAAGTTCAGACAGACACGAAAAGCGACTTTGTTTTATAAGATATAGGATAAAACAGAAGTGTGATTGCAGTAACTTTTATAGCATCATTTAGAGATAGTCGTTAAATAAGTCATTTTATGGCTGAAACTCTATGACTATATAATGAGATTTTGATATATTTCAATTTCCATTTTATGTAGGTACTAGCGGACCCGGACGCGGCTACGCCTGCTAGAAATATAAGAATATAATTTCTATAGAAATATAATTTCAATCTAGATGAAATGCTAAAAGTGACTATTATATTTATTTTCATAAGGATGAATATCAAAATGTCGCGGTAACGGTTGCGTAGCGACGACGGTTGTTATTAACATGGCAGAATAAATTGCATTCCAAATTAGAAAGTACTTTAAAATATATTAGTATATATGTGTAATGTAATGTTATATAGCCTATAGCACTTCTGAAGAATGCTGCTTTCATACAAAACAAAAACAAAGTAAATCGATCCAGTAGATCCAGAGATCTTAGCGTTCCAACAAACAAACAAACAAACAAACTCTTCCGCTTTATTATATTAGTATAGATGAGGATTACTGTTTAGTATGTTATTATTATTATTATGTATTTGTACTCCGTTCCCATTAAGACACTTCTGTTCCCCACTTTCATACTTATCGTATTGATTGGCGTAACTCAACGCCGAGTTTTATCTTGTTACCAGGGCGAGGTAAAGCAAAGTATAAACGTATATAAGAATTTTAAATATTCAACGTAAACAGTTTGTTAAACAATAACGCAATACAAATACCACAAGACGGTAGTCATCAACAGATATGAAAGCCTATACCTTCCGCGTTCCACATTCATCGTCGCCTTTTTATTTATCATATTGTACAATATTTAGTTTGTTTTTATTTAGCTTAATAAATAAAATGAGCAGTTTCTTCTTTTTCTCGTATTTAAGAGGGAATCAATTGTTAAGACATCGTTTCCATTACGTGTTGAGTGTTGGAACTCAACGCCGCGCATTATCTTCACATCAGAAGAATGAAAATAATTTATTTTCGAACCAAACTTGAACCCACCACCATCGCTGGAATGGATATTTATTAAATATTTTATGTTCTATTTTGATTGAGTCAAATCAGTAAATATCATATTGTAACAATTATGATAGATAAATTAACATATCACTCGTATGTTGTTTATGTAAGCAAATAACATAACTACCTATATGAAGATTATGTTTTACTGAACTTAACTTAAATAATTCATTGTGGTGGGGTGGTATAGTTCTTGATTCTTCCAATACTATTATTACGGGTTTAACGCCTAAATGAAAATAAATGAGTGGCGGAACTCAACGCCGTGCTTCGCATTACCAGAACGAGGGAATGAAAATAAAAAATGTTTCATTCCGCAAGTGGGAATCGAACCCACAACCATCGCGAATACAATCAGCCACTGTACCCCTACATCCCGACAGCCTTCATTATAATATTTCAAACAAATTATAAAGATTAAGAAACCTATAGAAGTGTCAAAATATTTATAAACAGTAATGAATCAAATTAAAATATTGATATGATATAACTAATGTTTTTATGAAATAACTTGTTTTTTGAAAGTTTATTTGAGGATTAATGGTTTATATCATTTGAATAAAGGTAAAAATTTGTGAACATCCCATAGTAAATCAATGTTACCTAAGACATAATTCAAATATGAGAAATCATTTAATTATATGTAATTTATAATTTATATGTGAAAGTGTATCTAAATATAACGTAACGCAACTGATGTACTGACTACGTTATTTAACCAAAAGCTTTTTACAACCGAGTCCTCTAAAAGACTGAAATATGGGTTAATAGTTTTGTTTTAAAGTTTAAATAGTATTTTTATTTTAGCTTCACGCTTAGGTAGAGAGCCAGCCTACTGTTAAAACTCTCCGCTCTCCAGTTTCCGTTAAATTCTGGACACTGTTGGATGAGTAGCGAAAACTTGTATTAGAATATTACGCATATAGACACTCAGATGCGTTTATTATTGTTTATAATATTCTAATACAAGTGAAGATCACGAAGCTGAAATCGATATTGCGGTCGTGTATGATTTAACCGCATGATGTCAGGGTTGCTTGTAACCGTTACAATGTTTACAGTTAGATATATTTTATATAAAATTTTATATGTGACAAAAGTAAGAAAAAATATAAATATAATCCATAATCCATTATATTTACCTATATGGCCAGTGGTGCTGAAGGAGCACAAGTGTGCGACTAAAGGCGCGGCAAGTTTCTGGATTCGATTCCCACTCGAGGAAAACAAAAATTTAAAGTTTTGATTTATTAGCTCTGGTAACAAAATAAAGCACGGCGTTCCTTAATACCCCAAGCCTCCAGAATTCAGCAGAAAGTGAAACGGAAGTGTCTTAATGGGAACGGAATTTCTTAACACTAGGTGCCCAGGTTTCTCTGCTTACCCCGCTATGTGCGGGATACAGCGTGAAGCTATAAAAAGCGATTTTAACATTATTATAATATTATTAAATATTAAAAAATGATCGTATATAGAATTGAATTCTCCATAATATTTGCTATAGTATCAAAACATCTATCACCCCTATCACAGAAGCTCTAGGCTACCGTTACTACCAATCTACGTTTACCATCACATTATCGTAAGACCTAAATCTTTTGATGCGTGCACAATGCAAGCTAAATCGTCATTTGTACTACTGTATCTGTCAGTTATATAGTTGTTATTGTAAGTAATTTAAGTTAAATCTAAAGGTTGTGAATATCTTGCCTGAGCAACATGGCGAGGTTGAATATGAAAATTAATATTAAAATTATTATAAAAATTCCAAATAACCTATCTTTTTAATTTGTTATTACGTATATAGCAGGGTGGGTAAAGATAACATAGTATTAGGACATTCATTTCCCCATTATTCATTAATTTATGAGACGGTTGAAAGGCGGAACTTAACGCGGCATTTTTTCTTGTTACCTTGTTAGAGTGAGGAAAAATAATTGATACCCTCGAATGGGAATTAAACCTACATCCGTCCCGTTTACAAGCGCTATTACGGCCTCAGTATTGTACTATAACGTTTTCGTGAATTTGTGATGATTTATAAAGAAAATTAACGCTGGTATGATTAGAATAAAAACTATTTTCTACGTTGTGGGACCGGCACTTGGCCACTCAACACGGAGAATTCAGCGAAAAGTGGGGAACGGATATATCTTAAAAGGAACAAAATGTCTTAACGCGACGTTCCCAGGTTTTCTTCTGTCTGTCCTCCTATATGAGAAAAACAGTGTAAGCACCATAAAAAAATATAACTAATTGAGATCTCTAAAATTTATTCTAATAACTCCGATAGGAAAACACGAACACGTTACAACCAATCAATACACATAGGCGTAAACAAAAGGAAAAGCGAACTACATACAACGCATAATAACATATTAGAACAACCTATTATTAGAAAGAGATTATTACATAAGTGAAAGTAAGTTTTTAAGTAACACGCTTAACGATACATCAATATAACAATGACTGTGTAAAACAATGCTTCCTATTGCCATGAAGTTTCAGGATATGCATATATATGTTACGATATTAACATATATGTATATGTAGATATCTTTTTCCTTTTATTTTTTATCTATAAGCTTTATAAACTACTACTGTTGTTGTTAACATGGCGGAATAAATTGCATGTCAAATTAATAGTATTTTAATATATTGATATATATCGAAAATATTACAAATATGAGAAAAAAAGTATCCTATGTTCATCCCGAGACCCTCAAGTATCTCTATATGAGTATTTTATCATAATTAAACTAGCACTTTGGCCCTGATTGTGTAAAAGACAGAAAGACAAACAGACAGACAGACAGAGTCACTTTCGATCTATAAGGGCAGCCAGAGAAAAGAGAATCAAACTCTACGGTCTCTGTATTACCTGTTCCTCGTGGTGAGAGGAAGAAAGAAATTTAAATAAAACTCGTTATCGATGTTATGTCCACTAGTTAAATACTTCCTATTATTAGTTATTGATTGTATTATGCTTTAATTGATTCATGTCGGTTCAGTGAATTTTGCGTGCATGCATATTAAATATGGTTAATTAATATGTTAATCGTATCGTAACTTTACGTACAGTTATAATATGATCCGAATGAATCCGATGAATCCGAATTCCGGTGGAAAACGGAAAAACCTTAAAACTTGAAAGAGAACTTAAAACGGGATAAAATGTGAAGCTAAAAAAATAGTCATAGTGAGTAGTGAATAAAGAAAATAATATTATTATATTTAATACTAGCTGCCCTGATTAGCGTGAACAAACACACAGACAAACAGCCTTTATACAACCTTTATAGGTTTTGCCACCAATAACATTTTCTCTTATACATATATCTTCTATGTACAGACAAAATCTTTTACAATTTTATTTTAACTATAGATAACATATTAAATATAAACTAATATTTCGCTTATTAACTGCACAGACAAACCTACATACATACATAAATAATTCGAAAGTAAAAAGCTTAGTTGAGTTTTATTACTATTATTGTAGTTTAGCACCTCTTTATACTCGTAGTCAGTTGAAGTTGTAGTTATGCAAATCACATTTT
Organism: Heliconius melpomene rosina; assembly: GCF_056956725.1. Taxonomy (NCBI): domain Eukaryota; kingdom Metazoa; phylum Arthropoda; class Insecta; order Lepidoptera; family Nymphalidae; genus Heliconius; species Heliconius melpomene. The sequence continues at coordinate 13,649,230 of NC_140401.1, forward strand.
TAACGTCGAATGAAAGTACTTGTAAATATCAAGGCTGAACTGGGAGTTCCGCAAATATTTATAGAACAGAATATACGAACTAGTATTGTTTACCTTTATAGGTTAAAAGTATTATTTTTTTAAATAACAAATTATGTGTTTATTTTTTGTAAGTTGCAATTATTGCTATATTAGGCTACAGACTTCTTTAAGTAGTTAATTAAGCATGCAACTGTAAATACGACAGGTAGTGGGTTTAATTCCCACTCGGGGAAATTAATTATTTAATATTTACATTTCCTCGTCCTGGTAACGAGGCACGGCAATTGAGTTCCTCCACTCAACACACAATGCCTACCCAAATCGGTGGAAAGTAGAGAACGGACGTGTTTTATTGGGAACGGAGTGTCCTAAGGCAGAGGCCTAGTGTTAAAATACTCTGTTCCGCACTTTTCGCCGAATTCTAAGGGTATTGCATTGCAAGGTGAGTAACTCAACGCCGCGCTTTGTCTCGACATCAGAACAAAGAAAAGGAAATATAAAATATAAATTAAAATTTAATCTTAATATAAATTTAAATATTTTTTTCATTTCCTCGAATGGGATTGAACCCACAACCAGTCGTGTTTACTATCACATTTTGTGCTCTTGCGTCACAAGAGGCTTCACAAAAAAATATTTTTGTATAAAATATTTTATTCGTAACGTACTACTTATTTTCAGTACAACTTTCATTTAAGACCATAATTAAGATAAAACGACTAGGCAACAAGTTATTACCATAAATCATAAATATTTTCATTTTTTGCATACTTTTCGCGAATTTACCTACTTGTGAAAAAGTGTAATTTTGTAGAATATTTTAATTGTTTCTTTTTTTATACTTCAAATACGAAAAGTAATTAATTGTGTACAACAAATAAAAAGTAATTATGTACTTTTTTATTATAAATAAAAAATATATAAAAATAAAAAGTAATAGGCGGAAGCTTATTTATCACTGTGTAAGTCCTTAGGCAAGTGTTCGGAATAAAAATAATTTACTAAATCATAATATTGCTATAGTAATTTATGCATAAATTCTATTTAAATATTGAAATTGAAACGTCCCAGGTTCAGTTCCGGTGATTAAATTAATTAATATTAGTAATCTTGGGTCATTAACTTCAAACTAAGTTAATGTCTAAATTATTTTAATTTATAATTTTTAAAAAGAAAGTGAAATGCGACGTATTACGTCATTTCGAATGCAGACTTTTGGAATAAATTAAGATAACAGTGTACCATGTGTATGATTAATATGCAAACTCGTATAATAATTTTATAATCAAAACTACCTTTTACCTAGTGGTCTCGCCCGCGTGGTCTGGAGGAAATAACAGCTTATTTACGAGTATAAGCCGCTCTCAAGTCTGAGATCGATCTTCAGATGTCATTTTTATTCATAAATTGTATATCCATGAAACAAAAACGACATCTTAAGATCGATCTTAGATTTGAGAGCAATTTATAAAGTCACGTCTCTGGTGACGTCTTTATAATACTCTCGATCATTTTCAAGAAAATTTATATAAACTTAAATTTTATATGATCCACTTTGTATCTTAGATTTTACTTGTAACAAAAGAAATGCTTAAATATCAACAACAACTTATGTGAAATTTAATATTTATATAAAAAAATTACATATCCTAATCGTTGTAACCTTATATTAAAACTTGACTTAAATACTAAGTATTCAACAGCACATTCACTAAAATCCTTTGATATGCTCATTTTATTTGAATCAAAATAGTTTTCGTAATCATGCGCAAAAATGAACCTTGGCCGAATAAAATCATTTCGTATATTACACCTCATCTTTGCGCAATCATTAAGTACGATATAAATTAAATATATCACTAGAGATTTGTTTTGGGTTTACTTGGGAAGTAATGTCCGTGAAGTGGGAATTTGAAATTGGATTAGCTCCTAGTAGTAGTAGAAGAAGACATCGTTCTTAGTTATCCTCATATACAAAAATAATTAGGTGTTATTTGGCGAAGCTCAACGCTGCACTTTGTTCGTGCTCGAAAATAAAAAAAAAATATTAACAAGTGGAATCTTAAACCCATGGACTACTTCAAATTGAGCTCTGTATCCGTTTTAGTACAAAATAAATGAACGAATAATATATTTTCCTTTCAAAAATATACGTATATGAAAATACCAGCATTTAGTTACGTCTCATCACAAGGGAATGACTAAGAGTGTTGTGTGTTAAGAGATCAAACTGACGAAATTAACTTACATTGAAATATATATAAACGACTAATAAATAGTAAATTGTAATATATAGATAATAACTTACACATTCTTTTAAATTCGACGCATTAGTTCCTAAGATTAGCGTATTTAACCAAACAAACATTTTATATTAGTATAGATTTCACGTCATATCCCCACTACCACGCTGGTATTTGAAATCTTATAACTTTCAAAAATCCTTTAAAATGGCTTTAATAGCGCTCTTAAATGACAATTACTATAATTAAATAATATTATTGTTTATGTCCAAGTGAATGTATCAAGTTTTAAAGTTGTTCAAGTATCAAGGTCGTTTAACATACGGAAGGCAAGCTAAAGCTTATGTTACAAATAAATTCGTGATAGTCTCATATAGCAGTATAAAAAATATCATTAATATTCGTTTCATTTACAGTTTATATTGCAAATATAGATCTTCTAATATTTTTAAGGCCGACGTAGAGCCATAACGGCGACGATTGTAGGTTTGATCCCCAGGTTGAACGAGAAAATTGAAATATTAAATAATGAATCCTCTCATGTGGGAATCGAATTCACAACTGTCGTGTTTCTAGTTTCACGCTCGTGCCACTGTTTCGCGATGGCCTCGGACTCATAAATTTATTCAAAGCATATAATCTAACATTAAATTAATATATCTAAATAAAATAAAAACCATTACATGTTAACGAGCAACGACGCGTATAATAACTAGTCTCATTTTACAAATTACATTAAGTTAGAGAAAACTGAGCGTGCTCAGTCGCGTTAGCGTTTACGGATGGGTGGTCTCTCGATCAACGCCTTTGATATGACTATTTTATGAATTATTTTGTATAAATACCTTTAAAGTGGTAGGATATGGGATTTAATGCGGTTGGTCGTGGGTTGAATTCTATCTTGGGGGAATATATGTATTTTCATATTTTTAAAGTGTTATTCTACATTTAGGAAAGAAAAATACTTTAAAAATTACATATGCAAATTCCCATGTAAAGATGATAACAATAAAAGTAATTTTTATAACAATAAAATTTCACATTTTTAAAGCTTCGTTAAAATTACTTTCAAATAGTATATAACGTATTTTTGTATGATTAATAATTTTATTAATGACTTGTCAGTTTTCAAAATACTCAACTCGGTACCAATAAAAGGTCATTTTTATACATATTCCTACGACATTGAAACTCTTATTTAGCTTTCGGGGATTAATTTGCAAATAGTTTCTTTTATTCAATGTCCAGAGTACTTTGAGACAATAGATTATTCAATTTATAATTGAGAGACATTACAATATATGTTTTTATACCTTCACGGTGTATCCCGCATAAAACAAGGTAGGTAGAGGGAGAGGGGCATTCCCCCGAGTGGGAATCAAACCCATATTAAACATACAATTATAAAATTTGATGAACCGAAACGTGATAAATAAACGCGGTGTTTTCACAGGCGTCTTAACGGCTTATTAACACAGTATTAACGCCATATATGGACAAGTAATTGAAGAATAATTTTCTATAACCTGGCAACATTTTTTACTCTTTTAGCAGTAGTTTCTCAACATTATTTCTAGTTCTATTGAATCTCTTCCGTCACCCATCGTGAGATTGTAAAGGAAATGGCACTTTTACTTTAATTGCTTACCAAGAAGTAAATAACGTAAGGGCTATAATTAACCTCGTCATAAGTAGGTTAATTTGATTTCGTTTCTAACATGTTTAATTGAGAATTCTGGTTTTATAATAAAAATTTAATATCAATTAATTTTAGATACGTATTTGGAAATATGTTTAGTGAAATTTAGATATTTATAGATTTCTTATATTCTTGTTATTTATATATATATTCAATTGTATAAAACATGTATAATATCAAAAAACCTATATTTAAAATATAAAAAAATTCAGGTTCAAAGCGCAATAGTCTACATTTTAAGATTATGTAAATATATATAAACACTAAAAACCTGCCACGTGTAAATCGGACTCGTCCACGAAGGGTTCTATACCGTTATTTATATTTGTTGTATGAGCCCCCTTAATTATCTACTTTAGTCCTTTTTTTATTATTTATTGTTACAGTAGGAGAAATACATCACATGTTAAAATTTCAACTTCCAACTATCACAGTTCACGAGGTACAGCCTGGTGACAGACGGACAGAGAGACTGACAGGCAGCGGAGTCTTAGAAATAGAGCCCCATTTTACCCTTTGAGTACGGAATCCTAACTAATAAAGATTAGAACAACCTAATTTTAAGTTAATTGTTATTATATAGTCTTATTACCTAAAAGTTATCTAGATTATGTAATTAATAGTACGTGGTTTCCAAACAAATCCAATATACATAGTTCGTAAAGGAGTTCTCGTGTCACTAAAATAGCATGAAAGATCACGTACTCTGCGCTATACAGTTGAATGGTTGCATAATGCTATTTTGTATGAAAGAAAATATAACATGTTTATACTAAATTGGAATATATTTAAACATATATACGTTTGTTGATCGTTGCCGCCTGCTTCACCGTGGTTATGGGTTCCATCTTCACTCGAATTAAAGATAATAATTAATTAATGACTTTTTTTTAATTTTGTTTCATATTATTTTAACTTGAATATGAACAACTTAGATCTTTTGGTGTACCTTGGTATATGCGGTAAATGGTTAAAGTTAAAAAAATTCAATGTATCATGTGCCGGCGTGACAAGGGTGCAACGATTGTGGGCTCGATTCCCGCTCGAAGAAATTATATACTATTTAATATTTCCATTTCTTCGCTACGGTGTTGAGGAAATACGCGGCGTTGAGTTTCGCCACTCAACACGCAATGTAGATGCCTAGGTTCCCTCTGCCTATCCTGCTATATGCGGGATATATCCCGCACGCTATAGCGTGAACCTAAAAAAATATTATCATAGACCTACATACATTTTAATGCACATATAATATGTAGAAGTTACTTTTTTTCTACATTGAAAATTAAGTGACCACTAACGCTGCTCTTACGTGATCTGTGCCATAATGTCTTTAACTCCTTATCTTTAATTTTTACTTTAGCAACTTTGAAGTAAATTAGTCATACGTAAGTATTATTTTCAATTGGTCTTTTGTTTCCTCAACACCATCCGTTCTTAATCGCAAATATAATTAGCATTTATTATTAAAACATTGCTTGTGCTATTGTTCGGAATATACCATGAAGGTTTGTATTGTAACGTTTCAAAAGAATATCAGAGCTCGTTATACAAATATGGCTTCTGGTTGAAATTCTTATAACAAAAGGAAGTAATCGCAATTTTTTATTGAAAATTGGTAGAATTTGTGTTTTCTTAAGTTTAATATATTCGTACATATATAAATTTCTATTTTATTCGGTACGGTAGGAGGTACATACGAAAGGCCTATAAGGAATAAAGCTTTTGAAGTGAATCCCTTCTGCCTTCCGGTAAGGAAATATGTATAAGATCCAAGTTAATTTGCAATGTAGACATTAACAAGCCAACTTTTAAATTATTATATAAAAAAAATAATAAGTCTTTTTGCCAAGTTCCCTCTACCTACCCTTCTACGTATGTGAATAGCGTGAAGCTAGAAAAATAAATAAATAGTGAAACACCGTATGACTGTAAAGACTCGTAAGAATTGTGGGCTCGTCTCGTGGGAATGGGTTCTTATAAATTCGCTGCACTGCTAAAAGTGCGGTGTTGAGTTCCGCCATTCAATATCTAAAATTTTCAGGGAAAGTGCAGAACACCGAGTTCTTTCTGCCCAGGATAATTTATAGCAAGAGAAACCGCCATACAGCCATAGTAAAATATAATATCTATTGTATACACACATTGTTTAGGTAGTGTTCACATTAATATTGTAATAAACACAACGCGACGTGCTCGCGTGCACTTTCAAACGTTTGACCTCTAAAATCGGTACGTGTATAATGAGTTGCTATGAAACTTTCTGATTTGTAATCTAGCTGGCTTGACACTGGTTTTTTTTTATTTATTTATTGTTTATTTAATAAAAAAATAAATGTAAAAAAGTTAGTTTATGTTTTGAATGTTTAAGTGTGGCTTTCAACCTGTGTCCCCTGCGTTACGTTAATCTAATTTAATTATTATCGTATGTATATTTAATAGAAATATACAATATATATATATATTTATTTAAAAAAATATATATTAGCACTTTTGTAGTGCTATATTATTAGTTCTATGTTATTTGTAGAGTTATGTTTCAATATAATGTTTGTTAAATCTTATAATATATATTTTTTTATTAATCTCCTTTTAATATACTACATTAAATATGTATATCGATTATTTAAAGTGCAGTAATTTATAAGTAAGAATAAAAAAGAAAGATAACAAGTGTATTACTCGTTATCTTATAAGCCCATCGTGAGCCGTTACCTCGTGGTTTCTCATTAACCTGTCCGGGGCAGAGGGCAGCTTGTATTAATTTAGGTCATCACAACTGAATGCACCGATGTTATGGGAATATTACGTTTTATGAAACGGTTTTTTGTTCATTTTCACGTATAAGTTGGAACATATGTTAAATTTTTATAATTTGTCTATTTTAGACTGAATTATTGGGTTCAATTTGAAGAAATAATGTTTAAATTTATTGTTTAAAGCTATACAAGTAAAACATAAAATAGATAGATTACCTTAGTGGTGTTCTGCATTTGTAAAAACGTAGCAATTCCAGCACGAACGCGATTTTTCACACCGCGAATGGTTCCCTTCGAACTTTTTATAGTGGACGGCGCTTCCTCACTTTTATAGTCTTTTATTCCCGCAAAATACTCCATTTCGGAGATATCGTTCCGCGCACACTTATCTTCACTAACACTTTCCACTGACACATCAAATTGTTTTTCGTTAAGGTGAAAATCGTAAAATTTGTCCGTATCAAAATAATGGCTGCTATAACAAATGTTCTCTTCCTTCATTTTGTCTGTCAATTTTCTTTCTTCGTAGGTGCTCTCGCTAATGATGGGCGTCTTCGCAGCAGTTGCTGGTAACGGGTCCACACTGTTTTTCTTCACCTCACTATTAAGTTGGGAAACAAGACGGAACGACGTGAGTTGGGCGCTTTCTTCCGATAAATTTACATTTTCATTAATATTCTGTATCACTTCCCCATTCTGGTCGTTCTCCTCACTTTCGGTTTCGGTGTCGACGGTAGTGAGTTTCGCTGAACGATCTCTAATGTCTTGCAGGAGACCTTGCGGTAGAAAGCTGCCGTCTTTATTGTTCGCTTTGGCTAGCGCTTGCTCGGAAGACTGTTTCTTTTCTTTTTTACTCGCGTCGTCGCTGTGACTTTCGTCGGCGTGCACGCTTCCATTTAGTTCGCTACTATTTAATGAGTCACACGATATGTTAGAATCGTTATCTTCGAAATCGACCTCGCTTTGATTTCTTGACTGACTAATTACCGTAACAGATACGGCTTTCTTTGCGGAATTTGACTTTAATGTTTTCTTTTTTGGTAGCGGCGGTGGTGTGCCGTCGAGGTCGCTGCACGTTCCTGAGTCCAGCGTGTCGCTCGGAGAGCACTGCCCACTTGACATGACAATATTTGACATTGTGTTCACGTACGAGTTACAGTAAATGTAGGGCGGCTTATCCACTTTAGACAGATCGTCATTTTCTATAATTTTCGGCTGATTTTCCTCAACGTTCAATCTGACCAAGCTGCTATTTTTCTTGTTGGTTTCCGTTAACTTGAAAGTGTCAAAATCGACATCGCTTTTGAGATGAACGCTCGATATCTTCGGCGCTTTCGGCTTATCGGTATCCGTGTTTATTCTGATGGTAACGACATGTGGTCCGTTTGAGAGTGCGTCTGTGGTAGGAGTGCTCGCAGGTCGCTCCGGCTGGGTCGCCGCGAGATATACCGTTGTTGCTGGTGTTTTAGAATTAAGGACAAGAGAGTGCATCGAACTTAGTGAGTCCATATCCGACCGGCTATCGAATCCATTCACTCTAAGGCCAGTATCATCGCTAGTTATTTGCGTAAAAGTGGTCGATCCAGTAATTTGCTTCACTTGTGCGGCGAGCGCGGGCACGTACTCTAGATTGGGTCGCGTGGTCAGCTCCTCCATCATGGTGCTGGTTAATGAATTGGCATAATTGAGTAACGGTACCTCGATTGTTACTTATTCTAGACAGGTGTACCGGCTTAGATTGTTGTGGATGTGTACGGCATAATGGTTCCGGTCGCGATTCAGTCTAGGCCAGTAATCAGCACGAATGACCCGTATTGTTCTATTATGTTTGTTTACCTGAAAGAAATATAACAATGATTAATGAAATAGAAAATGTTTCTTTTTAAAACTAATTATAATACGTGATTATGGGTACATTACCCAATAAATATTTTGCATTTCCATTGATCACCAATGTAAATCGTTATGGACAGTAAAATATTAAGTTTGTAATTAAATAAAAATTGTAAATTAATGAATAAATAAAATTTATTGGCCAGTGGTCGTGGGTTCGATCCCCATTCGAAGAAATGAAATATTTATTTAAATTTATATTTTTATATCTTACTTAGATCTGGTATCAACGCAAGCGCGGCGTTGTGTTCTGCCACTCAACACGCAATGTTTCCAGAATTCGACGCTAAATGGAGAACGGAGTGTATTAACACTATATAATATAATTTTGGGAGTTATATCTTTATGCTACCCTACATTCCACATGGAATCTACAAGCCAAATTTCAGCGTTCTACGCCGCGGTGATCCTGCTGTTTGTTTGTCAGTCACTCAGTGACGGAATAATTTTTTATATACAGATTTAATATCTATTTTGCGATGTTTTTACGAACAATTGTATAATTTCCATTAATTTACATAATATCGCCATTTTTCATTGTGCAGCTTAAACATGCAAAATGCGCTAATTTGTGAAAGGCTTAAAGTGGTATTACGCAATGTTTTAACTTCAATACAATAGGAACCAAATACAAAATAGTAGAAACAGTTATATATTTTTATATAATCACCGTTGTGGATTAGTGGAAGAGTACACGCAACGGAAGAAGGTTTGATTTAAGGCGAAATTTATAAAAATGTTTCTTTTATTTTTAACCGACTTCTGTAAGAAAAGGAGGTTATCAATTCGACTGTATTTTTTTTTTTTTTTTATTTTTTATTTTTTTTTATTATTTTTTTTTTTATGTTTGTTACCTCATAACTTTTAACTGGGTGGACCGATTTTGATAATTTTTTTTTTATTTGAAAGGTATAGCTTCCCGAATGGTCCCATTTTTTTTTGGTCCATGTCTGACAATGGTATCCATGAGAAAATCACATAAGTCTTAAATTTGCATTATGCATGTGCGCGACTAATAGCCGAATAACTCTATGTCGCGCCAACCGATTTTGATGATTCTTTTTTTATTTGAAAGGATACACGTCAAGGATAATTTGGTGAAAGTTTGGTTAGGTTTCGATAATGAAATCCGGAGAAAATTGAGAAAGTTTGTTTTTTTTGGTCAAAAATTAATTATACTGTAATAGTTACAAGCAAAAACTTTTTAAATTTATGTCAGAAGTGAGATTCCTGATCGTTGCATTTCTTTTCAACCAATCTCAAAAAAGAGGATGTTCTCATTTTCAACCAACTTCAAAAAAGGGAGATTCCGAATTCACCCGAATACTTTTTATGTTTGTTCTTGTCAATATACCAAAATGTAACTTTGCACAAAAATAATAGCTAATTAAATGAAGTTTTACATAGAACAATCACAACCACTCGTTGACAACCACTACCACCACCATCACCACTCGTTCATGAAGCATCATTTTAAGATCTACCCATCACTAAAAATCGTAAAATAAATTAATTTTTAACAAAAACAAAAACCGACTTCTAACAACGAACTAAAAAGTGAAAAATAATTATATAAAGATTTTATAATTTTGAAGTCGGTGTCAAGCTAATGCTACAACACCCTTACTACAATATCTAATTACTAAGCCTGTTTATTTTACTTGGCACCGACTTCAAAATTATAAAATCTTTATATAATTATTTTTCACTTTTTAGTTCGTTGTTAGAAGTCGGTTTTTGTTTTTGTTAAAAATTAATTTATTCTCTAGTCTTGTGCCAAAGTTACTATGAATTCTGATACAAATAAGAAAAAAGTGCATTTAAGGAATTTTATTATTTCATTTTACTTAATATTTTTAGATGGAATGTTTCCTAAAGCAAAGAATATCACTTCAAGCAAATGTATATTATACCAAATTCTAGAGACATTGTGTGTTGAGTGGCAGAACTCAACGCCGCGTTTTGCCTCGACACAAGAGCGAAGAAATTAAAATATATTTTTTCCTTGAGTGAGAATTGAACCCACAAACTGTCGTGCTTTAAAGTCACACGCTTTTGTATCTTAATAATATCTAATGATAAAAATATGAAAATACTAAAGAAATAATAGGAATTTGATGTACAGACAGACTACTATACTAGGGAAATGCAACTAACTATTATTTAATAACAAAAATATACGTTGAAATGCATTATGTAAATGTCGAGGAAATGTGCTTTTCTAATAATCGTATACGCGCGTGCATTATCACCAATAGGTACCTACATGTAGTTGGTGACTTTCTAAATTATTTATGTTTAAAGTTAAAAAAAATGTTCAGCTTCACGCTGTATTCCGCATACAGAGGGGACCTAGTGCTAAGATACTCTGTTCCCTATTTTCCACCGAATTTTCAAGGCATTGTGCATTGAGTAGTGGAACTCAACGCCTAAGGTTTGGCCAAGAAAAAAAAAATCATTTCTCCGTGCGGGAAGCGAATCCACAACTGTTGCCCTTGCAGTCCCATGTTATAAGGACTAGCATAAGCTATTCGCGATATTTTGAATTCTTGTTGGTATTTGTTATTTATTTTGTAGCATTCGGTCCAGGTTGTAATTTGATAAAAAAATATATTTTCACAATTTTGAAATGATGGGCTTTATTTCACAAATCCAGACCGAATACATACATTTGCTATAATATATTTTAGCTCGTATCTCTCGTTGACAGAAGGCACACGACGAGTTTGACGGACGGACGTAACCATTAATAGATTTTGTAAGCGTTTGTATAGCGTTGCGTCAAACCTCGTAATACTTACCATGGAATAAATTCTCATTACATCGCCATGACGGTTGAGCAATTGTTTGTTATAATGTATTTGTATATAGAATAGAGTGACAGTTACCTATTTCTTTTATTATTTTATCGTCGAAAATTCAGCCTGGCCTATTTACTTACTTAAATTTGTCTACAGTGCCTTAGGTTTTTTTTAGATATTTAAAATGTCCTAATGAAATAGAAAATAATGATATATTTTCATTAAAATTATGTTCTGCACATCCACCAAGATTTTAAAAAAAACCTTAAATTTGAATCAATCACTAATAGTAGTAACCGTGATGGTTGACAGTTCGATGCCCATGTAAAGGAATGAATTATTTTCGCTTCCTCGTTCTGGTAAACAGATCGACCTTGAGCCACACCAACCAACATCCCACATCCCAAAAACTGGGCAGAAAGTGGGAAATGTACTCCATTTCCCACTTTCTTAACGATATAAGTAGAGATACCCTAATAATATCTTTTAGAGTTAATAGATATCTGTATATATACTACGCTACTGTGAAAATATATAAAAGGAGCAAAAATATTTTATAATAATCTATATTATTTAAATTATTAACAAACATTGAATACTAAGGAAATAAAATTGTTAATCAGAACAAAACACTTTCAAAACTTAGAATCGGATCCAATCGATTTGAAAATGATATTACGCGATTAATTGGTATCTAGTTCACGCGGGCTAACTCTGTTCTTGAGATATTGGTCGATATTTATATAAAAAAAAGTTTTGATTAGAAAATTAAGTCTTTAAATATTTTTATTGCTCTTCTATTATATTTTTTGCTTTTTAAATTAAGAATTAATTATTATATTTGATAGTATAAAGCTGAAGAGTTTGTTTGGTTAAGCGCACTTATCTCGGGAATTGTTAGTTCGAAAGGAAAAATATTTTTTGTATTGAATAGTCACATGTCATGTGTCGAACACAACTCTGGGTTATATATCTATTGCATTACGACGAGACAAAATCGAAAAAGCTAGTTAAATTAACTTTTTTTTTAAATTAGCTTTTTTTTTAACTTGACGCAGTAGCCCGAATAAAAGAAGATAGACAGAAGGAATCTAGGGACCTGGTATTGAGACACTCCGTTCCTATTAAGTCACTTCCGTTCCCGCACTTTCCGCTGAATTCTTGAGGCATTGCGCGATGAGTATTAATCTACTTTCTATCTGTTTTAGTAACATTCTCCAGTCTCAAGTATGCAAGTACCTTTTGTTAGCAGAACCTAAAGCCAGAGCTAATTATTTTGTTTAAAAAAGTTCAGAAGTTGGAAACCTAGAAACGACTTTCATTTGTTTTCATTTCATTCATAAACCTAACATAAATTAAAATTAATAGGCCTTATGTATAGATTTTCTCACACATTCCTTGTCAATACATTGTACAGTAAAATAGAAGATTTAATGATAGTATACCTTATGTAGGATACTGTTTTATAGCGAAAATACTAAAGAATTTTTTGGTCGTTAAGTAAAAGTAAAAGTTTAATGTTAAATGTCAACGCGGAATCGCTCATAAATCATAGCATGAGTATATTTTGAAAGAAAAGCTCAACCATTAAAATTGTCATTAAAACTTTTGTGTATAGAAGTGAAAATGTTTTTAGTGTTTTGTTTTTGTTTATGAATAGTTTGGTCTTTTGATCTTTAAATAATATTTCACCTTTTTCCGCAACAACTGAGGCCTGAGTTTAAATATTTACATCAAATATTTATTTTAAAAGATAAATTTATTTACTTTTTTAGCTTTGTTATAGTATTTTCAATGAAATTTGAACATCTTATCTCATAAGTGTTATCAGCCATACATATTTCAACTAAGTTACCGCTGAGTTAACTTGCATACAAAATACATATAAAAAATATAAAGTAACAAGGTGTGACAAGAAATGTATCGTGACTCTCGATAATATCATTCTAAATCAGAATACGAAACTGTTACGGCGATTTTACTTGTTTTTATTCACTTGTTCTATATAGCTTTTTCTTTAAATATTTCTTATGCTACAAACATTTAAATTTTGAAGTCAATATTTTGAATTGTACAAAATAAAATGAAAGCGGACTAGAGGGAAAGATCACTAAGCTGACTGTACCATAGCTGCAAAATGAGAGAAATATGTAAAACAAAAAAAAAACATTTGTCGGTAGGTAAAACTAAGAAACTGAAGATAATTATGCATAGAAAAAGGCAGCCAATACATTAAAACTCTTAAATAATATATCTATATATAATTATTTCTTATTTCTAAACGTAATTAAGCTACCACAAAAAATATAATTAATAATAATCTAAAAAAAAAGATATAATAAGAAAAAGTTATAAAAAAATTGCTAAGTAAAACTAAAAACCCACCCGGCAGGTGTCTTTCCAAAACACTTAGTTACAATAATTTAATTAATGTATTACACAACTCAATTATCATATAAACATTTCAAACTAATTTGATTATATAATATAGAAATGTAGTAATCAAAATTATACATACATTATATATACATAAAAAACGTTAAATAAACCGTGGGTGTGCTTCGTTCTAGTTCACTAATCTTGTTTTAGTTATTAATACTTATGTATAAACATGTAATTTCATTAAATTAATTTTTAAAATTATTATTTTTTAATTAATTATCTATATGTTGGGATATTTTATTTGGTCATTTGGCGATGGAAATATAATGATTAGTATTGAATAATATTATATTACGTTAACGTGGGCGAAGGTTTTAGTTAACCCTGTGGTTTAAATCTCATGCGAAGTAACATTTTTTTTTTCTGCGGCTATATGCCGTATATAGGTAGGGTAGGAGGGGGAACCTATTATGTTTTAGCTTGTATTGTTCTGTTTTAATCAATAAAGGACTTGTTTTCACTTTGATTTGCTCTTTCTCCAGAACCATATTCTAAAACTCAAGCAAGTAAAATCTAAGTAAATATAGTGTTAAATACTATGCATAATAAAACCTCTAATGGATATAATTAATATTAATTAATGAGTAAATAGAAAAATATTTAAAAATTGCAACATCGGCCATAATGCAAAAATCTGCCTAGTTCATTGGTTCCTGTTTTAATTACGCGTAAGGTTATAGGAATGTCGTTAGGTATTATAAGCTTCTTATAATTGCCTTAATCGTTAATGTTTTTATATTCATATTCATGTATGTATAATTGTATACAGTTGGCTGGTTTATTTAAATAAAAATGGACAATCGTGTAACAAGAAATAATAGTAGGAATAATTTGAATAGCTAGCATAGCTAGCTCTGGTAATAAGACAAAGAATGAAGTTAAGTTCTGGCTCTAAATACGTAATGTCTAGAAAATTGCCCGGAAAGTGAGTAACGGGATGTCTTAACTAACTAATGTCTTATTAGCTTGATCAGGTTCCCTCTGCCTACCTTGTTATATTCAGATATAGCTAACACTAAAAAATATCGTCAAGTTAACTTAGAGGTCCTCTGACAGTCGAAAATATGATATTTAATTTTTTAGCTTCAAGCTGTATTTTACAGCTGGGTAGGTAGAAGGAACCCGGGAACTTTCCGCCGAATTCTGGACACATTTTGTGTTGAGTTGCGAAGCTCAACGCCGTGCTTAGCCAATAAATCTTTTAAAAAATGTGACGAACGTAGGTCTAATACAGCAATAGTAATATAATGCTAACTCACTGCAATACAATAGTTGAAATATTTCTGATTTATTTTAACACTATAACCGTAACTTTAACCTAAGTACCCGAACGGATATCAAACCAGCTACCACCTAAAGGAAATGCACTGGATTATTCACAAAATGTCAAACTTGAGCAATGCGATAGCAAAATTTCACAGGATCATCCCAAATTGGAATGTGGGCCAGATAACCAAGACGTGATATTTGGACAGCCTCAATATTTTGTTAGTATTGCAAGATTAGAGGCGTCACGTCACTTTGATCTATCGATATAGTGTAAATATTTTGTAAGTATCGCGTAGATTATGTAAAAATGTTGTGTATTTGTGCGATTTAACAATTCAAGTCGAATTATGCGGAAGTCGTAGATTTGATTGTAAAATGTTTTGTTTGTTTAACAGCATGCCCTAATCTATTTGAAAATACTATTAGTTCTATTCAATACTTGGAAACGTTTTATAAAAGTTATAAGTCCGGAATCTCGCACAATTCTCACAAATGCCTAAAGATAGCTATTCTTAACTGGTAAGAGAATGAACTCAACATGTAAAAGCTCCAGAATTTGACAGAAAGTGTTGAGCGGAGTGTCTTAACACTTTATGTCATTCGGTTATTAGAAGCCCATCATCAGTAAAAGATCCCTTCACAGATGATGATGAGCTCAAAAACATATACATATTTCTTCTTAATGTTTCGTTAACATCTAGTTCTAGATGCTAATGTCTTTATGATTATTTCGATGATAATCATCACGACCTTTCATTATATCCGATCCCGACATTTAGAACCAAAAGTCACGCTGTCAAGGTCGAACGGAGACGCTTGCCTGACGCGTGTTCCACCACTTAATGCCTAATAGATATCCGCGTTGATGACAAATTGTGAATTATGTTTTCTTATTAAAATAATAAATTGAATGTTTGTATTGGATTGGATTTGGATTCAAAGGGCGCAGGACCGGACGGATTGGCGAGCATTAGGGGAGGCCTATGTCCAGCAGTGGACTTTAAAAGGCTGATGAATGGATGGATTGTACAGGATTCTAAGTCTATTATGGCTCAGTGGATGTTAAATTATTTTTTGATGAAATAGTGTAACTGAGTGTCTGAATGTGGTCATAAATACAATATGAGTTGGATCAAGTTGTCATACATAGATACGTATCGAATATTCGAATCGTACTTTATTTTATTCATAAATTTCTCTTCTAACGTATAAAAAGTATTTTGAAAATAAAACGTAGTTAAATGCCAATCTTAACATATCATTCAAGTTTCGACGGATGGACAGACAGATTGAGTCTCGTTTAACCTGTTTCTATATATAGATAAAAAGCTAGTGAGTTTCTCTAATAAGTCACATTCTAAAAACAAAACCGATCTATGAAGTTTTGTTATACAGTGAATGTACGAAAGAAAAATCTAGTTATTATTAGCAGGCAGAGGGAACTTAGTGTTAGGACACTCCGTTCCACACTGTCCATCGATTTTTCGAGATATTACGTATTAAATGGCCGAACCTATCGCTTCGCGTTTCGTTTACCAGAATAGGAAAATTAAAATAAATAGTATTTATATTACTTTAAATATTAAAAAAAAAACTATAGTTATCTGTTAAAAACAAAAGCACCGTAAGATATTATAAATTAAAACATATCTATGAATGAAAACCGCATCTCAAGATCGATCTCAGACCTGAGAGCGATTTATAAATACGGTCTTAAGTATCATTAAAATAGCTTGCAACACTACAAGTTTATTGGTCAATCAACCACACATATCATTCTAGCCCTTTCTACTAAGTAATAATCTAAATCATTATCATCAGAAACATATATTTAAATATAATTTATATGTAAATGATGTATATTTGATGTTATTTTAAGGTTATTACGTGTTACATAAAATCGCAAGGACAAACGCATATCATTACAAAGCTATAAACGCGAGGTGAACATAAATTGACAAATTAGGTATATGTTTTAACATAAATCTGTATTCTAATATATATAGAATAAGTTATTTTAATAAATAGTGGGTTTTGCCACAAAAAACCTCTAATATGTTTCTTTTACAATTATAATATACCTAAGGCCTATTATTCTATAGCTATAGCTAAAATAAGTGATACCAACACACATATATTAAAGCTAATAAACTAAAAGATTATCATAACTTGAAGCTTAGTTCGTAAGGTATCTCAGTATTCTGTATCGCATAACACGTTATGTAATATGTATTATATTAAGAATAAAAATTTATTAGTTTCAAGTTTATTAACCTTTAGAAAAGTGATGTGACTATATATTATACATGTATGAAAATAATAATTTTAATTATTTTATTCATATAATTTTAAATAATTTAAACGTTCGGGAGGTAGCCTCAAGAAGGTATAGGCAGATAAGACACTTTTTTTCTATATAATTATAGTATAGAGTAAAAGATATATGATATATATTTTTTTATTTTTAAGGCCAAAGTGTAGACTTTGGTTGCCATTTCCAGGGACTGCTCCGAGTTCCTCTGGATTTAACGCGAGAGGCTCTAGCTCGCATGGAAAGCTAAGGAGTTGTTTCTTTATGTGTGTGTCTACATATGATATACAAATGTAAGTATACTTAAGCCTAGGCATATAATATACTTAAACCTATTTTGTAAATATTTAAGTCTAGAGGTCCGGGTTAAATCGATTGTAGAATTAACACACGATTTATATCGATTAATACAATAAAAAGAATAAAAGAAACATTTATTTAACCTAATTGTATCACGAACTACAACTAATTTTAGTTCAATCGAAATTCATTTAATCAATTAATCCAATTTATTTACAAGAAAAATAATCGAATGTACTCGTAGACCTTTTTATGAAACGTGTTTGATTTGTCCTTTAAAATACGTTAAAAGTAGTTTAATATTTAAATATATTCTGCTGTTATTGTTTTAGTATGTTTTTTAAAGAACCGATTTGAATAAAAAATATCATATAAATTTTGCACAAAAAGGGAATATTATGTACTAATAGTTTTTATTTAAATAATATTTTGGATTTGACCTAAACTACACGAAATAATTTTCACAATATTATGAGATGATGTGGAATCCATATCATTCACACCTCTGTATATTATATTGATATGACAAGCTGAAGAAAGGAATCAAAAGTCAAAAAACTGGTCAAGTGCGAAACGGACTTGCCCACCGACGGTTCTGTATCAATTACAGGATTATAGGGAAGTACAATTTATAAATGTTGGAGAACTTAAGATTACTTATAGGTTTTGTTAAAAAAATTTTTATAGGTTTTGGTTATACAAAATGTATGTTTTTAATACGTTAACTTAGAAGTTTTATTTATCTGTGTTCTACGGAACTGTAGACTCGACTATTTCATATCAATCTGATACCTTCACATGTTGTAGAATTAAATGTTCTTGATAAACGGACAGACAGAGATACCAACATTTAGAATATAAATTGGTCCTATTTATTCCTAGACGAAATTTTTTTGAGGTACGGAACCCTAAAACTGGAATAAATAATAATATATTATTTATGCGTGTAATCATGTCCTAGAGACTGGACCTTGCTCTCAGCCTTCACCAACAGAACTAGTTTAGAGGTTTATTTTCTAAATGTTTTAGCAGAGACGCTTCTAGTAGATCTCTTTTCCTTAAATGGCATGTTGTTAAGTATATATTTTATATCTCACACTTATTTATTTTTAGCTTCACGCTATATACCGCATATAGCAGAGTAGGCAGAGGGAAACTAGAGTTAACACACTCTGTTCCTCATTTTTCTCATAATTTTCGTGGAATAGTGTTGAGTGACGTTTGGTTGACTCTACGCAGCGCTTACCATAGCGAGAAAATGAAAGTAATTCACCTCCCCAAGTGGGAACGAACCTACAACCGTCACGTTTAATCCGGCGCTGTACCGCTGCGCCAATACGGCCTTGAATTATATAATATTTTACCATTTTCTAGTACATACGAAATTAAATATCAATTATTTTTAATAACTAGCTAGCATCAAAGCGAATTAAGTATAGAAATGTTTATACCGTACTTGATGTATATCGGGTTAGGCGCGTACCGGTTGTGTGTACCGTTCGCTAGAGCAGTTACAACTGTCGCAATGTAAAAAATGGTATGTCATTAAAATTTAAGTAGCCATTATTTTGTACGACAGTTTTATTTTATTTCAAATGAAATAACTTATTTATTTATATGTGATGAAGCAAATATTATGAAAGGATAGACTGAATTATTGCTTTATAATGTTAGATGCAGAGTTAAGTTCCGCGATTTAACACACGATGTCCCGAATATGGATGTGTCTTAACGCTAGGTTTCTCTTTAACTCTGTTTTGCTCTATTATATGCGGGATAAAGCGTGAAGCAGCAAATTATATTAGGTAGATTTTCTGTCTTAGTGCCTACACTCTCTAACAATCCAAATTTCAACTAGTAGCCAGTCCAGCAGTAGTTTCGTCTTTGCATTGTCTATGAGTCACTAGTCAGTAATGGAAGAGCTTTGTATGCATGGACAGATTAATATAATATATATTGATACTACGATACGAGTACTATTTAAATGAAATAGGATTTCGAAATAAAATATTATCATTTCATAACTTCCACCTGTTTTATACACAAATAGGTTATTTTTCATCACATTCCTATAATTAATTGAAGACAACTTACTTTAAATCACCAATTAAGTTTAGTTTATTTGGTCATTTATGTATTTTATAGGCTGACAGTTGGCCACGGCGACGATGGTGGAATTATAATGAAATATTACCTTTCTATAATATATTTCTTTATGTAATCTGATGCGTAGTCAAATGCAGCAATTCTAACATAATTTATGATTATTTATATGTTTATTAATACTTAAGGTACCTTTTATTAAAGAATAACGAAGAATTTTAATATTATTAAAATATGCTTTTTATAGAGGATTTTTGTGAATAAGTATTTATTATCATTTTTTATATTATACTAAAAAATGAGGCTCGTTAGACTGAAAACGTTTGTGGGTTCGATTTCTCTCTCGAGGTCTGAGTCCTTAAATTATTTTAATTTCCCCCTTCTGTTAAAAAAGCTTAGCATAGAGTTTAGTCACTAAACAGGCGAGAAGTGTCTTATTGTTCTGTCTGCCTATCCTGCTATGCGGAAAAGGCTTAAAACTATTCTGCCCTGTTTCTAAAAAATATATTAAAAAAATATTTCTGTACCCAGCAAAAGCTAATCAAGGCCAATATTTCTATGACAATTAAATTGAAAACTTTACTACAGTCACTATCGTTTATTTTGAAGTAAGTATCATAAATGTGGTCTCTATACTATAAGCTTGGCTGGAAAGTAAACGTTTATTGACGAAGTTATTAGCAGTAGCGTCACGTACTGCTTTCATCAACTATGACCGATTTGTGAATGTATACCACCGTCTGTGCTATATGCTCTATAATAATGTATAGTTCATATCTTCTTTTTTTTTTACAGCTAGTTAAAACATAATAAACATAATAAACATATTTTTTTTTTTGCTTTCTACCTAGTGTTGACTCTCCGTTCTCCGTACAGCGGCCAATTGAAATGAAATAGTAAAATAATTTATAGAGTTAATCTTAATTGAGCATAAAGAAATATTAAGAAAATGTTAATTAAATTTAACTTTGTATTAATTTAGTACTAAACCAACAGTAATATGATATTCAGTAGTATGTATATGTAATATTTGGTATTATATTGAAATACTAAATTTAAAGAATATATAAAATTTTAAATAGAAAGAAATATATTTTTTGATCTTTATTTATCTTCCTTTTTGAACATCCAAAGTGAAGGGTCATATTACCAGATAAGTGCGAATTCTTGAAACAGCAAGTGTGATATCAAATATTGGAGATGACGTAAGTAAGCGAACTGAGTTCTAAGTTATATTATCTTTATTGTTAATCTTAATTTAGAAATGACTAAGACTCAAGAACTTTGTTGTATTTGAGTATCTTGTTGCTAGGATTAATGTTAATGGAGAAACAAGTAATTACATGACTTTTTTGATCCTTTTACTAATTATTAAGATAGAAGATCGAAGATTATATTTTAAACACTTTTCGATATTATATCATACATATCCAATCTTATTATATTTATTCTAATTATTTTAATTTAGGCCCGCCGTGGCGCAGGGGTACTAGCAAGCAGCTGTAAACGCAACAGGTTGTAGGTTCGTTTCCACTTGAAAAATGAAAGGCATATTTAATATTTTCATTTCCTCGTTCTGTTAACGATGCAAAGTGCTGCATTGTGTACCTCACTGCAAAGTGGGGAATGGAAGTGTTTTAATGGGAACGAAGTCTTAACACTAGGTTCCCAGGTTCCCCCTGTCTACGTTGCTAAGCACAGGACTAAAGCGTAAAGCTAATTTATAGAAAGTTGCAAATATAAAATCTACTGCTCATCGACACGTAAAGAACTATTCAAGCTGCATTGATTAGTGACTCACGATGTCACTTCTTTCCTTGGAAGGTTTAACATAGTAAATTGAATACACAAATTTAATCTTTATTTATTTAGAAACAAGGTTTAATTTACATTATTAAGGTTTGACAATAAATTTAATTTGTAAGGTATACGCATGACAATATCCTGCAACGTATGGCTGTCTCAGGTAGCACTTCCGGTTTGGACAATGCGAGAAATTTAACTCTTAAATTTATTATTACATTTTATGTGAATTACCTATTAGGCTAACGAAGCAAATATCCAAAATATTTTTTAGTTTAAAATATGAGTTCCACCTCGGTAGGTCGATCGATACGAGCATTCGGTGGAAAGTGCGAGAGTCTGAATAGGAACGAAGTAATTTGACACTACGTTCCCTGGTATCCTCTGCCTCCCCTGCTATCCGTGTGATACAGCGTGAGTGTAAAAAAAAAAATAATAATCCCAGCTCGTTTCACATAATCTTATAACTTAAGCTCACTAAACCTCACTACACCATATTAAAAAAAATCATAAATACGAATTTCTACCCATTACAGCCTCAAATGGTTTCTTTAATATTTTACAAACATTTATAGCCGATCCCATACAAATCATTGCATGTCATTTACCAATGAAGCCAAGATTTATCTACTTTCACTTCAAAATCTGAAGGCATTCGGAACAAGAAATCGATATCGATATCGATATTATACAACTGGCTGTCCAAGACATTAATGCTGTTCGTAATTTCGTCTCATTAGCATGATCGGTTGAGCGTCAAGTAATAATTGATCGTAAATAATAATATTATTATATGTTTTATTATGAAAGTTTATATATTATACTGATATATGGAAAGGCAAAGCTTTCACATTTTAACTATTAAAATCGTTTATTGTTTATGGTTGTTTAGTTTTTTTTAGAGATACGCGAATATTTTGACACCTTTAATTATTCTGTCTAATATTGAGTCCAAAGAAGAATCAAGACTTCAAGAGAAGAATTGAGAAAAAAGTTTACATATAAAAAAATATCCTGGTAACATTCTATTTTTTGTAATTTTAAACACGACAGCAAAAAAAAAAAATTAAAATTTAAACTATAGATATAAACATATGCATAGGTCTAGTTGTCACAAGGCTAAGGCTGTAAATAATACCTACATATGCATATAATATAACGCTGTCACGCCAATAAATTGATTGTTGATATAAAATAAGTTATTTTAATTGATTTTTTAATATAAACTATTACGATTATATCATCGGCCTTGTAAAGTCGTGATTAGTTCTGACGGGTGGTTACGGATATGTTCACTTCGTTACATACAAAATGCTTGAGATCATTATAAAGAGACCTAATGGTGAAGTATCATAATTTGACAATGATAACAGGTTTGATATTGGTATACATGATATCATTTACGTTAATAAATTAACTGGATATTTTAGTATCTAAAACTGGTATGAAACTTTTGTAGCACGGAGGGAGAGTTGGTTCGATTCTCACTTGAGGAAATGAATTATTCCGTATCCTCGCTCTGGTAACACGACAAAAACTCGGCGACGTTGTGCTCAAACATTAAACAAGTAATGTCACAAAAATTAGATAGAAAGTTGGCAACAGAGTTGAGAGGAGAACACTAGGTTCGCTCTATCCATTGTTGAGTATACGCAAAATACAGCATAAAGCTGAAAAACAAAAGATAAAAATACTGGTATTCATACACTTAAGAAAGATATATTTGAAATTGTTTGTTTTGTGTTTTAAATAATTGTTACAGTCAATATTTTTGCACAACTTCAAGTATTTTTTTTAATATCAGTAGATTCGTTATATAATTATAACGAATTATCATTAGTAATAATTGAATTTGAATCGTATATTGTATATTTTATTTTATTTTTTTATCTGGACAAATATCAATTTTAAAATTACTCTAAGTAAGCAGTTTACTAAAAACATTAAAAAAAAAACTCAATAGTGATTTTAATAAGCATAACAATATTGCATAGTAGGTATAATTTTTTTTTCAAAGAGGTGTATTTAATTGTGGCAAAAACCGATACCGTAACAACGCGATCATTGAACCGTGGACAAAGCCGAAATTTATTCAGACATTCGCTGACAAGACAAACTCTATTACAATTAGCTTTTACCTGCGGCTTGGGAAAATAGTGTTTAAACACTCTGTTTTCGTTAATACACCTTCGTTCCCCACTTATCGCCAAGGTTGGAGGCATAGCGTGACGAGTTGCGCAGTTCAACGCCGCGAGGAAATGAAAATATTAACTATTTATTTACCTCGAGCGGGTATGGAACCCACTTTCCACGTAATCTCTTTCTACGCTGAAGACGTTTCTGCTTTTTTTCCTTCTAATGGGAATTGAATCCACAACTATCGTGTGCATATTCAGATTCCTCTTAGATTAGCCATAAAAACATCAAAAAATATATAAGATATAGAAGTTTATAAATGAGAAAACGTATAAAATATTACGGATATTACAAAGAACAATATCCTACAGACATTAAGAGTTATATACAGGAAAACTGAACGCCATAAAAAAACCTAATGGAGGCAGATGATACGCAAAAAATAGCTTTTTAAAATTGTATAAGTAATTTATCATGAGTTTCGAAGTGATACTAAAGTAAAGTGTATTTCGACAGGTGGTCATTAATGAAGAATAGGGTCCTGATACAGGTTGTATGGAAAATAAAAATTCCAAGCTATTTTAGCACAGACGGACGGTATCAGACTGTAATTTGGTGATAGTGAGTTCGATACCCATTAAGGGGGAAAAGGGGTGAGTCAGAGATTAGGTATACAGATTCTAATTTAAACACTTTTGTTTAATTTCATAGTTAAATTACTTATTTGATTGAAAGATTAAAAATTATATACTTTTAAAGAAATTTCACAAAATAAACTGGCAATCAGTCAATCTTTTGTGAAGCTTTCATTATTTGTTAGGATGAATGTGCTGAATTATGGCGATGAGTGGTACAGTATTACAGTTCCGTTTGGCCTTTTGTAGTTTTGGACCACGTAATCGAATGATTCATTTGTGAAGTTCAAATCGTTTAAAGCTTTTTCCTCTTAATCTCCGAGCGAGTATAACCAAATTATCGAAAATACTTTTTATTTACTTACGCAACTAAATTTCTAATAATAAAAATATGTTTCATGTAATCTTTTTTCTCATAAATCGGCTTAGGATTTGCTTACTTAGTATTAGTTAAAAATAAAATTAATTTTAAGATGATGCTATTCAAAGCCACAATTGTCGTTTGCAAACTTATCTTAAGTAATGAATCGCGATCTTTAAATAAATTGTCTTGACAAATGGACAATACTAATCCCATCACTTTTGTACTACGGAACCCTAAAAATACTCCGTCGAGTGAGAATTGAACCATGACCGTCACGTTCTCTACCCGACGCTGTATCGCTGAGCCTCAGAGGTATCTATCATATTAGATTTATATTTTTAATAGATTAAGATACGATCAAATATCAATACATTTCAATATTCAACGACGGGCATATCGTGGTTATTCAGTATTAAAACAAAAACTTCCGCGTTAAATATTCATTAGGTACAAAAAGCAATACAAAAACTTATTGTATGACACGTAAACAAACTTAAAATGACAAAGTAGCCACTTTCACTATTCCTCTACTAAGAGAATATCGATACTCGCTAACGAGTGTAGTATTGTGAAACTGGAAGGTACTATTTTACGTAAGTCGACGCCGTATTTGAGATCTTTTACTTCATTTTCTTAAGAAATAAGAAACTAAGATAAGTGGTAGTATACTTGATAACTTTGTATTTTAATATATTGCTATATGATGATGAGGACAGTCGTATCGTAGAGGCAAAAGCGTATATTTAATATTTTCATTTTCTCGCTCTAGTAACGAGACAAAACCCGGCGTTGAGTTTCGCGAAGCTATATAAAAAAAAAACCCTATATACAATAGAAAAAAAGCATACAGTGCAAGAAATAAAAGAAAACAATAGATATCTAATAGAAAATAAGCAAAATTATAAAGCAGTAGACCAATAGTAAAAGACAACACAGTACCGAACGAAAGACAATTTTTAGTTCGCCGATGCGTGACAATTCGGCTTATATTATGTACAATGTAAGAAATCTACAAATTGGCCGTATTACGGATTTGTTACGTTCAATATTGCTGGTGATTTAGTTCGTTGCTTTTTCGATGATTTGAACTGAATTATTGCTGTTATAAAGATGATTAATGGTAAATTAAGTGTCGTCTCGTTTATAAATTTCACTTTTGTGTTTCTAGTTTCTCAGCATATTGGATGTTGCAGGGTGAGCAAAGGGAATTTAGTGTAACGACACTCTGCTCCCTACTTTCCTTCTCGCTTTTACAGTCACACGCTTGTGCCTCTGTGCCACGTCTGGCGTTTTAAGAATCAAAAACTTTAAAATCAATAAATATATTAATTTACATGTCCTAATTATAACATTTTGATTATAATTAAGTTGGTGGTAATTAAGTATAAATAATAATTAGTTATTTTATATCTGTTTTAATCGAAGATTGACCTTTGAAAAACAAATAAATTATGAGGCATTACTAATAATATAAGCATCGACCTTTACCATTTTTAAATGTTATTCTTGAAAAACTCATGCATATATCTAGATTGTGAACATCAGTAAATCTTAAAACAAAAATTTTATTAAAATTTTCTATAATTTATCTGTCATAAAATAATTTTATCATCGATTCAAACGATTGTCATTTTCTCGTGGATATGGCAACATTATTTATTATTTATTAGTATTTTTATATAAAAAAACCACCACATCAATTTCTTAGTACAGCATGTCCATTATATTGCCAGTTTTTATTATCGGTCCCTTAATTTAAAATGTTTGAGGCGAAAGTCCAGGGTGGCTGGGGTCAACAGCCTGACAACCTGTTCAACAATACTGTATCCAGTCTTATAAAATTCAATAAATTACTTTGAATTAAGTTAAGATTCTTCAGAAGCCGGTTTGTTATATGTTTTTGATTTATCTCGTGGTGAGATGTAAAGTGCTTTAACTTAGGAGTTTTATGTTATGCAATGTTGAAAAACATAAAATAAGTTTATTTTTGCACAATATATAGAAAATCTAATTAAAAATCATTGTCCACTTTTTTGGAAATGTTATGTAACGAACATTTTTGGTTCGCAATCATATTAATACAAACTTTAAATATAAATTCTTCTCAGTGAATATTAATTGTCAATCTAAAACCATTTCATACAGTCCAATCCAAGGTAGTCCAGGATAGTGACTGAGCTTACTGCGTTGCGATGGAGTCAATATTTAACATGTATACAGAGCAACAACAACAGTTAATACTGTATATAAAACACCCAGGAAAGTGATGAACGGAGTATCCTAACACTAGATTCTCACCTTGCCATATGTGGGATACGGGGGGAATCTTTGAAAACAGGTAAAAAAGGGCATTTATTACGAAAAAAAGAAACTAGGAAGAGCAGGTAGGTAATTATAGGATCGGGCAAAGGGCGCAGTGTCCGTAACATGGGCATTTGGAAAATCACAATAGTAAAAAGGTGCGGTGGAAACAAAATTTCGACAATCCCACGCTTGATGGACCGAGACGAGTGAAATTTTTTGTGACATCACGAACCTACATATGATCGATTCGTATCTTTCAATTAATGTTTTTTATAATTTTAATAGAATAAAAGCTGAATATAAATTAGCTAGCTAATATTTAAATAACTCAGTGTGGTTTAGTTACGCCTATGCACGCTGTCTCAAATTTGTATTGTTTAACATTATATTTTGCTCCGTAACGTTTGTAATTAAGTAGGGTATCCCCTATATCTAGCTATATCTAGCTATTATATACCTACCATGTAGATTTCTTCTCAATAAATATTGAGCTCACGACCAAATCTCATAGATCAACAATAAGGCAGTTAACAAATGCAGTAACTAATTATATCTTTTTTTACCAAAATTTGCCTTAAAATACATTGCCTATGAAAAAATTATAAAAACAGTAGTAAAATTGTATATACTTGTTATTTCGTGGAATTATATTTAGAAGTCTATATAAACAACTGTTCAATTTTAATAGGCCAACAAGCCACAAGCCGAGTTCAAGTAAATCCAATTGTAATAAATTACTTGCAAATCCTCATACTTGGAAGGAACTTAAATCCTACAATAAATCCCAGTCAGAGCGGATTGTGGATTATTTTAAATTATTCTATTGTCGTACTAATGCAGGTTACACATAAAGTATTTCTGTAGTAAGTGACGTTTGAGACTAAAGCAAATTGTGCTATTTACTAGGGTTGCTACAGTTTTGATCATTTTTCTAATCAAATAATTTAAAATGCTTTTTTCCTTACGTTTTTTAGTTTTTCTTTATGTTATATTTCAAGAAAAAAAAGTCAGACTTTATAATAATTATTCATATTTGCTAAAAGTGCTTACACTCCATCATGAACTAACTGTCTTCAAATATTTTTTCAATACATTCGACTAAATATTTCTTTTACTTTCCAAAAAAATCTCAAACGCTAAATTTAAAGATATAAAAAGATTATTTTAACCTTGTAAATGGCATAACGGTATCATAAAAACCAATTTTATATATAATCCAATGGAAAAATCCATATAAATATTTAAATTTGCAAATCATTTACGTTCTGTCCTTGATCCCTGCTGAACAGGTTTCCAGGCGTCGCTTTTAGCTGTAAAAGCATAAATATGCCTCCCAAGATGCACGTGATAATTGAATACGGACCTGCTTATATTTATTGACGGCTTAACAAGTTATGATTAACTTGGACTTAAGAGTTAAATAGGAAATTTAATAGTTCTGTTTTGTAGAAAACGTTATTGTTAGAAATTATTAGTGTTATAATGGCAAAGATAATATGAAAACTCTCTCTTTTTATATGAGGTTGTGATCTTTAATCTAATATGAGCTTATTATTATTATTCGTTATTTTTATTAACTTCATGCTGTTTCCAGCAAGTAGCGAGGAAGGCGGAGAGAACAGTACACAATAATGTCAAGATAATTTATTTCGCACTTTTCCCTGAATTTTGTAAATATTGCGCATCAAGTGGCGGATCTTAACGCTGCTCTTTACTTAAGTTAATTTACTATACGTAACTAAACAACAAATGGGTAATCAAAATAATTTCTCCTTTAGAATATAATGTTTAAATACTTGAAGTCCTCTAGTAATGTTGATAAACCTATCTACACAAAGGTTGTTGACATGCAGAGCCTCGCTCGGCTATATTACTATGCGACGTCTTGATTGTAAGTAGTGCTCGCTATATTTAGAACATGCAATGGGTAAATTATGATGATTTTCATGTGTGAAGTATAATGAAATTAGTTGTATATCGCTTTGTGAGAATTTCTAAAATAAGATTGTTGTACTTATTTTTTATAAAATCAGTTGTTTAGGAGATAAAGTGGCTTATTTGAGAACGGACCCCTAATATCATTGCATTTATTTAAAATGGAGAACGGAGTGTCTTAATGCTAGGATTGAGTTTTTTGTGTTTAACCCGAAATAAAAACAGGCAGATGCATGATGATAAAAAGAGTTGTTGAATAATAATGGTACCCTAACATAAGGAACTTACCTATTTTAAACATAATTAACTTTTATGATTTAATACACACATAATATATTATACTGTTAAACTCATATTTTATAACAATAAAAAAAAATAAGATAATTGAATACCGCATCCACATTTTTTATCATCCTCACAAGTAAAAAATAAAAAGGGCGGTGACGCGTATCCTTCGACTTTTTCTTGTTACTTTTTAGTTCCCATCGAAACCTTACACGTTGTTGGGCGGAGCGAGACGGTTGTAAATGATTAACCTTTAAATGTTATCTTGGAAATTTTATAAAGCAGCTTAATGTATTGTTTATTTATTTATGCGTAATATGTATGGACCAATATATCCATATATATGAAACATTCGTTACTATTACCTTCGTAGGTTCCTTCTGGATTCTACCCCCTACGGGGCTATAACAGAAACTAAACTAATTGAAAAAAAAATCAATAAATTTAATATAATGTATTTTATAAATTTCTAAAGTGGACGGCAAGTAGCCATAATATAAGGTTGCATTAAGTTTTATACATTTTTGTTCATAAACCATATTAGAATAATGATTTCTATAATAACAATATATTATATACTTACTTATATAGAATTGTGTTAACATGTAAGTGTAGGCTGTAATTTTGTCTCACTTTGAACTAGGTATATAAACTTAATCTAGATTCTAAGCTTTTTCTAAGTAATATGCATATTGACAAGCGACCATTAAGAAGGCAATCATGATTATTATACAGTGTGTTCCATTTTTGTCATGTCAAGTAAAGGAGGTCTTGTTACGAGACCTGTTCAAGTAACGGTTTCGTT
This sequence comes from Heliconius melpomene rosina, assembly GCF_056956725.1. Taxonomy (NCBI): domain Eukaryota; kingdom Metazoa; phylum Arthropoda; class Insecta; order Lepidoptera; family Nymphalidae; genus Heliconius; species Heliconius melpomene. The sequence goes on from NC_140401.1 coordinate 13,679,338, forward strand.
TCGTTTAAGATAAAATATTGAGATTGGATAGCGTTTTGATCAAAATAAACGTTAATATCTATGGACGATAAATAATATTACATTTATGGTAGCATCGTTGTAGAGAAAAGCTTTATGGTGGTGGATGGTGGTATTTAGATTAGTGTTATACAATTATGCTTAAACTTTTCAGTAAATTAGGGTAAATAAGTAAATTTATAAATGAGATATTATTAATTACAATTATACAGTGTATGAATGGTTGGACAAATATAATTTTGCGCTCTTTATTAATTATCCGATCTAAATTGCAAGTTATTGCATTAATATGCATGATAAGAAGAAAAAACTAAGATTAAAAATTAAAAAGAAATCCCTAAATATAATATAAGTTTTAACAACCCATATCCCACTTATATTATAGAAGACATCACTTTAAGTGCTTTTCCACCTTTTTTAAAGGCATCACGTATTAGATGGCGGAACAAAATGCGGCATTTAAATTCCAATTGGCTAAATAGTGAAATAGTAAAACAAAAATTTCACCAAACATAAATATACGTAAACCGCGAACTGAAAGCAACGTTCTACATTCATAAAACTAGACTGATAACATCTAAGATGGTTTTTTTTTATTTTTTCATAAGTATATTCAAATCGTCGTATAACACTTTCGACTGTGCTAAAATGACCTCATGCATGTCTCGCACGTTTTCTTGTTTTTAAATAGATTAGCTGTAGGTACATAAATAAAAAAAAACAAAGAAAAAAATAGATTTGTTTGTCTTTTTCTCAATAAATATTTGGTAATTGTTTTCTCCAACAATTTTTAATTGTTTTTTTTTTCATAAAAAATATAAGTTTTCCCATAAAAAAACAATAATTTTCAACAAACCATTAAATCTATTCGTAATATAAGTTATAACTACGACTGAACAGTAGAAAAATACTTTCTACATTCATAATTTTATTCTGAGAATTAAGATTTAAGAAACAATTTTGCATATAAATTTGCGTGCACAAAGTGAAAATATAATATAAAAGTAAATTTAACTTTCATAATAATTTTTTGCAAATTTTGCTAAAAAAATATATATACACAATATTTCTATATTAACAGTATTTCATACATAAATCATCTATAGTACAGTCTTAAATAATTATTTCCGATAATGAAATTGAATCTATAGCCAACAGAGCGTGTCTCGGAGACAGGTAGTGAAAATGATTGGAAGTGGGACAAATGCTTGGCAGTTTATGTTAAATGCTCGTGCTACAAACTTAAGCCTACATCTCTAGATATTTGCATTTGCATTAACTTATTGTTATAATGATAATGATAATTACAATAATGTTGATAACGACGATCTCTGGTGCTAATTGAATGATGTCTCATTATGTTCCTTGACGACCTTGACGTTTCAACTTTTGTAAGTTAAACAAGTTCGTGTTTTTTTTAAATAAAGTTTTCAAAAATAGGCATTCAATTGTCGATAAATTAATAAGTATGTATCTTTAACATGCTAAGTATATACTTATCTAATTATTAATATAAGTATAATTAATTCACAAGGAAGGTATTTAGAAAATAAAATTTACATAAAAATCTGCAATAAAAATATAATTCTTAGACTTACCAAAATTAATAAGACATCCGATCTAAAATACACACTTAAACAATGACACTTCACTAACGGGACACACTATATATGAGAAAAAACGTTAAAATTTAAACCGACCAATGGTGCGAGAGGCACTACGCGTGCGTCATCCACGAGTGACAGTGGCAGACTGACTTCAAAGTGATAAATTCATAAAATCCCCACACGATCTCACAATTCTACAATCAATAACCAACCTTGGTAAAACATGAGAAAAGTCAATTATATAAAACAGAATATAGCGTCTTAGACCATTTGAACAAGAAATAACTAAAAGTCGCCTTCACATGCGCACGAGTGGATTTTTTTGCGTGTTTTTTTCTTATTTAGTCTTGTGATCGGCAATTTTTAATTTTGAGCCGAAACGACCTATTGCTAAAGGTAAGTTTCGTTAACCTCAACTTAATTCAGGCGAACATAAGTTTATCTGATACCTGTACCTGTCATTCCAGTGCAATGTGGTACAGCAAAGGTGGATCAGTCTTTAATGGATTCTTTTAAAACATTTTGCAATATATAATTATAGATATTTAAATAATAATAAAATTAAAGCATTAGTTAATCAGTTCATGACGATATGTAACATTTATATACAAATATTACTTAATTTAGTAAACGATATAAGAAGCTTATTTGGTAACAAGAAAACTCAAAACAGTTGAATTCGACCTAAATTGTAACATAATTTGTTGATTTCAGTTCAGTTTGGTCATCAATTAAACGCTTATTGAGAAATTCGATATTAACTAAGTAATAAGTGTGTAACTGTGTTAAGAAATTTATAATATATATTTATGTTGTTTACACAACAAGTCGATAATGTGCTCGTATTATATCCAAAGGCATTATATTAATTATTCTATTAAGTGATATATCGCCTCATTTTCCAACTTCATTAGGTTTTTACTGTAATTATGTTAAGTTATAACAAAATTAATCTATATGTTTAACAGAATATTTACAAACATCGTGAGTTAGTTGATTCAATATTAAGTTAAAAGATATGGACAACACTTATCTATAAATCTTAAATATAATATTTTAGATCGACTACGAAACCTTACACTCTTGTATGTACCTACTCTTAAATAGCTTTTTAACTATTCTTTCATTATTCGTCTTCTCAACGTACCCAAACTATCTGAGCATGTTCTTCTTCTCTACTGTAACATTCTCGCAAGTACCTTTCATTCTATATTTTTTGTTTTATTTATTTTTTGTTCTTTATGAATTCTATTAGCTAAACTGACTCCACATATCCTACGACGAGATCTTAATTCTACAATACCCATCTTGCTTTCATTCTTCTTCTGCCATACCTCAAATCAAAGTTTAAATACATTTTGGTGATCTATAGATTATAAATATATAAATGTTTTTTTTTAAATTTTGCACCATATACTTATTTAAACACATATACAATAATTATTTTGATTCTAGTATTATGAATTTATTCATAATAATAAATTATTTTCTACAGAAGAGGTGTCTCGATCAGCATTAAAATATTACCTCAAATCGTAAACGGAATACTAAAAAGGAAATACCACGAGTATTAACGCATACCTATACCTAAAAGCCATAAAATGGTCAATGAAACAAAAAAGCTTACCTACACGCAAATAACAAGATAACCTCACTGCATGGATGAATTCAAATGCAATGATGTCATGACACCTAAATAATGAATACTTAGAAACTTAGATTATAACTACATTACTCTACTACTAAAGATATGGCTATAGTTGTTATAAATAAAACAGTAATGTATACCGAATATATTAAAAATATCTAGTTTTGGCATCAGGAGCAACAAACTTTGACCGTTGACTACGAGTCATTGTCGATGGAAAATCACAAACTGGTTGACCATTTTAAGTTCGTATAGATACTATGCCTAATATTTATTTAATATTTGCGAGTCATTTATGACTTTAAATAACTAAATTGTAGTCTATTAAATTTATTAAGGAAAGGCCAAATAAAATTTTACGCTTTTCTTTATGTAATATTTTGATATTATTGAATTTTAACCCGCTCCCTTCTTTCATACTGTTTCAAAGGGATTAGGATGCCATGAACGATGACAACCGTAAAAGTTTTTTTAACGTTAGTGATAATAACGTACCTATAGCTTAATTGGCTAAAACATTAAGAATATATCAAATATTAGTGAATTCTCATTCTTCAATGTTCTGAATTGAGCACTTTTTACACTTAGGAAATTGAAATACTTAGAAAACCTGTCAAATATTTAAACGCAGCGGGTGTTTGAATCTGCCCTTCTTGAAAACCATCCAAGACCAAATCCAGTTTATAGATTTTGTAAAATAAATACTGTATTAATTTAGTATGGAAAATTATAATTAAAATCATCTACCTAGGTGATTTTAATTATAATTTTCCATGGTCTTGGATGGTTTTCAAGAAGGGCAGATTCAAACACCCGCTGCGTTTAAATATTTGACAGGTTTTCTAAGTATTTCAATTTCCTAAGTGTAAAAAGTGCTAACTTTAAAAATGTAAAAAAATATTTAATAAAGTCAGTCTTCACGTAAATTCATAACTGATCACGCAAAATACCTGTGTAATTATGCCAAATTCTGTAGGCAATGCGAATTGAGTGGCGGACCTCAACGCCGCGCTTTTCCTCGTTACCAGAGCGAACAAATAAAAACATAACATAATAAAAATATTTCATTTCCTCGAGTGACAATCGAACCCACAACCTATCGCGTTCACAATAGCACGCTTGTGCCAATGCGCCACTACTGGCCTCGAAAACTTGGAATAGAAACGTCTAATAAATTTACCGTTTTATTTATATAAAATATAAGTTACCATATTTTTAATATGTAATATTAAAATAAATAATATAGTAACATCGATGTCAAACCATTTATGTTCGTAGTAAAAATGAGGTGACACACAATTAGTTAAACGACAACGTTTAACTGCACACGTATTCAGTTTTGAGGCGGACCGTTACAACATGCTCTTGGTGAGGCAGGAATTGATAAACTATTAATATTTGTTAATTATTTTAGTTAAAGTAATTATTGAAGAAAGAAACCGGTATTGTGGCACAGTAAGTCAGTGTATACAGGTAAATATAACAGAAGGCGTCGACCCTTTAAAACAAGCTGTACCCTACTCATAAAAAATCCTAGTATTTTCAAGATTAAAACTGATATACCTACTCTAGTAGGTAGGTATTAAAATCACATGACTGATTCCCTTTGAATATAAAACCATCACCTTTTAATCCCCAAATTGACACCAAATCTTTGAAAAACTTTCTGGATGTCGACTGGTATATACACTGTTCTTCTCCTGTAAGAGAAATGTTTCTTAAAATGACATTGATACTTTAGGAGTTTTTGCTCTCTTCTTCACAATTATCGACTTCTCATTACAAATATATTGCCAGTGTAGTTAGTATATTTGTAACGAGAAGTTTAAAACTTTAAGGAAAAGGATAACGTAAACACAAAATCTTACGATTTATGAATAGAAAGAATTATCGAAAAGAGATTTCCCTCATTCATAAATTATTTATCTTTTTCAACTTCCCAATGTATACCGCATATAAAAGGAAATCCAGAGAGAACTTAACGTTTCCCACTTCTACCAGCTTCAACACAAAAATAATTGATTCCCCGAGTGGAAATAGACCTTACAACCGTCGCGTTTAAGTCAGACGCTGTGCCGCTACGCCACGATGACCTCGATTATCTATGAAGAAAAATATAGAAAAATCAAAGAGAAAGGTATTTTCATATTAGCAATCTTGATTTTGGCGATATTCTCAAAACGTTTTGTATGTTGCCGGACAACCGGACGGTGGAGGTCGTCAGTCGACATTCCAAACCGCTTATTTTTAGGCATTTGTTGTAATATACAACCTTGCCTTTGCGTTTAAGTTTTACGTATTTAAATTTTGTTTAATATTATAATGGTTGTATTATTCATAGAAAATACATCGTTTTATTGAACACAAAAATGTATATATTATATTTTAAAGTACAACAAATTAATAAAAAAAAGGGTATAGAGGGTAAAAAGGGTATAGAGGTATAGAGTTCAACGCCGCACTTTACCTCGTTACCAGAGCGAGGATTCGAAAATATTATAATTATGTTATAGTTTACACATATTATTTATATGGGATTTGCGAAATGTTTACAATTTACAACTAAACATGTAACTGCGTATCGCCTAACTAGAGTATAGTATCGGAGAAAATAAAAACATAAACAATATTACATTGACTAAACATTTATTGAATGACTAGAAGAATATAATTTTATAATATCAGTGGAAATGCATAATAAAAATTATATCATTACCATAAAGCTTATCACTAACATGACTAGAATGTTAATACACGTACTTAAAGCTAAAACTAAAGCACTTTCTTTGGATTGCACTACATATATATTTTGTTTCAGGTACAACAACAAATAAATAAATATTAATAAGAACATATTTCTTTCCTTATTCCTTTCAGGTAATTTAAACGAATAATATAAATGCACTAAATTAAAAAGGTAAATTATATTACTTAAAAAGTTTCTTTAATAAATTATTATATTATTTGCTTACGAAAATTAAACTACATAATATAATTATACTTTACGTTAGTAGAGCGAAAATATTAAATATTTCAATTCCTCGCATGGGAATCGAACCCAAAACCTGTAATGTTCACAGTCGCACCTTTGCGCCCCTGTGCCACGACTGGCCTGAAATCAATATATTTTACCCAAGTCTAAATCGAATCTGCTATCGAAAACGCATCTTAAGCCAACTAACACTAATCAACATCCAAGAAAGGTAAACGAACAATCTACAAATACATACTGTAGGAACTATACTATAATAAAAAGGAGTTTCAAGTTAAATAACAATATTAAAAATAAATTCTTACATCTCTACCAAAAATTTCATATATATGTATATTTTATTATAATAGAATTTAATAAAATCGTAAAGTACAATACTAATCGCATCTTATTTACCTTATTAGAAAAATTACTTGCGTTTGTTAGGTAAGGAAAACCAGGAATTGCTTTTAAAACACTAGTTTTATTCACTAAAAAGGAAAATATGAACGACTTTAGAATAGTCTTATGTAATAAAAATGCAAATAAGTGTTGACCAATTGACTATGATATTGAAATTCATGGAATAGATAAATGTACTAGATATCGACGTTTCTTTATTTAGTTTTTTCAAGCCATTTACTTTTGTTATTTCTTTTTAATATATGAATAAGCTAATAAGTTAATTTGTTTTTATATTGTAATAATTTAAATAAATTTATTTTATTTGAAATTATTAAGGAAATATATGTAAAAAGTAAAAGAATATATTAACAAAACTTATACATACATTAATATGGACACGACTATAGCCCCTACTACTGAACTACAAATACATTAATTTAGAAAAAATTTTATTTGGACAATACATGGATTAAACGTGATAAAATATAGAATAAATAAATAACACTTTAATTATAATTACAAAATAATAAAAATCGATATATAATTATTATTTTTAAAATATCATTCCAACAACACACTCAGGAAGGAAATTACATAAATAATAAAATCTTAGGCCTGTGGTTAATAAACCGCGCTCAAATCTGAGATCGATCTTGAGATGCCGTTTTAATTCGTAAATTATATATCTATGAATGACAACGCTTAGCTACTGGATCAAGAACCGAATGCAGAAGACAGTACTAGAGACGCCACATATTGTGAGGATGTTTCTTTCTCTGAAACCGTAGTCATCAATGTCCTGGGCCCTTCTCTTGTTACACTTTTAAATGTATTTTTATATTCATTTATATTTAAAAAATGTAAATTTATTCCTATTTGATATATTGTGATCTTTTACAAATCCAACGTGAGAAAGCATTGTTTAGTGCTACAATTACTAATATAAATACAAGAATGAAAATATAGACAAATACCTTAACTAAGGTAGAGATTTTCTCATGAATACTTCTCTAATTCCATTATATCCATGAAATATATATTCTATACTGTTTTTCAGTTTTTCATATTTTCAAATCAAGACAATAATGCGCTAACGTTCAGAAAATGTAACTTGAAGGCCGCCCCATACATATATATATATATATATATATATATATATTTCTTTTTTTAAGCTGTCTTTCTGGTGAGGAACCAAGTCTGCATCGGCTCTGCTTTCCCCTTCATAGAGACATGGCCACGATAAGTGAGCTCAAATTGTTCATCGTAATTGTCCTTTCGCATGAGATAACTGAAAATATAATAAATTTTGTAAATAGATGCATATTTTTATATGAAATATAAGTTTTTAAGTCTAGTGTCGCAAAAGAAACTAGGAGTTTCTAGATCCACCTATCAGAATAGTAAGAAAGAGTTTCCAAGGGTACGTTAGCTGTACACAATGTAGTGCTCGTTCAGATAAGGGAACATAGAGCGGCGTTGAGCTCTGCTACTCAACACGCAATGATTCCAGAATTCAGGAGAAGGCGGAGAAAGTAAAAGAAAATATCTTAATGGGAATGGAGTGCCTTAACAGTAGGTTTCCAGGTTCCCTCTGCCTACCCTGCTATGTACGGGCTACAAAGTGAAACTAAAAATAAGATCTTCCTGTTATCATTGACTATAAACAAATATGTCTTACTTAGCTAAATTTTAATAAATAATTATATGTATGTATACATATATAACATATTTAAAAATTAAATATTCCTAATCTAATTGATAAAATGTTTTAATATATAAAATTACTTTTTGAAATTATTAATTATACAACATTTGTTGATGTATTTCTTGGGTATAATGTAATTTCCATTATCTCTTGAAACAATAACACTAGGTACACGAGTAAGTTACATAAAACTATGAAATATAAAAACCGACAAAACACTATTTCCTATATGGCTTCCTAAGTAACCAAAGTAACGAAGATTAGACGACACTTAGAAGGATTCCCGCATTATCAAGGGAAATATAGTGATTTACCTTCTATTCCTAGTTTGCCTGTTGACTTAAAAAGAACTATTGTACAAAGTTGTCATACTTTTTAAAACAATAAGTTTTCACTGACATATTTATATATTTTTGATTGAATAAATAAAATGACACATTTTTAATATCAATATATCAAGTAATAACCAAATTTTAAAGTTTTAACATATTTTTTTACAATTTTTCTTGGTGTTAATTTTTTTTTGTGAATCATGGATTCGTTTATGGAGTTTTATTTCGACGAAGTGTTTTGTAATATACAACGTGACGGTTTAAACGAAAGATTCAAACGGCGTGAACTCGTGGAATACTTTAATACAGTAATAGCTGGATGTGCGAAAGGTAAAACTAAAATTTAGAGAGGACTAATGAATTATTTCTATTTCCTTGCTCTTGTATTACATAGACATAGCGCAGCGTTAAGTTCCGTTACTCAACACGCAAAGTATCGATAATTAAGAGCGGTAAGAGGAGAATGGAATGTGTTAACGCTAGGTTCTCTCTGCCTACAAACCTGACAAACCCTCAAGCTATAAATTATAATTTAGAGAGTTTCCATTTGTGATATCACGGTTTAAAATTAATAATGAAAAATTAAAATAATGTATTTTAGTATAAATAAAATAAACTTAAATAAATATAATTGTTTTATACACGTACCTTTTTGAATTAAGTTTTAATAATATTATTTTATAGATAGTAAATATTAAATGTTACGAATTTAATTAACCAATAAATTTTACCTATAACCGTTTCGTAATAACACATATAATTGTAATTATACATACTATTAACTATGAACTATTGCGCAGCAATATAAAGTATAATTTTATATTTAATATATTATACAATATTCAATGATAAGTATAATATAATACTAAAAAAAACAAGCTAGCTTATCGTATAAAATAATATTTCTATACAAGTTGAGAAATTTTTAGAGATTTTATTACTATATAATTAAATAGATCAGGAATGCGTGAAATTGGAACAATTCACTATTTTACTATCGTTTAAGTGTAATTGAACGATAAAGATGCTAAAGATGCTGTGATTCTACATTTTTATTGTTAGTTATAATAATTATAGTGCATGTTATTTCTAATTTATTAACCGACTTCTATAAAAGGAGGAAGTTCTCAATTCGACTATTTTTTTTATTCAACACGTTGAATTTCGCATAGCAGGATAGGCAAGGAGAGAAGAAGTATTTAGGATACTTACCATTCTTCACTTTCCAAATAAATCAACTTTTATTTTTTTTTATTTTCAGGTCAAAACAGATCAGATAATGCAACGTGTAAATCATTCGTATCATCAGCTTTAAGATACCATAATCGATGTAAAAGCGACAATGGCGACGTATGCCTCATGGGGAAGTACCATAATTTACTATACATTGCTATGAAACTAGCGTTCGACTGGAGTCTACAGGACAATGGTATAGTTGCCGCGTTGTTAGATGAGCTGTACGCTTGCGAGGGTACTTTTGAAAGAATATTTTTGGGTCAGTATGAATTTTCATTCTAGCAATAGTAAACTAAGTTAATTACTTGTTGTCTAATAGTATCTAATATCTAAAAATTTTGTGTTTAGAACGTCGTTTTTTCTACATAATATTGATTTACGCTTCATTTAAAAAAAACACATTCTCTCATTTTCACAAAATTTATTATTTATTTTGTTACAGGAGCGATATTTGGCACTTCTGCCCCATACTTTCTGGCTGGATGGAAATCAGATTTTTCAAACAAAGAGGAAAACGTTCACGCATTAGTATTTTTCCTAGATCACGCTACTAACGCTAGCTTAGAATATAAGGACGATAAGAAATCATATAGATTTATCGATGTACCTTTAGAAAGCTGTGGAAAGGCTTCCCCCGTAAGAGTTGTCATACAAATGGGCACTTCCGAGATCTTAATGATATTATTAAGATTCGGTGCTAGAATCACAGCAGATCATGTATCTACTAATCCTATAGAATCTATTTTAGACAGACTAAAGGAATATAATAGAAAATATCCCTACGAATTATTAACTTGTCTCAAATTGACTTTGAGAGCTGTTCCTAGGATTGTATTTACTGTTGACAAGGGAGCGCTAAAGCATTTAGAACTGCCAGATGATTATAATTACCAAAGAAGGACTGTGCTAGAAAAGTATGCTGAGATTTTAAAAGATCATTTGGTTCCAGCTTCAAGGTGTGGTTTGAAACCGGTCGAATTAAAACACTTATGTAGATGTCAAATAAGACAAATGCTATGGGAAAACTTTGAGCTGCCATTCGGCATTCAGCAGTTACCGATACCACCTGCGCTTAAGAAATATTTAGATTTGTTGGATGATTAAAAAGTGCAAGGACTTTTATTAAAATATATGTGGTTTTATTGATTATTAATTTACTTATATATCTGTGTTTGTGTAAAAAATAATATCATGAATAAGTACAATCTAATACTATCCAATAATTAAAAAAAAATCTTTCCTAAGTTTTGAACATAATATTACCTGTAAAAATAGTGTTTGCACAAAGATTATTTTCACTTTCAAACTGTATCTTACATGAAGCGTGGATTCAATTTCCCTTTAAGGGAATGAAATATTTTCGAAACAAAACGCAGCGTTGAGTTCACTCTACCTACTCTGTAGGATGCGGGATATAGCGTGAAACTAGCAAACACAAAAATAATTCAGTGATAATTAAAAAAACCACTCACGTATAAGTATCCTCGCTAACATTAATAGTCCCCGGCACGCCGGTGGTCTCGCAGCGGCTCGTCAAGTTCACCGTGTTGCCGAACAGGCAGTAGCGGGGCATGCGGTGTCCTATCACACCAGTCACCACTTCACCAGAGTGTATGCCTATTGTTATACCCTGTCAATAGAATGAAATTAGGGATTCTCATTTTTATAGGTTACAACATAATTAATTGTGAATTAAATTAATATTCTGTGAATAATGAAGTTATGAAGATTTTTTGTAGATGACAATATCAATCATTATAAAATAAATAAATTGAACACTTTAAAGACGTCGACATGCTGAGGCACAGCATCAGACTGTAAACACATTAATTGTTGGTTCTGTTCTCACTTGGGGGGGGGGGGGAATAACTAATTTTCATTTCTTCAGGTAACAAGACAATATACAGGGTGGAATTGTCAGCGCCACTTTAAATGAAACCACAGTTTTAACTACTCTATAAAAGCCTAATATAATTCGGAAAAAAAATAATTCTCAAAAATGATAAAGTTTTTTTTTGAAACAAAATAAATAATAAAATTATCGTTTTAAAATAAAACGCCATTTGTAAAGTATAACATAGGCACGCACACACTTACCTGTCAAAGCGGCAACGTCGCATACGTATGTGTGCGTGACACGAAATACAGGTATGGATAAAAATCGTGAAATGAAAAAAAAATCCTACGTCCAAACCGTTGAGGTACCTTGATTATTTTTTTTAATTCTGGGTTTGAAATATTTTACCCTATATGCAGTTTCAGTAAAAGAAGCGCTGCCTCTTCCACCCTGTATACCTATATATATTACTTATTTAAAAGAAATAATCATAAACTAAAAATATAAATAAAAATAAGGTATAAAAATGTAAATAAAGATATAAAATAATCGTTATAACGTACCACAGGCTCATCATCCACAGTAACAGTTCTAGATAGATCCATCATTTCCAGAGCGAGGAGAGAAATGTGCTTAGCATGAGCCACTTTGTACTCCGGTAGACCCGATACCGCCATGTATTTATCTCCTACTGTTTCTACCTATAATAAGCAAAATATAATTTGGACAGAAGTCTCGCTGGTTTTGCCTAGACAGTTTCTCCAAGATGTCAAAGTCTCCAATATGTAAAAACACAATTTGGACTTAGCGTGCACTATCAGTGCGTAATTACTTGATAGCGCATCAGTTAACACTACAGTGTTTAAGCTTGGGGGCAAGAACTATTTTCATTTACTCATTTTAGTAAAAGGACAAAGCCCGGCGTTGAGTTTTGCCACTTAACTAGCTAATCTGGAAAATTGAGATATAGGAATAGGAGTGTCCTAAATACAAGTTCCCTCGACCTACCCTGCTATACGTGGGATACATGGTGAAAATAAACAGAAACTAACCTTATAAACATCAGGATTTCTCTTAGGATCGGTTAGTACATCAAATGCTGTGTATAAATCGTTTAGCATTTTGACAATTTTCATAGCACCCTTGTGGTCTATATTCCTAGCGCAGTAGTTGGCGAAGCCCACTATGCCACTGAATAGGAGGGTCACAGGATCATATCTGCGTGCGGGTACAGGGCGACGATGACGTAGTTCAGTTGCAACTGATATTGGTAGCACCGAGTATAATAGTCTGAAAAATAATTTGGAATATTTGTAATTGTGTGTAAATCAACAATGTATGCAATGATGTCAAGATATGATTGAATATTTTACATTTAATTTTTAAATTGTATTTTATTTTATTTTAGTCATATAAATATGTTTAGTTCTAAAACTTTCAAATAGGGGGGGGGGGGGGGCATGTCTACACCCTCCATATTAGAAACTTTTAGAACTATTTCTGTATAAAGTAAAATAGATTAGAAAAATGAACATTACAAGGGTGTTACTGCAATCGCGATAATGGTTTTCAAATTAAGTCTAGTATTCATTCATTTTAAGGGTACATTTAAGACTAAGCCTTAATATATATAATACCTATCAGTTTTCTGTTTCTCAGCCTCCAATTCGCGGAAAGTTTGCTGTAGTTTATCCGTAAGTACCTCTAGGTTCTGTGTCAGTTTGTAATCGGCTTCGAATTGTTCCGACATTAGAACTAGGTCCCTTGTCGCGTCGTGAAGTGGTATATCAGAAATGCATAAACCACGACTGCAACAATAATTAAAAAATATAAAAAAGCTGAAACAAGTACTTTTTGTTTTCACTGTACATTATTTAATTACACTTTTTTAGGCCCCGAATTCAAAATATTATATATAGTATTTATTGTACCTACAGAGACAGGTTACTGTAAATCGCTAAAGATGTTAAATTAACGAATTTTTCCTTACCGCGTCAAATCATCCAAATTAGTAACACTAGGATAACACTGAAAAACCACAACATCTGTATCCGGAATGTACAGCATTTGACCCTGGAATGAAATAAGGAACAAAATGAATCAAAGTTAAATAAATTTTAAATAACCATAAAATAATATTTATTTCTACCTTCAAACGTAACGAAGCAATATCTTCATGAGCATCAGTGACAATCATTTCTTCGGGTTTAGTCTTTAAGACATACACAGTATTTATATGTGCCAGAACATTTGCAAATGTCATCTCTAGATGTGGTCTTACCTGAAAAGAAAATAAGTAAGGAAGTATTTAAAGGTCTAAAATATATTTTTTACTTATCGCCGTATCCTGCACTTAGCAGACCTAAGCAAAGGGTGCCAAAGGATAAGACACTTTCTGCACAATTAGAGCAAGAGCAAGTTAGTGCCCCTGCACCATGACAGCCTCTTCTCAGTATATAAATAACAAAAATACATACCGTATCCAAAACATCAGTGATCTTGCATCCAGGACGAGACACTCTGGGCAAAAGTCTCGCTACGGTCCGTCCCGCCTGTACTATGTTGAGGTCGCGGTCGAACATTAGATGGAACGGGAACACACGGCAAAATGTCGCTGGAGATACTTTTGGCTCTAAAATATATCTAAACATTATTAATTAGTAATATAATAATATAATAAATAAGTAACATAATAATATAATATTTGAGGCGGTCGTTGCCTGGTAGCACAAAGGTGTAAAGTTATTAGGTAGTAAATGCGACGGTTGTAGGGTTGATTACAAGTCAATAAATAAAGAAAAGCCTCGAAAATTTTACGAAAAGTGGGAAATGGAAGTATTTTAATGGAAACAGAGGGCCTTAACACTATTTTCCCAGCTCATCTCTGCCTAGCCGGCCATAGTCGAGCAAACAGCCTAAAGATTATTAGTGATATAAACACAATGCAGTAATGGTATCTAGTAAATATAAATAGGAATCAAATCCATAACCTTCACGAATACAGTTGATATGAAAAATTACCATTATACACATTTTGATTTATGATAAATTCTCATACAAAAGAAAACAACACGTTACCAAGTGACAAAGTTTCAATTTCAGCTATTTCCGGTACAGATACACGTCCAGGGTTGGACGTTTCAGTTATAAGGAACTGGACGTGGTCACATTCCTCTTTGGTCTTCAGGACTTCCACCTTTACTTCAGTTTTATGTAACTTGCTTGTTACTGTCTGGGAAATATCATAAAAGTGAAAACACATAATATTATTAATAAGTTAAAGGTACATGTTAGTACATGTTAGTAGTCATATGAACAGAAATTGACAATATAAGTTGAAATGTAGCTATTTAAATTAAATTTTCATGACTTATTAAGAATCACATTGATATTCCAAATCTATAAGGCGTAGAACGTGGTATTGGATTCTTTTTAAAACCTTTTCAGAGTAGTCTAAAAGTGAAAAACAAAAGATAATATTTTATTCTATTACCTTTACAATCCCAATAACAATATGCTCCAAGCCAGGTCTATCAGAGTAGTAATGTAGGACCAGCGCGCCATCCTCAGGGCGCTCTGTGCAGCGGAAAGATGGGGCTCTCATGCCTGGGTATAGGGTACCTAGATGATCGTGAAGACCGTCTAGGTTCTGAAATATAGTTACTTCGTTGTGTTAGACTGAATAAAGGAAAAGGAACATATATTGCCCAATTTGTTACTACCAAAAATCTAATCCCCAAAAAGATTTTAATAATTTCAAGCTTTTATATGATAGAAATTCAAGTGAAAAAATGCAGTCAGTAAAAGTTCTACCTAAAAAAATATTTTATTGGTTTGGAGATTGAATATATGACGTAAAGAAAAGAAATTCAACTGAAATCTTTTAATATTATTTTGCAATCTCAATAACAATATTTTTCAGGCTGGATTAGTCAGACAAATAAGACCAGACGCTCCAGACTCAGGGCGCTCTGTACATCGGAAGGTAGCTTAGGAGCTAGCTTTTTTGGGTGTAGAAAAAAAGAGTTATTTAGAGTAGTCATAGTATGTAGTAATTGACATACCTGAAGAAAGTCACGGGGTGTTGCTCCTAGAACTTGTAAAATCTTATCATATCCTGAATCTTGACAAAATTCAAAAAAAGTCATCCCAAATAATTCCAATATGGCATCAGCGGGCTTTTCTATAGAAAAAAGAAAATTATATGGTTAATCATATTCAAGCCGACTTTTGTTTATCTTTGTAATACTCATTGTATGTTTCGCTCGGTCACCTTTAGTGCCATAGAAATGTATGTTATTTTTTCTTTCACATAAAGGAGATAAGTTCACAGCATTTATAGCTAAACTCGAAACCATTTAAGCGCACTTGTACAGCGTCTGGCTGTAAACGCGGTAGTTGTGGGTTATATCCCGGCTTATGAAATATTTAACATATACATTTCCATACACGCAATGTAGCGAAAATTTAGGGGAGAGTGAGGAATAGAGTGTTCCTTAGGTTCACTAGGTTCCTTCTGTCCGCACCGCTATATGCGGGATACCACATAAAGCTTTTTTATCTTGTACAGTATTTTTTTCTAAATTATTCAAATTAGATATGTTTTGGATTTAAAATAATAATACGTACCCAAGATTTCAACAGCAGCTGTTATTAAATTATACGTTATATCATCTTCATATATCTGTCTAACCAAAAACGATCCCTCCATAGCCACTTCAGCCTTTTTTCTATTAAAAAAATAAAATGATGTTAATATAATTTTTAAAAATTAAAAAGTTATAATAAATTATAAGTGCCTTAGATTGAGAGGCGCTGGACTACATGTGCGACTACAAGCGCGACCAACGTGACGATCGTGGGTTCGATTCTCTCTCGAATGAATTAAATATTTACTATTTTCATTTCTTCGCTTTAAAAAGGAAAGTCTCGAATATTCTGTTACAAATTATTTAAAAACTACTTAGTATATTTAAATATTATACACTCACTTTATTTTCTCCCATGTTTCTTCACCATAGGTTTTAGTAACCAATAGCTCTAGAGCATAATTTACAAACCCGTACTGTAATAAAGTATTAATATAAAATTATACTAATCTAAATAGAAAATAATAAATGAAAATCATAATTAAATGGAAAAATATTACCATATTGACTTAGATGATTTGATTTAGCAATCGTACCCGTATTTATTTCTGAAACAATAGTTATAATTTTATTTTAATTGGATTTCCTTTCTTTATATTACGAAATGGATCGTTCATACAGTGATTCGCTTCGCTTCGCATTTTCGCTCCGTTCGCTCAACAATGAAAAGCAATTCTAATTACACATACGAGCTACACAACTTGCACTAAAATGATATTCTATACTAATAAAAAACATGATATATCAACAAATAAGATAAAATAACTAATAAAGGGAAAAACGAAGTGGTTTATCAAATTATGAATTATAGTAAATAGATGGAAAATATTTAATATACCCATATACGACCCAATATTTACAATATACCGAAATCTCGTTATTAACTTACAAGGATGTTTATTTTCCATGGCTGATGGTACAAAACTCATTTAGTCGCCAAGGACTTTGAAGTGAGAGTAATATTGCATTTTCATCTCAGAGTCACTCTCTCGAAAGACTGAACAAATGGATTCATCTGTTATTACGTATAAAACATTCCGAATGCTTATTACTTTTTATATTAGCTTTCAGGCTTTTCTTATTTTAAGCTTTGCCTTATTATGGCTTTTTCTGTGGTAAATGTAAGCCTACTGGATTTATTACCGTTCTCGAATCGAAATATTTTTTAAAGTTAAATTATATTACAAGAAAGTTTTCCTATCACTATCATGTCGTAGCTACTTATCTACTAGTTATAAATAGTTTTTGGAAATTATAAATTATTTCACGCTCTAGTCGCTCTTAGTCTAAATTTAAATATGAGTTTTTGTTTTAACGTCTCGTTCGACAGTCGAAGTACTTAAATTGATGTTTTTGAAATTTATTCTAAGAAATGTTTATAACATTTCTTAGTATAAATTTCAAAAACAATTTTTTTTTCAAAAAGTAGTTTCATAATTAATTACACTAAATAGTCGTATTCTTCTTGTAGGTACTTATACATGGAATATTATAAATAGTTATTTATAAGAAACACAAACCCAATAGAATTTTGATACATACAGACACAGACATACATACTATATTGATAAACCCTACATTGCATAGCGCAGTCGAAAATAAATTGAAACATAAAATAGAGCCATCTGTTGATTTATACCAAAAGTACATCTTCAATTGTGAGTTGAAGTTTACATTACACTTCGTTCAGTCGTCTACTGTCAACACTATTCCTCGTTAGATGGCGCTACTGTACGACATATAAAACCTTATTGCGCTAATTTCATAATAATAAACCATATACGGAAAATAAAGTGTAAAATTTAATAAAGAACACACACACAACATTATAAAATATTAAGAAAATTAAAAATAAAGTAATTACCTTATTTTTAAATTTAATTACTCTAAGATAAATTATATCTTTTTCATTTGTTTGAGAATAATTTAACCATAAAATAATTTCATTTAAGTTATTTTTATTTATTAACTGCTATAATAAAAAATATAGCGCTAAAAACAAAATTTTACAAACAAAAACATGAAGAAACTTTTCAAAACAGTTTAAATTAGAAATTACAATGTCTTACCTCTTTCAATCTCAATAAATGATATGTTCTTTTTGACCTCTTTTATTAATTTTCTATAATTAACACTGAAGCCGTATAAATTTTACGGCATACGTATTTGTTTTTATGCCGAGGTCTGCTACATTACTTTACTTAGCAAAAGTTGGAGCGAAACTGACGTTTTACGGTTTTACGGCTGAGAAATCACAGATTATAAAATTATATTGTAATTTTCATAATGATAGTTTGATATAATAAATAATAATATAATAAGATAAAATAGAATAGTATACCAATTCATATATTTATATTATAAAATATTGTTGAATATATGTATGAAATTTGTATATAATAGTTCAGTAGCGACATCTAGTGACATTTTATTTAACTAACCTTATATCGCTCAAATTCAAATTTGTAATTTATTATAGTCTTTTTGCATACAATATGTTAAATATTAAATATTCGTTAACTTTTTTATTATTTTATTTTTGAAGTGCAATTGCAAAATTATTGAACCAAACGAGATACATATATTTTTTTATAATTATAAGATAATACGTACCTTATGATTACTTGGAATAAAAAAATCTCTTCTTTTAAATATTTATATTTTATTGTGAATCACTTTAAAAAAATTAAAATTGGTCTCTTGAAAAAATAAATAGTGTTTTTTTTTCATTGTTTTCGACTATCCTTGGAAATGTTAAGGTAAAATGTAGTGCCTACAATCAAATGTAATCAAAAAGTCGTAATCAGACTGCGTAATTATTTTTATGATTTATTTCCATTCTTAATTGCTTTCACGTTTATGACAACGCATGGCGTTATCAGTACATTCATTCATTTTTACTATCCTCATAACTTTTCCCTGTAAACGTTCTGATCTTCGTAAATTTTAATTAAATTTTATGTGACTCGATCGGATACCTGAAGTTAATTAATTAAATATTATTTTATCTTTCTTTTTTCTTTTTCCTATACACAACTAAGGGCCCATAAGTCTACAGACATTTGTTAAAAATTTTCTCTGACGTATTTCTCTTTGTACTTTCTGTTTTTAATAATATGTATGAACCTATATCAGTAATATTTAAAAGATCAAAATGTATGGAATTTATATCAATTGAATCTCATACAGTCTCTATATTAAACAAATTTTAACAATGACGTTGAAAAAAGTGATTGTTGAGTTTCTGGTAGGCTATTTTCATCAGAATTATTTTCCGAGCCGATTGTAGCTTTATTTCCATTCGAGGGTTTGAAAGTGCCTACTTGCAAAAGTATATTTCAATTAAGTTAAGTTTTCAAAACATATGTATTTTTTACATAAAGAATTTCAATTTTAAAATTCAATAGTCACTAATACCGATCCTATTAAATATAAATATTTAAAATAAAATGAACCAATTACTATATTAAGTAAAACAGGATCGTCAGTTGTATGTTAAAGGAAGTAACCTTACACTAGAAAGTACAAACTTAATGGACTGCGCCTACAACGTTTTTACTTTTCGCGGCTAATGGATTTAAAAATATTAAATGGAGTATTACTTAACAGAAATAAATAATATTTATAAGTAAATTTTTTAATGTCAATATTTATTGGGAAATTCTATACTATGTATTTAGTGGGGATCGTTGGGATCGTTCCGCACTTTTTCTTTCCAGCTTTACGCTGTATCCCGCATGTAGCAGGGTAGGTTACAGGGAGCCTAGTGTACATTCCGCTCCCCACTTTTCGTCGAAGATGGCGGAGTTCAATGCCGCACTTTGCCTCGACGCTAGAGCAAAGAAAATGAAAATAGTAAATATTTCATTCCTTTAAGTGTGACTAGCCTAAGAAAATAAATAACTATTATTTATTTTTAATCAAATATTTTCTTACTCAGAATGTAAAAATATCGTTAAACGATTGCTATAATAAATAAGTATTCTTATTCGTCTCGTATTTAAGTTAAATTACAATTTTATTCCAAGCACCTAAGTTAATAAGCCACATTGTATGCCAATCCCTCATAATATCGCATGACTGTGACAATACGTTAAACCAACACGCCCTGGAATTGCCGCTTAGTTTGTACTCCATTATGTAATTAGAGCCGCGCCTATACGAGATATGCGGAAATCTGGAAATTGGACATTTCATTGTGTAAATGTTTTTTTTTTCAGGTGAAGAAATTAAACGGTAGTTTTTTTTTTAAAAATACCTTTTTTACAGTAATGGTTTGGATATGGAGAGAATAAAACTAGTAGCATTTGCCTTTAAGTGCTATTAATGGGAAAATAGTGTCATAACACTCGGTTCCTAGGTTCCCTCTGCCAACTCTGCTACGCGCAGGATTTATCATGAAGCTAAAATAAAAAACGCTGTATCCTGCACACAGCAGAGTAGGCACAGGGAACCTAATGTTAAGTAGTAATAGTAAATCATATTTCATTTTATATGTAAAATAGATCATACTATGAAAGAATAAATTGTAGCAGGTTTCATATGTCTAAATGTATTTAATTTATTGTAATACATTCTTGAAATTCACCATATAGGCAGACAGAAAGCAAACAAGAGTCATTTCTACCTTTTTCTACACGACCTAAACATTGAATCTACATCTTATCTTAGTTAAAAAGATATCAATGATTATAACGTTCAAATAACAAGGAAATGATACGGCAACCATCATCTAATATCTTACCCCCCAATTTTTCCATCATTACCTTGAACACAATGAAATTTAGTACAAATTTACAAAGTTTTTACACTAAATCTCGCTTGGAGACATGCGAACGTGTAATTTGTGGAGAAGGCACCTACAGGCGGAACAATTTCCGATGTAAAATGAGCTTTTTTGAGGAAATTAAGGTTTTATCTCTGAATTTTTAAACGCACGTTTACCTTTCTCTTGTTGTTTTAATTTACGTTTGTATGTATAATACATATAGCTATATATTAGATAGCGTATGAAATAAAATTTTTCACGTATCATATATATAAGGGTCAAAAAGATTTTGTTATTACAGTCTTTATAGTCTGTCCTAGGGTAGATGTAGGTTAGATGTCCTTGACCTTTTTTATCTGTAATGTGACATGCTTTGCGTCTGACTTAGCAAATGGAATATTAATTAAATAATTAAATTAGATCGAGCGGCGCAACGAGACTGGTTGAGAGAACTTCATAGGATGTCTCTCGGGTAAATGATTATGCTCTTATTTTTCTTCCTTTAGTAGTTTTAGTAAATTTTCTAGTAGATGATATAAGTTGCAGCGTTCAGTTACGCTAGCCAGACGTGATAGAACGTTATTTGCAAACAATATAAAGTAGAACATGAAAAGTTAGTAAATATAAAAATATATTAATTGTGTGATTTTTAAAAGGTAATTTATAAAATAGGTCTCTACACATTTAAAATAAATATAAACATAAATTTGTATTTTATAAAATACTAAACAACATCAAAAAAATATGGTAGTACGGTACATAAAAAAACACATAAAACGTATCAAATATCAATATCAGTAACATTTCACAAATATTGTATTAAAGTTTTAACTTGAATGAAAAAACAATAGTTAAAACAAATACTGGAATGCATTGTTTTTTGTAAAACAACAAAATGTTTCTGTGTCAATGAACAATATTTATTTGATAGACAGACATCTGTGAAATATAAAAGCATAATATACTTTATAAAAATAATTTTATCAATATAGTAGAGTAGACAGAGAGAACATAGTGTTAAAACACTATTCCCCACTTTCCTCCCAATTTCCAAGACATTACGTATTGAAAGGCGGAAATCAACACCACGTTTTATCTTGTTACTAGAGCGAGGAAGTGGAAATAATTCATTCTCCCCAGTGGGAATCGAATACACAACCGTCGCGTTCACACTCAGATGTTGCGCTACTGAGCCATAGCGGCTTTAGTATGTATCTATATATATATATATAATGTACATATTACAATAAATCTAATCTAACTCACTGGAGATATCTGAAGAAACAGTAAAAGCACAAGCCACATTGAGTTTTAATTTACGATACAAATTCTCACGGGAAACTTATTTAATGATAATATAAGGAATATTTCCCAGCGTCTAAAAGATGTAAGTTTATCACATGCATAAAACTTTTATTTTATTTACGACTACACTACTTAGATTCACTCAGTGTATAATGTAACTCAAAAATGCACGCGGTGGTCGCGGATTCGATTTTCATTAAGAGAAATATACGTTTACAATGCGAAATTTAAATAAAAAATGCTATTTTACTTTTTAGACCTTGGATATATTTATTTATATATATTTCTACTGCATAACTAAACGCGAATGAGAGTTTTAATAAAGCTTCATAATGCTCTTTTTAAAATAATTATGTATAGAAGATAGAAAAACTTTTCACCTCAGAAATTTGTTTACAAGCATAACAACAAGCGAAGTGATCAGAAAACTTTCCTTCTTTTTATCAGTTATATATCGTTAGTTCTAAGACTTGATAGTTAACTACTAAACTTTCACAATTATACTTTTTAATTATCATCACGCGGCAAAGTTACTTAGTAAAAGCTATTTATTAGAGACAGCAAAAAGGAGCCTCTCCCTATAATTGATATGGTTAATTATTCTCTGACGTAACAAATAAGGGCAAATGATCATTAGTTTTGGATTGCAAATAAACACAATTCCTTAATAAGCCGATTACTATAGGATTTAACAAGAATAAGCTTAGAAAAGCTTCTTTTTGGTTATTAGATCGGTCGTATTTTTTTTTCTTAAATTAAAAGACGAAAATAGTAGATTCATATATGGTAAAAAAAATATATTATTATTTTCACCATATATTAACATGATCTTGCTTTGCTCTATGAGGAAAAATAAAAAAGAAGTACCTAAAGTATCAGGAAGTCTTTAAAATTGCTTAGGATATTTATTTCCCATAGCACACAGATAAGATTTTACGTTAAAAATAAAATATTAATACAATAGTATTTGCATCTTCTTTTCACTTTTCCATTTAAGGCACTAAATAAGTATATTTTGTATACACGCCGTCCGCCCATCTGCCTACAATTTCAATTTATTGGCAAAACAATTCACACTTTATGATTAATAAAGTTTTATGGGGAATTGAGGATTGAGGGTAACCCGGGATTAAATTTACATGGACCAAAGGGTTTATATGATATGCTATATTGACCAGAAAATACTTTTAATAATTTTCAAGATTGTTTGGTAATCTATGAAAATTTGGTTATTATATTGAAATTAAACAGCTAATATAATGACAAGTTAATACACGATACACACTCGATATCTTGCAAATTGAATGTACCGAGGAATGTATAGATTTTAATAACAAATAGTAGATTTTTTTGGGGGCAATCTAGGATGAGAATTATCCACAAATTATTTAATCTTAATTTACTGGGGATAAGAAAATAAGACTTTTATGTAACATAACATAATAAATAAAAGATTGGCATGGATGGTTTTCTACTTTCACGTAAAAATACTGAACAGATTTAGTTGAAAGAAAGACAGCTGCTTCATCAAAAGAATATAAGGCTACAATTTATTTTTAAAAAAATTGGCTATCATATAACAATAAGTTTGATCGGGCGAAGCCGCGTATAAACCTCTAGTCTATCTATATATATAAAATCGAAAGGTCACTCACTCATCACGAAGTCTCAGAAACTACAAGTGCTAGGAATCTCAAATTTTGCATAGGAGTTATTTATAGGACGTAGGTGCTCGCTAAGACGGGAATTTGCAATATTCGATTTCTAAGGGGTTGTTTTTGGGGTCGAAAGTTTGTATGAAACTTCGTTACTACAAATGCTAGAAGTCTCAAAATTTGCATAGACGTCACTACACGTAGTCATGGAGACAGAAATTAATAATAACAAAGTTCACGCGGGTGAAACCGCGAGCGGGCCGCTAGTATTGTATAAAATCGAAAGGTCACTCACGAAATCTCTGACATGTGCTAGGAATCTCAAATTTTGCATAGGAGTTATTTATAGGACGTAGGTGCTAGCTAAGACGGGAATTTGTAATATTCGACTTCTAAGGGGTTGTTTTTGGGGTTGAAAGTTTGTATGCGACTTCGTTACTGCAAATGCTAGGAGTCTCAAATTTTGCATGGACGTCACTTATAGGACGTAGGTACTTATGGAGACAGAAATTAATAATAATGTAGTTCACGCAGGCGAAGCCGCGGGCGGGCCGTTAGTACTATATATATTTAAGTAAAAATAAAATGTCCATCCAATATAACAAAGAAAATACGAACGTGCGTCCATCACACCCACTCCAAATAATGACGGCTTCAACATTACGAGTTTATGGCAGCATTAAAGAAGGCACATTGTGTGAAAAGTATAAGCCGTGAAGTTAGATTGTACTGTCGATTGCGTTGAATACCTTACTTTGTGGGAAATAAGTACACGACTATAGATCGTGTGATACTGAAGTAACTGAAAGTTGCAAGAGTTTTGTTGGAAATGGAAACGGGAAATTTATTGGTTTTTTTTCGACGGAACCTGGGCCTTTAATGAACTAAAGCGTTAAGACACTTTTGTCTCCCAGTTTCCGCCTAGTTCTCGGGGGATTTTACATTGTGGGTTGAGTGGCGAAGCTCAACGCCATCAAATCAACAACTCATCATCTACGTCTATTTTTATTAACGCCTAAATAAATATATTGTAATTGTCACATAAGCTTTATAAACAAACATCAATCGCGATAAATAATTTTGTTGTCCTCTCACACTCCATTGTTTCGAACCCTAGCCTCAAATGGTCGAAAAGAGCATTTATGTTCCATACAATTGCTCTTCTCGACCAGCACTTAATTTCAAGATGAAACGTCTTATAATTTTAAAGTAATGTTTATTGAATAACACTGTTTTAGCGCCTTTATGACATCGCAATGCCATGGCTATGGAATTTAAACGTATGACTTAGTGACTAGAGCATTTAGACAATTTTCAATAGTCGTAGGTTCGAGTCTGGCTGCGTTGCTTTCGTAACTATGGAATAACACTAAAAATGTTTAAAAAAAAATCATTGAGATAATATACATAGATCTGAAGATCTATCATCTCTTTATTTCTGAATCATCTCTTCAATCGTTCGCGGTAGTTTAATTTAATAATTATGGCAACTAACAGACAGTCAATTTCTAGGCTCCAGACTTTTAATACTAAAACGCAGTAGATCCGGTTAGTAGTTTCTTTAAAAAAAACACACAAATATTTAATATCTCATTTTAAAAAATATATTCATTTTCAATGATAAAATTTTATTTAACTTGTTATTTAAATTATATTTCATCATCGCAACCTGTCGTACAGTATTGTAATTATATAAAGTCATAATTATGTAAAGTAAAGGCGATTGGTAATTCAGGTCAAAGGTAATAAGTAGACAAAGGCACTTCGTTAACTTCGACAATGTTTGTTTGTAATAAACTGTATTAAATTATATTTGCTGCAATAAATAGGTTTGCCGTCCATTAATTGTTTTACAATAGTTGTCTATTATAATTTACAGTCTGTTTTATCGTTTAGACCAGTCGTGGTGCAGGGGTACAAGCGTGTGCTTATTATCGCGACAGATTGTGAGTTCGATTCCTACTCGAGGAAATTAAATATTAAATATTTTTATTTCTTCGCTCTGGTAACGAGGCCCAATGCTCCCTTTGCCTGTCTTGCTAAACGTCTCGCATTCACAGCATGAAACTGAAAAAAAAATTTATATAAGTATAAATATTTGAAAAACGTAAAACAAAGTACAGTAAGTGCAAAATAAAACATTTCAACGAGGTTAATGTATAATTCGAAAATTTTAATTAAATACAAATTATGTTTACAAAGGCAGAGTTAAAGTCAATTAAGAGAACAACACTTAAAATGACGAACTCTCTGAAGGTGGAACAAAGAAAATTTCCGAAAGAGTAAATGAACAGATGTTTCTGGAAGTTGTTTTTATGTATAAAAGTAAAAGGTTGAAAAACTTTGTTAAAAATTAAGAAATAAGATCAATTAAAAGTTGATGAATTTAAAAATTATTTTCATTTCCGAGCTCCGATAAGAAGACAATGCGCGGCTTTGGATTCCGGTTCTAAATACATAGGTAATATTTCGAAAACTCACGGTTTCGATCGCTTGGATATTTAATAGAATTATTCATTAAAAATAAATAAATTAAATTTTGTCGAAGAAAATATTTTATGCTGATATATTTTTTATTTATGTACCGATTGAAATAAAACAAAGACGCTTCACACTTCACGCTTAACACTAACCAGATCGAATAACCACTTAGATGTGAACCTTTTATTGAAAATAATTCACTTAAAAAACCCACAAATTTTATAGCATAAATTTTTCCTTTCCATTTTTATAAAAGAGAATATTATAAGCACAAAAATGGAAAAAATAAACCAATATCATTAAGGCTTATTTAAGATAATTCGCTAGAACCTACATAATAAATTACATAACTAGACGCGACATGAGAAATGAGTAATTGTTTCGCCCTTACTGTTGCAAAGTTCAGATTGTAATCCTGCTACGAAACTGTATAACTGCCAACTTCAGGATTAACAAGATAAAGTGCTTATAATCATAAAAGCTAGTAACATATATTTTTAGACAAATTTCTAAAATTTTATATATTTTCATTTCGTCACTCAACAAAATGTCTCGAATTTTGGTGAATGAATTTTATAGATTTAGATTAAAATCGCAATATTTAATTAATTGTATAAATAAGAATTGTCATTTTACAAGTTAGTACGGACTAATTAGCGTAATAATAACAAATTTTATTTTGTTGGGGTAGCTAATTCGGAAAGTGGAATCTCGAGTTCTCATAGCTTTGTACCAGGGTTGGTTATAATAGTTTTTGTTTCTGTTTTTGTTTCAATATTAAATTAATTATAAAGTTACGAATAGTTGGGAAATGAAATACAATACGATGTTTTTGGTAACCATTTTGTTTCTAGTTTCAAAGAGCCAATGCTGAAGAGTATTAAATAATCATATTTAGCAAAGTCTATGATTTTTTACGCTCACTTATCTTTATATTTATTATTTAATGTGCTAAGGTAAAAAATTACGTTTTTTAACACTTAGAAAGGAAAATAAACTGATAGCTATCACAGAAGAACACACAGGTAACCTACACTTTATTGATAATAACAATGATATAAATTTAATTTACAGTCAAAAATTCTAAGTCTTCAAATTTTCTCTCGCATAGCAGTAGAATTAAAACGAAGCCTACTGTATTTTTTGTATATAACTAACCACTACAGACGCATCATGTTTAACTTTTGGATCCTAGTGTTAAGGACACTTCATTCCCCACTTTCCGCTCAATTTTCGAGACATTGCAGGATCAACGGTGGTACTCAAAGCTACGCTTCTTCTACCTGTGCAAGAAAATGATAATATTCTGTTTTCACGATCCCCCTTTATGTATTTAACTTAAAGAATAACCAAGCAAAAACTAATATACACAGATGTTTCATCAAATTAAAAAGATATTGCGTCAGTCGCGAATCGCGATAGTGGAGTGATGCTTATTGAAATTCCCGTCCGCGTTGCACCGTAATGCATTTTTAATCGCTTTACCTGAGAACGAAGAAATATATTGAATTTATTGACAAATTTTACTTATTTTAATATACTTAGTCATTATTACTTATATAGACCATTATTACTATATTGTTACCTAAATATAAATAAAATAAATAAATGGTTTTACGTTGTATCCCGCACATAGGATGGTAGTCAGTGGGAGCTTACAGTTGAAACACTCCGTTCCCAAGTTTTCGCCTAATAAAATTAATTAAATAAATATATATTTTTTATTTTATTTTAGTTTCCACCTAAGTTTTGAAATATTACGTGCTGAATGGCGCAACTCAACGCCTTTGGGTTTCAGTTTGTAAGGTTTATAAAATACACTGACCTTCTAAATTTCAGTGGAATATAGTAATATTTTGTATAGTATATTATATATAGTATATTTTATAGTATATAGTATTATTTTTCACATCTAAGACTACTAAGCATTCAATATTAAGAAATACTTATTATGGCAACTATACTATAAGATGATCTTTAAAGCTTATCTAAAAGGTCTACGGCTACGAGATCCGTAGCGCTGTGGTAAGACAAGTTGTTACAATTACACGCTTGTGGATATCCGTAACTACTTCCTTTGAGGCTTTACGGACGAGATTGAGTGCAACATACCCTTATTAACACGTAGAAGGTTACCTAAACACTCATCTATTTTTACCTTCAGTGGTAGTGGTGTTACTTAACTCAATTAAGCATACTGATAGTGGCATAAGTTTTGATGTTCTAAATTGTTAATTCGATATTCGTATCTGTGTTATATAACTTTTTTAGTGTGAAGTTAAGGCTGTATTTCGCACAATATAAGGGAGGCAGAGGGAACCTGGGACCAAGGGTTTAGGCACTCCGTTGGTAATAAGATACTTTCTTCCTCGCTTTCCGCCGAATTCTGAAGACATCGCGTGAAAGATGAACTCAACATCGCGCATTGACTAGTTAATAGGGTGAAAATTAAGATATTACTATTATTATGTTGTATAATGAAATTATATATTCAACACATCGTCTGATGGTGGAATGAGTAATTTCAATTACCTTGATCTGGAAACAATACAACCCACGGCGTTGAGTTCCGCCACTCAAGATGCAATGACTTCAAAAATTAAAAGCCGAAATTCACTATTTCCCATAGTACAATTCGATGCCACAACCACTACACATACACTTGGATATGTGGAAAAAAATAGTGTTTTTTCATTATCTCATTTATTTCCACGTAAATCTAGCATTAACAATTACCGTTAATAACGAAGGAAACGCAATGAAGGTAATATGATTTTTATTAAATACGAGGAAAATATTGCGTGTACCGCGGTACAAAGCGGCACTTAATGAAATTCTACCGCAACTAGCAGCTGAAAGAACGTTATTCCTTTTTATGTCTAAACTTTATAAAACTGTATCTTTTAATATTTAAAATTCTTATCTTTATAAAAGATAGTATGTTCTATTGCTATTTTAGTGGATGCACAAAATTTTATTTTTCTTATATTTTTCTATTATAAATGTATATAAAATTACTATGTAATAATATAATATAAGTTTTATTCTATATGAAAACTGACACAGAAGACCAGATACAGAATAATACATATGTACTTTACTTCTGTGATCATAAAAAAATAGAATAAAAGCAAGCTCTGACGCTCTTTGCTCACGCGTAGCAGCGTAGGCAGATGGAACCTAGTGGAATGACGAAACTGAACGCCGTTCAATGTCTAACAGAGAGTTTACAGTCAGACACTACCCACGATAGCATATTTAATTAAAAACATCATCGATAACCCAGTAAGGCAGTATAAAATAAATAGTTTACAACTGTTTCTCCCCCCCCATAATGGCTCAAAGGATGCACGGCTTTTGCTCCGTTCGTGATATAATCGGGTTAATGCTATCATAAACCAAATTGACCACCAATAATTATATTATAACCCCTATATAAGCGTCCACTGCGAACTTTGTATGAATATTTAATATCATTTATCGGGATAGCGTTATAACAGTGTGCTTGTACTCGTATGGTCCATTAATATGGTGATAGAGAAGTTTTAAATAGATATGAAGAATTTAAATTATGTTTTTTATTAAAATTTGGTTGGTATTAGCTTTGTTATATATTGGGCTGAAAAAATATTTTTGTTGCTTTATTATTTATGTTTTATTTTCAATAAAGATTAATTTTTAAAAATAAAAAATAAATAAATCTGCTTCAGGTTGTATCTCGCAAACAGTTGGGTAGGTTAACGCCGCACTAATTATTATATTTTTTGTAAATAAGTCGGTAGAGGCCAGTCTTGGCACAGGGGCAAAAAGTGTGACTGTAAACGCATCAGGTTGTTGGTTCGATTCCTACTTAAGGTAATAAAATATTTACTATTCATTTCTTCGCTCTGGTGTCGAGGCACAAGCACAGCGTACAGTTCCGGCAATCAATACGCAATGCGTTCAGAATTCGACAGAAAATGGGGAACGGAGTGTCTTAACACTAGGGTCCCTCTGTCTACCCTGCCATAGCAGATTTTATTATTAAAAAGGATATTATTTGTGAGCAAAATCAAACAGAATACAAGAACAGCTTGCAGTCATATTCTTTACGACTACGACTAATGGAGTATACCTACAGGTAATTAATATCGTAGCCTCGTAGAGTATTTCCTGTTGCTCCCGTAGTTCTAGGATACGTCATACAGTATCGTATTGCAATTTCCTTTGAATATGATAATACAGTTAATTCATTATATAGATCATTTCAATGTATTGGAGTAACGTAATTAATTAAAACGTGCATCACTTAAAACTTATTTTTATATTTTAGTTTTTTGTTATTTCCTATTATATTATTTCTTCTATTATATATTATTTGAAGTCCTATGTTCTTTCTAATACTAAAGGATACGTGTACAATACGGTACGGTCTCTACATACCTCTTTCACCTCGTCATTGTCATCCACTTCTTCATACATGCCCTACATACATATAATAATTATATCTATACTAATATAATAAAGCGGAAGAGTTTGTTTGTTTGTTTGTTTGTTTGAACGCTAAGATCTCCGGATCTACTGTATGAAAGCTGCATTCTTCAGAAGTGCTATAGGCTATATAACATTACATTACACATATAAACTAATATATTTTAAAGTACTTTCTAATTTGACATGCAATTTATTCTGCCATGTCAATAACAACCGTCGCGTCGCTACGCAACCGTTACCGCGACATTTTGATATTCATCCTTATGAAAATAAATAATATAGTCACTTTTAGCATTTTATCTAGATTGACATTATAGTTTACTGTGTAACATTCTATTAAATAATTAAGGGAGATGTCACTGATTCGCAATGACCTAGCCTTCGGGCGGCATAGTATGAGTATGACCGACGCGAACGGGCAGATGACGTTGATGGTTTTATAAATTTTCATACATTTTCGAACTTTATTTGCTGTTTATAATTAATTTAAAATTACACTTTGGTTCTCTTCTTATTTTATTTGATATTGCTGGCTAAAAATATTTTTAGGTAGTTTTAAGGCACGGGTTCTAGGTACTTTTTCTAATATTAAGAATATCCTTTAGTTACTTTTACTTCATATGTTGGTTTTCAATTTCTCAGATAATTTTTCTAATAATATGTGTCTAATTATTATTCTTTTTGATTATTTAAGCTTATATTTTCTTACTAATTCTATTGAAAACTGAAAATATATTCAATAAATATTCTTATAGTTTAAGCAGGCGTAGCCGCGTCCGGGTCCACTAGTTTTTAATATAAAATTCTATATTATTAATTTCACAGTGTGCCAATAAGCTGTCAAGTGGCCATGAATGACGCTGCCACTCAACGAAGTTTTAATTTTGATATACGGCTCCATTTCGGATTCATCTCGTTAAAATTCATCTGTTATTATATTAAGTGATTGCATTCAATATTTACTTGATATAGCTATAATAAATTCAAATTCATTGGCCATTGTCTAGAATGTCATATAGAAATTACTTATTTTAGTTTAGTTCATGTTCGAGAATGTATTTAGCTTTTAAATATTTAACAGCAGACTTGACTTTAGAGAATCTATTGTCACTCTGTTCTCACTCTGCACTTGCTTTACACTCTTAGGATTTTTTTGAATAAAAATGGAATTCGTTGTCCTCTAGTCAGATAAAGCGCGATAAAGTTTCATTGCCTAATATTTTTAAACACTAAGACAGCTTCGTTCCTCTTTTTCCGCCAAATTCTCACGAGACATTACGTGTCGAATGAGAAATATATACTTACGTATATAACACGTGTTCCCTTAATACAGAATAGACAAAAGAGACATAGAGTCAAGACACTCATTTAAACACCGCGCTATGTGGCCGTTTTTGCAATAATCATTCCCCCAAATGGGAATGGAACCCACAACTATCAAGGTTATTGTTTGAATACTGTTCTACTGCGCCATGACGACTTTTAAAATTATACAACAAATAATAATAATTTATCTCAACTATTCAGAATTGTTTTAATCATACATTAGAAGTTTATATAAACTTTTCCGCTTTGAGGTTTCCCGTGAAATAAAACAAAACGTTTCAGTTCTAGATTTTGCGGTTTTTACAAGTTTTTAATTGCAAGTAACTTTGTGTTGTTCCATTTATTTTGCAAGAGGAATTAATCTTAGAATTTTGAAATACAAATTTAAAAAATAAATAAAAATTAGTTGTTTTTAACCCCCTACGAAAACAGAATTGTTATAAGTTCTAATCTTCTTTTTTATTAACGCATTATTATTTTTGTGCAAGGTGTTTTCTCGGTCACTCTCCATCTTCAGGTGGTCGATGGAACAGTGACCGGAGTGTGTTCAAGACGAATCAAACAAGTTCGAACATGTTTTGTCTATCTATTTTCCTTTGTTCAGAAGACCACCTTTCTTCCTGTCAGAACTTCTTTTGACCACCTTTCGGCTGCATCTTCAGTCTCTTAATGTTTTTATTATGGTTTATTGTATTTTAAAAATCGAGCCCTTTTAGTAATTTTTTTTATTTATTTATAGTGATTTTGCAAAAAATTGTAATCCATAATTTTTTTGATTCAAATATCATCACTGGGAAGTCAAATTGAGCTTACAAGATTTACATCAGATCTAACATGGCAAATAAAATAAAAGCTCCTAATAACTAGTTTTTAAACAGATAGGCCTAGACGTACATAGTAAAGCGACGATATGAAATTTTCAAAGTAATTAAATTTCAACATCACACATCTCGTTAACAGGCAGTTAACCGGATATTACAGGAACCAATTAAGCCCTCTGGGCCGGCTGGTACTTGTCTTAATAAAGCTTATATAGAGAGTTCTAATGGGTTGTATTTAGATTTAAGAATATATGTTATTAATATTTATAGTACACGTATCTGTTATTGAATAATTCAAATATATATGTAGTTTTAATTAAATGTTAATTCTGGTTTTAGTTTTGTTATAAAATAATCGATTTATTGTAAATTTGTTAATGAGGTATTTGATAATTTCCCAAATGATTATGTTAAAGTTAAATATATTAAAAGCGTAAGGTTTCTTAACTAAATATATAAAAGTGGTTTTTATAATGCCTTACAGCACTAGTATGCTATAGTCGAACTAGTATGCAGCAGTAGGTACAGTGTGCTCCAGTACAAACGTACTTGCAGCACACTTGGACGCATTAGTTAAGTGCGTTGTGTGTCGATTGGCAGAACTCAACACCGCGGTTTGCCTCATTACCTGAACTAGAAAATTAAATATATGAAACATTTCATTCTCCCAAGTGGGAATCTAACCCACAATGATCGCGTTTATATTCTCACGTTTCTTCGCCTGTTTATTTTTAATTTAACTTCAAGATTTGGACCGTTTATTTTGAGAGTGGTGTAAGTCCATTTTCTTTTGTTTCGAGAAAATTACAGATTAGTATGTCGATGATTATGCAATTTCATTTACCGTCCGATTTTAAGTTGTTCAAAACATGGGGTTTTTTTGAGAAATTAGACACGGGCTAGTTATATATAAAAAAATTACATTAAATTAAGCATGAATTACGTGATAGCTCATTTTTCTCAAAAATGGACTTACACCACTTTAAAAATAAACGGTCCATTTAAAAAAAAATGTTCACCTACTTTATTATCATCTGTACTTGTTTCAATTAAAAACAGATGTAACCTAGTAGTATAGAACACTGCAGTGGTTTGAAAAGCAGCTTAGAATAAAGTCACAGTAATTAAGGCTCTTACTTTGTGCAGAATGCATCTAGTACAATCATTTTTGCCTTTTATTTTTATTCAGGCTAAGAATGCATATTAGAATTTAAAAGTTTCATTTTACTGAGCAAGGCTAAGACAAAGTAAAACACTTTACTCTCCACTCTTTAATTAATCTATCTTCTGGCAGAACATAAAAAATTATCTATAAATACTTACAGGGAGATTGGCTTTTTAAATCATACTGGACTGGTGATATTTGAATGTATATTTATTTATAAACATGTAACAACTCTATATCGCAGGGTAGGCAGAGGGAACCTAACGTTAGGAGGTTTCGTTCTCTATCTTTCCGCTTTATTTTGTTACCAGAGCGTGGAAATAAAAATAATGTACGCACTCGAGTGGGTAGCCCCAAATGTCGTGTTTACACTGGGATTTAGAATATGTCAGGTTTTACTGCAATACTTATATGTATACTTATGCTCGTAATACAGGGTGAGTCATATTGAACTTTCCGATTTCAATAAGGTGTGTATTAAAAACAAAGCGACATGCAGTAAAAATTATTTTATTGTTTGAAAGCACATAACATGCAGTTTTAATTTAGTTGGTTTTAAAAATGATATCCTGTAAATGTCTACCTCCATTGACCACACACTGCTGAAGCCTTTCCCGGAAGTTGTCCATTACTCGTCGAGTCATATTCAGCGGAATAGCATTGATTTCTTCCGTGATTGCAGCCTTCAGTTCATCG
Source organism: Heliconius melpomene rosina (assembly GCF_056956725.1). Classification (NCBI taxonomy): domain Eukaryota; kingdom Metazoa; phylum Arthropoda; class Insecta; order Lepidoptera; family Nymphalidae; genus Heliconius; species Heliconius melpomene. Next base: position 13,714,436 of record NC_140401.1, read on the forward strand.
ATGGTTCGGGGACGATGCGTGTACACCTTTTCCTTCAGGTAACCCCAGAGAAAGAAATCGCAGGGGGTTAAATCAGGTGATCTCGGCGGCCACCCAACGTCACCTCGCAAAGAAATGAGATGACCGGGAAACATTTGTCGCAGGATTTCCATTGGACGCCTGGATGTATGGGCTGTAGCACCATCTTGTTGGAACCAGATGTTATCGTTGTCATGATTCTGCGTTAATTCCTCCAATTTCGGTTTCAGAAAAGTTTCAAGCATGTCGCAATACCGAGCAGAGGTAACTGTGACGACTTGACCATCTTCTTCAAAAAAATAGGGACCCCACACACCAAACTCTGCAATAGCGCACCACACTGTCACTCGAGGGCTGTGAAGTGGTCGTTCGTGTAGGTTTCGTGGGTTATTCTCAGCCCAGTATCGAAAAATCTGTTTGTTGACAGTTCCGGCGAGGTGAAAATGTGCCTCATTGTGGAGCCGCCATTTTTAATAAACTCTTCAACTACGAACGCACGATGTTGTCCCGACCAAGCCAATGCTCACACTAAAACTGCATGTCATGGCGCGTCTAATGACACCATCCCCACCCTTCTACTCCTTCCCTTCTTCGTGCAACGTCCTTCCAAAACCGGAAAGTTCAATATGACTCACCCTGTATAAAACAAATCATTGTAAGTACTCGTGACGCAACAATGGCATATTTAAGATTTTTAAAACTTTGCCCCATGATTATGAGTTCAAATCCTTCTCAGGGGTATATTTAGATGACGTCCGTAGGTATCTTAATAAAAAAAAACAAAAGACTGAGTAAAAGAGTAAAATCGAATAGTAGCTAGCAAGACAAAGATTTTTGCCCTAGAGTGCGATATAACAAAATGGTATCAATAACACTAAGATAACGATAACGGTAGCAGGTTCAAATCTAAATAGCACCCGGATGAATGCTCGTATCGGTTATGTAAATGTGTATGTCATTTTGTATTATAACGTGCATTTGGTGTCCTCTGTTCAACTGTAAGTATAAAAGATATTATTAGCAATATTATTTGAAAATAAATATCTTAATACGTCTAATGATGTCTATACTGAGCATTATGAAAGAGAGAATCTGGTGTAAAGATTCTCCATTCTCTGCCCAAATTTGAGAAATGTCTCGGCCAATCAGATGGCAAAACACAACGAGACATGGAAATTTAAATAATTATTTCCCCTCAGTGCGAATATTAAATAATATATTTTATAAACTCGTTATTTATAAAGAAACTTCATTATTAGAAAATTATTTCATTATAATTTTACCTTTCAAACTAAATACTAGCAATTAAGTCACTATATAACGTGTATACACGATAGCTTACGTTTTTACAAACAAATGTATACACGGCCTAGTGCATTAAGTGTTCATTAGATTGCTCAGAACGGGACCACCACTCAAAAATATACCTTTTACCCCGATAAATAAGTATCATATTACCATATCTACCAAGAATCGCAATACACTGATCTAACCAGTGTGATAGACACTTAAATAAGTTATAGCAATACATAGACAGAGGCCACGTTATAATAGTTACCCTTGTGTACAGCCCCAGGCGATATTGGAACGAGTAAATATAATTATAGAACAGATGCCGGGTATTATCGATGTATAGGAACAAAGGCAGGAATTTGCTTAGACAAGTTGATTAAATCACCTCACTTGAACTGACGTGAGAATCGGTATGGGTGACCCCTATACATGTTTTGATAAGGATCCTAGTAGTTAATTAATGTGTGTTCTTATAATATGCATTAGAGCGTCGATTATCCGGATTCATTCAAGTAATTGGAATACGCAATACCTTTATTACGTAAATAAGATGATTGATGAAATAATATTTTTTTGAATGAAATATAATATTTTTTTCTCAGTTTAACCCGGGAACCTAGTGTTAAGCAATTACTTACTTACTTCGCATACATTAAGATACCTTCATTTCCCACTTACCGCCGAATTCTGGAGGCACTGTGTGTTGAAACTCAACGCCGTGCTTTGTCTCGTTACCAGGGTGAGGAAATGAAAATATTAAAGATTCTGTCATGAAAACTCCATCATCATTTATGTCTGTAAGTACTTATCTTGTTTAATTTTGTGATTTTGACTTAGCAAAGTCTACTTAACTATCCAAGGCGCAATGTGTTACAAATTTAAAAATAATATTTATAAAATTTATATTTTGTATATCAGCAATATTTTTCTATGTAAAATATAATAAAAAGTAACAAAGTCAACAAAGGCCTAACGGAGCAGAAGCGAATACAATGGAATACTATTTAGACCTAATGGCACACGCGCCGTTATTTTTAGATTTCAACTAAAATTGATATTTTGTGTAAAGTTGGGCCACCTATGTAGATTCAAACGAGATCGTATCGTAAATCTTAAGGACACAAACATAATTTTTCAAAGCGAACCGGCAGTTCCTAAGATAAGCGTGTTCAACTTAACAAAATCTTCAGCTTTATAATATTAGCATTGATTTTTTTCTACCTTATTACATTCTATTTATACTTCCGAGCCGTATAAAACTTTAAGACTTTTACATAATAATTAATCATTTCACGCATAAAATGTAAATCTTCTTTATAAATATTTTTTAACGTAAAAAATAATATTCAAATTAGAACAAACTCTGTGTGAAGACTTTATTTAAGGAGATTGTTCCTTTCTACGGAATGTTCTCATAATTGCCAAGATATTAAAATATATAAGAAAATAAAAGTTATGTCTGAGAGTCCGCTAAGTACCTACAAATAATATAACGTTACTTCATAATTTAAGAATTAAGAAATCAAATTACATTCACGCTGGGAAAGGACGTTCACGTTAGAACAATTCTTTCTCCACTTTCCGTCTTGATGAATAATTAGAAATTAAAAACATAATCAATATCACAATTATTACACTAAATAATGTAGCAACTAACGTGTCAAGTGTCAAGGCACAGGTTCGAGTCTCGCAAAAAAAAATGTTCTTACTATGGAATAACATTTTAACTATTGTTAATTAGTTAGTTTAATATTCCGTCAAAATTTTACAGCATTATCATTCTTGTGTCACCACAGGCGTTGGTAAAAGTTTACACTCAACAAAGTGGAGGGGGGTTTCTCAAATGATGACAGCCTCCTTTGTGCAGGATGCAATTTTAAAATGCAATGTTATGCATTTTTCCAGTCTCACGCGTTGAGATGAGATTTTTATATCCTTGAATTTAATAGTATTATTAAAATGAAAATATAGTGTTTATAATAGGAAAAGTAATATATATGGATTTTTTAATTATGATGAATACTATTAACTTTTTTTATAAGGAGAGGTATACGAGCCATATAAGGTTCCTGTCTTGCAGGGGATGCCTTTGCCGCCTCCGACATCCTTTTGAAACAGCCATGTAGTGCATGTGCATGCTTAATTTCTCGGGGCCAGACTCTCTTCCCTATCCAGAGTTGCTGTAAAATCCAATATGGCTTTCAGCATTAACTAGCTAGCTCGAAAAAAGACCTGGAATATTGTCCGAGCCGCGTTGAACTCGGCTACTCCATATGCAGTGCCTCAAATTCATTTATAAAATGGAGAAGGGAGTTTAAAAAAATATTTTTATTATTCTCATCGTATTGATTTATGTTTGTAATTAACATATTAAACTTTTAGTAAGATTTTATATACTAACTTCTTCTTCTTCCTGGCATTAATCCCGGCTATTACCAGGGTCTGCCTTCCTACTTAACCTACTCCACTTTGCACGATCTATATACTAACTATTGACTAAAATTAAAAGAAATAATTCGATGTAGGTACATATAATACTTTTATGTTGCTGAGAAGTCACTTAGCTAATACTTTAATCTATGTACAACTAAAACATAGTCAGTAGATAGACAACAGATAAAATTACAAGACCTGGAAAGATGAAATCTCATATGAAGATAGAAAAGAGAATAGAAGGGAGTGTAGGACAGGTTCAGTTACTTCTTGAAATGCCTACGAGAACGAGATAAAACGGGATTTTCCGTTTTACGTCTTAAAATCTACTCCAAAAAAAATTGCAGGCAACGACTAATGTATTATAAGAAACGGTATTATATATTTTAGCTGTAAAAAATGGGTACATTAGTTTCATATATCACCAAATCACTCTCCCATATCACGGACACGCCGAAAGTTTTTCATGCGTGATGTAGCATTAAACTTTACGAGAGGATATTTTTTACTTTAACACAGATTGAGGTTGTGGAAAACTTTTTAATATCTTCATTTTAATATCCATATATCTTTTTACTATTTTAATTCAATTTTTAGAACTAAAATAAGTACCCTTTTTATGTTATAATAGAGTAGAACTCGTATGTTACTAAATTATATTTTTATTCATAATCATTAAAAACAGGAACTAAAGTGATCTAAAACTTAAATAAAAAATAAATGAAACTTGCTAAAGCATTGAGCTGCCAGCATTGATTATATATTTAGATATTTCAGATATCTAGAATCTTGAGGAGCCTAAGATATAAAAACACTAGATGTGTTTTTGCAAAAATTTTATAAAATTTCCGTTATTATTCAAATTATGTGACGACAAAAATTACAATATATTTTTCTTCTTTCTTTCTCATTTATGATGCGTAAGATATTTGGAAATCGAAAGCGTGATACAACGTGTAGCTTAATAATGTATTTTTAAGTTTTATTAAAAATGTAATTTAGAATAACTTAAATATATATTTTTAGTCAAGAGAATTTTCGTCATTCATCCAAAATTTATTTTCAGAAATATATAAACATAGCTCTTTAAATTATAATGAAGTAATATGTTAATATTTTTTTGGCCTATAACCTTCGGTTCATAATGTGGCATGCAGCCAACCTATCAGTCTCATAGCAATATCAAATTATGTACTATAATATTGGTAGGTAGCTCCATGAGAACATAGTCCTGCTGGTAAAAGCTTATATGCACAATCTTGAAAACTACATATGTCTAAAAAAATAAAAGTTAGACGTTTTTTGGCTTCACCTTTATCCCACACATAACAGAGTAGGCAAAGTGGACCTAGTGTTAAAGCACTCCGTTCCCATCAATACTCTTCCGCTCTTACTTGGATATTATTTTAAATATTTAATTGTAATTAAATTAATTCAAAAATTGAAAATGACTTTGTATATACATATGTATATACGAGTAAGTACATAAACGAATACTTATTTGCATTAATTTTGAATATGTAAAGTAATTTTTTTTTGCACCTAGAATTTATAACTTTTAATTTTAGTTCAGTACTTAACATTTTAAATATTTAAGTATGCAAGAAACGTTCTAGAAAGCAATTTACTCTTTGTTCAAAAGGAATGAAAAAAAATTCTAAGAACTTATAACGGAATAGTGCGGCATATAATTATTATGAAATTTTTAATGTTTATGTCCCTGTTAGTGTGAGTCCTTGAAATACATAATTGTACGCAACGCGTGAGGCTTGAGGTCATCATGGCGCAATGATACAGCATCTAACTGTAAACGGAACAGTATGGGTTTGATTTCCACTTGGGGAATGAATATCTTGGTATATATGATTCCTTCAAATGTATAGATATCCATATCTCAAAAATGAATGAACCGATTTTGATGAAATATAGGCTATTCTCTAAGGTCATATAGATATGCCCTTTTCGACACGCTTTTATTAACGCCCAATGTTAATAACCAATCCTAATCCAAAAATTGCTACCATAGATTGAAATAGACAGAGATGGAGGTAGGCATGCAGGTTAGTGATTGGATAGATATGTCGGCCAGTACGAGATAGACGTTAACTGGAGATAGGAGATACATTATTAATATTGGGCGTAAATCGACTTAACTATATCTTTTATCTTTATCTTTAGATAGCATTGTAATAAAATCTAAGACACTGAATTTGATCCACTTGAAGTAATTGTATTACCATGAAACTAGGCAGTTATACGAGCTCAGGTGATAATATAAAAATATGGTATCACCGAGCTGGTCCAATAATGGACATGAGAGATTCTTTAGCATTCAGACATTCTTCAGCATTTGTAGCACTTGGTAGAGAAATGCGTGTGTTCTAGTTTTTTTTTTCAATTATAACATACTAGCGGACGCGCGCAGCTTCGCTTGCGTGTTTAAGGGTGAATTCTAATAACCCATGAAACGTGTGTTCAATGAAATATTTTTAAGAGTCTATATCTATATATATAAAAGGACTTGTCCTCACTGACTGAGGTAAGACGCACGCACAGCCGTAACCGCTGTGCGTAGAAACGTGGAATTTGGACAGATGTTTACTTTTGTAATCTGGACATCCACTAAGAAGGATAAAGGGGTGAGATAGGGGTTGAAAGTTTGTATGGAAAAAAATTTAAATCGACACCGATTTTTATAAAATTTGAAATTTAGATTTTTAAAAGTATTTAATTGAACACGTGTTTCATCGTTTTCTAGAATTAACCCTAATCCACCCTAAAGGTGTAAATAAGGGGTTAAAAGTTTGTATGGAAAAATCTTTAAAACGCCACAGATTTTTATAAAATTTGAAATTTACGCTCTTAAAAATATTTCATTGAACACATGTTTTGTGGTTTTTTAGAATTCACCCCTAAATACGCAAGCGAAGCTGCGCGCGTCCGCTAGTATATGTATATAGATTGTACTATAACTTCTACATCACTTCTAGTCTACTATACATTCCTACTGAAATATTCAACTAAATGTTTTGACGTTATCGAAATGCAACGAGACACGTTTCATTGGCGTTTAGCTTCTAATTAGTACGACAGATTAAAATTACCTGATGCCGAAATATTTATTAATAGCTGCTATCTCATTTCACTTGGAGCTGTACTATTAATGTTGTATCTGATTAAATATGATATTGTTTCAATTTGCGTATACATTAAACATTTTTAATTAATTTTCTCCACTAATTTATAGTTCGAGGCCGTAGTGGCCTGGTGGCACAAGGAAAACTCGGTTCCACTAAAGAAAATTAAATATTTAATATTTTTATTACATCTAGCAACGTGGTGACCACTCAACACGCAATGCTCAGAACTCGATTGGAAGTGGGGAACAGAAATGTCTTAATGGGAACAGAGTGTCTTAACACTAAATTCCCTGGTTCTTTCTGCTTACCTTGTTATATGTGGAATATAGTTTGAAGCTAGTTAAAAAAATATGGTAAAGGTTTAAATTTTCCCTTAATATTTCTTTTTACTTCTACTTCTACTTCTTTTAGAAGTATTATTAAAACCATCCTGGTGCAGTAGGATAGTGTCCGACTAACGACCGTTAATGCGATGGTTGTGAGTTCGATCCCCGCTCCAGGAAAAACTGGTTGCGGTAATTTATGTTCTACTATTTTACATTAAATATCTTTAATATTCTCAGATCTATATAAAATAATTCCTCTTGAATTAAAATAGATTGCGTATTTGTAACAATTAAACGTACATTTGTTGGAAACGACTTCATACTAATTACCTAAGTTTTATCTAAATAGTTCTCCAGAATCGGAACTTCTAACAATAAAATCTTTTGCTAATGGCAACGTAATCATTAGTTCCTAATATAATTTACAAAGAATGTATATAAATAAAGTTGGAAGGAAATCTCTTTTATTTCTAGCTTTACTTATTAGATCTTACTTCTCTTATTATTTATCTACTTAAAACAGTTAGTACTACACAACCCCGTATAACACCAGAGGTGCTACAGGTGCGTTGCCTTGCAGAACTTTAAGGTAGAGATGACCGCGGTTTTTGAAGGTACTCTAGTTGTATCGACCTGGAAACACTGCTGCCGTAGGCCTTTCCATAGTTCTACTTCTTTTTACGAGAACCTCGTATAAATATTGTTTTTTTAGCTTCTCACTGTATCTCACAAATAGCAGACCAGGAGCCTAGTGCTAAGACAATTCGTACCCCACGCTATGCCCAATTTACATGACATTACGTGTTGAGTGACGAAACTTAATGACGCGATTTGTCTTGTTAGGAAAATAAAAATAAATTATTCTCTTGAGAACGGATCGAAGCCACAAGAGTAGTTGTTGCAGGTACATAAAACGCTAATAAAAGAAATATACAGTAATATCATTAAAATGAATAGATTTACACAATAATAATTAATTTACTAAACGAATAAACAAAAAACATAAAAAAGATAAGCTATATTAGCTGTAAAGTTTCTCCTAACTCAAATAGGGTTCTGAGCTCTGAACATTCCCAGGATTCTCGGTTCCACGTAAAGTGTCACACAAAGCAATTGCCACCTCAACCTCAAACCGGCAGACATTGGCCGCATCTAGTTGAGATTAATCTACACTGACTACGTAGCATCGCTGCGGTGAAGCAACGCCTGGCAATATTGATTGTATACAAAGTGTAATATGTGTTTGAGAATGTTTTTGAATTGGACTGGGTTGGGTAATTTAAATATAAAAGACAATTCACCCTTTTTCTGCACAGCAGGATTAGAAAGAGGCAAACTGATGTTAAAAACTCTATTCTTCTCTATTTTTTTTTCTTTCACACTGTGTCCCGTACATAGCAGGGCAGGGTAACATAGGAACTTAATGTTAAAACACACCGTTCCTATTAAGATACTTCAGTTCTCCACTTTCCGCCAAATTCTCGAGGCATGTTGAGTGGCGGAACTCAACGCTGCGAATTGTTACCAGAGCGAGAAAATGAAAATATTAAATATATCATTCCTACGAGTGGGAATCGAACCCACAATAGCTTTTTTCAGCCTCACGATTTATGTAGGCAGAGGGAATCTAATGTTAACACAATATTCTCCGCTTTTTTTCCGAATTCGAGAGATTACTTATTGGCCAATGGAACTCAACGCCGCACAATGGTATTTTGTATAATAATAAATATATAAATTTTTTTGCAGGTTTACAAGATATTCGTATAAAACAAAATTTACGATCTTAATTTATTAAGCACAAGGTGTTTTCTTTCTTTGTCACGAGTCTCTCGCATATTACACAGTAGTCAGATAGGCTAGTAACAAATTATAGAAACGTGCAGGAACTTAATGCTGTGTTTTTACCAAACAAATCTGAGAAGCATTTATAGAAACACTTCGGCGGAAGTATATAAATTTAATTGTAAGCTATCGTATTTTAAATTAAAATACAATCAGTTTCATACTGATTCTTTATTCCCACACTCAGCACGGTAGGCAGAGGGAACCTAGTGTTAAGATATTCTGTTTCCCACTTTCCTCAGAATTTTTCGACGGACTTTTATCTTGGTGTCAGAACAAAGAGATGAAAATATTAATAACTAATAATTCCTTCCCTCGAGTGGTGATCGAACCCACAACCGTCGCGTTACAGTCAGACCCCGTGCCACTAAAGCCTCACTATTAAATTATAGTTTTAAATTGCTTATACTTTATTTTGATCATAATGAATATTTTTTTAAATGCAATTAAATATAAATAACACGTCTTTTAATTGTCCACTTATTGTAAATTGAATGCACATTTCTTTTATGCCGCTTATGGTAGTCTCATTCCGCCCAAATTCCAGACACTGTGTTGAGTGGCGGAACTCTAAAAGCTATATTTAGAATAATATATTTTAAATAGACATGACCCTTTCACCAACTTTTACTTCTAAAGATTAAGATTTCACTTTAATCTCGCGAACGTCTGAATATCTCGACAGATCTTTTGTTCTAAAATAACTAAAAGAAAGTCCTATTTCGCTGGTTGCACTTTAAATAATATATATTTTTTTTACAATTTCAATTTTAAATTCAATTATAGACGTTAGTATTGTAAATAAAACTTGTAGGTACTTCTATTCCTAATAAGTTGAAAAGCCGGTCAAGTGAGAGTCGGGCTAGCACCTGTACCAATTGTATAATTGTAGGGCAATGGTAACGTAACATAAAGTTGACAATCTTAAGTTTGTCCATATGCAATTATTTTATGAAATATAAGTTTGTAATGGATTGGAATTTAATTGGAATTTAATAACAAGCTACTAATATAAGTTTGTAATGGATTGGAATTTAATATAAAAAGTGATTCCATACCCTTATGGAGTTTTTTTTCTTTTGAGGTACGGAACGCTAAAAATGGTCTATAGAATTATTGCAAAGTGTTATCCGCGAGGTCAGGTCCCAGGCTACATTATTCGGTCAAAAATTCCGCTGCATCAGTTTTTATGCTTTTTATTTTCATTGTAATTTTGTTAGAGCGATATCGGCACTCCAATATATTAAAAAAAGTAATATGATAATATTTCGTTAACCTAAAAGCTCATGATGTATCAATATCCATTAATACGTATTTTTATAACTAAAATCGATATTATTTTCTTTTAGTTCAGATTTTTATAGTGATTTACTTGATTTTGATATGGCTGTCCTAGATTATTATTAAATACATTTTAATTCAATTAGTAATTTATTTATTTAAATTTATATTTCCATCTCTTGAGCAAAGCGCGGCGTTGAGTACCGCCACTCAACGCAATTCCTCTACAATTCGGCGGCAAGTGGAGAACGGAGTTTCTTAACACTAGGTTCCCTTTGCCTACGTTGTATGGTGTGTACGGGATAAATCGTGAAGTTGATTTAAATAAATTTATTCTGTTTTAATCGCAATTAACTGTAATATCATTTGATTTTAATTATTGTATTTTTATTTTATTTAGTTTAATTTAGGTTTTTCAGGTCGTAAATGAACCTCTTTTCATGTACTGATAGTTGACTCAAGAAATAAAATGGTTATTATACATGAAAGTTGAAAAACTACTAAATATAAAAAAAAACTCTTTTCATATATTAATAGCAATTAATACCTTTGTCGTGTTTCGATGAAAACGTTACTAAGTTATATTTTATTCATTTGCACTTCCAATTTTAATATTTTCATAATATGATTGTTTCTCGTTTATTTATTCATTATTTGGTTAAATTTGTGTTTGGTAAAACATAATAAAATAGGCTTTAGGTTTTAAATATTTATAAGTAGAGGTACACTGTCAAAGCCAACGTGGCAAAGTTGATAAATATCTGACTACATGTTAAAGGTTCGATATACGCTCTAGGAAACTTTTCGTATAGGTTCCCAAGTCACCTCTACCTGGCCTTTTATATGCGGGATTCAGCGTGAAACTATAAAAAGTAAATTAAATATGTACTTCACGCAATTTTTTTTGAGGCATTACGTGTTGAGTGGCGGTACTCAACGCCGGGCTTTGCCTCGAAATATGAATTTTAACCTCATATTAATTTTCTTATCAATTACAACAGTTTATAGTGTCATGACGGCAACTATTAAAAAGTAAGTAGTTTTTTATTACTCAGATCGTAGTCCTAATAGCTTATTGTTCTATTGTTTAAGAAATAAATAGACCACACGTATACTTTATTCATATTGTTTTTATTTTTGCATTCATTAGGTATATTTTGAGAAATGATCGAAGAGGAAATAGTGACGTCATTAAGGTGTAGTAGGGAGGCATTATCTGGTTTGAATCCCATTCGAGGGGATAATCATTCCCTCGAATGTTTAGCTTTATGTATATTGTATTTCATATGGTAGACATAATTAACTTCCGACGGAATTCCTATGGCCAAAGCCGCGCTCTATTTTTTTACCTGAGCGAGGAAATGCAAAAGTACTCAATTCCTCCAAGTGTGATTGGACCATAGAACAGTCAGATGCTGTATATCAATTTTAATTATTTTAATTTTCTGATTCTAAAGGACAAATGGTGGTGCAGTTTTCTTACGTAAGCATCGAATTGACTGCTTCCTACTATACACTAGTTAAAAATAATTAATTAACAAAAAATTAAAATAATTTTAAACAAAATTTTAACAAAAATAATTTTAAACAAGATTTGAATACGTAACCCTGGATATGAATTTTCGATGAATGCACCATTCGAGACTAAATCAAAGTTTATTCAGATTAAAAAATTTTACTGAAAGTCTATTTGATTGTTCCTACTCCACTTATTATCACTTTAGAAATTAATTGACAAAACTATATCCATCTCACTCTTATATAGTATAAAATAAACGGATTGAGCTATTTTTCATCTCGTTCCCACTTATTCGCGGTGACTATCAAAGGCTCCGCAAAGTAATCCTTTCAATTACCGACAGATCGTTAGCTCGTGCGACCTTATTACTAAGTTTTAAAGACATTCGAGTTTTGAATACGAAATGTTTGTTTGTGAATAAATTATATGTAAATACAAGCTATATGTAGAAAATAAAACGTTAAATTTCTCTCTTATTCTCATTTCTCCTGTATAGTGCTCCACTATACTCTCCGAGGATCCTAAATACTAAAATTCAGGCTTCAATGCTACGTGTTCCAAAAATATCAGAAAAAAATGAAAAGGATTTTAATTATTATTTACCACCTGTACTATTGAAATGAGAAAATATTTTCAAGAGTTCAATTTTCAAGTTTTTCTTCTTATTATTTTAATCATCTTTAAGTAGGATAAGCTTTATGAAAAATTCTTCAACAGATAATAACTAAGAGCAGCCTAGCCCGTCGTAGTGCTTTTTAAACCCACTACGAGTAAAATACGATGGCTTACTTAGTGTTAAATATGTTTTGACTGAAGATTTCGTAATATTTGTTGGTTTAAATTTAAATTCGCAACCATGATTAAATTTAATTTATTTTCATTTCTTTCCAAAAAGAGCGGAGTGTTAAGTCATAATATCCCAAACTCGAGCGGAAAGCTAGGTTTTAAAGTAGGTTCCGTTGAGTGGGTTGAGTTCCGCCACTTAACTCAACGCAATGCCTTAGAAATTTGGCGGAAAGTGGGGGCCAAAAAGTTTGGGGGGTGTTTTTCTATCCCGCTACATGCGGGATTCAGCGTGAAACTGAAAATAAAAATCTCTATTTTTTCTGATATTTATGAAATTAGTCTTCATAACTAAGCTTGTTAGGCGCTATAGATATAGCCTGTTACAAATTCCAACCATATTATTTTTGTGTAAATATAAAATTTAATTTTAATATTATTTTATTTTAATTAGCGATTGGTATATTGACATATAAAAATAAAAATATTTGAATGTGAAATAGAAAATTGGCCCAATTTTCCTATTACAATGGAGAGTAATTGAAATATAGAGTGGCAATCATAATTAAGTACAAGCGTACAAAGACGCGGGCATATGGTAGTGAAGATTTCTCTTCTTATCATAATAAAAATCAACAACATTATTCAAGGATGACTTTAGTAGCTTTGATTTTGTTATTGTATATAAGAAAATAATATATTGGATCCTCCTAGTAAACAAACATACGTGTAAATCAAAATGTTTTGACGTTTCGAAGATAAATTAGCAAAATACATTCCACTTACGTACTGAAAATAAAATAAGATTTTTGTACGAAATAAGCTTTTTCTACCGTCATTTATTTAATCGATTTTCACAATTACTTTGTTTATATATTATATTATCTAAAGAATAAATTTTTGATATTTATAAATTGATAAATTAATATATAAAAAAAAAAACAAAAATAATATCTCTGATGATTGAATACAATGATTTGTTACTGTGTTTTCATATGTATGTAAATAAAATCAACTGCCATAAGAGCGTTATTGTGTTATCTCTATTTTTCAGCTGATAATAAAAATAATTTAGTGTCAAGACACTCCATTCTCCGTATTGCGCTCGAATTCAAAACATTGCGTTTTGGGTGAAATTCAATTTTGTACTTTAATTCTAGGTAGAACCAAAATCAGATAAGTCAGTCAGTACGCTGATCCACTGCGCTACAACGGCCTTATTTATGTATGTGCATATTAGATAATAATAACAATGTTAAGACGTGTATACGATAGTATCAACACTCCAGCAGTAACGTAGTATCCTTGTTTGTTCAGAACCTTAATAATATTAATTAATCTTGTGATAGAATAACAGAGAATATATCTTATACTTTGTATTTGCATTTTATATATGCACATTCAAATGTTAATTAATAACTATAATATTCAAGGCGGTTGTGGTGGAAGTGCATAAAGCGTGAGGCTATAAGACAGGGTGTGAGTTCGATTTTTTTTTCTGTGCTCAAAGAGGGTGTAGACGTTCATATAAGTTCCAGCTTCCAGCTTCACATTGCAAGGTAGGCAAAAGGAACTTAGTGTTAGGACACTCTGTTCTTCATAATTCATTCCAATTGTTGAGATCGAACCCACAACCGTCACGTTACAGTGACACACTTGTGCTCCTGCGCTATGACGGTCACAACATTCTCAACCTTGATATTTAATATTAATTTAAAATTGATGATCTTGACAGACGGATAGCAAAGTGATCCTATAAGGGTTCCATTATTTCTTTAAAAAAAAACTTGTTATCATTTTTAGGAAATTATTTTGGATAAACAAGTGAAACCACGGGCCCGGAGTTAGTATCAAATAAATATTTAACAATAAGTAAATAACAATAAAAATGTATTGTTATGAATTTTCTTTGTTGATTTTATTTATTGCTTTCGTTTATTCGTATAAGAATTTTATTACGTTCGTACGTTGAGCTTTAGAAAATTGTATTTAGTGGAAAATTACTTGGGAAATGTGTGATTATAGTAGCAATTCTAAGAATCAAATTATGGATGTAGCTTGTAGTAATAATTTTATTGGGATGTCGTTACTGTTTCTAGGCAATTGAAACTATAGAAGTCTTGCTCGTGTCCAGTTTATACTTGTAATCAACTATAAATATAATTTCAATATTTATATAAAAATCGTATTTCTTTTTGCATGATGCATCTGCATATGCAAAATTCTTTCCGTTACTTAGTGACTGACGGACAGCGCACAGACGAATCTTCGAAACTTAGGCAGTTGAAATTTGGTACGTAAGTATTAGAGGAGTGTAGGGGGGTATCCCTTAGGGTACAAAAAAAAATTTTTTTCTATTTGAAGTTTTTTTATAAAAATCATAATATAAAAGAATCAAACCAATAAAAATCTCTTCAAAAGCCTAAGGCGCTGCCAAGTTCTCGTTAGCGTGATAATTTTCAGTAGCGAAACTATATAAATTTACTTCTACACATTTTTTTTTTTTTAATTAGAAACCTTACTCTATAATCAGTACCTAAAGTATCTGTTACGGAACATACCTCACGATTCTATACAATTTATTCTAATTCAATTTAATTTCCACAATTCGGTCCACATATTCACAGCTAGATTCAATATAACGTAGGACGTGATGTGCGTCGAGGTCCGTAAAGCTTGATGAATACTAAATCAAAGCTAATATAGCATGGTATATACTATAAATAAAATATATATAGAGTCCAGGCTTTGCGCGTACAAGCTTGTGGGTGTCAACGCAACACGGTGTAGGTTTGATTCTCACAAAATGCAATGCTTCCAGAATTCGGCGGAAAATGGGGAAGGTAAACTTAACACAAGGTTCCTTTTACTTAACCTGCTGCAAGTTGGGATAACGCGGGACGCAAAAAAATACATCTTTATTTTAGACTATTAGATCTCTTTAAATTGTATAATTAAAATTAAGTAATTAAACACATACAGTTAACATTTTATGTTAAATACAACCATGATAACCGCAATATCAATGAATTAAATATAACTTATATTACATATTCTGTTTGTTTTTACATGGTAAAATAAAAACTAAATGTTTTTTCAGCTTCACGCATATAACATGGTAGACAAAGGGAATCTAGTGTTAAAACACTCTGTTCCCCATTTTCCGTTCAATTTGCGAGGCATTGGGTGTTCAGTGGCGATGTGAGCGATGAAATGAAAATATTAATATTAATAAATAATAATTAATTCCGCCGAGTGGGAATTAAACCCATAACCGTCGCGTTCCATACACTCGTTTGTGCCCCTGGGGCAACTGCATCGTGATTACATAACCTATAAAAATATTTAAATTCTATTGTAAAACTATGGCTTGATAACATTGTTGGTATGAGCCATATGAAAATAGTTGAGTTTCATCACGCGCGACGTTCATTCATTCGCGGCGTAGGTGTTAAAGATATTCCGTTATTAGAATACTGGCTATGCCCTTCGAGTTTGCCTTGACATTTTACTTGTGTGCGTATATTTATTCATAATTTATATTTCTAGAGAAGTTTTTTTTTTATTTAAGGCCGTTTTTAACCCCCGACGCAAAAAGGGTGTTCTAAGTTTGACGTCGATGTTTGTGTGAGAGTGTGTCTGTAACATCGTAGCTAAGCGGATGGATCGATTTCGACGTATTTTTTTTTATTTGAGCTGCCTTCCTTGCGGTTGTCCTTAGCTGTTTGGTTAAGATCAACCAAGCAATTGGAAGAGTATCAGCTCTTTACCAAATGGTGAAAGGCATTTTTAGTATAAAAGTGAATCATTGCATAGGGTTTTTTTTTAATTTATACTGTAATTTTAAGTTTTATTTTTATACATTACGCGGGATCGTAATAAAATCTTGATATATGTTATATTATTATATGTTATTATATGATTGATATATTTAATGGTATAAACTGATATATAAATAAAAAAATATATTTTTTTATTAGCTTCTTGGCTTTTTTTTTAGTTAATTCTTCTCTTTTTGTGAAATAAGTCTTTATACCATTTATATATTATATTTTATTTAAAAACCTTTTAAGGCAAATATTTTTGTTAGACAAATGAATAATAGACATGTGAGCAAAAAAAAGAGGAATGTTCATTATGAATAATTTTCAAATTATTTATTTATTTTACAAAAGAAATCACGTTCAAAACACTTCAAAGAACTTTCACAAAAGAAAGTTCAACAACAACTCTACAAGCTTTTAAACTTTGTCTGACATAAAATATGATCTTTTGAAAGATTTATTAATTTATATTTACTAAGAATTGACTTTTATAAATCGTTTCGCTGTAGAAAATTAATAATAAAAATAAGACCATCTTTCTTTGAACATCTAGGTAGGCAGGAAAGATCTAATGCAAAGATATATTGTGTGTAGAAATGCGTAGCTTAACGCCGCATTTTAATGTCAGTGAAAATCACACTTTTCTTAACATATTTTACGTTTATTATTTAGTACGTTTATTATAAGAATAAATATTTAAATATATTTTCGCAGTACATAAACTTAAACATATAGAAAAGTAAGCGAAAATCAATTGACATATTTATGAGAACACCTACCGCAATCTTGTTTAACGCTCGATATCACACTGTACAGGTTTGTGTTCTACGATTCATTTTCTTCGAATTTCATGGGTCGTTTGTTGGCACCATTATATAATAAGTAAATGTGTGTGCTTTTTTAGGTCTTACTCTAAAAAAACACATAGCTTCAACATCTCATATAATATACTATCCCGTCAAAAACATAAATGTAAAATGAAAGCCAAGTTCAGTAATAAAACATATGCTTTCAGCGATAAAAGAAGTGAGATGTAAATGTATGCCAAGTTCAATGGTCAGTCCTGAAATTTATTTTTAACAATATAAAATATTTTATAACAACTGTAAATGCCCATTCTTCTTACAACTTGGAGACTTTATTTATGTCTAATATCTGATTTGGCTAGTTTTCTTATGAATTTACAATAGAATCTGAGTAGAATACAATTTGAATACATTCATTTATATCGATGTAAATTAATTTGAAAACTAGCCAAATCAGATATTAGACATAAATAAAGTCTCCAAGTTGTAAGAAGAATGGGCATTTACAGTTGTTATAAAATATTTTATATTGTTAAAAATAAATTTCAGGACTGACCATTGAACTTAGCATACATTTACATCTCACTTCTTTTATCGCTGAAAGCATATGTTTTATTACTGAACTTGGCTTTCATTTTACATTTATGTTTTTGACGGGATATCATTACTTTTTGTACAGAAATCATAGGTAGAAAGGTTTATAATGTAATCAAAATCAAAATATTCTTTATTCAATTTGGCCATTACAAGTACTTTTCCTATAGGAAGCTACTACGGCAAGACACTCAATAGTTGCTCAATAAAAAACTCATAGGACATTTCTGTTCGCCGAATAAACCAAGTAGGACACCATTGTGATAATACACTTCCATCTTAATCTATCTATCTATATATATAAAAGGACTTGTCCTCACTGACTGAGGTAAGACGCACGCACAGCCGTAACCGCTGTGCGTAGAAACGTTAAATTTGGACAAAAGTTTACTTTCGCAATCTGGACATCCACTAAGAAGGGATTTTGAAAAATTTCAACCCTAAAGGGGTGAAATAGGGGTTCAAGGTTTGTATGGAAAAAATTTTAAATTGGCACTGATTTTTCTAAAATTTGAAATTTAGATTTTTAAAAGTATTTAATTGAACACGTGTTTCATCATTTTCTAGAATTCTCCCCCTAAGGGTGCAAATAAGGGGTTGAAAGTTTGTATAGGTTTTTTTGAAATCGTCACCAATTTTTATAAAATTTGAAATTCAGACTCTTAAACGTATATAATTAAACATATGTTTCATGGTTTTCTAGAATTCACCCCCTAAGGGTGCAAATAAGGGGTTGAAAGTTTGTATGGAAAAATTCTTAAATCGCCACCGATTTTTATAAAATTTGATATTTAGACTCTTAAAATATTTAATTGAACATGTGTTTCATGGATTTCTAGAATTCACCCCCTAAGGGTGCAAATAAGGGGTTGAAAGTTTGTATGGAAAAATCTTTAAATCGCCACCGATTTTTATAAAATTTGAAATTTAGACTCTTAAAAATATTTCATTGAACATAAGTTTCGTGGTTTATTTTAATTCATCCCCTAGGGGTGTAAATAAGGGGTTGAAAGTTTATATAGAAAAATCTTTAAATCGCCACTGATTTTTATAAAATTTGAAATTGAGACTCTTAAAAATATTTTATTGAACACGTGTTTCAAAGTTTATAAGAATTCACCCCTAAGCAATAAGCAAGCGAAGCTGCGCGCGTCCGCTAGTACTGTACAAATCTACTGCAGCCTTTATTTCGGAAGTAGCTCCGTACGTAGTTAAGCAAAGCATGTCTTCTTTAGAAGAGTAAAGATTCCCGTTTCGAGCGCTAGTGTAGATACTTAAATCATTCCAGTTACGACATACGTACTCTACCATAGTCTCGCGCAATTTATTAGTTTGTTGTATATCAATACGCTCAAACGAAGAATATGCAATAGCATGGAAGAGACAGCTCCCATCGGGAGGCATTGGAACAATTCGGTGTAAGGTTCTTGTTTCAACCACAAGCAATTCTATTGAACGACTCATTGTTCAACATGTCTTGGAAAAAATATAAACAATAAGTTTATTAAGTGCTGACGGTACAAATCTGAATTGATATGATCCCAAGGTCGACTTCGTTCTCTGCCGTTTCCACAAGTGTTCCTAAAACCAGTAAAATCATGAAACCCAGGCCAAAAAAACCATTAAAATATGAGCGCCTTCGTACAATAAAATATATCTAATATAATTAGGTATTTACTTTTTTATTATGGTCAATAATATTATGTTTTATTACTCTGAAGACGATATTTAATTATATATGAAAATAGATTATATTTATTTATGAATCTCGACTATAGTTTTTATTTTGTTGATTAAATGACAGTTGTCAGATTAGAAAATAATGAATGTATGCTGCGTTTAGAAATCTGATATATTTATTATTATTTTTTTCTAATTTCATTATTTTGTTGGAATAACTCAACACGCAATGCCTCCAGAGTTCGATGGAAAGAGGGGAACTGAGTGTCTTAACACTAGGTTCCCTCTGTCTACCCCGCTATGTGTGGGATACATCGTAAAGCGGATTCATTTATTTTTTATTATTTTGTTTAAGTAATTTTTAATTTTCTCTTTTTTCTCTTATTTTTTTATTAACAATTACTTAAATTTTTAATGCTAATAATTACTTTACAATTACTTCTGTTAAGATAGCTGGTAGGCTGACAATATATCAAATTAAAAATAAAATCAGCTTCACGCTGTATCCCGCACACAGCAGAGTAGACAGAGGAAACCTAGTGTTAATACACTCAGTAACCCCACTTTCCATCGAATTCTGGAGGCATTGCGTGTTGAGTCACGGAACTCTCCGCCGCGCCTTGCCTCGACACCAGAGCGAAGAAATGGAAATATAAGTTTAAATTAATATTTCATTTCCTCGAGTGGGAATCGAACTCACTACCAGTCGGTTTAACAGTCACACTTTGTGCCCCTGTGCCACGACTGACCTTACAGATAGTATATTATTCTTAAATTTTATATATATTTCTATCAATATAATTATTTTTTTTATATTTATTTTTTAGTGTATTTTTTCTGTTTTAGGGTTCTGTACCTCGAAAGCAATAAAACAGAACCCTTATAGGATCTTATATAGGACTTAGTACTTAAATATTGTAATAATAATTTAATATCAAATACTTTAATCGACTATGCAAATACTCTTAGTATAATAAGTACTAAAACATATGTTTAAATTATAATAAATAATAATGAAGGATGTTAATCCATTTATTATATTTTTATATTTGTACGTGAAGCCCTTGAAGTCCACATGATGGCAGGCTTTGTCAGGACATAAATTAGAGGCATCTTCAGCTACAAATGGAGACATATCTTATCTTATATTATAAAATATACTTGAAAGCATCGTGTTGTTTTAGATGGCTTACGTAAGTAATAGTGAAGTTAGTCTCCATAACAAATAAAATATTTACTAACGCGTGACATAAATTAAAGCAACATATATATAAATAATGCATTGCTCTTATTTTTTTGTCAGGCGCTAAGCCTAAAAATCAATTATCATGAACTTTGATTGCTATGATTTCTTTACAGGCACTATAAGTAAATGTTCCTAATTGAATCTATTTATTGAAAAATTATAAGAAAATATTAAAAAAATACTAGTTTCGGATTTTTCCCTTGATATACACCCAATTACTTAACTGGATGCTAAATTTCACCATTCTAGGTCATCTGGAACTTGGTTAACATTAAGGTCTATAGGTCAGTCACCCCCCTAAAAATTTACGATTTTTGGACGTCATTATCTAAATAACTGTTTGAGCTGTGTTTATGAAATTTAATGCACGTATACTGGTAGGGGGTCTAAATATTTGAGCCAAATATGACAGCTTTAGATGGAATAGTTTTTGAGTTACGAATAGGTAAAAAGTGGCTTCAAATGGTTCGTGTAAAATAACACACGGTGCTGCTCGCCAGTTTTGTTTGTAAAAACACTTGGCTACTCGCTCCGCGCGTTTTAAAACACGACAAGTCAAATAAAAGCTTGCAATAAAATATTTAAACCGACAAAACATTTGAATGCCTCCAGAATTCGGTGGAAAATGGAAAACGGAGAGTCTAACACTTATTTCTCTTCGTTACAAAAAGGTTGAAATTAAATGGAGTTGCTACTTAATAACGAAATTACGAGTATCTATTATAATAACTAATTAAATCAACACCTAATAAGTAAACTATATTTAGTTCATTCAGTAATATTGCTTTAGAAATCGGTTAACGACTCTATGATTTTCACAGGAAACTCTATTATAGCATCAAACGGAGCATCATTTAATTAAGGTCCAATGGGTACTGGAAAGCTCTTACAAAGCTCGAATAAAAGGTCAATGCAAATTCGACTGCCATAGTCATTACTTAATGAAAACCACTAACAGTTCGGTTCTCTTTATAGAAATTCGATGTATTGAAGTAGTGTTTAGTAGTGAAGTTTGTGAGTTATTCATCATTTACATAAAGGTACAAATGAAACTTTTATAAAAAATCTCAAGCTTTTTTTTACATTTTATATATTTTTTCTAAATCTGCACATAGCAGAATAGGCAGAGGGAACCTAAAAAAATACTACTCTTAAATTTTATTTGAATTTAAAGTCCTTATTCCGAGGGTTCACTCTAATTTGACACAATTCTAGGAAACAAATAAACCAAAGCTTACTTTAAAAAAGCTAACCAAAGCCATCACGAATACACTAACCCTCTCGCATGGAGACTATAAAAGCTGTACGTGCCACTAGAGTCGTTTCAGTTTATGAATCAACTTTAAAATACATTGTCCTGCAGACCACAGTAAAGTGCTAATAGGAATTACGCCTTGACAGTGTTAGACAGAGAAAGAAAGAAAGTTTTTTTTAAATTTATTATGCTGTACCCCGTCCATGGCGGGATAAGAGAAGACGTGGGAACCTAGTGTTAAGACACTCCGTTTCCACTGTATTGCGACTTCCCTATAATTAATGCTAATTCCCTAATTGCCCTACTATATGCTTAAGGCTAAAAAAATATTTACAATTTAAATTTTTAAATATTTACCAACTAAGTTACGCTGGCATAAATAAAGATTTTAAATATATTTCCATACACTTTCACAATATTCAGTGCAGGTACGCATATATTACTTTTAGTTTCATTGTGATTTACGAGCAGGTGAAGGCTGTGGCCTTGTTCCTCGCTTACACGGTATACCTATATAAGTAAACTATCTAGAGAGGGCGCGTGCTAAGTTTTATCGATACCGGAAATTTGAGTTGGGTGTTAACTTTATTCGTTTTATCGTTATACTTTGAAGTGTTAGAGTTTTGTAAAATTTGTTAAGTTAACATTCTTTTCTTTTAAATTTATAATAATTTTACGTAAAACTAAAATAATGCCCTACGAGACTGTTTGCCTCGTAGCTTCTCGCTAGGAATCAAGTAAACATAAAAAAATATATCCCTAGTTGATATAACAAGGCAGTTACTTTCCCAGATTAAGCAATAATATTTTGCTATATTTTACACTCAAAGAAGTGGATGTGGAAAGCTGATGAGACATTATATATATACCAAGATCCTTAGAGAATGTGCGAGCTTCCCTGCTTAAAGAAGATTTCCAAAAACCATTTTTTGTTGAACAAAAACCGTTTTATGTCCATGCCAAGAAAAAAAAACAATATATACAATAAATGAGTTCATAATTCACACATGCTGAATATTGAAATACAATCACTTGATTTATAATACTAAATCAAAATTAATCGTCCAGTCCGCTACGATACGAAAACAATATGCTGATGCATATATGAATCATAATGTTAATTAAATTAATACATCGCCGTTATACGCATAATAAATTAAGCTGAGTTGCGTATATACTAACTAGCTGTTGTCTCCGGTTTTGTCTACTTTTTAACACACTTTTATTAGGCTGACTTGTTATACTCGTATGTACGAGTAATAAAATAAGTAACTGAATATGACTCACTTATAACCACTGTATCATCATGAAAGTTGGCAGTTATATGTGGCTTAGATGTCAATGGGTAATCTGGTATCCTCTTGCTGGTCTGATGATGAATCAAGGGTATCAATTCAGAGGTTACTAGAAAGCCCGAGTTTAATCTCATATAATTCAAAAGTTTGAGCACATTTTCGGAAAAGGTTGTTTTATTTTTTTAACTATAATAATGATATATAATAATAATAGAAATAAAAAAAAATGTTAAGTGTAGATTTTTAAGGTCTCTAAAACTGATTTTTTTTTTTCTAAAAAAATATTATTTATATTTGTGAATTTGTAGTTGCTGATATACATATTCCTTTTGTATAATTAATATAGAAGAAGAAGTTTATACAATAAACATTGAATAACAAAAAAGAGTAATTTAATCTAATGAAAACTATCAGTTTTTGTACGCTTACCTTATATTTACTACGCATAGCTTAGTGCCCCTCAGTGACATATAGCATTGATATTTTAAAGTAAATGTCGCAAAAAGGTAACGCATGAGACGTTGTCATATACTTTGAAAGTCATTTCTGTCATATATCTTTTTTTTTTTTTTTATGGAAAAAGGACAAGGCAAACGAGCGTTCGGGTCACCTGGTGGTGGTCACCGCCGCCCACGACCCCGTGCAGCACCAGAGGAGCTACAGGGGCGTTGCCGGCCTTTGAGGTGGAGATAGACGCGCTTCTTGAAGGTACCCATATCGTACCGATCTGGAAACACTGCCGCGGGTAGGCCATTCCACAGTTCGGTGGCGCGTGGAAGGAAATTTCTACGAAACCGCACAGTAGTGGAGTGCCACATATCCAGATGGTGTGGATGATATTTAAGTTTGTGACGTGCTGTGCGGTCAGAAAATTCGGCGGCAGGTAACAGGTCAAACAGTTCTTCAGAACACTCACCATGATAAATGCGATAGAGAACGCACAGCGAGGAGACGTCTCTACGCAGAGCCAAAGTGTCAAGCCTTTCACAGCTTACTGGGTCCTTAATGATTCGAACAGCTCTACGTTGTATGCGATCAAATGGGTCAAGCTGATACTGGGGTGCACCAGCCCAGAGATGAGAGCAGTTTATGACCCCCAATTTCTTCGAGGCCAACTTGGCCTTGCTTTCCAGATGATCGCGATACTGACAGTCACTCGAAACATTAAGGCCCAATATGCTGATACTAGGCGCGGCTGAAAGGAGAGTGTTCTGAAAGACTGGCGATACGATAAATGGGGTTTTTTTAGTGGTTAACGCGCAAACCTGTGTCTTCAGGGGGTTAAATTGGACCAAGTTCTGTCTATGGTCTCCTTGATCTTTCTTTTATACTAGCGGCCCCCGCGTGGCTTCATCCCCTTGAATTATATGAATATTTATTTAATGTTATTTAAATGTATTTAGGGAAAATTTATTAATTATTTTAGTTTAATTATCTATATTGTTATGAGCATTGTTAATTGTAATTTAAATATAATTTTTTAAGTTTTTATTTAATTTTGCTCGAAAAAATTGTCGTATAGAAAACTGTTTAGTTATTTCATATCTAACTACAAATGGACAGGCGGTAAACGGGCGCAAGCGAGCGAAGCAAAAAAAGGCGAATTGTGTTTAAATATTATTGACAAAAATTACTAGTATTAGGATTAGTAAATATGTTTTTAATTAAACTTCAACACAACAACTTTCTCTTGAAAACTCTGAAGAAAATATACCATCGTGATACAAGTTAAAGTCAACTTTTAAAATGAATCTCAATCTTGTATCTTTAATAATGTTAAACATGTACAAAAGTTACGTAATTTGAGTTTGGAAGCATTCAAAACACCTAAAGAGGGGTTGTTTGTTCGTAGCACTTGCCATGTAATGAGTTTTGTAGTCGTTCTGATGCAATGTACGATGGGCCAAAGGATAAAATAATTCAAGGATATCTAGTCCTTATGCCTTTGAAGTTAAAAGCTTTTGTAACTTGAATATTAGAATCTAGTATTGCTCAGTATTTTCTTTAAATAAACTGAATCGTAAGAAAAATTCAATTTATGTACTTCAGATTTTCGTGGAGTTATTGGAACAAACGTACGGTAATAAACGCGACAGGATGTCGGATGATGAAAATAAAATATTTAACATTTTCAATTCCTCGCACTGGTACAAAGGCTAAACGCAGCGTTGAAATCCGCCGGCAATGCCAGAATTCGGGGAATAGAATTGTCTTAACGGGAACGGAGTGCCTCTGTATCAGGTACCCAGGTTCCCTTTGCTTATCTTACTATGTGCAGGATACAGCGTGAAGTAGCTAAAAATAATGCACTCGTCTCCCAGATATACGTAGGTAAGCAGTGAGAGCTTCAAGACACTCCGCTATTTATCCTAGTTACATGAAGAAAG
The DNA here is from genome assembly GCF_056956725.1 of Heliconius melpomene rosina. NCBI lineage: Eukaryota > Metazoa > Arthropoda > Insecta > Lepidoptera > Nymphalidae > Heliconius > Heliconius melpomene. The sequence goes on from NC_140401.1 coordinate 13,740,161, forward strand.
AAAAAACTATTCGATATCTAAAAAACAACAAGCACAAAATTCGAACTCAAAACTTCTATAAACTAAAAATTCTATATTACATTACACAAAAACCCACACTGAATAAAAGTTTCGCGAACTGAAATTACCAAGCATTTTTTGTGAATAGACGCTCATTACGACGGCGCTGGGATAACGGCCGGATAACACTTGAATAGTGGCGGCTAATGCAATTCTGTGACAAGAATGAACATTTAAAATGGCTTATTTTTGAATTTATTTTTATTTATTTTTGTGTAATTTTATGATATATGATTCTAGTGGTTTGTTAGTGTTTTCGATAAAATATAATTTTATTCTATGTTAGTGTTAGTACAATCTAAGCATTTTTTTGTATATTGTTTTTGTATACATGTATATAGAATTTTCTAAAAATTGAGAGATATATTATTATCTTTTTTATTATGCATTGTTTTGCCGAAGAGAATTTAGTCTTTTGCAACCAGTTCTCTACTTTTTACTTAAAAATTTTAAAAGAATTCTGATAAAAATACATAAAAATCTATCTAACATATTCAGTATATGGGCGGTAATAAATTACATACGAGTATAGCAGCTGCACTTAAGTTTTATATTATCATTATTAAGTTTAAGCTCTAAGAAATTCTTCTTAGTAAAATCTAATTACTTTTCTATTTCGAACCAAAGTGGTTAAGGAGGATAATAGATACGCCTTACATTTTAAAATTGTGAACTTTCTGAATTTTTAAGCAATACTCTTAATGTTGGGAGGTCTATACAATATCTTTATCAAGATATTCTTTATTTTAAATTGTTTTTTTTTTTTTTAGTTTTAGTGTTTTTTTTAGCTTCACGCTTTGCTATTTTTGCTTTGTATAGCAGGCTAGTCAGAGGGAACCTGGGAACCTAGAGCTTAGACACTACGTTTAGGGAAAAATGTTAGTTATATACAATAACATTTTCGTGGTAAAAAATAAAAAAAACCTTTCACCTTTATGATAGAATTTCATTCAAAGTAACGTCGCTCTATTTATAGCGCCGTCAATTTGACAAGCGTAAATAACGTGCCCCAATCAAGGTGTGTTATCGTAGGTCTGACTCGTTTACAGTATCTCGTCATACATACATAGGATTTAGTATCGATTTTTTTTAACTCTGGATCCCGCGTTTAGCAGGATAGGCACAGGGAACCCAGTTCACCCAAGGCACTCCGTTCCCAACGTCAAATTTAGAGTCATTGTGTGTTGATTGGTGGAATTCAATGCGACTCTTTGTCTTGTTACCAGAGCGAAATAATGCAAATGGTTCATTCCCTCGAGTAGGAAGTGAACTGACAACTCTGTATTTATAGTCAGTTGTGTGCCGTTGCGCTACGACGGTCTCAGTATCTTTGATAACTTATTTCGACAACAATTAAGATAATTATAGAAATATAATATCACAATATAAAGAAATATCGAAAAACTAAATATTTTATATGTGAAAATCGAATTCACAATAATAAAATAACACTTTAAATTTTTCCTGCACCTAGAATAATAACTTAAAAATTCAATATTATCTATTAATCATTTGAAATGATACCAACGTCATATACAGAAAAATCCTGGCTGTGAAATTCTCAATGCACACAGGAAGCATGAAGCTTTTAATTTTTACCAGGCATCCGTCCGTCTGTCTACCACAGGCCTGTACCATGTTTTGAATCGTAATGATTAAACCAATAGAGATAGAGGGAAATCGCCTACATTTTCCTTGAAACTGAAACTGAAATGCAGTAGATTTCCCAACACTGATTGATAAGAATATAAAATAATGCTTCTGTGGTAGCTTACAAAATTTCTTTTTAAGTTCTATAAGTTTGCTTTTAAACTTTAAATCCTAGATATTTACCTAAAACTGCAATATAGTCAGAAATAAACATAGAAACTTTCCAATTTAATTCCACTCGAACCTTCCATAAGCACGAATGAACATAAATATTGTTAGAACCCCATTCACTCCAGTACGTGACACGCCCTCAAAACATAAGGGACTACCACCTCATAATACAAAGCACGATGCGTAAGTATTTAATGGGGAACGTCTTTTGCCGTTTAAACTTGCTGATCTTTTATATTTTTTATATATGTATATGCATTTATTTGTATAAGTAACTTGATAAAAAAAGATTATTTTTTATACAAAATTTTTGATGTATCTCTTTTATTGCCAGGTTTTGCAACTATCTCCATTTTGTTTCAGGTTTCACTCCTTAAACGCAACGTCTTTATTACGAATATCTATCTACCCTGCACCTTGTTCTTCCATCACCTTCTCTCTTTGTCGACGACACGTCTTCCCATAGTAATGCCAAGAACTCGTTTGCCCGTCTTTTTCAGGTACTTTTTTCTTCGTATTAACATTATACTGCATAATAAGGAGATGGTGTTGGGCCTTCTGGCTTTCCTCAAGAATGTCCTTACAGTTTTCAGGCACCCGTCTTATATGATATCGTCTGGCCAGCACACGTGAGATCTACTCTTATACGTATTTTTTTAGAAGAACGTCCTTCATATGAATATAAATATATATAATTTAATTATTAAATTCTTAAAATATACTGTTATGGAGTAAAAGCTTTGTAAGTATTTTTTGCCTTCTTCTTATCAAGTTTCAACATTATGTCAAAATATTATCCTAGTCATATTTTATGATTGGTGTGAAATATCACTTACAGCTTTTGATGGGCTCTTGTTTTCGTAGGTCTAATTACTAACTTTGTCGTGGTGCCATTCTATACATGTGCCGCATACCTACTACCATCCAAACTTTCCTAATTTAGGTGCATCATTCTATGAATATTACAAATGAAGTTTCACCAAACCACGAGGACCCCATTCCCATTATAGCAAGAACATATCGGTTTGTAATATTCGGTGGGAACGGAAATAACTTAATGGGGACGGAAAAAAATAGTTAAGAGATTATAAATTAGAATTATTTTCATTTCTTTGCTCTGGTAATAAGTTAAGGTGCGGTGTTGAGTTCAGCCACTCTTGCGACACACCAATGTTTCAAGAATTGGGGGAAAAACTTAGGACAACTTTTTGCTTACCTTGCAATATACAATACAATACAATACAATACAATATACTTTATTGCACATATATATATATATATATATATATATATATATATATATATATATATATATATATATATATATATATATATATATATAAGCACATATATATATATATATATATATATATATATATGTATACTACGAATAAATATTTATATAAATAAATATAATAATAAACAATAAATAACATATATATATACATACAAATCATAGATATAATATTTATACATTTCTAAAAAGTATTTTGAAAAGTAAAAGTATAAAACAAAGGCTAAATTAAATATTCATATAGTGGTTTTTAAGTGAAGTTTTAAATTTTTGTAAGGTTTGGGCATGCCTGACCTCAATTGGTAAGGAATTCCATAGTCGGACAGCTTTAATAGTGAAGGAGTTAGTCAGAAAAGAAGAAGAGTGAGGAGGAATTTCAAGTAATAGATTTTTCTGGGAACGTAGGGAAAGTGAGTGAACATCATTTTCAAGAATTTGTGTATGTTTGTGTGTATATGTATGTATGTATATATATGTGTATGTATGAGTGTATATATATATGTGTATGTGTGTATGTATATATTATATAATTTAATTATTTATTTTATTTCTTTGTTTTCTTATTTATTTATTTAGTTATTTTTCGCGTCACCGCATTATGCCCGCACTTTTAATTATATCCTTCCGTAATTCGGTTGCCTGGAAGAGATCACTTGTAGTGATAAGGCCGCCTTTGTGCATTTTGTTTTAAGAAGTTATTGTATTGTATCTTTTTAAGTGTGCAATAAAGATTTTTATCTATCTATCTATCATGTAGAAACCTGAATTGTTTCTTCAGATAAGGAGGAGTAGAAGGATTAAACAGCACGGAATAGAGAAGATGAAGTATATGAGTATTCCTGCGAAGGCGGATAGGGAGCCACTTGAGCTTATCGCGAAATTCAGAAATATGATCATATTTACGTATACCAAATATGAACCTAATGCAAAGGTTTTGAAGTCGCTCAAGTTTATTCAGTTGCTCCTCTTTAATGTCGAGATAACAAATATCAGCATAATCAAGAATTGGTAATAGGAGTGAGTTTGCCAGCGCAATTTTGGTAGGTATTGGTAGGAAATTGCGCAGCCTACGCAGAGATGCAGAAGCAGCATAAATCTTTTTACTTATCTCCTCCTATTTGGGGTTCCCAAGATAAATGCTTATCAATAACTACACCCAAATTCCTAACAGATTCCCTAAATGGAATGGAAGTTCCATCGATCATTATAGTGGGCATATGTGCTAAGTCAATTTTCGACAGTATTCTAGGACTACCGATAACAATTGCTTGACTCTTTAAAGGATTTATAGTAAGTCCAAAATGTTTGCTCCAAACTGAAATTTGCTCAAGATCGTTATTAATGTTCTGGATGGTATTGGGTAGCTCAGTGAGAGTACCTTGTGAGTAGATTTGTAAGTCGTCTGCATACAGGTGGTAGAGAGAAGAAATTTTAAGACAGATGGTATTAATAAAAATTGAAAAAAGGAGAGGGGACAACACGCCACCTTGCGGGACGCCAGCACTAGTGAAAGACCATTCAGAGTATGAATCATCTATTCGAATGCGATGTCGGCGTCCGCACAAGTAAGAACGAAACCAATCAATTACCTCAGGAGATATGTTAAGAGAAGTCAGTGATGCAAGTAAAATGTCAAAATCAACAGTGCCGAAGGCATTACTAAAATCTAATAATGTCAGCACCGTTATCTTCCGATCATCCATGCCATGTCTGATGTCATCGGTGATCTTGACTAGAGCAGTAGTCGTACTATGACCATGGCGAAAGCCGGACTGTAAGGAGTTTAGGAAATTGTGTTTTGAAAGGAATGTGCTTAGTTGTTTATGAACAAGGCGTTCTAGCACTTTAGATAACAATGGAAGGATAGAAATCGGACGATAATCGGAAAAAGAAGACGGATTAGATTTTTTTGGTAATGGGAGAATTTGGGCATCTTTCCAAATGGAAGGGAAATCACCGTGGAGAATGGAACGATTTAAAATGGATGTAATTACAGGAGCTAATAGATCTATTATAGGAATGATCATTTTACGACTAATGCAGTCAGCGCCGACTGCACCCGACTTAATAGCGAAAATATTTCTCTTAACATCACATACAGTGAATTGACTAAATTTAAAAGGAGGAGTCTGTGGAGCGAGTAAAGAGGAAAGATCAATTAATGTTTTCAATTTATTCGTACTATCGATTGTACTAGAAGAAGTGAAATGTTGATTAAGAGAATTTAAATCTAAATTTGTTGGATTAACTGTATGTTTTGTTTTACCGACTCCAAGGGATTTAAGAAATTTCCAGACTTTAGCTGGATCATCTTCTTCGATTACTGATTTATAGATATGGCGTCGTTGACTATCTCTACAAACCCTGTTGCAGCGATTACGAGCTCTCACATATTTATTTCTATTTGCCTCACTTCCGTCAGAAATATATTTACTCTTAGCGGTATGTTTTTTTTCCTGCAGTTTCTTTATGTCCGCAGTAAGCCATGGTGCAGGAAGATGTTTAATTCTAACCGGTCGGACTGGTGCATGAGTATCATAAAGAGTTATTAAAAAATAATTAAAAATAGTAATTTGTTCATCTACTGTTCGAGCATTATCAATGACAGTCCAGTCAATTTTACTGGCATCTTCAGTTAACCGCTCCGAATCCATACCTCCAAAATTGCGCTGCAGAAGAATTCTTGATTTTGCTTTAGGAGGTCTAACTTTGTAAGATACGTAAAGAAGATCATGATAGGAGAATGCTAGCGCAGGACATTGGCCATGCCTCGCGACATGGTCAATGGAAGATACTAAAATTAAATCAAGAAGAGAAGGATTAGAATGTGGAAAGTGATGAGTTGGTGCTAGAGGTAAAATGTTTAAATTAGTTGAATTTATTAAACTTTGTAAACGAGACGCTCGACTATCGTTTTTAAAAAGACAAGTGTTAAAGTCTCCCATTATCAAAGTATGCTCATAAGAGGGCATAAATTGATCGACCAGGATTTCAAATGACGAGAAATAGTCAACTGTAAGGTTAGGACTGTAAAAAACCCCAAGAAGTAGTTTGGTATGATTTAATATCACTTCGATAAATAAATGTTCCGCATATGCGTTGTCCTGTGGTAGTGATGTACTTACAATTGAAAAAGGAATATGGGCACGCAAATAAATTGCAACACCCCCACCAACCCGTCCAGTACGATCATTTCTAATCAAGTGAAATCCCGGCAGAGAGTAGGAGGTTGACTGTAAGCATGGTTTAAGCCATGATTCTGATATTAAGATGGCATGTATGTCTTTACTATCGAAAGATGACAATAAATCAGGATAGTGCGCTGGAATACTCTGAGCGTTTATATGGCTAATATTAAAGTTTTTCGGGACATCCGAGAAGAATGAATTAAGATTTTCATTTAGTGATGGGATGCTGGGGATACTGCCGTTGCTGTCGCTGCCTTCGGAAATAGAAGATAAAGATAGGAAGGAATTATTACTAGTATCGTTCGAAGCCATTATTTATATATAAGATACAGAAAAATAAATTTGTATAAATATTAATAAATAAATATAAAAAAAAAAAAAATAGCAGTATAATATAAAAATATAAATATATATGAAATAATAATAATAAAATCAAGGTTTTATACAACAACATTCCCGCCAGTTGCAAGAAAGACATCAAAAAGAACAAAAAAAAATAAAAATAAAAAAACTCACTTTAAAATAGTAAAAAACAATAAAGGAGAAAAAAAAAAAAAAACCAATGAACTGCATTAACTAAGAAATGAATAGTAATGAAAAATATATATGTGTAAAGTTAAAATATATATATATATATATTAACAGTGAGTTGCTAAGTTCAGTAATGATTCAATTTATGTACAGTACAAGAATCCGAACTAAGCGCTTATCATAAGTTAACTGTGCTTCGAACAATGTTATTTAACAGATATTTACAAAACGAAAAGATACAAAACTCAGTCACAAAAGCAACAATTTTAGAAAAAGCACAAAAAATAAAATATTTTATATTTTAAAGTTTTCCATTGAAAAAGTTATTACTTTTTTAATAATTAGAAACTTACATGGGCAATGATGTCCTATAATATATCAAACAAAATAATTTTAAGCACAAAATGAGTTAAACCTAAAGCTTGAAATTTTTGATTAATTATATGAAAGGCTCCTAAGGGCTATACTTAGTGGTTCTTTTATTATAATTTTATACTATCTACATAAAGTATATACAGACATCAATACACTTTTATCAATGATATACTTAAACTGAAAATTTTCAAGTCAAAATAATCATTTTACTTTTTGCATGATTACATTAAAAAACTAAATTTCTACCTTAAAACATCAATATTCACTAATTAATTTTAAAATGGAAAAGAAATCACTCACATATTACATCTGCATATGATTACAATCAGTCTATAGATAGGAGACAGTTCCTGTATCTAACACATATTTGGGTACTATTCTAAATAACAAAATCAATTATTTTATGTCTAAGAAATTATTATTAAACTATTTTGACAGTAAGAGAATAGTGAATTTCTACTAAATGTTTGTGAAATTTTGTTGATTTATATTTTAGTAAATTTATGCTGATGGCATAACATATTAGTTTGATATCTTAAATTTTTCAAATTAATTATTTCTGTAAAGTCCTGACATGATTATTTTAGTCTTTAGTTTATTAAAGAATTCAATAAAAGTTAACTATCTTAAAAATAAAATAATATTTCCATAAATTGAACCAACAAAACAGAATACAATAATATGAGGGTAAACTGGCATTAAATGATAAATAGAACTATGGTTACAATAAAATCAACAAAAGTAATATAGAAATAATAAGAGAAAAATACATAAACGAAAACTATTTTTTTACCACTCGTTTGACTCGGGGAGCCAAAATTTTGTCTGATGTTTTAGCAATGGTGTTTTGCACAACAGGAGACTTATTAGAGACAATATGTAGGATACATTCGTGTATTAGGAACTAGAATTAAAATTAATAAAATTACGAAGAGAACGTTTTATAATTATTAAAAATATCTATAATAAACTTGAAAAGAAAATGACATCGGTTTCTATTTGTTGTTATGCAAATTCTTAATTACTTGGGACTTTGAAACATTTCGTATACAGATTTCCTCGAAATAATTGAACTTCTTAAATCTAGTGAAGTGTCTTGCTTTAGGCAATTTGTGAATGTTAATATTTTTTGTTATAATACTTTTGATTTATTCTGCTTCAATGCCCACGAGTTTAACAAAAGTAGATAAACTTTGTGATAATCTAAAATTGAAAATTATAATTGACGTTTTTATCTAATTTTCGTAATTAATATCAAAACATATTGTCTCCAATTCTGGCGGAAAGTGGTGAACGAAATCTCTATTTCGGAATCGGCGTGAAGCTAAAAAAATAGAAGTAGTAGATAAAAAATACAATACTTGTAGCGTCTACATGGTTCTACACCATTATTACTTACTGCAGTAGCAATAACTTTTTATTATGTCGTCACACTACAAGAGCCGTAATATGAGACCTAGAAGTTTCAACAGTTAAACTACGTGTTTTATTAACACTTATAGAGCTAATGAAAATTCAAGTCTCTTTTAGTGATATATATGTCTATATAGATTTTGGCCATTTATTTTCTACTTCTTCTTCTTTCTTTATTCTTCGCTTCACTTGAAATTTCCAATTATTTTTCTCAAATGGCAGGTGAATTTCTATAAAAATCACCGTAACGGTGGAAACTCAATGATTCATCTTGAAATATCGTCCGTCAGATTAAATTCACAAACTTTGACCTAGTTATTAAGTTGCGTTGATTTATAAGATTTTTTTGTTCAATTACGTTTTTGAGATTTTATTTTATTCCTATTTAATTTGTTTAGTTAAAAATTACATCATCTTTGTGTTACCACACCAAATATTTTATTTTATTAGGTAGGAGGATCCTGGGTGAATATTGTAAAGACAACAAAAAAGTTGTGAGCTCGATTTCCACATAAAGTAGGGTATGAGTGTCCTAATGGAAAAAAACTATAATATATATTGATTCTTTAATAGCGCTGTGGAATCCCTGTTAGTGCGATGACTCCATGTTAGTGCATTCCCTCTCTCTGGAAAAGCAGAAAGCGGCGTTGGGAACCGCCGTTAATCCACGTAATTATGGTGGAAAATAGCGTTTTAAAAATAGGTTCATTCTGCTTACCTGCTATAAGCGACACAGTGTAAAACTAAAAATAATACAATTTGAGAAGTTTGTGATACTAAAAATCTCATTTAAATAATTTTCTTACTTGCAAAGTAAATAGAAGAAACAAATTTCTAGACAGACACGACGACGAAGTTCGTTGCGAGATCCAAGATGCCGCTTAAAACATTTACTGTGTCACTGTCGTAAAATATTATGTCTAAACTAAATTTTAACTTTAGTTGAAACCATTTAAAAAGTATACAGATATACGTTTACCTGGATATGGCAATGTATTTAAATCCTCTTTTTAGTAGAACTTGGCAACGATCGTGGGAATTCCATTAGATTATGTTTCGTTTATTTTCTTTGAAAATTTTAGCTGCAATATGCTTTGGTTTTTGTGTGTTAGGGCTTTTGGTTATATAAAAAAATTGTGGGGCAAAAGGGCTGGTGTTCTTGAGTTACATCTGGTATTCGGGAGGCAAGTGGAGATCAGATTTTTTTAATACTAAGTTAAATTAGTAGTATAATTAATATAATTCCTTTTACCTACCTTAAAATAACATTAAGGTTGGGAGGCTGTTAAGGCGCAGGAGGACATGTGTGCGAGAATCTGTCGAAAAATAGAAAACGGAAGGATGTCAATTGTGAAATTTACAAAATGGCAATCCTGGTACACCTGGACTCTCTTAGTAATTAGATACCTAGATATATCCACATAATTACGGTAAACGGCATGAAGATGGAGAAAAAATACTAAGGTCTCTTTCACACTATACTTCGTAAGTCAGCAAACATCTTGAAGGTGAAATAAAAATATATGAATTAAACGGAATAAATATTGTTTGTCATATTTCAAAATACTATATCATTGTCTAAGTGCACAGGCAAGCGTCGTTAGATGTGCATCGTAAGTTATTCTCGGAGTAATCCTATTACACGTATTTAGTCCCGAGACTGTACAGTGTACACTATTGAACTAAAACAACTTTTTCTCGCTTTTACCCAGAATATTTCCTAGAATATTTACAACTAAAATACACTTACAAATCTTCTGTAACGTACATTTTCCACAGAAAATTCTAAAAAAAACTACACAAAAAAACTGGTAAATCTATAGTAACTCCGTTAGAAGATAAGCGGCTTACGATTTCAAGCTTTCTGAAATTCTCGCTGTCACTGAATAGCGCGTTATAATGGTTTAGGATAAAGACTTCACAATGCCTGAACCTCTTTCAGCTATTTATAATAGTTGGTAGGAGATAACCCCATTATATAACAATGGGGGAATTATTTAAGTAGGTTAGTGCGTTTTCCGATCATTAAATGGCTGTAATAAAGAAAAATCGAGGCCAGTCGTGGTATAGGGATAAAAACGTGTCTGTAAACGCGATGGGTTGTAGATTCGATAAAATTTTCATTTACTCGCTCTGGTAAAGAGGCGGCGCGGTGTTGAGTTTTGCCACTGCCGCCATGCCAGATGCTAGAATGACCAGAATTCAGCGGAAAGATCACTAGGTTCTTTTTGCCTACCCTGTTGTTTGTGGGAAGCTAAAAATAAAAGAATAGTAAAGTATTCCACATATTTATTTCTTTTGCTTTTGTCTTCTTAGATTTACACTCAGAAAGGTGCGACACAACGGCCTTAATATGGCCTTAATTTAAATATTACCTAAATAGATAAAGATATTTCAAACGATTTCGTTCTTACTTTCAATCGTTACAAGGTAAATCGTCTGGAAAAAGTTTGCCAAAATTGAAACAAAATGAGAACAAAGCTTGATCAGGGCTTTAATTAAATATTGACAGCTTTGTACTTTCTTACAGACGAAATTTGACTTGGTGTTAGATATTCGTGATGTCAAGTGGCTTTTCTTGGATTTGTTATTTGGAGTAACAGTGACGTATTTGCAATTCTAAAATCAAAGTTTTTCAATATGATCTTTTTTAAATAGTCTTTATCCATAAATTGATGTAATATTTAACTTCTATTTTTTAAAAAAATGCAATTATGTCAATAAAAAAATATATAAAAATTTAAGTACTAAATGTATATAATAACATGTTTAGTACATTCTTATTATATAAACTTGATTAATACCCTACTGAAAAGAATGCCTAAAAGAAATAATTATGTCAACAATTAAAATGCTTGAATGGACAAAATTATTAAGATTTTGTTGTTTCAAGGCAGAACGTTTTGTATACATATTTAAATTGTAAGAAATTTAGGAAAATGTTTTCTGTTTTAGATTCCTTTTTCTAAAATATAAATATAAGCTCTACGCTTCAACCTGTATATGGCAGAGTAGGCTGACAAAATCTGTCACAGCGTTATTAACGCTAAATATCGTTTTGTAATCAACACGCTGTATCCGGTACATAGCAGGTTAGATAGAGGAACCTGGTAACCTAGTGTTAAGTTACTCTGTTCCCTTTAAGACACTTTTATTCCTCACTTTTCGCCGAATTCTGGAAGTATCGGATGTTGAATGCCGGAACTCCAGAATATGAAAATACTAAACATTTTATTTTTCCAAGTGAGAACCAAATCCACAACTTATCGGTTTATAGACACACGTTGGCGCTCCTGAGTATGCCCCTGTGCCCCTTTAATATTTCTTTTAAATATCTTTATGAACTGAACGTAAAGGTATCTTAACACCAGATTTTTTCTAATTACCTTGCCAAGAACAGATAAAAAAGATCCCAACATTTAATGTCAAAATAATAAAATCTGTTTCATAAAAACGTTACTTTATAAGGTAATTACAAATTAGCATAAAATTAAGTATAAATAGTCCGTGTCTGATTTAGCTGAATTAATATTCATAGCGGATAACTTTACTTCTTGAACAAATTCGCTGTTCGCGTTAGCTTTCGTCTTATCTAAGTTGTTACTAGGAATATTTTAAGTAATCTAAATACTTAGATTATATTTTAAGTGACCAGAAATAGCATATACCTACCTAGTTAAAAGGGGGTGCAGACAATTATTTTTAAATAGAAAATCTTGACCTAGAAAAATCTAAAGAACGTCGTGGCGCTGGTTGTGGGTTTCATTCTCGCTCATGGGACTGAAATATTTATTATTTTCGTTTTTTCGCTCTGGTAATAAGGCAAGGCGTAGCATTGTTTTTTTGAGAATTCAGAGGAAAGTAGAGAATGGAGTGTCTTCACACTAGGTTTCCAGGTTCCCTCTGCCTACTCTGATTTGTGCAGGATACGATAACGTGAGGCCAAAAAAAGGAAAATCTAAGAAGCTAAATCGTTTAAATTACGCAACATATTTAAAAAAAAAAATTACTTAGACTTCAAAAAACTTCCATAGTAGGTACATATGTTTCTCATAATACTATTTCTCTTTAATTTACTCTAACTATTCATCATATCTTATTAATATTTTTGTGTACAAGAACATCAAATACAAAATTATTTACCAAAAAGTAAGAAAAACTAAACTGATTCAAAATAAGCCAAGCAAAAGTCTATACAAAAATATTTCTTATATTTGCTTACTTTTAATAGAAGATAGCACATTGCCAACAAAGCGACATTGATGTCTAGACAAAATTGTGAATTGACGAGCAGTGCTGGTACAAAATGAATTACGTATAACGTACTTGCTATATTAGCAGAATAATTTATTTTATAGGTAGTTTTAATTTTCTAAGTATATATTGTATAGGATTTTTTTATTAAAGGCTCGTACTTTGTCTCGCTAAGATAGGTGGAGACATAATGAATAACTTCCGTTTTCTACTTTCCCCCCAAATTCCAGATATTGGTTGTAAATTAGTTATCTTTTGACTATATACATTTTAAAACTTCACGCTGTATTTCGCACATAGTAGGGTGGGCAGAGCGAACTTAATAACCTATTATAAAGACATTTTCTTTCCGCTTTCCGCTGAAATCTGGAGGAAACGGAAACCAACGCCAACCAACGCCCCGATCTCTTTACAAAATTAAAACATAATATATAAAATAACATGTTAAAATTACAATTGTTATACGTGCGTAGCTATCATGTTTGGATCGAAACCGCCAATTTTAATTTATTCTGAATTCATTTTAATCATGCCTGTAGTAATGCCTGATAATTAATTGGTTCGAGTAATTTAATGCTGGACGTTGTATTATTGAAACCAATATGACTATAAAATTGTTGTTTTTTTATATATATATATTTTCAACATAAAAAACTAGTGAAGCGTAAATTCCAGAGTGGTAAACTAGTGTTGAGGCACTCTGTTTCCCACTTTACATTGAATTTTCAAGACATTGTATATTTAGTGTTAGAACTCAATGAGCAACCCCTTCCCAGCAGCCTTCCTGCTCAACCTATTCCACTTGCACGTCTTTAACGATAGTACGTTCTATAGAAAAGCATTTATATTGTTTTTAATAAAATTTTAATAAAATTCGAAGTTGCATTCACCGTGTGCATACCAGCATATGACAATTGAGTCATGTTGGCGTTAAAAAAAATTAAAACTCACATTTTATAATATCGCAAGTAACATATTTCACGAGTTAACATTTTTAAAGCGGAAGCTTTACCGACTGTCACATTTTAGCAAAGTTTAGTGCACGCGGACAATTTCATAATTACAATTTGAGGTTTCACATATTTTCGAATTATAACGAGTTTTAGTGGTTTTCCTTTATTTGTCAGGATTAGTAGAGAGTGAAATTTTGTTACAATAGCTAAATAACGAAGGTAGTGGGAAATGTTTGTTAAATAAAAGTAAATCTTTTACAATTGGCACAGTTATGATGAACCTGACGCACCATCATCATGATCATTTCAGTATATAGAAAAGATAAATAAAAAATATATATTATTACCTTTTTTAGCTTCACGCTGTGTCTCGCATATAGCAAGTTAGGCAAAGCAAAGAAATGTAAAAAAAGACTCGTCATTTTCCTTATCTCCTCCTCTTTTGACCTCTTACATCAAATTAAGATTTGAAACCCACTATTTATAGTTTGCTTCAGCGAGACAAATTCTAAGGCATATTATCTATATGTCTCTTAGTACTCTCCAAACAGTACAGCTTTCAGTTTTAGAACAAAGTAGGTTACACTCAAGCACATAAATTAACATGAGAAACTTAGTCTGGCGGCATTTGGGCAACTACCACAATCCTCAAGCACTTTATGTTTACTATTTAAATCTAATTTTCGAAACTATACAGCTTTAGCAGCTACAGAGACGTAAATTAGACTTTAATTGATATTAAATCTTAAAATATATTTTTGTTATAATTCGATTTTGTACTATCATAGCTTATGTGATACGTTATACTAGTTAATATACATTTTTATTTATTATATAGCATAAATATCAAAAAGTAGAAGAAAAGTTAGAAGAAAAGTAATTAATTTATTGTAAAAAAAAAAGAATTAAAAAATTTGTCAATATTAGCAATGCAAGGTTTATTAGGCACGACTAAGCGAGCATATTTAATACTGATCTATTCTCAAAACAGTTTTTTATTTTATCTTTTCAACATTGAAAGCAGTCAGATGAATATTTAATGTTTCTTTTTAGTTTTACACTGTCTCCTGCATATAGTAAGGTAAGCAGAAGGAACCCATTATAATATTGAGTTCGCCACTTTACGCTTTCCCTCAAGGGGAATCAAATCCACAACGGTCGCTTATACACTGTGCAGCGACGACCTCAAGATATATTGTAATAATATCTTTCTTTATAGCTAAACGTTATTATATTTTTTTATTAAGAAAAACATTTAATTGAAATGACGGTATCTTTAAATCGTTTTCGCTTTAAATGACTTAACTTCGAATTTCGTTAAGAATAAATTTATTACTTTCCCCTCATTTAGTATTATCAAGATGTAATAAAATTAAATTTTAATATCTTACAAATTATTACTTCAGGCTGTCCGATGTAAGTTTCTTGCTATTATTACTAAACTTGATGTTTAAGTTTATTACAAAGTTCTCATGCTTATTTGAATGTTCTAAAAAGAAGACATATTTTTTATGAGACTAGTTTTTACAGCGGCTTCGTTCACGTAGCCAAATGAAAAAAAAATTAAAACTTAAGCACTTAGACTGTGTCAAATACATATTCTAAGTGCCTGAAACTACAATGAATTACATCGAAACAACTATCGTGATATAATAGAACCTTCTTTGTAAATGGTTGATAAAACACAAAACTATCTTTTAATTCAAGCCAGTGGTTTCTGAGACTTAGGTGTATAACCAAAAGTACCCTTTGTTTTATTTAGCTAATTGTAAATACTTCTAGTACGAAAATAAATACTTTAATGCATGACTTAAATTACTTTATTTATTATTGATTCACTCTTTCTCACTTCAGTATAGTTAGAGAAAATTTCCCCACACCCCGAATTCGTGACAATTTGTATTAAGTCGTGGAACTTAACCCCGGGTAATGTCTTGATAGAGTATAAATAATATATCCTCGACTAAGATTTGAACCCACCACCGTCGCAATCATTCACAAGCTATTAACTTTACTGCTGCGCTACGATAGCCTAATAAAACAGGTTTAAACTATCTCATTCCAGTAAAATCGAGTTCAGTTTTACTATAACCAATATAGTAGAGATTTAATCAGGAAGAACCTTACGTAAGCCTCGCACTAGACGTATCGCGTATATTAAACTCGGAAACCTGTTCCTATCGCCGACTTTATAACTTATGTTGCTTTACGTAGATGTGGGAACTAATACAAGATAGATCTTTTTAATAAATAACATATAGATAGAATAGGAGGAGAACTTTTTCTTTAAGCTTCTTCTTTTTATTTAATTTACGCGTTGAATACTGAATATAATTGAATTTGGTACACTGCGTCATTATAGCACATAAATTACTAACGACCTAAACGCGGCTCCGCCCGCTTGAACTGATTATTATATTATAGCCAAGTTATATATAATTTTTACATAAATTGTAGCCTATATGATATTCTGATGTTTAAGCTACAAAGTTTCTTCTAAATCTGACCAATGATTTTCACGTGAAAGTGGAAGTTGGAACTAACATCCATCCTTACAAACTTTTACTTTCATAATATTAGCAGGATAATATAATGCGCCAGGACAGCCTTTAGATAAATATTCAATAGTACGTATGTATCTAATATGCCTTACCCAATTCTTTGTAACTTCTTGTTAAGATGCAGATATCCCTTTGCCGCATAGTCATTTTTCTTTGCGGTCGGTTTTCTTTTACACGATTTTTATTCCTTAAGGAGTTTAAAGCCTCCGTTTGTTATAGAAAAATGAGAATTATTATTATTACTTGCTTCAGACTGACAACATCTCAAAGGAAAATTGTATACATATTTTATTTTCTTACCTTTATCTAACAATAACCGTTATTTCCCTGGACCTTCTTAATGCTGTATTATTGTGTTTACGTGTTTATTATTTAATGGCAAGTATAAGCTTTCGGGCCAATTAGTAGGACATTTGTATGTTGAGTAGAGGAACTCAACGCCGCGCTGTCTCGTCTTAAAGTTCAAATCAAATCCAAATGAAATATATATAAATATATGTGGGGTACAGAATAAATAAAAAAATATCTTAAGTGAACAATTTACTTAATAACAACAAAAAAATACATTAACTTAAATAATATAAATAATTGTTATTAATATAATAATAATAATTTTTATTCGACTCTCATATTCTCAACAGCTATCATTAAAAAGACAAAATTAAAAGATTATATTTCAATGAAATAAAAGGATAAAGAAACAATCAAATAAAAGCTAGTTGCTAAGGTTTCCTGAATCTTTACAATGAGTAATTAAAATAACTCTTAGAAATGCTCACATAATATTATCTTCTCTTTATTTATAATGAAATTTATTTGAAACTTAATACCTGTAACATTAATATTTATTTCCTTGGCGTTTAACTTTGATTGTTTTAATTGTTGAGATTCATTTAGTTTTATAATTGCCTCGTTTTTGAAGTAAATGAGTTTTATACTCGTAGGCGTTGAATAAATTTGAATTGGAAACAAAATGTCTGCAAAGACAAATTAGAAATGTTGTTCATTTTTTTTTATTTGTATTATAATTTCTACCGTAAAAGTAATTAAAGATATAAATGTAGAAGAAGGCTCAACACCGGTGTTTTTAAAAGGCATTACGTCAGCATCGCGGACGTCAAGAATACCCAGAACTTAACTACCGTCAGCCTTTCGGAGTCAAATAAGACTACGTAGATGGACTGGGTTGTAAAGTAAAAAATAATGTCTGTATAGTTATATCAAACATAAGAAACAGAATTCACGCTTAAAATTGCATATATAAAAGGAAGATCATGCAATATCTTCCCAAATTTTTAAAAAAAATAATGAAAACGTATATTCTAGCCTTAAACACATTGGTCGAAGCGACGCGACGGTTGTAAAAAAATAAATAAAAGCGAACTAAAAACGAAAATTTGTACGATAAGCTTAGCAAAAAGTCAACATACAATCACAATCCAATCATAGAGCTTACTGTAATCCGACGAAATGATAGCATCGAAACGCCGTCATGTCGTAATCGAATTTGGCAGTAATGTGAAAACTATGTGTTGTTTTTTATCCAATAGTTTTTTCTTCTGTCTGTTTCATATATGTTTCATATATATCCTCCTCCTCCTCTAACCAAAAACATTTTTCCAGTTCGAACCAATAGTTCCTGAGATTAGCACGTTGAACCAAACTCTTTAGCCTTATAATACTACTATAGGACTTGAGTAGACATAAGCTTTACGCTTCAGGGTAGGCAGAGGGAACCTAGTGTGAAGACACTCCGTTTCCCACTTAATGCCGAATTCTGGAGGCATTGCGTGCTGAGTGGCAGAACTCAACACCGCGCTTTACCACGAAACCAGAGCGAAGAAACGGAAATATAAACGTAAATAAATATTTCACTTCTTCGAGTGGGGATCGAACCCACAACCGTCGCGTTACAGTCACACCATTGTGCCGCTACGCCACAACGGCCTCTCATATACTTATATAATTTTTGTATAATAACAAACTGGTGATTTTTTTGCTATTTAACTATTTCTGATTCATATTGTTTCTTTACACGATGACTGCTTAAATCAAGGACAATTTAAAATAACATATCGAAAACCCACTATCAGAATAACGACGTAATAGTTCAATTTATTAAGAGACCTTTAGCCAGGCTTCCAATAAATGGATATCGAAAATTTTAATTAAACCTGCACTAGACCTAACTCTGTAAAGACCTCGTGAGCCAATTTAACTTTCACGATTAGGTTTTTACTCAGTTATTTTCTAGACACGTGTAAATACAAACAGTTTTAATAACGGGAATCATTTAACACCCCTCATAAGATTTTTTTACAGATTTCGTTCGTATTATAATAATAATAAAAATCAAAATGGCGTGCTCTAATTTTAATCTTAAAAGAAACCTTTACTTGTGTTCTATTACGGCTGAGTTTTAATTTAAAATATTTACTTAGAAGTTTATTAAAGCTCTCAGTTTGCTTGGAAATAATTAAGGTTCTAGAGTAAAGTTTATGTATTTATCGCATTAGGACTACAAAGTTATTTTTCACGTCGATGTTTTTTATCTTATTAATATATTATCATTTATAATATCGATATTAACAAATTAATAGCAAATTTTTAGTAAAAAATGCATATTCTATTTTATGAGTTTTATTTCTAGTAAATGTGAGCTTTTAATTGAGTCTATCTATTCAGCAGGATAAAACGTGAGAAACTCAAAAAAAAGAATAGAGTATTAAATATCACTTTAAAGTACTCTGGTCTTTCCAAGCCCTAAAATTGAAATCATAATATTATTCTTTGGAAACTCGATACTAAATTAAGTAATTCAAACAATGAATTTACTGAAGTTTTTCTAAGCAATCGTGTTTCGTTAGTATTTTCCTTGCGCTGAGTTTGCCAGTCGTTAATTAGACGTAATAACTGACTGTTTGGCACGACTGTCGATAATTGTCTACTAGACACGGCTAACTGGTTTAAGTTTTACTTTTGTTTTGATACAATTTGAAAATATTTTAAACTTACGTCTTATTTCAAAGATTACTGAAAATTCTTGAAAGCCTAAAGTGTCTCACTCAAATTTTATACAATTCCAACCATATTACTTCGCTCTGGTAAGCACTAAGGAGGCAAAGCGCGGCGTTGATTTCCGCCACTCCGCCTCCAGGCTTCGGCGGAAAGTTGGGAGCGGAGTGTCTTAACACTAGACCTCTGCCTACCCTGCTACTTTCTAAATACAGCGTGAAACTGAAAAAAAAAACAAATCTAACTTAATTTCTTTTAAAAACGCGGACGAAGCCACAAATAAACGCTAGTACTTATAATAACACACCTTTAATAAGATTTAAACCCATTTACCACCAATAAAAACAAACTCATCTCAACTACTAGATATTAACTCAAATATGATTTAATAATAATATATCATTAAAGGACCAGTACACCAGTACAGGCTGAAGGTAGCGAGCACGTCATTACCAAGTTAGACGGTGTAGTGCAACTTCAGTTTGTTCAGTGGTTAGGATCAAGCAGTGCTCAAGTTGTACGGACTCCTGCCCCGGGGGCAGCCAGCTGTATTTCTAATGAAAGTTTCATGTTAATTGTCTGTTCACTCTATAATTATAAAGTTTTGAATTATGGTAGGTTTGGCAGTTCTTGGTGAGGAGAACTGCCTCCACCTTGTAGGCTAGCTTGTATGATTATAATATTGGTGAAGAGTCAATTCATCCTATCCTATATCTTATAAAACAAAGTCGCTTTTCGTGTCTGTCTGTTGTTTCTAACTCTTCTTCTTCTAAACCACCCAACGGATTTTATTGCGGTTTTCACCATTAGGTCGAGTATTTTTCGTAGAAGGTTTATATATAGTTTATTATTTGTACATTCTTATGTAAATTAACATAAATACGAAAAATATGAATAAAGTCCTACCCGCTGAGACACTTTCGCGCATGCGCTGCTTTAATGGTAAGTACTACATGAAAAAAATGTACTGGAGTATTGTTCCTCTCAATGAGATCTACAAAAAAGTCCGCGATGGCATATTTTTAAAAGCTTTTATTTAACTTGCAATGTATGTATGTGGGTTCGGGTGAAATCTTGGAGCTCAATTTTGAAGTAGATATCGTCAACCGATTGAGCTGAAATTTTGTATACACGTTTACTTTGGATGACAATGCATGATACAATATGTGACGTCATTCTAAATGTAATATGGCGGACCATGCAAGATGGCAGAATAGTTATTTTTAATGTACTTCTACAATATGGGTATCGAATGAAAGGACTCGTTGAGAGCAACTCGAAAAATAATGTGATGTCATTCTAAACCCCATAAGGAGGAAATCGAAGATAGCCAAGTATCTATTTGATCTACTTCCACAATATAGATATTAAATGAAATGGGTCGTTGACCGTAACTCTAAAAATAGTGTGACGTTATACTAAACCTAATATGGCGGAACATCTAAGATGGCGGAATAGTTATTATTTATGCACTTCTGCAATATGGTTATCAAATGAAAGATCTTGCCGAGAACTATTAGAAAAATAATGTGACATCACTTGAAATCCAATAGAATCGACACGATTCAAGTTTTTTGTGCTTTCATATAATGAAAGATATGTTCGTACGATTGAGCTGAAATTTTGTATACACGATTGGTTTGGATGACAATGCACGATAAGGTTTGTGACTTCATTCTAAATACAATATGGCGGACCATCCAGGATGGCAGAATAGTTATATTTCATGAACTTCTATAATATGGGTATCAAATGAAAGGGCTTGTTAAGAGTAACTGGAAAAATAGTGTAATGTCATTCTAAATCCAATATGGCGAACCATCCAAAGTAACAGAATAGTTATTTTTGATGCACTTGTACATTACGGGTATAAAATGAAAGGGCTTCTTAAGAGCAACTTGAAAAATGATGTGACGTCATTCTAAATCTAATAAGACGGACCATCCAAGATGGCGGAATAGTTATATTTAATGCACTTCTATAATATGGGTATCAAATGAAAGGGCTTCTTGAGAGCAACTTGGGAAATAATGTGACGTCATTCTAAATCCAATATGGGGGACCATCCAAGATGAACGAATAGTTATTATTTTTGCAATTCTGCAATATGGATATCAAATGAAAGGGCTCATTGAGAGCAACTCGAAAAATAATCTAACGTCATTCTAAATCCAATATCGCGGGCCATCCAAGATAGCCGAATAGGTAATTTTAGTCTACTTGTACAATATGAATATCTATTGAAAGGGCTCGTTGAGAGTAACTCGAAAAATGTGACGTTTTTCTTAATCCAATATGGCGGAACATCTAAGATGGCGGAATAGTTATTATTTATGCACATCTGCAATACGGGTATCAAATGAAAGGGCTTGCCGAGAATAATTAGAAAAATAATATGACATCTAGTGTGAGAAACCTTCTTCCTCCTGGCATTAATCCCGGCTATTGCCAGGGTCTGCCTTCCTACTCAACCTACTCCACTTTGCGCGGTCTTTTGCGTCCTCGGTGGTTAGACCATTGGCTCTCATATCCGGCATCACGACATCCAACCAGCGCTTTCTTGGGCGTCCAGGAGGTCTCACTCCAGGAACTGATATAGCAAGGCACTTGCATCCGACATAGTTCTTAGACCGGCGCGTAACGTGGCCAAACCATCTCAGGCGGCGCTCTTGGAGCTTATCCGCTACGTCACGGACCCCAAGACTACCTCGAACGAATGTGTTGCGTATGCGGTCAGACCGCGTTACGCCGCACATCCACCTCAGCATCTTCATTTCCGTGACGTGAAGCTCCTGAGTGTGCCGAGATAGTGCTGGCCAACATTCGCTGCCGTATAAAAGAACCGGTCGTATGATGCTCTTGTATATCAGTCCTTTGAGCTTGGCGGTTTTCTTCGGTCACAAACCACACCAGTGACCTCCCGCCATTTGGCCCAGGCAGCACTTATCCGGCCATGGACATCGTAATCGATGCCTCCAGACTCGTGCATAACGGATCCAAGGTACTTGAACTTTTCTTACTTAACTCAGTAGTTAAGTAAGAAAAGTTCAAGTAGCCCAGACTCGAGCACGATCCTTATAGGTCCTGTTAGCCAGTGCTAACAGGACCTATAAGGATCGTGCTCGAGTCTGGGCTCCCGCAGGCCATGTACTCGGTCTTCGACACATTTAGTTTAAGACTGCTGTTCTCAAGCGTACCCTTCCAGAGGTTCACTTTACGCTCCAGCGTCAGTCGGTTCTCGTCAATGAGTGCTATGTCGTCGGCATACATCATCAGCCATGGAGGCTGCACTACATTGAATAAGAACGGACTAAGAGTCGAGCCCTGGTGAACCCCCACTGTAATCGGGAAGGGTCTAGTGTCGCCAACAGCATTCCTAACCATAGAAGCGGAATCGTGGTACATGTCTCTAATGTGAGAAATCTAGCCAGTGGTAACTAAAAAGTAAAAAATAAATTATAAGCAAAAAAACATTTTTAGAAAAAGCTTTTATTTAAATGCTCTAAAAAGAAGAAAATAAAATTTGTCTTTTAAATTTTTAACTATCAACTCATAACCTCATTGTACACAATTTATATGATTATAAAAGCTTGTCGCGTTAATCAATATTTAATTAAATTGAAACTTTAAAAATTGAAACTTAGCAGATTTTACATAATTAAATTAGTACTAGTTAATTTACACAAGTAAATCGCGCGACAAGCTTTTATGATCATATAAATTGTGTACAATGAGGTTATGAGTTGATAGTTAAAAATTTAAAAGACAAATTTTATTTTCTTCTTTTTAGAGCATTTAAATAAAAGCTTTTTCTAAAAATGTTTTTTTGCTTATAATTTATTATCTTTTAAGGATAACGTGTAGTGATCATATTTCTGTCTAAAAATAATAATTTCAATATATTTTTTATTGTGAGGGATATTTTTCCATAATGGTATTAATCCTTATCCTTTAAAATACTTTATTAATTTTCTACGTTAAACGAAGATAAAATTTGCTTTTTACACTATTTCGAAATTGCGAATAGTTTTAGAGAAAAACGCATTTAATTATTGACACATCACGCCGTTGACTCATCAGCTGTGCCGACTCAAGTTTTACTTATCCCTTACTCTCAGCATATAAATAAGTACATTAGTTACGTTGGCCATTTAATGTAGATCAAAACTGTCTTTACTGTTTTTCATTTTAATAAGTACTTTAGAAGTTGTTACAATATCAAAAAATCCTTGCTGCGAAACGGCTCGCCACTCGCCATGCATCCGCCGCGCCGCCTGCCTTACACGCATCGGTGGTTCAGTGGTAGAATGCTCGCCTGCCACGCGGGTGGCCCGTGTTTGATTCCCGGCCGATGCATTCTATTTAATTTTCCTCACAGGCAGCGCTTACGTACGTAGTGCTTGCTTTTCATCAGGGACAGAATACCCTCTTCAGCATTAACCACAAGCAAAAAAAAACCCGCCTGCCTTTATAGCAACGAAGATTTAGATGCATTTGCACGTATTGGATAATTAGAATTGAATGTATTATTTCAGCGCGATATATTTTTTGTAGTAGTAATTAGTAGGTAGGCTTTTGTTTATAATTTCTTCCGTTTAAAAATAGTCATTTAACTATCTAAAAATAGTCATTTAAATATATTTTAATAAGTACTTGAAAAGATTAGTAGCACAGATTTAAAATTACGGTACCTACTAAAAAATCCTTGCTGTGTAAAACAATTGGAAAATCCTTATTGAAACTACGAAAATGCGGGTTGCATTAGGGTTTAATTAATTTTCACATTATATTAAGTGCTTTGCAAACATACATTATATGAATAATCCAGTAGTAAAAGCGGGCGAAGCCGCAAGGGGGTCGCTAAAAATATTATAAATTTTGAGATAAAGAAAATCCGATTATATGAAGTATTATTAAATAAACATTCTTTGAATATTTATTTAAGTCAGTTTAGCTTTAAATTGAAAAATAATAATAACATTCCATAAATAAAAAAGTATAAAAAATTTTTTAAGTTAAACGGTTTTATATTGCAGATAAATGTACTAAAAGCTAAAAAATAATTTCATAGAAATTATGATTACTAAAATTTAATCGTGGGGCACGTCCAATATCTACAATTGAAAGACATAGCGTGAGACTTCACCCACCTAGTGGTAAGTAGCAAGTGTCCCCACGATTTTATTTTAGTAATCATAATTTCTATGAAATTATTTTTTAGCTTTTAGTACATTTATCTGCAATATAAAACCGTTTAACTTAAAAAATTTTTTATACTTTTTTATTTTTAAGTTTTTAGTTTTTATTTCTCATGCTATTCAATTCGTTGAAATGAGGCTCGATGTCTCATTATTGCAAGGTTAATGGAGAATGTTACGAACGACCCCCCCAGAGGTCCAATAGAGGGACAAGGCTATGTACAACAAGATGTGCCTGAATCTTGAGGGGAAAACGCTAACGACATATCATTTTTATCCACCTAGTGCCATACAGTTCTCGGCGCGCTTTTACCTTTTACCTTGGGTGGTACCCCTAGCGACGTATCATTTTTAGGCACCCTATAGCCACACAGTCCTCGACAGGATACCAGATCTTGACTTAGGTGGGAGATTCATATTGTAATTGTGTATAGTATACTGTATTATACTTACCAAGCCCTTTATTTTGATACCCATATTGATGGGATTGAAAACTACATTATCCGCCATTTTGTAGCAGTGGCCATCTTTGATTTTGATTTTGTATAGTGCACTGAATTCTACTTGACAAGCCCTTTCATTTGATACCCATATTGATGGGATCGAAAAAACTAACTTGTCCGCCATCTTGTAGCGGCGGCCATCTTGGATTTTGATTTTGTATAGTCCACTGAATTCTGCTTGACAAGCCCTTTCATTTGATACCCGTATTGATAGGATTGAAAAAAACTAACTTGTCCGCCATCTTATAGTGGCGGCCATCTTGGATTTTGATTTTGTATAGTCCACTGAATTCTACTTGACAAGCCCTTTCATTTGATATCCATATTGATGGGATTGAAAAAAACTAAGTTGTCCGCCATCTTGTAGCGGCGGCCATCTTGGATTCACAATAATATTGAATATGGATAATAGTATTGTCACCAGAATCAAAGGCGTATACCAAATTTCAGATCAATCGGTTAACGAGAAGAGGGTTAAATTTCAATTACTAAATTTGACCCAAACAAACAAACGGGGTGAGCTAAATAAAACCGTTTAATTAAAAGGAAAAACAGTAAAAGAAAATGATATTATATCTATTTCCTTATAATTATTAAGTTTCAATATTATTTAGATCTTTAACTTGCTTTAATTTCTTATATTTGTCATATGTTTTTTTTAATGAAGCAGGTATAGATTACTTTCTGTTGAGTGGTGGAACTTAATGCCAAAGTGTGGCACCACTAATATTTTCATATTATCACTCTAACAGAGTGCTGAAATTGAAGTATATCAAAACTACAACCTACACAAAAAAAAAATATTTAAGGTAAAAGCATAATTATAAGCATAACACGTTATGAAAGGTCATATATATTCCACTGAGCTGTAAGCCGCAAACCGTTGTAATTAATGTACATTAGGTACGGTCAACTTAGAAAACTGGTGAGGGATTATCTGGCAAGTTAGACATAGAAGAAGAAATGAAATTGGAAAGGATTGCGATTCTTTATTTTCTATACGTACCTACAAACTGTTTGAAAAAATTCATATATTGAAATCACTCCACACAATATCTCAACCTCATTAAATTGTTTTGTACGATAACGAATAACGAAATCAATTGCATTTTTTATATATGTAGGAGCATCAGAAGAGGTCTCATAGCGGTCTTGGCTGTCACTATTCATTTGTGGGCGTTGTAGCACCAGATTTGTTTAAATAAAAGTCACACTTATATTCTACAATATCTTATTACTCGTTTATATTAAAGTTTTACAATAAATCTCACAAGATTAACAAAATTACAATAGATTAGGAGCCAATAGGTTAATTGGTGAACATCTCACGCCATAGCTGTCAACCAATGACATCCGCTATTATTTGTGGCTACACCTACTACCCTATTCGGGGTTACCCGCTCCATTTTAAATATTCTTCTAATATAATCCATTACATAAATCAATTACAATCGGAATATAATCATTGTAAAATTTCATATGTCATATATATAAGGGTCATAATCAGAAAAAGTGCACATTTTGTGTCTTTTCTTGTCCCGCTACTTTGAATGCGTTTTAAAAATACAATTTTAAAGATAATTTAAATATTTTGCCATTTAAGATAAATTTACTTATTAACTTAAAGATTTTTGTAATATTTTAAATGTATTAAGGCTTTTAATAGTATTTTTTGTTAGTTGCAAAAAACTTTTCAAAATGCTTCCATACAATTTTTCGTGTCCCATTCACCACTTTACTTTTTAAAAATTGATTTGTTACGAATGTTTATGGTTTTATTTGATTTCAGATATGTTTATATTACTTTACTTTATGCATAATATTAAATAGAACTACTTTTATTGATACATTATTTAATAAATAATATATATTAATTAAGTAAATTTGTCCCAAAATATTGTCTTTTTGTTACTCAGGGCTAGTAACGTACAATTAAAATATGAACGCAATTATTTTGGATGGTATTTAATATTAGTTTTTATTGTGGCACCATAATTGTAAAAGTCAATGCTATCGTAGCTACAACAAGTAGTGTTCTCGCAGCAGTTGAGGGGTTCAAATGTTTTAAAGGGAATGCGTAAAATTACATCTCAGGGTTATAAACGGCTTTTATTTTGGTAAGTATTCTATAATTTCGTTTTCTTGTTTATGTTATTTGCTTCTTTTTACAAAATCTCAAAAAAGAACGTCAGTGCTTGCACATGCAACACGTGGCTTATGAGCAAATATTTAAAAAGGTTAGAATTTCTCAGACTTCATTCTCAATTTCGTTATATTTCGTTACGTAACGAAATTGAGAAAATATGAAGCCTAGTTCACAATTACGGTACCAATGTTTTCTTAATTTTATTTTTATAATAAAATTTTATCGAACCGGTGCTTGTATATGGAAGATATGTATATAAGAAAAAAAATTTGCTGGCATATGAAAAAAACTATTAGTGACTTTTCATAACGTAAAGTAACCAAAAATAATGATTTTTAAGTTTTTTTGCTTGTTTGCTTGTTTGTCTATGTGTTTGTGCACGCTAATCTCAGAAACAGCTGAACCGATTTAGTTAAATTTATTTTTATTCTTTCTGAAATTAGTTGTGATTTTGTGATTTTTATTTTTTGATATATATTTTTGTATTTTCAGTAAGCGTAAGCTCCTATGTCAAATGCTGAAACAAATGCTTTTTTTTTTTTAGATATAGAGAACGTCTTAAAAAGACCAATCCTATTAAATATGAAGATATGCGGAATAAACACTTACAAAGAATTAAACTTAATTCCAATGATAACGACTCAAATTTTGATATATTTTAAAGTGAATTTAATTTTATCATTAACTTTGTGATCTCTAACTAGAAATATAAGTTTATTACGTTACGAACTAGCATTATTATATTGTTAATATTCTCACTTTGTTATGTTTTCTTCTTACATTTATAATCTGTTAATTCAACGATTGAACCTTTAAAATTTTGATCTGTGTCTCATTAAATAAAAAAAACAATAGTTTTATTCATATAATATCGTTATTTTGTTGTGTATAATGCCTTATGTCATCAGTTTCGTAACAAACTTTATCAGTGTTGTTACTTATCAGTTACGTTACGAATTCGAAAATGTCCACTTTTCTGATTATGACCCATAAATGATTCTTAAAAAAATAACATACTATCTCTAACCTATTCTATGTACTGACAGTTCAACCGTGTTAGTTCTCATTTCCTTTGTCCAACATTTGTTTCCATTCCGCCTTTATGCGGGCCGTTACTAATGGTTAGGCTTGTTCGGATCGTTACAGTAAAAAATTGCAGTTTTGTCTTTACTTAATGTATAGTTATTTTGTTATTTGAATTTATGTCATGCCCGAAACGTAAGTTTTTCAATGCCACCACTCCCGCGGCTTCGCCCGCTTGAACTATACAATTATTTATTACATAAAAAATATTTACTTTACAATTATAATCAGTTTTTTTTTATTTCAGATAAGTTGGGGCCGTCATAGAAGGTATCTTTACCATTTTTTTTCAGCATCAGAATGTATGCCGAACACACAGCAGAGTAGGCAGAGGGAATCTGGACACCTCGTGTCCGTTTCCGTTGAGACACTTTCGTTCCCCGCTATTTACTAAGTGCTGAATAGATGGCACCAGAGCGGGGTAGTAAAAATATTCAAAGGAATCGAACCCCCAATCATCAGAAATTAAAATGTAGCTTCTTAAAAGATAAAAAAAAATCAGCTCACAATTACTAGGTTGAGCAGTTTTTGTTTCAAGCCCGAGTCCGTCATAATGCGATTTACGCCGGCGGAAAGCTCTGTTGACGTTGTTAGTGAAGGAATATTGACATTTGTACTTTATTGCCCGTATTTAAGATAGAACGTTTATGGTGTACATGATTTTTATTTTGATTTCGTGCAAGTAAATGTTGTACTTTGTGGCATATTCAAGAAATGTTACGAAGCATTTTTTTTATTGAGGTCAGTTAACGCGACAGACTGTGCGGGGTCGGTTCAGACTCACGGGAATGAAATATTTATTATTTTTGTTTTGCAACGATGCCAAGCGCGGCGTTAAGCTCCGCCACTCAACACAGACTGCCTCCATAATTCTGCGGAAAATGGGAAGCTAAAGTGTCTTAATGGAAACAGAATATCTTAACATGAACATCTTAGATTCCCTCTGCCAAGTCCTAGTTTTCCTCCGGCTATTTTAACAAAAGCTAGTTTTTCTCCGGGTAAGATTCAATTTCTCAATTATAACTTGTTATCATGCACGTGCCTAAGTCACGATGGCTTGCAGCTTCAGTAAAAAAAAATTAAAAAAAATATATCCTTTCTCATAGTGCAGAAAGCATTTTCGACCGGAACTCCAGACATAGATTTGCGTAACTTAACGCTGCGCTTTCTTTTTCCCATTCCCGTAACAAGAAAATAATTTAATTCCCTCAATTAGTGATGAGCTCCCAACCACCATATTCTGAAATCATAAAAGAGAACGCCGTAAAACTAATTATTATCAGCATATACAAAGTACTAACAATATTATTCTTGATGAGATATTTTATTTGGCATTACGGTAATATTATTACGGAACTGTGACATCGTGTGACACGAGTCGCGTCGTTAGAGGCCTCAAAGCCGCAACATGTCACTTTTGAAATTTACTTAGAAAACAACCATGTTTTGCGTACGAAGAAATTAACATAAGTTAAATCATTGAAAATTTCGTTTTAATCTTTGAGATTTTTTGGATTTTTTATTTGCAACTTACAAGAGTTTTTTTTTACAGAAACCATGGTAGGCAGAGGGAACCTAGTGTTAAGACACTTCGTTCTCCATTTTTTTCCAATTTTGATGCATTACGTATTAAATGGCGGAACTTAACGCCGCATCGTCTATCTTGTTATGCGAGAAAAAACGTGAAGCTGAAAAAAAATGAAACGCTAGGTGATTTTACTTAAATTCCTTTTTCAGAGTACACAATATACACAATGTTTTGTTTAAAATATGACTATAGAAGTTACATAATATATTCAACATTTCAATATAAACGAATTTAATGATATAAAGGGATATAAATAAAATCGATCAAGTGCAAGTTGAACTCGCCCACCGAGGGTTCTATACCAATTTCCGGATTATAGTTTTACGATAAATAAAGTTGGCTTTGTGGGCGTGGATGGAGTTCATTTTGTATGGATGGATTTTTAAATCATTTATTATTTATATTCATTTATTTATTTTTGAAAATAAATAATAAATTATAAGTTTGTTTTTATAGTTTTACGCTGTATCTCGCACACAACAGGGTAGGCAGAGGGAACTTAGGCTTAAGCTAATTTTGAAACTCTCCGTTCCTATTAAACAAAAATCTTGTTTTTATTTTTTTTACTTGTGATTTCAAAATAATTGCCTATAAGTCCGTGTAGTTGTTACACGATTAAGTTACTTACGCGATACTAACACACTAACAAATAATTTAAAAAATATATATCTGTCAAGAAACCCAAGTTAAATATTATACACATGGCCTTGACAGACGAACAATAAAGTTCATATTAGGATGGAATCCTTATAGCATCTTATCTTTCGAGGTACGGAACCCTAAAAAAAATAGAAGTAAATATATATGCTAAAAAAATATTACTTCGCTTATTAAAATTAAAAATGTATATAAAATTTCCAAAAGCTTGTCGATGAACTTAAAGCTTTATTCGGTGTGGAAATAATAAGGTTACAGCTTGGTTACCTGTTATGACAATGTTGGTGTGAAAAGCCACATGTTGCACTGGAAATTTGTTTAGGGTTCTATTCTAATAAGGTATATGAAACTATTCTGTGTGGTTGTATTTTGCACGTGCATGTGGCCGTAAACACGACAGGTCATGGCTTCGATTCTCAGTCGAGGTAATGAAATATTTAATATATTCATTTCTTCGCTCTGGTCTGCCAGTCAACACGCAATGCTTTTAGAATACGGCGGATAAAAGGCGGAGCTCGCTCCACGCTGTATCCCGCAGTGTGAAGCTTAGAAATTAATTAATTCCACATATAAAATGTTTATGTATCAAATATTTAGAACTCCTCACTCTTATTAAAAATAACACACTGTTGAGTTTTGATAGCATAAATAGAATATTATATAACATCCGGGAAGGAAGTGGTTGCTACAGTATGAGGAACCTATCGTTCATCTTAATGCAACATATTAATTGCCTCAAGCTTGATTCATATCCATATATCCTACATTTATATAATTATAATTTGAAGCCAGTCATTGCGTAGGGGCACAAAGTGTAACTATAAGCTCAACAGGTTATGGGTTCGATTACCATTCGAGGATATTAAATATTTTATAATATGTTCATTTCTTTGCTCTGGTGTCGAGGCAAACCGGGGCGTTGAATTCCAACACTCAACACTCAATGCCTCTAGAATTATGCAGAAATTCGAGAATGCAGTGCAGGACACAGCGTGAGGCTAAAAAAATATATAATTTAATTTATAATATGTACTACAATCAATACAATCTATATGTGTTCTAAATATTCAGAATATAATTACAATAAAATATAAGATATTAATTTCTATCAATTTAAATGTATAATAATAATTTATTACTACCTAAGTAAACTACTGAAAAAAATCAAAATTATAATATTCTGACACAGAACAGAGTGTTAGTATACAAATATTATTAAAATAATATTTCCATAATAGTTACTTAGCAATCGTGTTATAATTAAACCAAATAAAGGGCTTCGCCCACTCCCTTATCTACTCACAGTATTAAATTATTTTAGATTTACATTCTCATCTAATGCTCGACGAAAATGAATTAAGTTTCATATGTTTTCAGTTATTCGCGAATAATATCTCTTAACCAATTTACGTAATTGAATTATAATATTATAGTTATATTAGTTAACGAATGTGGAGGCTCTTTTTACTATTTTCAATTATTGTTATTAAAGAGGTATTTATTTCTACAATATAAGAAGAACGGCATCTCATTAAAATGTTTATAATATACATTTAAACTATTTTCAATTCCTCGCCCTCAATGCCGATGAGTGCTTCAGTAATATTACAGTGAAAATTGAATCTAAAACTACAGCGCTTAGAACCTCTTATGGTTTTATAAGTTCACGCTTTTTCACGCAAAGCGCGTGTAATGCGTGTTAATTTGCGGATAAATAAATTTAATATAATCATTACTTCGAAGATCAAACCCAAAACCATCGTGCTTACAGTGAGACGCTACTGATCTACTAAGCCATGATGGCCATAAATATAAAATAATATAACCTAACAAATATAAAGAAAATTACATCAAAATCGCTTTAAGAACATCCGTAATAAGAGTTCTCATGCTTTCTCGCAAACGGGTAAACCAGACGACTGCGGCTAGTCTCTGCATAATGAAAAACCCTTTGTGCTTAACGCTAAGTTACCCGAGATAATGGTAGGCGTGTCTCTACCATTTTATACTAGAACTAGGTCGTTCGTATGCGGTGACTTTTATTTAGCTCTATCTTAATCTGTCTCGAGAATTATATTTTCTTTTTGTTTCATTGTTCTTTTCGATCATTTAAGGACGGCGGTCTGTAAACAGGTTTTGGGTGCGATTCCCATTTGGGGAACTGAAGTATTTAATATTTCTATTTCCTCGCGCTTAATCAAATTAATCAAATCAAAAACACTTTATTGCACAAAGAAGATTTAAATTACACAATTAAATTTGTAATTTAGATACAGTGCATAGGCGGCCTTATCACTGTAAGTGATTTCTTACAGGCAACCCTTTTTTTTAACAAAAACTAATAGTATGATAGAATTGGTGGCGGTTAACTTTGCATTAAGATATTTTGTACTTTATTATATCAAACATATAAACATACGCTATTCATATATAAATACATACATACATAAATACATACATACATGCAGACACAAATACATACATACATTCATAAATACATACATATATACATAAATACACACATAGATACCATATATACATTCATATAGAGATACAATACTTACATATACATATGCACAAAACAGATACATAGATTATAACGATAGGTAGTACTCCTTTAGCCGGCGCTTAAAGATACCAACTGATGTCGACTGCCTGATGCACCTGGGTAACTCGTTCCATAATTTCTTGCTGTAGCACTTGGTGCGACATAGTGGAACCTCCAATACGTTGTCATATCTTGAACGGAGATTGAAAGACAGAGTGGGAGCCCAGGAAAGTGAATCTTTGTTTGAGGTATGAAGGAGTTAAAGGAAGATACAAGATAGAGTATAAAAGGATAAGTGCATGATAATTGCACTTAACACGCAATTCATCCAGAAGTGTTTTAACACTAGCTTATCTCCGCCTACTCTGCTGTGTGTGGGATGCAGTGTGAAACTGAAAAAAGGTAGGTAAGGATTAGGGGACCTTCAATATATTATATCGAAAGTAAAAAAAAATAAATGTTTTAATTCCTGTTTTAAACTACTAAGAACTGTATTATTATTATTTTTTTTCAAAAAAATATAATTTATGCGCTTTTTAAACATAATCATGGTGTACGTGTTTATAACCGAAAACTATCCTTGTCAGTAGTTCAAAACAGCAATAAAAGAAATAGCAATTTTTCACTTTCGATACCTATTTTACTAATAACTTTACCTATGGACCGTCGATATACATATTACGTTGTCTGAAATAAATACACGAAGACATTTTTCTCTATTACTATTTACTCAAACACGTCTTAGAGAGTCTATGTATCTATTTATAAAATATTTTTTACGACTTTCGTAGTAGAAAGGGCGATTGATGGAAACCATAAAAATGCGATCGCACAATAGCCCTAAATTTCATATGAAATAGATTTAGTTGTTATTTAGAAGGGACAAATACCCATTTGGGGGGTCTTCGATAACTCAAAATTAGTATTTTGTACGTTTTTTAGAAGATATTCATATAAAAAGTAAATACAGATATATTTCCTACCTATTTATATATAGAATACAGCTTAGCGATGAGCAATAATGTAAATTAGAATATTATCTGTACGCAATATCGCCATTAAGATATTTTTTTATTTTTAATATGACCTGCTTATAAATATTGTAATAAAAATAAAAATAGGGAAAAATAAAAATAAGTAATTCCACTGCACCACAACAGTTTTAAAACGTATAATTTAAGCACTATATATTTTTTAAGCATTAACTATTAATGTCAATTAAGGCAGATTTAAATCAGTTTAATTTGAATTAATGTACTGTAATCAATTAGTACAGACAAAGGGCTTTATGATCATCTAGGTTTACCTTAATTTAACCTCTAACGAGAATGTTGTACAGACTTAGGTACTAAGTATATTACATAGTATTTTCTGACAAATTAGATCTTATAAATATAATCATTCAAATATATTTCGGTTTTTTTATTTCTTGCATCAAATAAAATAATTAAATGATTAAAATTAAGTTAATTCTATTCACACCTCCAATTGGAATCAAATCCACAACATTACAATATCTAAACAATGTTCCACTGCGCCATTATATCTTAGTAAATCTCAGTAATGCTTATAATATATATACATTTGCAAATCTTTTATTGAATTTGAAATCTGTTGATGTGGTTGCGTAAATGTACACAGAATGATAGGCTTAGGTTAGGCCTTAGGTAAAATATATGCCCTCTATGTAAGACAAAAGAAATATTTTATGTAAGTAATGTATTTTGTTGTATAAATACTAGCATCTCGCTTGCGGTTTCGTCCGCTTAACATATATAATAATTTATTTAGTAAAATGAACTGGGATAGTGTTTTAAGATCTTTTATATTATATAGACTACAGTTTTCATACTGAACTTGAAAAAAATCTCACGCATTTTACCCATATATAAAATGCCGTATTTTTTCCACATAAATATATATATATTTAAGCAGTTTTTTTTTTGTAAAAAATAAATTTAAAAGAAAGTGTCTTTATATTGTTATTTGGTTTTCATTTAAAACCTTGGCAACCACATTTAATCAGATAAGAAACAAAAACCAATTCTGAACGTTGAAATATATGGGAAATTTGCTTATCCAGAGAAAGTTAAAGTAAACCATATTGTTTTGCATTAAAGTTGAAATTTGTATAACATTCAATATAAGATTAAGCGATAAGCTTAATGTCTTACATAGTAAAAAGGGTGGTAGGTGAGAAAAAGCGCGTTACAGCTTTTATAATTTCTTTTCTATTTTATTTGTTATTCTAAGTGAAGTGCTCCATAGTTTATACTAACATGCTATGGTGTACCTAAAGGTTATCAGTGATTTAATTAATAAATTAAACTAAATGTGCATTATGCATGTTCTTAGTTAATTTATGCACAAGTCGTTTATATTATACTACCCTAGAGTAAAGTGTTAGGAAACGTGATAAACAGAGGCAACCATTTTCCCGCACATAGTAGGGTAGGCAAAGGGAGTCTGGGAACCTTTTTTTTTTTTTTTTATCGTGAGGAAATCCTTTTACGGATACCGGCCCGAGTGGGGACTCGAGCGGGTTATGTGGGACTCGTGGACCGGCTGAAGGCCGATCCCAATACCCACTAAAACCTCACGGTGCTCCTCCTCGACCGCCACTGGCCGCGAGACGCGGGGACTAGAATCGTCCACGAAACGCGGCGGCGGGAGCCTGCTAGGCACGTCGCGGAGTCAAGGGTGTGTGGGCACCCTCGACGGCCTGCTCGGAGTAGCGCGCGGGAGCAACCTGCGCGCGCCTACTCGGGGAGTCTGGGAACCTAAGGTTAAAACACTTTCAAAATATTAAATTTCCCGGAGTGGGAATCTACTACTGTCCCATGATAGCTTTATAACAAACTAGCTTTAACTTTTTTTAATGCGAACCAATAGTTCCTGAGATAAGCGACCTTTACAAAACAAACTCCACACTTTTATAATATAAGTTTAATTATTTGCAACACATATGTAATAGAAGAGAGAATTTAACAAAAAAAAAAAACAAAACAGAATATCCTCTCGCTGCGATAAGAATCATCTCATTTGGATAAGTGTCTCTCTGAACGTTTAGGCCTAATTCGTTTGATGCAAAATACTTGAATTTTTATTAATCTACTTCTTTTTATCATTTATTTTTATTGAATTTAATCTATTTTTTTCGCTTTGCATATTACTGGAGACCCAAATTTTGTTGTTTTTTTATAAAATAATAATTCATTCCCCGAGCTGGAATCGAACGCATAACCGAAGCCTTCTCAGTCGAACACTATAGACTGTGCCACGACAGGCTCTTTATATTATTAATAGATAATATTTACAACCAAATTACTATGTGGTTAATTTATGATAGTAAATAATATTAAGCATTTGTACATCCGCCATAAAATGAACGTATGTTTTAAATATAAATAAGAATTTATTTCCATATATTTATTATGAAAACGAGGTCACGATAGAGCTAATTTTGATTAAGTTTTAATGTAGCAGTAGAATAGTATTTTTCAGGCATAGTTGCAAACGAAACTATTTTCTCCGACCTTAAAAAAAATAAAAGCGTGTTAAAAAGCGTGAAGATGATATAAAAGCTTACTCACAAGGAAACTTCGATTAAAATCTATTAAAATTTATTAGAAATTTCGATTAAGTTTTAACGAAGCAGTAGAATAGTGTTTTCGGACAAAAGTGGAAAACGAAATTATTTTCTCCGACCTTAAAAAATAAAAGCGTGTTAAAAAGCGTAAAGATATAAAAGCTTTCTCACAAAAAAAAATATTAAAAATAAAATTAAAAGTTCAAGTGTTGACATACATATGTTAATTGGTACCTAATAATATCTTATCACTTATCAGTATATGATAACGTTAATTAGAATATGCGTCGTTAATACCGTTGAAGTACTGATTACTTTGAATATTAACGAGATTGTATTTCAAAGGTATACTATATAATCTGCTAGATTAACGTTAAAACATGAATTAACTATGATTTGGAGATAATTGTGGTTTCTGTACACATCTAATGGGATTATTTTAAAATTCAATTTAAGGCTTATTGGATAATAATATTGGTTTTAAGTAATTTTATTATGTTTTGAGGTCGTTGTGGTGCAGTGGTGTAGCGCAGTATACTTTCAGTAGTTTCTCTGTAGTCAGTGGTTCCCAAATTAGATATTTGGTATCCCGAAAATTCAATCATCAAGCATAATTCCTAATATTTTAAAAACATCAAATTATCAACAATAATACTGTTTTTTTTATATTTGTAAAGAAGTATATAAAAAATCCTAAATATAAATAAATAAATCAAACATTTTAGTTAAAGCGCGGCGTTGAGTACTACCGCTCAACATGTAATGCCTCCAGAATTCGACAGAAAGTGGGGAACGGAGTGTCTTAACACTAAGTTCCCTCTGCCTACCCTGCTGTGTGCGGGATACAGCGTGAAGCTGATTTAATTTATTTTAGCAATTTTAGTAAACGGATGCCATGTTAGAGGAAATAGGTTAATGCAACCAATAAACACATGTATATTGAAATTGAACGATGAACGAAAATGACCTATAAAAGCGGCGTGTTGTTGAACCATAAATTTAAGCGTTATTCGGTCAAATTTACGAGCCAACGTCGTTTAGGAGTTATTAAAAGCTTAGAATGCTAATATATGTTTATCGAAAGAGGCTTACATTCGCTAATGCGTTCGAGGAACAGTGGGGGGTGATTTGAGAATAGTTTGAGAGATTTTTTAAAGTTTATTTATTATTACGATTCGATTCGATGGGCTCGATTCTCAATCGGAGGAATGCATAGTTTTTGTTTTTGTTTCATGTACATATTTTTAACCATAAAAGTGTATAATTTGTATACCGTGATGAAATTATATCATTTCATGCAATGCAAGTTAAGTGTACGCTGTATCCCTTATATGGCAGGGTAGGCACTTATATGACTAGGAGATATAGTGCAAGACACATAATTCTCCACCATCCACCAAATTTTTGAGACGTAAGGTTTTGAGTAGCGGAAGTCCAAACTTTACGTTGTTACGAGAGCGACAAATGAAATGATTAAGTCCCACGAATAGCAATCGAATCCACAACCTTTACGGCTTACGCCACGACTACATTTTAATTATATTGTTTATATTTGTCTTAAACATTATTCCCGTAAACAATTACTTTATTAGAAAATATTGAACTACACAAATGGATCCATTGTAAAATTCACTTTTCTAAAGAATCTCAATAGCACAATAGCGTTCCTCGGTCGGACGTATATAAAAGTTAATAGGCGGAAAATTTTATAGCTGTTAAGAGGCCAATATAAGAGTGGGGACATCTGGTTTCAACCCTTTTATCGTTAGCGTGTTCTTTATATTTTTTTATATTATGGCCGTTACCTAATTTGTATTAGAGCTTAAAAATTTGTAATTATTTATGAAGATTTCTGTGTTTTCATCGCAATTTCATTAATATTGTATTTTTTTAAGTATCATTCCACGAAACAATTAAGACCTCTCAGTGCCCCTCCTCGACCGCCGCAGGCCGGAGCTAAGGGGGGCCTTGGATTCTTCCATAATCCCAGCGGGGTGACCCTGCTAGGCACGTCTCGGAGTCAAAAGTGGTGAGATATCCTCAACGGCCATCTCATAGTAGCGCGCGGGAACAAACTGCGTGTTCTATGCAGGCCAGGTGGGTAGGCGATCGTCTTCAGCAAGCAGACCGACTTCTGCCGTGCCCTGAGAGTATCTGTGTGAATATATAAGTCTTATCCAAAGATGAGCAATATGCAGTAACGATCTGTTAAACATCCAGGTCGATAAGGAATAAAAATAATTATCATTTTCCCGCTTTGGTATGGTTAAAGTGGGACGTTGAGTTCTGCCACTCAATACAACTACGAAACTAGGTTCTCTCTCTATAGATGGCTTAATAATAAAAATATTAAATAATACAGTGAATTAATACATGAAACGTTATCTTGTTACGTAATGTCTCTCAACCCTAAACTTGTCTAGTATTTACACGTTATATTAGTGTTTCCTTAAGTACGTTATGTGTCTAAGCAAGTTATGGGCATGTGGGTAGTTTCGTAGTTTATGCTGATCTACATATGTGCAATATATCTAAGAGATATTTGTGGGTCATTAAGAGGTATCTAAAGGTTACTGGTGTATAATTAAATAAAATAAATTAAAGAAAAACGGCGTCATGGCGCAGGGGCACAAGTATAACGTGACAGGTTGTGGGCACGTTTCCTAATCAAGGAAATGAAATATTTAATATATTTATTTCCTCGCTCTGGTAACGAGGCGAAGCGCGGCGTTGAGTTCCGCCACTCAACACACAATGCCTGTCTGTCTACCCGTGACCGCGATTTCTAAATGATATATAATCAATTTAAGTATAAAAAAACAAAAAAAATAAAATAACATTACCATGTTTATAGCTGATACGAGCTTGTAAACCATATGGATATTAAAAATAAAACATCATGGCTACGAAAGAAACATTTTATTTCACATATTTTCTAATAGTGCATCCACAATTACACTTTCCATACGGCAAGATCTATAGAAAAGAATCGCGAGCGTGAAATACAAATAGCTTGACTTTTCCTAATATCCAGATTTAAAATATTATTCCTAATAGAAGGCCGTGATTTAGGCGATACATAGAAGATAGAATTGTACATTTACTTTACATTTACAGAATCTTATACATTACTATATATTTTTTCATAAATTTCTAATATTCTTTTAATGTTAACCCTTAAATGCGCTGTACTTTTAACGTTGGTTTATTTTTACTCAAATATCCACAATAAAGACATCAATTTTGACAGTTATACCACAAATTATCACTATTTTCATTCAATTAGCACATTTAAAGATTATAACAGTATGTAATGCATCTGTTAACAATATATGCAAGTAAAATTTCGATAGACATTTCATGGCAACTAGGTTATTCTCAAAATAAAATTTTATTTTTATAAATGGTTAATTATTTTTATTTATAATTTTATATTGGTACCTGGAGCTAAATTTGTTCCCATTATTTCTTAAAAATGTCCGAGCGAGTTGTTTTTCGTACACAATATTGTTAACATTGCAAAAAAAAATGCACTTAAGAATATACATTTAAATAACGATACATATTTCTATTAGAAGTTCACTAGAAGATTTACAGTTTTATTCTCATTTTCTATATATTATTTTTAAATTTTAAAGCTAATAGGCTCTCTGAGTTATATATGACGATATACTACATTTATTTACATAATAATGTCCATAATGTCCTTAGTTAGCTTAAAAAGTAATTTAAAATACGTTTATATTTAACTTGAATTAAAATTTATATAATATCCATACATATGAAGATATATTTATTTTATAACTGCTCGTATATCAACATGATATCAATGACTAGAAAAAATATCTTAAGCAAACACTCAACGACCACTGGCTAAAGGGACAGGACGTCATCATTTTACGGGTTAAATAAACATTTATTCGATATGGCTTCAATAGCTTTCTTGATGAAGTGGACAACTTAACCATGTCATTATGAAATAGATTTCATGTAAAATGATAATGAAATAGCAACATATTTTACATACATATATTAAAGCAGTGTCATATATCTTTTTTCTAATAGATTTTAGTTTTTATTGTCTATACATAAACTAACAATTTTGTTTCTATGTGAGTATATTGGCTAACATTCTACGCGATATGTGACGACAATTTCAAAGCAATTAAATATAGCGTTCTTGAAGAAATAATTTTAACTACACAACTACGTTTAAAATCGTTGTTTAATAATAACAATATAATTTGGATTTTTTTATAATAATGATTTATATCATTTTATCTAATATACAATAAATAAGATTTAACTTACAGTTGGTTTTAGATCATTCTCGGTTCAATCTTAATGCTTAACAGAGTATCTATAAAGCGAAACAAACATTAACATGAAAATTCTAACAAATATACGTATTAATTA
Source organism: Heliconius melpomene rosina (assembly GCF_056956725.1). NCBI lineage: Eukaryota > Metazoa > Arthropoda > Insecta > Lepidoptera > Nymphalidae > Heliconius > Heliconius melpomene. The sequence goes on from NC_140401.1 coordinate 13,781,354, forward strand.
TTTGAAATCTTCTAAAATCGCTACTAAATTTTAAAGATTGTAGTAAGAACAAGTTAATATTACAATAGTTACATTCAGGTAGCAGCCGACTCGTTTTTCAAGACTTAAATAAGTTAAATAATTTGAATGTTAACTTATTTTAAATATAATTTATGTAATATATGTACATCTAAGTGAAAACATTTCATGTAGAATTTATGGAAGTAAGCTTTAAACTACTTTAGAACATACGCTTTTTCTTTATAACAATATATACGTAATTTCCCTACTATACAAAAGTTCTCTTTCCACTAAAGCTTCGCTGTATATAAGAAAAACTTTCAAAAATCTCAACAATTATATTCTTCTCAATTTAGTGGAAAAAATACCTTGATTTAGTAGAAATTAATAAATATTTATAAATAAGAATGGTCTAAAAGCGCATTTATTTACAAAAGCTAAAGTAATTCCTACTAAATTCGAACTAATAATCTTAATTATAATATTATAATTCTACCCCTAAATTAAAGCGTGTACGTAGCTAAGTACTAATATCATACAACGCCGGCAACGTATAACCGGTAATAAGTCGTAATTATCCCAGATTCATTATTTACATTTCACTTACATATAAAGCTTTTAATGGAATTTATTTATTTATTTACTTTACTTAGTATTGTAATATACAGATTTCGTTAGGACTAGACATCAAAATTGTCTTTAATATTATAAAAGGGAAGCCGGATGCAGCCAGACCACCTATTCTTAACACCCCTCATTTTACGTCGGAGGCTAAAAATTAAAATAATTAAACGAACTTACTAACTATTTTATTAATAACAAAAGTAATAATTATTATAGTAATATTATAAGACAATGTGGTCTTATTAACAATTTGTATTCAAAATCTAAATTTCAAAGCGATTGAGAGACTCCTTTACTTAGAAATAGTTTTTATACATTTCTTTATGGTATGTATATATATATGCATATTATATACGTGCATACTAAAACTACTGTTAAAGTTACTAATATTGAAAAACATTATACCATGATTTCTACAAAATTGTGTACTTAAATTCGAAATGACAACAAATTTCATTTCTTTGTATAGCCGACGACATTGTAATCTAAACCATCGTAAGAACCTACTAAAAAATCTTTTGAGACGGATCCTGTGATTTTCTTAAGAAATGCGTCCAAATACATCGGGATAAAGAAAATAAAATATTGTATTCAAAATCATTGGGTCCACTTTCGCGACGTGGTTGTCTAAGTAATTAAGGGGATGGAGTACTATACTTATATAGAATATAAAAATTAAACGACCCTTAAGAGATTACCATAAAGATATCAACGGGAAAACATGAAAACGATTGGAATAATAAAAAACACATTTCAAAGGAACAAAAATAATTGGCTCTAAATGGAAAAGCTTTATGATGAACAAAGTTTTTGTACAAACTGAGCTTCTGTCAGATTATTTTGAGTACGTTTTAATTTATTTTTTAATCAGTGCAAATTCGTGTGCCCTCTCAGGGGCCTTCCTGATAATATTACAAAATATATTAATAACTACAGCTTACTTACTACATACAACGGTATATTTATTATTTAATATTAATATAACCAAAAAGTTACTATGAGATCATCCTCCTAATTTAATATTACATAAATTTTAAGACTAGTTTCAGTTATTTACAAACCTTCAGGTACAAGATTTGGTAGACTATGTAGATTCCACGCATTCCACTTCAGTAGTCTTTCCTTTGCCGATGCCAAATTCTTTGAGACCGTCCTCTATATGCTTGACCTGAGTACAAAATATTTGATTATAAGTAATTTGATTGTTTCAACTAATTTTATTATTATTAGACGTTTATTGCAGTACCAATAAAGTCTTTAAAAGTGTAGCTTTGAAGAGCGAACAAATGAAAATATTTCATCCACCCTGGAAGAATCGATCATTAACCAACTCAAATTCAAATTTTCACATATACAAAAAAATATATCACATAAAATTAACTTAATTAGCATTTTGTAAAGTATATCCACACGTGTTTACAACAGAGCTAACCGCAATTTGCTAATGAACGTAACCGTAATAACTACGGCCAGCCCACGTCACGGTACAAACGGATGAGTCACCTGCGTAAGGGTTACGGGATGTTCTCATTCGGAGGGTAGGCTACTTATTTGTATGTATGTATGTATAGATTGTTATGGAGATATAACTATTAAACAAACATTTGTCCCATTTTTGGTGTTCCGTTTCTAAAAGAAAAGAAAAAACGGAAAAAAGAGAAAAAACGGAACTCTTATAAGGTAAATATTGGGTATCACTTTTTTCACTTTATTTATCCGTCTGTCAAGATCAATTTTATTAAAATCGTGTCAAAATATCAAGCTGAAGTTCATTTCAAATATTCAGGTCTACGAATACAGTCCCTTGTAGCATACAAAAAATAGTCTAACGCATTTTTCTTGCTACATTTTGATTAAAATTCGCCATGTAATTAAAACTGCTTACTTCCCGTGCACCTAGTTAGAAAGGTTGATCAGAAGAGTAAACTTCTAAAATCTAATAGTATACACGAAAAAAAAAACTTATATTAGCAGTTAATTTCATACATAGTGAAAAGTCATCTTGTTTTTTTTTAGCCTCTTAACAAGTTACGTGCCAAAGGAGCCCAAGGCCGCACTTTATTTAATTAGGTATATTCAAGACTAATTTATACTATGAATCTAATTAATAATTTAATTTCCAGAATTTAATTTAAATCGAGAACTATTTACTTATTCACGTAGTAACTGGTCATAGATATTATGCGATCTAAATTTTTCCTTTAAAAAACATAGAAGATAAAAAATTCTTAATATTTACAGGATAATTTGTATGTATTAAAAAATCGAAAATAGCACCTAATTTTAGAATTTTAAATAACATTTTAATTTTAAATATAATCCCTAGAGAACTTAATGTAGGTTCCCTCTACGTACCTTGCTCCTGATTATTTCCAATAAACTACTTCCTACACAGCAATCATAATAATCTATAGAACATTATAAATTTATTACACCTAACGCTATTTGTTAATGAAGGTTGCCGGACCAACCCATGTCATAGTGCGGTACATTCATGACTCACCTGTGACAATGTGAATATTATTATGAAAATTATAACCTTATTATAATACGAATTAATTTTTATATGAGTTTTGTAATATATTATTTATGATTGTAAAATACCGTCATGACGCAACGGCACAAGGGGGTGACTGTAACGCGACGGTTGTGGGTTCGATCCCCATTCGAGGAAGGGAAATATTTATTTACATTTATATTTCTATTTTCTCGGCGGCGTTGAGTTCTGCCTCCAGATTCGGCAGAAAGTGGGGAACGGAGTGTCTAAACACTAGGTTCCCTCTGCCTACCCTGCTCTGTGCGGGATACAGCGTGAATATATATTTTTTTCAAACCTCAAATCCCTTCATTTACAGCTAAAACGTGTTTTTTCTTAAATACATAAATACTCATATTACAAAAAGATATATACTCACTTGTGAAGCATCCGCATCTGTACCAGGATGCAAGTACCTGTGAAGAAAGTAGCACGTCCCAGGAATGTCCTTAGGGAAGGAGTTGGGGAGGCACGACCTGTCGCGAGGCTCCATTTCAAAACCGGGAAACTTTATTAGCCACCTGCGTACAAAATTATACTTGTTATTCTAACTCCACTCGAGGGTATACGATGAAAAATGAGAACAGAAAAGTCTTATTGAATTTGGGCTGGATGTGTGAAAATGTTGGAAAAATTGTTGTTGACAAATATATGAGAGAAAGAAAATGAAAGATAAGTCCGAACAAATATACGACCTGAGAAACTAGATTTATTTTCTTATCGCTTGATAATTGATTTGTTGGTGTAATAAATTTATTTACTAGGCCTGAGGCATCCGATTCTATTTTGTCTTATGAAACATAAAATCTTTGATAGTATTTAAATATTTATGTTTACTTATATTATAAAGTTGAAGATTTTGTTTGCTTGAATTATTTCTGTTTAAATATTCCATTCATCGAGGACAGCTATAGGTTATATTACAAAACGTAAGCAGGTTCTATGTAAGTTAGTTTTTTTCCATTTAACCATGAATCCAAAAATCATTAATTATTACGTTATTATTATGAACATAAAATAAATATAAAACATATACTAACTGAATATAAAATTCAAATTCATAAATTCAATAAGTAAAAGAATTAATTTATATTAAAAATCTATTATTAATACAAACTATAAATACAAAATAAATAAAGTCATTCCAGAATACCCTACATATACATATAAACCCTTGAAACTGGACCACGATATATTTATTTACTTCTACTTGGCAGCCGAATATTTGGCAATGCGGCCGTAATGAATTAGACGAGATATCTGGCAAAGCGGCATCTCTACGATTTTCAAATATAAGGCGAGTTTCAAAATTAATAGAATGGCTAAATATAGCTGAATCAGTTATTCTATCAATTTTCACTCTTTCTATATAAAATAAGTTTACATTTCCACTAACAAAGCGTTTTGTATTTAGTAATTACTTTGCTCCCTAGAACTAATCGAGTTCATTTCAACTCTCTGCTAGCTCGGTCCTTCCCGCCCGACTATTTATTGGTGGAAGTATAAATATGCAGTTTACTTTGTAAGTTCAACGTAGTCCTTAATGGGTCCTTAATAGAGTTGAAATGAACTCGCTCAGTTCTAGGGAGCAGGAGCGAAGTAATCACAAAATACAAAACTCTTTGTTGGTGGAAATGTAAACTTATTTTATTTAAAAGGAGTACGTTGCGCCTAAACATAATTCGCTCAGATCTATTTTACGGTGGAAACTAAGCTTTTGGTTTACATAATATCCTATTATTCAGTACAAAAATAAACTCTTAAGAGGAGTATTATATAACCTTATTAAATAACATCTTTGTAGATATTTCCCATTTACATAAATTACAATCAATATCGTTAGAGGAAATGGTCAATCTATCGCACAATAAAGTTAAACGGCCCATAGGATTATATGAAAATCGACGATGCGCACTAATTGAGTATCCAAACGGATTAAACCCGCATTCAGAACAAAACAACTGTCTATAGATTTAGTTACTTACATGTACATACGTAGAGGTAGTAAGTGTTTATATGTAACTTTATGAGCCTAAATTTAAAGGCTTTATCTGAGATATAACTATCTATACTTGTAATACTCTATTTTCGAGACATTCCGTGTTAAGTGTGGAACTCAACGCCGCGTTTTGTCTTATTACCAGAGTGATTATAGCCTATAGTCCTCGATAAATGAAATATCTAATACAAGAAGAATTTTTCCATTAGAACCATTAGTTTCTGAGATTAGCTTGTGTTTGGTCAACAAAACAAACAGTCTTATAACATTGACATTAGACATTAGAGTATATGTCTATAAATGTATAAAATACTTTAGAAAAAAAAGTAAGAATTTACTTAAGTACCAGTTCATAGCTTAATAAACTTACTTATAAGTGGTCGGACTAACGTTGATCTTCAAAGGCTCGGATCCCGATTCAAACTTGTTAGCGAGGGTGACGTTGTGGCCGAACAGACAGTACTTAAGCATAGTTTTGCCGACCACACCAGCCAGTACTGTGCCCGTGTGGAGGCCTATCCGCATCTGTTATATAAAAATAATATATTGGAAAAAAATATAATTTAATATGGGGTTAATAGAAAATTTTCGTTCCTTACGGTGGTAATGACAACAAAATGTTAAAATAAAAGGAGCTAAGCAAACATTTTTAAATGCTTTTCTCCATTACTATAAAATACACAAATATAAGCTTCAAAAATATACCAAATTTCAAACTAATGTTTGTAAAAAATATATCTAAACTAAAAATTTTCTTACTAATAGCTATAATTTTCATTATCTCCACGCTTTATCCCACACAAAAAATGTAAGTCTGACAGATTCTCCATTTTTCGGACATTGTCTGCTTATTACCGAGGAAACGAAAATAATTCATTTCCTCAAAGTGCCATCAAACCCAAAACTGTGGAGTTTATAACAAGCGCTACACCATTAACTCTAGAATAAATCACTTAAAATATAATGCTTACCTTTATAGGATTCCCTTCATGGGTGAGATGCTGCGCGCACGTCTCCACCATCCGGAGCGCCATCCACGCTATTTGCGGTGCATGAGTTTCTATCTTCCGGTGCAGTCCGCTTGCAACGCAATACGCATCACCTATTGTTTCAACCTATAACATAGACTTTACTTACTATAAAATATTTTTTTCAGTTCACGCTGTATCCCGCACTTAGCACCCTGCTATATGCGGGATACAGCATATATATAGGTTGAAGGAATTTAGGAATCTATAATTTGGGCACTCCGTTTGCATTAAGATACTTTCGTTTCCCATTTTCGGCCGAATTTTGGAGTCCTTGTGTGTTAAGAGGGAAACTCAACCCCACTATAAAATAAAATATAAAAAAAAAATATATTTAAAATTTGAATGGCGGCTCCTGGCAACCGTTCAAGCGTTCTGGCTACAAAGCCATACATTATTATGAAACTACGTCGCAATTCTTATACAGTTGTTACAATTTATTTATTAGTTAGCATTTCTGTTGAAAGATTTCTGATGATTCCACTACTCAAAAATAATTGCTTAGAATTCAGCAGAGAGATTCTTAATGTGGAATACCTTCGGTCATCCAGCATATGGCAATTATGTGAGTAGAAAGTAAGAAACAAAATCACTAATCCGGCTTCCGGAAGTAATAATTAGAAGGTATATTTTTCAGTGGTATTGGGAAAAGATTCCACTACTGTCGCATATAATTTTTTTGTTCTATATCACGTAGTATAATTTGTTTTTATTAACAAACTGTAATGAAACCCATATATCTAATAACAAAGTGTTTCTAGATTAATTGAGAATATGACGCCTTCACTGGCACGAATATGAAATTCTTCAATCATAATGTAGCAGCATGTGAAATATTATCATACGGTAATACTGATAAATAATTCCTTTTAGCTTCACGCTCTTTCCCGCATGTCAGAGGGTAGGCACAGGAAATTTCGTACTACGCGATTCTTTTTCTCTTTGACCCCAATTTTCAAGACATTGTGCGTTTCGTCTTCCTACCCAAACGAGGGAATGAAAATATCCTGAGTGTAAATCGAAGCCCCCGTTGAAAGTTGACAATTTAATATGTACATATGTAGTAAAAGAAATTGCCCTTTTTTTTGCTTGCTTCGACTTTTTTTCAATATGAATTTCGAAAAATTCCTTCTTAGTACTCCCCTGCACCCCTTTTTTTTAACTACGTGCAAATTTTAACTTTTTAAATTCAGTATTCTCTCTAAAGGTTCTTTTTAAAATCTGTGCTCTTTTTGTCTTTTAATATATTATATATTTTCATAATAATATAAAATTTTGTTAATTGAAATAGAATTATCGGAACATTTTTAAAACATAACCCATAAAATTACCTTATAAACATCCAACTCGCCGCAAAAGACATCAAACACGCTATACAAGTCTTCCAACATCGCTATCACCATCATGGGTGTGGCGGTGGCGCATATCGACGTGAAGCCCACTATGTCGCTGAATAGCATGGTCACGTCGTCGTGACTTTTAGCTTCTATAGCTTCACCTGTTAAAATATATAAATGTAGATATAATATATATTTTTAACTTTACGTTGCATCCTGCATAGCAGGATAGGCAGAAGGAAATTGAGAGCCTAGTGTTGAGACATCAGATTCTCACTAAGATACTTCCGCTCTTCATTTTCCGCCAAATTATTGGGGCATTGCATGTTGAGTGATGGAAGTCTACGTCGGGCTTTGCCTCGTTACCAGAGCGAGAAAATGAAAATATTCAATAACACATAATATAATGTTTTAGTAAAATACCTTTTTGGATTCCATTCCATGCATCTTTTTTGTAAAGATTTTGTATAAGCCGTGTGTGGGTCACTTGTATTATAAATATAGATATATATATATAAAAAAAAAAAAAAAACTTTACAACCACCCACTCACCGAGCCACAGTCGTTTCGCAATATGCGGTGGGAATATTAAATGCAGTAGACTGACGTTTTTCTCCCTTTCCTTGTCAACTGATTTACTGGTTTCCATTATTGAATTTTTCAATTTATCCATTCTTTTACGGAGGCCATCCTGAAAGAAATTACCGTGTTAAATAACTGTGAAAAGTAGTTGTATTTACATAAATTAAAATAAATTCGCGCTCGTTCCCACATAGCAAACCTAACATTAAGACACCTCTTTGCCCACTTTCAGACCCATTATTGAGATATTGCGTTGGCTAGCAGAAATGAACGCAACGGTTTATCCATCAGACCAGAGAAATAAATAAAATGTTTAAAATCATAAATATTTTATTAATACACCAACAAATAGGTTTACCAGAGCTTTTGTATTCATAAAAAAATACACATCCTATAGTGTAAAAATTTTAATAAAATAATTACAAGCAAAAAATATAAATAAAAATTTGGCGAAGCTTTTCAACTGTCAAAAAATCCATTAAAAAGGAGACAGGCAGGTGCTCGTATAATATAATATAGGAAAAGGGCACTTTTTCACGGCCGCTTAATTGCAAACCAATTATTGGACGCAGATTAAGCTTAGAAATGTCCATTAAGCGAAGTATTGAATCGTAAGATTTATTATTGCGACGAAAATGGAAAGGCTATTTATTATATTGTCATAAAATAATAAGTTATTTTGGTATCATATTTTCAACCAACTCCATAAAATGGAAGTTATCTGTTTGACAGTTCATATTATTGTAATTATTGAGTATAATTAACTATTTTTCACTAATATAAAATCTTATGTTATATGGTCCATTTGTAGATTATGGCTTTATTTCATTGCCGTAATCATTTCAACATAAGCCACTGAGGTCGGAAATACATGGGCTATATTTATAAAACGCTCTCAACTCTGAGATCTATCTTGAGAGCGATGTTAAGTTGCCGTTTTAATAATCTATGATTAAAAACGGCATCTCAATATCGTTTTCATTTGACCATGCGGACGAAACCTCAAATACTTTTATGTATTTAATAAAACCCATTAGTTTAAAATAAAAAAGATTAAGCCCATAAATACTAAAATAATAAAAATATACTCATTTCCGCCCAAAATGGAATTAAACAAGCCAATTATGTCGCTTGTAACCGCTACGCTTGTTCTCAGAATTACATCGTGATATTTTAATTCGCGTTCATTTAATGCCATGTTTGTTCAATAATTAAGTAGAACTTTTAAAATTAAATATTTAACAGGAATTTTAGCGAGTTAATGGCTCTTTGTTGAACCTGAATTAAATAGTTTGCCAATCCTTTTAAATTAATATATTACTATTTATTATTAATAGATTTATTTTTTTATTTCATCAAATATTATTACCAAAAACTTCTTCTGTAAGTGAAAATACTGGCAGCATTAATAATTATCTACATAAAAAAAATACAGAAATACCCACCTGAGCTCTGGTTTGTTCGCTGACTAAGATGACGTCTCTGGTGGCGTCGTGTAACGGTATGTCCGAAATGAATAGACCACGCCCAGTCAGCCCTTCGAGACCGTCGAGGAACGGCGATCCAACGAAGAGAAGCGAATCGGACTCCGAACAGAAAACCATTTGGCCCTTTATCTCCAATCCCTGGGGATAAATTTTAGATTGTTAAGGTTTTTTGTATGTAAAGCAGTCAATTTGGAAGTTTGTGATATAGCTATTTTATTTATACATATAGGTATAGTAGTTGTAATAGTATGAGCCTGTCTGATTGTAAACGCGACAGACTTGGGTTCGGTTCTTAAACAGGGGAATTAATTATTTTAGTTTCTTCGCTTTGGTTACAAGACTTGTGGATTGTAGATTGAGATATTCAATACATTTAAAAAATACAGGAAACTTATAAAAAAAATTTCAACGTATTTAAAATGTATAAGACTCCCGAAAATCTAAGAAGAGAAAAAAAGTATTCATAACAAATATTTTTTTTCTTAAGCGTAGCTACGTCAAACGCGACGTAAGTCGTATCCATCCACTAAATACAATTTGTTTATACGAGCTGAAGGTAGAGACAGAGTAAAAATTGCTTAAAATCAAAATTTATATCAGAAGTAACAGGTCAAAACATAAAACAACGACGTAATAACTTTTCAAAACACACCTTATATTTCGAAAAAGAACGAAGTAATTCCCCATAGAAAATTTTCCATATTAATATTTCTTATTACATGATGATGCAAATGGCCCAAATCTGAATGCGAGACTCATTTCGTTTCATGGCTACACGAGTATTGTTCTGGTCGTATTTTGGCATGGAGTTCACATTTATGAGTGAAATTTTGATAAAATATTAACATTTTCACTTCTGAATAGAGCTTGAGTCGTGGAAATAATAATGGGAGTTTTATTAACTTATATATTTTACGTATTGGAGCCAAAATTATATTTATGTGAAGTTGAAACTAGAGTATAGATTGTGGATTAGTTTGGTAATACCATCTTACTTATTTTTTATCTATTTATTTAGTTGGAGGCTGGGGGAAGAAAATATTGGGGAAAATAGAAATCTTAACACTCATAAAAGGCATTGTGTGTTGAGTGGCGGAACTAAACGCCGGGCTTTGCCTCGACATAAGAGAGAAGAAATGAAAATAAAAATTTAAATAAATATTCCATTTCCTCGAGTGGGTTCGATCCCTACAACCAGTCGCTTTTACAGTCACTCGCTTGTCACCCGCCACGACTGGCCTCAAAAATAGAAATTAACTTAATGAAAATAGCAAATTAAAAGGATATAAAGATTAGACACAGTAAAAAAAATAATGAAACAACTCTCAAAATATAATAAAATGAAACAAAAACGCGAAAGTTCTACGAAAAATGATTTGTCATTACTCAAATAATAACAATTTGTGAGATTGTTATGATAACTATAATAGTTTTGGAAGTAATTTGTTAAGAAATAAAAACCATTCTGTGTGACTGTAATTACCTACTAGGTTATTTGCTATTACTGTAAAATATTTGGGGTCTGTAGAAGAAATATGGATAGTTTTCTTTCAGTCTTACATTTTTCCTGCTAAGTTGTTGGACTTATTACTCTTTTTTTCTTACTTCACTTCTTATCCTGCATATGGCAGGGTAGAAACACAGAACTTAGCGTTAAGACACTTTGCTTTCCCTTTTCGTCCAATTTGAGAGATATAGCGTGTTGTTTTATTGACAAAGCGATGAAATGAAAGTAATTTATTCCATTAAGTGGGAATCGAACCCATAATCGTCACTGCTGTGACGCCACAGAGGCCTTAACGTACTTATTACTTAAAATAAATAGATAGCGAAATTCGTAAAATATTATAAACGAACACTTTGCATGTTCATAATATTCTTGGCAAGTGTAAATTAAAGTTAGTCTGCAGAAGTTGCAGCAAAAGTATTATATTTAAAATTTATTCATTTCTATATACATTTTATCTCAATTTACTACAAAATGATTCATATTTTTTTTAAATATATTACTCTATCGTTTAAAAAAAACTTTTGAAGCAACATTTTTAAGAAGACAGAGCGCGGCGTTTATTTCCACCGCTCAAGACACAATGTCTTAAAAATTGAGCAGGGAACGGAGTGTTTTAATATTGGATTCCCTCTACTTAGCGCGGAAGAGCGGGAAGCCATAAAAACGCAATCAAGTACAAGGTATAAGTAAATTATAAGAGTATCAACAAACCAAATAAAATAAGCTACTTTACTGATATCTCTTGTGAAGCATTTTATTTTCGTTCGAATTGTAGCGATGTACGTTAGCCCTCTATCCACACTAAGGCGGGCTATCCGCGTAATACTGAGAAAATTTTAAGAAAAAGATATTACTGAAGTTGACACTTACTGATTTTAAAGTGTTGGAGACAATGTGAAAACGGTCGTTCAAATATATATACATATATAATGCAATTTTTGAAGTGTCTGTGTGTGTTAGTTCCTCTGCCTATGTAGTTAGGTAACTAACCCTCCTATAGCAGGATATGATATAGACATCTATTATTTTAAATAGATTTTTTTTACAGATCAACCTTCATGTGTTGTGCGCTCTAAAATGTCAAAACCAAGCAGTGTAAACTATCCTTTTACTTCGCAGCATTTGGGTTCTGCTAGCCAAGAAAATAATAACGAAGAAATATCTTATAAAGTATAAGTATATACTTACTGATACTTTCTTTATACAAAAATATTCTCGTTTGCCAAAATATAGATTGCGTATAAATAATATTGTGAAGAAAGTGAAGAAGTGTGTAATGATGCGCTTGGTTGAGTAGGTTTCTTTATATTAGATAGACATTTTATTATATCACATTATTAATATTATTCTTATCCATTAATATTAATTATTGATATTGCAATAAAATGTATATAGACGCTTTTAGGAGATATTTTGGCCGTGTTTTAGTAATATTTACCATCATTGAACGGGTTTAAATAAGATTTTTAGATTTAACTTCCCCAAAAGAAAAAACGGAACCCTTAAAGGATAATTTTGCTATCCATCTCATCTCATCATGTCTATCTTTTGATCTAGTATCTATAATGATGAAATTAGGCAAATGAGATCACTACCAATAATTCTTTTTTCTGATGGAATACTATTCAGCACATAACGTCGCGTTAAGGTCAATAAATAAAATCAAAAGGAAAAAGATCTATTTCTAGAAAAAAATATGTACCTAATAAAAACATGTCACATTTCAATTCTGGCGTTAGAATATAATACCTTTCATATGATTTGACAACTTGATTTCAGCTGCTTGAAAGAGATTCTTTGACTGTGAAATTCTATCAGAAAAGATAGTATAGGTATATAAGTAAAATGTGTAAAAATATTTTATATTTTGTTTGCTATATATCTAAAATTGTATTATTGACATATTTTAAGCGTCTTCCTTCTAAATATATTTGCGTACACTGCGTGTTTAGTGACGGAACTTAACGCCGTGATTTACCTAGCCACCTAGGTCAGCGAAGAAATGAAAATATAACATTTCATTATCCCAAATTGAGAGAATAGAATCCACAACCGTCGCGCTTACTTTTCGACGGACTTCCCAAAAAATCTTTTAAAAAAATATTAAAACATCTAACAAAATCAAAACAAATAAAAGAAGTGCATACAAGCCGTTTAACAATTCCAAAAGCCACTATATGACTGACACAAATTTCAGTACGAGCGTTCCTGACGTGAACGCCACTCAGCGCTGCATTCGTGGTTGAGGATATTGCATCTCCATGTTGTTTACGAAATCCCACTTTTGTAATATGAGGCAATACTATGAAATTTACAATTGAAGTCGTCGAAATGTGGTGTTGTGTTACGCCACTCAACACGAAATGTCTCAGAAAGTGGACAACGGGATGTTTCAATGCTAGTCTTCTACGTACCCTGCTATATAGGAAAGGCTGAAGCGGTTTAAATATATAGTTGAAATCGATGTATTCAATCATTTTAGACAATATTTACTTGATTTGTTTCTACTTTCCGCCCAAAAAGAGCTAGAAAATGACACTAAATTATTAATTTCTTAATTTGTTGCTTTAGATCTATTAGAATTTTAGATATATGATCATTACTTAATCATAAAAATACTATAAATTAAACTATTTAAACCAAATAAACATTCCTAAAGGCGTTAAAGCTAACGCACCATGTAATGTAACATTGGGGTACAAAGGACCTCTATAGAAACGCTTTAGAGCCTCCATCCACAAAGGAGCTGAGGACACACTTCACACAATGGGAGGCCAAAGTAAGATATCCATTGGAACTGTAAATATTTTGCTTCAATTACTCTACGTGGAATTGGAATTTGCAATACTAATGGCTGTTTGAGATACTGTAGTACGGATAGTGTTGTTGTTGATTTAGCTTTTCTATACAAATTTAACAAAAAACGTTATAAAAGTTGACAAAATTTGCACTCATTTTGTATGAAATGAACTGCAATTATAAATTTTTAATGTTTTCTTATCTATAAATTGTAACTTTTTGGAATCTCTTAATTTGTACTGCAAATAGAGAACTTGCAGTACAAAGTTCTTCGTGCTAAATTTCATGACTGTAGGTCCATGAGAAGTAGGTACTCTATAGGTTTTGCAGCAAACACAATGCATAAACGCTAGTATCTTTTGATTGTATTGATTTAAAGCTCTTCTCTCTATGCTCCAAGAGACTATAGACCTGAAGATCTCGAGATAAATGCTCTTGACAGACGGATAGACGGACGGAAAACAAAGTAACTATATAAAAGTTCCGTTTTACACATACGTATAACCTTACGATATCAATATAAATGACTAAATCATATAAAAGAATAGAATTTCCAACTTTATATAAAGAATGATCTAGAAACATCTTGGTTATGCGATCAGAATATCTAATATCTAGCAAGGTCTTGTACTCTCATGGAATTACAAGGACTACTTGTAGCGATCAATGCTATACGCTTAGGTAACTTATTTAATTTTGAGCCTTTGTGTTGTAAAAGAAAAGGACTTTTGTTTAGCCAAGAATGTCTAATATTTTCAGGTTATAGATAAATTGTTATAAAAATGAGTGAGGTTTAGAAATTAATTTATTTTGTTATTCATTCGTTTGTATAAAAAATAATATTTATATGAATATTTTTTTATTTCTTACTGTATCCTGCATAGAATAGTATAACGATCCATTCCCTAATTTCCACTGGCGGAACCCAACGCCGCGCTTTGTCTTGTTACCATAGCGGGAAAACCGAATAGGAATCGAACTCACACTCGCCATATTTACAATTAGACCATACAAAATTAATGGTAATTATACATCTGATGAAATTACAGATATTATGACAATTTTTATTCCTTTATATAGGGTACATATTATATACTATATATATATATATATATATATATATATACCCAGGCCATGGCCCAGGACTTATAAGGATAGTGCTCGAGTCCGAGCTCTCGCAGGCCATATTTTTATAGGTTTTTGACACATTGCCAATATGCATTTCATTCATGGAAAATGGTTATGTAACGCAAATGCTGCAGCTAGAAAGTATAGGAAAAGATACCAAAACGCTGAACGTCATCCCGATTATCGTGTATTTCGATTTTTCTCTCTTCAACAAAGAAGTAATCCAGCAAGTGTCGTACCATTTCAGAATCCTGATTAAATGCGCCAACTTTTAACGTTACTTGCAAAAACAGTGTAGTACATTTTTTTTATAGTACAGTCGGTTAAAGTTGGGTGTAGTAAATATTTTGAATTTAATGTTTGGCAAAAACACCACATTTTATTGAAAACTGATGCAGGTATGTTTCAATCTTAAACTGTAATTCACAGAAGGGTTACTCATGATTACATTACGGAAAAAAAAAATGAAGAAAGAGTAATATTTGTAGTCCTGGGACTTGAAAAACCATCACAGGGTGTCGGTTTTTCCGATATTTTTTAAAATCAATGTAATATGAAAAATACATGACAAAGATTTTTTTTTATATTTTTCTCATAACCGTCACGACTTGGTCTATCACCTGGTTTCGTTTTATCCTTGACTCCTGGGACACCCTGTGTATATATATATATACTATATACGCATATAATATATATATATATATTATGACGTGAATGAATATCAAGGAGCGCCTTATTATTATAAGAGGAAAGCGTGAAACAATGGAGAAGTAATAAATCATGTCGTTTATAAGTAACACTTTTTCATTTCTAACAATACCAACGCACTTAAGGCAATTTTTCTAATCTTGGAAAAATGTTAGAACATCGTCATGGCAGAAATAGAACATAAGATGATAGTGGGTTCAAATCTCATTTAGGATCATTTCAGCTATAGCTGTCAAGACACTTTTCTACTTTTCGCCTGAATTCAAGATACATTATTAGGTGGCGGAACTCAACACCGTGGTTTCAGAACGGTGAAATAATAGCGAAAACTATAAATAGGTGAAGTCTAAAGCAACAAAATAATATAACGGATAACGTTATTTCAAAGTAATACGTTACTTTTATTAAAATATAATATGTAGATAATGTTTAAATATAAAAGAAAAGGCTAAGTCAGGGTCTCACCGCTTTCCGCAAGACTTGACCCAATGATCCTATCTTAAGCCGTGATCTTAGTGTAAGCTGTGGGAAGGAAACGATAGGACGGAGATGTAATAAATATGTAAAGTTTATAAAAATGTAATTAAATATTTTAGTTTTTTCGCTCTGATGTTGACACAAAGCGCGGCGTTGAGTTACGCCACTCAGCAATACCTCCAGAATTCGGCGGAAGACGGGGAACGAGGTGTCTTAACACTAGGTTTCCTCTGCCTATCCATATTTATGCAGGATACAGCGGAAGCTGATTTTTTTATTAAGCAGCCATAGTGACGTAGTAGGCGCATTTATTACCATTCGATATTTACAAACTTTGTATAGTAAACATCTTCTATCTATATATTATAGTAACTGTATTTAATTATTACACATTTAGTATTAGCTTTATTAAAATTTTAGCAATCAGTAGATTTTTATAACTAAAAGATAAAATTCTTTCACTTTAAAAAACAATATAAAATTACATTAAAATATTTAAAGCCATGGCTAGCAGGGTATGTTACAGGTCAACCCAGATAGGATTAAAGAATTACGATATCTTTGTATGAGGTACATTTTCTTTGAGGTAATAACTTATTCTGACATTCCACTATACAAACATTTAAAAAGAGGCTGAAAGATTATTATTTAACGCTATAAGTACCTAGGTTTCGATAGTATTTTTTGTATTTATTTCATGTTCTTGTTTCTGTGTTCAAAAAAAAAAGAAATTATTTTATAAGCAAAGTATTATGTATTTATTTATATATTTATGTATGTGTGTATGTATGTATGTATGTATGTATGTATGTATGTATGTATGTATGTATGTATGTATGTATGTATGTATGTATGTCTGTATTTATTTATTTATGTATGTGTGTGTAAAACTAGATATCAGCTCTGTACACCCCTTCCCTTTTCAGACAATGTATTCTCTTTTCTACCCAAAGGTTGCCTGGAAGAGATCGCTCTCTTAGCGATAAGGCCGCCAATTGTACTGTTCTATGTATTAAATACATGTATATGTGTCTTTTCTATGGTACAATAAAGAGTATTTTGTTTTGTTTGTTTGTCCACATGAGGTACTCGTATAGCTTCATTCCTTTTGTATTTCAGTTTCATTTTACTATATTATATGTTATTATTATGCTAATATTTTTCACGAAAATTTAATAATATAAAAGATTTTCAGAAAGAATATGAAATGTGAAATCTCAAATATGTATAGTAAGTAATATTCTTGGAAATTTTCTTAAACAAAGGTTATCTAATGGTGCATATATTCGAGTAGTAGTAGTGCAAACAGAATATCTTAGTCTTATTTGTTAGATGCTAAAGATATGCTTTATATTTTGATATAAAATTAATAATAAATTTTAGAAGATTCTTGAATAGATTTAAATTTAGTTTTTTGGTGTAGAGCCCTGTAAAAAAACTACAATTTTTGCGAGCAATTTAGATAAAATCCCAAAAGATTTAAATAACAATTTATTAACATAATAGACAACCATACTAAAATAACCAACCGATTTCTCTAAATACACTTAATTAAATTATTAAATAAGTAACGTTAAGTAAGCGAAGCTGTGTGGAAACCGCTAGTTCACTTTAACTTAGTAAAAGAATTTATAAGTTATTTAAGTGCTAGTATTTGATCGTTACAAGACATTGAACCCGTGTAAAATATACCATCATTTATTACCCTAATCATTTGGATAATCCGTTTCAAGGTCGAAGGCATCGTTTAATAAGATTTCTGAACGAACATTATTATAACTTTCAAGAGATATTAAAAAACCATCCACATCTCACCGGCGAAAATTTTTCATAATGAAATTTTTCGCGTATATTTCTTCTTTATACCTAAGTAAATTTACAATTTAAATTTTCATCCTTTTTTCTTAATGTTTGTATTTAAATGGAATTACGTTCTGGATTTGGATAATGGGGATCATTTAAATGTATGCAATTAGATAAATAAAGTTGCTGCTACTAATGTTCAATAGTTCAGTTCAGTTCTTAGTTTATGGCGTTTCGAAGAAATAAATATATTGTGACATCTACGAGTATATTGTAATTATATGCTTACCTTCAAATGGGTTAGTAAAATATTTTAAAATTACTTTCAGTTCCTTAATATCATATATCTATAGATATAAAAAGTTCCAAAATGATTTTCAAAGCACCGTTACCAACTTTCAGAAATCTTATGGAAATATAGTATAAGCCATCAATATTAACTTTTTTTAAAAGTTATAACCAAGCTTTTAACGTTCCATATTCAATAAGGGATTACTGTTTTATCAATATATTTATGTATTTATAAACCAAAACCATTTGAATAAGTGTCGCCTTTGAAGTTGTCTAAACGTAAGCCCAATGTAACACTTAGTAGAACCCACGTATAAAATCGTATAAACTTTTTTTTTCGTACTTAGTACCTCGTTTTTTCTTAGAGTAGGTAATAAATTTCTTTTGATTTCTATATTGGGAACAAATAAATCTGCCGCAGGTTACAAATGGATTTGTGTGTTTTGCTACTTTTACAAAGGCTTCAAGGAATACGTTTTGCTTCGTTTCTGTCGAAGTCGCTGTCGTTTTTTTATGATTTTTTCTATTTCAAGTAAATAGCTTATAGCAAGTGTATAAGAAAACTAATGACTATGTAATTTGAAAGTCAGCCTTTTTAAAGAAAATTTGTCTAATAATAATACAATTCAATACAGTAATACAATTATACATATATGAAACACAAATATTCTTAATCTACATCTGTTTAAAGTATTAAATATTTTGTAATCTATAGAAATTTTATTTTTCAAACAACAAATCAATTTTCATGATGTTAATTAATAAGGGGAAAAGATCGGAGAAATTAAAATATCCAATATTCATTCCCCAGAGTGTGAATCGAACCCACCCATCGTGTTTACAGTCACACGCTTGTTGATCATTAACCATTATAACGACGCATTTAATAATTACATCAGCATTTTTTTTATCTTAGACATTTTATAAATGTCAATTTACTTGCTAAAACGACGTCTCTACAAACTACAAAAGAAAGTCCAAAATATTCTAACATTTAGTAGTTAACGACCTTACCTCCGCTAACGAAGTGGACCCCGGTATCTTCAAACAAAACATGAACGGCGTGTTTAATCTTTGAAGGATCTCGCGAAAGTCCAAAGGCACTCCTCTCGGCCTGAGGAGCCTAAAATATGTACCGAGGGACGACCCGTGGGATGAGAGATGAGTGCCGAATAATCTCATGAAGCCACCACCTGTTGTAAGATAATATTCTTTTAGCATATGTAATAGAAGTACTTTATTAAGTACTAGATTATTTTAAAAGGCATTAATTATTACACTATTTTTTTTAGACTGACAGTAAATGGGTTGTCAGTTTTATTCTCACTCGTAGGAATGTATTATTTTCATTTCCTCACTTTTATAACAAGACGAAGGGCGGCGTTGAGTTTCGCTACTCAACACGCATAGACCACTAAATTGAGTGGAGAATAAGAAAAGAGTCTTATCTTGTGGCTTATCCGCTGTATCTTGCACATAAATGCGGGATACAGCGTAATTGGTGGAAAAAAGTGAACGGATGTCCCAAATCCCAATACATCTAGGTTATATAATATGTACCTATGGCTATGATAATGTTATATATAAAAATTATTTTATACAGCGTATTATAGAAACATCGAGCACAACATTTCTATAGCAAACATAACACGATGAAATTTTCAATATGTTACATTTTAACTAAAATAAACACTAAACAAAATTAATTATTTTAAATGGAAATGCTAATAGTTTTCATTGTGATTAATTACTGGTAGTGCTCTGAAATCATTGAGAGTACTTTTGATATAACATTATTTATATGCAAAATAGTGCCATATACGCACATTAAATATTTTGTATAATTATTTAAAATATTCTTTTAGAGACTAGTCTTGGCGCAGTGGCACAAAGTGTGCCTGAAAGCGTGACATGTTGTGGGTTTTATTCCCATTCGAGGAAATGAAATGTTTAATATTTTAATTTCTCCACTTTGCTGTTGAAACAAGGCGCGGCGTTGAGTTCCGCCACTCAACACGCAATGCCTCCAGAATTCGACAGAAAATGGAAAACGAAATATCTTAACACTAGGTTCCCTCAGCCTACTCGCTGATTGCAGGATACAGGGTGAAGCTGATTAAAAAATATGTACTCGCTTTTTCCTGCCTAGCAGTGTATGTATAGCTAATTTAGTATCAAGAGACCCCGTTCTTCTCTTTCCGTCCGAAAAGAGACATTGGAATAGGACAACAACTAATATACTTAATGTTATAAACGTAGCGCGTTTTACACAAGAACGAGAAACGGATATTGACATCAGTTTCCCTCCTCCTCATTGATGTGTATAATAAAATATATAATATTTATAAAAGCGACAAATTATATCAAGTTATAAAATAAAATTTGTTACCTAACTTAAAGCACCAAAAAAAATGTACTTCATAGAACAATAGAACGCTCTTCTAAATAAAAATAACTGAAATATATTATTTAGAGGACTTATGGGGTGGTGCCTCTTAATGACGCCATAAAATATCCCATAGCCTATAATTATTCATCTCGCATCCACCTTCATCTTGATCAATGGGCATGCGACGTTAGACGACGTGATTGTATAATACCCGCTTATTCAAAGTCGGAGTGTAAATCATTTTGAGTTGAATGATTATGACATTTCAGTAATTGGATTTTTTTTTAATTTAAAATTAATATTTTTAGGTTTATTTTCGTAGAAATAAGGAATTTATTATATTAAACATTAAACTAACATTAAACTAGTGGACCCGTATGCGGCTTCGCCCGCTTGAACTATACGAATATTTATTAAATATATTTATGAATTTATTTTAGTTTTCAATAGAGAGATGCGTTAAGCAAGCTCATTTTGGGTGACGTTTTCTAACAACAAACTTTGCAAATCGTTGCTTAGCAACGACAGTTGTTATTAACATGGCGGAATAAATTGCATGTCAAATGAATAAATATTTTAATATATTGATATATATCGAAAAAATTACAAATATGAGAAAAAAGTATCCTATGTTCATCCCGAGACCCTCTATATGAGTATTTTATCACAATTAAATAAGCGGTTTGGCCCTGATTGCGTAAAAGACAGACAGACAGACAGAGTTACTTTCGAATTTATAATATAGGTATGGATGGATATGTTTGTTGCAGAACTGATGACCGTTTGGGTGAACGCGTTCTGGAGTGGAGACCACACCTCGGCAAGCGTAAAATTGGACATCCTCCAGCTAGGTGGGTTGACGACATTCGCAAAGTGGCTGGCAACAGCTGGACCTGTACCATTGGAGAGGCCTATGTCCAGCATGAGCATGAGGATAAACTGATGATGAACGAATTACTACAACAGCCAAATCGAACCTACACTCTTCACGCTTTGTCATGCAGGTTCTAATTAAATAACAAATGTTTTAATTTTTAATAGAACTAATCATATTATTTAGAAAAATCTGTGAGATTCTATTCTAAAATATAAAGTATCAACTAAAAAACAAGCTTACCCTCATTAAGGGGAATGGCTGTACCATTTCATGCTATAACATTTTTCACGA
The DNA here is from genome assembly GCF_056956725.1 of Heliconius melpomene rosina. Classification (NCBI taxonomy): domain Eukaryota; kingdom Metazoa; phylum Arthropoda; class Insecta; order Lepidoptera; family Nymphalidae; genus Heliconius; species Heliconius melpomene. The sequence continues at coordinate 13,803,220 of NC_140401.1, forward strand.
TCATAATAATATAAATAAACAAACAAGTAAGCAAAATATTTGCAGTCAGTTGTTTATTTTTAAGATTTTTTCTTTTGTGTGTTCAGTAAGTAAATGAATAGACATGACGGCACCGTAGTGTATATGACAAAATTGATCCTCAACCTTAGCGTAGAGTGGCGCTATCAAAGTCTATTTCGTAGAAGTAATTAAAATATATAATTTCTTTTAAGCTTGTTTTCTTAATAATTTTATAAAATACGTTATACTCGTATTATAAAGAAGTTTACGCAGAATAAAATGCTAATATGTTTCAAGCATATTAAAAAATAACAAGAATATAACGAATACACTGAGAATTTCTTCATTGTTAAGATTATTGTACCTACATATATGTATTAGTATATTTTTCTTCTGTAAGTACTTCTGTTTTATTTGCTAAGGCTATCCTTATTGCAAAATTGTTAATCAATTATTTCTTTACAGTTGTTATCCACTTTCCACCGGAATCCAATACATTACGTGTTAAGTGGCATAACTCACCGCCACGGTTTTTAGTACAGGGCAAAATGGAAATAATAAAGAGAGAAATGGAAATAATTTATATACAATTATTTTCTCCAATGGAGTCAGACGATGTGCACTGCAAAGCCAAATTATTATTCTACAAAATCAAAATTTATCCAACCATTCAAAATCAATAAATAATATATATACATACATTTCACGCATCGTTTCTGTTCCAGAAATTAAAGCACACGCAAACTATATTTTATTTAAATATAATATATACGTTGAATAGCAGTTAAATGTTTAGTAATTGAATAGTGCACGCAAAGCTAAAAGTTAAATCGGGCTTAGTTCAATTGGAAATTTGTGTGCCAGTCCAAATACAAAGCTAATATAGGATTTAAATTAATTTTTGAATAGAAGTATTATATTATTATTTATTATTGACTTTTTAAATTCACCTAATAGACGTTTCTTTTCAGCTTTTTTATTATTTATCTATATACATACTAACGACTTGCCCGCGGTTTCGCCCGCTGAAACTATTGAATGATTTATTTAATTTAATTCCTGTTTTTATATACGATGTATGCTTGCAGTGCACTTGCGATTTCTTAAAACCTTATAGTTGCATTTTCCTAATTCTCATAAAAACACCTGCTCCCTGATAAAATAAAATGTGAAGCTGAAGCTGACACAGCTTGTTTTTAACTTCAAAAGGGTCTTGCAAATCAGAATAGTCAAAGATCCTACCGTTAAGACATTTTCATACATAGTGAACTCTTTTTTTTGCTTCATGCTGTATCCCGCCCATAGCAGAGTAGACAGAGAAAACCTGGGAATCTAGTGTTAAGACACTCCGTTCTATTAAGACACTTCCGTTCTCTACTTCCATACACCACTAGTAACTAAAGATAGTAACAAAAATATTTTATTTATATATCAAAAATTACAAACACCAATCCATTATTAATAAGAAGAAAGTTTGCGTCAAAAGGTAAAGGATGACAAGAACGAGCACTAAAATAGAGTGGGACCTTCTAATAGTGACCCTCAAGCTCGCCCTTACATAATGTAATTAATTAACCAAACGTGGGGAATACTTCTGTAAGCATCAGTATGTTCTTGTACTGCAATCCCTTTCAAGCCAGTTTCTTTTATATAACCAATACTGTATTTATATTAGATAGAAATCTAATATTATAGATTTATTATTTAGAATATAATATCTTTACTGCAAATGTAATAGATTGTACCATTGATTTTGAAAAGAGCAACTGTTGAGTGTCTTGCCGGCTCTTCTCAGCAGAACTGCCTTCCGAACCGGTGGTAGCTTTTTGTTCATATGTTCATTCGGCGATTCAAAAGTGCTTATAATAATTGCCTATTTGAATAAAGAATAATTTGAATTTGAATTCAGTACAAAAATTCGACGTAAGCTTTATAAGTACAACTATCGTCTTTACAGTAATATACTGTTTCACTGGACATTAATAACCTATTATTTTTTGTTAACATTAAAAACGTCTTTAATATTAACCCCATCTCCCCCATAAAGTTGCAAGGAACTTCATTAATTCAATTATCTACAAAGCAAATACTTTTCTGAGATTTATTTATTCCTTGCAAACTTATAAAGACGTTAAGCTGAACATAAAAAGATTTAATTAAATTTCTTCCTGCAGTAATATTTGAACTATATTTATTTATTTTATCTTTGCTCGCCCACTCTTTTTACGATGTAGGAAAAAAAGGAGTCAAAACTTAATGCATTTTATACTTTACCATTTTTTCTGAAAAAACAATATTAAAAATATTTGTTCTTCGATGTAATAGATCCTCGTCTTCTCTTATTTAAATCTTTTAAATTGAATTGGAAACAAAAGAAATATTTTGCAGACATCGCATTTTTCTTATCAGAACTGTCCACTACGCAAAAGTGGACAATGGAGTATTTTTACCCACAATTGGCGAAGATTTGTAAGTAATAAAACTCTGCACTTCGCAAGAAAGCTTAATAAAATCCATGACGACGTTAATCCATTCCAAAATTAGAAAAACAACCTAGTCTACCCAAATCGTGTGTTTATATTATATTACTAATTATCTAATATTGTAACATTATTTGGAAGTTAAATATAATACTAGTAGTCGTTGTAGACACTATCCCTTACTTTGCTTGCGTGAACATTAAAACCTGAAATAAAAATTATTGTTAATACTTTCATTTGCTCGCTCTGGTAACGAAACGTAAAGCGCAGCGTTGAGCTCCGCTACTCAACATGCAATATCTTTAGAATTCAGCGGAAAATGGGTATTGTCCTCATTATTTGTCCGTACGTAACGAATCAGTTTATCTGAATTTTCTCTTTTACTTGCTACGCAAATAAAATATAGCTCTACTGTTGGTTAGTATAAATTCAAATTCAAAATATTCTTTATTCAAATAGACTGTTATAAGCACTTTTAAATCGTCGAATGTACATGTCAACAAAAAGCTACCACCGGTTCGGAAGGCAGTTCTGCCGAGAAGAGCCGGCAAGAAACTCAACAGTTGCTCTTTTCAAAGTCAATGGTACAATCTATTACATTAGCTGGCAGCTATCCTGCATTACATTCAATAGACATTAATTCCATACATGTTTATCCTCTAAATACTCTTGTATAGTGTAATAAGCTTTACTTGTTAGATTTTTTTTTAATAAAATATTTAGTTTTCACCAAACTAGTACAAATATATTGAATCATAAATAACGTCATAAATCTGATGATGCTGATGAGACACGATAATGTAAGGTTCATAAAATTGATAGAACGTAAATATAACGAGATACTGGGTGGAGGACGATCAAATTTTTATCAACGATTTATGATAAGCTTAGAGGAGATAAATAAGATTGTCTAAGAAATAACGTTTCTGGGAATATAAAATAAATTATAAAAAATATTAACATATCTTAACTTGTTAAGACAGAAGATTAGTTGTGATTTTTACAATAATTTGAGTAATTAACTTGTATTTTTTGAAATATTCAGTGAGAATTGCACAAACATTGCTGACTAAAGACGTGAAAAATATTTTAAAGAGAATAATCTGGATTTCTTTAAAAAATATAGCAAAATCTTGTTATTTCTATCCACTGAGCTGAAGGCAATTAGACATCTCTAAACGAATTGTCTTTGTCCCAATCTAAATAAAGAAAACGCGACAGAACTGCAGTATAATATTCTAGGTCAAACTAAATCATAGCGCCGCCTCCAAAATAGAATTGCCAGTTATAAAAGTCCGCCTGAACTGATTTCGCTAAGTGACATAACATTAAAATTGCATAAAAGCCTGTTCTTAAATAGGCCATTGCGGTTTGGTATATATCTATTTGGTATATAAAAAAAAACAAAATTAGGACACGTAAAGGCTGGTAAAGTAGTAAAGCGTTCGGTTTTCTATATAAAATATTTAATCAAGTTTTATAAGGATACTTCAGTATAGGAACCTAGATAGTACATTTTCAAAAATTATTAAGATATACTGAAAGTCTAATGTAGTAGTCTAGCTATTTCAGGTACAAGGTGTACTAAATTATAAAGTTTACATAAGTCATTTAATAAATAGAAAAAAATATATATTATATTTATTTTACCCAGTAATGTTTTTGAAACATAGCCTCAACTCGAGTGGTTCACTAAAAACCTCTGAAAAGTTGCACCATTAAGATCCCAGCTCCGACATCGGACCAGCTCGATGATACCATATTGTATCATCCCCTACGCTACACATAACCTAATTTCAAGACCAAATTTACTTTCTTAGATTTTATTACATCGAATCGAATCGACCTAATTGTAATAAAAGGCATGCAACCATTATGTAAATTCCACTAAATCAACGATTATCCAATCGACAAACGCTGAAAGATATCTAAATTTCAAACTTAAATTACATACCAAGTTGAACAAGCTCCAGTCGTTTGTCAGTGATGAAGTGCCAGGGGAATGCCTTGCAGAAGCTGGCGACGCCGATTCTTAAATCATTCACTTTGTTCGATGTGGCCAGGCTCGTGTCGCTTGTTTCATGGTTCTCTTCTTTGGATCTCTGACGTAGTGGTATGGCGCTTATATCGTATCTGCAATGGAGAAATATGTATGGGAATTTGTTTTTGTAAAGTTGTAGCGCCTTTTGAGGCCATCTTCATTTTCCCTACTATGGTAGAAAAAACTCGGCATTGAATTCTACCACTCAACACTTTGAAAATTGGGTGGTACATTGGGAACGATTTTTTTAACACCAAGTTCCTTCTGTCTGCCCTGCTATGAGGCAAAAAGCGTAAAGCTGCTTTTTATAAACTTACCTAAATCTCCTAGGATCATTGGAATAGCTCTTCAGTCTTATATCAGTCTGGGTGTCATAGAGGCGCATGGCTATCGCCTTCAAGCACCCCACAAGCAGATATGCGACAGGCTCACTCTCAGTTGTTAAATGTAGTTGTATTCTGCCCGCACGGGACGTTGTACATACAAAGGCCGCTTCGTACTCTGTTGATTCATCTTTGAGAGCGTCGTCCTAGAATTAATAGTTAGGTCAAATTTCTTGGAAGTTTTATATGATGATATTTTGAAATAAATGTTTCATTGAGTATGGATGGATATATTTGTTATTTGCTTTCGAATTTATTATAATATTTGAATATTTTATGTTAAAAATAAATAAACAGTCAATAGTATGAATAATTCAGCAAATGTTCTATTGAAAATGAACGTATATAACCAACCAATATTTATTATTGAAAATACGAATAATAAACTCTATAAAGAGAATTTTATATTTGCAATCAAAAATATGATTATCATAAAACATAATATACTTATTATATATGACATATACATATATGATACGATAAGTATTAGCTGTTAATTAAATACAATTTTTACTTATATTTTAATTCTAGTTTAAACTTAATTCTTCTCTCTGAGTGTGGTCATATTTAAATAATAAAAGATTAACTTACTTGATCATGTAAAACATCGTGCACGCTATCCAATGTTGTTAAAAATTCAGTTAAATTAGTTCCTAAGCATTTGAATGCCCTTTCCAACCGGTAGTTGTGAGAGAAGGCGGTTAAAATTAAATATTCCCCTAGTTTTGCCATAAAATCTTTAGTGCTTACACCTGTAACAAATGGTATTATGAAACACTTCTAATCCAATACTACGATTTTTATAGATTTTGAAAGTTTTTAGTAAATTATTTTTTTGAAAGAATAATACTGAAAATACTAATTTCACTACTGAAGAGACGCAGAAACACAGAGTCTGTTTTAAATTATTTCTTATTATTTAGGTATTTTTAAATGTATTCATTCACAAAAATGTTCCTTCAAGACATTTTTCATTCAGAAAAAAAAATCATTAAACAACTCGTCAATCTTACTTTATATTTTTTGCTGACAAGAAAAATATGAATAATGAGGGCGAAAACACAAATCATCTTAAACAAACTCTGAAACATGAATATTTTAAAAACAAACGACAATATCAAAATGGCCGATTCACATTGGCTATTCCATAAATTGTTTTCACAGAGATAACTGGAAATAATTTATTATTTATATTTATAAAGCAAACTTTCAAAATGTTGCCAGTAGAATAAAATGAATCAAAATCTGAAAGTTTTTAGAAGCCTTGTTCTTTGTGAAGTGTTGCCATTCTATTGTTATCTTGAAAAGAATTGTTTATGTTCTCGAAAAAAGTTTTAACTCGAAAAAAATTCAAATTAGTCCGCTTCAAAGGTAGAAGATGATACGTAATTAGACGTCTAAAAACTTGAACGATCTAATAAAATTGGGAAAGTTTTAATTGGATTGTATGATGTCACAGATTGCTGTTGTCATGTAAAGGAAGTATCTGACTCCTGTCTTAGATCTCTAAAGTAGGTAAGAAGGTTATATCAATATAATTATATAACATGGGAACTTAAATTATTGGAGAAAAATAAGACAATTTAAAAATGTATTGAAATTACCCTTAAAGATATTTTAAGGAATTCAATATAATTAAACTTTTTTTGCCTTACACTGTATATACAGTACTATAGGAAGAGAAAACCTAGTTACTACTTGTTCTCACTTACCACCGAGAAAGAAATTGCGTGTTAAGTGTCGGAATTTATCACCACGTTTTGTCTTGTTTTGAGAGTGAGCTAATGAAAATATTAAATAATTCATTCGCTCGAGTGGGAATCGCACCCACTACTGTCGCGTCTACTTATGCCTCTGCTTCTGCCACTGCGCCGCGACGGCCTCTCACTTGAACTCTTTCGTTTTCCACAAAAAAAACAATTCTTAGTCTCAATAGTTTCTAAGATTGACACGTTTAACCAAACAAACATTTCAGCTTTATGATATCGGTATCGGTTCTACAATAGTTATTCTATAATAACGTAAATGTACTTACTATCCGTGGCTCGAACAGCATCATATATTTCTTGTAAATAAGCATAATTTCTACACGTTCTTACGTCATCTGGTAGTCTTCGACTGCAACAAAAATAGAATGTTATATTCATAATTCAATAGCCAAAAACATTCGTTTTTAACAACAAGTTACTGAAGTTTTAACTGAACTTAGTAAAGCAGATTATTAAAGAGTCTAATGGTATATCACTGCGTTCTTTAGTTTTATTATGTTTTATCACTGTGTATTATTATGTTTTAATATTAACTTTTTAGATAATGTATGGAATAACACTTTAAAACTATCAAAAATATTTAAACCAGTATTTTTTTAAGGTAAGGGATTGGTAAAACATAGTGTTACTCTGTTTTTCGCTTTGCCACCCAACAGGCAGTGTCTGGACACTGGAATCTGGATTCCTGATACTATGTGTTGCGAATGTGTGTTCAAATAAAGTAATAAAATAGTGTTTTAAGAATTGTAAGGTCAAAACGAAGTGTTAGTAGTATTAAGAAGGTAGCCTGGAAGAGATTGCTCATTTAGCAATAAGGCCGCCTGTTGTACTATCATAACAATATTATCTCTCCTGATTGTGATACATGTTTGGTGTACAATAAAGAGTATTTTACTTTACTTTTACTTTATTATCTATTTCCCATTTCCTTGCACTACTACACCAAGGACAAGACGTATAAAGACGCAATAAGATATTCTTACTCGTATGGTTGCTATTATTGATAAATCTAAATTTATATCCACTGAGGCACACGTGTTCGAGAACTGTTATTAAATCATTTATATCAAAAGTTTCACTCTCAGGTTTGTTATCTATTAAAAGTTATTTTTGAGTTAGTTAAATAATTTAGTATGACGATCACCAGTTCAGTATGACGAACGTGGTCACAAGTTGAAATTTCAGTCGTTAGCATACTACAAATAGTTTAGACCGTTTCTGAGATTAGCGCGCCCATACCAACAGACAATTTTTTTTTTTCTTCAAATAAAGCCCCAAGCGGTGTTAAGTTACGGAACTCAACGCCGCGTTTCGTCATGCTACCAGCCAGCTTTATTCATTTCCCAGAGTGGGAATCGCACCCACAGTTGTCACGTCTACAGTCAGATGCTGTGCTGATGACACTCAGATTTTACGTTTTCCGTTCATTAAAATTAGAATACTTCACTGTTCTATTTTAAATAACCAAAAACAAGTTTTTATAATTTCAAGCACATCATTAACATAAAAATGCTACTTCTACATATATAATATGTATATATCTAAATGTATGTATGCTTATATCTTGAAGTACCCAATTTCAGTGGAGTTAAGCTTGTTGACAATATTTGAAACATATACGACTTAATAAGCGAGGTTTCTTTTACGCTATGAAGAATGAAATAATAAAGATCTCTTTGATTGCGGTCTTTCAATATGTCACGACTCGAAGTATTTTGTAATACGCTTACAGAATTCGAAGTATTACGTGACTTGGTGTTTTGAATGACTCGATCAAAGAATTTTAGAGATATTATTTATTACAAGAATTATTTGTGTTTGTTATGGTTATTTTATGTTATAATATAAATTAAGGAATTTAATGTAAACGTTTATATTTTGGTTAAACTTGTAAAATATTATACTTTTTTGTTTATCTATTAACTAAGATCTGTGATAATAGCGTTATGTGTCAATATTAAACATAATATGGCCAATGACCATAGTAAATCTATGTAAACCATATATTTTTATAGATTCACGCTCTCGAAGTCTCTTCTTTACTCTCTTCCCTCTCACTTGTACACATATCTCTCTCAATGTACACTAGGCGTACTATATATAATATATTAAATATAATCCAATTAATAACATTTTTAAATTTCCAATTGGTGCGGTAACCTGAGTAGAAATCGAATCTACAATATCACGTATAGTGTAATTAGATAATTTCATGCATATCTGATGTTTTTCCATCTCTTCATTATGGATTCTTTCTCATCTCTACGGCATTGTAATCCTTTTACGAATATCTGTAAGATATTTGTAAATTTGTAAAATAATATGTATCTATACATATTATTTTTAATCATCCGAATATCAAAAGAACCAAATGAAACAAATCTCAATTCTAAAACATAGAGAAATAATACAGTAGAAATAATATAGTAAGATTAAAATGTATACTTACAGGCAATCATATTTGTCGTAGTGTTCAGCTTGGTTCTTCGTTAATGATGTGACCGCAGCGTGGAGGCAGTCGTTCTGGAACAAACGTTTATATCAAAATTTTAACTTAAAATATATAAAACAAATTAGTGTATTGGCTATTGCCATACTTTTTATTATTACACTCTTTTTTTCATTCAAATATAATATAAAATAACAAGCCTATCTTATTTTATTAAATAAATTATGAAAGAAAACGTGGAAAACACAACATTTTTCCAAGTCATGTTTTCATGGTGTCATATTACCATAAACAAACCATAAATCGTGCGTCCAGTAGTTTTTCTGATATCTTTTGGGGCAAAGTGCCAAATGCTCTACGATAGTGCCTATTATAAAAAAACATATATTTCTATGAAACGTCGAAAGATAACAGATTTCTTAAATTAGTTAAATTGAAGCTGAACCATTTATAGGATAAGGCTATAAATGATTGTTTTTTCAGCTTCAAGTTTTTTTAGCATAAGCAGGGTAGGCAAAGGGAACCTATTAGTAAGACAGTCGATCCTCCATTCTTCACGCCCAACTTTTGAGATATTACATGTTGAGTGGCGAAACTCAACACTAAGTTGTGTCTACTAGGGCGGGAGAACGAAAATAATTCAAGAGCTCTCGCGGTTACAATTGGTCGTGTGCCGTTATACTACGACGGCCTCGATAAATCTTTGGATAAGGCTATAAATTAGGCTTATTATGATTTGGATTGTTTTATGTGAAAGTTTTCTGTATAGATTTTACGACAGGTAGAGAGAGAGATTAAGTAATAAATTTTATTTAATTTAAAACATCACTCTATTTTTTGTTTTTAAGCAAAGAAGTTCTTGCAACCACCTACCACTAGACGTAATTCTCACAAAACGATGAATACAAATTATATCCACAAATTCCTTAAAAAATTGCAAAAATCGGTGGAGTCGAGAACGACGCGTTATTTAATACATTGTGTTAATAAATATTATCTTTAAACTCTTTAATTTCATATTATACCTCTATTTTTTATAAAACAAAAAGATAGAATTTAATAAAGTAATAAAAATATTTTTAATAAATCTTATTTTTCTTACAAAAAATGATATTAATATACGTCAAAGCACAAACTTCGCCAACAAGAGGCCTGAGCCAAAGTTTCAAGCCAGCCTCACTAGGGAAAAAATTAATTGCGTAATTGAAGCACGTCCGATAGTTATTTTTGCTTGTTTTATATGAAAACTTAATAAACTTGTATTTTACAGCGTTCCAAATGTTTTCCTTTTTTTTGTTTATAGAGGTATTTTTTTAAATTCGCGGCTTATTTCGCATATAACCGGGTAAGCAGGGAAAATCTAGTGTTAAGGCACTCCTTTTCTTCTTTTGTTAGCCCGTATTCAACATTAAATAATTAAGTACCTACTCAAGGCATTGAGTGTTGAGTAGCGTAACTCAACGCCGCGCTTTGTCTTAGCCTTTGCCACAGCGCGGAAATCAAAGTATTAAATATTTCATTTCCCTGAGTGGGAATCGAACCCACAACCGTCCCTTTTACAGTCACACTCTTGTTCTCCTGCGCCACGACAGAGTTTTTCAGATCAATGGAAAATAAATATCTCTAAAAATCATAATTTTAAAAAAGACATGAAATGACGAAGATATTACAATTATTTATTGACGATAAAAAATATTTATGAGATGCAACCTAGCTACCTATTATTAAGAAATTGTCTTCAGGAGAACGCAATGTCTTAATATTAGGTTCCCATAGTATAATATAATTTTGTGACGTGATTACTTAATTGGCTAGAGCGGTTAGATGGTATCCGCGAGCCGTAAGTTCAATTCATGGCTGCGTAATGTCGAATTATTGTACAAAATATTAAAATCTTATTACCGCTGAAAATATTATTCCTATTTATGTAATAAAGATAAATATTTTTCATAAAATCCACAATTTATTTAAAATTTGCCACTACAAAAAAAAGAAATAAAATTGTAACGTTTATATAATTCTTTTCGATTTTTCGTAGCAGAACTGCTTTTCGAGCTTAGCTCCATATTCATTCAGTTCAAAATTACTTGCAAAAGTCTATTTACGTAAAAATATTTAGATTTTTATTTTGAATTAACTATAAAAATAAAACTTTCTAACCAACCAAAATGATTCAACTAACAAAAAAAAATATTTCAATTCCATACTTCCACAATGAAAACCCATAATAATCAATAAACATGAGGAAATCTGACACAAGAGTGTTACGTTACATTGCAGTTCACACAACATAGACATTGTAAGGTCAAAGAAGCCGTACTCGACCTATATACGAGATAGGAATGTCTGTAGGTACTGTTGGAAGTGAATTATTGAGGCACTGCCGCCGTCTACAAATTTTATGTTGAACAACGTGGACTGAAATTGATCTGAGAATATTACAATACAATACAATACAATATTATGAAAGGTTATAGTGTATTTATATTTGTATATATATATATATTATTGTATTTGTATTTTAGCTTTAAGCTGTATCCCATAGAAAGAGAGGTTAGTCACAAAGAACTTCGTGTTAAAACACTAACTTTCTTTACTACTTTCTTTGGATTTTGAGATGTAAAATGGAAAAAATAGAATACCGTCTTTACTCGTTTCCATAGGAATTTTTAAAATCTTCTCTCAATGCTCACCCACGCTTCTAAACCTACTGACATGCAATGTTTTAACCTTCCAGTTCCATGTAACTGGGTGTTTCATTTTATCGGTCAGTCAATTCTGTTAAAGCATTAGTTAGTACAGGCTGGATATTAATTAATTATTGAAATCAATTAAAATATGAATAAACTATAAGATAACGCTAGCTCGCAGAGGTTCTGAAAGTCAATTCAATTGTTCACTATATATTAAATCTTTTTTTAATGTTTTAATAGTTATTATTTGTTGTAGGTACTATAGCATTAAAATAGCACAATATTTTTTTGCTTTCTGGAGATCGATGATAAAAAGCTTGAAGGGGTTTGAAAGGGTTACATTCTACTATAGCATTGTTGACGACGCGCACTTTTGCTTCCCTGGTTCCCTGGTTGTGTTACATGGTGACCAATTCGGTGTGGAGGACGGCGGTCCTTTTTCGCCAAAATCGAAATTTATACCCTAGAAATATATTTTTCAAGTAGCTATTAGACGTTTTGGGAGGCGCCCCAAAACGTCAATACCGGCAGAAAGTGGAGATCGAAGCTACAAATAGCTTCTTGAAAAATATATTTCTAGGGTATAAATTTCGATTTTGGCGAAAATGACTTTTGCAACGCTATAGTGTAAATATAAGTCCCTATACTTTCTATCTTTTGAGATCAAAGTCCACAGCCGTAATAGGAAACCTTAAGTGATCGACCCGGCGCAGATCGGATTGCTGAGGTCGCTGGGCGAAGCAACGATGTACTATGTCAAGTGACTATTACATATTATGAAATAGAATAAGAAAGTTATATTAGTATACGTATATAAGTTATAGTTAGATAGATAAAATTCTTTATTGCATACACAAACTATAAGTACAATAAAAAAAAGAAAATTTATTAAAAGTTTATTATTATTATATTTGTCTAGGAACCTTTTTTATTAAACGGTTTTATTTAGCTCAACCCGTTTGTTTGTTTGTTTGGGTCAAATTTAGTAATTGAAATTTAACCCTCTTCCCGTTAACCGATTGATCTGAAATTTGGTATACGCCTTTGATTCTGGTGACAATACAATTATCCATATTCAATATTATTGTGAATCCAAGATGGACGCCGCTACAAGATGGCGGACAACTTAGTTTTTTTCAATCCCATCAATATGGATATCAAATGAAAGGGCTTGTCAAGTAGAATTCAGTGGACTATACAAAATCAAAATCCAAGATGGCCGCCACTATAAGATGGCGGACAAGTTAGTTTTTTTCAATCCTATCAATACGGGTATCAAATGTAAGGGCTTGTCAAGCAGAATTCAGTGGACTATACAAAATCAAAATCCAAGATGGCCGCCGCTACAAGATGGCGGACAAGTTAGTTTTTTCGATCCCATCAATATGGGTATCAAATGAAAGGGCTTGTCAAGTAGAATTCAGTGCACTATACAAAATCAAAATCAAAGATGGCCACTGCTACAAAATGGCGGATAATGTAGTTTTCAATCCCATCAATATGGGTATCAAAATAAAGGGCTTGGTAAGTATAATACAGTATACTATACACAATTACAATATGAATCTCCCACCTAAGTCAAGATCTGGTATCCTGTCGAGGACTGTGTGGCTATAGGGTGCCTAAAAATGATACGTCGCTAGGGGTACCACCCAAGGTAAAAGGTAAAAGCGCGCCGAGAACTGTATGGCACTAGGTGGATAAAAATGATATGTCGTTAGCGTTTTTCCCTCAAGATTCAGGCACATCTTGTTGTACATAGCCTTGTCCCTCTGTTGGACCTCTGGGGGGGTCGTTCGTAACATTCTCCATTAACCTTGCAATAATGAGACATCGAGCCTCATTTCAACGAATTGAATAGCATGAGAAATAAAAACTAAAAACTTAAAAATAAAAAAGTATAAAAAAATTTTTAAGTTAAACGGTTTTATATTGCAGATAAATGTACTAAAAGCTAAAAAATAATTTCATAGAAATTATGATTACTAAAATAAAATCGTGGGGACACTTGCTACTTACCACTAGGTGGGTGAAGTCTCACGCTATGTCTTTCAATTGTAGATATTGGACGTGCCCCACGATTTTATTTTAGTAATCATAATTTCTATGAAATTATTTTTTAGCTTTTAGTACATTTATCTGCAATATAAAACCGTTTAACTTAAAATTTTTTTTATACTTTTTTATAATGTTTTGATTATTAAAAAAATCATTTGGGAGATGCAGAAACTTATTGGTTGAAAATAATTTTATGTATGTATTGTAAATAACATTTATACAATATAAATCTAATTTCGTATTGATTTTACCTTATCAATTAAGTTAACCGGTTAAGTGCGAGTCTTTGCTCATCGAGGCTTGCGTACTAATTTCAGTATAATAAGGTCAATGGGAAGCATAGACCTCTAAATATTTGATATTAATTTCAATTTAATATTAACGCGATCTCGAGCTAAATGGTCGTGACAGACGGACAAATAGAAAACAAAATGATCCTATAACAGTTTCGTTTTTCCTTTTGAGATAGCGAGCCCTAAAAATATTATAGTTATCATATAATTTTCAATATAAAAATGCTTCATAGAATAAGCTATAATTTATACATATTTTTCTGTAAAAAAACCTACAGCTATAACGATGTATGCAAATTGAAACGAAAAAAAAAAAGTTCTGTAGAATACGCTACGTCAATACTCAAAGTTACACTTCAAAGTGGCATAGTTCCTTTCAAAAAGTGTTTAACGAAGTTGAACATTTTAAAATTAACTGATAAATTTCATTTTTCCTTTCAGTACTAAAAAAAATTAAAAATGCTGAAAAATGCTGCAGTGCAATATCATTTGATCCATACTTATCTACGAGGATGTCATATACTATAAAGCCGAAGCGTTTTGTTTGGTTGGGCAGGCAATCCCAGGAAATACTGGTTCAAATTTATTGAGTTTTTTTATGTTGGATAGTCCATTTATCGAGAAAAATTTAATATATAGCTATATTTACCGACGATATTATTAATATGTAATATGCCATAGCAAACGTGGTTTGGCAAAACTGTTCTTTGATAGGCAGCCATATTTTTTTTTGCTCACCCTACTTCACACAAAAAGAAAAAAAAGACTACCATTAAATATTTTATTCTAATGTACCCTACCGTCTCATATCCATACAAACATAAAAGATAATTTCAAGGACAATTTTTCATGTCACCTACAAACCTTGTGAAATAGGAAACCTTAAGTGATCGACCAAATAGATAGGATCCCGGACGTAAGAATAGGCGTTGCGGTGTCAAGTGACTAATGGCAGGATTTTTTCCACCAAAGCAAAATCAAACAACGTTATGGAGAAGCGAATTTGGGCTATTTTTATTTTGCACTTAATTTTATTCTTATATGTAGTTTGAATATCATTTTACTAATAGAATTTATGTGATTTAATTTAATTTATTGTGTATTTATAAACGATGGAAAAAAATATAGAAATAATATACATATACTTTTTTGTTGCCTGTCGTGGCGTAGGGCACAAACGAGTGACGAAACTCTAAACGCGAGGGACTATGGGTTCGACTCTTACTCGAGGAAATTATATTATTTAACATTTTTAGTTCCTCGCTCTTGCAACGAAGCATGTCTGGTGTTGTTGAGTTCCGCCCCCTTACACGCAATGCCTCCAGAATTCGGCGAAAAGTGGAGTTAAAGAAAACTACTGCTTTTTCTACTTTAAGAAGAGGATATTCAACTAGCAATGTTCTGAAAATTGGGCGAAAATGAGAAACCGAGTGTCGTAACACTACGTTAAGACTCTAACACAAAAAAAAGGCACACTTATCTAACCAGACAAAAGGCAAACTCGTTCTGTATAATATAATACATAATATTCTTTCCTTAGATCACCCTCAAAATATAATAGCAAAAGTATAAAGCAGCCAAAGCCCTTGTTATCCGGCATTATTTTGAAAACAAAACCATAACATGACTCAAAGAGAATTTTTAGAATTTTCAAGCTCATTTAAGTAATAAATGGGAGCTTTACATCAAATATTGTGAATTTTTTCCTTCCCTTGACTTTAGAATTTTGAAGCTTTTAAGATTATTATTATGAAAGTGAATAATGTCTTTTGAAATAGAACAATGTACTTATTTGGATCGAGTAAGTTATATTCTTCACATTTATAATTTTTCCTCATCTTGGCAAAATGCTTGTTATTTCTTAGCTGTTAATGTAATTTTCATAAAACACAGCTAAGAATTAACGTTTTATTTATCGATTGAAGAGAACGCACTCAATCGTTTCATTCATTCCGAAGCTACGATGCCACAGGCAAAGGCAAACACACAATGCACTGTTTTTGGGTGGAGTTGACACAATGACAATACTGACGACGACAGACATAAGCCTCTAAGTCAACGCAATCAAAAGATTCATTTTGTATGAAATTCGCCTCGTAATCCAAATCTATGGGGTACTTCTCCTGGACCTTCAACTATGAAATGTAGCAAGAGGTGAGTATTTTCAGTAAAAATAAATCTAAAAAGATAAAATTTATAGATATTTCAGAGAAAAAGATCATTAGAAATTTTAAATTGTAGTTCATTTCAAACAAAATGAATGCATACGACCGCAAATTTAATTTTCTCAACTTTTATTTAGTGAAATTGGTACACAGCCCTCAGTATGCGATACCAACTCGCATTTGACCGGTTTTTATTTCTTTATCAGAGTACCAGAAAGCCTCGCTTTGTCCAACTTAGTTAAGGGATTCTTAATACTTTTGTTGTTTAAGAATTTGTTAACATTTATTTTTAGTATTATTTTAAATTCTTAAGATCAGATTTCAGATTAACAAAGAATGTAGAATGTTAAATACTTATAAATTTATTTTTTACCCTGCGGGACGTAAAGTTGGGTACATGTATATGTATGTTACATACATATTATAGTACTATTCATACTTTTTCCTAAGTGGCATTGCAGAAACTAATCGAGTTTACCAATTTTTTTGAGCCTTACGTCAATCGATTCATCTCAATCTTACGAGTTTCACTAAAGACATTACACACCAATGGGACAATCAGACATCATATTATAAAAACAAAATAAACTTGAAATCGACTTAATACAAGTGGTACTAATTAAAAGTTTTAAAACATTTATTTTATTTTATTTTGCTTATAATTGTATAAGCTACTACTCTGGCTAATTTAATTTAACAGGAACTTACGTTTTGTTGATTTTATTTCGTAGAGAAACTTGCAGTGATGGCCTACTTTATAGTATTACCGTGAACTGTGAAAGTAGTTGAGTTCAAACCTCCCGAGCTCCTCCCCCCTCCCCCCGTGAAATACTAAAATTGCGAAATTTACTATCTTATAACATAAGTGAAAAGATGATATATATGTCTATTACGCTTTTACAACATTATTATGTTATACATTTGTATTATTATTATTATGTTATACATTATTATGTTATACATTTTCATAAATATGCTTACTTATATGGTATAAGATATATATGAAACCTAATTCTTCATCTTCGCAACTTGAAATAAAAAAAGTTGTTCTCATAAGTATTTTATCCACGTAATTGGATTGTCAACTATTCCAATACGAAAATTCCGCCTCGAAATAAATAACTGAAGTTTGTCGTGCGACATTTTGGGTTTCTTTAAGGGGGAACTCTTTGAAATGAGGAAGTATAATAAAATATTAAAGGGCACAACGAGTACTTAAGTAGATTAAACTCTTATTAACTTTCGTAGGTTTTTTGGATGGGTATGTATGAAAATGACAATGTCAAAGTTTTATTTTTATGGCTGAGTGAAGTAGGAAAAAACTAAAAGTACAATATTTTATTCATTCTTTTCAAAATGTACCATTCCACTATACAGAAGTACCAATTTCTATGAAAACAGCTATTATATTAGAATAACATTGTATGAACCAATCAAAATATATTTAATTGTACGCCATTTATCAATGCTATGACAAATAGGATCGTTTGATCAGAGAGTAATATTATTTCATAGCCTTTTATAAGCCTTTGGATAAGCGGCATTTTTACTTTATTTAGAACTAGCTTTTTTCTCGGGCTTCGCTCTCGGTGAAATAAAAGTGATTAAGAATTGTGAATGACTTTTTGGGTGTGGGTTTTATCGAAATTATTAGCATGATGAAATAACATTTATTAACGTTTCTCTATGAATAGACTAACGAAAATTCAGCTTAGGCGTTGAGTGCATTCAACTAAATAGACTCTTCGACTTTATAATATTGGTATAGACAGTATGAATTCAACTTAAGAAAGACAGAAAATATTCTAAGCGTGAGAAGAGTATTATAAGATTTAAAAAATTAAATTCGCCGTAAAGTTATATAAATTGCAGTTTTTGCAACTTTGGTCAATTTATATTAATCAATATTAATATTATAAAAAAACGATTCCGTTACTAAGTGACTGACTGACATAAAACGCAAAGTTAAAACTACGAGTAAATTGGGGGCTGTAGGGGTTTAGAAAAGCACTAACAGAGGATTCCTAGAAAATTTCTAAGAGAACGAAAAAAAATATATTCTTTGTTTTCAAATCCAAGTAAACGAAGTTGCGGGCTGAAACTTGTCTTATATAAATCAATATCATTTACTATTATTAACGTAGAAACATGATATGTTAAGACACTAATACCGATAATTGACCATAGAGAGGATTATTTAGAGATATCGATTCACACTGTAATTAACGTGATCGGAACATAGCAAGTAACATTTGCTTAATTAAATTCAGTATATAATTATAAATACTCATATATGTAGGTATATTATATTTATTTTTTTTACGATTAGCTGGAAAAATCTTTTTAGTATTCTCTAGAAGGTGGAGCCTTATAGGTGTTGTTTTAAGTTGTTTTCTAGAAGTCTTACAATATTTTGCCAAATCATATGTTTTTATTGATTCTGCATGAAGCAGGTTAGGCAAAAGGGGAACCAGATGGAACCTGGGAATCGCACAGTAACTTATTATAATTCAAATAAAAAGCAATAAAGCTTATCAAAAGCTACGAATTATATATAAACAAATATTAATTAGGTTAATTTGAGTTTTAAGTCAAAAATACCGAAATTCAAACAGCCAAAAAACTCAATGTGACCTCGCTGTTTAAATTGCAGAAACAATTAAACTTTTTTACCTAAACGAACTAAAATGTAAGGTTGTTTTTTTTTCTTTTTTAGCGTCATACTTACCTATATTTTACACCTATATTAGGTGACAGAGGGTTCCCTTTGTCTACTCCGCTATATGAGAAAATTCTGTTCTCTTATCCCCTAATGTCAAAATTAACCGTTCTCTATTTTCCCAAAAAATGGAGGTATTACGTGTGCGGCTTAATTTAAAACTACGTGTTGACTTCTTAGAGTCGGAGAAGACACTAATTCCTTCCCCCAAGTGGAGATCAAACCCATAACCATTCCTTTTACAGTCACACCGTGCAACGAAGGCTTCAACGTTATTTCGAATATTTTAGGTTTCACACGAGGCACCTGCTTTAATTTTACAGGACTACAAAATTCGGATGCAGTTTTCTCGCTTTCAAAGTGCTGTATTGCAAAATTCAATAGCACTTCTATCTCTGCGTCAATCGAAAATGCAGGAATAAATACTTTATACTGTGTAACTTCTATGGTGGAAGGTTGAAAAAGTCAGTTTACGATGTAAAAGCTATGTTTATGTATTTTTAGCTTCACATTGGACAGGGTAGACACAGGGAACCTAAATACCTAATGTTAAAACACTCCGCTCTCAATAAAACTCTTCCGTTCGCCACTTTCGGCCAAATTCTGGAAGCATTACTTGATCAGACCAGAGCGAGGAAATGAAAATATTAAATGTATAATTTCCTTGTGTCAACACAATCTGACGTGTTTAAAGTAACACGTTTGTGCTCCTGCGCGACTATTGGCCTCGTTATGTTTATGTTGTGGTCTTTTATTTTTTCTTAATTTCTTACTAATTTATCATGATTTCATTACTTTCTGTGAAACGTTTCTTTGCATATAATAAGATTATGCGTATTTTATGTAGCGTAATTATTTTTGTTTTATATGTATAAAGAAAAATAAATTTTCCTTTACTATATTTACTAAAGAATTAAATTTATTGACATCAATAGAATATAAAACTGAACCCTGTCATCAGTTTTGTACTATGGCAGAATTATATATTTTACGATATATAAATTTTAATTTGAAAAAATATTAGTATTGATAAGTCTGATGTATTTAGAAAAGAAAGCCAAAAACATCATACCAGATCCATTCGCATGTAAACCAATCACATGCCTCAATCACAGATGAATTTTGGAGTTCACGCTTTTCAAGTTCATAATTGAACTTTGACGAGGATGAATCAATTGGATATTTTCACAATTTACACCATTTTATAACAAAATGTCGCTAATAAAATATTTTGTGTGTATTCTGTTCAGATTAAGACCTTATCCTGCTCATAGCAGGATAGGCAGAGGGAACCTGGAAATCTAGTGTTAAGACACTCCGTTCCCATTAAGACAAATTTGTTACCTGATTTCCACCTAAATCTGGAGGCATTGCATGTTGAGAGGCAAAATTCAACGCTCGACACCAGAATTAAGAAATGAAAATATTAAATATTTCAACCTCCTGCTCGAGGGAATCGAATCCACAACCTGTCGTGTTTAAAGTTACACATTTGCGCCTTTGCACCAAGACTGGCCTTTGTGTAATGTATATTCTCTATTCTGAACAAAAATGGAGGTCTTAGTGACACAACTCTTTCAGGTGAGGTCTTGGAAACTGTTATACTACTTAATGTTTCTTCTATTTCATCTTTCATAAAAGTTCGTACCATGTCGTATTTGGTAGTTTCTATTCAAATTTTAAAGTTACCCGTAAATTTCAATATTTATGGCAGATTTGAGGGTCATTTATATGTTAATAGGAATCGAGTGGTTTAAATTGACTGTTGATCAAATTTGAATTTTGTTACCTCAAATATACCACTTTATTCACTTGTTTTAAAATCTTTCCATATTATATACTGATCTTGTATTATGTGCTTTTTTAATTTCTTTTAAATACTAGACCTTTGTTTTACTCGTATTCATTTTCATTGCTTTTTATACAGTTTGTATTTATAAAGTTCTGAATGACAGAGAAATAGTGCACACAGCCGAAACTACTGAGCTTACAACGCCAAAATTCGGTATATGTAAGCTCTTTAAGGAGAGCACTTAGAGAAGATTTATAGAAATTCCTGCGGGGAACAAAAAGGAGAATTTATGGATTGTACTCTATGAGTATGCAAAAAAGTTATGGACTACCGATCGCCGCCATATAAAAAAATTATAATATATAATATAAAAAAATTGAACTCACGACTGATCGAACTTATCTCGTCCAAGTTAAACAGTTAATTATAGTACATTAATATTAATAATTTAGAAACATATAGACAATATGTGTTTTTATCTGTTTTTTTTAATAACATTAACCGCTTCCAATTTCTAACAATAATTATATTCTACAATAATTAGTACTAGTAATATATAACTTCCACTTGCTTAACTTCGTTGACATACTATGAATATTAATCCATTCTCCTATCATAAAACTATCACGTCTGACTCTCCTATACATGTCTCAGAGTTTCCTTGCAGGGACTATTAATCATCGCTAATTGCCCCATCGCTTAACAGATGGCTTCCCTTACTAA
The DNA here is from genome assembly GCF_056956725.1 of Heliconius melpomene rosina. Classification (NCBI taxonomy): domain Eukaryota; kingdom Metazoa; phylum Arthropoda; class Insecta; order Lepidoptera; family Nymphalidae; genus Heliconius; species Heliconius melpomene. The sequence continues at coordinate 13,824,785 of NC_140401.1, forward strand.
TAGCAATTCAAATTAAATAGTCTGAAATGTTATGTTTGTTATAAACTATTGTGGGTGTAATGTTATACAATTATCCTTATTTTAAAATGTTCTTATATTTATAAAGAAAACTGCTCTCCGTTTTTTCCGTATAGTATGATAGGCAGAGGGAACCTAGTTGTTAAGACCCCACTTTTCTCTAAATTTTGGAGTGGCTAAACTGACAGTTCATTTCTTGAGTTAGAATTGAACCCGTAAACGTCGCGTTTACTTTCAGATCCACCTTAAGCTGTCAATTTGTTTCATTTTCATCACAATTCATCGTGTACTTCGATTGTATTTTTTAATTTTTTTTTATTTTTAATATGACAATTAAATATTTTTTATTTGACACAATGTTTTAAATAGTTGCTTTGAAAAACAATACACTATAATAAATGTATTGTTTAACAGCTTCGATTGCTCAACATCTGCCTTATAAGGCAGTCGTGAGATCATCTGTTCTTTTTCCGCTCGAGACACGTGACGTTCTATTAGTTAGAAGGATACTCAGAAGCATTAGTGAAGTCACTATAGTATTTTTAATATAAAAGTGTAGTATTAATATATGTAATCGCTTATACCTATGCACTTGTGTGAAAGGGTGCGACTGTAAGCACGGTGGTTGTGAATTCGATTCCCACTAGGAAAAATGAATTATTAAACATTTTATTTTCTTGCTCTGGTTACGAGACAAAGCGTGGCGTTGAGTTTCACCACTTAACACGTTATGCCTTAAGAAACCTACCTGCTGTGTGTAGTGGAAATGGAATCGACAACCTGTTACGTTTACAGTCGCATGCTTGTGCCTCCGGGCCAGAACTGGCCTCATCTGGAACTGGTTCTTTTCATCACTGGTTCTTTAATTAGTATGAGATAATAATTAAAAGACGTTAAAAAAGATTCCAAGAAGATCAATCTAAATTCTATTATGTTAAATACAATGCGGAGAGCAGTGTCATAACACTATCTATCGCCAAATACGAGACATTCTGTAACATACAAACAAAACATACAAGCGACGTACATGTATAAATAGAAGTTGATAAGCAAACTTCTTTGTGTAAACCAGTTGAAAGGATGATAGATTGATGTGTAAACGTGTGAACGCCCATTAGCGTTGGTTCAAGTGAATACTATTTTTAAAGAGCGGTCTTCATCATGTCTCAGGCAAGTCTTTTAGATGTTTTACGGTAACGTTTCTGTTTAACTGAGGAGTTTGTTGCTTTTTTGAAATGTGTGATGGGGTAGTCAAGATTTTAGTAGTTTGTTTTTTTTTTAACTTCACACTATATCCCATGGCAATTTAGGTAGAGAAAACTTGGAAATCTTACGGTTCACCACTTTCCGACGATTTCTAAATAATACATTTAGAACTCGTATTGACTGGCGAAACTTAACACCGCGTTTGTCTCGTTACCAGAGCGAGGCAATGTAAATAATAAATATTTCAATTAGAATCAAATCCAATCTTTTACATTTACAGTCCCACGCTTGTGCTCCACTAATAACCTATTATTTTCCTTAAAAAATAATTATAAAATTCATACCACAGACCCTTAAGTAATATAAAAAATATGAAATAAATAAAAAACCGTGTATGGCAGCTTTATAGTACTATATATAACAAATAAAATACCATTAGTTATTATAACAAAAATTACCAGTAATCTCGTCTCTTACTATGTTTAACCGTTTTATCAGTTTGTTTGTGATAACGAAATTAACATTTTACTGCATGTAAAAGTTAGTACCTTGGTACAACTTAGGTGTAACTAATTATTTTAGAATATATGCTATATCAATGTATGTTTTTTTATAAAAAATATAGTTTTCTTTTAAATTTTATTAATATTGCAGCTACTTATCATTTGCAGCAAGAGAAAATCAAATGTCAAAATTTACGCTCGATGTTTATAGAGCGGCGGAACTAAACGCTGCAATGTATGCGTTTCAAGAATTCGGCGCAAAGTTGGAACGGAGATGTCTTAATGAGAGATAGAGTCTTAACACTAGGTTCCTAGGTTTCCTTTGTGTGGGACACGGCGTACAATTAAAAAAGGCATTTACTTCGAGTACCTACAAGATCAAAATATTTACTTAAAATAAACAAAAAATAAGATTTACTAAAATCTATACCTTATCAATAACAAATATATATTTCTTTCTTCAATTTTTTGTCGATCTAATGTATTAGACGCAAAGGTTTTATAGGGAGCTTTATATTTTAATAGCATCGTAAAGGCTCGGTGGATTTCTCATACTGTGTTTTACAGCCTGGCCTCGACAAATTTGATATTCTAGAAGAAATAAATGTAGTAACAGAATATTATACCTAGTCTGCTAGTCTGCTAGTGCTGTTTTATATACATACATATATACATACATGTGTACGGATCAGTCTTATTTTTTTTTATCTATTAGCTTGGACTGAAAATGAATTCAGTAGTTATCATTTAGAAAATTGTATAGATAGATGATCGGTATTCAAAAAAAATAGTATTAATGCACTAATAAAAATTTCATCGCGGTTCCACAATGATTGTGAGTTCGATTCTCGGTCGGGATAATTAATTATTTTTATTTGATCTGGTAGAAAAAACAAGGAACTCAATGAAGTTACGCTTCTTAATACGCAATATCTGGAATTTGTGAAGGAAGTAGAGAACGGAGTAGCTTGTCACTAGTAGCTAGCTAACTTTTCTCTGGCCACTCAGCTATATGCTGAAACATCACTAAAAAAACTATAAATTTATTATAGAAAGAAATATATCACTCATGTCAATATATCATCTTTAGTCACTTAACCGTCGATTCGACGTTATGGTTCTCCAATGATAAAACAGGACTACACTGGATATCTCAAATGCAATCGTAACTAAACGGAAATGGGCTTTCTGCCTCACAAGTTAGCTTTATCATTGGTCATACAAGGTAAACTTAATTCGTTTATTATTAGGCGTCAGTTACCTTTAAATGAACGTTAAATGCTTTTTTTTATTTATTTTATGTCTATAAAAAGCAGGTACTCCTCACGTTCCGTCCATTTTTAACATCCGACAGGACCCCAACCACTGTCTCAAGTTGTAGAGATATCAAAATATTTTTAAAATAATTGCAATATCTTTTATTGAGACGTGGTGCTGGGACACATATTTGCGACTATAAGTGTGACTGTTTTGGATTCGATTCCCATGCGCGGGAATGAAATATCTAATATTTTCGCTACTCAACACGCAATTCCTCAAGAACTCAATGGAAAGTGGTGAAAGGAATTGTGTTAACACCAAGTTTCCAGGCTGCTCTGCTATGTACGGGATACAGTGTAAAGCTAAAAATATCTTTTATTATATTTGAGACTAATTCATATACCACTACCGATTTTTTAACAAATATACATGCATGCAATTCTTTTAAGTAATATTAACAAAGAAAATTTCAACACATTCAGAAAATTTAGAGTAACATTTACAGAAAATTTCAGCTTACTTTAAAAACGGATAGAAGGCTTTATGGAGATAGGATTTAATACTCAACTTTGTAGTGCAGACAAACTTGGTATAAACATGGGTTCATGCGAGAACAAACTTTGATAGTAAGCAACTAAGTTCTCTTCCCTAAATATATCCACCTAATCTCGTGTTGCGTAATGTTTTGAAGGCTTCCACTAAGTTCTGCTAGTGCAACTAATATGTAGTTGTGTATTTTCAGCTCATTTTATCAACCAGTTTTTAACTGAACTCAGAGATTTCAAACATTTCATAATATTATAATGACTTACTGTCTATTGACTTACAATTCCTTACTTATAAATGCCAGACCTGGACATTTGTCTACAGAAACAGAACCAGAAATTGTTAAAGAACCATGGAGTGAAGCATCTTAGGTTATACAAAATGAGTGAGAAAGGGAAGATATAAGACATGTCAAGGGTATGAAATGGTGCTGGGCAGGTGACATGATGATGATATTGTTTTAGTAATCAATTTTGTAACAATTAAAGCATTTAACATTAATTACGTCTCTGACTGCGACCTTAAAGTAACGTTATTTATATGAAAAATATAAAATCATCTTTCGTCCAATAACAAAGAAAACTAAAATAAAAGTGACATTAATGTCCTAAACAAACTATTAAAGGCAATATTACAAAGTGCGACGATAAGGATATATTTTCTTAACCCTACCATTATTTACACCGTACCATTAGTGAAAATGACACAGTTGCTTCAACTAACATGTTATTATATATAGAGCAGCTATCGACGAGGTTAACCCTTTAAATTTACGAAATAGGGTTCCAGGATATTTCTGTATAATTTATTTCTATTATAATAAATTACCTTTTATTCAGGTATATACAAAATTTTCATGATATTTATTTTTATATAAGTATATTTTTATCATACATATTTTATAAAGCAGGGGAAATCTAACAATATGACCTTTAGATACTTTTTGTTTTTTTTAGATTTCGAATCTAATAAAAGATTCACGCAACTTTTTATGCTTTATTTAATTATTATAAAAAGTCTATGAGGAAATGTCTTTGTAGCCTTGCTCAAAAAATAATTCACCTTTTCATATCCCTAACTTTAGACCTTAATCTAAATAACTAGACTAAAGATATATCAGCAGAAGAATTTAAAAAAACTAGACAATGCTCAAAACTTTTCTAACGCTAACCTAACTTAAAAGAGGGTTTCAAGTTGCAGTGGCATAGCGTCTAACTGTAAATGCGTTGGTTGTAGGTTCCATTTCCAGTCCGAGAAACGAACTATTTTCATATTTCCTTACAATTGTAATAAGAGAAAACGCAGTATTAAATTCCAGGAGAAAGTGTGCGACGTCTAGAAAATTAGGGAAAAGGGGGGAACAGATTGTGATAAAACTTACGTCTTCCCACCCTACTATGTAAAACGTGAAGTTTTCTCTTAATGCTTATTAAGCAACTTACCGAAGGAGCCGTTAACAGTTTTAAAGCCTCGCTGAGATGTTTCAATGTGAGAGTATCCCCATCCTCTTCTTCTGGGCCAGGTAGATGGACTGAGGACTGTCGGGACCGGAACTCCTTCTTGCCGGAAGTACCTCCATTTGCAAACTGATGTTGGGAGGACGCGCGGCGGAATGGACACGACATGTTTGCTCTAATTTCCGATCAAGTCATATTATTTTACTTAACACTTCACAGTTTGTTTTATCTGAAAGCAATGAAAGGAAACATATTTAGTGATAAATTTAAATTAGTATTAAATTCTTAGTAACGGAGTTAATATGTAGTTCTTAGTGACTACAGTTCTTGTTCTCTAATTTAAATGAATTTAATTTACTTTCATGTCTTAAAATCTGATATATGACATCGCTCATTTGGTGCTACATGCAATACGTCAGTATATATGGAAAAAAATACTTAGATTGTTTCACTTGCAATTTTTTTAGAAATCCAAATACTTTATTTCACTTTTAATGCTCTGGTAAAAAGACAGAGAATTGAAATCTGCCACTCAACATGCAATGATGAAAATCTGGCGGTGCATGGGAAACGGAATTTAAAAACACTAGGTTCCCTCTGCCTACCTTGTTACATGAGGGATACAGCAGCAATAACTTTCTTATAGGTATTTGTTTATTTTAATAATAATATCCAATTCCTCACATCAGGACGTAACTGATATGGTACATATACATACCGGTATTTCAATTCCAATTAGATACCAGTATTACACGAATAAATCAAATAGGTACAACGATCAATGTTTACGCGTCACCAACACTCCTAAGTGTTCATTATACTAACGAATTAACGGAAACGATAATGAGATACAATTTTGGGTAAGCTTGAACACGTACTTGATTAAGTGGATGGAAATAAACGGTTGAATGGAAAATGGGAAGCTTTTTGTTGATGCTTTTGTATGGAATTTAAGTTTATATTTTTTTTTATATAAACTTAAATTTCATATTAAATTAACTTCACGCTGTATCCCGCACACAACAGATCATAGAGGTAAATGGGTATCTAGTATTAAGATACTCTGTTCTTCCGGTGAATTTTGGAAGCATTGCAAGTTGAGTAGCGAAACTCAACGCCGTTCTTTGCCTAGACATTAGAACGAAGAAATGAAAATATTTAAAATAATTATGATTTCCTCGATCGAACCTAAAATTAGTCGCGTTCACAGTCACACCTTTTGCTTCTGCGCCAAGACCGGCCAAGGCTCCGGCCACGGCCACGGCCAAAAATAATATTAGAGTTAAATGATTAATTTATTCTTTTCTCCATTTTCTCGGTGATTTAATCCTTTGTCAGAAATCAGAAAATCTATAATATTAAAAGTACAATATGTTTTTGTTTACATAGAAAAAAAAACGAATTCACGACCTAAAATAGCTGTTAAAATAAATTACATTCATACATACACGTATGCTAAATTAAATTTCTGTATTATATTGAAAGCAAAAGCTAATTACTGAAGTTCGCTGTATAATTTTATCAAACTGTCATAGACCAAGTCACCTCTCTTGGGTATCGTGCATAAACATTCTATTAATTATACCATTATATTATGTATTGAATACATATATTTAATATTACATTTATTTAATTATTTCACCCCGATGACAAGGCAAAGCGCGGCGTTAAGCTCCACCATTAAACTCGTAATGCCTCTGGAAACTGGGGAACGGGACGTTTTAACAATTATATATGTAAAGAGATTGTATAACGGAGGATAACCTATAAATGTTCTATATTATACTAGTGGCCGCCCAAAACTTAATTTGCATCAATTATAAAACGTAAAATCGTTTTTTACGTTTTTTACATTCCCCTAGGACATCTAAACTCTCCAAGTAGTTTACATAAAAATATTAACCTACTAATGCTTAACCTACACCGCGATTTATAAATGTAGATATATTTACAATCCCATATCTCGTAAATTACGAAAAAAGATCTAAAAATGTCAATAATATTTCTTTCCACGTAAAAGTAGTAAATATTTTGAAGCACCCAGGTTGTATGTATGTAGCGTTACACCATTTACTTTATTTATGGCTTCGGTATTGCCCAAGTTGACATACGATGTACGTTTCATATAGATATGACTATGTATGCTATGAACTCTAGAAATCTTTGTTCAAATATTACTTTTCTACGTCAGTATCGATTAATTTTAGTATAGAATTTTAATTACTCTTCTCTCCATTCTTTTAGCCTAGAGATGATGGTTTCTATAAAATGGAATACAATTGAGAGCAAATTAAAGAAATATTAGTATTATACAAATAAAATAAAAACAGCAGTACTTTTTCTTGAATTTAAACAATTTTGAGAAGAAAAAGAAAGAATGTATAACAAATTTCTTCCTCGGTCTAAAATCTTATCTTAAATTTGCCGCCCGATTTAGGGAGCTACGTGTTGAGCGGCGAAACTTAACGACACCTCGTCTACCATGAAGAACTGAAAGTAATTCTTTCCTCTGAGCGGGAATCAAACCCGCAACCATTTTACTTACAGTAAGACATCAAAAATGGAAATTGAATAGATAGTATTTTATTTAAAAAATTCTAATAAAAAAATTAACAAATTATATACAATTACAGGCTGAAACTGCCAAAACCACATATAATATCATTAAATATTACATCTTCAAGACTAAAACTCAAATTTATTAACAAAACACTGCTGAACGAGCGACATACTAAAACGGCGTCGCGTCTCTACATAAGAGTGACAAATTATAGCAAAATGCACTAAAGGAACTTTCTCAGTATTTTGCTGAATGTGTATTACTTATGAGTTAGCTGTCAGCGACGTGTATTTAATCGTCTAGGTTTTAGTTTTTTTAGTTTTTCGTCTAGGGTAGTAGTTTATTTTTTTTTAACTGTCCCCCGCATCTAGTGGTTTGGACAGAGGATACCCTCAGAACGATCGGAACTTAACGCCAAAAAATGCTCCTTACCAAAAAAAGCAAGAAAATTAAAAAATCATTCCCTCGTGTAAGTGTCGAACCCATAACGATCGCTTTTACAGTTTTAGTACTTTTTTAGCAGAACTATGTAACTATTTACATAACGTTACCGTAACAGACTTATCCGAACTAAGTGTCTGAGAACTTCTAGAGATTACTTTCTATTAATAGTACTTATTACAATGTAAAATAACAACATGAAGTTTTTTTTTTACATAATATATCGTATATTTATAGAAGTGAAATGGAATAAACATAAGGTATAGTTGTGAAGTAAATTTAACTTATAAATTAAGTGTATAGGTTTTCCAATAGTTTCATACATTCCCGCATATAGCAGGGTAGGCAGAAGGAACCTGTTGATAAGGCATTTCGTTCGCAATTTAAATAATTTAAATTACGTAGTACGTATCCCTTACTGGAAACAGATATTCATTTGCATTAACACAGTTTTCAATGTCTCACCAATTAGAGAAGCTTGTAGCGTGCGTAGTGTCTTGTATAAGATGTACACATTTAAGGTAGATTCACACTATAGTTCCAGTCATGGAAATTTTATAAGTATTTACATACAATCTATATTAATATAATAAAAAAAAATAGAAAAGTCAATTCTCTGTTCATGAGTTAACTATCGTTAATATACCAATATAAAACAAATGAAAAAAAACCACTCAGTAGAAATTCTGTCTACAGACAGAAATTCGATATACATAGGTTCGTAAGTGAAAATAATTCTTTCCCCGAGTAGAAATCGAACCCGCAACCAATCCCCTCACATACAAACCTCTCCCACATAACCACCATCGCCTGATTTTAATTATATCAAAATTAAACGTATGTATTTGTACAGTGACATCTATTTCCAAGTACACATCGGATTATTAAACATTTCAAAGTGAATGTTTAGATGACTAAATTAATTTACTTCTGACTAGAAATTAATATCTCGTTTATGAGATAATATTGACTCTCAATATGGAAAATATTTTAGTAATATTATATTATATGAAATTTATTCAATTTGTAACTCAACGTTGTAATTATACTTTCATACGTCAATATTATAACATAGCAACTATTAATATATAATTTAATTTGAATTTTATCGATATAAGCGATGTTTATATCAATAAAACTCAAAAAAACTTATTAGAAATTGGTTTTAAGTTTTTTTTTATAATAACTAAAATAAAATAGTATAACTGTATGTTTTCTTGTAAATCGTACCGTTACTACGTCACCGTTACCGTTTAGTAATTTATAGTAGGTATATGTCTCTCTCTTTTTCTTTTACTTTTTAAATAGAAAACAATATAAATATTACTACAATATCAGAAACTGTGCCTTGGCAAGCTAAATGTAGGACGGACCCTAATAAAGGAGCGCGATGACATAATTAAAGTCGCTGGCAGAGAGTTGAAGATTGTCTTCACTAGCATGGTATTAAAGTCATTGAACAGACTGATGATGATGATGATGATGATGATGGCAAGGTCCTTTATCATACTTATCTATTATAGAATGTCTATAGTACTTAAATTTTTCAATAAGATGTCCTTCCGAACGAAAAATTGCAAATTTAATATAAAAATCTATTTCACACTAAGGTAATAACCATTTAATTTTACAAGCAATTTGTGAGAGAAATTCGGTTACGAGCACATTAGAGACGAAATGAAATGCGTCAGAGAGGAAAATCATCTTCGAGGACGCCAACGTTCGAGAGGTCAGTATTTACAGATTAGATATCTATCGTTTAATAATGAAAAAGTATTTACTTAGTTGTTGCTAAGTTCTATAATGATTTTTATGATATTTTATTTTAGCTTTACGCTGTATCCTAGATAAAGCAGAAAATAGAGAACCTACTGTTGAGACACTCCGTCCCCCGCGCACCGCTTCATTTTTGAACTTAATGCCACTTTTTGTCTTGGTATTAATGGAGTGCTAAGAAATCAAAATAATTAATGTCCCCGAGTAGGAATCTAACCCACTACCATCGCGTTTTCATTTAGACACTGTTCCTCTGCACTACGATGGTCTCTATCTAACATATATTTTTTTTCCTTTTCAAAATTCTAAAAAGAAGAAAAATGAGATTTCTTTTTCCACATTTAAACTGAATTTAGTTTATTTTAATTAAATTTTTCTATCAATATCTATATACTTTTAAGTCATGTATATTTTCAGTTACTATATAACATTTAAAAGTAATAAATTTATATATATATCTACTTCCGGGTTACATATTACTAAAATATTACTAAAATTTGCATCCTATGCTATCTCAGGAGTAATCTTCGAATACTTTTACAAGTATTTCAATATTTTGTTCTCTGAGTCTCTGAGGTGCATATATCCTGAAATTTATGTCTAGGTTTAGGCCCAGAACGGAGAGCTTTTATTTTAGAAAATAAACAGAGAAATATTCGTTTGAAGATTTCCGTAATATATTAAGAGAATTAAAGTAATAAAATTAAGGTAATAACTGATATTACTAAAATTGTAAATACTCAATATTTCTCTCCTACAAGATTCCCACTACTGCATAAAAATCAATGTGAGGATTCGATTCCCCTATATATCTTATTACTAGAGAGAAGAAAGGAAATTAATTGATTCCCCCAAGTGGTAATCGAAATCACAACTATAGCGATTAAAGTCAGACGTATCACTGCGCTACGACGCTCTCTATACAACTGCCTGCCTTATATAAATATATATGATATTTATATAAATATACGAATAGTAATTTCAACATACAATCATCATAAATTAAATGCGCTCGGTCCACGACGCGCTACCAAATTGTCCTTCATAAATTATTCAATCAATGTATACAAAACAAAACAGTTAACACGTATTTATATAAGACAAGGTATAATCGGAGTATAAAAAGATTTTTTATTCCAGCTGCACGCTGTTGCTGCATGTGGGTAGGCAAAGGGAGCCTACTGCTAAGATTCTCCTTTCCCCATTTTGTACGAATTTTTGAGATATTGCATGTAGATTGATGGAACTCAACGACGCGCTTTGTCTTGTTACTATAACGAGGAATTAAAATAATTATTTCCCCGAGTGGGAATCGAACCCACTACCCGAACCCAAAATACTTGCTTAACATTTTTAAACTAGAATTCATGATTTCTTTCTATATAATATTTAAGAAATCCTTCTAGTTATTCTACACCGAAATAAAATAGCGTTGCCAAAAAATTATATAGAGATCATTATCTCTCTTAAATCGTATATACGAGTGTGTGAAGGCGAAACGTGTTTCTTTGTGCTTTTCCAATAAAGTACATCGGCGTTATTACGTGAGTATACAAGATATCACGTTTTTAATACTGTTACACTGAAACCGAGTTTTTTCATTCAAATGGTGGTAAATTAAGAATCATATTTGAAAATTTAAAAATGTGTAAAGCACCTATTGACACAGTTGTGCATACCTCTTTGTTCAAAAGCGATAATTCTATGTTCAAATATCGCTTAAAGAATAAAAGTATAATTTCAATAAAAAAAACCTCTGGATTAGATGTTATAGAGATAAATTATATATTTAGGTTCCGATTTTATTTATTGTTTCGAAATTTTTAATATCTGGATTTGAATCTTTCTACAACGAAAGCAACGATTTATTTAAGTAATACTGCTGAACTGTATAATACTATATAAATTCCGTTCTTTTCCCTGTTTCGTGAAATCGTCTTTTATATCTCACTTACATTCTCCAAGGAATCTTTATGCCAAATTTCTGAATTATACGGCACTTAGTTTCCTTTGCGCGTTTTCTATCACTTACTCAATAACAAAAGAGTTTTATATATTCACACTGACGGCTCAAACTAACAAAAAGTATGTTGATATGTTGGTCACTGATCTCTTCTATTTTTAGTGAAAGTTCCATTAAAATCGATTCAGCTCTTAAGGAGATTAGACCGAACATGCAAAAGACAGACAAAAGAAATTAATTAAATATAGACATACATATATTACACAGATTGATTCGTCTCATTATATCGAGAATATAATCAATAATGAACATGTTTAGCGTATATTAAGAGCATATGTGAGTGTTTCGAGGTGCTACTACGTTGTAGTTGCTAATTAAAACACTTCCGTTCCGCACATTGCGCCGTATTCTGGAGCATTGTGGTTTCTGTGGCGGAGTACAACGCTGCACTTTCCTTTTATTTTATTTACTTGAACGGGAATCGAATCCCCAACCTCTGGTGCTTACAATGGCACGCTTGTGCCCTTATGCCACGACTGATCTCTACATATTGTTATATTGTTAACCTTTAAGTATGGACGTCGGGTCTCACAGACCCATCTAGGTCTACGAATTCTACAAATCGGCCACTTCTCGGTGACCTCCGCCACTGAGTCGCTCAGTACCTTTCGTATTAATGCCAAAATGAATGTAGATAGCAGTGGTTGTGTCTCTGGGTCCAAAACACGCGAGTATTTAACTTTCTAAACGGGGCCTGGGTCTGTCAGACCCGACGTCCATGTTTCCCATACATAATGATTTGAAAACACCATATATTTTTATAATATTACAAAATATACTTTAATATTTTAATTGTATTATTTGTATTCAAATGTTTTTATTGTTATATATCATATATTATTTTGCATTGTTTGTCATATATTTTAGTAATATAAATATTATTTACCTAAAAAAAGATTCAATTTTTTTAGTTTTTATGATAAAATGGAAAAAAATGATCGACCAAGCACGTCAGGGACAAATATATCGGTACTTTATAATCAACATCAATCAAAAGAATTGGACGACGACATTTTATAAAGAAAATAACACTTTATCAAATAAAAAGACGCGTTTCGTATACTAAACTACTCTAAAAATTGAGAATGACTTTGACTCGCGTTTCGCGATCTGATCTATCATTTATTGAACATGAAGCAAAAAAAATAGTTTTGGGTTCTTGAAAAACATGTATACTTTGCCCCCATATAATATATAAAAAGACAACACATACTTATGTTGACTGCAATCGTCCTGTTAGCCAACAATGTTGAAAGCCATTGTGTATCGATGTTCAATAATACCTTATCTTGAGGTGTTGTCAAAATTTTTATTTTATAACATAAGATGTAATTTTTTTATTTTTTTTATTTGTTAGACTTTATATTTTGTTAAAAAAATATTTATTTTATTATCTGTCTTTTTTTATAGTATTATTTTCTTAAGAGTCATCCCATGTGGCCAAAGACTAAAATTGTGACTTTAAGTTACTTAAATCGTTGTGATGCGTAAACTTTAATAAAAAGCGATTTTATTTATATTGATTTTGCTTGATTTGAGGCTATTCATGTAAACTAAAACATAAAATTGTCTTCTTCCTTTAAAAAACAGACGGAATATGACCAATAAATACACTGGTCTGACAGACCCGACGTCCATATTTGTGTTATAAAAAAATCACGTCCATAGTTAAAGGTTAAAACACGTTTTAAATGCAAATTTTGTTAATTAAGTTAATACAATAACTATTTTAAAATGTGGTTATTGTACGGCTTTCCGGCTTTAGCGGTTAATTTTGGCTGTTTAATTTAAAAGTATTTTAATAGTATTCATTATAAGCTCATAAAAATCCAGTCAGAGTAAACTCGGTTTAACAAAGGCAAAAAGTTTAATGGAAAAATTAATAAATCTTACTTAACGTGGTATATATATAGTTCAATTTTTATACCAAAAAAAAAATTGATTGAAACTGTCATGGCACAGCCTTTCATAATTTAGCGTTTCTGTATACACGACGATTATGAGTTCGATTCCCACTCAGGGGAACGAATTATTTTCATTTCCTTATAGCAAGATGCTATATTTCTAAAAAAAACTCCTAGTTTTATCTATAATAATAGACGAGATAAAACAAGATACAGAATCGTTTATGTGAGGAATATGGTCAGCAATTTCACAGCAACAATAAACATATCGAGTGAGATTGACTTTCTACTTTTATTAGAGCTATTTTTTTTATTACCAACATTCAATGAGGTAATATTTGCTGGACTCGCCTCCCATCGATTCTGATTAACTCGGATATGGGAAGTGGAATGATGTAACAGAGAATTTATATTCATACCCATATATGTATGCGGAAGTTAGGTTTTGTTTTTTGCTAATTAAAAATTAAAATTAAATTAAATCAGCTTCACGCTGTATCCCGCACACAACAGAGTAGCAGATTGAATCTAGTGTTAAGACACTCCGTTTGCCACTTTCTGGAGACATTGCGTGTTGAGTGGCAGAACTCAACGCCGTTTTTGCCTCGACACCAGAGCGAAGAAATGGAAATATTCCTAACCTGTCTTTGCGTGAAAAAGCGTGAAGCTGCTACTTTATAGACAACATTTTTATATATACAACAGATATCAGTTATATATATCTAATAATATATAATGAACAGAGTTCCAAATCTGTTTCTGTAACGCAGCAGTATTTTAATCCGCATCTCGTAAATAAATATTTCACTTCCTCGAGTGGGGATCGAACACACAACCGCTGCGTTACAGTCACACCCTGCCGCTGCGCCACGACGGCCTCAACATTATCTAATAATAAAAAAAGAAAATAGAGAACGGAGTGTCTTAACACTAGGTTCCCTTTGCCTGTTGGGTGCGGGTTACAGCGTGAAGCTGATTATCTATTATTTGTAACATATTAACACCACAAAGCAAGCACCTACCGACATCTTTTTATTCCAACCAAGACTATTCCTCAGAGTGGAACTGTCAAGCTGTCACTGTGCCGAAGTAAGTTTGACAGGTAACTAAAATTACATTGTAGACTTGTGAGGCTATTCCACGTGAACTTTGTATGGATGTCGCCTAAGTTTACCGCAGTGATTTAATACCTTGTCATATTTTGGTGTTTTAGAAAGTCTGTATTAATGTTTTAGAACAACTATTCTTTTGGACAGAAATGTCATGATATTTATAGATGTTTGATTTAGAAAACTTTATTTTTAGAACCCATTGAAAGTATAACCTATATAAAAATTATAAAAAAAATAATGGCTAGCATCCATCTCTATCATCCATGTCTCTACAAGGAACTATATTATAAGGGTCTTTATATCGAATCTTAAAGATTAATATTAACGCCATAACAGAGTAACAGAGTAGGCAGAAAAACCTGATGTGCTATATTCTCCGTCCGAATTCAGGCGTTGCCTGTTGTATAGCAGAACTTTTTTACGGTGTGAGACCAGTAAAATAAAAACAATTCACTCCTTCAAATGCAAATTGAACCCATACATCCTGTCTACTGTCTTTTTGACGACAATACCAAGTTTAATTATACACTGCTTCCCTTAAACTTAGAGAAAAAGAAACAGTCATTTATTACACTCGATTGGACGCAGTTGGAAGGGAGGGTTTTGTCTTAATCAAGTGTACCGTTCAAATAGTTTTTACGATGACATCGATCTTGGGGAGAGGAAAATTTCTTTGTCGACTCTATGCTGATAGCAATTGTCAGTGAGATGAAGGGATTAAATGTGTATTGCGTATATTGTTTCTTACCTTCACTCTAATTTAACTTCATGCTATATTCTGCATGTAGCATGAAGTTAAACGAAAGAGTAAGAGTAGTAAGACGAAAAATGAAGGTAGACAGAGAGAACCCGTTCAGTTTACACTTTTTCCCATTAAAACACATCCCTCGAGTGGAAATCGAACCCGCAACCGTCACGTGTAAGCGTGCGGCAACTTGCGTTCTGAACTTATTTTTTTTGCTTGCCAAATATATAATTTTTGAGCTTAATGCTTTACCGTGCACATAGCAGCGCGAAAGCGTGAATTCAAAAGTTTTGTTAGTTTCACACTTTATGTTTTAGCTAAATAAATTTTAAAATCCTTTTCTTACCACAAAAATCTATTATTTTATTTCAAAATGTATAGACTAATAGATAAAAAATGGCTATTTATTTAAATAAAAGGATGAATATCATATTTAAAACTTATTTTCATTTTTCTATCACGCTTACGTCATTATTTGTCGATTTAATACTCTAATGACGTGTAAAATAGCATTGTCATGTTCTACCACCGTTCTGAAAGTGTTGCCAACAAACAAATCACGGTTATTAGAGAGTTATAACTTTTAATTACCGTTGTATATTTTGTGCTACAGTTTAAATTCTTGTCATAAATCGCGTTTAATAATATTCGAGACTTTCGTGTCATGGTGCTTACCTTGCCTAACCTGTCTTTGCGTGAAAAGGCGTGAAGCTCCTACTTTATAGACAATAATATTTTTATATACATAAAATCGAAATATCCGACAGTATAACTACAATGAACAGGGTTAAATCTGTTTCAGTGTAATGCAGTAGTATTTGAACCCGTGTCCATTGAACTGTTTGAAATCCTGTAGGTGTAGGTTCAAACCCCGTTCTATTATTTATACGTTTTTACAAGTTATCACTATTTATATAAATGAGGCCAGTCGCAGGTACATAAGCGTGTGTCTTAAAGCTTTGCCTACCCTACTACAAACGAGATACAGGATGAAGCTGAAAAAAAAGAGAATGAAAAGCAATAAAAAAAAAAAAAAGTAAATAGGCAACTTAAATACCACTTTCCTTTATGTTTGAGAGCAAAACAAAAGATTTCCGCCCAAAATTTACTATGTCCTTGGTACGTATTCCGTGTAACTCGAAATAATATCACAAGGCCTTATCAGTGTGGGTCCTTTCAACGAAACACTGTGCCAGCCCTCCTGTACAAACTTCCGGGGCAAATCGGAAAGAAATCAGCCACCCGCGAAATGGGGGTTATCATAAATCTATTTCAAAAAATACTATGGAATAATAAAGAAAACGTTATACAAGTGAATGCTTTTGTTATGTTTTGGGAAGATAGAAAGTAGTTTTTATTTAAAAATATAGCATCGTCATTTAATAAAATTTTTCGTGTATTTAGTATTTTATAGTAATCATTACATCATTATCTACACTAAATAAGTAATGGAACCTAAAGCCGCTCTTAACTTTACTAGAGTTAAATATAAAAAATTAAATAATTTATTCCCCCCAGACTTAGGATTGACCCCAAAATCATTTTATATACAGTTAGACACTGTACTACAGCGGCTTCGCAAATAATGATAACGTTAATTTACATGTTTTTAAAATATGTTAATAAGCCCAATAGAAACTATAACTAATTACGTAAAAAAAATCTATTTTTAATATCAAATTTTATTTAGAAGAACATTTACATATGTCTCACGAGTGCAGTGCAGAGTTGTTATGCTACGCTGGATTTGAGTTTCCGGTGTGACTGTTGCGATTGGCCGTCAGGCTATTTCTGTGCGTCTATTGAAACCATTTTTTATGGGCTATATGGGCTATTTCGTTGGCATTGGTACATATTGTATGTATGATTTATACTTGTATAAATTTTTAAAATCCTATATTATTTTTAAATTTTTGTGTATTATTTCAAATTTACCTAAAAAAATACGTTATTCACGGTATTATAATAAAACAAAGAAAATGAATCACATACTAAAAATAATACTGACTGTAATATATTTTTTAAAAACATATTTGATTTCATTTTTTGATTTCAGTCTAATAAATTGAACTTATTTATTTGGAGTTTAATTTTCTCCATAATTCCATTGTTCGAATATTTTTCTTGTAACACTTAAAGAAAGAATAATAAGAAATATAAGTTAGTATATTGATATATTTTAATCCCAACAAAAACATAAATGAGAAATGAGACCTAAGCTATATATTAAGTAATGCATAGTTCTCGACTTCACCGACAAAAGAAAGGGAGACATATAGAGGTGTCGAGTTCAGAGTTCAACCCAACGTTGCGCTTTTTTGGTCTTGATACCAGAGGTTCCCTGAGTAGGATTCGAACCCTCAATCGTCACGTTTACAGTTACGTTTTCCCGTGCGCCACTAGGGTCTCTATACAAATTTTATAAATATTATATGCTTGTATATACGGATTCATATGAATATTTTATATATATCAAACTCTATATCTAAATAGCTTTTACAGTTTACCAACTCAGGCAGAAACAAAAAAAAAGCTTTATAAAATCATATTATAAAATAAGAGAAAATATTCGAGAGTAACAAAATGAATGTCGCTAATGGAAGTTCACTAACTATGTATATTTCCTGCGCCAGTAGTTCCGATACCGGTGCACTTGTTTGCCCTTGTTTTACGTTAAAACCACTAATTTATTATAAACTTCTACTACCCCATAAATAAATAATACAAAAATAATATTTGTATTATGTGAGGCCTTATGGCGCAGGGGTACAAAGGCGTGACTGTAACGCTACGGTCGTGGGTTACATTGACGGCTGAGCAAATATATAATACAATCAATTCATGTTTTTTTAATAATGTAAAAGTTAGACCAAATTATAAAAAAAATATGTTTTCGTTTTCATTTATAAGTAATTTCAATTTCGCGCCTCTGACGTGCATGTTTATCTTTTCCATACTAAAAAATGTACGTTTTTAAATGTAGGTAATATTTATCTTTCTAGGATTAAATAATAATTACTTTATATTATTATAAGAACAACCGAATATTAATTCTCTAGGGAATTGTTACTCTAACTACCTATATATTATTAAACATTCGTACACATCGGCCAATGTCTAATTTCCATGCTGGATTAATGAATTAGTAAACAAAGAGCCTGCTAGATGTCAGGGAATTTCGTATCAGTACAGTAGTTCCATAACAGTGTATAACTGACAAATCCTTAATGTTCTAGTATGTATTTCAGGTTTCCAGTAACAGAATACGCTACAAATTGTTACTTAAAGATATAAACGTTAATAGGTTTTATTATTAACATTAATGTTTTCGTAATAAAAAAGAGCCATCATAGTTATATAATTGTACACGCAATGGTCGCGGATTCGATTTCCACTCTGGGGAATGTATTTAAATATAACAGAACAACGCGAAGCTCTTTGTAATTTCAGTAAGAACAATTTAAATATAATGGATATAATTATTGATTATTGAATAGCTTCGACATTTTGAAATATAACCTTCCTTTATAAAATGCCATTAACAACAAATCATTTGTAGAAAGTTACCAATTTTGCTGTGGTTGGATTGGAATGAATAAATTAGTAGAGTAGAGCGCTCGTGCATGTCACTCTAGAGGCGAAGGCTTAAATTCTGTTATTTTCAAAACTTTTAATCGACATTTTATAAATACAATTACTTGTATTAAATATTTAAAAAATATTAAAACTGGTGGCTGAATGTAAAATAAATAAATAAATGCTTTATTCAGTAATTAAATGTTACATATACACTCTAATTTAGTTGAAATATGGAAAAACAAAACAACAATTTAGAAGAGGTGAGCGTTGGCAGCCGTACTAGTGTAGACTGTGTCACAGCTGCCAGCTTTTTTGCAATTAATTATTATCATTTTCCTGCTCCGCTAAGACCAAGTACAGCGTTCAGTTTCGCTTTTCAATTTCCAATAACTCAAATTTGAGCGGAAAATGGAAGTAAAAGTTCCTCTAAACATGTGAGATATAGTGTAAAGCTGAAAAATTAAGAAAAGAAACGTAAACCAAAATTATTCCTTTAGCTTAGCTATCGTTGTAGAAATAATATCATAAATGTTTTCAATATGAAGTTACTAGGTATAAACTATTTAAATAAATTATCTATCTTTTCTTCTTTTCTACATTCTTTCTTACAACCGTTACTTGTTCAGTCGGAAATCACAAAATAAATCTTTTATTCGATTCGATTGACTCGCCTGTAAGAAATTGCACATTTGTTTATATGTGAATTAAAGTACTGGTAACGTATTTTTTCTTCCTTTATTATAACAATAAAATATTTATTATAAAATTAATATCTCCCTCAAAAGGCAAATTAATATTCAAATAAATTATATATACCTACACCTTTAGGATTATAAATTAAATCTAAACTATAAACAATTGAAAAAGTATTTTACAAGCTCCTTTATAGCATTTCAATAGCGAGCACGAAACAGAAAAGACACTGATAAGCTTTTATGTGTGTACTAAAACACAATCGCCGTGATGTCATTCCATTCTTATTACCGCAGTGCGTCGTATGGGGAATACTATATTTTTTTTATTTGTAATTCTCTTGTTCACTCATTCTATATAAATTAAGTACAAAAACGTATTATTAAGTCACTCCATTTTCTCGGGAATTGAGGAATAAATACAGTAGAATGAAACATCTCTCTATCTCATTTTTCCAGTTCTTCTAAGAATTTCGAGAAATCCTATTCTAGTGCCTCTACACTTCGTAACCTACTTACATTCACTCAATACTAGAAGGATCCAAAATTGATTGCAAAACATGAATTGATATGGCAAAACATAAATAGTAGTATTCTTCAATTTTAAAAAGTACTTGGACTATACAGAAATCGTAGAAATACTAACCATTTGCTAGTATCTATTTTTAAATAAACAATCTTTGTCTTTAGGCTTCAAAGATTTATGAAAAATATTTTTTTAAATAATTAATGTAAAATATTTAAAATTAAGAGAAAACTGTAAATGTTAAGGAAAATATTGCATAACTAGGTTTGCTCGTGTGCATCGTACGGGGAAATATAAAAATAAATAAAAAGGTTCTTGTAGCGGAGCGGAGTGACGTTGAACTGTAAACGTGACGGTTGTGGGTTCGAACCCCACAAGGGGTAATGATTATATCTAAATGATTTTCATTTTCCCAGTATTTCCCTATAAAGCAAAGTGTTGATTTTCATTACTAAACATATTTACTCGAAAATTGAAGGGAAAATGGGAAATGAAGGAAATCTTGACTAGATTTCTTACTATATGCAGGAGAAAAGCAAAATAATTCAAAGAAAGTCGTTATTTAAATTAGTTTTGTTACTCAAACGAGAATGTCGTTATGACTGCCATATTATATTTTGCATGAAAATACCAAATCTTTCATACTTAATATGAAATTCTTAGAAATACCCGTACTATAATATACCGCAGAAGTAACGAGCGTAACAATAGTAGGTAGAGCTATTTCTAATTTTTTTTCACGATTCTCTGAACTAACAATGGTCCGTAATTAAAAGTGAAATAATGGTACTATTTGAATACACATTGTGGTGGACATGCGACTGGGTCACGCGCGCTTTTCAGTTGAGCTCACGTTGATAGAATAAGCGATAGATTAATTATTTTTGTATAAAATTTTCCTTTTGTTGTACATTGTATTGAATGTATAGCTATTTTCTTTTTGGAACGTTTGATTTTAATGTGAGTCGTGATTATGAAACTTTTTTATTATTATGATTAACATTGTACTTATTTCTGGCTATGATAAGGAATGAAATTTAATAGGTTTTTGTAAGAGGAGCTCTAGCTTATTTACCTATTTTATCATTTAGAAGGCCAAGGCTAATAAAGAAACTTAAAAATAGACCTAAACTTCAAAAGACTACATTACAGGAATGCAATTTTTGAAGTTGAGGTCCCTCTTATAACAATACAGCTTGAAACTTTTTTTTATTCTTAAAAGTCTTACGTATTAAATACGTTACAAACCGTATTTCATATATTATTATTTTTTACCACATTTATTAACGGATTATTTTAGAAAATAATATAATGAGTTTTCATTAACGCTATCGCTTCCGCTCCCGCTACCTGTTATAAAGCACACACTGACCTTAAGTGCAAACGCTTAGAAGCCATTCGTGTTATAATTAAGAATGTATATAGTGTAGCAAGTCCAGTTGATTTTCTGATACTGTCGTTAATAATGACTTTTGTATAAAATTTGGAACAATTAATCAACGCTACCTTGGTACGGCCTTGAAATGAAAGTGTCGAATATTTTTTTATAGCATTTCGACCTAATTTTTTTTATAAAATATTATATATTAAAATAAAAGACGTAGGATCACAACTTACTTTAAAAATATAAA
Source organism: Heliconius melpomene rosina (assembly GCF_056956725.1). NCBI lineage: Eukaryota > Metazoa > Arthropoda > Insecta > Lepidoptera > Nymphalidae > Heliconius > Heliconius melpomene. The sequence goes on from NC_140401.1 coordinate 13,846,764, forward strand.
TTATAATTATGATCATTTCAATATGTCAGATTTTTATGATGGTTGTATATTTCCTGCTTGGAAAATAAAAAAAATATTACCTACTAAGATAATTATTTTAATTGATTTGTTTTTCTATTCAGTTATAACAAAATATCTGAATAGGTACAATTATTACATACATAAAAATTAGAGGACATAGTGTTAATCATTGTACGTTAAATAGGTGTAGTGGGTAGAGGGAAGGTTCCCTTCTAGGAGAGGTTCCCTCCCTTTACCACCGTGGTAAATAGAAAGTTTAAGTTAAGTTACATAACATTTAATATTATTTCCTCTTTAAAAATGTATTTTTCTCTTTCTAATTAAATTTGTTCAATCTTTTTCAATATTCAATATATTTTTTTATTTTGAGTTCCCCCACTCAATATGGGGAACCAAAGTATTTTACTGAGAACGGAGTATACGTACGAATATTTTTTTTAATAATTATTGTTACAAATATTAATTGCGACGTTTAGATCCACCATCCTACATAATGTCATGAAAAAATGGACGGAAAGTATGTAACAGAGCATTTTAACTCTAAGTTTAAGTGCTATGTGCGTGAAAAGGCGCAAGCTGAATTTGGTCCTTCAATTTTTTTTCTGTTTTTCTCTTAATTTATTCATCACATAAATTTTTACTATGGCAAGTCTTAAACCTAACACAAGTACTTGATTAATAACCAAAATAACAGTATCTATAACTATTTGAGTGCTCTAATAAAATATTTATACTTTCAATTATATTTATTCCCTTGTGAAATTAAGAGCCTACTTGGAATTTGTAATAACGTTAGTTATATTATATTAACAAGGTTTTGGTAGTATTGTGAAAAATGGTCGCCGCTGGTCCTTATCTTATTTTCACGCTGTATCCCGCTCATAGCAGCATAGGCAGAACGAGAGAGAGTTGTATTCCCACTCGGAGAAATTCATATTTTTTATTTTTTCGTCGTGGTAATAACACAAGGCGCGGCGTTGAGTTCCGCCACTAAACAGGCAATGTCACGAATCAGGCGAAAAGTGTGTACCAGATTATCTTAGTACTAGCTGCCCTCTACCTATCCTGCTATAGGCGGTATACAGTGTAAAGCTAAATGAGAGTAAAATTATAATAAACGAAACCCTAATCATTGCATTCACAGTCAAACGCTTTACCACTGTGCCATTAAGGCCTCATATACAATATTTTAATAAAAAAAATGCAAAGACAGGGCGTACCACTAGTAAAGTTGTGAATATAATGATAATACTATACTCGCGTTAAATCCCCTGATATTAGCTATGTAATATGTAATTTATTGCTTATTATTAGTATAGTTGCGAAGCAAATTATTTATTTAAGTTATATAATAGTACCTATATGTTTAATAAATATATACAAAATACATTTATATGTATAAAAATCTTTTAATTAAGTATGATAAGCTTAGAGTTGTATTAATAACCAGCTTCTTCTAAATTATGTAGCGACTCGAGTGACATTGCTATACAACTACAGATATTTTTAACTATATTTTGGCCTCAGTAAATATACATACAGATATTTTATATACCTTCATTTTCTATTACCAACAAAAAAACAAATTACTAGGTACTATAAAACATATTTAAACTCGCAATTATAACAATACAGTAGCTTTACCCTAATAAAAGAGATATATAATACCTATCTACAAATATTTAACGCGTCCCTTGGGCTCACCGAATTTTAAATGCAAACCTTACATTCCGTTTTCATATAAATTTATATTGAAAATTTACATTTATGTTTCAACTTACTGTTAATATTTTGCCTTATATTTTCTGATATTAAATAATATTTAAATAAAGTAATATAATTTTATTAATATTAAATTTATTTAATTTTAATAAGTCATAAATAATGCTAAAAATATTTTGAGGAAAAACTAAAATCTTATATAGATTTTAAAGAAGTTACAAAACGAATGTACATAAATAACTTAATTACGAAAAATCTATAATAAATAATTATATATGTAAAAAATACTTATTAAATATAAATAAAAATGTTATATATGATATATTTAAAACGGAAATTATTATCAATACTAAAAAAAAACTTACATAATTACTTACAAACAAAAATCCAAAAAAGTCTAAAACGCACCATTTTTTCATAAAAAAAAATAAAAAATATTTCATTACATTTTAATAAAAATATATCTATTACTAATAATAATCATAGATAATAATATAATAATACTCACAGTACAAATCCACTTATATAAAACACACTAACACAACACGAAAGCTATTCACGTCCGAAGACAGCACGTGGTGTCCGTAGCGGAGTCTACGCGGTACTACCGACCGAGCGATGCGCACGCTTCCCAACATATTACAAAATGATCTTATTCTCTGTTTGTTAAGGCCTAGAATTGTTTATTTTTTAGAATTATGATTATAAGAGATTATGATATAATTTTGTTTTTATAATATTTCATAATTTGTATATGCAGGAGAAGAATAGATAGAGAATAGAGTGGCCTATTACGAAGGTCGTAATGTACGTCTAAAAATTGGATTCCTTATGGTATTCAAGCTGTTGAAGTTTAATATTTTCATGGTGCTCTGGTAACGAGGCAAAGCGCGGCGTTGAGTACCGCCACTTGACTTTTTCCTTCAGCGGAAAGTTTAACAAAAATAAGCAAACTTGATATAAAAATAGTCGGAGTTTCTAACCAAATTAATTAAAACATTCTATTAAGATGTGATTTTCTAATTATTTAGACAAAATGATATTTCAGTTCGTTTCTAATAAACATTGTAGATGTTACATCATAATCTATTACTATTACATTGAATTGATAAATTTCGCTTGGTATTAATATTTCAATTTTCTCCTATATTCTTTTATCTTCACTCTGTATCCTGCACACAGCAGGGTAGGCAGAGGGAACCTGGGAACCTAGTGTCAAAGCACTCCGTTTCCATTAAAACACTTCTGTTACCTACTGTCCGCTGAATTCTGGAGGCATTGCGTGATGAGTTACGAAACTCAACGCAGCGCTTTGCCTCGTTTTGCGTTAAATGTTTTTCATTTTTTATATACAGTAACTAAACGTCGTAGAGGTGTCTATATCCAGGAACGGATGTCACAACACAGATATGATTGTAAAGACGATTTCTATATAAGCACTCAGCTATTAAAAAAAAACAATTTATATAAAGTAAACAACAGTAAATCCATTTTCCTACATAATATTACAAAGCCGGCCCTAGACAGTTAACCGAAGTCCTACAAGCTCAATGGCATTAAGAAATATTTACACATAATAAATTCTTAAACAATCACTGTCTAAGCATTCAAAGCATTGTACTATTAGAGAATATTATGAAAAGTATGATATACTAGTGAACCCAAACGCAGCTACGCCCGCTTGAACTGTACGAATATTTATTAACTATATTTATGAAATTATTTTCACTTTTCAATAGCTCATTTTGAGTGACGTTTTCTAACAAACTTTGCAGACCGTTGCTTAGCAACGGTCGCATAGCGACGGTTGTTATTAACATGACGGAATAAATTGCATGTCAAATTAATAAGTATTTTAATATACTGGTATAAATCGAAAATATTACAAATATGAGAAAAAAAAGTATCGTATGTTCATCCCGAGACCCTCAAGTATCTCTATATGAGTATTTTATCACAATTAAATTAGCGGTTTGGCCCTGATTGCGTAAAAGACAGACAGACAGACAAACAGACAGAGTTACTTTCGAATTTATAATATATGTATGGATATACAATGCACCTCTTTCCTTAGCAGGAAAATATGATTTTTATATTTTCAAGCAAATTGTGCCATGAAATAATTTTTCCGAACTCAGCGAATAAAAGCTCGATGCCGGAAAGCCTCAATCAGTGTATATTGTCTTAAAATCGGCAACCTATTGAATATAGCTATGACTCACATTCATTTTTTATAGATGTAACTTCAGGTATTAATGATTTTAGTGCCCGTAAATAATTTCTAGTATTATTTTCTAAATTTACTTAACAAATATAAATATCTTAGTAACATGTTATTCACTTTTATAAATCAATTAAAAACGAAAAAATAATTATTTATCTGTCTTATAAGCAGAAATCTCAGTGTAACAGTGTATGACTGTTTCCCATGGTTGTAGGTTCGATTACTTCTATGGAGATTAAATTATTTTTTTCCCCGGTCTTGTTTACTTCCTCCGCTAAATATGCATATCTCGAATCAGGTGGAGAGTGGAGAACGGAAGATTTTACACTAGATCATCTAACCTGTTTTGCGAGTTAAGACTTGACTTTAAAACCTTAAAAAGTAATATATTATATTAATGTTTGACTCTATAGTTCTTGTAAATATTAAATATCTTTATTTATCCTTTTCAATAACATAATTATGTCAATAATAATATCAAGAAATTCTATTTACTAATATTATTAATTTGAGAATTTGCAAACATGAATGGTTAATCAATTTTCGCATAAAACTACGGAACGAATCTAAATGAAACTTTACAGTATATATAAGAGTAACTTATAGGCTACAACTTTTGTAAATAAATTTAGGTAAGCGATGCCGGGCTTTTGTCGCTAGTAAGATTTACTTACGTAATCTTAAAAATAGACCGGTGTGTGGGAAACGGAGTGCCTTAACACTATGTATCTCCGCCTTCCCTACTGCGAAAAAAAATAGAATTAGAAGCTATTTTCTAATAAATTTACAAATAAACTTATAAAAAAATTTTTATAAATTTCTAAAGTGGACAAAGTATTTTTAGCATTTACATTATTTATTTCGCTATGTTAAATAAGCTGGCTTATACTTAAATTTCAATCAACTGTCCAATGCAAATCCTCTTAAAGTATTAGAAAATACTTTTTTCCTTTTAATGTCAATACGGTATAGAATTTTAATGAACTTCCTCCACCCTTCAATTATCGTAGCGTTTATTTGTCTACAATAATTTGAGACATCAAAGTGAGTAATAATTATTCTATGTAATCTTTGCTTGTCTAAAAATGTGAGAAATGCCAAAAATTAAAAGAAAATAGTAGAAATGGTTTAGTAATATAAGATATATATTCTCGTTCGGGGTAATGAATTGTTTTTCATTTCCCCGCTTTGGTGTGGCGTTAAATTCCGTCGTTCAACTTGCAATGTCTTAAAAGATCAGACGGAAAATCAGTAGCATAATGTCTTATATTAGGTAATCTTTGCCTATCCTGCTTTATGCGGGATACATAGTACATATTTTCATTGTATGTATATATAACGAACATGGCTTGTTATTTTTTTGTGAATTATAATTTCATCTATAATCTATTCATTTATTATCTTGTGTATATAAGAAAAAAATAAGATAGCGCTTTCAAATATTATGAAAGGACAATTTCTATTATAACTTACATTCCACTTGGCCTAGCATAGGCCATATTTATTCATAGGCTTCAAAAACCTTGACATGCATCGAGAATTGAGATGAAAATGTCCTTCTTATGTAGTCATATGAGCTCCCTTACAATATTTAAAGAATTATAAATATAATTGAGGCCAGGCGCAGGGGCACAATCATGCGACTGTAAAAGTAGGAGATTTGGGTTCGATTCCCACACAAGGAAATTAATATTTTAATTTCTTCCCAGATTCTGCCTGCTCTTGCATATTCAGGATACAGTGTGAAAATATACAAAAAATATTTTTTTTACGTTCGGAAATTTATGATAAAATCATATTAATACACATTCGGGCCAAGACAGGGCTGGCCACTAGTTAATACCGTACTAGCGTAGTCATGGTTATCATTTCACGTTCAATGCAAGATATAATAAGAATATTATTATTACAAAGCAAAACCCAGCAATGTATTATTCATTTGTAGTAATAAATTCTGGTTCTCCATCATATCATTCATGCTTCGCGATCAACAATGAAATATAAATAAGAAAGTAACTAGCTAGGCCTGGAAGCATCTGCTTCTGATAAGTCGTTGTTACTTTTATTTCTAGAATACTCTTGAGGCCGTCATGGCGCAGGAGCACAAGGGTCGAGGATTCGATCCGCATTTGAGGGAATGAATTATTATTTACTAGCGGCCCGCCCGAGGCTTCGCCGGCGTGAACTACTTTTTATTATTAATTTCTGTCTCCATGGCTACGTCATAGTGACGTCTATGCAAAATTTGAGACTCCTAGCATTTGTAGTAACGAAGTTTCATACAAACTTTCGACTCCAAAAACAACCCCTTAGAAGTCGAATATTGCAAATTCCCGTCTTAGCGAGCACCTACGTCCTATAAATAACTCCTATGCAAAATTTTAGATTCCTAGCACTTGTAGTTTCTGAGATTTCATGATGAGTGAGTGACCTTTCGATTTTATATATATAGATTAATATTTTCATTTCTTTGCTCTGGCAACAAGGCAAAGGCAAAGGAAGTGACTTAATACTAGATTCTGTCGGGATGCAGCGTGAAGCTGATTTTATGATTAAAATATTCTTTTTTTTTTATTTAATAGATAAAAAAGTTAATTTGCATTTTTTTTGTATAGATTTACGTTGTGTAATTAGCGGGGAGATCTATAACCAGAGACCCTAGGCAGCCCTAACAAAACACGAGAGCTGATGGCGCTGATGGGGCACCGCCAAGGTGACGAGTACCTGAGCGCCTTCTCTGATGTGATAAGTGGCGACGAATGTGGCGTTGAGGCCCGCCACCCGACTTTACTTTTACATAGTGATTATGTGAAATAATTTATAAAATTCATAAACACTCTGTTGACTAAAGTTTGAACTGACACCTGCTACGTTAACTTCCTATACTGAGCTGGAACGAGCTCAACAAATATTTGTGTAATTTATATAAAGAAAATATTTATTATTTTATATACATTTACCTAGAGATTCTGTCTAGATATTAGATTAATAGGTAGTTCGCGTGTATATATGGCTGCCACGCTATATACTGTAGTATAAACGAAAAATATGTGACATAGTGAACAGGGGCACAAAATATTGTGGGTTCGATCCGCACTCGAAGAAATGGAATATTTATTTAAATATATACATTTTCATTTCTTTTTATAAACTGAAAATTTAAAACGTGGCTACCACTTTTCTAATATAAGTAGGGGATTATAACGTAAAAAATATTAGGGCAAAATTTATTAATTAACTAGCGACCCTCTTGCGGCTTCGCCCGCTTTTACTACTGGATTATTCATATAATGTATGTTTGCAAAGCACTTAAGATAATGTGAAAATTAATTAAACCCTAATGTAACCCGGATTTTCATAGTTTCAATAAGGATTTTCAAATCAATCAAATTTTCGGCGACCCCGCTTGTATAAACAAAACATCGAGGCGAGCGGTTTCGCAGCAAGGATTTTTTGATATTGTAACAACTTCTAAAGTACTTATTAAAATGAAAAACAGTAAAAGACAGTTTTGATCTACATTAAATGGCCAACGTAACTAATATACTTATTTATATACTGAGAGTAAGGCATAAGTAAAACAGGACTCGATACAGCTGAGGTGTCAACGGCGTGATGTGTTAACAATTAAATGCGTTTTTTTCTAAAACTATTCGCAATTTCGAAATTGTGTAAAAAGCAAATTTTATCTTCGTTTAACGTAGAAATTTAATAAAGTATTTTAAAAGATAAGGATTAATACCATTATGGAAACATATCCCTCACAATAAAAAATATATTGAATTTACTATTTTTAGACAGAAATATGATCACTACACGTTATTTTTAAAAGATACAAATATGCTCTCGCGTACTTTTTTATAGATCTTATTAAGAGGAACAGTACTCCAGTACATTTATTTCATGTAGTACTTACCATTAAAGCAGCGCATGCGCGAAAGTGTCTCAACGGGTAAGACTTTATACACGTTTATCGTATTTAATTGTTAATTTACATAAGAATGTACAAATGAGAAATACTCGACCTAATGGTGAAAACCGCATCAAAATCCGTTGGGTGGTTTAGAAGAAGAAGAGTTAGAAATTTCAGACAGACACGAAAAGCGACTTTGTTTTATAAGATACTAGCGACCCTCTTGCGGCTTCGCCCGCTTTTACTACTGGATTATTCATATAATGTATGTTTGCAAAGCACTTAAGATAATGTGAAAATTAATTAAACCCTAATGCAACCCGCATTTTCGTAGTCTCAATAAGGATTTTCCAATTGTTTTACACAGCAAGGATTTTTTAGTAGGCACCGTAATTTTAAATCTGTGCTACTAATCTTTTCAAGTACTTATTAAAATATATTTAAATGACTATTTTTAAACGGAAGAAATTATAAAAAAAACCTACCTACTAATAACTACTACAAAAAATATGAAACCAAATATATCACGCTGAAAACACTCAACTCCAATTATCCAATACGTACAAACGCATCTAAATCTTCGTTGCTATAAAGACAGGCGGGTTTTTTTTTCGAGCTTGTGGTTAATGCTGTCCCTGATGAAAAGCAAGCACTACGCGGCTGTCTGTGAAGAAAATTAAATAGAATGCATCGGCCGGGAATCGAACCCGGGCCGCCCGCGTGGCAGGTGAGCATTCTTCCACCGATGCGTGTAAGGCAGGCGGGCGCGGCGGACGCATGGCGAGTGGCGAGCCGTTTCGCAGCAAGGATTTTTTGATATTGTAACAACTTCTAAAGTACTTATTAAAATGAAAAACAGTAAAAGACAGTTTTGATCTACATTAAATGGCCAACGTAACTCTTCTTCTTCTTCCTGGCATTAATCCCGGCTATTACCGGGGTCTGCCTTCCTACTTAACCTACTCCACTTTGCACGATCTTTTGCGTCCTCGGTGGTTAGACCATTGGCTCTCATGTCCTGCATCACGACATCCAACCAGCGCTTCCTTGGGCGTCCGGGAGGTCGCGCCCCAGGAACTTGTATAGCAAGGCACTTGCGTCCGACATAGTTCTTAGGCCGGCGCGTAACGTGGCCAAACCATCTCAAGCGACGCTCTTGGAGCTTATCCGCTACGTCACGGACCCCAAGACTACCTCGAATGAATGTGTTGCGTATGCGGTCAGACCGCGTTACGCCGCACATCCACCTCAGCATCTTCATTTCCGTGACGTGAAGCTCCTGAGTGTGCCGAGATAGTGCTGGCCAACATTCGCTGCCGTATAAAAGAACCGGTCGGACGATGCTCTTGTATATCAAATAAATGGCCAACGTAACTAATATACTTATTTATATGCTGAGAGTGAGGGATAAGTGAAACTTGAGTAACATACAGCTGATGTGTGAACGGCGTGATGTGTTAACAATTAAATGCGTTTTTCTGTTAAACTATTGGCAATTTCGGAATAGTGTAAACAGCTAATTTTATCTTCGTTTAACGTAGAAAATTAATAAAGTATTTTAAAGGATAAGGATTAATACCATTATGGAAAAATATCCCTCACAATAAAAAATATATTGAAATTATTATTTTAGACAGAAAAATGATCACTACACGTTATTCTTAAAAGATACGAATATGCTCTCGTGGACTTTTTTGTAGATCTTATTAAGAGGAACAATACTCCAGTACATTTTTTCATGTAGTACTTACCATTAGAGCAGCGCATGCGCGAAAGTGTCTCAACGGGTAGGACTTTATACACATTTATCGTATTTATGTTAATTTACATAAGAATGTACAAATAATAAACTATATATAAACCTTCTACGAAAAACACTCGACTTAATGGTGAAGACCGCATCAAAATCCGTTGGGTGGTTTAGAAGAAGAAGAGTTAGAAACAACAGACAGACACGAAAAGCGACTTTGTTTTATAAGATATAGGATAGGATAGGATTATATCAATTTATTTTATTCTTGCATAACAATAAAGAAAGAAGATTTTATTGTATACATCTATATATAGAATATAGAATTTAAACATAAATAAAGATATAAAAAATCTTTATTTATGATTTAGAGTTTTGAATTTCTAACTGCTCTAGTTCAGCCCAACATAAAGACGGTAATTTCAACGCTAGTAGAAATGAACATAATATTCATTTCAGTCGTTAAAATATATGATTCGTTAAATATCCAACCGTTAGTTTTTACAACTAGCCTTTATTTCTTCTATAATAATTATAAAAACTTTATTTTATATGGGGCCGTAAAGCCGTTAATGCTTATTATAAAAGTAAAACTAATTATATTTAATTTACTTTTATTACCATGCTTTGATAGACAAAGTGCTGGAAATTGGAGGATGGTAGAGAACGGAGTGTCTTAACATTAGGTTGCAATTGCGTACGTGAAGCTAAATAATTACATATACCTGAATCTATTTATTCATACTGGCAGAATCGATGTTAAGTGATGATTTCTTTCAATTTCACTAAAAACTGGGAAACAAAAGGCATATTTTGTCAAAGAAACAAACTTTTATTTAAATAAACTATCCCACAAGTGGGATGGGCTACTTTAAAAAGCTTCGGCGAAAGCTGTAACCTGCCATTTAACTTTTATATAAATGTAATAATCACGACCATCTTTAAGGAGTTTTTCGAACTATTCATCATCATCATTCTAAGTTTGCATAAAACCATTAATACCATTATGTAGTATCATTTTCTAGAATACTATTTTTATTCTTGCCTAGGACAAGGATTTTGATATAACAAATAAAACAAAACCCTATTGTTAGGGCGCTAAGAACTATTTCAGTTTGGAAAATGTTAAAAATACTCTTTCAGTTTCGTGTAATTTAGTTGAGGACAACTTGCATCTTATAAATGTTTTATACAAATTTATTTATAGCCGACGTTCCTTTAACCCTGGAGGGAAGTAATAGGAGGCAAAAATATGGCAAACACATGCAAGTTTTAAAATTCGTGGAGACCTGCTATGCTATTTTTCATACGTTTTTAAATTTTCTTTTCTAAAAGGAAGCTATAAGAAATACAACGAAAAAAAATAATATCAAAATCATATTTGTTTTTTTATTCAAGTAGGTACCTATGGACTCCCGGTTACCTGTTATACTGTTTTTGTTATTTAAAGCAAGAGTAAGGTAAGAAAGGTCACGTCATACATGAGGACCCCAAGTATGAAGAGGTGGGTGACAATGAACAAGTTTAAAATTTAAACGCAATAATATCCATGTGTAAATCGAGCGCACAACCAACACTTACAGTCAGTTATACACTACACCTACCTCACTTATCGATACCCTCAAAATGTTATACAAAAGTCAAAATAGAATTCACAAATACCTTTGCATATCAACACATTTCAACTGCGTCCAAAGCAAGTTCAATATTGAAAGCAAAACTATTATATAATAGGTACGTATTGCTCATACAAGCGTGAGTGGAAAACGATGAGCAGCTCTATCATTTGAAGCGTGAATATAATTAATTAATTAAAATACATATTTAATGTGAATATTGGACTTTTTTTAAATTTTACACTGTATAGTAAAGTAGACAGATGAGACCTAGTATTGAGACACTCCGTTCTCCACGTTCTCCAATTGGGCGGAATGTGGGGAACAGATGTAATAGAAACGGGGGTCTATTTATTTTATGTGCGAAATACAGCGTGAGGCTGAAAAAAAGAAAGAATATAATAGCATTAAATATTATATTAATTAAACTTTGCTTAGGCGAAGCAGTTCAAACAATAGTTTTACTTTATCATTGTATGCCAATAGCCTTTAGGAGTTCTTAATTGTGTGTACCAAAGTGTGAGTAACCAGTACACGAGTTAAGGGAAGAAAGCAATTAACCCATTTTTATTAACGCCGTATTTTATGAGACTTTTATGACATACATTTACATGTCGTTTAAACATAAATTTAATTTTAAACATAATAATTATAAAAGTGTAGCTCAGTGGTAAGTTATTTACATTATCTTCTTTACTTCTTAAAGTGGGTTCCGATCTCGTAAATATTACTATCTATATATGTCCGTATATTCAAACTTTAGTTTATTTCAACAAATAATATTTTCAATTTAAACTATTATTTAAACTATTAATTGCAATAAAATATGTTTTTACAAAATATAATCTTTAATTATATTTGAGTGTCGTAGTAACACGTTACGAGTAATTACGTTTATTTGACTTGTATCGCGGGTGTTCCCTAATTGTTTGAGTTCAAACTCTGTTAAACATTGACGCTTTGTAATTGCCTCAAATATATTTAACTTTTCATGTGAATTATGTAGAATACATTGTAAGTTTTATTATATTTAGATACACTATGGCACAATTGGAATGAGGCTGATTCTAAACAGTGTTTGTGGGTTTAAATCTTATGATCTCACGAGAGTATGTTTATCGATATTAGTCAAGCTGGTAGAGTAGAGAATAATTTATCCAAACGAGCAAGGATAACCAAGAAGTTCTTTTTTTATGTACATTTTTTACAGCTTAGGCTCCAGCTCACCGAGGGAACTTATTACGTTGAAAATAATAATTTGCATATATTTACAAATTATTAAGATTTGACTCTACAAAGTACGAAGAATATCAATTTATGTTTATGGAAAATATCTTCTCTTCTAAATTCGGAATTTTAATATTAATTCGGATACCAAACTTAGATAAACTCAATGGAACGCCATCCCAAAGCTCAAGAGATTCCAAAGCGAAACAAGTATTTAAAAGTTCTCCACCACTGTTACAATCGACTTACTTACTTCTTTCTCTAAACTCGTTACGAAATGCAGTTACAGGACTCAGTTTTGAGATAACAACGATAGAAATGCCTTTGTATACAGTATAAGTTCAAAATTAGTTTAACACTAGGTTCCCTCTGCCTATCCCGCTGTGTGCGGGATACAGCTATAGCTACAGAATTAGCTTTTGATAATTCATAAAAAATAAGGGAAAAACAGTCTTTTTCTACTTTAAAATACATTAAACATACACTTCACAAGTTTATTTCCTTACACAAACACGACGCAGGCCTCTTCGGTACATACCTACATATATTCGTTTAAATCGCATTAGGGCCTTATACGTTGGTTACGTATTACCAATTCAAATTTCCCGCGAGAGTGCATGGCAACCCAGTTTGTATTAATATATTACAATTTTCATTAAAAAATAAATTAGTTATAATATTTTTATTTCATCTGCCTTTTTACAAATAGTGTTATTATTTTTTCAGCTTCATGAAAACATTGAAAAATATTATTTTATGAATAATGCTTTAACTCGAGACGAGTCTAGTGGTAAGACATTCAGCTTCCGCCCAATTTTCGAGACATTGTGTTTTAAGTGGCGGAAGTTAACGCTGCGCCCTGTCTTCTAACAGAGAGAAGATAATAAATGATTAATTCCTTCAAGTAAAAATCAAACCCACAATCGTTACGTTTACAGTGACACGCTCTGCCACTGTGCCATAACGGCCTCAATTTTTCAGACTAAATTAATTAATCACTATCTTAATCATGATATATTTTCAACGTACCAGGTGTTCTTTCTGTACTCTCATATAAAGTATATAATTATTAAGAGGGTCGCTTTGTCCCAAAACATAGAAACACCTGATATTTTTCTTTATTATAATTTATTACTTTTTGTTTTAATAGGTTAATGCATATTATATTTATAAATAAAATAATAGTTATTTGTAGCTAAAGCAAATATTAACAAAAATAAATAAAACTCTTCCGTGACTGAGTGACTAACACTGGAATTGCAGCCAAAATAACTCAGGTGTTACAGCTGATACCTTCAGGTATCGGAAATTGGGGTTTTCCATAGGTTCCTAGAGAAAAACTGGGAACATCCAATAAACAAAAATAAATGACCAATGCATCGAAAATAAATGATCAATGCACAAATGCTAAAAATAGTTAGTGAAGGTCTAGTACCTGTATTAGTTGGTCGATCGATCTTCCACTTAAGTTGTGTATAATATTATCCAATATCTTTACTTTCTTTTAAATCATGAAATGCGAAATGAAAAAAAAACACGCACCTTTATAATTAAAAAGAAAAATTGGGAAGCGACAGATTGTCGAAAAATTGATAATTTATAAAAACTTTTTTAATATTTTTTACAAAAGGTTTAATTAAAAAATGATCATGGAAAAATACTTTATATATTGTTTAATCATTTAAGTAATTTTATGATTACGTTTTGGTTTCACGCCTCATCTCATATAGACCTGCTATATGAGATGAGATACAAGTAAAGAGAATTTAGTGTCAAGACATGTTTGTGTTACGATCTTACATCGTAGCTTCGCCCGCTAAAAGTTATTGTTATAATATAACAAAATAAAAAAAAAACCTTTCAATGCTAAGCTATATTAATATAAAGTTTCGTCTAAATACGGTCAAATAAATTTCAATCGTTCTTACGTGGAAGTGGATCAAACAACTATCGACATAAACGTTCACATTTATAATATTAATAGGATTTCCCAAACCCCGACCGGAGATCAAACCCGCAACTGTCACGTTTACAACCAGCCACTGCCAACAATTTTAAATTACTCTATTGATCTTCTTTATCTGTTTTTTTATTAGAAGGAACAAGGCACAATGTTTTTATACCTTTGTCTTACCTTTATAAAGGTCTAATACAACAAAAATATTTTACTTTTACTATTTCCCCTTTCAGGTAGGTTAGGCAGTTAAGTACCGGACATAATGACCCTAGCGGCAAGGCTTCTTTATAGCCACTTTACTTTCAAACTTACACCTGCTTTTCATCCATATTGCATAATGTATGTAAATTAAATTACATACCTGGCTTATTAGTAATTTGGTCGACTGCAATTTAAAATTTAGGTCCGAATTTTGCATTTAGAATAGGATCCCGGAAAACGTTAAAAAAGTTGTGAAACGACGTTTGTGTGTTATATGAGAAAAAAATGCGTCCAGAATTTGGCGAAAAATGTGAAAAGGAGGTTCTCTCTGCCTATCCTGCTGTTTGCAGGATACAGCGGGGAGCTAAAAAAATATATATAAAAATCTAAATACAATCTTGTTACAATACCGTTTAGTTCAAAGTAAAAAGTAGCTAGTTATTTATAGCAAGAGCTCTTCCCGCCACTTAGCAAGACTGATTACCTCAAAGAGTTCTTTGCGAACAGAATGTGAAGAGACTTTTTATAGAGATGAATTAATGTTGTTACCGAAAATAGGAAAATATTTTTCAAAAATTGGCACAATATGTTGATACGTGTGGCTTCTTGTTCTGTGTAAGTGACTCAGTATATTAAAACTGAATTGTATAGGTTCGATTTTAATCTAGGCATAGCGTCGGAATGAAAACGCGATGGCTGTGGGTTAGATTCCCACTCGGGGAATGATTTAATTTCATCATCTAGGTTCCCACTTCCTACCCTGCTACATGCAACGTAAAAAACTGTCCAAGAGGGAGTCAAATTCGCCTATAAAGCGTTCCATAGCAGCAAACAAAAAACATATGATGGACAGACAGATAGAAATGACGAAATTATAAGGGTCCCGTTTTTTGCTATTTGGCTGCGAA
Source organism: Heliconius melpomene rosina (assembly GCF_056956725.1). Classification (NCBI taxonomy): domain Eukaryota; kingdom Metazoa; phylum Arthropoda; class Insecta; order Lepidoptera; family Nymphalidae; genus Heliconius; species Heliconius melpomene. The sequence goes on from NC_140401.1 coordinate 13,862,303, forward strand.
TCCCTAAAAATATATATGATACGAAAAAACAAGCTACAACTATATTTTTTGTATTCATTCGCTTAATAACATTTTCATTAAAATTGAAATTGAGATAAACAACATGACAGAACCTATTTAATTATAAAATCTCATACATAGGTGGATCAAAACTAATTTACCTTTTATTAAGATAAAAAAAAATAAAAGCAATCTAGTCCTAGTAATAATCACTGCCTTTATGAAAATATAAGGTAAGGCGGCAGATGTTTTACCTTCGTAACGAGTACAAGGCGAGGCAGGCCCCTAAATTAAATTATAAGCTAACATAAAATGCAACTAATTAAAATTCTACTTTTTATTAAAAATACAAATAGAAAATAAAATTTTTGTTAATAAAATTTGCGGAGATGAGAAGTTTTAGTAATATTAAGTAACTTATGTTAGCAAGCAATGTTATCCAAATGTCAAGACAGTTTGTTCGTTCTTCGCTTTACTTCGAACTTGGAGACATTATGGCAGAGCTTAACGCCGTGCTGTGGCAACCACTTTAATATATTACTATACTAAAGTGGTTGTAAAAACGTGAATCTTGGTAAAACTACAGATACCCCGTAGTCGCTCGTAGTTGTAGCTCGATTTTCCATTTGTTTTCTTATATTGTAAGCAATGAATTTACTTATAAAGACAGATCATATAGGTATACGAAAACATATACTAGATTAAAAAATTGTTTAAACTTTAGTTAAAGAAACAAGTAGATAAACTATCTGTAAATAAATAATTTACAAAATAATCAAACAGCGTGGCTTGATGAACTTTTACAGCGATTTGCAGTAAAATTTGCAGATAATAACCAAAGGAAACTAAAAGATAAAACACGGCAGAGCAAATTTAAAATTTTGCGATTTAACTTAGCTTGGTAAATGAATTTTCTCGATGGACTATCTTTTCTCGTCTCAATTTTTCTCCACGGAACAATTATCTACTTGATAAACTTAAAATCTTTCTTGAATTACACTAGCACCAAGTAATAACTACAAGTGCAGCTTTAATGTCCCAACTCTTTAATCAAATGTACTAAGACAGTAACCCATTGCTTTTATCACAATGGCTAAGTGTTATTATTATATGTTAATTATATTTAAGAAATTATTGAAAATGATATAAAAATGATTCCGTTTTCGAGGAACTAAAAATAACTTAATGTCACCAATAGGAATCAAACCTACAAATGTGTCAACACAGCCTAACGACTTGGAGAACATATTTTATTATATATCTATTACATTATAATCTTATTTCAAATAATTATTTATTAAGTTTAACGATCTAAATTTAAAACTAATATTGATACACGAAAATTTTACAGCTAAATCACGGATTGTAACAAACAATAGCTAAATCAGGCTTAATAGGACGTGCACAATTGAATACCACTAAAGCCGTCGCTGCAATTACCGACCTGCGGTGTGATAATTCGATGCTTAATTACAATTACTGGCTAACACAATCTTTAATCGTTATTAAACTTTTCCATTGCAAATCTAATAACGGATAATCGAAGCTTATGTGCGTAGACAGCTAAAAACAGGAATACTCGTATAGCACTTTATACTTCGTCCAACAAAATTCGCTCGAAGTTCGGCAAAATTACTATAAATAACTGTTTTAATGAAATAGCAAAAACTACTACTTTCAACATAAATAAAGCTTTTAAAATTATATTATTTATTAGATAACGAAAGTAATGCAGATAATTCATAATTATGTGCTTCAAGCGGGCGAAACCGCGATCGGATTACTAGTATAAATTATTTGTTATTTTCTTCCATTATTACAGGGAATATCAAAAGCTTTATTTCCATATCGGTCGCTTTTCTATTCATTGAATAATTGATTCAATTGGCCGGTGTAGCGGTTTAATGAAATTAAAAGTACTTTTGATATACATGGTCTCTACGCATTACCGGTTCATATATTATTTTTCATGCTCATGCTGCCAGCAAATAACAGCGTAGCAGAGAACGAGGAGAGGACGAGGAGAAAATAACATTTGGGAACATAGTGTTAAGACACTAAATTTTTTTCCCTTTAAAAGTTTTAAAACAATGTCCGCGCAACTATTATGTCTATTTTTTAAGGTCAACCCACGTTATCCAATTTAAAAAAAATATTGTTTAAGTTATATTTTCACGTATCTATTTTAAAATTAAATTTATTTATTTTCATTTTGTAACCCACAGTGTGTGCCTACCTTACTTCTCTTTCTATTGGATTCGTCGAGCGAAATGACGGATTACGTTTGCGTTTCCTTCGGAAAGTCGTCCGTCCTTCGTTGAGCTTTGTTTTGTTGATCCATTTAAATTCGGCTTTTATAGCACAAATTTAATAGATACTTTTTGTCCTTTTTAATTTTACTGCTGATGACTACAAGAGGGATTTTAAATTATATTAATTTGTTTCTGATTTATTTTTTGTAGGATCACACAATTTTAAAAGTAAATAAAATTGTCTGTTATCCAATGATAATTCCAATAAATAATAATTCCTACTAATAAAACTGATAATTCCTACCCAAGTAATTGGATAATGAAATAATTATCATTAATTATTATATACTCAAAAATAATGCAAAATAAGATAGTGTTAGAAAACGGAAGCTGTTAACGTTTTTTTTAAAAAAAACACGATAAAACACATACCGTCTATATGTTTCCAATGTACTCAGATAGAGGTTCCACGTAATTGCAATAAGTAACATGTATCACTCAATAACAACACTACACACTAGATACCTTCCAATCAGGGCTTCCGCCTACAAGCAACTGTTCCCCTTTGACCCAATCCCACTGCTTTTAAAGTATTTTTCACTTAAATCCACCCACTTTTACACGAGTACACTATCAATAGATAATATTTTTAAAATAATATAGAAATCAACGTGTTTCTATTATCTAAGTAAGTTTTTTTTTAATATAATAGGTAAGCAAATCAAAATCTATTTTATATTCAGAGTGCTTGGAAGCGCAATAAAATTAATTACGCATCAAATTAATATCCATTTGCAGTTGTGCTAATTTGCTCTTTAGTTAAACAAGTTACTGTGAGCTTATTTATTCTACAAGATTCATTAAATATTTTAAATGTACAGTTTGTATGTATATACGCGTTAGTAGTGGGTTCAAACTGGAGCAAATAATTTTACGTAATTTATTTTAATTTATCATATTTCTCGCTCTGGCAGATGGTGCGCGGTGTTGAGTTCCACCATTAACATAGAATATCTCGAAAGTTTTGCGGAAAACAAGCAATGGACACGCCTTTTGTCCTTTTCCATTAATCAATTAGCTGAATATGGAGCTTCTATGAATACGTCTATTCTCAACGATGTCTCTCAAATTAATGACGTGGTTTGAGATTGTGTTGGCCTGACAATACTAGTATAGTAGTACTAGTAGAGTAATACTAGAATGTACATATAATAAATGACTGTAAAAATTATCACTTTATAAACGAATACACTACAATAAATATAATAATTAACAATATCATACAATATAAATAAACACAAATATTATTAAGCATATAAAAAAACACATCCATTTCAATTTCCTTAAAATTTTTCAAATATTAATCCCCATTTAGCTTTTAAAAAGCGCGATACTAAAATAAACATTTACTTTAGTTTAAAAAATGTGAACTATCTATTTGGACGTGCACGTGAGAGCGAATGGGAGCCAGAGCGATCGCCTACACTCAATGGAGCGGATATTACAACGAGACTTCAACATTCAATATTTAGTGCAAAGTGTTTCGTATGCATGAGCTTTGAATGGAATAAAATGAAAGCTCACTTTTAAAGTTATGAATATATTGAAATAATAAATTTTGTATGAGCTTTTAATAAAAATATACGGCCCGTATAGTAGCCCGTTAGCTTTACGTTAAATACCCTATATTGCAGAGTAAGTAGAGGGGCCTAGCGTTAAAACACCAGATTCCCCATACACTGCCTAATTTCCGAGACATTGAGTTTTAAGGGGCGAAACTCAACACCGTGTTTTGTCTTGTAACCAGAACGAAGAACAGGATTATTTATTCCCCTAAGTGAAAGTCGAACGCAGAACCTTCTCGTTTATAGTCAAACGCTAAGCCGCTGCACCACAACGACCTCAATATCTCATAATATTAAAATAATAATAATGAACTTAGTCAGCATATGAATGAATTTATATTTATTAAAAGTTTAGTCAGTAATAGTTTAAAATTAAAATTATACATGGTGTGATAGACGCAGTCTAACGACCGCATATTTCATTTGTGGTGGACGTTACATTTAATATCGAATCAGTTTAGAATTAATATGACTCAGTAATAAATTTGTAATATAATATAAGTAATGGTCTTAATGAACCTGTGTATCATTGTACCCACGATGGTTGTAGGTTTGATTTTCACTCGCTAAATGATTATATTGAAATTTGATATACAGGTAATTGGAATTGAATTCTTACCCCATATATGGGGCATAGTATGGTTTTCCTCCCAAAATAAATATATTTTTCTTACCCATATGGGTAAGAAGGGTATATAACGTAATTTCATCTATATAGATGAAATTACGTTATATAAGTGAAAATCCTAGAGATTTTTTTATTGAGATCCACCACCCAACCCGCAATGCCACCTGAATTCGGCGGAAAATGTCTGTCTCAACTCCGAAGTTTAAAAAAATACAAAATCTAAAAAAAAAACCAATACAAAATCTTTAAACTAAATTATTTATTTTAAAATAACTTTAACCTACAACAAGTGAAAAGGGTTAAAGAGGAAAAACTTAAACAAATATAATACAAATAGACGATGTAACTAAGCTCTTTGACAATTAATGACGCTATTTCCGGAAGCCGAGATGCTATTGATCTTTTACGTAAATATTTCAAAGTGAATTTATAAGGCTGTATAGCTTTTGCTGTCTTTTGCAAAACTCGAATAATGAAAACTAATTAAAATAGAAATTACGATTTTATAATATCTTAGAGTAATATAGATTATTTCCCACGCGGCGTCGGATAGTGGAGAACAGTGTCTCTGCCTACTCAACTAATCTCTCTGCCTGCTTCGCTAAAAAAATATACTCATAATGTTTGCTACAATAGTATGCTTATATTAATATTATATTTTTTTTATGTTTAGTCCCTTATACTATAAAAGGACTTAAACAACTAAGACAATTCGCTTCAGGAGCTTTAAGCGCAGTCAAGCAAAGCGTAAGCTTAATCTGCGTCAACAGAACTCCCAGCTTCCTTTGACTGCAGTATCGTATATACAACAATTTCCTTTCATTTAGTCTCGTACTTCAAATAAAGTAAACTGTCTGTTTTCGTGTAGTTTATTGTAAATAATTATATATGAAAGATTCCCACTTATTGAAATTATTATTATGACATAGTAAATGATTTTAATTTTTAGGGTGCCGTACCTCAAAATCCTCAACTCTAATATGGGGGGTATCGCGTAGGGTTATCAAGCTGAAATTCGCCGCGAAGTGAGAACTTACAATATCAATAAAGAAAAAATTAAACTGAAAATTTATAGATATTTCATTAAAAAAAATATATTACAATTGTATATTAGTTGTTCATTTTTTCATCAGTTGACTTATAATCCTAAATTTGAACGGAACCCTCTGTGGAGGAGTGCCACTCACACTTAACCGGTTTTTACTCTATTAACGATAAATCTTTAAGAAAAATGTTTTATATATTGTATTTGTATATTTTCTTTATCTTGTAGACTAAACAAAGGGTGATATCTGATTAACCTATTAATTATACTACCTCTTTTAAAACATAATCCAGGGTACTAATTATACTATTTAATTACACTATAGCATTTTCTCCGCGCAGGACTTACAGATGAGAATCTTTATACTCTCCGTCCGTCCATCTACAGCTGAGGCTTAAAATAATTTCAGATATATCCAATATATAGCAGGGTGGTGAGTGGGAACCTAGTGACGATCTGTTCCCCACTCGTCCAATTTGACAATGTGTGCTAATTAGTGAAACTCACCGCCGCGCTTTATCTTGTTACCATTACTTAATTATCGAGTCAGCATGGAACCCATAACCTTCGCGTTTATAGTCAGATTTCCACGATGACCATCCAAAATTTTAAGTTAAAATTATAACTGAGTAATTCTGTACTGAAATATTATGCTCACCTGGCCGTTACAATACGTATCACATTATTACGTAACCGAATTTAAATTGAAACTTTGTTTTACATTATTATTGAAAGTTAAATGTTCCTCAAAGCTCTATTGTTTTAGGATGATAGCTTTTAGTTAAATTACTTAGACATCGAATATATATTAAATATAATGTGAGAAATTTATTTATTAAGTTTAATTTAATAATATTTTTTTTTCAGCTTCACGCTACATCCCGCATTAAACACGGTAGGCAGATGGAACTTAATTTTACGACATTCTGTTCCCCACTTTCAGTAGAATTTTCGAAGTATTGTTTGTTGAGTGGGAGAAGTCAATACCGTGCTTTGCCTGACTTAGCTGCCAGATCTTGCTTCTTATCTAGAACTTAAAATTTATGCACTAAAATGAAAAAAACAACGCACAATAAAAACAACAAATTCATAAGAATAACAATAAAAATATTTAACAATAGGCTTGTTCAAATAGACGAGGGGGAAACAACGGGTGTCAGTAAAAGTTTCAGTGAACAATGCCCTAAATGATGTACGAACGTTACAGCGCTGTAGTGAAGAAAGGATGAAATGTGAAAACATGTTTACAAATCCACATGATTTTCTCTTTTTTCTTATAAATATATGGAGTGAATATCAAATGACTATATGATAATGATATACTGTTATGGGATCAATCACTTTGTAATATTTGTGAAGTATTTTTACACATTTAAGAACAAATATTACTTTAGAACTCTTAGAAAACGTGTTAAAATTTAAGCGTAGTTAGATTTGATTTGGTTTCAAATACAGACGTACTAATTTTTATACTTTTCCTAAGAAAGTAACGGCACAGTAACGTCTTCTGACTTCGTGTGCTATCCATACAACGTGACATTGACGAAGAGATTGGTGCTCAACTGGCACGCTCGAAGTGCCATTAATTAAGAACTGACCTGACTGTAAGCACCAATGGTTGTAGGTACAATCCATACTCGGGAAAATTATTTATTTTTAATTCCTCGTTCGGTTCAACAAAATGCAATATTGTTTTCTAGCCTAAGCTCGGGTGTTGTGACACTAGAAACTATTTGCCAACTTTGGTATAGCCAATTTACATTGGTCTATGTATCCTTTTATAGAATTTATAGAATAAACATTATAGATAGAAATCTATCATAATCAATATAAAAAAGCAAGTAAAATGTTTGGAGACTTATTTATATAAACACATGTCCAATAATATATGACCTGATTGCATTTAGAAGGAACCAGAAATTACATCTCACGCCCATATTTGTTATATAAACGAATATTTTAGCATAATACAAAGTCCAAAGCAAATTTGCCTATCTAATACATAATCCGTTCAGAGTTTAGAGATTAATTAAGGATTTACGTTGATAACCTATTCGGATTTAACCTCGGACTTAACACGGCAAAGTTTATATATCAAAACTTCTAATATCGTTGTCAAATATCAACAATTAAGTTATCTACAAGTAATGGTATTGTTGTTTCACCCTAAAATATAGCAATCGTGTATTATAAAATTACAAATGTAGCTAAACGGTGTGGGTTCAATTCCTACTCCAGGAAATATTTTCATTTCTTCGCTTTGGTGTCGAGGCCAAACCCGCCGTTGATGACGCCGTTATTGCTACTGAAAAGGTCCAGAAATCGGCGTAAAATGGGAAACTGAGTGTCAACTCTACCTACCCTGCTGTTTGTGGGATACAATGCAAAACTAAAAAAAATATAAATTATTCGTAAGACAGTTATGGCGCAGAGGAACACTTTCTGACTGTAAGAAGTTCCAGACATAGCATGGCGTTAAACTCCGCCTCTTAAGTAACCCAAAAATAACTATTGTAAGATGTATATCAAGTCGCTATTTGTCTATTATTGCTCTTGCTATATTTTCGTTAACACAATACAATAATACTTCCAATATTGAATGCTGAATCTAATATCACGATGAATAATTGATAAACGATGACATCGTGGTAGAGTTAGGGCGTATTTACAATATTCTTTCATCCCTAAGTAAAAGTTAAGCCCCTTAGAGTGAAAATATGAATAAGATACCAAATTAGACTCCTAGGGGGCTCTTCCAAGACAACAAGCAACAGTTTGGAATGCATAGGTTTATTTTGAAAGAAAATGTAACCGAGTAGACTTTCTCTCTCTCTGAGTTAAAAAAATAAGTCACAAATCTACACAGATAAAAAATTTTAATGTTTAATTTTGTAATAAAATTCTTCACTTTCAAACTCTTCTCGCTTTTACGAATACATAGCCAGTATAAATTAATTCACTCATTTAGTGAAGCAATTACGTAATTGCACTTAAAAAAACGAGTTATCATATTATTTTACTATACAAGTGTCGATTGAGTGTCCCGGAAATTAAAAAAAAAGCAAGTACGTAATTCTTGCATCAAATGAGCGAATTTGTCTCCTCTCAACACCTCTATTAATACGCACAGAGTAACACAACCTTTTCCTTATCTGCAATTCGCATGATATACCTACATAGATATAAAAGATAAGATAGAGAAAAATAACTGAATATGATAAAGCTATCGATGAGCTCTGTGAAGGATTCGTAAATGCGAATACGAAAGATCTATGAATATTAATGATGGATAGAAGATAGGAAATATTTAATTAAATGCGGTAACCTTAATCATAGGGAAAGGAATTAAGTGGAGGATATGAATAAAACATAGATATGACACAGCTCTCAGCTTTATTTACTTTCAAAGGTAAGGTAACTATATAAGACTAGTGGCTGCATGCATTTTTGTTTGCGTGGATTTTGTGTTTTAAAATGGATAATTCCATTTTTTTCCAATTCTTTAGGTAGCTTAACTTTCGAACGTTTATAGATTACATAATATTATTATTACTTAATAGGTGCTTTTGGGATTTTTTTGGCAAAACGGTGTTTTTGTAATCAGGCAGGAAATTTACGTTATCGTTTTTTATGGTTTTCTAATTTCTCTCTAGATTGTTGTTGTTGTTTTTTTAAGATTTAATAGCATTTTTCTTATGCTGTTTAAATTAGTATTGAAATTAAAGATTTTACATTTTGTATATATAGACTATGTATAAGAAGGAGAAACGTAATTTAAAAAAAAACGAAATTAACGAAATGATACCTCAGAGCTGACATATAAGTAACTAAGTATAGCATACATATATTTTTACAATCTCCATATTGTGTTAATCATTTAAGAAGTTACTGAAGTAATATGAGTTATATACACTCATAGGAGAACTTTCCGCAATCCGGTGTTAGTACAAACTCTGTAATCCACAGATCTAACTACAATTTAGTTTATTATCAGCGTTAAAGATAAGGCAACAACTGAAATCCAAATCCTAACTTCGTGATACGTGAGTGACATAACGAAGCCACGACAAGTTCATTTATGTTTCAAACTTCAGGCTATAGAGGTACTATATATATATATGTAATACAATACATTTAATGAACAATATATTTTATGTTTAAAATGGGTAATCGTTTATTTAATCAAATCATCTATTTTATAAAGCCACCATGATGCAGCGGTACAGTGTCTAGCTGCAATCGCGACGGTTGTGAGTTCGATCCCCGCTTTGGAGAATAAATTATTTTTTGAAAGCGGATAACCTAGGGTTTTAACTCTAAATTTTCTCTGTCTACTCTGCTATTTGTGGAATAAAACATGAAGGTAAAAATCTATTATTATACGAGTCTTATACATTCAAGTACTCTTCTATTCATTTTCAGTACAATTGATTTTTAAACAACAGTAGAACCATAACAATTAATGTCATATAAAACTAATATATTAAGCACAAAATATAATACAAAAATTTAATCAACTAATAACAAGTATACATACAAGCTTAAAATGAAACATCAATTATTTCTATATCGTTAATGCAATTTATTTACTTAATTTTCTGCTATTAACCGATAATCGAATTAGTATTGAAGTATAAACATTTAAGATGTTCATTTAATAACATTCAATATTCATTTAAAACAAAGGTCTTAGACATATAAAATTTAATAGCAGCAAAGGTAAATGTTTTACTCCTCAATCACTCATGATATAATAGAATATGGAGAAACGACTTACTTTGTTTGAACAGAAAATAGAAATGGGCAAAGAAATGAATATTGGACTTTTTTGCGTCACGCTGTATCCCGCACACAGCAGGGTAGGCAGAGGGAACATAGTGTTAAAACACTCCATTTGCCATTTTCCTTCTAAGCATTAAGGTTGGCAGAACTCAACGCCGCCCTTCGCCTCCACGCCAGAGCGAAGAAATGAAAATATTCCAATATCATTGCCTCAAATTCTAATTTGAGGCAATAATATTGGAATTCTAATTTGAATTTATAACCAACTTCCATAGAAGAGCCGGATTTATAACCAACTTTCAAAGACGAGCCGGATAATATTAGGTCAGGATAATTAACTTAACCTGTTACCCACAGTTACTGCCTCTCTCACAACCTAAAGATCAGTAATAATATTATATAGAAAATCTCAAGAACTTCCGAGGCACTTTTCAATTCCACTTGTCTCTTCAACTTGGATGTTAAACATTCATTTCGTTTTCAAAGACGTACCTTCGCGCGAAAAACTTCACGAACCGACAAGTGCAGTTTTAAAAAGCTCCTACTGGTGTCTCTTGAAAGCAATGTTTTTTAGATTTTCGTGAAAGTAAGTTATAAGTATCACACTTTAGATAATATACTAACTTACTACATTAATAATTAATTCAATGCCTACAAATTTGTGAATGATACTGTCATTCGGTAAGATAAAATAATTTATATATGAAAATTAAAAAAATAAGTACTAAACAAATATCTTTATAACAAAATTTACTAAAGAAAAATGCTAAGAAAATTTTCCTAAGTCTATTCACATTTTTCATTAAGAATCTACTATATGTACGTACGTGCTTCCAGTATAAACAAAGTAGCTTGCAGGCAAGTAATTTATATTACTGGTATACAACACGTCTTTTAATTAACATACACTGTTCCTGCATTAATTTATTCATTCAACGTTTCTGAGATTTCTAAGTAAAGGGTAATGAAGATTTATATGTTTTTTTTTTTCAGCTTCACGCTATATCCCGCATGTGGCAGGGTAGGAGGATGGAGGATTTTGACTTTGACTTAATTAACAACAATTTGTCGTAGTGCAGTAAGACAACAATTTGTCGTAGTGCAGGATTCCTCGATTCCCCATGGCCTTTTTATATTTTAATTATTTTCATTCATTCCCACTGACAAGACAACGCATTACGCGAAATAAAGTCTGGATCTAATAAACAAATAACGATAGCAATATACAGTGATAACGACTTTGTGTATTAAGAGAAACGTTGTAAAAATGGGAGAACAGACGGAGACAGGTAAAACTAGTCATGTTAAGAAACACATATATTTAGCCTCAATAAATTTTAGTATTTTCAAAATATAAAAAAATACACTCGTGGAACAACTTTACAATGGCTTTAGACAATGAAAGCAGCCTTGAAGTTTTTTAATAACATTTTGTATACACTCTACCCTCAACTTTGTCCTTATCTCTCTTCGGGATGTGTTTTTCGACGCTTATCAGTCCTTTTGACCGAATTTTTCTTTAGACCCAAATGCGTTTCATAATTAACAATTGTGCTTTGTAACTCATCTCTTAAATTCTGAAAATGAAACGATTATTTTGAAAAATATCTAACTTTATGATATGGTGAGGCAAAATGGGAGGCCATCTTAGATGTGATAGTTCTAAAATAGACGGAAAATAGTAAGCAGCATTGTTTACTTACTTCCCTGAATTCATCGTGCATGATATGGGTAATATGTAGGGATGAAGAGAGATTATGGTAAAACTAATAATTTTCACAACAGATGACGAGGGTAGCATTGTTTTATAGTCACACCGTATAATAAATACTTTTAATCTTAGATAAATCCTGATTCCGTAAAATATTATTAGAATGTATATTAGCTGTGAAAATGCCAATTATATTTTTCTAGTCATTTTTATAAGCATGTAAACATATAAAAATCATTTACTACATACAGTAAGCAGTAGAAATCGAAAGTCAAACGTTACGGCTACATTTTTGATTGTCTTACCAATGGAACTAATTTTCGAGCAACTCTTTCGAGGAAGAATTGTTTTTCAAAACAGAACGATCTATTTATTTATACGATATATCCTGCATAGCAGGGTATACAGGGGAACCTAGAGCCAAAAAACCCGTTCTCGAGACAGTGCTGCTCGAAGTCGAGACATTGTTGACCAAGAAGCGTAACTGAACGCCGCCCTTTCTTAAATTAAAATAATTGCTACTATGACATTAATACAACAACGCAACAATAAAGCAACGCTTATAAAGTTAAATTTAGTTTGAAACAACGTAAATTAAATATTGTTCAACTATATGCATATTTAGTTGGCAAATTCCCGACATTACTGAATAAATAAAATACGATACGAGTTAGTTGCAGTACTAGTTTTATAGAGAAGCACTTATTTTGCTACTATTTGGATGTTTACAATGCTAATGTACTAACGAAATACAAGCTTTCGCCTGTAACAAAAGTTATTTATATATTTTTAGTTTTATGCTGTATCCCGGGTATAGGTAAAGTAGGTAAAGGGAACCTAGTGTTAAGACACTCTGCTAACAACGCACTTCCCAATTTTGGATACATTGCGTGTAGTCACGTTTACAGTTAAACGCCACGTCATGACAGCCTCTTTTTTTTATTTATTTTCTAGTTATAAATACACATAAGTTTGCATGTACATACATTTTTGGGCCTTTAGTTACAAGTGCGATAAACGCTTAATTTCAACTCATTTAAAACTCATATATTTATTTAGATTATGGCATAATTTCAAAATACTCCGCTCTCCGCTTTCCATTTTTTCCCGGAATCGAGGCCTTCCATGCTTGTTGTTGTAGAGAGTTTCACCACTTAACACTCAATGTCTCATGAATTGGCCGAATTTACATGACTTAAATTATACATTGTTTAATTTCCATTTAATTTATTCTAGTTTCGTTAATTTAAAATGCACTCGTTAGTTTTCATTGTATCGCCATTGCGACTAATTCAAACTGCATTCAGTTTGTTCAGTTTTCTGTGACAGTGAGATGTCTCATGGGCATTCACCAATTTACACTGCAACCAACATTCACAAAGTATTACTGACGGGCCATACATTTTGTAAACTGCTCCAATTTGGTACCGATAATGTATAAATTACTCATACAATATTGAGTTTCCATCTTTGTTCTCTCTGTATATCTAATATAACACAATTGATGAGGATTAAGAAAAATTCTATTACATACAAAAATATTATATATCCCATTTTTCAGCCGGTCTCGCTCCTTCCACCAACCAAACTGTACCACTATCAGCTTTCTGAAATATTTGCACTGTCCCTGCACCAACATCGTCAGGTTTTTGCCATTCGTAGTTCACTTCAAGTTCTGTAATAAACTGTTCCAATAAATCTTCTTCTCTCATATTTGGTTTCGAGCCCAAAGTAGTCATCACCATTCCTGGGCAAAGTGTGACTACACGAACTTTAGTCTTTTTAAAATTGATCTCATGTCCTAGAGACTTAGAAAATCCTAGGACAGCATATTTAGAAGCATGATAGTAAGCTAAATGAGCTGTAATTTTATGACCAAAAATCGAAGAAACGTTTATAATAGTGCCACCGTCGCCCCCTTTGTCAATTCTCATATGCTCGTAAAATTTCATGGACCATTCCATGACAGCAGTTGTATTTACATATATAGTTCTCTTAACGTTAGATTCGTCTATAATTCCGGCATTGTTTATTAAGATGTCTACTTTTTGGTGATTTTTGATAATTAAGTCATAAATATTATTCAAATCAGTCACAACATTGCATTTGTAGAAAACAGCTCTATTTGGATATTTGAATGTTAAACTTGCTATAGCTTGTTTACCCGACTCTTCTTTTATATCGAGGATGATCGCCAGTTTCGCTCCGTGTTGAAGAAAATTTTCTACCATTGCTAGGCCCAAACCCTGGGCGCCTCCTGTCACAACCACAATCTTGCCGTTCACGTTTCTATCCATATCAGTTCTGAGATAATCTATTACTACAAGAATTCACACTTCTCACATATATATAATCTATAACTGCATGCATTACTTAGCAATTTATTTTTGGGGTACCGCTTAGAGAGAACCATCAATTTACAAATAAATTTATTTTTTTTACGATGGTGAATTTTACCCAAATAATAATTTTATAAGTTCTTTGATTATTTAAATTTGTCATATTATCCTACAATGAATTCCTATTTTTGAACCATAATTATCTATTTCCAGATGATAATAAGCAATTTATTTATTTATGCGTATCGGAGTAGCCTGAAAAACAAAGCAGCTACAGGAAAAATATTAAATACATTAAAAAACACTTAGACTTGGCGCAGTTCGCTAGTGTCTGATTATAAACACGATAGGTACGTGTGACTCATTTCACCGTTCTGGTGACACAAAATACGTTGAATTGCGTCACTTAACATACGATGTGATGGTGGTTGCTGATGGAAAGAAAAAGAAAATTTCAAAGAATGTATTTTTTAAACAGACAATATTGTGATAGGTGATACTGATATTGATAGCGTTAACGATAAGGTTAAATGTTGACACTTCTAACGTAATAGAAGATATGATATGTTATTGTTTTTATAAAACTTTAAACAATGTACATAGGTACTTGTATCTCATATTTTCGTGATGTTTAAAATTTGTATTTTTCTTTAAAATATATATTTTTTGCCCATATACGTATATTGAAATGTGGGAATGTGTGAAACATGGAACCCTTTATTTTAACCAAACAAACCTGCGAATGTCCGAATTATTTTGAACACGAGTATTAAAAATAATTTGATTTCCATTTATTATGGATCTCGCCGCTATCGTCGTTTATCTATGTGTTAAAATCACAAACACTTGTTTCAAGAATAAAAAAATCAACAACTTATTTACTTAGACTCCACTATCTGCTGTCTATTTATCTACCTTATATAAATTGATATTCTTATCAATCATAATAAATAGTAAATAATATTGTTCTACTGTAAAAATAACAAGAGACATGTTTACTTTACTTTTATATAATATTTTTTTTACGTTCTCCTCTTTCAGCGGAATTCTTAAGGCATTTCATGTTAAGTGGCGGAGCTTAACGCCACGCAAGAAATATTCGAAAGATCGATTGATTATTAAATCGGTATATATTTTCTTTACGATATAATGGGCAAAATATTAAAATAAAACAAAACTAATATTAATTAAAGTACCTTATCAATCTAATAAAAAAGTAAATGTAAAATTAGCAAAAAAATATAAATTAAATATTGGCATTACATTCAATTCCACCAAACCTGAAATTCTCTCCAGCCAAAAACGCTGACTTAATCCTATTTCTGTAAGTTTTGTGCCGATTGGCATTTTCCAGTTTAAACACAGCTTTGTAATTAGCTGCAGTAAACTTGGAAACGTCGATGCAGATAGAAGTTAAGTTTAGATATTTTATCTGTTATTTTTGCCTTTTATATAATTAGATTTTAACTATTTCTAAAATGGAGAGATAAGCAACATAAAGATGTCACTCTTTGGACAGTAGTAGTATCTGTAATTTAATTTCATCTAGTTTTTTACTCTTCGTATCACGTAGCAGACAAGACAGCCTTGTATCGAGATATCACGTTTTTCACTTTTCGTGGTTTTTGGTTTCTTTTTTTTGTTTATTACAAAAACAAAATTGAAAACGTAATTATAATATTATCTCACAAAAATATATATAGGTAAGTGAAATAAGAGCCAAGTACAATATACAATGATGCGGTGTTCTTGACCTCACTGAGATATGAAGAATCGGAAGGTGTCAAGTTATGAGTTCACAAAAATATACGTATTTAAGAAAATAAACACACAAATTATATTTTTTCTTGTAGAAACTTATTTATTATTTTAACAAGTTTCAATTGACAAATACTACCGGACTCTTGATCTAACACTAATAAACAATATTTCTAAAGCAATAAATCCATTAAAATTGTTAGCTAACATTGTTCAGGTCATCTGTTTTCATTCCATTGGAATACTCTATGCGGCTGGCGCGATGCCAACGTCACTGTCATTAGAAGTTGTATATTAACTTCTATTGTATACATTTTTCTATATATATGTAATTTGTAGCCTTTGTTACAATACATTTATAAGTAGTAGGAAAAGAGTGAAAGAGAGAATTATAGAAAGTGACCGTCAAGACGCAGTGTCTTCCACTAGCGGGTTTGATTCCCGCTCGAGTAATTTTATTTAAATTATTTTCATTTGAGTTCTAATAGGCAAAGTGTGGTGTCGAGTTCTTAGTGTTTGGACTGTAATTGCGTACCTATCTTACAAAACAATTAAAAACACATGTCATATATACTTAAAAGTTTTGTTATACTTTTAAATCATCTTTGAAACCTCCTCAAACGATTATGAATTTTCATAAGAATTTCAAACTCGTAATAATTATAACATAAAAACAATTGTATGTTTTATGTTTATCGATGCAATCTCCTCTTTTTTCTATAGTAAGTAATGAGTTAATTAACTTTTATTATACTTCGCCTACGCCACGACGGCTATATATCAAAAAAAAGTCAATAGAAGAGTAAATAAGTAATTTAATTTCAAGGAATAGTCTCTCTTTTAAAATAATTCCCACATACATAAATAAGCGCAAACAACAAATATCACTTTATACGAAGTAATATACCAATTCCTTTAACGTCACGTCACGATATTCTTAATAGTCTTGTTTACTTAGATTCCTTTGTAGAAATAACCCGTAAATGAAGGTTATTCTGTATATAGATAAAAATTTATAAAAAAGGCAATAATTTTTTGAGCTCATATTAAAAGGTTTTCTTTTCTTTGCTGAGATTTTGTTATTCATTTATAATATCTAAAATATTTAAAAATTCTCTCTACTCTATTTTATGCGGGATACAGCATGAAGCTACCAAATACACATAACTGTACTAGCAATTTATCGTCTATTTATTATAACGTACGTCTCTACATTAAACAGAAAAACAAATTATAACTTATGAAACTCAAAGTCGGTCATATAATAATTTTCTGTAAAAAGGTATTATTAGATATTGAAGCTATTTTTTATACTAAAAATAAATTTCTTTTATAATAGGTATATATTGTAAGATTTAGTGAGATATCACTCTGTTTTTCTTCCATCAATTAATTCAAAAATATGTAATTCTATATCTAACATTGTAAAACGTAGCAGGTTTTCAATCCATTCCTTTCATTAATAAAACGTACTATGATCCACTCCTGCATTTTTTTTAGCTTCAATTCCACATATAGCAACTTCGTGTTAAGTTGCAAACATAACCTCTATCTACCAGAGCGGAAATATTCCCACAAGCTAGGATCGAATCCACAACCACTTTCGTGCCTCACTGCTCTACGATGATCCGTAAAGCATATTATGTTTATAACTTGCCTCATGTATAATAAACCACGTTAATTTACTTTTATGAAGTCCTAAGCAAACTGCGGCATGGAAAAAATGTGCCCTAGCTGTGGAATTTAATATAATTATAAGTCCCTTGAAAAATTCGACCCGTTTCATGTGACCTGAACTTTGTAATGATGTAATAAAGGGAAATTTTTGACTAAAACATTTAGAACCTTATAAATTTACGCTCTAAATATTACATTTTTAATTACTCTCATACTACGTTATAACTTGTTGAGGTTGAGAAAAAAATGCTTGGGCAAGTAAACTTTGCTTCCTCAGTTGAGTCCGCTTGGATTCATCATTTTAAATTTATATGAACTTCAACTTTGTTTTAAAGCAAAAAATATTCTAATGTATCATATTTTTACGGATTCTAAAAATTGCAGGTTTAACCTTATATAGCACATGGTGTGAACCAGAGCGCACTTTCTCCAGGACGACGAATTATCAGCTACATTTTTTATTACTTCTTTATGATAAGTGAATAAAAGGATTTATAGTAGACATGTTGTAACAAAGTATCTAAGCTTAATAGTAACTATGTAAAAAAAGATAGTCGTGGTGTACGAACGCGACAGTTGAGTTCGATTCTCTCTCTGAGAATTTTAAATAGTTTTTCTTACCTCATTCTGGTAAACATGTTTCAAAAATTTGGCGATAAATGAGGAACGGGTGTCTATTAACACTAAGTTTCTTCAGCCTAACCTGCTTTTGCAAATACAATATTGCTAATAAAAAAAAATAATACTTTAGGCCACACCTCCCTCAATTCAATTAAGAAACTGTAGGTATATTTACTTACAGAAAATTATTTCGATGGAGAATAATTAAATTAGCATCTATATGACACGCCACAATAATGTGTTGACAACATGCTGGTAAATTGCTTGGAGAATTTAATTTAGTTAGAGGATTTTCTCGTTTAGCGTTGTATTAATTGAATTAAGTTGGGATTACCAACTCATTGAACATAATATGTAATTATAATCTATTAAATTATATATTCTAGCCACGTTATATACTACTTACATATACGGTTGATTCCTTTATCAAGAGATTTCTAATAAAAGACACAAAAAAATAAAATAAAAACCTAAGAAATATAGGAACTTATTGCTTAAACGTAACCTAAAACGCGGTGCTGAGTTCCGCCACTCAACACGCAAAACTGTCATGACGGAAGTGTTTGAACTACAATAGAATATATAACCTGCCAAATGGAAATAATTATACATTTTAACGAATTATCTATCCGTAATTCGTTACTAACACTGTTATTAACTGTTTTTTTCTATATTACGCAATATTAAGCCTACGATAGTAAATCTAAAAAATAAGGATTTATGACTTAATAGATGCTCCAGCATCATTCACCATTGTTCACCACAATGAGGAAGTAATTAATAGCTATCAAGTTCCAGACAAGAGAACGTTTTTCTCTTCACAATTACCGTGTTAGAAAAGGACAGAAATACACTTTTATGTGGCGTTTTTATAAAATTATATGTATTTTGTAACTATATAATACTGTTTTCTTTGCTTTATCTTAAATTTTACTGAAGTACAGTGGGTTTTATGTAATACTAGCGGCCCGCTCGCGGTTTCACCCGCGTGAACTATGTTATTATTAATTTCTGTCTCCATGACTACGTCCTAGTGACGTCTATGCAAAATTTGAGACTCCCAGCATTTGTAGTAACGAAGTTTCATACAAACTTTCGACCCCAAAAACAACCCCTTAAAAGTCGAATATTGCAAATTCCCGAGTCTTAGCGAGCACCTAAGTCCTATAAGTAACTCCTATGCAAAATTTGAGATTCCTAGCACAAGTAGTTTCTGAGATTTCGTGATGAGTGAGTGACCTTTCGATTTTATATATATAGATAAAGTATATAAAGTATAAAATAAGGTTAAAAGTAATTTCTAAATGTAATAAATAAATTGAAATCAGTTAATTAAATCTAATAAAAAAGAAAATATTAAATAATGATTTCAGAAATCAAAATCTTAACAATCCTTTCAAATAGCTACTAAAATTAATACCAAAATACTACTAAAAATAACTCAAATTTACATTCAAATTATACAAAAGTAGGCCAACCCGTCACAATAAGTTAAAGTCGTAATTTATTCAACATTGTCCTTCTGAAAGAAGATTTGGTAATGAGCTTACACGAATGGCTAGATACAAAAGCTATTTCATTTTAGATTTCATTTCGATATTGTTGGAATAGAATTTGTGATAAATATTGTTTAATGGTAATAAGTATCTTAAATTTATTTTTGGCAAAAAAATGTATTTATTTTTCTAATAAGCACGTTTTATATATGTTTTTTATTATATGAGACTGTAACGGCGTAGCTTTTTACTGTAGACGCGACGGTTGCTAGTTCGATTTCCACTCGGAGGAATGAATTATTTTAATTTCACCTAACTATGCCGTGGATTTCTGCCATTTGACGCCATATCTTGAAAGTCGCTCGGAAAGTGTAGAACAGAGTGTCTTATCATAAGGCTCCCTCTGCCTACCCTGTTGTATGACGAATACAGCGTAAAACCAAACGAATATACAAAATTGTAATAAGCATACATATAGCTGAAATATCTTTTTAGGCTTACACAAAATTCTTTTAACGTTCGTACACATCCACCATAATGTATCATAAGGGCTTCAGCAAATATTGTCTCAGCTGAGCCGTAGATCCTCGTAGAATCAGGTCACTTTGCACCCGGAGGCCGTGACAAGTGAATATATTGAAACGGTACTTTTCAATACAAAATACGGATAGTTACAGTAGAAACTTATTTTTGTTTACAATTTGTTATTTTTGTGGATTTGTATTGAATATTCTTTGGAGCGTTACTTTTACTTTTCTTGACAGACACTATTAATTTGAATAGACGAAGTGGCAGAATGACTTTAATACAAATATACAGACAAAGTATAAAAACATTATATAATAAATAACAGTAGGCTTATTTTAATATAATTCTATTCGTATATTTATGACTTTCAATATTCATGGTGTTATATATAATAACCCCATCAGTTGTCTTCCTCCCATAAAACCCTACTGCGGCAGGTAGACAGACTCTACTTTTAAGATGCTCTCTCTCTCCTTTCCGCCTAAATTCGAGACTGCGTGTTCTTACTAAAAGGAAGGAACACGTCCCGTTTGCAGCCAGATATTGTAACCACTACACCCTCGGTCATAAAAATATGTATAAATATTTAATGTAAAACACTAGCCTGTGATAATATACGATAACTGTGAACAGAATCGATACATCAATTTACAAAGACAGCGGTCCCTAAGCGTCAGTATGTTAGAACATACTCTAAGATAATATGAATGGAACGATTTCGCTGCTTCTCTAAAATAATCTATCGGTTTAAAATTATTTTCATATAAGTTATATTAGTTTTCATTACATATTATGAAAATAAAATAATATTTAAACACTAACTGTAAACCCAGCGATTGTGGTTTCGATCCCCATTGAAAGGAAAAAATAATTTTTATTTTCTCGCTCTGGGACAAGACAAGGTACGGCATTGAGTTCCCCACATAATGTCTAGAAAATTTTGCGGAAATCGGGAACAGAGTGTCCCAACACTAGGTTCCTTCTGCCAACCTATGATTCGGTCTCTATATAGAGTCTCCTATATACTCGTAGACACAGCGTGAAGCTAAGAAAATAATTTCATTACTTTATTGGGAGGGAGGTTATATACATCAGTATGTATAGGAAGTATATTGAAAATTGAAAATTTGCAATATCCGCTCTATTGAACGTAAAACGATGATCGCACCTTTAAGAATTTTATACATTTTATACTCAAATGGATTCGTGTCGTTAAAAATTACTATTATAAATTATATTTTTATCAATAATAAAAATTGCATTATAGATATATTCTATATTTACTTACAGAAAATTATATTAATATAACAATATTTAGAGATTAATAAAAAAAACATCTGTAAAAAATCGTCCATATAAAGTAAAATTGTGAAATAAAACAGGATACGAGTATAGTATCGGAAATTACTTATACAAAGTCGAAGCTGCCTGTAAAAGTCAGATTTAAATACTGTTTCATAGTTTTGAAAGGTTTTCTTTAAGCTTTATTTTACTTGTTACGTGTTCTGTTTGTAGTAAACTTTTAAAGATTTTAAGATTTCTATTAGTGTAGATTTATATTTAATTTATAAGTATCTTTTGAATTATCATTTCTTCGATCTGATGTCGAGGCAAAGTGCAGCGTTGAGTTTCGCTACTCAACGCACAATGCCTCGAAAACTCGGTAAACAGTGGGGAAAGGAAATGTCTTAATGGGAACGGAGTGTTTTAACACTAGGTTCTTAAGTTCCCTCTGCACATCCTGGTATTTGCAACATACAGCGTGAAAATACTTTACGTAAATTCAATTGCGGTCAGCCACTAGTTATAATTTGAAACAATTCAAAATGAAGTAATCATAAGATAAACAAAAGGAAATTTTACCATAAATTTTTACATAACAAAAAGTGAAGCCATAAGCGAGGAAAAGAAAATGCGATTTCCGCAAAGAAAAGGGTTATCTATTTCATTTTTCAAATATTCTCTTAAGTAACTTGATTATGGCATAAAATAATATGGCTTCTTCCTTTTAAATATATTTTTTATAAGAACATTGGAGTATTTGCCTTTACTAATATAATGTATAAAATTATTTTATTTTTCTTTGAAAATTGTTTTGATATAATTATGACGTAGGAAAATGGTATGTATTTTTCAATATCACGTTTTTATTTTGCATAGCTGAGTAGGCAGAAAAAACCTAGTGTCCAGATATTTCGCTTCAAAACAAAACCGTAAACAAATCTTGTAAGATCTAGTTTAGTGAACGATCTCCTAAAATATTTACATTTACTTTTAAGGGTAAGCAGAGGGAACCTGGAAACCTAGCATTAAAGACTCTCCGTTTCCAATAAAACACTTCCGTTCCATACTTTCCGTCGAATTCTGTAGGTTTATATCCAGTACAAAATCATCAGCATGGGTGATCTATACATATATAATTTAAAAGAATCACGCTACAAAATGAATTACCTACGTAAATTGTGAAAGGTCAAAGGTAATTAAATATCTCAATTAGTGTTACCTAGCGCAGTACGTGAGAGAGAAATAATTTAATGTAACCTTAGTAATTCATCCCTTAGAAATTTAGTAAACCCACTCTGTGGCGTACATTTCAGCAATTTTTGTCTTCCTATTAGGTACCTATATAAAAAAGGACTGTTTTTGAAAATTTATCTTCTTTATTAAATAACTTAACGAATATATATTACATATTTTATATTTTCATGTCCTATGGTCTGGTGTAGCGGCGTTGAGTTCCGCCACTCAACACGCAATGCCTCTAGAATTCGGCGGAAATTGGGGAACGGAGTGTCCTAGCCCGAGGTTCCCTCTGCCTACCCTGTGCTGTGTGCAGAATACAGTGTGAAACTGATTTGATTTGATTTACTATAATATTTAAAAATAAATTAGTAAAATATAGACATGTTTACGGGAGCGCGAGTGGGCTTTTTAAAAATAACTAAGAAAGTTAAATTTAAATTTACTTTAATTAAAATAAGAACAAAGGTATATGTTCTTATAACTAACTTAAAATTAACTTAACTAGTGAATCGACC
This sequence comes from Heliconius melpomene rosina, assembly GCF_056956725.1. Classification (NCBI taxonomy): domain Eukaryota; kingdom Metazoa; phylum Arthropoda; class Insecta; order Lepidoptera; family Nymphalidae; genus Heliconius; species Heliconius melpomene. The sequence goes on from NC_140401.1 coordinate 13,885,803, forward strand.
GAGCAGAAGTGCATGCTCTAATCGACTAAAGAATAAAATATATAATAATTAAAACTAAAACACTACGTTTGTTTCCCATGGCATGAGGGGATTCGCGTTACATACGCCGAACGCTGATTAGGCGTTTACCGGTACCGTTCTCACACCATGAGGCAACATAACTATATATATTAAGTAAATATAATATATAAATAAAATAAAGTTATTTGGTTAGATGTGCTAATCCCGGAAACTATGACTTCAAATACAAAAAAAATATTTGTCATAAATTATCGATATGTTACGGCAGCTTATAACCACTAAGATGTTACTAATTTGCATTTCATCATCGGGAAAGATTACAGGTAAAAGTTTTTTCTTTATATTTGTACTAAATACTATATTTTCCAAAGGAATTCTCTATTTAATATACTCTTGAAAGATAAAAAAATCAACACGTTTAGTCGGTTAAAAGGATTGCTTGGGTGAGATAGCTATCTTGGAAACGTTACTGCAATAAATCTCTGGCTGATACTCAACTAAACGATCCATGACTATAAAATCCAAAGGGATTCTGACCTTTTAAAATGTATACAAAATATAAATCGCACTTTCTTTCTCAGGTATGTATTGTATTTGTTCATGTTCTATTCTAATACTTTAAACAATTTGTAAATTATTTTTCTAATAAATTATGCTAATCTCTAAATGGATTGAAATGGGGCACGAAATGACTCTTTCTCTTACTTTTCCCTTTTTCTTCTTTTCTTTTTATCGTTAAAATGCCATAAAATTGACCGAAATAAAAAAAGAGGATCCAGAATTTATCAGGGGCCAGTCGCGGCGCAGAGAGTTTTCTTAAATAACATCCCGCAGCAGGGTAGGCAGAGAGAACCTAATGTTAAGACACTCCGTTCTCCATTTTCTGCTGGATTTTTCTGCATTGCGTAAAGAATGTCAGGGCTCAACTCTCCATTTTAATAAATAATAATTCTAACTCCGAATGGGCACCGAACCCACAACCATCGTTAACAATCGCACGCTTGCACGACTGTGCTACGACGGCTACGAATAATGCATTGGTTTTCTACAAACAATCTCACTCACTACAATTTATGAGGAAAACCTAATATCAACAGCACATTGTGCAAACCAGGCCATAATGACAGTCTTGTATGGGCGATCAGGCGTGGTTTGAACAGTGGTAAGCCTTCTAGATCGTGCTATTATCTAAGGTTTACCTTTAAAGTGTTCTTTGAATGAGTTTCAAGATTCAATAGCGTATATCGTCGGTCTAAAAGGTTTTTAATAGTATGCTAATGCTGAATTATTATGCGGTACGAATCCATGTTTAATGTTGACCAGACGTTGAGAGCTCTGGCGGTTATCTTGTTTAACTGCTTGGTTGTGATATGAACTTTTATAGGTTTAGTTACAAATATTGTATGTAGGTAGTTAACAATGCATAAGGATACATTCCCATGACGCCGCACTTGCACCTCGCGGAATCGAACAATAGTGTTGTAGTATTTTGCTGATTTAACTGTTTTGAATTATATAAAATTTTAATAAAGATTCTCTGTCTTCAACTTGCTTTAAAACAGAAAGGTTGTTTATAAAATTAAATAAATAATTTTTAAAAAGCCTTTTTCTCGCCTGAGTAATTTAACTGGCGCAGTCGGTAGGATCGCGGCGTGTTTGGCTTTAATCAAACTCTTAAAGCCCGCGAACGGTTTCTATCGTTATTACCGCGATCTATTAAGAAGAATCTACGACGGCGAGACCGGCGGAGCACCTAAGCATCGGAGGTTCTGCCAAGCAGTTGAGTCCCGGTTGGAGATGCAGAGGTTTCTTTGGTGAGTACTTTTGTTATCCAAGTTCCTATGCTATATTTCCTTCCGTATTTTTGTATCTGTCTATATAGCTCAAATCGCGATAGGCATTTACTATTATTGAATAAGTTTATGAGAAATGAAATAATAAATAAATGAAATAATAAATGAAATGAAATAATAAATGAAATGAAATAATAAATGAATGAAATAATAAATGAAATGAAATAATAAATAAATGAAATAATAAATGAATGAAATAATAAATAAATGAAATAATAAATAAATGAAATGAAATAATGAATAAATAATTAAATGAAATAATAAAATATTATTTTAATAAATATTATATTGAATTGAAATATTTTATTTGTTTGAATTATTTTGTTAAATAGGTTAGTCGTGATTAAAAGATAAAATGTCTTTTGAAAATTGCGAGAATTCTAGTTTTAAGTTAATTTTAGATTTTATGCCACGTTACGATGGTAATTCAAAAACTTTGAATTTTTATATTAGAGAAGTAGATAATATATTGAAATTAATAGAGGGCGCAGCGAAACACCACCCCGCTATTGTGTGTTTGATTAAAAGCAGACTCAGTGGAGCCGCAATAGATGCAATAGCATACGAAGAGTCTCTAGACTCGTGGGACGCGATTAAACGCGCTTTGATTAGAAGATTAGGTGAACCTAGGAACGAAATACAACTAATGCAAGAGCTAACTCGAACGCGACGTAATAAAAATGAAGACGCGGAAACTTTTGGGAAACGCCTTCGAGACATACTTGACACCCTTTTGTCCGTAGGTAAACATAGTAACAAAGAATATTATGAAAACATGGTTATAGAGCAATATACGAACCAATTAGACTTTCAAATTTCAATAGGTGTGCGTCTAGCCAGGCCTACCACATTAGAACTAGCCATTGTACAAGCTAGGCAAGAAGAAGCTAAGCTCACATACAATAGATTTAATAATAATTTTAATATGTCAAACTCTCCAAGTAAGGTTAAAGAAAATCATAGAAACTTTATTCCATTTTCAAATTCACAATCTAGATTAAATAATCCACCTATGCACGTAAATTCAAATTTTACCCCTAGACAAAATAACTGGACACCAGAACAACGTCAACAATGGGTTCAGTCAATGCTACCATGGAAAAACCGACAACCCTCAGGTAATTATAGACCTTTTATTAATCATAGAGGTAACATCCCTCACCAGCAAATAAATCCACCCCAAAAAATATCAGATGTGACTATGAGGTCAACAAATAAACCAGAGAAGCCGCAGTTCGCAGTGGAGGAACTCTTCTACACAGACGAGCCACAGGAGCAACAACTCAATGAGTATTCCCAACACTACACCCCAGGTGAGTATTATTATGATAATATACATATACCAGACGAGCAGGATACTTATGAACCAGTTAATGACGAAATAAGTAACCAGCAGGATTTTACGTTAGGCATAGACCCAGACGTAAAGAGATAGTAAAAATAAATAATCATGATAAAGATCATTTACCCTACATAGTAATTCCCGAATTTAAAGGTAAGTTTTTAATTGACACAGGAGCTTCTAGATCCCTTATTTCATCAGAAGTTATATTTAATTCTATTTTTCAAAATTGTGTAGAATATGAACCATTTGAAATAAAAACAGCTCATGCGACAACACAGCATAGTCATGTAGCGAATTTACCCTTACCCCCAATCTTTAATACTGACATTCTTCATAAATTCCTTATTTTTGATTTCGACCCTAAATACAAAGGACTTATAGGTCTAGATTTATTAAAATCATTATCTAGCAATATTAATTTGAAAAATAAAATATTACATACAGCGACAGCCGACATACCTATTTATTTTGACTATCCTAAAAAACTTATAAAAATAGAACCAAAGTGTGAGAAACCTATTATTTTAAAAACAAATTATACTGATGGATTTTATATCTACGACGACTATATTTGGTCTAAGGGATTAACATCCCCTGCTGCTATTATTAATGTTACAAACGGAAAGTTTATAACTACAGCCATCAATACCAATTTAGAAGGACAAACCATATGTAACATAGCTGAGTTTAAATTGCAACCTTATAACGTAGAGAATAAAACAGTAAATATTAATTCGATGCAAATTAACCCCAATATTAATAAAATACTTATTGATAATCTATCCAAAATTAAAACCGATCATATGAACGATGAAGAGAAACGTGAAATAATTCGTCTTTGTTATCGATATAGAGATATATTTTATTCGGAAAATATTCCATTAACTTTCACGCATGCCGTTAAACATCAACTTAGATTGACTGACAATACTCCTATTTTTGTTAGAAATTATAGACAAGCCCCTCAACAACGCGAGGAAATTAAAAAACAAATTAATAATCTTTTAGAACAAGGAATAATTAGAGAGAGTATATCACCCTGGTCATGTCCTGTGCATATTGTCCCTAAAAAACCAGATGTGACTGGAAAAGTAAAATGGAGACTAGTTATTGACTATAGACGACTAAACGACCGTATTATCGAGGACAAATATCCTTTACCGAATATTCACGACATACTAGACAGGCTAGGTAGAGCTCAGTATTTTACGACCCTCGACCTTGCTAGTGGATATCACCAAGTAGAAATGCACCGCGACGATATTGAAAAGACAGCTTTTACAACTGAAAGAGGACATTACGAATTTTTAAGGATGCCTTTTGGCCTTAAGAATGCCCCGAGCACTTTTCAGCGCCTAATGGATCATATCCTTAGAGGACTAGATAACGTATTTACTTACCTAGACGACATTATAATTGTATCAACATCTTTGCAAGAACATATTGAAAAATTAAAACAAGTATTTGATAGGTTTAAATCTCATAACCTTAAAATTCAGTTAGATAAATCAGAGTTCCTACAAAAACAAGTGAAATTCTTAGGACATGAATTGACAGACCAAGGACTTCGACCAAATAAAGACAAAATTAAAGCTGTATTAAATTTCCCTATACCGAAGACACAAAAGGATATTAAGAGCTTTCTAGGACTAGTAGGTTATTACCGAAAATTCATAAAAGACTTCGCAAAACTGACTAAACCTATGACTGTTTGTTTAAAGAAAAACAGTAAAATTGTTCATTCCCCTGAATTCCTAGACGCATTTAATAAGTGTAAACAGATACTGACTAACGCCCCGTTACTTCAATACCCTAATTTTGACCAACCCTTTATATTGACCACTGACGCTTCAGATGTAGCTATTGGTGCTGTATTATCCCAAGGAAATGTAGGATCGGATAAACCAGTGGCTTATGCATCTAGAACCTTATCAGATGCCGAATCGCGTTATTCCACCATAGAAAAGGAACTGTTAGCTATAATTTGGGCAGTAAAATATTTTAGACCCTATCTCTATGGTAAAAAGTTCAATATCTATACAGATCACCGACCACTTACCTGGCTTATGTCTTTAAAAGACCCCAACTCTAAACTAGTTAGATGGAGACTTAGACTTGCCGAATACGACTATAATGTTATTTATAAAAAGGGTAAACAAAATACAAATGCCGACGCCCTTTCTAGAATTAAAATATTCCATAACAGTATTGAATCATTGGCAGTAAATTTTGACGACAATGAGGATGATAACTTAATTAATAGAATATTTGAAAACGTAGAAGCACAGGCTGAGGAAAACGTAGCACAAGAGTTACCTACGAATAGTAACAACAATAACATAGAACCTGACAACAATGACAGACAAAACATTCTCCCGTCAGAGACTGAGACTGACAGTATGAGTATTATAACAATGAACCCTGATAATCTAGTATCTACTAACCATTCCCAGCCAGATAATGAAAATAAAGGTATACCAATTCTATCCGACGCTATTGACAGACAATTAAAACAATTTCATATAAGAAGTACACCCGGTTCAAAATATAGAGTAGAAAATAGATCAACTAATTCTAGGACAGTAATTAAAGATGTGTTTATCCCAGTTAATAATACTGAGTGTGAAATAGTTCAATTCCTAAAAGAGCATACTATAGCCGATCGTGTTTTTCACTGCTATTTCTATGACGAACAATTATACATTCCATTTTCTAGAGTATATACGACGATATTTAATGATAGAGGACCAAAGCTATTTAAATGTACATCTCGTGTAACCCTTGTTGAAAACAAATCTGAACAGGAAGCTATTATTAAGAAATATCATGAAGGCAAAACTATGCATCGTGGTATTCAAGAAACTTACAAACACATCCATAGAAATTATCATTGGCCTAATATGCTTTTAACTATTCAGAGATACTTAAATCAGTGTAATATCTGTCTACAAGCTAAATATGAGAGACATCCCTTAAAACCAACCCTTGCTCTCACTGAAACCCCTACTAAGCCCATGCAGCATTTGTTCATGGACCTTTATTCTACAGGAGGAGCAACTTTCTTAACTATAATAGATAACTTTTCAAAATACGCCCAAGCAATCCCACTAAATGCATGTAGTAGTATTCATATAGCAGAAGCACTCTTACAAGTATTTTCTGTGTTAGGAATCCCTCTGAAAATAACGACCGACTCAGACAGTAAATTTGACAATGACGTCATAAAGGAAATATGTGCTTTACATGATATTAATATTCATTTTACGACCCCTTACAACCCCAATTCGAATTCACCAATTGAACGTTTTCATTCCACTATAGGTGAAATAATTAGAATTCAAAGATTAACAAATAAAGATGACCCTATTCAATCGCTTATGAAATATTCTATAATTGCGTATAATAATTCAATTCATTCTGCTACCGATTATACCCCACATGAATTACTTTTTGGACATACAGCATCTAGAAATCCCCTAGAGTTGTATTATTCTAAGGAATTTTACCAAGATTACGTTCTTAAGCATCGTAGCAATGCGGAAGCTGTGCAGGAGTGCGTAGCGGCGCACATGTCTAAGAATAAGGAGCATGTTATAGCGAAAAGAAACCAGACGGCTGAAGAGATAGCATTTAAGGTAGGTGAAACAGTTTATAAGCAATTAGCCAAAACGGCGCGCAACGACAAAACGAAACCAGTTTTCAAAGGTCCGTATAAAATTATTCATTTGCACCCCGATAATATAGCGGAGATTATAGGTAATCATCCAAATTCGAAGTCTATTAGAGTTCATTATAAGTTACTACGAAGACCTCATCTTGTTCCCTCATTGCCGGAGCCCTCGTGTTCCACACAAGAGCCAAAATAACCCTAGATCCCATATATAATTTTTTTTATAATATATAATTAAAATTTTATTATTTTTAAACAAAACAATACATTTAACCTTGCTTTTACTTACTTAATAACGAATAAATAATATATAATAATTTTAAAGAACTTATTTTGTTGTATGCGAGAATACTTCATCTTAAAGGATACATAAGGTTTATAGAAATAAAATAGAATATAAGTTAGATTTACTTATAAAAAAAACAAAAAAAAATATATTTTTACTATTTCTAGAGTTAACCATGGTATTATATATGGTTTAGTTTCGATAGTAGTTAGATACTACTAATTATTATAAGGAAATTTATTAATTCATAAAAAATATATGTAGTTTTAATTTTGTAAACATTAAACCTATTCAAATAAATCAAAGTGTCTATTATGAGGAAAGCATATAGTACAGAACATTTCCTAATTTCCATCCTAGAAATTCCTTCCATTTCTAATCATAAATATAACCTAATTATTCCTCATGCCAACCCTTATACTTGGTAACGAAGAGTACTCTTACCTAAAAGAAGGATTTAGAATATATACCTCTCGATTATATACATCAACTTGTATATAATATTCAAACCCTAGAAGAAGAGGAGAAAATAAATTGGTCTATTATCCTGGCTGTTTCAAGCTGATCTATGATCATTATATACCACTATAATAAATGTTATTTTTGGAAAATCTACAAGCATTTTCCCAGAGTCCCGGAGAAAACCAGCAGCGAGGACGCTTCAGGAACCTGCAGGACCAGCTTCCATCTTAAGGAGGGAGGAGTTAACAATGCATAAGGATACATTCCCATGACGCCGCACTTGCACCTCGCGGAATCGAACAATAGTGTTGTAGTATTTTGCTGATTTAACTGTTTTGAATTATATAAAATTTTAATAAAGATTCTCTGTCTTCAACTTGCTTTAAAACAGAAAGGTTGTTTATAAAATTAAATAAATAATTTTTAAAAAGCCTTTTTCTCGCCTGAGTAATTTAACTAGGTACATATATTTATTTCAATATTTCACAATGCTCATTTTGGTGCAACAATAACGTAATAGAAGTTAAAAAATAAGTTAAATATTAAAATACTTTGATATTTTTAAAATTTGAACGACATAATAAAGTAAAAGAAAAAATATTAGTGTGCCCCATTCACAAGTAATAAGTTTGGAGAAATCATTTATATGATTTTGTATTCAAATAGACAGATAAATATATTTATATTTATCTGTCTATTTGAGCTTCCTATTTTCCGCCTCCTGCACAAAATTCTGACTTATCTCAAAATGTATAAGCATTTAATTTAGAGTGTGAACACTCTAACGCGAATATCACAGAGTTGGCAGAGGGAACCTGGGAACCGAAAAAATTAAAATACTAATAAATAATAACTCACTACCCCGAGTGGAAATTGAATCCACAACCTACGCGTTTACAGTCACTGTGCGCTACGACGCCTCGTTTATCATTCTAGTTACTTTTTGATACCTTACATATTCAAAAAAATATTTACATTAAACATATTATTTATAAAGTATACATAATATAAATTTAATATTTTCAGTAAATAAACACATTTTAAACCAAACTTAATCCTTGAGCTTAAAAAGAGAATCCCTTTAAAGGCGTACTCTGTGTAACAATTGCTATAATTGATCGACAGCGTACGTCCTCCTCTAATTCCGGCTATTTCGCGAACCCATTGCTGCATAAAGATAGTGTTGGTACTGGGTCTTTTTGTATGTAACAAGTAAAATAGAAATTATTATTTATAATATTTTGCGAAAGATATTTACATAGATTTGCAAAGGGCTGCGTTGAACTCCGTCAGTCAATACGCAATGTCTCTAAAATTAGGAGTAACGTGAAAAAAGGGGATTTTTAAACACTACTGTACGATATTATAAAAAAATATTGACAAATGGTTACCTTTTTCGTTATTTTGTTAGCTTCCTAAATATTCAAATAAGTCAGTAAAATTACAGTAGTATACAAGTTATTACAATAGTATATTTTTCTCCTATCCATCCATCCATCGATCAGCCTTTTAAAGTCCACTGCTGGACATAGGCCTTCCCCAATGCTCGTCATGCACTCCGTCAGGTCCTGCGCCGTTTGAATCCAGCGGGTTCCTGCTGTCTTCTTGAGGTCGTCGGTCCACCTGGTTGGAGGGCGGCCTGTACTTCTTTCCTTCTTTCCTTTTTTTCTTAACGTCCGGTAATAAGCGAAACATGTTTTATTAGAAAAAGAGTCATTAACTATAAAAAATCGCAAAGCCTGTTATTGGGTACTTTAACGACGCGAGCATTTGTCTAATCTGAATTTAAATAAAAAACGCAAAAATACTTACTTAATAATTATTTACCAAAAAAATTTCGAGGTATTGCGCAGTGAGCGGTGGAACTTAACGCCTCTAATTACTTATGAATAAATATATAATACTATAATCGACATGTCGTATATTGCACATCACTAAGGCTTAACTTTGACGATACCAGGGCACTGCTGTTGGTTAAAATTCACTTTGTAAGAGTAACATTCTGAAGGATTTAGTATTTTTCAATTTTATCCAAATTTATTTTGGGAATAGCTTAGCACGTACACTTTAAGGCTTTAAAGCTTAAGGTAGATTTCCATATTTGTGAACATTATACGTACATATGTATATTATTTTTAGCTTTATTTAATATTTAAAATTTGTCTCAAAATTTTCTACAAGCAATAATTTTAATATTTTTACATTTGTACACCTTAATAAAATGAAAATCGCATATAAGTGTATACATTTTGGAAACTCGACATTTCTAACTTTTTAAGTAATTCATGCTGTATCTCGCACATAGTTTGGTATGTATATACAGAAATTGAGAACCTGTTAAGGTACTCCGTTCCCATTAAGACACTTTCAACCGTTTCCCACTTTCCGCTGCATTTTGGAGGCATTACGTATTGAGTTCCTTGTTCCCAGAGCGAAGAAATAGAAATATTAAATATCTCTCAACGAGACAACTGGACGTGGACAACGAACTGCACCACGACTGAACACTATAATTAATATTGTTTTTCTTAAACATATAGTAACTAGAAAATGAATAAAATAAAGTAAGCAAGTTCGAATACATCAAAACGGCAATATTTGATCTCCTCTCCTCTGATTCATGTCACGTTTTCAATATATGACGTATGTTTTGTACGGTGACAAACAATACAAGGAAATGCTTATTTTTCAAACAATAAAATAAATGCAAATAAAATGAAACGACAAATTTTAACTCTTAGATTTCTGACTTACCAAAGGTCGGTCATGTCGCAGAGGCACAAGCGTGAAACTGTAAACGCGACGTTTGTGGGTTCGATTCTCACTCGTGGGAATGGATTATTATTTATTTATATTTTTATTTTCCTCGCTCTGGTAACAAGGTGAAGCGCGGCGTTCTGTTCCACCAATCAACACGCAAGCCGCACTGGCGGAAAATGAGAAATGAAGTGGTACGAAAACTAGGTTTCCACTTCCTACCATGCTGTAGACGGGATACATCGCGAAGCTGAAAAAAATATTATAAGCTAATTATAAATCAGAAGCAATATATTTAAAAAAAATAACAGCCATTTTATTTCATCCATATTAAACGCAAAACTTAAACACTTTTACATTCATTTCTCGAAGCTTATCACTTTTTTATTATACAAGAGAAAATTAAACCGTCATTTGCATACATGTACGTATTAACAGAGTGAGTGAAGTCATTACAATACACATTGTATTTGATGACTGACATGTTGTTCATTATATTGTATGAATGAACCATTATAAAAGAAAAGATGCATTATAAAAGTTTTATTATTAAAGATTGTTGTTTATTTGTAATGCAAGTAGGAAATTACGTCTGTCTGTTATCGCGCATCGTGCGTATTGTTATGAGTTCAATCCCCACTCCGGGATTTTTTTTTAAATAATTTATCGTGTTATAGGAAAATATGATGTTAGAAAGAAGAGAACTTGTTTTTGCAGTAAAACGCAGCGTTTAGTTCCGCCACACACAGTACTTAAAGTGTCAAAAATAGAGCAGAAGCGAATCTTAACACTAGGTCTAATAGTCTAATTTTCTCTATCTATTCTGCAATATACGGGAAAAATCGGGATGCTAAAAAAATAAAAGAGATATTTTTTCCAGACAAATTGCAGCGTTTAAAAATATAAAACTAATGCACTTACGTATGTCATATACATTCTAGTCACGATATCTAGATAAATCTTTTCCTATACTGACGGTAAATCCTAAAATATGTCCTAAGTTAGGTCTTCGAGGACGCTACAGAAATTTTAAAGGGAATTACCTACTAGTATTGAAAGACTTACATAGTTCATGAGTGGCAAAAATTGTAAGTACTAATCTCCAGTAATGTCCACTAAGAAATGTCTCTCTCTCCTATATAAATGTAAAAACAAAAATATATGTTTTTTGTTTTAGATTTTATTACTCATGAAACGGTAAAGATAGTGTCAACATACTCAGTTCTCCGCTTTGCGCCTAATATTATGTGTTGTGAGATGAGACTAAAATACCCGAGTGGAAATCGAACCCACAACCATCGAGTTTACATTCAAATGCTCCTTTCGTTACGACGACATAAAATTTTATTGGCATTGCATTTTTCTTGAAAAGATCATTTTATGGATGAATAAAATAATTTTATCAGAGCGATATAGTTATGCTCTATCCATAAACGTTGCTTTGATTATAAAAGTTTGCAAAGTTTGCGATAAAGAGAAACTTGTGTCTACTTCGTAAGAAATGGGTAAAATAATAATTTTATACTTATTTTCTTGTTTTATGAAAAAAAATCTTCATAAAATAAAGTATTTATAAAATACTAGCGGTCCGCTCGCGGTTTCACCCGCGTGAACTATGTTATTATTAATTTCTGTCTCCATGGCTACGTCCTAGTGACGTCTATGCAAAATTTGAGACTCATTTGTAGTAACGAAGTTTCATACAAACTTTCGACCCCAAAAACAACCCCTTAGAAATCGAATATTGCAAATTCCCGTCTTAGCGAGCACCTACGTCCTATAAATAACTCCTATGCAAAATTTGAGATTTCTAGCACATGTAGTTTCTGAGATTTCGTGATGAGTGAGTGACCTTTCGATTTTATATATATAGATACAGTGTCAAAATTATGCTTATTAATATTGCTTATTTTTTTAAAATAAATTTAAATATTTTTCCTAACTTCTGTTTACTATTTGTATGCTAATAATTTAAAACTCAATTATAGATTGTAGAAATATTACGATTGTAGGTTCAATTCCCGCTCGGGGGTATAAAATATTTAATATTTTTACTTCCTCGCTCTGATAACTGTGCAAAGCTCGGCGTAGAGTTCCGATCGGAATTATCTTAATGCGAACGAAGAACAGAGTGCCTTAACACTAGGTTCCCAGATTCCTTCCGCCTACCCAGCTATGTGCGAAATACAGCGTTAAGTTAAAAAAAAATATTCTAAAAATCACTAAGCATAATAGCTGTACAGTTGACTTGACAATAATGATAGCCTTTCTCGGGATTTAGCGTTCACATTCAATCTGCTTTCGACTGTCACTGTGTGTTCCTTCTGAAATATTTCTGTGCAGGCATTTGAATTGAAATTCTATAGATAAATGCATATTTCACACTTGCTTCATGTTACATTTGAAATTTTAAAACAGCTTCTGAAAGCTTTGAAATATTAAAGTGTATATCATTTTGCGGATTTACTTTTGAACTTTAGCAATTATATTGTGGAGAACGGAGTATCTTAACAGTAGGTTCCATCTGCCTACCCTGTATACAGGAGACAGCGTGAAGCTAAGTTGTTAAGTTTTGTTATAAGCAATTTTATGAGTGGCGGAACTTAACGCCGCGCTTTGGCTCAATACAAGAACGAAAATATTAAATATTTAATTTACTTGAACAGGAATCGAACCCACAAACTATCGATTTTACGATGACACGATGGTGCCCCAGCGTTACGACTGACTTTAATAATAGATTACATTAATAAATGCCCCCAAATATTAGATTTTCTCATACGAGTATATAAGGAGAAATGTAAGCAGATACTCATTGGAACTGAACGTGTACTGTGTCATACAAATATTTTTATTTAGTAAATACAATCTTGACATTCAACAGACTGAATCGAAATATGCATCTTACGTATTTCCCTAGATACATGAATTTCATATTTTCAATAAATAACGCGCTCTCCTGTTTATACAAATAAGGAATATGCAAGGATATTTTGTATATATACAGCACTTTTAGTAAATGATGGACTCTAATCCACGACCTCTAATTGGGCATTTCGAGTCGACGTTACGTACTATTCAAATAAATAAAACTAAGTATTACACGCTATTTATAATTTTTTTTATTTACAAGCAATTTCAAAACCAGAACTAAAAAATACATACAGATATTTTCAAATTCGAAAAGCTTTGTGTAGCGAATGTTTGCTTTCGTTTCATCTAGTATTGTTTTCCAAAATAGACTGACCGTTTTGCGGATTTCTTCTGATGTGATTGATATAAAGAAAAATATACTACACTTTTTAAAAAAATTGTAATTTTGTATAAAAATTTATATGTTTCAATTTATTATTCATACTTCCCCAAATAAAGTGCCGCGCTAAAAATGTATTTATTGAAATATATAAAGGAGTTTTTCGCAACGTCTTCGCGTATAAACTTAGTTAGTTTATAATATTCGAATACTATATTAAAATATTTATGAAAAATTGGAAAAAGGACTTAAATTAAAAGATTTTTAAGTCATTCGGAATTCATAAATTTGGAAGCCATTACGACGTTCGAGGCAGCTGTGCACACGAGCACAAGCATGCGAGTGTAAATGCGACGGTTGTGGATTTGATTCCTACACTGAAATATTTTACTCTGGTAACGAAGCAAAGCGCGGCGTTGAGTACCGTGACTCAACACGCGATGTCTCGATAAATCGGCGACCAGTGAGAAATGGAATTGAAATAGAGTGTCTTAACCCTAGGACCCCAGGCCTCTGCCTACCCTGTTAAGTGCTAAATACAGCGTGAAGCTAAAAAAATATTAAAATTAATATAAGCGTCTGATTATAAGCGTGATAGTTGTGAGTTCGATTTCCAGTCCGGGTTCTGAAAAGACAACTTAAGTTTCATCACTTAATGCGAGTACATCACATAGTATTTCTTCACTTTTTTCATCACATTATAGAAAAGAATGATTTTTAGTATTTTTTTCAAAGTAGGTAACTGTTAAAATTACTTTCATAGATCACAACGAAAGTATGATGAAAACTGCAAACAACGTGCTTCGACTACAGTTTAATAAATTGACGTGACTATACTACGAGTTGACGACTAAGCTGGGATGAAAAATAGAGGCTAGGCTAGGAGCTCAATTGATTTACAGGAAAAGTTAAATATTACTTTATCAAGGTACTCGTATACTTAACTAGTGGACCCGGACGCGGCTACGCCTACTTCAACTATAAGAATATTTATTCAATATATTCATGAAATTATTTTCAATTCTCAATAGAATTAGTAAGAAAATATAAGCTCAAATAATCAAAAAGAATAATAAGTAGATACACATTATTAGAAAAAAATATCTGAGTTATTGAAATGAACTAACAAAAGGATTAAAAGTAACTAAAGGATAGGTATTCTTAATATTAGAAAAAGTACCTAAAGTTTTCCGTACGTGCGTACATAGATATCGACTCTACGAAATAACTAAACATTTCTCTCTATTAAGTAGGATAATTTTAGCGGGCTATATCAAATAAAATAAGAAGAGAACCAAAGTGTATTTTAAATTAATTATAAACAACAAATAAAGTTCGAAAATGTATGAAAATTTATAAAACCGTCAACGTCATCTGCCCGTTCGCGTCGGTCATACTCACACTGTGCCTCCCGCTAGGTGGCTAGGTCATTTGGAATCAGTGACATCTCCTTAATTATTTATTAGTATGTTATACAGTAAACTATAATTTCAATCTAGATAAAATGCTAAAAGTGACTATTATATTTATTTTCATAAGGATGAATATCAAAACGTCGCGGTAGCGGTCGCGTAGCAACGACGGTTGTTATTAACATGGCAGAATAAATTGCATGTCAAATTAGAAAGTACTTTAAAATATATTAGTATATATGTGTAATGTAATGTTATATAGCCTATAGCACTTCTGAAGAATGCAGCTTTCATACAAAACAAAAACAATGAAAATCGGACCAGTAGATCCAGAGATCTTAGCGTTCAAGCAAACAAACAAACAAACAAACAAACAAACTCTTCCGCTTTATTATATTAGTATAGATTGCACCAAAAAGTTATATATAATTGTTTCCCAAAGAAATTATAATATAAGCTTTTTATTTCTGAACTTTTGGGGACCATTGAAGGTAGAGACTGTCCGCTCGCCGCTTTCCAGTCAAATTCGAGACACTGCATGTTGATTGGCAGGACTTAACGCCGCGTCTCGTTGTTTATTTTATATACTGCGTAGACGTAACATAAAATAAAAATTAGTACAACTGATTATAGTTTCAAAGATACAATAAAATGTTCTTTCGAAATAATAACAAACTTGAATTGTAAAGAAACACTGCTACTTTTATTCAGTCTATATCCAAAACACTATAGCAATAATGATTATTCTGTAAGTAGCTTTGGAGGTTACATAAAGTTGCGGATCCTATTTGCAATAAATATATTTTTATGTTAGTAGTTGTATATGTGAGAGAGCTCTTATATAATAGATTTGGGTACATTTGAATTAGTCTAATATAATTATATACCAAGAATTTTATAAGATTTTCGTATTTGTTACGTGTAATATAATAAGCTCTTTTATTATTTAGTAGGAAGATGTCTGAAGAAAAGCGTTGATGATAGTGGGTTCAAATCTTACATTCAAAAATAAAAAAATCTTCGAATGAGTGTAAACTTTCTGTCTTCTACATTACGACTACAGGACGTTGTGTAAATAAAGTAGATATTATTAGTATATAAATATACACATTTACTAACACTTTCACAATTATCCAATAAAATGGTAATATTATACCGAAAATGTGCATAAAACAAGCCATCCATGGCTCAGGATCATGTAAATTAGCGATTTATCATCCATAATGGTTCTAATGTATTATAATAGGCGCTGTAAAAGAAAATGTTATGTACACCTGATGTTTATTATACAGAACTAAGGAACGCTTAAGAAAAAGTTGAAATTATTAAATTGAAAAACTAAAAAGGTTGAAAGTTTTAAATATACATTATTTCTATATAATATGGAACTGTTTTTGTTTCTTTGTGAATGAGGGATCAACAACGCATAACATCTCCAAATTTCTACTGGAAAGGAAGAGAGGAAAATTGAAAATTTAGTATAATATTATATATTTATATTTATTATATATTTGTATTTTTTAGCTTCACGCTGTATCCCGCACTTAGCATTGTAGACAGACGGAATTTGGGAACCTATTGTTAAGTCACTTCCATTCCCCAGTTTCTGCTGAATTCTGAAGGCATTACGTATTGAATAGTGCGCAACGCGCTACGCCTCGTTACCAAGCACAATAATCATTATACCTATATACAACCAGGGAATAATCTAAGAAAAAGTTCTCATTGAGCTTTTATTTCCTCACTAAATTACTTTTGTGAATTAGACTCTCATTTTGAGTGAAATAAACTAGTTTTTCCTAAGAAGTTGTTACGATAATATCTTTTACTTTAATAATATTGTCGTATACCATTCTTGGTTTTGATTATTAGATAAAATAATATCTATTTAAAATTTGGGACATATAAAACGAGTGTTAGTTTTACACGTGTTAATGGATTCTTAAACGATTAATCAGTTTACAAAAAAATTTCAGCTACATTAAATGAAACACAAAATAACAAAAAATCTTAGCATAAAAATCAGAAACAATGCTTCATAAAAGAACGCAAAAATACGTTGTGCTCGCACAGTGCATACAGTTTCTTTGACAAGGAAAATAAATATTTAAGTGAGCCAAGTTCACGACTGGCACAGGAGTTACAAACTTGGAGGACATTTTCTCTTAAGTGATCTTTGAGATATTGTAAAAAATCTGAAAAACTTTTATACTAGAACTAGAGATAAGTTTAAAAATGCATATAATTACATTTTCTCTTAAAATTCATGAAATTTTAATAATGTTCTTTTTGTTTCACGCTGTATCCAACACATAGCAGGGTTAGCAGAGGGAACCTGAAAACCTAGTTGTTAAGACATTCCGTTCTTCATGAGACATTTCCCGCAGTATTGTTGAGGCATTGCGAGTTGAATGGCGAAACTCAACACCGCGATTTGTGTTGGTACCAGAACCAGGAAATGAAAATAATTCTTTCCCTTCCTATCTTTACTAGTCGGAATCGAATAAAGAACTTTTTTATTATTCTTCTAAGGGTCGTGTCTCTTTGTATTTTGCTAGGGCTACAAACATAAACAAGGATTTTTTTAAAACACATAATTAGGTTTCGTCCAAATTTCATTTTCATCACGACCTTACTCTGTATGCAAATTTAATGAAATCCTCGTATTTTTTGTAACTTTACGACGTGCGATTATCTTGTTTATCTTTACACATCTACTGTATTTTGTATGGAGTCAGATTTTGTTTTTCAGCAACAAACTTTTTACGGTTATATGGACAGGCAGAATTAGCAACCTATTGTTTTGATATTTTGTTCTTTAGTTTCTGGAATTTTTTTAGAAACATTTTTTAGTGTGTATAACATGTAGTTAAGAGGACTAAGAGAAGATTTCTTGAAATTGCATCGGAAACGGTGAAAATAAGGCCCTTTCATTTTACGTATTAAGTCCACGCAAGTTAAGCTGCCGGCGACAACTAGTTATATACGAAACATTAGTTTGTAAATAATTACTTAAGGATAAAACATACTGAGGAATCTGTAAGTGACAGAGAGACGCTACGGGTCCAGTGATTGATCTCAGCACTTTGTTTATTGTTCCACCGCAATGAGAAAAGAAATTAATGGACTCGTTCTTAGCGTGTGTGCTGTGACATGCTGAGAAAGAGACAAAATATTACAGAAAACGTGACAAGTTGTGGGTTCAATTCCCACTCGAGAACATGAAATATTTAATATTTTCACAAGTTGTACAGGCAACAAGGTAAACCGCAGCGATGAGTTTCGCCACTCATCATTACCGCTTCTAGAATCCGGCGGGAAGTCCAGAACCAGAGTAGATGGAATTGGAATGGAGTGTCTTAACAGGTTCCATCTTATTTCCATCGAAGAAATATTTTTAACAAAAATAACCTATGTTATCAATAACAGAATTATTGTTAATCAATTAATATTAGATGAAGTCACCAATGTAGTATTAATAAATAATAAATTTCCACTTACCGTTAGCACGGAGTTTAATTAACACCACTTAAAATGTACATATAGAAATAACACAAATAGTAAAATCACAATTTAAAACCATACAGTTTATAACAAAGTCAACCACAAACATTTATATATAATAGAACACGAATTATACAAATTTGGTAAGAAATACTAAGTAAAACAAAGGAACGCGTGGAAAGCGCATCGAAAGGCAACTATCGACTGTTAGAATTATTATATGCCATCGACAAGAGGGTAGATGTGAAAACCACAACTCCTTAGCGGCTTGGTCGACGGCAGCGAGGGCTTTCACATAAATATACTAAATACGAATACTTACAATAAAATATATAAATTGTATTAAATGTATGTATGTATATAAATAACAATATTGAAATATATTAAATAAATGACACATTAAATAAACCATATATGTAAATAATAGTTCCCTTCACTCCCGAAATTTATAATTTTATAAGAGCTACAGAAAAGACAAACTAAAATTTCTAATAAAATATTATAGATCTAACTACTTTTAGTTTTTGGGATATTGATTTAAGTTGATATTTGACATGGGTCCACTGTATCGCCTCGGGCGTATTTCCCGTACCTATGTAAAAGTTAAGATGAAAGTAGACTTTTAATATAGCTGCAATAGTTTTCGTTTTTCAATTTGATTAGTTATTATTTTCTACGTTTCCCTTCATATATTTTTCAGGTATTTTTTATAACGCCACATTTTACTATGATTTTCATTTCTATTCGCATTTTCAAACGGAAAAGGCAGATGTAGTGTCTTTTCTTTGTTCTTTTTCATTTTTGTAGTTTTGGTAACGCCTGCATTGTAAGCATACCTATCCCTAGTGAACAGCTTTTCTAACTTAAAACAATAACTACTATTTCTCTAACATTTATATATATACTTTCATTTTTATTTGTATCAATATAGATTACTAGAGGCCAGTTCGATTCCCAGTCGAAAAAATTAAATAAATATTTTCATTTCTTCGCTCTGGTGTCGAGGTAAAAGCACGGCCTTGAGTTCTGTCACTTAACATGCAATGCCTTCAGGATTCGATGGTAAGTAGAGAACGGAGTGTCTTAACTCTTTGCCTCCTGCTACATACGGGATACGCTGAGGCGTGAAGAATTTTGATTATCAAGCTATAATTTATAAATGAATATTTATTTATACTTATTTTAATAGTATCAAAAGCAAAAATTAGTTTTAAACTAAAAATAAATATCTGCAAATCACAAGTAAAAGCTCTAAACAAACAAGTGATCGATCGGAACGTTTACACTATATCATTGTCTGGAACCAACCACCCGTGACGTTGTACTTACTTTGATACTCAATTTTCATAAACTTCAAAGTTCCATACAAAAATATACCTTATACAGCTAAAATTGTGTATTTTTACATATTTTTTTGTATGTACCAAAAGACATGGCAAGTCATGTCTGGAATCATGATTGATGATATCGCGTATATGTTTAAGACGGCACTCCCTGTATATGTTGTAAAAGTGATAACCGATAATATTTTTTTCGTCGTAAGCATATATTTAAAGATAACTACTTATATATAATTAACTTTTTTAAAATCGATATCTAATTTTACACTGAAAACCATACATTGAAATGAAAATTTATTATTCGACACGTTTGACGATTTTCATCAGTAAAAGAATCAAATTTAAATCTTGAAGCTGAAAAATTTTCTTGATCTTTTTGTGTTTGTACTAATATCAGCTTAGTCATTACTTAATTAAATAATTAATATCTGAAGATCGATCTACAGTAGAATGCCATTGAGGAGGCCTATGTTGATTATAGAACCCTTTTTTTCATCAGTTGACGTTAAAAAATGCCTTGCCATCTAAATTTAAAATCAAGGGTAGCTCATAAAGCCATCTTGATAAATAAAATCAATAAATCTAAAAATATGTTATTAACTTTTTTTATTAAGTCACTGACATTAAACTTTTATTAAAATATCGTATATAATGATTGCACACTATATATACATACAATTTCAAAGAAAACATTTTTGATACTACAGTAAATTTTAGAACTGCTGCCAAATGGCAAAGGATCAATTTGTCTACAAGTTTTAACAGATTAAGTAGAATATGAAAATAATTTCACATTTACATAATTTCGTGTATACTTACTTGCGAAAAGGGGAGAGTGGAGTGACTTATCACTCCTTTTGCTTGCCATTGTTTTGAAATATTTGCAAGTCTCAAAGAATAAAATATTTCTTCAAAGATTGCTTCCAAAGAAGCATTTTTACATTACATTGTGCTCATTCAATAAAACAAAGAGATAAATTCCTGACCTCAGAGTCATAGTTTAATATCTTTATCAACATAGTTATATAGTTGGCGTATACTATCAGAGTTGCCTAACTTTTATTAGGCACATAAAATAAGCAATTTTCAAGAATAGGTTCCCATAAAAACTTTTCGTTGAACAACATCCTATGTGAATTACACAGACACTGATATAATGTGTATTAGATAATTCTATGAACAACAAATGTACAGAATATATACTCGTATTTATTATATATGCGAATACTTTTACATTTTTATATATAAATTTATAGAATACATATTAAAATATATTTATTTTATTGTTATTATTATTTTTAGTATCACGTTGTATTCTGAACAAAGCAGGGTAGATAGAGGGAACCTGGCAACCTAGTATAAAGACACTTCTCTCCACTTTCCACCAAATTCTGGAGGCATTGCGTGTTGAGGGGCGAAACCTAACGCCGCGTTTTACCTCGTTTCTAGAGCGAGGAAATGAAAATATTAAATATTTCATTGTCTGAACGTGAACCGTACAAATTTAAATTTATTTTTGTTATAATAAATAATAGATTAAATAATTAATATTTTTGACTATTTGATCTATAAAAAGCAGAGTGCTAAGTTTCGACACAGAATATTGAAAATAGTGATTTTCAATACTGAAGTCAAAAGGCATGTCCTTTAAAATTAATACGTAATTATATTACTTAAATTATAAAAAATATATATTAAGAAGAATTGGCTTATAGAGCCAATTCTTCATAAAAAGAAATAATTATTAAAACGTTCTATCAGTAAAATGTACATTCTATCAGTAAAATGTTTAAGACGTACCTAAAAGTTACAGTTTAATTAAAATCATTCCCATTACAGCTCCATCTTAATTGCTCGCAGAAAATATTTCAATTCCAAATCAAATAACACATTTCTCCAAAGTTACTCTTCAAACTGCGTCTTAGTTTTCTTTCTTTTAATTCTTTATCAACAACTCGTTTCATCTTAGTTCACAAGTTGATTCAAGAAAGTTCTTAGCTCACTGCAGAACACTGATTTAATTTTATAGGCTAGTATCTGGATAGTTATATTTTACTTTTGAAATTAAATGAAAATTTTTATATGGTGCAGTGGAATAGCACAATAAAGGTGATCGTTGTAGGTTCGATGTCTTCATAGAAAAAATTTAATGTCTTCATTTCCACGCTTCTTTAAGACATTAATTACGAGCGGTGACGCTTTTTATGACGAAAGTAGGTAAGAGTACAGAAACCGTATTAAAATATAATTTAGTATTTATTGAGACCGAATTTTCATTAATACGATCGTGGCGCACCGGCACGAAACATGCAATGTCTTGAAATTAGTTCGAACGTGGGGAACGGAGAGTCATAGCACTAGGTTCCTTCTAGTTACCGTGCGGGATATAGTTATCAAAAACCATTTTAAAACACCATTTATAAAAATAACATTCTAACACTATCTAAACCCCAGCACTACTTGCCCCTGTACTACAATACTTTCTTGAAGTACACTTCTCAAGAGTCTGTCGCGATCAAACTTACAAACTCGATTCACTTGTCTTTCAACTGATAAATGAAATTATTATTGGATTTTGCTGGCCTTTGAAGAAATCATTTTGTATTTCCTTTCATTAAATATGGTAGATATTGCCCACGATATTTATTTATTATATTTCGGGTTCATTTAATACTTTGATTCTGTTATACGAGAATTGTTTGTTTTTACCATTTCTTAGTATAGAAGTTACAAAAAAATATTATTACAATGAATCCGTTTTACTCAAATGTATACAGGTATTTCTCATTATATTCCTCGTGACAATATTTATAAAATAAGTGTTAATTTAAGTAAATTTAGTATAAAGAAAGAGTCACATCTTTTAAAATTTCAAAATGAACAACGATCAACTCTGCATATAATAGAGCGGATATTACCGCGGCACTCCATTCAATATTGGATGTAAAATATTTCGTATTTTTCATAAAGTAAATGAAAAATGAGTGCTTTTTAAACGATTCACATTTAAGTTTAAATATCACGCTTTACTTATTTAAACTTTTTAAACGAAAGGAAATCAATTTGACATGTCTATGTTTGTATGTATATCTGTATCTGGCATCGTATCTCCCAAACGGATGAATCGATTTTGCTTTTCTCTTTTATTATTTGCTTTTCTAGTGGTTTTTTTATAGTTTTTTGTTATTGTCTATGTTTTATTATTATATTTCAATTATAAAAAAATGTATATGTATATGAACCTAACCTAAAGAGCACTATTTGCATTATAATATTTATATTTACAACGAGCGAAGCTAAGAAAAGTTGGTGAGCTAAATCATCAATGAAAATATTACTCAAAGTGGAATTAGGATTTATTTTTATAAAAACGGTGATATCTATATCTAAGAATATATAATTAACTAAGTCTGTCCATCGCATTGCAAAAAAATAGTACTAAAAATAAACTAATTAACTGTTCCAACGAAAACCATATAAAAGCTATTTCATGTAATCCCCACGAACCTCTCAAAATGCAAGTAAATAAGAGCAACTTTACACAATAGCTCAAGTGGCCCTCTGAGAGAAGGCAGTGCGAGTAGACATAAAACTGTGATGAACTTTATGATGCCAATATGTTGACGATAGCTGCTATAAATCCTTACGGGATACACGCTAATCTAGCAAATTTGATTAAGACCTACACATATACAGCGGTTGAGTAGGAAGGCAGACCCTGGTAATAGCCGGGATTAATGCCAGGAAGAAGAAGAACATATATACGAGTATATATATATATGTAATTTTGTTTTTCAATAGCTATTATGGTATATATTATGGTAATAAGCCTTATCCTGAACAGTGTAAAGATAAATTCTGTTATCATTTGCAAATTGTCCACGATTTGTTTGCGAAATAAATCTGTTTACGCTTCTCGTTATCGTTCTGTTTGTCATTGTTTCTATACTATTTATTTATCGTTTGAAACGTTGAAATTTGTTAAAAGATTGAAAATAACGGGATGCTAATCCCTCAAATAAAAGATTTAATTTGTGTTGTTTTGTTTATATTACATTATAACTTAGCGGCGTTGTGTTCTGCCACACAATACTCAATGTCGCGATAATTGGGCGGAAAGTACGGAACGGAGTGTTTTAACACTAGAGTTTTTTTGCATATATAATTTAATTTTTGCCAGTTAGAGATCAAATTAATTACTCTAACATACAATGTTTTAATTTTTTTCTAATGGTACCACAGGTTTAGAAAATTTAATAAGGATATACAGTAATTTTTTTATAACTACCTATAGCAAAAAATAAATTTGATAATGTTAAAAAATTTTTAACAAATTAAATAGAAAATTTTGAGAACTGAGTGTCTTAACACTATGGTAGTTGTTTAAAAATCTATCATAAACTTGTCATTTTCTGAAAAATTCTTCAGATTCTTCAGATTTTCACTTACTATGTGTACAATTCCTACCATATCTACTAACAATACTGAAAGTGGTCCCGGACCCAAGAAAATTGCCGATCGTGATACGAATATGGATGACGACGCGTGGGCGAGCGTAATGAGCTGATAACGCAATATGTTATCCAGTTCTTATATGGGAGATTGTAGTAAGTAAAAATTTGTTTATTTGTCAATTTTTGGTAAAGACAACCTAATGTCAAGACATTTTCACCGACTCAAGACACTTTCGTTCGAATTTGAGACATTGTGTTGAGCAGCGAAACACAACACCGCACGTCTTTATTTTGTAATTAAATTGTCTATATATTCATTGTTTTTTCGACATGAGAGCGAAAATATAAATTTAAATAAATATTTCATTTCACTGCGGATCGAACTTACAACCAATCGCTTTGACAGCCATACCCCTGTCTCCTGCGCCATGACTGGTCTCATTCTTCATAAAAAAATCTTCTTTTCACGGAAACAAAGAGAAATAGCGCAATATGCTTGTGGGTCACAATATTGAGTGATTGAATAATGTATGAAGGGACGAGATGAACGAACGAGTCGCACTGCAAATAACGTGTAAGCGATGTAGCCTTGGATTATTTGCACAGCGTAATAGGCTGGACTTATTAATGGATTTTAATAAATAAATCTTTTTTTTTTTATTCTATTTTACGAACTAATAAAGAGGTAACTCATCTTTATATATAAGATTCTTTATTCCACCAAATTAACACATAATAAAATATACATTGCCAAAAGACATACACGACGGTGGACTGATATCTAGAAAAGATCTCTTCCAGCCCACCCGTGGATGTGGATAAGTGCAAAGTAGCGGGAAAGACAAGATAGTGCAGTGAAATTGAGAAACATAAAAAAAATAAAAAATAAACTAATAGTATATCTTTTCACATTATCTAAAAATATTTTTCTAAATTTAATTCCTCATAATTATTTATACTCGTTGGTTAGATAACCATGAATTAAAATAAAACATATTTTACACATTCACATTAACACCTATGTAATTTATTAAAACAAAATAATTAAATATTAACTTTAAGTTACTTTTTTAATCATTTCTAATATAAACAATTAAAATAAAAGGGAGTTTAGTATTCGAAAACGACGCAGAGTAAAGCGACCCCGTAATATTAAACGTAAATTGCCATCAAATTGATAATTTGGAAGCGTGGGCTCGCTGCTTGCTCGCAGCTACTGGCGTAAGAATCTTTTTTTTAATTACGCTTATTCTAAAATGTATTAATAAGTAAGCAATTTAATTATATAAAATTTTTATTTAGCTTATTTTTTAATAATAGTCCGTAAGGCCGTCGTGGCGCATGGTCCAAGCGTGAAACTGTAATCGCGACGGTTGGGGATTCGACTCCAACTCAGTGGAATGAAATACTTTATATTAGTCACCCACTCGGGACTTCGCCCGCTTGTTCTACATCATTATTAATTTACTAATCTGCATTACTTTCATTTTCTAATTATATGATTTTAAATCTATACCTGTATAACAATTTAGTCGAATAACAATACTTAAAATGGTATAACTTTTTTATTTATAAACTGATTGAAATAAAATAAATACGAAATATTCAGTTAAATTCGTTTCTTTAATGGTGAAGCGCGGTGTTGAGTTCCGCCATTCAACACGCAATGCTTCTAGAATTCGGTGGGAAGTGGGTGAGCGGAATATCTTAACACT
The DNA here is from genome assembly GCF_056956725.1 of Heliconius melpomene rosina. NCBI lineage: Eukaryota > Metazoa > Arthropoda > Insecta > Lepidoptera > Nymphalidae > Heliconius > Heliconius melpomene. The sequence continues at coordinate 13,911,875 of NC_140401.1, forward strand.
AGGTTCCCTCTGCCTACCCTGCTACGTGCGGTACAAAATCTATATAATATAATATCCACGTTAGAACACCAGAAAACTGTATCCTTTATCGACATTTTAAAGTTAGATTGGTAGAGCGAACTGTCAACTAAGTCCTCTGGGATGTCTCACAAGATAGAGCTTTTGAAAAAGGCTTTTAAATCTATATCCCTTTCCTTGTGTTACGTAAATAATATCAATGAAAAGAATTTTCTTTTAGCCTCATGCTGTGCAGTGCATGTAACAGGATAGATAGAGGGAACCTAGTGTAATACACTTCGTTACCTACTTTCCGCCGAAACTGTTTAGTGCCGAAACTTAATGCCGCCTTATGTCTTGTTATCAGAATGAGTAAAAGCAAAAAAAGGCAAATAATTAAAAAAGAAGCGGGCGAAGCCGCGCGGAGACCGCTAGTACAAGCATATATCCCTAGATACCAGTCAGTTTAGTCCACAACAAAACGTAGTCGATTAGCATATTTGGCAAAATCCTTCGAAACGGCTCATTAGTCCCATTGCTATGCGCTGGTGCTTGAATGACGTATAACAGCTGAACAAATTTACATCTCTACATGATTTTAGATATTTAACTTTGCGAATATTTATTTAATAATATTTAAGTGGATTTAGGAAAAAAATATTCATCGTTTTAGATTAGTTATATACACTGTTCACTCACTCATCACGAAATCTCAGAAACTACAAGTGCTAGGAATCTCAAATTTTGCATAAGAGTTACTTATAGGACGTAGGTGCTCGCTAAGACGGGAATTTGCCATATTCGACTTCGAAGGGGTTGTTTTTGGGGTTGAAAGTCTGTATGAAACTTCGTTACTACAAATGCTAGGAGTCTCAAATTTTACATGGACGTCACTTATAGGACGTAGGGCTACTCATGGAGACAGAAATTAATAATAACGTAGTTCACGCAGGCGAAGCTGCGGGCGGGCCGCTAGTACTGAATAAATCGTTATTCATGTATTTATAATTTTAATAAAATAGTATTAGGTATGTTAGAGAAAAAGGGTTTAATTATTTTATATCTATCTAGTAAGGGAGCAAACGTGATTTTTCCCTTGTAAGTCCAGATTTTCCGAGAATTCTCAGATAAGAAATAAAAGTATAAATAGACTACCCCGTTAGAGATACAGCAAGAAGCTAAGTTAAGTGAAATTAGATATACAAAGGAATAATCATAAAGAAACACAAGATTACAACCCACAAGCACCTCCCACACAATGCCCCACAAAATGAACGAATCAACTAAAATCGTCTAATAATAACTGAAAGAACATATTTCAGAAGTTACTAAGAAACTTCTATCCAAAAGATTACTAAGATTCACCACATTGATTACGTGACGTGAAAGATGAGGAGTTGGATTATTCATAATAAAGTGCAAACACCACGTACGGATATAATATTGTATTTTCTTGAGAATACCTAAGTTATCTGAGACTAGTGCAGAATACACTGAATTATAGGATTAAAGTTACATATTTTAGTAATACTCTTTTAACCGACTTCGACTTTTATAAAGAAAATAGGATGAAATTATCAATTTTTCGCTTATTTCTTTTAAAGGTGATCTGTCTCTGAAGCTCAAACTTAGATCGCAAGTCCCAGATACTGCTCAAAGATCAAGAGTGGAAGAAGAGAAGTCATCATAGTTATCATATAATAAGTTAATTACAGTATTATTATTATTAATTAATATATAAATAGATTGAATAATATTCCATATTATGAAACAAGATTAATTTTCACAGAAAAGCTTCTTCTTTTCTACCACTATATTACCTACAAATGGGCATAATTATATTTGCATACGATGTTACTACATACTCGTAGGTACATTTCAAGTTAATAGCACTAAAACTAATTATAATTAATCTTTCACATAAAACAAATGAAACTCGGCGGAACTAGGATGATAAATTGAAAACGGTATCAGCAGGAGTCAGGCGATGGCGGAATTTTATTAATTTCTATTTTCCATTTGCGTTAATGACTGTCGGTGGAATGGAAATTTGTCGATCGGAAGCGTGACACACAAAGTTATAATTCGTTTCACTTTTGAATGTGGAAATATTTCTCTATTTATGTAATCAAAATCGAATCAAATCAGCTTCACGCTGTATCCCGCACACACAGCAGGGTAGAGAGAGGGAACTTAGTGTCTTAACACTAGGTTCCCTTTTCCTAACCTGCCTACGCTCCATTCTCCATTTTCTGCCGAATTCTGGAGACATTGCGAGTTGAGTTTCACTCAACGCCGCGCTTTACCTCGTACATTTACATTAGAGGGAAGAAATGAAAATATAAACATAAATAAATATTTCACTTCCTCGAGTGGGGATCGAACCTACAACTGTCGCGATACAGTCACACCCTTGTGCGCGCCACGACAGCCTCATAATGTGAAAACCGCCTTTAAAAGAGTGATATTGAAGAGTAAAAATAGACCGTTTATATATATAAACTATGTTATTTCTACGTTATGCTACAACTAGTATAGATTAGAATAGAAGTAGTGTATTTAATGCTTAGATACATTCCTAGAATTCCGATTATTCCTTAAAAAAATTATAGAAAAGAAATCTTCAAAATATTTATTCAAGGATAATTTTACACGTGTTCATACATTCGAAAACATTTATGTAACCCTTATGCTGCGGTATTGTATAGTTATTACCATAATGCCTTACCCCAAATTGTGTTTTATGTTGAAATTTACATAGTAGGCATCTGCAATCTTATGTTTTTTTTTTTTTGTTTCACTCTGTATTCTGTATATAAGAGGGAAGGTAGAGGGAACCTAGTGTTAAGATTTCATTCGCCATCTTTTACCTAACTTATCCCACGCGTAACACAACGCCGCGGGCTATCTTCTTATAGAAAGAGGAAATATGCGGAATAGGGATAAAACTCATAACAATCCTATTAAAATTCAGATAAAAATACCTTTATTTATTTATCCAATAAAACAATAACTATATCGGGAAACAAGAGAGGTCCATCAATTAGGAAAATGAAAGGAGTTAAGCTGGTTCCGTAAGGGACTGCCCACGCAACCTTTTACTTCTAATGGAATGCTTTTAAACGAGCTCTGATGTAACAATATATTTCTAGAAGAAGTTATCATTATTAGTTTCTAAGACTCCTAAATATTTGGTAAATGATGTTCTAAATTAATAAAATATTTCTAAGATGAAAGCTAAAGCTAAAAACATCTTGTATGGAAATGAAAATTATTTGTCACTATATATAGGAAACGGATCTGTGAATAATATATATCGGAAAGATAAAATTATTTTTGCTTGTTTTTTTGAGTCAGACACCTCATTTATTGAGGTTTCAATGTAACCTACTGTACCGGCGTAGCGCTAGAGGGCCGAATTACCTTAGAGTGTATCGTGTGTCATACACAACTCTTAGTTATTTCTGTTTGGACATACATACGTGCAAAGCCGCGAAACAAGATGGTGTATATTAAAATGACATCTTTCTTAAACGATATTGAAATAGTAGTAAGTTATTTATTAAACTGTTAAAACATTGCATTTAATGAGAGGTAAGAGGTCAAAAAAATGTTTTATAAAAATATTTTTCATCATTCATTTGAATCTTTATAAAGTAATTTAATTTGTATGCTAGTGCTTATTACAGAAATAAGAAGACCAGGTCTAACCTACCGTAGAGTTGGAAAAATCACGTACAAACCTGAGGACGCCCCAGAGAGTGCGTATGAGGAGATTGATGACGGACGAACAAACGACAGAGGTACGCCGTAACCGTAGTGTTTCAGGTTTTTATAATAATGGAAACCGTTTTTTTTAAATTTTGGACAACATAAAGAATTCAGACGCTTTTGCGACACAGTTGAAAAATTCCTCTAATATTTGCCATGAAAAACATAGAATATGTAAAATTTACTAAATTAATAAATTTTATACTATTATTTTTGGTATTTTCACTTGGAGTGTTTTAACACTAGGTTCTCTCTCCCTACTCTGCTGTGTGCGGGATACAGCGTGAAGCTGATGTAAATGTATGTTTTAGTCCTTAGCATAAGTTTGTAAATTGTTTGGCTGAGAGAAGACCCTTTAAATTTAATTTACTTCCAAGTATCAGTATTTTCCAGGAAAGTTTAATTCAGGTTGATTGTATTTGACTTCAACTACAACATGAAAGTAATTTAAAATGTATTCTAGAACCTTTTCTATTCGATACTAAAAATACTAAACTCTTTAGTTTGTTCGTTCATTAAACCATCTTTTTGTTTAGCTTCTTCTGTATTAAGGATACAAATTCTACACATAGTAGGGTAGGCAGAGGGAACCTGGGAACCTAGTACTCAGTTCCTACTAAGACACTTCCGTTCCTCTTTTACTGACAAATTCTGGAGCATTGCGTGTTGAGTGGCGAAACTCAACACCGCGCTTTGCCTCGTTACAAGAGTATCTATATATTATATGTATTAATAAAAAAATAATAATAATAATAAACTGAGATAAGAGACGACTATAAAAACACATGTATCACGTGAATATTTTTTCCACGTAGAACAGAAAATGTAATAGAGTTTGAGGAAATAAATCAACGACTAAGCCGAGATTGTGTCGACGGTAACGAGAATTGTTTTAAAGTATGAAACATTTTTATCTCTCGAGAAATAATGCAGCAAAGTACGGGACTGGATAGTGAACAAAATGTTATTACAACCGGCGTTCACTCCAACAGGACAAGGAAATCCATTAAAATCTAAAGAGATATTCGTTTTTAATAGATTTTTGTTATAAAGCGGTTTTTTGTTTGTTATAAAGTGTCGTTGTTTATGAAGTGTCCCGTCCCAACCTTATCACTCAACTCTCTTCCTGACCGACGAAGAGAAAACATAGAGATAGTAATACGAGGAAAAGTATGAAGCGTGTTTTTAATTGTAGCTGTAAATTTACGAATAAAAAATACAATATCCCATATTTTATCTTATTCAAAAATAATACTTGACTATCTTTTTTCATTTAAACATGAAGTTGAAAAGGCTCTTGATATATTCATATATATTCATATGTTTGTATAAGAGTACACCAATACACAGATACTCAATGATCGTAGAAATTCAGATTGCTAATTATTTTATCATACAAATATTTGTAAGTACGTGTATTATAAAAGTTACATTTATATTTTTTACCTATTTTACTATTAAGAAAGTAGTAATAAAGTAGTAAAATAATAAGTAGTAAAATAAAGAATATACGTAAGTCTATATTTAGATCGCATTCGCATTTATCATGGTGAGTGTTCTGAAGAACTATTTGACCTATTACCTGCCGCAGAATTTTCTAACCGCACAGCACGTCACAAACTTAAATATCATCCACACCATCTGGATGCGTGGCACTCCACTACTGTGCGGTTTCGTAGAAATTTCCTTCCACGCGCCACCGAATTGTGGAACGGTCTACCCGCGGTAGTGTTTCCAGGTTGGTACGATATGGGTACCTTTAAAAAGCGCGTCTATCTCCACCTCAAAGGCCGGCAACGCACCTGTAGCTCCTCTGGTGCTGCACGGGGTCGTGGGCGGCGGTGATCACCATCAGGTGACCCAAACGCTCGTTTGTCTTGTCCTTTTACCATAAAAAAAAAAAAAAAAAAGATCACGATACAGAGATACAGAGACGGCAGCCTCTTAGCCTATTTAGAGGCTACCGTCGTTCTACTTCCTATTGCCTGACAGTAAACGTAACGCTTGTGTATTCGATTCTCACTTAAAAAATCAAACCGATTGTTTTCATTTTCTAATAATATATAATCTCTTGAAAATTGAAAAAGAGTGGGATACAAGATGTACACAAGGTTCCCACTGGCTACCCAATTATATGCGGTAACCAGAGTGCAGCTATACTTAATACTTAAAAATAACTTAAAAGAAACATATCTGCTTAATTCGAATATTATGTTAAATTTAACGTAAGTTTTATTATATCAATATTTTAAATCTACAAATACAGATTACAAATTTATACAAAGGTTCTACCAGTACAAGTTTACTTGAAGCTATCTTATACAAAATCAGTGGACCACTATAATGCGAGATAAATATTCATCCATGCATTCATTGAAACGAATATACTTAAAGGTTTTTTATTTTATTTATGTTATACAATCTTATTTGAACCAAAAATAAGGATAAAAAGATTTGAAAGAACGTGTTAAGATATCAAGTTTTATTTAAATAGATTTAGGGATTAAAGATATTTTAGAAATTGTTAATTTAATATAGGGAAATTTGACATAGAATCCGGTCATAACGCAACGGAACGACATCTGAGTATGAACGCGAGGTCTTATTTTCACTGGCTGGTGACGAAACTCTCCGTGACGATACTATGGCACTTAGTGTTAGAACACTCCGTTCCCATCAAAATACTTCCGTTCCCAATTTTCTGCCAAATTCTTGAGTTATTGCGAGTTGTAAATAGTATTGTTAAAATATACACTTATATGCCTATCCACATATGTATTTATTCAGACGTACTGTAGTTTACGACGCGGTCAAACAAATGAAACAAGCAAACAACCTGTTTCCTTTGACTAGCGGCTCGTATCAAAACACGATTTACACACGCTATTTGCACTTTGATGTTTACAAAAAAATCTGATAAATATACAAATATTTCAACTATGTAGGTATTGTAAATTTTTTAGTTAGAGCATGTTTTTTTGGCTTGTAGGTAGAGTAAACCTAGTGTTGCACTGCTGCACCCCACGCGCTGCCTCCAGAATTCGGCGGAAACCAGGGAACAGCACTCTGTTATGAGTGTGGAAAGGAAACACTTCTTCTTTCTTAACACTAGGTTTCCTTTTCCTACCCTGCTGTGTGCTGATTAATTTTAATCCCTTTAAATAGACGGCCTAATATAACTTTGTAAAAGGTATCGTATTTCCGCATTACTAATAAGCTTTCTCGTATAAAGCTCCTAAATAAACTTTACAGCTAAAGTTGAGTTAGAGATAATAAGTTACAATGGGACTCGGAAACCCAAGTGAGAACCGGCCCTTGGTATTTAAAAGTAATTCAATTATTTTTGACTAAAAGGTTATGCATATATTTATCAATGTTAAGACAGTTACGAAGATTCCAGGAGATTTACGTATTTCCTGAATTGATTGGCGTAACATAACGACGACGAAACGTTTAATATTGTCGAACCGGACCAGGTAAGCTTAAAAAATATTTTAAGTTATCCCTAGAATGGTAATCAAACTTACAACCATTGCGTCTGTAGATATTATATAACATGCCACAAAGGTATTTATTATTCATATTCTTATTTACTATCAAAAAAAGTTATTTATTTAAAACGAAGTCACCCAAAAACTAAATCAATCGCAAAAACGTGTCAAACGAATTAATATTATACATATCCTCTCCAGAAATATGTAAATATCCACATGCTTGAAATCCTATATAGATTATTATCACACTCAAAAATAACCTCCCTTTTTTGAATTCGATTAAGAGAAGGCTTTCACTCTTAAAATTTTAGGAATACTTGTACTTAAATGTGTATACTCCGCTACCATGTCTATGTAAATAATACATCAAATAGAACCACATAAATTATGTACCGTCTAGGATTGGAAGGTAAAATTGTTCCTCCCATGTTGTCAATTTCAATTTACGCTCGGAAAATTGCCTGAACAATATTTCTGTAAAGAAAAATTTTCTTTTCAAAAGACTGTGTTTTATTTTTACAAATACTTCTATTGAGTGATGAGTTTATTTTTATAAAATGTCGATATTCATTACTTTTTAGAGAGTTAAGGTTGAAAGCTTTTTTAACATGAACTTAAACATGTAAGTGTCCGTCATAGCACAGTGAAAAAACGTCTGTAAACGCAACGGTTGCCAGTTAAGTCGGGAAAACCAATTAGTTCAATTTTCCTTGCTCTGGTGAAACAAAAAAATTATATTATGACTACAATTACTTACTAAATGCATCGTCTTGATAAACAAGTTTCCCGCGGTATAATTACTGAGACTATGTACCTACGTTTATTATAATTAACATGCACTGTTCTAGTTCACTTCATACTTAGGGACTTAACACATTTATGTCGGTATATACTAATTATTGAGCCCGTCGTTGCGCAGTAGGACAGAGAACGGGTTGAGGGTTACATATTGGATTCCATAATATTATATTTAAATTATTTCAACTTTTCCGATCTGGTAGTCACGAGTGTCGAAATTTTTGCAGATAGTAAGCCGAGGAATACCTGAGGTTCCTTCTGCGTACTCATTTATAGTATATTTAACTTAAATATATATTTTTTGACAGAGAGACATAGTTATGAAATTATATTGACTACTACTAGAAGTGGATGCAAGTGCTCCGTGCTATGAAATGGGGAGCAAAACAAAATACGAAAAAAAATATCCTAAGCTATTAAATAATCAGAAAAAAATAAAAAAAAAAACAAATATAATAAATTACGTATATTTTTGGTAAAATTACTTTCACATTCTAATAATAAACAATGTAGATTTCTTTGCAAATAATATCGAGACAAAATTCAAATTGTCACCAAGACGTCCAGCTCGTCCAATTTTCATCTAAAAGGACATGACGAGGGTGCACCTTTGACGCGAAATGTTTTTGAATATCATCAAAGGAACAACTAAGTACATAAGTTTACTTTACTTAGTTCCTACACCAATGAATATGTAATAAACTTTGTTAATACCGCTTATATGAACTTCAAGTGGAGATGAAACATTTAATATTAATTTATATACTTGTATTTATTTTCTTTATACCATTAAAAATAGTACATATATCATTTCAAAAAAGGTCGTGGAGGAGCACAGCGTTTAACTCTAAATACGACAGGTTATAGGTTCGATTCCCATTTGAAAATATCAATTATTTTCATTTATTAAATGAAAAATTCTAAATGTATTGGAGAGTCCATTTATTTAGAGAAAAGCTAAATGTAATGAATGAGTATAAAAAAAACTATTTATAACTCCAATTACTTTTTAACTTAGACAAGCGTAAAACTCCCACGAATAGATCAATAGCTTTAGTGCACTTTAGCTGCAGTTAACTGAATACGATGCAAGCTGTATGCACGAGCGTTACCGAATTCAATGGGCTCGAGCGGTCATTAATTTCAAGTATCTACTTCATAGGAAGTATTTGCGAAATTGGAGAATTCTGGGCTATTGCTGTGCTGTGCATGTGTTAATTTTACTTGAGTTACTACTGATGGTTGTATTATAGGGATTTAAGTTGAATACAATTGTTCAAGACTATTTGAGGGTGCAATTTGTACTGAAATTTACAATTATTTCTTTATCTTCATCATTATTCCTAGTATCTAAGGAGACATTAGATATCTTCTGACTTATTTAATATTTCCATTTCAATATTTAAAATTTTCATTAATTATATTGTTAGCTGCCAACGTGCGACGGAATATCTGCGCGCGAGCAGGACCCTTCCTGTGTTAGAAGAGTACCGACACCCACCACCTCCGCGCTACATTCAATTCTTATAAAAGCTAGTGCGCATGGGGGTGCGCTCTCCTTGTGGCGGGTCGGTTATCGTGCGTAAGGTGGTTGGCGTTGATACTGTGAGTCCGTTCCATATTCTTATTATTTTGTTATTGATAACTTTGTCTCATGTAAAATAACGATTGTCAAGTCAAGCCTTAGTTATTGTTTAATTATACTTCATTGTGTAACTTAATCAGTTCATAAAGAAATATTGTTAGTCAAGTCTTAGTTATTGTTTAGTTATATTTGATTGAGTATTCAGATTTATTCACTCAGAAATAATCTTTGTATAAGTCAATTCTGTAATAAACCGCTTGTAATCCATCCTGAATTATCTCTTTTTATATTAACCACTTCTGATTCCTAAAAATATGATATTTTTGTACTAGATATATCTAAGAAATTTAACCATTCAACAATTAGGTACATTGTTACCTACAGAGTACCTCAATTCGTAGACGTGCCCGCATAATTTCTGGTCAAACATCAGTGTAATAAGATTGCAGATCCCCGTAACGAACGTAGACCCATATAATTCATTTTGTTTTGATCCTTAGATTATGTGTATATAGCCTTTTGTATGCAGGTAGGATGATAGATAAATAACTTCTACTCCACTGACTTCTATGTTCAAAGTAACGATATTTTACTTATCTTTAGTTGATATATGTATATTATAATAATATCTGTTTATTTTCTTTTCATAATTATTAAATTTCAATTAGCTATATGTAAGTATTTTAATGGAGAATACAGTGTTTTATCACTAAGTTCCCATGTTCCCTCTGCCAGCCCTATTATGTGCGGGATACAGTAAAGCTACAGAAATGCTTAAACTTCAGTATTTTTTATAGCAAGGAGTGTGGTCCCCTTCTTTCTTAATATTACATCAAAAATAGAACTTGCAACCCATTCTTAGATATATACGAGTATAAACAGTCCATTTTCCCGCAAGAGCACTTCAATGCTTCACTAACTTTCTCAATAAATTAAAATTTAATTACAACGAGACACTGGTATCTGATAACAAGTACAATCGAGATTCGTTTAATAAAGTAAATATTGTCACTCGAGTACCATTCAGATATTAATCGTTTATTAGATACCTAATCAAGGGAAACTTGATTTTAGTTAAAATGAACATATTTTACGATAAATAATACAACCGAATAAGTATTAAGGGGGTAAGGTAAGGTAGCTGGACAGGACGTAGCACCAAATGCTACTGTTTCTGCAAACCTCTTTGGATAATGGAATGGAATCTTTTTTTTTAATTATGGGTTAATTTAAACGAAAACAATTCTTAATCAAAATAGAAATATTTATTTCACATTACATTGCTTAAGCTACTTTTTATAGATACATTTAAAAAATAAAAACCTAGTTAAGGCTCTTCGTTTCTTACTTTCCGACTAATTTGTTGAATCATGGCAGACCTAGGAAATAAAAATAATTCATCTGCATTCATTCATTCAATAATTCTGAGTGGGAATCGAGCCCAGAACCGTCGCTTTCGCACGCTGTGCCGCTAATACACAACGGTCCCTATACATTTAATTTCCAATTTACAATAATAAAGTTACGTCTACATATCATATTTATTGTTAATGGGTAATTCTAAGACATTTCGTAGAATTATTATCATAATAATAATTACATTTAAATATAATGAACCCTAAAATGGGAGGAAAAGCAACGTTATAACTATATCAGTGAGGTCGGAGCGGCCTCATAACAAAGTCATTTGAGGTCGCTATTACATCACTTTTATACTAAACATCTGGTGGACAGCAATACGCTTTGAACTTTTAAAATAATTAATATTTTATAGGAAAATAGTCTTTATACTAATACGTAAAAAAGTGAATTTTGTGTGTCGGTATATGATATGAATATTAGAGTCATGCGCCACTTATTTGTGTTCTTATCAATCCTCGAGGGTAAAATATGGAAGGGTACACAATTTAATAAGATAAAATGTGATATTTTATGCAAAGGAATTTCATGGAGTTAAGTGAAAAATAAAAAATTGTGTTAATTTATTTATACTTTTATTATGAATGTTAGATTACTATCATAAATGGTTTTTAATCTATATTTATACACTAAAATTAAAAATAATAGAACTCCACACAAATGAAAGACGTCACCTAAATTTATTTCCTTTCATTTGTTGTTACGTTCTGGGAAAACAAAATAAAATATATCTCGAGAGGTGTATTTTAAGTGAATAGCTCGTTCACCTAACATATTGTCTACCTAACGGAGTGTAGACAAGCTTCTCAGATAAACCTCACTTGGAGACCAGCACAAATAAACAAGTGGCAACTTGAAAGCTTTGGGAAAATTAAATATACGAGTACTTCTGAGGTGAGTAGCTGTGTTACAATAAGATAACTTTTTCTCGTATATTTTAAGAAAATATTTATTTTTGTTAAGAACTCTTGCAAAATCGCCCATTAAAAAGTTATGGTTTTGGTAAATTAAACGAGTTCGATGCCTATTTGGAGGAATATAAAGCTGTTTTTTTTTTCAGCTTCGTGCTTTTTCCCATGAACAACATGATAAGCAAAAATAACTCTCTGTGAAGATAATCTATTCTCATAATGTATTGAATACCATTTTTCTAGAACTTAAAACTATATTTAAATAGAGATATAATCGACAACCATTGCGTTTATAGCCTGAAACGCTCTTCCACGGCCTTCGATTGCCTTGAATAGTTGCTTTTAAACATACTTTTATTTCTAAGGAAGGCTAGCAGTGACGCTGACGCATAAGCGTGCGATTGTAATTAAATATTTACCATTTTCTATTTCTTGCTTGGTACAAAGACAAAGTGCGGCGTTGAGTTCCGCCACCCAACATAGAAAAAATGGGGAACTGAAGTGTCTTAATGTCATCAATAGTTTCTTTTAAATGCCAAATAAAAATGCTTTGAATTTCTTTAAATAACGAATTATTTATAATTATTATCTTATACAACCCTAACAATATAAATATAAACATTTTAAAGAATTCTACAATTACTGTACTACTAGAATATTAAAATAAATATTTATTTTAGAATAATAACAATGAATGAAATAAGATGGAAACGTTTTTAATCAATCAAGTACGAGTACGTACGTCGTCAGATTGTTATTGCACGAGGCTAGGAGACTATATTGTGGCTTTACTATTCTATTTTTGTAGAAGCGGTCGTGTCGTTCTCCAATCCTCCTAATTTCTGAGATATTGCATGTTGAGTCACGGAACATAACGCACGGAACATTTCTCTATCTAAAAGGAGACATGAAAATAATTTACATACAATTATCACCTTGAGAAATCGAACCGACAACCACCGCTATATATATAATCAGGAACTGTAGTGCGTCACAGTAGTTCATTTTTATTTTAGTATGTACGAGTATAAATTGTAAATTTAAACAAATATCTCTTACTAGCGGACCCGGACGCGGCTACGCCTGCTTGAAATATAAGAATATAATTTCTATAGAAATGTAATTTCAATCTAGATGAAATGCTAAAAGTGACTATTATATTTATTTGCATAAGGATGAATATCAAAATGACGCGGTAACGACGCGGTCGCGTAGCGACGACGGTTGTTATTAACATGGCAGAATAAATTGCATGTCAAATTAGAAAGTATTTTAATTTATTAGTATATATGTGTAATATAATATTATATAGCCTATAGCACTTCTGAAGAATGCAGCTTTCATACAAAACAAAAACAAAGTAAATCGATCCAGTAGATTCAGAGATCTTAGCGTTCAAACAAACAAACAAACAAACTCTTCCGCTTTATTATATTAGTATAGAAATATAGATATGCCATTACGTTACATTAGGCATAGACATACGCCATACGTTACATTTATATTTATACTAGTGGACCCGGACGCGGCTATGCCTGCTTAAACTATAAGAATATTTATTAACTATATTTTCAGTTTTCAATAGAATTAGTAAGAAAATATAAGCTTAAATAATCAAAAATAATAATAAGTAGAGACATATTATTAGAAAAAAATATCAGAGAAATTGAAAACCAACATAAGAAGTAAAAATAACTACAAATTAAGTAAAAATACCATAAGAAGTAAAAATAACCCGTACCTAAAAACTACCTAAAAGGATATTTTTTGCCAGCAATATCAAATAAAATAAGAAGAGAGCCAAAGTGTATTTTAAATTCATTATAAACAGCAAATAAAGTTCAAAAATGTAATAAAATCATCAACGTCATCTGCCCGTTCGCGTAGGTCATACTATGCCGCCCGTAGGCTAGGTCATTTCGAATCAGTGACATCTCCTTAATTATTTATTAGAATGTTATACAGTAAACTATAATTTCAATAGATAAAATGCTATAATGTTTTTTTTCATAAGGATGAATATCTAAATGTCGCGATAAGGGTTGCGTAGCGACGCGACGGTTGTTATTAACATGGCAGAATAAATTGCATGTCAAATTAAAAAGTACTTTAAAATATATTAATTTATATGTGTAATGTAATGCTATATAGCCTATAGCACTTCTGAAGAATGCAGCTTTCATACAAAACAAAAACAATGTAAATCGGACCAGTAGATCCAGAGATCTTAGCGTTCAAACAAACAAACAAACAAACAAACAAACAAACTCTTCCGCTTTATTATATTAGTATAGATTTGGTACTCGTGTCCATATTTATACTTAATCGTATCGTATTTATTTTTATTATATTTATACTTAATAAAACAAAAAACGTTATAAAAAAATTTAAAAAATGCAATAAAAAGTTAAATAAAATAAATATATACTTTCTAAACCACAACTCAGTACGGCTACGGAAGTAAATAATGTATGAAGGGACCGGACAAAGGAAAAAAACGTACCGCCCACCCTGCATATTGCTGTCGATGTATTTATTATTTCAACATTCGCATGTTTAAGTTGATAACTAAATACGTATTTGTGTTAAAAAAAACTGCATAACTTAGCTTTTAAAATTATTCTAAATTCTAGACTTTCAGAAGTTGAATTAAGTAAATAATTAATTTAATAAGAAAAAATCAATTTGCATATATTTTTTTACCTACAAGTTGATTGGAACTGTTGTGTTTATAGCTACTAGACGATATACTGCTACGTCACAACGGTCTCTATATTGGAGTAAAATTCATTTAATTTAAATTTAACATTAATTTTCGATAAATGTTAATTGACGTTAATGATTGTGATTATAAGTTTATTTTCATCAATAGTCGAAATTATAACCGTATATAATAATAATTAATCAAATTGAAATTCTCGTTAATTTCGTGCAACAATGACGTAATTGCATGTTCCTTTTAGAATTAAGCATGTCAATATAATTTACCTAAGGTAATTTTCAAACTTTGATTGCGTCTCCTGAAATATTTCATAAAATACAAATATATGACTATTGGAACCAATGAGCGATTCGTTTGCATATACACAATTTTTATTATTTTAGATAATACTAGTTACTAGCCACCATTAAATAAAAAAGGTACATACAGTATACGAATGTTCACATTTAACCACGGTGAAATTTTTGAAGCAATTGTAACAACTTTTTGTTGGAATTTACAACTGCGAAATTGCATGTGGATTGTAGAGGGAAATGAAAAATGTTTGTTTTTATCTTAAATTTGGTACAGCGCTTGAGCTATGTCATTGTTTTAACACAAATGTTAATACAGTTTTATGCTGTATCCTTATCGTAGCAGGATAGGCAGACGGAACCTAGTGCTACGACACTCCGCTCTCCACTCTCCGCCGAATTCTGGAAGCATTGTGTGTTGAGTGGCGGGCCTCAATGCCGCGCTTTGTATCGACATTGTAGCGAATAAATCAAAATATAAATATTTATTTTCTCTGAGTGGGAACCTGTCGCGATTATAGTCACTCTATTGTGACCCCTCCCTGTACGTGACGAAGACGAATTATAAGCTACATATATTATATAGTGGTCACCACAACCACCCATTTTAAAAATTAGCTAACACGTTTTAAGAAAAAAACAAGTTAAGATAAAAATAACTTCAAATTACTTCAATTTCTAATTACTGTGTTCCGAGTGTGCCAGTTGAGCACAACTTCACGAATATCACATTAACATACACATATTTAATTACCCAAATTGTAAACGTTAACGTTCCTAACAAGTATCAAGTGAACACTCGACCCTCTTTACTTTACATTATTCGTACACACTATAAATGAACGAGGTCTCTCTTTTATTTTATATATATAAACAAGGGTCAGTACAAATGTCGTCCCGGTATAATTCTCCTATTTAGACTATCATTGTTTCGTGTTGGGCTCAGAGAATACATATTACTATTTATTTCACCATTTAAACAAAGTATATATGGGGTATCGGGAAAACATTTATTTAAGTGAGGACGTTATGGTGCAGTCGTAGTATATTAACTACAGTTTTAAACATGACGGTTGTGGGCTCGATTCCCAATAGAAAAGATCAATTATTTTAATTTTCTTGCTCTGGTAACAAAACAAAGTGAAATATTGAATTCTGTTACTCAATGTTCCTTATGTAGCAACGAAGTATCTGAATATTAGGTCCCCTATGCTTATCCTGTTACATGCGGGAAACTGCGTGAAGCTGAATCAATTTATGAAATTACGTACACATGTAAATGACTACTATAATCGAACAAGCAGGTTTCTATATCGGCCTACACATCGCTGTCTAGCTGGAAGTTCCTTTTTACAGTGTCTGATTGTAAATTCGTTGGTTGCAGGTTCAATATCATCTGGGGGAATTCATTATTTTCTTTTTTTTTTCAAGTTCCGCTACACAACACGCATTTGGACGGAAAGAGAAGAAATCGGTCTTAATATTATATTTATTTTGCCTATTCTGCTTTTGGAAGTATAAAGTGTGAAATTATTAATCTGTACAGCTTAATATTAAATACCATAAAAAAATTATAAGAAAATTTTTAAGTGATACAAACATAAAATGTGCAATATCTTTTTTCTAAACAAAACTTCTAAATAAGCTTCGAGAGCGTTACGCTACGCCTTAATTGATCTAAAACTTATCTTGTTTAAGTTTACTCAGACGGCACCGAATAGATTCTTGTTTAATATCCACCGAAACTACTTTACTTTACACTTCGATCCGTCGATTTACGTTTCTAATATATTATTCGATTCATCTTCATATATTGTGTTTCGCCGCTAACATTTACGCGGACGCATATAAAGCTTTTAGAGTTAAATTGCATGCAACTTTATTTTTGGTATACGAAATAACGATTTTTCAAATATCTACTGAAGCACTAAAAATCACTTAATTTACATGGATAGGTAGGTACCGACAGTTTAAGGTCCACCCTTAAAAAAGAAAAATACTTTATGGGAAAGTATAAACGTTCAAAAACGACTCTAAAAAGAATTTTAGAATTTATATTATTTAAAAAGGCATATAATTATCATTAGAATATATTCAAACAGCAATTTCTGACACTCAAATCGGTTGGAGCCCCTTGTAATTATCAAGAGTTACGACCTACCTTTGTGAACCCTTTCGAAGTAGAACAAAGATTTTACGTTTACATTAGAAATCATTAAACTGTTCTTAATTGTTAATGTAAATGGAGATTTACCTACATTTTATCATTTTCTGATATATAAATATATTTTTTTTATTAAAATTAAATTATCGTAATTAAAGGCTTTAGTGTTTTCAGCGTCAAGTTTCAACTCACCTCTAGAATTTTGCGTAAAATGGGGAGCGGAGTGTCTTAACACTAGGCTCCCTCTACCCACTCTACTACAGGAGGCAGCTGAAAACGAATAATAAAAAAAATACAAGTAGTATCATGGCAAATAGCAGAAAATTAATATAAGTACGCCATTATTACACACAATGAGTCAGTCCCTCGCTCGGCGCGACATGTTCAGGCCCGCTGATTAATGTATCTGTATGGAATGTAAACGATGATATTAAACTCACCATGCTATTAAGAATAAAGAATATTCTTAGTGTTTTCTTTTCAAAATAAGATTATCGTAAAAGCTTCACGCTGAAGTGCGTTTTGTTCGGCGGAACGTAACTCCGCGCTTCGACTATTCGAAGTCCGATTTTGCAACCGTTTTTAGTAATCGCTATTTTTGACTAGGCACATAATAATAAACAAATCTATTTTATTATCTGTGAATATATATAATATATTTACTCATGTAAGCCATAACGAAGGTTAGTATTTACTTACAAACAGATATTGGAAACAATTCATAATGAAAAGTCGAGGACGGAGCACAAAACCGAAATGCTTCTCAATTTTATCTATTGGCCGTTTGATTTATTATCGTCCACTCTTTTTGATGTAATGAAACCGTCTTGTTTATATCGACTTTGTCTATGATTTTATTCACAAATATTTAGATATAATTGTTTTATATTTACGGGACACAATGGCAATGGCAAAATAAACCACAGCGTTGAGTTCCGCCACTCAACACATAGTATTTCGAGAAAATGGCCGAAAAGTAGGGAAAGGAGTGTCTTAACACTATTTTCCACCTGTTTTTCTCTGTCCTGCATGGTAAATGAACGACGATATTTACAAAATCAAAGCTATTTCAAGCTTCCAATACAGCATAAAACACGTTTATACCAAAATCGATAATGACTTATAATTTCCAAGCTCGGTGTCGGGATTGCGTACCATTAACTCCATTGCGGCGTTACGTGAGGCGATGAAAGTGACAAGAAGGCCCCACCTTGACAGATTGTCGGCTTATCTTATCTGATATAGTACAAGTGTATTGGAATATGTACACTCGATCCTTAAACTATATTTTGGTTAGATAAAAGATTAGTCTTTGGGTCTCATATTATGGTACCTTAATTTTTAAGTACGTTTTAAATAGCATAATAATTAAGTAATTTTTAAATACGTAATTAATTTTTAAGTACATTTTAAATAGCATAATAAAACAATGTGAAAAAATCTTCACTGTTAGATTTTCTTTCAGTTTCACGCTGTATACGCTGTATAGATGTGTTAAAACACTCCATTATCTACTTTTCGCCGAATTTACGAGGCATTGCGTGTTAAGTGGCGGAATTCAACGAGCGAAGAAATGAAAATATAATAAATAATCATTCATTCCTCTGAGTGAGAATTGACCCCACCCCACCGCCAAGACTCAATATTAGATATTGTATTTATACTTAATATATATACTTACAATATCTAAATAAGCTTTCCTATTAAAAAAATCAATACAATAAATATTAAATTACACCAAACCAATATAATATACCAGTAAATGTAAGTCTACAATACTACATAAACATTTACAGTATTCAGGTCATCGCAGAGTAAGCAATTACTCGCGCGTAGCACTGTGCTACGTGACGTTACTGCGTGAATGACGATCTAATACGTATGAGCTTTGAATGATGGTATTGTTACCTAGAGTGTATATATGCTATATGCTTATATATTTTTCTTTTATATGTGGCAACAATTGAGTGGTAAATCACTCCGTGTTTTGATTTTTCTTGTTTTCTTGTTAGAGATGAGTCCACCTTTGTGAAGTTAATGTTTCTAACATTCTTTCTTATGTATTTTAGTACAATAAAAAATATTAAATGTGATCTATTTATTAAACTTTATGCTACATTCCAATCTAAAATCATTACGTTCAATTAGGCATGTTTAAATTCATTAAAGTTTAACATTCCATCATTATTTGGAAAAAAGTTAGCTCTATAATTTTTTTTAATTCATATATCAGGTATATTTAAAAACTTAAATATCTGTAGTTCATAAATTTAAAATATTATCACAAAATGATAGCCAAAACAAATAATATCTAAATAGCCCGCAAAGCAACGTAAACTAAAAGCGGATATTCCGAATTCCGCATCCGGGTCACCGGGTAGGCGTCATTAAGTGCGTAGCGCTGCGTTACGTGACGCTACGAAACTATATAGCTACGAATATATAATAATAGTATACGATAGTGATTGATGTTTGATCTATAATTTAGTTGATGCTAGTAATATTGTTTATTATTGTCATTTAGCAGATGAGGCATAGAAAAGGTAGAATTAATATTCAACGTTGCAAATGAACGGTGATGAGATTGTAGACTTGATAAGAAAATAACTGCGGCGCACGTTTTCCCGCGTAGCAGGATGGACGGAGAAAGCCTAGTGTTAAGACACTCCGCTTTCCACGCGCTGTCTAATATTCGAGATATGGCGTGGTGAGTGGCGGAATACAGTGCTATACCAATGTGCCAGGACATTTCCTACCAGAGCGAAGAAGCGAAAATAAACGTAATCATTCCCTGAAGTGGGACCTGAACCCACAACCATCACCTTAACAGTCAAACGCTATCCCAGTGCACCATGACAGCCTAAGAAAATATTATTTTAATACCCTTTTATTAGGTCGAGCTCTAACAAACTATGTAATAAAATCTACAAATCTGAATTTAACGCAGTTCTAATTGTTGTATGATCACGAAACTTGGCAATTATAAGTAAACTAGCGGCCCGCTCGCGGTTTCACCCGCGTGAACTATGTTATTATTAATTTCTGTCTCCATGACTACGTCCTAGTGACGTCTATGCAAAATTTGAGACTCCTAGCATTTGTAGTAACGAAGTTTCATACAAACTTTCGACTCAAAAAACAACCCCTTAGCAGTCGAATATTACAAATTCCCGTCTTAGCGAGCACCTACGTCCTATAAATAATTCCTATGCAAAATTTGAGATTCCTAGCACTTGTAGTTTCTGAGATTTCGTGATGAGTGAGTGACCTTTCGATTTTATATATATAGATGCCAGTACAATATTATGATAATATCGAGCTGGTCTGATGATGGAATTGGAAGATGGCTCATGGAATCTTTGGTATGCTTTACTAGTATTAAAAACACTCTTACAGGTGTTTTTAATTTTCAAAACTACTTTTTTTATTATTAATAACCCCACGATTCCCAACCATATATTAATAATAATAAAATATATTATTTACAACTGTACCATACCGACGACATAATGTAACCTAATTTAGTTTGTATTATGACAGTATTGAAATTAGTAATTAATTAATCATTCGATGTCGAATAATTGATTACTGTTTATGAGTGCCTTGCTTAGTTATTAGTTTATACAAGTTACAAGGTCTTTACTTCAAATTCTGTCTTAATCAAAATATTATTATTTATGAATCCATTTATTTATTTTTATTATCTATTCTCTTTTCTGAATCTTGACATGGAATATATATGCAACGTTTATTTATTGCTTATATATGTCAAAATCGGAGTACATAAGAATGAAAAAACAAACTGCATCGCCGCAAACACGTATTGCAAGGTAGGCCGCGAAAAATTGCTTGGCGGAAGTTAACGCTATGATTGGTCTACCAGAACGATCTACAAAATATTTTTCTATTTTGAACTCAAACCCGATGTGATTACAGTTAGACAACGCAATGCGCTACGACAGCCAATTAATAATATTTCAACTTACATGTTAACTTTATTGAAATTAGACTCTACGATTACTTGCGAAAGTGCTTTGAAAGGAACCAGCAAAAAAGCTTTTGAAACTTTCACTTTCTAAATAACTTGTTACGAAGATTTGCAAGTTATAACTTTAATAAACATAGATTATATCTTCAATGTAACGGCTACAAGTCTAGTACGTGACTTTACTCACTAGAGTGGAAATTCTGGATTTACTCATATTTTGTTTATTATTAAAGTAACTTTTGGCTTTTGATAAAATAATACGTAAATCATTTTATATTTTTTTTATGTTATATATTCTTTATATCAATCATTTTTAATACATAAATGTAAAAATATTTTTTTGTAAGTCTGCCTATATACATACACATAATAATATTAAATGTTTATTTACAGTCAATACATAATAATTATATATAGAGCTATACACATATTATACCGTAACTTTACACGGAGTTACAATATTTTACGCCACAAACAAATCAACATACGTTCAAAGCGCGTCTTACAAAGTCTTTACGATGTTACGAAGAGTTTCTCATATAACGAGTGAGCATTCATGAAAATTATGAAAATTAGTGCTTCATGTGAATAACTCTCATCCGAGGCATTTTCATAATCGTTTACATAATCACTTTTGTTCAACTTGAGAATATTTCATACATGGTTGTTTATGTACAAGTATGTCTGACGCCAACGTCTCTGATGAATGATGGTGGTGGTTTTTTATATACAATAGTCCCAATTTAATTTTTACGTATAAGACCCAGTCGTGGCGTAGAGGGGACTAGCGTGTACCTACAAGTATAGATTGTGGGTTCGAACGAAACCCGAAATGAAATAATGAATATTTTCATTTATTAACTCTCGCGATTTATTTCTTGTGCATATATATAACTGTTAAAAAATATAATATCATCGGTTGTGGATTCACTCACCCACGCGGGAGTATGAATTATTTTCATTTTCTCGCTCTAGTAAGAACGCAAAGTACAATATTGAGTTTTGCTTGTAATGTCTCGTAAATTGGGCGGAAGTGGGGAATGTAGGACTTTCACTGTACGTTTCTTCTGTTTATCCTGCTATGTAAGAGATACAGCATGAAGATAAAACATATAATAACTAACTACTAAAGAATATATCTATCCCGCAAAAATGTTTCTAAGTATAGAAATTATAATATTATTATAATTTATGAACGTCGCTCCCAATTTAGAATATAGGTACCTACATAATATAAATTTGACAAAATTAATTTTCTTAATAAGTTTCCTGTTCCATGTCACGTCAAGCTAATTATAGGATCTGATACGTGCGCCTGTGATAGACGTCAGAATTGTATGTTATATATTCAAAGTATTCGCTACCACAATTTTGATTTGAAAATTCAATTTTCTTCAATTTGTTTGTTACCTACATTTCCATCTTGGCTTATTGCAGCTTGGTATATTACTTTTATAGGTCAACAATTCAAGTCATATTTATATTTATGTACTGAGAAAAAGAATGTTCTTAATTGATACTCTACTGATATCAATTGGATGTTGCGTGGCGAAACTCAACACCGCGCTTTACCTCGTTACTAGAGCGAGGAAATGAAAGTATTCAATATTAGTATATCTAAATACTATACTAATTTAATAATTGTGGGTATCACGTTTTAAAAAAAATAAACCACTGCTAATATGTACCCACACATGTAAATTGTAATACAAAAAATATATATATCAGAAAATAAAAGCAATAAAGAATCCATTGGCATTATAGTCTTACATTGAAAAATAGTCTCAAAATAATTGCCATCAACATTTTTAAAGAAATTAAAAATAGACATGAAAGATTTTTTCAAAGAAAAAAAAATCATGTTTTCTATTCCTTTGAAAAATCTTTTATCTATTTAAAGAAAGATTTAAAGCGATATATAAAGGTAGGTCAATATCGCTGAAGTCAGAAACAGAGGTTTCAAAGCCGGCGGCGGCAGCGCGCTAAAGTATTCGATTTCCGGTCTCAAACTCTGAATACGTCACACGATACGTCTTATTTATATGTTTTTGACATTTTATTTATGTCTATCATATTTCTCTTTAAATTGCTTTGAAATATATGAAATTTAATAAAAGTTATTTTGGTACAGTTATACCTATGTATAATTTATAATTAGAATACATACAGTAGACACTGTATCAAAAAAACGATATGAAAGATATAGTTCTACTTCGACCGCAGTATTATTATTTACTTTAGCTTCACGCTGTATCCCGCATATAACAGGGTAGTCAGAGGGAACCGGGAATCTAGTTTAAAGACACTACGTTCCCATTAAACACTTTGACAGAACTCAACGGGCTTTGCCTCGTTACCAGAGCGAGAATTTCCTCGAGTGGGAATCGAATCCGCAACTTGTCGCATTTACATGCTTGTGCGTTGCTATGACTGGCTTCAGCAGTATGATGAAAGATAAATATTCTAAGCTCTAAAATACATATGCATTAGTAGATAATGTAACTTTTATTAGTTGTAGTTTTGTTTGTTTTAATAGAAGAAGGGAATATAACAAATAATATTACGATCCTAAGCTTTAAAGAGCGTAAAATCTGTGCTTAGAATGCAATAAAATTTAAGATAAATGTACGACTTGCACTTGAAACCTTTTAAACTTTTCAACAACAAAGAAAACAATGTAAACATTTCTTATATACAAATTTATACGTAATATACACATATATTTATTTTTCACATTTCACATGTGGAAAATTTGTAGAGTGGTTAGTAAATGTACACGTAATGGTAGTGGATTCAGTTCCCATTCGAACGAAAATATAAAATACGATATTTCTTAGAAGAACATTCGGTATTTAGTGACGCCCAACACTACAGAATGTAGAAAGTAGGATACTGAAATATTATTAAAAAAGTGACATTATAAAAAAAGGAAGAAATAAATTATTTTCATTTTCCTTCCACTGGTAATAAGACAAAGCGCACCATAGCCACCACCACTAAACACGCAATATCTCTAAAATTGAATATTCCTTAAGGTTCCTTCTTCCTACCCTGCTATATATGGAATAGTAGCGTTGCGTTTTACACGAGTACAAGTTACATCAACTTTTACAAATGATCGCTGTTCGCGAGATAGCGTCGGCAATATATCACTCCGTCCGTCACACTGTAGACGAGCTAATGAGCCGTTACGATGCTACTGAATCGTGTGTGGTTGTATATAAGTATAAATGAATCCCACTTCAATTTATTCGGTTGTATTAAAATACTTTTCATATTTATTTATTTTTCCTAATAAGAAGCGTGTGTGAGTGTTTACATAAGCGATAGATTGTGAGTTCGATTCCCACTCGAGCAAACTAAATATTTAATATGTTCTTCGTCCTGGTGTCGAGCAAAGTGTGACGTTGAGTTCTGCCATACAATATGCAATGTCCCCAAATTTGGGCAGATTGTAGTAAACGCAATGACTAGGTTCCCTTTGCCTACCGTACTGTAAATCCCATAGCATATTCTGATATTTATATTAATACCAAGAGAAGACACAATAAACGACTAGTTTATAATATAAATAATATCAGAACAAAAGTTAACAAGCTGGGATAGATAGACAATCGTCCTCGACGGGCCGGCGCGCGGCGTCGCTGCGAGAGAGGCTACTGAATACTGGATTACGTAGAACGTATTAAACAATGTTCAGCTTAGATTAATTCCCAAATTGCCTACAGATGCTCAAAATGCTTGAGCTTTAGCTTGTGATATTTAAAGGGAAAACTTGCGGGATTTGGTGAAAATTTGAAAATCTTGATGATATGTTGTCTCCTTTTTTCAGCTTCACGCTGTATCCCGCATATCCCGCAGATCTAGTGTTAAACTGCGTTCCCCACTTTCCGCCGTATTTTAGGAGCGTGTTGAGTGGCGGAAATCAACATCACACTTTCGCCTTGTTACCATGTTTATTTCCCCGAGTGGGAATGGAATCCACAACCGTCGTGATTACAGATTTAATTTCGTAAAAGGAAGACTATTTAAAGGAATATCCATATCAATTTTTTGTTCATTTACAAACTGAAATATATTCATTAGTTAATTACCATGCTTATATTTTAATTGGTACAGCACAATTATTAAATTAAGCTTGTGGTTTCAGACATGAAACTTAATATCAGAGTTAATAAAGAGGCAGTGGAGCTTAAGTGTGTTTATAAAAAAGATAGCTGCAGGTTCGATACCCACTAAGGAAAATAAAATTGTTGACGTTGGGTTTCGGCACTAAGGACACAACGCCTCGAAAATTGAGCGGCAAATGGAGGACTGAGTAACTCAGCAGAAGTATGTAATAAATATATAACTTTCATATTCTTTCTTTTGTTTACGTTAAGAAAACAAATTAAAAATAGCAAATTACAAATATGGATAAGTGATACATTTAATGAACAGGTAATAGTATTCAAAAGTTAAGAACTGAGTGAGGAAACTCGTGCTCTGGGAACACACGTGATATATACAATTAATAGATCGAAATAAAAATAAAAAACCGGCACCCAACGCTGAAAAACAACTGAAAAAGTAATACGACCATTTTAATAACGTGAGCTTATTGCATTTTACGGTCAAAAAGGCCAACTATTTTTCTCATATACCTCCAGAGGTACTCTTCCCATGCAATATCGTCGCGCTAACATGTGTCGACGCACTCAAAACACAGTGGCTAAATGTAATACAGCGGAAAATTTTACTAGGAACTGTCGTCCCTGGCTTTATTCCCATGACGACTTCACGCCCTCTTACATTTACATACATACAAAAAAATACAGTATCTAATACATTTATTTGAACATAAAAATTACAAAGCTTTGTTGTTTCTGTCTTTAAAATAGTTAGTCTTACTTTTAAAAGAGTTCTTGATGATCTTTCTGTAACGTAACTTGCCGTGATGTGCGCAGTGGGACACTATCTGAATATAAACGTGATGGTTGTGAGTTCGATCCTTCCTCAATCGGAATGTTCAATCACTCAACAACCCTAGGTTCCTCTACTTGCTGAATAGTAGCTCTATCTATCTCGTCTGCTTTGTTTTCTTCTAATTCCTATGAAAGTTCTCAATTCCGACACTAGTAACGGGTGAATTTTGCTAGGATAATAAAATGTTATTTCTACAATTTAATAAATAATTAATACTTACTAATATAATAATGTGTGAACCTATTACCCTCACACAAACGTTTACTTCACCACAACGGTTGAAATAATACAAATAGCGAAATTACTTAAGAATACAAAATCGATTTTAGTATAGAACGTCCATTAAAAGTAAGGATGGGCATTCCTCCTCACGCCTGTCGCTGGGAGCAATCCTGAGCAAGAACAATTTAATGGCAATTTACGTTTAATATCACGAGCCCGACCCGCTCTGCGGCCGCTTTGAATTTTAGATTCACCACTTTTAATTTTATATTATTTAACTAGTTGTGGGGTTTATATTACACTAGCGGTCGCGCGCAGCTTCGCTTGCTTATTTAAGGGTGAATTCTAATTACCCATGAAACACGTGTTCAATTAAATATTTTTAAGAGTCTGAATTTACAATTTTATAAAAATCGGTGCCGATTAATTTTTTTTTCCATACAAACTTTCAACCCCGATTTCACCCCTTTAGGGTTAAAATTTTTCAAAATCCCTTCTTAGTGGATGTCCAGATTACCAAAGTAAACATCTGTCCAAATTTCACGTTTCTACGCACAGCGGTTACGGCTGTGCGTGCGTCTTACCTCAGTCAGTGAGGACAAGTCCTTTTATATATATAGATAATCATTTTTTGATTATATTTTTGAAGTTAAGAGTTAAACTTATTTTAGTTATACATGAAAAAAACCTTTAAAATGAGAAAACGAGTAATATAGGTATCGCTCTCTCCGCATAAAGTGCTATTTTTTTCGTTATGTGGAAAAAACTCTAAATATATGTAGTTTCTAAAACCTATTTCACTTAAAAAAACTCTAAACCTTGAAAATAAATATTAAAAAACCAATTCTTACGAAAATAATAAAAACATTATTAAAAAAACACACAACGCTCTCGAAATCTTTCGTGTAAAACTTTCCTCGAGAACAACGACCCTGATTAAAAATAAAATTACAGTCTTATCAACAGTCGGAGAACTTCAAGTAAACAAGTTTCAAACTGAATATAACATCATAGCACTTTTTGAATATACAAGTTAACATCCAGACAAAATAAAATTAAAAATTTCATTACAATTCCTTGAATAGTTAAAGTTTTATGGCCACTTCGTATCCACTATAGTTAATTTGATTAATTCTATTATATTCTTCAGTTACACTTTGTACCAGAATGGTTTAATATCCAATTCCGTTATAAAAAAAATTAATAAAATTTTGAAATAAAATATTAACGTCATTCTAAACTGTATCTACACAAGTTGCTACTCTGAAGGATATAGACTAAAAATATACAATTTTTTAGTCTCTTTTTTAGTCTCTTATCTATTTTTTTTATTTTATCGACAATTAAGATCCAAAGGTCACTTTAAACAAAATGACATAACTATTAAGGGATAACATAAAAATTTCAGCACATATTACTTGCAATTGTGTACCTTGTTCATATTAGAGTGGTGTTTAAATATTATTAAAGCCGGCCATGGACGGACTATCGCTCGTGACGTATTCTGGAGATTACAAAGGTCGGCTTTAATCCTAGATAATAACGGGTCTAGCCTAGCTCGAGCCACGCTCAGACTAACAATATGCCTGGTTTATATAAATTTTATTGCATATCCATGTCCGTGCTCATATCTTTACTAGTAAATGTCATAAAAGCTTTGAATAATATTGATATTCTGGTTTATTGGAAACAAAGTTTTTTTATATATATTAATCTATTAAGGAATATTTTCTTTAATTTTTTTTTGTTGACCGTATTAAAAAAAACATTTATCTATATATAAATAAAAAAGTACCCCTTTAGCCCAATATTATATTAGGAGACGAATCAATTCAATCAGTGAGTCCTTAATACCGTAGACCCAACTTAGCCGAGAGCAAATTAAGAAAACAAATAAAATTTTTTAATTAAAATTAATAAATAATCCATTAAAGCTCTCTTCTGGCCGCCGGCAATTTCGTAACTGATACCATATTTAATTACTATTAATACCGGGGCTTGGTACGGTATCGGCGCTCTTTGTTTACCATTAAAAATATTCTTTACGTTTACATTATTTCCTGGTAAATTTCCCAAGGGCATATATGTATGTAGGAACAGTTTAAAGAAAAATAACATGTATAAAATTCTACCGCCATTTTGTAATTAATTTCGTTTCTAAGCTAACTTCTATTTGGCGAGGTGAAAGGAATGGAAAGGAAAACAGAAATAATTAATTACTAAAACCATAGAAGCCCTCATGAGGACCAATGCTAATTTTTTAGGGTTTTGAATATAAAATATGAGACCAGTAGTGGCGCAGGGGCACAAAGTATGACTGTAAACACGACAGGTAGTTGGTTTGATTCCCACTCCAGGAAGTGATATAATTAATATTTCCATTTTCTTCGCTCTGGTGTCTAGGCAAAATACGGCGTTCAGTTTCCAGAATTCGGTGGAAAATGGAGAACGAAGTGTCGTAACACCAGTTTCCTTCTGCCTACCTTGCTGTGTTGTTTGTACATATGCTTATACACACAATATATTACGTAAGTATGTAGCAACCTTAATGCTATTTGCATGTGTTTTCCAACATGAGCTCCAAGTCTTAAACCTTTAACGAGTGTCCTTGTTTTACGTTAGGTACGTATTTACGGAGCAAGTTCAATGGCGAACGAGTTAAGTTACAACGGGTATGGCTTTCCCTCGGTGGACTTTTAAGAACCCAATATCGATTATACTATAGGAAGGTCTCGTAAAATCATGAGGACTCCCCGAAAGGCAATTAAGGAGAGGTGGATTACAACGACGAAGATGAATTCGCCAGAAATATACAGGACTGTACCATTTGTCATTCCATCATCCCTAGCCGCCCCGCTAGGGAGCGAGAATAAAGTTGATTTTTTATCAATCAAAATAAATTAATAAACCTACATAAATTTATTTTCGTACGAGAATCGAATCGGCCGATACGTATCGTATATTATAATTAATTTACCATATCTGTATGTATGAACTGTAACTTCAACTTTCTTTTAATATAAATTAAGTATACCTACCTATCATATATTTAAAGTGTTAATTACTTAACACAGCTTTCAGACTCGTCATCGCGAGTGGCAATCACTTCGAAATTGGTTTTAAAAACGACAATAAAAAATTCAATTCAATTCTGTAAGCGAATAGACTAGCAGATAAGTCCTCATTCAATTATTTATTTATACAGTTGTCTGTGTATTACTTTGCTTATTAAATTTGACGCTATTGTAGCATAATTTAAAAAGAATCGGACTGCACGCCGATGATGATTCCATTGGGTGGCATAATAATATTAATATTAAGAAAAACAAAGATAAGATAAGCGTAAATATAAATACAAGTGAATGCAGTGGTATATCTGGAAAGTATGTTTCTTCTTCTTCTTAATGTGCCGCTCCAACTAGTGAAGGTTGGCAGTCAACTTCGCATGCTTAGTCCTGTCCCTAGCCAAATGAATCAAATCTACGGCGTTTCTGGGAAAAGGAAAACCGGCGGTAGAAGAAAGTCATGGCTAAGGAACATCAGGGAATGGACTGGAATTAAAAACGCCGTATATTTGAAAATATGTTTAGTAGAGACAGAAGATACGAAATGAACGTGGAAAGGCATATTGCTGCCGGTAACAAGGGTAACGGCCTTAGCCGCTTTGATGAGGCGAAACGTCAGCACAGCTGCACGTTTGAACGTACACAATGCAGTGCTGACACCTGTGTTATACGGCAGTAAATAATGACAACGATATACCATTTTATTTTATAAAAATATATTATACCTAACCACCAGTTATTATGGTTTTAGGTGACTTATCTAAAGATTAGAGTTCACAGCATCTGTAGCACGTTAAGTCGTAAGATATCATCTCGTGAACTCCTTGTAAAGTAACAAGCGGCAAAACTCCAATATAACAACAATTAAACTTTCTCATTACATTAATTACTCTATGCCATTTGAAAAGTTAGCGACGATTAGGGCGTCGCTAATTCCTATTATGGTTTTCCTCGTTTTAAATGCGATTTATATTTTATAAATATATGTAAGTGAGAGAGGGCTATTGCCGCCCAGTTTGACGATGTCTGTTTGTACACGAGATAGTTGGGGATTCGATCATCACTCAGAGAAATAATTATATTTTTTTATTATTTTTAGTATATGGCGCGAAAAGCACAGAACAAAATATCTTAATAGAGTTTTGCCTTGCCTAACCTTACTAAGAAAATATATGGAAACAAGGGAAAAATAGCGCTTATTTACCAACTATCTAAAACATATAGAGAGCAATCAAAACACTTTTCATACGATAAATATTCAAGTATCTACTTTACAGTAACACCGTGGAAAGGATGAAAGAATAGATTAGGGCGGGTAGTTTACATTTGACAAGGGTTGCTTCAGGACGATTCGGGTCGGATTTATTGATATACGCGTCACGACAGGCGGTGTACAGAGTGTAAACAGTATAATTACGTATAATATGTATTTTGTGTGTTTTAAATGTAGGTCGGTACTATTCTTAATATTTTCAATATATTTTCAGTTATTTGTAGATTTCAACCCCAATTCTCATTCACGGCGTTGAATACCCTTAATTAATACGCAATGAATGCCCGAACCAATTTGGGCGCATATTATTATAAAAAGCATTTATTTGTGCAGTTCGCGGCTCAAATTTCAGTAAGTAAATGAAAGTGAAATACCTAAAACTTATTAAATTAAATCGAAAATTATTTCGATTAATCCATTACTGTATTCTATAATTCAAAATCTATAATCAATAATATAATAATGATAAACAATGGTGATAATAATTGATAATCTATCGATAATCAATAATAGGTAATCTTGAATAATCAATGTTTGATCAATAGTACTCATAATAGGAGCGAACTGAGAATCGATATTCGAAAACGATAATCGGTAGTCGAATTCGTATTTTGCAATACGAATCAGTAATTCATAATAAGTTAATTGTTATTCATAAAATAATTGTTATTTGTTATTCGATTTGCCGATGATATAGTAATCTTGGCAGAGTCTCTGGAGGAACTCAGTACCATGCTAGGGGACCTCCATAACGCCTCACAACGGGTGGGTCTTAAGATGAACATGGACAAGACAAAGATCATGTCTAACGTCCATGTAACACCCATACCGGTCGTTGTTGAAGGCGTACCTCTGGAAGTTGTTGACGAGTACATCTACCTGGGACAAGTGATCCGAATGGGTAAGTCCAACTTTCAGAGAGAGGTCACTCGTAGAATCCAACTCGGCTGGGCAGCGTTTGGGAAACTGCAAAATATCTTCTCGTCCAGTATACCTCAGTGACTGAAGTCAAAAATGTTCAATCAGTGTGTGTTGCCAGTGTTAACGTATGGCGCTGGTCTTTCACCGCAAGCCTTATCCACAGGCTCAAAGTCGCTCAGCGAGCGATGGAGAGAGCTATGCTTGGTATTTCTCTACGCGACAGAATTCGAAATTATGAAATCCGTAGACGAACGCAGGTTACTGACATAGCTCTCAAAATCTGCAAGCTAAAGTGGCAATGGGCAGGCCATATTGTCAGGAGGACCGACAACCGATGGGGAAGAAAGGTCCTCGAATGGCGACCACGCCTCGGCAAAAGGAGTACAGGCCGCCCTCCAACCAGGTGGACCGACGACCTTAAAAAGACAGCGGGAACCCGCTGGATTCAACGGGCGCAGGACCGGACGGAGTGGCGAGCATTGGGGGAGGCCTATGTCCAGCAGTGGACCTTAAAAGGCTGATGGATATTCATAAAATGGATTATAGATAAAAATTAAAAGGGATAAACAAATTAATAATATTTTATAGTATAACGGAGTATCGGTGCATTTTCACGTCTCAGCTTAATATAAAAGATTTCAATCTATTCGTATTCTATCTATGTACAATTGTCTTGTCTGTCTTACTTATCTTTTGTTATATACGGTAAAAGTATGAAATTAAAAAAAATCGAAATTGAAACTTCAAAAATTGCTGCAAAACTTAATATTTTAAAGAAATCGAAACCAAAGCAATATAAAATATTATGCCCATTACACATTTTAGTTATTGAAAACAACAAATAAATATTTGATAATCGAAACTAGACAAACGATACGTTATTAATATGCAAAATCAACTTACAATATCAAAAATTCACAAACCAATTGATTGTTCACTTTAATAAACAATACAATATATGTACATATAAGGTACCTATCGCACTGTTCGAACTAACATGAAATGGTCCATAAAATTAACAATCGTTTTGCATACATTAATTGCATTGACAAAACATCATACATTTCCAAAATCGACCTATATTTTATAGTTTAAATTTTACTCATTGTATTATTGTTCGTTTTGTTTTGTGTTGTTTGAACGTTTTCATATTAAGCAGATGTTGAAAAAAATATATATTGTAAGAAACTATTGGAAATATTAAATAAAGTAGGAAAGGCAATGAATTAAAACAAGGCTTCAAATAATTATTAAACAACTAAAGGGAATTATCTAGCAGTCTAATAACAATATCCGATTCTAAAGAATTCATCGGGCAGAGTGACGTTAGTGATTCTTTTCCTTCGGTCGCCGTTGACAGCCCTTAAAGGTGCCAGCCAGTAATTAGAGTCGTCCTTATATAACCTCTATGGTCATTATTTCTAACAATATAAATATATAAATTTATATGAGGTCAGTCGCGGCGCAGGGGCACAGATGCGTGAATGTAAACGCGACAGACTGTAGGTTCGATTTCCACTCGAAGAAATGAAATATTTAATATTTTCATTCCGAAAGCCACGCTAAGTCTAAACACCGAGTTTACATTATTTATTTAAAGTTACACTGATAGTTAAAAACAATGTGGTATCCTTAAAATTCCTCTGCCATCTTTTATAATACAGGAGTTGCATGGAGACAAATCAATGAACTTAAAGTTGTTCTGTTCTAGAATAGTTTAATTTTATGGCTTAATTTTATTTTATTTTTTTCAGCTGCACTATTGCTATTAAACAATTATATCCAACGCAAACATTTCAAAATTGAATAACACATACACAATCGAACTAAAATATATCTGTAAAAAAACACAAACCGAAACAAAAGAACGTTCTAACATAGAAAATTTAGTTATACGCGAAACACGAATGGAACATTTGGGGGAAAACGTCGGCATTGAATTGCAAAGTATGTTCACGTTGCGATGAATATTTAAAAACGTGGGCTTCGACGCCTTTACAAATAAAAACGCGGTGTAAAAGAACTCTAAAGTGTTAAGGTTTATTTGACTAGTCATCTTTATCTACCATATGTCATGGATGTGAGTAGCAGTATTAGCTATTGGGAACTTGCTACTGGGACACTTACTACTTTTCAGACGTTTTTCATGGCCACTTTTCGTTTTACTGCAAATATTAAGTTAATGACAACTAATGCAAGTGAGAATCGAACCCACAAACATCTATATTTAGATTACATTATTTATAGACCCGTTATTCTACGGTAGGTAGTATTAGACGAGAATTTATTTTATTTGGCGCTATTTTGTTGCATGGTAACGTAAGAAAACAAATAATTGATCTAATATTTTATTCTTTTTGTAATCAACAGTTTTCTTGTACATACACATAATAATCACACGTTACTTACACTATATAAATTAAAATATATCATAAGTTTCTTATAGTAATCTATTGAAAAAGTTAATCTTTTGAACTATAATTTTATAGTGTTTGTGTACAGACAGACAAATAAAAAGATGCTCTACATAAGTACATATTAAATATATATGAAAAGTGATAATGATATTTAAGTAGTTATTTTAGTTTGTTTACTTATAATTAGTCTGAATTATTCTTAAAAATTATATTATAAAAAAAATATAATTAAAAATAAATTTAAGCAATAATCTTGACTAAAATAACCCTTAATTTTTCCTTACATGATTTTTAACTCGCACCATCACTTCTGTTTTAAATATCAAAATTCCAAACACTTCAACAAAATATAGTCTATGAATTAACCAGAGAAAAAAGTCCATACGATTGTTATAGCATTTTTTTTACTCACGTTATTGTATAATTACATAGATATTTTATATTTATTCTCTCCATATATTTATTAAATATGAAAAAAATATTCTACATAAAGTACGGTCAACGAGTTGTAACTGAAATTAGCTATAAATAGCTGTAAAGACTTGGATTTTGGAAAAAATAAATTCTTTGAGAAATGCGTTTCAGAAAACTCAGTTGTAGGGCGGCCACGACTCGCCAACCGTACTGTACATACGTTTACACTCTACGTACTTTTATTATATAAAATCTACAAGATTTAATACCACAAGACAGCTCGCCACTTCCCTTAATTATTTTCAAATAAAACGAAGTTATGTATATAACTGCATTATAATGTCTAACTATTCTAAATAGTGCCAAATAGTTTACTATAAAAATAGTTATTAAAAATACTTTAGTTGATTATATGATAAATTTATTACAATTTATTCTAATTTTACTAATGCATGATTTATAAAATAAAGAACTTAAAACACAACATAATAAATGTCAGATCCATGTTGAACAAAAAAAATGTACCTGTTTTTAAGGTGTTATTCGTATAAACATTTTTACGTAGCGCAGGATTGACCTGTGCTTTTTTATTTTTGTAGAATTTCAGATTTTATAACTTAACTTAGTTTAAACTTAGCCTATTACAGAGAAAAAATGTGAAAAAATAAACGGAAAAACCAACAAAAAAAGATTACATTTTTTTATTTAACATTATAATTATCATACTCATACGTTAACTCCATAATCACTTAAATAAGAACTACAAATACTAAACAAAACTAACCATTACAATATACATACAAATTTGCTTTACAAAAACAAATCACTTACATTTGAGTCACTAACATAGTGTCCATTCACTCCGGGCGGCGACCCGGTAGTGACTCTCAAATGTTATTCATATCGTACAACACTTGGGCGATCGTTCGCGACGCTTCCACGTTACTGAGCGCTATCGACGCTAAGTGCGCCTCGTATGAACGGAGAAGCCTGTTGAAAAATATTTGTATATTATATGACTTTCAATAACTCATTATTTAGTAAATTAAGATATATATAAATTTACCGATCAATATAAAAAGATAGTAATTACAAATATTAAAAACACGTACCTCCTTCCAGTATTCGAATATATAACGATGTTTCTTAATATCAGAGCTGCTGTGAGTCTAATACTTTTTGTCACGGGACCTTCATTCTCATCCTAATATAAAAAATAAATAAAAAACATTTTATTACACGTATAAAAAATAACATTCACTTTAAGGTACAGACATTACACAAAGCATAAATGTTAACAAAATATGACTATTTTTCTAATACGGCTGTCAAGTCTAATATCCAAAATTAAAACGAAGCATATTAACTAAGATAATTTTAAAAATGTTTGTTAATGTTTTTTTTAATTTTAAAATAATAAATAGTATATATAGTATTAATATAGTCTTCAATTCCCTTCAAGTCAGCTATATATATAATTTAATAACAAAGATAATGTATTGTACATATATGTAAAATTATGAAAATATTTTCTGTGCCAATAGAGTGATAACATCAAATAAAATATATTGAAATTGAAAAATATAAAAACAAAAGTCATAAAAAGTAGCTAAGTAGCTATTACCGAGACTTGTAGTATAACTTACTATATAAATAAAAAAAATCTAAGAAAATAATACATAGCTTATTTGTTATTGGTACTTAATTTACGGAATTACATTTATTACTACTAAATTTTACAATTTTAATCGAGAAAAGCACTAAAAGAAGCTTAAAATTATTAAAGCGCTTAAATGTGTTTGTGTCATAAACAAGTCATAATTGTTGGAAAAAAATACTATAATCATATTTCGTTAACAGAACAAACAAACATAAAAAAATTTACCAAATAGACATAAAAATCTTACTCAATAGTTAATTAATTACTCTATATTTTAACTCAATTATATGATCTTTACATAGTCTACTACATAAGCTAGCAATCGTAATCAAAGACATAATCAAAGTTTTATGAAATTTATGTATAAGTATGAATTTAATGTTTGTTAACATTAAATTCATAATTATACATAAATTTAATGTAAGCTATGTAAGCTAAACTAATTGACATTTCTAAAAAAGGCTGTTAAGTATTTACTGCAACAAATAATAAAATTTTACGTGAACATATTTAATAAAAATTACTCTACTAACTATACATAAAAAAAGTATTTAATATTTCAATATTTACTAGATAACCAGTAGGATTAATTTCTAGAGCATAAGGCGACTGTATCGATCATTTTGAAGAAACACGAATTCAAATTATACTACAAGGGTAAATTATGTAAAATTTTATAAGGTTTTATAATTATAAGGTTGTATTATATAAATTGAAATTCCAAAACAATAACCTAATTTTTATTGATGTCTGTATTAAAAAAAAACAATAAACATAAAAGTGACATTTACAAAAGGCTGCAAAGAAAACAAAAATGGACGTAACAACATAACATAAAAAACATTCTGCAGTGGCAAAGTGTGCGACGAGGCTCATAGTTTACTTAAAAAAAAACAAATCATAGAAACCTAAATTAACTTAAGATTGGTAATAACTGTCAATTTATTTCATAACTAATCACTAAATATCTTGTATCTTATATTTTTTTATATTTAAATCTTTTAACTTCACCATTACCATTAGATCTCGAATAAAAAATTATGAACAGAAAAATATATTTAATATCAACATTGTATTCATAATATTCCACGCCTTTCCTAATCTTTAACACCAGAGCTCTTTCAACGCAAGTACCGTATAAGTGCTTTCATTTTTGAACAGCACTCGTATTCAATAAAATATTCTGACAACGATTTCGTTTTATATTGTAAATAAAAATATTATAAGAAAAATATATTTTAAAGTGGGTTTCAACACGTTATTTAAATCGAAAATATTATCTATTTATTTAAGTTTCGCATTGACTATTGTTAAATCATAACATATAGGCGAAGTGATCTGTCACGAGAGTTGTTACTAAAATTATAAATATGTTTTTAGGAAAGTAATCAAAATAAATTAGAAAAACCAGCACTAGCTAATATACCTTTAGT
The DNA here is from genome assembly GCF_056956725.1 of Heliconius melpomene rosina. Lineage (NCBI taxonomy): Eukaryota > Metazoa > Arthropoda > Insecta > Lepidoptera > Nymphalidae > Heliconius > Heliconius melpomene. Next base: position 13,949,387 of record NC_140401.1, read on the forward strand.
ATACTACTACATACAAGTTATAGTAAATGTTTCTCCAACAGAGACTGCGTATAAAATATTCGTGCACTAATATAATAATTTTAAAGTTTTAAAACTTGTTTAATACTTTTTTATATAAACCTAACTAAATATTAGCTAAACAAAAAATATAATAAATGCAAACTACACTTAGAAAACAAAACATATAAAAATAGCGTGAAGCCTCGTCGCAAAGCAACGCAAACGCAATCTCACCGTTAGATCCGCGGTCCTAGTGACGTCGGCGCGGTGCTGCACACACATGGTAGCGGTTACGACGTGACAGTTAACAGTTGCATGTACCGTACGAGAGGTCTAAGCTGAGCTTTGCGTTTGTGTGAGTGTTCATATATAATGTAGGCGTAACCGGACTACACGCCTTTTACTGATGGCAGAGTCACATAGAAATAATTCTTAAATTTTTGTGTTCGATTTATTTCACTTTTGTGAAAAATAATATTGACACTAAGACTGTACAATAATGAAAAATGTATATGTACAAGCAGTAATAAAAGCATACAACGCTATTCTCAAGACAGAAATACACATTATCAACTTCCAGCGTAGAAGAATTGATTATGTTAGAATTTTCTATATTGATTTCTAATAATAAACTTTATTTTTTAAAGCTTTTATCTGGTTCTAATTTCATAATCACTTACATAAATACAGAGCTCAGATTAAACCTCGCGAACTGTGTGTTTGTTTATTTATGTGTATCGTCGAATAAACATTTTAATTTTAGTAAATAGGCAGTAACTCCGTTTGTACATATTTTTCGGTCAAATTTAACCGAGAAACATGTACAAACAGAGTTCTTTCATCATAACAAAAATGAAAAAAAATGGTAAATGCACGACCTATTGTGGCAATTAAATGAAATATTTTTATATTACAGTAATAGGAGTCAGAAATTTATAATATTTAGTAGACAATACTTTGGCCGATTTCAAAATACTAAACCTTTAATGAAGAGTAATTTATAAAAAAGGCTTAGTTAAAAATTAATAAACCTAATCTTAGTCATAATAACGACGAATTATAACTCAGATGAAAATGTATTATTTTTCTATATATTAATAACTAGCGGACGCGCGCAGCTTCGCTTGCTTATTTAGGAGTGAATTGTAATAAACCACGTACACGTGTTCAACGAAATACTTTTAAGAGTCTGAATTTCAAATTTTATAAAAATCGGTGGCAATTTAAAGATTTTTACATACAATCTTTCAACCCCTTATTTGCACCCTTAGGGGGTGAATTCGGGAAAACCATGAAACACATGTTCAATTAAATATTTTTAAGAGTCTAAATTAAATAAATTGTAATAATCGGTGGCGTTTTAAAGATTTTTCATACAAACTTTCAACCCCTTATTTGCACCCTTAGGGGAAGAATTCAAGAAAACATAAAACATGTGTTCAATTAAATACTTTTAAGAGTCTGAATTTTAAATTTTATAAAAATTGGTGTCCATTAAAAAAAAATTCTATACAAACTTTCAACCCCTTATTTGCACCCTTAAGAGGAGAATTCTAGAAAACGATAAAACACGTGTTCAATTAAATACTTTTTAAAATCTAAATTTCAAATTTTATAAAAATCGGTGCCGATTTAATTTTTTTTTCCATACAAACATTCAACCCCTATTTCGCCCCTTTAGGGTTAAAACTTTTCAAAATCCCTTCTTAGTGGATGTCCAGATTACGAAAGTAAACATCTGTCCAAATTTCACGTTTCTCCCATCAGCGGTTACGGCTGTGCGTGCGTCTTACCTCAGTCAGTGAGGACAAGTCCTTTTATATATATAGATTTTTAAGTTTGGGCAAAATAAAATGTGTAAAAAAAATAAAACATCTTCAATATTCACAACAACTACAAATAATACTATTCTTAAGCATTTTGAAATCGGTTATAGTTGCATATATTCGAATCAAAATCAGAAAAAGTTCTTCTTACTTGAAGAATTTAATTTTATATTGATTCAAATAAATGCAATAAACTGGTGTTAATATATTTATATGCTTAACAAACAAAAGTGTAGTTCTACTATGTGCTACATAAAGATATTCACTTAATATTTATGATATGTAGATTTGAAATTTTATAACAAAATGTAAAAAATATTGAAAGGTTCTTATAAATTCAATTATAGAAAAAAATTAAACGGATGCTGCAAAAGACATAGTCTTTTTCAGAATTAAAAAAATAATAATTAGTTCAATGTTAAATAAAAATTTTACTTTAGTTTTCAAGATAATCAGGTAATATGCACAACCTAAGTATGTATATGACACAAATACAAATTTAGAAAAATAATATTTTTGACAAAACAAAATATGGCAGCCAATTATTATCTAACTTATTAAATATACAATAAAACTCTAAATGTATAACAGAATTAAAATTTTAAATTAAAGTAATAGATGAAGCATTAAATTAAAGTGCCAATTTTAAGCCTATAATTGTAATTAGATTTTCCACAATAATAGAGTAAACATAACATAAAATATATGTTTTTATCATATTAGACAGAAAATCGATAATTTATGTTAGTCAATGCTTTATAAGTAGACTGAGTATTATGTAGAAGGGACAAAAAAACTGGTACACTTCGTCCTCCATTTCCTTTCTTAGATTTTTTGTTTTATATAGATATTTACTAAGGAAGGTTACAGGCTTTATTACATCACTTTAATCGTTTTAATGTATACCTATACCTGCGTCCAACGTTACCTTGGGTACTTGAAATTTGTTATTTATCATAAACAACTTATAATAACGTTTTTTTAGAAAACGTATAACAACGGTCCAAAAAGCGCGAGTTCAAATCTCGCTACGTTCAAACCTTCATACATTTTCTTTCCTAAGTGTGAAATAATACTTTAAAAACTTTAAAAATATTATTTGTATTCATCCATACAGATGAAGATGCAAATATAAGCAAAGCTAGTAGTTATATTAAAATATAAATATTTGAACATGTTACCATCAGTTCTCTGGGGTTGAACATGTCGTTTGCATGTTTGTTGAGTGCGGCAAGGGCGGCGTTGGGCGGGTAGCCCACTGATATCGGCTTGTTCGCTTCCGCCTCGGCCGCGAGGTGGCGGCGAGAGGCGTAGAGCGCTTTGAGTGCCTGTTGAAGAGGTGAATTGTTTGAGTAAGTGAAGAAATACCGATAAAGTGTATTATCGTAATGTATGATTTTTTTTAATAATTTTTAAGACAAGTCGTGATGTTAATGAAAAGTATTTATACATTTTATAAGTTCACATTGACATCTAGATATTTATATGTTTTAATATTAAAAATAAGAGAGGAGCTTTCGATTTAAATCGATTGACAATGGTTGACAATCGATAATTAGAAACGGACGGTTTTAACACTAAGTTCCCCCCGCTTACCCCGCTATATATATCGAATACCAAGAGAAGCTGAGCATAAACTATTTAAAACGGGAAACTCACATTAACACTACAATCTTTATTTATCACTTAAATGAATGAATAAGGCGAATGCGTGTTGCAATATTCAGCCCAGAACTAAACCCGCAATTTTCGATTTCAGTCAGACGTCCTGTGTCTGGTGACGATGCTTTTGTATTAGTCTACCGATTCTTCTTTTGCTTGATTATGTTTCAACTACCTTACACAATAATACATACAAAGCACAAAACCCGCTACGCACATTAACGCTACAATGTTTATCACTCAAATGGTTGAGCAAGGCGAAGGTGCGCCGCGGCACGCGGTCGCAGTCTGCCCACTGGCACGGCGCCTCCGCGCCCGCACCCCTCGGGCAGTGCGTGGCGGCGGCGTGCGAGAACACTTCTGTCGCTGACGTGAATGTTCTAGAATGGAAACGGGATTTAAAGATCATTTAAGGAAACAAATATATTTAAAATGTTACAGTGCAGCGGTTGACTGTAATCGCGATAGTTTTGGTTCGATTCCTAGTGGGGGAAATTAATTATTTAATATTTTCATTTCTTCTTTGTAGTAATATGTGAATATTATTTATAAAAAACATTTTTTTGTTATTGTTATCATTTGTGTCTGTTGGCAGATTTGTTTCAATTTATTAAAACCTTCCCGTTTTCAACTAAGTGACTGACAGTCAACAATTTATTCCTTTGGAAGTGTTAGAAAGTGCTAAGACAGAAGATATCTCAAAATAGCTATGGGAGCGGTCAAATATTTTACATAGTGCACACAATTAAAGTGACAAAGTAAAGTCGTAGTCTTATAAAAAACAAGCGAGGCCTCGTGTTAAAATAATAATAATAATAAATAAATAAATAAATGCTTTATTCAGTAATTAAATGTTACATATACACTCTAATTTCGTTAGAATATGGAAAAAACAAGACAACAATTTAGTAGAGGTGAGCGATGGCAGCCGTACTAGTGTAAACTGTGTCACAGCTGCCAACATCTTTGCCCCTAAGACACTATTTCGATGACAAAAGTGAGAATACTCATCAATTAGGTACATACTATTATGTCGACATAAGCAAAAATAAAGCGATATAACAAAAGTTTTAAATTAATTATTGAAAAAGAAGAAAAGAAAAACAATTAGATTCTATATTATTACCACGTGTCAAATGTGTGTGTGTGTGTGTGTGTGTGTGTTTGTGTGTGAGCGTGTGTGTGTGCGTGTGTGTGTTTATGTGCGTGTATGTATGTACGAGTCATGAATGTAAGTTAGGTACGAAGAAGATTCTCCGTATCCAAGTAGGACAACTTCTGCAGCCAGGTATTCATAACTGCTTTACATTTTGACGAAGACAAAGGGTAAATGTTGATAATTTTATTAACATCATTGTATAAGCGACTGCTTAGGACGTAGAAGTGAGAACGAGCTAGCTTGGTTTTGCAACGTTCGATATCACAAACCTTTGGCTTATTGCGCTTACAGATGGTCTTGAAAGGAGTGCTCCTATGCTTCCGCAGTACAACTGATTTTATGAAAAGTTGTCTAACTGTTAAGACTGAGCTATTGCTATAAACTAGGTCGGTACTGTAACGTCTGGGCTTTCCAAGCATGACTTTTAGTATGGCTCTTTGGGCACGTTCTAAGGGAAGTAACGACTTTTTACTTGTACCCCCCCATACACAGATGCAGTAGCTGATGAGACTTTGAATAAGGGCATGATAAACAAGAAGTAAGGTTTCAAAACTAGCTGAACTTCTAAGTTTCCTGAAAATAGGAATCAGTTTTCTTATACGGCCGGTTATGTGATTGATATGAAGTTTCCAGTTCAGGTAGCAATCCACTGTAAGGCCAAGATATTTGATATTAGAAGTGCGAGGTAAGCTAGGACAATTACAGTTATCCAGAAAAAAAGCATTTCGTTTCTTCAGTTTTTTCTATTTTAGAGACGGCTTAGGACGGACGGACGATATTCCTTTTTCTTTATAAATACTATTATACTTCTACACACAATTAGTCTATTAAATATATCCTAAATAATATATATATATTTATAACAATTAAATACATTATTAACCAATTTTATACATTATACAAAATACATTATACATAAATAAATGAAATATTGTGTTGTATGTGTGTGCAGTTTTCCCAGTATCTTAAATATTGTGAAGCTTTACATAATTGATTTGGACTAATAAAAGGTCTTGGGACAAGACAGTCCTTTCATTAAGAACCTATGTATAACAATAAAATACAACATACTTGTAACATCCCTTCCAATGGCATATCCAAGGCGTGTCTTCGGAACCCGGGGGCAATGGTTGAGGGGGAGGTGTCTCTGTTTTCTTGGGGGTGGCTGGTTTCTAAAAAAAAGTATTGTTTTTTTCATTTTGTTATACAATTAAAAAAAATTAAATTAGTATTTCTCTATCACACACACACAACTTTATATTTTTCTCAACAAAAAATATTATTTAATTTATAACTACTACTATTACATGTATCAGTACATTGTAAAGACACAAAATAATGTCTTTTGTTACTTTCCCTGTATAATTACAATAGTTTTAAATAATGCATAAATTAAAATAACTACCTAATATTACAGTATAGCTAATTCTATTATAGTTTTTTGGCTTCACGCTTTATCCTGCATATAGCAAAGTAAACAAAGAGAACCTACTATCAATACAATCCGTTCTCCTATAGGTGAGCCCACAAAATAAATTAGGTCCTCTATTATTAATAGACTTACCTCAGTGACAGTTTGGGTTACAAACACTTCCTTATCACCTATTTTAGTGTTCCCCATCATGACTGGTTGACGTGTTATCACTTGACGCATTACGGGTTGTGGAGTTTTCTATAATTATACAAAATTATTAAATATCATAAAAAATTGAAGTTAAAATGAAATTAGGCACTGAAACAAATTTAAGAATTTACGTTTATTGTTTTTTATTAGAAGATATATTTTATATAAATCGAAAGAATGGCTTGCTGATTGCTTGATTCATAAAGTAAATATTTGGTTTAAGTTTAAAAAAATTACAACGAACACATTCAAAATTCAACTTTTATTATATACGATGAATATATACCAAAGACCACTCACTCTCCATATTTATTTTTATACCAGCCCCCATAATATCTATTTAACATAAAAAAAATAAAAATACTTACCACACCACTCTGTACACTAGTAGCTTTACTCTCAATAGTAACCGGTGCACTTGTAACCGTTGCAATTTGACTCCTTTGCGGTTGCACAACCCTGTGCACCCCTTGTTTCATTGGCGCATTCACTATTATCTGCTGGTTGTTCGAAACCGCAATAATTTGTTGTGAACCTTGCAACAATTGTTGAGATCCTTGCAACAATTGTTGGTTTCCTTGCAATAACTGTTGGTTTGTGGTTACAATTTGATTGGTTACTATTTGGTTGCTTGAAGAAGTGCTTATAAGAGCAGGTGGTTGTTTTTGAGTTACAACAATTTGTTGTGTTTGCGGTTGATTCACTATTTGAGCTTTATGTGGTTGTGGTTGTGTTGTTATTATTGGTTGCTGACTCGGCGTTATTTGCGGAGCGTTCTGTATATTAAAAAAAACAATTTAATATAATAGGAAATAAAACAAATAATTTACTCAACTACTTAAAATAGTGCTTAAAAGCCAATGAAGTACACCCAAGCCCTAAAAATAAATACAAGAATATAATCCCATCCACCAACAGAACGTCATGCTAATAAATAATTTTGAATAATAATCCTGCAAATGGCAAAATGAAAAAGCTATGATGAAATTAGAAAATCATAATATGTAAATACGCAAGACATAAACAAAACTATAACGTGTCAGTAATAATTACTAATATACGAAGACTACGTATTTAGTCTACAAATAGAAAAAAAATGTCTTAAAAAGACAATTTTTTATTTCCACGTCGGTACTTTTAATCTATTTTTTACTACTAAATGAACATTTTTTTAACAATTATTTATACATAATTTATATATAATAAAAAACTAAGAATCACATATTTCCATGCAAATAAATCTACAGCCGTGCAAAAATCATTTTAAGACCTGTGTAAATGTTGTTTTAACAACGGCTATTGGCTGTGATGAACTCACTAGAGTCGGCTGACTCACTATCACTCTTTGTGTAGATTGTATCACTCCCGAATTCTGTATGATAAGAATTGGGATATAATAAAGTATATTTCATAAAATCTTTAAGATTCTCTAAAACATATAAGATTGATTATTAAATATAACTGTCACCGTAGTTATAACAAAAGCTATATTGGCTGTGATAAACTCATATGAGTCGGCTGATTCACTATCACACTTTATGTCGATTATATCACTATAAATTCTGCGTGATAGTATAATATAAAGTATTATTCATTTAAAAAAAACTTAAAATTAATTATAAGTTATGAAATCATTACATTTTATATATTTAATCACTGTAGTTTTAAAATAATGGATATTAAGTGGATTAGAGTGCGCCGACTCATTGTCACCCATTGTGTTAATTGTATCACTCCCAAAATCTGCGGTATAAGAATTGAGATATAATGAAATATTGGTAATTATTTATTAAATGAATAAAATCAATAATTCATTCCAAAGTGTTGAGTAACACTTTAAAATTGTTAAAAAAAATGTTTAAAGTTAATCTAAATAATTCATAAGACGTTATATGATTAAAGCATTTGATAGCTTCGCACTGTATCTCGCAAATAGCTTCCTTGACAATTCCTCAAATAAAGTAAATAACAATGCTAAGAAAGAATATTCCAATCAAGTTTACTATATAAAAAGTGCAGAGTAAGATTAAATAACCTTAGCAGTCGGGAAAAATATCACAACTATAAATAACAGGGACTTCCGTTATTTTAATTGTAACTATGAAATTATTCTCTTTATCTGATATTTTATTGCTGAGGCCGGTCGAGGCGCAAGGACACCATCGTAAACGCGAGAGGTCGTGGGTACGATTCCCGTTCGAGGAAAAGAAATATTAAATACTTTTATTTCCTCGCCCTGGTAACTAGGCAAAGCGCGGCGTTAAGTTTCACTACTCAATACGCAATGTCTACAGAATTCAGCAAAAATAGGAAACAGAAATTGTAACGGAGCTAATTGGAACCAAGTGTTAAGATACTTTAAAATTTCAAGCCAAGATACTCGTTTCTCAATTTCTCTCTGCCAAAAAGACTTATATGAATCGGACTGCAAGTGATGAATATCATACTATTTAAATTATAAAACAAAATTAAATCATAATTTATAATTATGATATATAGCTTATTCCTGATTTGAATAGTTTAAATGGAGATTTATAAATATTAAACAATTTCAAGCACCTTAACATCTAAATAATATAATTATTAGAGTAAGCGTATTTTGAATATTATAGATGAAAACATAAAATAGATTATGACCCATCCTACTTAAAACATATATTAAAGACAAAAAAAAATAAAGAAAAGCTTGTTCTTTTTGGCAAAAAATATATAGTAACATATTTCACATAACTGAACTTAGTAATAAATTTCTAAGAAAGAGAATATATAAGAAGAGAGGGGAATATATAACACCAAAAATCTTTAAACTATGACTTATATTCAACAATGCTCTAACAAGGCAGTTATAAAAAATATAATTACAAAACAAACAATTGAAAAAAAACAATAAAAAACCTAGAACAGACAAAATAAGTAAGACGAACTTCTAGGCAAAGATTATCACTATGTATGCCAGAAAAGGCTAAATGAGCGTCTATAATGCCTAAGTGAATATTAATAGAGGCTAAGTGCTAAGTTAGATTGAAGCAATAAAGGCTAAGTGAACGCCAGTAATGGCTAAGTGAATTTCAAGAAATGCTAAATGAGCGCCTATAACGGCTAAGTGAGTATTAATAGGTGCTAAATGCTAAATTAAATTAAAGCAATAAGGGCTAAGTGGGTACCAGTAATGGCAAAGTGAATCCCAAAAAAGGTTAAATGAGCGCCTATCACGGCTAAGTGAATGTTAATAGAGGCTAAGTGCTAAGTTAGATTAGTCTAAGCTAAATTAGCTGTGACCTGTATAATTTGTTGTTGTGTTATCGCTTCCGTAGCTTGCGCTATGAGGCTGTTTAACGTCGCCTCGTCGAGACCGGCTGGGTTGTTAACCTTTTTTTAAATATTATGTTTTAATATACTTTAACAAAATATTTTTTATTTACATATAAATAAAATATAAATAGATATTTTAAGTCTTTAAAACTTAATGCTATAACAAAACCTTTACATAATTGCGGTTTGTCTAATTCTGATGTTTAATGTATGTTACTGTAAAATCTCATCTAAGATCGTTCAGTAGTTTTTGTGAAATTGAAAATATGCATCCTCCCAAACTTTCACATTTATAATATTATCAAGTAAAATATACAAGTATTTATAAATTAATTTAAATGTATAGAAATACTTACGGTAAGTGTTAAAGGTCCGCCTCCAGTGGGCCCTTGTACAATAATAATAGTTTTTTGCATCATATTACCGGGTATATTTTGTGCTATGTAACTTAGGCCTGTCAAAACACAAAACAATATGTTATTTAAAAAAGTACTGAAGAGTTTAAGCAATACAGCATGTTGTTGAGTCGCTATGACTATTGTACTCATTTCAGGAAAAAAATAAATTAAATTAAGATTTTTGAGAGATTTGTTTATTTGTATATCGGTTGTGGGTTCGACTCCCACTCGAGAGAATTAATTATTTTGCATTTTCTCGCTTTGTAACAAGACCAAGCGCAGCCTTGAGTTCCGCCTCTTCACAGACAATGTTTCGAAAATTACGCGGTGCATAGAGAATGTAATGTTTAATCACTTAGTTCCCTTTGCATATGTGGAATGCTATATGTGGGATGCAACTTCTTTTAATTTTAGCATACCTTGTGAAGCACTAGGTGTTGCAATTATTTGCATCGGTTGTTGAACAAATTGTGTAGTTTGTGATGTCACTGGTTTTTCTAAAAGAAAATAGACAAAATGTTATACGTATGTCATATCTATGCATAACGAGTATGTGTGGGGAAATATGACAATGGGTATTGTACTGAGACTCTGGAGAAAGTTATATTGAGACAAATTATTTTCAATTTCCATGCTGCCTACTAGGTTCTCACAAAGTTAAAAAGATAACATCTCAAATTTTATATATTTGTAGTAATAATTGTGAATTTATTTGTAGTAATAGTTGTAAATATAAATGAATATACATAAAAAAAACTACTTACCTTGTAATATAATCTGCCCGGCTTGCGAAGCTATAATATTTTGCACGTCCATCGGTTGTACTTGTAACATTGGCTGTTGGACTTGCAGTGGTTGTTGTACCTAAATTAGTATTAATATATTTTCAGTATAACAGACGATATTCGTACTGTAACCTCGCAATATTTATTTTCAATATTAATATTTATTAAATAAATAAATTACGTCACACGTTAAAAGAATGCAAGAGGTGAAAATAGGTTTGACCTTATGTGTAAGGGGAAGGAGGCATTCTAAATTTTGTAACATTACTTTTGAAATAAAATGTCTTCTTCGAACTTCGAAGCTAACAAAAACTCCTCATATTTTTATAAAATAATCGGTAACTTTAAATTTTGATGATCATAGACTTGTATCTCCACAGCATTCATCTTTTTGTATTCTTTCATTCTTTCTTAATTCTTGAATGCTGTGGCGATGCGATCTCCTCGTAAGACATGCGGAGTCAGCCTAGCTGATCAAAACTGCAATGACAAGATACACAGAATGGCAAGTACTAGCGAGAAAGTCACGGTGAGAATGAACGTGCTCAGCTGGTGACGCAAAAGCATGTGTACCCCCCCCCAGGGCATGTATGAAGAGTGGACGAGGCGAAAGAGACATGTAGAGATCGTAGCATTTTGCGCTCCGTTCTGTCTGACTACCCCGCTATGGATACAGGTGAAGCTAAGTTAAGTTAAAGATTTTTATGATTTTATATTAATTGGTCTCGAACTGATTTTAACTCCCAGATAAACTTTTTATAACGAAATACCACATTAATATGACCTAAAGATATTATAACCGGGAAATATAGATAACTTTACCTGTATAGTAGACGCTTGCATCTGTAGAGGCTGTTGCACTTGTATCGGCTGTTGCACTTGCAATGTTGGTTGTTGCACTTGGAGGGTCGGTTGTTGGACCTGAATTGTCATAGTTTTAGTAATAACTAAATAATTTATAAATTAAACATTATATAGTCCATTTTTCATACATCTAAGCTTAAGAGCTAAATTTTGAAAAACTAAAACAAAACACAAACGATTAAAAGTTAAATTACGTTAATTGAATATGAGCTTATTTTCTTATATTTCTAAGACATATTTAAGTATAAGCTTCCGATTAAAAAGAATTAATCGTCTCAATTTATTTGATTTAAATACATCAATCTATAAAATACTTACCTGTAAAATAGGCTCTTGTATGATAACCGATGGATTTTCAGTCGCACTAGTAACCAAGACTGAAGACGGCATCACTTCAACTGTTTCTTGTTTCGGCGGAAGCTACATAAATTTAAAATAATTAACATAATAATAGATAAATACAACACACATTAAAAATATATATAGGCTTTACAAATTCATAAAAAGGCACTTTCTAGATGTCAATTAGGACAAACTATTAATATCTTTTTAGCTTCACGTTTACCAATATAGGCGCATCAAAACACATCTGCAACCTTTTTTAACATTTTAATATATATATATCTGGGCCATAATAAGCTCATGTTTGCAAAATGTCAATGAGCTCTTGAGATGTAGGAACTGTGATATATGAGATATTAGTTTTATGAGCTATTTTGATGTAGTTATAAATATAACTAAACGTTAACAATAAATTTAATAAAATTCATTGAGTACAAATTTTATATACATATTTTTATTTTAAAACTATAAATAAAGCATATGCCTTAACACAAATAAAATACTGTTAGTATTTTTTCACATACGCATAATCCATTTTTGCATAATAATTTAGTACTATATAACCATAGGTATGTCTAGTATAGTACAAAATTATGTTGCTTTAAATTTTGGATTAATTTATTCCTTAAATAATAAACCCTATAAGTATGAAAAATATAAGAAAACCTTAGTCAATGGTCCTGTCAAAATAATCCCGCGGTGTCGCTTTAGGCACAGACATGGAAAAATTCATATAATTACTAAATTTAAAGTAATACTTGCGTTCAATATGTTTAACACATATGAGCTACTGACATTATGTAATTTAAAGTAGCATTTTAAAAATGTTAACAATAGTAGCAAAACAATTTATTGTATTTTTTTTATTTGTATAAATGTTTAAAAAATCTTCTGGAAGTAAAAAAAGATCCATTATATAACATAGTTGCATTCAAACAAAAAATACACCAAATTTTTCTTATGAGTTTATCTGTCTACTAAAGAATATTTCCTTGTAAAAAGTAATATACACAAGTCATATAATGAAGAATAATTAATAAAAAAATAAAATAAAACAAAAATAACAATAAAATAAACTTATTTCAATATATACATACATAATATCAGTAGCTCAATACAATAAAATTATATAAAACTTACCAAATCATCTTCATCTTGTAGTGCTGACGCAGCGAGCGCCGCGTACAAGTTGGCAGCCGTCTTAGACACGCTCTCTTGTGGGGAATTACTCTGATTGGTTGATTTTATGTTAGTTTCTTAAGAATTAACAATTGTTTAGCTCCACGCTTTATCCCTGTATAGCAGGGATGGGAGGGTAGGCAGAGGGAAGTATTACGAGACATTGGGTGTAGAGAGGCGGATCTCAATGTTACTTTTTGTCTTCAAAATTAAATTTAAATTTAAATAAGGAAATTAAAATAATTAATTCCCACATGGGACACGCATCCACGATCGTCCCGTTTACAATTCAACATGTAGACAGTTTAGAAACGCTCTCTTGTGGGAAATAACTCTAATTGGTTGTTAATATGTTATTATTTTGATTATTTGGTGTCTTATTAAATGTAAATTTCAAAATCTTTGTATAGCTACTAGTAATTATATAAAAAAATCAATATCTTGGTCATAATAATAAATATTTTTGTAAAAAAATTTGTCATTTAATTCATCAACTATAATTAATTTATTGACCCACAGACATAAATTTCATATCTACATATTAAAAGTTCATAAATATAAATGGCAACATGTCTCTAAAATATAAAAAATATAATATTGTTAAAAATATTAAATATTTTAAATCATCTGTATAAAAACATACCTCAGATTTATCTTCAATCTTCAGTTTTTTGGTCGGCGGCTCCGTGTAAGAGTGATCCGTCACCACTGTTTCCACTAATTGCTCTTTCTCTTTTACAATACTCTGTATAACACTGGGCTGTTGTATAATCTGTGGTATAGTGGATTCATTTTTAATCTGTATCATTTGACTTTGATCGTTCTTCAACTGTATAACACCTTGCAATTGATCGCTTTTTAATTGTATTATCTGTCCTTGGTCATTTTTAATCTGTATCAATTGACCATGTTCGTTTTTGATTTGGAAAAATGGCGCCGAAACGGTTTCGGGGTTTATTTGTATTAACTGGTTATTTTCTGCTTTTACTTGTACGATTTGTCCCGTTTCTGTTATCTGTATCGTCGGTGCACTTATCTGTTGCCCCATTTGTACGACTTGGACTGGTGGGTTAGATTTCTTCTCTAGAAGATCGGCAAGCATTTTGTTTTGGGCGGTCTTCTATAATTAGCAAAAGAAACAAATGTGTCAGAATAATGCGATGACAAACAAAAAGTGAATTTCGTTTTAATTCATGACTAAAATGTTTCAAAAGTATATAAATTATTTATATGAAATATATAGAAAATTATTTTACTACTACTAATTTTGTACACATAATTTATTACTCACAATTGTTAACTGCGCCTGCTCATCTATTTGAATTTGAACTGGCTCCTCTTTAGGCACTATAATTAAAAAAAAATTGTTATTTTTTAAAAACAACGATTACATTGTTAATATAAATACATATTTTAGGTGCATATAACAGGGTAGACAGAACAGTCTAATGTAAAAACACTCTATTTTCCACTTCCAACTTTTTTTAAACATAGCGAGGTGAGTTGTGGAACTCAACGCTGCATTGTGGCTTGTTATCAAACTGTGGAAGTGAAAATAATTTATTCCCTAAAATGGAACCCGCAATCTTTGCGTTTACACTCAGAAGCCACCACAGTCTCCGTAATATAAATTCTATAAAAATATATTTCACTTACCTATGATTTCTTCATTAGAGTTTATTATCAACTGTAAATAAATAATGAGATGATCTTTAGTTCAAAGTACATATTTTATTACTATTATTACTGTTTGAGGTAATTCTATACCTTTTTTTTAATCTTCACGCTGTATCCCGCAACGTGCCAGCACACTGCACTCTTTATTATTTAAGTTTACTAATATTTTGAATGGCAGAACCGTGGGATCGCGCTTACTGTTAATGAATGCCCATTGACGCCGTCCTGACTCAGGAATGACCGCTAGGAGAAATCACTTATTTTGATTTGCTCTCTTCGATAACAAGATAAACTCAACACGCAATGCCTCCAGAATTCAGGGGAATGGAGTGTCTTAATACTAGGTTCCCTCTGCCTACTCTGCTGTGTGCGGAATACAGCGAGAAGCTGATTTATTTAAAAATAATAAAAATAATACAAATAACTCATACCTTATCACCGGTGGTCGTATTGCTTACACCACCAGGTATTATAGTAGTGCATTTAATTAATGCTTCGGGATCTACCTCCATGTTCTATAAAAAAAGAAACTTTATATACTGTTGCATATTTTGTATATATTTGAATTTAGGCGATAGTAGTGAATTACTTTTATTCTTAAGATAAAATCAAAATCAAAAATATATTGTTTATCAACTAGTTGTTAATAAGACCTTTAAAATTAGTTTATTCATCTATTTTTAAAGTTTAGTATTTTTTTGAGCTTTAGCTTAACTCAGCTTAAGCTCTAACTTAGCTCTTTAAAAAAAATGTTTAGTTATTTTTTTGTGTACAGTCGAAGATAAATAAATAAAAGTGAAAACCTTTTAGCATCCCATGTATTTATCATGCATTTACTCATTCCATACACTCACTCACTCAAACAATATAGGCTTTCTAAACTTTTGCGCATTGTTTACTCGGGAACAAAATAATGAAAAGATAGGAAAAAGAAAAATCTTTCCTTCTAGATGAAACGACATTATCTTCTCCCCAAACGAACGTTGCGGAGAAGTTAATAAACATAAATACAGGGCGACCATGACATATTACGGCGTGTTAAACTTGTTCACTTTGAAGAAAAATAAGGAAAAACTTACTGTATTAGTATTCTGTTGAACAACAACGGTCCCAGCGGCCCCTCTTTGTTGATTTTGTTGTCTTTGTGCAACCTGTGTATTGTTTAGTGTTAAATTAAACAATAAAAAATATTTTGAAACCTGACTGTAACACTTCATGGAATAACTATTTCACTTCCCCGGTCTGGTAAGAAGATAAAGCGCTAAATTCCAACGCCGGAGTTTCACCACTCAACATGCAATGTCTCCAAAATTAGGCGGTGCGTGGGGAACGGAGTGTCTTGCATTAGGTTCCCTATTTCTGCCCTGCTATATGCAGTATACAGCGTAAAGATTAAAAATGTACATCATTTTAATTTTTTTTATAAGCACTAAACATTATTTGATAATTATTATGGTGTAGATAACAAATAATAACTCAACAAAAAACAATGATTCAATGTTTCAAATATTTTTTTAATTAATATTTATTAATTAAAACCAAAAAATAATACAACAACTACGAGAAACTTATTAACAATCTACATTTCATAATCATTTTACTATTAATGTAATTCAATATTAATATTTTTGTCATATTTTTCATGCCTACAATATTTTCTTTATCATGCCTACACAAGCTCGCATGCCAATAAATGGAAAAAACAAAATTATCTAAATGTTAGTCGTACATTATTTTTACATGCTACTAGAAATAAAAATCTACGATTTTTTTTTATTATCCGATTCATGCAATCTGTTATTTTGCATACAAAATAATATTTTTTTTTATTACCAGAAACTCGAATTGTTTCCTTGTGTTTTTGCAATATTTTATCTCCTTCCTGATTATATATTCATATAAAATTCCTCTTTTAAAATATAAAAACGGCTAAATATCTGTGTATGTATATCTGTCTTATATAAATATTCAATTAAAAAACTTACATCGTATTTTAGACACACAATTTTAGACCTTATAACTCATCACTTTGACAATTTGTTTAATCCAAGTATAAAAAATCTTAGAAGGATTTTTTAAAATGTACATGTTGTTGTAATTACAACCATAATTTGTTTAAAAAGAAAGAAATATTTATTCAATTTTTAAAAAATCTTATAAAAAACACCATATTATAACAACTTTAGTATTCTAACCTTGTAATTCATCTTTACCCAAAAAAATATAATAACCCTTGAAAATAAAGTACATAAATTGCATAGTACTAATCATTTATACCCTTTTTCCAAAAAAAATCCTTAAAAATTTAAATATACAAACTGTTATATTGTACTAATATGATTTTTACGTTACATAAAAAAATTATATTAAAAGTTTATTCTAATACAAATCACAACGCCAACTATAAAAAAAATTACGCCTACGCCACATAACCTCTACCTATCAATAATGATAAAAAATAACAAAAAACAAAATTCATAAGAATTTTGAACGTATGACTTAATTTTGTCAGTTTGAACAGTTTCCAAGAGGTTCGAATTCCCCTAGCAGTTAAAAATTTTCATACGTTTTCAACAATATTTTTAACTATGTGAAATAACACTGAAGAAATGGCAAACATAAGAATTTAAAAAGAAATCAATCAACGTTAGTACTGTTAGTATGCAACTTACTTGTACTTGCGGCGGGCTTACTTTGTGTGCTAACAAATGTTTTATAAGGGACGTGTTGTTCACGCCGATGGTCACCGGTTCGAGAGCTTGCGATAGATGGGGATGTGGTTGAGTTTGTTGGACCTGGGGAGTTTTAAATACTTTTATTTTTATCTTCACGTCAAAGCGAGGAAATGAAAATATTAGATAACCACAATCAAGTCGTGTTACAGTGACGCGCTGGTGCCCCTGTGTTACGACAGCCTCTAAAAATAAAAAAATATATGTCCCTCTAATATTTTTTATAAGATAGAAATATATGACAGAGCTATATAATTCAATTAGTCTTATAAAATATTACCGCAGGCTGTGAAACAACTACAGGCTTCTGTTCGACAACGACCGTCGGCTTGTTCGTTAACTGCGCTTTCAGTATCGGCGAGGACGGACCTGATAAAAAAAAATGTATTAGTTATATCCTATACCTAGAGATGCGGCGTTGTTTTACGCCAAATAGCCTTGTGGCTATAGCTGTGTAGCTTCACGCTGTATCCCGCACACAGCAGGGTAGGCAGAGGGAACCCAGTGTTAAGACGCGGAGTGCCGTTCCCCACTTTCTGCCGAATTTTTGGAAACATTGCGTGTTGAGTGGCAGAACAACGCCGAAAAAATAGTCACACAATTTTTCTTAATCCTACTAATAATATAAAAGTCAAACTTTATTAGGATTTTTGTTCCTTTTTTACGAAAAAATATTTAACAGATTTAGATAATTAAGGAATTTTATAATAATTTTCACAGTAAGGTAGATTACACACGAAAAAAACACAAAAGGTATAATTTATATAAATAATAATAATAATAATAAATAATATAATATAAAAAGTTTGAGCAGGCGAAGCCGCAATTCACTTTATTATGTTTATCTCTCATATAACGATATAAATTAAAATAACATATACATACCAACTGGTGGATTAGTTCTATTAGGTAAGTTCTTAGCTCGTATACCAATGTACACGGTTTGAGATTCCCCTGACGCGTTCGTTATTGTATTGGGACCGACGGTACCACCAAATACAGTTCTGTTGAAAGTAATATATTTAAATATTTAAAAATATTACTTTTTTTTGGTTTTAAACTTGTTTATAGATATCCATGTCAAGAAACTCATTCTCTGAGTGAGAATCTAATCCACTAGAGTCGCGTCTCTATTAATACAAAATAAATATAGGAAAGCGACATATCTTACTGTTATTTCGTCCTATTTATGGGAAATTTATGAAATTTTTCATTTAGTAATGTACAAATCATTTGGAAAGGAGAAAAAAAAAACATAATTAAGCAAAGCTTATAACTTTATCGAAGATTATAAGATAGAGTAAGTGTTTAGATTCTCAGTGACTGTTTTAAGCAGAATTTGCCATTCTCACTGGTACGTTTTTGTGGAAATAAAATAAATTATATTTTTTTACAGTAACCTAATCCATTAAAGAATATTTCCAGTAATGTAATGGCGTGTAGTGGTTACCTGACGAGCCTGGGGAAGTGCGCGGCGGGCACGACGCCCTTGCGCGCCAGCTTGGCGCAGCAGGCGGCATACTGGCGGTGCAGCTCGGCCGCGTCACACGCGCCGTTGTCGCCGCCCGGCAGCGGCGCGTACGTCGCGCGCAGCCACGCCAGCGCAAAGTGCTCGTTCTCCTGACAGCGTCGTCACACATTGCTTTTAACTTGGCAACATTTTATGCTTCTTGCAGTTAAATTAGATTTAACTAATTGTATAATAATCATTATAATGAATTTTATCGACTTCTTTTTTTAGTTTCACACTGTACCAGAAGAAATCGAATTTTAAAAGACTTCACTCCTCACGCACCACCCAATTTTCTAGACGTTGAATTCTAAGAAAATCCAAATATATGTGTCCACATATATTAAAATCCTTGTGACTAACATACTATAGGGAAAAAATTGTGAAGTTGTTTTTTATATATCCTATATCTTATAAAACAAAGTCGCTTTTCGTGTCTGTCTGTTGTTTCTAACTCTTCTTCTTCTAAACCACCCAACGGATTTTGATGCGGATTTCACCATTAGGTCGAGTATTTTTCATAGAAGGTTTATATATAGTTTATTATTTGTACATTCTTATGTAAATTAACATAAATACGATAAATGTGTATAAAGTCCTACCCGTTGAGACACTTTCGCGCATGCGCTGCTTTAATGGTAAGTACTACATGAAAATAATGTACTGGAGTATTGTTCCTCTTAATAAGATCTACAAAAAAGTTCGCGACGGCATATTCGTATCTTTTAAGGATAACGTGTAGTGATCATTTTTCTGTCTCAAAATAATAATTTCAATATATTTTTTATTGTGAGGGATATTTTTCCATAATGGTATTAATCCTTATCCTTTAAAATACTTTATTAATTTTCTACGTTAAACGAAGATAAAATTTGTTTTTTATACTATTTCGAAATTGCGAATAATTTTACAGAAAAACGCATTTAATTGTTGACACATCCCGCCGTTGACACATCAGCTGTATGTTACTCAAGTTTCACTTATCCCTTACTCTCAGCATATAAATAAGTATATTAGTTACGTTGGCCATTTAATGTAGATCAAAACTGTCTTATACTGTTTTTCACTTTAATAAGTACTTTAGAAGTTGTTACAATATCTAAAAATCCTTGCTGCGAAACGGCTCGCCACTCACCATGCGTCCGCCGCGCCCGCCTGCCTTACACGCATCGGTGGTTTAGTGGTAGAATACGGGCAGCCCGGGTTTGATTCCAGGCCGATGCATTCTATTTCATTTTCCTCACAGGCAGCCACGTCGTGCTTGCTTTTCATCAGGGACAGAATACCCCCTTCAGCATTAACCACAAGCTCGAAAAAAAAAACCCGCCTGCCTCTATAGCAACGAAGATTTAGATGCGTTTGTACGTATTGGATAATTGGAGTTGAATGTATTATTTAAGCGCGATATATTTGGTTTCACATTTTGTGTAGTAGTTATTAGTAGGTAGGATTTTGTTTATAATTTCTTCCATTTAAAAATAGTCATTTAACTATCTAAAAATAGTCATTTAAATATATTTTAATAAGTACTTGAAAACATTAGTAGCACAGATTTAAAATTACGGTACCTACTAAAAAATCCTTGCTGTGTAAAACAATTGGAAAATCCTTATTGAAACTACGAAAATGCGGGTTGCATTAGGGTTTAATTAATTTTCACATTATCTTAAGTGTTTTGCAAACATACATTACATGAATAATCCAGTAGTTAAAGCGGGCGAAGCCGCAAGAGGGTCGCTAGTTATGGTATACTTTAAAGACAGTTTCGAAACCGTAACCAAATCCAGTATAAAAGATAGGAATAATTACGGGTATGGGGAGTCTAAATGAGACTTTTAATAACAATATAAATGTTTTTTGTATTAACCAGATAAGAAGTATTTTTAATTTCAAAAATACAAACCGCTATTTACCTGAACAGTCCTCTGTTGTAAATGCGATTGTTGCAGTGGCGTCATTGGCGCTGGTGCTGGACTCGGTGACGGCTGAGCTTCCACTTTAGGTGGCGGTGGCTGTGGCTGAAATAATTATCATTATTTTTCTTTGTATCTTTGTACATAAATATGATTGTAATATATTACTTTTTCCTAAAATAATGCAAAATAATATGAGGGTCTGTAAATGTATGTTTCTCCCAAATGGTTCCCCAATCCTATGTCCTAATGGTCATATTGCATCGGTTGTAACTCAATACACAATAAATTGATAAACTAATAAATACAGTTAAAATTATATTGATAATGACTTAAGAACACGCAGTTAATTGTACGACTGTATGCGAATTAAGTAGGAAATATTTATAGCAAAGGGAACTCAACTCCACGCTATTCTTCGTTACCAGAGCAAAAAATTTAAATAGCGACAGCCTCATATGAAATAATGAGTGATAATGTTGTGTGATTGTGTAATATATATATATTACCTGTGCAGGCTGCACAGCAGGGCGTTCGTCCTGCGCAGGCGCAGCCAGCGCGCCGGGACCGCTCACAGTCTCCACTACGCGCATCAATATACACGCGCGGGGGCCGTAGCTCTGTGCCTGAGGGAGAGGAAATTATACATGTACTACCTAGACACACAACAGACGAATATCAGTTATAAATAACGCCTAAAACGTTATATATCCTCACCTAACTTATTAACTTTTAGTTAAAGACTGACAAAAAGATTTAAAAGAAGAAACTGTAAGTGGGTTGTAATGACAAATAAATTTGAGAAGGGGTGAAGTTTTACATGTAATCTTTACCTATGGATTTTGAATACATAGTCAAGTCAAAAAATTGTTAAGGATATATGCGTAACATCCAAAGTAAGTTATTATGCTTCTCCAATATTGTTCGTAGCTGTCTCATAGTCGTAGCGGAATGTAATATAACCTAAAGGTTTCCTAGGTAAGACATATTTGTAATTGAATCATAACCCTAGCATTACGTGCTATTCTTCCTCCTGGCATTAATCCCGGCTATTGCCAGGGTCTGCCCTCCTACTCAACCTACTCCACTTTGCACGGTCTTTTGCGTCCTCGGTGGATAGACCATTGGCTCTCATGTCCTGCATCACGACATCCAGCCAGCGCTTTCTTGGGCGTTCAGGAGGTCTCACTCCAGGAACTGATATAGCAAGGCACTTGCATCCGACATAGTTCTTAGGCCGGCGCGTAACGTGGCCAAACCATCTCAGACGACGCTCTTGGAGCTTATCCGCTACGTCACGGACCCCAAGACTACCTCGAATGAATGTGTTGCGTATGCGGTCAGACCGCGTTACGCCGCACATCCACCTCAGCATCTTCATTTCCGTGACGTGAAGCTCCTGAGTGTGCCGAGATAGTGCCGGCCAACATTCAAGCAATTCCTAGCATTACGTGCTATTAAAGATTTTCAATTGCATGCCATTTTAGGCTGTCAGTAGTAATGAGTTCAGGTCTTAGTAGGGAAAAGGAGAGTAAGGGAATGGTGACAGTGTTGGCAACGGGCGCAGTGCGGGTCTGAGGAACCATACGCCATCAATAAGAGAATATTAGGGTGTGGGAAGTGGCCAGTGTGTACCTCGACGGTGACGAGCGACACGAGTGTGTGCAAAAGCCCGGGCGCGCGAGCGGCTCCCTCACACGCGCGGTCGCCGAGCGCCGTCAGCGCGTACACGCACTCCAGCGCGCTCACCAGCGCCATGATGTCACGCAGCGTCAGCAGCGCCACCACGTCGCTGTACACCTGCGCACCATTTCACACACCTTAATTATGGACACTTGTACAAGCAAACAAGCAAACGACGTAACACGAGAAGCAACGAATTTAGATTTTATTATTTAGATTCTATTATGGTAGTATGTAGTAGTAAGTATGTAGTATGGTAGTCCATACAACCAATTTTTGTTATGGCAAATGTAATGATAATTGGTTATTTATGGCGAAAATAAAATGTTTTCTAACCACATATTTCATCTCATAAACAGAACCCATGAATCCCTCAATCTTTAGTACACTAATATTTGCACTGGTACTGGTGTATTCTTGGGTACTAGGAGTGTGTTTGCACTAATAGTAGTTGTAACGAGGATGAGCAAATGCTACGTACCTTAGGATCAAGAGCTTTCAATAGAGCATCTTCATTGGCCTCATTTTGCGCTAATTTATTGAGTAATTCTAATGCTGCAAGCACTCGAGCTCTATCCGGAGATACGAGCGCCGATTGTATTGTTGATAACACATGACGAGATATTAGACATGTTGCCGGGTCCTATAAACAAGGAAATAATTAGAATCTTCTTTCCTTTCCTTTACACTTTAAAAATGTTTTTTGAATACTTAAAATTGTTAACAGACCTATGGTGGTAGAGTTGAAAGCAGAAAATTTATTTAGTCCAAAGAAAAAGAAATATTATGATTGAATATAATGTACTCCAGGACATATTTTTACAATAATTGATTAAAAAATATTAGAAATAATAAACCATTACTAAGATTTTTACATTTTAGGACAATACCAACATTTATATGAACAAATCTGACATGGATACTGACAGGTGTACTTCATAACTATTTACAATTTCTACTGATATCTAGGTATCTAGGTAAAGAAATGGTATTCACCACTAAGGTTCTGCTCACATTTAATAATAATCGAAATGTCACCTCCTGGTACTTTACCTTGATAATTAGCTCAGTAGACACATTTCCAAGTGTATCTAAACCACTTTGCCGTAGCGAGCCGACCCAGCAATTTGCGCATAAAAGAAGAAACCTGAAATAAAATAACATAAATAAATAATATAAATAAATGGACATTGTGAGGCACTGCGACAGCGTCTGACGCGACGGTTGTGGGGTGAATTCCCACTTGGGAGAATAATTATTCAATATTTTTATGTCCTTGCTACTTGCAACTAGACAAAGCGCAGCGTTGAATCCTGCCACTTAACACGCAATGTCTCGAAAATTTGGCAGTGTTTTGGAAACTGGAGTGCCTTAACACTCGGTTACTTCTGCCCACTCAGTGTGGAGCAAAAAAATAGTTGTAAAATAATCAAACACAAGTATGTATTTCTATTATTATCATGAATATTATTACTTTTAACTTGACATGTTTTTCATATTATGAAGCTATAAAGCTTAGTCAGTCAGCTAGGGAATGAGTTCCTAAAAAGCCACTATAGTTCTCCATACATCTGTTCATAGTCCTTGGACTGATTGCATGATAATATCTAACAAAAAAAAAAAAAGCTTAGTCAATTTAGCAACATTATAGATTCCAAGAACATATATAATCAGGTTGAGGATAAAGTTTTATTATAAATAAAAATGGTTTTAACTCACAAGTGTAATAATTGGCCCTGGACAAGCCCTGGATCATTAACACAAATAATTTTTATGTAAAAATCTTGCCCAAGTGGGGATTGTACCTACCACCAACGCATTTACAGAGAATGCTGTGCCACTGAGACACAATTGCCTTAAGCCTCCCTATCTTATAACAACCAAACCAAATATAAACCATTCTTTAACTTACCTTATAAGCGTAGTATTTCTGGCAAGATACTGTACATTTTCCTCATGGAAGGATAGCGATCGTACAATAGATGCTATTTGTAACACTCGTTGTGTGTACACACAACTTGCACCACCACTAAGTTCTGGTGCGAAGAGCTGGTCCTCCTCTGAAGGTTCTGTTACCCAATCTTCGAGGATGTCCTGCTAATAAGGAGAAACAACGATATTTTTGAATTATGGTAGGCAGAGGGAACCTAATGTCGAAATCCGTTATAGGGATTACATATTGAGAAAGAGAACTCAATGTGACAACAATATAATGAAAAATTAAATAAAATCAGCTTCACACTATATCCCGCAGACAGCAGGGTAGGCAGAGGGAACTTAGTGTTAACACAATCTCTTCCCCACTTTCCACCAATTTATGGAATTGCGTGTTAAGTGGCAGAGCTCTACGCCGCGACAACATAATCAATTACAATAATTAAAATATATATATTTGTTAATAAATATAAAATAAAGTATAATAAATATACTGGCTGGGGAGGAAAAAAATTTAAAACCTAAACTCACATCCTCCAGGACCTTCTCAATCAGCTCCCTACTCTCCTCCCCCTGCATCAAACAATCAGTCAGTGCATTATGAGCGGCGAGAGCCTGGACCATCAGCTCTGGCTGTTCCAGGCCAGGGTTCATGAACTTGGTCTCGTCTGCCAACTCCTTGGCGCCGCCTCCCCCGGCACGGAGCTGCCAGAACTCGTGAGGGTAGCGGCCTCGCGCCTCATAGTAAGAACGACCGATTGTGTCTCGTAAGCTTGCTGTACGAAAAAAAAAATTGAAGAATTTTTTTTCTAAAAAGTTTGCTATAACAACCCGAAGGACCACCTGATGATAATTGAATACCGTCGCCCAGGACATATTTTGACGGGCTTGGTAATATTTTTAATTCATACAGAAATTAAGAGTATCTGAATTAAATAAATATTTTTTATTGAATTGAATTTCATGTACCTACTACTTACTTTTGATTTTTGTTGAATTGTTTTAATATAAACAAAAATAATATTAATAAATATATTTTATCAAACAATACTATGGACATAAGAAGAAATAAAAAAACTGTACTTACAATGATTATAAACACCAGCATGGGCCAATAAAAAGTCCAATATATGAGGTGTAGTACTCAATGGTAAGCGATTAGAATGATCTGCTGCAAGCACCGTACAGACATTCACGGCAAAATCCTGTTCATTCGGCATAGGTGATAAGAGTGATAACGTCAGTCGTTCAGAGGGACCAGCTACACGGTTGCCTGTACGGAGTTGTTCACCAGATGCTAGAATTAATTGGAGACATTACACAAATTCTATATGTTGGGTGTCATTGTAACCTATGCGGTTATAAACCTATCCATCATATATTTGTCCATTCCATACATTCACTCATTCATCCATACAAAAGAAATCATAAAAAGTGTATAAGTCCATTATTATAAATTTTTTACCTGATATATAAGTACCACTGCCAAAACTAATCCGTGGCATACCATGGCCACTTCGAGAGCCTCTTCTCGGATCTTCATCCATATCATTATCATCATCTCTGCCCGGAGGTCCTTTTGCCCGTTCATATCTATATAAATCATGCATACACATAACATTCTATATGCATTTTCTATATCAACAATGACATGCATGGGTATATCTAAAATTATTTTTTATTCTTATTTTTATTTAATAGGTTTTTCCATATTTAGTGTAAAGGATTTTTTTCTGAGTTTTCAGGATTAGTTTTTTATTGGTAAAAATTCCGAAGTAGGCACAGATTCAGAAAAATATATAGAATATGTGCATGTAGTTACAATTTTCATATGTAATATTTACTAGCATAATAGGAATCTTGTTAGGAGAGTAAGACACTCTGTTTTCCACTTTCTACAATATTTTCATGACTTTACATGTTAAGTAATGGAACTCAATATAAATCTTTGTCTAAACTTTAATGTTTGTAAAATTTTCTGATATAAATTTCTGGTATAAAACAATCAATTTATAGTGAATCATTATAACATACAACTTGTTATTAAATGCTATAAATATATCAAATTAAAATATACTTTATATGTTAATTTAAAAGGATAATTGCTATTAAAGCTAATGGTTTCTGTCACTATACTTATATAAATTCTTAGATCATAGGCTTTGCACCTAATAAAATATAAAATATGTAAATGCTGTTTCTTTTGAGTTAGACAAATAAGTATTAATTTCCTTCACCTAAGGCATATTGTTCAGAATCAGTACAAAATGGTAATATAATATAACATATAACACTCTTAGAATACTCTCTTTACCTACAATAAATTTAGTTTGAAATAAAATGGTTCTTACTTTTCTAAATAAGTTCCATATATTCTTCTTAATAAAGTAGATCCATTTACACAGGGATGTGGAAGTCTTAGCTGCCGTAAAAATGATTCCCAAGTATCATTTTGATTTACCTGCATAGTTAATAATAATAAATAATTAAGTCCATTATTCATGCAGGATAATTACTGATCATGTCATCAACAACATTGTTTACAATTAAAACAAACTAATGTCTTCAGAAATCTAAAAAAAACAAATATTTCACTCACTTTACTTAAACCACCCCTTTGAAGCACTAAAGAGTATAGAAGATACAAGTCTATATCCACACCATTTACCACCGGTATTTTATATGGGATACTGAAAAATAAGACATAGATCATTGTAAAGATTGTCCACAAATATCTATATACTCAAAATGAAATTAGGCATCTATAACATAAGGCATACTTACTTTTTACTTTCGTTGAATTGTTTCAATTCTTTTAAAAATATTTCCTTATCACGTAAATAGTCCCTAGACTTTGTATTTATTTGAGACTTTGCCATTTTTCGCTTTTTTGTATGATCGTGTTTACACACCAGCTTCTTGGGTGAGCGCGGTGATAATCACAATAAAGTAATATTATTGAAAAATATTTTAAGCACATAAAACATATTAAGTATTTAGATTGTTATTCAAAAGTTATAATTGGAAAAAATGCCGATAATCCAAAATTAGAATTTTCGACACATTTGACATTGACAGCGTTATAGTGAAGCGGCGACGCGAGCAGTGTTGCTGTATTAGAAGAATAACGGTTTTCGGTAGTACCGTATTTTTAGTGTTTTTAATCGTAATGGTAATGATGATGTTTACTTCATGATCTAAATTCTAAGGTTATTTTAATATGATAATTATATTATATACTGTGTCCAATAACAATTTCCGTTTTATTTATCGTTAATTGCTAAAAATTGGTTGTTTTATACTAACAGAAAAATATATGTTTGAGAAATTTTTACATTAAGCCAAATGTAATTAGTTTCTTTTTCTGATGTTCAAATTTGTTCTTTGACAAAGCGGTTTTTTTTACAACCTAAATTAAACACAATTTTCAAAAATTAACAAATATAACTGTATGTATTATAAAATTATAATTGCGATAAGTATGTATATTATTGCTAATTATATTTATATAATGGTACTTTTTATTACGTGAAAAGGATGCTGGAACTTGTCATTGTGATTTGTCAAATTGACTTCCAGTTCTAATTTCTTGTGTCAAACCCGTGTGAATTTGAAGATAAACATGCGGTTTTAGGTTATGTTTTAGTAAATATTACTAGTGTATAACAAAATTTCATTGAAATTTAAAAAATGGTGAAGAAGAAAATAGATAACCGTATACGAGTTATGATCGAGAATGGAGTCAAACTTGGTCATCGTACTATGATCTTGCTGGTTGGAGACAAGAGCAGAGATCAAGTATGTTGTTTTTAATATTTAATCGAAAATGTTTATTTAACTGTATAAAAATATATATCATAAAATTAATATTTACTTTTAGGTACCTATATTATATGACATGCTAGTAAAATCAACTGTAAAAGCTAGACCAACAGTATTGTGGTGCTATAAAAATAAAGATGAAGCTATAAGCAAGTAAGTTATAATAGCTTTCTCTTTTCTTTTTCATTTTTTCCTATTATATACTATATACTTACAAATTTTTTGATAGTCATGGTCGTAAAAGAGCTAAAAAGATAGCAGCTGGAAAATTGGAAGTCTCAGAAGAATCTCTATTTGATGCATTTAGAGTGGCCACAACTATACATGGTCGATATTACTCTGAAAGTCATGCTATGCTTGGCCAAACTTATGGAGTTTGTGTGTTACAAGTTAGTAGTATAATTTTTTTTTTGTTCATATTTATATTGTATTTCATATAAAGCATTCTGGCAGAGAAAATTTAGTCCTGATGCTGTTTTTTGCTTAAAGCCCAGATACATACTATTGTATAATAAGTGGTGGTCTTTCAGAGATGACAAATAAAAATAATTAATTACTTTAAGTGGCAATTATAGATACAACAACATCACATCTATAGCCACAGCCTGTCCCACTGAGCCGTGATGGCTACTACTACTGTATTCGTTTTTATATATAATAAATATCTAACATATTGTACTGCTTTGGTTCTGATGTTAAATTCAGATATAACATTGCTAAAAGTTAAGGAAAAAAATAGAAAATGGCAGAGAAACTTTTTATTTTTTGCTTTAATCTGTATCTATAATATATGTAATTTTTATAATAGAAACTATGATTTTAGGATTTTGAAGCTTTAACACCAAATTTGATGGCCCGTACAATAGAAACTGTAGAAGGAGGTGGTCTTATAATATTTTTGTTAAAAACCATGGATTCGTTAAGACAATTGCATTCTATAACTATGGATGTGCATTCAAGGTAAAGTACACTTGTATCAAGAGCTGTGTATGACACCATGTTTCAACTCTTAGTTATAATATTTTAAGTACCCCAGGTAACTCTGACTCAGACAAGTACATTGGGTTACATTGAAACTATTAATATGTTGTAATTTATTATAGTCTTCCTTAATAAATAGGCCAGTTCTTGAGGTTAATGTGTTCATGTGATTGCACATTCAACAAACAGACTTTGATTTTTTCAATATTCATCATTTTTTTCCAGGTTTAAAACTGAAGCTTATGATACAGTAGTGAATAGATTCAATGAGCGTTTTTTACTATCTTTAGCCGATAATCCAAGATGCTTAGTGTTAGATGATGCCTTAAATGTTCTGCCCATATCTTCTAAGACAGCCCAGGTAGAACCAGTGGACTCTATTCCAGAGGTAAGAGATCTTTTTAGTAAGTTGTTTTAAAAATATTTAAAGTACAAATTTGAAGTGTAAAATAATTAATTTGATGTGTAAAATTGTTAATCTGGTGTGTAAAAGCTAAAAATCTATAAATCAATCACCTACCACCAACCTATAAAAAACTAATATTTTTCACTTATTATTTCAGAAAGTGAACCCAAAACTAATAGAATTAGTGTCTTCACTGTCAGACACTCCACCAGCGGGTCCGCTGGTTGCTTTATGTCGAACTTATGATCAAGCAACCGCATTGGTTGCACTTATAAATACACTTGCTGATAGACAGTCTAGGTAAGATTTTTTTATGATTATTTAAATAGATTTTTTAATTTCTATAGTATAAATAGTTTACATCTTCCTGTATGTATCATACTTTTAACAATTTATGTTTGTTTCACACTGAAGTTTGTGAAAATGTATAAAAAATTTAAAATAATGAGACTTGAACCTATGTTTCTTATTTACCATCCAAGTATTCTGGCCACTAAGCCTGCACAGCACACACACAGCTTAATAACACTTTAAAAATGTAAAAAATATTTAATAAATTGCATCCACTATTGCCAAATTATTATTTTTAGCAGTGGTCTTTATGCAGCAGAAATTACTAAAATTCGCCCTTCAGAGATATTTTTATCTATAGGCTCACCAGTATATCAAGAATACAAATTTAAATATTTTTTTTTAGTTTCTTAAACCAGTTTGTTAATTTGCAGACCACCCCACTGTCTAACAGCAGCTCGAGGCAGAGGTAAATCAGCTTGCCTCGGCTTATCAATAGCAGCTGCAGTATCACTGGGCTACGTCAACATATATGTCACTTCACCCCACCCGGAAAACTTAATAACGTTATTTGAATTCGTACTAAAAGGCCTCGACGCCTGCTTGTACCAAGAACACATTGATTATAATATTGTTAGGTCAACTAATCCAGATTTTAAGAAGGCGATTGTTAGAATTAATATTGCTAGGAATTCAAGGCAAACTGTACAAGTGAGTTTTTTTTTATTTCCTGCATGTAATATGGTATGGTATAATTATACCACTAAACTAAACTGACAGAAATTGATAATGGATGTTTTTTGACTTTTTATTATTATTTTTTATATATCATAAACAAATTGTTTTGCTATAGAATTTGTGAGGTACAAATATTTCTTTCCCATTTTCTATAAATTCTATCATTACCATCACTACCATTTTCTAAATCTTGCCATAACTAAACTAAACTAAAATAACTAATATAATTCTTCCAGTACATAACTCCAGACGACCACTCCCTCCTATCTGCTGCTGACCTGGTACTTGTGGACGAAGCAGCCGCCATCCCGCTTCAACACGTAACAGCGGCCGCCACAAAAGCCCCCCTAGCGTTACTATCCTCGACAGTGTCAGGCTATGAAGGAACAGGACGCGCTTTGTCCTTGAAACTGTTTGCGAAGTTGCAAAACGATCATAATGCCCCGGCTCCGGTGAGTAGACTATTGTTCTGGTACTTGTAGATATGTAAAATGTTTATTTTTTAATTAATTAATTAAAGTTCAGAAAGCCTAACTTCACGGCGGCTACGACTCGTCGACCGTACTGTACAGGGTTATATTGGCAAGCTTTCATCTTCTCTCTCTGTCGTAAGTAAGTTTAACATTAGGCGCTCAACATGACCAAACATTTCATCCCCAGATAAAACTAGAAGAACCAATCCGTTACCGTACCAACGATTCAACGGAGCAATGGCTGAACTCGCTGCTGTGCTTAGAGTCCCCTTCCCCATCACCCGGCGCGGGCGCCCCGCCCCCCGCCTCCTGCGACCTGCTGCGCGTTAATAGGGACGCGCTCTTCTGTTACCATAAAGCTGCTGAGGCGTTCCTTCACAGACTGGTGGCGATATATGTTGCTAGTCATTATAAGGTGGGTAACGACTTAACGGAACAATGGTTGAACTCGCTCCTCTGATATAAATCTCTTTCTCTATATATAATAAATCTCTATTGTTAGATACAAAATTTTTACATAAATTGTTGTCTCTGTTATTCTGATATGTAAGCTATATTATTGTTGTTTCATCTAAATCTGTTACATAGTTTAGTTACGAAATTCTGCCACTGCACACTTTTTTTATTTTTATTTCCTGCTGTGGTAGAAAACTGCAATGTTGAATTCCGACACTTAATACGCAATGTCTTGAAAAATATTTGTTTAGAGGAAAAAGGAATGTCTTAACAGTTCCCTCTGGCTACCCTGCTAAGCGGGGTTGCTGTTTTTTTATTTAGCTACGTAAGATATCTTATACACTTGTTACAATATATTAGTTAGCATATCTATAAAGATATATTTGCAATTTTCCTTCATCCAAAGATTGCTAAAAATGCTCATTTAGGGACTGCATGAAAATTTACATCCAATTATATATAATTTGTATAGAACAGTCCAAACGACCTGCAACTCCTGGCTGATGCACCAGCTCACTGTCTGTTCGTACTACTAGCGCCCACTCCACCTCGGTCCACTTCAATGCCAGAAGTACTGTGCGTCATACAACTGTGTTTGGAAGGGAACTTGTCGGACAAGTAAGTAGTTATTGTGTAGAATTATTTTGATTATCTTGGATATTATTTATACATTACGAACAGAAAAATGTTAAGAAATGTATACAAAAATAAAATATGGTATTCATTTTTCGGTAAATTTTTCTAAAGTTATTATCATTGTGGTGCAGTTGTGCTACTAAATGCTATATAATTTGCACACTGAGTTCTATTGTTCTATATTCTAATTAAAGAAAATTACAAATTCAAAAATGTTATTAATGAAAAAACTATGATTCCTGGGTTTTATTTTTAAAATTTGATTTCCTCTATCTACGATATACAGAAAATATCATATTTCTCTTAAAATCTCAGTCTAACCTCATCTAAAAGAGATGGAGGCACAAACATAAAAAAAAAAGCTTAACTTATTAAAACTTTTTTACAGATCAGTAAAAGATAGCTTAGGGCGTGGCAGAAAAGCTGCAGGCGATCTCATCCCGTGGAACATTTGCGAACAGTTCGGGGACAAAGACTTCCCTAAACTATCCGGGGCGAGGATAGTGAGGATAGCTACCCACCCTTCTTATCAAAGAGTATGATGTTTTCTTTATTACTAGATCCTTGATATCCAAGAAAATGTTTTTTAAATTTCAATATAGTTTTTTTTCTTACTTCACGCTGTATCCCGAATATAATAAACTCTGCCCTCCGCTTTTTGCGCTCAATGCTGCAGTTTGTCTTACAGAGCATATAAATGAGAGTAGATTAGTTCCCCTCAAGGAAGTAGTATCGAATTAAATAAAAAATTATAACAAATAATTTCCTTCCTTTCTCAGATGGGTTATGGTAAACGCGCCCTACAGCAGTTAGCCGCGTACTATTCCGGTGAGATACCATGTTTGGATGAGGCTATGAGTGAAGATGATGATGCGGAGAAAAACGGAAAGAATGAATCCTTGCAGACGGAGAGTATAGTGCCCAGGTACGTATTTTTGTATGGAAATTCTTAAATAATTATGTTTAGTAGTTGTAGTAACAAAATATAAGTTGTACGATAAAAATATGTTTTATTTTATTTCACCAATTTTCTGAATTTTTCAAACTAGTGTCGAATCGCCATTTTTCCTCAATTGTAAGGAAAAGCTTATGATATAAATTGCTATTTTAAAATTAAATTTAAGTAAGTTAGGTGTATTTAGTTTAATATTTTATTATTATATATTATAAAAAACCTATTCCTATTTAGATCAAAACCACCAACGCTATTAAGAAGATTGACGGAAGTGAGAGCGGAACATTTAGACTATTTAGGAACTAGTTTCGGTCTTACAGAGGATTTATTGAAGTTTTGGAAGTCACAGAAATATGTGCCAGTGTATTTGAGGTATTAAACTTATATTTTTTTTTAATTGGCCGTCGTGGCGCAGGGGCACAAAGGACTGTAAATGGTAATTGTAACGGAGCTGTGGGCTCGATTCACATTTGGGGACATCAACTCAGAGAGCCGCCACCCAATAAGTAAAAAAGGAGTGTTTTAACATGTTCCCAGGTTGCCTCTGCCTATTTTATTGTGTGCGTAAGGTTTAAATTATATAGATACTACCTTGTGCGATATTTGTGGGTTCGACTCCGACTCAGGAGAAATAATTATATTTATATTATTTTCGTTTTCATTCTGGTAGACAAAACACGGTGTTGGTTACTGTTATATCTAATTAAAATTTTGATTGACTTATTTTGTTAAAAGTAATTTTGTCTTATAACTTTTATTTATAAATTCATAAAACTATAGTGATCGAATAAATATTACATACTTTGAAATAAGACTATTTCAAAACTCAAAACGTCTATTTCCTAATTCACACACACATCTAGTCTGTTTTTTTTTAGTTTTTACTGACGCTGGCGAAAAATACGAAACTTTTCAAATTCATATGTAATTATTTTTTCCCAGTCAAAAACCTAACGAGATAACGAACGAGCACTCCTGCATAATGCTCCGTGGTGTCCAGCCCTCCTCCTGGCTGGTGGCCTACAGTAGTGACTTCCGTCTCCGCTTCTCCCGTCTCCTGCCACGCGCTTTCCGCTCTCTGCCTTCCGCGCTGGCTCTCTCCGCTTTGTTGAATGATAACGTCTCCGTTAATAAACCAGGTAAGTGACAAATTTAATAGAATTATATCCTTATATTTTTCTCTATAGTTTCTTTTTATTATATTCTCTTGAGCTATATCGTAACGAGCCGTTTTGTCTTTATTTAAATCAATATTTTTATTTAATGACTATTAGTATTTTTTGGCTATCTTTTTGAAACTATTTATTGGATAAATTTGCATTTTATATATATTAAAAGTATATAAAATTTTTAATACGCAATATCTCGAGAATTTGGCGGAAAGTAGGGAGTGTCTTAACTCTAGGCTCCCCTTGCCTACCCTGCTAAATTCTGAAAATAGCAAAAAGAGTAGTGGAAAATATACTTATTTATTTATCTACACTTTTGTTTCAATTGCAGTATTAACAAAAGATGTGATAGAGCAACATCTCTCCGGCCACGACCTCGCCCGCATTGAGGCCTACTGCAGACAACAAGCTGATTACCGTCTTATCACTGATCTACTCAACCCGATAGCGAATATAGTATTTCATACTAAAGTGTCTATTAAATTGGATGCAGTGCAACAGGTAGGTTAAATTTATTTCGAACCTTAATGCTGTATTGTGTATCTGTCACTGTGTATTAACCGCCCCTTTTTTGAGACATTGCTCGTGGTTCGTGTGTGGCGGACCTCAACTCCGCGGTTTGTCTACCAGAGTGGGAAGAAGTAAATTAATTAAATTTAATTCAAAATATTAATATTACTCAAATACACTTTTGCAAGCTTTTTTGAATCGTTGAATGAACGCTAACCAGCTAAAAGCTACCACCAACTCAGAAGACAGTTCTGCTGAGAAGAGCCGGCAAGAAACTCAACAGTTGCTCTTTTCAAAATCGATGAAATTCAAATGATCTTAATTAACGTTGTTTTTACCATTACTTAAAATTTTTGCAGAGACAAATTTAAAACACATTGCGAAATACTATTATAGACACGTATTACTATAGAGACGTACTATTATAGAGACGTTATCGCCTTTAAAAAGTAAATAAATCATTTATAGGTCTATAAATGATTTATGTACTTTTTGAAAATTCGATCGGGTTACATGTTTACTTAGACATATACTTAGACGAAGTTCTATTGCGCCACGACTACCTCACTCTAAAACCTTAATAAATCCACAGGTAATCTTCATAGCAATGGGCTTCCAAATGAAGGACGTAGACGACATAGCTGCAGAACTCGGTCTCCCCGGATCGCAGATTTTAGCTAAATTCTACGAGGCGTGTAAAAAAATTAACACATCGCTAAATTCTATTCTTGAAGTTTCCATAGCTAAAGAAATGGGTATAGAAGACAAGACAGGAGATGTGAAAGTGGATGCGCCATTGAAACAAAGTCTTAATGAGGAATTGTCTAAGGCTGCGAAGGTATTTTATATTGGTTTTTATGTTGTTTGTGTTGTTTCTATGTTGGTTGGTTAATGAATAAATATTGTTTTTATGTTGACGTTTAATTGTTTGATTTGGAAATATTTACTTAACAGTCTTATAAGATGAAATAAATCTATATATTGTAATTATAGAGAAGTTAAAACTTATTTCTTGATGTAGAAGGAATATCTGCATAGAATGTTTAAAGTTAAATGCTGAAACCATTATTTTTAATATTGATAGCATTTGAACATCATATTATTTTATCCACATTACATTTAATAGCATAGCATAGCATTTTTTTGGAAACTCAAAAAAATAATTAAACAATATTTTTTATTGCCAGGAATTAGAGAAAAAGCAAAGGAAAGAGTTATCTCGTCTAATGGGTGAAGATTTAGGGCAGTACCGTATCAAGGGCAGTGACTTGGACTGGGGGAAAGCGCTTACAGGGAATGCTAAACTTGTTTCTGTTAAAAGGTACTTAATTGTTTATTTATATTTTTTTAACATTTTTTAAGAGAAAAATATCGTAAGAAAATGTATAGAAATATTTTTCTAAAAATATTTGACTAGATATTAGATATTTTATAAAAAAACAAGGACACTATTTTCTCCGTGCACCGCCCCAATTAGAAACATTTTTCACTGGCGGAACTAATCGAATGGAAATAATAATTACTGGAATAATTTATTTAACCAATTATAGTTAAAACTTTCAACAATCGTGTTTTTAGTCTAAGTTGGTTCACTCTTAGTTGCTTCACGCTGCATAGCAGAGTAGGGACCTGGGAACATACTGTTAAGATACTCCATTCCCATTAAGACTTCCGTTCCCCACTTTCCGGCGAAGTCTGGTCGCATTGCGTGTTGAGTGGCGAAAATGAACGCCGAAATTTTTGATGTTCGATTTGTTACAATATAATTTTATAATTTTGTATATAATGTTTGTTTATATATTCTAAGCATGTTAAAAAATATATATTTTCTAAAATATATTCATATATTATTTATAATATTGAAATGTAATATACATTTAAGATAATTAATTTTTTACTCTTATCGTTTCAGTGGAGAAAAGCGTCTCGGTGAGGATAGCAAAGAGATAGATGATCTTATTGAAGCGCACTCCAACAAGAAGAAGAAAAAGAAGAAGCATGTAAGAAATTAATTAATAAACTAAACTGTAATCATTATTACTATTGTTTTATTATTGGATTTGCCCTTTTCATTTTGATACGGAACCGCATTGTTCACGACTTCTTTGCTTCAGGCTGTAACCCGGTTTCCGTTTAAATTCCGTATGGGAATCGAACCCAAAAATCTCACGGTAAGATATTTCAATACTGTAGTAAGTTGATAAACTAATTATAAATAATTTTAAAGAAATAAAGGAGGTTAGTGTACAAAGAAAACATCACACTCAATAATAATTTCTATAATTATTGTAATATAAAAAAGTGTTGGTAGTTATTCAACCCTTGGAATAGACAATAGATATCCTCTTAAACATAACAACGTGGCGGCGAGGGCGCGGCGCTGTAAAAAAATATCCTTTGACGCGGCGGCCCGCGGCCCCGGCGCCCCCCGCCCCTCCACGACCCTTATACAATATAATGTGATCTAAGAAAAATAATATTTTCGTCTAACGCCGCTCGGGCGAGTGGTAAACAACTTTATACTATACTTAGTTTGTCCCTACTGCGGGCCGGCGTGCAAGCGCAAGCGTGCCGCGACGTCACACACCGTCGCTCTAATCCAACACATCGACTACAAAACATAATTTAGAATATACGTGGCTGTTATAATTATAATCTACGTGTTACATTTTCGATATATTCGTCTCGCTGTCGCTCGGCGGGATAGCGGCGGGATAGCAGCGGGATGGCAGCGGGACCGCGGGTATCCCGCGAGAACACTTTAGGCTAAGCAATATAACACGCCTTTATACCGTACGAGTACATTGTACATACACACAGAGGTACAGTAATTGAGAAGGAATTGCACTTAGGAAATGTTTGCGTCTCTTGGCACTTTGTCTTAAGTCAATATGTATAGTGGAACCAACACAAGTTGTATTAAAGCGTCCGGCGCGACGGAGTGACCGGACACTACGCCGGACACTGCGCCGGGACCGACAACAGAGGGTTCAAGTAAGAAGCAGAATATCCATAATCCATTCATTCACAATCACCTACAAATTAGCAATCAAATCAATTGGAACACGCACATCGATGAAATATTAAATACTTAAATCGTTTCTACTTAATTGATATTATGTATAATAAAATATATATATTTTTAAAAACGTTACGAAGTCAAATGTAGCGTAGGGTTCGGTAAGCAGTGTACAGCGGGAGCGGGAGGTAGGTAGGTAGGTACGGGTGGGGGGTGGCGGAGGGGTTGGGGGGGGGTAGTACACTCTATACATCTTAATTATATATCCAAAGACACAAAAGCAAACCCACTAGACTTATTGCCACTCTTAAATTATTGCTACGACATGTACATACCGATCTACTCTATAATATAATATAATATAATGTAAATATAATCAATAATCAGTTACAACATCCGATAAAACAAAATATTGTTAAACATTATTGCGTTCTTTAGTTCGACTATAACTCAGAAGGGGTTTCTCTTTCAAACGTCAAGTCTTTACTTTAGGTGCAGTAGTGTAGGTACACTGTACAGTGCGAGGCGACACCACCGCGGTCATCGCTTCCGTCCAAAATGAATTGGCTGTCCGATTTCTCACTAAGGCACAATTTAAATTTCCACTTTGAACTTTATTTAAGTCTAAAATAAATTAATTCAATTCCCCTCCTCGTAGTGAGGTGTTCGCTAGCTGCGTCTACGTTTGTTCCGTAAGTAAACACCGACACGTAAAACTTACTATTATGAATATATTAATGTTGATTCGTTTCATCTTATATTATACAAATTTTAATATTAACACTAGAACTCGGCCTCTAATGTCTGAGCGATTTTCTCAACGGTTACACTTTTTTAAAACAAATTTTTATTTTCGTTTTAGGCAGTTACCGAATTTGACGAGGAATTTGGTCACATTATACGAACAAATAATAAAAAAAATATTATGATATTTATCACGAATGCGTTACAGCACGTTACTAAGCGTTTAATAAATTATTTGGCCGAAATTCGAAAGAAGCTAGCAATAATATGGTAAACAAAGCATCTACGCTGACGACATAAATAACTTTCTTATACGATCCTTGTCCCGCAAACTTACCAACTATTAAGTAGCTAAAAGTTTAAGCCTAATATGAACATTATCGAACCCGCGACCACCGTTGTCCTTTCTATACCTTTCTTTATCTTTGTTTACCATATTGTTAAGTGACGGCCGTCGTAAGTTACCCTATCTATCGTATACAAAGTGCGAAGTTATATCGCACCACGCACAATTTTTTCAATATATCTATCTCTATATATAATATATTATTATTTCCCGTCGTTTGTAAAGCCTTAGCGTGGTTATGCAAAGCGCTTCGAAAGTTCCGTTAAATTGCAAGTGGTTATTTTTATTCAATTTATTATATTTTTTAAGGTGCTTATTAAATATTTCATGTACTATTTTACATTAAATAAAAAAAATATCAAACTCTTAAAAAATACATTTTACCTATAACAAATAAGTACACAAAAATATGGAAAGTTTGATGTTATCTCACAAGATTTGCTTTTGCTTTCTATAAATAAAAAAAAGCTTATATTTAAATTTTCGAATATCAAAACTCCTTGCAATTTAACAGAACTGTAAGGCAGTGTCCTCGTAAGGTCAGTGTCAATTCGTCATAGAAATGTATACAAAATATCGAGCTTGCAGCGATCCTACGCTACTTATCGAAACAATTTATTCTGACATTATTATATTTTAACATTTAATTTGTGCTGTTCTGTAAATTACGATAAATTCAGTACTTTTGGAAATATTTCCAATTGTATTAAAATTTTTAAACCACACATTTTTGTAAAATATTTTATGTATTGTATTTTCATTTGAATAAATTTGCTTATTAATATTTATATGAATGTATAATTTCCAAGAGTTAAATATATTTTTTAAAATATAACAAAATATTAATTGATTACCAATTGAATGTGTTTATAATGTTAATTTCATTTTTAAATTAATCTAAATTTCTCTTCACAAAAGTACTGAACTCTTGAGACAACTTACAAATACGTATATCTAATTGCCACTGAAACACTTTTAAGGCATTTAGCTCACTGTGAGACATTTTATTGCATCGGCCAATGTAACTATTAACGTTACATATTATAAATGTTGTTTTATTGCAAGGCTGTATCGGCCCTAATACTATGGTATACCCTCATATTATTATTAAACAAGAATTTATTTTTTAATTAAAATTAACGATAGTTAAAAATATAATTACATAAAAACTTATTAAATTAAGGCTCGAAAGACTAACATGTTTGTCACAATAAAAATTAAAAAAATAATAAATACATAAAATATGAGGGTAGTGAACACTTGTAACGAATTGACGAAGCTATTATCCGCTAACACTGACTTATAGCAAAACGTACAAATATTACTATCGCGTAATTGCTTCACTACGAGGTATGTTTTCACTATCGCAGTTCCATTATAATTAACAATCACTAAATTGACTATATTCATTTAGGAACCGTCCGAACTAAAAAGGAAAGAAAAAGGGGTAAAAACAAAACCAAAAATATACTATACATAAAATTATTGTATTCTATCATCAAATAACATAGGGTATAATTAATTACACAAAATAATAAAATTAGAGGAAAACAAATTTATACATATCTCTTAACGCAAATATAAAAAACAAATTTTACACGCTATCAACACAAGATGCTAGTTGAGAAAAAAAAAATAAAAAAAACAAGTATTTTACAATTTTCTAGAATAATCGCCTAACGCATGAACCAGTTCATTAGATATACCTTAAATATATAATTGTCGATAAGAATTTGGCGTCAATTTTAGTGTTTTTCTTAGAGATTAACGTAATTTCGGACACTGTGCGACAAAAAATGAAAATGAGGTAACTTGAAACAAACGAGAACGCGACGGTTCAGCTCCAAATGGCTATCATTCATTAATTCTATTTTATCTGTATCTAAAATTTTCCGTATTGCAGATAATAAAGGACACTTGATCGCATTACACTACTTCCGAAGCCGTTAATTCGTTTCGTAGCTTAAAAATTAAACAAGAAACATGTACTGTGATAAATCAAATTACAAACTAAAGAACGTTAACAAGAAATCAAAGTACATTCGCGAGTTTCCGGTCGAGATGCGAGATTTTTTTTTTATAAAAAAAAATCAAATTGTACAAAAAAAAATGTCAATAATATAAAAAAAATTAAACAAAAATGTCATTGGTGAGAGACCGTATGGATCTTTAAAGGAATCTCACGCATCTGACGAACAATTAAGTTAAGTAAACTTCGCTACTTTGCATTACACAATAAATAAAACATTGTCATAATAAATAACGAATAAAAAAAAAAGAAATTATAAATAATTTGTGCGAATCGTAAGTACCGATGTTACTTTCAATAAAGGGGTTCGTAAATAACTACAGTCCACTGATCCCTTTGGGGGCCATACATAAATTACGTCACACGTTAAGAATTAAGAGGGGGTCGAAGTGTGACATTGTGTCATGGGGGGTACTAAGTATCATGACAACACATTACAAAATATAATACACAAACACAATCAGAAGTGCTGTTTTAATTTAATAACTTTTAGGTGTAAAATATGTAACTAGGCAAGAGATCTCACAAATGTGACCAGCTATGATAAGGACGGAAGGAACGAAGTAAATTTGTGCGACGTAATTTATAGATGGCCCCCATCTATTCCTATGAACCGAACGCTGCAAGCTCTCTTAAATCACGCCAGGCCTCGCTCTATACTTCCATAATTATTATATTCTCGTCCGCTTAACTATAAATATGGTTTAAATATAAATTAAAATATAGAGTGAAAACTACACATTTCTTATTATAATACTATGTACAAGGCATCTGTCTTCTCTTGTCAACAACTGTACGCTGCAACCCGCCCGCTGTCCGACGGACGGACAACCTACAAACTTACAATAAACGTTCATACAAAAACCTATCTGGCACTAACATGTATATCATTACAAAATGTATAATATATTTACAATCACAACTTAAACTTGATAAACAACCGAGAGAAAAAAATATTGGTGTTCTGTTTTTTGTTACGAAATAACATTTGATTTACTATAAAACTGTAAAATATGCGGATAACGCCGTAATCGTAGTGGTCGTGCGGTCACTTCAAGTATCGATACTCGGCGTGAAATCGTTTATTGTCTTCCCAATTATATCAATGTATCGTTAACTAAAATCGACATACCGCCACCGCTGAGACATTGATATGTATTATAAAAAAATTATCTAACGCTTCACTACAATGGCTTTTTGCTCGAAAATATTGTTCGCCGAGTTGTTCGCGATTACAAACTTGGCTGGAAAACCCTTCACCGTGAAGAGGTACTAGAAACTACTCTATATTTTTCAAACAAGCGATAGTAAATTAAAATAGCGCCCTCCAAAAACATTTGAATATAAAACTCGACATAAGTCAACAAGCGTTCGTTGAGAATTGAACCTTGTGCCGTTCGAGCGCGATCGAAGCACTACGTGATCCCTTCATTATCGAGATACCCTCGTTTGGCCCACACGTAAATAACTCCGTTATAAGATACATTTTCAAAAAGGAAAAACGAAAAAAAAAACACTTAAGATATGATTATTCTATCACTTATTATTACTCGCTTGGCGACCGATTATTTATTTATTTACAATTTTTACAACGTTTTTTGGTCATAATCTTGGGAAGTTGGAACGCGGAGACAATTTTGTCATTTTTTTGGCAGTCGATATCGACATTTCAGACAACACTAAAAAAAATTGTTCAAAAAAACAAACAAACAATCAATCAATCAATCACCAACTAAATCAATCGATCAACCGATTTAAATCATACGAATATATTTTTTTATTTAATAAATTAAGAATCAAATGAGTAAAAAGCGAATAATTAATCATTTTGAAGACATACATAAATTTGAAGTAAAGGGAATATTCAAATGACTTAAAAACGGAACATAACGATAATCATAAAGAATTGAAGTTCCATACAATTCTAAAAAGTATGCGTTAACAAATTTAAATAGATAAAACAAGGAAAATAACGAAAGAAAATTAAGAAACGGCCAGTATAAAAAACGATTGCGCCAGGCTGTGACGTACTCCATACATTAATTTGCAGTTTCTTAAAACTAACACCGAAGCACGAGTTTGCTCAATACATTGAAAAAGCTATTTTTGTGGCGGAGTCCAATATTGCGTTTTGTCTTGTTACCATAGCAAGGAGATAAAAAGAATTCATTTCCTCGAGTGGGATTCGAACCCACAACCGTCGCGTTTACGGTTAGACGTCCTGTTAAACAACTGTAATTGCACTATTTATATGAGAAATTTAAAAATCAATCTACCATTCTTTTTGCTAACGCTACATGCGTACGACAACGTTCAATTACGTATGTATTTCCAATTCATACAAAACGTGTATTGTATAAAAATAACGATATTAAGCCTAAGTTTTGTTTATTTTACATCACATTCTTGCAATTCAAATGATTAATTAATTATAAAAAAATCTTGACACGTTGCGAGTACCGTCCTACTAGTGGTAATGTTCACAAAGACATGCAATTAACTCTGAAACTTTCATTTAAAAAATTACAGAGTAGCGTATATTTCCTTAACTTTTCATAACACAAGTGGGACAATGCTCTAATCAGTAATAAATAATATTGTATTTTGATCTTTTTAACAGTTGGCAACAAAATTATGTGTGCATTGGTCCAACAGTTGGTAGGCCTGGTATATCTTTAATTATTAATGTTGGCCACATTACAAACTTAGACCGAAATTATTTAAAAAACATTCTAGCATTTCAGATACTATCCAAAAATAAACAAACAAAAAAATTGTAATTAAAATTCTCACGGAAGTCATTAAATGATTTTTCGATGTAAAAAAACAAGACGTATAGTACGGTCGACGGGTCGTGGTCGCCTTGAAGTTACCTGTAGATGGCTACGCAGATTATATTTTAGGAGTTTGTCTATCATTATTTACTTCCTTAGTGTGGAATACGCAAATGTTAACAAAATCTAACTACAAAGTGTCCACGATTCGTCGACCGTACTGTACATAATTTGTCATATACAAAATTAGTCCGTAAGTCGATTCGTCAAATCCGTTGTGTTATAAAAATCCTGAATTGTGATGTAGTGTTGTCTCCCACGGAGACATCGACGTGCGGAGACGTGTCGCGTCTGTTGCCTCACATGTAG
Source organism: Heliconius melpomene rosina (assembly GCF_056956725.1). Classification (NCBI taxonomy): domain Eukaryota; kingdom Metazoa; phylum Arthropoda; class Insecta; order Lepidoptera; family Nymphalidae; genus Heliconius; species Heliconius melpomene. Next base: position 13,993,706 of record NC_140401.1, read on the forward strand.
ACGAGACGTGACGTAGCGTGACGCGCCGCGACGTGACGTGTGACGTGATGTCACTCGCGCGGCACGTTCTTGAGCAGGGAAATGGCGTGTCGCACGTACTGCACGAGGTGGCGGAACGTCGAGAACAGCGTAAGCGGCCCGCACTTGCGGTCCACTGCGATGAACAAGTCTGAAAACATAATGTCAGGTATTAAATAATTTGCTATTTGAATTAAATCAGGTGATATTTTAGCTTCACAGTGTATGCATATAGCAGGATAGGCAGATACAGAGAGTGCTTAGTGTTAAGACACTAAATTTCGAGACATTGTATCATGTATGTTGAATGACGAAATTCAATAATTTAGTTAAATGTAATGCTTAATCTGAGGCGCTTATGTCACACAAGTGTGTGACTGTAAACGCAGCGCGGGCGGTATTGTCGATTTCCAATCTGACAAATGAATTATTTAATATTTTCTTTTTCAAAAAAGCAAAGCACGAATTTAAGTTCTTAAGAGGGAACTTAGTGTTAAGAAACGTTACCTACGTTGCTTTATGAGAAATGTAGCGTGAGGCTGAAAAAAAATGCTCAACTCAAAAAAACTTAACCCCAACTCACCTTGATTAGCTCTCAGCCTACACAATGCATCAGCCTGCTCCCATAAATCGTGAGCGACGTACAAAAACGTATAGTACTTCGTCAACTGCAGCAACGCGTGATGCGCGTGCGCCGGCACCGCGTGGGCCACTCCGCAGTACCCGGGGCCCGTACCGGACCCCTGGGGTGCTCCAGGGGGCGCTGGGGGTACTAGCGAGCAGTATCCGGATGATCCGGAGCCGGATCCCGAGCCCACGGAGCCCGCGGGAGAGGGCGAGGGGGATAGAGGGGAGGCGGAGCGTGCTGATACTGCTGATACTGATTCAGCACATGCTGGCTGTAAAGCAAAATTGAGTATTTGAATAGATTTATTTATAACTAGCGGCCTAAACGCGCCTTCGCCCGTTTAAACTTATTCTTATATTATAGCCAAAATAAACGAAATCTTTACATGAATTGTAACCTGTATGTTATTCTGATGTATGAGTTATATTACTAATAAGTTTCATACAAATCCGTTTAGTAATTTAGCTTGAATGTGGAAGAATCATCCATCCTCAGAAGACTCACATTTACAATACTAGTACGATATTCATTATTGTACTAAAATAAATAAAATATATATATTAAAAACGTGTATCCAACCTATTTATATGGATTAAATATGTTTTTAGCTTCTTACTTAATAATAATAAGCCTAATATGATACATATATTCTAAATAACAATAAAATACATATGCATACAAATACATATAAAGTATTAAGCTGTCAATTGCAATTAAACTCCATAGCAGAACATACCAATTAAAAACAGAAAGAAATAACTCTAAAAATCACCTTTTGTTGGTACTCTTGCACGATTTTATTGTATTCTCTAACTTCTCGGTTGTACATTTTGAACATTCTCAGGTACAGCAGCGCTTGCACCCGAAGACTGAAACAATTAACATAACATTACATATTTGTATTCATTTAATATATAATTGTTTAAGTAAAAAAATATTGGAATGTACATAACATTATTTAAAAATAAAAAAATGCCAAGTTTTATTTTGTTATTTGAAGACAGATAAGACTCAAACAATGAATGGAAAAGAAAGTCTAACAAAGAAATAACAATAATAAGAATGTCTGACGGGCACTAGGTTCGTATCATTTTTCTCTACGTTATTATCATTATTATAACTTTATTTTAAAATATTTGAAATAAAATAACACTTTAAAATTAAGGCTAACTGATGTTTAAATTAGTTTTTTTTCTTACATAATAATATCCTTAAATTATTCTTTATATTAAGTTAACTATATGTTCTGAAGTTAATAATATGATTTATTAAATTACATAATTTAAACAAAACATGTGGATTTTTTAAGTCATTTCAATTATAAAACTCACCTTAGAATATCCAACTTGCTGAAAGTGGAATGCGGCGAGGCACGGAAACGTTGTGGCATCGAGTGAATCGATTTTATATATTCGATTGTTTCTCGATATATCGTAAATGCTTTCTTTGTATCGAGTTCCAGTTCCAGTACTCGCCCGGTTAAGACGAAGCATAGCACAGACTCAAGGTACAGCATCACACGTGGTAGGGGCTCTTGTTCTCTTTCCGCTGCTGTGCGAAGCCGTTTAGCTTCGGCTAGGTAGTATCTGGAATATTAAAATAATTATATTAATTGGTAATAAAAAGTTATTGATAAAAAATATTGATATTACTTATTATGATAATCCGTAAATATTTTTTTAGTCTCATGCTGTACCCGCAAATGGCAAGGTGGCCAAACTCAACATTGTGATTTGTTACCAGATTCTTCAATGAAAATAATCCATTCTCTGATTCGTAATCGAATCTACAATAATCGTTTTTACGGCTAGTAATGACTAGAAAAAATATACACTTTTATATAGGCCAGCTTACTTATGATCCCGTTCCTCGTCGGACAGCGCGTCTGCGGGCAGTCTCTCGAAGTATGAGTAGTATATGGGCGTGCGGCTAGCGCAGCGCTCCGACCGCTCTAGGCCTAGGCCCGAGAGACTCACGCCGCTGCCTTCTAGAGTCTGTAGGACAAATTAATTATAAATATACTTAAAATTATTATTGTATAATTAAATGTAACATTTAACACTTTTAACTTATCGAGACAACTTGTTAGCTACTTAAAAAAAATTGTTCAGAAGCTTCATAAATGAAGAAAAAATATATTTTAATGCATTGAGACGCTCTTTAAAAGTCAATTTTAAGAAATATTTATTGCACGACCATGTGTCGCGGAATCATGCGTTATCTGGTTATACCAACGGCTAATGGTGGACAGCTCTTACAGACAGACCTATCTTTCTACTTGCTAGTTGTTGAATTTCGAAGGGCAACGAGGTCAAAGTATGCAACATACAGGTTTAACATATTAAAATAACCGATTTTTTATCTGTCTACTTCGCATAAAATGACGCACCGTACAACGACTATATTTCTATGTAATACGAAATATTAACATCGGTCAGACGCGACCTGTCAGTGTCTGACCGATGGCTGTCACCGCCTGAGGGGAGTGGACGGCGAAGGTGCGGGCGGCGAAGGTGCGGGCGGCAGAGCGTGGTTACGTCGCGACCTGTCAAGACGTGAGGATAGTGCGGTATACCAAAGTGATCGTTCTGGGCCCGGGCGGCGGCACGCCTCTCGTACTGACAGCGTCTGACTGCGCCGCGACCTGTCAGCGACTGAGGAGAGTGGGGTATACTAACGTGGTCGTTGCAAGGCGTCGGCGGCGTGGGCGGCGTGGGCGCGGGCGGCGGTGCGCGGCGCGGTCGCTGCAGCGCGCGCACTGTGTCTGCGCGCAGGCGACTCAGCGGGATGCTCACCGATAGCGTCTGACTGCGCCGCGACCTGTCGCTACCTGATGGGAAGTGAGGTAAACCTATGTTATTACAAACGGACAGTGTGCTATGACGTTCTATAACCTAACCGTAATATAACCTGTCAGTGTCTGATATTAAGGTAAAATAGCCCTACATGGAGCGTTCCAAGCCGATGAGAGCTCTATATTCATTCGACAATTTAAATGTGATTTTGCAAATTGTATTTGAATAATTATAATATTTCGAATTAGAATAATTTTAAGTATTACAATAGACTACAACTATGGGATAACAATAGGTCTTTTAGCACTTAGTGGGGAGAATGTGGTATAATATATATCTATGCAAATGAAATCGCTATTGTGTATTGTGCAAAATGAACATAGAATTGTAATATTTTGTTCTTAACATATTGATTATTCGTATTTCAGATTGTAATAATAATGATCTCTTTAGTAAGTACAAAACACTTTAGTTAATTGATAACACGTCAACATCCTGCCATGACGAAAATTTAAAGTTGCAATTATTCATAAAGACATTTGACATGACAAGATGTAAACATATATAGTAATTGACTAGAGCACTCGAACAGATCACGGGCTCAAATCCTATTACATTCAATATTATACGAAATTTCAATATGTTTATAACTTCAAGTGTGTGGATAACACTTTAAATATTATAAAGATATGTTTTTGCGTATTAGTAATCATCTTCGTGTTACTAATAATGTCACTTTCATCACTTGAAGTTCTCATAAACACCAAATTTATATTTTCAAATTCAGGTGCGTTATAAAAGGACATAATTATACGAGTAACAAATTAAAAGCCGAAAAAAGCCACAATAAATAAACTTGCAAATAATAAATAAGTACTAACCGTTAGATAAAGAGTTTTGAACTGGACACTGTACGAAACCAACGTCGGCCTCAGCCCGAACGTACCGGTCCATCCGGTCCAAAGGTAACTTCTCACCCGATATCCGGTCTATTGATAACTTATCGCCGGACAACCGATCGTGCGTTAATTTGTCACTAGATAACCGATCGTGCGACAATTTGTCACTCGATAACCGATCGTGTGATATTCTGTCACTCGATAACCGATCGTGCGATAATTTGTCACTTGATAACCGCTCGTGCGATAATTTGTCACTTGATAACCGCTCGTGCGTTAATTTGTCACTTGATAACCGCTCGTGAGTTAATTTATCACTCGATAAACGCTCGTGCGTGAGTTTGTCGCTCGATAGTCTGTCGTGCGACATTTTGTCGCTCATCCGTTCGAGCTTCTCGCCCGATAAACGGTCGATCGACATTTTCTCGCTCGGTATCCGATCAATCAGCATTTTTTCAGATAGCCTATCAGTAGATTTCCTGTCTGAGAGTGACGATCGATCTGATAACCTTTCGGTTGACAGTCTATCATTCGCTAGTCTTTCCTGCAACCGATCTGTGTTTAACCGGTCGGGGGGTAGTCGGTCGGTGGACCGCCTGTCGGGGGGCCGGTCTGTTCGGTCGGGTATCCGGTCGTTCGTTCGTTCAGGCCGTTCGATGGCAACTCTTTCTTGTATCCTCTCGTAGACCATTCTTTCCGCTTCCCGTTTCCTCGTCAGTGTTTCTGGTTCTTGCGGCGGAGACACTCTTGCGATGGCTTCTTCATTCCGTCTCTCTGCTGATCGATCTCTGTGCCTTCTGTCATCGTCGTCGACCCTGGACTCGAGGGCTGTGCTCTCGATTATTGTGACTTGACCTTTGCCCTTTCCGCCTTTCCCTTTGCCGCCTTTACCGCCCTTGCCTCCGCACTCATCCGTCTTTTTTGGTGTAAAAACCTGTAAAAAACGGTATTACAATTAATATACTAGCCAATATTTATAAATTTGTAAAATACTTCTGTTAATATACAAAGAGTAGATTAGACAGAGTAGAGTTCTGTTAATTATAGAACTTTACAAGGTACAAGTTAAAGAACATTTTTAAAATTTCAAATTTTCTACAAATGTATTACAAACATAATAGCCTCATATTTTATCCCACAAAAAGGGCTTTTCGCCCGAATTTAAGGTATTCAGTGTTAAATGGCAAAAACTCAACGCCGCACGTTGCTTTAATAGAGCAGAAACTTGAAAATATTTCCTCCAAGTGAATATCGAATTTACAAATAACGAGTTTACAGTTAGATACTGTCATGCTATAAAACATACTTAACTAATATTCAATCAAAAAAAACTTTTATCTAGTTTGGAATAAACATAAACACACTATACACACACTATACAAGCTTACCTTTCTAAATATATGCGTTTTAGTGTCTTGCAAGGGATGGTGCTGTGGCGGGTCGGGCTCGGGCTCACTGTCGGGAGCAGACGTGGGGGGACCCCCGAGGGTCTTCTTAGGGGGTCGACCACGTTTCTTCTTGGCGGGCCTCTCCTCGGGGGTACGAGGTTGCTTTGGCGGCCTACCACGTTTGACCCCACTTTGGGAGTTATTTGATATAGAAGGTGATGTTTGGTTTCGTACCTGTTGGGGAAGTTAACTATTGAATTTATATGTTATTTAAGGTTTTATCTTTTAGTGATTTACAACTTCGCAAGACCGTCTGATAGGTAGCTTTAGATAGCTTTACTCTACTTACTTTAAAAATTATTACTTATATACCCACGCACTTTTTACATCGCTGAAGTTAATAACTGTTTTAACTATGTATTATATAGTATATTTTTCTACAACTATACACATAGTTATTTAACTTTAATCTATACTTCTAAAATATATGTAAGTGATTGCTATCTGTAACGATACAGACGGTATCTTCACGGAAGGATAAATAAGAAAATCTATTATTGAGGACATTCATCACAGTAACCTATACTAGTTTAATCTAAAATAATGATATTTTATATGTACGCTAATCTGAGAAACGGTTCGGACAATTTAAATTGAGTTTTTACTATGGTTTTTTTTTTGTGAACTACAACACAATTAGTGTAATAGTAGTAATTAGCTTTTGTTCAATTGGTTCATAAAAAAATATTAATTTGCTTTCCCAAGCAGACGGAATCACGGGCATAGGTTGTTTCAAATAAAAAATCATATTCAGACGTGCTTTCTATAGATTGAAATTACAAATACTCATTTGTTAAGATAGACCAAACAAATAAAAAGAATATAATAATAATTATTAGAAACATTTAAATCTAATATACTGATCTAAATAATGCAATTTCCCTACCGGATTCGGTCTCGGCGCTTCGTCATCGCTCGACGCGGCAGAGATGCGGTTAGCGAGAGATCTCCGTCTCCTCGCTCCGGGGGACGGCGAGGATGCCTCTGAATCCGACAGTTCTGATATTGGGCTCTGTAAAGATAACTTTTATGAGTTTAATGTCAAGAAAAAATAATTATAGTGATAAGATCTTTGATTTTCGGTATTTTGCACATTTAAAATAAAACTCTAACTGGATTAATCGAGCACATTTAGAATTATATATGTATTGAGTCAACTCGTGACCACGGACTACTGCGTGTTCGAAACGTCAGTATAATTCTAATACACATTGAATTTGCTTAAAGAGTTTCATTTAAAGTGTATATTATAATATTTTCTTGGGATCAATTATTGTGTCGACTATACTACCACATTAGACACTGTGCTCATATTCCCATGCAAAGCACCAACAGCCTTCCAAAGCGTATCTTTTACTTTAAAATAGTTGTCCAACACTTTATGCCTTTCTCTATGCGGGAGATCAGATAAATTCTTTTCGAAGTAAATCAAAGCATTTCTCAAATTGCCCCTTAACACGGCCAAATCTATCCATGGCTGCTGAATGTTCTCATTGCGACCGTTTCCGATACTTTGCATCAATCTTAGAAGAAGTTGGAACAAATCGTTATCCATTGAGTATTAGAAAGGAGCACTTAATTAAAAAAAAACTTCTTCTTCTTAAGGAACACAAATAACAAAAGAGATGTTAATAGTACAAAAGCTGAAGAGCAATTGCAACACACGCCACGACGAGCTCGCTGAATCAGGGTCCGCATACGGGGAAGTGTTTATCTCTTGTAATTCAACACCTGAGAAAGGTGCCATCTAGTCATTATTCAAGTGCTACCTGCACTTCAAACTATCTGACTTGTTGTTGCAAAAAAATAATACTATAGGTATATTAAGTGTCAGGGTCAGTGTCGCGGTGTGCACATCAGCAAGATAAGGTAGCTTTATTAGTAATATTTTCTTTGTTACACAACACCTACAAAATATATATAATGTGAATTTAACTTACCTTATTAATATATACATATTAAAAATAAACGTTTTATTACAATATTTTTTTTTGTTTCACGCTGTTTCCCGCACACAGCAGGGTAGGCAGAGGGAACCTAGTGTTAAAATACTACGTTTCCATCACTCAACTCCGCGTCGGCAGATAATGATCCGCCGACGCGGAGTTGAGTGATGGAACTCAACGCCGCGCGTTGCCTCGGCACCAAAGTAAAGAAGCGTAAATATTATATTATAATGTAATCAAAATCGATAACAGATAGATAATACCAAAAAACCTACCGGTTTTTCCTTCGCATCGGCCAGAACATTGCTCAAATCGTGATCAGGTGGATGGGCAGGCGGTGGTGCGAAGTTCGACAAGCTCCATGAGGGTCTTTGGGCGGGGGGCGGAGCGACGGCTGGCGGGGGCGCATTCCCACTTGTGGACTCCGCTGACGAGGACTCAGATTCCGAATCCGAGGGAGATGACTCGCTACCTGAGCTTGGACTACCGCCTGAACCGATTGGTGAGAGAATGCTGTGGAAACAGGTTTAATAATTATTCCAAACATAATATAAAATATAAGTGAGACATTCGTGGCGCAGTGCCACAGCGTGTGACTGTAAGCGCGACGGTTGTGGGTTCGATTATCACTCGGGGGGAACGGAGTATTTAACATTTTCATTTACTTGCTTTGGTAACAGGATAAAGCGAAGTGGTAAGTTCCGCTATTCACGCTATGTCTCGAACATTCGGCGGAAAGTGGGGAACGGAGTCTTAAAACAACATTCACTCTGTCTATCCAGTCTGCTATAAACGGGATTAAACGTAAAGCTTAAAAATATTTAGTATAAAGTATGAATAACTCGCCTTGAATATGTAATGAATTAATAAATATACGAAACACTCAGTTAACAATATAAACGTAGAATGCGATTCAATGACTCCAAGCTCAAACATACTAAAATCATTACTTTTGAGAACACCTTTAGTCAATATAGCTTAACTTCCATATGATACACACTAGGTGCTCCTCTCACATTATTAACGAACGTTATTTATCTAGCGTAAACGCCGTATAACCGTTGTTTGCTATAAAAGTGGAAGAACGTAAACGTAAATTATCTATATAGCAGACACCGTTTAATATACCTGAATAAAATACGATTATAGTATCGTATAAGGTTACTGAGAGTTTTATTTTCATAGTAGAACCTTTTACGTTTCATTTACCTAAAAGATTTAGCAAATCAAATCTTATTTATTTTATATTTTTTGTTTTCCTAGTCTTAAGACAGTCCGGTAAGTCCCATTAAGAGACATCCGGTCGCCATTTTCAGCCGAATACTGAAGGCATCGCGTGTTGTATGGCGGAACTCAACGCCGCACTCTGCCTCGTTACCAGAGTGAGGAAATGAAACAGTCGCACAATTGTGGCCCAAGACTTAATAAATATCCTACAAAGAACTCAAACACACAACAGAAATCGAATCTATATTTCATGTCTCAACATATCAAGCCCAAGCACACGAGTATAACCTCAATAATTATATTTTCAAAGAAAACAACGCAAGCAGTTTTAATAATCTTATACGAAGCCTTTCAAGCGTATCACTGTCTGTTACCGAAGTCGGTAAACAAAGGAGGACTTATTACCTCATACAGTTTATGGATAAAAGTTACTCGTATAGTTAAATATTGGACTTGCAGATTAAAAAAGTTCCTACATTATTGACTGAACATATCGAGCGGGTGATGCGGTAAATTGACTTGAAAATTGAACCTAAATGATACGGGTTCAAGCTAAATATGACAATAAAAGTCCGTTATGGACGCCACAAAAGTTAGTATTTTATTGGAAAACTTGAAATAAGCTATTATTATACAAATCGATAGGCTTATTTTATACATAAACGTATAGTTTATAGTACATATTCACTATTTATAAGAAATTATGATATAATTCTAATGAATTTTCGTTTCAACTCCAATATACAATATTTTTTTAGCTTCACGTTGCATCCCACATATATAACAGTAAGGAGAGAGAACTGAGTGACTAATCTGCATGTTCCGAGTCCAAATTCGAGACATTGAGTGTAGATTGGTGGAACACAACACCGCGTTTTATCAGATTTAATTAAATATCTTAATTATGGAAACATCCTTAATAATAACAACAGCCTATTTTCAAGTTCACAAATCAATCAATTGAAAAACAAAAACAAACAAACAATTTCCACATCATCAAAACACTCAAAATAAACGTATACAAACGAGTAGGTACATAATATACTAAACACAAATATAATTCGTATGACGTAATAAAAAGGTCAATGTCGATATTGCATTACATAGTATGTAGTGTGTAGTAAGCTGTAGATATAATATAGAATGTTCGTCATAAGTTGACCGACTTGAGTCGAGAGCCAAGGCTAGGTGAAAGCGTAATGCGACAATATTTACTCGCTATATAATTTAATCTGCCTGTAAATGGTATACGTATAATAGAATTATCATGACAGCCAATTATAAGCTATATAAGTTATATTTTTTATATTATATTATAGAAACGAACTTGCTAGCAAAGAAATAATAGTCAATCGTAACAATGTTCTTCACTAGGCTTTACCTGCGGGTTCTCCCGATCTTAAACACACTTTAAGTGCCCGAGCTTAGGCCATAACAAATTAGCTTTCCGGAACTCAAACCGCGTCATTTACATGAAAGCAATTTTGATTAAAAATCCTTTCCAAAAAAAAATCTATAATAAGGACAATATGTTTAAGGAAATCAAACGTATTGAATTAGTACAAAACTTACGGTTCTAGTCTGGTAGTGGTAGCTGCGACCTCGTCGTCGCTCTCCGACAGCCCGAGGCTCTTGTTTACCACGTCACTATAAGCGTGCAATAGTAATTTATGGTATTTATAAGTTAATTTAAAATAAATCTATAATTATTTTATAACTCCAGATATTACATAGATTATCAAGCTATATATTATGATAAAAAAATAAAGTCCATAAAAAGTCAATTGATCCTTTATATAAAGTATCAATTTATTTAAATTGTATTTTATTGTATAATTGTGATACTTACGGAGACACAGAACTCCTTGAATTTGATATCCGGTTGCCCACGCCTGTAAACAAAGAAAAATGAAACGTTAGTAAAATGTAACATATTAACACTACGGAACTATGAAATGTTCAAGTCCATGTTATATAATTCGTTAGATAATCTCTGATTTAATCTCAATTCACAAGAAAAGTAAAAAACAAGGAAATGCATATTCCAAAAAACGTATATTTAAAAATGTTCCCACTAAAATAAAAAAATGTAAAATTCCATTTATTTAAACCACACAAAATTCCAATAATTTTAACACAGCGTGATTACAAATGTAACTTTCAAACATTTGTTTCTATCGCTGTCTTAGTTTTAAAACCACTTACCACCGTTAATGTCTTCGTCACTCACACTCAGGAGCTTAGCAACTTATTAATGCCTCAATAGATACAAGTGTAACTCTTATAGAGGGGGCAATAGAAATCAAAATGGGTGCTAGACCGTCGAGAAAGGTCCCTGTTTGTTTAGGCGCAGCCAACGCGAATGTAAACACCGGGTTTGGTTCCCAGCCGATACCGGCGTAGGGCTACGAACTTTACAGTGGCACGACTGGAGATTGTATACGAATAATTCAATCAAACTTGTCGAGTTATTGTACTTTGCTGGTTCTCGTTCCCACTCGACAAATTGTTTGTTGATATACAATACTGCTTTCATGCGCCACCTCATTGTGTGTAGGTACGTATGTACAGTCAATGTACTTACTGAGGTCTACACGGTCGCTCTGGTCTATCTCGGTTAGTATTCAGTAAATATCAGAATATAAATAGAGAACCTAGCGTGAAGGTACTTCGTTCTCCACCTCCCACCTAAATTCGAGTTCTCTTTTTTTACCAGAAATGAAAAAAAAATCATTCACCTGAAGTGAAAATCGAACCCTCAATCATGTCGAAGACAGATAGACTCTGGTCCCGCTACGCCACAATCTTAATTAAACTAAATCTTATAAAATTTACGTAAGAACGTAATCAAAAACCAATAAGTCTACAATATTGTAGGTATATAAGTAGAAGTGCCTAAAATAAACAAGTGAGACATAGGGTTTGAGTGACGGTGACCTAGCCGTCCTACAGGGCTACGACCCTATGGCCGTTGCGCTCACAAATTTACAATTACTTTCATGTTTGTCTGTGAATTGTTTGTGGAATATTAGTCGAAAAGTACGTTAATTGGTTTATGTTGCGTAATAATTACTAAGTCTGTGGAAAGTTATTTTTTCATTAATAAGAAAGTTCCTTGAATTGTTTTCTAATTAAACCTGTCATAGTGATTTTTGAAATAGAATTAAATATTTAATAGTTATAGGTATATTTTTGTTCACATTAAAATACGAAATTGCTTCTCTTTAAGCATAAAGCATAGAAAGAAGTCACATAATAAGTATCAAAAAATTCCCACATCGCAAAAATGCGGGAGATTTGAAGATAAGCGACCGGAACAACCATTACACGAACAAAGTTTCAAAACCAAACGAGCAATTACATTTAACGTACCTACCTACTACAGAAGAAGTAATTTTTAAAGAATGTCATAATAAAAAGAGTAAAGCATTTGCACGTAGCAAATGTGAATACAGTATTTCTAGGAAAATAAAGATTGATGCTCCAAGATGTCTCGCGGTACCGTTGAGAGAATGCAAATGTCCTTCTTGTCTCGACGTTTACGTTCGTAATACACGAACAATCCACGTGAAATTATGTAAAAAAATTAAAATATACATCGTCATGGCCGATTTAACAATATTTTTGTGTAACTGTTTTTCTGACTACTTTTTTATATTCGTTTGTTTTTAAGATACAAAAAAATGCTAATTTAAAATTAAAATTTACAATTGATAGTGAGGAAATGACTTTTTATACGAGATTTCATGGTCGCTTGCAAGGAAAACATTGTTTATACCAAAAAATAATTAAAAAACATTAACTATATAATAATCAACATTTTCTAGCACGTAGCTTTCGCAACAAACAAATAAAATATATGCGTAGATTATGTCATCCCGGGCCCTTCACAGACGCACAAAGGAAACGGTACCGCGGAGTGTAATTACACAAACTATGAGAACGTATCATTGCGACGCATTAGCGTAGGTACAATGCGCGTCACGCTTCTCGTACCTCCGACCGCCACTTTATACACTTTAATAAATGCTTATTTCTTTATTGATTTGAACTTTTTACAGTTGTAAGAATAGATTATAAGAACGGAGTGTCTTAACACTAAGTCCTGCCTCCCTCCCCCGCTATACGTGAGAAATAGTGTAAAACTAAAAAAAATTGGAGCATAAGTTTAGTTTTATTGTCACACATCATTCTCGAGAGTTTAATGTAATTATAAATTAAAAAGTTTTTTTTTAGCTTGACGCCGTATCCCTCAGAGCAGGGTAGGGCTCTGTGTGAGCCTATTGTTAGTACAACTCGCTCTCTATTTCCTTTTGAATTCTAGAGGTGTTGAGTGGCGGAATTAAACGCCGCACTTTGACTCGACACCAGAGCGAAAAAATAAAAACACTAAATATTTCATTACCTCCAATGAGAAATTTATCATCTCATTCGCGTGCTTGTGTGCCACTGCGACTAATTTAAAAAAATGTTGCTATTTAAATGAAGGAACATTATATAAAAAAACACGATTATTCCAGTAAATTTCTGCAACATTTAAATAAAAAATCTACCTATTCTGAAAAAAATCACATCTTGCGGAGTCTGTTGAAATACACATTCGCTTTATGCCAGCACTAGAGCACGAACGATATGAACTTAGTTCAATTTAATTTTGAATGAAGCTCATTATAAGTCTAGACTACGGTCGGGAGTGGTGTGAATGCGTAAAGTAAATAAACTTTTATACCATCGGTGTGTAACGGACAAAACGCCATGGTGTTTTATTACATATTAATATTTCTTTTTGGAAATGTTAAGTTTCAATTCAACGTAACTCGTTTTGATAAACTTTTAACCGAATTCAAAATACAAAATAAGGCGGTTATTAGTGTGATATGTATTTATGTGATATTGCGAAAGTTGCTAATCGCTATCTTAAATTAATGAAAAATGTTGAAAAGAGAAAAACTACTAGAGCAACCATATTAATATTTATATTTCCTTTCGGTATCCACTTTTATGTGAAGATCGTTTCAATTCTTACAGCGAACAATAATTCCCATACAATTACACTTAATTTTTTAATAAAATATTTAATACATACCTACAATAGAATGATTGTAGGATATTATTGCGGTTAAATAAAGTTAAAAAATCTATAAAACTATATACGTTCATTAACTATCTATTAAAACGACACTAATAATATCTGCCATTAAAACCTTACACTATTTTAAATAAAATTGAACTTTATCACGATAGACACAAACGTACAAACTGTTTCTAATATAAAAAAAGCAGAGTTACCTTATTCGATTGTATGTAAGTGCACACAGGTCAATCACCGTGTAGAACGGATATTCAATTAAAAGCTTTACCTTTATGGCAATAGATGACGTATCGGCGTAGAAGAATTTTTCACATTATATTTAAGTCTGCGGTTTTTTTTTCTGTTTGCGGTTCGTCGGTCAAATGTAATCCTATTGTTCTTTACGTGGAAACAACATTGGCGAGTGGTAGAAAAATAATATAACTTAACAATTTATAAATATGCACAGATGTCGATTTGAAATAAAATTTAAATTAATGGCAATTATAGTGGGTTTATAGTGCGAATGTAAAAAGGAACAACTAGTGTTTAAGACACTGTTTTCCAATCTCAGTCTTATTTTCGAAACATTGCGTAATGAGTGGCGGAATTTAACGCTGTGCTTTGTCCTGTCACCGGAGCGAAGAAATGAAAATAATTCATAGCCGAGAAATATATGATAAATTAAAAATTAAATCAAGACAAAAGAGCATATTCCGTCAGATATTTAAATATACAGTTTAAAGTATTCGTTTAGGGAAGAAATAAATCTTTATTAGGATCTAAGGCCTATTTGACAATGACACGTAACAAATAAGAAAATAAACAATAATAAACATTTCATTATTTGCGACGCCCAAATTTCAAAGGTTAGTTCACGCTCGATTTGTGAAAAGTTTTATATTGCGCAAAAGAAAGGGGTGGACGAGATTCTTAGAAGGTCTTTATTTGATATCTTTTGTTTAGAGTTAACAAACTGCCGAAATAGGCAATTCTATGGAAATTTATGACTTATAATATAATTTTAAAATGTTTCATTTTTTTTTCGAAACTTTCAATTATTGTTACACAATTAGTCAGTGGGTATAAAAATAAACAACAATTGAAATGTGACGTTTAACGCCGATCTTGACTTTTAAAAGAACAAAAACGTGTGAGGTTGGATACTTGTTTGTCATATTGTTTCCTATAGAAAACATTAGACAAAAATATTTATCATTGAAATTTCATTTCGTCGGGAGAGTGAAAAGAACCTATTTTTTTTCAACTATTAGTTAATGTTCTTGAGTTGCGAGAGACGGAAGACAATGCTTTGTCTGTTAGGACCGGAAATACATAAAAATTAAAGTAATACGTTAATTCTTAAATTCTTTGCTATGCGTACCACGATGACATTACAATAAAAAAATTGAAAATAAAAATAAAGCAAATGGAGTAAAAAAATTGTTTTTTTTTAACTTCATGCTCTACCCTTAACGGGGTAGCAAGAAGAACTAAGCTCCAAACGCACTATACCTATTCTGTGAAAGAAGGTGCGTTTGGAGCTCAGTTCTTTTGACGAAGTCTCATCCACTGTCATCAAACTTCAAACATGCCTTTTACGGGACCTCTCTCTGGTATCGTTCATGCTGTGTTTTCGAAGGTCAAGCGAGGTCCCCCCTGCCTCTCTTTCTTTATGATGTAACAAATTAGATTCCGTTCGTGGGAAGGTGACATTAACTAGTAAAAAGTAATTTAAAAACCACGACTGTTGGGTAAGAAGGAACTAAATGTTTCTTTAATTTTGCGTGTCTAATCGTGTGCCCGGCTCTAACGTACGCACGTAGCGTTACGCACACAAATTTCGTGTGAAATTGAATTTGAAATTTGTTAATTTAAAGACTTCACGCTGATGAAATTATTTATCTATTAAAATAACCAAAAAGATTTGTTCGATATTGTTATAGTCAGGACTCATAGCGTTTAAAAAGCAGATGCTATCTCATTGGTTGGCTCTACATGGTCCAAAGTGGTGGCAAGCTCAAATTAAACTAGAGGGAACATTTATATTTAAAACAAGCAAATTCCCAGTATCGTTGGACAAAATACTTTGTTTCATCGTTTAAGATATATAAAGTAGCAAGTAACATTTCCCGAAACAAGTCAGGCAAATAATAATTATATAATTATATAATTAATGACATTTATATATTTTGTGATCGTTTAGTATTTGTAATTCAAAGAGACTTTAAAGTTTTCTTTTACGCTTTAAATACTATATTTTTCACAGTACTGTTAGGCCAAATAACATTGACAATGGTAAACTCTACATGGGTGATCTCAGATAATCACGTGTTTTCATCGAGCTGTCAATGTCTAATGATAGGTACGAGACAAGTCACTTGCGCTTATGATTTATTTAATTACAATCGCTATTGTTTACAATCAAGTTTATAATTACACACGCTCACACGCCTTCTTAAGTTAGCACTTGAAAACTTATAGGTTTATTTTCTTTCAGCTTCATGCTGTTTATTTATATAGCATAAAAAGTCAGTGGAACCTAGTGTTAAGAAACTCTGTTGCCCACTTTCCTCCAAATTGTTGGGCCATTACATTGCACTCTGTTGAGTGTAGACATGAACGTAGAAATAAAAATAAATAGTTTTGAACCTTTGCCGCCGCGCAACACTAAGATACCAAAACATAACGCGACATTTACGAGAAGGTAGACATCGTGTTAAAACTCTCCGTTCTCCACTTTTCGTTCGTTTTTGATACTTCACGCCTAGAATGCCTACCATTAACTAACAACAAGAGCGACCGAAGAAACAAGCATCTCCATTCACTTCAACTCAATACTACCAACCGATACCAGCTATTCTCTTATTGTAAACACAGAATTTGACACAATCGAGTATCTCGGATCCACTGAGTGGTAGAAACTGATCGAATCTCTTTTATTTATCGTCGCATTGTCTTGGCCGCGTCATAAATCTTAGTAATTAGCATCTCCACAAGGCGCACTCCCGCACCCCCGCGCCGGTGCATATTTTGACACCTGTTATTTATATCTGATTGTTCTGTGATATATTGCGTCTTTTTCCTTAACAATTGTCACTGGCTGTCGTAATTGAGTAACGTTTACTAGGAAAGACTTGACGTGAGCGAACGTGTAGAAATTATTCGAGCACTGATATGTTTTAATATAGTATAGAAGAGGCAGCAGCTATGACAGTTCTGATTCAAACAAACAAACCCTTTAGCTATTAATATTAATAGATAGAGATAGAAATAAAAATACACAAAGCACTAATTACATAATGCATCTACATACATACAAACATACACACATACATTCTTATACACGAGCACTTATTTCGAATGCAATATTCCTTTGGGTTTCCACTTAAACAATTAAAACCGTTTATTATTTCCCAGGACGCTATGCTATAATTTAGTCAGACTTGCACGGGGAGCTATAAGTCATTTGTCGTAGGACTAATTTGCCGCTATTGAAATGTTGCTTTTCTACGTACTGAGTGGATAATAAATGATGGCGTAGAGTAGAGTTCATGTGTTCATGTATCGGCATCTATTTGCTATTTGCTGTATGACTCATTAGAACGGACGTATGGAAAAAGGTTGTTAAAACCCACTAGATATGGAAAATCACTTATATAATAGTTGGGACGTTTTCCTTAAAAATCTATGTAACTAATATATTTTTTTTATTTGTATTTTTAGCATTAGGTTTGCTAATTTAT
Source organism: Heliconius melpomene rosina (assembly GCF_056956725.1). Classification (NCBI taxonomy): domain Eukaryota; kingdom Metazoa; phylum Arthropoda; class Insecta; order Lepidoptera; family Nymphalidae; genus Heliconius; species Heliconius melpomene. Next base: position 14,011,484 of record NC_140401.1, read on the forward strand.
AAATACACATTGCTTATTCAATTATACGTACGTACCATATACGATATCTAACTCCTTCCCAAGTAAGACATCTCCACACTCAATGAGCTGTTGTAAGAGTGTCAAACGGTTTTGATATCCAAAATCCGATCTTAGAAATCCCAACATTGTCACATAGCACTTAAAAAGTCACTTTAATTTCACTAGTGTTAAGTCAAAGTTCACTAACACAGTCAAAAACACTTAATAATTATTCATCTCCGAGAACCTAAACCAAAATAGCTTATAATCAACAAAACGTATGTTTAAACAACTTAAATAATTTCTATGTCTAACACATCCTTCCTTTGTATGTTTTGGCGCGAAGTAACGACAGATGCGCGAGCGACGGCCTCCGGACGACTGCGCCTTCCGAAAGCTATTAAAAACGGACAGGTGGTGACAAGGATCCCCTATTTCCCCTCTATTTCTTACGAATCTACCGACTAGTCACCGGATTTGTCGTATTTCTAATCCGCTTTCTTGTAATCTAATTCGAAGTTCACTTATTTTTACGACGACCCTTTTAAAAGAAAGGTGGGGTAATGCCGTTATACGTGTCTTCTTGGGTTACATGTGCGTCTCATTTAACAAGCGACGTGAAAAGCAAACAAAGGCGTGTGATTAAGCTGTGTTTATAATGTTATATGAATTAACTTCAAACGAGTGTTTTAGGAATATAGAAATATAATGTCATATAGAGAATAAGACAATATAATTAATCAATGAATTTGGAGTTCTCTCGTCGTGGCGTAGTAGACAGGGTCATTAAAATCGATCAGAATGAGCCATTCACGAGTGCATGCAGCGACGCGGCCTCATCAATGCACAGTGACTTTTAATCCTTGCAAATTAAGTAGTAAGTCGCGTGCGCGGCCCTCGGCCCTCCGCAAGTTGTACTCCCTCTCTCCCTCTCTCCCTCTGTCGCTATTATTACTCGCATTGAAACGTGGGGTTGAATCGCGGCTTGATTATTCGCACATCAACATGTTTGCATTTCATCGATTTTCGGGACGCCCGACACGGCACGTACGCGACTCCTTATACAGACACTATAGAGCTTCCCGATTTGGACCATTCTCAGATGTTCTAAAAGACAAGCATTGCTACAACATTTCGTAGACACCTTCTCAAATCATATGGGAAATAAAATTTTATAATAGGTATTATAGATATTTTGTAATGTTGACCTCGGCGACTTGAGAGCCAATAGAACTATTACAAAATGTCGAGAAAGTGTGACGCGAAGCGGTATCTTAGTACGTAAAGTGGTATGTAAAGTATTCAGGTATACGTTTGTTTCGGCCGTGACAGTCGCCCTCACAGCGGTGAGGTCGCCAGAGCGCGCGCGAGTGTACTGACCGCACGCGCCTTTCGGACGCGCGTCCTCGATGCACTATTAGCTATGCATCGTTAGAATAGTGGGGGTAACTTGCCAAATATTTAATTAGCGAGGGTAGTTCCTACTCCCCCGGATCGGAGCGTCTTCGTGACGCCCACTTACAGTCTTTTAAGCTGAATGTTACAATATAAAAGTAAAGTTTAGGTTATGAATTGAATATCTTCTCAACATTTATAATTAGGGGTTAAATGTCTTTGTTGTCTAACTTCTTTCAATCTGTCTTTCTTTTGAGCCATAAGATATTTTTTCTTTTGTTCTTTTATAACAAAAGTACAATTGTACTCTGTAAATTCGAAATTAAGTAGCATATATCATATAAAGAATTATGGAATGGAATCCACGACTTAAACTTAAAGTCAGAGCTACTAAATATAGAATAAAAAAAACCAATCAATTATCAACAATTGACACTGAACTTGGGTTTTCTTGAAAATATTCTTATATTGTAAGGAAACACGTAAGTATCTAATTGTGATAATATTCCGTGCGTTTTCCTTTAACAATGCACACTCGATGTCATGTGGGTAAATAAACAAGTGACGTAGTGTTCGCGCGACACGGCCAAGCTTTATGACATCAATAGCACGCCCTCGTCTTGCGTGGAGAAAATATAGAAATAAATTACAAAGAAAAAAACATTTACATCGCTTTTGTTTACACTTTTGCGCTGAGTTACAATCCCGTCTCATACTTAGCGGCCATTGTTATTTCTCTCCATTATTATACATTCATATCATTAACATATAAAAATATGCACTTTAAAATATTTATAAATTTTTTGAAATACTGTAAAATATTTACAGTTTTGGGATATCCTTGTTATGAAATTGTTCCTACAATAACAGTAGAGTTGTAGTTTTTTTTTTTTTATATGAAGCATCGCTACGGAGCGTCGACTCGCGGCGTCGCGTCGCCGCCTCCCGGTCTATTTCCGTACTCGCATCGCGTTAAACTAATGTTTTATCGACTCTTCAAATCGTCCTATATTTATCACATCATGTTAATTTACTTTAAAGTTTTCGTTAAAATAAAATATTTTCATAAATAAAAGTTATTGGAATAATCATAGAGTTATAAAATATTGAAAAACAAAGAAATACCACCAAGTATAATACTTATCTTTGTATATAATATATACAAATTCACTTGATTGATTGATAGATACTTGAGCAAAGTATCATCTACCAGCAGAAATAAGAAACCGTCTAGACAAATTTCAATAGAATTTTAATATTTTTCGACAGACTACATAAATTCTATTTTTTTCGGGAAATCAAACCTAAAGCACTTAACTATAGTGGGATTTAGTGGTACATTTGTTAAGTTTAGCTTCTGGGGTAACCACATACATCGGGGTGTTAAGACATTCCGTTCGTCACGCACCGCCTTATTCTCATCCCCCAATTGGCAATCGAACCCACGACGCTATGGTTTTTATAGACGTATATATTTTAATAACATTAACTCGTACATATGTACATACGCTAAGCCGGCATTTATTTTAAAAAAGCAACATGCATTGTATACCAGGGCTGCTGTCTAAATGGAGCTGCTTTATTAATATTACGTAATGCCCAATATATTGCACGGCACTCGCAGCTTTGTACGCATGACCAACATTACACAAATAACTGAAGGATTTTATAGGCTCATGAATATTATTATACGGCCATACTGATTTCAATATAAAATATGTTTAAACATCACTTGATTTTAAATCAAAACTTAATTTAAATTGATTATTTGTAATACATAGAGTACCTATACATTTTAATTTTCTTATCGTTTGAATATTATTAAGAAAGCTAAGTGAGTTGACTAATTAACTTAAAATCAAAAGCTCTATCTAAGTTACGTAGTTTATAGCGTACATAAATATACATACATTTGTATAACCAAGGTGCAGTGATGACGGTTAAATCGTACAATCCACGAGGGCACCTGTTGGCCACCTGCCCCTAGCAGCATGCGGGCTGTTTGTGGCATAACCCCCATATGCTACTTACTTGCCACGTGCTAATATATTCCATAGAAAAAAAACGAGCAATTACGTAGACTCATAATTTAAATAAAATGCTACTTTTGAAATATTTATGACCAATAAGAGTGTAAAAACTAAACGAAAAGTAAACTTTGTATATAATTATCATTAACTTAAAAAAAAAACAGTAAAAGAACAGTTTCATTACGTAACGAGGCGCTAATGTAATCAGTCGGCCCGTAACACCCGAATAAACCACAAAGTTTCAACGTAAACTGAAAATAAATGATTACGGCCGATCGCAAAGCCTATTAAATGGCTTTTCAATCGGAAATATGCTAAATTATTATTGGATTGATATAATTAAGATGAAATTAAGATTTCAATAGAAAATCTAAAACTATTAATAACTAGTTTATATAAATTTACTATAATTAACTAGTTTTTGTCAATACATTTAATTTATATTCATGTGTTGTAGAGTATAATATATTACTCTACCATAGAGGCGTTTACAAGTAATATAAAAAAAAAACTATTTATTATTTATTTTAATATAACCAATTTATACGACAAGTACAATATCAAATCATAATTACACAAACGCTATAAAACTTCTAAGGATTGAGACTTAAATACCAAGACCGCGAACGAAGAATTACGCGTACAATTAGCTTTCTTAAGGGCTCTGATAAAATTAGCTTTATGTTACTCCGAGTGAGCTTTACAACTTTTATTTTCCTTCCTTTGTTTACATCACGGTTTCCCAGAACTGTTGACATAATTTATCGCATTTTGTATTTTATTTTTGGACAGTTATTAATGACGTTCGAGGCGCAAGGGCACAAGCGTGCGAGCTGTAATCGTAATTTCATTTTATTTAATATTTTCGTGACGAGGCAAAGCGCAGCGTTGAGTTCCGCCACTCAACACGCAATGTCTCCAGCATTTGAAAGAAAGTGGGGAACTTGTCTTAAAGGGAACGGAGTGTCTTAACTCTAAGTTCCCAGGTTCCCTCTGCTTATCCTGCTGCCCGCAATGTGCGGGATACAGCGAGAAGCTAAAAAAATATTGGCGTTAATTTTAGTACAACTCAAGTATAGAAAAACCAACAAATTTTCAGTTTTACAAAATATTTACAAAAAATATAATTAGAAAATATTGTATTATAAAACAATTTTAAAAGAAGTGATTTATATTACAAAGGCGACGATGTCAGGGACGCTCGAGCGCGAATACATTGAAATCTGCCCCGAAATTAATGTCACCCTGCAAAATTAAACGGTTGCGCCTCCACTTGGCGCGCGGTTAATTTCATCGTGTATCGTACACGGCCACATTAACCGATCGAATATCTACCGTTTGGGATGGGTACCTATTGTTAATTTTAATTAAAAATAACATGATATGGATTATGTTAATTAATTTATATGTTATTGTACCAAAATTATATATTTTTTTCTTTTATTGACATTTTTATTTAAGATAGCACTTATAGTTTTTTTTTTTATTTAAATGGTAAGTAGGACTTATTTACATATATATAAATAAGTAACAAATTCAGTTCAAAGTATTTAAAATCATTCAACAGCACGTAATATATAGTTGTTTAAAAGCCATTAGGAGTCCCCCTCGGATCGGGGGACTATGGGGGGTACAGGCCCCAAGTAAAATATGGAGACGACGCGTATCTAAAAATACGCAGATAGCGTAAGAAGTATCACTGATTCGCTCTCCCTGCTTTGAGTCATAGGAGAAATATAGAAAAATGTACAAAATTATAAAATGCCAAAAGTATAATTAAACCATAGCTTTCACATATGGTTTAATTATATTGCACATTAATTACAGTCCGTGGGTACTACTTGCTGCTACCTGTACAGATGTCATTCCCATAAAACGTTATTTTACATATGTTTGCAATAACAAGATTATGCTAAAATTACTGCAAACGATTTTGGCCCAAAAGGTCAAACAATACAGATTGTATACGCTCATGCGATTAATACTAAATGGTCGGATATCAATTGTGTGTACGTGACTCCTGCTAAAATCGGTCGGCTAACATTTCCACTAGAATTATTAATATAGCACGGCTAAGTGAAGATGTTAATTTAATAAATACAACTCACAAGTATATTTGACAGTGTTTTATTAACTCTTATTATCATAAATTACAATAATAGATTAAAGTTTGATAAATTACATCTTAAAAAGAGTTCGTTCTTTATTAAATCATTTGTAATCAATATGGACTGTTACCAATGAAAGTTAAAACACAGTGTATTTAAAACATTGAACCCTCCTTTATTATGTATAAATTACTTCAAATCCTTTGTAAAATACTTGACGGATTCAACCCTTCATATAATTGCTTGGAGAGGGTAAAAGTTCCCATTCGGCTGTGTATTGATTAAAGACAACATAAAAGTTTGGAGCACACGAAGTTTACACACCAAGTTAATAATATAAGATTACTGTCGTTGAGAAATATTTATACCTCATAAGAGCTTCAAGGAGACATAAAATAAAGTTTTAAGACCAAGACTGATTAAGGTTAAGATTTGTAAAAGAAACCTGCTCAGTATCCGTGTTCTTACATGAAAGCTCGAAAAGCTATTTATTTCAAACGACGTGTAAAAACACAGATAATTTCTTTTAATTGATTTTAAGAGTATCGGTTGCCATCTTACACTTGTAAGTGGCCGCGCACCGTGCACGGAGGATGGCTTCACGAATCCCAGTTTTAATTAATTTAATTACGCGTCACGACGACATGGTTGGAAGCATGCAGTACTAAAAAACCCTTGGAAGCGGACTGCCCATATCCAAGAGAGATCAAGGAAAACAGCCGACCCGAGATTTTTCTACTCAATTTTAATAGGGCAATTAAAATGTTGTTCGAGGTCAAATGCAATCTACCGCGGAACGATAAAACTTTAAGACTAAAAAGTGAGAGATCGCTCGAAAAAATAAAAAATGACAGAGAAAATATAGCTTCCGTTACGGAAAGTAGATTCTTCAGGAATTTCGGTCGAATATTACGGGAAAGAAACCTCGCAAAGATTCGATAAAGTTCAATTTTCGTCGTGTAAATAATGCGTTTATTATCCTCCCTAGTGGAGCCCGATTTATTATGAGGAAAATTGTGTCTCCTTGTGGCAATTGAGGATTAAAATTGCTTTGGATACATCGTGGACTTGCGACGTTTCGGTTCATAAGAGTGGAGGCAGCTACGGCGTCCTTGTAGGGGGGGCAGCCGTCTTTCATATCGGAGCTTAGAGAGGTTAAACAAAGCGGGGAAGCACAGATAGGAATTGCTACGGGAATTTACATTCGACCGCGTTCTGTAGTATACTGTACGAGTACTGTATATCACGCAAGAACCACTCGACATGATATTTTGCAACGTCTCAAATAAACAAGTATGTTTATTTCAGATAGGCTTTGACGAGGGCTGAAAATTAAACGGGTGTGGCGCACTCGCCGCTCGTAACTTTATACTTATCATCATTATTATTTCGTTCACGGCGTTTAAAGGTCGTTTTTCCTTATTTGCTTTTTATTATTATTTATGACGGCTGTTACTTAATTGCGCCTTTTGAATCGTTGTCGTTTGAATAACTTGGGGGGGAAATGTTTTATTTTTCTACTTGATTTGCTGTAAATATTACAAAACAAAATGAGCTTAATAGTATTAAGACACTTAGTTCCCCATTTTCCGCCGAATTCTGGAGGCGTGTTGAATGGCGGAACTCAACGCCGCGCTTTGCCACGAAACCAGAGCGAAGAAAATACAAAATTTAAACAAATATTTTTTTACCTCAAGTGGGGATCAAACACACAACCAGTCGCGTTTAGAGTCACACATTTGCGCCACCGCGCCACGACTGGCCTCAAATATTTATAAAGCTATTATAAAATAAACATATAGGTAAATAAATAGTCAGTAGGTAAGAGGTGGATAGGCGGCGTGCACATACTCGTATGTCTCCCGTAAGGATGTAGTTGGCAGCGTCGTGGATTCCGTGATAGTTTACCGTTGAATGTGGGCCATTACACGACGCCGCAGGCAGCTCAGCTTAGCATCCACGATGGATACTTATACATGCAACGGATTTCAAATGTTTTCTTTTTGAATAAAGATTATACCTATATGATTATAATTCACTTTAAAACTATTTCAGTTTAATCATTTCTTAATATAAATATTATTAAAAATATTTTTAAAAAAGTGTTAATTTAACTCGTTTACCTCGTTTCAAATTCGTGGGAATTACATAAATATACAAAGACTATTTCTCTAGGTGATATACCCGAGATATACAATAATATAGATATACCTACATGACTTATGAAAAGTAAAGTAAATATTTCTTTTGAAAATTTAAATAAAATTAATAAAATTACCAAAGACCGTCACTAAGACCTTCCTTACTAATCAAACGACGATAACATATCTCAGCTTATACAGGTGTACCTACACTATACTAAATGTACCGCATTCTATATGGATCGCAATTAGGACGCGTAAAGGCTTCATTACTAGTCTGTTCCCATCAAATTATATATGCAATTGTTACTGTAGTCGAAGTGTTGCATAGACTAATGAAACTATTAGGTTTTTTTTACTTTTTTATCATGGATTATGTTAAAAGGGCTAATTGATGCATCATTCCGTTATCCATTTACCGCCAATTTAAGAAAAACATAGTTGTTTAATGGCGGATTCCAACGCGGCACTTTGTCTTACTTATTCTATAAAAACATATTTTCTAGAAACACAGTAATAAACATTGCCTCGAACGTGAACTAAACATGCATCAATCATGAATCCACAATCAATGAATAATATGTTTACGAAAAAAAATAAGTTTACGAAAAAAAATAACGATAAAAGGTACCACATAATGGCAGCCAATTGCTTCAAATCTGGGTCGGCATTAGAATGCGTCACGGTGTTTCCACTGGTCCGTTCCCATTAGGTTACATGTACGCTCGTTACATTACCTCACCCCATCTAACGAATCTCTTATATGAAGTTAATAGTAAAGAGAGTTATAAGCTACAGGATTGTGGAACTAACTAGTATAAACTTCACCATTGAAAAAAAGATCAAATGCTTTTTAATTGTAAGTTGCAAGTAAATAAAATATTTTAAAGTTTACCTTTACAGAAGGAACCTGGGAATATAGTGCTAAAACACTTCGTTTCCATAGAGACACTCCCGTTCCCCACTTTCCACAGAATTCTGAATGCCGATGCTTGTTGAGTAACAGAACTCGACAACGCGCTTTGCCTTGTCGAAGAAATGAAAATATCAAATATTTCATTTCCCCGAGTGGGAATCCAACCCACAACCTATCACAGTTATATAGGTAGGTACATATATAACCAAGTAAAATCAAAATATTGGAATTCATCCTTTTGGCCAAACCAAAAAAGCCTTTGTTTGATTCGTGCATGTTGATTAAAAAAATATATATCCTACAGTTTTTACAACATACTGATTGATTGACAGTGGTGTCGAATGCAGTACACAGAACAGCTCGGATGGAACGATTGCCTCGAGTTGTTAGTTACGCTTACTTTCTAAGCTTCAATTTTAAACCTCCGCACTAGATGTATCGGTGAAGAATTTCTCTTTTCTTGCTGCACTTGACTAACCAACGCATGTAATAATAATGCATATAAAATTTAATAGAAACTACTCCTTTAACTACTATCACCAAAATAAAGGCCTAAACAAAACAAACCACAGTGTTATTTCAACTCAAAAAGCACAGCATCAAATACAAACCACGCTAATTAAAATCTAATATTCCATATATTTCAGTACAGATATAGAAAAATCTGTGCGAACGTGCGCCTCGCCCCACCCTTTGTTTTGGACAAGATTTGCGAAAGTGCGCAGCGCAGGCCCCTTAACCCTTCATAATTTAATTGACGTTGATTTACCTCTTAAACGACGACTCCCATCCAAACGGTGCCGTAAGAAGCTTGTCACTAAAATCTTTAGTGAATAATAAAACACGATTAGTACCGAAAATTGCTGTTTATCATACTTTAGAGAGAATATTAAAGTAGATGTATAATTTTCATGTTGAAGTTTACCTCGAGTCGAAATAGAAGTGATGAAACCCATATAAACCCATATAAACTTCGACTAGGTCGAATTCACATTTTTTATTTGAGTGTACTACCATCGCATTGTACCATAACATAATGTAATACAAACAAGTATAATAAAAATAAATATAAATAATATTAAACATAAGTTCCAAATAGATATTTATAAGCGATCCAACCAGTGTTTCGACATACTTAACAACGGTTGTACCGAAACTATCGAATAACTCGCATTCGGAGTTTAACCGATAATCTAACTGAGAGCGCAATAAACAAGAGTAGTTGTAGACTTGTAGTAAAATACTACGACTGATGAAAATAGAGCGTATGCAGATAATAGGGCGGGGACGTCTAGACTTGCATACAAAATCGATTCTTAATATATTCGCATGAGTGACTTTTGCATGTGGTACTGCGATATTCAACTAGTAAGCAAAATATTCAATTTACATTTTGTTTGAATTCATGTATAGGACTTATACTTTATAAATAGAAAAATATTTACATAACCATATTAAATCACTATTTTATTTCACGTGCCCTTCGTAACTATGTAATGCACATACATATATTACTCAAAATACAAAATTAAATCAATAATAATATTTCTACCAAATAATTATTAATAAATAACCTACTATATTATCGTGATAAAAAAAAAACAATTACTACAACAGCACCTACCCACTCGATTGATACAATGGCACGTCACTAGCACGTCTACGTACGCGGCGGGTGGGGCCCCCCGGCTACGTCACGAGGCCCGGTCAATAGATGGCGTACTACGATTAGACGTATCCCCGTATATTGACGATATTAACATTGAAATAACTCCATTGTATTCTATTTATGGGTAATTGTAATTCATCTAAAATAAATCCATGACGCAAAAGGATGATCTTTTCATATTTATTTATATTTATATTGAAGATTCGTTCAGCAAACGGATTTAGGATGACATGTTCTCATTTGTTTATATAAGACAAATTGTATAGGGATCTACGAAATAAGCTTCAAAAGAAATCTATAAGAAAACATAATGCACGTATCAAATGTCAAAAATATTGCTTCTTAAATACATATTGAAAGATTTTGAAAATTGAAATAATAAAATAGCAAAATTTTGCTAAAAAAAGCCCATAAAACATGGATTAAGAAACTAGAACTATTCCGGGACCAATTGAATTATCACGTTCAAAGCGAACGATCGTTCGAAATGAAATAGTATCGGGCCAATACATTGTCTTGCGAATGCCACAATTTTCAGCCAGCGGTATGAGGGAAAAAGGAGCAAATCTGAGTTAGGAATCTCACTTTCTTAACTTCTCAATTCTGAACCTCTCCCGTCTGTAGAATGTGAAGTATTCGCAATCGCGATATATTATTTACGGGATAAAAGCATTGTGAGGGAACAATGAGACGACGAACAAATCGCACCTATTTAAATATAAAAGGTGTTCCATAAGGCAAATATTCATATATGCGTGTTTATATTATAATTTGGTGATAATTATTTTATAGCGTACATATCGAGTGGTTGACAAACATTGCAAACATTATACCTATAGGTATTAAACAACCGGAGCAGTGTTTCAGTTAAGGATAACGATCCGACCAACTGAGCAAAGGAATTTATAATATTCAATATTTTAAATTAATTTGAACAAGTAAAGGGGAATTTTAATTGGCGAACAGAAGGTAATTTTCATTCATTAAATTACAAAGTGAATGAACAATAATTATTATATATTCTTAACATACTATACGACGGGTTAGTGAAGTGTGCACGGAGCGTGGAAGTCATTAAACATAAACAGAAGTCCTTCAAATAATTAACAAATTGATTCCATAATGAAGCATCAGCCGCCAGCTAACGGCCCACTCGATTGAGAGAGCGACAAGTAAATCTGGCGACAGAAAAGCCTGCGGTGTACAAACTACGGGCATTAATTAAAACTTAACGAAGATGAGTCCGCGTGGAGCTGCGCCGGTCGACCGGCAACTTGGTAAATAAATACAACTGCCACTCGGAGGCTTTAGAGGAAATTAACAAAATTGAAACATCTTGCTAGTGTCGAATGCCGATGGAAAGATGCGACGGAAATTTACTATATTAACTGAAAGGAAGTTCAAATACTTAATAAAATCGTTAACTTAGATGTGAAAACTGAAAAGTTCAGGGAAAACCTACTCACTTATTTAATCGAAATCGATATTCGGATTCCAAAAGCGATACTCAATTTATGCTGACTATTGAGTTTGACAATATAGATAATATCCATCAACGGACTTCAAAAAAATATAAAAAAAACTAGAAAGAAGAGTAAAAATGAAAATCTCTAAAAATTTAAACATTCTCACTATTTAATTTTTATTATTAGGTGATATATGTTATTCTATAATAATTAAATATAATATGTAACAATACAATTAATACTTAATTAAATCCTCTCAACTAGTCAATTGTAAATAGGTATCTGACAGAGGTATAAAGTTGTTGAACCGATTAATAACCGCGGAGCGGACGGCTTTGGAAATCCCGACCGCAAGTGGAACGAAACTTATTTGGGATGTTATCTTAATAGGATTTATGTGAATTTTGGACGTTAGTAAATGTTTGGCTCTTTTATTCTAAATGAATACTTAACTAACAATAATAATATAACAACTTTTAATAATTAAATTTCAAATTATTTATGAAAAAAAAGTATTCCTTACACGGACAGACTTCCATGGAAACCAAAGCAGCAAATTCGGACATGTCCTAATAATAATTCGACATTTTTGGACAAGTTCAACAGTATTTGAATATCAAAAAATCTAATGAACTAACCAACTCGGAAGACAATTAGAAAGAAATAAAACCGCTAATATTTCACATGTTTCTATCCATACAAATCACAAATAAGAAAACACACAAAAAAAAAAGAAACAAAATAAACAACAACCATTAACATATAACCTTAAATAGAAATTATAAGGTTAAATTAACGAGTAACCAATCAGAGCCAGTTAATATAATTATAATGTAAATACATCGATTCTAGTTATGTTAATAGAGTGTTGTAGACACACATGTTACCGCATACCATAAATATTAAGTAATTAAGACTATCAAATTTAATATAATCTCCGTGTGCATTCGTGGCCGCGTAACAGGCAAGGCGGTGGGGTTATTTATGTGTGTTGAATTAAGAAAATGTATGTATGCAACATGTTAATAATTAATTAATCTATAAATACTTGAAACGATAGCATCAGACTATAAACGTGATATTGGGTTCGAATCTCACTCGGTGGAATGGATTATTTTTGCTGATTAGACTATGTGCGGCGTTGACATCCGCCGGCTCACACACAGTGTCTGAAAATTAATTTAGAAACCAACCGACCGTCTTAGCACCTTTTGTTCTGCCTAGGTAACCGTGACGCTTAACAAAACTAGTACTAGTTTTGTTACTTTTTAATGATTCTTTTGTAAACTTTGTGGAAAGATAATATTTTTATTATCCTAACAGCTAAATATGGTACCCAGAATATAACCTAACGTTTATTACCTATACAAATAGAATCTTAAAATGGATAGCAAATCTCGAATAACTAAATCAAATTGTGACTTATTTATAATACGAGTATATCAAGAGTTAACAATACGAAACGTTCCTTCAAAAGTAATTCCGCGTGAATATCTAATGTTTTCATCTCACAGTGCTTACAAATTGTAAATTGTTTACGAGCGGCCGGGCGCGGTTCTATAGCCCCTAATAAATCTATGTGAAAAGTGGACTTATTCGTTACGTCGCGCCGATACTGTTTAAACGCTTGCGAAACACCTTTGGTGATATTCAATTTAAACCATTTATTTTTACATATAAAATTCAATTATTGATATAATAAACTAGGATACATGATATTTCCAACTTTATCGCAGGGCCATTAAGGAGAATCGAGTGTCAAGATACTAAGTTCTGCACTCTCCGCCGGAAACATACTGTTAAGTGGCAGAAATCAACATCACGCTTTGTCTTACCAGGGAGAAATGAAAATAATTAAATTTGCCAAGTGGAAATCGAACCCATTATTATCTAACACAACCTATATTATTATTCTCGGAGCACAATTCATAAATTCACTTCTAAAAAATTTATTGATTACTGAATAGATTCAATCCCCGAGTCTATTCTAAAACACTATGAAAAAAAAAACTCAAGTTTGTTTAGTAAAAGTCAAATGACAATAAAACAAAGCATGCAAATGAATTCCACATCAATATTAATAAAGCGAGTGATATATTCAATGTTGTGTTAGACAGATGGATGGACAGATTAATATGGCGTAGTATACACTAGTATTGACTTTATGTAATATCGAGTCCTACTTATAACTAAAAAAGTTATAACAATACAAATAAAATAAGTAATATGAATTATGATTGTATTAAATTTAAAGTAAAATTAAAACTTCAATTCAGTTTTATTTTATTATAGCATAAATATAAGTTAGAAGATATAGGTAAAGCTATAGGTAAAATCTATTTTTACATATAAAATACTAGTATATATCATAATCCATCTGAAGATGTGGCGATATTACTGAAAACAGGCCAGACTACTCTATACAGACAGGATGTGATATAATAGATGTCATACAATAGGTGACACAAATAAAAATCATAATTAAAACAAAAAATCGTAATGAAACTTATTATATATTACACTTCAATAATAATAGTAAAATACAATACACAATACACCTAACAATAATTACAAAACAGCAAAAAAAAATCACCTACAAAGAGGCAAAACAAAACAAAAAATAAAACAAAACTTAATTCCAGTATTAACATTGAATCAACAATCAACTACCTACCTTATAATTAAATTAAAATAACTATGAAGCTTTTAATTGTCAAAGCACTAGTTTACTGCTAATAAGGTCGCAGCTCGCAGCGAAGACAGAATACACATTGTTAATGAACTCTAAGTTGGAGTGTGCCAACGAGATTTAAACTCTGTTTCCCTTGATCTCTTTTGTGACGGTGTTATTTTTATTTGCGTTTCGCACTCTAGTAATCGGGCAAATTAATTATCCTCCGCTTTCACAACAGGTTTGCATTTTCCACGGCGGCGCGGCGGCCGGCGCTCGGCTCGACGTTGTGGAGTGCACGCGTGGAATAATAATTGTGTTTGGTATATTAGCTAACAGATTCGTATTAATATACCAATAAAATTAATATTCATATTATTTTATTGCTTTAGTCTTTATTTATTATAAATATTTTTATATTTCTTAGTTCATACATAATATACTATATAGTCAAATTTATACCAACAAAAAGACAGCAAATTTTCAATAGTACGCTCATACAAGCGATTTCATTAAGTAATTAAATCGCCAAATCAGATGACCGTGCCGGACAAAGGACTCATTCGTTAACATCTCGATTGCCGTCGACTAACAAAGGGGTGCAGGAGTATAAACTGCGAAGCTTTTACAGCACTCGGAATGGGGGGTTGGAAATAACTATAGGTTTTAGTCTCATAGGTAAAAAACACACTAGGTTCACTTTTCAGCGAATCTAATTCGTACGGCGGCGGCCCCCCGGCGTTGTGTCACACACACACACTGCCCCGTGTTATTTCAACGTATTCGCAGTCGCTTGTGCTATCTATCGTGAAAATAAAACCAATAGAATATTAAATCGTACCCGTTTTGCCGACTTGGAAAAAGGAAAAACGGCACGTGAGCGCGTATTCATTTGTCTGCAGCGTCTCTCGGAAAGCTTGGTCATAGTAAAAGTTCAAAGTTTAGAGCGGACGTCAGAATTTATTTGACTAGAAATTAACTCTTTGCCAATATGTGTGTTTAATGGTGCAATGAAAATGCTAAACTTCTTTACTGATATAGGAATATTTGTATTCGTTACTTCTAAAGGCTGAGCCAAGGCAACAAAAAAAAACACAAAACCACAAGCATGAATGACCGGACGAGTGGGCAGTGGCAACATTCAGAGCGGCCCACATTCTAAGAGATGAGATACACAAATAGCCCGACAGGCGATAGCGATTCAATCTCATTTGGTTATTTAGAGTCGTATAGAGGTTTTATTGCCTCGTGAAATCCTAAAGCGAAGCCGGCCTACCCGTCGATACCCAAAACTGACAAATACTGGGCTAGTTAACACTAGAAGTTCAGTCGGTAAAAATTCCATTAGGCTTACGTTAAAGCGTGGTTTTGTCGTGTAAGGGGTAAGCAAAAATCAGTTTTATCACGGGCGGGAACGAGCCGCGTTCGCGTGCAACACCGTAGTAGATGGCTGATAAGGGCGGTGGACGAGCGGCGGTGGACGTCGCATTCATTATTATTCAGTTAGCGCAGCAAATATTTTTGCGGGCACGTTTGTTTTATGAGTTTATCGCGGGCGACGTCAGAGAGCGCCGACTGTGCGCGTCGACGACAGGTGGCGCTGGCGAGCCGCGCCCGCGATACGTGTAAACTGCCTTTAATAATTCATTCTAACTTTTATTTCCTCGCGCGCCCGACCGTGCCGCGCCAATACATAAATGTGTTTATATTTTTCGACAATGTCATATTTTCGTCCAGATCGCGGCGATTAAAGCTGAATCGCGAATGGGCATCGGGAGTTCCATTCGTAGTTTTTCATTCAAAAAAAGGTTAAAAGTAGTACTTTGCTTCTTTTAGCGGTTCAGAAAGTTCGTCCGCTTTGTAGTGTAGCAAACGAGACTAAACTTTGTAGTGTCCTACTTTGTCTTTTCTAAAGCTTTTTGTAGTCACAGTGTTGCTTGCATTTAGATTAAAAACTGGAATCACTTCTTTTTAGCTTAAAATAACTCGAAGTTAATAGAGAATTATGTTAAAAATAATAACTACACGGGACACTCAAATTAATTCAATACCTAACTCAAAAATGAGTTCGGCATGAAAAATCACTAAAGAATCTCCTTCCTTGCGACGGAGGCGCTCATTCAAAGTTGGCTCTTGGGTTTTACTCAGTTGAGGTAGCCAATTAGGCGAGCAAATAGGCGTTTTGAGTTTTTATAGCCTGTGGCCGCCGACATTTCAGACATTCACGATTGCCCACGACGCCATCAGTATGTACAGTAGATACATATACGTGAAGTAATGTAAAAAAGTATTTAAATTAAAAAAAGTAAACGTTAAGCATTGTGTATTAACTTTAATTATAGAAAAAGAGATTCTTTTGTGACGTCGTAAACCCTGACCCCTAAAGAAAATTTTAGAATTTTTTGAAGATTAATAATTTGTTTTGCTGAAAATTATATTATTATATTATAGAAACACTTGAAAAAAAATTGAAAGGAGAAAGCAACTTAAAGGCATAAATGGAACTTTAAAAATAAAAACAGCCCTCTAATGTAAGTCGAGCTCAATCCGCAAAGCTATTTCCTTGTAATCTACGTCTAGATTTGTTAAATTCAACAGAATTATCTTAAATGTCAGTTGTGTTATTTATATTTCCTTCATAAAATAAACTATTTTATGAGTAGCATGCAGACGTAGGATGCACATATTTACAACCTTGACCTTCAAAGTTTTATGTTAACATTATTTTTTATCTTAAATCTTTATACGTTTCTTTCATAAGTTTTCCTCGAACTTTGGAAGCACAATTTAAGTACCTATATAAATAAATCACGATTACCATGTAAGCACATCTCTTTTCACGTTTTAGTTGCACGTTTCACGATGTATCCCGCACATAGCAGGGTAGGCATTAGGAACCTAGAGTTACGACACTATGTTCCCCACGTTCTGCTGAATTCTAGAGGCCTTGCGTGTTGAGTGGCAGAACTGAACGCCGCGCGTAAACATATTTATAATAAATAAAATTTATTATGAAATACATCGTCATATTTCACAACAATATTATATATAATAGTAAGAAATTTATTTAGTCATGCAGATTTCCCCAAGTGACTCAGTCATTCAAAGTCAAAGGTTATAATAAGAAATGAGGTCAACTAAAAATTGCTCTAACAACATACAAATAATTACATATATGTCATTTACTACAATAGAATTAATATCTACGTTATCTCGTTACTAGTCCTATATAAAAGTGATCTAGAGGTTCTTTTTTTGTTTTTTTTTATAATTTCCTTTTTTAATTTAAATTATAATTTAAAAGAAAGTTCACAGGTGGAATTGAGTAACCAATCGTCACTTCATTTCTTTTAATTTATAAACTTACAGCATTTACGATAAATAATTTATCATTAGAATCAAATTTATTATTATATCATAAAGTAACAAATCAAAAGAATCTATTAAAATCTAGACAATGACTTCCTTTAATATAAATTTTAATAAAAGATTAAACCTAGAATTAAGAGAGGCATAACAAAAAAATAACTTACCGGGTTTAGTAAGGGGTGTTTTGAGATCGTTGTTTGTTTGAGATAGCTGAGGATTCTCTTGCACCTGCGAATTTTCATTTAATATTTATTTCGCTCCACTTCGTTTACGTTATTAAGATATTTCGTTTAAGTAGAAAAAAAAATAAACTAGAAATTATTGCAAAAGACGTATTTCGTGCTTCAGGCAAGGCTTCAATGACAAGCTAGTGTTGAGTCACTCTGTTCTTCATTTTCCGCCTATATCATTAATAATTGACTTTTTGGAACTTCAAGCACCAGTAGACGGAGGAAGTTTAGAGGTGCTACACTCAGTTCTAAATCTTCCGTCTGAATTCTTGTGTTACATTTTCCTATTGTAAAAATAATACATTTTCCCGAATGGAGGTCGAAGCAACAACCATAGTGTTTGCAGTTGACGCAAAAAGACGGTTTAATAAAGAACAAACTAAGCAAACAAGCTTGTAATAAGACACAAGTGTTTGCCTTACCTTATTGGTGAACGGGTTGAAGATGAATTCCTTTTCCAATTCCTTCCTAGGCGTCGCCGCGATCCCCGAGACCGGAGTTGGAAGTGATATCATCTCCTACAAATATAATAAAATATTTATGGATTCACTATAACCATATTTTGCCTTACGGTACAATATTACGTTATTACAAATCGGAAACAAATGTTTTATATGGTTAGTCCTTTAAAAGAAAATAGGATATTCGTAAATTATACAGTTATTTAGTCGTTTAATTACTATTTTGGCCTAACACAATATAAATTTTACAACGTGTTGAAACAATTACACATACAAAACTATAAATTTATCGTATTTTATTGTAAAAGAACAACAATACTATTTACGATGAGAGATAACAATCAAGTGTAAATGATAACGGAAGAATCGATAAGGTTCTATAATTAAAAATGAACTCATATTATAAATTACAATGTTTAAAATAAAAATCAAATTATATAAATAACGCATATTATTAAAATTATTTTATTAACATTATTAAAAAAATATATTCATTTAGACCTGTACAAGCTCTTTTTAATCATAGAGCTACATTAAAATGTCAGTAATGTCAGTCGAACTTCTGATGTCTCCGATGGAAGGCTGCTACTTAGAAGAGTAGTACCTACGAGTACTAACTTCTTATTGAAGAAAATAATATAAGCAAGACTAGTAATTTCCTTTTAAAATAATAAATGAAAGTAATGTTGTTTTTTTATATAATGAAGGCCAGCATAATTATCAAGTTCACTGTACAAAAATATTAAAATTGGGTTGTGGCCTCTTAACTTGTGGACAGGGGTACAGTTACAGGGTACTTACACTCTTTACAATGACAACGTTTCAGTGTTTTCAACGATTCAATTATGTTTTCAGCTACAAATCTTATAATAAACTTATCTTTTCTTTTTTAATAATTTATCTTTTGTTATATAATTATTATCAATATATAAAAAAATATTTTTGCAAAATTACGAGAAAACCGGCTTATATAGTACTATGTGGTTGGTATATGAAAACTTCAGGCCGCACCATTAATTTGTCTGACAACCGTTGACAGGAAGGGTGACTCCACAAAACAACAGAGTGAAGTTTATGAAAGATGTATTTCATTCCGTAATATAATATCCAGATTTGAAAAAGACATAAATACATACATATTATTATAGTTAGAGACAAATATTTTTTTAGCACGGAATTAGCACCTTTGACCATCAAATGTATAATGAAAGAATGATGACGATCATCCATTAAGAAAGAAGTCTATTGTGTATAGTATATATTTCACTTTCTCTCAGAAAAAAAGTGACTTTATAAACATATATGTTTAATATTAATTTTGTACAAAACTTTAACTTATTTTAACTATTTCAGAGAAGTGCTTTAGATTTTCATTACTATTATCGTATTTAACAGCTATGTAAAAGTCACAGACGAATGCATTTACGAACGAAATATCTAAAACTGAAATATATACCAAACTTTTAAATATAAATACAAATAAAAAAAGAGCCTTACCTTTAAAATAGTTTCTATGGGCGGTTGGCTGCTATCGATGTTATTCTGTAAATAAACGAAATATATAAAGAATATTGAACTATGAAAATTATGTTCTTACGTACACCTTATTTGCTGCTAAATTCGAGACTACGGAAAATAAAATGTACTTTTTTCTCCGAATAGGTATTAACGTAATGTAAAAAAAAGTTTTTCTCAATAAATGGACTAACCAACATAAAAATATTTTCTTCAATTTGGACCAGATAGTTCCTGAGATTAGCGAATTTTGAATTTTATAGTAGTAGATTAAATGAACATTAATTATAAATTAATCTATTCCTCTCATCAATAAACAATAATTGCTCATCAATTAGCATGATTTATTTCAAAATGAATCCTTGACATATAATATGTAAGTAATATGCATATCGTTAAGTGTTTATAAATGAACGATATTAATTAATGCTCATTCGCTATAAAGTGCCTATATCTAGTATATTTTCCATAAATTTAGATAACATTGTATGTTAAGTTGCGATAACGCAAGCCGTAGTTCTAATTTATGAATATTTTTGCCAGCTTCACGCTATATGTCCTGTAGGCAGACAAAACTTAGTGCCAAGAGACTCTACTCACTCTACGTTCCATATGATACGATTCCGAGTGGCAAGCAGCGAAGCACTTATCAGAGCAGAAAAAATATATTCATCCCCTGATTCAGATTGGAACTATTTCGGATACTCGAATTCGATTAGTTTTATCAATATTTACATTTAAATATATATCTATACTATAAAAGTTGCTAAGTTCGAGTAATGCGCGTAAACTGACAGAAAAAACGGTTTTATTTCAGAAGCCATGTAAAAGTTGGCCATAAGGAGTTATACGACCGTAAAAAACGAGCAAATTTGTAGAAACTACTGAATAAAACTATTTTTATGGAAACACGTGATTACTACTTTAGCAAGTCCTGACTATTAGGTGAATGGGCGGACTGTTACAAATACAACCTTATGGCTTACGTGATAGACTTGCTTTTGGATTGAGAAGTAATACGTCAGTAACAGTTTTTAATGCGTTGACACAGATTTGTAATAAATATTATGTCGAATTTAGAGTTAAGACAAAACATCATAATAAATCGTATAAAAATAATAAGAAATCTATATTATTCGTATTTGTTTAAGAAATAATTTGATCTCTAAAAATTTAAATAATTTAGATCCTAAAAAATTCTACTAATCTAATAATTGTGAAAAGTTGTGAGGTCATCCTCATCCTGTTTGCTCCACTTTCACGCAAAAAGTAATGATCTAGATAAAAACTTTACTGTGTCTGTAAGTAACACGACAGTTTTGATCTCGATCCCTACTCGAGGAAATGGAACATTTATTTTTATTTATATTTCTATTTTCTTCGCTCTGATGTCGAGGCAAAGCGCGGCGTTGAGTTCCGCCACTCAACACGCAATATCTAGGCTTCCTCGGCCCACTCTGCTGTGTACAGCGTGAAGCTGATTTAATCTTTTTTTTTTAATTTTAAATAAGAAATATCATTAAAATGTCAAAATAAATCTACATACAAAATCACAGACAAAATTAACTCAAATTACTGAAACAGTTTAAATACATTTATTAATAACCGTTAATATAGATATATAAATTAATTAATCCCTCGCAGGTACAGGTCGTGGGCGATGTTTGAAGTTCACCAAGTGCCCAATAATCTTAGCTAATTATCCTCAAACACAACTAATCAATTACTCTAAGACAATACTGGAGTAAGGTGCTTGACAACAATATGCTAACTGACGTCACGTTGTGGTACTCAGACGTTTTAATATACATACATATATGTTCATCCATACCTATATTATAAATTCGAAAGTAACTCTGTCTGTCTGTCTGTCTGTCTGTCTGTCTGTCTTTTACGCAATCAGGGCCAAACCGCTAATTCTATTGTGATAAAATACACATATAGAGATACTTGAGGGTCTCGGGATGAACTTAGGATACTTCTTTTTCTCATATTTGTAATATTTTCGATATATATCAATATATTAAAATACTTATAATTGATATGCAATTTATACCGCCATGTTAATAACAACCGCCGTTGCTAAGCAAAGATTTGCAAAGTTTGTTGTTAGAAAACGTCACCCATAATGAGCTTGCTTAACGCATCTCTCTATTGACAACTGAAAATAATTTCATAAATATATTTAATAAATATTCGTATAGTTCAAGCGGGCGTAGCCGCGTTCGGGTCCACTAGTTGCATTATAAAATGCCAATCAATATTTTTTTTATATAAAAAGATTAAATAAATTTTAAGTAACTCCAGCAAATACCGTCACCAAAAATATTTTTCATCAATATTTATTTAAATAATAATTGATTAATTTTCTTATTAATATTGTTAATTCATATACATAACTGCGTTTATTAATAAATATAAAACAACTGACCCACTTCTATTATATAACGAGTTCCATAACATCTAATTCCACATTTCAGACGTAAAACAACCAACAGAAAGGAACTTACCTAACTTAATCACTACCTAAAATTACTTTTCAAGGCATTGAAACCCCCTGTGACCTAGAAAGTGGGTAACTCGGTACACTTGTAGCATGTTTTACAAACAATATTAGGTTAGCGCAAACTCGGCACGTAACGCGCTGTGTTCATGTCCAAAACAAATTATTACTTCCACGAAAACTATTTATTATAAATATGAATTTACGTAAAATATGAAAATGTGAGAAGACCTTTTTGACGAATTAGTGTTAGAGGATAACATCTAGATAGAATCACGTATTATATTGTCTACTTCTCGACTCATTAAATGGTAGGACTCAAAAATAACTTCTTATATATTACATATATAGATATGTGTATCTATATATGTAATATTATTAATATATATGTTTATATTAAAGTAATCATAGTAAGTTGTTAGGTATATGTTTGTAGAAGATATTTTATTTTATTATTATAAGTAATACAATGCTTTTTGCACCGTTCTGCGTTTGTGTTCTACATATCCTGTAATGTCGGTTGCCTTAATCTTATATATACTGTGTAAGTCAAATGTATAGTCCAATTGTAAAAGTGCAATAAAGTGTTATTATTATTATTATTATTATTATAAAGAATACATTTAACACCGTAGTTGTGGAATGATTTATTTTCATTTTCCTGTTCCTGAACTCTACACCTAATGTGTGGATATCAGAAAGCAGAAAAAAGTGTCTTGATTCTAAGATTCGCACTGTCCACCCTCATATGTAGAATAAAAACTTCATGTTTCTTTTTATGACATATTATATAGAAGATACCTACTTGAGATTGGATGCCGTTAGGTAACCGTAAGGGAGGTGGTCTGTGCGCAGCCGGACCTGTCGAGTTGAGTCCTTCGCTCTGTTGACAAAACATTAATTAATAATAACTTCATATATATACTTTAAAGTAAGCAAAGAAAAGTTGTAATTCACCTAAGAAAATATTTATCGTTTACTTATATACATTTAACATGGATATTAGTATAGAGGGTAATTAAAGTCAATCCAAAGCCTAAAATGAAATAGTTAATGTTTTAATGAATACATCAAAGAAGTATCAAAAAGCGTTAAATCTCGAGCACGTGTTTACAATAGAGCAAAGTATCGGGAAGGCAGCCCGAGGCGCTCGCTTTAGAAACTTGCAAGTAAAACTTCCGACCAGTGGCTTAGTTAAGCATAACTTAACCGCTGCCATCGTTTTATGAAATATAACCTAAAATATTCTATATAATAGATTTTAACGAAAAAAAAAACTGTACACTTCTTCAAAGTTCCAATATTAGCAATATAAGTACTGGGAGTAATCTTATAAGATTTACGAGCAGGTCGAGTTCAGTTGATTCAAAAGAATTTCCTTTTATAATGGAAGCGAATAAATTCTTATAATGGCGAGAATAATTTGATCAGATGAGAAGATCAGACTGAAGCTTTGCATAACAATGGCTGTCTCAGAATAGGTCACTGTTGATATCGTTTATTGGGATGCGCTCATTAAATTTATTTTGAATATCATGTAGTGCATAGTTATGTGTTACATAAAATGTCGGTATTGCGTTCTGCCATCACAACAAAACGTCTCCAAAATTGAAAGGGGAACGGAGTGTTAGGTTCTGCCTATCCTGCTATATGAGAAACGCGTGAAGTTGTTATTTTCTGTTGTCGTTTTCAATTTCTTTCCTAATTTTTAATTCAGTCAGGAAAACAGAGACTAATGATTTATGACTCTACTATATTTCTTCTTTCTTTGGGCACATTGTGTATAGCGTTGAGATATGAAACCATGTCTATACAGTGCTAGATCATCATTGATATTAAAGAAAAAACTTATAATATAATTACAATATTTGTTCCAATGACAGTAGCAACAATAGAAGAAATAAAAATCAAATATCTAATAAAACAAAGTGAAAAAATATATTAATAAAAATAATATAAAATTTTTAAAACGCAAAGTTAAATAATAGATGGCCGTTGTCAGCGAAGTTTCCCGAGCTGTAATTTGGTACTTTTATCTCGACAATCGAGGATAGACGAGTGCCCGTGACGCGGCCGGGGGAGTGGGCTTTGTTGATATTTAGAACGCAACAATGTTATTACTGAGAATATGATTTATATGTGTATTTAACATTGGAGTAGTTTTTCGATGCTTTTTATATCAATGGAAAGTTTTTGTGTAAATCTTATGTATTTATTTATAAGTATTTTGTTAGTTTATTGAATTACGTATTTACGTAACTTAAAGACATAAATTTCAATATATCATCCGAATTTCATTTGAGTTAATACATTTTAGTTCTACACTTAATCCCACTAAAACCAGCCTTCATAGCAAAGAAGGCAGAATGAAACCTGGAACACTCCAATCAACTTTTCATTTTCGAGAGACTGCGCGTTGGTGGTGAAACTCAACGCCAAGGGCGGAAATGAAAATAATCCCACGAGTTAGATTCTAACTCACGACCATAAAGTTACCGCCGTCCTACTGCGTTACGACGTACAGTCTAAATTATTATTAGTTAATATTATTTAAATTATTAATATTAAATTGTAACAAATAGTAAGTAGTTATTGATAGCCTAATCCGTACTTTGCTCTTTCCCAACTTAATTGAAAATCCGAAACGACAGTGACAAACGATCGCAAATCTGTTATACCTATATTATTGTTATTAAGTTTGCATATTTTATCAAGTTTCAAGGAGAAAGTAGGAAGATATCTTCTCTCATCTAGTTTAGTCAAAATACCAAATCATAATTGACATAATATTATTATACAGATTAAAATAAAACCTTCATAATATAGAACTAACATAACAATTATAAACTTAGAGTTATTACAAAAAAATTATGTATATATTTAAAGAAAACTAACATAAAAAATTTAAAAAACTATAACAGTTTCATAAAATAATAATGAAAGGTTATTTTGTATTACAATACCTTGTTATAATAGGGCGGGCGGTGGTGCACTCGGCCATTTTGCAGAGCGTTTGTAGGCTTTTTGAACTCATTCTCGCGGCGTGACGGGTGACCTGGTGACAAAACAATACAAGCTGTAAGTATAAAAAATATATGCATAAGCTGTGCTAAATTTTAAAGTACATAATAAATTATGTTACAATTTTAGTTCTCGTTAAGCTATTAATTTTATTATTTTATAGTTGTTTAAATTGAAAAAAAAATAAGTTTACATGGTTTCCCGCTTATCGCTACCAGGATAGGCAGTGGGTTAAGACACTTCCTTTACTCACCGCCGAAGTTTGGGGCATTACGAGCGAGGAAATGTTAACGTAACGTTAATTATAGAAATATTACTAAATTAACAATATCATATACATATTTCTTTTTATTTCTTACATCAAAGTTTAAAAACCAATTAGTTTGAAGACGCAGTCAGCTTAGTGTAATTTACTGCAAAATTAAGATCATGTTCGCAGTACGTGGAATGAATATTCGCGTTTCGATCTTGCGAGCGCGAAGAGACGCGACTTTATAGTATATAAATTGTTACATTATTTATATTATGTCAGTAAAAGTAAAATAATACTAGATGTATATATAAAGTATATGAAGAAATAGAGTCAAGTAAAAATAATGTTCCAAAGTTTCACGTTATTTCCCATGTGGATCAAATGTGACACATGATTAAAAGTCATTCCTTTAGTAAGCTCGATAGTTTGTAGCCAGATAAAAATTGACAATTAATATCTAAACCAAGTTATTGATGCTCATTTATTAATATAAATGAGTTCATAAGAAATACCCAGTGTAATATAAAATTCATAATCTATATTTATATAAAATACATTTTATAAATATTTGTTCAAAAGTGTTTTCTCAACTTAAAATTTAGTCAGTTCAAGTATTATTTTCAATACAGAACTATCATTTCATAAATCCTGCCCCTTTGATGTTTCACCCGAATTGAAACTATTTCAACTTTTGAATTTTTGTTAAAAAATAAATTTAGCATCCACCGCAATTCGTTCCATCCCGTCCGCGGGATTTCAGAGGAAAATTAAAACGGGTTTTCGTTTTTAGCTGTCATATCGCCGCCAGAAACTTCAGCAGTAGAAATAAAGAGCGGTCTAACCATCTTAATGTTTTGTAAAAGTTTGCAATAAGGCAGATTGTGTAGCAATCATTTATTTTAGCGTTGTTTATTAATTGTATTATAATTATAATTGTAGAGTTTAGCAATTATTTGTCTAAATACGATAGTCATCTGTTATGGCAACCTTTAAAATTGAGTTGTGTCACTTAGAACGTGTCGCTGAAAGAAACATATTTTTAAACAAATATGACAAGCACACGCCACTCACAAACTAAATAATTTAAAGTTTTTATACCATTATAAAAACTAGGCGCACTCATCAACTTCCTTTGCGTGATTTATGTAGTGTAAAATACCGTTTTTTTTTTTCCTCTTTCTAGGTATTACGACAATTTTTTTTAGTGTTCCCCCACGTAAGGTTCATCATCATTACAGCGTTTTGCGCCGCGTAATTCCGACTGTGCATTAATTATATGCATTAGAATAACCAGTACCTGCCTACTTATAAATTGCTTTTAACACGTAAAAAACAAAACATAATTATTAAAAACTTTAACTTTAAAGCGGGTAACTGCAATATTCCACTTTTATGGCATTAGAGCACAGCGTTACATGTAAATGGGGCTAAAAAGGGGGAGCCCCTCCTACGAGCATCTCTAGGTGTTTAGATTTATGTAGATTGCGAGCAGGACAAAAGAGTTGCTATACGTTTCGCATTCACTCGCCTTTGATCGGATATGGGCATTGTTCCTTAACGTGGCGAATGTATTTTGAATTATAAATAATTAAATATATGTATTAAGTTTCTATTAAAATTTTAAATAACATTCATGTTAGTATATTAAGCAATAAGCATAAGGTCGTCGTGGGTTTTAGGACAATGGAAAGCAAAGCACGGGTTTGAGCACCGCCTCTCAACAATGTCTCGAAAATTGTGCGACAAGTGCGTTATGCAGTATTTTTACACGAGGTTTTTTCTGTCTACCCTTCTATATACACTTAAAAATATACCTATAGAAGATACAATTTGTATTATAAACATTAATATCCCTATATAGGGTTCCATAAAAAAACATCACCTACTACAAACCCACTAATACAATCTCGATAACTTCACGAACCATCCAAGCCGAGCTAACGTAACTCAGCTACAATTGCACGCATCTGCGGACGAACACAGCCGCGCCGTACATCCGCGTCTCCCTCCCGTACCTACATAATGCGCCACTGTCGCGTATTAGATTACTTGGCGACGCGCTAATGTAATTAAATGCATACGTTTAGTGTTAATTGTATATTATCTTTATTTTAAACTATAAAGTATTGAGAAGTTATTCTGTATTCTGCATATAGCAAAGTAGGCAAAGAGAGGTTCTCTTTGCTGGTTCTCTATTTTGTGGCCAGAATTTAGACATAACGTGTGGCTTGGCGGATGTAAACGCTGCGCTCTCGAGTGTTAACCGAGCCCGCAACTATCACGCTTTCAAGAGAACGTTATCACACTCAATGTCAAATAACAAATTAACAAGTAAAAAATGATGACATTCAGACTTAACTTTATAAGGGCTTTATATCTGTCAGAAAACTCACTAAAACGTAAGTAAACGTGTAAAATAAAAAGACAATAATAATAAATTGTTGATAAGAATATAACCTTATATAAATTTAATTATAATATGCATATTGCGACACAAAAGTCTGGCCTTCTGCAGTCAACGTAAGGCTGAATAATTATATTAAGGAAGTAATATAAAAAAATACTGTACATTACCTACGTAAAGATAAACGAAAAGAGATAAACTATTAAATTTTAAAAATCTGTTTAAAAAAACAATCAGTTGACTAAATATTACATTTATATTTTATACCTCAAAAGAAGGACCTTTCAAACTTTTACGTTTACTAATGTTTCATTTTCACCGTTCCAAAGATAGAGACAGTAGTGACGCATTTCTACGTCTCTCCATTGTATAGCATTTAAAAAAAAACAAAAAGTGTATATTATAGATAAACGTACGTTTTATATTAGTTGTCTCGTTATATTATGTATTTTATATGAAAAAATGTTCGCGTCATATTATTAAGCCTGATTATAATCATATCATAGTCAATTGCTATATTGTATGTAGAAGTGAAAGTGAAGCCACCTACCTACCTGTGTTGCGTGACATGATGCGTTTATAAATTAAAACAATAATTTATATGTAGATAATCTTTTTATTGATATAATATTAGAAATTTATTATCTAATATCTATCTATCATTAAATACTTGTTCAAGTAATAACATTTCCTAACAGAGAATGTAATAACAAGTATATAAGTACATTTTTTTAAGTTAAACTTAGTACTTTAAGTATCGGTAACTTCCTATCTTAGTGCGGCGTTGAATTCCGCCATAAAACAAGCTGTTTCAAATTGTAAAGTGTAGGAAAGTGAATCGGAGTGGTCTTGCACTAGGTTCTCTCTGTCTATCTATCAAAGCGGAATAAACCGTCAAGCTTATATTTTGTTTCTTATTGTAAAGTAGGTACATTAAATCAAATCAGCTTCACGCTGCATCCCGCACACAGCAGGGTAGGCAGAGTGAACCTAGTGTTAAGAAACGTTTTCCATTTTCTGGAGGCAATTCTGGAGGCGTTTTAGTCTATTTCGCTACCGACTGCTCTACCTACATAAAAAGTTTTCCATTTCACCCTAAGAAATGTCGTGTTAAAGTTTCAAATAAATAATCGTCGCGCTCGAAATGCTCGTGACCTTAAAACCCACCTACAGCTGGCAAATCAGGTAAAATTTTGATAACCTTTTATCACACCTTTGAAATGTTTCTTTTAACTTTATGCTATATTCCGCATATATTGCTGGGTGGGCAGAGGGTAGTGTTAAGATACTCTGTTGCCCACTTTTCGATGAATTCTAGACACATTGCGCGTTAAGTGGCAGAACTCAACACCGCGGTTTGTATTGTTACCAGATCAAGGACGTGATAATATTAAATACCTCATTATTTTTAGTTAAATGGGCGGAATCGAACCTACAACCGTCACGTTCAGTTACACGCCCTGCTACTGTACCAAGACGGCACCTATATTTTATAAAATAATCATATTTTTCCCGTGTGATAGCTATCTTAACCGAAGACGTCGTTTGATCGCAAAATGAGATTCAGTTATGAGCCGCCATTTCTACGAGTATATGATATACCTTGTTAGGGAGTATCCACACGTATACGCACTTGATACGTAAAGAATAATAGTACTGTGTACAATAAAATGGAAGTGAGCTATATTGGTTGTTTAACACCGCTTTGAATACACTTGCCTTTTATTGCTTTTTTGTTCGTTTTTTTTTCAAACTTATTGGTGATATATAAAATTTTTTGTTATATAGATTTGTCTTTATAGTTAGTAGAAAAATATGCGAAAAATAGGAAACGAAGTGTTTTGTAAAAACTTTTAATAATTCTTAATTAACTTCTCACTTTATTTTCATACGAATAAATGTAGAGCGTCCCCCATATCGTATCAGTAGCAACCAAGTAGCTGGTAATAGAAAACGGCAAATTGACCAATCAGAGGCGTCGTACATGAGTAATTGAGCTAGATGTGCAATTCTGCTGGTTTTATCAGATAAGGCTTGCAATAGTGATACACTTGAATCTTATCAAGACGATGAAACTTTAAGAATATTTAAAAGCTACTCCGGGAAATGTATATATTTTATTTTATCTACTTTCGTAAAAGTAATAATCGAGGCCCGTCGCTACGCAGAGGCACAAGTGTGCGAATGTAAACGCGACAACTTGTGGGTTCGAGTCCCACTCCAGGAAATAAAATATTTAATATTTTTATTTCCGCGCTCTGGTAAAAAAGGCGAATCGCGGCGTTGAGTCCCGCCGCTAAACACGCTATGCTAGATCCAAAATTGGGCGGAAAGTGGGAAACGCTAGTGTCTCAGATTCTCTCTGCTTTCCCTGTCAAGTGCGGGATACAGTGTAACATTAAAGATAAAAATAATAAGCTTGCTACAAACTTTATAATTTAGTTATAAATATATTTAACTCCTTTTGAATACAACTGTTGTAAATTTAGATAACGAAGAGAGAGTCCTCTAAGTAACAAGACAATTTAATCAAGCTTCTGCTATCCACCTGTTGCGTAATAGCTAGCTGTCTAGCCATTACTACAACCGAACTGTTCTTCATAATACATATACTTATAAGACATTTGTTTCACTTTAAATAATTAAGGTAACATTTTCACAAAAAAAAAAAACTTTAAACAAATTTCCTACAGTGTAATAAAAAAAAACTCATTTGAAATATTAGTTTACCATTAACAAACATATCAGAGTAAAACATTCAACCGTAAATAATAAAAAAAATCCCTATTCAATATTCAACCGTACAACACAATTAAATAAAATTTCTCATTCGCATATAAAATCCCATGTGACGTAACGAACGACATCCAATTAGGCATTTCCCCACATAAATACATATATATCTATATATATGTATGTATATAATAACTGGGCGATCGAGGCATAGCTTTCGTTGCTTTTTTAAACTTATTCACGGCGTATTAACGTTATCGGCTCACCTTTATTGGATTTAAAAAAAAAAAAAGAAAAAAAGATCATTCAATAATCCGCGGCTACCGGAGTCGGTCGTTAATCAATTTGAACAACTCTGACTCATTTTAATTAATATCATACTTATAGCTCACTGTTGGTTTAACTACCTGTTATTATGAAAGATGCGGTCTTATTTGCTTAATTAAATGTTAATGACATCCTCCCCGCACAGTGGGGGGCGAGACTAATTAGTGGCAACGGGAAGTAGCTGGTTCGAATCTAGGAGGCGATTAACTTTGTATTACACGATGTTTATTTCTTTTTGTAATTAGACTAATAATCTTTCAATGTAGTAAAATAACATGAAGCGAACGTCTCTAGAACAGTAAACAGGAGTTTACTCTCTAATAAAATTATCTATCAAAGCATAAAAGTAATTATTTCGAAGAAACTTATACCTTTAAATACAAAAAAATACTACATGTACCTCCATCAGTAAATAAACATAAAGACAACTTTTTATATATATAATAAAATGAATCATGAATATTTTATTATTTCATCAAAACCATACACATAATATTCGAATGCCAAACTAAAGAAATCTCGAAGGGAAATATAAAATGTATGTAGGCGACATCTCAGGAGATAGCTTCTTTGAGCATAACTTAGTGCGTAATAAATTCCATATCGGTACTTTATTATCGGATCGCCCATAAAAATAAGTGCAATAGTTCTATAGACTTTTTGTGGGAGACAATTTATGGTGAGTTAAGGTGAAAACTATTTTGTTGATAACATGGAATATTTGGAGTAGGTGTAAAGTCGGTACAGGGGTCCATGTTACTATTAAAAAATAAAATAATTGTAACATACAAATTCTCTAGTTCCTCTCAAACAAATACTATGAGTATCATCATTCAATGAAAGATGGTTAAACCACAAACTATAGAAAAAACGGTGAACATAATATGTATGTGGAATCTCTCTCTTTCACTCTCTCTCTATAGAGCACAATCCAGATAAACTAAACACACACACACAAAAACCCTCAGTTATGGGCAACTACCGCTAACTAACACAAACCACATCGCATGACCCATTTAAGATAAAGATAGATAGATCTACAACAATCTATCAAATGCACGGACGTTTTCAAACATCGACTAAGCGAATGGTAATCGAATGATAGTGGTGTATAGTATGGGGCTATTTCCCAGATGCACTCGACGCGATTGCCTCCCTCCCGTACAATGGCGAGTTAGAAAGTATTGCATTGATATCCGATAAGACGCCTGTTGCACTCGCTTCTGAGATTAGATGCTGGCTGTATAAAACCATTTTTATGAATATAAGTATTTTGAGTTGTTATATTATATTGTACTTATTTGATATATATATATAATGTACATTTATATGAGCGTTACGGATAGGTTGCTGTTTTATAAAATTAAATAACTTAACCAAAATCAACAATGTCGATGAAAAAGCCAATGTCCTTTTGATCAAATAACAGTCATTTAAAAAAATTAAATTCCTTTCATTTGTACTAAATTTATTTTATAACGTCATATGCAAAAAGTTAACGTTGTTTTCAATAAAATAAGATCACTATTTATAGAAAATGTTTCCCAATAATGCATAGTGACAATTACTTTTTGCCATCGACATCCTTTAACAGAGTTTAACGTAATTGAATGACCAATAGTCAGCTCCGGATATAAGTACAAAATACTCGCAAAAACATCGAAACATTGACATTAAAGCGTATATGTATATTTCAACATGAAATATTTAATAAATACATATGTAAATGACCATATTTTGCGAAAAAATATGGAGTTTATTGTTCAATATTTTTCTTTACATGGCGATTGCGCTTAAATGTACCACTGTTGGCAAAGTGGAGCTCATAACCGTTGCAAGCCAGGGTTAATTAAAAAAAATCTATTTTGTATAAAATAATAATGCAATCAAGACGTATATTTCACTTACCATCATGTATACCTACATAATTTATATGTGAGAATATTTTATAATGGTAAGTAAGTATACTTAAAGATAAAACGCAGAACATTAATAACTTATCCATATTTCTACGACATTTTCCTTAAACAAACAGAATAAAACAACATAAACATTTATTTATTTAAGACACTTAAAGGTAGCGGGAAATCTCTATAAAAAATAAAGAACACAATTTGCAGTGCATTAAAAAGTAATCAGTTGTAGGTACGAAGATGAAACAATGCGTTATGGCTCGACTGGGCAATGACACCTGCGGCCGTTGACATGCGCCCGCGCACCGGCCGATTGTATCACCCTTAAAAGTATTACGATCGATTTGCTTTTTATGAGGTTATTTAATGGATCATCTGCTTGTCTTTGAATTACTGCTACCGAAGAGTTTTTAAGAAGCTTTTATAGTCTTATATCAAAGAGTAATGCATATTAATAAAAACATACTCTCTCATATCAGTGTTATAAAGATAATTGAAGTAATAATATATTGCGAGCTATCTTTAAAAGACATCGTTCATGTAAATAAACATAATATAGCAACTTTCTAGAAGCACTTGACTCTGTTTCAGAAACTAAGCATTGTTCCGCAGAGCTGATGGGCTGTGGTTGAGGTAACTTTTAGTTCATTATAATGACTAACTTCAATATCCACGCACAATCTTATTCACCAACGCGACGCGACGGGTACAATCAGCCAACTTATAGAACTGTGGTTGACTCAGAATAGGTTTTACCGACGGACAAATTGAAATATTTATTTAGCCAATTGTGGCTTTGTTTGTGATTACTTCGTGACCTACAAACAACTGGAATGAAAAAGTTAAATATTGAATTTTTAGTTCGGGACTTTTATCGCACAGCCACGTAATACACTTTAGCGTAACGCGTCGCGACAATGGATTTCCGAATCGACTTCATTTTAAACAATATGAATATTCATTTTGAGGAAAAATATTTTGCGTAAATGCAAGAAAGCAGGAATTGTGAAACAATTTAACTGTTAAAATAACAAACGTTTTATAAAAGGTAATAGTTTTTGAAATAACTATTACAGAAAACGTTGGGACAGAAAAAAAATATAACTAAACGGAACTTCGAATCCACGTAAACTTAATTAATGTAACACAATGTAAGAAATGAAATATTTTATCTTAAGTATAAATTGTGAAGAATTAACGTTAAAAGGGGCCTCGGTGATGTAAAGCCGAATCAGGTTTATATAGGCCAGATTCCAGACCTTTGTTTACAGCCAAGGATCCGTAAAACTAGTACTCAAATGCTTTGAGTTGATTTAATCAGTAAGTGATTGGTTCAGTGTAAGGATTCTGTTTGTTTATTCATCAATTGTGTAAAGAAATTAAATAAATCAAACAAGGTTTAGTAAGAAAATATACTAACGACAATGAATTATATTATCACCTTTCATGCAAACATTCTATTACTAAATCATTCCCTTTCCTCCAGTATGCAAAAAATACAGTAGCTTTGTTTCTGTAACAAGTCAGTCAATAAACAAAATATATACATATAATGCCAATATGTATTTCTATATGTCATATAGTATGTTTAATTTTATAAGCACGTGCCGAGATTTACGCGTGGGTTTAACAATGGTCCATAACTTCAATATTGAATGAAATGAATCACAATCAATTAGAATAACATTTTTTTCTTTTTCTATAAAAGTCTATAGCAAGACCAATAACATAACCTCATGATTTAATTTCATAGCCAAATTACGAAGAAAATTTTAGATATTACATTTGAAGTTTATTTGAAACTTACTTGAAAAACCATAGAAATGTCAATTTTAATTCTCACATATATCGAAATGAGTAAAAACTTTCCAGACGAATCTGAAAACATGTTAAACTCAATTTATCTATTGCAGACATCCACAGTTAGAAAGTTGTAAGTACTAACATTGAAGACGTAGTTAATTGTCCGTCTCCCAACCGAATATAGTAAAATAAATCATATAAGGTATGCGAATCACATCATTTTGTACGACAAGGCCGTCGCTGTGTTCCGACGCGACCGTAAGGAGGTCAATGCAAGAGACGATTCGAGGTTTTCCCTCCGTGGAGGAAGAGGACAATATTTGTTTACTACAATATCGCTTACATGATAAGTTATACATATGTGAGTGAAATAGCAAATTCAATCTGTATGATTCATACACAAAATATACATAAAATTTATTAATCAAAAGTCTTAGACAAGGAGGGCAGAAGAATTGCTGCTGAAAATGTTAATCATTTAGAATTAGACATTTAATTAATAGGAAACTCAAGCTATTAGCACTAACGTATATATCCGCCAGTAGGTACTAAGTTCCTACTAAAGTTAGTCACACTGCGTTTTATTCCGCACACGCTGCTGACTCATTCATTTTCACCTTGTATCGTCTTTCTATCATTCCGAGGGCACAAAGGTTTTTATTACACCGTACACAGAATGTTGATTCAGAATGGCAAAAGCCATAACGTTCCGTATAAAAGCTGTACCGACGCACACAAGACCTATAAAACTTCCTGAAACCACCCCCAGGAGGGGAGAGGGGGTGGAGAGGGATGGAAGTGGAAAGGGATGACAAGGTGCGCCGCGAGGACTGAATGGAAGAAAACAAATCGCATAAAACTTCATTCTGGAGTACATAACCCTAAAGTAAACACGAGTACTTTGGGTAATTTAAGTAATTAATATTTGCTATTTGCATTGTACCTACTCCTAAAATTAGAATATTTACGTTACATAAAAGTAAGATAAAAGAAGAATATTTACTAACAACAAACCATAAATGTTTTATATTTGACG
Source organism: Heliconius melpomene rosina (assembly GCF_056956725.1). Lineage (NCBI taxonomy): Eukaryota > Metazoa > Arthropoda > Insecta > Lepidoptera > Nymphalidae > Heliconius > Heliconius melpomene. The sequence goes on from NC_140401.1 coordinate 14,047,448, forward strand.
CTTTAATTAGGAAATTTAAAACTGAAGTATTATTATTTTTACAGCACAATAAAAAACAAAGTCATTTCTTTATTTTTTGCATTTATCCATTGTAGTCTAAACAAGACGATTAGGAATCAATTATAAAAAAAGTTAGCTAGATAGAAAAAAAGAATTATATCCTTGAATAACATTCTTATTGTGTCACAATAAATTATATAAAACCTGTATGAATATAAATAAAACTCCTCCCCGTTAATGATTGACAGACGAAACTACTACTGAACTTAGAAATTAGGGACTGTCGGGGAATGCTCCCCGAAAAGAGAGCATTTCTCAAAATTCCCAAGGGAACGGGAAAAACATAATTATCCATTTACCTCTTAAATAAGAAAAAAAATCTTCAAAATCATTTACTACACAACCCATAAAATCCACAACATACCATATAGCAAAACACAATAGAACCAGACATTTATATTAGGGCTGTTGAAAAAGAAAAGAACGATACGTGTTCCCAGAATGAGTCGCTTATAATAAGGTAACGAATAAAACTCAGCGCCGTAGACATGTTTATCGCGCTCGTAATGTACGCGGCGTACACTTTTCAAATGCAAACATAAATTTTCAATGGCAACTAAGTATATATAAGTGGTCGTTGGGCGCGCTCGCGGAATTTTTATTTTGGAAGGGACATGTGAATGTTTCAAAGGATTTATACAATTTGATTTAATTAGTGATAATTGAAGATACTAATATTATAAAGCTAAAGGATTTGTTTAGTTGATCGCGTTAGTATCAGGTTCTGGTGCTGGTTCAAATTGTAAAATTATTTTAGTCTCGGATATTCCATTTAATCAGGAAGGCTTTAGGCCATCGACGTTAATCGATTCGCTGTAATCTACTGTACTTGCGGTCAGCGTTACCTCGAATACAGGATATGTCATATGTCATACACAACTTTTACATATTGCTTTAACTATACGGACGAAGCCGGATGTAAAAGCCAGTATTAAAAAAAATAAACAGATATCCCACCCACTAATAAATCTCGTAGCTCTTCACTAAAATGACCAACGCTAAGTAATATTCCCGACGTGTAGCAAAACCCAACCGTTTAGAATACAATGGCACATTGAGCATAAACTAGAGATTTGCGTATCGGCCAATATTTATGTGACGGCGGTTAACGCCACCGCGTCCTACGCTGTCTATGCACTACGATATACCCACATTTGTATATGTATTATATATATGCATTTTTAGCATTCAAAACTGAACAATATTATTCGAGAAAATACATCTAAAACTTATTGGTTGAACGTGAATTCAAATGCTGGCGCTTTAAAATGAAAGTAGAAGATATTCATTCGTATGCTTTCTTTATATGATTTTCATAATAAAACAATGGGTCCTAGTTTGATTTATAAAAAAACTTAAATTAAAATAAAATACTAACAATAACAGTAGAAGTAAACTAACATATACTATTAATATTCTTTCATATCGTATCTCCTGGTCGTTACCAATATAAAGTATTTAATTACGGTTATTATTATCGCAAATTAACTTTTCCTCGTGAAAGTGACTTTATTCCATTGTGTGCATGCTATTGGTGGTTTTTTCTTCTAATTCTCGCCGGCGAGTTCGTTGAGCATCAATGTTGCTTGTCATTATAAACTATAAGGATATAATAGCCATAAGGATAACAAATTAAATTTTGTGTTTATTGTAAATTTCTTTAGCTAATAATAAAAGGTAGAGATAATCAACAAAGATCAAGGAAAAAAGTTATTTATTTTAAATGGATATATACAAACTAATAATTCTCTGTAGTCTTGTGTGTGTTCAACACACAAGACTACAGAGAATAGAAATTAAAAATAATAATTTAAATCATATAAATACAAAAACATCAATCAAAAATCAAATTAAAACAGAGTTTAATCACCATACAATTACTCTATCACAATAACTAGTTCACAGGTTGCATTTATTGCTAACGCCCTATACTATCAGTCTGTTTTCACTGTGAAAGTACGATTAGACTAATGCGAAACGAGCGATTGGTCAATTGACGTGTGCCCCATATGTGTGTGTTCGTATTTACTATAGGAAGATATGAATGTGTGTATTCTTCCTTATGGATGTGTGCATATAAAGTTTCATTGTGTGCGTATGTGTGTACAGTGCAGTGGCTAATTCCGTTAACGACCTCGCCCGTCGTATGTTCATTACATACCCTCTGTTGATGATAAATGATTCGTGGTAGGGGGCCCATGCCTTTTGCGATATTAGCACATGCATTCTTAGAAATATTGGAAGTTAATACACAAGTTAACTAAGTTATTTTTTTTTATGAAAAAGACTTGTAAGTTACAAAGTTACGGGCTATAGTGGTGCAACTGGAAAGCAACAAACTACAAATGAGATAAGTTATTTTAATTTTTCCGCTATAGCAAAGGAAATTTCGTTCCGCTACTAAAAGTGATGTCAAGATTTCGGGAGAAAGGTGAAGAACGGAGAGTTTTTACACTAGGCTTTTTTTTCTCTACCTATACTTCTTCTATGTGTCAAATATAGCGTGAAGCTAATAAAACACAAAAAATTAAAGAAAAGCTTATTATGTGTTAGATACATACTCGTAAATATATATATTTAAGACACGATACCAGATATACTCAATTTACCAAACGAGTCGTATTACAAATTTAATACGGAACATTTTTATAAATCAGCTTACTGGTACTCTCGATCCGTTCAGGGATGAAGGGATTATAGGATACCAAGTAATGTAAAAACAGATTCCGCCGTGAATACCCCACGGTAAATATTCTCCGATAAATTATATTGTCAAAATATTTATAACGGCGGTTCTCTATAAATTCGACACATACTTACTTTTATAAAAGTAGATAAATTTCAATATATTATGTGCCTAAGGTGTGAACATAAATGCCGTTTCATAATTCAGATATAGGTAGAAAAGTTTACTATGAAATTTAATTCAAGGTTCCCTATTGGAAGAGTGAAATGTATACTGCGAAACTTTTCGTTTTCGCCTTTGATATTCAATAGCGGTAGGAGTTTTACATTTGTGATGTTTGAAATATTCCCAGTGGATTTAAGCATAACATCTTACGGACACCTGTTTTATTTGTGCACGAGTGTAAAACTTCAGTTTTAACGATTTACTTGAACAAATCAAACAAGTAGAAAAAGATTTCCATATTCCTTTTCGTTGTAAAAATGTTAGAAATTTACTATTCGTATCATTTGAAACATCATTTCACTTGCGACCGACTACATCCTTGAAATAGTGCACGTTCTTTGACTGTCACGGTAACAAAAGTATTCAATAAGGATAACGAGAACCTAGGAAAGCATCTTCACACTTTTCCCACATACAGTAGAGGCAGCAGAGACAACCTAAAGTCACTTTCTCTATTTCCTCTCGAATTCAAGACAATCTCTTTACATATATATACTTCTAATATGTGCTAAGATTATCATCATTTTTTCACAAATGTTTCTAAAAAATAAGTATTTTTCCTTCCAAAGTATGGAATAATATTTTAAATGTGTTCCATCATGGTGTTCCTAGTGTAGCAAATCGGTGCAGTGTAATCCGCGTTGACAACCGCAGTCCGCACACACGGCGCGATGCGTTTGCAAATTGACTTGTCGCGTTTTAATGCCGAGTGTGGGATCCGCTTTATTGAGACGTCGTCTTTGATGCTTTATTATGATGAGAGCTCTCTTGTATTACACTTTTTGTTATAACTTTGAGAAGTCTATAATAAATATAAATTATATAATCTAAAAAATCTTACAATTGCTGTTTTCATACATTTAATTCTACATATTTTTATTTCTTAGAGGTCTTTTGTGTCTTTTTCACTCCTCTACCAATAATAAAGTCATTTGTAGTTTTATTAGTTTCACTTAATTGTTTAAGTTTTAAGTCGGCTAGATTAGTCTTAGCATTAGATATTTATATTTGGGAGAAGTACAAGTTTTTCATTGTAGAGATTTAAAGCAATTACATCATGACACTAGTTGACTTGCAATTGCAAACTGAAAACTGAATCTACATCAGTTCAGTAAGAACACATCTTGTGCCAATCCATTGATATCCAGAAGTCCTCTAGATCCTATCGTATCCTGGTAATCTGTATCGGGACAGACTTGTCGTTGCAAATTGACTTGTCCTTGGGCCGTGCCGAGAGTGTGGAACCCGCTTAATTGAGACATCAACGTTGATATTCCTGTTATTATCGAAATGACGCTTCTGGTTATAGAAACATGACATTCTCGATTTTATTTTACAGTTTTCCTGTAAACAAAGTTTGCAAATATAGCAAAAAAAACATCGAAAGATAAACACGAATCAACTTTAAAATAAAATCATATCAAAACCATTCAACTGTATGCAAATCGAAAACTCATTCATAATATCTGCATACAAAAAATAAATACTACATTGTTAAACGTATCGTAACTTTTTAATCTGTTAAACGGCCCACAATAACAAGAATAATAATAATAATAATAATCAATCGAAAAGAGAAACGGAAACCCAAGCAAAAACGTATATACCAAAAAATCCGTGGAATCTCATTGAAAAGTGCTTCAGAGTGCAATTATAAGCCGTTCCGCATAAAAAGTCGACGGTTATGAAGCGTTTCAGTGGTTGGTGGCCGCCTGTTTTATTTAGTCTCATTATATCGCGGCCGGCCCGGGGGATTACTGCGGAAGAGGACGGTGTAATTGAGCGATAGCGGGTATAAATACAATGTAACTAAATTACACGCTAACAACGCTTGTTTTTGTTCGCATCGATGGATCGATTTGTAAGAATTGGATACGAACAAGTTAATTCGAGCGGATACCTTTTTTGAAAGTTATTAATCATAATATAACATTGTATTTAATCTAAACTCAAGAATATCCGTTTACCTCATTCATAGACGACACGAATTATTAACCTAAACTTCTAAAACGTTTTTATTAATAAATCACTAATTGAATATCACTAAATAAAATAGCATAAATTGTACTATAAATTGTTATAAACATCCAGTCAAGTACGTACAGAAAGTAAAACAAAATGGAACTTTATCGATACTTGACACAGTCAATGTCTTGTTCTATTGTTCGACGTCGCCTTCGCGCGGCCTTGATGACGCTTCAGTAACTTACGCGCCTTTGAATCTTTGTGCCTTACAGATTTTCATTTGTCATTTGAATTTTGCTTAAATTTCTTTATTTTAATCATCAATAACGACATAATCTTTTCTTATATATTATCGAGTAAAGTAATTAACTTAGTCAAAAAAAGTCTCAAAATTTCTTAACAATTACCTACTCTATTAATACTATACATTTTTTAACAATTTCATATTGTTAAACAATAAGAACATTTATAAAACAGGCTATTAACTAAATCGTTCATACTTTAACTACTTCTATTGTACAGGCCCTTATCAGCACTGTGATATGGCCTTGTTATCGCTCCAGTAAGTTACATATTTCTGTGCAAAAATACATGAACAATTAATATTAGACCTAGTCTAATGTTTTATGATTATTACATATTAAATATTATTAAAACAGGCTATTGCGGCGCAGTGAAGGAGTGTATAATTGTAAACGTGATGGATGCAGGTTAGATCTCAAAGAATTATTTTCATTTCCTAACTCTAGTAGCGTGAATTAAGTGGCGGAACTCAGTTCTGCGTTTTGTCACGTTACCAGAGCGAGAAAATGAAAATATAAAATAATGGAATATTTCCACAGGTGGGAATCGAACCCACAACCTGTCGCGTTTATTACAGTCACATAAATAGATAATAATATACACTATCTGAAGATATCACAGAAAGATTTATAGGTAAACTAGCGGACGCGCGCAGCTTCGCTTGCGTATTTAAGGGTGAATTCTAATAACCCATGAAACATGTGTTCAATGAAATATTTTTAAGAGTCTAAATTTCAAATTGTATAAAAATCGGTGGCGATTTAAAGATTTTTCCATACAAACTTTCAACCCCTTATATGCACCCTTAGGGGGTAAATTCTAGAAAACCACGAAACATATGTTCAATTAAATATTTTTAAGAGTCTTAATATCAAATTTTATAAAAATCGGTGGCGATTTAAGAATTTTCCCATACAAACTTTCAACCCCTTATTTGCACCCTCAGGGGGTGAATTCTAGAAAACCATGAAACATGTGTTTAATTATATACGTTTAAGAGTCTGAATTTAAAATTTTATAAAAATTGGTGACGATTTAAAAAAAACCTATACAAACTTTCAACCCCTTATTTCCACCCTTAGGGGGTGAATTCTAGAAAACCATGAAACATGTGTTTAATTATATACGTTTAAGAGTCTGAATTTAAAATTTTATAAAAATTGGTGACAATTTAAAAAAAACCTATATAAACTTTCAACCCCTTATTTGCACCCTTAGGGGGTGAATTCTAGAAAACGATGAAACACGTGCTCAATTAAATACTTTTAAAAATCTAAATTTCAAATTTTATAAAAATCGGTGCCGATTTAAATTGTTTTCCATACAAACTTTGAACCCCTATTTCACCCCTTTAGGGTTAAAATTTTTCAAAATCCCTTCTTAGTGGATGTCCAGATTACGAAAGTAAACTTTTGTCCAAATTTAACGTTTCTACGCACAGCGGTTAAGGCTGTGCGTGCGTCTTACCTCAGTCAGTGAGGACAAGTCCTTTTATATATATAGATTAATATTAAATATTAATCTTAGATTTCTCGTATCACGCCGTCGCGTCGATTGTCGTGGTAACGACCGTGATCTTGGCAGCTTTATACTTAGATACTCTGCTCACGACACTCTTGCAAGTACAATGTACGTAGGTTAATCTTTAATTCTTTTTTTTGTTATATTTCTTTTTAGAATTATAACCATTTTATTTTTAATACGTTTCCTAAAATATTTTGAAAGACATATATTTAAAGATTGTATAATAATTTTTATTTACGACGTTAAAATTATCTAAAATAATGGTACAATTAGTTATCATTACAAGGCTTTGTATTGGCGGTCTTATAATAAGTTCAATTATTATATTAACATACGTAATAAATATTAATTAAAAAATAATAATTCAACATTCGTGACAAATGGACAACAATGTTACTAGAATTAATGATTCTCATAAGTTAAGATACTAATCTATTGCCAAATGTGTACGGTATATGAATCACTGTGTGACTAATGTTTCGACTTTCATCATCGAATAACCGTACTTTACTATTTAAAGAAGTAGGTATACGTTTTTTGACGTTAAAGCACACAAAAAACTTACTAAATATACTTTGGATATGATTCGATCAATTTCCTTAAAAGTAATATTTCAAATTTAATAGTTTTGCTAACAAATATAATGACATTCATTTTCAAAATAAACGTACCGTTATATACCATCTAAGATCATAAATTCCTGAACTACTTATGCAATTAAGTAATATTGTGTCCTCAGATGCCTTGAATTTGAGAATTCTCTTGAAACTATTGCATACACTGGACGACCTAGAAAGCCTTCAACGTGATTAAACGAGACAAATGAAGACGGAGTGAGGAAATTATTTATTATTTGATATTCTCTACGTTTAAATAGCTTCAGTTTTATAGAGAAATGTTATTTATTAATATGAAGAAGATACTTTATTTGAATATAATTAGCAAACAAATAAAGATTTATCTATATACCAATTATAGTAATATTTTTAGCAAAACACTTATTGACATAACAAAAAAAACTTGCACTTCATATTAATTACTATTTATTAAATATTTGGAAAACCAACAAATATGTAGGTGAAACACAATCAACATCCATACAAAATACATTACACACAAAAAAGCATTTTCCACACAATTTTTCAAACTAAATAACCTACCCAAAAAAAAATAAATTAAAAAAAGATTCACGATTCACTCTCCATACGCTACGGCACGAGTAAGTACATAGGTATAATTAATGAAGAGCGATCCTTCCAGCCTCATTTCCGATTGCAGTAGTTTTGTAATGACCTCTTACATCACTCACTGCCACTCATAATTTATTTCGTTCACTCGCTCGCATCTTCACGCGGCTCACCCTTGACATTCATTGATATAAAACTTGGGCCGGATGTGTAATATTGCCTAAGAGCTTTCTGATGCAATAAAAACTACCGTGTTAAATTAATGTATGTACTTGGCGTATTTATTATTATAAAAAAAGATGAATATATAAGTAACTAGCGGCCCGCTCGCGGTTTCACCCGCGTGAACTATGTTATTATTAATTTCTGTCTCTATGACTACGTCCTAGTGACGTCTATGCAAAATTTGAGACTCCTAGCATTTGTAGTAACGAAGTTTCATACAAACTTTCGACCCCAAAAACAACCCCTTAGAAGTCGAATATTGCAAATTCCCGTCTTAGCGAGCACCTACGTCCTATAAGTAACTCCTATGCAAAATTTGAGACTCCTAGCACATGTAGTTTCTGAGATTTCGTGATGAGTGAGTGACCTTTCGATTTTATATATATAGATGAAATGAATAAAAAGTATACATACATAAATAGAGTTGTATAGTACCTATATAAAATTTATATTTTTTCAATATCTATCGAATTGTCTTTTTAAGCTATTTTAGGCGAAGCGAAAGACTCAAACAACAACTATAACTCACATGCGCATAATTACTTACGCATAGGTATAATAAAAACGTATATACATTAGGCATATTCAACTAGGATTACAACTTATAATTCACAAGAGTATCAAAATCACTTTCCTTATAACATAACTCGGCACTTAGCGTTTCAAAAATATTAAGAGAGCCAAAACAGTGAGCAAAATATATTATAATAAATCAGGCGCGACTACAACTTACTTCGATAAGCAGTTATCATTATTGTATACAGTCTATCTCTATACAAAAAGTAAAATATAAAAAGTTTATTTATTTATATATAAATGCAACAATTTTATTTTCTATCATTTTCATTGGATATTCCATTTATAGATGAAAGTTTTATCACATAATGTTAATCTCACTGTACCGCCAGAATTAGAACATGTCATGTGACAACACGAAGTTATTTTTATTTGACCACAGGACGAAGCCGTAGGTAAAGTAACAAAACTATAACAAAAAACTTGTGTAAAAGTAAATAAAAAATTTCAAAGTAAATAAAAAATTTCAAAGTAAATAATATCAGGTTTCATAGTAGACGTAAAAGTTTAAAATTTCTATCAACGATTCGCCTCCAATACTCTCGTATATTGAATTTATATCCACTCATAATATGTTCGTTCCGGTCTGGGATTTGCCATCCCACACATAGTGACGCAAATTGGAAATTACGAGCTCAAAGTGGCTAGTTAGTACATTTTCATAGTGTAATTAATAAATGCAAGTACATATGAAATATAAAAACAACTTAAATAAAATATGAGGCACTCGTGATGCAGTTGAGTGTCTTATTGCATCAGATAGTCGTAGGTTCGAAGCCTATTATATTTTCAATAAAAAAAAAGCTTTTCTAAGACGATTTATTTGCTTAGACGATAAGTAAATATATACAAAGTATCTATTATAGTAGATTTTTGTTTTATATTAATAAATGAAAATAAACATGAAACTTTAAACGCAGTCTCGAATATATTGATAAATAAATAAATGAGCATATAAACGTTTGATTGGTTTTATAGTATACATCTATATAAGTACGGGCGTGACATTGTATGTTCCAGTCTCGGTCAAGGCAACATAGTACGGCGCCCAAGGGAAATAATACCCTGGTACACTTACGAGTTTTATTTAAAACAAATTTAAACATGTTTTATTAAACATACTTATATTAAAATTGCTTTTCTAAATGATAAATATTTTAACTTTTTTTTATGATATATATAAAGACTATTTAAAATATATTTATTTATACTTATATTGCGATTTGTTGAAGTATGTAAAAACATAAAATAAAATAGTATTATATCACTCTTCTTTAAGTTTAATTTAAATGCATAATTTGCAAACGCATTACGGATATTAAGTCAAATATGTATAATACTTAATTTTACTTATACAAATATATCTTGGACATTTTACAACTTCGATTATTTAGTTCCTCGAAAAGTTATTGGTATGAGAGTTAATATAGCCATATTAACTTTGTAGTTTAGCATAACAGATGTTCCCGAGGAAGCGTTTGACCTAAATTTTGTATTTACTACGATATGTTTTACTTGTTGTTGTTCCATATAAGTATTAAATGCATCCTTTTATATATATTACGCAATGCATTGGACAGAGAATAAGGTAGTGATTTTTTTCTCCTTAATTGGTGGCAAACTAAAGGCCGTGTTATGATACTAAAAGAATCCTACTTTGTTTAGAGTGATATTTGAATTCACAAGCTACTCGATCGTTCCACAGGATTGTTTTAATAAAACCCTAAGTTCATTTCTTAATTATTTCTCATATACAATTTATTTATACTAATGAAATGAAAGTATGGCCCTAGCTAAGTAATATAAAAATTGCCAAACACAATTCGGCTCACGTATTTTATATTTGCGAGTATGCGTGATGCGAAATCATTGTCTTTATTGAGGCCGCTCTTTCATAACCATGGCTCGGTTGTAACTTGCAAGTTATAACCGTAACGTACTGTAATCGTCTTATTATATTAATATTATACATTTAGTGGTGGTTAATAATCTGTAACCATTAACTGTAAAAATTAAATATATTTTCTTGTAAAAAAGCCTACTTTTTAAGTAAAATAAAAGAGCATTTGCGAAGTGAAGAGTTATTTACATAGTATTTATATTTATTATCGATAAAAATTAAGATCTATGTATAATAATAATATGTATATCATGCTCTTTAGATCGAATTCTAACTTTAATTATTTAAAAATGTGTAGAATTTGTACGAATTCATGTTATTCTTCATCGTCATCTTCGCTATATTAAACACATAAGTAGGCAGAGGCAGAAGTAACTTGGTGTTAAACACTCTGTTCCCATTAAAACACTACCATTCCCCGTTTTCCAATATTGATATTTGATCTATATTGAACAGTTACTAAGAAATTGCTTTTCATACAGAGAGTTATTATTATTTTTAAACTAGCATAATATATTCCCACATACTTTCCAACGTATTAAACTATAAATATAATAAAAGAAGAAATCAGAAACATCAATTACAATTATGATCTACAGGGCCCACCCTACACAAACGGTCCCAAATCGTCGAAATCAATTCAATCATAGCTTACTATCCTCAAAATTACATTACGTGGTAGTAACTTAGTTCAGTATATTACTTGGATAATATTTGACATAAAAAATCTAAATTAATATTTCACTTGGAAAATATTACTATCAAAAGAGAGAGACATTCTCTTATTCGCACAGTAACCAACTCTATTAAAACAATGACTCTATCTTTTTATTTACGACAAAAAAGAACAATAAAAATGATGTAGCTATAATAATGGTTTTCTTTATCATTCCTCGTCTTATCTACTTCTTATATTCAAACAACAGTGCAATTAACAATTTCTTTTCATTTCATTTCATTCCTTTTCTGTTAGCTTCTAACATCTCCAATATTAAATGACGTAGGATTCCAACTCACACAATTAACGTAACAGAGAGACAGTAACGCCTGACCAGGGGAGCCAACCAACCAAAAAAGCAGCAATTAACTAAATTGAAAATCCAAAGTAAATAAATAATAAAAAAAAAACCACTAAACAAAATCAATTTAAAACGAGTGCCAGAGCAGTTGATTATCGAAATCGCATAAACAGACCATTTTAACAATCGGCACGATCCGAGCTTAGCTTTGCATGTATAATTCCCGGGCCGTCAGAGTAGGTACGTACTCCGAAGTGTCCTTTTAAACCAGTTTAATTAAGAACTGAGTCGAGCCGAAGACAAATAAACGTGAGTAACATCGACAACCTAAGTTATTAAACGCTATAAACTTATATAAGCATTTTGTTATATGTTTCCATATATAAATAGTTATTTTTATTCACATTAACGATATTGATAATAAAAAATGTATATAAATATTTATTATCGTGCGTCATTAAATTCTTATTTGCGTTATAAAATTGAATAAAAACTTTGATTTTAAAATCGATAGAAAGTTTATAATGAAAAAAGAAAACTAATGATAAAAAACATTTTGCTATAACAATGCTGAGATCGATACAACGGTAGTATAGAAACATGTAATATATCTGCGTACTACGTACATATATCCGGTGAAGAGTCCGGCTTATACTGCGTAGAGTATATTATTTACTCTGGAATACCATTATTATAGGTTTTATAGGTCTCTTTTATAGCCACTCTTGAGGCCCGTTGCTTTTGAGATATTAACTGTTTCCATGATATTACAGACGCGGGTCAAGCTCATAAGAAGCAATATATGAATAAAATAGAAATCTACCTTACCTACATTTATTTATATAATTTGTTAAAAAATCTATAATAATAATTGCAATTATAAATAAGTTAAAATCAATATCATTTTTTATTCATTACAATTAAAATAATATTAAGACTAATCTACTAAATATTTTAAAAACTATATATATATCCTATTTCTATTTTAATATAATTTCTGATAAGATTACTCTAAACCCAAAAGATTCTAATAGAGCTATCAAGAAAATATCCAAGCATTATCTACGTGTTCTCCATTTATCGTCCATATGATAATGCGGCCGGTCATCATTGACAACGCTCGAGAGTGTCACACTGAATTATTTATAATCTTGCACCGAGATGTGTGCCGTTTGAAAAATAAATATCTAAAATACATATAGTATCTTTTATCTTTATCATACTAGGTAGATCCTGGACACTGTTAGGATTGTGGACCACCGCCGCCTTCTGTCTAAGCCGAGGCTAGGTAAATAAAAAAATATATTTCTTTTCAGGGGCGATAGTATCACATCTTTACATGTTAATTCAGTAAAAATTATTGATGATCTACTTCTACACGTGGGATTATATACTACCCTGGACCTACTTTTATGTCGGAGTTCACTATTTCTTTCAGTTCTAGAAGAACATTTCAAAATCAAATAAGCAATAATATAAAAAGAACCGATAAAAATAAAACAAAGCTATAAACATAAAAAACATACAAAAATGGCTAAAATGTCAGTCTAAACATACTATATGTAATATGAAAAAAAAGACAGTGTCGTGACTTGTCATCAGCGTGACAATGCAGTGCGAACAACACGCTGAATCATTTATTAGGAGGCCGCAACTCAACGCCAGGGGCGCTACCAATAAATCGCTACATAAAAAATGCCTTCAGGATACGTTGTTTCCTTTTAAATTTTATATAGGATATTGTACCGTAGTGTTGTGACACAGTGACGTTATTTTTCAATGAAAGGTGAAATTATTTATTTAAAAAATAAGCTTCACTACAGTTACTTCAATAAAAGTTGTTTATTTTTTAATAATTAAAAATTTAACTTTAATTTGTACCATATATTTCGATAATTTAGTTAATAATTGTTTCATTTGAATTCAAAATTTATGGAAAAAAATTTTTTACTGTAAATAACTAAAGAATAACCCTTAAAAACCACTTCTATGCTATTATGCTATAACACACATTAGTGTACAGAGCATAAAATTAAAAAACATCAACAATAGGTAATAAATAAATGATATAGGTCTCGGAACAAAGAACTAGAAATATTTTCTTCGAATCGTCAATTACTTATAAACTGGCATCTATAATGCGACGATACTAGGAACTCGCTAATTAGCATTTATATGGCGTCCATTGGGCCTTAGCGGTCTCTATTTGACGTTTAATTAGATTGGAAAGTTTCGCGACGATGTTTTTGATATTTTCATTTACAAAAAAAATTTCATTTTTAAATAAGTGTATTTTGGTTTTGAATATTTTATATATTAATTTTAAAATGTGGATTTAATTGGATTGTTTTCTTATTAAAATTTTTAATCGATCTGGCCAATCGAATATTTCAATCTCAATACAATCTAAAACTATTCCTAAACTTCAACGATTTGCTGCAGTTAAGTAGTAACATTTAATAACTAGCTATGAGAAGTTACAATACCAAAATTACATAACATTATATAAATAGTAAATTAATGCATTTTATGTAATGAATACATTTCATTACATAACAAAGCATAGAAACAAAATACACGAAGTATGAATATCTCAAATGAGCCATTATGCAAATAGGCTTCTCGAGACAAGCCCGAAAGTATTCCTTTTTTGTTTCACCTGAAAAATTGAAGATTCCACTGCGGCCGCGTATCAAATAACTTAGCCTTTGTTATGGTAATGTTGCTGAATTATCTTTTCTGTGTGTAATCTGGATATAAAAGTTGTTAAAGTGCTTTCACTGAAATCAACGCATAATCACTAGTCTGTTATTTAAATTTTGTGATTTTTTTATTTCGTTTTTTTTTGCCACAATTACGAAACATAACTTGTAAATTTCATAAATAACAAACTCTAGGGTAGGCAGGTATATTTATTTATATAAATAAGCATATTTTTAATAAAATGAAGTTTATATAAATCCATTGATAGTCAGTTACGCATAATAAAATTAATAAACATCTAACCTAAATTATTTATTTAAAAACAATCCCTTTTCCAAAATATACCAGCAAAATTCCCACTTATTACACAAAATCCAAACACAGTTTCATCATACTGGTTGAATGCCGCTGCAAAATCGAATTTCTACTTGAACGACTTCGGGAATCTTTGAACCCTTTGAGAATGTCCGCGACTTCGCGATAGATCAAACGAAATTACTCCGTTATATAGATCGTAGTTACTGTGCGCTGGCAGATTAAAAACTTTAACGGATAAGTTTAATAAGCTGTAATAGAAAAAGGTTCTGGACGCTTGATCGAGAGCATTATTAAACTTGGTTAAACGTTATGAATAATTTATAGTACCTAACATAAAAATGCAAAAAAATAATATAGTTAATAAAAAAACATAATAAATTATAATTTGCATTTCAATCTAGATCTCATTTCATTCTTTTGAATGAAGAATACAATTCAAGAAAATACAATTTCACTACAGCTTAACATTTTTATAAGCATAAAACAAATGGATGGCGAGTGTTACCTACATAAATCTACCAAATTTTCTTATTGTACGTGAATGTAGCCAATTGGAATAATAAAGATTGACATAATAATAAAATTGTCAAACACTCGAAAACGGTTCCGGCGAATCAATAGTTCAAAATGGCAAACAACATAACACTTTTGGCAACATATCAAGATATAAATTGGCAGTACGCGATACAGGTAGATAGATACCCTATATATGAAAATTATCACAAAAACTACATTGGAAAAACGGAGAGTCTCAACACTAAAATTGCGTGCGACTTTCAGAAAAATATGAAAAAGATAATAACGATACAATAACGAAATTACAGTACCTACATAATATTTAGGTTGTTGAACATTTCCCTTGGGAATCTTCAATTGTGATTTAGCGAGTTTTATTAAAATTTAGACGCGACGCTTAATTTTATAAAGAAATAATGTACAATATAATTTATAAGAATTTCTTTACAATAATCGTTGCCATCGTAGTTATTTAATCGCACATTCGTTTCATGTAATGAAAAAAGTACATGATATACAAAAATAAATGTACTTACTGTACTAAATAGTAAATAATCACAATCCAAAACCAAAACCAAATCCGAAAAAAATATATATCCAAAACATGAAATACGCAATTCAGAAAATCGTTTCAAAAACCAGAAATCTTCAATTCGCCTTGATAGAAGGGAAATGTTAAAGATATTTTGAGACATAATGCACGTCGAGGCCGACGTTAAAACAGATTTATTATGCAGTTTCCATTATTTCACTTTATTCGGGTGAGCTGCGATGATTACGGGTATCGCTTTGAGCGCGCCCGATTAACGTACCTACAGATTATTATTTATAGCAATTATAAAAAGTTGTAATTAAAAATTACTCTATACGTAAATTGATATTATTACTGATATTTACTAAATATCATATAAACCGTCATAATATCTGTACAGAAATTCAAGTAATATTTCTTAAGTTATAATAATTAGTACTTACATGGAGCGGGACTTGGGGGTTCAGCGCAGATTCCGATGGACTTGCTGGGGTCGTCGAGTAGGGTTTGCGCGAGCCGGTAGTCGCCGAGTTTGATTTGAATTTGCTGACTCACTCGGTCCCTATTGCCCGTCACCTGAAACAATACAAATATATTAGAAATATGGTACACAAATAATAAAAATATATATCTTATATTGTATACAATAACCATCTAAAAATGATCATTTATGTTAGTAAAGTCGACAAATCAAGGCCGAGTAAATTTAGCCGAATGAGATCAAATGCTACATAAATTCGCTCAATGTCATTTACAAACAGACAGAAGTGAAAATTTCACATACAAAACAAACATACTGAACATTTATTATTTTTGCTTTTATATTAATATACGTAGAACATCACAACGTATTAGTTAGGATCGACGTCAAAATTACTGAAGTGAATAAGGCTTTCGCCGTAAGTAAATCTTGTTTATCGAGACAAGTGAGGACCACCTCGGTGGACCTATTCTCATGAATAAAAAATATATAACAGTAATGACATATTATGTCAAAATAACATGGTGATGGATGACGGAATACAACACCGGAGGTGACACGTTCACATATTGCACACGAAATATAAATCTACACTAATATTAAAAGTTGTAGAGTTTGTTTGGTTGAACGTTCTAATCTCAAGAACTGCTGATTTAAATTGAAAAGCTATTTTTATTATAATTTGTCATTTGATCACAGATGCAAAGCTGCAGGTAAAGTGTTTTTTTTTTATCATTATTTATATGTCGTGTTAAGACACTGTTCACAGTAAAATAGAGAGAGTGTGTAGGTACTTTCCGCCGAATTCTGGAGGCATTGCATGTTGAGTGGCGGAATTCAACGCCTCTTTTGAATATGTATATTATTTATTAAACACTTATATTCTAATAATATTCTTTAAATTCAAAATAAATATACATACAAAAGAATAATAAATTACAAATGCCTACAAAAATAATGAAATATTGCTAGTATTATTAATTTAACACGATCTCTACATAAAACAACTTCCGTTGCCAAAGCTATTAAATGTATGGTAGAATATTAATTTTGAAACTTTGTCGTAATCACGGGAAGTGTTTTATTTAAAATTCATTAAAAATGTTCATTTAGATTTATCATTATCTATCAATAAAATAGCCTGTTACGAACAATATAAATAAAATATGTATTTTTATGTAACTGTAATATGTGTTACATTGCTCACGAGGATGACAATGTGCATATCTTTTATTTTATTTATATAATACCGCTGTCAGGATAATTTATTTAGTAGCTACCTTTAATATTAGCGCTATTTAGACACTTATTAAAATTAATGGAACGTATGTAAAAAAATCTCAGATAAGAAGTCTGAAGAAAAACGTCGTCCAAAAACTTGCGTAAACGATATTTTGTAACTACTTCTTGATTTAGTCAGTTTAATTATAATTTTATCAAAGCTGACGTAAACGGATTAATAAATTATTCGTCTTTTATTCTAATGTTAGAAAAATGTAACTTTTTGAGCACAATCAGTACAACATCCAGTCTGTTATCAATTCGAGATATATATTTTAAATATCAATATCTTCTCTAGTAGGAATAGGGCTGACTACAATTTCATACAGTAGGTGGGGTTAGTCAGCCACGTTCCGAATGCATTGCATCGGCGTTAATGAATACATACTAAAGTGTACCATTATTAGTTACAGCAATCATCAATGTATCATAATGTGACTCAACATTAAAATTAGTAAAGATTATAGTGGATTATACTGAATAATATCGCTCTAAAGTTTTGCTCTAAAGAAGATGAATGACTAGCCTAAGGTACCACGAATGTAGTATTGGTTAAGTTAAATAATTAGCCTCTCTGAGTGTAGCTGCAAGTCGCATTACTGTGTCGCAATAAAAATGTTACTATTGCATGACTTTACTTTATTTACTAGCAAATAAAAAATAAATATATACTTATGTTATAAGAAACAAATAATAATAATATCTCTACCTATTGAAAAAAATACCTATGAATATTATTTTACTAAATGAATAATACTCATGGATTTTTTTTTTCAAAATTCTAATCTACAATTAGAATTGTGAAAAAAGTAATCAACTTTTTGTCTGTCTGTCGATCTATTGTGAGAGTTAGCAAACAATGAATGGTTTTCTCGTTAAAGTTTTTAGTTTAGTTTATTTCTAAAATAACCTAACCTGGCCGTATCGTTGTAAATGACAGCTACTGTCGTACGATTCCGGATGTTTTTGCTAATCTTCCATATCGTAATATCTACATTGCATTGGATACTTAACCTCAATCTATTCTATATAATAAAATGATAGGCTATTTTTTGTATTGGGTACATAGAAAATTTATAACAAAATTTATATAAATACAAATTTGTCTGTATATCGGTATTGTACAAAATACCTATATGTATTAATCAATATATGTATAATATATTATTATAATTAATTTTGTTATCAATTAAGTGTTCAAGGAAAGTTATGATAACTTACAACTACTATAATTAAACCTATCAATTGCTATTAATAATTTAATATAATATCTGCCTATCAATACAAAGTGGCATAACTAGTAAATAAGCAATCAAACGTTAAAGATACCAACCGCTTTAAAAAGTCTCTAAAATTCGAAACAATCTATTTAAACAAAATTATAAGATATATTATAATAGGTTTTTAGTAATTTAGGGGAAAAAAGGTTAAAATTAAAATTATCTTCGTTAAATATCAAAAGCTTTTATATTATAGTCAGACATAACAGTATATAAGTATAATTTTTAATTTATTACGAATACGGGAGGCAGCTGCATTTTCGTCACTGTATCAATCGCAATTAGCGACGAGGGCACAGTTCAGTCAAGGCTGGCCGTGTTTACGATTTTCGACACCCGCATCGTGTCTAGGTAGTCTATATTTACTCGGTAGATTCACTTCACGCATATAAGACACGTATCGGTCTAAACATAGCTACGGTTACTCAGTATATGATTCATCCATCAAGACAATATATTATTATGCCGTCGTGCTCATTTATTTGTTCATATATAAATAAAACATTATTTTCGGCATTTTTTTAAATACCTATATTGAAGTTAATTAATTATTTTAATGGGGAGCGGAGTGTTTACACAAAACTCCCTCTGCCTACCTTACTACAAGTGAGATTAAATTAGCTTCACGCTGTATCACGCACACAGCAGGGTAGGCAGAGGGAACTTAGTGTTAAGACACTTCGTTCCCCATTTTCTGCCGAATTCTGGAGGCTTTGCGTGTTGAGTGACAGCACTCAACGCCGCGCTTTTGTTTCGACACCAGAGCGAAGAAATGGAAATATAAACGAAAACTGAAAAAAGAATATATATATTACAGTCATTTTTAATATCTTTTAGACAATTAATTTGGAAATAATACAGCTTGAATTCATTTTAAACGGACAAAAGAAAATCACTTCCTTTAACCGAAATTCAAAATGTTGCTCGAGTGGTAGCAATATCTCTTAACGCAATGAATAATATGTAAGTACAAAGTAGCATTATTGTCTGGACGCATTCTCAAAAGAGTCATTTAAAATGTTTATTATTGTATCTGCCAAAATATTTCATGATGAGTTGTTGGCTTTTATTTCAAACTGGATACTCTTCGAGATTTAAGTTTTAAACTCTTTGTTCCTTTCTCCCTTAGCTGATGAATTGACCTGTTTCATTTTGGCCATAACGATCCACGGCAAATATACAATAGAAACAGGAATGCAACACGGAAAAAATGGGATTGCTCTAAAAATATCGACGGATCAACATTTATATTTTCAATTTAGTTTATAGCGGAGCGCGAAAGTATAAACGCGAGGTATTGTGGGGCCGCAACTGTGAGATCACAAAGGATAGGAGTCAAAACGTAAATTCCGTAAATGGTGGCGTGTTTCATCAAAGCAAACAAAACATAGACCGCAAATACCGGGCTGAGGCAAACAAACGTGCAATTAATTCAATAAAACTATCCGGACGGCACGAGGGCGCGTGGAGGGCGAGCGGAGCTGGTACCGCCATAAACATGTCAATGGCGTAAGTAAAATCGTCCGCACTCGCACTCGCACGCCGCGCCCGCAGAGTCAACGGCCGGCGCAGTGGGCCACGAGCACGAAAATAACGAGCCAAATGCACACAACGCACTAAGTTTCTACATAACCTAGGTCATTATAAATAATACATTAAAAATATCACTTTTTTTTTAGTAGTAGTGTAGTTTAGAATGGATTTACAAGGCCAGAATGATATCAGGGATAACTTTTTTAGCCTAAGTTTGTATAAGTAAAGCACCTAATTACATGTATACTGCACATTAAATATAATAGTAGATAAATAGCTACTATATAATCCAGTATATTTGAAGAAATAAGATTTGGGATAATCTGACAATAAATTTCATATTTACAAACTAATAAGTATAATCAACATAATAAACTCTTGTTACCATAAAAGAAAATTAAGAAATCAGATAAAATAAACAATATGATCGACATGAGATGGCAACCCGCAACAGCGTGGTAATAGCTATCAAGAGAGACATGGATTAAGGCGCCTAAGATACGCCCAAACTCCGCGACACATACTCGTACAAGACGCTACGACGACGTCTTGAGCACAATTTTATGTCGCCAGGCTTAATATGGCGTTAGCTACATTGGGGCAGATTTGGCAGAAGCGGTGTACTGTTGTCTTGACGATAACAAGTATTAACTCGGCAGCAAGTGGCAGTTTAACTAAGTAACTTGAAGAGCAATAGAATTTGAAGTGACAAGTTGTTTGCTATAAAAATAAGATAGTTAAATGTACTGAAAATTTTAATTAAGTATAAAGAGAAAAGACCGAAGCAAACCAAATGGTAACAGATCAACAAAAGTTACAAACCAATACAAATAAAAACCTCAACATTTCCAGATAAAAAAAAAGTCGTGTGAGCATATAACCGGAGGATAATAGGGATAAATTGACATTCCCATTAAATCGCGAAATACTCGAGCTCCTAAATAAAAGCTATACGCTAGACAATATGATTATCAAAGAATATTTTTCTGCGCAAGGACGAGGGTGTGTAGAGTGGTAGAGTGGGGGGTGGCGAGGGTGGCGGTCTGTAATGAGGCCGTCTAGACGCTGTACGGTATTACAATGCTATATTGTATTTGTGTTTGTATCCTAACCCTGTATCCACCTCGTGGCATGCAAATGATTAATGAACTGCAAAATTAACGCAACCGTGTCCGAGATTCATGACAGCCAATTTGCATTACAAATATAAAGCGCTGTTTGGCAATTTAAAATGTCTTCAACTAATTACTATACCTACATATTTATTATTTAAATATTATTATTGTTAAAAATAACTATTATTAATGGTATTGCTTTCATTAAAATATAAGAAACGTGCACAATATCAACAAATAAACCCACATATCTTCGGACTATATTTAAACTATACAATATAAGTATCAAACACGAGCTATTACGAGATTAAATAAGCGCATAACGTTCTTATGCATATTCCTAATAGACTAAAAGCAATTTATTTAAATGAGTATAAAAATTAATATAAAGTGCATAAGAGTATGCGGAAACCTCGGAATTTATCCGAGTGGCCTTGTCAAGGTGATACTCGAAACAGGTATTACTTGAAACGAGAAACTGAAAGGTAAAAAATGAAGAACTCGTTGATAATGACACTAAATGCTTATGATATAGATAAAAAGAATAAATAACCAGCAGTTCTATATAAAGTGATCTCGTAATATACTAAAAGGAGACGTTTTATAGACGTCTAATTGAATCTGATAAAAAAAATAAAAGTCAGACCGTTCTAGACTTTATGCCATTTTTTGAATATTATCTTTATTTCATTTATGAAATATTTAATATTTTCATTTACGCGTTCTAGTAACGAAGCAAAGCGCGGCGTTGGGTTCCGCTAATCAACGCGCAATGCCTTCAGAATTCGGCAAAAAGAAGGAAACGGAAGTGTCTTAACACTAGATTCCCTCTGCCTACCCTACTATTTGCGGGATACAGCTTGAAACTAAAACCACCTACATATATGTATGTAAAATGTATACACAAATAAATTGCATACGTTTATTACAAAGAAGTAAAACCAATTAAACGTCGCTCCTGAACTGGAGTTGACGTCGATAAGCGTCACTGTCCACTCCGAGCCATTCGACGTCCATCCTCTTTTAAATAACAAACAAACTACTATCAATATATCTGCTCTATCAATTTTTATCTGAGAACACTAATTACAATTTACAATTACAGTTTTGAGTTTGCCAAAACATAAGTTTTTAATAATTCATAATAAATAATTTTAAAAAGTCAGAATTTGCGATTATTTGTTAGTATAAAACGAAGCATTTTGAAATGAATTTTTATTACCTCAATGTATTCCATATTTACTTTTAAATCTTAACTTTTCAAATACGATAAGTTAAGAGTTAAGGAACATAAGCTTAATCTATAGTAGATTCTATTGAATTAAAATATATTACGCAACACAGACGTCAGTATATAATTTGTCATATAGTACACAGTCAACAGCTCTAATGTTTTTATAATTATCCTCACTTGCGAAAGAAAATAACTATACCTACAAGTATGCAAGTTAATTCTAAAATAATCGCTATACCTATCTTAAACAAACATTAATAATGCATCGCTTACAACATTTATCCTGAATACCTAGTCTACAAAAGGACAACGGAGAAACTAAAAACTATATAGTAAAGTATACACAGTATTTAGAGCGCCCTATCGTAGAGCGTGTGGGACTGACTGACGCAATAATTATGGGTTCGAAACCTACTCAAGCAAAAGAATAACTCCCATTTTCCTGATCTGGAAAGACAGAGTGGCGTTGAGTTTTGCCGCTCAACACGCTCTAATTCTGGCGGAGAGTGAAGAACTGCAGCTGTGCGAGATACAGCGAGAAAGAGAAAAGAAAAGTCTCTAATAATGATAACATTTAATTTATAGAAAAAAAAAACTATATTCAAGTAATCCAACGCATTTCGCATACATACGGATGCTCATTACGCAGTTAGGCAAGAAGACGCTAAGACTCTGCAAACACTGCGGCGGTGGTGCAACTCGCGGCGGAACCGGTTGCAGGTTGTAAATACACTTATTTAAATGCAACCAGAACATCTATTTGATTGAATAATACCTCAGACAGACATTTGTGTTGTGTTACGAACTTGACACTGGAACGTTATGTTAATATAAATAGACTAGGTGGTATTAAATATAATGATTAAGATTTTATTTCAATTTTAATATATTTCGGGAATAATATAATAATTAATGGCTTATAATATTTTTTTCTTGCTAGACTTGCGTAAACCTTCACGCCAAATTGACCATGTTTTAGTTTAACACCAAACAGAAGAAAAGCATTCACCTTTCAACTGGCGTTCAACAAAAGACACTCGGGTGGGATATAAAGTTTAAAAAGTAAAGCAACAGGCGGGCGGTGGCGGCGGCGGCGGCGGCGGCGGAGCGGGCAGCGCTATCGGATTCACTTTGAGGAGACATTGAGGTTTAATTACGGCGGTGTGTGTTTATGCGCGCTCGGAGCGCTTCGATGCATAGCGAACTGGGTCGCGCCCGTGCGCGCCGCTTTAGAACACTATTATATCTCTTCATTCTTTGTTATTTATATTCAAACCACTGTAGATAATGTTAGAGGCTCTTAATTTTAACTACATTTTAAATTTCAAGAGACAAGCGGATAAAGGAAATCCTGTAAACAGTTTGTTATACGTCCCGGTGACGTTCAGAACAGACTTCACACAACGTAAACACAACGGAGCCGCGCGAAACACTCTCGTTATCATTGGAGTAAATATTAGACAAGTAAATGATTTGGCAACAATTTCCTCGCGATCCGACGGTACGTGCGCGTAATTACCGACGTCAAAGCGTAAACAACCGCGGCCTCGAACTCGCTCGCAGTTTGCTCGACCGGAACCGTTTGTGTTTTAGTGTTCGCACTCTCAGCCCGTTGTACGCGTCTCTATCGGGGGATCTCATTAAACTAAATGAGCAGGAGCTATCAGACCAGCATCTCTGCCGCGACTCGCGAGCGAGCACGACGCGGGGACGATCATAAAATCACATGCTTCATTCTCACTGCGAGCGGTCACGCGATCTTCGGCGACAGTTGGGGCGACCGACGTAGGCTTCTAAGAACTTGCCCGACATAGCGAAAGAGTATTGTGAATTATGTGTACCAACATCGCATGTTGGACTATTATTAAATGCAATGTTTATAAACGTTACGAATGTATGTAACAGTAACTTTGTCGACAGAAAGTTACTTTCATTGGCGTCGTGTGTTCTCTATGACTAATTTGACGTCGGTGGCCCCAGATTATGAATAGCAAATTGTGTCACGATCAAATAAAAGATAAAAGTCAACACGGAACCTTGATTAGAAAATGAAAAGTTAAATGGAATTGCGGAATTCAAATACAGGCGGGGATCGGAACATTTGAAACTTCTTGGGCAAATAAATGTGGGTAATATGCTAAAGTACACATGGGGGATTTGACGCTTTGTATCATTTCACACTTTAATTTGCTACTTTTGCATTAATTTCCTTTACAAAAATGTAATGCTCGAATAAAATATCTTGACCTACTTGAAAAAAGTGTACCTACTTAAAACGAAATATGTAACCACGAAGAACTAATTAAAAATGATATTACGTTTGCTTTGTAAGCAAGTAGACTCTAACATTTTGCTGCAATGTCAGCCTATTTGGTACGAGTAGAATTTGCGGATGTTGTTGCCAAATCGAGAATCCGGTTTCGCGAAATCCGGCGCTAGCTAGACAATCTCTTCGAATTAATAAGCTTTTATCTTTTTTAAAAAATTGAGTTTTAGCCATAAAATCATATGACTTAATGTTTTCCGTTTTTATATGAAACTCACTATCTTTAACATTTTAGTCATAATATTTTGATATATGTTTTTGCTCGTAATCGTAATGGTCGTACCATTACGTTCATATTTATATTTCTCACAAAAAAAAAAAGTAATAAATTTTTTGCATACATAAGTAATTTTCCCAGTAACTCGAAGCAAAAGCATTTTACAAAAGAAAAGTTGTTACAGCTTATAGAGATATTACCGGCCCCATACATAAGTAAGTACTCACTCTAAAGGGCGCCGGGAAGAGCGACGAGGCGTCGGGCTCGGCGGCGTGCGCGTTGGACATCTGGTGCGCGCGCGCCTGCCGCTCGCGCTCGCGGTCGCGCTCGCGATCGCGCGTGTCGCGCGGCTCGGCGCGGGGCTCGCGGGCGTCGCGAGGCTCGCGGCCCGCCCACGCGCCGCCCGCGCCGCCACCCCCGCCCCGGTCCCACTTGTCGTACCTGGAACAAAAATGAAAAATATATTACTTTTTGAGTATCAGTATCTATCTTATTAACTTTGTTTATCCTGCAAAGCCATAATAGTAAGATTTGCTTAATCTACATATACAGTAAATCTATTTAATAATTCACTTTATATTACATAAATCCAGTAAAACAATGCGAAGTTGCGAACCTTAGAAATATGGTAGGGTAGCGAAATCATCTTCGTACTTTTAATTATTAACATTTCCCCTGAGTGAACATCAAACTTTCAAGTTGCAAAATCATCTCTTGTACAGTCAGTCAAACTTTCAGTGTAAATGGTTAGCATAAGCAATAAACAATTACCATCTGGGATTCATGCAGGGCTACCTGTCTCGTTACACGTAGCCTAGTTGGCTCAGTTATACTGACGAGTACTATATGCACATATCCCACACCTGTAACCGACAGCGTAGCGTAACTTTAGTGTTTACAGTTAATTAATGTATTCAATTTGGTAAATAGTGCAAATGTGTACAATAATTCTTCAATTTATTTATATTATAATATTCCTATATTCTTTTTTTCAACGATTATATCCACTATAAACTTCCTAAAACAGAATTTGGATATAGAAAGTTTATTATTAGTTCACTATTGCTTCCCACTTTACATAAATTCCTTAAATAGACTGAAGAAAATTAAGCTCAGTGTGTTAATGAGAGGATTGTTTGACTTTGTATCACCAACCGATTCGACTTCCTTTTACTGGGTGGTCTTAGAAACTATCATAACCTATCCTAACTGGCCGTCGCTCGTTGACCGTATACGATGTGCGGTAAAGTCACGTACCGCCAACGGCACAGTCGAAAAAGTAGGTCCGAATAAAATTATTGAAAAATACCTCTAGCACGTGTATGACCAACGAATTTATAATAAAACTAAAATAATTTTATAAACCAAATATTTTACTATTTAAGGATATTTAAATTATTCGACCCCAATGATGTTCTTTAGTTAAGTAATTCGTATAAGAAACATCATCATCTACAAGTAAAACAAATCAAACGGTCATTATAACACGAATTCGGTGCACCTAACACCAACATAGTTCAATCTTGCTCTGACATCTCTATAGGTTAATGGATTAGCCGGATTCCGCAGTAATTCCTCCCATAGAGCGGACCGTACACTCACTGCATAGGTACTTGCATTGCCATATCAATCGTATTACACTATTATCCTATTTCGTACGGTGTGGAGAAATTCTGTAGAGCCAAATTGATATTGGGGATATTTTGAACCAATATCTGGTAGATCGGTAAACTTTATTTCCGGAATTTGTAGCTTTGAAATGAATTTTCCAGACTATCTTTGTTTTTGAGAAATAAATATATATTATATATAAAATAATCGGGATGTATCGTATAGGATAGAGTGGGTTTACGTTTGGATACTTTAAGCAACGCAACATATTTAATTGCGGTTTTCCCATTAGTGAGCTCAGAGTGATTCAAGAAAAAGTCTTATTCTACTACTACTATTGAATAATTACTCTAATAGTTTAGAATTATTTAAATATTTTGAACCAATTCGGCAAATGTATATGAAAACAATATATGTATGTACGTACAGTTCAGTGATTTATATAGCATAGCACATAATAACGTCGACCGCGTATAACAACCACAGATTTGGGTAGATCGCGGTTATCGGACGACACAAGTATGCGAGCGGGCACCACCGTCCACTATCACTGCGTAGCTATGGCTAGATCGATTATCGTATTGCCAAATATTTCAAATTAATTTTTTTTATAATTATTGCTAGTTTTATAAATATTCTTAATTAAGATTGTGAGAACCTTATGCCGTATGGAATTATATTTCCGAATAATCAATAACTCAATAATATTGGGAAAAAAAAACATTAAGCAAACGCCATTTTAATTTGCTATAACTTATTATATTTAACGGTAGCCGTCAAATTATGACGAACAGACGAAATATACAAATTTCAAATTGAAATATGGGTGAATATACGCTATTTGAATTTCAATGGTCTATAGAAAAAAATTATGTAGACCGTATTATATGATTGTTTTTCTATGCTTTGCTAATAAATAACTTGGCCTTTTATCTGGACCATTTAGTCTATTCACGATAATTGTTTAATTAAAAGCATTATTAGCTTAAAAAGTTAAAAATGTATACTCCTGTGGCCTTCCCATTAATGCATTATAATGATTGAACGGCAATATACTTTGAATATGTATAAAAATATGTTTTATTTTTAAACTATCACTAACTTTTATAAACATCGAAACATATTTAATCAAAATACACGGTAAAAATATTTATTAATATAAAAAGAAATATCTTTTTTTCATGACATGTTACAAATACGTCACTTCATCTGGCGAAACTCTAAAAAAGAAAATATTCACTTAAAATCGCCGATGTATATTTTGACCTTGAACTACGCGCGTAGAACAGTGTGAAGTTATTAACAAGCTAACGGTCTCGAGCAAAACTTAAATAATATTGCATCAGTTTGCGAAGTAATCTCAAAGAGTGTGCTTGTGCCAGTCGTTGAAGTATTTCCTTTGGTAAGCATATGTTTTCGTATTTTATTGTTACAAAATTGTTTATTTGCTCAATACAAGGTTTATTGTGTGTAAATGTCATGTGATACGTTAAACTGTGGTGCGAAAATCGAGTGATGTTATTTTTGTAAGTTATATACGATTTTGTCACTTCTCTGGCGTCACTTCTGTGCCAAATTTAATGCCAGAGGAAATACATGATTGCCAGAGAAGTGACGAAATTCTGTTTCGATGAATATTTAATGTGTTAAGGCTTTATTTTATTTCTTCTAGATATTGAAGCATAATCAGACATCATGGTGAATGTTAAAAAAAAGCAAACAAAAGAAGAGAGATTAGAAAAAAAGCGCCAAGCTGAAAGATTACGCTATCAAAAAATTAAAAATGATCCGATTAAAAATGCAGAATTAAAAGAAAAGGAAAGGCTGCAATACCAAAAGAAAAAAGAAAAGGGACAAATTAGGAGCATACATGATATGACTAAAAGGGAACAAAAGGCAATTAGAAAAATATGGAGAGAGAAGACTAGAAAACATAGAAGTCGCGTGAAGCTACAATCAAATACAAGCTTTTTAGTAACACCACCAGAGTCTGATCACGAAGACCTACCTCCAATTCCGCAAAACAATATTGCTGTGGCTGCTAAAAGGCGATCAGAAACTCAGCGGAAACTACGAAATAAGCTTATACAAAAACAAAAAAATGAAATTAAAGAATTACGTCAAAAGGTACGTGACTATAAAAAGAAACTATTGCGCATCAAAAAACAGGAAATAACTCCAAACTCAAAAGTGACCGATCTTTTACAAAGCAATAATAAAGAGAAAGTAGAAGAGGTGAAGAAAAAACTATTATTTAGTGAGGTGATCCAAAATCAACTCAAAGAAAATATGAATTTGACAACGAATGACAATGAAAAGAAAATATTTAAAAAAGTATTAAGTGGTAAAATAGTCAAGAAATACAAAATATTGAACGAAATTAATATGAAACCTGTAAGACTGTCTTCTAATGCAAATAAAAGTTTGTTAGACATGACACGGAAGACAAGAAACGATAAAACGAAATTGAAGTTAGAGAAAATAGTCGTAGAGTTTTTGGAAGAAGACTGCAATAGTAAACTATGCCCAGGTAAAAAAGATTGCATTACAAAAGGTAAAATAAAAAAACAGAAGAGATTGTTACAGGATACCATAAAAAATCTTCACACCAAATTTATAAAAACAAAAAATATAAAGATAAGTTACACACTTTTTTGCCAACTACGACCTTTTTGGGTTGTATCTCCAAACATCCACCAAAGAGACACTTGCTTATGTATAACTCATGCAAACATGGAGCTAACCTTGACTTCCCTAAAACAGGCACACATTATAAGTTTTCCAAGCTATCAGAGTGTGCTTAATTATTTATGTTGCGATCGATTCAATGAAAACTGTCTTATGCGAGAATGCCTTAACTGCAAAAGACGTTCAATATATTATTATGAGTTCGACAATTCTGTTTTGATCAAACATTCTTCATGGCAATGTGTTGTAGAGGATATTTTTGATACGAAAACTAAAAAAAAACGCAGAGTTCGAAAATATACCAAGATAACATCAAACTGTGCTCCAAAAGACATTGTGATGAAACTGGAAGTAAATCTTGATATTTTTTTAAAGCATGAAGCAAATATAGTTCATCAATATCAAACAATTAAAATACTAAAAGATAACTTAACTGATAAAGATGCTGTGATCCATATGGACTTTTCAGAAAACTATAATACAAAATATTTTTCAGAGGTTCAATCATTCCATTTTGGTGGGTCACGAACGCAAATAAGTCTGCACACTGTGGTCTTATATACCAAGGGAGAAACAAAATGTTTCGCCACAGTGTCAGAAAACTTAAGCCATAATGTACCTGTGATCTGGGCTCATTTGAAACCTGTCATGGAACTCCTTCCTTCTTCAGTAGAAAACATTCATTTTTTAAGCGATGGTCCAGTTACTCAGTACCGTAACAAAGATATGTTTTTTTACTTAATTTGTAAATTGACTGAAACATATCCAAATATTTTTCATTTTACATGGAATTACCATGAAGCCGGGCATGGCAAAGGAGCTCCAGATGGTATCGGAGCAACATGTAAACGTATCGCTGACAAAATTGTTGCTTTAGGGACTGACATAGCTACCATTAACGACTTTGCTACCGAATTAGATAAAAACTGTCCCGGCATTCATATATTTGTGATAACCGAAAAAGAAATTGATTTTCAAAAAAAGATACTGAAAGATAATAAACCAAATATTAAACTTTTCACTGGTACATTAAAAGTGCATCAAGTACGAGGAAACTGTTTGGACAATACGTTGTACATGAAGAGCCTCAGTTGCTTTTGTAGCAATTTTTGTCCTCATTTCCACTTAGGCGACATTAAATACCCCCAAAAACAAAATAAATTGGATGTTGCTGCAGCATATACTAATTCTGAGGAAGATGTGCCAAATGAAATGGTTGCGCATACATCTACGCATCTAATTAATTCATCTGATATAGTTAATGCAAACACTCCTATGTCTGTTAAGAATGGAGATTTTGTTCTTGTGGAATACCAAATAAATAATAAAAAATATAGATATGCTGGTGTATGTTCATCAGATTTCGATGAAGAAGAAGGAGACATCAGAGTTACATTTTTAAAAGTCTCCAATGAAGATGGTACCCTTTTTAAAATAAACGACAATGATATGTCTGATGTTAAATGGGAACAGATCTTGGCCATATTACCAGTGCCCAATATATTTATGAAAGGTAACAGAGTATTTTACCAGTTTCCAAAGCCAATTGATGTTTTTGAAAAGTAAATAATTGATTGTTCAGTATGTAAGTATAAAATATTTACTTACGCGAAAATTGTTGATTCTGTTCTTTGCAAAAATGAATAAGTTCATGTATACTGTAGACTGATATTTTTTAAGTTGTTTAAATAACCTCGAGACTGATAGATGTATCATTAACTAGTACTATTGTTTTGTTTTGTGAAAGAAGTTTACATTTTTGTTTTTTTTTAGTAGATTAAGATTACAGTATTATTAAAGTACAATAAGATTGTTTTATAATGAAAAACTATCAAACAGTAATATTTACTGTTATTTTCATCTCAGATGAGACTAATAAGCAGAATATACTTCATTCTGTTATTTTAAACGGGTATTGAAAATTTAAGCATTAAAAAACTATTAATATTAATATAATAATAATAAGGTTGCATTAAGAAATTATGAAGACTGAATGTATCTTATATAATAAAAAATATTCTAATAATATAATTTTCACGTGTTTTAATTAATATAAGTCTCCTTGCTCAGCTTATAACAATAGTGTGTCACTTTCCTGGTTCAATTTGTCACTACTCTGCCAGTAGTGTCACTCCTCTGGTAACACATTTTCCTCTGGTGCTTATAAAACACAAAAATATGAGAAAATCGTCTGGCCCCCATGATTACAAATTTCAAAATAGTGTCAAATAGCGAAATTATAAATATTAAATAGAATAGATTAAATTTCCTTCTGGGACACAAAAAAATCAAATAGCGTATATTCACCCATATACACAAAATTGGAACCAAGAGTGAAATGGTCTTCAGTGGGACCTGTGACTTCTGGCCTACCAAGACTAACCTGAACTAAAAAGAGTTAATGATACAATGGTTGGATATATATAACGATTAATACTAATAATATTAGCATTATCTATTTAAACCAATATATTTCTATTACAATTAATAATATATCACCTAAAAATAACTAAACATAGAGATAAGACAACGTATTAGTGAAATAGCAGAGTTGCAATGCTTTTAAACGTATACAGGATATGCAAATCAAACGTATCGATTATCGCCTTATTTACGCCCCATACAGAGATGGCACCGTTTAGTTACGCTATCTCGTGCTATTTGAGTAATGAGTACAGTACTCGTCCTTTCATAGGTAATACTAGCTTTTATTAGTGGGTTTTGCATTTTCATTTAAAATTTAAAAGTTTATGATAATATCTTCACGCCGTATCGCGTATAGGTATAGCAGGGTAGGCAGAGAAGAAAAGAGAACTAAGACACTACGCACCCCATGCATCCAATTTTTGCAACATTGAGTAGGTACTTAGCGGCGTAACCTAACGCTGCGCTTTCCTTTGTTACCAGAGTGAGGATGTGAAAAAAATAATGATAATAAATATTAAGTTCTACTCCCAAAACGGGTACACTGTTTTGGGAGTTAGAATACCACAGACAAACATATAGACACTTCAAACTTAAAACTACCCTCTTTTTTCATCGGGGGTAAAAAATGATAAAACCTCTACATATTGTATATTCGTCGACAAAATCAAACAGTGTATTAGGCAAGCAGATTAAAGTGGATGCGCGGTGTACCTGTGTTTAATTAACTTCGCCGTCGTTGTTTCGAATGCCTGTTCGTGTGACGCATTCGCAACTATTTGTTAAGTGTAATCTACGTTATTAGATGTCGTTTAATATTTCGTGCAAACAGATGAGTTTGTACGCGTCTCTAGGGCGTAGTGAATATAATTAGTGTTCTGATTTAAGACTTAAATGTGGCTACTGCGTCCAATGGAAAACGACATTACACGGTACTCAGAGTTAAGACATCTAGTGTTAAGTAAACACTGCCCAAATTAGAAACTCTTACGAGTGGACATCAAACCTATAACTATCGTGTCACGACAATCACACACAGTGGCCTCACAAATATATTACACAAAAAACAGTTAGAAATCGCAATCGTCTAATAATATTCCACTAACACATTAAACGGCCATTTAAAAGCGGTTGAAATAATAAAAGTTTAAGATAGTATTAGTAAAAACCGATAACTCTATTGAATAGCAGTAATAAAGATGAGTTGTATTCGCTGGAAGCGCGCCAGGAGGGAAGGGTTAGGACGCGCAACATAAAATTACTTGCAATGTTACCACCACTACCAACCAATATAATTCATCATAAATTGTTCCGTAAACATGAACCAAATAGATGCAAATGTGTACAATATGTGTAAATATCAACTTTACACGAGTTTATTGAATGATATATGATTTACGGAGTTCAGAAATTATTCTTAATATTCAATATTTTCAACTAAGTCATTTAAAAAGTACAGTACAGTATCGTGAAAAAAAGCCTGATATAATGATGATTATAAATTAAAATACAGAGGTAAAGATGATACTTCTATGTTTCTATTACTTCCATAATAACTAGATAATAAATATTTGCCTTATCTACGATTCCCTCTACATTAAATTCAATATGATGTTCCGAAAGAATCAAAAACTAAATCGAGAGACAGCATAAAGCGATGGCTCATAAAAAAACGTAGTAAACACAATATGCTGCGAGAAAATTTTTAATTTTCTTGTTGTGGTAAGAAGACAAAGAGCGGCGTTGAGTTCTGCCACTAAATAAAAATTGTCTCTAAAATTGGACAGCGCGTGAGAAATATATTGTATTAGCTTAGGGTCCCATTAGTTACCCTGCTATCTATAAACGAGGAAAAAAACTAAAGATAAAAAAATAAAAAAGAACATAATATATAAAACTGTTTTTAAAAATGCAAATAATAAACCATTTGATAAATAAAGAGCACACTCTCTCTTACAGTTAGTTAGTACATAAAACATTATTATATACGACGTCCAGCGCATCCAGATAGCGCAGTGCACCTACTACTGGTGGGTACTAGGTACCCAAGCCAGGTGTAATTCCTAAGAATGGCCGTCGCGCACAAATTATAACATTCGTTCTCGCGTAAGTCTTGCGCTATCAAGTTATTTGCGATTTGCAAGGAAATATAATTAGTTAGATAGAGACGCAAGACGGCAAGCGTAGAGTGTTATAATAACACAAACACATAGAAACCGATTTTGTTTATTAAAAGATTTTTTATTTAAGGTAAAAAGTAAAAAATGATATTATTACGATTTATTTTATTTATATATTTTTATTGGGAACTGTGAAAACCTGTGCTAAGACACACCATTCCTGATAAAACACTTCCGTTCCCCACTTTCCACCGAATTCTGGAGTCTGGCACATATTTATTTTTTTAAAAGTTATTTATTTAGTTAAAGAGAATTGTTGAAAGTAATAAAAATAAAACTTAAGAACCGTCACATTATTAACATACCTAATACTCATACGAAGGAATACATTTTATATTTTCATAGTTTTTACTATATAAAAATGGGACGTTCCGCTAAGGTGAAAGTAATGTGGATTCAATCAAGTTCCTTATCTGTTTTATACGAGTTTTCGTGTATCGCGTAACAAACTTTTACTTTTTATATTGAAGCGAGCGTTATTGTTATATTGCAGTTATTAAAGGTCAACACAAGTCATAGTCATATACTTTAATAAGAAAACGAATAACAGAAAGGCGTCAGTAGAATTACAATCATATATAGGATAGGTATATACAGGATACAAAATTAGAAACGGATGTTAGAATGAAGAAAAATCATCGGCATATTTGAGATGATTTCACCTTCATTCTTAGATTACATATTAGAATCTTATTGTGGGAATATTTATCCCCCCACTCGGGGGGAAAGAATTATTTCCGTTTGCTGGTTCTGTCAAGACAAAGCGCGGCGTTGAGCTCCGCCACTCTACCAGTTCAGCCAGTTCTACCTTGCTAAATAAATAAATTGCGGGATAAAGCGTGAAATTTAAAAAATACATAATACGTGATTGTGAATCAACTTATTCTAAAAATACGGGAGACGAGCAGCGTTGTAATATTTTATACATTGAGGACAACGCTTTGACGTGTTGTATGTAACCACAAAGACGGAATATGGTCAGTCGATTTATTATGATGAATAGGTATGATAGTACGTAAATAACCATACATGGAAATATTTATCATAATTC
This sequence comes from Heliconius melpomene rosina, assembly GCF_056956725.1. Taxonomy (NCBI): domain Eukaryota; kingdom Metazoa; phylum Arthropoda; class Insecta; order Lepidoptera; family Nymphalidae; genus Heliconius; species Heliconius melpomene. The sequence continues at coordinate 14,082,608 of NC_140401.1, forward strand.
TAGTGAAAGTAAAAGTCATTTCATGAATTGGAATTCATCATTTTATAAATTGTAAATTCCAATTTTATTTTTGAGTAAGTATTATTTTATACATATTAAAGCCGTGATCGTGGAGTGCTTAACCTAAACCAAGTAATTAGTTCAGTCGACTAAACCGGTCCAGAATGGTGTCACAGAGAGCACTACACTATCAATTGTAAGTTTATAACAAAGGCGTACAATGGTACAGTCGAGATCCTCTGATAAGATCGTACATTTTAATATCTCTAAAGCAACATTACTATCCAACTAACTTTAACCGTCTCTGTCTCTTTAATGGCTACAAGTAGAAAATTCCAAGAGTTTATTTAAACTTAGTCTTGGATAACTGTTTATACAGTGAGCAGCTTTGGACAAACAAACATACTTCTCAATGTTTAGCACTGAGCCATATTAAATAAAAATAGTTCACGTAAAATTTTTTTAAGTATTGAAATATTTAATAGATACCAAAAGTGGATTGATATTATTTTTTGAATTGTTTATCAAAAGTTTTTAATACAATCTTATTTACATCTACTACGTAAAATACACAAATTTCAAAACTCAAATTAGCAGTTCCAAACCTAAGTACAATCATTATAGAAACTTGAGAACACCAAGAGAGAGTCAAGTAGACCGAAGAGAATACATCAACGGGCGTAATATCTTATTGAGCGTACGTAACGCGGGACTTGAGCCACATTCTGCGTTGTCAGCGTTGCCTTGCACAGTCGCAAACTAAGGTTTTAAGAGTCGAGAACGTACAAGTAGGTACCAGCTCTAACGCACTGAACGGGTTTCTGCATTCGCTTCACCGAGACAATAACATCGCTGGTTTAGTTGACGCATAAATGAATTGTTTATATCGAAATCATCAATGTAAGTGGTGTACCCGTGTACGGTATAAACGATCAATCGGTATTGTCAGCTATGTATGTCCTATCGGCCGCCATTATAGGACTAACTATCGAGTGATTGATAACCGCCCGCTTTGTGAAATTTATCGTGTTTGTATATAGTTTTATCGCAATCAATTTTAACAGAACGTATTATATTTAAAATATCACGCGCCCGCTGCGGTGGAACGGTAATTAATTATAACGTAGACAAAAGAATGAACATATTAATATTAATTTGAATACTCGTGTTATTTTTTAATTCGATTGTCACTTATACCTGTAGATGTTAACCTGTATAAAAATAATATAAGAAATATTGTCATAGAAAAATAAATAAATTAGTGTTTTAGTTGGTTGTGCATCGCAGTGGTAGAAGTATGCGAATTATATGAAAAATTATTTATTGAAGTATATAAGTATTTATATTAAAAGTGTATGTAAATATTTAATTAAAAAAGAACAAAAAACAACTTTGATGTAATGAAATGAATTAAAGCTATGTCAAGGCGAGCTCGTCACGCTATGTCCCTGTTTCCGCGTTATCTGGCCATGAATTTTGGCTGCTATTCAATCAAAGATAAACAAAATTAATACCAAAACTGATTATGTAACTAATTCTTTTGCATATAGGGCTGTCATTATATATTAAATAAATAAGTAATTAATAGATATATTAGACCTGATATTACAGGATTAGATACAAATAAATATATATTTAATATATAATTTATCACAAAACCTTCAAGCTTTTACTCTTGCTTCATAATTTTTAAAACCTATAGGTATATGCTTATTTCATCATCTGTTTCTTAAAGTCGTTAATTAATAAAATCTTATATTTTCTATCTTTATGTAACTTTCGCATTATTAAGAAGCGAGTCATAGAGAAAATAAAATCACTCCGATTCTTCCTTTAACTTTTACGACATTACTTATTTCTTAGCAAAAAAAGTATTAAACTTATATCTCGATCACCCGCAATGAAATTTGAACCTACATCCATTGCATTCAATTTAACACTTTCCAACTGCACGACAGTGAAAACTTATATAATAATTTATTAATTAAATTCTTAGAAAAACGGTATATTTGTTTAAATTAACAATACAACTTTGTATAGTGCGAGACACTTAACAATTGGAGAAGGAACAATAAAAAACGACGATTCTTAGTCGTTATCTTTTTACTTGACACTAACTACCTGATTGCTCATGGACGTATACCGAGAAGACATTTAAAGAAAAAAACCTTCATAAAAACTCGGGACCAATAAAAATATTAAGCTCCTCGGATAGTGGTTTCATCGGATGTTAAATGAATAAATTTAGTTGGACCTTTTTATTAAAAAATTCAGTACGAGTGGATCAATTATTATTTCATTGTATTATATTTATAAATTTCAATTATATTATTAAAACCAATCAGCATCAAATAAGATAAGCTTTATTTTATTGAAAAGAAAATTTGAAATCTCTATGAAAATTAAATAATTTAACGCAGTAACTACTATTTGTACTAAAAATATCTACGATGACAACATTTGAGCTGCAAGATTTAGTACTAAACATATTCCGTAAAATTTATAACAAATAAATTGAAATATTAATTAAAGCGCCAATTAGTCATTTTTAACATTTAAACGTATTGTAATATAATTAAAAAATCACAATATTAATTTAAATATATTATCTTACTTACGATTTACAAAATATAAACTACCTGTAGAGCTAGATAGATATAAAATAAACAGGAAAACACAACATTAGTCTCTTATAAATAATAAAATATCATCCAACCCTTTGTAGTGTTTGCGTCGCATATAAAGACATTGTATGGGAACACTGATAGATATAAACCAGTGAAAAGTGCGGGAGGGAACAGTTGTGTCCCCGTTTTAAAGTTTTAATACCCACGCGCGTTAATGAAAAACTACGAAATAAAAATGGGTCTTCCACATTATGTGTGCCATGTTTGCCTTTTTGTATCTTGATTAAGTTATTGTGTATATTTTTATAAAGACTATTTAATTTTTAAGTATTACGGAGGGCTCTATTTCTTCTTAATTTACCATATTATTTGTCTGACAAGGATGCCTGCACTGAAATTATGAAAGTTTTTTCGGTCAGCTTAAGTAAATCAGTTTTGACTTAACGTACTTGTAAATTTAATAACGTTACTAATATAAATAAGTTTCAATTTAAAATAAAACAATAAATAGTAATAATATAAGCTTTCGTGTTAACTCATTATAAACAAATTACTAACATAAAAAACAATCAAAATTTTCACTCCGCAACATCGTAGAGATAACCAATCTCCAGTAAGACTAACAACGTTACATACTAAAAAGGTAAATAACAACATATTATATTCTTTATCAGTCCCCTCGCGTACTAAAGTCACCCTCTTCAGGTCATCGACCGTAATTCAAGAGCCTAGAGGGCATCCCATAATACGCTCCCTTTGAAATAAATAAAAACACCAATACGCCACTACAATTGTGTCTCACATATGAAAGTGGTTAAGTGACAACTAATATATTAATTTGGATATATTCATTGTATGATATACATAATTACATGTACACATATATAAATAAATAGATAAGGAACAACACTAGGAAATTTGTTGGAAAAAATGAAAAAAAAGTTGCTCTATAAGTAGTGATATATCATCAAATTTAATCAGCTACGAATTAACAAAATGCTTAAATTTATATCAGCGGGTAATAAATTCCAGCAAACACTTAATCCAGTCGAATCTAAGTCAATTACTAAGTAATCGAACAGACCGTTCTGAGCAAAATATAAATTTAAAAGAATACGTAGTTACTTTTTATCAGTCGATAAAGCATAATTTACGAACACGACGAACCATTGGCAGCTGAACGGCCGTTGACTCCTATTTTACCGAGGACATTAATTTTATCGTTCCGATAATGAACCCAATGTCACTAGATAACACAATATAGGCATGTGAAGTAGCTAATTTTGCGAATTAAAAGTATTTACACTTATTGCATAAACCAATTGAAAATGTCCAATAATTTGAAATGGAAGCGAAATAAACTTTTTTGTTGATCGTTTGTGTTTATTGTTAAAGAATTTCGTGGCATACATTCGAGCGGTGATCACATCACAAATAAATTTGTATGGGACCACCTCGGGCGCGTACAAATAAAACAAAAAACTTTGTATCGTTGCATCTCTAAATCGAATAATCCTTAAACAATATGGAACTCATTTCAATAAGTTTTTTCTTTTACAAATATACAACAAAAATCAACAGTATAGCATAGTTACAGATTTAGAACGAGAATGGAATAAAAATCCAGTAACGTAACGAGTGACAACGTCGATGCGAGGGAACACCGCGGGTCAACGTCCGTGCCGAGCCTCCAGTAGCTTTAAACAAATAACTGTCATCCAAAGGAGCAAATACATTTAAATAACTTAATTGGAATTTAATAAAATCTCTACAGATCTGGAGGATTTGTTTACAAGTCAAATTATAACTTATAATAAAATTGTAACGGATCGGTGTCTGTACATAGAAGATATATAAAAAAATGTTATTGGTGGCATTTAATAACGTAATGGAACCAAAAGCAATGATTAATAAAATTTTTCGTCTGTTTGTCTGTACGCTTGCTTGTTAACGCTAATTAACAGATTTAATTGCAGTTTTCATTATTATATCTCGGCAAGCTTCCCGTAACATTTTGTTCTTTTTTTATTTCAATCAGTTAAAAATAACAATAAAATAATATTTTATTGATTTGGCTGAAATTTTACTTTTTAGTAGCCGCGAGCGGATCGCTAGAATAACAATAAAATACAAATAAAAAATATTATATAACGCCGGCACAATATCGAGATCAACACACAATCGTGATGTATAACGGTATGAACTATGAAATACAATTAAAGTGTAGGACGTAAATGTGGCTGCGCGAGGAATAATAAGCACCTAATAAAGATAATGCATCGCATCTCGAAATAGAAAAAAGGGCAGAAACGGGCTGGAGGACGGTTAGAGGTATTAAACAACACCGCACAACTCCAGAGTTCGTGTTTTAACCCCGCCGCTTGTTTAATTAGCGCACCGTCTGCTCATCTGTAACATTCATTTATCAACCAGCAACCGTTCGAGGAGCCGCTGTAATTATCTTATTCAATTAACTAAGTGACCGACAATTTGTTGTCGAGGCGCTATTTTGAATGCTTTATTTCCTGAAAATGTGCCAAAAATGAGACATTTATGAAACAATGTTTTGTTTAAGATTAAGTTCGTCGTAGCTTTTATATAATGAGAGAATGCGGAGAGAAATTTCTTATAAGTCACTCCATCAATCCAGTCATTGAAAAACAAAGATTTCAGTGGCCAAACAAACCGCGCGTCCTTTGTCTATTTTGACTGAACTAAATATTGTTTTACCATCGTTTATTAAGGAAATGGTTATTTAAAAATTTAACAATTACTACCACTCAAAGTAAATAAATAACAATAAGGGTTCTTTCATCTCCATCCGTAAAACATTTTAATAAATAGTATTCATTAAACAAATATTTTCTAAGACCAGAACGAAGAGTAATTATGGAATTTACTGTGTAAAGTGAAAGAGACTTCTACTCACTGGGTAGATCAATTATAAACCTTCACTCTTTAAATCGCTTTATTATAAACACTTTCTACTTAGCACTGACATTTAAACACTTAGCACTTAAACTATCACTTAATAACGTTTGCTTAGAGCTTGCTGGCAGTATTACAACGTCGGGAAGACTGTGCTCATTTCTGTTTTTGGGGTGTTTTTATAGGTTACAATTTCCCTCCAAAACTAAGCTTACCGGATGTATCTCATATTCATAATTCACAATAAAGATAGTTTCAGTGCTGCCATCATTTATAACATATCATAGTAACTTCCTATAGTTTTAACAATATAATGTACAATCACTATCACAAAATATTTAATTGAAGTCATATTACTAAATCATATTGACAATATTTATTTTAAAATTATATATTAATAAAAGTACTTCATTTATATTTTTATCTTCAGTCATAATAACATCATAACAACTTCTCTTTATTTAAATACACAACTTACACATTTCGTTTCATTCTAATTAATCATATTCACATTTTTACTATAAACTCATAATGAATTCTACCGCTAACATTATTATATATTAATAAAAGTACTTCATTTATATTTTTATCTGCATTCATAATAATATCATAACAACTTCTCTTTATTTAAATACACAACTTACACATTTCGTTTCATTCTAATTAATCATATTCACATTTTTACTATAAACTCATAATGAATTCTACCGCTAACATTATTATATATTAATAAAAGTACTTCATTTATATTTTTATCTGCATTCATAATAATATCATTACAACTTCTCTTTATTTAAATACACAAGTTACACATTTCGTTTCATTCTAATTAATCATATTCACATTTTTACTATAAACTCATAATGAATACTACCGCTAACATTCGGCCAATCCTGACATAAACGCGCCCTCGCGTTTAGTAGCGATTAAACAAAACTAATAATTAATACATAATATATAATTTAAACATAAAATAATATAAACACTAGAGTTTTTAAGTTTTATAGTCAAATCACTAATTTTCATCACTTTTACTATTTTTATCACTTTATCATTACTATTTTTAACCGCCATACGTACCTACTACACTGACTCTTTACTAACACTGACTCTTCACTAACACTGACTCTACTAACACTGACTCTTCACTAACACTGATTGTTCACCGACTTGAAGCCTTCTGCAAGGCTTTCACTTTTCCCTGGTTTTGATGAATGTACGCCGATTGCATGCTTTGCAATCAACGCACTAATATCGATTGCAGATCACTGCAACCGACCCACTCGGCCGGCACTGACCATCGAATGTAACCCTGAAAAAGACTCATTATTCACTTATATCGAGTGCAACTTTGCACACGACTCTCTTATTCACTTATATCGAATGCAACTCTGCAAACGACTCACTTATCGAATGCAACCCTGCAAACGACTCACTATTCACTTATATCGAATGCAACTCTGCAAACGACTCACTATTCACTTATATCGAGTGCAACTCTGCACACGACTCTCTTATTCACTTATATCGAATGCAACCCTGCAAACGACTCACTATTCACTTATATCGGATGCAACTCTGCAAACGACTCACTATTCACTTATATCGAGTGCAACTCTGCACACGACTCTCTTATTCACTTATATCGAATGCAACTCTGCAAACGACTCACTATTTACTTATATCGAGTGCAACTTCTGCAAACGACTCGCTTTTTACTCACTATTCAATACAATTGACTGTACAAAATTCACTTGACACATTACATTCATATTACACTACATAAATATAACATTAACACCATAATACATTATTATTTTCTCTATTTTTATACATCACTAAAAGTATATTTCATACGAGTACAATTAGTCAAATGCATGTTTATACATTTTAACATCACTGTATAGAACCTAATGCAATATTATATTATATTTACTTTCAATAAATCATTAAAAATATGTAACTTTGATCACTAAAACAATATCTGATGAACATTTCCATATCATCAGTACAGCATCAAGTATAATATTTTAAATGAATTAGAAAAACATTATTATTTTCTCTATTTTTATAAATCACTAAAAGTATATTTTATACGAGTACAATTAATCAAAAACATGTTTATACATTTCAACATCACTGTATAGAACCTAATGTAATATTATATTATATTTACTTTCAATAAATCATTAAAAATATGTAAATTTGATCACTAAAAACAATATCTGATGAACATTTCCATATCATAAGTACAACATCAAGTATAATATTTTAAATGAATTAGAAAAACATTATTATTTTCTCTATTTTTATAAATCACTAAAAGTATATTTCAAAAGAGTACAATTAATCAAAAACATGTTTATACATTTCAACATCACTGTATAGAACGTAATGTAATATTATATTATATTTACTTTCAATAAATCATTAAAAATATGTAAATTTGATCACTAAAAACAATATCTGATGAACATTTCCATATCATAAGTACAACATCAAGTATAATATTTTAAATGAATTAGAAAAACATTATTATTTTCTCTATTTTTATAAATCACTAAACGTATATTTCAAAAGAGCACAATTAATTAAAAACATGTTTATACATTTCAACATCACTGTATAGAACCTAATGTAATATTATATTATATTTACTTTCAATAAATCATTAAAAATATGTAAATTTGATCACTAAAAACAATATCTGATGAACATTTCAATATCCTAAGTACAACATCAAGTATAATATTTTAAATGAATTAGAAAAACATTATTATTTTCTCTATTTTTATAAATCACTAAAAGAATATTTCATACAAGTACATTTCAACATCACTGTATAGAACCTAATGTAATATTATATTATATTTACTTTCAATAAATCATTAAAAATATGTAATTTGACAACTAATAAAATATCTGATAAACATTTCGATATCATAAATACAATATCAAGTTTGAATTAGAAAAAAGCACCATTTTATACACCTATGAATTTTATTATTATCCGAATCACTAAATATTACATCGTTATTAAAAACTAACCAAGGGTGGAATTTATCCACTTATATATTATCCCTTTGTAAGAAGAATCCCTTCTTTTAATGGCGATCACCCTATGTACCCTAGTCGCACGAAAGAAAGGTCTACATTACATTTAGGCACAACCTTCCTACTTTGACCTGGTTCTGATCGGACAACCTCGTCCACACGAACTAAATCTCTGGGTTCATTTTTGTTTATAATTCTATATAATTTACCATTCTTTTCTAAATCATTTTTATAACCTTCTGTAATATTTTTTGTTTGTTTGAACGCTAAGATCTCTGGATCTACTGGTCCGATTTACTTTGTTTTTGTATGAAAGCTGCGAAAGCATTCTTCAAAGTGCTATAGGCTACATTACATTACACATATATACTAATATATTAAAATATTTTATAATTTGACATGTAAGTTATTCCTCCATGTTAATAACAACCGTCGCGACGCGACTTTTGCTAAGCGCTTGTTTGTTTTTAAGAAAACGTCACCCAAAATGATTTTGCTTAACGCATATATGGCGAGTGCTGACTCAACGTTATGAGATGCATACAAACAATGTTTAACAAAAATATTGTTCTTTACATGTTTTTTTTTTTTTAAAACTCCGCGATGGTAAATGTTTTTCTCTGAAGGTTGAGCAAAAATGACTATTTTAATTAATTTACTTTAAAGTTGTTTTTTTTTGTTAATGTATATTTTTATATTTTGATATTCATCCTTTACGAAAATAAATATAATAATCACTTTTTGCATTTTATCTAAATGGAGATTATAGTTTACTGTATAACATTAGCTGACATCCTGCCTGACATTCATTAAACATTAATTCCATACATGCTTATCCTCTAAATATTCTTGTACAATGTAATAAGCTTAGACTTTTTTATTACAATTACTTAAAATTTGGGTAGTGGCAAACTTAGAATACACTGAGCAATTTTATTATATACATGTATACCTACTCAGACAAATAAAAGATTTATTAATTTTTTTGGAGGCGAAAACTTGGCGTAACAAGCTTATCTTTATTTCTCGTTACTGTCACTATTTTTACTATGACTGTGTTTATTTTGTAGGACAAAGAGAATATTATAATATAATATAATATACAAATATGTCTCCATTTATTCTCTTGATTACTTATATTTTCTTACTATTTCTATCGATAACTGAAAATAATTTCATAAATATATTAATAAATATTCGTATAGTTCAAGCAGGCGAAACCGCGTCCGAGTCCGCTAGGAATATATCTCTAATTTAACTACACTTCTCTTCTGAAATAGAACTTCGTGATAAAGCATCAACATGCATCATCCGCTCGGCTATCACGGTGTTCAACAATAAGACGACATTCTTGCATAATATACCACCGGGCACTTGTAGGTAATAAGTCCCGTTTACTCATGGCTCTACGAAATGCAGAGTAATCAGTGATCACTTTTACCTAACACTAACAACCACAGTAACCATTAACAACAACGTCTACAGGTTTAGTGCTTCGCGGTTCAATAATTCGATATTTTACCGTATGAAATTTAAATCTGTCACTGGCCACAATTAATATTAGGGACTTCAACGAGTATAAAAAAATTATTTGTTTTGTAAATCATTATATACATTTTTACAGAAAGTATGTCCAATTAAGGTAGGTACTTTTAAATAGAAAACAACAACTATTAAAAAAATTACGTCCGCACTTACATTTGATACTGGTATAGCATTTGATAATGAAAATGTTATTACAATTAAAACACCTTAATTCTTGAAAATTTCCCCATATTACTACAATTTGAAGCTCTGTTACTTGTATTGTTATCAATATTTTTCAACCGGTTATACTGTATAAAGTCATTGAGATAAAGTACTTAAATAATTGAACACTTGTTCAGGTTCTTGTGTTGTGTTGTGTTTCTTCTAAATGTGCAAGTTTCCGCTCCCATTCTTATAAGTTTATCATCTATGGCATGTATTAACCGCCTTAATATCCTTAATTTTAATTAAGATCATTTCATAATAATAATTTTCTAAAGATTATTATTAGCATATCCGTTAAAAGATCACCGTAATTTCATTTAATAAAAACGCTAATCTTAATGTTTGTGTCCATTCTTCCCAAGAAAATAACAATGTGGGTAATCCTTTGAACCACTTTCTTGCCGTTCAATTTTGGCCATAATGACTTTTAGGATTAAAACACTACATAAAGCAGAAAAATTATTGTGAGGGTAAATAAGCTCGCATATGATTATTACTAGTAGGTAACGGTACAACTTCGCTTAAGTTTTAGATTTACCCATTTTAAGTATAAGCAAATCCTATAGTTTTTACAAATGTAGTATTATAGTGATTCAAACCAGCATATAAATTTGAATATAACAAATACCCTAATAAGAAACAATTACTTAATAAAAGTAGCCACAAAAGTAAAAATAATAATAAAAAGAACAATAGTCACTTGTGAATAACAAAATTCAATAGGAAAAAACATAATATTATACAATATATAACACTTCTAACCTTCAGTCTTTAATGGGCGTTATTTAGTCCTGCGACCCGCTTCTGAAGTGAAAGAGACTTCTACTCACTGGGTAGATCAATTATAAACCTTCACTCTTTAAATCGCTTTATTATAAACACTTTCTACTTAGCACTGACATTTAAACACTTAGCACTTAAACTATCACTTAATAACGTTTGCTTAGAGCTTGCTGGCAGTATTACAACGTCGGGAAGACTGTGCTCATTTCTGTTTTTGGGGTGTTTTTATAGGTTACAATTTCCCTCCAAAACTAAGCTTACCGGATGTATCTCATATTCATAATTCACAATAAAGATAGTTTCAGTGCTGCCATCATTTATAACATATCATAGTAACTTCCTATAGTTTTAACAATATAATGTACAATCACTATCACAAAATATTTAATTGAAGTCATATTACTAAATCATATTGACAATATTTATTTTAAAATTATATATTAATAAAAGTACTTCATTTATATTTTTATCTTCAGTCATAATAACATCATAACAACTTCTCTTTATTTAAATACACAACTTACACATTTCGTTTCATTCTAATTAATCATATTCACATTTTTACTATAAACTCATAATGAATTCTACCGCTAACATTATTATATATTAATAAAAGTACTTCATTTATATTTTTATCTGCATTCATAATAATATCATAACAACTTCTCTTTATTTAAATACACAACTTACACATTTCGTTTCATTCTAATTAATCATATTCACATTTTTACTATAAACTCATAATGAATTCTACCGCTAACATTATTATATATTAATAAAAGTACTTCATTTATATTTTTATCTGCATTCATAATAATATCATTACAACTTCTCTTTATTTAAATACACAAGTTACACATTTCGTTTCATTCTAATTAATCATATTCACATTTTTACTATAAACTCATAATGAATACTACCGCTAACAAAAGTAATATCTTTTTGAATTATGATCCCAGTAAACAATTCTAACGCCGTTCTGCTGGCGAGATTTTTTTACTACGCACGGAGACAGCTTTAGTACTTAAGACTGGAGAAGTGCCTAAGCTCTATCTCTCTGAGAACACAGGTGATTATCGCAAGTTCGATGCCCGCCTGGGTTGCCCGGATGCATTAATTCCACTCGTTTTATAATCAGTTTAGCGACGTAATTGGTTAAATTGCACGTTTTGTTTGGTCATTGCCGTGTATGGGCGGACGCAATATCTTTCAATAGCTTCTAATTTACATTAAAATTTAATGTACGCACATCGATACTAAGGGTATTAATTAAAATGCTGTTATCAGATTTCGGGCATAAAATTTCTGTTAGCAAATTGATAAAGGTTATTTATTTAATGAACAAAACTTTGAAGATATTATATAAGTTATTTGTTTTAACACTGTAGGATATTAAGATAAAGATTAATAATAACCATTTTTGTTTTAGTTTTATTATATCCACACCACACTCTTAACTAATTTGCACTTGTAATTAACAGTAACAGTTTAATTCAGATAATATTTCGGATGATCCTTTAGTTGATTAACTAAACGTGCAATATATGATAATTCGCGGATAACCGGATGGTTACGGATGTAGGTATTGAAGTGAAGCAGTACCCAACAAAGTAAACATTCTAATTATTAATTCATTTCAAGAACTAATTACTTTATAATTTCTTATAGCAACAATGTAACTTACAAGAAGAAAACAACACACAACTTGCGCAAATATAATTTACTTATATTTTATGCATGCCAGCTGTTTGTTAATTGAAAAATATCTCCATAACCGATAACCACGTACTATTAGCTTACGAGTTAAATAACAACTTAGCAGGTTTTAAGTAGAAAAGTATATATTACAAGAAAATACACCAAGGAATGAATACGAACCAAATAACATTTAAAGTATGAAACGTTTGAAATTCATTCTTATGTAAAACTCTGCCTCTTTAAGCTTTTAACTTATTACATATTTTATTTAGTCTTATGTTCATACTTTATACAACTTACGGTGCACAAAATGTTAGTTTGGTTTATTTTCATTTCTTTTGACAAGGCTATGCTATGACTCGCAACGTACTTAAATAAAAGGAATAACGGTCGCAATTACTAAAGCTCCTCGAAATTGTAAAATCTTGGCTTAAAATGATCGCTTTTGTGTGTTTGTTCCTTAAATGTTGCTATTGTACGTTTCTTGTATATAAAATACGTTCACGAGGAAGTATTGACAGAGAAAAAATGTTAAGGAAAACAATACAAATTTACCGTTTGATAGGTATATGATTTTAGTCATCTCAAGCTTTAAGTTTTTTTTATAAATCTGTTATGTTTAAACTTAAAAAAAGATTGTTTTTTTATATTGGTAGTTATCTTATCACTATCATGACCTATAGAAAACACGTATTTCTTTAGCGCTATGTATTTTGTTTAAATATTTCAATAAGGATTACTTTAATATACATATTTCAATATCCCGTTCAAACAATGCAACAATTAAATACCTACTATCAACAGCATATTACAAATAAAAGATATTAAAATTCAAACACGTATAATAAACACAAATACGTAATTCAAATTCATGGTCAAAATTAAGTTGGAAATACAAACTGGCAAGTAGAGTTAACCTCCATTCCCGCCCGACCGACGACGTCACGAACTGAACACTATTTACCTAGTATCGAGTGACGACGCGGCGGCAAGACGGTTGACTCGAGCTACCAATTCGGCTTATTGGATCACGCTAAAGCCAAAACACGTACAAAAACCTATTACTTCATTATTTTTATATTAATGTTGTTGAAGAGAAATCTCACGAATGTTTTATTTGAAAAGTAAAGTCGAATATGATTTTGAATTCAGAAATTATTTATTTTGTTTAATATTTACATATACAATATTGAAAAATAAATGTAGTATCAAAATCAATTGACTTAATCTTTTGTGTTTAAGAAATAAACTAAGGAACGATTATAAGATGTCAGATTGAGACAAAAATATGAACAATACATTTCTACTAAAACAAAACATTCATTATTATGTTTTATTACAAAAACTAACAACCAGATTTCCACGATATTTCCAATAACTGTAATCCAATGTAAACCTATATGAAAAAAAAAATATACAGCACTAACATCACAACATACTTAGGTATTCCAAGACATCTTAGAAGCCCTAGCATTTAGGTACGACAGGAAGCCAGAACCGAAACAAACATCGACCAGACCAAGTCACGATCCAAGTTCTATTTACACAGTATCTGGCAACACTGCGGTGACGAGATTGGACTGTGGAGGGTATACGGTATACCTAACCCAGTATCTAAGCGAACACGTAGAAAACCACTATCGGCACGTATTACTTACTAATATTACAACGGCTATCTCAAATATGTTGGGAGATAAAGAAATAAAATGTCTCTTTAACGGTATGTATGTGATATAAAAAGTTATATTAATATGGCATTCAGGTTGTCCATACACGACTACGAGATAATATATATTGGTTGTGCCCTTTTTGGGTATAGGTTGAAACGGTGTTAAATATTATTTGTTATTCGAATAATTTCTATCGTTAGTTTTGCTTAGTTTATTAATAATAGTAAACATTAATGATAATTATTATATTATTTGATGTTCCATCTGACTACCCCGTCAGTGATGAAATTATGAAGATAAAAAAGTTATGATTTAATCTGTAAACACTCGTTTTAAATGCTAACATTTACGTCAATTTGTGTTATTGTTATTGAATGTTTACAAATAATTGTTATTTAGTTCGCATAATATAACATTTAACTAAACTAGTACTGCCATAGTATGACAAATAAATTATGTAACATTGAAAACAAAAAATATATTAATGAACTGACTTACAAATGAATTATAATTATATTTTAGTTATTACCAAACTAGACATATTACATACAAGGAACTAATGCTTTTAACATCAATATATTCTGTGAAATGTGAAAGAATAGTAAAATGCCATTCTAAATCTACAACCAGGCACAATGTAAACTAAATCTTATTTTAAAGGCGATAAGAATCAAAATAACGTTGTACTGAGATACAAGTCGACATTGTTGACAAAGGAACGGCGTCATGCATTATGCCGACTAAATCATTAATAGCTGTTAAGTAAATTATTATGTAAACTCACATTGTTTGGTGTTAGCACCGGATTTGAGCTCTCATTGTATATTGTGTTGAGCGAAAAAGTGGCAAAAACACCAAAATATAATAAATGATAAACTATTGTTTGATTAATATAAATAGAATGTAACCTTATTTACGTTTAAAAACATGGAATATATTGGCACAGATTACTCTCTATTTTACTTCAAAGTTTTAAGTGCCCTGAAAACAAAACTTTATATTTGTTATAAAATACCCCAATTGTCTAAATCATAAATTACTGTAAAAACACTATCAATGATTTACTACATCAATATTGATAACCACTCAAAAACCGTTACACGTGACGTCCAACGCAAAAGCACAGAAAAAGAATGGAGAACTCTCTTTGATCGTCCGAAAGGGCTCGCCAGTAATTGATTTCGTTATTTTATTACACGATTACAACGCACCAAGTCGAGTTTAGCGTTTATGTGCCATAAAATATAAACGCAGTTATTGTTCCTCATCTCCTACATTGTACAAAGATTATTAAAAACACAATAAATAGCTATATTGGACTCGGCTCATGTAATACATATATTATGGATGTAGGTACTTTAATAAGAAAATGTAATCTTATACGGTAAACATTACATAACGTGAGTGCATGACAAACATATTTATTTATAATATATTTACTTACTATGTATTGAAATTTATTATTAATGAATGAATGACTCTGTTGTGGATTGATTAGAGAGTGATTTACCCGACACATTGTGTATTTGCAAGGCGAAACTCAACGCCGCTAAAGATGTTAAGTATATGTAAAAGAGATAAAAATAAAATAAAGGTTGCACATCTTACCCGACGCCCCCGTTCAGGGCGGTGGCCACGCTAGGTCTCTCATAGCACATATGCATGCCAGCAATCCCCTTAACCTTATTGCCACTGAGCGAAATCTTGAATGGGTTACAGTACACAATCACAAAACAATGAACTTGGCGCACTTCACTTCACGCTATCACTCGTTCAACCGACACCACGTACGAACATCTTCCTCGGGACGTCCGACGTTCGCGTTCATCAACCGAGACAAAATCCAAGACGGTTACTGTGAAACAAATTTTCCATTAGACGCGGCACTCCAAATCGATGTAAACCAATCGGTTAACGGTTAATATTCATGTCGTGCTTCGCTTTATCGCTGGAAACGAATTAAACTCATATTGATCTCGCTCGTACCTCTCCCATAGCAGAACCCCGCTCATACATCCTATTAAACTTGCCAAAACTTCGGAATTAGGTCGATGTTAATTAACAATTTGGACCTTAAATGATTTAATTCAAATTATAAAAGTTTGGAAAACATAACTAATTTCGTATTCAACATTTTCCGTCTCGGAAGTTAACTTTGTGAACGCGTATTTAATTTATAAGAAGGCGGCCGTGGGTCGTAAGTAGCTGAAGGAAAAGGCGACAGCATCATCTATAACGTTACAGTAGAGAAAATCACGTAAGCACATTTGTTTGGTACGAATCACGCAACTCGATCCGTATAGTTACCAAATATTTCAGCTGGGTTCGACAAGATTGATGGCCAGTATCATACGAAATAACACCTTTTTTGCACGCGTGCCCGTATTTTGCGTGTTAAAATTTATAACAAAAATGGCACTTTAAATATTTTGATCGCTCAATTGGGTTGATTAAATTGTTTTATGTATTTCAATATAAAGTTAAAACTTTTATTTATAAAAATATGAAATCACAACGATTGCGCAGTGTTGAGTTCCGCCACTTAATACACCTACAGAATTCGGCGGAAAATGGGGAAAGGAGTGTCTCAACACTAGGTGTCCATTAGATATTTAAAATGTTATTAAATAAAAACACGGTGCGATATTCCAAAACGAGTTACCATCTTAATCGAAAGTACAATGATTACAAAATTTTCCGGGCGGCCAATGATTAATTGCTTTGGTCGGCTACTTTTTCCCTTGTTTGTGTTTAGCGAACGCGCGGCAAACAGGCTGCGGTGTTCTCGCGGGGGTCGGGAGTCGTGACGACCCATTACGCGGATCTTTTCGCGGGTGATTGATTGATTGACGTCGGTCAAAACGTATTTTGTAGAGCACGTATCGTTTATACATACATCTTTATTTTATATAGGCTTTTCTCATTAAATGTCTACATTTATTTTGTAATATTATAAATAACTACATTACTTCATTCTTACATGCACATACACATTACTACTTACATTCATTCTTAACACATTGACTGAATTCTGACAAAAAAAATAATTATAAATTACAATTTTTTCTTAATTATATCGATAATAGTGTGAATATTTAAGATTATTAAAAGAAAATTAAAATGACGTCATAAATGTACTATACTTATAACGTCACTGTTACATTATTATTTTCAAAGCAATTTAATTATTCGTTGATTTTTTTAATTAATCTTATTTACACGGCAAACAATGCGAAGTGTTACTTATTAACTTTTAGTTTTTTTGTATAAAGAAATCATTAAGGAAGTCGCCACAAGAAACTTGTTAATAGTAGCCAAGCAAATAGTAAATTAGCAAACAATAACATTACATTATTCATTAACTTATTAGAATGATACATAGTTATAGTAAGTAACATGATGAAGTCCAAACAGTCAATATGCAAAAAAAAAGTAGTATCTAATTAAAATGTCAGCCAAGGTTTTTACAATTCTCTGTGTACGAGGAAACTTCTATTAGAGCCAAATCTTGCCCGCGCTACATTTCAAATACATTAACCCACTTTAGAGCGAGGTCGGTCTAATCACCTTGTCACTAGATTTGATGATACAATTTTACATACTCGCCACTTTTGATCGCAAATCAACAGTTCCGAAAGAATTATAGCATTTCTGCTTAAAAGATCTTTATTGTCGCATTCCAAGATTTTTATTTTCTAAGAACCACAAACGTATATAAGAAGATAAGCTTTTTCATAGAAATGCTGATTCATTGTTGAACTTTCTGGTTTAAATTGAATTGAATGTATACTTAATACTTGATTATTAGTTGTATTATATTATACTAAGCAATAATGTACAAAAACGTGAAAACAATGCTCCCAAAGCTATATTTATAACTTTACAGCCTTTTGAATAAATTACGTAATCTTCATTCCCGTTTCTTTGTTCTAAAAACAATTTAAGGCGACTCTACTCCTTTAGTCTGATATCTTTTGGTGTTCACAATTTTGTAATGAGTATTATAGTAACTTTATAATCAATATTTTATGTCATAAAAGTCCAACAAAGACAGTATGATATAAATCAAAGTACTACTTATTTCAAGAGTTTCATGTCCAATAACCAATAATCTTTGACAATATGTAAATTACTTTTGTTTATATTTATATTATTTCTATACTATTTAAATTATTTTTTAACTATTATTAGTACAACTTAATGTTGATATGACCAAGATATTTAGCTTTGAGCAGTCATTAGTACCTCAAAAAGATAAATTAAATATATTTGCATAATCTAACTTAAACACAATAATCAATAATTACTTTGTTTAATCGTTTTATAACTGAATATCCTGTTCCTACAAATCCGCAATCATCATCTTAATTGGCAAATATAAGAGCCATCTCAAACAAAAATAAAATAAATGATCAAAACAAATGTTATAATAACAAAGCTATTTAAAAATAATAGTATAATATAGTTCCAGCGATAGAGCGTAACGCATGAATAGAGTCGAGTTGGGCGCATCCTTACGAAAAAAAAAAACCAATATTCCATATATCCAACACTGCAATCCAAGAGTTTCGAGTCACAGATTTCACTGTGCCGATCGCATACCGTCTCACGTCACGTTACGTTGTATGAGTACCCGCCAAAAGTGGTAGAGCAGAGTGACAGGGACACGTTCACACCGACAGCGGCAGAGTGCGCGACTGGCGGCTGGCGGGCGGCGGCGCGGGGCGGGGAGAGGGGCGCGCGGGGGGGCGAGCCGCGCAGGTTATCGTCGGCAACACACTACACAGATAATGATGTCAAAAGTGGATCGGACTAATGCTCTATTATGTTGTAAACGTTCCAAATCCGATGTGGCGACCGTTTAGCGCCTTACATATCTTAAAATGTGCTAAACTATTGATAACATTAACACTATTTATATATTTTTTTTTTATAAAAATCATTTAGAGATTTAGTCGTTAAGATCTCTATCATAAATCATATTAAACAAACTAACCCATTTGATTTATATCATGAACAGCAAACAAAACAACGAAACAAGTACTTACATACCTACATATAATATACGAGTGTAGGTCGACGCGTTCGAACTGTATCAACACAGACGAAGGCGAAGGTATCACTCCTTGAAATGAGCCGGGCGCCGCGTTTAGAGACCGACTGTAAATTTGATGTCCCATGATTGTTTACGGCAAACAAAAATTAACCTTAACACAAAATGGCACGGGTCGGTATTCGATCGGTGTTCCGTGAACCATTCTTTCTAGCTAAGATCGGAAATTGTTGATTCGAAGGGGACGCCAGCTTCAAATGTGCACCGTATCGCGACTGTTTTGAAGTCGCTTAAGCGTTGCTCGCTTTCAGGCGAACCGTGTACCGTATTCTTGAATATTATTACAAGTTGCAAACCTAATTGCGACCTTATCACGACACAGTACGGCTCGTTTCTCTCCGCCGACGTATATTTCCATTTAGCAAGACGTCGTGCGGCTCTCTATATTTTGGCCGGATTAAGGAGCGTTCTTCGTTTGATGAATGTATCAGTCCGCTGAGGTTTTTGCGGTGCGTCTTGTGAAGTGCCCGTGACGTGGGGCGGCGTAGAGCGGAGAGCGGAGGGCGGAGAGATATGTTTTTTCGCTTATTAAGTCACAGCACAAGCATCATTAGAGCCCTAAATGTGCAATCCGAGTTAAGTGACGGACATCAAAGCGTTTAATTCATCACGCACACACCGTAGTTACTCACGTTTATTACTATAAATTGTGTACGAAACTCGGCACTAAAATAAACTCTGACATCAATTAGCATACGCGCGGAGCACGGCGAACTGTCGCTGTGAATTAGTCTTGTTAAGTAATTACATAGTTTCATGGAGCAGTTTATGTTGAACCTTTTTTTAACTACTATCATTATACGTAGCCTATACTTACCTTACATAAATAAAAATTTCCACTCATTATTTCCTTACCAAAATGAGATGCAAGCCTTGTATAGAATTTTTCTTATTGGCCATTAAACGAATACCACATACAACTAATACGCGGTGACCCAAATTTCATGACAAGTGGAACGGTCGCCGGCGCGGAAATAGGCGGATGATCCCGAGGGAGCGGCGAGGGGAAATTTAGGACCGACTGGGGAAACCACGCACACTTTCTACTCGCTTCGCGTTACATTACTGTTTATATTCGTTACTTAAATTAATATTATACGTAACACGATATACGTTTTCTTTTTACTAAATCATTTTATCAAAGTCAATAATTACTTTTTTTAGATAACGTATAATAATTTTAAAGTAGCGGTATTTGAAAATGTGCTTTAGTAAAAAAAATCCTAAGCGTAGAATAACAATTTAAAATTATTAAAAGAATCAATCCGTATATAAATGTTATAGAAGGTCGAAATAGTAACACTTAATCATAGTACATATTAAAATATATCACATAACAACGCTTTAGTATTGAACTTCACATACCCTCACTACATTATCTTAGAACAAGGTTAACTCCCGCTGCTATCAGTGTTGCTCTATGTCAGACTATTTTAATTCAATTGTTTTAAGGATATAATAAATGTAAAAAAGGTTTGTAAGAATAGAGATACGATAGTTGAACACGGAATTTTCACATAAATATTTAATACAATTTAAGAAAAAAAATATAATTTTATTTTTAGCTCTACGCTGTAACCCGTATCGAGTAATTTAAGTAAGTAGAGGGAATTTGCTAATACTAGATAATTTTATTACATGAACACACTCCGCTCCTCATTTTCCGCCCAATATTTGAGACAATGCGTGTTTAGCAGATAGACATCAACGCGGAAGAAAGAGCGAGAAGAAGAAAATAATTAATATCCCCGTGTGGTAATCGAACTCACAACCGCCGCATTAACTATAACAGCCAATTAATTAACATTAAATTGTAATAAAATAATAAAAGCACATTTCATTTCCCACAAATAAGAAGTAGTTTCTTAAATTTAATATCCACATTATTAAAAAACGTCTACAATTTTCATTTATTGCAGTTCACATTCCCTTACGTGTGTCCCGCTAGATTCATTGTTGGTGGTGCCTTTATTACACCCTTCTGTGGGCAGGTGCAAGTGGCGTTTCGGTAACATTTAGAATATTTCTCACGGGATTCACTTATTCCGTTTTTATTAATTACTGTTTAAAAATTTAAAATAAATTTATTATGTGATAAAGTAGGTAACACTAAATGTATATAATTAATATAAAATTTTATTTATTATTATTTTTCATGTACACTACACTACACATTACTAAGCTCCAACCAGAACTTTAAATAAAAACAATAAAAATGTCAATCTCAATGCAAAACCCACATTACGTATTCAAAATTCAATAAACACTAGAGGACAGCATGAATCCAATTTTTCCATTGTCTTCAAAGACCATGAATCATCAAGTGTTCTATCGATAAGTGATTGTTCAAATACATGCACGAGTACATAATGCCTAATTCTAGTGACATTTGTATGTATGAACGTGCCTATATAGACGTTTTTACTACGTATCAAAGTATTTTTATTGTAGAGACACTTAGTTTTCACCCTCTTTTGGAGATTAAAATATAAAATAATTAATTACACTGAGTGGGAATCGAATACACAATCGTGTCCTTTACAGTCTCATACTAGTGCATCAATGGCCTCGTACATTGTGTTCTAATTGAATATATAATTTATGGCAATTCATTCGTAAGTTAGTGTTTTGGATATTTTAATTACTATTTTGTCATAAAATTTACTAACCTAACCTAACAAAACAAAAATCATAATATCGACACATCCTACTAGAATAATCAGATTAAACCAACATTATGCATGAGTAATGAGAACGTGCACTTCATAATATTGAAAGCTAAAAATGACATATGAGAGCACAATAGATTTTTTAACTGCAGTCTAAAAATATACGGCGCGCCGTATGCACTTACGTATGACGTATCGTATCGGATAGGTGGATACGTACAAAGGGGCCGAGACGGCGACAAAACCTTGTTGCAGCAAACATAAAGCTGGTAATGCTAAAATATATACTTTTGTGGACGGCTGTACGACAGACAAAGACGTTTGAAACAGGGCTGCGTTTGAGGACGGGAAATATAAAGTGAAAACGATTGGTACGGGTGTATGTGAGGGTGATTCCGCATATGATACGACTCTTGTATAATAGTAGGTACTATTTCCATAATATATTACGTTTGTACATTTTATAAATGAAAGTAAATGTTATAGAGCTACCAGTACATTAAAATAAGATTATTTGCATATTAGGTCTCGTTCTAAAAAACTTACCAGTTTCAAAGCTTAAATTCTCAAAAGATCCATAATAATTATACATACATATATAACATGTAAAGCAAAACAGTACAAAACAATAAAAAAGGAACCCTAAAATCTCCACCGCGCAGCCAGACGGAAAAATACGACGTCGTTCGGATACGATTGTTTCTCTATTCGGAACGCGAAATGCAAAGTATGAAATAATTATGGCGGCGAGAACGACCCACCCCCCACGGCTGCAGGAGTGTGCCCTCAAATGTGGCAAAAAGGGACTTGTTGCTTTATCACTGTCATATTTTAGCTGTAAAAGTTCATTTAATAAATGATGTTAACATTTTTGCACATTTACTTCTTTCGTAATTTTTTTTCGCATTGATATATTTTTTTCTGTACTCGAACACAGACGACCCTGACTACTGAATAATTTAGCGAGACATTTTTAAATGACGCGAAAATTCAACAAAGTTTGTATAATAATACTTTTGTTTCTTTCAAGTATTACTTCGTTATGTCATACAAAAGGAACATATATGTTTATTTCGTATTTAGGTATATGTTGAATGAATGCTACATATAAGTCATATTTCATGTAAAATATCTTTATATAATTTCATACGAAAAATAATACCAAACACCACATTATAAATGGTTAATTACGTGTGGTTTTACACAATGATGTTTCATCTGTTTGACCTATGCAGTAAAGATCCGAAGTTAAACTTCCAGGATACAGTCCATGAGAGATTAAATCGATTATAAAATATTTAAATGACAACTTTTTATAAAAATAATACTATATAGAAGTGAATTACATTTTATTCGCCGTAGTTAAGTAATCGATATAAAATCGCAACATCGATTTTGCTAGACATCCCATCCCTAGCGATGTCGCTCGAGGGCACACGTCTCTACTGCGATGACAGACACAGGACGCAATAACAGTAATTCATGTCGCGTTGATGATATTATTTGTTTTATTTTGATAGACTCGTTTCTTATATCTTTATATCATTAAATATGTTTTAATATATTAATATAAAAAAAGACAATTCGATGTATAGTGTATATATCACAAATGTATTCAAAATATTACAAACGCTCTAAATGGTATTAATTCAGCTCACATGAGCGCATGCTTAACATGTATGTAGATACTGGAATGGTACGCAAATCTACCTGTTGAATATTTGGTTTTGATACATATTACATACATGTTACATATGTTCGTGTTCAGTCTCAAGCAGCTCTCAGTCTATATATTCGTGAGTAAAAAGTAAACGGTAAAAGCTTTCGAAGCTTTAAAGAAGCTTTTTGTGAAGTTAACAATCCGTTCTTCGGTCTCCATTGATTTAAGGACAATGAGTGCTAGATACTGATCGCAATCTCGCTTTGTCCTAACCCGATGGAACAAACATTTGTATGGCAAATATTTACTATGTGTAGTATGCAATTCCACGAAAATACGGGAGCAGGAAATCCTGTAATTGTGAGGTAGAGGGATTGTAAAATGTATGATATATGTCCATCATTGAAAAATATCTATATACCTACCTATATGAAAAATTGTAAAAAAATACCAGAAAACATACAATAATTATTATTTTCTTCGAATAAACATAAAGTCTATATTCTTTAAAACTCGCAATATATACATATGTTACATACATTTGTCTAATTCCACCCTGTAACAAATGTCAATACGACGAGGTTCACAATAAAATACAGCATATTCACAAGTAGTATTTGAGCATTTTCAACGGGCAATATTTTATCTTACAGTCAGAAAAGTGGCTCGTCTCAAGACGGTTCCGTTTCTATACATAATAAAGTACATGCATTTGCTGTATATAGGTCAACTGCACGTTGGTAGAACGCAAATCGCGAATATATTAGACTTTCTCCCGCCGTGTTTACAATGTTCGAGAATAATGGCCGCCCGCTGAACGTTTCAAAGACAGGCTAATGAGGGAATTTTTGATTAACACCCCTCATTAGGGAACCAATTTACAATAAGGAAATGGACGGGAGCGAATGAAAGCTGCACAGACAGCTATGTACACGTACATATATGTACATCGCCCATAGCATTTGATAAATGTAGCGCTTTTGGACAATCAAAAAAGTGCAATAAAACTTTAACCGACAAAAGGTTTTTTGATATTTTTGGAACGAATTATCCGTGCAAATATTTGAACTTTTGTATTTGATCCGAATGCTTTGACAATTGTATGGTACGTGTGTCTGTGTAGCTTACCGCTGTGCCCCGCATATAATAGAGTAGCCAGAGGAAACCTAATGTAAAGACACTCCGTTCCCATTAAGACTCTTCCGTTACCCACTTTACAGCTATTTCTGGAGACATTGCGTGTTGAGTGGTTTTGCGAGTTGGTGAACTCAACGCCGCACATTGCTTCGTTATCAGAGCGAGGAAATAAAAATATTTAATATTTGATTCCCCCAGGTGGGAACGAAACCACAACCTATCGCATTTACAGTCGCCCTCTATTGCCCTTTCAGTACGCCTGGCCTAAAATGGTACGTATATTAATTATCAAGTTATCTCTCACAGGAAACGGGGTTACATATAATTGCAAATATTATATTGAAAACTCAATATTCCACTGCAGTAAAAATGGACCGGCGTAGCATCAATTTATCTAGAACACCTAAAGCAGCTACGGTAACCACTCGAGGCCTTCACCCACAAATTTAAAAACTTTTTGGCAGATATTAACGAAGTACGATCAATCATTCCAGACCTTGTAGTCGCATATTTTTAATTTACTTGTCTACATTTCACGAATCAATATTTAAATTCGAGTACTTTGTAAAAGTTTAATTGGGATTTGTGGGCTTTACTTTTTAAAGTTTTTAAATGTTTCTAAGGTTCTATTTAAAAAATGAAATAAATCATTCAAATATGGTTTTAAGATAGAACAACTAATAAGAATGTATCTTTATGCATATATCAATGCACATTAGCTTATACAACCCAAAATTGAAATAATGTTTTAAAATGAATTTTGACTCATTCACATTCAATGCTATTCACATGACTTAAGATTAGGATAAACACAAACAACACATACATTCTCATTAATAGTTACTCGCCTTAGTAGACTTTTGTAGTAAAATTGTTCATAAGTATCAAACCGAGCGACTCCTATATTAATAATTAATTACAGTTAAATAAAACAAGAAAACACAAAAAGAAATCAACAATAACAAAAAAAAAACATAACTTATTTTACAAAAGCTTCAATTCTCACCCAACCTTCCCACGGGGTGGAAAAACAAAATTTCGGCCAAATAGAAGAGGGTAACCAAACAGAGTAATAAGACTGAACCACGTTGCATACTCTACGTATTTGTCCTTATCGGGTAAAAATAAAGAGAGGTAAAGATATAAAATCCTACGTGGCTGTTAATTAGCGACGGCCGGACGATCAAAAGCCCCCGTGTATTTTGAGTTTAACAAGCTATCAATGCCAAGGTCCGCACCTTGGTGACGCATTACGCGATTATATAATTATTTTTTTCTTTAAACGTTTTTATTATGGTAATAGTAGCGGAGGCAGCTGAAGTTCAGGATTCTATTCCCACCCGAGGTAATTAAATATTTAATATTTACACTTGCTCGCTCTGGTAACAAGACAAAGCGCGGCGTTGAAATCCGCCACTAAATACGCAATGCCTTCCGAATTCGGGGGGAAGTGAGGAGTAGAAGTATCTTCATGTGAACGGAGTGTCGTAACACTAGGTTCCTAGGGTCCTTCTGCCTACCACCGCTACGTACGGGATACTGCTTGAAGTTAAAAAAAAGTTATAGGTAGGTACTTAAAAGAAAAGACAACATTAATTTATTTTGTTAGTAATGAAGATTTTAATCTTTTGACGTTGTTATTATAATAAATGTGGAAATTTTAATATTTTAACGTTTTTTTATTAAATTGAGCCTTAATAATTGTAAAGATTTGACTATACTTGTGTAAATGATGTGGACTTCACATTACTTTTTGTCATCTCAGAACAGGGGTCCTAAAGTAAACAATAACCGTAATAACTAACTTATTTACAATTAGAAAAAAACGGAAAAAGATCCTCTGTTCCACGGGCAGCAGGATGAGCAATCTATAAATACGAGACCCATTAAAATGAGACATGTGACAATAGCGTACTGATTGGCTGGAAGTTTCATAATAAATTATTATCGCGAGTGGCTTCATTGTTCGCCCGTGCTGCCGTTGATAATGTTATTAATAATTTCACGAATAAAATGGGTCGGGTTAATACAAAACGTGTAAGTGTGCGAGCTAATATTTACGCAATACAACAAAGAGACGCATGACTTCATGAAATGCCACATAAATGATGCATACCTGTACATGCATAAACGATTCAGTGAAAGCTCTTCCACATCAATATGAATCAGATAATATTATTATCATAATAATGTAACTAGCTATATTAAAAGCATTTGTTATCTATCTAATAGTTATATTTGAATTGTAACCAATAAATACATTTATAAATGAGAAGTCATATATGTGTAGTAGACAATAGGCGTAAACAACACAATATAGGACTTGGTACATTGAAATTGTTTAAGCATATAAAACTATTCAAAGCTGAAATATTCGCCAAAACAAGAGAGCGTGTATTTACCTTTCTATACAATGTTGATTGCCTTGACGGCGTGACACGTGCAAACTATTGATAATAAACTCTCTCTACAAACTCAACACTGTTTTCCTTTCACATGTCACATTAACACGCACGCTGATAAGTATAGACTAATGTATTGATAAATTGTTATTTTATATGAATCTGTTAAATAACATGGCTTCTTTTAATTCGGTACAGATTCTTGAAATTATAAATGTCTATTATAGAAATTTGAAACGTAACGTCAGAGTTCAAAGGTCGATTCTTATTAGCCCAGAATAGACTTTCTATTTCTGTCTCTCAACTTGGTAACAGTACCGTTCATTATACAGGGTGAGTCATATTGAACTTTCCGATTTCAATAAGGTGTGTATTAAAAACAAAGCGACATGCAGTAAAAATTATTTTATTGTTTGAAAGCACATAACATGCAGTTTTAATTTAGTTGGTTTTAAAAATGATATCCTGTAAATGTCTACCTCCATTGACCACACACTGCTGAAGCCTTTCCCGGAAGTTGTCCATTACTCGTCGAGTCATATTCAGCGGAATAGCATTGATTTCTTCCGTGATTGCAGCCTTAAGTTCATCGATGGTTCGGGGACGATGCGTGTACACCTTTTCCTTCAGGTAACCCCAGAGAAAGAAATCGCAGGGGGTTAAATCAGGTGATCTCGGCGGCCACCCAACGTCACCTCGCAAATTAAATTTGTTCGTGTGTCTAAGTCTCTAACTGTTAATTCTTGCACTACCTGAATCTTGTATGGGTAAATTTAAGGTCTCTATGCAGTATTCTGCGGACACTACTGAAAGATAATCCTAGTGAAGCGGCATGTTTCCGAACAGAACGCCGAGGGGATTGTTGAATTGAAGCCCGCACTCTATCCACGTTTTCCGCTGACGTTGACGTCCTAATTCGGCCTTGTGGTCTTGTTTTTAATGCTGATGATGTTGCTCTAAAATTTGATACCCAATTTCTGATTGTTGGTCCAGTGGGAATGGGATCACGTCGACCAATAGCAAAATGTAAACGGAACGCACGCTGTGTTGTGATCACGGAGCCGCCATTTTTAATAAACTCTTCAACTACGAACGCACGATGTTGTCCCGACCAAGCCATTGCTCACACTAAAACTGCATGTCATGACGCGTCTAATGACACCATCCCCACCCTTCTACTCCTTCCCTTCTTCGTGCAACGTCCTTCCAAAACCGGAAAGTTCAATATGACTCACCCTGTATATAATGTACTTTGATCCTAAAATGTTCGTAATGCTTACGTAAATTGTCTAAGTACTTATAATTTTTATAGCAATAATAATTTCTATAAAAAATCTTCACATAACATGTGAATATGCTAAAATCACAACAAGTACATTACCTTACATATTTGAATAAGGCTGCTTTATCAACCGCCCTGGGATCCTAATCCGATCTCGTCTACCCCTTTACATGTTGTAAAATATGCCGAGCGAAATATTCATTTGGAACGTGAATTGCTTATTATTCTTCTATCAACAATTACCTGTAGTTGTAAATTTTTTAACGATAAAATATTATACTAAGAAAATAAAAGTCACGGCGAGTGAAGCTGTAATCTGCTTATTTTATGATACTAAACAAGTGATTAAAAGTAACACTTTATGGACTATAATTTATATGACATTTAGATAGTCTTAGTAATTTCGCAATAAAAAATTTAGGAATAAATTTGAAATAACCAAATTTATTAACTTTACTAAACTTCAAATGGTCTACAACTAGAATTAAGTAAATAATCCACGGCTAGCCCAAATAATTGCTCAACACAATTGAACTGGTTGCTTAAGTCATTACCATTGATCACGAAGAAACGTAATAGGCAAAAGCGACGAACTAGTTGAAGTACTGTAATTGTGTAAAATGTTTTTAATTACAGAAAATGCTAAATAAAATCACATAACAAAAATCTGTGAATTAAGTAAGACAATATCGTCGCACGCGCATATGCCTTACAGTCAAAGTTAGATCTGAACACACGCGAGCACATGTAAAAGAGAATGTATATTATGCTAATGGGAGATGAAAAAAGCGGGGATCCGACTGGCGAGTCGCCTTGATTGATTAGATGCACCTTTTTGTGCCGGAGGCCTTTGGGAATCTGTCCGAGGATGCCGTGCCGGCCCATTGTTTGTCCGCTTTAACGTCGCTGCGGACGACTACAATGGCCTGTCGTTTACTGAAAACTGGAAAGTAATAAATAGCTCGTAATCGTAAACACACGACGGCTCGTCATAAATTCTTGGGCCGCGAGCGGAGGCGACAACTTATAGATAACGTGTGCTCTCTCTCCGCCGCCGTGCCGGAGCAACAAAGTGATCTAATGTCTTGTTTCATTTCATTTAGACGCGCGTTAGATGAAAAGAAACTCGCTCTTGTGTGTAGACTTTACTTGACGTAGATTGCTTTTTACGGGTTTACTTAGAGTTTATTTCGGCTTTTCGCAAAAACCTTTTTTTGGTTATATAATAATAAGTGTGGTCTTACATACTTATTTAATACAAAAACATGTAAAAATATTACATATATATAATATCAGTTTTAAAATTACAAGAATATCGAACAAATTTTGAATCACATTAGTTATATAAGTATCAACGATAATGAACTAAATAAAGATGGCAAATTAAACGTAAATTAGAAGAATGGAGTGGTATAAATAAATTAATTTACACGGCCGATGTTTACGTCCGCGGTTCACGGCCGTTATGTGTGCAGTTGCGCAACATATATCCGTCCCGTTCTATCACATACGTATTTCTAGTGGATCACACATCGTTCTCTTTCTCTCGGTGATTTATAATCTAGGAGCTTTTACATTGCTACTTGTAAATGAACCTCGCCTCTGGGTATCAGAATTAAGATGGTACTATAAAATAATTATTGGTTTTGTTCGCTGTTTTATTTAAAGCTATTTAAGATACAAATAAACGAGCAATGAGTATTGATGTTTATCTGTGTACAAAAATAGACTACTACACGTGAGTAAGGTATTTATAAATAAACTCAATATTTAGGCCAAATTCATTGAATATTGAAATTTAGTTACTTGTACATCTTTGATTCATTTAATAAATTTATACAAAAAACCAATCTGAAATGTCATGGCCTATTATCAATTCAAGCGGAAACATCATAACAGCATTGATCAAATTTACAAATGAATAAATTCGCCCATAAATATTACAGATTTTTGGAGGTTAGGGGGAGCGAAAAGATGAATCCCTCTTTTTTTCATTTTTTTCTTTTCGGTCTCTCACTGGGTAAACCGACTTTGCACAGTCCTGATCCTGCTGTCTAGTCTTTACTATTACTTGTATAGTACAGTATACTAGTACCTACTTATTACATGTATTATTAATTTATACTTACTATATTACATTGCTACTTCACTTAGATAACTAATTTATAAAAAAAATAACATATGACTTATATTATATTTTTTTTAAAGACCTGTAATTGAAAAAAAAAAATGCAACAAATGAAAAAAAACAACGTAACCAATCCTAACAAACAATAACAAAAGAACATGCTATATGTAAATATACGTTACATAGATATTCACCTTCCCTCACATTCAATAGAACAGCGAGTGCCAAGTTAAAAAAAACAAGCGACATCGCGACGCAATGGTAATTAAAATAGAAATTAGAAAATAACGTACTTTCACGTAATTGATGGTAGTGCGAGTGGATAGGCGAAACTAATTATGCAGAGTGCAACACACTCGGCTGTACGTATGCATGTATATATGCATGTAGGTATTATATGAGCGGCGCGCTCGTCTTCTACGTACTACACTACCTAACTGGGTAAAGTCGTTAACTTGGCATTTGCAACTCGGGATTTCCTAAAGGAGATTTTGCGAGGCGAGAAACTTAAATATTTTATTCTGAAATAGTGTGCATCTTATAAATACATAATACCTAAGCCATAGATGATCGAAAAATAATGTATAATTGAGTTGTTAACTCACCGGCTCGACTCCAGCATCATTTTGTGTGGCCTGTAAAGGAAAAAGTAAGGTTAGAAAAAAGAAATATACATGAAAAATAATAATTAAAAACACAGCTGATGAAAGTAATTTGTAATAAAATAATCATTTTAAAAAGTTGTATATAAATCATTACATAATATCCCCCGACCAGTGAAAATCTCGTGAAACATAACTTTGTTTTCACTTTTTAAGCTAAAAAAGACATTATTTTTTATATTATAAATATTGCCTCGGCTGAGAACAGAACTCATAACCACCACTTGCACACTTCCATTAGACACGTCCCATTTGCGCCACAACGGCATCAAATAGAAGCAACAAAACTAAATAAACCACGGAAAAATAACTAAAACTGTCGATAACAATTTTTATTGTAATAAAAATAAATGTCACTGAAGAGGAAAACCTAACAATGCAAGGCCACTATCAGAGCGGAATGAAATCAGAAATGTAAATCCGATATTAAACAGAAAACTAAATGGAATCGTATCTCGGATAGACACGAAAGCAATCACGATAATCTTGGGCGAGCCATGGACCCACCGTTGGGTATTAATCGATCACCCGAAGGACCTGTGGCGTGTTATTTTGCGGCCTCTGGGGATATTTAAAGCGGACTGTGATATCAATACGCAGAAACAATTATCAAACCATAGTCGCGGCCAGTCAACCGATTATACTTTGAATATTTGTAAAAAATATTTATATTATTAATAATAAAAATATGCATGTATGTGTTTGTTGTAAAATCAGGATATATGTATAACGCTGTGCACATAAAGAAGTAAGTGTCATAAAAAATTGTGTTTAGAGCATAATCGTAACTAGCCAATATTGAGAAAAAATATAAAATTCAATGCTATAAATTAGAATAACAGGAAATAGTTGATAATAAAAAATTAAAAAATATAATAATAATATTCAATGCTATTAAACAATTAAAAACATACAATTTGATAATAATATACAATACACTTTTAAAAAAATAATTCATCAAAATGTGTAAATAACATGTTAAATTATTAAAAATCAAAAGATTTCTATAAATAAAAATTTTACTAAACGTATAATATAATGTCTTTGCTTATCTCATTGCAATTATTGGTCTATAAATTGTTATCACCGCCAAGGTTGCCGAGGTCATCTCAAATTGCTACATTAGTTTCCATGGCCGTTCGTTTATCACTTATCAACACCGTTATCAATTCAAGTTTTTACAATTGGCTGTTGCTTTGATAAAGAATCAATATGAATTTGTTTGAATTCCTGTTATCAGCCAGCTTACGAGAGCTATAACCTAGAAACAATTGAGTAATAAGAACTTAGCATTTATTAAGTACTAGCGAGTGGCCATATTATGTCAGGCATAATTATATTTGTAGTAAGTACTTGTATAAACTTGTATCGAGAGGTGAGATAGAGTCCATCTTTACATATTAATTGATGAATGCAGGGATTTAATATATTCAAAGAAACATTATGGTACTTTCAAAGTCAAATTACGACTAAAATTTAATTTTTGCTTACACTATTATTTTAAATGGGCGTAAAATTTAAAAAAAAACGAGATGAGCGACATATTGGAGCAGTAGAGCTACAATCAGTAACAAATAATTAATATTTGTTTCTCTTTTTACTGTAGAAATTTTGGCTGTAGCTAGCTAGATATTTGCATATTTCATAATTCATGTTGATTGTTAGTAGGTATTTAGTACATACTATAGTTTTGTAACATTAAACGACAAAGTCCTTTTAGTATCAAATCAAATTCCACATATCAGTAGCTACCCATTTTAGTGTTGTTATAAATAATATTGCCAATTAAAAACAATTTATTAACACAGAAAAGCTTATTAATATAAGTCTGACCCAGTAATTTTCCGTATCTGATGTACAAATATGCAATATACTCCATATGACGTAGTCTAACAAGGACTGCTGAAACGTGATCGATGTTAAATATTAGGCGTAAAATTTATATTTGGCGATAATTTGGTTAATAACTGCATTTTCTTCTATGCTAGATATATTATTCAAATTACGTTTGCATTGAGCATTGTCTATAATGCGATAAGATTTTTATTAAAAAAAAAGCAGCAGTTTCTGCTCGCGTTCGAGACATTATATGTCGAGTGTCGAAGAACAACACTACGTTTTGTCAGTTATCTAGCTGAGAGACAGAGACAGAGAGAGAGAGAGAGAGAGAGAGAGAGAGAGACGAAATAAATATAATTTGTCACTTTAAAATTTTTCAGATATTTGGTTTTCTTTACCTTCTACATAACCACAACTACTTTAAAATATTTGAAACGTATGATTTTCTAAAATTTATTCGGGACTACAAAATATTGTACGCGATTGGTCTTCTTAAATTAATTTTAATTAAGGTTTTACTTTTTCCATTATTTAACCAATTCAGCTATTATAATATATCCATAATGAGTGATAATTGTTATCCTAATCAATTTCAAGCAGGAAACAGATAAGTAAGCAGATAAGAAGTAAACGATACGCGTTATCTACACGTACATCCCATATTTTGCACGTTACATATTATATTATTTCGTTACATTTATTCCGTTTTCATTTTGTACCTATTTATAAAAATATTTTAAGCAATAATATTCTCCGAAGTCAAAATAGTTCTGAATATTTCTGAATTTTACGGTGATATTTGAAATTTTGAGAATTTATATAAATGTGTTATATTGGATTAATTTCTTATTTTCTTTAGCATCACATTGAATTCCATATTTTAAGCCAAATTTCGAGACGTTTTCGTTTTGAGTGGCATAATTAAAATCCACGCTTTGTCTTCTTACCAGAGCGAGGAAATGAAAATAATTAATTGTCCCGATTGGAACTAAACTCACAACCTTTACATTTACAGTCGGGTGCTGTAATTTATTTTATAATTCACGCGACTCATCAACCACATCCACCTATCTATCAACGATAAGATAAAAGCTATCAGTCCAATACGTTGTCACTACAATTCGCTTTAATAAAACAGAACAAAAAAAACACCACTATGCCACACGTTGAACTACCATCTCCATCTCCACCATCTTTTATTTCGGAGCAGGTAAATTTGCGATCCGACCCAAAATGAAACTAGTGACGTGAACGGATTTAAAGCTTAAAGTGTTTCAACAAAGAGTTTAAATTGAATCCGATATAGAAACATGCAATACTATCAAACGAATACAGTTCATAAAGCAGCGGGCGAAGCTTTAATTTTGTTTGAATATTAAGATATTATTTCAAATGTAGCGGTTATAGAGCTCAGTCATTAAAGGAATAAAAGTGGACAAAGGAAATGAAGCATCACTACATTATCAACTAAATACTGGCTTTGGTTATGCCGGTGCATTTTTAACTACATTTATCAAAGTTTCATTTACTATTTACTGGTATTCTTTATTGCATGGTTATTAACTAGTTATTAACTAGTTAATCAATTTTTCAACGTTTTATTGTCTGAGAAGATTTTTTAAACATTACGTGATGAGTGGCGGAACTGAACGCCGCTCTTTTTCTTACCAGAGCAGGAATTAAATCAATTGATTCTCACAACAGGGGAGCGAACTCACCACCATCACGTTTATAATCAGACACTAAACTAAATACCCACATATCTTTGTACCTACTACCCAACATCGAAAATGTCTATATTTATTATTTTTTAATGAAATCATTTTAAAAGAACTAATTTAAAGATTAACTTAATATAATTACTCTAGATAATTAATTAAAAAAAATTACCTACCAATGGTGAATATCGGGCTCACATTATTAACTGGTCAACGTCTCGTATCGGAGCGATGCACACACACGAATAATTAATTGATGTGTCACGCCGCGAACACTGTTCATACTTTAACAAGAGCACTTATATAACAGCATCGTTTCATTATAATACTGATTGATTTACAGTATTATTTAGATATACTTATAAAGCTTATTCATCATCATTTATTTGTCTAAGAAATTATATTTTTTTAGAACTAACGTAATAAATGCGATTTTGCCGAACTAAACTTATTATTATATTATAGCTAAATTATCCAAAATATTTACATAAATTGAAAGCCTATGTATTATTCTGATGTTTAGCTTACATTACTGCAAAATTTCGTCTATCTTCTTTCAGTAGTATTATACTAAATCACGTCATAATGACGCTACAGATGTGCTAACAAAAAGGAAAATAAATCACTTCATATATATATTTTAAAATAAAATTACTATTAAATTATTTTAATTGTATGACGATAGATAGTAAGATTAATCAACATTTAAGTAACTAAACTAAGGGAATTCTTAATGCCTAGGCGTTAAAAATAATAAAAGATTTAGAATTGTGAAATTCAAAGAATGTCTTAGTTTTGTATGGAATTTAAAACGCGGTCGTTGGAAATATTTGCTCTAAAGAAAGAATTGTTCCTCTCCTCCTTTATTCTGGTATCTCTCTAGATACTTATTATAATGAAAGTGACGAATATTTTTAATGTACAAAAGTAAAATAAGTTTACAATTGTTTTTTCACTCTATCATTGTTTAAGACAGGGATCATTATTTATCAGCGTTTAGACATTCATCATTATTATTTAAGGTCTTATACAGTGTTAGTATCAATCTTATAAATAAGATTATATTCCACTTATCGCTAAGTATTTTTCTATTTTTACATTGTTTACTGGGTAAGATTTTAACATAGAAGTAAGAGAAACGTTAAAATCAATCAATTTTAGTAACCCATATTCAAAACCCACTGATTTTGGTTGCGCCTAAGATATATAGCACAGATTTTTAAAGTGCATTCGTCCTATTAATTCAAAATAGATGTGTTAAACAATACACAGATATTTTTTTAAGATATATTACACATAAGATTTTATTATACGAATACAAATATGAAATATAATATTAAAGTTTATCAATTATATTTATATATGAAACATGGAATTAAGCATTATTAAGTCGAATTCGAATTTCTTTAATTTTGATTCTGAACAAACACGTATAATTTACTTGTGATGAATGACCAAAAACATATTATTAAATAATTACTAAGAATAGCGGTCATCTTCAAAGTAAACTTGTTCGTGATCAATTAGTTGGTAGAGCAAAAAATTGAGAGATATTTATTAATTTTAGGTATATTCAGGAGTAATCTCATGCTTATGTAGATTTCTAAAAATAGATTTAGAATATTTAAATTATATTAGGTACCAATATTTTAAACTAACTTTTGTATATTTGCCCTAATTACTCATACGAAAGGTAATTAAATACCGCAATCTAAGACGCACTGAGATCTTGGCGCTTAATATCTTCAGGTAATAACTAATTGCAATCAAGAATCACACACCACCTCTCATCACCTAATTAGAGGTCTTACCAACTTTAAGAGAAAAAACGTCCAATAAAATAATAGACGTAAACGTAAGAGGGTTACTTTAAGACGTGGTTAACGAAAGCATTGCTTGGATCCGCAGATAATACATCAGCTCATTAGCAAGCGTAGT
The DNA here is from genome assembly GCF_056956725.1 of Heliconius melpomene rosina. Classification (NCBI taxonomy): domain Eukaryota; kingdom Metazoa; phylum Arthropoda; class Insecta; order Lepidoptera; family Nymphalidae; genus Heliconius; species Heliconius melpomene. The sequence continues at coordinate 14,119,668 of NC_140401.1, forward strand.
TCAGCTTAAAAGAGGCCAAGTGGTGCTAGAGAAATCATTTTTGAAACCGCCACACACACGAGTAACCTTAGTTGGAGAACCTAATTTTATTATTCCATTTATAAATACATTGCATCATTTGTTTTTATTTGAAAAATTTATTGGGAATTATTTTTCTACACCTTATGCATCGTACAATAAATGTATAATTGTTAAAACATAGGTACCTACTGCTTACTATGTTTGAAAAATAAAACTAAATAAACGGCGTAAGGTATCCATCGATCCTGTGCCGATATTTTCAAGCTTTACCTCGATGTTTCAATACGCTAAATTAAATTTAAGCTGTGATCGTATTCTCACCCATCTTCTCAAAACTTTAACACGATTGAACATACTCGAAGTATTTACGACAAACAAGTTCTAAACTCTAGTAGGTACCCACCACCTTTTTACAAACAACATTTCCTTTTTAAATCTAGTGAGAAAATCAACACTATTTAAACCAGTTGGCACTTAAAGTGAGGCAAATCGAGACAAATAAATGAGTACTTCAGTAAATCTCGTTTTCCGCCTTTACATTCGAATATCAAGCTTTTAATCGAGTACTTAACGAGCTTTCACATACACAAAGTTATTTCACTTAAATGATAGTCTCAAGCGCCGAATAAATACTGTTACTTCATTGTTATTAACAGAGCAGTAGTAAATAGTACTTAGTAGAGTTTACGCAAAGTAAGGCAGTGGGCATTAAGATTAACGTAACAATTTATTGAATAACCGACGGGGCAACGCAAACTGTAGCTAGCACCTGTCAAACGCAGTGATCGCCGTGCCTTCTCTTAACACGAGGATGATTGTAGATTCGATTACCTGTTTTGGTTATTCATTGCAAAGACTAACTTAACTAACACTTTCCATCAAATGTTCAAGATATTGCATATTCATGGAGGAACTGAAAGCAATGTTTCTATAAAATGAAGTACAAAATGTTTAATACATATAAAACAATTGTTTACAAACAATTTATGTACCTATATCAAAAAGTGTGGAACTAATATAGATAAAATATGAGAAATACACTCATTCAGTCACGGAAGAACGGCGTCAAATTCACTCGGTTCTGATATAATATTAAATCAATTACTCTTTTATGACGTTGAACTTGCAACTAGTTTTATGCATGCATTTTATTGTTCAAGTTGCACTTTTCACGGTAGATACTTCAGAGGTTTTACTGCTCTGAGATCTCTCGGTATTCTTATTAAAACTTTCCAGTGTGTTTGTCTTTTGTATAAAATGGATGAAACTAAGGCATCATAGAAAATATAGTATATAAAAGCTTTTAATTAGATTCGACGTGTTCATGGATATTCTTTGGGAAACTAAACTACTGTCAACGAGTACAGCGTAACTTCGATAAGTCAAATCGCAAGGGACAAACAAAAATTATTTCGATTTATGGCTTCTTTGTCCTGTCGTGAGTCGAGTTTTAGAAGTAAATAGAGCTAGACACCGAGCTTTAACGATAAGTTTGTTTCTTAAAATATTACGTAGCTTAGTAAGCGACAGCATCACAAGTTCATTCATATTAATCAAGATTTTGAAAGGTCACTCAAGTAACTATTTGTAGCTGTAATTATTTAATAAGCTCACAACGTTTCTAAAACGCCTACGCCATGCCTAAAAATAAATTATTCTTAAAAAGTTAGAGAAATATTTATACAAATTCTAAAAATCTAAATATTAATTTGAATAGGTGTCGCGGTACAAAAAAATCTTTTAAGATCAGTAATATATACTTTATATCTATACAGTAATATATACTTTATATCTATACATTATTATTCTTTACATACAGATCTAAAACAACACATATAACAATTATCAACAACACAATTAACAATATTTCCATCTCCCTCTTTCCGCGTGTTGTTCCTCGAGTGGGAATTGAACCCACAAACGATCGCGTTTACTGTCACTTGTGCCACTGCGCCACTACTGACCACTTGGTCGTAAGTTTTAATTTATAAATCTATTCACGGTGGCACGATCACAGGTACAGTAGCGCCGAGTGTCTTACTAATAACTTCTTTCATATTTACAAATATTTGCTTTTATTCTTGACTTTATACACCCTTGCCTGTAGAACTTTTGCTATGAATGCTTAAGTAACTGTTGAAAGAGCTTTTTGTTCTTAAACGTGAAAGCTCAATATCTTCATGACTAATTTTTTTTATGAAAACCAGGTTAAGCGACGAGCAGGATGTTCGCTTTTTATGAATCTTTAGTTTCCCAGTAATTTCGCTGAGTATATTGTCCTTGAAATAAGCAAGTTAATATTAATATACTCGTATATTGGTTTTAATCAAAATAGTTATATTTTTTGAATATTATAAATGTATAGTTACTGATTAAATTAATATAATGGAGATTATTTTACTATTTATATTTCTGTGCTTATGAACTTGATACAATAGGCAATATGTATGTTATTGTACATATTTTTGATAATGTACTGTCCGTAGTTCACTCACTAAAAGATAAGTATTTCTTAAATTAATTAATAAGGCGGAAATTGAAATCCAGTTCACCTAGCTAATATTCAATAACATCTAGAGCTCGGCTCTGTGCTGTGTTAATCTCCACCAGACTACAGTCGAATTTAGAGGGGAATCAGAGAGCTAACTGTCTTAGATCTACATTATCTCTGAAGAATGAAGCCAGCCCACATCTAGTGAAAAACTAAATCGTTTACAAGTGTAAACAACAATAGTACTATAGTAGTGCGGACGTGTTTACTGTACTGTACACTGTAGTATAGTGTACTATAGTATAGTATAGTATGATATAGTATAGGCATCGCACCGGTGTGACGGGACTGGTTATCAGCTGTAGCGACCTTGCCAACGATTGCGTATTGCTTTCCACTTTGCATGTCAAGGGGAAACTACGAACAGGAATATCTTATTATAGAATACAGGATTTTATCAAGTTTTTTTAATACATTTAATTCTATTTATGTAAATCTAATAATAAATTAGTATCAATTATTATTAATTTTACGTGTTATGCGGAATAGGCCAAAATGGCATTGCTATTCAATTTCCGACCGAATATGATAGATATTACATAAGGCAACTTTTGACGCGGTACAGTGGTGACGTTGAATTCAACGACGACGCGACTTTTGGGAGTTCGAATTCGTCTTAAAGATATATTTATGTTTAAAATACATACACATTTGGACTAATACTTGATTTAGTTACATCCAACACAGCCTTATGTCACTGTTTTAAGATATAATCCGTGGATGAAAAGAAAAATCAAAATTTCAATACATCAATAATAGCAAAACAAATTCATCTTAATTTTACGCAATTTCATGTGTAAATGTAAAGATAAAAACATAATCTCTAATACCTTACAAATAAATAAGAAATACGATTGCATACAAAGAGAACACCTACCTACTTTCCTCACGTCACGTGTCGGGTAGTTGATAAAAAGAACAATAGCGTTTACCGGGAGTGGTTATCAGTTGTTACGCGACCTTGTTAGCTTTCATTGCACTTTGAATATTGCTCAACGTTTTACAAGTTAAGATATACTTTTGTGATTACAAAATGTATTCAACAAAGGTTTTGTTATTATAGGGTACGCCAGACTTCGTAAACTTATTTGATTGACATTTGGTTGAGAAACATTTAAATATTTATATATTAAATATTCATAACTATAAATGCTGAAAACGGTTTATGAAATAATTATGAAGTTAGTCAAGGCTAATATAACAGATGCATTGTCTAAACTATTAAAGATACCAAATTACAGCTTTCAAATATTAAGCCGCTGAAGAGAATTATTTAGGAGGAGAGATACTTCAAGAGTCAGGTGAAGACTTACATGTTATCACTAAAAAAGACTTACCATTAAAAACAATACTACAGTTTCGACTAACATCTATAGAAAACTTATTTCACGTAAAGTTCTCGTTGCTCAGCTAACAAAGGATAATAATATGTAAAAATGACAAAAAAAGGTTCAAGCAAATAATCGTTACCGACAGACCTAAAACATTATAAAAAAAACTTAGAAAAAGTACTTTTATAAAATTAAATTTGAACCGTTGAATATAAATGACCATATTATCTGAACAGTAATTCATCTGGATAATACAACTTCAGTAGTAGGTATTACGCTATAATATAGCACTAAAAATGGGACATTGCTGTAATTTTTCGTTGCGTTCCACTTATTTCTTTTAGTGTCTGTTTTATCTTAATTTCCTTGCAGAAAAAATACTTTTACCTTATAAAACCGGCTTCTCTATTGTACACCATATTCTATAGGATTATAATGATTAAATTGTCATTCAAATTTAAAGGGGACGGGAACTATTCCCGTCTACGGATACGTAGTTATAATACCTAAGTATATCATAAATAATAATTTAGGTAGTAAAATTGCTTTAACGCAATGGAAGTATATATTTTGATAAAAGCAGGATACAAAAATCAAAAATGAAAATCACATACTTTGTTCATTTCCCAAGATACGAAAGTTGCACGACAATGCAATATGTTAGATCGAATAAAATTATATTCCAGCCATATTAAATAAACATTCATATACTTACAAGATAAAGTACTTATATAAATAAACCACAATGGGGAAAATGTGTCAAGGTGTGGGATTCAATCAAAATTCGACATTGCAGTATTACCAAAGGACACACGTGCACATAAATTTGTACATGTTTGTGTATGCACATACTTATGTGTATGTGTGTCCTTTCGTTGCATACATTCGCATATACGCAAATAACACCACGAAGGTAAGTGACTTATTAATATTCACATAATTCTGAATTCAATAGCGTAACTACACTCCTTGAATAAAAGTCCGCCACTCGATTTTATAGTCGGTTTCTCTTCGAAACGTGATAAATGCTGTGATTCACTCTCAAATATATTTGGAGTAATTGAGATGTTAATGGTGAATCTTTTATAGGTATCATCGAATGCCTACATAAACAAACGCTATTTTGTTAGCTAAAAGCTAAAATGTTAAGGCGGCTAAATGTTAAAATGTACCTACAGTAGAAAAACCAAAATTAAATTCTTGTAGAAAATTAACTCTACATAGATTTACTTACTACTGTTACAATTTATTCTTGGCTTTTGTTTTGTATTAGGTATAGTACTTAAACTGTATGAGTTATGAGTTCTATATAGGACCAGAGACAAATATGTTTTTTTCTCAGCTTCACGCATCGGAGCAGGAAGATGTGTGGAGATACTCTTTTCTGCACTTGCTAAATCGAAATTCAACGTGGTCTTTCGTCTTGCCAGAGGGCGGAATTTCAATATTTTTTCCCCCGTGTGGGAGTCGAACCCGCAACCATCGCGTTTGTACACAAACGATGCAATGTCATTACAAAATATATTGTTCATTATCAATAAAAAAAATACAATATTTGTCCTCATATTAAAAACAAGAAATATTATAAAATATAACATATATAACACTATGACAGTTTCACAGTTGCGTTATTCACATTTTAATTTTCTTTATGCATGAGATATGTTTCTTTTATTGCCACTCCAGGGAATTGAGTTATTAAGAAAATATTACTTAGACTACTTGCGTTTAGCAATAAGCGGTTCTTATTACTTAAAGTTTCAAAGAGAAACTTATTTAGAATAAGACTTGTCGTCAAAAGAAAATTATTAAAATCATAGGAAAGCTTCCTACTGGGCAATATTATAACTTTTTCTATATAAAGCCATTGTCGTTGCGGTAAATGCTTTCCTAATTTAATGTGATAGTAATGCGTAAAATCCATATTTACTTAGTAATTTTATTTTATATTAGTATCATGCTGAATCCCGCACATAGCAGGGTAAGCAGAGGGAATAGAGTGTTAAGACACTCCATTTCCATTAAGATACTCACGTTCCTCACTTTCCGCCAAATTCTGGAGATATTGCGTGTTGAATGGCGGAACTCAACGCCGCGCTCGGTGTCGTTACGAGGAATAGAAAATAATAATATTTAATACCGGAGTGACTTAACACTTCAATCCACCATCTCTCTTAATAATGCTGTAGTAAAAACTATATGCACAGCAATTGCCATTTTCGCGATCGAAAGACTTTTATTTTCCTGAAAAACATCAGCGAAAACAATTAAACAAAAATATTCACCTAGTTTCATCGTATCAGACTGTGACCTTTCCAAATGCTGCACGAAACTTCTAAACAATGAAAAGCAAACTTGTCGGTGTTGTTAAAATATTCATGAAGAACAAATAAGTTTCTATTTAGTTTTACTTATGAGAATATCATTATTTAAAATACATATCTATTATCTTGAGGTCGTCGTGGCGCAGCGCACAAGCGTGTGACTGTAAACGCGACGGTTGTGCGTTCGATTCCCACTCGGGGGAATGAATAATTATTTATTAATATTTTTATTCTGCACTCTGGTTGAGTTCCGCTACTCAACGTGGAATAGTGGGGAACGGAGTGCTTTAACACTAGGCTCCTTCTGTCTACCCACTATGTGGGAATTGATTCAGCGCGAGGCTGAAAAAAATAATAATACCTATTTACCCATGTTATTACATACTAACACTCTTTAGCATTACAATATTAATACTCAACTCAAATAAGGAAAATTGTAATCATTGAGAATGCAAATTACGTTCTATGTAATGTATTTTTCTGTGAATAATGTAAAAAATAATCCTTCACAGCAATCGTCCATAGTCAATTATATATTAGGTATATAACAATAATATACTACATTAATATTTTAAAAGTGTTAATTTGTAAAATTTAGAAGATGTGTAGAGAGCGTTTGGCGCTCCTTTCTCTACTACGACTACACCGCTAGGGATAAAGGATGAAGTTAAGTAAAAGAAATTGACGAGGCCAGTCGTGGCGCAGGCGCACAAGTGTGCGACTATAAAAGCGACAGGTTGTAGATTCACAACTCAAGGAATTGAAATATTTATTAATTTTTTTTTCTTTCCTCAGGTAACGAGGCAAAGCCCAGCATTAAGTTCCAACTTTCGCCACTCAAACACACCATGCCTCCAGAATACGGCGAAAGGCAGTGAAACGTTCCCATTATAACACTACTCTGTTATGTGCAGGACACAGCGTGAAGCTAAAAATAAATTAATATATAAGCAGTTACGTTTTAGTATTTTTTAACTTTTGGCATTATACAGGAAACTCATAGCAAAGTGGTTGATTGATTGTGTAGTGACGACAACTACTTTGTATGACATTTAAAGAGAAAACCTACATTTTTTATTTCAATTATTATAATTACTTAGATGATTGATAAACGGAATATTACCAGAGACATAATCGAAGTTTGAAAATATAGTTATAATATAACTAACTAAAGTTTGTTTAGACTGTCGAGAGGGAATATTACAAGTCAATTAGTGGTTTGATACTAAGCACGACCTACATCCTAACCTCAGTATTTATGTGGTAAAGTGCTGTTTTGGTCCAAATTATAAATTATAGGCCTCAATAATTACACCATGACGCGGATTGAGAGTGCTTGGTTGTTTATGATAGTTATAGGCTCAAATCCAGCCCGAGATTTTTTGTTTGAGATATTAATTGATATTTTATATTCAAGTAATTTTACTGATATAATTAAATGTACAACACAACTAATCTTTTAACTAATTTCCGTGATATTTAATTAAATTTTAATTCAAAGACGAAAATAAAATATAGCTTAATATATAATTAAGAATTAAAACGAATACTACTACTTATTTAAACATTGATAGGAACAAGAACTATTTTCCCCCAAAGTATCTGTGCGAACGTAAATACATTCATTACTACAGTGGACCAACTGTACACGAGTCGCATACAACAGATCTCAGTGGAAATTCCAATCAAAATGTAAATTTAAACCACCACTAGTTTACATTTATTTACTGTTTGTCGTCGGAAGCTGGGCTGGAGCTCGTCTGCTTTACCTGCTGACCGTATCATTATGAAGCAACTGTCAACTTCTAAATATGTTAGGAAACACTGACATTGTGCTTACTTTCTGACAATTCATATTAAATATATGTAAATATTGTTGTATTTGTATGTTCCGCGCACAAAAATAAACTTGTCACACACTGAAATGAGTATAATAGGTACAGGTAGGTTTCTAAGTCATACGAGAATATTTAATAGAAATAAAAAACTTCCCACATAGCAGGGCATCGGAAGAGAACTAAGTGCTAAGAACCTCTTCCCCACATTTCGCCCAATTTTTAAGTTATTAATTTTGAGTTGTGAAACTCAACACTGCGCTCCGAAGAAATAATATAAGTAAATAAAACATAAATGTGTAGACAATCTACGAAACAAAAAGAATAACAGGTCATTTACTTATAAAGCAAGAAATATATTTTAAAAATTATAATACAATGTAAAATTATGTGATATATTCATATTATACGCTGTGAAAAATTTGCAAAAAAAAAAATTATTCAGCATAATTAATACAGCTGAACACATTTTAAAATGGTAACACCATTTTTAAATAAAATTCATATTTATATTATTACGTTAACCATCGTGTTAATACGTTGCATCTCGCTATACCTACTTACTTGTATCATTTTATTTGCCTTTGACGTCGTTTGCCAGAACACGAGACGCTCGTAGAAATAATTTTGCCTAAAAATATTAAGTACGTAGGAACATTTTAAAAAGAGTTGTTGAAGTTTAACAAAGACTTTGCTAAAATTTTTATGAAACAATTTGATACAATTACTTGAAAATATTAGCGTTGCAGAGTCCTTTGCGCAAATAGATTTATTCGGCAAATTTAATTAAGGAACCTTAAGAATAAAGTATGCCATTTACATACAAAACTTAAGTATAATAGAGAAAAATATTGATAAGAATTTCATTTATGACACGTAATTTCTTAAATATCTATCATTATATATGATTCTAGCATTACACAACAGTAAATGTAAGTTTCATTTATCCCACCTCCATAGATATAAGGAGAGTTTTGGAGCGGAACAGTTAAGTGCTTCGGTCGCCGAGGTCTACGCTTCCATTGTACCGTCACAAAAGAAACCTAGGCAAAGGATTTCTTTTATAATAAACTGGGGTAAATACTATAAACAACACTTGATAACAAACTTTGAAATTTGAAAATCAATTTGAAATGCCATCGACCTAGTTAATTTGAAATAAACAAACGAAATTCCTTTTTATTATAATCAACATAACTTACAAAGAGCTTATAAAAATATAAGAAAACTTTTCTTTGTTGGCTTTAATTTCAATTAAAGGTTAGTCTTTAATTAAAATTAAAGTCAACAATATAACAATTACCAGGACTACCGTTAGTTAGGAAAGTCTATCCGTACTTTTGCCTCGAGATCGGAGCGAAAATAATAAATATTTCTTTTCCACGAGTGGGAATCGAACTCACAACATGTCGCGTTTACAGTCACACGCATGTGTCACTGCGCTACGACTGGCTCGTAGATGTATAAAAATGAATTATTATCTGTAATATAATATTTTAACATGAACTGGTAACCAACAGTGACACACGAGACGACTGCGGACATTGAAACAACCTCGTCATTTACATATTACCGAGTGAAACTGCATATAAAGTTTAAGAAGAAGAATTTGCATTTGCATTCAATGACAATTTTCCTGCCAATTGACAGAGAAAATAATGTTCCATGCATAAAGGTTATTTATTACATTTTATTTTATTTTTGTAAATATATAATAATTTTTAAATTATTCTTTAATTATGAAATAAAATACCAAAATATTTAAATCACAATTTATTAAATATATATCAGTATAGATAACCATATTAAAATAATGCTGTAGCTAGTATACACCTATATAAAACTATAATACTACAAGCCATTCGATATTGCGAAGTCAACAGTACTCTATTATTATCTATCAATAACTTCAATACATTTATATGAAATAATCGTCCTGAACGAGGTTAAGGTGCAGTGAAACACGCGGAGGCAATTACGCCTCGCGCACTCGCAAATAGCTGACCGCTCAAAGAAACCGTAGCACATACGAGTACGCAATCAATCTAAATGGAATTGTTATACTTTTTGCATTTTTTATACTTTCGACTGCCTCGCGCGGGAATCGAAACAACAACCATCGCTTTTACAGTCAGAACTCAAATGCTATGCCGCTGCGCCACGAGGGTCTTATAGTAATAAAACCCGATTTATTTTCATTCAAATTAAACAAACAACAAACCCAGTAACTACTACTTTAAAATAAAATAAAATTTTAACAAGAAGCACGACATCATAGTATTAATTAAAATACTACTTCGCTTTAACTTTTATATAACATCAGTATTGAATATTTAATTTTACGCAATTAATAGACGTTCTTATGATAGTTAATTTACATAACGTTAACTTAATTAGGGTTTAACACACGTTTAAAACAATTATAAAATTACGTTAATTCTACTTGAACGATGAAAGAATATTATTGTTACATTTTAAATGATTGTAGTAAGTAACCTTTAGAGTTAGAAAATAGTTTATTACAATAGCTCAACAAAATTAAACTGCGTTAGCCTAGTATCAATCATTTACTTTATTAAACATATTTACATATTAAATTATCAACACTTTCGAAAATATCGAACGTTCAAGAATAGGGCACTGAACTGGCAGCCGTCCAACATCACCTACAGCAGTCATTAATGGAGCCGACTATTTTATTTCAAGATACGGAATTGCAATACATAATATTTTGTTTTAAAATATAAAAAAAATGCTTGTCGAAATGTTGAAAAGGATTTTATTAATTAAAAAATAATGTACGTTTTTGTAAAAAATGAAAACTCCCTTTTCTTTGTGTAAAAGCACTACATTGTAGGAAATTATTGTATTTCAGTTAAATGCAAAAGTAATTTGTAAAATCACTGGAACACACGGAAACATAAATTAATATATTATATTTTAAATGCGTTTCACGCTGTAGATGTCTCACATATACTAGGGTCACAGTCAGAAGGAGTCAAGTGTTAAGACACTTCGTCCGAAATCGATCGATCTATTCGAAATGAAAATATGTCATTCTCATTCATTCGAGTAAGAATCAAATTCGATGCTCCACGATGGTCTAAAATTAAAAAAAAATATATAATTTCAATAATTTTAAAACAATAACTATAAATATTTTTTTCTTTCTCTAGAAGATGACTCAAGGTGCATGAAAATGCAATAGCACTTTTCAAAACTTAACAATAAAATCGTTGTCTTTGTTAATCTACAGTTGTACAAATAAAGTCTACATTATCGAGTGCTATCTGTATCTAAGCAGTTTAGGCGTACACAATGGTGGCACCAATTGTTCTTATATAAACAGTAGCGTTAAGTAGACTATACTGGGGCATTCTTTTAATCGAAAGGCTCAATCATTTATGTTATTTTTTAATCATATGTGCATTGTAGCATTAAATAAGATTAAGTTTTCAAAATTATACAGAGAGAACTATAATGGTGAAAATGTTTAGAGTCGGGAGTCGGACCCACAACCGTCGCGGTCGCGGCAATTGCAGGCCCCTGCACCACTAGATTATTTATTGTTAAATTCGAAATAACTTATTTTAAACTTAATTTTAAATTTTGCATTAGAGCATGAGGACCCCCCGTGTGTATGAAGAGGTTGAGGATAGTGGAAGAGGCGAAAGAGGTGTACAGAGACCGTACCCATTGGCGCTCCATTCTCTCTGACTATACAACTACAAAAACGTGAAGCTAAAAACAAAAAATATATAACTAACTATAAATCGCTCTAATAGTGTTGTTACAATTTTAAACGGGAACCATATAAATAACAAAAACAAATACCTACATATAATGTGTGTAGACACACATGAAATAATTAGTGTTAAACAAAACTAACGACAGTTCGACAATTTACCACAGAGAAGGCTGTCGGCGACGATATTTCGAGATAAGCCACTTCGCTGAACGCTCCTGTTAGGTTCCCACGCCTAGAGCGGGGTGTGGTCGGTGTGTGAGCAATTCTGTGAATTAGACTATTTCATTATACTAGTGACAAACCCCGCTTCGCTCAGTTCAAGCTATTGCTATATTATAGCCAAAATATACAACATTTTTATAAATTGTAGCCTGTGTTATTTTAATTTATAAGCTATATTACAGAAAAGTTTCATTTAAATCCGTTTAATATTTTTTGCGTTTTTTGTAGAACAAACATTGAGCTATTCTCACAAGCTTACACATTTATAATATTAGTTAATACTTATTAATATTACACAGTCTAAAAAAAAAAAACAAATAAACTAAATGAAAACTATAAAAAAAATAGCCCGCTACAACACCGTACACACGCTAGACGCACACGTCCACGCAGTGCCACACGAATGCCGGGCCATTTCGTGTTAAAATATAATATAAACTCAAACTCTTCTATTAAATTTACAGATCTTGAATTTAAATAGTTTGTACAAGCTCATAGTAAAAGTTCATTTGCGTAACCCCGTCGAAACTGCCCGCCTTGGAATTTCACTGTATTATACACTGTAAATATTTATAGGGGTCAAGGGCCTGTGAACATTCAAACTGGATTGTCGCTATGGTATTCATAGTAGAATAATGGAAATTAATAAAAATTTCAAAAGAAAAATATATCAAATGTTATTTAGGTGAAAGTTTAATTTAAAAAACATTTATAGTACGAAATAAGGTGTAATCAAAAACAACATTAACTTAGAGTAACCGTGTAGTAAAAACAGTATTGTATGCACATGTAATTTATCGTGAAGTTTGTTGCTATTTTTGGTTTTCCGTATCAAAATACAGAACGTAACATACGTTAAATAAAAATAATTATTATTTAGAAAACTTTATTTTAATGTAAATACGTTAAAAAGCAATCATCAATCACAGTACAATCGATATGTCACGGCCGCCTTGAAGTTAGGTTTTGTGAACTTTTAAAAGTAGGTAAGAAAATATCCGAAAATCAAGCCATCTATCTATCTACAGCTAACTTTATTTGATTGTCTTATATTGTATTTAATAAAAATATTAAATAGCTCGATTCGAAATTACCAAATAAAAAATCATCTTATTTAATTTCAAAAAGATAAAATTATATTAATTAATTAAACCATTAAATTTAAAAATAAGACATAAATAAAAACATCCAATATAAAGTACCAGGAAGACATAAAACGTAAGGAGCAATATCAACTGGGTCTTTTCCCAACATAGCGGTCTTCGACCCGGGAACAAAACGCCTTGACCCGCGAACTCCTGCCAACCTCCTAACGCTCGCTGTTGTCCTGGTACTCCGGCTCCATTACCCAAAACGTACGATGACCCCTTTGAGTTCGGTTACGCACCTAACCGTTTATAATGCGAGATATATATATTCTTTTGAATTCTTAATGGGTTTTTTATAGTATCAATTAATATCAATTATTCTTATCTGTAGAAGAATTTTATAAATTATATTGTTGAAAAGAATGTTAAAACGTTCAAATTTAGTTTAATTTATGTTTTTATTTTTAAATAATTATAAGTATAAATAAAAATCATTAACAGTAGGCTCATATATTTTTACACGAGATCTTATACATATAATTTACGCCATATTAGTGCAGTTCAGTTGGAATTTATATATCTGACAAAGCCTATTTCGTACCTTTCGGAGGGATGTTATCACGTATTATATATAATTTTCATAGAACACATCACGGCGTTGAGTTACAAAGTGTTTTTAACACTACCTTTTAAAAACTATGGACGCACTTAAGGATAGTCACCCAATATTACATTTCTAAATTAGAAAATAAATAATAAATAAAAAATTTAAATTTTCCCCAAATAGAAAAAAAAAATCAATTACCATTACTATTATATTAATAATCAATATCAACATTAACTGTGATGAACCGTAACACCGCGTCACTCGAACCCGACCTGGCAGACGTCACCAGCCGACACCCAAGTGAATGACCCAACAACCTTGAAGTATACGTATATTATTATATACCTATGTTCAGACATCGGAGCACCCAAATTCGCTACACAATTTAAAAATCTTCTCAGTCCACATATAAAATTACTCTAAACGCTTTATAAATAACAGGTTTACAAGTAAATGTCTAAATAACACGTGATTATTACTTTTTTTTTTAAACTTCACGCTGTATCCCGCATACAGTAGGGTAGGCTTGAAGACACTTGTGTTACTTTGTTTTTCCAGAGCGAGGAAATTATAATATTTAATAATTTAAAATTAAATGCCCGAGCAGGAATCGAACCCCCTCTCGCGTCAATTGCTTAAGCCACAACGACGTCTTATTATTTTGAAGTAGCAGCGTTGTTTTCAAACTAATCTTTTTTCCTATACTACTTCAATAGAACGTTTCATATAGAGTTGAAAGTGACAAGGACGATTTTTTATGCGCATGTAATAAAGAAGATTAACTATAACTAATTATTATTTAGTCTGTCGTAGCGCAAGAATATAAGCGTGTGATTGTAAGCGCAGTAATTATGGGTTCGATTCCTAGTCGTGAATATGAATCGCTCTGGTAAAAAGTCAAAGCGCGGCCTTGGGTTCCGCTACTCAACCGCAATGTCTCAAGAGTTCGGCGGAAAGTGGGGAACGGAAGTGTAAAGTTGGTTACAGGAAACCAGTTACATTTAGTCCCTATTAAAGCATGACTTACATAACTAATAAAGAGTTTAAAACATACGCGTTAGCTTAGAGACACGAGATCAAGATTTGAACTCATAACCTCTGCGTAGGGCAAACCACGTTCTTTGAACCCATTCTCCAGTGCAAGTCTATAGGCGTCATGAAATATAAAAGCTCTGTATTGAAATATATATATATTTTTTACGTATATTATATTGTTATAACCCTATTATATTTAATTTATTCACATATTTTAAAAAGTAAACATTTACGATATATGCATGTATAAACGTATATGTAACTGATAAATATAAAAAATTAATTGTACATTTATATTATAAAGACAGTTGTTTAAATACTTGCACTACAACACCTGGAAAATAAAGCCGATAGGCATTTTTATAATTTAGTTCCATTCCACTCATATGATTTTTTCCAGCTTCACGCAGTACCCCGCATGTAACAGTGTAGACAGAAGGGCCCTAGAGTTAAGACACTCCGCTCCCTACTTTCCTCCAAATTCTAGACGCGTTACGTATTGAGTGGAATAACTCGACACCAGAGCAAAGAAATGAAAATATTCAATACACAATTTCCTCGAGTGGAAATCGAACTCACAACCTATCTAACAGTCACACGCTTGTTTATAATCGATGCATATATTAAATACAATTAAAGCTTAGAAGAACATGTGATTAACATTAGCTCGTTGTACATTCAGATCACACGGCACATTACCGAGGCAATCGATTAACCGCGTGAGCCCCGTACGGTTCAGATAGATACAGGCGTATTTTATGAATATTTTCGAACGTGCCGTGTCGCTTATGTAAATTCTTGTAATTATCTATTCGGGCGAGCGCGAGCGCCTTGGTTTTGTTGCCGACTTACTTACATTTGATTAGGAGGCATTTAGTGGCGCGGCAGTTATTGTTTAAGAACTATTGTTGTTAGTTGATACGTTTCGTAGTGTTGGCAAATGTCTATGTATTGTAAGCTACTTTCAATATCTAGATGTAATTTATAAATGTAATAATTTCTCATCTATAATGAAATAACATTTTTTTTAAATAATTAGATAATTAAAAGACTAAAATTAAAACAAATGTAATAAGCACAAACTCGATGGGTTTAATAGTGAGCAACCTTGCAGTTACATCGTCAGACCCACGTCGATAAGAAATTAAAAAAATATATCATCAAATAAAAGATCAAACTTTATAGCTCAATTATTTTTTTATTATATACTTACTTATATTAAGTTAACTAGGATTCGACCTAGTAACATCATGTTAAAAATATTTCACAGATTACATTAAAGGTACCGTTCGAATATAAGTTTGTAGTGCGTCATCGCTCACGTAGCCAAGTTGTCCACGTCGCGATAACGGCACGTCGAGCCGGATGGAACATCCGGTTACCTCAGCCGGCTCAGTGAACAAACAACGTGTTTCTATTAGTATAGATGGGTTGTGGGATCATCTCCATTTAAATTATTTACTAATTTATATGAGAAAACTTTACATCTTTTAAAACTTAGGTTTATTAAGTAGATATATAATAATAACTTTATTGAATTTAATGTATTAGTATTGTCAATATGAATAGAAAAATTGAAAGTAGTTCTTTTTTACATTCCATGAAATATTCTGTTTTTGCAGTCTTTGAATACTGTACTATTTAAATTCCGGCAACTAAAACTGCCTTAACTTTTTTCCTTAAGATTGTTTAACGATACATCACAGATGTATCAACGATGTATTTAATTACGTTTTGTACAGGTACAGGCACAGTTTAGTCTAATATTTACTTCGGTATAATTGCACAGAATGTGAAAAATGATGACTAAACAATAACCCACTTGGTATCATTAAAATAATAATAAAAACCAAATTTAGTTATTTGCAACTACATAAAACGTACCTATAAGGTATTAAGTTCTTCGAATTTCGTTCGCAGCGGAAATTAAGCCTGCGATTCTCGAGTGGGTGACACATACACCTACGAGTTCGAGTCAAAAGAACAATTTCTAATATCTTTTTGCTGGCGTGAAATGTAAATTAAATTTCAATTACTAAATTTGACCTAAACAAACAAGCAAGCGAGGTGAGCTAAATAAAACCGTTTAAAAATATGTAAATATCTTAGTAGTTTTGTTTATTTATTTAACAGAATATTACTTTGATGACGTCCAGTGTGCGTCGGACCCATACAACGAGGATTACATACAAATTTTATTATTGTAGGTCAGTGAGAAACACAATTTAAAAAGTTGAATATTTCAAATTGAATTTTGAATTAAATAAACTTCAAATATGTTTGTTTTTCTGTAACACCAAATTATCAATTTTTTTTATTTAATTTTACTGTAAGTTCTTACTTAATAAATTTCATTTTCGAATTTATGTTTTTCTATTTATGTTTTACAATTACCTCATTACCAGTATGACTTGGCATAATGTATTGCAATCACCACAAATCTGAGATTAATATGTTATTTTAAAGAAACAAGATCGACGATGCCAAGAAAAGTTGCAAGAGTTGTCACAATAAATATTTATTTCTGGTTGTATTGGCGTAGCATGAAGTGTATGTTGCGCTCACGGGTTATATCCGATCTGTACGATTTATGAAGCGATTTGAACAAATGTTTATGTCGTGTGCTCTTGAACAACGAGCACCATGTACATTGTGTGTTTTATGTATTTCAATTCTAAAAATTAAAAAATTATACTAGCCTATTTGTAAAAAATATTTAAAATATTTAAAAATTACTAATATTAAATATACTTATGATATGATTCTCTTTAAATTACCAATTTAAAATTGTCAAAGTATGTTCCGCTAGAATAATTCTATTTTGAAAAAGTATACATAAATTTGTTTATGTTGTTAATTTAAAATTCTTTTACATAGACAGGCAGGTAGATAGAGGAAACCTGGGAATCCAGTGTTAATGTTAAGTGGCAGAAGTAAACGCCGCGCTTTGCCTCATTACCATATCAAGGAAACGAAAATATTTCATTCCCACTAGTGGGAATCGAAGCCACAACCGTCGCATTTAGTTCGTTCCCCTGCGTTACGAAGGACTCTTAACGACCATTTGATAAATATAAATGCAGCTAAATACTTCGCCATTCCAATACAAGTTGTATTAATATATGATAGTTCCCACGCTCGAATACTCGCTACTTCCCATCAGGAGACCTCCAATATACCATTAGTGCGACAAGACGCTATTGATAAGAAAAGGGTTGCATCTTCGGTAATACATTAACTGGTTCTATCTATAGGATATCACTCGAATAAATCAGATGGAATGTGATTTTGAGATGCACTAATGATGCTTTAGTTAAAGTGCAATGAGGAAAAGCTTTAGCTAAGTAAATTGCGATCTAAGTTTATCTGTACTAAACTACTATCTGTACCACTAATATTATACAGGTGTAGATTTAGTTTGGTTGAACGGGCTAATCTCAAAAACTTCTGAGCTGAATTGAAAAATTAGTTTCGTCTTTAATTGTCCAATTGCCGAGGAGGACTTAGAATGTGGCATATGTCATACACAACTCTTACTTCATTCAAATTCATATCACGTGGGTGGAGCCGCTAGTTAAAGATAGTATAATATACCGAAAATTACATTCACTAGGTATAATTCTGATAAAGGCTTATTGTTGAAGTGTAATTCTGCTATGCATTTTTTATTTATTATTTTGTTTTGTTTTTTACACCAAATCTGGATATTTATTTTAATTTAGTCATCCTCTTACAACTATTTGGTTTTATTTAATTGCAATAATATTATTATATTTTAATCAAAATCCACAATTTCACCTAAATTTGTAAAAGATAATTGTCAGTGGAGCAGCAGGTGTCGGCGTTCGGTACTAAATTGTGTACAGTAAATCCTGAGCGACGCGAGGCCCGAGGGTTGCCCGCCTTTATAATTAAAAGTAAAGAAGTTTAAGGCTAGACGCTATTAAATTAAATTATCTAAACTGACCTGACCTCGCTTGATCGCTCTATTATTAATGACGAGAGTGACATTTTATTTAATAAAAAATAATAAATATTGATTGACAGCCATTTGAGGCCAGTCGCGGCGCAGACGCCTCAGCCTGCGTAATGGCAACGGAGTGTCTTATCACTAGGTTCCAAGGTTCCCTATCCTCCTACGTGTGGGACACAGCGCAAAGCTAATAAAATGATTGACAGACTACATATTGTGAAGACTAATCTTAGATTACCTAGTCGTTATTTAAATATTGGTTGATTATAAGGAAACCAGTTACAATGTAGCGTATGTCAATACTGACGTAACTGTTGCCTAGCTTTTAAGAATTAAGTATTTAAATAACACGAAGTTGTCTTTAATTAAAGGATTGTGAAAACAGTACAAATTACGATAGTAAGGTCACCATTTTTCATTTTAGTGGAAGACCTCGACGTTTTAAAGCATTTTTAGTAAATGTCAACATCCAATTAAGTCGATACCTTTTATGGCGCACGTGTGCCGTATACAATGCATGCTTCAGCATATAGATTGTACAATATTGATCACCTTCACTTCTTCATTTATTTCTTCATTTTAAAAATTGTAACCATCCTTTTTTGATTGTAAGACGGGAACACGTCTTCTCTTAAAGTTGTTTCCATAAACGCTCGATTTCTACTATGCGACCTAAATAAATAAAAAATCTTCAATATTTATATGTATATTCAATAGCAATTATATGTCAACATGACACCAAAGCTATAGCTTATTCCATCTATGCCTCTATAATATATATGTAGTAGTTGACAGTGATATCTTCCCACTTATGCATTACCTGAAACTAGCTAAATTAAAATGTCAAACTAATAACTATTAAGGAACTAAACATACACCTTTCACATTAAACGTCTCAGTACTAATACACCACATCCACCGTCGGCTATTGTTATCGAGACGGGGTCAAGTTTCAACATCTGCCGATACACCCGACGTGGTCTCGGCTCGAGTAATTACTATAGTCATTATCGTATACACAATAAAGGTCATAGATATGTACGCCTGTCCGACTGTACCTACGTACCCACTACGTGACTCAGCCGGGCTGTATGGCTGTTTCGTTACAGCTTACGGCAATTTATGCAATAAATCGAGTTTCCCATATTTGTAGATGTGTTTGTAGAGCATAAGTAATATTATATATTCTTGTATATTTATATAATTTACGTTTGTATTTTTCTTAATTTTAGACTAGCATTTATGTTTTACTAATAGTGGTATAGATTTGGCCACCATTTTCATAGCTTTTATTTGTTCAAATACGTATTAATTATTGCTGAAAATGTACTGAAAATATAATTAGCAAGAAATCAAACGAAGAAAACAAACGAAGAGAAATATATGAAAATATCACAACAAAAAAAATCCATTTGGCATCTACAAGTGAAGTCAATACAAATTATCGCTTCATCCTCGCATTCCCGACTAGCGAGGCCTATTAGCGTAAAACAAACAATAAAGGAAAAGTGGGGGACGGACCACCCGCCAGGTAATGACTGGATTACCGACTACAGCTGCACGACGCGTACGATAGAGTTACTAACTCACGTTTACTTTTTTCTTGGACAATATTTGTGTAGTGGATGATGTTTTGGTCAAACAAAAACTTGTTGTAATAAGGTATTATGTTAAATACTCTTTAATATACATTTAAAGTTACACGATGAAGTTAAGTATAAATTAATTCTTTATTCGTACTTAAATGAAATAAAGTTCCTCTGCCAAGGCAAAAAAGACATATCAATTAGTAGAATCCTTTTATATATATCCCCCTTCCTTCTATGATCTGGTTACCGTGTTCGTGAACGAGGCTGTCATATCAGATAAAACGAGTTTCGCAGCAATTATCCGCCTTTCGCATATTTAATAATTTTCAATCCCTCAAAAATGTTATTCGTTTTTTTTTATATTGTCAAATCATGTTTTTATGTTTGTTTATGATCTATATAAGCATCAGCAGTAATGCAAAATTGGTAAAATATATCTATAACTGCAATTTACATAGATAACGACTATACATACTATTTAATATATTTTATCCTATTTTAATGTGATAGTTTAAAATTATGAAACCTCAGACATTCTATATTTATCTACACCATTTTACGTCTTCCGGTAACAATTATGAGGAGTGACGCCCGAAACCATCTCGGTCTATTCATAGCCAGGTTTTAAAGATGCATTTACGTAATAAATGAGGACAATTGTCACCGACTGGGGGTAGTTTCACCCGAAATAGAATAACTGTCACAGCGTATGTGTTTACTTACGCCCTAATTCAACGCACGTCACGAGCCACGGCTCACGGCTCTCGGGCCACCGTCCCCGTATTTGTTTCCCTCTGTTCGCACTGATTACATTTATCTATCAACGTATTTCCGTAACGAATGTACTTGGAATGTTCAACAACACGTGCTCGGATTAATTCTGAATGTCATCTGTCATACGTAAACGTACCTAGCTACTCCTCCAATTTGGATATTAAACGGAGTTTGCATAAATTATCAAATGTTTAAGTGTGTCTTATTATTTATTTACTAGATACATTTAATGTCTGATTGCAACTTGATATGTAGAAATGTAGAATATGTAAATGCATATGCAAAGCTGCTTCATTTTTTTTTTAACTTCCCGCAGTGTCCCGGACATAAGTATGTAGAGGGAACCTGGAAATCTAGTGTTAAGACATTTCGTCCCCATTGAGACACTTCCTTTCCCACTTTTCTCCAAGTTGTGGAGACATTGCGATGATTGGTGGAACTTAAAGCTGCTGCTTTGCCTGGATACCAGAGCGAGGAAATGAGAATATTATGCTCGCGAGTGGTAATCCAACATACAACCTAACGTTAACAGTCCCTGCGCCACGACTAGCCTCTCTGCTTCACCATAATAATTCAAACTCCAATTAACAAATGGCCCAACAAAATGAACCAGTCAAAGTCTGACGCACCTGCAATAATCTTACTAATTCGGCAGCAACACGTAGCAAGCACAAAACGGCTTACGCTACAAACGCGAGTTACAAATTGGAACAAAGTTAGATTCAACAAACTATCGCGGCGCACATCGCAGATTATTTTCCAAACAATAAATCCAGTTGTGCATGAAACTCTACATGATGCACGGGGGCCTAGCAGTTAGCGGAGTTTGCAATCTGCAACCCGCGCCGCTTCTCCCGGCGACTAATTTCCGACTGAGCGCAGTTCCTTAATTGTTACATTTCTCATTTAATATTCCATGTTACGTTTTAGATGTATGCTCTTACACTTCAAATTTTATGGACAACATATAGGAAGAAAGAAATAACCGAAAATATCAATGTAAGTATCCTTAAGTGACTTCTATTATTGGCTTACTAGCAACCTAGTGTAAGGTTGCTTGGTCTCTATGAACTATTAATCTGTAATGATTATTATTTTGCACTATATTTCTATATTATTATGTTATTTCGTATGTAAACTAACGTAAAAAAAAGCCACGGGCACCTGTGAGCCTGTTTTTCTTAATAAAAATCGAAATATAAATATATATATATATATATATATATATATATTTAGGGAACAAATATTGTTAAATTGTTAAAAAATGACTAAAACACAGTATTATTATACATATGTATGTTATTTCAATAAGTCATGAAGTTCTAACAGCTTCATTAGAGACAAAGTTCTCGGGACGCCGCAATTACGTTTAAACTTTTGGGTTGCTTAAGCCTCTGGTCAACACTTGGACTAAGTTTCATAGGTTGTATAGCTTACCCTTACTAATATGAACTTATTATTTTCTTGCCCGTACACAAATTGTAAAATCTTGATATTACTTCTACATAGTTGTGAGAAAATATCATCCATACCTATATTATAAATTCGAAAGTAACTCTGTCTGTCTGTCTGTCTGTCTGTCTTTTCCGCAATCAGGGCCAAACCGCTAATTTAATTGTGATAAAATACTCATATAGAGATACTTGAGGGTCCCGGGATGAACATAGGATACTTTTTTTTTCTCATATTTGTAATATTTTCGTTATATACCAATATATTAGAATAATTAATTTGACAAGGAATTTATTCCGCCATGTTAATAACAATCGTCGCTACGCGTTGCTAAGCAACAGCTTGCAAAGTTTGCTGTTTTAAGAAAACGTCACCCACAGTGAGTTTGCTTAATGCATACATGGTGCGCGCCGATATAGATTTATACAAATCTCTTTATACAAATCATTAACAAAAATTAGATGATTTCTATAATTTGATATTCATCCTTATGAAAATAAATATAATAGTCACTTTTAGCATTTCATCTAGATGGAAATTATAGTTTACTGTATAACATTCTAATAAATAATTAAGATGTGACTGATTCCAAATGACCTAGCCTTCGGGCGGCATAGTATGAGTATGACCGACGCGAACGGGCAGATGACTTTGATGATTTTGTAAATTTTTATAGATTTTCGAATTACTATTATTTTTTATGTAATTATTTGCTGCTTATAATTAATTTATCTCAGTTCGGTTGTCTATACCGATGTTATACACTTAAAATATCGTAATTTTAATCATTTGAGATTTTATTTAATATTGTTCGCAAAAATTAATAATTATTTAATATAGAAAAATGTTTAGTACGCGCGCACAGCAAACTTTAGGTTTTTTTCTAATATTAAGAATTTCCTTTAGTTACTTTTACTTCTTTTGTTTGTTCATTTCGGTTACTCAGATATTTTTTCTAATAATAAATCTCCACTTATTATTATTTTTTAACTTATTTTAATGATTTAGGCTTATATTTTCGCGGGCGTAGCCGCGTCCGGGCCCACTAGTATTTTAATAAACTGGGAAGGTATGTTGTATGTGAAATTGACGCTTAGAGGATGCATTATTTTTTTTAATAAAGCAATATGAATTTGTAAGTTTCACACAACTTTAGGTCGGGGTGAAAATATGATACTATCTGTATATTAAACAAACCTCCAAATATAAATTGGACCCACAAACGTATACAGCCCAGCAGAGACTACCCAACATTGTCACACTAATGTAAGTACATACAGATTATCAATATTTTCATAGCACAGATAATAAAAGAGGCAAAACAAACATTTAGAACATGTCGACCTGAGATTAAACTGCAAAGTGGTTGCTATTGATAAACAGAGCACAAAGATAATTGCGCTAACAAACATCGGCCGCTCACTGCTCGCTGCTCACTGCCCACCGCCCAGAGCCCAGCGCTCATAGTTTCAATCAACGGTTCGAGGAATATTTGTGTTTTGTGTAACTTTTATCGTACAAAGAGCTTTCACTGTTTATTTACATAATATCATCTATTGTGTTATTTTTAATAAAATATTTAATACAAAATTAATATTAGTAAAAGTTATATCTGATAAAGAATATCTGGTAACTATCTGGACAATGGGCGGCGTTGAGTTCCACAGCTTAGCATGCAACGTCTGGAAAAGTGGGCAGAATATGGAGAACGGAGTGCATTAACATTAAGTTTTTTCTGCTTACCCTTCTAAATGAGGCTTAAATAAAACTAAATAAAAATATACACAGCCATCTATTTTATTAATGTTATCATGTATGCTGAAACTAACACTACAGTAGTATAGTATGGCATACATGATTACCCTACCGGTTTATAGCATAAAATAATAAATTCAGGGTAATACCACATATGTATAAGCTATAAAATAATATTCCATCGCATTTATTATGGACAGGCATAACGCGTACCAATTTGCGAATATTCTGACCGTCTTTATCTATAGTTTATATAAAAAGGTATTAACATACACAAATGATCCATTCGAAGATAGCATCAAAAACCAAACATACCTGAAACAAAAAACAAAAAATATTTTTTATAAATCGAAAATATAAAAAGGCATCTATCTATATAATATAAGCAAGAAAGTAAAACACTGAGATAAAATACAAACAAAAATATCCCAATCTATGCGTTTAATGTAAACAAGTACAAACACATATTAATAGTCTATCACTGGCCAATGTTTTTGATACGGAGTGCAATAATTTAGTATGAGAGCTGTCGCTTATCGCAATTTCGTCTTCGTACCACGCCGCGATACGTTCCTTTCCATCGGCCTTGCCTCTTTGACCTTTTTGTTTCATTCGCAATACTAGCTACTGCAACGAGCTGTTGCTATTACTCATCATACATTCATTCAGCTATCCATAGAGTAGCTATAATCATTTAGTCTATAGTGTGCTATGGTATTATATGTTTTCATCAAGTACAATAATAATCTCAGCGGAAAAAAGGAGAGTAGTGACGCCATATGCGAGATACAAAGTGAAGCTAAAAAAATTATAATATTTAATAGTACTATAAAATGCAATACTTGTTTGCTACAAGTGAATTCATTTTTTATCATATTTTATTTAATCAACGTGTTATAATTAAATATAAATGTTATTATGATTTTTTAGGTTGGTTTAACTTAACTTCACGCTTTATCCCTAGCGGGATAGTCGGAGAGAACGGAGCGCCAAACGCTACGGTCTCTAATACCTCTTTCCCCTCGTCCACTGTCATCAACCTCTTCATATATGCCCTCCTCATTTTAAGTTGGCATTTTCATGTATAGATTAATACATTCGTAATTACACAAAGTATATTTGGGACTGACAATAAATAACGGTCAAAAAAAATATTAGCCGATGAAGTCCGCATTGTACAAAAACATAACTTATAAACACAAAATATACTTTTACCTAAAATTAAATAAAAGTAGTGTATACGCTTGCCCAGCACACTTGCACATACAATCATCTCGTACTGAGGTCTCGGCAGTCGGCACGGTAGCGCTCCCATGGCGCCGCGCGCCGTGGGCGTGCTAGGGTTGTAACCTTTGCGTTTAAGCGTTAATAATGTATAAAATGAGCCACTACTTAATTGGCATTACGCTGCTCGTGTCGACTTCACTTACAGTACGTTGAACGAGTAGCGGCCACGCTAAAATTATATTTGTAAAATTGATGTTAAGATTTTTTCCTACTATTGATATATTTCCTTCCAGAGTATCGAATGCTAGAAAATCTGAAAAGTTCAGAAAACCTAACTTCGCAAACTCTCTTAACGGCCACGACTCGTCAACCGTTCTGTACACAAAATTAATGACTTTAAATAGATATATCAACACTTAGTTGCCAGTTAAAATTAATAATTTGTTCAAATTGTAACATTTGATGAACTATTGTTATGTAATTGAACACTTGACAAATTTATATTAAACAGACTTGTTACTTTACTGACTACTTGGAGGGACATAAATGTTGATTAAATGTAGATATACATGTATAATAAATGTTATAACACTATTTATTTTTAAGTTCATTTTTTTATCTTTCTTTTCAGCTTCACGTTGTATCCCGTACATAGCAGGATAGGCAGAGGGAACCTGGGAACCTATCGTTAAGACACTCCGTTACCATTAACATATTTGATACTGATTTAATATTTTTAATTACTCCAAGAATGTCAATAATCTTATTTCACAAATGAATATAAATAGGCATGCTTTATAATTTTCTAGTTATTAGGACATTATTTCTATCTAAATGTCAAAACGTGGTAGTTTAACACAAACTTATCCCAAAAAATGTATAGGCTTCGCCCTCTAACTCCTATTATCTCTAACACTTATCTATTTATTAAAGAGTCTTTACAGTTGAACAACGTCGTACACAGAGTTTTCAACTTGTGAAGATTTCACCTTTAAAGATCACCAATACTACTCCCACGTGCGCGGGGGCGGAGACGCTTCATTGCCTCGTTTTACGTATTCATATACCAATCTATTAACAAATGCTCTCATTGCTTATCACAATAATCTCTTATATAATCTATCTAATCTTATTTATAAATAAGATGAATTTACGAGATTATCGTGATGGTATTACAAAGGTAAATTTTGATAAAAGTAACACCAGCCTTTACTTTAATACTAACGAATTTAGTTACTTTAAATACAAAAAGTAAATTATGCTAATGTCTCTATGAAAATATTGAAAAAACAAAACTACTATAATAACCGTGTATGCAGGAGCAACACAATGAAATAAGAAAAACCAAAATTAACTTAACCCCAAAATTTTGGTGTTACCCAAAAAATATTTAATTTAAATAAATGCAAATGCACACTATTAGTTGATTGCGGGATCGCTCTCAATAACTGCGGCGGCGGCGGTACAAAAAAATACACCCAGCGTACATTTGAGGCAGTCTGAACAAAAAGCTAAAAAGTAAACACGTCGGGCATTAATTGTGATATCCGAACCAGTGTTTCGGGGAAATCCCAACTCATGCTGTACTGTAAGGCCCTGTATACACATTAAATTATTAGAATTTACATTTGTTATTATCTATTTTTCTGCTAAAATTTTTTCTATGTAACCTATATCATGTAACCTGATTTAATAATATGATTCTCTGATAAGTACATATATATACGAAATCTATACATAACAGAAGGGTTTGCTAGGAAGTCCGTTTATAATATAAAAATCCTAATGCATTCGAAATGCTCCAGAACCTCGAACCCGGCGTTGAATAAGAATGAGGTTAAATTGGATCAGGAATACATGTACATGCAGATAGATACACATGTCATGTCAGGTCAGCATGTGCTTCTACTCCTTTTATAGTAAAAATACGATGGTTTTTTTTTATTTACGCATTCTCCGCATATAGCAAGATAGGCAAATAGAACGTAGTATTAAGACATCCATGTTAATTTAACCTTACAATTATTATAGCACATTCTTAATTTTTGGCATTCCTCAGATAGAATAAGATAAGATACTTGAAGATTGTAAATAGGAGTTTATCTATCATTTACTTTACTTATACTAATACTTCTATCTATCTTCTATCTTCATACAATAGAATCATTATTTTCATTGTATATATTAACTAAGTGATATAAATGGAAATAATTCATTATTAGTTGCTTAGGTAGTAAACATGTTACGTAATATATCTATTTAAAAAAACAATAGAGTTACATAAAAAAATAATGAACCATATTTCATTTATAAAATTAAATTAAAATACCTAACGTGTCACTCGTCTGGTCTTTTAGCAACACGTGAGGCAATAATAATGTTATTTTTTCAGAATATTTTTCATTGTAATATTTCCTTATAAAATAAATTGAAACACATACGTGTTTGATAAGCCCTGCCATTGAATTAGCTTAGATCACACTGTCAATACCCACATTAATTTTATTTATACATAAAAGGTCCTATAGGATCATCATCATCATCATCATCATCAACTATCAACATCAGCTATCTTTTGTCCACTGTTGGACATAGGACTTCCCCAAGTCTCGCCACCACCCACGATCCTCAGCTCTTCGGACCCATCCGCTTCCCGCCAACCTCTTTATGTCGTCAGCCCATCTGGCAGGGGGTCGTCCCACCGGTCGTTTTGTACGGGGTCTCCACTCTAAGATACTTAAAGTTAATTACTATAGGATACTCAAAGTTAATTACTATCTGGTAATCTAACAATAATCTTTATAATAACGATTCACACAGTATTTTAAATTTTAAATGACATTTTAAAAAATCATTAAGACCCCAGCGATAATGATAAGAAACCATATTGTAAAATTGATAACACATTGAATAAAAACGAGCGTTAAGTAGCGCGTATCATATTGTTTAACGAGGGGTTCACTGTTTACATTTGATAGGATATAATGAAGATTACATGTACAATGTAAGAACCATGTACCGTTAGAAATATAATTAATATATACAAATATTATTGAGAGAAATATTTTACTATTAGGACACTCCGCTCTCCACTTTTCGGATTTATTAAAAACATTGTCACTTTATAATTTTCTTTACGTTATCTACATTACCATCTTATCATTAAACATTCTTCAATTGAATTGAATGTACTACCAAATCCGTTTCAACTCTCCACAGCCACAACGGCGTTATATTACGTTACTTATGTGATATTCATATAGTATGAGGCCGATAGAATTCAGTTTAAATTGTTTTGGTTGACTTACCCATATAACAGATAATCGTTAAGCCCGAAGCTATAAGGGGTCAACAATGGGGATCGGTGTTTACATTTATTGATGGGATATAGATAACCGTAGAATGTTATCCAACATTGTGTGTGTTAAGGCAGTTGTGTTTGTTTATTAACTAATTCTATGAATAGTGTTTCACTGCTGATTAGATAAACCGATAAACATATGTTTAAATAAAGAAACTTAAATAATAAGTGAAAAAAATACATAATAATATTGAAATTTATATACGATGTCATTGATATTGTTATTTCGTTGAACTCTATTTAACATTATGTAAATATTCATAACCGTAATCTACTAGGGGACTTGTGTAACAGTTATTTAAGTCGGATTACAAATATGTTGCATTATAAATTATAATAAACCACTAAAACGCGAATTATAACAAGTACAATGAGTGTTTTATTGTTATGAGGCTATTTCATGGTCACTTCTGACTCTTTTACTTTAAACATTCTAATTTTTCTATCCAAATGATCGTTGCCATACATTTGTTTGGGAATGTTTGGGAACAACAATTCTCGCGGCATAATAAAGGCACAATTAGAAGACATTCCTTAAATTATGAAACTAGAATATAGCGCACTAAAACGTCCGTCTGCGAATCCGGCGGAGGCAAAAAAATAATCACTACCGATACCGAAGTATGGCAGAAATTCGCCCCGACACGAACGCCCAAGTGAGCGGGCCCCTTTATTTGACAGCAAATTAATAATACACGCGGAAACCGAAAAGCCTCAACGCGGCCCGCGACAATGCAAACACGACTTTATAATGTCAGCCATAGAGTCTCAAATAAACATAAACAACAAAACAAACGTGCCCGCGCAAGTTTAATCCTTAGGGCGGGGGACATTGAAGCGCAAATCGAGCACCGGAACGAAGTTAATAGGATGTAATTTATCCGGGTTAAAACGCAACGTTGCCGCTTTGGATGTTGTTGGAAAGAGAGGGTCGGGCGGTGCGAGGGGGACGGATATGTGTTTGGTGTTTCGCGCGGCGCTCATTAGTCGGCGGGGGGCGGGCGCGGGCGGCGCGCGTACGTCGCGGGAGCGAGGCGCGATCGCAAACGTCGTAAGCGGCATTTCTCATTAATTTTCAGGAAGATGTGAAATTCTCGTTGTTGTTGTTATTGGTAAATAGCCTTCGCCTTGTTACACGCTGATCTATCCGTCATCGTCGTTGTCGTAGGTTCGACGTTACTGCGTTGGGAGTTACGTCTATTTCCGTGTCGTCACGCGTCGAGCGGCGGTGTCGGTGGCGCTAACGTAACTAACTGTTTTATTATTCTTATCGTATAACACGTATAATAAAAATGTTTTGACTCGTGCTCTATGTCCCCATTTGAACAGTAATACAACTTGTATAATCATTATTTAACAGCGCACTAATGTTCTCATATTGAAAAAATATATTTTCTATATAAAGATTAAAAGTTCCGCATAAAACATTATAATCTAAACAAATAATCTTAACCTATATAACAGAAGCTGCAATAAACCTATATTGCAGTAAGGCACTCATTACACTCGGTACGTAAGCGATAAGAAAGTATTTATAAATAAACGAACACGTTTGAAGTCGTTGCTAAATGTAAATAAGGCAATGAAGTTCTATTTTAAAAGTATTTAATAGCAAATAGAATAACAAAATATTTACAACATTCAAATATTATGCATGGCGTGCCATTCCTATTTTAATGTAAATTAAAAGTCTAAATAAAAAATATTAATTTTCTAATAATATACAAATAAATGTTTTACATATTTTATATATATTTACAAAAGTTTTAAGAATCACATCCGAAATTCTAAACAACCAAAACCGAGACGGTCGACCCAGTCTCACATATTCAATTAATGACGACTAAACAACGACCAGAGCCACTACAGATGGAACCATAAATAATATAGCTTGTACAAATTCCAGATCACTTTGTCCATGCAGTATGACCCAGCTGTTCCTCCATATCATACGCTGAGAATACTCCCGTTGACGTACAAGAATGAGGATGTGCGTGAGTAAAGTGCTGGAAGTAGTATCTACCTTGGTGAAGATAAATACTTATTTTGCTGAGCGATTCGTAATGTGTCAAATAAAATATTATTTATTGCATTTGTGAGCGTTTATTTTGTGAAGTGATATTAAATTATCGATTTTATTATTAAATCTGAGTTGTTTTATTACATTAAAATGTTATACGGGCCGAAAAATTTTGATTGAGGGCGAAGAAATGTTATTATGGTAATAGTGTAGTTTTAGGCTTGTACCGACAGGTGAAGGTAGAGGGAATTTGTCAGTTAAGACATTCCGTACGGCAGTTCTGTCCGAATTCGAGACATTGCGTGTTGAATGGTGGACTTAAATTTTGTCATGGTACCACAGTTTGGAAATGAAAAATAAATACCTCTCAGAAAACGCATCTTATATCTAAATAGATGTAATTAAAATATTAAAATTATACATATTATATATACATATAAAACAGGTTGTTTGCTGTTTATATAAAAGAGATGGTCTGGAATCTAAATTATAAAAAGAACACGTGTAAGACCGTTCCTAATCAATACGAAATAGCACTGTTCAACTAAATTATAGGTACATCACTAGCCATTATAGCATACTGTAATAACTAGACAATTGTATAAATGATCGCTTTAAGTTGCTTATTATTTATCTACTATTAAAATATTATATATTTTAATTATACACCACTGTATTGAAATTGACTATGAATTCGATAGTTGTAAGTGCGATGCATTGACAATATAAATAGGAAAACAGAGTGTCTGATCTCTCCTCACATTCCATTTAATAATTAAAAAAAAAGTGACAACATATAAAAAAAACATGTAAAAAAATAACCACAATCTATTTAACATAAACCCTCCTAAATGCCAGAATAATATACACCCAACTAAACAAATACGAACCTCCACCTAATATTCACTTGAAGGTATCCATCCACCCCCTCCACCCACTACAGTAGTAAGTTACGTAGATACGTTAGGACAGGCGCACATACATATCCATAGCGGCAACATGCATGATTAATGTTCTTAGGGCATATTAGGTATTCCAATGACCTATTCACCGCGCTCAATAGCGTGCCGCCACAATGAAAAATGTGTTGACTTTCTTGCTTAAACCGGTGACGTGACGTGCTCCATTTTAATTACCTTAAAAAACTCGAAAAGCTTATATAGCTATATTAGCTTATTTAAAATAAGTAATGATGTTGATTTTTTTTTTTTTTTTTTTTTTTTTTTTTTTTTTTTTTTTTTCCGTTTCCGGCTGTCAATCAGTAAGCATCTAAGTGAATCCTCCAAGGAAAAATAGTGAAATTAAATAGATAAATTTGACTAAATTGCGTTTAAAACAATTGCCGTGGACTTAAGAAGTGCCGATCTACGTTATCACAAATATAAAGTGCCAGTAAAAACCAAAACAATCACAAAATTATCGAAATTCTTTTCACCAGTATAAGTTCAAGGTTATTTGTAAAAAACAATCATAGACAATCTAGAAGAAAAGTGAAATGACGCCACAATACTGCCAACCAAAGAAATCTAACATACGATTGGAAACACCACCAAAAGAACTGTCATAACTTAACGCTTTGTCATACGCAAAGACAATTGTGTTTAGCTGAATTTTGTGTTAATTAAATAAAAATAAAAATGGAGCAACAATTTCAAATGCTTTTTGACCAAATGAAAATAGAAATGGACAAGCAAACTACAATGATCACTAACAATCTTCTAAAACAGATGAACGAAAAATTAGTGCCGATATTGGAAGATAATAAAAAACTCAAAGAGAAAATGGAATTACTAGAAAGAAAGGTATATAAACTAGAAAATGACAAGAAAAGGAATAATATACTACTCTTCAAATTGGATGAGACAGAAAAAGGCTCAATAGATCTACTCAAAGCAATTATAGAAATTATTGGAAATGACCTCAACATCTCTCTTGAAACAAGCGATATTCAGAACACATTTAGAATTGGAAACAAACATAAAGGAAAACCCAGACCTGTTCTGATCTCTTTTACAAATTATTGGAAAAAAGTTGAAATTTTAAAAAACAAGAAAAGATTTAAACATGTTTATGTAGTTGAAGATTATCCAAAATCGGTGCTAGAAAAAAGAAAAGAACTGCAGCAACAACTTAAAGAGGAAAAGGCTAAAGGAAACATTGCTTATATAAAGTATGACAAACTGATAGTTAAGGAAGACAATATAATTACAGAGAGAAAGAAGAGAGAACAATCAACTTCTCCAGGAACATATATAAACCCTAAAAAACAATATAATATGGCTTCAAATAGCAAAGTAAATAAAACCAATGCTTATGATTTAATGAAAGGGAGATCAAACTCACTTACCTCCTCATCATCAACTAGCAATAAAAAGAATTAGCAATTAGATATCAGCAACCGGAGACGGACCAACCCCAAGCCGACTGGTCCTCGTGGGGTTGATAGACCAACACCCTCAAATACCACTCCATCCACCCTAAATAATAAGACAAGCAAACTGTATATAACCACTCTGAATACAAGGACACTAAGAACGGAAGACAGACTTATCGAGCTCGAAAATGCATTAAAGGATATTAAATGGGACATAATGGGCCTATGTGAAGTTAGAAGAGCCGGAGAAGAGATACAAGAATTTAAGGAATACATATTTTTTTTCAAAGGAGAAATTCAAGGGAAATATGGAATAGGATTTCTGGTTAAAAAAGGATTCAAAAAATATGTGGAAGAATTTGTTGGCATATCAGATCGAATTGGCATTTTAAATATAAATTTACCTGGTTTCAGGAATCCATTCTCAATCCTTCAGATATATGCCCCTACAGATCAAGCAACAGAGAAGGAGAAAGATATATTCTACCAAACCCTCACCAAAACAATGCAAATAGTAAATAAGAATATAATAGTAATGGGTGATTTTAATAGTCAAATAGGAAGTAAATCGGAAATAGGTGAATATATTTTGGGAAAATATAGCCAAGGAAGGCGAAACGATAATGGCCAAAGAATCATAGATTTCTGTTTCGAACATAACTTGAGAATAATGAACACTTTTTTTCCCAAAAAGCAGAAAAATAAATGGACTTGGATCTCCCCTAATGGCAAAGATAAACATGAGATAGACTTCATCACTACTAATGTGCCCAAGATTTTTAACAATGTAGGTGCGGTGCCCAAATTTAACTTTAATTCCGATCATAGACTGGTGAGAGGTGCTATTGCGTGTAAGGAACTGAAATTACCAAGAAGAAAATTCCACGGAACGAAAGGGGGGGCCCTACCACTTTTAACAGAACAAAACTTACATGAATTAAAAGGATCATTAGACAAAATAGAGAAGCAAAGTAACATACAAGACAAGTACAACTCTTTAGAAAAAGCGCTGTCAAAATTAAAGAATTGTTCGTGGGAAGGTACAAAAGACAAGCTTGGAAATACAGCCAGATTGAAGATTATGGAGAGAGAAGATTTGATTAGTAATAGAACAGAAAACCGTGAAAAAATAACAAACATTAGCAAAGAAATCACAAAAGCAATAAGGGACCATAGAAAAGCAAGGCGGCTTCATATAATAAGAGAACAAATAAGCAAAACAGGAGGCATTAAAAGGGCTTCGAAACAACTAAAAGAATATTCTACATGGATATTGAAAACGATAAAAAAAGATAAAGACAACAATGTTCATACTACAACCAAACGACAACACATCTTAAAAACAGCAACAGATTTTTACAAAGAATTATATACAGACAATCTAAAGGAACAAACAGACGATACAACATTTAAGGACAATACAAACCAAGAAACAATCCCACAGATATTGCAAAGCGAAGTAAGAAGGGCTATTCAAACACAAAAGATAGGAAAATCACCTGGCGATGATAAAATAACTAATGAACTACTAAAAGCAACCATTGAACAAATAATAAAACCTTTCGCTCATATATGTAACCAAATTTTAGACACAGAACAAATACCCTCTCAATGGACATCTTCAACAATCATACTTTTGCATAAAAAGGGAGACAAGAGTAATATAAACAATTATAGACCTATCAGCTTAATCCCAAACCTGTATAAAATATTCATAAAAATTATACTAGAACGCCTGACCAAACAGTTAGACAGTAATCAGCCTATAGAGCAAGCTGGATTCCGATCCGATTTCTCAACAATTGATCATATACACACTGTCAAGCAAGTAATAGAGAAATGCAACGAATACAACCGCCCGTATTACTTATCCTTCGTCGACTATAATAAAGCATTTGACTCCCTGAAGCATAGCTACATATGGGACTCATTGAGAAACCAAGGGGTTGAGCAAAAATATATAAGAATAATAAAGCAAATATATGAGAAAAGCACAGCAAAAATACAACTAGAAAAAACAGGAAATCTATTCCATATTCAAAGAGGAGTTAGACAAGGAGACCCGCTGTCACCCAAGATATTCAACGCAGTCTTAGAGAACATCTTCAGGCAACTCAACTGGGACAACTTCGGCATCAATATCAATGGAGAAAAGCTACACCACCTGAGATTCGCAGACGACATAGTCTTGTTTGCAGAAGATCCAGACACCCTACAACTAATGCTGCAACAACTAGCATCAGAAAGCAAAAAAGCAGGACTATCAATGAATACCAGCAAAACCAAATTAATGACTAACATGACCAAAGTCAAAATAGAAGTGGAGGAAGAGATTAAATATGTCAACGAATATATATACCTGGGTCAAGTAATATCAGTAAAGGATCTGCCAAATAAGGAAGTAGACAGACGAATAAATAACACCTGGCAAAGATACTGGTCTCTCCGTGAAATAATGAAGAATAAATTAGTGCCCATTTCAGAAAAATCAAAAATATTTAACACATGTATCCTCCCATGCCTCACCTACGGCTGTCAAACTTGGCCATTATCACAGAAAATTGAACACAAACTGGGAGTATGCCAAAGAGGAATGGAAAGGAGCATGATGGGCCTGAGATTGAAAGACAAATGCAAAGCAACAAAAATCCGGAGCATTACCAAAGTATCGGATGTCAAAGTAAAAACAAGAACTCTTAAGTGGAAGTGGACTGGTCACATGATGAGATCACATGCAGGAAAGTGGACCAAAAAAGTCTCAGAATGGTACCCAAGAAATGGAAAAAGACGGAGAGGGAGACAGATTAAAAGATGGGAAGACGACCTGCCAAAGGGGTGGAGACGGACAGCACTAGACCGGCACAAGTGGAGGGAACTTGAGGAGGCCTATGTCGTAGGACAGCCTGACCTGGTAGCTGACACTAGCAGAAATAATAATAATGAATAAAAAACAAAAAAATATATACAAAAAAAAATTGGAAAAAAAGTTACATTTGAAAAAATTAGCATTTCAATAAATTAACATTTGGAAAAATAAAAAAAAAAAAAAAAAAAAAAAAAAAAAAAAAAGAAGGACAATTTCAGTTAATATTCAATTCTATGTTAGTAAATATTTTTTTTATATATTGTGTAAAATGTTAGTTATAAGCAAAACAAATTATGTAAACAGGTCAGAGAAAATAAAGGCTCTTTTTATTTTATTTTATTTAATGATGTTGATAATAAAGTTTATAATGTCTTTATTAAATCTTTATATAACAATTTAAAGTTTTTGTTGTAAATTCTCAAAAAAAAAACGCAACAATAAATAATCAGATAAAATGCATTTAATTTTCTGAACAAATTAGCAAATTAAAAATTAAATATTAAGCTTATAACAAGAAAAAGCTGTCGTGACCATTCACATGGACTGCAAGTGCATTCAACGTTGCGCACAGATTTCCTTTGTTGTCTCCAAATACTGATTCATAATCCGACTTAATTCAACACTAACATGAACCACACAATACTAAATTAGGCTAATATAGCATTTTCCTAGAAATCCTTTATTAAGCCGAAATATTACAACGTAATATGGACGCTCTTTTACCGGTAAATTAGTTTGGGTTTGTACTCAGATATTCCAATTACAAATAGAAATGACTGAACATGTGAAGTTAAATAGCTTAAAAGTTACAATGACGTTATCATACAATCATGGCGTTCGTAATTGAATGACTGGACGCAATGGGAGTTGGTTCAAATTTCATAAGGTAAGTGCACTTTAATAAGAGACAAAAAATCTGTGTTTCTCCTATCTTATATAGTGAAGAGAGATTAGATTGGAGAGAACTTCAATAAGATCACTTAATTAAATTTGAATGTAGCCAACGCGCTAAAATTTACCCAAGTCGAAACTCACAGTATTCGTCTTTGGCAACATACCTTTACTTTACAAAGAAGAAGGAATTACCTAACCTAAAAAACATATATTTATTATAATATATAAAAAAAAATTTGACTTAAACGTATATAAAAAAGCATTAGAACGTTCTCACACAGAGTGAGCACTTAAGTTTTCTATGAAACACAGTTCACATAAAGTGTACTCGTGCAGTTCTGGGGAAGTTTTGATTAGTTGCTACTCATTTGTGACTCACAGTTAGACTTAGCTCCCGATACAAGTTTAGACGCTCGACGTTATAACGACTTTACACCTAATTAACTCTTTGCTGACTTTATATAATATTGTTATTTTAGTGTTGTCTTTAGGAAAAATTACCCCTTTGAATATAGATAACAAAAAAATATGTAATAGAACTTTGACACAATTTCAATTACAGATAATAAATATTTTCAAAATATATTAAAACAAAAACAAATAAAAAAATATATATCAAACAAAAAATATTTAATGAATAAAACGTAACAAAATGGAATAATATGATCTCTCTGATGTCTAAATCTGTAATGAGGGTCCTCTATTAAAGCCGTTCCACTGCCTCGTACTTGTTAGGAAGCTATTTGGTTTCACCCCGAGATACGGACTTAAGCCGCAAATACCTATATTTCATCGGATACGGATACATAGAGTAGACCGACCGTCCGTTGGATGTACTACGCCACAACATAATCTCACTGTAACTTATGATTTATATAGCAAGTATAACAATTTAAATGAGAGGAATAATAAACTAACTTGAAATATTAAGTAGATATTAGTATATGTAAGAAACATTTCATGATTAGGTTAATTATTTATATTTATTAAATAGTAAATATCTACCGAACTATTCGATTTACTTCGTTACACTCTTTGAGAATGAATTCTGCGATCTGTTAAAAATAAAATAAAATGACATTTTTAAAAGAAGGCGGGTTCGAGTCCTGTTTTGTTAAAAAAATATATGCATTTTATAATATTTATTTAATTTGTATAAAATACCTATTCATATACAAACCACAAAACAAAATTTTAAAACAAACATGGGAAATTTACCATTTAGTCATTTAGGTCAAACCTAGGAATATATTTCTATTTAAAGTAATTTAAATAATTATTAACTACACTAACAAATAAAACTATAATATATTATTAACGTCACCAAAAACTACAGCCACAACAAGAAATCACAATATTTCTCGTGTGAAAGCTACAGGCGGAAGTCATACTCATACGACATAATGGTTCCTTTACTCGTACCTTACAAAAAAAGAAGATGAAAATCAGTAAAGTGTTAAGCACAGATTTGATGGCATAGCGTGACACCGCCTGGACTGCCACAAATACGGATACAGGAGATAAGTCGATAAGCGATACAATAACGGATGTCACGCTCGAATAGGCTGCGCCGAACCGCGCACTCAACAAGGCTGAATTTAATACCATATTGTATTTTAATAAGCTGTTTAATCGCGAGCCAACTATAGCTAATATTGAAGTTAAATGCTGCGTATTGGAAAATTGAAATACATTACCTAAATGATAATACGATTTAATTTTACTAAAATAACGGCATACAGCGGTTTATATTATAAATTTTCAATATTCATAATTATTTGTTTATGATAATTATCACATAGTAACTACAAATAATACAAGTGCAATGAGGAAAACTGCAAAATATATACATTTATGTATATAGATTGCTTTATGGGTGCTCTAGAACGTGAGTTATTATTAAGAGACAACGATGCTAAATTATTCATTCGCATTTGACCACAAAAGAAAATAGTAAATATATTACTAAAAAAATATGAAATCCTAAGTCAAATCATAATAAAAAAGGTTCCCTTGTCTCTTAAATATAAAATATAATTGAATAGGCCATTTAAGTTACGATTTCGTGTGCATATGTCATACAGAATCGCAACAAACAGTGTTGTAGCACGCGACACTCGCTGGGTAAGCAGTAAGTACCAAGTAGTAAGTACTAAGGCACAGTCGTTTCTAGATGCAGACAGAGCGCCATTACAGGACAATGCCCGGGACCGATAAACTAGTCATTCATGCAGGTATGTCTGCGCGCCTATAATGATGCACTTCGTAATCCAATGTTAATGCTATACGAAAAAACATTTTTACAGCCAGTTGTTAAATAAAATAAGCTTGTGTTTTTGAGTGGAAATATTGCCTTTTTATTGTATTGTTTACTTCTAGATAATATAAATAGTTCTAAAAATATTTAAAGAATGTAAAAAATTTGTGAATCTAAATAAAATATTAATTCGATAATTTGAAACATATTTTTTCTATGTTGCTAAGTTACAATTATACAATTTAGTTAGGTTTTATCTAGCTAGGACTAAAAGAGCATAACATAACGCAGACATATCCAGACAAAATACCAGATTTTTACCACTAAATCAATGAAAACGAAAGAAGCCACAATCAAAAGTCAGCATACGCACAAAAGAAGCTAGCACAGAATGGTCATGTTCGCAATTCGCATGCACATCGGTGCACATTTCCGGTTACCAGGCGGCCCACGCGACGCCGCGTGTCTACTTCTAGAGACAATGTGGCACTAAATTAGATAAATATGCCGATATATCGACTCGACTCGCATCCACTAAGTACAGTACGTTCGACGCGTCGTGGCCACTCTGAAGAAGGGTTTCTAAAGTTTTGCGCATTGTTCACTCGGGAAGTAAATAAACAAAAGTAAGGAAAATCTAAAATCAAATATGCGCAGCCATCTACAGTTAACTTCGGAGCGGCCACGACTGGTCAACCGTACTGTATGAATATTTTATTGTAGTACTCTTGGAGGTCAACATTGCCTCGATAGATTTAAACTCTGTGCGCTTTAAAATGTGATAAACGTAAATAAACCTATTATCCATAAATATTATTGAGGAAAATAAATAATCGAGTAGGTACTTGGAAAGGAAAATGTAGTGCGATTAACTATTATTAGCTGAGATTTTTTTATATATTTATTCATAAACAACGTAAAAACAGTATACATATTATTTATGTATCTTTGTTTGGTTTTTTAGTATATCTTCTTAATAGTAAAAAAATAAAGAAAATGAGAGAGATACGAGCGGTTTATGTATTTTCAAAGATTTTTTGTGACTAGAAGTTGTATTAGCTTTCTTAATAAGACTAGAAATTATAACATTGTATAGGTATATAAACAATTTTATTATTAGAATAATATGAACCTATAATCAATTCAGGCCGTATATATCGAGACATTGCATGTTAAGGGGCTGAACTCAACACCGGGCTTTTCCTTGCTGCCCAAGCAAAGAAATAAAAATACATATTAATAAATAATAATTAATTCCCTCTAAGTTAGTATAGTTACGGCAAATAAAGTGAAATCAGTATGGTCATAGTATATAGATTACACGTGTAGCCTGGGCGCATACTTCCGACAGTGAAGTGCCCCACGCGGCGAACTGACGCTACACTCTAGACAATGTAACTCGCAAACGTCAGAATGACAGGCTTATTTATAAGTCACCGGGGCTGTGCCTGTTTTGTGAAATTAGACAAAATTTTAATATGACCGAATCGTAGATAATAAATCAGCTTCATGCTGTATGACGTATGCAACAGGGTAGCCAGAGGGAACCTAGTATTAGAACACTCCGTTCCCTACTTTTCGCCATTTTTTTCGAGGCATTGCGTGTTGATTGGCGGAACTCAACACCGGGCTTTTCCGTTAGTGCCAGAGCGAAAAAATGAAAATATTGAAAAATAATAATTCATTCCCTCGAGTGGGGATGAAACCCACAACGATGGCCTTAATACATAATAATGAATGGAAACTTTTTAGAAGTTTTCAGAAAACAAATATACGTATTTGTAAAGCCTTTTAAGAAACCGCCCACGCAGAATATTCAACTGTAGACTTAATTACCTCTGATATTATTTGAGCATAAATAATTTTCCACATAAAAAAAGTTTAATATAAAACTTGTTACGTTATATTCATGAATGAAAGTTAAATTACATTATTTTTAATTATACTACAAAGAAAAAAGAGGAAAAAATTGTCATACACTTTTCGAAAGTGATACCTTTTGTCGCAAGCGTCGTTGTCTATTCTGAATGCCATCACGTAGCGATCACCGACTGATCGCTAGCGCAGCGTGGGAAATCCTACGGACACACCGTGAATGAAAGTGTACGAGACGAAACTGAATTAGTGAATGTGAGATCGATTACTTCTTATTTATATAACAAAAGAAATTTTAAATTGGCTCTTTCTTTCACGAATACAAAAAAATCACAATTATATTTCACAAAAAAAAATCTCGTCAAATCCTGTGATGGGACACAGATTAGGGATTGGTTTAATTTAAAAGTGTAACTCTAGAGGCGTTCGTCGAATTCCATGATAAACGAAGTCAACTTGTCCAACTTTTAAATCCGATTCTGCTGTGAGCGCTACGAATGTAAAATTAGGTGGAGCTCTCATATCTTTTATACAGATTCAGCATACCGAGGCTTAAATTTTTAAGATGTTAACATTGGTATTCATATTCTATTATCGCAAGTAAATTAATATTTAATATAGTAGTAGGTATTCCGCTTATTAAAAATGCGTCAACGTTGACCATGCATCGCACAAATTGCCTGTTGGATAACATGCAATTTGTGTGATGACACCTCATCGACACCACCACCATTGACACCACAAGTAGACAAAGAAAAAAACACATACATAACATCAAAAATATTTGTTGGTTTAATAGGTACTACCAAAAATTCTAATCTATTCTATAAGATGTTTATATAAATTCCATATTAGTAAAATATCAGCATCTATTAATAAGTAAATAACAGTCAATAGAAATAAACGTTACAGTAGGACAAACATCTCACTGATCCTATAAATAGATCAGGTTTATTCATATAGTAAAAATAAAAAAAAAGCAATAACATAAAATAATAATATAAAAATCATAATATTTTCTCCACATATATCCACATATATATTTATTAAGTCCAGCACAATTAGCCAACTGGCAGTAAAGATGCTAATTCGCAACTTTTGGTCGTTCATTAACACGAAGCACGGCAAGGTCATCTATCACTGTGTTACGTGTCTAATATTCGGGCTCCTCGCTTTTTGTACATTTTATAAGGAGTTAACTAAATGAATAGGTACAACGCGACGGCTTAACGTAACCGATACTAACTTGTGAGTGTGAGTAATAAAAATGATATTATCATAGTGAAAGATATAAAAATCGCGGAAAATATACTAGATATATGGTCGTCGTGACACAGAGGCACAGCGTTAAGTTCCGTCACTGGAACGGAGTGTTTTAACACCAAGTTTCCTCTGGCTATACTAGATATAAAAAAATATGTATTTATAGACATGTCTATGCTTATATCGCTATAGTATAAAATATACGATAATAATAACAATCATAATTAACCCTGCATTTGCATCGATTAAAAAATCGATTCACAATCAATAGTTTTGCAACCTAAACGTACACCTACAGCAACAAACATCAATATGTACACACGCACACATACGCATATTATGTCCACGCTTATGACTTTATTATTTTATCATAGTTGGTAATAAAGCAATAAAATATGGCTATTTCAGTCGTAATGGCCAGCTTGTATAGGCTTTATAATATATTCTAGATGTTTTTATAATGTTATACAAAAGAGGTGTGGGTATTTATTATTTTCTCGCGTTCTAAGCAGCACAGCAGCTGCAGGGGCTGATTCGGAAGTGCGGCGGGTTCGTTAACACGGCGAGGCAAGGTCACGCACCGCCATATGCTACGTGACCAATGTTTTTTTGATTGAAGTTTTGGTTTGATTGAAGTTTTATGATTTTTTTATATATAAGCAATTTTGATTGTAGAGTCATTTTAAAATATTAGAATTCATTAACACACGTAAGTTCATAGTATGTTTAGCTATAATTTTATATATCATAAAGAAAAGGATAAAAATCTTAATTGTTTTCATTTCCTCTACAAGGCTTAAAATAGATTTTTAGAAAAGTAATTACAAAATATGTTACCGTACCGTAAAATGTAATTTGTCTAATACACATTTGTATATAATAATTATTATTATAATAAACAAAGTAATTTTAAACAAAGACAAATTATAAAATATCTAATAATACATAATCCAACAAAAACTAGTTTTATTTACAATGTGTAGAAACTGCAATCCGAGCAAGTCTTGACATTGCAGTAACATTGACCGATGTGTGAATCAGTATTATTTTCGTCTGGCGTTTTTGAAATATACCTACTTCCGCGAGACGAGCTGCTTTATATTTTCCTGACTTTAATTGATGTTCTCACTAAATACATATTCAGGGTGCTTAATTACATTACTGAAGTAAGCTTACTTCGTTTAATACATTTTTTAAATAACATTATAAGGAATAAAAGAACCTCCTACTATAGTCGAAATAAATATAGAGGCATTTTTTTTATTACAATTTTTTTTTAAATAATTGCATTACTAACATAATTATAAGTGAAAACATGCACTTTCTTATAAAACAATAGTGATGTAGAGTTCTATATTTGTGGACATATAGTTGACCTTTGTAAATAACATAAAATGAATTACAAAAACTGCATATTAATACTAATTATAACAATAACACAATGAAAAATTGGCATCGCAGCAAAAGTGAATGCAGAATTAATGGCGACTCCATCAAGATAGCAAAGCAATTAAGAGCATTCATTGAGAGGGTATTGGCTTAATAGTTTACGCCGTGTTTGCGTCCACAAAACTCTGGCACATAGGTACATAAATAACCATAGACTGACTCGAGAAATAATTAAAGTTACATGCTCGGGGCGGACACAACTTACAATTACTAACAGCTCTGTCATATAAAATAAATGAGTCCATTTTCTTGCAGCGCCTATTATATTAACCTTTATTGGATGCAAATTACTGCACCGCGCTATGAGTGATTGAATAATGATATATCAAGGTTTCAGATGGTTTAGTAAATATGATTAAGTATGACAATTATAAAATATCGATGAACATTCTAAATTACTCAAAATCTCAAGAATGTTTTGTGTTGGATAATCCATTTATAGAGGAAGGTTTAATCTATATTACGTTACTTTAATCCTTTCGACATAATTTGCATTAGTTGTCCAAGGACGTAAAACCGAGAGTATTTGCTAGTATGCAATAAATTCAATGAGAGTATGTATAAGTTAAAAACATGAAAACATGTGTCTGAGATAGATAATGAGTCATTTGCAATAATGCTGATTTTAACTATCAAAATTCTAAAATAACACTTCCCAAGTCATATTTCGTCATTGAAAAGATATCTGTAATGTACATTTGGTACACAAGAATTGTATTATTATTTATATTAACAAAATAATGAATATACGGGATTGATTCACCGAGTGAATATTTTAAGTCCCAACTTTAGACGCAAGATGTCACGA
Source organism: Heliconius melpomene rosina (assembly GCF_056956725.1). Lineage (NCBI taxonomy): Eukaryota > Metazoa > Arthropoda > Insecta > Lepidoptera > Nymphalidae > Heliconius > Heliconius melpomene. The sequence goes on from NC_140401.1 coordinate 14,164,367, forward strand.
TAAACTTAATACTTTTAACGATAGTAGTTAGTACTAGTAAGAAAGAAAATAAACTTTTTTCATCATCAATTCTAACAAGAATTTATAAAACTAGACTGATTTAATTTATCAATATAGAGCACGAATGCCGCAAACACTTAAAAGTGACATTGGCCGGTGGGCACGCAATTGTATGGCAGTGCGATATTTATTATTTCACTAGGAGATAAGGTAAGAGCGTTGAATAACAAAATAATATACCAACAGGTATATATATACATTATTAACTGTAGCGTGCTCTTCAGCTGTTAGGCAAACGTGTTTTCTTTTGTCATATTTCTGGTAAATACTTGCTTACCTTTTGCATTGCTTTTTTAACCTCAAATACATTATATGGTTAGCTTAAAAATTATGAATTTAGTTTACCTTAAATATCATAATATTTTTTTTTCAAATAAAAAAGACAATGATAATACAAAACCCATGACTGTCACTGTAAGTCATTTTTAAAGTAAACACAATCGCGTTTAAAACAAAACAAAAAACGTAAAAACATGAACGATAAACATATTATTATAAACACATAATTATCTAGCCTATCAAAACAAGTGGTCGCGTGACGCGAATCACCACAAGGTCGAGCGAATACGTAATTACACAATAAATTTTATCAAAATGTCGTCTTATCGTCTTTAGACTAACTTTCGGGAATCTTGGAAAAATGAATTTATTTTAAAATGAATATTTTGCGGAATAATGCTGAAATGGAAAATTCAAGAAGAAGAAATATTTCTATATACTTATAGTGCATACGACGTGTTTGACTACTTAATTAGTTTATTATTATTGTTAAATGAAATACGAAAAATACAAAATATGAATCCTATATTAAATAAGATCACCATCAACAATTTAGAACACTAGATGAATCACAACAACTCTATTATTACTGTGTTATAACGGTCATGAAATATATAATAACATAGTCAAAGTGCTGTCACCCTTAGGATTTACAACATGCGTATTTATAGGGTAAATAACATAAGTATATTTCAGTTTCATGCTATATTCAGTAACATGATAGGCAGAGGGCCTAGCCTAGTGTTAAGACACTCCACTTTCCATGTTCCGCCACGTTCTGGAGACATTAAGTGTTGAGTGGCGGGACTCAACGCCGCGCTATGCATCGACATAAGACCGAAGTAATGAATATAAAATAAATATTTTATTCCCCTACCTTTACCGTTTACGGTCAGTGCAAAATAAAATAAGATGGGTGTTGATTCTAAAACTATTTTAATCATTGATATCTAGAACATATTGCTGGCATGTCAATATGTAATTTATTTAATACTGAGTCCAAATACAAAACACTACACATAATGAATAAACAAAGGAAACAATTTATTTCTTTATAAAGTAGAAAATCTATAAAGATGACAGCTCAAGGATAAGTATCGTACACATGCGTTGTCGCAAGGCATGAAGGTGTAAACAAATATCAAAGTTTGAAAAACATCCAGTTTCAATTACACTTTTCAGGTCAATAATATTAATTTTTTTTCTATTTTTTACTTCACTCTGTATGCCGCACAAAACAGGCAGAGGGAACCTAGTGTTAAGACACTCCGTGCCCCACTTTCCGCCAAATTCGGGAGGCATTGTGTGTTGAGTGGCAGTACTCAAGGCCGCCAAAGTTTGTTTTTCATATCGGTATACATATATATAACAAATCAATGAGTATATAAACTAAAAACAATTAATTATATGTTTACTACATAATACTTATTTAAGAGTACCTAGTTATTACTAAAAGACCTAATCAATACGTGTTTGTAAGAACTAAGAATACCTAGGATGGTACAGGTGAAACCACACGCGGTCATTAACATAAAAGGTAGGTCACACATCGCAACAAAGAGCGGAGCAGACAAAAACTGACACATTAAGTGCGAATGACTCGTAGTGTAACAAATTCGTATAAATATATTAAAAAGATGTATTTACAATATATGTTAATTAATATAACTAATACTGTAATTATATAATTACACAAATGCACGACCAAACATGCATACGGCAGGGTAGGCAGACACATAGGACACTTACTATTAAGACACTACTCTGTTTCCCACTTTCTGCTCGTTATTTTAGATATTACGTCATGATTAGCTTAAATCAACGCCGCGATTTATCTTGTTACTAGAGTGAAGAAATGAAAATAATTCATTCCCCTAATTGAGAATCGAACCCGTAACATTTACAGTCATATGCTGCACCACGACGATATACATTTAGTTTTAAACATTGTAAGATGGAAATGATAGTAATTTCTCTTTATAGTAGTCGAAAGTTATACGACGACGCACAGTGAGGAATGCCACTCCACATTCAATAGATTTTTGGACGATTAGTCATGTGGTCCATACTATTGCTTTGTCATCTAACCACATTTAGAATGTGGGTTCTAGAAATATTATATTTAAAGTCTATGAATTCTAATAACATATATCCAGAAAAAAAACAATAATATATATTTTTCATCAAGCAAAATTAAATTAATATAAATTCCTATACATATACTCAAATCAAATAAAAACACTATATATCTCGCAAAAATTTAAACATAACCTACCCCACGTTACACAACTTGTTCTATCAGAATCATAGAAATGCTTTGTTATAATAACAAACGAAAAATAAACATAAAGAAAAATGCAACCATATAAATAATTTAAAATATTATTCGGTCTTTCCCACAGACTTACGGAAGATAAAAGTAAAAGGTTTTATAAAGAGATATCTTCTCGTGTACGTAGTACGGCTGTTGTGTTGTGGCCGCAGTAAAAAATCTTAAATTAAATCTGGGCAGCCGTCTACAGGTATCTACAATGTGACCGCGACTCGTCGACCGCACTGTACTCTGTTAGTAGGCCAAGTTATGTTGGACTTTTGTTCCCACAGTGCGAGTTTAATTTGTTAATATGTAAATCTGTATTTATGGCCTAGTTTCCAGCTTGTTTATTTAAGAAGATTTCAACGTATGATAAGTGATAGCTATTATTCTGTGTCTTCATGAGATCTTAAGATTGATTAATTAATTTCATACTTTTTAAGTAAATTCATTTTTTTATTTTGTTTTTATTAAATTATTAAATGTAACTCTCACTCCTAATATTTAATTATATAAAAATATGTATATATTTAATAATATTTTTCGAGTAGATAATCTTAGAAAAAAAAGAGTTACTAATAAACAACTAAACTTTTATACACGTTTCAATTCTTAATACAGGATTTCCAAAGTTTTTAATTGTGTTTGTTTTTAACAGAAAAATTGCTGCATAAATTGTTAACAAATGAATAAAAAAAACTTTACATATATCATCTCGTTATCAATCATCATCAGAATCAAATAGTCGTCATACAAAAACACATTAAAAAAAAGGTAACTTCTCAACTGTAGAATAAAGCACATGTCCTAATGCTCCACCATCTCATTTTGACCTAAATAACGGTTAAACACAAACGAACACGTGTAGTGAGGGGACCGCCCCCCACTAGGGTTGCCACCCTGGCATATGATACGACGTATTAGACGTATTAAATTAAGACTTAGTAATCATTTATAAAAATGTACTCGTCAAACTGTCATTTTTACTTAGTACAAGTGTGTGATTTATTAGAAATTATTCATTTTATATTTGCACTCTGGCAACAAGGCATAGTGCGGCGTTAAGTTCCGCCACTCAATATGCACTAATACGAAAATTTCGGGTCCCACAAGTAAAACATCTAACAAAAGTGAACCGGAAGCCCTACAACGATCCCCATTAAGACCGCCCCGGTATAACTTAGATATGACTAACGTGTCATAATGTATGCAATAGCTGAACAGTTTCGTGCACCGATCATGACCATTAGCTATAATAGATGACGCGTGACACGCAACACTGTGGGTACTATACAAATTAAAAATATAATCTCGTTATTGGATGTTTTGGAACGTTTTAGAAATATATGTTGGAATTTAAATATATTATATTTTTCTTTTTATTTTCGCATATAGCACGGTATGCAGAGAGAAGCTAGAGTTAAGACATTCCGTTCTTAATTTTTGGTTAAACCGCGCTTTCTCTAAATTACCAGAGCGGAGAAATTAAAAATTTCCCTAAGTGGGTATCGAATTCATAATCATCATGCTTTCCCACTGTGCCATAACTGCTTAAGTATTAGAATTGCTGGTTCACATCTTATATTTCTTCTGATGACTCAATTTGTCCTTCCAAAAGTAGAGACAAAATTAAAATGGCATAAAGAGAGCCCCGGTATGTTAAGATAAAGCTGAAAAACATTAAGGAACGTTAGATCTCTTCACTCATTTATCTAAAAATCATTTAAATGTAACGATGATGATAGTCTTTTATTAAGAGCAATCCGTGTAGGATAGACTCTAACGCCTCTTACTATTGATTGATATAATTATTTGCTTTTTATGAATGCCATCTATATAATTACTATAGCGTGAATTCATTTATATTACTATTAAAGGTTAAACTAAAGATAAACTGCTCTTGAATAATTTATCGTATGACAATGATATTTGCAGACAATAAATTAATGATTTTTTCATCACCATAACGCCTATTTTATCCTGTCTATTTTATCAGGGCACACAGAGGGAAGCTTAAGCGTTAAGGCACCCGCCGACACTTTCCTCCGAATTTTTCGAAGCATTACGTGTTGAGTGGCGAAACATAACGGCGGGCTTATGACTTGGTGTCAGAGCGAGAAATGAAAATATTAATAAATAATAATTCATTTCATCGAACGTCGTGGGAATCGAACCCTTAACCGTCGCTTTACAGTGTAACTGTAAAGCGACGGTTAAGGGTTGCTTGTGCCCTTGTTGCTTGTGCCCTTGTTGCTTGTGCCCTGCGCCACTACGGCCTCAGATTTGGTCTAAGACGGGCTTCAATGTTTCTAACATCGTCAAAAATTTACATAAAGAATAGAATCGGCCATTCGTTCTATTAAAACCAAAATAATATTCGATTTAATTTTCAACACTAGAAATAGCCGCATCGTAGCATCGTGGACGAGAGCGAGACCGCGACCTTTCACTTTCTCTGCAGAAATATGCGAACACAATGTATTATAAAATGTATATTTCTGTTATTATATTTGAAAGCCATTATATTTTATAATAATTAATTTGAACTATGCGACGTAAAAGCTATATTTTTATCTTAACACAACCCCTGTGCGTGACGTTAGCACGTAATAAAAAAAAACGTGAAACAGATCTATATATAAAGTGTCAATTTCCAACGAACCCGTGACAAACACATTTCAACTTCACTTTCACGACATCCTGAAACGATTTATTTTGACTCGCGGCAATAAATCAATGCCGGCGGCCGATGAAAATATTTTATTTTCAACACAGCGACGATTTATAGGTAGTTAAAAGTTAACATCTTCGGTTTAACAAACTATAGATTATAAATTAGATCAATGGTGACTGAATAACTGGAAAATATTATTAACTTCTTAATATTCATTTGTTTTTCAAGGCAAATATACAGTATTGACTAGAAATTATCATAGTTTAAGATAAATAAAAGTCAAATTTTATTATAAGTATAGATTTACAGATAAATAGAATAAACTATGGTACAAAAATCCCCGACAACATAATAGGTACCAAAAGGTGTTTAACGCTTAATTATATTCTCAGACGGTATTTACTATATCAAAAGTATAATAATTTAAACGTTATATTTTACATTTAAAATAACAATCATGTTAATTTCTTTTACGTAGGTACTGCCAAGATTTTTAATTTCCTAAGTAATTTCTTAGAGCGATAAACAAAAAATAACAAAGCTAAGAATCGAGTGCAAAAGAAAGCTGTCGCTGAAAATTACGGAAAAGTTAAAGGAAAAATTTTAGTTGCTTACAAAGCTTTAACTAAAACGTACAATATTATTCCATTATTATTATTTGTAATTAACACATAGAAACTCGATATTTGATATGAATTCTGTAACCATATGGAAATAATAAAAAAAAATACTCTTTTTGTTTATTTATTATTTTTATTTTAGTATTAAAGTACCGTCGTCGTGGGGACAATTATTTCCCCCACTTTCGTCGCAGTTGTTTGTCGGTAATGCGCAGCGGTGAGTGCCGCCACTCAACACATTTCCTCAGCCTACACTGCCGCGCAAGAAAATGCGTGTAGTTGCTTTATAAAATGTATAAAATATTATGTATGTACTAAACTAATAAATTGTACACTTTTGTTTTAAGAAGGCACATAGCCTCATATAGCAGGGTAGGCAGACAGAACCTAGTGTTAAGGCACTCTGTTCCTCACTTTCCGCCGAATTCTGAAAGCATTGTATGTAGAATGGCGGAACTCAATGCCGCGCTTTACTTTGTTTCCAGAGCTAAGAAAATGAAAATACCAAACATTTTATATAACATTTAAACTGTACACAATTAAAGTTATATGTACCTACCTATATATATTTTTCTTAATCGCAAGAAACACAAGGCCTTGCCTTCGATCGACCTAGTGCCTGATCAACGCAAAAGGAATTTACTTTCTCTGTGTAGTAAATAGTGGAGCATTAACAAAACACTACTTATATCTCACAGTGACCCAGTTAGGGAGGCGGTGACACCGTTTCTAATACGCTAACCTAATCAGAATGGGATGGGAAGTATGGTTTTTATTAGTCGCACTCGTATATTTAACGATACAATTTAAACGTATATATATGTAGAAGCATCAGAAGGGGCCTCATAGCGGTCTTGGCTGTTACTATTCATTTGTGGGCGTTGAAGCAACAGAGATGTTTAAATAAAAGTCACACTTATATTCTACAATGTCTTATTACTCGTGTACATAACAGTTTTACAATAATTCTCACAAGATTAACAAAATTACAATAGATTAGGAGCCAATAGGTTAATTGGTGAACATCTCACGCCATAGCTGTCAACCAATGACATCTGCTATAACTCATGGCTACACCTACTACCCTATTCGGGGTTACCCGCTCCATTTTAAATATTCTTCTAATATAATCCATTACATAAATCAATTAAAATCGAAATATAATAATTGTGAAATTATAATTAAAACTAATACATAGCAACGCGCCGTCATATATATATTTGTTTTATATATGTTATAACGTGGAATGCAACATGAACCTTAAAGGACAACTCAACGCTACATATTGTCTTGGAAGTTTAACTAGAGTTCGTAATTGAAAATGATTAATTGTCCCCGGTGGCAATCAAACGCACTGCCGTCGCATTCACAGTCACACGCTATACCGCTGTGCCATGAGGGCTTTTCCAAAATCTTACAAAGATAGATCTAATAATAAATCGCTCTAGTTTTAAGTAATTTATTATATTCTATAAACTTCATCGTAGTTGTTATCAATTTACAATATATTTGACTGCTTATATAGGTCTTTTATGGTATGCAAATTTCAATTTTACGATTCCTGTAATATTTAAATTATCGTCGCATATTATTTTACTTTAATGAAGTGGTGCGAATGACTACATAGAAACAAGAAATAGGCGTACTTATAAAAACTTTTACCTATCAACATTTTCAGAAAAAAATCACGATAATCATACTAAATACAGTTAAAAAAAAAATTATAAAAAATATTTATTCATTAAATACCGTGAATTGTGGAGAGTTATTTGTTTTTACACGTTTTTCTGTGTTGATGTAGCAGAGTAATATGTTGGTGGGGACCGCCCGGTAGCGTTTTCGTCTATCCGTGAAACAATGACGAGAGGAACTTGCAAGCCAACGTTTACAAAACAAGAGTGGATCTTGTACCGTGTTTTACTAAGCGGACTTCATAAAACCTACCTGTTAATTTATTCAGATTGATATATTCTTAAGTAGTATTAACAAAAAACCAAGTTTGTGAAAAAAAATGAATTATTTATATACTTCCAATTGTCAGTTAGGTATATACTACAAGCTTTTACTTGCGGCTTCGCCCTCCTTCGCCACGTTAAATGCATTCCGCAGTAAATATGAATGAATTCAAATACAATGGGTTACATCGAAATGATTAACAATGTTATATAGCCAATTTAGCCTTCTTCAATAAACAGACTAACCAACAGAAAAATATTATTCCTATTTAAACCATTTGTTTCTGTTATACAAACTCTTCCACTTCATAATATTAAGTATAAATAAGTAGAAATATAATACGACAATAAAGTAGTAAGAAACTAATGATAACATTAAAGATAACATCTGCGTTAAAAGCATTTATTTCTTTAAATTACCCAAATTTGCTTACAAACAATAAAGCCAAGTAAAAATATATTATATAAAATACTTTTATGTTTCATTATTATAGCACTCATTGTTTCGTTGCCATTATTTTTTAAATTGTTCACAGATTATGCGTACATTAAAAATATATTTCCCGTTATTATATTATAATTAATTTATAGAATTACAAGGTCAAGCTGTTTTACAGAAAATTTTACACCTATTTAAAGCATTTTTTGAATTAATAAGTTTATTATTCAGCCTTTCATTAAAAAAAGTCCCTAAAAAGTCAAAATTACCAGTAAATCTTTAGTCACACCACCGCCGTAAGCATATAACACCAATTACCCACCCATCACAGGCCATTGAGAACAAAGCATGCACTCAGCACCCAGTAATTTAAGCTACTACAAAAACGTTCATTATAGCAAAGCCAAGTAAGTAATAATGTCGAAAGGCTCGGTCGACAACACTAAGTCACATTAAAATTATCCATCATTGTAAACTAGCAGCTAAAGACAAAGAATTTTCACACACATTATATCGGTTCACATGACCGCACAGGCGCACATGAGTTTTCAAATGTTAATTACTCTAAAATCAGTAAAAACACCAATTGAAACGTAAATAATTTACGATAAAAATATTTTTATAATATATTAGTTTTGACCTGCGGCTTTGTTCGTGATACAATGGGTGACATCGACATAATTAGCGTGAAGCTATATTAGCTTAAATAAGATCTTCCTCTACAAATAGACTATTTAACCCAAAAAAACCCAAAAAAAAAGTTTTACAATATTAGTAGAGAGTACAGATACATAAATATTTATAGAAGCTAAAACAGTAGTTTAAACATAGTAGTTAGTAGTTTCATAGAACATCTTGATATCATTATTAAGAATTCTAGGTTTAGTATCATAAGATTCATAAGAAAGTTCCAGCTATAAGTAAGTAACTTCTATAAGTAACTTCTTCAGTAACTTAATATCATTTACAATATTTTATTTTACACTGTTACAGAAAAAGTATACCAACCTTAAAGTACTTGACATAGAAATAAATTATACATGAATGAGGTTTTCCACAATGAATATTTAACGTCGAGATGAACAGTGGTTACTACTAGGATTGCCTGTATATCGCAGCAACCACTTCCTTCCCGGATGTTCTATTCTACTTGTGTAACAAACACGGTTCATGCGTGTTCTTTAAATCGGGATTAACAAACATTTCATTTTATATAAACATTTACTATTTGTATATATTTAAGTTTCAATCTTAACTCATAAATCATACTCGACATAACATCAATATAAGATAAATATGTAGATAAGTTTAACTCGTAACTTTCATTATAATAATTTAATAAAAGAATAATAATGTATTTAATAAGAATCAAAAACATTAATTATTATAAAAGCAATTATGTATCAAATGAGAACAGGTAATAAGAATTGTAATCGTGCGTTTGTAAGTCTTCAGCATTTTTTTATATTATAAATTAATAATAATAAGTAGAGTCAATATGTACATAATATCTATTGATAGTTAAAGTGCTATTTGATTCTAAAACTAGCTAGAGCTCGCGTTATAATGATCAAGTAACAGATAAAATATGCATTCATACAAGTAATTACATACATAAATAAATAAATTTACATCCAGCATTTAGGGAAAATAGTGTTTATATGTAGGTAATGAAATAAATTAGAATTTAATTTATTGGTTTAATGTAACGTATCGTTTTCAGGTCATATCTTTTTTTTAGCTTCACGTTATATCCTGTACATAGCAAAGAGAATCTAGTGTTAAGGCACTCTGTTCCCAATAAATGCACCACTTCCGTTCACGAGACACTTCTGTTCTCCACTTTACGAATTCTGGAGGCATTAAATAAATACAATTTCTTTTATTTATTTTTTTCCTTGTAATCTTACGAACAGCATTAATCTATATATATAAAATCGAAAGGTCACTCACTCATCACGAAATCTAAGAAACTACATGTGCCAGGAATCTCAAATTTTGCATAGGAGTTACTTATAGGACGTAGGTGCTCGCTAAGGCGGGAATTTGCAGTATTCGACTTCTAAGGGGTTGCTTTTGGGGTTGAAAGTTTGTATGAAACTTCGTTACTACAAATGCTATTAGTCTCAAATTTTGCATGGACGTTACTTATAGGACGTAGGTACTCACGGAGACAGAAATTAATAATAACGTAGTTCACGCGGGCGAAGCCGCAGGCGGGCCGCTAGTAAATAATAAAGACAACCTTCATTTGGTTTTATTGTTAGACATTAGATACAGTAATCAAAGTATAATTTTACAATGTTTTTACCGCTGCCGTATCGATAGTAACTAAATGAGGATAATAATCGTAATTAGCATTAATAGTCAATTGATATAATAGATTTTGTTGAGCACAAGTCGCATGTCACTCGGTGTGAATATGATTCCTCAATAAAACAATAATTCATTAAAATATACATACAGGAAATCATAATTAAAAAATATATATATTCACTAACATTTCTATTTCCTTGGAAACTCGAAATCCTCAAACTGTGCATGTGTTTTAGGTAATTCCACGAATTTTCTTGCACAGCAGGATAGTTCTCCGATCTCAGCAAAATAAGTTCGCTACCAGTTGTCACCAGAGCAAAAAAAAAATTGTTTAAATATGTATGATCATACCCACAACCATCGCGTTTACATCTGTCACTGCGATACGACGGTATCATTATTAGCCAATCATCTTAATTGGTAACATAGCAGATATATAAATCAAATATTTTACATTTTACCTAATACTATCAAAAAGATGTGACATAACTGGCTAGGAAAGCACAGCTAGAGAAATCATTTTGAAGGCATAATACTCCAAAATAAAAAAAAACACGTTCCGATGATGCGATAACAAGTCCGTAAGTATATTATAATTATTACAACTTATGCAAATTTAACATAAACTTTGGAATGTAATTTAAAAAAAACCGCATTAGCGTGTGTTAACAGCATCCGGGTCCTGCATATAATGGCTCGAGACACCGAACTCACGTGGTTAATGTAATAATAATATAATTACTTACAACGATTTAATAATTGCACCTAAATAAAATCATTTTAACGATATATTTTATACTCATTTTACCTGTAAAGGGTAAATTTAATTATAATTCATTAAATTTACCTACATTACGAATTTGCTTATTCGTAATGTAGGTAATATGGGTTTTTTTTATTTATTTGTTGTTAAAATATCTCAACTAAAGACTTAACTAAGTATTAGATTAAATGCCGCACATTTTGTGACAGTTGAAATTAGATAAACATTTATAAATCGATAAGAAATTATCGAATTCCGATAAATATAGCTAAACGACTTAAATCTCAAAAAGTATTGTCAGATAATGCTGCGATAAATCTAATTTCGCGTATTTATTGAAGCAATGGTTATTTTTTATGAATTATTCTGGTATGAACTTTAAATGTGTTTTTTAAGTAGGTACATGTATAAAATAAGGATAGATTTATTCAAACGGTATGTTAAAGACCATACTCATTGACTTTTTCTAATACACCTTTCGCCAAATTCTGAAATTCTGAATGAACTGCAAATTGACTGGTAGGATTCAACACCGCGCTTTGCCTCCTTACCAGAGAGAAGAAAGGAAAATTATAAATATTTCATTTCCTCGAGTGGGAATCGAACTCACAACCTACCGCATATACAGCTGCACACTTGAGCTCCAGCGCCACGACTAGCCGCTTAAATACTTTAAACACATAATTTCGTGACCAAATAAAAACTAAAACAACCATTTAACATTGTTTAGTAATACACACGATAAGTTTAACTCCCGTGCATTATGAATACAATAGTTACGAAGAACGGCTAGCACCAATTAAAATTGACGTACGCGGAAGTAACAAACGAAAGTGAACACGTTAATTACGTTATAAATTAAACGATCTAAGAACACGTTGTTACCATGTTTCCCTTCTATATATATAATTTGTTTTGACAAGTGCGGTTGAGGATATGAACATCTGTATCTACGAGTATATATCAGAGTGTTGATCTCGGCTTTAAATATTTCCACCTCATCATGTAGGGGTTATGTACGGCTGTGGGAAGCCAAAAATAGATGACATTTGAGAGCCTCTATGATATATCCTGTCAATATTGTTTATCGTAACGAAATGAGATATTCTTTGTGTATAAGCTTTTATGTAATTTATGAAATTGCCCCTTTGGCTAGAGAACTAAAAATAGAAACAACTGTAATAAAAATAGATATTTTCTTATTCGTAAAAGCACTATAGTGTAATGACTTCTATATTTTACTATACATTTTAATGTGTCATAATTATTGTAAGACTAATGGCAATAACAACAATTTATTCAAAGGTAATGAGGAAAATAATTCTACATTTTTTTATAGAACGATTAATGGCGTTGTTTTTAACTTATTGCTAACAGTGTCACGATGCACTGACACTGAATAACTTACTGTGGCGCACGCAACTATGCGTTTACTAAAAATAAAAAAGTAAACAAATAAAATATAAATAAATATCACACTACACTGGCCATCTCGAATCAAGTTTCCTCACAACAAAACACTTAAGTCGAGTGTCCTTATAAACTGTGTTAAGCCTCAATAAAAATAAAACATTAGACTTAACTGCACCTATAATTTCTTGCAGTTCTTTTTGTATGCAACGTTCAAAAATGTATATATAAAGAATACATAACGCGTGTTAAAAATAAAGTCATTAGCATATTTTTTCGATTGTTAGTATAATTATTTTATATATATAGAAACCTTGTGTATGCCAGTGATATCGTCTGTCTGTCTGTCACTCGGACTGGTCATTGGTCCGGCGCGGTCGTGGGCGGGGCAACGGGAGAATGTATAAAAAGCGAATTAAACCAAATTATGGTAATAGCCACTAAGTCATCATGTTGCTTCATATAAGGCGTCGTTAACTGTTATTTTCTTAAGAAACATAAATTATTTGATTCTCATAATTGTTCGATGATTGTTATTTATTCAGATCAAAGGTAGATTTTTTAATTAATTTAGCGATTCCTTTGTATTACAAAGTAAAGTACATTTAAGTACAACGTGAATAATATGTCTCTAATTACAATTAGATACGTTTTAGTTGCAGATGAACAAAGATAGAATTGGAATTTGTATAATATCAAATTTAAATATAAAATGTAGCGGCGTTGAGTTCCGCAATGCGTCCGTAATTCGACGGAAAGTGTCTTAACACTAGGTTCCCTCTACTACGTGCGGCTTACAGCGCAAAGCTAAAAAAAAAAGAATGTAATATGTTACAGATTTAAATTTGTTATCAATATTAATGTGGAGCTTAATTTAATGCAGACAACGTGGCCATACACTGGCAAAATTTAATCTAAACTTTCCTATCATTGACACGAAGAAGAAGAATCAATATTAAAGTTTACTCTTGAAATTTTAATATCAGCTTCTCATTCGCTGACTACAACTAAGATCAGACATACCAAGTAATTTTTACTTATGAATTAACTATATCATGTATTTATCTTTGTCAACAAGTTAACAGGGAAATTAAATAAAGCGAACATCCACTTCCAACGTGTGTATACTTGTCAATAGTAATGAAATAAAACATTATCGCCACTTGATTTTCAACCCACAATCGGCAAGTTTTTCCTAAAACCCAACTATTCCACCAGTCACCAAAACAACAAGGCATAATAACAAATATCATAAAAGAACATATAATAACAACCCTCTAAAATAATGATATAAACATATAGTGATTTCAGAACACTCAAAAAAAAATCAAGATAAAACTTAACATAATCCAAATAGGTATACAATAGATGCAAAAAGTCCATTCGCGTATAATTGCAAGCAGCGGATGCCCAGTCGAGTACTGGCACGCCGCCACGGTATTCTCGCGATGTTGGGATCGTTCGTCTCCTACAATCCGTGTAATCTACCATCTATTGATTTACATTTTCGATAAAATTCATTTGGGGACTGTTGCGATTGATGTCTGATTCACAAGGATAATGGATATCCTTGTTTCAAAATATATTTTACTGTTATTCTCACTTTCAATTAAAACATTAATTATGTATTTGGAGCGTTAAATTTAGAATATTTCAAATATTCATATATTTGTGAACAGAATGAAGTATAAAATCAATGGTCTTAATTATTTACAAAATTGAAACAATTACATATATAATTCGACTATACTAATTACTACCCTTATAATTTAACTTCAATTAACTTAAAATTTCATATTGTAGTTAATATTTGAATTAATACTTAATAATTATAGCATATTGGAGACTTTAAAACGATCGTATTAAATCCTAACAAAGGTAAAAACAATCAAAATTAAAAAAACTACCGGTCCACTTACATTTTGTTAGGTATTAGGTTCACATGCATAACATTAGAGAGCATTTGTAAATGTAAAATTTAATACTCGTTAAACTCAAAAATTGACTTAATTACCTGAACCTAGTAGGTAATCCTTAGATAATTTTAATAACCATTAAAATAATGTTAAAACAGAAATTCATATTAACATACAATATAATGTAAGCTTAAACCTATATTACACATGAGCGGGTGTATTCAATTAAACGAGCTGCACAGTATGAGCACTTGGTCGGATTCCATTCGGATGAATCAATAGAGCCGCGGTCGGACGACAAACATACGACAACAACAAATGGTTGTTTGACAGGGAAAGAAATTATTCAAGAGTATACCTACATACCTGTATTACTTATATTTTTTGACGAAAATATGTTTTTTTAACTTTTATAATATATTTTATCATACATATTTGTGTACTATATTATAACGATTAACATTTTGTTATAATATACGAGAATAAAGTGTTTAAACACTGGTTAATATATTTTTTTAAATAATGATGTGAAAATTGATTTCGACTTTAAAAAAGAAAAATGTTAATTAAAATCTTATATTTTTTTTATAACATTTAAAGTCTTTCATACAAAAATGTTTACTTGTCACACTTTACGTAAAATATCTGTAATACTACATACATTACATGATATTAAATCAACCGACAGATCTTGACCTAAGACACCGTCAATGTCAACGTCATACATACAATCAGCATTCATCCAAAAATATTTCGCAAAAATCCAATTTAAAAAATACTTTATCCTTATTCGCTATTAAACAATCAAACCACCTGTTATTACGAGCGACCTACAGACGTGTGTAATAAAATAATGGAAGTGGAAAAACAAGAATATTCGATAATTGACAATAGCATTATGAATATTTTTTGTAAGCAAATGTCAGGATCAAACACAAGGTCCACAAGGTCGACTGTTGAGAGTTCACAATGAATAGCAAGACGGAACAAAAAAAGCCGATACAAAGTGTTCTCAGAGGTACACTCGAGGCGTTTACACGATTGTTGGACCCGTTCAAATTCTTATTGACCTTAGATTTGAACGATGGACCCTTCCGTTACATTTTACGACGGTCCACACGGGGGTTATCGGTATAAATATATTGATGTGTCTTGGAACGGATATTGTATCATGTTAGCACCAAATATTATTAAACAAGTAAAAATTACGTACACTTTACGTATAAAATTATATATTTTATTAACATGATCAAGATAAAGGTATTTTATTAAATATTTAAAGTTATTGTAGCGGTTTTGTATTGATTATATTAAATTTATGTAATTTGATAGCAAATTCTCCTTTAAATTTTTAAAAACTAAACTTAGTAGTAGTCCATTTTCAATTTGTAATTAAAAAAGAGGAAAACTAACAGCCAGACATAAACTAAAATTAAGTATAAAAGATCTTTTGTTCTTATCCTTTAAAGAATAATTAAATAATATTTATGTAAGTAAATTAAAATATTTTACTGAAATATTTTTAAAATAAATTATTATCTCTCTTTAAGTAAAGCAATCTCATAAAAAGATATTTTATGAACGTCGCCAAAACTAAAATTGAACATACAAAAGTCAAATATCATAACATTGATAGGTACGTGTTTTGGGTTCGATTCCCAACAGAAGAATAATGCGCTTGCCACAACGTTATGTTAACAACAACAATATATAAAGCGATCTGTCAACGAAAACTGATATTTTCCATAACAATAATTTCCATTACTTATCCTACATGAGAGTTTAAATAACAATTTAAAATTCAAATTATTGATAGCCATTATGATAAACTAAACAGAAGCAAGATTTCAATATAACGCTCCGTTTGAGCAACAAACAAAGACATCCGATGTCTACCGTAATAGGGCTTACGTAATGCCCCCGTTCCACTTTGGTCCATAAAGTTTAACATTTTAGTACGCACTTAGATAATTGGCATGTGATTTACTTAATACTGTTATACTTTTAATATAGCGAGCGAAAAGTTAGTTGAATTCCACTTTATCTCGGTGTGGGCCAAATTAATGGCTTCTCCAATACTGTAATTACGGTTGAGATAAGCGATCGCCATCTTCATAAAATTGTCAGCACGCGTAAAGAAGCTGAATTATCTTGTTACTTTTATAGAAATATTAAAACTTCTGATCCTAATTATTGAAATATTAAATTAAATAATATGTTTAGCATATTATATTGTCGAGGCCAGTCGTGCGACTTTAAATGCGATAGATTGTGGCTTCAATTCCCACTCGACCATATAGAAATTTTATCATCTATTCTAATAAAATTCAATAGTTTTTTCATAAAAAAACACATTCATATTTCAAATTCAATTAAGTTTTATCACAAAAGTGTAATAATATATTATTATTCTAATAATAGGCGTGCATTTATCGCAATAATAACAATAGTAAATGTACATTTAAAATTACTTGTATGTACTAGATTCATGTCATCCACGAATCGGGAGCATCGGGACAAGGCCAGTGGCTGTAGCGTCATGCATAACCCATTATAAGAGCTCGAGTTATAAATTAATCACAACTTTAAACTGAATCAAATAAACGCCAACGACAGTTGTGTTTGAGGTTAATAGAATAAATCTGCAAAATAGATGAGTAGCTTTTACCCGCGACTTCCCTTGCATTGTCAAATGGAAATAGCCGAGCGTTTTGTATGAGGTAACTCTGACCACAAGAATAGTGGGTTTCATTACGAGTAATTTTGTTCTAAATGGACTGAAAATTTACAAAATGACTTGCTTGACCTATCTTAATCAATGATTATATCACATCAACATAACGTATTTTCAATATATATATTTCAGCTTCACGCTGTATGCCGCACATAGCAGAGTAGACAGATAGAGCCTGGGAACCTAGAGTTATGACACTCCATTCCCATTAAGACACTTACGTTCCATACATTCCGCAGAATCCTGGTGGCATTACTTTGTTATTGTTGGCGCAAATCAACGCCGCGCTTTGCCACGTTACTAAAGCGAGAAAATGAAAATATTAAATATATTTCCTTCAGCCAGCCCATTCAGCCCACAACCTGATGCGTTTAAAGTCGCACGACTGTCCCCTGACCGGACTGAAGTCCCCTGAGCCACGAGTGGCCAGAAAATGTCATATTATATTGACAGCGTAGGTACGTATGTACCTATTTGTAGGTATCTGCTCAAAAATAATCGCATAAAGTCACGAAGAGTACACACAAGTGTTCAATAATATAAAAAAAATAATTAAGCATACGAGTATGCCTGATGAGATACGAAGTTACGAGCGAGAGTAATAAAACTTGTATCAAATTACACTCGCGAGGAATATATTATTTAAATTTAATGAAATATATGAAAACAGAACTATGACTTCGACATGTGTAATTGTTGTCTATATTTAACTATTTATATTTAATGTTAAAACAACGTAAAGTTGTAGTAAAATTGAACTACTTTTTATAGTTAACAATTATCTATCAGTAGCATATTTTTTAATTGAAAAAATATAAATATACACCAAATTAAGTAGTAAATATATTTAAAGTAATAAAAATGATGTATATTTACAATTAGTTTATTGCTTCAGGGGGACTATCAATCCGGATCGGCCAGCCAATCGTAAAGGCACGATAAAGAAGCGAGATGGCGCGTGCGCAACGATTAATTGCTTCCATTATCGACAACCGGTGAAGTTATAAAGTTACTTGTTATTTAAGTTCACTTTATATGTATGCTAATCTAGGACACATAAGTTGCATTCGTAGTTGAAATAATGAGATTAAAACTTATCGTCTTGCTTGACTTTAGGTTCGATCTACGGTGAATGTAATTATTTAATTATATTGTTTTGTACTCATCATATCTATATAGTTAAAAGTTCATTA
The DNA here is from genome assembly GCF_056956725.1 of Heliconius melpomene rosina. Lineage (NCBI taxonomy): Eukaryota > Metazoa > Arthropoda > Insecta > Lepidoptera > Nymphalidae > Heliconius > Heliconius melpomene. Next base: position 14,183,040 of record NC_140401.1, read on the forward strand.
ATACATAAAAATATTCATATAAAGGAAGATATACTCGTATGATTCGTCAGAAAATATACTAGAAATAGTAAATTACTGACCGACTGGCGCGGCTTCGCCAGCTTGAACTGTACAAATATTTATTAATTGAAATTATTTTCAGTTTAGAGTGTGAATTTTAATAAGCCATGAAACACGTGTTCAATTAAATATTTTTAAGAGTTTAAATTTCAAATTTCATAAAAATCGATGCCGATTTAAAGATTTTTGTAGTTATTAAAGTTAATAGCAAATCATTATTGCACAGAAAAGAATAACAGAAAAAAATATTACAGTTATTTAGCTGTAATTCCTTTAATAATTATCATGATTCTAAGTTTCTACAGATGAAACATATACTTGTGTATTAATTTGCTGCTTATTGTTATGCATTTTGTAATTTACATTAATAAGTAAACAGTGTGTATTATGTTATAGTTTTATTGCATGTATAAGGATATATAATCATAGACACAAGAATGGTGGAGGAGAGAGAGGGACGGTCCACACCTACCCCAGATTTTTAAATGGATAAGTTAGAAACTAAAATCAAGCCAAGCTCAACTAAAATCAAATCAAGGCAAGATTAAGCTGAATCTAGATATATTTTTAGAGTTTCGCAATATCTCGAAATATATCAATGCATAAAATAAATTTTTTGAAATAATTTAGATGATTGTATAAAGAGCTATCTCAATAAAGCTTATACAATTTAATATTATTTGCAAATAAGTTCTATAAACGTTTTTCTATAAAAGAAAAATGTTTATATTATAATATATTTCTTTAGCATCACACCTCCTATCCACTACCGTACTTAAAGATGTTCCATTTTCCATACATTACCCAATAATCAAGACATTGGGCAATGTGTGGTGGAACTTAACACAGCACACTAACTCTATAAAAACTCATTTAAACTTATTATACAAAATGAAATTGAATGTTAAATGAGTACAAAAATGTAAAATATTTTCAACCTAATTATTCACTTGTAAATATTATGTATTTGACCTCAGTGTTATCAGTATGTAAATAGGTTAACTTCAATGTTTGATGGCTAACAATGGAGTTGTGGTCATACACAACATTTTAGCAATTATTTATTTTACTTAGTTTTATATTTAAAATTATAAGTAATAGTAAATTAATCTGTAATATTTTTTTATCCCATTTTAATATAATTTTTTTTAGATTTTTGTTATTTCATTGTATCCTGCATAGTTCTAGCCAAGTAGGCATAAAGAAAATTCAGTGTCTAGACATCCATCCCATCTTTTGGACTTAATATGTTAATTGCATCTAAATGGCGGAACTGAATGCAGTACTTTGTTTTGCCTGAGCAGGAAAATTAAAACAATTCATTTCAGCCTGGGGTAAGTGAACCTGCAACTATTGTTTACAACCAGACCCTGTCCCACTACACCACAACAGCCTCAATGTTTAAGAACAAAAATATACTCATTTATAGAACACCTTGGTATTATGTTAGTAACCGATAAAAATAAAAGTGATGCAATTTAATCAAACATTGAACAATATGCTACATTATTATACAAGAAAAAAACAAAAATAGCCAAAATATGTATCAAAACAAGTAATTGATGAGGTTCTTATCATATTATTACAATTTTTATATTATATTATATCTTTATAGAGAGTAAAGTACTTTAGAGAGTAGTAGTAGAACAAAGTTGTTCCACACTGATGAAAGCTTAGTGATAGTGATGTGTACTATTACTCCTTTTAGTTCCATATATATGGAAAGGGTAAATCAGAAACTTGTGTTAAAATATTCCACCTATTATTTAAGTTGTTGATTGGCAGGCCTCTAAGCTGCACTTTGTCTTGATACCAGAGTGAGGAAAGGAAAATAATTTATCACCTCAACCGTCAAGCTCAACTCAGAGGCAGATGAGTGAGGCATGAGATGATGCTGGGCCACAATAGCCTCTGTGTACACATTTATTATATTGTAATCAAAGCAATGGGAATTGTGATGATTACTTGATAATAATTATATTGACATATTGTCACATAATAACTTATCATAGATCATTAAACAACTGTATCATAATATATGTGGTTAATATATGAACGCAATTATATATATATGGTAGTTTTAAAAATATTTTTAATAATATGCAAAAGTAAAAATAATTTAAACTTATATATGATTTATTGTACTATAAACAATGTTCCATTGTACTAAAAATAATATTCCTTTAATCTTCTAAATTGTAACAACTAGGTTTTGATCAAATTCCAAGGTTTTTTAACATTGTAACAAAATAAACACAATTTTAATGTGTTATTATTGTAGAGTAAGTAGATTATTTGAAAAACATTTAAAAAATTTATGTATCTTACTGGACCTACTTGTCTCTAGTAAATACCTCTTTTCCAAGAGGTTGGAGTCCTGCCACATAATTTTTCTTATATATTTTCGATAAATAAAGTCTAATTATTGTATTAACTATTAATGCAGTAAAGAAATCTGTCGCATATTTGGAAGATTGCCGTGATTTCATCTAGAGTTGTATTCACTTTCTTATTATATCCAAATATTTCTTATGTTTAAAAATTAATAATAAAATAATTTTGTCACTAGTGCTTTACTTTTATTATTAAATATAAAACAATAATTTGATAGAAAAAACTATTTATAATTAAAATATTTAATTTCTTGGGTTGATTGAACATAATTTAAAAAATAATAATAATATTATACATATAAATGTAGGACAATGATCAGAAAAACTAAATCATAATCAGTTATTACATAATCTGTACTAATATATAAAACTAAAGATTTTGTTTGGTTGAATGTTGAGTAATCTATAAAAGGTTTTTAAGTTAGTATGTACATTGTTCATGGGAGATACATAATGTGAATAAATTATGCAAAAAATATATCTTAATTGCTTTGAATGTTTATTATGTAAATACTAAAACACTCAACAAAATGCATAAGATTTAAATGAATTATTGACTTTTTATATATTATGTTTTTTGCATGTATGTATTAACCCAAGAGATTTTTTAATTACATTTTTTTAACTTAATGCATTATCTCATTTGCAGGATAGTCAAAGAAAACCTAGTTCAAGACACTCCATTGTGTGCTTTTTGCACAAAGTCAAAACACTATCTCTTGATGGGTGTATCTAGTGATATTTCCTAGGGGGCAGGGGTTACAGAATACAAAACTTAGTTTTATCTTACTACAATAATAATTTCACGAGAGGAATGGGAATCAAACCCACTAATATCATAGTAAGTAGACACCACTGCACCACAATCCAACTACTATAACTGGTAGTAAATTCACATGGGGAAAGGCCATATAACATGTGGGCTATTAGCATGATACTTATAATGCACCAGCATTTTCAATAATATGTAGGGAATAGTTAATTTTCCTGTATATAAAACTATGAAGTATAGATATGAGGGTGTCACTGTGGACATGACTTTTCTGGGTTTGATATTTATTTAGAAAACATATTAAAAAATTATGTAGCAGGATTTGAACTCGCTGCACTGGGTCTTGTCTAAGCAGTATGTTCTTTTTAGGCGAAGGGATCCCAAAATCCAGATACATGTGAGATGCAGTTAATGAGTTTTTTACATCTTAAAAAAATTATAAGTCAAGACTAAAACAACATTATAATAACTATGCTATATACTATATTTAATTTATATACCATACTATAGTTTAACTGTATATTTATAAAAAACATTTGAAAAAACAAAATTGTGATAACTGGTAAATAAGATGAATAAATACATGTAGTAACATTTTTTTTTAATATTTTTGTTATTAAAATTGACATAGACTTGTAGAAGAAAGTAAAATTGATATTAATTCAATTATTCATAATACCTTTAACTATAGAAACCAACCAGTTAAAATATAGTGTGTTATTTGTATTTTTTTAACCATTATGGCTTCGCAATAGTAATATCTTTATTTATTAATGTTTTGATAATAATATTACCTACTCACAACTACAGTTACTTTCATTTAAAAACTTTTCTGCAAGTGAATTAATAGAAAAAACGAATAATATATTAAGTTGATGAAGACTTTTATTTTCATTTGTCGTATTTAGTTATTTGTTGAATTTTTGTTTTAATTTAACAAAAAGTATACAAACAAGGTATAACATTGAAAAGTTTGTTATAATAGAAAAGTAACGTAATCATATGTGATGTATTGAAAACAGTGTATGTTGCATAGTAGAGCGCCGTCTCGCTCTAACACGTGACTATTGACATCTAGCCGTCATCGTCGCTCCCTTCACTCCATGGATAAGAGAAAGTAACAAAAGAGAATGAATACATCCCAACCTCAATTTTAGAATACTATCGTATCCGTATTTACTATCAACAGTATATGTTACACGCACCATATCTATGGTTAATAATATTTTAAGGAAATCATCAAAAATATGATAATAAACAAATGTACGATCAGTCATAACCTCGAATTCTTCGTTTACATCGACATATATGACGTTTCAGTACCAATTTGGAATTAATTTACCATCAACTTTCACAGGTCTAGTAAATAAATAGCGTACTACACCAAAACGTAAACAAAAAACAGGTAAACTAACCCTTTCTTCATGAGCCACCTTCGATGGCCCCAGTTGTGTTAGGAATGTTCCAATGAAGAAAACCCTCATCCATTTTACTAATGCGCATCTGTTATCACAATTTAATCAACTTATGGTTGCACTAGTTGTCACAATCAAACTACAATTCCACTTTTCGTTGCGCTAAACGCAGACGTCATTGACAAACAACCAAAGTGAGCTATTGCACGGGATCACATACACGAAAACACTGTACATATTCATGGCCATTGCGTCGTAATATCACAATTGTTATCACTTTAGGTTATTACATTTCTAATCACTTGGTCTAAATGGTTAATTTATAAAAATAAAAACGTATAAAGCGCAAAATTATTTAGTAGACAGCACTCGCGACGTTGCACACTCGCGTATAACGTGCGATTTCGTTTCACACACACACTCACACATACGGACTATCTAAGGTAACAGATAATAATGGCCTACTTCTACTATAATATTATTATTGTCATGGCAACATTTCTTCAAATAACTTTTAAGATTCAGCATTTACATAAATATCTTTTGTAGTTTTGTTTGTTGTCTTTTCGTAAACTTTTGTTTTGCAGGTTTTTATACAGAATCAATATATATCTAGTGTATAAACCTCAATGAAGAAAAAGTAAGTAGTATATTTGCGTCTTTAACAATAGTAAAATGGAGGTAATTCCTTTGTATTACTTATTGAATTTATTCTAAAAAGATATAATAAGAGTAATAAAGTGTAATACAAAAGGTAAAGAAATTATAGAAAATTGTTAATAACTAAAATAAAAATTTAGTTTGTTAATGCATTTTCAAATTGATTTTAAAATAAAGAAAAGTTATGTATAACATTTACGTAAGTGTTCAGTATGTAGGTTAAAAGTTATGAATATTTTTTTGACCATTTCGTATCATCCCTTCTCCCCAGCTATATAAGTAGAGCATAAGTATGCGTGTTAGAATCCATTTAGGGCCATATATCATTATGGAAGTTTTTATTTTATTTTAACACACCTGTGATGTCGTGACAAGGAGGACGAGGAGTTAAGACACTATCCATTCATTATTCGCCATGCATAAAATTCAAATTTAGTATGGCAAAATTTAATCAAACATACATTTTAAAAGTAATTGTAGATAATTTTTTAAATATTATTTTTTATATTTGCTATTAATGGCATTCTAAGTAAAGTAAATAGTATATTTTTTAATATTTATATTTCTCTTTTTTTTCAGTATTTTTTTTTAATTATGAATATTTTAATATTTTCCCAAAAAAGTTAGTTTTTGTATTATCTTATTATGTTTAATTGTATTAATTTACTTCGCATTAATCAAAACTATTTTTTTCGGCGTTATTGCACTTACGTTACTTTTTAATGTTTATTTTATTCCTAAAAAATCGTCTATTCCTAATATAGTACAATTTATGTTCATGCAACTTAATATTGGAAATTGTGTATTAAAATTAATTATCACAGCAAAGATACGTTAAATTTGTCACAAGTTTTCATAGAAATTGATTTTATAAAACTATCAATACCTCGCAGAAAATGGGGAACGGAGTTTTACAGTAGGTTACTTACAGTACACAGTAGCTAGGTTCCCCCTGCCTACCCTGCTGTATGCAGGATACAGCGTGAAGCTGATTTTTTAAATCAATATATCCGTCTTCCACTACAGAGCTATAAGTATATTGACCATTTTTAGAACGATTTTTAAGGCAAGAGTGCGTCGTAAAAGAGGCAGGGGGATACCTCCGTTGAGCTTTATAAACAAATTATTAATTTTGTTGGAGGAAGCTCACGAAATAAATAAGTTAAAAAAAAACACTTTTGTGAAAAAAAAAAACACTACACATATTTCTATACATTATCCTTAATTGTTTTTTTTAAATTTATTTTTCCCGTTCCCGTTGGCTTGCAATCCGAAAATTGGTACGGTACCTTCAGTGGGCGAATACGACTCGCACTTGACCGATTTTCTTCATATTATTGCATTGTCATCGGTGGTTGTATACTTAATGCAAAATTTCTAATTAATCCGACGTTTCGAAGTTGGTCAAAATCATGTTCAACGTTTCGTTATAAGCATACATAGATACTGCCGAAGCTAATAAAAGCGTGTTAAAAAGCATGAGTAGGTACTCATGGAGGAGGAGGCCCTATTTGAAGAGGTTGATGTCAGGAGGAGAGGTATGCCGATACAGTAGCGTTCGGCGGTCCGTTTTACCGCTACGGAGCGTGGTAAAGCGAGGCGCTAAAAACAAACATTTAGGTAAGTACCTGCTTACGAAACGTTACTTACCTTTTTGTTACTTTAGATTATATGAATCTATAAAGTAATAATATTTTATTAACAAAAAAATAATTTAATCTTAAACTTTTATAATATAATGATTATGCTTTAAATTAAATATTGTCAAAAAAAAGAGTACTTACTTGATAACTAGGTTTTCTTTGTGGTTCGGTTCAGTTCTTTATTTATGGCGCTTCGAGCGTGCCAGTTGAGCACTATTCACTTCGCCAATGTGTTTTCTTTGTGTATAGTACGCGAGGCGTAATCTGAGCATCACATTTGTGTGAGTGATCTCCAAAATAATGCCAGAAAAAAATATTTAAAAAATAATAACATAAAAATATATCTATTCTTCTACCGATTCACCGATTGTTCCGTTATATAATCAAGACCAGCGCTGTGATTTTTTCTTCTGCTACTGATTGGTAACACTCATTCTTCTACTCTTGTACAGTAGTGATCGTGCCCACTTTCACATTTGAAAAACGGACAAAAAATAATTAATATTTTAAAACGTGGAGTTGCTACCAGTACAAGAGGAGTAGTTACGTTAAATAAGGGACACGCTGCTCTTCAACTAATCGTCACGCCTACACTGTCTGTATACAGTCATACAAAAGCAAAGCTCATCTTACGCCTCGCCGACTTTACATTCCGCGAGAGAGCGTGAGTAAGAAACTTTTGGAACCTAGAAATTCATTCAGCAATTCTAAGTTCATATAAATAACACCTGTTAAGATTGACTTCGTAATGCTGTTGTTTTTAGTGGCTTACTGAAAACAATAGGGTAGGCAGAAAGAACCTAGTAATAGGGTACATTCTCCGCTTACCGTTCAATTTTAGACATGAATTGACTAGCAAAAAATATAGCCACATTTTGTGTTATATGTGGGAAAATTAGTATTAGAGTATTGTAAGTAGTATTTTTTTAACTTTATACTGTATCCCGCATGTAACAGGCTGCAGGGTAGGCAGAGGAAGATTAGTGCATAGAGTAGCGGAACTAGAATTTTGTGGGAATCGAACCCACGACCTGTCGCGTTTACAGTCACACGTTTGTGCCCAAGCGCCACGATTGGCTTCAAATAAATAAGAGTATATAAGTAAACAATAGTATATTTAATAAAAAAACATTCCCTAAAGCAGTATTTGAACCTGCAAACATTGCATTTAGTCAACCTCATCCAAAATAAAAAAATATATTAATTAAAATTTATCATGAGAGGAAAAATAAAACACAATCCATGTAAATACAAGGTTTTATTAGAAAATGAAAACAAAATATCTTAAACTACCTAAATAAGGCACGACGTGTCCAAACAAAGAGTACGGCGGTATATTTATAAGTATGTATGTATATGTGTCAAGCAATGCAACGGATGGAATAAAAGGCTAAAACACGGCGTGGTATCACATTTGCACTCTCTGTAGTATATGTGAAAAGAGAAAAACATTATTTTCTTATATCTCTCTTTCTTTTTGATGACGATTAAAATTTGTAGTATTGTTTAGAACGAGCCAGTGTAGCGAACTATTGTTTATTTAGTATATAATGCTATTTATATATTACATTTGCATAAGTTATTATAAATTATAAATTCTATTATACAAACATTATGAATGTACTTATTTATTGGTTAATGGTGTTGATAAATTATAATAACGAATGCAATATACAAATGAGATATACTAAATAAACTATTAATATTAATAACAGTTCGTGTCTTCAGAATTCGCAGAACAACAACGTTATTTCAATGCAGATAAAAAGAATATGCTAAAAAATGTCGAAATATTTGGTAAACACAACATTTATTATTTATTTACTTATGCAATAAATTCACAATGTACATTTAGCTTTAAATATATTCACACGTTAAATTCTGTTAACACTAAAATGATTTTAATAAAAAAATTTTTTATTATTATTATTATTATAGACGCACCAGGCGGTCAAAGTTGTATGGAATTATTAGCAATGAATGTTGCCAATATAAAAAAATCCTTTTAATTTAATTTAATAAAAATTGGAAAAAACATGCAGACTAAAATTTCTAAAATTGTTGATGTTTTTATTAAAAATTTTAACTAAATAAAAAATTAGCTAAATAATTTATTTATTTTCCAATATTTCTGCAAAGTGTGCAACAAGTGATCATAACTGTAACATTTAATTGCATATATATCTAACTAATAATACTATGTCATATATATAATTATAAAAGCAGCCATTACCAAAGTGGCTAACCAACATTTCAACACTTATTTCTATTATCATGAATGTACATTTGCTGCATTTAATTTATTATTCTTTTTTTAATATAGAATTTAAAGAACTATTATATAATTAATAGTAATTTCAATTTATATGAGATATTAGGAATTTCAATGTACATTGGTTACACCACTTTTGAGATGACATTTTTTTATGGAAAAGAATGACTTTACAAAATTTGTCGATATGTGGGCATTTAGAATGGTTAAGTATAGTTATAATATAATACAAAATAATTTATTAGTTACATTCGATTTACATTTAAAAAGTTTAAGCAAGATTAACATGTTAGTTGTGCGCATGATATAATTATAATTTATATATAGATTTAAAATGTACATTTATATATAGATTGAAAATAACTTTCAAATGTCGTTTTAAATCTAAATCATTTACACGTGTCTAAAATATCTAAACAAAATGCAAAATCTTATATTCAAATAAATAACTAATCAAAATCGTTCGTAACTACAATACCATACTAAATTTGTAAATAACGTAGAAATAATATCTTAATTTGTATGTCTTTGTACCAAGAACTTGGTCAAGGTGTAAATTTGGAATTTTGAGCGAGCGCCAAATGTCTATAAGCAACATCACGATTTTATGCACTCGGGACATTGCGTGTTCGAGTCGGAACTCAACGCTGCGCTTTCTCTAGAGCAGAGCGAAGAAATAAAAATAATTTAAATAAAAATTCGTCCCCCCGAGTGGCAGTCGAACCCACGACCGTCGCGTTAACAATCAGACGCTGTCTCACTACGCCCAATATCCATATAAAAAAGAGCAATACAGAGGTTGAAATTGAAAACTTTTCAACTAAGGAAAAGTAAATTTCTTTCCTCTAATGAAAGACATACACAAAATTTTCACTTTTAAAAATTTTGAATGTCAAAATGGATTTTAATACAATAATTAGTAAAATATACAATATAATATGAATGTCGAAAATCTAAATTTATCAAAACGACTGTCACCATTGACAACAAGTATACAAGAGAGCCTTTAAGTTGATGACAATATTTAATTACTGGCTTATAAGTTCCTATTTAATGAAAAGATGACACATATGATATATATACATTAAACATATATATATATATATATATATATATATATATATATATATATATAATGTAGTATATATATATACTACATAAAATTAATTTAAATGATTAAGATATAATGTCTCAATAATGCAAATGCACAAAAGCAACACAATTACAGTACGGTCGACAAGTCGTGGCTATCCTTAAGTTAGGTTTTCCAAAATGTTGCGCATTGTTCACTCGGAAAGAAAATAATGTAAAGTCAGAAAAATTCTAAAATTAAATCTGCGCAGACTCTTCCCACCGTACTATACAAATAACTATTGTATGTTTCATTTCATTGTAATATATATTATCTAAGTATATATAATCAAGGAACAAGGAACTTATTGCCAATCGATCAACATATGGATAAACATTTACAAAGGAAGCATATTTATAAACATTATAAGTTATTCAGCAAAACTACAAATTATTGTAAATTTATTTTATAGAATATGTATATAGATTAATACTAGAAAATTGGATTAGTATAATAATAAAACTAAACAATGTTTTTTTTCAAATTACTTACAAAATCTCACATGGTATCTGGCAACATTGCTTTACAATTTGTATATACGAAAACGAATTAGAAGAAAAGAATACAAACGAAGGTAATATAAATACACAGTAATATTACAAAAAATACAAAATAAAAAAGAGAACAAAGACACAACAATAGATTCACTTGCATACATTTTTTTTAAATCTAAAAAAAAAACTAAACCAGTAAGTTAAATAAAGAGAAAAAAATCAGAATTTTTATTTTTATTTCAGTCGTTTTATTTATATTTAGTTGAACATGCCAAATATGTTGGCACAGCAGGCGTTTTGTCAGTATTGCTCCATATCGGTCGGCGCTACTGAGTATACTGATGGTGGCCTGGAAATAAATTTACACATTTCCTTAGAAAATAGTAATAATTGAAGTAATTGAATAAATGTAAATAACATTTTTGAAATAACAACATTTGATTCCAGTTTTATAATATACATTGATTATAATTTATCATTTCACAAGAAGACAACGAGTTCAACTATAATATAAAATCAAAACATACTAACGGATGGATGAAAAAGTTAAATATTTTTTGATAGACCCCATTTCTATCCCGATAACTCTTACGCTGGCGAATTGAATAAAAATTAAATATATGTAAATTCTTCCATCCTCCACCCTCGAGTGAAGATTGAATCCACAATAATAATAATAAATAATACAAAATATATTTTTAACATCAAGTTATTCAAACTTTTAAAAAAAAAACTTTTTAGAAAACACTAACGAGGCCAGTCGTGGCGCAGCAACAAAAGCGTGCGACTGTAATCGCGATAAGTTATGGGTTCGACCCTCTCTTGTGGGAAAAAAATATTTTAAATGTTCATTTATTCTGTCTTGTAACAAAGCAGAGCGCGGAGTGGAGTTCCGCCACATGTAATATTTTAACATTTCGGCCAAAAGAGGTGTCATAACAATAATCAGGATCTCTGCCAACTCTGTTATGCTGTGCTGAATACAGCGTGAAATTAGCCACGCTACATTTAAATAGTTATATACATATTTTCCAAAATAGTAAAAATATGTTTTTTAATAAAAGATGTAATATTACCGTAAAGCTCGCCTAGGGGCAGGCAGTTTCGACGGCCGCGGCAGCGACGACACCCTCGCCTCGCTCGTCACCGGCCGAGGTTGTTCTTGTTGCACTTGAGGGGGCACCACTGTGTTTAGAAAATGACAAACCATAAAATGAAATCCATATGAAATTAAAATTTTGAGCTAACTCGTGTGATGTACAGCCAAACAACTAATGAACAAAAAAACCATGGTGGGTCACTTCTTTATTGGTTATTTTCACATTGTGCTTCACATTGTTTTCCGCAATAACACAAAAACCTAATGTCAAGACAGGTAGATAACCTACTGTTATCAGAGTTGTTCAATGTAAATAGCTAATCACAATAAATCTATCTATTCGAACTCGAGGAAATTAAATATTTAATATTTTCCTTTTCTTGCTCTGGTAACGAAATAAAGAGGCGCGGTGTTAAGTTCCGCCACTCGACACATAATGCCTCTGAATTCGGTGGAAAGAAGGGAATGGAGTGTCTCAACACTAGGTTCCCAGGTTCACTCTGCATACCCTGCAATGCGCGGGTATGCGGAGGGGACCTGGAAGGTTAAAAAAAATCTATGAGCATATTAAATTAATATATTTTCATCATAAATACACATACATCTCATTAAATTAAAACATATTCCATACCTTGCGGTCTCATTAAAGGTACGGTAGTCGGTCGCGACACTCGCAAAGTAGACGACCCCGCTATAGAAAAGGGCCTTGCTGTTGGAGGCTATATGAGAAAAATAAGTATAAAATTATATAACGTTTTTGACAAAAAAACAAAAGAATCACTTTTGTATGAAAATGTAATGCTACTTTGTTAACTTATTTTAATATACTTTTTTTATTGAACGTTAATTTTTTTTTAATTTTGATGCAAAATATATAAAAATTGACAGTATAAGAATGTATATACATAATATATGCATAGTTTAAATTAAGAGAGATACATACATAACTTTTAAAAGAAATTAAGTTTCAATATTTGTTGCAATTTTAATTTTTCTTTTAACTTTACAAGTCAGTCAATTAAAAAAATAGCAACTAAAAACAACAAAATAAGAACTATCATCGAAATAAATATTGAGGAACAAATTTTGTTATCAGTTATTGATGGACATACATACATACCCACATAAAATTAAAACAAAAAAGCTATATTATATAGTAAGTACAACTTACTACTGCGTATTGGTTGCGGGAAACGGGCACTCCGCTCGCCACGCTCAGGCGTAACTGACATTAAAATGGCATTCTAAATATGCGACATTTTATAATATAGTTTTTAATGAAAATTATATAATTGCAATGACTTTTATTTAGCTTCACGCATGTATTACAGCAGAATAGGCAGAGGGAACCTAGTGTTAAGGCACACCGTTCGCCACGCACCGCCTCATTTTTCAAATAGTCGCTTGCTGGGTCGCGGAACTCAACGCGTCCTTTTATCATTCCCGAGTTGAAATCATATCCATAAGTCCAAGACAAAGGCATCAAGTTGCATTAATATTTAAAAAAAGAAAATTGGAGAAAATCGTGGCGAAGAGGCACAAGTATATGACTATCAACGCGATTAGTTGTGGGTTTAATCTCCAATCGAGGAAATAAAATATTTATTTTAAATTTATATTTTAATTTTTTCGCTAAAGTAAAAGCGCGACGTTGAATTCCGCCACTCAACACACTGTGCCTCCTACCCTGCTGTGGGCGCTGTACTACGTGAAGCTGATTTTAAGAAAATAAAAAAAAAACGTTTAAAATATTTAAAAAAATATATTTAATTAAAAAGTCAATAACGTTGTTTTGCATTCATATAATTATATATTATCCAAAAAATGTCACATATTTAAATTAAATGTTTACACGAAAAACAAACACAATATTAACACAAAAACACAATGATTATGACATGGATTTAGTCACAAATAAAACATTAATTAAAAGACATGAGATTAACCATCACCATCACCATCATCTGTTAAATGGTTTTTCGTATTTTTTTTATTATTTATTCTATAGAAATAAAGGAAATACTCCCACCCGATAAAGAAAGCTTTCAGTATTATGGGTCGATGGTTATGGGTTATATTCCATTTGTTAGTCATTTTACAAGTAAAACGTAACAATTTGTATTTCAATTTTAAAAATGTTTTAATTGTTTGTTTTAAAAAACATTTTATTCTTATAAAATGTCAAATTACGTGCATTAAACATAATATGTTAGTAGAAATAAAATTCAGAAACAAATACTCTTACTGCAAAATTAGTTTCCTTTTTTTATTCTTAATTCTCCGTTACTCCATTCGCTTCCAATAACACCCCAAAAATCATTCAAATATCCCACACTTCGCCATTCTCTTTTACCCACATTCGCTTTCCCCACTCTTTTCCTATAGCATCACTACCTACTTTCCCATTTCCCTACTTCCCGCCTTTCGATTCCCACAGCACGCAAAACGAATTCCGTCCCAATTCTCCATACTCGTTTCCCCATTTCGACACATGTACTCACGTCTCTAGGCGCAACGAGTTGGCTTTGAGGTCGTTCCCGCCTCAATGTCTCCGTTCCTTGTCGTACGAGTGCAGGTGGGCTGGTTAATGTTGGCCTCTCCCGTTTCACTGGCTCCTCTTCTCTCTGTATTATAATTTTTATGTATCGATTAACACGGTTATTGATGAAATTCAGTTTCCTTTTTTATAAACAGACATAATATTAAATTAATTTATTTTAATATTATTAATTTTATACTAACAAATATTGTTACCAATTAGATAAGAACCAACAAATATTTTGTAATATTCCTTCCGAATAAGCAAAGAAAAGTGCTGCCTTCTTTAGTTAATAATTATTTATATTTATCTCAAGATAAATCTTTAAGATTTATCTCTATATTTATCTTTTGTAAGATACTAGATCTTACAATACTTTTCTTTCTTCTTTCCAGTTCTAGAGTTAAGGTTGGAGCAGTATGGCTGTGGGGGTCATAAGAATTAAGCGTGAGGTTCAACGTATAATTCCCTCGATAAGATATCGTACAATCGAACATTATATACTTTGTATTTTATATAATGCGACTAATCGTGAACTTTAGCTTTATCTAGTTGCGCATATTTGTTTTCAGGATTTTTTCTAACTTTTCATTATATTCTTCCTAATTGCGCAATGTGCAAAAATTAATATAACTCGACGGAGGCCACAACTTGTCAATCGTACTGTAAATAAAATAACACTCATTCTATACCCACACGATCCTCTCCGGTACTAGCGTTTGGGTTACGGTTGTAGTGGTATGGGGCCCGTATAAAGCATACTCTGCCTTCAACAAACAATATGACAATACTTACTCTATGCACGGGTAGGGCGCAAGACCCCCTCCGGTACTGGGATTGGGGCTGTGTGAGGGGTTGCGGGGGCGCGGGGGCCGTGGGGCTGAGCGCGGGATTGGACGCGTACACGCCCCGGCGCGACATGGTGCGACCCGGCAGCATCCGCGACGCTGTGGGCGGCGGACCTGTGGGATAATTGATTTGTTTACTAATACTAGAGAAGCAATTGACGCGTATTATATATACTAAATGCTGCATAAAACATGTAAATATTGTCCAATGCATGGTAGTGTATGTAATGTTTTATTTATTTATTTATTTGGTTTATCACATAGGTACAGTACAGCTTTGTAAGTTTACGGTTTAAGAATTCATTTATTCTCATATAGAATTTACAATTCACTTACTGAGAATATACTTATATATATTACAATATCTTATCGCCGTCCAGCGTAGCTTACAAATATATTTTTGTTAGTTATAAACATAAATCAACACAAAAAACAATCCAAAAGAAAAATTACAAGAATTAGTAAATAATAATTTGCTTAATCATAGAATCGGAAGAACAAATACAGATAAGATACGACCAATTCTAATCTCACTTACTACGCTCAATAAAAAAATCGAAATTCTAAAATGCAGAAACAAAATGCCACCAAATACTTATATGACCGAAGATTTATCGAAAGAAACTTTAATGATACGCAAGGAATTACAACAACAAGTTAATAAAGAAAAGGAGAAGGGTAATGAAGCTTATATAAAAAACAATAAGCTTATAGTAAAACAGAAAGATAAAAGAAAGCGAGACAATTCAGTATCTCCACTTCAGCCTTTGCATCAAGGGCCTGCAAAACCTATCTTAGCTCCAGCAAAACTACAAAAAACAGATCCGTTTGCGTATATGAGGGGCAGATCACACTCTCTGAGTGAGAAAACAACATCTAAGGCATAGGAATTATTGGACATCGGTAAACGAGGAAAATCTCAACTAGAACAATCAAAACAAATAAAAACCTTACAAATCCCCAATCCGGCTGGTCACCGTGGGGTTATTGACCACAACCCCCCAGAATCAAAATGTAAAAAACAACCTATATATATCTCAACCTTAAATACCAGATCTTTAAAATCATCTGAATCATTACACGAATTAGAACAAGCTCTCCAAATTCTAAAATGGGATATAGTGGGCTTATGCGAAATAAGACGTTCAGGAGAAAAGATAGAAGACCACGGCGATTACCTACTCTGCTATAAGAACGAAATTCCTGGCCAATATGGAGTTGGATTCATAGTGAAGGCGCATCTCAAACCAAAGATACAGGAGTTCATTGGAGTATCGGATAGGATAGCTGTTTTAAACATTGCCCTACCAGGCTACAAGCAACCAATATCGCTAATTCAGGTCTATGCACCCACTGAAGTATCCAATATAGAAACAAAAGATAGCTTCTACAATGAACTGAAGGTTACATTAGATTGCTCACATAGCACAAAAATACTACTAGGTGATTTCAATAGCCAGATAGGAAAAATAGCAAACTTCAAAAGTAAATATATAGGTCCATATACCACTGGAAAACGAAACCAGAATGGTCAAAGGCTTGTCGACTTTGTACACGAACAGAATTTGTATATTATGAATAGCTTCTACAATAAAAAAACACACAAGAAGTGGACTTGGATTTCTCCAAATGGTAAAGTGAAAAATGAAATAGATCTAATAATTACAAATAAACCAAATATGTTTATGGATGTAAGTGTAATTAAACAATTAAATTTTAACACTGATCACCGCATGGTTCGTGCGAAAGTCTTTGGAATTTCACCTAAGACTTCTAGGAAAAACTTGGGAAGCGCAAAAAAACAAATACATCTTCCACTACCGGACGAAACTTTGACATTTATTAAAACCTCAATAGACAAGTTAAAAGAAATAGAAACTATACAAAGTAAATACGATTATTTAGAAAAGCAACTTCAAGAAGCGGAAAGATTGATGTCATCAATTAAAAGAAATTCGGACAGGGTAGGTGAAAATGCAAGAAAATTAATATTAGAACGTCAAGGATTACTGCAACAGAAACCTAGAAATAGAAATAAAATAGCAAAAATCAGTAAAGATATCAAAGAAAGTATTCGAAAACATAAACAAAAGACGAGAACAGCGAGAATAATATCCCATATGAAGGCTACAGGAGGATTAAAAAAAGCTTTGAAAGAACTACAAGAATCAACAGATTGGATTCCGAAACTGCTAGACAAAAGAAAGAAAAACAAATCAAAAAGAACAGACATCTCAGACATAGCGACAAATTTCTATAAAAAACTATACAACAAAGAAAACGAAGACTCATCTGTATTCAATCTAGAAGACAATCTTTATGAAGAGGATGTTCCACCTATTTTAAATAATGAAATAAGCAAAGCTCTACAATCACAAAAAAGTGGGAAAACTCCTGGTGAAGATGGAATATCCAACGAACTCTTGAAAGGCATATCGGATATTATACTTGGCGCTTTAAACTGCTTATTTAATGAAATAATTGTTACAGAAAGAATACCTTATCAGTGGTTATCATCAACAATTATTCTTTTACATAAAAAAGGGAGTAGAGAGGATATAAATAATTATAGACCAATAAGCATGATGTCAAGTTTGTACAAAATCTTCTCTAAGATAATTCTAGCACGGATTACAAACGTCCTTGACGAAAATCAACCAAAGGAGCAAGCGGGATTCCGTAGCGGATTCTCGACAATCGACCACATACATACTGTAAAGCAAATAATTGAAAAATATAGTGAATACCAAAAGTCATACTATATAGCATTCGTAGACTATAATAAGGCATTCGATTCTCTGAAACACTCGAGTATCTGGAGCGCATTGCTGAACCAAGGCGTACACAAAAAATATATACGATTGATCAAAAATATTTACAGCAATATGACGGCTAGAGTAAAAACAGAAAGATTAGGTCACAAGTTTGAAATAAGGAATGGGGTGAGACAAGGCGATCCATTATCTCCCAAACTCTTTTCGGCTACATTAGAATTAGTATTTAGAAATCTGGACTGGAGTAGCTACGGAATCTACATAAATGGAGCAATATTAAATCATCTCAGATTTGCCGATGACCTAGTATTAATCACCGACAATCCGGACCAGCTACAAGTAATGCTGAATGAGCTAGTCAAAGAAAGCAATGCAGTAGGGCTTCAAATGAACACGACAAAAACAAAATTAATGACTAATAGTAAAAAAATGTCCATGGTTGTAAACAATTACACTATAGCGTATGTCGATGAATACACGTATCTCGGCCAAATTATTTCACCAATAGCAATGATCGACAAGGAAATTACAAACCGAATACACTCTTCATGGAAAAGGTACTGGTCCTTAAAAGAAATTTTTAAAAATTCATATATACCAATAGAAGTTAAAAGACAAGCATACAATTCTTGCATACTCCCTATCATGACGTATGGGTGCCAAACATGGGCCCTTACTAATAAAAATATTCAAAAATTAAAAATATGTCAACATAACATGGAAAGAAGTATACTGTATATAAGGAAAAAAGATAAATTAACATTAAAATCCATAAGGAATAAAACTAATATAATAGACGTAACATACACAGTAAAAAAATTAAAATGGAAGTGGGCAGGGCATATTATCCGGAGTGGGTTCGAGAAATGGGCTAAAAATGTCACAGAGTGGTATCCGAGGGAAGGAAAACGGAAAAGAGGACGACCACTACGGAGATGGGAAGACGACATAAAAGCATCAGCGGGAGCAACATGGACGAGGAAAGCAGATGATCGTCAAGTGTGGAAGGATCTGGGGGAGGCCTATGCTGAAAAGCAAAACAAACAATTTACCGATGTCTAGATTTTAAGTACCTTATTATATATTGTAAATATTTAAGTTTGTTAATAAAGGCTATTTCTATTCTATTCTATTCTATTCTAATTTGCTTTGGGGGTAGTTCAACATATCAACTCATAAACATGTTTGAGCAAATATAAGGCCGAGACCACAATGATAGTTACTTTAGCTTACGAAAACATAATATTAATTATGATTATATAAATTTAATACATTTGGTATTATTTGTAAATAGAATAAGTTTCACATGATTAATTAGCCATTTATTGTTATTTGTATGCTTCTAAGTTTGGATTATGGTATGTTTCAGAATGTTGAGAAATCCTTTAATACATGTACTCTAAGTAATTTTTTAAATGAATTTAAAGAAGTAATGTCTCTAAGATCCTTTGGTAATGAGTTATATAGATTTGCCCCTTCATACATAATATTTTTTCTTCCATATTTAGTTCTAGGTGTTCTAAGCGAGATGTTATGAGCTTGTCTAGTTATCGTTTTTTGAATGTGTAATTTTTTTGTAAATACTAATTTTGAATGTATGTCTTTAGTCAGAATTTTTCTTATAATAATACATGTATTATATTTATATATTTGATGAACAGTCATAAGATTTGTTTCTTTGTACACTTTTATGGTTGGTGTTAGGTATGGATACCGAAATAAGGCTTTAATCACTTTGTTCTGGGCTATTTGCAGAGGTTGTAAATTGGATTTTGCAGCTGTTCCCCAGACCTCAACTAGATAATCTATATGTGACTTGACCATGGAGTTATAGATTATGTATCGTACCTCCCTCGGGAGACATCGGGCTATATTGCGGAGTGCTCCTGTTAGGGAAGTCAACTTACTTCTTACACTTTCAATATGCGGTACCCAGCTCAGCTTGCTGTCAAGAATTAGACCTAGGTATTTTTCCTTGTTAACCTTATTAATCTTCTCGCCATTGATAGTAAGTGGATTATACTCCCCAATTTTTTTATTCTTGGCAGCAAATATAATGTAATTGGTCTTAGATGTGTTTACAGTAAGTAGGTTTGATTGCAGCCACGTATGCAGAAGATCTAGATCAACTTGAGCTTGTTCCGCTATTGATGCTATAGATTTACCAGAGTAGAATAGACTGGTATCATCAGCATATAGTGTTAAGTCACCCTTCAAGCCTGCTTTATGGATGTCATTTATATACACCAGAAAAAGCAAGGGGCCGAGGACTGATCCTTGGGGAACGCCATAGGTTATCAGCTGGGGTGTACTTTGAACTCCATCTATTTTCACAATTTGGTATCTGTTTGAAAGGTACGATTCAAATATATTATAAGCAGATCCTGCAATTCCTAGACTTTTTAACTTAGTTAAGAGTTTTTCATGGCTCACGGTGTCAAAAGCTTTTTTCAAGTCTATGAACACTCCTAAAGTTATTTTCTTATTATCTATGTTGATTTTGATTGTTGTAACTAAATCAATAGTAGCTGCAACGGTATTTGACTTCGGTCGGAAACCATACTGTTTTTCAAAGAGAATTTTTTTTGATTCAAGGAACTCATAAAGGCGATTATGCAAAATTTTTTCGAAAACTTTAGATAAAATCGGTAGTACAGATATAGGGCGATAATTTCCAGGGTCTAGTTTACTTCCTGTTTTATATATAGGATTAATTTTAGCAATTTTTAAAGAGTCTGGAAATTTTCCTTCTTCAAAGCAGCTGTTGATGCATTTTGTCAGTTTCTCAGCCAACAAGTCTTTTACACATTTAACCACCTTAGTACTAATTCCATCTATACCAGTACTTGTGTTTGAATTAAAGTTATTGATTATTTTAAGGACCTCGTTCAGAGTAGCAGGTTTTAGTTTACTTAATACGTTATCATCATTGAGTTGGGTATGGTTAAATGTATTACTTTGTTCCACATAAGATATATTATTTCGGTTTGTGATCGGGAATTTACTTGCCAGCTCGGCACCTATTTTCGAGAAAAAAGCGTTAAAACATTCGCATATTTGTTTTGTGTCAGTGATTTCACCTGTAGAGGTATTAAGCTTTAGAGGAATTTGGTTACTTTTTGTTTTATTGCTAGTTAAATTGTTGATGAGTTGCCACATCATTAGAAGATTATTTTCACATTTTTTAAAAGCTTCGTAATAATGTTTACTTTTGGTGTTCTGAATAAATTCGTGCGTTGTACTTTGTTGCTGTAAAAAGTCGATTTTCAATTTTTCATTATCTGGTGTTTGCTTCAGGTTGCGCAGGAGCATATTTCTTTTATTAATTGACGATATCACATCTTTGTTGATCCAGTCTTTGCTTATTGGATTTAGTATTTTGGTCTTGATATTTTTGTTCTTTGAAATGGCTTGTAGTAAAAACTTTTCTATTGTTGTATATTTGTAATCTAAATTGGTGAATGAATCATCTTAGAGAGTTTGATAAAGGTGATTGTAATTGATTGCTTCGTATTTTAATCGTTTAGCTCGTTCCGGATGCGTTCTTTTTACTTCAAAATAAATTTGCTTATGATCAGAAAAGGCAGATTCAACGATAGACATATGGAATTCATTTTCTTTAAGATTACTGCAAACATGGTCCAGTATAGTCTTGGTTGTTTCCGTTTCGCGTGTACAATGTTCCATATCGATCTTGTTTAATATTTTCATCCCATTTTCTTTTAACACTATCTTATATTCTTTTATAGATTTTTTCCTACTAAGCAAATTTACATTAAGATCCCCGAAAACAATAGCTCTTCTTTTACCACTCAAGTGCTTACTATAAATATCTAAAAACAATTTTAAATTTGAAGGTGGCTGCTTGTATATCGCTCCAATATCTAAAGATAGGTTTTCTAAGTGGATCCATAAGAAATGATTACAGTCTACATATTCTTCGTCTATAAATGAGTGTTTCATGCCATTATGAACGTATATCGATACACCACCACCTCTTGTAGTTGTCCGATAATTGTAGTAATGGGTATAATTTGGTATGTTTAGTCTCTGAGCGTCATTTTCATTTTTTATCCAAGTTTCCGT
Organism: Heliconius melpomene rosina; assembly: GCF_056956725.1. Classification (NCBI taxonomy): domain Eukaryota; kingdom Metazoa; phylum Arthropoda; class Insecta; order Lepidoptera; family Nymphalidae; genus Heliconius; species Heliconius melpomene. The sequence continues at coordinate 14,205,227 of NC_140401.1, forward strand.
CAAAACTATAACATGAAGTGTTGTTTCAAAGGCTGCTATAATGCATCTCAATTCATCCAGTTTGCCAGGTTTCACAATGCTACGAGCATTTGCATAGAGAAATTTGATTGATTTTTTTGAAGTTGTTATATCTGTGTAGTTGTTTGTAATTTCATAGGTTATAGATTTAGTAGTTGCTTTTACAAATGTAGGTTTTTTATTATTTAGTTTTTTGGCTCCTCTTGGTTTACTATTTTAGGGATTCCTTTAATGTATTTTATTTTAAGATTTTCTTCACCACTGTCTTGACGCTTCTTGAGTTCATTTCTGAGATTATATATGAATTTTTGTTGTTGAGGTGTTTGATCAGAGTAGATTCGCACGCCATCTACTTTTACGTTATCTTTATTTCGCAGAATGGTTTTTACTGTGTCTTGAGAGCTAAAACATAGTTTTAAAGGTCGTGTCTTCTTACTGTCATATTTACCCAGACGAAAAACTTTAATAGGTACAGGGCAGTCCGGGTATATAGTTCTAGTTATTTTACTTAGTTTTGTTTTGTCGGCGTCTTGCCGTGCTAGTGGGCTAGTCAGATCTTCCTCGGGTATTCCAGTTATGACTAAATTCTTGCTTCGTTCTGCACGCTCTTGGCATTCCACCAAAAGTGATTCACTATTATAGTTTGGCAGTTGCGAAACCGATGGTGCTTCCACGTTTGATTTTAGCTGCTTAATTTCGTTTTTGAGTTCAGTTATTTCTTCTTCATTTGACTTGATAACGTCTTTTAAGGTCTTGATCTCTGATTTACAGTTATTGTTTTCAGTTATTAGATAGTCCGTGGTGGTCTTTATACTGTGCAATTGTCCCACGATGGAGGTAGTATTATCAATAATAGTATTTATTTTATCATTTTGAATTTGACTTGACTCTCTAATCACCCCCAAAATTTCATTTTTAAATTCTCCAAATTGATGCGCGAACTCGTTTTCAGGAGTTTTTCTCTTACGCTTGCCTGCATATCTAATATCAGGTTCGAATGAGTCTAAAGCAATTTTAGATAAATCTGGTTGAGAGGTGCTACTACTACCCATTGGTATTTTTTGAGGCACTTCCTTAACAGGAGAATGCCGAACATTCATTTTGATTTTTTTCTAAAAATCATCTTTCGCTAATAACTGCACTTGTACTCTGTACGCACCTTTAGATCGTTCGAAGAAGACGAATTGCCGATGAGTTTCGCTGCGTTCCTTTCACTCTCGGTGATCGAACTTATGCAATGTATTGGAAATTGCACTTTAAGGATTACTTATGATAACGACTAAAATCCCGTAACGTATTTCTTTGCAATAGTACGACACGTCTGCTCGCTACGGTGGTCGGCGACCAAAAAAAAGTTTGGTATATATATACTTAAAAAAAAATAAGAACTATACATATGTTTGTTACGATAAACTCCACATGCAAATATTTATGTGTGAGAAAAAGATTACCTAATAACAATCACAAGTCTAAATAAAAAATATTGTCCTTACAACTATAACTGCATAAAAGTAAATTCTAAGTTACAAAAAGTGACAACAAGATTCGATATAATACTATATTTAACTTTATAAGCCAGTTTACTCCTAATTTTATGGAGTGATTCCCAAAAAATATCAATTGTTGCTGAATATTCGTTTTCTATGCGACACAAACGTGAGACTGGCGAGTTAGAGCCCAACGCGGTTCTGCGAATTGGGGGCTGGAAAAGTGTTACGGGATTTCTAGGGAATTTATAGGGAACTTTAAACTTAAACAACTGTAACAGGTTTTTTGATAACTCAAACCAAATTTGATACTCCTCAGTCCCCGCAGTTTTCGGTAAAAAGAGGTCCAGTTTTTTTTCACACATTAATATATAGATTATAAATTGATACCTTATTTCGCAAACCAGCTAACTCCATATGCCAATGTGCGAATGTATTATACACAACTCTTTTGTTATTTTTCAAGACATTACGAGTTCAGTAACAGAACTAACCACCGAGATAAGTCTATTATATAAGCAAACTAGAAATATTAAATATACCCACCAGGTATCCTATTTAATTCTTTATGTGAACTATACTGTCGCAGTTTCGAAGTGGGCAGACTTGTTTTTCTAGGAACACCTGTAGGCGGCGCCATTACTTGGTAAGGGCCTGAAATTTTCAATAATTTATTATTATATATTTTAACATTATTATACACTTAGGAACTTCTTTAGAGATACTAACAACATCAATAAGTTCTAGCACGCCCACAAGAATTTCGATGTAGCTTGATGAGAACGTACGACTTAGAGGTCAGAGCGCTTGGACGGTTTCCAAGAGGCGCAGGTTCAAATATCGCTACATTCAATTTTTTATTTTATATTAAAAACACGACGTTTATCACTGTAGTCACAATGTTTTTTTTTTTTTAAATATCGTAAAAATTTATGACGTGTTCGTAAAAATGTAAGACGTGTAACTCTTATACAAATATAGCATAATTATATAAAATAAAAGGTATATATGTTATTTTTTAAAATCATACCCGTTTCACTCGGCGACGTCCGACTAAAAGTCTTTTGTATTTGTATCGGCGATGTTATTTTCTTCTCAGGACTATTTCTCGCTAAGATATCACGTTTGGCCGAACTTTTCTTAACCATTGTAGCGCTATTTATAACTGTTGTATTCATATCATACGTTTTTTCCATATCTGAGGCATTCGCCTTATTTGTATACGATTTCTCTTCGACCATGTCGTAGATAGGAGAAATCGTATTGTGTAAATTTAGTAATTCGCTTTTGGATCCCTTTTTAAACGTCATTAGTGGTGTCGATGCTACTTGGGTATCTGTGAATATGTATAAAACATTTTTTGATTTCTAATTTACGTAGAAAATATTGCTTAACTACTTTTTAAATTTAATAACAAAAAGTTGTTTATTTATTTAGTAATTTTATATGAAACTAGTGGAATACTGCATAGGAATATATTATAAATAGTGAATGAAAAAAGTAACTACTGTTAAAAAGTAGGTAATCAGTAGTTATTGAGATTACCGCGTTCATCCAAACAAACTTTATAATTTTATAATATTAGAATAGATAACAATAACTCACGTGGATCAATGTTAGTTTCAGGTACACTTTCAGGCGGACTGCTCGAGCTGAAGGTCGCTGTGTCTGTACCTGTACTCTCACTGGAACCGACCATTGCACGCTCTTGGAGGTCCCATTCCTGTTTGAATACCATAAAATAATATGTTTTAAGATATACATGATATAAAAAAAGACTTCTTTCTTTTTGACCATATGTATAATTAGTATAAATATTAAAATTAATTCATGGTTTTAATAGATTAATAGATTAAACGGAGAAACGATCGGTAATTTAGCGGACCAATCGGATTATGACCTAATTCATTATTTTAACACAATCTTATTTACCATTAACCATGAAATCAAATACAATTAGCCAAATGTCACCTTTGTTTAGGTCAGTTTCAAACGTTTTTTTCATCTGTTTTCTGCTTGTCTTGCATGTATAGAAGGCAGAATCTTGTGTCAAGATATGTTATTCACTGCTTTACGCCTATATTCGAAACACTACGTGTTGAGTGGCAGAACTCAATGATGCGCTTTGTCTACTCAGCCAAGCAAGGAAATGAACACAATTCATTCACTCCTGTGGGAATCGAACCCATAAATGTCACAACGGTCTCCTTCTATAGTCTTCTGTTTCATGTATCTTCAAACTAAAAATGATAAAGTCACTAACCTCTTGCCGTAACGTCTGTTCACCAGAATCAATTAAATTAAGCGTGGCTGAATTAATATCGATTATATTATTATCATCACTTTTCACATAAACCATTGTAGCATCGATTGCACTAGATTTCGGTGAAACTTTCTTAAAAGTGGCACTTCGTTTCGGAGTATCTCTCGTTATCTCTTCTTTCTCATAAACATTTACAGCTCTTCGCCTAGATAATAGTTCCGATGCATTTACCATACTCTGTCGAGGTACCGTTATCGTTTGATTCCGAAGCTGTATCGTTTTAATCGGAGATAAATCTTGAGGTTTCTCCGTTTCCGTTGGCAACGCTTTCCTGGCTAAGGATAATTTCTGACGAGCTTGTATTATTTCGTTCAGCTCTTGCTTATCTAGTGTGACATTTAAGCTGTTCTTCGCTGATTCAGCCTTTTGAGTACCCATATCGTTGTAAAAAGCGTTATCACATTCGAATGTTGCATTTACATTTTCTTTTTCCGCATCGTTATCTCTTCGGAATTTATTATTCGCATAATGCAATGTAATAGTTTCGCTCATTTCACCATTTGATTTAGATTTAACTGGTGGTTGAACCGTTTGTGGTATAGTTGGTGTGTTATCACAGTTTTCATTTAACACTTTAACTGTATCGATTTGAGAGGCTTCTTCGCGAGATTTTGTGTAACTTTCCGTACTTTTAATTGAATCTCGTTTGGTAAAGCTGTTGAAAAGAGCGCATCTGGGTCTGGCAGAGAGAAGTTTCTCCGATTGTTCCAGATGAGTGAACGTTGCTGAACTAAATATATTAGTGTCTATATTCTCCGTTTTAGCTTTAGACGTGTTTGAGACTACGTATGATGAATTAACTGAACTGACTAAGCTTGGGGGTAACGAGTCCATCAAGCTATCGTTGTCCGGATACGTGGTCTGTGAGAGAAAGCTGGTGCTCATATCTTTTTCGTCTAAAATGCTGAGTGTCATACTGGTCATCATTGGATCTATGCTATCTCGGCCTGAAAACGGTAGACCTGAAAATGTATAAAATTTACTGTTAAGCTTTATATAGTTTTAATAAGTACAAACATTTCTAACATTTAAATTCTAGACAAGTAGGCAATTAGAAAAACAAATATTGTAAACAAATATTACGTTTTATACTTATCTTACTACATTACCAATATACTTGCAAGTCATTATGTGACTTATAATATGTAAAGTATCACAAACATTCGACATAAACGCGAGTGCGTCCAAAGGTACAAATACAGTTTTTAAGAAATTTCTGATAACATCAAACAAATTAATGTATTCTACAATTTCAATAACTGTAATACTTACCAGAATCCTTTTGCGAGATAGATTTCCTGCTCTCTAACGACTCAGGGTTAAAGTTTCCTGAGTTTTCCATTACGAGCGAGGAAACGAGACTCGGTGGTGACATTCTCATGAGTGATTCCCCACTTTGGTACATGTTGAGACTTCCACTTTCGTGCATCATGTTCATGATCCCCCTAAAAACGTAACCGAATTGTTTTAATTTGTACCCAATTATTAAATATACAAGACCGCATTAAATACAAGTCGTAAACGTATACCACTCAACACGCAATGCCTCCAAAATTCGGCGGAAAATGGAGAACCGAGTGTTTTTAGACTAGGTTCCCTGTGCCTAACCGCTAGCGGGACGTTAATAAAACAGAAATATATTTTATTTTATTTTTCGGAGCTATTTTTTTGTAAAAACCAGACATTTTCTCTGCCCCCTTTTATAAAACAGCAAATAGAAGGAAAAACAAATGGAACTTAGAATTAAGACACTCTATTACCCACGCAACGCCCAGAAAGAAGGGAATCAAAGTATTAATTTTCATTAGAGGGAATCTGATTTTTTACTAAATGACTTAATTATACTTGTGAAGGATTTTAATACACACGCATTTGTTGTATTTTTACTGAAACACGAAGATACCTATAGTATGTACCTACCTAGTTCAAAGATAGCTTCAATAACAAATTACTTAACAAAAATCGCACTGTGTGCAAGAGTGATTGTAAATGTATCTAAATTACACAATTTTACCAAATTTATTGAAAAATTATAAATGACATAATCTATATACAGGGTGTCCCAGGAGTCAACGATAAAACGAAACCTGGTGATAGATCAAGTCGTGACAGTTATGAGAAAAATATAAAAAAAAATCTTTGTCATGTATTTTTCATATTATATTGATTTTAAAAAATATCGCAAAAACCGACACCCTGTGATGGTTTTTCAAGTCCCAGGACTACAAATATTACTCTTTCTTCATTTTTTTTTCTGTAATGTAATCATGAGTAACCCTTCTGTGAATTACAGTTTAAGATTTAAACATACCTGCATCAGTTTTCAATAAAATGTGGTGTTTTTGCCAAACATTAAATTCAAAATATTTACTACACCCAACTTTAACCAACTGTACTATAAAAAAAATGTACTACACTGTTTTTGCAAGTAACTTTAAAAGTTGGCGCATTTAATCTGAATTCCGAAATGGTACGACACTTGCTGGATTACTTCTTTGTTGAAGAGAGAAAAATCGAAATACACGATAATCGGGATGACGTTCAGCTTTTTGGTATCTTTTCCGATACATTCTAGCTGCAACATTTGCGTCACATAACCATTCTCCATGAATGAAATGCATATTGGCAATGTGTCAAAGACCGAGTATATCGACTGCGAGACCCCGGACTCGAGCACTGTCCTTATAAGTCCAGGGTCATACCCTAAGTTGGAAAAGTTCAGGTACCTTGGATCCGTCATGCACGAGTCTGGAGGCATCGATCACGATCTCTATAAGACGGATAAGAGTTTGGACGGTATCCTGCGATCACAGACCACACCAGTGACCTCCCTAAACTAAACACTTAGCCCAGGCAACGCTTATCCGACTTAGGGGCTGGCCCAGGACTTATAAGAACAGTGCTCGAGTCCGGGCTCTCGCAGGCCATATACTCGGTCTTTGACACGTTGCCAATATGCATTTCATTCATGTAGAATGGTTATGTAACGCAAATGCTGCAGCTAGAATGTATCGGAAAAGATACCAAAAAGCTGAACGTCATCCCGATTATCGTGTATTTCGATTTTTCTCTCTTCAACAAAGAAGTAATCCAGCAAGTGTCGTACCATTTCGGAATTCAGATTAAATGCGCCAACTTTTAAAGTTACTTGCAAAAACAGTGTAGTACATTTTTTTTATAGTACAGTTGGTTAAAGTTGGGTGTAGTAAATATTTTGAATTTAATGTTTGGCAAAAACACCACATTTTATTGAAAACTGATGCAGGTATGTTTAAATCTTAAACTGTAATTCACAGAAGGGTTACTCATGATTACATTACAGAAAAAAAAATGAAGAAAGAGTAATATTTGTAGTCTTAGGACTTGAAAAATCATCACAGGGTGTCGGTTTTTCCGATATTTTTTAAAATCAATATAATATGAAAAATACATGACAAAGATTTTTTTTTATATTTTTCTCATAACTGTCATGACTTGGTCTATCACCTGGTTTCGTTTTATCGTTGACTCCTGGGACACCTGTATATAAAAGGACTTGTCCTCACTGACTGAGGTAAGACGCACGCACAGCCGTAACCGCTGATGGTAGAAACGTGAAACTTGGACAGTAGTTTCCTTTCGTAATCTGGACATCCACTAAGAAGGGATTTCGAAAAATTTTAACCCTAAAGGGGTGAAATAGGGGTTGAAAGTTGGTATGGAAAAAAAATTCAATCGGCACCGATTTTTATAAAATTTGAAATTTAGATTTTTAAAAGTATTTAATTGAACACGTGTTTCATCGTTTTCTAGAATTATCCCCCTAAGGGTGCAAATAAGGGGTTGAAAGTTTGTATCGAAAAATCTTTAATTCGCCACCGATTTTTATAAAATTTGAAATTTAGACTCTTAAAAATATTTAATTGAATATGTCTTTCATGGTTTTCTAGAATTCACCCCTAAATAAGCAAGCGAAGCTGCGCGCGTCCGCTAGTAATAGAATAAAAATAAAATATAATTAAATTATTACGCCGTAGTTTAAAAAGTGTTAACAATACATCCATCTACCTGCAGATGAAAGTTAAAATCGTACAATAACTAATGCTTTTTATTAATCAGCGAATTGATAAAAAAGCTATATCTCCAGTGAAATATAGCGCTATAAATATTTAATTTTTTTGTCTGTTTTGAACTATATTTATTTGAATAGTTATTTATGGGGGCTATCAGAAAAGGTGACAAAATGTTTGTAGTGTAGATATTAGTTAACTTTCTTATAATTCGGCTTTTCACTTAGGCAGATAATATTATGTAGGAATATTATAAGCAATTTATATTTAATTTATGGAGGAATTGAACTCTATAATTCTAAAGGTGCGATATATATAAATATGGGTGCACAAGATATATAGTAAGCTAGCGAGTAATGGAAAACCATTCCAATTATGTTCGTAGCAAATAGCTTTCACGGGTTTTTATCAAACCGATGCCAAGTCATCTTAAATAATTGACTGAAAGTCTAGCTTCATTGTTTTCCTTTTATTTGTTAACTATCAATTAATCCAGTACATTTTAACAAAGTAATTCTAAGAAGGAAATGAAAATATTTATTATACCTAGATGTATAATTAAAAATTGATTGCTTAATATAAAATACGAGATGACTTAATCACATAACGTACGATTAGGAGAAGTAATTTAAATTAAAAAAAAAAACCACAACTCTCTGATTACTTTAAAATTTAGATACAATAATCGTTAAATGTAAATAATAAATATATTATATTAATTATGTAACTTAAAATCTATAATTTCTAAATAATATAATAAAAACATATGATGCATATAATATGTCAACACAGACACTAAGATACATAAGAGCACAAGAACCGGTATGAATACAATACTTGTTGATACAGTTGACACTGCGATGTATTCACGAAAGGTAAGTCTAAATAAAGTAATCTTAGCTATATGACACCTTCTTGACGCAATTTACATATGTAAAAGTAACATTATATAAAGTATATATGATAGTAGCAGATTCAATTCATTTTACCTATTACATATAATTTTTATGCGTAATATGAATGGCTGGTTTCGCCGATGGTTGCATTTTTATTTCAAAATAAGCTCCTAATTAAAATTAATGCGACATTAGCTTAGAAGACCCCTATTTTTGAGACATTGTGTTGTCTCGCGGAACTAAACCCAGCGCTTTGTCCATCAGAGCACAGAAATGAAAATTATTTAAATGTACTAATCATTCCCCCGAACAGGGATCGAACCCACAACAGGCACTTATACAGTAAGACATCGCTGTGACATTAATTTCTTTTATTAATTAGGTATATTACTTTCTGATGTAATAAATAAATAAAAACAAAAATTCAAAAGTAGCAGCACGTAAAATATTTAGTTACAATCCTATCTAAATAATCCTATGCCATAAAGCTATTACAATATGAATATAAATTATTTATTATTCTTATCTTATTTATTAACGCCCAATCTTAATAATGTATCTCCGATCTCCAGTTAACGTCAATCTTGGATTTTTTGACATGTCTATCCAATCACTAACCTGCATGCCGTCCTCCATCTCTGTCTATTTCAATCTATGGTTGCACTTTATGGATTAGGATTGATTATTAACATCGGGCGTAATTCAATAAAAATTATAAAATAAATTATAAAAGTTTTCCAAAAACCAAGAAACGACATCTAAACGGCATTTCTATTTACACTTACTTGTTGAACGTGCTGTGCATGTTGTGAGCCGGCTGCGAGAGATCGATGTTGATGGCCTTGAAGGGCACGTGCTCGGGTATACGGTCGGACACCACATCTAGGTCTTCCAGCTGGAACATATGAAAATATTTTAAATTGCTAAATATGATACTAATAACTCATTCGTTAGTGTGTAGACACTCCGTTCCGCACTTTCTGCCGAATTCTGGAGGCATTGCGCTTTCCCTCGACACCAGGGCGAAGAAATGGAAATATAAAGTTTAATTATTATCTACAATTTTCGTTAAATTAAAATTTTAAAACAGTAAAATGAGAATGGGGTGCACTTTAAAGAAATTACAAAATATATAATTTTAAGCTTTCTTTCTTGGAAAAAAAACTTTAGACAATACCGATTCTGTGCATTGAGAAAATAATTCTTATAATAAATAAATAAATAAGAGTCCGATCCGATTTTTGCTTAGCTAATATTAAATACAATCATCAAAGAAAAAAAAGTAAGTATTTATATTTATTGTTCATTTATTGTATAGAATCAAACGTAATACGAAATCTATCTGTAATGAAATTGAAAGTTATTAAACAGTCACGACAATCACGCTATACACAATAACAAAAGTAACAGTTTTAATAACCGTTTAGATTCGCATATAAAAACACGTCGTGGTATTGTGTAAGGAATATACATGTATTACAAAATAAAAATGTTTTAATAAAAGTAAATAGCTCAATAAAAACATTTTACGATTTTTTGATATATTCTTTTGCATAAATAACCAATGATAAATTATCGGCACTAAACTAGACAAAGCTTTTATAGAAGCATAAATATTTATACAATGCACAAGAATCGAATCCCTACTCCCTAAATCAACAGTTAAACTAACTAAATGTAATATCTGTAATAACTTAATGTATATCTAATAAATTGTTTTAATTACAAGGAATTCCATGAAAAGTATCCGTACTTTGAAAAATAAATAGATTTTTATAATTTTTATAGATTCATACAGTTCTTTACAGTTCTTAGACATTAATTATTTCATTACATTCTATATAGTGTACAGTTCTAAAACATATTTCATTTCTACTTATCCTAACTAATCCTAATTAAAACTATGACGATTTCATTCGATATCATAATAAACAGTACGAGGTAAGAAATTCTTTTCCCACCGCCATAAACCCGATCATTATTAAGTCAGCATTTTATTCTGTTCGGCCGCCTGTCAGACGAACGTATTATTTTATAACAATCGTTCCGTTGTGACACCGAACTCTATGTAATAAGTTAATAATTATTATTTACTTGTTATAATTTATTATTATAGCTAATTAATATAAAGGTTAAATTGTTTATAATTGCCTCTTAAATTAATATTACTATTTATTAGTATATAAACATTCAATTATAAATTAATCATGAAAATTAAACAGAGTCTATAGGTTATCACGTAGTGTATTAATATTTTTAAGTGTCCTTTTATTCCCGCACTGCACAGTTGGCAGAAGGAATCTAGTGTTGTCACACCGTTTTTCACTTTCCGCTCATCTTTCGAGACATGTCATGCTGAATAGCGCAACAAAACACCGGGAATCGAACCCAATAACCTCTTCTTCTTCTTCTTCCTCTTCTCGAACCTAATAACCATCGCGTGTAAAGTCAGGCGCCGACGATTATTATTCGGCGACGTAAGTTCAGATAACAATCATTAAATAACAACTTTCAAATATATTATTAGAAACAAAATAATAAAACTAAATTACTACAGTAACATAAGAATTGTCATTGTATTGTGTTTCAAGTATTTTCCGCATCTTACACCTCCCTTGTATAACGAGTTGTGGTCTAGAAACGTATCGTTTATATTTTACACTAGTTTTTGATTTTGTTCCGGTGTTTATTTTACATGTAAAAAGTAAGGCCGTCGTCGTGCAGGGTTACAAGCGTGCGACTGTACATGCGACGGTTGCGGGTTCAATTCCGACTCGGTGGAATGAAATTTTACATTTTCATATCCTCGCTAGGCAAAGCGCAGCGTTGACATCCGCCATTAAACACGCAATGCGGGATACATTGTGAAACTATAATAATAACGAAGTATTATGGAAATTAATATTTTTAATATTTAAACAAATAATGGTTTTGAATTGCTTATATTTTTACATATATGTAGTGAAAGTCGGAAAAATTAAGATACGTTACTTCATTATTCATACGTTCAAGCATTTTTGTTAAGGAGAAATTGAATCCACAACTATAGCGTACTGTAAATTAATAAAAACTTAAATATAAAACATAGAAAAGACAACAATTTATCACATGGCGGCTATCTTATGTTAACACTTAAAAACTGTTACAGCTATTTTGAGCGAATAGGAAGTCGGATGACTGAGTTTATTTAGAAAAACAAACGCTTGGGACAGCGTTGTTTAAATATTTAAGTGCCCACATTGGATAACATTATACGGATAGAATATTCTAGAAGTTTAGTAGAATATTCTAGATCTAGTAAAGAATATTTAAATATTTAGGTTAAAAGGTCGTTAAGTCAGCGCTACCTCATGTTATCATAAGATAATAATATATTGTTAGTAAGCAGATTACGTATTCAGTGTAAACATAAACTTGGCACCGTATTGTATAATATCACGTCCAGCTCTAATAGATGACGTAAACAACGTCAGATGATGATAAAATGAAATTTAAAAAAAAAAACAAAATAAATCAGCTTCACGCTGATTTATTATTCCGCACACAGTAGGGCAGGCAGAGGGAACTTAGTGTTAGGACACTGCGTTCCCCGTTTTCCGCCGAATTTTTAGAAACTCAACGTCGGGCTGTTGCCTTGCCTTGGTGCCAAGGCGAAGAAATGAAAATATTGATATATTCATTTACTCCAGTGGAAATCGAACACGCAACCGTCGCGTCACAGTCACACCCTTGTACCACGCCACGACGGCCTTTAAAATAAAATTTAGATGAAAAAAGTAAAATAGCGTATAATTTCCTTTTAAACGTGACCGCCCAATAACGGCATTCAACATTTCTTTTAAGAAGACATTTCGAAAGTGTTCTGTTGCTCACTTGTATCAAGTACTATTAAACTGTAATAGTATCTGGAGTCTGATTTAAAATTGCAGTTTTTACAAATATTTTTGTAAAGTTCTTCTCTGAGACATCAATTAGTGTTTAACTTACTATAAAATCAAATTAAGTATATATTTTATTTGCTAACCTAAATACTTTTTCGAAATAAGCATTGCTAAATTACTTTGCGATAAGAATCAAATAAGATTTTACATATAAACCTAATTGTGATATTAATTTCTATCTATAACATTTATTTTAATTTTAATATAAATATATGAAACAGCTATTTTCAACCAGTTATACATCTTAAGAGCGCCCTTGAAACTTATGTTAAGTACTAAAATAACATTAGTTCAACATTATATAATAAAAACACTCATCGAATAAACAACAGAGTTGCACTCAACCTGCCTCACTCCGTGACATCATCTCGTCCGGACTTCCTATACCTATTTGTCTTGTCAATTTATATACAGCTTTTTATTAATTTATTTACGATTTAAACTTATTTTAGTTTCTGAAGAAAACATATATTTTCTTCTTAGACAAGTTCAGGATAAGTAATAAAAAAAAAAAAATTCATTGTGATTGGACGTAATAATCAAAATCGTTATGGTTGTATTGCAATTAAAAGTAAAGTATTTTTATTAAATATAAATTTTAATTTTTTTTAGCTTCACCCAGTATCTCTTTCCCGCATATAGCAGGGTAGGCAGAGACACTCCGTTCCCCACTTTCCGTGGTACTTTAGTTATAAATACACATAAAAAATACTGATAATATCAATTAAATTTTCTTAATGTCTTCATAATATGTATAATTGAACATTGATATTGGAACAATTTTAATTTATAAAACCTTGAAATGTTTAATCAATATAAGTACTTAAGATTCATTGTTATCTTTCAGTTAAGTGAAGTTTATAAAAAAATATATAGAAATCAACTGATTAATGATTTAAGAAACTATATAAATTCTTAAAGATACAACTGTTTTCTTTATCGTGAAATAATTTTGTATGTTATTTAGTGTTTATTAATATAGGTGAAGCAATTGATTCGTCAATCTTTGGCAGAGGATTGCGTGCCGACCCTATTATTCATAATTTTTATATGTTTATAATTTTTGTTAGTACCTATTTGAAAATCTAGTTATATCTCAAAGCTTTAAAGATATAGCCAGTAAATGGAGAGCGAACCGTATATATTATTTACTGACATTTTAAAATATTTCATGCTGTATGTAGAATACAGTCAACGAACGAACATACATCAATAAATTATTACTAAATTTAAAATGAACAAACGACTTGTTGCACAACTTTCATCCAAAACAAATTAATATAAAACCAACGTCTACAGTATATTTAGACGCCAGTAAGCACATTCCAGCTTATCTTATTTCATTATTGGTATTAACATAAATAAACCGAATCCACGCAAGCAAGTATCGCTTTACGCAACGCTATACTGAGAATAATATTTCACGTAGGAATTAATATCGCTCCCTTTTGCGGTGAACTGTTGCTCGTGTTACGTAGACTATATGGTAAAGATTAGAAAACAGAAGATGGTAGTATGCAATATAGAATATTTAATGGAAATATTATTATGACATTTTGTAGTAGCTTTAAGATAAGAAAGACAAAGTGAACCTAACGTTGAGGTACAATTTTCTCAATTTTCTCCCCAGTGTCTTAGACACGATGTGTAAAGTGGCGGAACCTAACGACGCGCTTTATCTTGTTACTAGAGCTTGAGAAAATAGGAATAATTGCTTACTATACTTACTAAAAATTGTAACTTTTTGTGGTTTAAAATAGTTCTTCAACCGACAATTTTTTTTTCTTTACAATATTCTAATATTGTAAAGAATTAAAAAAAAATTTGATGTAATTCTAATAGTGTAGATAAAAATATTTACTACAACGACGAAACGAATCAATAAAATATTTTCGGCCTCTCAAAAAAGCCTCGGGGCGTTGATAATTAAAACCGTTCTCAAAGAGACAAAGAAAAAAAGAGATAGATAAAATACCAAGTTCACATTTCGAATATTTAGTAACACAAAAGAAATGGAAACTCATTAAGGCCTACTAAAATGGTTAGGTTTATGAAATAGTGCTGGGATTTATTTTTAGTTTCCTTTTGTCATTTTACATTGTATTTAGATAATTTTATTTGTATTTCTAGAAGAAAGTTTACTAATAATATACTATAGAATCTAAAAAAAATATCTAAGATTTTACTATACAGTTTTTTTGCAAATGTTACTGCTATACAAACAAAAAAAAAACAATACAACCAACAAAACAATAAAAACATAACATTTTTAACTAAAATTTATGATAAATAAAAGATCGACGCTACCAAATCGTCTGTAACTGTATCAATGGGGGGCATAAATTACTCACGACGCAGACTCAAGTTCCTCTCAATTATATTGGGATTACCAACTGAGCATCAATAAGATTTTTGACCGCGTTCTAGATTAATATACAAATTTTATTATTGGATTTTAATATCAATTTAAAATTATTTTAATTTATTTAAATTTGCCTTTTTAAATTGGAATGTATGATAGATATAAACTATATTTTTTTGGGGCAGTATGGAACTTCAAAAGAATCAATGGATTTCTATAAGCTGAAGTAGGCACCTACATTCAAAAAGTAACCGCTTACAAACGAAAACTAGCTTTTCTGAATAAATAATTATAAGAGCTTTTAAAATAAAAACGTTTGATATTCATATGTGAAATATATAGAGACAGCAGCTTTCTTCTACGTAAGCTCCGTAATGAGTCTAATGATCTACTTTAGTGTTGAATGTCAAGGCCGAGGCAGAATATACATAGTGCTGCATATTCAAAGATCTTAAATAGGTTAAGCAATTTTAGTGATCCGTTAGATAGGTACGTAAACATTGATACACAATATTTTTTTATGATTCACGCTTTTTCCCTCTTATACCAGGATAGACAGAAAGAACCTAGTGTTAAGACATTCCGTTTCCCACGTTTCAAATAATTTTTGCCTGTTGAGTGGAGAAATGACAATAATAATAAATTTAACAATTGTTCAAAGTCAAAATCGAACCCACGATCGTTGCGATTACTGTCTGGCTGACTGACTGCCTTTTCCACTGCTCTACGACGGTTCTCATACAATCAATATAGTAAACAAAATTTAAATAAATTATTTTGTACGTCGTATCTTTATTATCGTCGTCATAATCTTACTATATTAATTTATAACAGATAATGATAAGTATTTTGTATTGAGGCTACGCGACTTAATTCACGTATCTACTTTCTTATAATACATACCTATATATAATTTGCAAGTAAGTAAATGGCAAAACCCAACGCCATAGTTTGGCAAAGCGTGGCGTTGAGTTAACTAGTTTTACCAAATGGGAACCGACCCCACAACCATTCCACAATGACCGATTTAACGCTACGCACTATAATTTCACGATCAAACATACATTACCAAAGAGTACCTACCTACCTACCTACTATCCATATATTTCACTCGACATTTCTAACGAGCGTGGCCTAAATTTTATAATTACCTGTGGGTCATCATCTTGAGCCAAACTCCGCCTCTTCATAGCGAAATCTTTCACAATATGACTGTTGTCTGTATTCGTATCGACAGTAAACGTTTTCAATCTGAGCATTGGGCCTATTGGGCCTAAGGGGTTGCTATATTTGTTGTATGTAAGATATTTGTTGGCGGACTGATTGAGGGAAGGGTGCGGTGATATAGAGGAAGGGTTGGAAGCAACTTCCACAATGCTTTGGATACTCGGCCTTGGTGCTCTCTTTTTTGGCTTAACATACGTCCGAGAATCGAACTTGTGTCTGTCTGGTGTTGCCACGTCATCTGTAACAAATTTAATTATTAGATACAGTATAGGTACTATAGGAAAGGAAATATTTATTACATGAACATTTCCATTTTTTCGCTCTGGTGTCAAGGTAAAGCGCGGCGTTGAGTTTCGCCACTCAACATGCAATGCCTCTAGTATTCGTCGGAAAGAGGGGAACGGAGTTTCTTACTTAACACTAGGTTTCCTCTGCCTATCCTGCTGTGTACGGAATACAGCGCGAAGCTGATAATAAAAAAACATTAACAGAATAAAGCTCAATAAAACTACAATAAGGAACTACTATTTCAGATTTCATAATAAAACATATTAAAGCTGTAATTATACAAGATGGTCTTAGATAACCGCGTGCAAAGGTGAACGGACTACCGAGAGTGACGTAATATAGTGTCATAAATAGAATATTGTCCTGTTATATCAGATTGAGGAATGTTTTAACACTAATTATGATATGAAATTTATTATCAAAATTTAATTACGACAAACAGTATAGATAATGTCAATAAAGTAGCTAACTGATTGTGCCGATAGTTTAGTAGCTGGTACATGTAATATCTGTCAAAGCCCCTATAACGGTGCAAGTAAAAATGGAAATATTACAGGATACTGGGTAAATTGTAGCAACCCTGCTGCCTGGCAGAGGAAACTTAGTGTTAGCGAATTTTGGAGGCATTGCGTGTTGAGTGGCTGCACTCAACGCCGCGCTCTGCCTCAATGCCGGCAAAATATTAAATATTCCATTTCCGCCAGTGGAAATCAAACCCCCCGTGGATGAGTAAGTATTCAAAATATTATATATTTCCTCGAGTGGGAATCGAACCCACAATCTCCAGTTTTGATATAATTTTTATATAATTTATAGTACCGTAATAATTATGTAAAATTTAATAATTTTTAAATAAAAATGGGAAATGTAAACTAATTCACTTGGCAATAAAACTATTACTAGCACCACTTGTATTGACATAATCATAAAATATGTCAAACATACCAAACACAAGTTTTGAAACGGATGTTAACCGTTTTGAGTATCGTTCGGATGGGAAATGTCGTTCATACTTCATCGTCTACACTTGTACGCGTTAACGGGATTCGAATCGACGACCTTAATCCCTAATTATATGTACCACGGTGTCACTTTTGTTTTCATTGATACCATAGAACTTCCGGCTTTCTATTAACACTTTAATGGTCTAGTATACATTATTAAAATAATTATTTTTTCTCTTTAAGTACGTGTCGAGTGGCGGTATTCAACGCCGCGTTTGTTCTTACCAGAAAACGAAAAGGAGAGTTACTTATTTATCGAGATATCAACTGATGAATGGACGAACATATATCGAACCTACAATCATAGCGTTTACAGTTACGACCCTCTACGCCACTATGACGATTGTACCGAAATACATTTAAGTTTAATAAAAAACGTTGATTTCATAAGTTATAAATTATAAACAGTTTATGTTAATTGATATTAAACAACCGACTAATTAAGTTATCAGTACATGATCAGTACAAGCAGAATTAAATATATTATAGTATTTTTACTGTTATTACATTTTAACGTTATAAATCTTGATTTTGACAATTGAATTAATATTCAAGTATAATTTAAGTTTTATGTCACTTATATCAGGGTAGGCAGAGAGAACCTAGGACCCAACGTAACACTCTGTTCTCCTTCCTTCCTTCTTCAACGTAACATCTTCCGCCTATATTCGAATACGAATTGAAATATGGTGAGCATTTGACGTATTTAGTACTGAAAGTGAAAGCACTAGGACAGTAGGACCAGTTTTGAATATTAATCGAAGCGTAGGTGTTGTGCATACGATGACATCATTATATTTTATATATATATATGGATTTACTTATTAAAAGTGAATTGTTTATATGGGACGAGCGTGACCGACATTGAAAATCATTGTTTTGTTTCATTCATTGTGATAATTTTTCTTAAAACAATTCTTTGATCATTGCAATACTAACATTGATATTCTTTCTATCTATCTCTCAAATGTATGTACTTGCCTAAAGAGTTTTGGGCGAAAACCTCTACAAGTTGGATTTCAAATTCTAAAAAACTAAAGGAAAATGAAGGAAAATTGGCAGACCAAAAAGCAGATGGCAAGACGAGCTGCACTATTACCGGCTCGACTGGAGAACAAGAGAATGAAATAGACAAGAGTGGAAGAAATGGAAAGATGCCTCTGTCCAACAATTTGACATGTCCAACAATCTAGTATAATTATAATAATTCTCAATTATTTTTTTTAACTTTAACTTAAGAGATCACAGCAATGTCTAAATGATTCATTATGATTTATATCTCCTTGTAGATTTTATCCGCTTCGCTTTTCGTTTTTATACGCTTCGCCTCCGTAGTCAGATTCCAGTTACTAAGATATATTACACAAGACACACATCGTAAATGCTCCAAAGAATTTTGACCACAGATCACTCACTGCGTTATCTACATACATTAAAACGATCGACGCTGCAACCTGCATAAATGAATACGAACCAAGTTCCTAGGATTAGCGGCACTCTTCGGGTTTACAATATTAATAATATCTAAAATATATATAATAATAGATAACATAAATTACTATTGAAGCATTAAACCATTTTTTGCCAGAATAATTTAAAAAAATATATAAAGTCATTCCATTCGATACTTTATCTAAATATTTAATTTAAACATAATAAAAACAAAGAGAATAAACGCACATTCGATTATATTATGAGTAATGACCGTGCTACTGAAATGTATACAAGATGATGACTCATTTCATTCGAAGCGTATAACTGTAAAATAACACCTTAGAACAATACCTTTAATTTCTTTATTTCCCACATTCAATAGTCCCAAATTATAAACAATTTTATACAGATGAACAAATAATGTGTACGTTTGAAGAGATAAAAGTATCACTGTGCATTTATATGGAAAAAGTAACGGTATTATGTATTCTTTATTTTCTTAGTGATCTTCAGTCTGTACTATCTGTAAATCTAGTCGTATGCCAATATTAAATATTTTAATTAATAAAAATATACTTAGATATTATATTTAGACCATTAGTGAAATTACTGGAGATATATAAGGACGATAATTCGTTCGACATTATGAGTCATTATTCCTTGGTAATTGTATTTCTGTTTCCACTTTAATAATATACACAAATTAATGGATTTTTTCTAAATAATGAACAACTAGTGTAATGTAACTAGGATCACTCTGCTTCTCAAAGGCTACGAGACGAGCGGAGATAAAAAACGTTTGAGATAAGTTTATTTACTAAGCTTGCCTATACGAAAATAATTGAATATCCTTAGAATAAAAAAATAAATAAGCCAGGAACGCATAACAAGTAACAAGCTGTATAATATTGCAGCTGTTTTTAAAACCGGTAAATTTACAATGTTTTTGCTATATTTAGTATATAGGGAAAGACAATAAATAGCTTGTAAATAAATATATTACATCTCTTTGGAATACTTTGAATGGTTTACTTGCAAAAATATTTATTATTATGAAGGAAAAGTTAGCGGTAAGAAAGGTAGGAGACCTCGATTGATCTTCTAAAACACAGCAACGATGATACTGCGTGTATCTGCCTGCATTGCGAGTTGAGTGGCAGAACTCAACGCCGCGCTTTGAAGGACGGTTACGTAAAAAGCATGAGGCCCCCTCGGAGGGCAAAAATGAAGAAGTTGATGACAGTGAACGAATTTATTTCTCTTACCGAAAAGACGAAAATAGTCTTTTCGCAAAGAATGTACGAAGAATTTTATAAATCGACTAAAATCATACCATATCGTATAATAATTACAGAACATTGTGAGAAAACGGTTGTTTCAATAAAAACGTCCAGTAAACTATTTGTCACGACGTAAATGCGGAACGGAAACACTACCTAAGTAGGTATAGTTGTGATGGAGGAAATACTCATCATTTATAACGTTTTTATTAGAACAACGAAATTTCGTAAATAGAGGCCAGTCGTGATGTGGGGCACACTGTCCCCAGGTTCCCTTTGCCTATCCTGCTATGTGCGGTATACAGCGGGAAGTTTAAAAAAAAACCAGAATTTTAGTAACATCTTAACACTTTCTGTATTATGTTGTATATAAATCAACACAAATGAGAATTATGGTATTCGTTGGTACATGTTAAATATAACACGGAACCACTACCGGTTGCTTTAGAGCTAATAAGGTATTAAAACGTTAATCGTTTAAGCTGTATAAGGCAGCTCGATTTGAGTAAAAAACATTAGGAACAACTGTTTTCTCACAGTTAATAAACCGTTACTCTGATTTAGGCAATTCTCTGTAGCAAATGCATTTACCAAGTGACAAAATTGAATTCTTAGCGACCTTAAATTGTAATATTATTTAAAATAGCTTAGGGGGTTTAAATTTTTTATACTCCATCTTCGAAACCATTCTAAACTTATAGACATTAAGCTTAATAGGAATCGAATCCACACTTGTTATGTATAACAAGCAATTTTTCCACTGTCGCACAATCGCATCTCTCTAATCGATACCTATAAACCGGATGCGTCACTGGGAGAGTACGTATGACACAAAAACCGGAAGTTCCTTCTATGTTCTATACACAATACTACAATATCCATAGAATAACGTAGAAAATATTTCTCATATTGGAAAACTGTCGTGCAACAGGTCGGCTTCCTCGTTCACTTCCTCCGTCTTATTACTCGATAACGGTAGTAAGTGCCATTGAGTTATTTTTATGTTACTCATTACTTGCTTGATAATGTTTCAAGTTTATGTTATTATAATGAATTATTTATTAAGAAGTAAAATGCTAGTTTTTCTGTCTGTGGGTTCTTGCCGACAGTTCAAACAGATTTAGGAAAATATATTTTTGAAGAAAACGGAAAACAGTAAGATGAAAACATTTTTAATATTAATAATTAATTTTTCGCAAGTCCTATCGGTCACAAATGGTCGGTCGACGATCGGTCTTGGGTGTAG
The DNA here is from genome assembly GCF_056956725.1 of Heliconius melpomene rosina. Lineage (NCBI taxonomy): Eukaryota > Metazoa > Arthropoda > Insecta > Lepidoptera > Nymphalidae > Heliconius > Heliconius melpomene. The sequence continues at coordinate 14,226,782 of NC_140401.1, forward strand.
TAATATTAACTTCTAAGCAAATAATTACACACAGCCATTAGAACGTTCAATTGAAACAGACGCAATGACGACAAATAAAAACACATTTAAAGATACATTAGTCCCATTAAATGACTGCATTGGCATTGAACTGTTCCGTGACTTACTCGTATGCAGTCGTGATTTCTATAATATGTATATTTTTACATGCAAAAATCAATATTGGAGTTTAAAATATATCAATGATTTTTTAAGCTTTATACTTTTTCGCGTTATTACAATCTCCGTCTTGTTACATATAACTTTGAGTAAAGAAATCTGTTGAACTCTATCCCGCACATAGCACGTTAGACACAGGGAATGAAGAACTTATTAAGACACTCCGACCCCATTAAGACACTTTCGTTTCTAACTTTATGTCGAATTCTGAAGGCCATCGAGTGGCGGGACTCAACGCCGCGCTTTGCCTCGTTTATGAATGAAAATTACGTTTATAAATGAAATTATTAAATATTGTATATTCTCGAGTGGGCATTGATGCCCATCCATAGCCTGTCACGACAGTCGCACACTTGTGCCTTTGCGCTACAAGTGGCCTTATAAATTGTTTTCAGAAATAAAGTGATAGATTCAGTTTCATGGATAAAAGATGATGAAAAGAAATATACCTACTTAATAGTACGACTACTAGTTTAACTTACTATAATCAATGGTAACTTTGACAATATAAAGTGGAATATAATATGTGATAAGCATTTCTGACTAAAATAAGGAAACAAAAAATATTATTATGCTTCCAAAACACCTTTATAAATTACTAGCGGCCCGCTCGCGGTTTCACCCGCGTGAACTATGTTATTATTAATTTCTGTCTCCATGGCTACGTCGTAGTGACGTCTATGCAAAATTTGAGACTCCTAGCATTTGTAGTAACGAAGTTTCATACAAACTTTCGACCCCAAAAACAACCCCTTAGAAGTCGAATATTGCAAATTCCCATCTTAGCGAGCGCCTCCGTCCTATAAATAGCTCCTATGCAAAATTTGAGATTCTTAGCACATGTAGTTTCTGAGATTTCGTGATGAGTGAGTGACCTTTCGATTTTATATATATAGATATATATGATAAGTTTTTTGTTGAAAGTCTGTGAAGCATGATAAATGTCAGTCATCCATAACTAGCTATTAGTATTGTATTATCAAAACAATTGAACTGTAATAATATATCAATTATGTTATATATAAACATGATGATGTTATGTGTTAAATCTATGTTCATTTCAAATTATACATATATTTTTTCATCTTCCACACTCTCTCAGACATGGCATCATTTTTGCCATAATGAGAAGAGACAATGCGTTGAGCAGTAGAACTGATCACCACACTTTGTCTTTCATAGCAGGATTGGTTTGATTTCTACTTAAGAGAACGAAAATCATGGCGCAGAGTGAAAATAAAACCTACAAGTACCAGACACCAGTCAGATGTTCAATATATACTGTAATGTACATGATAATTAATATTACTACTTACTTTTAAGAATGTTATCCAATATGGTATTTAGTTCCTTTTCAGCTTTAAGATAATCATCATCTTCGATAATAGGCCAGTCACATGACAAATTATATTCCACAATGTCTACCTTTTGGCCTGAGTCCTCTGGTGTAACATATAACCTATGTACAAAACAACTTGGTAATTTTGTTACATTTATATTGTATTTTGTTAAAATGTAGGCATGTTGCAAATCTAGTGTTAAAAAAAGTCAGCTTAATGCTGTATCCCGCACACAGCAGGGTAGGCAGAGGGAAACTTGTAATAAGACACACCACTCCTCACATTCTGCCGAATTCTGGAGGCATTGTGTGTTGAGTGACAGAACTCAATGCCATGCTTTTTCATAATATATTTTAAGAGGTATATTTTAAGAGTTTAAATAATACACAATTTAATAATATATAAATATTTACTAAGTTAATACTAATATTTACTAATAAACATTAGTTTTTTTTGAAGTCATTTGACTAAATACACAATTTAAATTAGTGCAATAATTATCTTATCATTTATAAGGATAATGTTCAAGGTGAAGACATTATTATAATATTTTATGTAAAGTCCTATTTTATTCACTTTAAATTTGAATTGGATAAATTTAGTTGATGAAAAGTGTAAACAATTTTAAACTGAACTAGATTTTTTTAAATAAGCATGTCTAATATACCCTTACAGTATGCAGTTAAGGCAATCATTAAATGACTGCCTGAACTGCATGATGCCACACTTTAAAGTTTATATTTAAGTTAAGAGTTAAATAAGCGGTTTAAGGTAAAAAGAATAATAAATAATCAAACAGGTATAGACATGCCAAGTTTGGGTCTAGTTATGTGACACACATTTGGTGCTTCAAAGGAGAAAGGTAGTCATTTTAATTTATAAATAAGGTAACTACTGTACTGACCATGTCTGATTATCCGAAAAATCAAAGGAATCCACGTCAATAAGATCAGAATCAATCATATCTTTGTTTATATTTTGATCAAACTGATTCATAATACCGACAAAATCGAGACATCAATTTGGCACTTTACACAAATCACATATACATTTATTTAAACAAGAACTACATTTAAAATAAGATACACTGTATATAATATAAAGTACGTAAAAGAGATAATATATGAACCTACGCGAAATTGTCCCTGACAAGTTTAGTTTGGAATTTGACATATCACCATAAGTGCCAAAAATGACGAAACAACGGTAATTTCCATAGACAATGTATTTGTAGTTTATATTATATGTAGCTAGTTGTTCTTATTTTTTTTATAAACACGATAATTAAACATGTATTTTTTATTAATTTAAATTGAAATTATTATTTTTTTGTTTAATACAACACATTTCGTCACGTCAAAAAGTTACGACTATTAAAGAGTTGTCTTTGGTCTATAACTACAAACCTAGTAACACTTAGAATTAAAAGTCTTCTGTCTTTCTTTTTTGTCTACGGACACGTCGTGAGCACGTTGTTTAGTCATTTTTACGTGCAAACTGTGAAAATGTCGTCTCATTTAAACTGGATGATAATTAGAAACAACAACGCTTTCCTTGTGAAGAAGCGTAACATCAAAAAGCCTTTCAGTAAGGAGCCCAACAATGTGACTAACCTCAACGCTTTTAGATACAATGGCTTGATCCACAAGAAGGCTATCGGCGTGGTCGAGAACCCCGACAGGAAAGGTTTTTCAGTGGTGTACAAGAAAGCTAAGGCAACAAACAAACCCGCTAAGAACTTAATCCGCCGCCCATTCAAAGCCGGTGCCAGAAGATCACTCCACAAAGTGAAAAGGTTGATCAGAGCCAACAACTATCGCACAGACTTGGCTAAAGCATCTCTTCGTCGTGCATCAGCGATCCTCCGATCCCAAAGGAAAATTAAGGCGAAGAAACCTGCCGCAGCGGCCGCTAAAGTCGACTAAATTTGTATGTAAAAATAAATAAAAAAATATAAAATCTTACAAACTCTTATCATTTTTAATTCCTTTTTGCATAGTGTGCTCTAATAATTTCAAATTTTGCAATACAATGGTGGATTATAAAAAAAATAATCTATTTAACAAGAATAATTTGTTTTATATCAAGTACTATTTTGATGTCATAAATTTGTTAAGGTTATAAATTAATTAAGGATATATTTTGAAATAAATAACAATATAAAATTAATCTTATTTATTTAAAACAAATTTAATAAGACAATTGGAAATTAATTCATTTTTTATGTTATACATTAAGTTAATAAATAAAAAGCCTCAAACATGATTAATTAAAAACTTCATTATGACTTAAAATTCGGATATATAGAAAAATATTTCATGTAATAATTATATACATAATTGAAAAAGTTAAAATAGTCAAATATGGTTTTTTTTAGAAAAATGAGCAAATTGTTATTCTTACATGAACTTGAGAAAATTGGTGTAACCAAGTTGTGAGTTGAGATTATATTAGAGTTTGTGGTACAAATATTAATGTATGTGAAGAAAGTACAAACATTATACTAGAATTGAAGGTGTTCATTTTATTTCATGTGACTTATTAAAAAATAAAATATATTAAATAACAAAAACGACATTCTACACATTTATCTACTACTACTACTTGTAATGTACCTAAAGATATTTTTAGTTATAGTTGTAAGTTGTTCAATTCCATCTTGAAATGTAATTTTTTTGTCATTAACCACGATTGTGGTGAAGAGAGTCAACCTACAAACAAGTTTTGAGATAGGACACAATTTGTGTGTCCCCGTTGCACTTTATTGGCCATTATATTGAAACTTGTAATATGTATAGACTCGGTTCACTACCAAAGCAACTATATATAGACCACAGAATTCATTAAATATTACTAATTTACCACTGTTATAATAAATGTCACAAAATGTTATACATTTTTATAACATTTTGTAGAGCAATTTACAATTTACAGACCATTCTACGTAGTGTAAAGCATTTCTAGTTCTATGAAAGAAGAGCATATACAATAAGCTTCAGGTACAAAATACATAGTAGACATGGAAATAAAAGGCACAAACATTTAACCTATTTTTATCAAAGGCACAATACACCAAATATACTATATCTTAATATATATATGTATATACAAATTATGATATGGGGTGATTTTATATGAAATTTAACATAAGAAGTATAAATTGTTATTTTAAAATAAACATAATTAGGTCACATTTGTATAAATATGATTTTTCCATATATCGCATATAGCAGGTTAGGCAAAGAGGACCTAATATGAAGACACTATGTTCTCCACTTGCGCCAGAATTTAAGATATTGCATTGACTGACGAAATTCTCTGTTCCGTCTCACAACACGTGATGTTTCGAAAATTGTTCGGAACGTAGGGAACATACTCTTAACACTATGTTTCCTCTGCGACCCCTACTATATGCGGGATACAGCGTGAAGCTAAAAAATAATCTAATTATGAAAATTTCGGTGAATTGTAGAATATTCATACAAATACACATTACAAGCTCGTGAATTCAATGCTTTTAATTCATTATAATTATTTATCGTACAATTTCATTTAGATTATATTTTTAATCTATCTATACACATATACTACGTAGGCACACATTTATTTTTCTACACTTAATTAATTTATTTTTTATTTGTGATGGGGTCATTCATTGGGGTAAACAATATATATTTATTTATGTTTACTTAAAAAAAAATTGTAATATTTATATTTATATTATATATAAATAAGCGTGGTATTGTGTCATTTGATATTTACAATTTTGTTTGAAGAACTTTCTCATAAATATAGAAGTAAGTATAGAACAGAAATTACTATGTACTATATAAAATATATTTAAAAGACATGTAGTGATTTAAAAGTCGCAATTTACTATTAAATTTTCAAAATAAATTTTACATTTATTTTGACTTTTGAGAATTCAAAAAATTATAAATAGAATATAATAACAAAAGAATTTCATTGCCTTTTAAACAGTCCATTTATAAATTACTCTATTTACTAATAAATGACGTCATATTATAGTAACGCCATATTATACTAACATTCATTTTACGAAGAATAGACAATATGTGCGCTTTTTAAATATTTTTTTTATCCCTAACTCCTTTATTACCAAAAAAATTAAATTATTTCGTTATTCCTAACTAATATTCAAAGACTATAAAAGGCAGTGAAAATGACTGGAATGTAGTGTTATTGTCGGAATAGAAGAAGCTTATTGATGTAGTAATACTGATTTGGTCAATAACTCTTAATACATACAAGGGGGCAAGGGGCCAATCATAAATTACAGTATAGCCGACGTGTCGTGGTCTGCCTTAAGAAGCTATAGATGTCTGATGCTGCTAGATTTTAGGATTTTGATTATCTTTCATATTCTTCAATAACCTAACTTCAGGGTGACAACTCACAAATTCAAGGATTTTTTGACCCCTCCAATGTGTTTGTTTATTAAAACACGTTGAAGGAGATGAGCGAAGAATTCGCAAATTGTTAAAACAATGGTAAGTAATGGTCATTGGGGTCATTTCTGCAGTCAAAAGTGAAAGAAAAAGAGTGAGGTTCTAAACACCATTGCATTTAAATTCACCAAACCCAGAGGAGTTACAATCTTGATTTAAAAAATGGTTTCAAAAATGTGGAAAGTCAAAAGTGTAGTGCCTTATCAGCTTATAAAACCTATGTGATTGGAGTAGAAACGCTAATGATTATAGTAAATTACATATAACAAAAATTGATATAACAATCCACTGCAGTGTTGTATGATTACTATAAAATGTAGTTGTACTATTTATAGTAACATATATATTTTAAAATTATCATTATAAAACTTGACTATGATTCTAATTCTTAGTGAACTAAATTAAATTCTAAGTACACATATTGACTAGTACAATATAATTTACACATTGTTTTTATTTTTTATGGAGTGTAAAATATAAAACTTAAAAAGGCAAGTTATAATAGGAATATATAAAATTTCATGATTCATACAATAAACAATTTCAAGAACAGTTCTCAAATATTGGAATGTTAAAGGTTATCTATATTTCATATTAACAAAGTAAAAGTAAAGTAAAGTGTATACTATGGAATATTTTGAATTTAAATAAAATAATATAAATAAATAAAATGGCCGTAACTGCAATATTCTAGGTGAAATAATATTTCACATTAAAACCATGTGATTCTAAATAATTATAATGAGAATTATGCATAATCATTCAAATTAATATGTCTCTTAATATTGTTTCTTCTTATTTCAATGAAATAATATAAATACAACCTACATTAGAATTAAGCACCAAAAGTAAAAAAAAATGTGCGTTTATTATCATATTATGTTTGTTCAATCAACAATATCTTCGATTTTTTTCCAGTTTCAAGCTGTGTCCCACTTATACCAGGGTAGGCAGAGTGAACCTAGCGTTAACTTGTAGAGTATAATATACTCCTTTCTCTATGCACGCATCTAGATGTATGTAATAATAATTATTATTGAATTGTGATTATTTTCATTCCAATGTGTGCGCAATGTACAATACATTTATTACAATATAGTGTTTTAATATTATAAAGTAATTAAGAACAATATTTGTACTAAATTGATTGTTTAAGATTTACTTAGAATAATTACGATAAATATTTGAATTTCACATTCATAAATAGCACGCTGGCTTGAAAGAAAAAAAGTCTAATTTGAATTTGGTGTTTCATTAATAAAAAAAATTGAATCTATAATAATAAAATCATCAAAAACCAATAAAAATTCTATCTATTTCCGTGCCATTTTACGAATTTCTAGGTATATATATTCCTTAGTGAAAATATCTTGCTTCCTATCAAATTGTATAACTATATAATCTGTTTTATATTCGTGCACTATTTGAGTGGCGGAGTTCAAGTCCGAGTTGTATTTTATACTTATATATTTTAGTTCCATATAAATCTAGTTGCTAATAATTATTGACATTAAATTGTGATTATTTTAATTGTAATTGTGGTGTGTGTGCAGTGTAAATTCATTTAATATATGGAGTGTTATAACAATATAAATTAATTTAAAACATATATTACAATAGTCGGTGTCAGAAAATTTGTACTAAATTGAACATTATGGCTTAAGATTCTATTTTAATTAAATATAAAAAACGTTATTTAAATTTCATATTTATAATATTTCAGGCTGTCTATAAAAAAAAACAATTTACAATATATAGAAGTTTCAATTATGACAAACTACAATTTCAAAGTATATTACCAATTAAAAGAATAGCAATTCATAGTTTAAAAAACCTACTCGCAGGCCAATTTACTATCAAACGAACTCAGCGCTATACCGAACGCCTGCAAAGCGCACAAAGGGTACCTATAGTCCATAGTGAAAATATCCTCTGAAATCCTACCAAATTGCATGACAACGTAATCTGGCTCCGAATCGTGTACTATTTGAAAATTTTTAACACTCGCCTGAGTAACTCTGCCATGGAAGTTTAATACGTAGGATTGCGTTTCGTCGTTCCACACCGGTGTTTTATTGTGTAGGACTACAATGTCGTCGAAATTTTGACTTTTCCATCTTTCTAATAGTGTTTCGCTGTCGTCTTGCGGTGCTATTGTCACTCGTTGGCGGTCTGGAGTCATGCCGGGTAATATGACCGTCATTTTACGTGGCCCTTTGAAGCCTAGCACGTTTGTGTCCTGGAAATATTTATTTAGTAGAGTTATTTTGGGTTGATGTTTCAAAGAGAAACTGTTTTACTTTATTTTTTTATGCGGTAATTCAACCTGCAATGTACGCCTAATGAGAAGTATATTAATAACTACTAAGAAGCAATGAATTATCATGTAATGTGTACTATCAATATTTAATTAAATAACTTTTTTATATGAATATATTTCAATGCTCTACATAGTTTTATCATCTGTACCTTTGTCTGTTCTTTTTATTTTTGTCATTGCAATTCTTAAGTAAAGTTTTAAAATTTTAGTGCAAACTTTTGTTGGAAGGGGTGGATGAGCCTCCCTTAAGAGAGATTTAGCTAATAACAGTCAAAAACTCAACTCACATAAACAACAGCCGCTAATTCCTTTCTCGGTTCATCTCTATGGCTCTTCCGCCATGCTTTCCCATTATCGTACACTGTAAACGCTGTTCCTAGTAAATTAGACCGCAGTTTACCCGCAAAGCTATCGGCTTGACGAGTTAATTCAGTCGGATCGGTGGATATTAGGTAGTTAGATGTGGCTGATTTCTTACGTTTTCTTCCTGAAAGTAAAGAATATTTATAAATACTTAATAAATCAGAGAAATAAACATTTCTTGAACTTACAATCATCTAGTGTAAGATATTTCCTAACTGCTCTACCATGCTGTACTTTAATTGTACCCATCATATTATTGTTATGGTTTTCACAAAACCACATGTTTAATGACAAACATAATTAATGAACCTATATGCAATTAATTTAAAGAAAATAAATTACGTCACATTATAATATATGAAAAAACAAAACACTGAGTGAATTAAATCAACTTATTTTTATACAAATTTGCGCTATAGTTTTTATATATGTTATCATTTTTATGTTTTGATAATACATAAAAGCTTAGTAAGCTTTTTATGCTTATTATGTTTTATTACGTACTCTCAAAAATTAAGAGAACTAAATTTTTAGAATACATAATCGAAAAGAACACCTATATATAGATTGTGCCATCTACGAAGACGCGGTCATTCTTTCTCATACAGTACAAGTATTGATTATTTCACTAGAAATCTTGTAAATGCGTAGTGACAACCACATTTAACAGAAATTACTACACGATGAAAGTAAAGTACATAAGTAAAGCGCCTTTTCAGACGATAATGACGCTGGCGACAATCCAAAAAAAAAATTGTGGGCATCTTCGTGGTTGACACTATCATCTAAAACCGAGAACATCAACCCACCTGCCAACAAAAACACTTTCTTGCCGTAATCCTTCTCCAAATGCAAGAAGTACGTTGGGTAAAGCCCTCTATCCATGCCTTTCCTGTCTCTCGCGATTCGACATTTATATAGAGTACCATGTTTGGCTGGTGTCACAACGAATGTTTCTACTGCTCCTTCTACTGATCCTTCTATTTCTGCCGACTGAAAGGATTTACAAGTGGTAGCGTATATTAAAATTATAATAACCATTAAAAACTCTGCGAGAATTGGGCTTTATCATAAAAGTCCCCAAGAAATCGTTGTTAATATACTACGTATAATATAGCTATATTGCTTATATTTCCCATAGAAAAGATTTGAATTGTTTTGGATTGGTAGAAATAAAATTTATATGCACTTACGGAATATCTTGACGAGAGCAACATTTTTAAATATTTCTAATATAATAATATACCTATACTACATATGTAAGATATATTTTTATTTACATTAATTAATAATTAGTACCACATGTCCACGGTAAGTCGTTTCGCACTAAAAGTGTTAAGGAACTATTGCAGTAAATGTGTGACTTACTATTTTATGTCAATGAGCTGGAAACGGTAACCACATAAATGATCTAAGTGACTAATTAATACGCATTTTGATTTAAATATAGTTTATGTAGTAGGGAGTCAGGTCATGTTAACCATGGGCGAAGGAATAAAGGGGGCCAGTTGGGCAGTACCCATTCCAGAAAGATTAAATAAATCTTTTTACACAAAGATCACTTCGAAATTAATGTCAAGATCAGAAAATATCTATAGAAAGGCTATTGCTATGCAATTAACGTGGCATTAAATATATAAACGTTAGTATATTTTATTATATTCAACATATATATAAAATTTAATTTCAAAAACAATATTTAATAAATATATAGCATAAATATTATTTATATTTTGGTTCCATTTTGCATGGTCACGACCAAATACGACCAATACTCAATATTACTACGCGCATACCTACGTTCTATGAATTAAAGTGACGTCATCTTAGTTAATCAATACTTCTGATGTAACCTAAATCGAAATATATAGTAAAAAAAAGAAATTAAATATAACTATCAATAACGTGGTGAGAAATCACTTTATTATATCCTTTAAATACAGTTCTTACTTCGGGTATAAGATATTAAAAGAGTACAATATGAATCATTGTTTGTGAAGTACGAAAGCATATTCATTTAAATTTTTTAGGCGATTACTGCAATTATATTATATAAATTATGTAATTTCAGTCCGTATTGTTTGTTATTGATTACCAAAAAATAAAATTTTCTTTGGGTAGAAAATAGCTTTTGCAAGTGGACAAAGCTTTGAGAACTAAGGTCCTATTCTCTATGTATGTTATCTATAATAATTAATTATACTTAATAATTACAAATTTATTATAATTAATGATTACGACTTTTACTGTCGTATGCGAGAATAACAAAATATCTATTAATTTTAATATTTCTATGATTATTCTTTTAATTTTATTAAGCAAAGCAAAAAATTTATATAACATACTCGTATATAAATTTTAATTAAACCAGGTCAAATATTTTAAGCATAAATGAATGCCCACTCGCCATTTGCGATGTTAATGAGCTTTTGATAGTAATTAGAAACCGTAGGAAATGTAGAGCACGCTTAGTATGGTGGGAAAATTATGTTTTTGTGTTAATTTTTCTCACTTAGACCATAATATTTACTAAGCTATAAGCTAAAACATATACGTAAATACGCTAATAAAACAAGTCATTGTGGATTTTAGAATTGTAAATAAATAACAAAAGCCCCCTATGAAATATACCTAGTGAACAAATAACAATATAAACTAGTTTCCTGCATATACAAATTTTTTGTAATAGGAAAATGTATTGGTACTTGTAATAGGAAATGTACTAAAGAAATTAAATCATTTATATATGAAGATGAACCCAAAGTTCTTTAAATTTCCCTTTGATTATCTAAAATCAAAATACTTGTTTGATTTTAACCCTGCTAAAGGCTATGTTCTGTCTAAAGCAGAAAGTTAAAAAAAAGATTAAGCATCAAAGCCATCTTAAAAACCAGTATGGGTCGAACTCGCGTAACGAGAGTTTCATTAAAATTGAACGACAAATATAATCGTTCGATTTTTTTTTGTAATTTACCCATAAATTACCAGTTCTCGGCCTTTTTCTTTAGTACTGTCTCACGCAGATTTTAGTATTTTTTCTTTTCAGGCACGTAATTCTAAAAAATATCTTACGTTAAAGAAATATTACAACCAATTAAAAATCATTACCTGACTAGGTGACGTATCTCTCCGTCGACCGTCCAACGGCGCCACAGCAGCATCAGCACAAACGTCGTCTGTACTCGCATCGCGTCCCATACTGCACACTGGTACACTCTCGCATTCCTCTTCACCACTACCCTCGCCGGTGTCATCACCTACCGTTAGTACTTCGATTTGATTGCCTAATTCTGGAATAAATGAGAATAAACGCGTGTATTTTTCCATTTGATTTGTTAAAACTGAGAACAGAGTGAACTAATCTGACAAATACTTATTGACTCAACACAAAAAGCTTGCATCTTGTTTGACTGCAGAAATTAATTGATGTGAAAATGACGTCAAATATTGTACATATAATGTTACAGGAAAAAATACACATTAAAGTTCATAATTATGTTATTATTAGTATGTCATTGTCTCGTTTTATCACGTCTCATACAAACTCGCATTTCTCTTCACCACTACCCATGCCTGTGTTAATACCTACTTCAATTAGCTTACCTAATTTCGTTTGATTATCTAATTTAGGAAAATAATTAAAATAAACGCCTCTATTTTTTCTACTGACTTGTTGAAACTGAGAACACAATGAAACTGACAAAATATATCGATTTAGTACAAAAACCTCGCATTTGGTTTGGCTGCAGATATTAATAAATGTTGTAAAAACGACGTTAAATATTGTAAATATATTGTTTCAGGAAAAATTACACATTGCAACTAATATGGTGTAATCATATAACATGTGAATGTGAATAGACACCATAACCTACAGTTAGAAATTTCGATTCGAGTTCCTAATTCTGGAAAATATGCTTCAAGTATTTTTATTTTTTTTTTGAAACAGAGTGAATGAATATAACCAATACAGAAATCTGACGTTTTGATTTTGACCACAGAATTTTAATATTTTCACAGACAAGTTACATTAATTAACTTAAATATTTTATTTAAAAAAAAGACATTATACCAGTGAATAAGAAACAATAGAACGCTTTTAAACTTGGGTAGTATAAAGACATTAATCTTGAAATGCATCCTTTGTTTCTATTACAATGTGGAACACAGATTTTACCTTAATAGTTTTACCTCACTCAAACCATCTAAGCGACATGTCTTTCAAAATAATGCATTTAGTGTATGACATACACTAAAGGAAAAGAATTATAACAAGAAAAAATTACATATATAAAAAGTATGTTAAAATTGTTTTTAAACATTAAATGTTGAACTTGCAAGACTCAGTTTTGCATAAATTAAAATATCTTACACGGAAAATCAAGAGTAAATATTTTATTTAATTAATAGAGCAATATATAAATAAAGCTGCCGTGGCGCAATCGTAGTGTCTGATTTGACAATGCGATGTCAGTGGGTTCAATTCCCGCTCGGGAGAATTATTTTCACTTCCCCGCTCTAGTAACATCACAAAAATTGGCATTGAGTTCCCAAGTGCAATGCAATGTCTCAAAGTAGTAAAGATTCCCTGCTTGCCACCCAAATTTAAGTCATTGTATGTTGTATGGTGGATCTCCATAGCAACAACAAATGAATTGTTATACTTTTATTTTAATTTATAACAAAATTTTATCATTAATGTGTTTACTATATGTACTCATAGAAAATATTAAAATAGATAGTGTTCTAAATATGAATGTAAATATTATTTTATGTATATCAAAACTATTATTACTCATTCCTAAGTTCATAAGCAAAACATTTCATTTCTAAACAATCTCATTCCAAAATACAATATCACATTCTAGCAAATGAGTCACGGTATAACTAGGTATATAATATGTTAGTCATGTAAGTCCACTGGAGCCACAAATTCATATTATTTTACAACTGATTTTTATTTAATAAAGCTGATAAAAGTGTGTCATGTTTATATGTTGGGTAGTCAATTTATTTAAAATATGGTTTTTGGTTATAGCTTATATTAAATATAAGTTTAGTATGATACATCTACATGTAAAATTGAAATAAAGTATAATGTATGGAATAATGAAAACATAATCAAAAAATCAAGTTATAATGAACAAAAAAGAAAAACTTACCATCATAAGTTGACACTCTATTTGTTTGGAGGGGGATAACTTGGTCAGGGTTCACAGGCGACATAAGAAATTGCATCGGACCATCATAGCCTGTTATGGGAAAATTAAAAGAAACGCATAACAAAAATAGGACGAAAATTCATGCTAAATGAAATAAATTAAATAATAGCACAATCCAAACGTATATATTTCTGTTGTTACCATGAAGTTCACGAGATCGACTTCCAGAAATAGGACGTTTTGCTGAAGCCACTCTTAAATCGTTAGCTTGAACCATTCCTGAGTTTTGTCGTTTCTGCTTCATCTTTTGTTCTAACAACTGACGCTGAAATTATAACGAAAATTGGCACTTGATGATGATATTTCTTATAAATCACAACTGGTTTCTATATTATACACTATAATTTTATATCGAAATAGTTTAAGATATTTAATGTAATAATCGAAATCACTCACTTGCTGTTCGATCTTTTGATCCCGAATATTTACTGAAGCCATGTCTTTTTATTCTTTTACCATACAAATATCTATTGTTTGTTCACTAAATAATACTTATCGCTTATAATATAGTTTTATTTCAAAATTCGATACAAATATTGGTAATTTTTAAGCTCATTTTTTGTTTATAAATCATCTTGCCTACCGTTGCTGTGAGAACTAAATGTTGCCATTTTACAAAATTTATGCACTATCCCACTGACAACTATCAAATTAGAAAATAAAAATGTTTAAAATAAAAAATAAATATGTTTTTAATGTTTTAATTTATATTAAAGACATGTTAGAGCATAGTATACAGTAAAAAATGTAGCAAATGAAATATCATACATATAAAGAAGATTATTAGTGTTAAAAACAATAGCCTAAAATATCATCGCTTTGTTAGGTACCTACATATTAACAAGTAGTGTGTTTTCAACTTTTCATTTATTATCCTACAGTTTATGAAAGACATTAATAGTTCTCATAAAACCTCAAAGTTATTGGTGGCAATGTATTAAGTTTTTAATTTTTTTTGCACTCTAATCACAACTGTTTATTGTAGTAAGTAAAATATAGTGTGGGTGTCAATAAAATGCGATGTTAACCAATGTGATTTTTTCAATTATCCAATCACTTTTATGGAGACGGATAGTTACTAAAACATAAAATCTATTAATTGTTCCATATGTGGTTATTGTTTTGTAATTTTGAACGAAATTCATTAGTTTAAGGATAACATTTAGTTTTTTTTTATATTGAGTAGGTTTGCGTTTGACCGCATCAAGTCTGGTGAGCGTTGATGCGATCTACGGTGGAAGGACAAATTTAATGAGTAAAAACTACATTTGAAATTCTTTAATATAATAGAATATTATATCATATCTATAGTCGTAGTGCAGAAGCACAGCGCTTAGACTGTAAGCGCTATGGTTGTGAGTTCACTTCCCAATAAAGGGACTTAATATTTTAATTTCTTTGCTCTGGTGTTCAGGCAAAGCACAGCGTTGAATTCCGCCATTCAACAAATAAAATGCTTCCAGCACTCGGCAGAAAGTGGGGACACTTAACACTAGGTTCCCTTTACCTATCCTGCCGCATGCGGGATACATCCTGACGTTAAAAAACAAAACAAGAAATAGAGCATACGTAATGTCTCGAAAATTCAACGGAAAATAGTAATTGAGTCTTTTAACAATAGATGGGGGATCTATTTGCTTTTGGGATCTATTTGCATTGCTTAGGAAAAAGTGTGAAGAAGATGGGTATATTTATTTTTCTAAAATTGTTCGATATAATACGCTACCGTTCTGTAAGTGCTGAATACTGTAATATTTTTTAATGTCGTGAGACAGGATGGCAACATTTTAATTGACAATTTAATAATTTCAATTCTCAACTTGACATTTGTCAATTCAGTTTTTCAAAATGGATCCATATCGGAGTATCATTAGATTTTTAAATCAAAAAACAATTAGTGCAGTTTTCAGTAGCAAAGTTTCAAAAAACTCATGCAGGTTTATTCATAGATTTGATAATTGCAGGCATTGTCTTGATAGTCCTCTCGTATCTAGTGCTGTAAATGGTCGGAAAAATTTGATCTGTAAGTTTTCATGCTGATATTACATCACCGGCTCTAATTTATTTTATTTTAAAGCAAATACTTTTGTTCATTTACAATTTCACTTATTACTAATATAGAGATGAACAAATTTATACTTAATAGAAATGTTCTAGAACTAACTTTGTAACATAACCTCAAATAATTGTAGTTAGCGGATTTAGTTCGAGACCCCGATATTTTCACACTACAAGTAAACTGAGCGCTAGAGTTGATTACTATCAAGTACTTGGAGTGTCCAAAAATGCCTCAGCCAAAGACATAAAGAAAGCTTATTATCAATTAGCTAAGAAATATCATCCAGATGCAAACAAATCGGATCCCGAGGCTCCGAAAAAGTTCCAGGAAGTCTCAGAAGCTTATGAAGTAAGATTACATTCTATAATTGAATTATTTTGTTTGTTTTCTGATTCAAAATTATACAAGTCAAAAGTAGGATATTGATAATTCATACTTATACTGCACTACAACTGTAGATATGATATATATATCAGTAATAAATATATATATTCGCAAATAAAACATGTATAATATAATAAATATCAAAATAAATATCTATTACAGATCCTCTCTGATGAAAACAAACGCAAACAGTATGATACTTATGGCACAACATCTGAACAAATGGGCATGGGCAGTGCTCCCGGAGGCTCAGATGGGTTTTCCCACCAATGGCAGTATAAATCAACTATTGACCCTGAAGAGCTTTTCCGTAAAATATTTGGTGATGCCGGTTTCAAAAGTGAGGCATTTAGTGACTTTGCTGAGAGTAAATTTGGTTTTGGTGCATCTCAAGAAGTAAGTCATTAAACTATTCTACCTATATTCTTAGTAATTAGATAAAATTGGTGGTATTTTAACATTTTAATTAATTATTTCATTTAGCTTCAGATTTATTCTTGTCTATATCAGAGTTGATACACAGAACACAGTATTTAGGGTCTATTACACCTGAATTGGCAAACTCAATGATGCTAGAGTGGTACTAGTATCCAGAACCATTTCTGCTTACAGTCATACAATATATGTATACAATTGCTATATTGTCCCATATTAAAATTATTATCATTTATTGAGCAAAATTTTAAATTGTAAGACTTAAATCAAATTATTATTTTATTAATTAATCATGGACTTTTTTATTCAGTTCATAGTTAACTTAAGGTTTACTGAAGCAGCTCGTGGTGTCAACAAAGATATAAACATAAATGTGGTAGACACTTGCCCTAAATGTTTGGGCTCCAGATGTGAACCAGGCACTAAGGCTATTAAATGTACTTATTGTAATGGGACCGGAATGGAAACATTTTCTAGAGGTGTGTTTTATTTTATTAATATTTAACCATTAAAGAAATAATGAAAATCTTGATGTGTGAGATCTGTGAAGCTATATAAAATGTATGTTTGTGCTTTTTATTCTTTATCCCACATAAGGCAGGCGCAGGCAGAGAAATATTTTATTTTCATCTGGGTGTGATTGAATCCACAAAAAAAAAATATTGTCAAATACAGTTCTATTTTGACTTAATGGCAATAAATAAATAATAGTTTAATAAAACTAAAAACAATGTTGTTGCGAGAATAGATTCCCTGTGTCTACTCAGCTAAATGTGGGATACACTGTGCAGCTGAAAAAGACAAAACATATTATTTATACATAGATGTAAACAAGATGATAGAGATGCTAGCAACAAATAACAAGTATACAACATATAGGATATTCGACGAAGTTTTATAAGAATATATGGCGTAGAATCAGAGCACTTGCTATTTGAATGGGTTGCTAAGAGCATGGGTTCAAATCCTGCTATAATTTTTAGACTTTTTTGAAAAATAAATCACACAAATTGTATATTTTAGGACCGTTTGTAATGAGATCTACATGTCGACATTGTCATGGTACAAGAATGATGATAAAATTTCCATGTGGCGAATGCGAAGGGAAAGGTCAATCGGTAAGTATTCATAATGTTATAAAATTCTACTAGTATTATGTTAATATCTTTACTTCTGTACTTTTATTATAAGGCTGATAAGTGTATTGGATTGAACAAGCTAATCGCTACTTTACACCGTTCAAATTGTAAACATTTGAACAGTCTATTATCAAGAAAAGCTATATAGCCTATATTATATCATGTTAATGCATTCAATAATTTAACCACTGTACATGTAGTCAGAGTTACTTTCCACATTTTTAAACTTTAAAACTATATTTCAGGTTCAAAGAAAAAAAGTAACAGTGCCGGTACCAGCAGGCGTAGAAGACGGACAGACAGTTCGTATGGCAGTGGGAAATAATGAAATTTTCATTACATTTAAAGTTGAAAGCTCGGATTACTTTAAACGGGATGGTCCTGATGTACACACCGATTGTACTGTAAGCACTAATAAATTTAAACTAATTGGTAGTAAACTTTCAATTATTTTGTAGTAACATTAAATTACTTAGTAGTAATTTAAAATTATTTCAATTAAATATTTATTTAAATTTATATTTCTATTTCTTTGCTTTGGCTAAACGCGACGTTGAGGCCTCACAATGCTTCTAGAATTCGGCGGAAATTGAGGAAAATTTTCCCCTCTGCCTACTCTGCTGTGTGCGGGATACAGCGTGAGGCTAATTTAATTTTTTATTTATAATTATATGTTAATTTTGAAAGATTCTATTTAAATGTCTTTTCTTTGTTAATTAGACATTGTGTATATACCACTAAATATTTTACATAGCTAGTGAATTCCTTATTCTATTTTTAGATTTCTGTGTCGCAAGCACTGTTGGGAGGTACAGTAAGGGTACAGGGCATCTACGAAGATCATACAATACAGGTATTATGAATTATAATTCTTTTTTTCTTTCTTTATTTAAATTAATATAAGAAAAAATATTTTGCAATATTATTTTGACTGGCCTTGCCTTCGGATTTGCTTAAAAATTAACATTAACAGGAAATTTGGTTAAACTTTTTTAGAAGAGCCTTTTGTTAAGACACTCCTAATTTTTTTAATGTGAACTGCACCCACAACCATCGCATTTGTAGACACATTCCTTCTACATCATAATTAGCAAAAAATGACTATGATTTTATGGTTTTATCTCTATATATTTATGTTATACAGATAATGCCAGGCACTTCCTCTCATGCCACAATCCGTCTGTCGAGAAAAGGAATGAAGCGCGTCAGCCAACATGGTTACGGAGATCACTATGTGCATATTAAAATACAGGTGAATTATACTTTTTTTATCAAACAATAGTAATTTTGATGAGGACGGTTGTGGGTTCGATTCCTACTCGGGAAATAAATTATTTTAAGTTGTGGTAAACAATAAAACCAATTTCTACTTCTATTATCTCCAAATGTACGATTTTGAAGTGCATATTTTAAACAATAATAAAATTTTAAATAGCATTTTAACTTATTCAATATTCTTAATTTTATAACGGCATTATGTTTTTAATTATTATTTTTGTAATAAATATTAAACTCGTATAAATATTATATAAAAATATATTTTACTAGGTACCAAAATCACTGAGTGACAAACAAAAAGCTCTAATATATGCATACGCAGAAATGGAGGAAGACACTCCCGGACAAATACATGGAGTGTCATACGACAGAGATGGTAAGAAAACTTAGCTTTTATATGTATATATATATTTTATATTATTTTGTAGTTACTACTACTACACTTTCACAGCGGCCCCTAAATCGGAGAATTTTAAGCTAGTGCTGTTTGAGGTCGAATCGATCCCAAATCTTTTGGCCTTTAATATATGTATATAGTAAATGTCTATATACGCACGACCACGGCACTTGCTTAATTGTCTACATGCTACCGTGAGATCGATTCGACATAACAATATATTTTTTTCATTAAACATATTTACAGCAAATTTTATTCAGATTAAGTTTGTACTGGTTTAATCTAGTTGTTTCTATATGTATACTGGAATTTACCAGTTTTAAGTATATTGAATTACCTACGTTGAGCTAACAAATTGAGGAGGAATTATTTTCATTTAAATTATGTATATTTTTTTAAAAATGAGTTTTTTATGTGTCTATTGAGCTAAACTGACTTTTATAATCAACTAGTATTTAAGAAAAATATTTAACTTCCAACATATTATTATAAAAATGAATTCAGTTAATTATACAATAAATAATTAATATTAATATTTTATATTGGCTTATAAGTATTATACAATAAATAAAATGTATTTTTATTTTATAATGTAAAGAGAATAGAGTGCTGTGTAATAATTTTGTTCAAATATTTATATTGGGCGTAATGAAATTAATAGAATTTTATAGAAAAGAAATTACTCCACTTTACTCGTTATTATTGAAAATTAATAGCAATAAAAGTTCACAAGTTAGTCGAAAACATTTGCCTTTTTTTTACAAAATTTTTATTTTTCATAAATATCTATATTTCATTTTTCAAAAATCATTATTTTACAGAGAAAAATACTAAAGAATCTAGTGACCAAAAAATTCACGAAGCTAACCGCGAACAGTTTAGCGGTGACCAGCAATGGACCTTCTTAGACAGCTTAATCGATAGTTTCAATAAAAACAAACTTAATTTTGTAATCGGTTTTACAATGACTACATTGTTTTGTTTCTTCTACATATTAAGTGATCCGCACAGTAAAATCGATGTTAATAGATTTTTTGATAAATATGAGAAGCCAGATGATGAATTACTAAAGTCAGATTTGCCGTTAGGTTATTCTAATGCTATGCGTAAAAGAAGGGAGGAGAATCCTGAATTGTATGAAGCGTGATTTTTTTGTTAGTGTACCTATATGATGGTACGTAGATTCGATTTGTTTTGTTCAAATAATATTTATGGTGGAAAGTGGTATATGGCCACTGTCTGTTGTTTGTTTCGTTTAGTGCTGTAGTATTAAATAATGTTTTCTTTGTTGTGTGACATTTTGTTGTCCAGTGGGATTCGAACTGATGACTGTTGCAATCAAAAACATTCTAGATTTTCTATATAAGAAAAATTTTTATTCTTTGCTAATTATATTTATCAAAGATTTAGAATAAATGTTCCTCAAATAGAATAGCTTTATTTAAAGCTGGAGATTTATCATAACATAGTTATCTACTTACATTCTTGTATAAAAAATACGACTACGTATTAATTTATACATTTATTTATGCTAAAATCAAATATCAGTATTTTTTGAGTTCAGATATGAAAATAGTACAGATACTTTATTCTAAGTGAAAAGAATCACTTATTTAGCGTTATTGCTTATTTCGAATTTTGTCTTCACAGACAAAAATATTTATCTGTACTAAAGTTATTAATATTTCCAATTTTCATCTATAAAATCATTGTTATACCAATTCTATGCATTCAGATTTTTCAATTAATGTTAGAAATGAAAGCGTAAAATCACATTGCTAAAGAATACTTGCCTCAATCGTAGCACAAAATTAGATCTCACAATTTATATGTGTACGAGTTAAAGCATATTTCATATGCAGGATATTGCGATTTGCAGGGTTTCGTACCTCAAAAGGTAAAAACGGAACCTTTATAGGATATTTTTTTTCGTCCTAAATAAGATTTACATTTGACGTTTAAAGAAAAAACTTTACCTAGCAATATTTAATTTAAATTATTATTTTATATATATTTATTTAATGAATTATATTTTGATTCAGATCAATTACAAGGTACACAATAAAATGTGTTAAATTAAATATTACTTGTATATTTGGGTAAATTAATATATTCATTAAGAAAAATTAAGTAGCCTCACGCTTACTACTTAATGTTAACAAGCTTTTTTTTTTGTAAAACAAATGTATTTGAATATCAAAACTTAAATATAGTAAACTTAAATATAGTATAAACGTCAAACGTAAATCCCCATAATGTAAATATTTCTAAATATTTTAAGCATTTAATGCATTGTTTCATATTTTTTATTATTTTAGTGATTGTAGTATGATGGTTGTGTATATAATGTGAATGTTAAATTTGGATAATATACGAATAGTACAAATGTTTGTAGTTTTATTTGTTATCCTGCTGCCCTTATACCATCATGCTATAATCCTTAATAGTTTGATATTAAATAGCAACCTAAAAATTGGTAAAAAAGGTCCTGAAAACTTTGCATTGTCTAATAGTATAGTAGTACTAGAACTAGAAGTAAATTTTAATATGATATGAATATTAACACAAAAAAGATGAGAGGTGAATAATAACTGTCGAAAAAGACTTTATAAGACTATATTAAAGACGTTATAAAAACAAAGTACTTTTATAGGAAAAATATTACAGTATACTTAGTTTACTTTTTGCATATTTGACTATAATCTAATTCCTAATTTTGCTCTATAGGTGAGAAAATTTAAATCGAAACTTCAGCTTTTCTGTAAGTTTTTATTTTTTACTTTAGTTAATCATCCCTTTTATATGTACATTAATTGTAATAACAGTCATAAAAGTTTTTATATTGGTAACAAGCCATTTTGTCATTATTTTTGATAGATGAATTATGTGAGTAGGTAATGTTAAACACTAAATAAGTCTAAATTGTTACTCAAAGTGACCAATATCTAATATATTTTTTTGTATCAAATTTTTATAACTACATTTAAATAACGTCACATAGGTTACTTTTAACTGTCGCTCAAACTGAACGTATGTGCCAACATGAATTTCAGATCAATCCGTTAGGATATAATCGGTTGCAAAATAGTTGCAAAATTCAATATTTTATATGTAACCGAGTTAGTAACTAACACTAATGAAATCAATAAAACAACCTTTTTTCTAAATCTTTAATGTTTATAAAACGATTGATTTCATGAAAAAAATATTTTATCAAAAACTACATGTTAGTATTATTATTTTATATTTGTTTGTTGTTTTTTAAATGTTAAAATAATAATCTTATTATTTTGAGATTGTTCGTTTGTCTAAAAAGAAAATCCTAGTTGAGGCCGGGGGCGTAGTGGCACAAGTGTGTATGATTGTAAACGCGGTTGTGGGTTTGGTTACCACTTGGAAATTATCTAATATTTTCATTTCCTCTCTGGTAACAAGATGAAGCGCGGCGCTGAGTTCCGCCACTCGACGTACAATGTCTTGATTTTTTTTCGGAAAACCCTTCCTTCTGTCGACCTTGCCATAGTATGTTACATGTTTCAATCATTAGTACGTATATATCATAATTAAAAATAGTCACTCATCAAACATACCAATCCATTTTTCATCCACACTACTTACTTATAATGATAGTATTCTGTTATTTATCTAATTAATGGATGTTGGGTTTCATACGATCATTTTCTCTTCCTTTTTCTCGTTCTTTTTGTATTATTTAATAGTTTGTTTCTCTTTCTTATGATAGTCTCTCTTTGAACGTTATCATTTTTTTAAATGACCTCAAAATCGATACAGACGTTGGTCACCAAATGCCAATACTATGATAATTTACAGTCAGGATTTTTTTAAAAAACTTTGACATTTAAAATATTTCTGGTGAATTTAAAGCCAAACTTCTACTACAGGAATTCTGGCACGCAACACAAATAGCCCTAAAGTTAATTAATGCGTGAACACGCACTCCATAAATTCCACAATCACAAACTTTCATCGTTTGCCAGGTTCATGTTATTGACAGTGACATATTATTAGTTTAAATTATAACATTAATTACAAACTGTACATTTTAGTTAATTACCAGGGATGTTTGTAGTTAATTTGATATTTGAGATTTATTAGTTAATATATTATAATAGAATAATTCACAAGATGATAATGATGCCAGTATTTCGTAATTTAATTGTAATAACAATACTAAAATATTAAAATGTCTTAAATGTAAGGTTTGATATATGTATTAAGCAAAATAAAGTATATAGGTCCTGACAGCCGTTATTATTAAACTCGTGGGTATATACTAGTATGTATTTATAATTGAATGTTGTCTTTGGTTTATATAGACTTAGCCTAGCGTTGTATTGATTGTACTGTTTAATAGCCAATTTAGCTTCATTTTCGGTTTAAAATGTGTTCATGGATGTATCTAGAGACCGAAGAGGACCTGGACTTTAGCTTTGAACAGATATGTTTGTGTGCAAATTTATTGTTAGCAAAATTTCTGGGATGCGCCCATTCCTACGCTATGAATGTGTGTATAACAAATATATAATAATTCTTTTAAGATTCATCAAATAATCCTATATCTTTTATACATTTATTTATATTTTTTTACACAGGTAATAAAGTTTCAATATCGGATCCGCAAAACTTGGTCGACGCTGTAAAAGAAGCACTTAAAGATAAGAAAAACATACCGAGCGGTGTCCCCGAGAGTGAAGACGACGTGAAGGAATCTAAACGCAGCAAGGGATAGATTTTATGTTATATGTTAGTAAATGAGCTCTAACAATTCTATGGAAAAGTAAGAAATTGGAGATTGTTTTTTTTTTCTTTTGAAAATGAGAATTATTGTTGTAAAATTAATGCATTGTGCGATTGGTGTTGCCATATTCACTTCATTATAATCGCTACAGTAACTGAATTATAGAACAACACTATATTTTATTATCTGTTAGAGCTCCATATCTAATAAAGGGAACTAGACTAAACCATTTATGGCGGCTTTGCGATAACGTTCGGTTTCACATAGCACATGTAGTTAAAATATTCCAATTTTAGGTTAATTTCTTCATAATGAAAGGGAAATCGAATATGTATGGGATACGCATAAAATATTATATTTTATATACAATACTGTGATATGATTTCAAATAATTTTCGCACATTCATTTGTTTTACGTCAATCGATAAGAATCGATTTTTAAATAAAGCCTACAAAAATTGATTGTATTGTGTGATTAGAGTGTGCTCAAACCATATTGAAATAAAACATTACACTGTTACGTTATTTTTTTGTTAAATGATGTTACTTTAGTAAATATATCTTTTTCCCAAAGCATTAACCTAGCTGTATATAGCCGTTGACTAGTTTGTAGAATGGTAATAAAAAATAAATTAAAATAGCTGTTTCATTTTGTACTATCCTATTTGAGTTCAGAGATAGTAATTACACACACATACAATCAGTTCTTCCATCAAAGTGAGTTGAAAGAGACCATTTTTAATTTTTTTTATTCCGCACAAAGCACGATTGGTTGACAATCTGGAAACTTTATAATAGACACTCCGTTCTACATTAAGACACTTCCGTTCCCCACTTTCCATAGAATTCTAGAGGCACTGCGCATTGAGTGGCGGAACTCAACTCTGCGTTTTGCGTTACTAGAGCGAGGAAATAAAATTATGAAATTATTTTCTTTCTCAAATTTTTTTTTAATACTAAAAAATAGTTTTTTTTTCTTAAATATGTAGAAGCCAAAATTGCCAAAGATCTTATTACGAAAAATATGCCAGCTATACTAATGAATAGACATGTACAACAAATAATGTGAGGAAACAACCATTTCTATGCTAGGATGAGGAAGTTAATTAATTCGACGTACTACATCATCATCAATCAAAATGTTTTGGACTTAATAATTGGCTTACCCTATATTCATTAAATAGATTGATCAATCTTGTATTCAAATATTACTATAGTTTATACATTTCAGTAAAATAGTTTATCCATTTACACTAATGAAGATTATATTAATAATCGATGAAGAAACAGGCCTTCGTTTGACTGTACCTGTACGCGATGGTTGTAGGTTCGATTCCCACTTCGGAAGAATATATTATTTTCTTTGTCTCGCTCTAAGACAAGACACAGCGTAACTTTCCGCCACAATCTGTAGTGTCTCGAAGATTTAGTGGAAAGTGGGAAACGGGAGTATTTTAACACTAAGTTCCTTATTTTTTTATTGACTTTAAAAGTAGGCAAAAGGTAAAACATTGTGTAAAATCAGCTTTCATGTCGACCATTCAGAATGTAATGTCTCTATTCAGAGCGGAAATTGAAGGAAATTGAATAGGTTGAATCACAAGTAGTTAAGTTGAAACTATTTTTCAGTGTTTTAGCTTCCAAACTAAACACCAGATTCAAGGTAAATTATTATTATAACTTTTTCAGCTTCACACTGTACCCCGTATACAACAGGGTAGGCAGAGGGAACCTAGTGTTAAGACACTCCGTTCCCCCCTTTCTACTGAATTCTGGAGGCATTGCGTGTTAAGTGGCAGAACTCAACGCCGCGCTTTATCTCGACACTAGAGAGCGATGAAATGGAAATATAAACGTAAATAAATATTTTACTTCCTCGAGTGGGGATCGAACTCACAACCGTCGCATTACAGTCACACCCTTTTGCCGATGCGCCACGACGGCCTCTCACATTGTAGACTTAATATATAGAGATAACTAACTGAGTAGCAATTTCTAAGCTGCATTTTGTTAAGAAAAGAGAAAAGTGCCCCATGTTTTATAACGAAATTCAGTCGAGTGAAATTTTAGTTCACAACTACAAGCAGTCAAGTGTTAAACAAATAAAAGTAAAATATAAAGTGCATTGATAAAATATTTTGTTAAGCAACAAATCTTTCCATTCCTTGTTGTTTTTACTTCATTTTTTTATTTCACGCATTTTTTGTATTTTTGGGGGGTAAGTGGACGATAACTCAGTTCATTACCTTTCGCTCAAGTCGAAATATGTATAAGATGCCGAATTAAAATTCAAAAATGTTATTTTCAGCTTTACATTGCATCTAGAGAAGGAACCAAATGTCAAGACAACTCCCCCCTTTCCGCCGCACTTTCTAGATATTGCGTGTGACTGAACTCAACGACGCGCATTGTCTTGTTACCAGAGCGAAGAAATGAAAATAATAATTCATTCCCCCGAATGGGAATCGAATCAACAACTGTCGTGTATACAGTCAGACGCCATACCGCTGTACCACAACGCCCACAAACACACAAGAACCCACTACCACCTCTCATAATTACCATACAAAACGACGACGACTAAAGTAAAGTACAGCTTATTTTCCATACTGTTCGCAATACTAACCACAATCGTTAAGAGACTATCGCCACTCTGCGCTAATTAAAACTGTTAATTAGTCATCTTGTTTATTCAACCAAGATTGCAAGCTGTTCCTATTAAGGCTATGCTGGTTTTCATTCACTTTAATGAAATTGAAAGGTTTTCCTTTAGTCGTTATAATTAAATAGACCTGTGAAGAGGAAACGAGCACCGATTAAAGACCAGGTGCTTTGTAAAAGTGTAGGTAGTAAGTGTTTTTAGTCTTCACTTTCTTCTATATGGGTGCATTTTATATCTTTTTCTCAGTGGATTATTTATATTTATGAAATATTATAGTTTCCGTTTGTTAGAGTTTTTAATTTTTTTTATATTTCCGAACCTAAAGGTTTAAACTTGATACAGCAGTCAATATACCAAAAGAGTTCGTATTTTTTGATAGCAAAAAATTCCATTACTGAAATACGTACGGCAGTTAACGAATAAAAGTATCGACAGGTGTGGAAAGCGTCGTTCCAAACGAATGTAAAGCATTATAGCTAATACACAATTTGCGCCCTCATGGCGATGTTTGAGAATGGTTGTATAACGTGATGATTGTAGATTCAAATTTTACAAAATTAATTCTATTTAGTCGTCACAAGAATAATTTATTCCATGCGAAGTTACTGAAAATTAGTTCTTATCTGCCTACCCCGTTGTATGCGAGATATACCTTGCTGATAGAAAAATAATAAAAATATTACGATTCGATACGGCCAAATTCAAGTCAATATTTCAAATTTGATTTCCTTCAATAAAGGTTTTCATCCTACCGCTACCTACAGGGTGGTGTGGCTTGAAGCAACGTGTAATGAAGTCAGCTTAAAAGTTTTAAAACCAATATCCATTGCAACTGTTGCAACGAGCTCTATATTTGAAAAGCTTTTAGTTGGTAATATGTAGGTACTGCTATAGTTACTAGTTTGTCTGATGAAATTTTTGTTTGTATGGGGTGAAAATTTTGTTTTATTTCATTTACACCTTAATATTTTACATATTCTTGACTTCTTAAATTGAACTAATATTTTGATTTTAATATAAAATTATAACAAGTACTTTAGTTTAATATTGATTTCTTGGTTACAGTGCTGTAAGAAACAAATATTCGTTACATTTTTTTATTACATTGATGATATATCGTGAGTTGGTTAAGATCAGCTTCACGCTTTATCCCGCACACAGCAGGGTAGGCAGAGGGAACCTAGTGTTAAGTCACTCCGTTTCTGACTTTCTGCCAAATTCTGGAGACATCGCGTGTGGCAGAACTGAACACCAGAGCGAAGAAATGGAAATTTAAACGTACATAAATATTTCACTTCCTCGAGTGGGGATCGAACCCACAACCGTTTTATACAATTATTTTCTTTGAAGTTAAATAGTAGAACTTTATAAAAGGATGTAGAGTTTCGTTATCTAACTTTAGTGTATGAGATGAGCGTAAAATGCAATTGAGACGTGTTATTTAAGTTCTTCTCAGTTTCTAATTTAGATTTTAACTCTAATTTATATTTTATTACTTCAATAGTTTAATCAGTTTTCTAACAGAACTCATTATGACTGTATGTAAAATTTTAAAAAATAAAATTTTTTTAGAAATATAAAATAATTTATTGCCTATACTGAAGATCGAACTCACAACTATCCGGCCTACAGTTGGAGGAAAGTCTCTTCCACTGCGTCATGATGGCCTCTATGAATATCAATAAGTAAGTAAGAACCTTTCGTCCGTCACCTCAGATTGCGTGGGTTCACAGAATAAGGAAAATTGGTTCGAAGTACCCCTAGGTATGAATAGTAAATTTGAAAATTACACTTTTTATTGGATGTTGACCTTTTGTGAACCTTCGGTGTAATATCGTTTTCATATTCTTCATGAAATATATTGTTCAAGTTAAATAACAGAGAAATATTTGTGATTAAGGCTAGGTGGTACAGTGGGACAGTGTCTGGTTTAAAAAGATGATATTTGTGGGTTCGATTCCCACTTGGGAATTATTATTATATTTTTATTATTTTCATTTTCTTGTTCTGCCAAGACTAAGCGTCACATTGAGTTTTAATTACAATTACTTAAATTCAGGAGGATCGTGATAAGTTTTGATACTAAGTTCTCTTTGGCTTAGGTCAGTCTTTTATTTAGAAAAAAAAAAATGTTACAAGTATTTTTAGTATAGTAGTTTTTATAAATTTACAGTAAATATATTAATTTCAAATGGAATTTTTAATTTTTGTAACAAGGATGAATTTTAAATGTTAAAATACGAATTTGAAGTAAAATAATACGAATATCTGAAGTTTGAAAAAAGTTGAGGTTTCAAACAACGAATTGAACGAAAATGATGAATTTACAATAAAAAAATGTAAGTAGATGTGAAAAAAGATTGCGTGAAAGATTTAAAGTGTAAGATTGATACGTAAAATACGGATGTTCTTTTGGCGACAAACCCGTAGATATAAAAACTAAAATATTACTCATGGTAAATGTTTTAGTTTTATTTAAGTTATATGATGAAGTTGTTTCTAAAGAGTAACAAATGTGCAACAATTTTATATTCTAAAGTACTGTACTTTGTCTAGGACTTAGACTCCATCAAGTGAGGAAATTTTTGCTACTATTCATTTATAGCTTAGAAAAATGTTTGGTAAAGTGGTGGTTGGTTCAAATACCAGTGGAGGGAAAAAATATATTTCGCCATCGCTCACTTCTTTTATAATTCTATTATATAACACAAAAACTAAGGAGGAGGAAAAGATAGTAGGTATCTTCTTCTAACAGAAGCGAATTTTGTATAAAAACATGTAAAATCCAGTTGATCGTGATAGTTGGTCGTTTATCTTCATTTACTTCAAGTAAAAGATAGAAAGAAGGGACAACCGTCCGTTGTAGTAAAAATTAATTAAAAGTTTGAACATAAATTACAAAGAATTGTACTTGAATTTTAAGCCATTGCCTGCATCGAAATCATCTCCACCTCGATGGCGTTATGTTACTTATTTATTAAAATATTTTTTTCGCAAGTACAGTTTGAAAACAATAATAAATATTAAATTCATAGAAATAATATTAAATTCAAATACTTTCCATAAATTTATATACTTGTCACTAATATACGAAAGATAGAGAAGGATAATCATAAGTGATATTTGAATCGATGTGAAATCGGCTTACGACGACGAGGTATCTCCATATCACCCAAGTTAAGCCAATCTGCTGTCGATGGTTGTACGAGGAGCTTTTGGGTTTGGCTGTTGCGATATTTTATACAGAACTTGGTGACATATAAATGTTTTGATGTATTTTTTTTTAAACTAGTTTATCTATTTCAAATCTAAATGCTAGATGGTAAATCTTAAACCCTTATTTGGTCTACCAAGACTAAAAGACAGAAGAATATTTTAAATAAAAGCATTTCCTTGATCAGAAATCAAATTTATAACCATCGATTATACAATTATTATGATAGCATAGAAGATAATTTTAAGCTACGCAATGAATATAACATTGCGTTGCTAACCTACCTTTTTTTAATTAATTATTTATTAATAAGTAAAGCTAACATTTTCGTATAATTCATTATAAATTTGAATATAATTTTAAAACAAACGAGTATGTTACGATAACGATAGTTATTAATAATTGAAATTTATATGAAAATTTTAATGTTTTGTTTTGCAAGCAGTTCTAATTAAACAGGTGTCATAACATATAACTACCAACTATGAAATCTATCTTTAATTACACCTGAATTAACTAACTTTAATAAACCGACCCCAACAAAAGTTCACAGAACTCCTGAATCCTAAATTTATTTTCCCTTCGAATTCAAAATTGCGAACAAATTATACGTTATCAACTTTGTTTTATTATCCCAGATACTTTGTATTTAAAATATTCCGTGAAAAGGATCGCCGTGAAGGGTTACTGTTGAATTTTGTTTGTAGAATATTTTAAATAGAAACTAAAATTTGATTTCATTTATTTTTACCCTCACATATATCTTATTATTCGGGGCTACTAGAGAGAAATAAAGCCTAGTGATATGGAACTCCTTTATTAAAGTATTTTGTAAAGTATCTCAAGAGCGGGATGACAGTTTAAACACTCATCAATCTCTTATTAACACTCACATATAACAAGAACGAAAAAAATATTGTAATGCTGCTTTAAAATTGGGCAATCTTCAAGATATTGTACAGAATTCAACTATTTTATTTATTCTAATGAAAAGAAATAATTATATTTTATTACGCAAGAAAACAGCTTGTTTTTAATAAAACGACAAGTCTACAATAAAACTTTTATATAATTTTTATTTGCTAAAACATTATTACCTGTAAATTGTAATGTATGTAAATTAAATTCACATATAAAATTAGCAATCCACGCGGTATCAAAAGGCTGAAATTGATTCAGCGGAAAACAAGTGTTGCGTAAAATTAGAAAATTACACGTCCCTACCAGAATAATTATCACCCAAAAATTATAATTTAATACCCAAATTGGGATTTTATATGAAATATATTAGCTATTATTTTATGTAAAAGGTATTATAATGAGCTTGTTTGGAATATTTTCCTTATATTAATTTAGGATTTAATTAGTAAGTTGGTTCTTGTTACTGATACGTATTTATTATGCGACGTAATTTCACAGCTGAAGCTTTTTTTTAGTAGAAAATAATAAATATTTAAAAGGAAAATAGTAAATGTTTCATTCCTCCGAGTGGGAATCAAACCTGAGGGTTCGGGTGCGTTTATTCACACCTTTGTCCCACAGGGCAACGACGGCCACATAATAATAATTTTCACAGCAAATTGGATTTCAAGTCTTGAAATTGACGTTCTCGTGGACTAGTGTCAACTACGTTGATACTGTCTGGCTACGAAATACGACGACTAAAGTTAGCTACGAGTAGCTTAGGGAATATTTACATATAAATATTCGAAGACTAATAGTAATATTGGTTTCCGTACCTCAAAAGTAAAACGCAAATGATATAGGACCTTATAGGACCACATTATTGTTTGTCGAGGTATCAAGCAGAAATTAATATGGCACACACAAAATCAAGCTTCTAAGTCATCAGAATCAAAAGATAGCATTTATGCATAGGATACTTAATATGGACCTACAGTTATCAAATTTGAGACGAAATGAGAACTTATCTACTTACTGCAAACACTGAAAATTGATAGATATTTTGTGGAAAAAAATTATGTCATACTGATATTCATACTGATATTCGTCCTAGTTCATTTCATATAAAATGACTGCACAAGCCCACAAACTTAAGTTTGGCTACTTTTACAAGTTTTCTCAATTCTGAAATTGGTACGGAACCCTCGGTGGTCGAGTTCGACTCTCACGTGACCAGCTGCTTTATCTATTTTGAGCATATTAATATATTTTTTGAGAAACTTCATTTAGAACAGAATTTATCTTAAAAAATTTACATACCTTTGTTCTGCTGTTGTGTTAAGCTTTAAATTTAAAGTAAAATATATGTATGTACGTTAGTTTTTCACAGGAAAATTTGAATTTTGTTCAAAAATTTTAAATTTAAATTGCCTGTGAAAGGCGAAAGCCAATACGCTTTGACTTCGCTCACATAGAGGTGATACACAATGAATAAGCTTGCAAAGTATTGTTACGAGTTTCTTTTGCCTTTTTGTTTGCTTTTAACCCGACGGCTATCCGGCTAACAGATGGTTGCATTTTAAAGAATTATTTTCGTAATAATATATACTGTTTGAAGTGAAGTGTATTACTAAATAAAATAAAAAAAAATCTCATAGCAAAATTAATTGTTTTTGTTGTTAATGTAAAAAGATGATAATTAGGACCGTAGTGGGACACAAGCGTGCGACTGTAAACGCTGCGATTGTAGGTTCGATTCCCACTCGGGGGAATAATATATTAAATATTTTAATATCCTCGCTCTGGTAACGGGGGAAAGCGCGGCATTGAGTACCGCTACTCAACATGCATTGCCCTTGATGATTCAAACTTCGTTGATTGATGAGAAGGAAACGGAAGTGGGATGTCCCATTTAGAAACGGGAATAGTGTCGTGACAATAGGTTGCCCGGTTCCCTTTGCCTCCCCTTCATATGCGGAATACAGCGTGAAATTTCTTAAAAAAATGTAAAAGATTATATAAGTAATATATTTTCTAATAAACTATTAATCTACTTATGTGTTATTTGGGTTATGGAATAATATACATTTGTCTTAAATTTTTATGTATATGTATAATATGCAGCAAAAGCTGACGCGCGGTATTAGGGACGATAGTAAAGACAGGATTTATATGATACGATAAGAAGGCTTATATGTAGTTTGTTTTACTTTTGCGACAAGCGTTTATGGGTGGTAGTGAGTTTTTGTTGTTAGGTTCCTTAGATAAAAGTTACGAATGTAAGCATATATTTTTATTGATATTATATTATGTAGATACATCGTTCTTTACAGGTTTCATTTCAATATAAGTGCCAATACCAAATAATTTATTATATATAAAACTAGAAGTAGAAAAAGCTTTTAAATATAAAATTATATAACTAAACTGTAATAAAAGTAAGTTCGCGAGTTACACGTGATAAAATCTCCACTAGACACTGTTCAAATTGCTCTGTCAACGCTATTAAATTGGTGAAGTTCGTGCTGCACTTCCTCGCCGAGCTTCGATTTAATCTACTATTTATTGATAAAGTTTTATTGTTACATTGTGACCGGATATGGGAATCCTCTATGAGAATTTGCTCTAGATTTCAAATATTTACATATAAATATTCGAAGACTAATAGTAATATTGGTTTCCGTACCTCAAAAGTAAAACGCAAATGATATAGGACCTTATAGGACCACATTATTGTTTGTCGAGGTATCAAGCAGAAATTAATATGGCACACACAAAATCAAGCTTCTAAGTCATCAGAATCAAAAGATAGCATTTATGCATAGGATACTTAATATGGACCTACAGTTATCAAATTTGAGACGAAATGAGAACTTATCTACTTACTGCAAACACTGAAAATTGATAGATATTTTGTGGAAAAAAATTATGTCATACTGATATTCATACTGATATTCGTCCTAGTTCATTTCATATAAAATGACTGCACAAGCCCACAAACTTAAGTTTGGCTACTTTTACAAGTTTTCTCAATTCTGAAATTGGTACGGAACCCTCGGTGGTCGAGTTCGACTCTCACGTGACCAGCTGCTTTATCTATTTTGAGCATATTAATATATTTTTTGAGAAACTTCATTTAGAACAGAATTTATCTTAAAAAATTTACATACCTTTGTTCTGCTGTTGTGTTAAGCTTTAAATTTAAAGTAAAATATATGTATGTACGTTAGTTTTTCACAGGAAAATTTGAATTTTGTTCAAAAATTTTAAATTTAAATTGCCTGTGAAAGGCGAAAGCCAATACGCTTTGACTTCGCTCACATAGAGGTGATACACAATGAATAAGCTTGCAAAGTATTGTTACGAGTTTCTTTTGCCTTTTTGTTTGCTTTTAACCCGACGGCTATCCGGCTAACAGATGGTTGCATTTTAAAGAATTATTTTCGTAATAATATATACTGTTTGAAGTGAAGTGTATTACTAAATAAAATAAAAAAAAATCTCATAGCAAAATTAATTGTTTTTGTTGTTAATGTAAAAAGATGATAATTAGGACCGTAGTGGGACACAAGCGTGCGACTGTAAACGCTGCGATTGTAGGTTCGATTCCCACTCGGGGGAATAATATATTAAATATTTTAATATCCTCGCTCTGGTAACGGGGGAAAGCGCGGCATTGAGTACCGCTACTCAACATGCATTGCCCTTGATGATTCAAACTTCGTTGATTGATGAGAAGGAAACGGAAGTGGGATGTCCCATTTAGAAACGGGAATAGTGTCGTGACAATAGGTTGCCCGGTTCCCTTTGCCTCCCCTTCATATGCGGAATACAGCGTGAAATTTCTTAAAAAAATGTAAAAGATTATATAAGTAATATATTTTCTAATAAACTATTAATCTACTTATGTGTTATTTGGGTTATGGAATAATATACATTTGTCTTAAATTTTTATGTATATGTATAATATGCAGCAAAAGCTGACGCGCGGTATTAGGGACGATAGTAAAGACAGGATTTATATGATACGATAAGAAGGCTTATATGTAGTTTGTTTTACTTTTGCGACAAGCGTTTATGGGTGGTAGTGAGTTTTTGTTGTTAGGTTCCTTAGATAAAAGTTACGAATGTAAGCATATATTTTTATTGATATTATATTATGTAGATACATCGTTCTTTACAGGTTTCATTTCAATATAAGTGCCAATACCAAATAATTTATTATATATAAAACTAGAAGTAGAAAAAGCTTTTAAATATAAAATTATATAACTAAACTGTAATAAAAGTAAGTTCGCGAGTTACACGTGATAAAATCTCCACTAGACACTGTTCAAATTGCTCTGTCAACGCTATTAAATTGGTGAAGTTCGTGCTGCACTTCCTCGCCGAGCTTCGATTTAATCTACTATTTATTGATAAAGTTTTATTGTTACATTGTGACCGGATATGGGAATCCTCTATGAGAATTTGCTCTACTGAAATTAAATTACTTAAAGAACTTTTCACTATGGTGTTTGTATGGCGCAACACCGTAGCATGTGACTGTGGACGCGGCGGTTTAGGGCTCAACTCAACTCAACTTCCTGGCTATAGCAATAAGACAAAGTTCGGCGTTGAGTTCTGCTAATCAACATGCACTGTCTTGAAAATAAAGTGGAAAATGGAGAACGGAGTAACTCAACACTAGGTTCCCTTTGTCTGCCCCGATATATAGTAGAAAAAATAATCTAATAACGTAAAGCTTCTCAAATACTAGTAATAAATTCTAATAATGATAATGGGAAAAATTTAAAATTTCTGAAGCATAACAATAGTTATAACGCATTGATCTAGATATGATTGTTATTTTAAAGCACGTCTTTCAAGTATTATGAATAAATATTGCCATTTACATTCTTATAAAAAAAAACTAAGCAATTAAAATTAATTTCTATAACAAGTCTTCAAAAGAAACAAATTTTGATTTAATCAAAATCGTTACAGCCATATAACAGCTTGTATATTTCAAGCTCATATTGAGACATGCTCTACTCGTAAGCTTAAAACACTACTCTTTATACGACGACATTAAAAACAAACTTATCTCTTAACGTGAATACCTCAATTACCATTACATAAGTTGGGTACAATTTCCAAGCAATAAAACTAAGAGCCTACCTTCTCATTTTGTTCAAAAGTAAACCGTAGGACGTTAAGAACGCTTTTTTGCGTCACCCTAATTTATTTTTTAGGCAAATTGTATGAGCAAATACTAAAAGTGAGCTGAAATGTATTAAGGTTAATAGTTGTTTGTTCGTCGAATTTGTTTTAGGGGAGCTTGTTTTTTCATAAGTTATGTTTATTTTGTATGGAAGCTTACTTGTTTGTTTTTAATTAAATGATGCGGTCTTCGT
This sequence comes from Heliconius melpomene rosina, assembly GCF_056956725.1. Taxonomy (NCBI): domain Eukaryota; kingdom Metazoa; phylum Arthropoda; class Insecta; order Lepidoptera; family Nymphalidae; genus Heliconius; species Heliconius melpomene. The sequence continues at coordinate 14,263,320 of NC_140401.1, forward strand.
GGCGTTGTGGGAAGACGATTAACTATGAAACGGTTTTGAGTTCGATACATACTCAAGTGAATGATTTTATATTAAACTTATTTTGATTTTCTCACTGTGTCGCATAACGGAGTTAAGTTCCACCACACAACTTGAAAATTAGAGTATCTTAACACTAAGTTCTCATCGATCTATCCTGTTATACTAAAAAAGTGTGAATTAAAATTAAACAATAAAGATTGATTGATGAAACGATTAACTATGAATACTTATCATTTGTATATTTTATATACATTCATATGGTTTCTTATTACAGTTTAATTGTTCTTCATAATATTTCAGAGCGGGTGTAAACAGAACATGTTATGAATTCGATTTTCACTTGAAGAAATAAAATATTTGACATTTTCATTCGCAGTTGAGTCCCACTACTCAACACGCAATGTCTTAAGACTAGGCTCGCGTGAAGCTGAACAATATAAATATATATAAAAGTTAACTCTCTCCTAATTGTAAATGAAGAACGCGCGAGCAAAAGATGAGTTTTCGCATACTAACGATCAGTTAACGAAGTATATGTAACGCGGCTGACGGGAACACGCCTACCGTTTTATCTCACGTAGTCATGGTAAATACGACGGCTCGTATATTCCGTGTATGTGTTTTCGCGTTAAGTTTAAAGTAAAATAATGGATCTTGAAATGAATGAGAATTTTCAATATTAACATATAGATGTATTTTGTGAATTAAGGTATTTTTTGTGTAAAAAGAGTCTACCATTGTACGCAATGTACAGAGTGAGATAAAGCTTTTTTTAGGAAGTTTTATAGGTTAATGTTTAGTGCTTAGTAATAAAAGTTAGTTATTTCTTAATTAATTTAAAAGGTTAATATTTTTTTATATACTTTTTTGTTAGTTTAGGTTTTTATTTAAAAGTTGTTATCATCGTGAACTGTGCTATGAGGTAGGCTTTACTTGTTACTATTTTTACACAGTAACTATAAATTTGTGTACTACAAAACCTAAAATAGATTCGTTGGTTTTCAAAATATATTTCCAAATATGAAAAACGTGACAGAACACGTTTGTTAAACCACACTATTTTAAATTTCCAATTACTCCAGCGACGTAAAAGGCATAAAAATTGAAATCGAAATGTACGTGTCTTCCAACTCGATAATGGAATGGAACCACGGCACGAATCCTTTCAGTTTTTGTTTGAGCATCGCCAATACAATTGTGGTACGTTATTCCACCTCGTTTACACGTTGCCTTTTGACGAATAAACTTTGGTTTGGATTATTTTTGAAACAAGTTTCTGAATGTATAAATTATAAGATAATTTAAAATATATCTTTGTAATTTAGTGTAGACATCTAAGATTCATATTTATTAACTTTAAGTTCAAATCACATTTAATTTTTTTAAATGGAAAATAAGTAAATGATGACCATTTAAAAGGAAATTATATTTTGCTTTACGTAATATTCATAATATATATTTGAAATATAACAATAATAAACGTTCATTTCCGTTGTTCATTTAGTTGTTGTTTCACTTGTACTAGTTTGTATTGTCTGAGAGTCAAAGCTAGTTCCAGAGTTGTCTTAATTTTGCAAATAGACTAATCTACTTTGTTGCAATTCTACTAACTAACATTTAACAAAGACATTTCTCTTATTGTCTGTACTAAAATCAAATCTGTTAGTGTAATTATATCTATACTAATATTAAAGTTGAAGAGTAAGTTTGTTCGAACACGCTAAGGTCAATAATTAATGGTTGGAATTTCAGTATTATTTTTACATTGGACAGTCCATCCCTCAAGAAAGGCTAACTATAAGTCTTAGTCATTTCCTTTTCATTATGTCAGCGAAGGCGCCGATAAAAGCCAGAGTAAGCAGAATAAAATTACTTCAACAATTATAGCGAAACGAGTTCTCTCGGAAAACGGAGTATCTTGACACTAAGTTCTCTTTTTACTCTTCTACAAAAAGGCTGAAAAAAAGACAATTATTATTAGGTAACTATTTTATTTTTTTCCTAGTCATTTTAGCTTTTTTTACTTGAGTAGGCTTTTAGGCTATAATAAGATGGCTGATTAAAAGTATTTGCGAGCACCCTGTCATCTCGTGATTAAACCATTTATTAGACTTATACAGGCTTCTGACGACATACCCTCCGAAGCGTGGAGAGCGTTGATAGCCTTTTTAAGACCTAAAAAAAGTATTATATTATTTTAAAATAATTAGGTTCTCTATGAATGAATCAAATTATTACGATCATTTTTTAACATCACGCTCAAAATATGAAAATTGATAATTTTATGCAACTTTCATATGTTAAGCGAAGCAGAATCGTAAGTACTATTTTTTTTATAGAAAATGTACGTCTACCTATAGCAATGAGGCTATAGTGGCGCAATGATACTATGCCTGGATGTAGGTTCGGCACCTACTTAGGGTAATGAATTATTTTCATTTCCTCGCTAATTAGTAAGTCAAAGCGAGGCGTTGAGTTCCGCCATTTAGCACGCAAAGTCTCGGAATATAGTATTCCTTAGAAATTCTAAAATATATAATTATATACGACCCGCATGTTATTTGAGTAGCCATACGAGTAGCTGACCGAGGGAGAGCTATAAATATAAATCATGCTTACTTTGTATAAGGATCTATTTTATTGCAGTATTTTTTTCCTTGTATAATATAAAAACTCTTTATGGTATGATTTACATTAGTAATATAATATTTTATATGACATCTAGTATTCATTTGGTTGACTGGGTCACATATCTATAATAGTATTGTGGGAAGTTCTTTTATTAGGAAATTTTTTTTTGTCCCGACAACAGTAGAGGAATCCTAGTGTTAAGACGTTCCCGAATTTCTGCCGAATTTTTGAGGTATTGCGTGTTGAATAGTGGATCTCAACACCAGAGCGACGAAAATGGAAATATAAAATATTTTTTAAAATGGCCCCCACCCCTGACCACCACCACCACCACCACGACCACGGCCGACCTCTATATATATAATAACAACAATATGGAGTGTAATAAATTCCGGGTCGGAAAACTGTAATTGTTTGATCAACAACCCTTTAGCAAAGTTACTTCAACCCTTGTTTAAGTTACCCGTGAGTGACAGACGGTTACGAGGTTTCCATGTTCTCAACCGCACTCTGATGACTTTTATATGACAATTTTAAAGGTGAATTAAATTTTCAAATCTTTTTTCATTATTAATTTCAGCTATATATGGGTAAATACAAATCATAAATCACTATGCCAATGAATAATGTTTGAGTTTTTAATGAATAAAATTAATGATGTAATCAATACTTTTTTACAGAATTTTTATTGTCAAATTAGATTCGGTTCAAATTTTTAAGTTTGTATGTTCTTGATTACAGTAAAATAAAGACCATTTATAGCTAACAGAAATATGAACAGATGTAAGTTTGGTGAGATAGTTCTTATCATAGATTGGATGGAAAAGACCTCAAAAATATTACTTTATAATAAAGTAGTAATAGGTAGTAAACCTATAAAATTGAAAAATAAGTTACGAACATTATGAAATTTTTGTAAGAAAATTGAAACATATTTTCTCAAAATTATAGCTTTTACAGTTTAAAAGTGTTTCTTAAATTTTGTGAAAAATTGAAACTTACGTGTACTTTACCAAAATTTTCGTTTTTAAAGTAAAAGTTTCCATTCATATGCTTTGAAAATATAAAAGGAAGTAAAAATTCAAGCTACTTCGAAACTAAATATTTTCAAGATTTAATCCGATTTGGACTTCGCGTCGCTGTCACAAAACCCCGAAGGGACTTCCCTGAATAATATGGAAGTAGAAAGCTAGCGATGTTTATTACAACTTAAAACCTTCTGTTGTAAGAGTATATAATAATAGTTCATGACATTTATCAAAGATTTGGATATTTTTTTGGGTACTTGACACATGAACTTACTGGGACACTTAAAACATGAACCTTAATTATTATTTATAATGAGCCTGTCATGTTTGTGAGTACGATCCCAGCTTGGCGGAATTTTATTTCAATAAACTTACTAAAAGTTTATTTCAATATATTCTCAAACATGTTATCACTAATATAATATTGTTTTTTTATAGTTTCACGTTGTGTCTTGCACATGGAAGGGTGGAACCCGAGAACCTAGTGCTAATATGCTCCGTTACCATTAAGACACTTCTGTTCCCTGTTTTTTGAGGGATTAAGTCTTGAGCGACTCTTTACCTGAGCAAGGAAAATAAAAATATTAAACCCACAACCGTCGCGTTTGCAGTCACACCCATATACCACCATGCCAAGACGGCTTCTATCCCTATCTCTATAATGCTGTTAGAATAAAGGAAAATTTAGATATTAGTTCCGTTACTATCTAAATCGATCTTTCACCTACGCTGTCCATTCATCGTGTCGCCTTTTCTTCCCAACCTAAGCTCCCGTCAGCAATTTATTAGAATTGTAAATCAGGATGGACGCCTGAATGATACTTTTTCTTATGTTGACTTTCCTTATGAGTTAGTACGCAACACGCATGTTTGATCAGCAGAAATTAATATTTGCGTGGCCTGGGGTAGCCGAGACAATAAAGTATATACATATATATAGACTAATGTAATATATTAGTGACATAGTGGTATGAACAACAGTATGTCGTTAGTGTAGAGTACTAGTGGAAATATGTCTCATTATACACGAGACGGTTAGGGGTTCGATTACCCACTCGGAGACACGTTCATGGTATGCTCAAACAAAATTCAATTCGGTTTTGCAACCTAACTCGCAAAATTTCTAAAACTAACAGAAAACTAATAAACGAAGTGAATTATCACTGAGCTCTCCATGTTTACCGCTATATAGTTATACAAAAGGCAGAAAATGTAAAGAAATAATAAGTATAAATATATCCATAAGCTTACAAAGTAACAAAATAGTATATATGAAATGGATTTGAAGAGTTCTCCGCAAGATGGGAGGGAACTATGAATGAGAATTGCAAATGGGTCTATAAGCCTCGGAGTTTACGTAAGCTGTGGTGCATCACAGCTATTTATTTATAACTTAAGAACTTGTTGAATTCATTGAATCGTGCTCGTGATAGTGTACTTGCCGTTTATAAATAGTTGTTCTATATTAGGAGTTTCTATTTTCACTTGAGGCCAGCGAATAAGACGCTACAGTTGTGCGTTCAATTCTCACCCCAGGAAATAAAATATTTAATATTTTCCAGCATCGAACCCACAACCAACACTTGCCCATTCTTTTTTATATTTATCATCATATATACATATCTATCTATACCTGGAATATATGTGTTTTGTGGAATATGTGGAATAAGCGCGGCTGTAAGTTCTGTTACTCAACACTCAATGCCTCCAGAATTAATGCCTCAAGAAGTCAGTTAAAATAGTGCCGTGGAGTTCTGACACAACAAGAAATACCTCCAGAATTTGGCAGAAAGTGGTGAAGGAAAGTGATATGAATGGAGCGGGATAATGAATACTAATACATGAAGGCGACATAATAAACAACAGAAATACCAATGTGTTTTTATTAACACCTGAACTGGAACACAGTGTGTTTGTACATATGTACTCGTATATAGACACGACCTAATTGCAATATCCGAGTGCTTACAAACATGACTGACGGTGATTGTTTACTTAAAACAATTCATGTGAAAGCTCCTGCAAATAATGTAAGTCATGTCAGTTTATTTCTCTTGATTTTGTTTTATTTATATTTAAAGAATGTTGTGTGTATCGAGGTCGCCCGCAGCGGCGAAGTGCCTGACTGTAAACACGACGGTTGTGGGTCCCTCTAGGGGGTATGGAATCTTTTAATTTTCTTGTTCTGGCAATCTGGAGTCATTGTGTGTTGAGTAGCGGAACTCAACGCCGCGCTTTGTCTCGATCCCAGAGCTAGGACATGAAAATATAAATTATTTCATTTCCTCGAAGGAGTCGAACTCAGAACCGGTAACGTTTACATTAGCACGCTTGTGCTAAACCGTACACTATAAACCGTTGTGCGTTAATTAAACATATGGGCATACAGACTAACAATAAATCTGTCGTTACTAATTCTACGTACAATTAAGTAGTTAAACTAACTTTTGGATCTGAAAGGGTTACAACTTAATCCTTGAGGCGAAGTCCTTTTAGACAAGAAGGATTTAACAATATAATTGTAGCTATTCCAGTGTTAAATACATGGATCCCATGATTGTTTTTCCACCGTCACACCAATTGATCGATAAAACCATAATGATGGGTCTATATTGTCTTTTTTATTTATTACTATCTGTACCATGCGAGCGTTGGTGAACAACCAACTGAAAACGCGTCATCTCTTAGAATATATAGAACAACTCTGAAACCTTCGTGGCCACAACAACTTTGCTAAAGATCATCATGACCAAATGTATAGTTTACGATTCTATAATGGACATACAGACAAACAATCATATTTAATGTTTCATTCCTCCATTCATCATATTTAATATTTCATTCCTCTAAGTGGGATTCGATCTCACGACGGTTGTGAGATCGAATTTCCCTTTCAATCGACCCTCTCAATCGCACGCTTGTGCCTCTGCGATACAACGGCATCAAAAAACATATTCTTTTGACGAATTTCACGTAAGTTGCTGATTATATATTTTGCTGATCATTATCGATTGTCTACTGACGCTACACATTGGTTTTATGCCAGAATGTAGATTTTTTAAGGATACAGTATTACTACGGTAGTGTTTGTACCTATTAAATAAATAGTATGCAGCATTGTCTCATGTGCACCAGTAGAGGGGAGGAGTGTTGTCGCGGATGCGGTGCAGGGCGGACGTGCTCCTGCGCTGCTGCTGATTCGGTGTAGTGTTGAGCCAGTGATAGTGATCCCAGTGTTCTTTAAGTGTGTGTAGTGTCTGTGGGCCCATACACTACAAGTGGCGACGAGGATAAAGGTATGTAAGCTTAGTAATAGTAAGAAACGGAAAAAACGCAATGAGGGAAGGAATCAGTCAAATTATTTGTAGAAATACTTTACAAAACTAACTAATATTACTAATTTGCTGTTGTTCTTACTATTACTTGTAATTATAATTGACAAATAACGAAGAACTATAAATATTATTAATGTAATCATAAAATGTATCTAGCCTATAAGTATTTATGTGAGTAAATTAATTTCTATAGACTAAAATTTATTATAACGTAGATTGTTTAAGAATTCAAGATTAGACAGTTAGTTGATTAATTAAGCAGTTATTATCTCTAAAACACATTATAAAATTTGCAATATATTGAAATTCAGTTTAATCGTTACATGGAATTGGCGGGTAAGATGTAAAATAATTTTATACAAACATATTATGTTTTTTATTTAACGCAGCATTTTGTTTTACTTTAATATTAATTATCATATTTTTATTAATTCTATGTCAAGTTCCATATTACTAATGTAATTAGATTTATATTTTGTTAGATTTTATTTTTATTCATTGTTTTTCAATTTCGCGAATTTCGTGTTTAACCACAGAATAAAAAACTATTAACACTGTTTCTTTAATAAGAGGTTGCGTAATACGTTTCCCTATAACAATCAACATGCTTTTTTACTAAATTGGTTTTATAAAAAGTTTCAAGTGAATGTTTCATGTCATTTTTAGTTTATATTAAAATTTTGGCAGAATATCTGTCTTCAAATACTAACATAGTTTGCCAAATGGTAGCAGTATCTAGTAATTAAATTATATTGGAGTTAGAAGAAACTTTAATAATAATTTCAGACATAACATTTTTATATTTCATTTTTAAGTATATATTACGTTGAATTACATTTATTTTTGAAATAAAATTGTTACACACAAAATGTTTATACTGTAGTTAAGTAAAGCGGTATAAGCAAACGAAATTTAAACTACATACGAGTATATCCTCTTTTAACAAGAGAGAATATTTCAGACAGTTTGCTACCTTGTTAAGACATCCTCTGAAAGTTATACTGATCCAAGAAGTTTTGACGCAAATAAAGAACTAAATAAGTTTCTTAAAGTTCTACATTTCCGGTTTACAGCCGGAGGATGAAACTTATAAGGTCGTGAACGTTCCTTAGTAAGAGCTTTTCTCATCCGACAAAGTGACCAAGTTATGGAAATAGCGTTAATGCTTCTCAGGAGTCTCGAGATTGTGTAAAATTGTTTTATTATATTATGTTATATAATTTTCATCTCCGAGAAGGCGGTTATAGAAAATTATCACCGAAGATGGAGAAGTCGTGTTTTATGCAAAATATTGCGGCTTCACAATTTATATAAGGCGAATGTTTTAATTGAATCTTTATTTTTATAAATATTTACTATTTGGCTTAAACTTTTATGACTTCATGCTGTATCTCGCAAATAGTTGGGTAGGCAGAGAGAACCTGGAAATATAATGTTTCCATTAAATTGTCTTGACAGACGGACAGACGGACAACAAAGTGATCATCAGCTCTCTTTTTACCTTAATAAGTATCTCAAAGAAACCTAATAATAAAAAAACTATCCATATTAGTAAGTTTTACGTGAAATATAAAGCATTAATATACAATGCTTTACAGAAATTTCTCAATAACGGTAAAAAAATTACGAATAGATAAAGATAGATAGATACGAATATGGTTGGGATTTTAACTTTGTCTTTTCTTTTTCCCGATTTGTGTCTTACCTAATCTTATATTCAAAGAAAGGAGCGATTTGGTTTGCATATCCTGTTATATACGGAATACAGTGTCAAAGTAAAAAAATATAAATAAAATTGAAAAATAAAAATAATTGTTATTAAAATATCCTTTACATATTTAAAATTTTTGCTGCGACAGTGGGCCACGTAAAAAATGTTTTGATATATCCAAAGCGGATTAATATCACCCGAATCAAAATTGCATAACGCGTCACTGATACGATACAGAATATTTAACAATTTTTCGGAAATAAACTGTCATTTTTGCAAGTACCGTGACCCGAACGCTCGTTTGCCTTAAAAAAGTAACTAGCTGAATAAATACATGAGAAATATAAACCTAAAAATGTCATTAAAAATAATTTAAAAATAAATCAAGCTTCACGCTGTATCCCGCACACAGCAGGGTAGGCAGAGGTAAGCTAGTGTTAAGACACTCCGTTTCCCACTTTCTGCCGAATTCTGGAGGCATTGCGTGTTAAGTGACCTGCTGTTCATCGCCACGCTTTACCTCGACACCTGAGCGAAGAAATGAATATATAAACGTAAATAAATATTTCACTGAGTGGGGATCGAACTCACAACCGCCGCGTTACAGTTACACCCTTGTGCCGTTGCGTCACGACGGCCTCAATAAATACATGAGAAACATAAACCTAAAAATATAATTTACTTTAAAAATATTATTACTGAAAAGTTACGAAGTAATATAATTTGTATACAAATACTAGCCTATTTAAAACACAGTTATAATTTGATTGAAGTTCAAGCTATCACGTACTGTGTGCGCTGAGGAGCGACATTTCAACGTTGAAGAGCTGATGTAATCTAATTTTCTTTCACACGGGACAAAACGAGGGTCAAACTGAGTTATGTAAATAGATAGGCACATTTATACTAGTTGTGTACCAACTTTTATATCTATATATCTATTTGTTTGTATGGATTTAGGTTTATATGCCCTGATTAGATTTTTATATATTTGAGTCTTAATTATTGGTAGGATAGTCATAATCTTTTTGTTAATGTAATTAGTAGAAATCTCCCTACAGAAATGCTAACAATATATTGTTAGTAATTAATAAATTAGCATGAGCTCAGTGGTCAGACTGCCTGAATAGTTGTTATAGACACGTGTTTGAATCCCACCATGCTCCCGTAAAAATAATCTAAAAATAAATATTTTTTGTTTCATCACCAAAATAATCATCTGGGGGACTTATCTTATTATTATCTGCTTAGCTTATGAACTTATATAGATCAAACGCGTTTCAGAGGACACTCATGTACTTAATCCCTGATTAATTCCTCTAGTTCACTTATAGCTCGAGCTAGATGCAGTTGACCTGTAAAGTCTTGTCACTCAAGTGAGAACGGGGTGAGTGGATTTGATCGTGCTGATGAGATACTAGCGGCCTAAAGGCGGCTTCGCCCGCTTCATCTAATTGCGTAGCGATTTGTCCTATAAATAATATACAAAATGTTTAAATAAATTGTAGCTTATGTGCTATTCATCAGTATATCCTATATTATTGTAAAGTTTTGTCTAAATTTGTTCAATAGTTATTGCGTGAAAGTGGAATAAATACTCATTTTCACAAACTTTGCCATTTATAATTTTAGTAGGATGGTTAGGTATTAATAGGATTTTTTTATCCTCTTAAGATTTTTTATATATACGGTCATAGAAAAAATATCCCCAAGGAATAATGAAATATATACTCTACCAATTCAAATTGGTTGTAAACAAAACAAAAACAAAAATCCTCAACCGATAGTAGTTTGTTGTTTTGGTCGAACGAAAATAGACAGTACAAATTGACAAAAGTTGAATTTTCACAATTCACGAATTCCCACAACGCTTGTATTTGTTCAATGGAATAGATAGCCGAGAGTTTTTGAATTTTATATCTATTTTTAATATCTATACATGCACTTTCTACATATTTTTGATGACAGTTATGACAGCTTCACGCTTTTTCACGCATAGCAGGATTTAGCGCATAGCCGCACACAGCAGGGTAGGCAGAGGGAACCTGGAAACATGTCGATAGGACCCTGTTCCTTTTAAACAATTCCGTTTCGTTGAGTGGTGGAACTCAACGCAGCACTTTGCTTCATTATCAGAGCGAGGAAACGTAAACATTAATATTTTATTTCCTTGAGTGGGAATCGAACCTACAACCGTCCACGGTTACCTCTCGTATGTATCTTTGTGCCACGACTGGCATCTATAATATTTAAATAATATATAATATTTTTATTTCATAAATTGGAGTATAAATCTACGATGTGACGTTACATAATATTTTCTTGCTTATGATATTCGACAATTTTTTGCATATTACCGCAATTACATAAGAATAAAAGATTCGTTTCTGCACAACGTTTAGAAAGGCCTGTCTGAAAATAAAAACTGTTAAAAAAAGAACTGTTATCACTATGTATTTTAAATATAAATAATTTTCTAACCTAAAATTTCATTACTAAACTTTCCATTTTCATTAGATATATTGTGAAACTTACGCTCACTAACTTTATTACTTCTGTATCTGTCGTACAGAATTTGGCGTTTCAAGAATAATACCACAATAAAACCGAATATGTCCTGGAGCTTGGCAAAATGGCCTCTCTACAGTTTATATGGGAAGGCAGGGCTTCCCAATCAATTTGAACCTAGGAATATATTTTTCTTACATTAACTGTATGATTATTTTGATAAATTACACAAATTTACATATACTTTTAGTAATATTTTAATATTTTGTATCTGATAGTTTCTTTTAGGAAATCTTGCGGGCCCTACTTTGCAGGACTCTGTCCTAGATAGTCTAAAGGTCACCATCATGACAAGACGGGGAGAAATAAAGTAAAATTGCTTGCCGCCAAACACATTTGTTGAATGATCTATTGAATATTTTCGTGTTTTATTAACAAAAATACATATTACTAATACTTATTAGTTATATTTTAATAATAATACATGTTTTCTTATCGTGATGGTGTGGTATAATAAGTGCAAATAAATATTTGCAATTCATTGTGGAGCAGTGCGATAATATTTGACTGTAAAGGTAAACGCAATGGTTCTAGTTTTGATTCTAGCTCAGTCTAGACGAGACGGCGGAAAAAATTAAGGCAGTATATATGGAGGACGATTTGTTTTGCCCTTGAAACTAGGTAAGTCTCTAAGTCTTCCTGAGGCAGTCTCTTGGCAGACAGGCATACGAACGAACAGAAAACTTACTTTAAACTTACTTTACTTTTTCCTTAAGGGGTATGGAATCCTAAAAATATATAAACCTGAAGATAAAGTCAGTTGGGTACAAAGCAAACGACCGTGGCATGCAGCCAATTAGGTGTTGGAGGCAGCTGAACCCTCCGACTAAAACCTAAATGTGTTTTTGGCACATATCCAAAGGCGCTTAAATAATAAAAGTGGATACTTATAGCTTAGATAACTAAAGACGTTGAACTGTTAGGGTTTTGATCATCAAATTATCGGCATATTCCATGGATATAGGCTTTTCGTTGCCCCGTTCTGATAGACAAAGAGGTGGAAAGTGGAGGACAGAGTGACTTGACACTGTTTTCTCTACCCACTTACCTGTGGTAAAGCATGAAACAATCTTTCATCAACAGACCTTATAGCATCTATTTAAAAACCTGTTTATCTCTTAAAAAATTATGTATTTATATTATATTTTTTTTATTATATATTGTGTTGTTGACATACCCCTGTTTATTTATTGTTATTTTCTTAAACTCTATTCGTTATAATAATAATTGAAAAAAATAAAAAATAAACCTACATCTATACTAATATAATAAAGCGGAAGAGTTTGTTTGTTTGTTTGTTTGAACGCTAAGATCTCTGGATCTATTGGTCCGATTTACATTGTTTTTGTTTTGTATGAAAGCTGCATTCTTCAGAAGTGCTATAGGCTATATAACATTACATTACACATATAAACTAATATATTTTAAAATACTTTCTAATTTGACATGCAATTTATTCTGCCATGTTAATAACAACCGTCGCGTCGCTACGCAACCGTTACCGCGACATTTTGATATTTATCCTTATGAAAATAAATATAATAGTAAATAATTTCATAAATATATTTTATAAATATTCTTATATTTCAAGCAGGCGTAGCCGCGTCCGGGTCCACTAGTTTTTATAATAAAACCTGTAAAATATAGACTCATATAATCTACTTGTATGAAGTGATAAAAACAAAGAAATATCTGAACAATGGTACACAGGTAGGTAGGTAAAGAGACACAAGTGCATATTTGTATGTACATGAGAGGAAAAAATGTATGAAGTTATATTGGTATAATAACGAGGTACCCACTCAAAATGTACAATGAGATTTTAATAAATGGAACTTTATTTCTGTTTTTTAGTTGTTTGTCATCAATGTATAAAAGCCAGAGCCAGTCAGTTGAGGCAAGTCGAGTGAGTGAGTTGAGTTCGATTCCCACTCGAGGAATTGAAATATTTAATATTTTCATTTCCTCGCTGATAATGAGAAAATAGCACGACGTTGAGTTTCGAGTGAAAGATTAATATGATTAAAACGGGCAAATTTTCTAGGCATTATATAAATAAACTTATAAAACTCCTCTTTTTTTTGATACTTTAAAAATCTGATACCACCATGGATGAGGATAAATTAACACCATAGCTTCGTGTTACATCCGGTTGAGTTATATTCCTTAGGGCTAGTTTTATTGCAGGTTATCTTGGTCTATGTTTTAAGCGATTAGCAATTTAAATAACTTCCTTAATTTTAGATTTCAACATAAGTTGTATATTTTTTTGTGTAATTGATAATGAATACTTAAATTAGTTAAAAAAGAAATAGATTTTTTATTTATACATATTCCATGCTTCTCGTAACAGATTTTGTTATTACCACGTTGGTTCTGTTACTAAAGGTATATAATATTTGGTTGAATAGTAAAGGACAGAGTAATTTTAATTTGAAACCAAAAATTTAAATTAAATATTGCAAAATAAAGTAAATATTTATTTATAAACCTTTTAAAACGCTACTTAATTACTTTTTCTGAAGTGGTAGCTTTCGAAGAAAATATTAACGAAATTGAAGATCTCTCTGTATGTGCATACAGTTTCCTTGCACCACACCACAAGACCTCATGCTATTTATAGTGGTTCACCGGAGGGCAGTAAAAACATATGATGCCTTCCTGCAATAGTTTACGACGCTATTATATACTTGATTACGCTAAAGTGCTTTCACAAGTTACTTAAAATGTTACAAAGTGCCAAGTAAGTTACTTTTTAGAATCTTATTACTTTTTATACTTAAATTTGTCAAGTCAAGCCTGGAAAATCTTCTAAGATAGGCTATATTTTTAACTAGTCTTTTTATCCTGGCTTGGTCCATATGAATTTTATCTGATCAAAATGTTCTTTTTTATTTCAATTCCAGAAGAATGAATATTAGAATACGTAAAAGTTTTAGAAGGGAAACTATTCTTCTATTGAAAAAGACGGGATTTATTACTTTTTACTTTATCCCAGCTTTCGATTGCATTGTACGTATAAAGTGTATACCGGTACTCTGTTTTGAACAAAGCCCTTTCTTTTTTTTTCTCAGCTTCACACATGCAGCAGGATAGGCAGAGGGAGCCTAGTGTTGAGACACTATATGTGAGACACTATTCTGAAGGCAATACGTGTTGAGTGGCGAAATTTAATGCCGCGCTTTGCCTCGGCACCAATTTTAGGAAAATGTATATATTTGATTTCTTCCAGTGGGAATCGAACCCATAACCAGTCGCGCTTATAGTCAGACGCCTGTTCTCTTATAGGCATAAAAACAAAAAATGTTTACTCTTTGTTTTTTAATTATTTCTTTGAAAATTTTCATTTTTATTATAAATCAGTATAAAACAAACGACGCTTCACTTTTTAATTCTATTTGAGTAACGTAATTAGAGGAGAGAGAGTCCCCTGACTGCCAACTATACAACTTTAAACTCTTTAGCTTATTGAAATAACTTGGCAAAGTGCAATAAAGTTGGGAAAACGAATAGTCTAAAAGTGTTATTCAGATTGAGAATAATAGTGTCTTACATTTTAAAACGTCTTGCTGACAGGAAGAGAGTGCTCGCGTCTTTTGCGAGAGCTAAAATAAAAGAAAATCAATCATAGGAAAACTTTCATAATATAACAAATGCTGATATGTCTTTTGATTTAAAATAATTATTTATTTTATTCATTTGATGACTTCTTATAATATTTCAGATAAAAAAAAAAACATAAAATATATAATAATATACTTATTATATTAATGTCATCCAAATTAAAATGGGACCGTCATTAGTAAATAGCTTGATTTTTTTAAAATTTCTCTTCAATTAAAAAAACAACGCTGTCAATACTTTGAATATAAACATAAAAGTTCCGCGACTTCGAAAGTTCAACGTTTAAGTGGTTTTATTAGTTTCTAAAAATTTTTTCATTCTTTAGTTTCTCCAAAGACATAATACATTGAGGTTGTTTTAATTATTTTAGTTACGCTGTGTCATGAACATCAATTCTTTACTTTTAAACTTTCTTATATAAAAGTTTAACTTGAAAATGTGAACACTCGGAGGAAGTGAAGGTTATATTTTTGTTTCTTTTCTGTAATCTAAATAAGGAAAAATAAAAAGGCTAACAAGAACTTTGTGGTGAGAATAGCGGTCGTATTTTGAAATTCTTTTTGAAACAAAAAAAACTAGTGCTTTTATTACTTCATTCCTTGTTGTGCACTTAGAAATAATTATGTTTTGGGTGGTATGCAAGCCAAGCAGCGGCACAGTGTGACGCGTAAACCTGATGGTTGGGGATTCGATTTCCACTCGGAAGTAATTTTTTTTTCCCAAGAAAAAGTACAGTATTGACTTCTGCCACTCAACATGGAATGTGTCAAAAATTGGGCAATTCGCTAGGAACGGAGTGCTAACACTAGGTTCCCTTTGTCTGCCGGTTCCCCCTGATTCATGCGGGATATAGCGTGAAACTAAGAAAGATTTTAAAATAAATTTCATTTTTATAGCTCTTTCGAAAGATGGATTTCTTTATTTAATACTAAGACAGCCGCATACTATTCACAAAACTTTAGATACATTTTAGAGACATGAAATACGACACAGAAATACGGAATTATATTTTACTAGCGACCCTCTTGCGGCTTCGCCCGCGTTAACTACTGGATTATTCATGTAATGTATGTTTGCAAAGCACTTAAGATAATGTGAAAATTAATTAAACCCTAATGCAACCCGCATTTTCGTAGTTTCAATAAGGATTTTCCAATTGTTTTACACAGCAAGGATTTCTTAGTAGGTACCGTAATTTTAAATCTGTGCTACTAATCTTTTCAAATACTTATTAAAATATATTTAAATGACTATTTTTAGATAGTTAAATGACTATTTTTAAACGGAAGAAATTATAAACAAAAACCTACCTACTAATAACTACTACAAAAAATGTGAAACCAAATATATCGCGCTTAAATAATACATTCAACTCCAATTATCCAATACGTGCAAACGCATCTAACTAAATCTTCGTTGCTATAGAGGCAGCCGGGTTTTTTTTTTCGAGCTTGTGGTTAATGCTGAAGGGGATATTCTGTCCCTGATGAAAAGCAAGCACGACGTGGCTGCCTGTGAGGAAAATTAAATAGAATGCATCGGCCGGGAATCGAACCCGGGCCGCCCGCGTGGCAGGCGAGCATTCTACTACTGAACCACCGATGCGTGTAAGGCAGGCGGGCGCGGCGGACGCATGGCGAGTGGCGAGCCGTTTCGCAGCATTTTTTTTTGTGATATTGTAACAACTTCTAAAGTACTTATTAAAATGAAAAACAGTAAAAGACAGTTTTGATCTACATTAAATGGCCAACGTAACTAATATACTTATTTATATGCTGAGATTAAGGGATAAGTAAAACTTGAGTAACATACAGCTGATGTGTGAACGGCGGGATGTGTCAACAATTAAATGCGTTTTTCTGTAAAACTATTCGCGATTTCGAAATATTGTAAAAAGCAAATTTTATCTTCGTTTAACGTAGAAAATTAATAAAGTATTTTAAAGGATAAGGATTAATACCGTTATGGAAAAATATCCCTCACAATAAAAAAAATATTGAAATTACTATTTTTAGACAGAAATATGATCACTACACGTTATCGTTAAAAGATAAAAATATGCTCTCGCGGACTTTTTTGTAGATCTTATTAAGAGGAACAATACTCCAGTACATTTTTTTCATGTAGTACTAACCATTAAAGCAGCGCATGCGCGAAAGTGTCTCAACGGGTAGGACTTTAGACACATTTATCGTATTTATGTTAATTTACATAAGAATGTACAAATAATAAACTATATATAAACCTTCCCTGAAAAATACTCGACCTAATGGTGGAAACCGCATAAAAATCCGTTGGGTGGTTTAGAAGAAGAAGAGTTAGAAAGTTCAGACAGACACGAAAAGCGACTTTGTTTTATAAGATATAGGATATGAAATAATCTTCAAGCTAGATAGAATTAATTAACCTATCAAACGTCTCTAAGGAGATATTGTGGCACAAAATCGTTCGTTTAATTCAGCCAGATCCGTTCAGGGCCTCCGAGGAAAATAACATGAACAATCATTTTGTAGGAAAGTTAGCATTTGTTACTACAACCCGGTGTTTGGGTACATCATAAAATTTTTATATGACCTCGTTATTGTTAGTTGTTAGTGTTAGTATTATTTTATTGGTTTTTATATGGTAAAGAGGTTTATAATCAGCTACAATATTTTAAGAAGATTATAGTTTATCTTTAGCAAATTCTGGACAATAAATCATTAACATAATAGAATATATAATTATTAACAGAATATAAACTTATTTAAGTTAAGTATCTTTATATTTTTTTACTGAATAAGACAACGCATAAGATACTCCGTTTCCTACTTTTACGAGAGTGACTGACCTCAACACTTTACTATATCTCGTAAGCAGAACGAAGAATTTAAAATATGAAATACTGCAATTCCTGGAGTGGGAATCAAACTCACAACCTGTCGCTTTCACAGACACATAGGCCCCTGAGCCACAACTGGCCTCAACAATTAAAAACTTGTTTATCATTAATAACAATAAAGTCCTTGTATCAAGTATTTTTAGGTCGTCGTGGTCAAAGGGTGAAATGTCACCGAAGTTTGGGTTTTCGAACCCAATTAGCTGGTGGCCATTTGGACGGCAAATGTGTGAAATTGTGGAGCACAATGTTTTAACGTCGTTTTGTATTGCACTTATATGCGAGGGTATATTCCATTTTGGTTAAAATGGTTGTTTTCATTTCAATAAATGCATTATCATTGGCTTTATTTTAATTGAATTGTTATTTTATGGAAGTTATTATTATAATGTGTTTCACCGCGAATTAAATTAATGAAAGCAGAATGTATCAGTGTTATGTATGGATTAAATATATATTTTAATCAGAATAAAAAATATTGTTTTTATTTAATTTTATTTATTTATTTTTCTTTGTTTTATATTTTGTAGTAGCTTTTCGGCTTTGTTCACCTCAATATTGTATCTTAAGTCTTCCATAATTATAGAGTTTTTAGGCCTAATTATGTCTCAAAGAGTAAATGTGTGACTTTGATATATGTATATTAAATATTTCATTAAATACAATCGAACCCACAAACCGTCGCGATTACAGTCACATGTTTGTTCCTGTGCGCCACGATTGACCTCTTAATTAATTATTTAATGTTTAAATTTCATTCAAATAATAACTAACTTTATTCCCAAAGCGAAATAAAATTATAGAATTTGCACGTTAAATTATTCACTAGCGAAAACTACTTTGTAAAGTCAGTGGAATTCGTTAAAGCGTCCTTTTTATTCATACATCGGGTTATAAAAATGTCGTGCATTCTAATGAAAACAAAGAAAATGGCTGTTTAAGCGGTGAGGTGAACTTAAACGGCAAATAAAAAGATCTCAGAACACAAAGAAAGTATATTGAAGTGTAGAAACTCTTCGCATTTTCACCTTTATACCACTGCATTTTATGATAATATTTAGTAGTATTCTTACCCTATTCACGAATCGATGAGATGAAAGGTAAACAAAATAAAAAAGAGTATTTTATAGGTCACGATTGATGAAGCTTAACATAGTATATTAAGTAAAAAACTTCATCATTAAGCAATATTATTATAATATATTGGATAGTTTGTAGGCACAAACAATCCTTATCTATAATTGTCTGGAGTTCGATAGAGCAAGTGGAGGACGGAGAGTAGTCACACTAGTCTAGTTTATTCTGTCTGCCTAACGTGCTTTGCGGAAAAGAAATTAAAAAAAATATGATAAGGATTTTTTGTACCAACAATTCTCGTCGCAGTCGCATCTTCAAAATATATGTCGGTATATCTTTAACTCAACTAACATAATAGCGTGAATTCATCGTCATGCCTTTTTTCCATATATATCTTTTGAATATACCTGTATGTATGTTGCAGAATTTGCTTGGAAAGCGATCGTCTGGGACTTATTATGCGTCGTTGTCCTCATATTGCTTAATGTTTTGTTAATAAGCAGCCGCTCGTGAATATATTTCTGTTTCTAGCTTCAGAGTTTGAGCTTTGCAAGTGAATGAATCTACATATGTATTTTAGAAAATATATATAAGGAAAAAAAATGTACGGACTGACATTCTGTGAAATATCATTTTTAAATAAAAAAACTAACATTAAACAGTAAACCTACTTGAGCTAAACACCAATTCACGACACTGGGCGTGCGTGGGAATTAGTAAGATAAAAATATTGATTGAACCTTTCTCAAAGAAACCAATGAAAATAAAGACTTACGACAATATAATCTTGTTACTTTATAAAGAAAATTATATGAAACTCCTGTATTGAAATTGAAATTTAATCTTGTTTTTCGGATTGGCGCTTCCACGAGGACGCTTGGTCCTTTGTAGAACTAATCCTGTAAGCGCTAACCGCAACGATAATTTCCATTATCTTGGCTAATATAATTCAAGTTCCCTTTCTGCTGGAAATCATTATTTCTGGTTGATATCTTCTCAATTTGACACTTCTGTGTACTTAATCTTTCTGAAGTGGGAGATTTAATTACTGTATAATTTGTAATATTTTTTTGTCAAGAACGAGAGAATGTATATAATTTTATAAAAAATAAAAAATATATATTTATTTACTTAATTACACTTTTTTATAAAAAGTTACATGTAACTTTTTATAAAAAAGTGTATATAAAAAAAATTGCTGGCATATGAAAAAAATAATTGGTGACTTTTGATAACGTAAAGTAACCAAAAATAATGATTTTTAAGTTTTTTGCCTGTTTGCTTGTTTGTCTAATGTGTTTGTGCACGCTTATCTCAGAAACGGCTTAACCGATTTAGTTAAAAACATTTTTTTATTCTTCCTGAAATTAGTTGTGATTTTGTAATTACTATTTTTTTCTCTGGAGATAGTGAATTAATAAATATGTAGTTCAAGTGGGTGAAGCTTTTATTTAAAAACAAATACGTTCTGTACTAGAGTTGTTAAAGATCTAAACAATAAACATAAAATATTATTAAATATCTATTGATAAATATTTTTTTTATTTTCAGTAAGCGTCATGGCTCCTATGTCAAATGCTGAAACACAAAAGATATAGAGAACGTCTTAAAAAGACCAATCCTATTAAATATGAAGATATGCGGAATAAACACTTACAAAGAATTAAACTTAATTCCCGTGATAACGACTCAAATTTTGATATATTTTAAAGTGGATTTAATTTTATCATTAACTTTGTGATCTCTAACTAGAAATAGAAGTTTATTACGTTACGAACTAGCATTATTATATTGTTAATATTGTCACTTTGTTATGTTTTCTTACATTTATAATCTGTTAATTCAACGATTGAATCTTTAAAATTTTAATTTGTGTCTCATTAAATAAAAACAACAGTAGTTTTATTCGTATAATATCCTTACTTTGTTGTGTATAATGCCTTATATCATCAGTTTCGTAACAAACATTATCAGTGTTGTTACTTATCAGTTACGTTACGAATTCGAAAATGTCCACTTTTCTGATTATGACCCACATATGTATTCGCCGTATACAGAAAACCCTAACAAACTTTCATTGTGGCTCCTGCAATATTTCAAAAAGGGCAAATACGTCATTGTTGGATGAAATGAGCAGTATCTGCATAGGTACTACTAAATTGTGTCGCCTACATACAAAGTGATGAAACTCAATTTACTTAGATTCATTGCATAGTACTAAAACTGTAAAGTGAGGTTACACTAGAGTTTCTAGCTTTGATTTGCATCATTTCTCTCTAGTGACACAACACGGAATGTTTCAAAATTCTTGCGGAGAATAGTGTTTTGACATTGAGTTCATTGAGTTCTCTCTTCTTTTCCCTCTGTCTGCGGGATAAAGCGTGAAATTATCAAACTCACACAGTGATCCTTCCTCTTTCACGAAACGTAAAAAACACGTTGGAGTGAATAATGAGGAAAATGGTTATCAACTTCCGGCTTTTCCGGAAGTACTACAAAAAAGTTTTATGAGAAAGTTCTGCTCGAATAAAAATTATATTCCGGCCACTTTGAAATAGTAACTGAAATCTAAAATTTTATTACAAAGGCCCCAATTCGCTGTTGTACTATGTATCCCATATACTTGAAAGTTGATAGTTATACTCCGGGGAATTAAAAGTAAATTAATTACTTTGGTTTCAGGGATTAGACAGGAATATTCTTTAATCTTTTCGTAAAAGTTTAATTACAATCAGTAAATTACATAAGAAACTTCATATTGTAAAGTGAAAGCTGTAGTCCGAATTACTCGATTTTAATTACAAAGTGAACATCGCTAAGATGGAACTTATTAGATTTCTTCGTAGATTGGTTTCTTACTCAAATTTATACCCTTTTGCTTTATCTCCATTTTTATTAACTCTGTCAAGACACTCTATCCTCTGTTTTCCAGCTAAATAGAACGAGTTGAACTAGTCTATTATGGTACTCAAATAGGTCCTGAAAATTAAGTTATCTTATTTTAATATATCTATTAGTTCCGGAGACGTGAAGTGTAGAAAAATACATTTTTTGTTTTATTTTATACGGCTTCGCCCGCTGGTAGTACGCAATTATTATTTGCTAATCTGAATTTCGTGTTCTAAAAACATTATGATTTAAAAGATATCACTTACACTGAAAATTAAAGTTTAATTTTGTACTAATTTAGTCGAACATAATACTTTACATTGATATATCTTTCTTTTTATATCTTTCAATATGTATCTTTTTTATTTGTGAACCGACTAAAATAGAGCAAACACTAAGTGTTAATTGAAATTTTTGAATATGACACTGAAAACTGTATTTCACTCGGTCAAGCCGTTCCTGAGATAACATTTTAAAAATCATTGTTTTGGGTTCTAATGATAAATGGGTTGGGTGGGTTAAAATGATAAATGTCCAAAGTTTCTCATATATATCTTCCATGTACAGAGGGTGAGTGTTTTTATAAAAAGAAAGTATATATTTACTACCTATTAACATAATAAAATATTTTCACCCGGCATTTTCGTACCTTTGTCGTGTAGAGAATTCTCGTTCACAAATTGCTGGGGTTTCCTCGTCTCCTTCATTATAATAATATGCCACAGCGTAGCAGCTCAATTGTTATTTTAAAGCGTTATTCGCACACTTAAGATTGTAATAAAAACTTTATTTCATATTAAAAAAATAGACGTACGATTTACGAACGCTCGCTTCTTGAATTATTTACATAAATAAACATTAAACAAATATTTCATTTTAATTAACCTATGGCAGTTAAAATGCATATACAAAATCTACATATACTATACTTTAAGAACTGTTTCTCTTTTATACCTAGCCTATAAGTAAGAGTAAGACTTAAAATAAAAGATATCGCTGTAATAATTCCCTTGGGGTTAACCAGCTAAATAGGAGTCGCGTGTCGCCATCACAATAACTCAATTTTGCGTTATGGGATATAAAAGCCCCCATGGCCGAAAAGCTTATGCCACCGTTTTGTCAAAATTACTAAGAGGTCACGTATGAGGCTTGTTTGTCAGATTTTTTTATGTCACGTTTATTAAGATGTTTGTGGTTAGTTTTGTATGTAACGGTGTGATAACGGTTAACGGTACTATAAGAAATTTGATATTTTTAAATATTAATATTACCTTTTTATTTAAAATTTTCAGAAAATCTGAAATGGAGTGTCTTAGCACTATTTTCTCTCTGCTACCCTGCTGTGTGCGCGTGTGAAGCTAATTTTTTATTTATTGGTTGTTAATTAGTATAGCTGTCATGATGCAAATAATGCTAGGCTTGAATCGCATGTGGAGAAACTTTCTATTAAAATCTAGGTTTTTACTAGATATTTTTATCTTACATTTAAATAAATTAGACAATTATTTTTTAAATTAATTAATTCAAGAAATACATTTTAGAAAAATGTATAAAATTTGAATGTAACGGAACATAACCGGCTACTCTTGAAAAACGTCCAAAATTCTTTATACTTTTTGAATTTTTTTCCTTAGAATGAAGTAACACTTCAACATTTTAACTATATTGTTTGGTTCTACACAAATTGCCAAGAACGAATACACAGCAAGTTAATTGGTTGCTTTTATATCAAAGAGAACATTTCAAATAATGTACATGTGTATGTTTGTATCGCTTCATTGAATAAATTGATAAATTGACTCCATTTTCCACTTTCAAATCAATTATCTAGTTGCTCCATTTCCAATTTCTTTCTTATCAATTATAAAGAGATAAAGAATCAGAAAAATAAGTAGGCATATTTAATATGTGCATTTTAATCTTTTGAATTATTTAAAGATCATGTTTTATTGTAGAATCGGTAGTCCAACTTTATATTTACACATACAAATAAATACCTCTCAAGTTATCAACATTGCGGAATCAGCGTTTAAAAGCTCATTAAAATTTACTACCTACTTAGACTCTAACGAAAAATTCGTTACCGACTAAATATAATAAGTATAAACTTCTTGGATTCTGAAGATAGCGTCAAATTGTATAGATATTTTATTGTTCATCTCTATTTATATTTTATGAAAGATTCTTCTATTTGATTTCTTTATTACCCATATTAAAAAAATAAGCGTGTTGTTCTACCATAACGAGAGAATGAAAATATTTTAGTCCCCGAGAATGCAATGAACCCACACCTACCGCGTTTATTGTCATTCACAGTGAAAGATTCTTATTTTTGAGTAAATTTTACAAGATTGTTCCCGTAAACACGTCCCACAAATATGTTGCATGATAACGCAGAACAGTCAGTTCTATCGATAGCGAATGCACCAAAAGCTCAGCTGTGGTTTGAAATGTACAGTTTTGAAATGCAAACAAGAGAATGAATCGTAAAATAAGGACTTTTAGAACACAGAATTATTCAAATAAAACTTTATCTACGAACGTTAGGTTTTAGACGAGTTTGAGTTTGGGAGTACGTTTCGTATACTAAGCAGGTATATCTAGTTGTAAAAGCTATCAGAAAAATTTGCTATTTTTAAAGTTGAATTTAAAAGTTTGTTCTACGTGACTGACTTGGTTTTATCTGCGAGTCTTCAGCATAATTAAAGAATTGAAGATAGAAGAAACAAAATATGTCATTCAGTACCTCACTATTGTCTATAAAAAATACATTTTGGAGATTTAATCGGAACTCTTGTTTCGAAAATCTTCTAATCCATCCTTTTTCTCGTTTACTAGTACTACTTTCGAGTACTTGCTGCTCATGCAGAGAAGGGAAGCAAGGATTAAGATACGTTTTTTTCCACTTTTCATTCAATTTTTCGAGAATGTGCAATGTGCTATATCTTTCTAGACTATGAAAAAAAAGTAAATTGTTGTTTTTATACTTTAAAACCTACGAGACCTATTTATCCAAATCAAAAAGTAAAATATTATTCTGAAAAATAAATAGAGCGGAAAGAGCATATTTATTCCATTTGATTGTGGCTGAAAGGTGGAAAAATATCTATTGAGAACGCAACTACGTTAGGTAAAGTAAGGTAAACTGTTTTAGGGTTGACCAACAAAAGCTAGAAATCGTTATATTTTTTTTTTATGTGAATAAGGTAAACACTTTAAACTACCTTTATATATCTTCAGTAATTTTATTAAAAATTTTACCTTTCCTTAGCTTGATGCTATGTTCTGTACATATCAGGGGAGGCAGAGAGAATTTGGGAACATAATGATAAGACACTTCGTTCCTATTAAGACATTTCCGTTACTCCTAATTTGCAGTGCATTTAACTTGAGGCATTTCATGTTGCAGAGCGAGGAAGTCAAAATATTAAATGTTTCATTTCCTCAATGTTTTATTTTATGCTTTAATTAAATAATATTCTATAATTAAATTATTTATAAAACAATAAGTTATAACCCTACAAACAACTTCATCAACAGTTTGGAATACAATGAAACAACCAACCTTAGAAGTTTTCTAAAAATAACCTGAAAACGTGTAACTCGAGAACTGTTTATAATTTTCCTTCATTTCGTTGTTGCTTATTGTTTGGTTTAATTAAATCCCTTGTAATATACTGATTTTTGTTTTTAATAACTTCGGTTAGAGCCGTGTATTTGAGATTAATTTCGATATTTCCTTTTTGGGATGTTTGCAAAAGTTTTCCAATATTATACGGATGGAATTTTCCATAATATTTGTGGCGTATATGGTATTTGAAAAGTTAATAATACGGGTCTCGACACGTCAAGCTTGCTTTTTAATAGGATATACAAAATATTTCAATATCATTTTTATTACTGGATTTATATCCTCATTTTAAATATCATGTTGACGCTATGAGAGTAATGGAAGACTTTACTTTCTGCCTTACTTTTATTTGAAAAGTAAAAATTTTCAATTTTAAAACATCAGTATAAGTACTTGTGGCAAAATTGTAAACTTTTTTCAATAAAAAAATATATTACTTGCAATTTATAAATAAGAAATCGATCTTTTCACTAATAATTTGCGCTGGAATATTACAGAGTTAAAGACATTTCTTAACATGCATTTATTAAGATTTTATTTTTACCATTTTTCTCTTATTAACATGGCAATTACAGTCTTTAGAAAACAATTTAAATAATTAATTATAATTTTGTGCACTCTACATCATAGTATATTTACTGTCCTCGTAGTACAATTAGTGCTGTTTGTAAGTACGAGTAAACTACAGTGCCAAGTTGAACTCAGTCAGGTCTCAGGTTTGCTTTGAATCAGTTATTATATAATTTTGTAACAACTTTCGGGTTGGTTGAAATTTACTTAACTAAATATCAAGTTTAATGCGAAATGAAATGATGCTGAATACTAGGGCTTCCAACCTAGCAGCTCGTATATCCCAGTATTTACGGGAATCAACGTCTGGAAAATTGTATTATTAACGAGGTCCTGCGTATATTTCTTTCCAATCCCGCAAATCCCGCATCCATAATCCGGGAACTCGGATAAAAAATGAAGCGGGATCATGACACGGCTTCCCTTTCCGCCGAATTCTGGAGGCACGGCGTGTGGAGTGGCAGAACTTAATGTTTGCACTTTCAAGAAATGACAACATTAAATATTTCATTTCCTCGAGAGGGAATCGAATCCACAACCTGCCGCGTTTACGATTGTAACACAACTGATCTCGCTAGCTATAATAAATTATTTTCTATATTACTTTTTATTATTATCCAATCCTTATTTTAGATATATTCATTACTCTCCCACCAATACGGTTTCCCCTAGATATATTATGTTTTTGTTCGAAAATCATTGTTCCTTTTCAATACAACAAAAGAACACCCTTCAATTTTAATCCTGCCTAAGCCGTCATATTGTCTAAGCAATAACATATAGCTTTGTGGCTTAAATGTCAATTATTTTCGTATATGACTTATTTTCCATTGCAAATTCTTGTTTTAATCCATAAATGCGTCTATTACTGCCATAAATAAAATCAACATAAAGTTCTTAACTGCTTATATTTCCAATTTAGATGAGGGTTTACTATATATACTCGTACATATATATGTTTACCTTTTTTTTTCTTCAATTTTTGATGAGTATATTTGATAAATAAAAGTCTTTCAATTTTTACTTATCAAATAGACTTATATCAGGGTCCGTAGCAGTGGCACAAGCGTGTGAATGCATGTAAATTCAACGGTTGTGGGTGCGAGGAAAATATTTAATATTTTCATTTTCACGCTCTGGGTCAAAGCGCGCGCGCGGCGCTGAGTTCTGCCACTTAAGGTACAATGCTTCGAAAAATTGGTAGAAAATGGGGAACGGGAGTTTCTTAAGGGGAATGTCTTTACATTTCAGGTTCCCTCTGTCTACCATGCTATGTGCGGGATACAGCGTAAAGCGAAAAGAAATATATGATCATAAAGTCATGTAAGACTGCTAACAAAACATTGCTCTTGTACAAACTCTTAACTTTTTCTTGTTAATGTCACTGCCGCCCCGGTGGACGGTAAATCATAATTGACGTAGGTTGAAATGGACAAACATCGTGTGCGCCTATAAATTTCAATGACTTCGTTTCCAAACATACGTATATCAGACTAGTTGTTTGTTTTCTGGATGTACCTAGTAGGCTAGTATTTTCTTGACTATACTTCCTGGATTTAATAGTATTTCCCTTTTATAGAAGCTGGGAACCTAGTAACCATTAACACACTTCCATTTCTCACTTTTTGCCGAATTTAGAGGTTTTGCGTATTATATGGCGGGATTCAACAGCGCGTTTTGCCTGGTTACCAGAATGAGAAAATGAAAATACTTCATTTTCCACCTGTGGGAATCAAATCTACAACCGTCGCGTTAACAGTTGCACTCTTGTAACACTGCACCATGACGGCCCCAAAATTAAGTTCGTCTAGCTTTAAGCCGCATCCCAAGCATAGCTGGGTAGGCAGATGCAGCCTGGGAACCTAATGCTAAGTTAATTTGTTTCCATTAAGACACTTCTGTTCTCTTTTTTATGCCGAATTCTCAAACTCTCTGTGTTACGTGACGAAACTTAACGCCGCAGAATTAAGTTAATAAAACTATATTCACGTACAGTCAAGGTGGGACTTAGCGTGTTAAATCCTAGTCGAAATTATTTATTTTGGCCGAGTTTTATTGACTTTCTAACGAGCAACGACGTCCTGCTAAGTGGAACGTTGCCGGAATAAACAATTTAACCTTCCCTTAGCAAAGGAATAGCAAATAAATTTAATCAAAGAAAATATAGGAACAGCGGAGGAAACTGAATTATTTATATTTTGATCAATTATTACAATTTAAAATTATTACAACATTATTTGTAAGTAGTAAGATATTCAACTATTCAACTGCCTTTTTTGAGCTTCACGAGTTATTCCGCTTATAGCAAGGTACGGAAATAGAAGAATCTAGTGTCATGACACTATGCTCTTCACCTGAATTCGCATGTAGCGTGGTGTAACTGAACGCGTTGTCGTCGGGGGGACTTTATAGAAGTCTATCATATAACGTTGTGTGGGCGTTTATTTATTTTAAAAAACAATAATTAAGTAAATAATAAATTTCGATTATTACAAGACGAAACGAGCGAGCGATAGGCGGTGGCCCCCTTTTTTAGGGTTGTAGGGTTTTTTTAACGTCATATAATTTACTACTAGTTCAGTAAAGTTAACGTCTCAGACCTGAAAAGATCAAACTCAGATTTCTACTTCACTCTTAATCATCATGTGTCATAAATTGTTTGCTTCGCGGATTAAACTTCGTGTAGTGTTGACATTTTGAGATAAAACGAAGGCGAGGTTCGTATGCAAATTGTCTTTATTCGTATTCAAAACACGTCCCTATGTGAATATAGTTAGATATGGCAATTATAGAAAGGCGTCGCTTTTTAATATAATTTTTGTAGACTCTTTCTAATGGAGGACCAATATTCTTTTGTTTGTTTTAACAATTTTTTTGTCATATTTATATATTTATTAGGTCTTATTATTGATTGAATATTTTACTCATAGTAGGAGTTACGCCCTACATCCTGTTTAAGAAATATCTCACTTTACTTATATTAGATTTATAATAGTATTTAATATTTTTAAATATAAATAGCTTTCATATCATATTAAGTGTCAAAATAATATATTTTTTTAATTTAAAGTCATAGTAGGTACATTTATAAAAAATGTTTAATTATCACTTCCTCTACCTTTATCAATGCGTGGCTTCAAACTTAGGTTTATAAATATTAAATTAATTTTCAACAAAATTAGTTTATAATATGTACATACACGTCTTCCACTAGAGAAATGATACTTCAAAGTACCTAATTACACCAATTAATGCTAAAAAGGAATACCAAATTTTACGTTACGAGCTCGTTATAGCTCATATAAAGATATCGGATTCTAAGACTCCTTAGAATATTACACCAGCCATCACCATGTTAATGAATGTAGCAGTAACGACACAAATCCTCACAAGTCCTCTTGGGAGACATTTGTATGTGATATATTCGTTTCTTGAAATGCTACACATTTTTTTTATACTAATTTGAGTTACTTTCGCGTTCTTATAACATTACCAGGGTCCGCGTGCAGCTTCGCCTGCTTATTGCTTAGGGGTGAATTCTAATAAACCATGAAACACGTGTTCAATGAAATATTTTTGTCTAAATTTTTTATTTTATAAAAATCGGTGGCGATTTTAAGGTATTTCCATACAAACCTTCAACCCCTTATTTGCACCCTTAGCGGGAGAATTCTAGAAAACTATGAAACATGTGTTCAATTAAATACTTTTTAGACTCTAAGTTTCAAATTTTATTAAAATCGGTGGCCATTTAAAGATTTTTCTATACAAACTTTCAACCCCTATTTCGCCACTTTAGGGTTAAAAATTTTTAAAATCCCTTCTTAGTGGATGTCCAGATTTCGAAAGTAAACATCTGTCCAAATTCCACGTTTCTACGCACAGAGGTTACGGCTGTGCGTGCGTCTTACCTCAGTCAGTGAGGACAAGTCCTTTTATATATACGAGTATAGATTATAGATTACAGTGCACCGTCATCAACTTCCTTACATGTGCTCTCCGGGGATCCTCGTTCTTCTAACGTACTAGAGTGAAGTACAAGCTTATACTTTGAAAAAGCATTTAAATAACTTTAAATACAACACTTAGTAATTAGTCAAACTTTGAACATTAAACAAAAGTTGAACTTTTCAGTTCAACTTTGAACCTCTTTAGATCTACTAAAAGCTCATTATAATATGTTGGTTAGTTACCTCTAGTGCTAGTAAAATTATAAGTACATAATACGCTGAAATGTACCGTGAGATTGCCAACTTTGAACGTAAACTGACATCAACGGAAAGTTTTAATGAAGATGTGTTACTGAAAGATGCGCTTAAGCGTAGGTAGCGGACTCGATTTTCGTGTAGAACAAACTTTAATTTTATAAAACGTTTTCGAAGTTTCGTTATGCTTTATAATATAAGTAGCTTATAAACAGCTTTTACATGCGGTTGTTCCTTGCTTAAGTAAGATTTGTAGCTGGATCGATTATATAGCAGGGTAGGCAGAGGGCACCTGGAAATCTAGTATTAAGGCACTAATATTAAAATTAGTTTATTAAAATTTTTTGTGCGTAATATAAATTTATACGAAATTCAGAAAATATTTCCTCAAATACTTCAAACAAATCCACAGGTATTAAAATTTGGACCAACAATGAATTAGTGTCGCATCACGAATTCTGTCCTTATATTAAAACTTTGACGTTTCTGTGAAGATAGCTCAATGAACCTTTGTGGTTTATAATAAAGCTTTTCATTTCCTGAATTATTATTCAAATTGGTTTGCTCGTGAGCTTTAAAACGAGTAAAGCCTGAATTTTCTTTGATTTTTAAGATTTTAGTACCTTTTTATAATTTTATATTTAAAATGAAAATATTAAGGTAACTTACATTTTTAATTAAGAAAATTGTAAAGTAAACCAAAAACAAAACTACGCAGCTATAAATATTGAGCTAAATTTATTAAAGTCGAACACGAATATTATAAATTTACTGACAAAACTGCCTGAAGCAAATATACTGTAATAATACATAGAATTTTGTTTCATAATACAACGCGGTATGGCTTATATCTGTATAGCACTCATTTTGATTAACTTCTAATAATAGAAAACTGAAATTCTCTATCATTGGAAACAAGTCATATATTTTAAGAAAGTAAAGGTCAAAAGTCTGAGCGGAAATAGTTTATTTTAATTCAAAACATACTAAAATGGCTATCTACTGCAGTTTCAAATAGAGCTAGGGATTTATTGACACCATATTAATACAAGATATCGTGGGTATAGTAGTTTTAAGAGGCCAAATATTTTTATTAACGCCTTTTAAATAGAGATAAAAAAAATAATTTTATGTAAAAAAAGGCTTTGTGAAAGAAACAGACCACAAACAACGTAGAACTAAAATACTCCGTGATTCACTTTGCACATTGAGTAGCGGAAGTTAACGCCGCGTCTTGTGTTTACCAGAATAGAACCCACAATTATGCGGTGAAGGTTTTACACACGCTGTTTCACAGCATCATTATGGAAAATTTAAAAACCAGCAAATTTCAAAAATTATTAAAATGTAAAGTTAATACAGTTGTAAACAGTTCTAATTCTATTATTCTTTTTATCCTTCTGTTCAAATATAATTATATATAAACAAACAAATTTTTCAGCAGTTTTTGTACTATTTTCTGTTTCCGACATCTCAAAGTATTTGATAAATATGTTGTTATTTAATATTTTATAAACCAAATAGTCCTTTGTTCCTTCCCTTTGTTGTTTATCCTCAATTGTTACCGGATAGCGAAATTGTTATCTCTTCGGCTGTACCCATTGTGAGGTTTATCATAAAAAGATATCGTGTGGTAAATAAAAAGTTATTGAAAATTTTAAAAAAATATATTTTTAATAGATATCTATATATATAAAATCGAAAGGTCACTCACTCATCACGAAATCTCAGAAACTACATGTGCTAGGAATCTCAAATTTTGCATAGGAGTTACTTATAGGACGTAGATGCTCGCTAAGACGGAAATTTGCAATATTCGACTTCTAAGGAGTTGTTTTTGGGGTTGAAAGTTTGTATGAAACTTCGTTACTACAAATGCTAGGAGTCTCAAATTTTGCATAGACGTCACTAGGACGTAGCCATGGAGACGAAAATTAATAATAACATAGTTCACGCGGGTGAAACCGCGAGCGCGCCGCTAGTTCATATATAAATCTATCAAATACTAAAACAGCCAAAAAAACAAAATTTAAAACATTATGGTCACACCTTTATTAGATATATTGAAGTTGAACCTTGAAGTCTACAGGTTTGTATGAAATCTATCCATCAACTATGGTTTCTCTTCTGTTCTGTTCTGTTCTTTCTAATATGGCGTTCCGAGCGTGCATGGTTTCTCTTCAATACCTCAGAGTGAACATCATATACCTTTGGTTCTTATAATACTTTCATCGCTTTTTACTTATTTCGGCGGAAAATGGGGAACGGAATGTCTTAACACTAGGTTCCCTCTGCCTACCTGCTGGGTGCAAGATACAGCGTAAAGCTGATTTTTTAATTTATTTATTGTTTAGGTTCCCTCGATCTATTGTGCAATATGTGGGATAAATAGAGCGTGAAACTGTAAAAAAAAAAAAATGGCTTACTATCTCTTTCAATCAACCTAAGTATGTTCTTCTTTCTTTTTATTGTAACAATTTCACTCACACCTGTTATTGGATACTATCATAAATATTTATACGATATTTGACCTCGTTTGAGTTTATTTTTCACTCCGATGAACAATCCCTAACTGTTGGAATCATTGGTTATTATTCCTTTAGGTTATGTATTACGAATAATTGGATTTTAATAATTATTATTTGTTATATTTATTTTAAAATTTTATTAATAATCAATACATTAATATGTCATGTATGTTAAAAATGGAGCAAGATTTTAATGGATTGGTACCCAAGAGACAGTAAAAGGAGTGGGGGAAGGCAGCACAGAAGATGGGAAGATGAGATAAAATTAACAGCAGGTCCCCATTGGAGAAGGGCTGCTAGGGACAGAAAGCATTGGAAAATGTTAGAGGAGGCCTTTGCCAACAGGCACACTGAGCTCAGAGATATAATATAACCATATTGCTGACTAACTTAATATAAAGCTCAGGATAACAGCCTGAATGTAATGTAATGTAATGTAATGTACATTAATATGTCACTTCAATTCTCATTTTTCGTCAGAAAAGAGACATGATTTATTAATAATAGTTGATTGATGGAATGCAATGCCATGGTAAAGAAAATAATTCATTACCCCGAGTGGGAATTGATGGCACTTATATCCAAAATATTTTCATTTTCAGCATATAATTTGTTAAATGGAATTTGAAGCTGCACCTCGTACTGTTAATTTTGAACCTTGAACTACATTTATTAAGATCTAACAACATAACCAAAACGAATAATAAATTTATTTTAACCATAATTTCACTTCATGTTACTTCAGTAGTCATAGTTTGCAAATAACTTTGAGGGTTTACGCGAGAGTTAGATTAAACTGCACTACACTGTTTACATTTTCCTATAAATTATAGGGAAATTCGTATGTAAATCTGTACGTAATATATTCAGGACACGTTCAATATACGTATTAAATTCTTAGATTTAGTTCGAGACGACATAGGGTTATCTAAAAATAGACTTTCGTGTAAGTTTTATGTAATTTTTTACCTTTCCAAGCTTAATACTTCATATATATTATTAAACTAGCGGTCCGCCAGCGGCTTCGCCTGCGTGAACTACGTTATTATTAATTTCTGTCTCCATGAGTACCTACGTCCTATAAGTGACGTCCATGCAAAATTTGAGACTCCTAGCATTTTTAGTAACGAAGTTTCATACAAACTTTCAACTCCAAAAACAACCCCTTAGAAGTCGAATATTACAAATTTCCATCTTAGCGAGCACCTACGTCCTATAAATAACTCCTATGCAAAATTGCAGATTCCTAGCACATGTAGTTTTTGAGATTTCGTGATGAGTGAGTGACCTTTCGATTTTATATATAAATATTGATTAATTCATAATCCATTTAAATATAATAAAAAAATAATTTTTGCATTGTATAATTTAGGTATATAATATAACAACCAATAAAAAATGAGGCCAGTCGTAGCGCAGGGGGGCGCAAGCATGACACTGTAAACGCGACAGGTTGTGGGTTTGATTCCCACTCGAGGAAATGAAATATTAAATATTTCCACTTCTTCAAGCAATAACTCCAGAAATCGGCGGTGAAAAGAAAGAAAGTGGGGTGAGGAGTGTCTCAACACTATATCATAAAGCTGAAAGAAAAGTTTCTTATTAAAACAAGAAAAAAAATATTATATTTCAGTCGTTTCAGGCGATTGTAAAAGTAGCCAGAAGATTTTCACCGGATACATTATCTGTCAATTGATAGGGTTGATATTAAGGAACAAAGGCGTTGGCTATCTATAAAAACATTTATCCTAGCCCACGGTAGTTAATGACCTCATTTGCTGAATCATAAAACTTTATTTTCTGTTTTAAATTGTTTTGTTTTCTATTATATGTAGTATCTAGTATTAGAAATCAAAACCCAAATGGTATTCACAATATCATTATCATTGAATAATTTGCAAACCACACGTTGATGACGAGTGAATATTCATGTAAATACCGGGCTTAACCTTGTTTACATGCAATCAAATGTTTCAGTATTATTATAGAAACTTTGCATGAACTCACTTATTAATCTAGACCTAAAATGGAACACCACTTTGGAAAAAAATAATTTTCTAATAGATGTTGGCCTTTGATTCGAGCTAATATTTGTAAGTGTGAATTGTTGGGGAATAGAATTAGTAAAATGTCTTGATAAGATTTTTTTTTGCTTCACGCTGTATCCCGCATAAAAACTGGGTAGGGGGGCCGGGGAAAATGTTAAGAGACTTCGTTTCCCATTTTCCGCTGAATTCTGGAGGCCTTAAGTGGTGACTGGTGTAAGAACTCACCGCCGGGCTTTGCCTCGACACCAGAGCGAAGAAATGGAAATATAAGTTTGAATAAATATTTCATCTCCCCGAGTGAGGATTGAACCCATAACCATCGCGTTACACTCACAGCGTCGTAGCGCAACGGCACAATTTAAAAAATAGTAGAAAATGTAAATAGAAAGGTCAAAATAAATTTAATAGATTATGCAATTCTACAAGTTATGGTCATTTTAATCTTCCTTTTACTTATTCCAATGTTTATGACTAGACTTAATAACACCGGTATTGGATCGTAAAACGTAAACCGAAAATACTGGCAATAAAGTTAGATTTGAGTTTATTTAGGACAAATATATCTACATAAATACCCTGACCCTCGTAAAGTTGGGGGGAGTTGCATTTATTTAGTTGATATTAGTTTGAAAGCCTCACTTAGGAATAACCCATATAAGAAAAAAAGAAACAAATAATATTAAAATAGATGAAATTCTTAGGTAGGTATATGTATATGTAGAAAAAATATAATTATAACTTGTATTTTTCTATTTGGTTTCCCATTCGTCTTATGTGAGCTTATAACTTTCCGTTTAACCTACATTTTTGTTATAGAAAACACAAGGCCAACGTGTTCATTATATCACATTAAGTAAGACAGACAGACTTTAAACGCGAAACCCAATCGGTATTTTGAATAATTTTCATTTCTTCATTCTTGTCAGTTCCGTCACTCCACTCGAAATGTAAATTAGGCTAAAAGAGGGGAATGGCATGTCTTACCACCAGGTTCTCTCTGCTATATGTAGGAAATTATAAAAAGTGTGAAATTATAAAAAAATACATTTCTCTCTGTGTTAGAAAAAAGAAGAAAAAAGCGATAAAAAGTACGATATAGTATAATAATATTTCTAAACTACTAGTAACAGTAACTAGTTCAAAAATTAGAAAACTTATTTACCATTTTAATTAAATTTTCTTAGTTTCCAAAGGAGCAGCTAACCGTTATGAATAGTACACGGGACATTTTAGAATTCATAGCAACGAGGCAACGTAAAGGGCAAAGGAAACAAATGCATATTTAATTTTATCACATTCTGTGAAAGAATGTTTTTCCGAATTTCTTTAAAAAATGAGTCTCCTGAGTATTGTACCTAAAAATTATGTTTTAATCTATATAAGTATTTTGTTGTCGTATTGAAATTGTATTTTGCCTGTACATAAATAATTAAGTAACATAAATTTATTAACTGTATTACTTAATAAAAAATGACTGAAGGAGTCTTGAGAAAAAAAAAATAGTGAAAAGCTTGAAAAATAATTTTAAATTATTTGACGCGAACATTTTTTATGTCAAGTACTTCAAACGGCCATATTTATACATACAGGTAGGTATTTTTTCTACACTCGTAAGGTACATACAGTACGATCAAGGACTCGTGGCCGCCCTGACGTTAGCTTTACAAAATCTATGCGCATTGTTCTCTCGGAAACAAAATATTCAAAAGTAAGAAAATATCTAAAATTAAATCTGCGCAGCCATCTACAGCCGACTTCAGGGCGTTCGTGACTTGTTGACCGTACTGTAATATAATATGTCGATCACGTTTGCGTAATAAAAGGGGCATGTTGACAACAAGGCGTCACTGTCGACATGTTTACAATTATTCGCTTAGGTTCCTTGCATTTTAAACTAATGTTCTACCATATTTTAGCTTGGTTGGAGCAACTATAGAATTATTTATACTATTTGCCGTAAGCTGTAACTGGTTGAAAACGAGAGAAGTTCAGAGCAGTGCCTGGGACGCAACCCAAGTGTAGATTGCAGTCGCTCTGAAACGCATATTCTTACTTAGTTATATGGAATCATATTTTTTGTAATCTGTTGAAGGATTTTCGACAAAAAAAAAATACAATGCGGATCACATGAGACTGCGTAAACATACGAGTTTGACTATAATATCTATAATCAATATTTCTGTATGTAAATATGAGCTTAAAAGCTTTAAACATATGTAGGCCAGTCATAGCGCAGGGGCACTCTAGGAAATAAAACATTTTATATTTTAGTAGGTTCGAGACTAAGCGCGGTGTTGAGATCCGCTATTCAACACGCAATGCTCCCGAAATCTGTGGAAAGTGGGAAACAAAGTATCTTAACACTAGGCTTCCTCTGCCTACCTACATGTGGTATATATATTCTGTAGGTATTACAAATCATAAAATAGGTTTACTCTTTTATTAAAGACATATAGACGAAAGTTGTATACAAAACTTCGTAATTCACAAAGTACCTCACGGTAATCCATTTACGTAATTCTATTTTATGACCCTTTGCACTACAGGACTTTTTAGATACGATCTAGCGATTTTCCTTTTGGACGTCTTCTAAGTATCGTTATGTGGTTTCCTTTTATATAAAGGTTATCTTTTCTTCCATAAAAACACCTTACTTTTTAGTATAGCTCCGTATTTTGTAATATTTGGGCTTTTAAGTTCCTTATTGGAGGCTATATGGTTGAAACCGGAACCTTTTTTACGAATGGCATATAAAAGGGTCCTTTAGAGACCAATTAGTTAGTGTGTGGTGTGAGTGCGCGCATCGTTTGTGGTTCAATTTCTACTGAGAATGCTTATCAATGTTTTCTTATCATGATTTAAATAATTATTAATTCATATTCTTGTTGTGTATCTAGTAACATATTGCTTAATTAAATTATTATTACATAATGTTATACTAGGATAAGTGAAAAATAACAACAACTTGTTCGTCCATAAACATTTATTAATATAATATATCATTTTCCATTATCCAATATAGTATTAATACAATTATGTTCCATTAAGAACGTATATAATAAGAAACTACATATAGATGATTCTACTAGGCTGCAATACCATACCCCCTGTCCGAGAGACGCATAGAGTACTTTAAACATTCGTTTTATTATATAAGAATTATATTTTGACACATTAATATGTATTTTAAAACACTAAGTTGCCAATCGCAAATAAGTGACGTCATTTTACATAAAGGCTTATTATAGCGTCCTTCACCAAGTTTCTCTATACCAAGTCTCTTATATGACTAGAACATTTATTTTAAAAGTTACATTTATATTTTTCTATTTTGTATTTCGCTACTTCCTATTGACATAAGTTTACCACCAATTAGCAGCTACTGTTTCTACTTTAGCTTACTTAACTCTACATACATACATTGTAATAGAATAAGCTGCTTGAGGGAGAGGGTTCATGTCAAAATTAAAATGGAACTCAAATATCCAAGAACCCAGTGCATCAAGCAGTTTCTTGGTTCTGATTGGTCGAGCTTAATGTCGGAGCATACTGATTGGGCAATAAGGCTGGGTGATTGCCCAACCAGGTAGGCGGACACTCGACGCAATCAGATAGAACAAAAGACAGAAATAGAGTAAACTGAACGTTAACGAAACATTAGAGAGTTATAATTTAGTAAAATGGTCCAAAAATATCTCCAAACTAAAATCTACATCCCTGTCTTTCGATTCAAATGTCTAGATATGAGGGGATAAATATTGAAGCTAACGCAACGGGTCCGGTAAAAATGCTGTGGTCATTTGGTGCAGCTAGGTGTTGGCTGCGAGGGATGTTACAGGGTTGCTTTCACCCCCATTTCTGGAAGAGGCCCATTCGCTGACATCGGCAATTCGACCCCCAGAGGTTGCATCGGCAGGAGGACGAATGGCAACAGTCTCCGGGACGATGGTCACAGTTCCCCCCACGCCGTATGCACGCACGCCTGAAAACGTAGATCAGCGACGAACGTCTGAAACCACATCATCGAATACTAGCCTAAGTTTATGTCCGAGCTCCAGATTTTCTGGATATGTGCCAATTTGTTTAATGCTGTTATATACTGTAGAATACTTGTTAGATTTACTTGACCCAAAAATTATCTTTTTTCTTATGCTTGATTCAATTAATATTAAAGATATGCAGATAATAATAAAATTAAATACTTATTGTTATTTATAAATTTTACTCATTAATTTCAATCTTACTTTACTTCAGCAATAATTTATAAAATGTTAATATCTCGGATAGGTAGATACAGAATATTTATCTACTTAATATTTATCTAATACGAGTATACATTACAATTATACCAATATTTATTTAAGTAATATGATACTCACTTGCCCACATCTTGGAGAAGTTGCAAATCAGCAGGATCTTCATAATCAGGTCCAGTTATTTCGATGTCTTCGTCACCTAAGTACAAAGAATATTTAAGCTTTAATAAAAAATATTGATACCATCGACGCGATATATATTATATAGTTGCGAGCTTGAATGAGATTTACGAAACTATTCTTTGAATCTGATTCTGGTCATATCAGTTCTAACTTTGAACCGCAATACTTTTTACAATTTCTTGATGACTCTAGAGTGCAAAATGCAAACCAATATGTTTTTTTCTAAATTATTCTTTCATAATATACTGTAAAATAAATTAATGTTAGAAAATACTTTTATATAAATATTACAAAAGGTTATTCAAATGAGAGCAATTAGAATGTGCAATAAATTAATTTTATGAGATGCAGTTAACTTTAGCGTTAGAGCTAACGTGAATAGTACAAAGTATAATTTATAAAATAACGAAATTATTCTGTTATATATTTTATAACATAAATAGAAAAAAATGTTTAGAGAGAATTACGTGGTGGATATTGTGTCGGATTCTAGTCTTATTAGTGTTATTTAAAGGGGTATACAAATATATTTTATATCATCATTTAACGAGCTCACGATTGCTGCGTACATTCTGCAATGCAATAAAACTCTTTTGACTGATTGACAGAAAACGCACTGCCGAATCTAGACTGGGCTTAAATAGTTAAAATTTAGCATATAAGTTCCTTGATTATTGTGAGGAATGTATTAAGATAAGAATTTCTTGAAATTCCTAAGGTAACCTGAAAAAATCCACGCAAACATAATAGCGGGTGACGACTAGTAGAAATAAAATATAACGTATTATATTTATTTAGTAAGTTACATTCATGGAAACGTAAAATAACAATATATTCATTTACTTTTAGTCGTTAATTATTTTTTCAATACAATGCAATGGAATGAAAGCGGATCACGAAAGTTTATATTATACAATTGTATTATTCACTTCTGATATAATTTGAAAATGAAGTATTATTATTAAAATATATCTCTTACGCTATTGTGATATAATAATGTATTGTTTTCACCGAAATTCATAGCAAATACATATGTTTCTGATTGAGTGAATGCTGTTTATTCACTGAGTTTTCGATACATAGTGTCTAATTTAAATTTTGTTGGGTAAGTACTTATTATTTATATAATAATTTAAAATAATGAACGATTTAAAATACATTTTATAAATAGTGTTTATAAAAATTATAATTACTGATATAAATTAAAACCTGAATCCATAAGATTTCTTGATAGCTTTGAGCACCGCCAGTACAAAGTAATAGCAACATTTTTTTGTTTTAAAATATTATCAATAAATATAAAATAAACATATACAAACCTGGATCAATATACGAGGCGTATGAGTACTGGTTCGCAAGCAGTATAGCCGCTAGCGCCAGCAAGAGAGCGCTGGCGCGCGGCATCCTGCCCACCCGCCAACCGCTGCTTGCCTGTTGAATAACATTATATATTTATTAGCAGAGAACCGCGGTGAGTTAAGCCACTCAATACACAATGCCTTAAAAATTCTGTGGGAAGTGGGGAACGGAAGAATCTTAATGGGAACGGAAGTGTCCTAATATCAAGTTCATATGGCAAATTTGGCATATATTAATCGGCATTAAAAATCTACAATATTTGTATCTTACATTCTATAAGCATAAATATAATTTATGATATATATATATATGATATTGTAACATAGTGCGAGTTCCGTTTTCACTACATCAAAATTTTATAAGTTTTCTAAGATACTTTTTGAAACTGATGATTGGGCAATACGTAAGTTATTCTTAAAACTAAATTTACTTACCTAATATGGAGGTTATCATGTCCTGTTGAATAGTTCTGTGTTGGTATTTTCATGATATATTTTCTAGAGGTACATTATTTAGATATATATTTCTTATTATATAATTAATTGTATATTTAACGTATCACAATTGACTGTATTATTATATAGATCGTCGTCTTTTAGTTTGCTAAAGTGTAAATAATAATATTTTTTTGTCTATTACTTTAATAATATGAATCCCTTTAACTTAATAGATAATTCTCAAATTAAATTTAATTGTAGGAGATGAAATGTGAAAGAATGAAATGAAAAAGAATAGGCTTAATTAATAATTTTGATGAAAAAGTTAAGGCAGTGTGGATTATAAGCCTAAGCTTTTTCAAAATTCATTATCGGACCGCGAGCGCGCCTCTTGTAATGTTACACCTTTGATGGAAAGTGTATCAATTTACTTTAAAAGAGAAGCTAAGCTTTACTTGTATTTTTAATGATATACTATTTGGAACCATTTATCAATAGGTGATACATTTAACAAAATTGAATGTAAATAAATGTACATAAAATAGAAAGTATACAAAGCCGTGCTATTACTGTGTACCAATTATTCATATTTTCATTAGCCTTATTAAATTCGCATCATTTGTATTACTTTCACACATCAACAGGTTAACTGTACTCTCAATCATGGACTATATGAGTAGTACAAAGCCTTTATAGTTCATTGATTTTTTTTCAGTTCACTGAGATTAACGAACTACTAACTACGTCCTAGTGATGTCTATGCAAAATTTGAGACTCCTAGCATTTGTAGTAATGAAGTTTCATACAAACTTTCGACCCCAAAAACAACCCCTTACAAATCGAATATTGCAAATTCCCGTCTTAGCGAGCACCATCTTATATGTAACTCCTATGCAAAATTTGAGATTTCTAGCACTTGTAGTTTCTGAGATTTCGTGATGACTGAGTGACCTTTCGATTTTATATATATAGATTTAATATCAAATTGTGTTAATTAGTTAGTTTTATAGATTTAATATCAAATTGTGTTAATTATTAGTTGTTAGTTTTTATTATTAAACGGTTTTATTTAGCTCACCCCGTTTGTTTGTTTGTTTGGGTCAAATTTAGTAATTGAAATTTAACCCTCTTCCCGTTAACCGATTGATCTGAAATTTGGTATACGTTTTTGATTCTGGTGACAATACAATTATCCATATTCAATATTATTGTGAATCCAAGATGGCCGCCGCTACAAGATGGCGGACAACTTAGTTTTTTTCAATCCCATCAATATGGATATCAAATGAAAGGGCTTGTCAAGTAGAATTCAGTGGACTATACAAAATCAAAATCCAAGATGGCCGCCACTATAAGATGGCGGACAAGTTAGTTTTTTTCAATCCTATCAATACGGGTATCAAATGAAAGGGCTTGTCAAGCAGAATTCAGTGGACTATACAAAATCAAAATCCAAGATGGCCGCCGCTACAAGATGGCGGACAAGTTAGTTTTTTCGATCCCATCAATATGGGTATCAAATGAAAGGGCTTGTCAAGTAGAATTCAGTGCACTATACAAAATCAAAATCAAAGATGGCCACTGCTACAAAATGGCGGATAATGTAGTTTTCAATCCCATCAATATGGGTATCAAAATAAAGGGCTTGGTAAGTATAATACAGTATACTATACAATAAAAAATACAATTACAATATGAATCTCCCACCTAAGTCAAGATCTGGTATCCTGTCGAGGACTGTGTGGCTATAGGGTGCCTAAAAATGATACGTCGCTAGGGGTACCACCCAAGGTAAAAGGTAAAAGCGCGCCGAGAACTGTATGGCACTAGGTGGATAAAAATGATATGTCGTTAGCGTTTTCCCCTCAAGATTCAGGCACATCTTGTTGTACATAGCCTTGTCCCTCTATTGGACCTCTGGGGGGGTCGTTCGTAACATTCTCCATTAACCTTGCAATAATGAGACATCGAGCCTCATTTCAACGAATTGAATAGCATGAGAAATAAAAACTAAAAACTTCAAAATAAAAAAGTATAAAAAAAATTTTAAGTTAAACGGTTTTATATTGCAGATAAATGTACTAAAAGCTAAAAAATAA
Organism: Heliconius melpomene rosina; assembly: GCF_056956725.1. NCBI lineage: Eukaryota > Metazoa > Arthropoda > Insecta > Lepidoptera > Nymphalidae > Heliconius > Heliconius melpomene. The sequence goes on from NC_140401.1 coordinate 14,306,398, forward strand.
TTTCATAGAAATTATGATTACTAAAATAAAATCGTGGGGACACTTGCTACTTACCACTAGGTGGGTGAAGTCTCACGCTATGTCTTTCAATTGTAGATATTGGACGTGCCCCACGATTAAATTTTAGTAATCATAATTTCTATGAAATTATTTTTTAGCTTTTAGTACATTTATCTGCAATATAAAACCGTTGTAACTTAAAATTTTTTTTATACTTTTTTATTATAATTGATTATATTTTTTGTAATGATAGCAAAAACCAAAATATCTATGTGTACCTACCTACAAATAGACTCTCTTTCTCTCTCTAGAAAATATTTAAAAAAGGATTCTTGACAGATCGATATACAGACAAACTAGTGAATAATAATATAATTCTATTAAGGTACAGAAAGAATCCGAAAAATAAAATTTTATACAGAATTTCCTTATAATTGATCTTATAAAAGCTTCAACTAATCAAACTACTCTATACAAGTAGATCTTGATTATTGCATTCACACCGACTAGACTTGCGGTGGACGGTAAAGTTTTGCTCTGTCGGTCACAACTCGGAATTTAGTTAACGTATATTGTATATGTTAAACGCGAAATGTAACTACAAGTTATATTGAAGTTCTGTCCTGAAGTAATTTGGTGGTATGACAGAGATATTGACAACTGGGCTGGTTTCCACCGCGGCCTATTAATGACTACGTTTAACTCGCAACAGTAAAACAGCATACTTGTATTTCCACCAATAAATAGTCGGAAAGGACCAAGTGAGCTCCCACAATTGGTTCTTTCCACCTGGCCTGTGCAGTTATCATATTTTAAGATTTAAATATAATTAAAACAAAAACTCACTAAATCATTTAAAAATAAAAAAACCAAACAGTTTACCTAATAAAGTAACCAAAAAAACTAAACAGAAACTTAGTAAACTTGTGATTTAAGTTATAAGTTTTGAATCACCGAGTTAATTTGGTGTTTAAATTTCCCAACATCTTGCTCTGCATCACTTCAAGCGTTTAAGCAATCAAACTTATTTAAAGGACTGCGGTGGAATACCGTCTTCGAGAGAACTTAATAAGAGGTACTCTCATCGGTACAAATTAAGTTGTTAAAGATATACATACAATATATATGTATATGGAAAATATATATTTTTATTTGAATAGGACCATTCCTGGGGATAGCCACGTCGTTTTTTGGTTAAATAGATGTTTTTGTTAATGCTCTTTGGCTGTTGGAATTTTGTTAAGAGCTAAGGGAGAAGAGAACAGTAATTTTCTTCTGCGTAAGCTGAAAGTGCGTGCAGTTAATAATATATGTATAATCCACTACGTTCCCCACTCTTCTGAATTCTGGGCATTGCGTGTTGAGTGGCAGAACTCAACGCTGCGCCTTTGCCTCGATACCAGATCGAAATATGGAAATATAAATTTAAATAAATATTTCATCTCCTCGAGTGGGGATAGAACCTACAACCAGTCGGTTTTACAGTCATACTATGTGCCATTTTGCGCCACGACTGGCCTCAATAAACCACGTACGTAATATTAAATTCATATTCTGCTAAACCACGATTCGGCAAGTATATTAAGTGGGATCCACCCCAATATTTCCAATTTCCATAATAAATTGAAAATTCAAACAGTGAACGATCGGTCACTGAGCTACAACTCGATTGGGACGGATATAAATTAATTTTGCTCCAACTTAACACTTGTCAAATTAGAAAACATGTTCGCAACAAGCGATACTGTAAAATTAATTTGTCTTGTATATTTTTTCAACACTTTTAAAGGCATTATATTTTTTTTATAGTATTCATGAGAATTTTTTTTTACCATTGCAAATATATTCTGTGATACAAGTGAAAACAAGGTGGTCGAATAAAAGTGTTATAAATTGGATATTCTAATATATTCTGTTTTAGTTTCACATTTAATTTCCTCGAGTGGGAACCACAATATTTCGCGTTTACAGTCGCACGTTGTGCCCCTGTGCCACCTAATGTTAATATACTCCGTTCTCCATTTTTCGAATTATTTTCATACTATTGCGTGTTAGATGGTAGAATTCAAGTTTCGTTAAGGCTCGAGCATAGACTCGTATAATTAATAGCTTCGAGCACTTTCTGTAGCAGTCGTAGCACTTTTCGTAGACAAGCGTCTTTTTAAATTTTCTAAACTATATCCTAACTATTAAGATACGTAAACGCGACTGGTTGTAGGTTCAATTCCCACTCCAGGAAATGAAATAATTACATATTCAAATTTATTCACTCTGGTGTCGACGCAATGCCTTCAGAATTCGGAAGGAAATAGGAAGCGGAGTGTCTTAACACTAGGTTCCCTCTACTTACCTTGAAGCGTGAAGCTGATTTAAACTAAATATTATTATATTGTCGATTTTATATTGTATATTAACTATGAACAAACGCACCACATGCGTTAATTAAACAATAGTTAGTTATAAACTACTATATTTAATCCAAAGTTAAATGCAAAGGGTTTGTTGTATTTGAGTTAGAATTAACGAAGTTTTAGTGTAAGCTCAAACACACGCCTCCTATTGTCGACGTCTAAGTTGTTCTGTTTGAGTTGTTAGTATCGCGTTGACATTACACTCAAAATATTCTATGACATGTTTAATTAATATGTTATATGTACTCGTACGTACATATATAAGTAAAGATATGAAAATAATTCTTAATTGGAATAAAAGGTTCTATATATTTTTTAGTTTTATCTTTTAAGCAGAGAAAACTTAATGCTAAGATGCTCTGAACCTAGATTTCGAGACGAAGAGGCGAAGTTCATTAAAAAAACCCTTTTTTCTGAAAAAGTCTATAGTTGTAAGTAATAAAATACATTAACAAAACATTGGCCATTTATTTCGTTGCAGAGCGCGGCGTTAAGTTCCACCACTCAACACATAATTCCTCTAGAATTGTGCGGAGAGTGGGGTGTGGAGTGTCTTAATATTAAGCTCCGTCTACCTACTGGGATACAGTGTGAGTAAAAAAAAAAACAAGATATTTATGATATGCTATTTTACTTTAGACAGACTTATCTAACCTAATATTGAAGTTAGGCAGTTATTTCAGCGCGAAATTCATAATGGCTAACGCTATTATCTCTCACCCAGCTAGTGTAAATAACTATCTGGAACTACCGCAAATTAATATACCAATATTTTATTGCTTGAAACGCCAATCCAATTTCAGTAACGATTTTCTGAAGTTTATTCATTCCCTAAGTGGGAATTGAACCCACAACTAGCGATATAATCATAGAGAAGACCGGAAATGTAGCTTTACTTAGGAGTGAGGTATTATTTATTCAACCTAAATCGCGGGTTAGTCCGTATTAGAAGTTAATCCTAAAATACTTTTACTGTACGAGTATATAATGAGTTTTCCTCTATCCGCCATTCATCAAAGTAAATAGATCGTCAATAGAGAAAACAAACCGTCTCCTTTTTACGCTTCATCTATTTGATTGATTTTATTTTAGTTATATTGTTTCATTATACGAATGTCGATACATTCATGTACGTACGGACAGTTCTTTTGTTAAAATATTTGTAGTATAAGTATATATAAACGTGGTATATCCTTTTGTTATTTCATTCGAACGTGAGGTTAATGCTGTTAGCCCTACTGGCTTTTACATCGACACTGAGTGTGGAAGAGGGTACTCTGTTCCTAAGAAATCGCAAGCATTACGTGCCTTTTAGGGTCATCATTCGTTATCGTATACGAATATTGTTGTCGTTTGGCCTCTTTTATTTTGAAGCTAAAAAATTGTTTAACGCTTTTTTCCGCATAGCAGGATATACAGAGGACACCTGGTGTTGAGGCACTCTGTTACCGACACGCCACTCGTTCAACGCCAACGTCCAACATTTCGTTTCGACTAACTAAATGAAACAATTTTAATATAATCAAGCCCTCGAGTGAGGATCGAACCCATAACCATCGCGCTTGCAGTCACACTCTGCGCCACGATAACCTCTGTTTTAAAGCTATGTAATTAAATATTACTTAAAATAAACATCTACGGTCTCAGTTTACATACTTTGTAAATTTAAAGGAAAATACTACCAAAATGACAAAGAAATAGGAATTCTTGTGAAAACAATGAACCGTTAATGAAAAATTATAATGGGGACCGAAAAACGAAGCCTTAAACTACAAAAGATTTTTTTCCTTGGAATAAATCTTTTATATTTTAGATGGTATATTGTATATTTAACGTTTGTTTAGCGGATTTCGATCTAAATTATTTAATAGAAAATTAACATTTAAATGTATCGGTTTAGGTTAGCCTTAAAATGTGAATGTGTTATTTTAATTAATATCATTTATTTAAGTCAGTATTGTAGCTTAAATATAATTTGGGTTAGTTCATTAGAAAGAGAAAACGTAATATCAAGACACTTTCTTCTCCGCTTTCCACCCGAATAAGAGTACTGCGTGTTGAGAGCCGTACTTTCTATTTAAGTCATTTTGGTAAGTACCTATTAATTATTTACAGTAATATTATAAAGCTGAATAATAAAGCGCTAATCTCAAATAATAATCTCTATAATCAATGTTTTCCTTTTTTTAGCTTCACGTGGTATCTCATAAATATAGAGGGGTAAGCGAAGATATCCTGGGAACCTAGTGTTAAAACACTCCTTCCCCTGTCACCCACAACCTATTGAGTTTACAGTTGCACTCTACCTCCTTCTCCTCCTTGTGCACCTGTTCTTACTGGCTTGAATAGTTTTTTTCTTGTATTGGATAGTCCATTTATCGAGAAAAGCTATTATGCAACTTACAGTCCTCTTGTAAGAGGTGTACTTGTGTACAAAGACTACGAAGCAATAAAATCCCTATAAATATCACATTGCTGTAGTTAAATTAAAAAAAGCAATTGACACCAACACTTATTGATGCTGCCTTGAAACAACACACGAGCGTGTCAGTCTCGAAACGTGATATATTCTAAATTGGTTCTGGATCCGGTTCCATTCACTGACAGATCCGATACGTAAAGCTGGTGGTGTCAGTAAGCACTGACACTAATACTGGATAGGATAAGAGTACATGTATTGAACATTGCAGCGTTGAAATACAATGTGAAGATTATTTCATTACTAGAAAATATTTGTTTTAAATATTGGAAATAAATTGTATCAAATTAAAAAATAAATAAATAGGCAATTGTATCGAAATAAGCTCCACCTAGATATTTTTTTCAGCAATATGTTACTCTTACAAAATATTTTCGTTCGAGCATTCAAAACGTAATGTCTTGAAAATTAGGCGGGAAATGAAGAACGGAGCGTCATAACACTAGGTTTTCTCTGCCCACCCTGCTATATGCAGTATCGAGCGGCAACCTAAATAAATAAATATATATATATATGAGTAGCGAAATTTTAGTTAAGTCTTTCTATATACCCATAGGTAACAACTAAAGCTGTAACTGCCATATCAAAGTTTTGATATGGCAAGACGTAAACATATACGAAGTTGGCAAGAGCGTTTGGACAAATAATCCAAGAAGTTGCTGGTCTAATGTACGCGGTACTTATAACAGATTACAAGAACTTTTAATATATTAAAGTGTTTACATAGTTATATTAAAGTAGGAGAGAAATATGACTCACAAGTAAAAATTTAATTCTACTCTTTATCTTTTTAGCTTTGGCTTTAACCTGAGGAGAAAAAATTTGGTGAAAGAAAATAACTTACATATTTTTATAAATTTATACATTCTAGAAGTAAGGGCTCGAGGTAACTGTGGCCCTGCAGGCACAGAATGATACATCTATCGATTATAATAATAACATTGTTCACTTTTTTTTTAAACTTTTATATTAATATTCATTTTAGTTTTTATATTTATTTTTCTTATCACTTAAGTTGTTATCATATTTTATTACATTTATCTTTATAGAAATTTGGGTCTATCCCATTGGGTCATTAAAACAAAATAAATGTATATGTAGTGAAATTAGTTAGACATAAAGTGGATATAATATAAAGTCAGTCTCTCGGGTAATGAATAGCCAGAGGTATATTATAATAGGCTCTTAAACGGCGATGTCAGTTTGGAACAGCAATGCTTAGAAGTTATTAGGTACCTCAGAAGGGAAGCCAAATAAGGATTTTTTTTCAACCCAGGTCTTTTCATAATAACTGGGTGAAATGAATTAGTTTAAAAAGATAAATACATACAAAATATAATATATAATATTATATTATAATATAATATAAATACATATTAAATGTGCAAATTGAAGATGATTTTAGTCAAAACTTTGTGTAGACTAAGTAGATTTAGTTTATAATATCTGAAGTAACTTGTAATATATTTACTTTTTTTTTTCATTTCATTAAGATTATTAAGAAATTCACAAAAGATTCAACGTACATTTTTTAGACTTGAACGTTTTCTTCTAAAAAAGAAATATATTAGTATATGAGTATACTCACGTCTTTTTTAACACTTTTGATTAAGATACATGCTATTCATGCGTTTTATATATTTTGCTATTAAATTAAAAATCGATTCCTTGCTATGGTTCGACTCTTAAAATATGTAATAAAAAATCTACGGATTTCTACGTAATCAAACTATTGATCTAACCTTTTTCTTATATTGAGAATGTAGACGCGACAACATTTGGTCCATTCGTTCCTGTGTAGTTGTTTTTGGCAGAACTCCAAGAAGGGGCCTTACTTTTTCAAATAATATGCGGCAATGGCTTCTTTGTGGGTCAACTTTCACAATACTACTGTATAATATTAAGAAGCAAATTGATAGCAATATGTATTCTACTACACAAACTGCTTGTAAAATTGCCATTTTTTTGTTAGTATCAGATTTGTTGTTAAAATTATATTTCTTATTTTCACGTATCTCCCACATTACTCATTTTTTTGATATTGCGGATTTAATAGTGAAACTTTTTACGTTGTATATATTAGAGCATACTTCGATAGATAAAACGAAAATATTTTAATATAATCACCCCCGGTTAATGATTGCACTTACTACTGTCGTGTTTACACTTAAACCCTCTGCCACTACGCCACGACCGCCTTAAATAATTCACATATTTATAAAATATATTATTATAAAATATCTTCAATCTATAACAAATCTCACTCATTAAGGGTAATTAGAGCCAGTCGGTGTGATGATTCCCTCGTAAGACCTATTTCACGGCTCACAGCATGTGATCATTTGCAAACTGATTGAGGGTTGTTTGCATCTGGTCGATTGCTATTAAGACCCCTTTAAAAGTAAAGTGGAATTAATATTGTATATATTATAATTATAGAATAGAAGAGATGTATTACATTATCTTGAAAGTAGTATTAGTGTAGTAAGTATTAAAATATCAAAAAAAGCAAACCAAATATCTGAAGTTAAGCACTTAGTGATAATTGTCTATTTCTAAATCTAGAAGTAGCAGATAAAAAAGAAAATACATTTACAATGAGAAAAAATGTACGGACTAAGTGTCAGTGTGTTTAATTAAAATAGAAAATATTTATATGTATACGAAAATAAAGAGCATATAAGTGGTTATTTTTAGTGTTTGCTCTTACGCCTTACAGTTAAAGTAAAAATATCTGGACGAAAACGAATGGATTTCAGTGAAAATTATAATAATTTTTATATTTAAAGTAAACAATATGTTGAAAATTAGTTCTACACAACATTTATTTTGCTATATAAAAAAAATAATCTAAACAATAATACATAGGCAAAAGTTTCAAAAACCATTTTATATTATAGAAGGACGTCTTTAATTAAAAAGAAATCGTCGTAAAAAAAGACACAGTTGAAAGTAATTGCGAGAGAATAAACGATTTCTGTGTTCATGTCCAAAAATAAATTGTGTGTACTCTGAATGGAGTGCGGAAGCTTGTCGAGGACTCTTTGATACCGAGATGACGGGAAGCTTACAAAAGATATCTTTATTTGTATGAAATTTATCAAATAGCGGTTGTTGTTTAATTAAATTGATTGTATAATTATTTCAAAAGACTTATAAATTAAAGTAATTTGAAGTTCTTTACGTAGTGTCTACGTACAATGTACAATTAACACTTCGTTCCCAAGTTTTCCCCTAATTTTCTACATGTCTGTTAAGTAGTGGAACTCAACACTACGTTTATTCTTTTTACTAGAGCGAAGAAATGAAAATAAATCATTCCCTCACATTGGAAACGAATCCACACTCATTGCCTTTACACTCCAGTAAATGCGACGTTTGGGACTTTAACGTAAAAAATGTCAGTCAAACACCGTGAATACCAAATTATCACTAGACGAAAAACGCGTTCCTGCGAAATCGTATTAGAGGAAGGGAAACAGTGAACATGTTCTCGGTAATGACATTGTGACAGTCAACGTATTTTGTCAAAAAATGTACCATAAATATAAACCGTATAGGTTTTGAAGACAAAAATATGTTATACTAGCGGCCCGCTCGCGGTTGCACCCGCGTGAACTATATTATTATTAATTTCTGTCTCCATGGTTGCGTCCTAGTGACGTCTATGCAAAATTTGAGACTCCTAGCATTTAGTAACGAATGACAAAGACAAATGTCATTAGTAACGAAGTTTCATACAAACTTTCAACCCCAAAAACAACCCCTTAGAAGTCGAATATTACAAATTCCCGTCTTAGCGAGCACCTACGTCCTATAAGTAACTCCTATACAAAATTTCAGATTCCTAGAATATGTAGTTTCTGGGATTTCGTGATGAGTGAGTGACCTTTCGATTTTATATATATAGATAACTCTTATAAGTACTCGTCGTCAATTTTCGCTTAGCGATGAATTTTCTTTTGTTTTTTGGGGTATTTCTACACAATTCAAAAGTCAAAAAAAATACAAAGTTCAAAAGTCTTTCGGTTGTGATCTTTGGTTTTGGCGATTTATACACATATAAAAATCAGCTTCACGGAGTATTCTGTACACAGCAGGGTAGGTAGAGGGAACCTAGTGTTAAGAGACTCCGTTCCCTATTTTCTTATGAATGAAACTATTTTTTTAGGTAGAGTCTACTTCTGACTATGGACTGTTATATGAAGTATAGTAAAGTGTCGATATTCGGTTTCCTAAACCTAAACCTAATATCAAGGCTTAACGAAATCTAACTAAAACATTTCAAATATAAATATTTACTTCTAGTATTATTAAAATTTACAACCATCGTGTTATATAAGCCACGTTGTAACTTCGCAACGGCGGCGTCAAAATGATATTAAAAAAAGTAATTACAAAATTTTATCTAACAAATTAATCGTTGGCCAAAATCAAAAGAGTTTAAAAATTTAATCTCAATCAAAATTACCATTTTATTATAAGCTACCCCCAATCGACGCTACGGTAAACAACCCTTCCGTAAAATTGGCATTATGTAGATGTCAAGAATAAAATTAATGGATGACAGATTGATGGATCAATTATTTTAAATATTCATTTAAAATTGGTGATATGTGATGTTTAAATGTATGACCCATACAGGGAAGTACAACTTCAAGTACAAAAGTTTAATTTAACATGAAATGAACTACAATTAAAAAAATATTTCAGCTTAACATGAAAATTATGTTTTTGAATTTTAATGTTACATATTATACCTATCGTATACCAAATATAACACCAAAAGTTCTAAATATTAACGGAATTATGTAAATACCCTCATAGAAAACCTAAAGGAAAAATATATAAAATGTTACTTTTCACAACAAATAAAGGCCAGATTTTTCCTTATCTCGTATACAGCATCCCTTGGGTAGTAGCTGGGTTTTTAGATATAATGTGTCTAAAATGATATATTACTTGTATAGTTGTTTTAAGTGTATGATTCTTGTTTAAGTATGTGTATATGTGTTACGATTATAAAACAGTATTTTTATATAAGCCTATATATAATGGCGAACGGAGTGTTTTAACAGATTATCTTGATAGAGAAAAAAATATACATACATGCTGTCCAATTTACTATTAATATCTTTCTGCCTAATAATAATTAATTAATAATTTTAATTTCTTTACAAAATAACAAAGAAGTAAAATTCTTATGAAAATGTACAAATAGCTTCAAAGCTTTGACTTATGTCAAACCCTTATGGGTTCATTTCGCATTCCACGACAGAAGCCATCAACCGACGGGCATCAACCGGAAACTAAGTCAAATTATAGATCTATTCAGGATCGTAAGTTCCATCTTTTTATTTGTTTCAGTATTTATTTTTACATTTGTTTTATACACAAGTTTAACTGTAAATGCGAAAGGTTGTGGGTTCGATTCTCACTCAGAAATAAAATATTTAATATTTTCGTTTCTTCGCTCTGGTGACGAGCAAGTCGCAAGTCGCGGCGTTGAGTTCCTCCACTGCAATGTATCCGCGAAGAGTGAGACCGGAGTGTCTTAATAACTGGGTTCTCTCTGCCTACCTTACTGTGTGCAGAATGTAGCATAAAGCTAAAAAAATATTATATATTTATACGAGACTTTTTGTTCGCGTTATTTTATGTTCTAGTAGAAACTTTGGGAAATTCTTCTCTTATTAATCCACTATACTCCCTAATATTGCCATTATAAATACATAATTCAAAGATGTCCTTAAACCCAATTAACATTTTATTTAACCGGAAGAATTAGAAATTCTAAATTTAGTAAATGACGTTACACAGTTAATTGACTTTTCGTTTTACGGTAATTAAAATTAGCAGTGGAGGACGTAAAATAATTATGAGCCGATTAAAATTTGGGAGGAAAATAACAAAATCCATTTGGAAACGTCTCTTTTTAATAATTAAATAATTATTAAGACTGATGTGATTTTTTTAAGGTTTATACTTTATTATGTTGCAGGGTAGGCAGAGAGTGTCAAACCACTTCGCTTTTTACGTTCCATCGAAATATGAGAATATCGAGGCTGTCATGGCGCAGCGGTACAAGTGTGTGACTGTAACGCGACGGTTGTAGATTCGATCCCTAATCAAGAAAGTGAAATATTTATTTATTTTTATATTTTCATTTCTTCGCTCTGGTGTTGCAAAGCGTGGCGTTCAGTTCCGCCACTCAGAACGCAATGCCTCCAGAATTCGGCGGAAAGTGGGAAACGGAACTTTGGTCAAACCTGAGGCGCTTGGCCAATCTTGTAGTGAAAGTGAAGATTTTTCTAAAATAAAAAATCTAATTTAGTCTAGTGTATCCCTAACGGAGTAGTCGCAGAGAACAGAGTGAATTAAAAAAGAACTATAAATAAATACATTCGTTAATTAAACATGAAGATTGTTTCCACCATAATGAATTATGCATTTACATGCGAATTTTCCTTTATTTGTATTGGAAAGGTCTTACTTGTGTAAGCTTAAGTTGTCCCGCGTTCTTACAAGAGGAAACAAAATATATAGCTACCGTCAATTTGGTTGAGCCCCTAATTAATCCTCTTACAGTTACTTACTCTGTCTTTTGTGTTTTTACAATCATAATTTATGGATGGTTGTATGTAGATGATATTGTTATTGAGAACGTACTATTTAACTAGTAAATATATTTTTAGATATTAAGAGGAATATTCTTTTATTTAAATACCTATTTTGGGCTAGAGGTCGTCGTCCAAGACTCCTTTGCCCCGCTCTTGAAATGGACCAGTCCAGTTCGTCTCCATTTCAGTTTCATTACTCGTATATTACAGTGCTAGAGAATGTTTAACTGACTATGCCTTAGATCGTTAGGAGATTGCTGGATTGGAGACTGTAGTTATGCTAGATTTTATTTCAGGAGGAAGAATATCTATGATTTCTATAATTTTGATATACGCCTTAGTAAATCTTTTCTTTGATGATGATTTTAGTAAAAATAAAGGTAGGAAAGATTTATATTTGTAGTAAAATAAGTAAAAAAAGGCAAACTGGTTGCTTACTACGAGTTTAATAAACGTACACAACATTTACTGGATAAACGACATACCATCACTACATATTTTCTCATATAACGTCCTTTATGATAACAAACCTAACTCGATTTTTCCGCTGGAACGACTTGGATCGTATTATAATATTTGTTACGCTTCTATAAAAGGTTAATAAAATATAGTATTATTAGATTTTGTTTTCGTTATATTCACTTTTCGGGAGAAAGTATGGAATTGTGATAAGAGAGTAGGTACATATATTACTTTTGCCTTCCAAAATATTTAATAAAAACTCGAGGCAGCGCAGCCAGAGAGAACCTAGTGTTAAGACACTCCATTCTCTACTTTTTGCCGATATTAGAGACATTGTGTATTAAGTGGGGGAGCTTTTAAGTTTTATAGTACAACTTGACTTGAACAGCGTAGTTTCTGCCGAGCTATAGTTAAAAGCTTATTATTTGTTTTAACAGTTATTTTAAATTCTGTACTGAAATAATTTTTATTCATTCTTGTATTTTCTTTAAAATTTTGATATACCCGCGTCTCTCAATTGACTACTATTATTAATAGTAGTCAATAGTTACTATATTTACTTTCTTATAGTTAATAATAATCGTGAACTTATAAAACTAATGCCCAGGTTCTAAGCAAGAATAAACTTTTCTGTATAAAAATATTCTGTGTTATAAAAAGTATCTCCTACGCTAGGGTTCTGAGGTATTTCTTATCATAGACTGAAATAATTTTTAAATTTAGAACTAAAAAATAATATATTTTGTATTAATAAAGCTTCGTAAGGGATTGACTCTTGACATTAGGCTTCTTTACCCACCCTGTCATATAGGAAGAAGCGTAAAGCTGATAAAGCATTTTTTTTAGTTTCAGGCTGTAACCCACGCAATGCAGGCTAGGCAGCAACTTGGATTTATGACACTCCGTTCTCCATTTTCCGGTGAATTTTGGAGGCACTGCGTAACGGGTTAAACGAAATGTTGCGTTACGTACGAAAATATTAAATATTTCACTTCCTCGAGTGAAAATCGAACCCACAACCTGTCACGTTTACAGTCACGATTGGAATCAATAAAGCCTCATATAGATGTTAAAGACAATGTAATAATTACATATTATGTAGCTATTTCACATGAATGACGCGCGACTTGTGGAATTTCATTAATTACAGCCAATATACGCGTGTTTATCTAATTAACTGTAAATTCCGGAACGTGATATGCTTGTATTTTGAAGATATGTATGTACAAATAACATATTAATTTAATGTTAAGATTTTTTTCGTTATTCTTTTTGTATGCTTCTTTTTTCTTTATGAAAATTCAATATTTTATTGGCTAGATTACTAGTAGCTTTACCTACTTCTTTAAATACTTTGCATTTAGGTGGCTAGGTGCCTTCTTTTAAATATTTAAAGTATTAAAATATCGAATTTGAACGTATTATTTTATATAACAGACAATCGTTGATCTGTCGTCGACCCTGTATATAATAGAAATGTAACTGATCACTGTGTATATGTGGAAGATAAATATGTATAAAGTCCTACCCGCTGAGACACTTTGGCGCATGCGCTGCTTTAATGGTAAATACTACATGAAAAAAATGTACTGGAGTATTGTTCCTCTTAATAAGATCTACAAAAAAGTCCGCGAGAGCATATTCGTATCTTTTAAGAATAACGTGTAGTGATCATATTTCTGTCTAAAAATTGTAATTTCAATATATTTTTTATTGTGAGGGATATTTTTCCATAATGGTATTAATCCTTATCCTTTAAAATACTTTATTAAATTTCTACGTTAAACGAAGATAAAATATTCTTTTTAAACTATTTCGAAATTGCGAATAGTTTTAGAGAAAAACGCATTTAATTATTGACACATCACGCCGTTCACACATCAACTACATCGAGTCAAGTTTCACTTATCCCTTACTCTCAGCATATAAATAAGTATATTAGTTACGTTGGCCATTTAATGAAGATCAAAACTGTCTTTTCTGTTTTTCATTTTAATAAGTACTTTAGAAGTTGTTACAATATCAAAAAGTCCTTGCGAAACGCGCCTCGCGACGTTATGCTTATACAAGCGAGTCCGCCGCGCCCGCCTGCCTTACACGCATCGGTGGTTCAGTGGTAGAATGCTCGCCTGCCACGCGGGCAGCCCGGGTTCAATTCCCGGCCGATGCATTCTATTTAGTTTTGGTCACAGGCACCCACGTAGTGCTTGCTTTTCATCAGGGACAGAATACCCTCTTCAGCATTAACCACAAGCTCGAAAAAAAAACCCGCCTGCCTTTATAGCAACGAAGATTTAGATGCGTTTGCACGTATTGGATAATTCGAGTTGAATGTATTATTTAATGTCATTTAACTATCTAAAAATAGTAATTTAAATATATTTTAATAAGTACTTGAAAAGATTAGTAGCACAGATTTAAAATTACGGGACCTACTAAAAAATCCTTGCTGTGTCATACAATTGGAAAATCCTTATAGAAACTACGAAAATGCGGGTTGCATTAGGGTTTAATTAATTTTCACATTATCTTAAGTGCTTTGCAAACATACTTTATATGAATAATCCAGTAGTAAAAGCGGGCGAAGCCGCAATAGGGTCGCTAGTTTAAAATAATAACTACTACAAACAGCTACGCTTTTAACCAACTAAACTTAACGTTACTCGACATTATAATATATACAATAATATATACATATATTTAATAGATACGACTGAAAACTTCAGAATTACCTGCCTTTAGAACCTGAAAAGCGAAACAACTCTGTGCTTTGTCATTCTAAATTCACATTGTACTTGCCAGATGAAATATTCATAAAACTGTCCTATGTTTCCACGTAGCACGTGACAACACATGAGTGCAGGCAATTTATAAGACAGGTTGTATTTTAAATATATACAGGGTGTCCCAGGAGTCAACGATAAAACGAAACCAGGTGATAGACCAAGTCGTGACAGTTATTAGAAAAATATAAAAAAAAATCTTTGTCGGGTATTTTTCATATTATATTGATTTTAAAAAATATCGCAAAAACCGACACCCTGTGATGGTTTTTCAAGTCCCATGACTACAAATATTACTCTTTCTTCATTTTCTTTTCTGTAATGTAATCATGAGTAACCCTTCTGTGAATTACAGTTTAAGATTTAAACATACCTGCATCAGTTTTCAATAAAATGTGGTGTTTTTGCCAAACATTAAATTCAAAATATTTACTACACCCAACTTTAACCGACTGTACTATAAAAAAAATGTACTACACTGTTTTTGCAAGTAACTTTAAAAGTTGGCGCATTTAATCTGGATTCCGAAATGGTACGACACTTGCTGGATTACTTCTTTGTTGAAGAGAGAAAAATCGAAATACACGATAATCGGGATGACGTTCAACGTTTTGGTATCTTTTCCGATACATTCTAGCTGCAGCATTTGCGTTACATAACCATTCTCCATGAATGAAATGCATATTGGCAATGTGTCAAAGACCGAGTATATCGCCTGCGAGACCCCGGACTCGAGCACTGTTCTTATAAGTCCTGGGTCATCCCCTAAGTTGGAAAAGTTCAGGTACCTTGGATCCGTCATGCACGAGTCTGGAGGCATCGATCACGATCTCTATAAGACGGATAAGAGTTTGGACGGTATCATGCGATCACAGACCACACCAGTGACCTCCCTAAACTAAACACTTAGCCCTTATCAGGCATCGCTTATCCGACTTATCCCCTAAGTTGGAAAAGTTCAGGTACCTTGGATCCGTCATGCACGAGTCTGGAGGCATCGATCACGATCTCTATAAGACGGATAAGAGTTTGGACGGTATCATGCGATCACAGACCACACCAGTGACCTCCCTAAACTAAACACTTAGCCCTTATCAGGCATCGCTTATCCGACTTAGGGGCTGGCCCAGGACTTATAAGAACAGTGCTCGAGTCCGGGCTCTCGCAGGCCATATACTCGGTGTTTGACACGTTGCCAATATGTATTTCATTCATGGATAATGGTTATGTAACGCAAATGCTGCAGCTAGAATGTATCGGAAAAGATACCAAAAAGCTGAACGTCATCCCGATTATCGTGTATTTCGATTTTTCTCTCTTCAACAAAGAAGTAATCCAGCAAGTGTCGTACCATTTCGGAATCCAGATTAAATGCGCCAACTTTTAAAGTTACTTGCAAAAACAGTGTAGTACATTTTTTTTATAGTACAGTCGGTTAAAGTTGGGTGTAGTAAATATTTTGAATTTAATGTTTGGCAAAAACACCACATTTTATTGAAAACTGATGCAGGTATGTTTAAATCTTAAACTGTAATTCACAGAAGGGTTACTCATGATTACATTACAGAAAAGAAAATGAAGAAAGAGTAATATTTGTAGTCATGGGACTTGAAAAACCATCACAGGGTGTCGGTTTTTGCGATATTTTTTAAAATCAATATAATATGAAAAATACACGACAAAGATTTTTTTAAATATTTTTCTAATAACTGTCACGGCTTGGTCTATCACCTGGTTTCGTTTTATCGTTGACTCCTGGGACACCCTGTATATCATGGTTATATCGTGGTTATTCGTGGTTATATCGTGGACTCGATAATTTCGTGAAATCAATCACACAATGAACTGGTTGCTATTTCGTTAAAATAACCTACTAATTTTGATCATATCGATGATTGCTCGGTTAACGATTGATCATATTGTAAAATTATTTGACCATAAAATATTTAATAAGAATTGAGAATTTTGCTTATTACTAAATAGAAGGCAGTGTTTTTCAAAACTTTCTATAATATTATAAATCATAATCTCGTTCCAACGAAAGTTTAGGATACTTCCATAATAAATTCGAAATAACATTTGACCTTCCTAAGCTTAATAGACTATTAAAGTTGTTAAAGTACTTGCCGAGCTTAATTCGAGGAAGCTTTAAGTTGAGTAAAAATGTATAAATCGTACTGAAATTTAGATTGTGATTTATTATACTTTACTTTTAAGGGTACCCTAATGTACCTTATCAAACCTAATAGGTCTAAGAATTTTTCACCAGTTTATCACAAAGTCTTTTGAACTGTAATGGATAGGCATGTCAATTATTAACTTTTTTTTTCAGCTTCAGTATGTATCCACCACACAGCAGGGTAGGCAGAGGGAACCTAGAGTTAAGACTATAGACTGGAGTTAAGACATTCTGTTTCCCACTTTCTGCCGGATTCTGGGGGGATTGCGTGTTGAGCCTTTGCCTCGACACCAAAGCGAAGAAATGGAAATATAAAAGTAAATAAATATTTCACTGCCTCGAGTGGGGATCGAACTCACGTTATAGTCACACCCTTGTACCACTGCGCCACGAAGGCCTCATTTATAGAACGTGCTTTTAAATTTTATTAATATTCTTATAATTCTATAGTTTCTGCGATAATTTGAGGCATTCCGTTCCAGAACGGAAAATGAAAATAAAATTGAACGTGCAACAACCACATTTTTACTGCCCCACTGTACCATGATGGCGATGTGTTTATTTTTAATAATATTCCGTTATTAAATTGTAGAAATTTCTAATAATATTTGCAAATATTCGTGATTAAAATTCCATTACTTACGGAGCGTAAAAAGGGTCATTCTGATTTTCCACACAGTCAAATATAAATAGGCACTGAGCCTGTGAATTGTTGACAATGCTTTATTGTTGTTTGATGTTGCCATTATTTCATTTTATTAATTTAAAGACTAAGTGATTCGTCATATGGAATTCATGTATTAATTACACTGTGTAAAGAACGTATTAATAAAAAAAACTATCCATTTTGCTCGAGTTTGTCAAATAAGTCTAAACGATGTAGACTTGAGAAGTATTTAAAACTATATATATACATATCAGCTTCTTCGTGACTTAACACTAGGTTCCAGGTTCCCTCTGCTATGTGAGGAATACAGCGTAAAGCCATAAAAAATAAAATCGATCGATCGTTTTAAAATTGAATCTACTACAAAAAATTAAAAGCAATCCTTTCCCTTCTATAGAATTATGATAAGATATTCAATTAATCCGTACTCGTGTTCCATCAAAGTGGACGTGGTGTTTGACGTTTAATAACGGCGGAACATTGTTTGCCTTAATTACTGACTTGTAGCTTTGAACTAAGCTTATTGTTCTATTATTTCGTTTTAATAAAGAAATATTATCAGATTTTCTTATATTGTGAGTTAATTAAACCCAATTTAACGTATTTCTTAGTAAGCAGAGAAAAACTAGTCTTAAACACTCCGTTTTCCACTTTCTGCCCAATTATTGAGACATTGCGTTTCGAGTGGTGGAACTCAACGCCGCGCTTTGGCTTGTTACCACATCTGTAAAATGTAAATAAAAAATCTATCTAAATTAATACAGTTAATATAAAATAAAGAAACTTTCCTTCCATGGATTTTTAAAAAGAACAGTTAACAACATTTAACGCTTTATTTTGCTAACGTCGAAAAAGATTCAAAGGAAATCTCGTTAGAGGAGTAAGTAAAAATGTGCTCGCTCATTAACATATGTAAAATATACCTTAATACATAAACGTAAAGTTCAAAATTGAACATTACAAAATTAATAGGACCTAACACTCGAAGTTGTCAATATTTACAGTATTTAAATAAAAAGAGTCTGTATCAACAAAAAATACTGATTGAATGATTTGCTGAATCTAAATTTACCTTCTAAGAATTCTACCTTCTCAGAATTTTATTTCTTTACTAATAGGACATGGAGTGTTATCTGTCTTTTTCCATAAAAATAAAGAGATAGAAGAAAAATAAAGAGAGAAGAAAGTGATAAAAATTATTATTTATAATTAATTGATTTTTGTTTTCATGAATCTGCCAGCCTTATCTGTGAAAATTTCAACTGTCTAACTATCACGGTTCATTAGAACCTTCATTAATACGGAACCCTAAAAATCATTTATAGTTATAACATAGTTGTTTCGTCGTACGTCGTTGTTAAGTTACGCACCCGTAAATGTTATAAACGCAGTATCTTCAAGCGGTAATGAAGAACATGCCATTATAAAATATACTTAAACTTTAACATGAAAATTTTTTACTATTAAAGTTAGTTTTCAGTTATTTATATTTTAACTTCAGTAACCTTGACCCTATACTTTCAATATAATTTTATCGACATCATTAATAAATAGATCGTTAGTTTCACATAAATATAGACTTATGTGGATAGATTTATGATAGCTTCGTGATAGATCATATATTTTATAATTTATTTATTTACGCAACAGATTGTGGGTTCGATATCCACTTGAGGTAATGAAATATGTATTTAATGTTTTCATAGATACTTCTCTTCACTCTGGTGTCGGGACAAAGTGCAGCTTTAAGTTCCGCCACTCTACACGCAATGCTTCTGGAATTTAACGGAAAATGGGCATCGGAGTGTCTTAACTATACATTTACTCTGCCTATCCTGCTATGTACTGGATAAACATAGTAAAATTAGTATTTAGACGCCGTTGTGACACCGTAGTGCAAAGCAACAGATTTAAAAAATATAAGTATTAGCTAAATACAAAAGTAATATATGTTTTTTATAACCGCTTTTAAAATAAAATCAAAATCGGAAAGTTGTACAAGTATAACGTTCCCGGCTTTAAAATTTATTAACTCGAACAAACGTGAAATGGAAGAATGCAAGGAATGTCTCATTTCGGATCGTATCGTAAAACAAGAAGTTGGTTGAAGAAATTCGGAAGCGAATGTTTCATTATGAATTTTGAGTTCAAATACCTCATATAGCATTTCTCTTCTCATATAGCAAAGAAAAAAAGAACATATAGACTTTTTTATTCTATTGATTCTTATTTTTTTTTAAGTTTTCAAGTTCAATTTTTGTTTCATTGCTACCAATATAAATAAAAAATCGAAACTACCTATATATTATTTATTTCGTAAAAATGCTTATTTTACAACTAATTTGCCAACATTATAGCAATATATTAAAATATTTTAAGCAAATTTAGAAAAGTAATATAACAAAATTAAAATTGCCTATAAAAACAATAATAATAATTATTATTATTATAAATTATTGATGAATTTCTCTTTGAAATTTTCTTTCTAGTGCCTTAAAATAAAATTGAAATACTAATTAAAAACGGTTAGTCATCCGGATATTTCCGCGACAGTGTCATTAATTAAAATAATAACGAGTCAATGATACATTATATTACATGTATATTTCGAGACAATTTCAATATAGTAAAAATATGTGCATATAAATTGTCCAAAGAAATTTCCCAGAACAAAAATCAGCCTATATACAATTTAGGGACCGTTATAAAAGTTTTATTGCGCAATAAAAGTCCTTTTGCATACCAAAAGGAATAACCATATGCCTTTTAAATTACAGTGCCGAATGAGGAAAAAATATTCTTTTTCCTGCATGAAACCTATTTCAATTCAATTATAATATAAAAAAACAAGTTGGCTCATCATAATTGGTTTCGGTAGAGCTTTATCGAAAGCTTTTACTATCTAAAAGGGTGGTCATAAAGGATAATAAACCTTATCTTACCGATCGATCGAATCACCCGTCGATTTTCCTTCGACCTATAAACAGAATATGATTTGTGAAGGCCACAAGATAAGTGACACTCGCTGTTTCCCACAATTTTATTCTATTATTAGATATGATATTATCATTTTATTATGTCCATGTTTTTATTAGAATAAGTTTGACGAATTTCAAAACGAAGAGGTTATATGACTGACGCCTACCTATATTTTTTATGTTGGTATTTCCATCGATTTCTCCGTCATTTGTGAAGTAAATGGATATTTCACTACATTTTCGTATATTGATTTTAATTTTCTTTACCGTCAAGTAATTTTTCTACATTTTAATTTAAGTTTCAGTTTTGAAAAACTTTCAAAAGTCAGATTTTGTTTCTTTTATTACTGATTTCGTATAAATCTATAATAAATTAACATATTAAAGCTGAGACAGAATATTATTCATATAGCCATACTAGTATTTTCAGTAAATTGAGTGAAATATTGAATTTGGACGGTGGAACAGGCAGTGTGGTTAGTATTGTTAGCAACAATGCATTCAGCTAACAAATTAAATGAAATCCATGTTTCATAGAGCTTTCACAGAATACAATAGGATTCTGTCAATGTCAATTAGACCTTTAGTCATGTGGATAATAAAGTGCATTACACTAGGTATACGGGTGTATATCACATCAATTTATGTGTAACATGTATAATAATGTATTATATAATATAGAAAAAAATCTGCTTCACGCTGTATCCCGCACACAGCAGGGTAGGTAGAGAGATCTCTGTGTTAAGACATAAGACAGGCATTGCGTGTTCAATGGCGGAACTTAAGCAGAACGCAGAAATGAAAATATTAAATATTTAATTTCATCGAGTGAATATGTATCTGATAATATTGTAATGAAATATTAATATTCTAATACTATTGAGTAATTTTACTTATTTTTCGTTTTCTATTTAAAATCCGCATTAAGTCAAAATAATAAAATTGGAAAAAATATTTAGACCCTATCGTTTCACTCAGAAATATTTTTTTTTAATGAAATGAATAAATAAACCATTCTATTTAATATTAAATAGGTTGATTAATTCATTCGTTCAATATTCAATAAACTTTAGTCTAATAAAAGTTTATTGAATATTAAATGAATGAATTAATCAACCTATTTAATATTAAATGAGATGGTTTATTTCGTTTCTTTAGTTTAATTAAAACAAGTAACACGTCCTAAATTATAAAGACAATCACAATTTTTCCTCTGAAGAAGATGAGATCAAAGGGATTCTGTGAACGGGCAAATTTTAAATAAGATATTTAAATAAAATTACTGCTGAGGTTCTTCTAGATTGTAGAAGGGCAAAATGAAAGGAAATTGTGACCTATGAAAATGAAAAGGTATTTTTATTGTTTTTCTGATTTTGATTCGCCTTTCTCTAGCGAAAACATCAAGATTTTGGTTTATTAACTAAATGATTAACGGTATGTATACATTTTTTACATAGTTTCTTTATGTCGCTGAAGCCAAATGTTTAAGATTTTTTTTCTTAGATTTTTTTATTTACACATTAATCTTTGGAAATCTTGTTTTGATGTAATTCACATACGATATACAAACATTATGGAATAAATTGTGATCAAAATATTTTGCTTATAAAAATATATGTAATGAGTAGAATCACAAATCAAAATTACCAAAAACATACTGCCCAAATAAACAAATAATTAATAACTTAACTTTATTTACTTCACACATTCCTCGTATAATAATTTAGTCACAAAGAACTGTGTCGAGACACTCCACTTCATACACCACTTTGCCCAATCCGATTCCGATTCAAAGGTATCTACAGATACCTTTGAATTTAAAAAGAAATCAAGAAAATAAATTTTGGATTTCGTTGCGGTCGTCCATTACAGTGGGTAAAAAACAGAAAGCGGCTAACCGCATAACATGTAGATGAGGCCTTCGTGGCGCAACGGCACGTTTGACTGTGAATACGACGATTATAGGTTCAATTCCTACTCGAGGAATTAATTAATAAAAATTTTTCTCGTACTGGTAACAAGACAAAGCGCGGCGTTCAGTTCAGTCACTTAATACGTAATGTAGTGGAGAATGTGACGGATACCACGTGCAGCTAAAAAATAAAAAAAAACGAAGGTAAGGACGATACAGTTTTCCTATTAGAATGCTGTCCTTGAAATGGTATTACAAGAAAAGTTTAATTAAAATTTACATGTAAAATGCAAATTTTGTCATTTGCATATTGTTCACGAATTTGTTAAAGCGTTGCTTATCTGCAAATTTTATTAGAATTATATTAAAAGTCTAATTAAGTTTGTTATAATTATTGTATATTTTCATAAAATGTTTGAATATTTAAGGAAATGCCATGTTTGTACGAGCTAGAAGTGTTTAAAATGCATACCATATATGCCAATGTAGGCAGAGAGGACTTAGTGTCAAGACACTTCGATTTCCGCGTTTCAAACGAATATGGGACATAACATGTTAAAAATAAAAATAAATTATTCCCCTAAGTGGGCATAAAATTCTGAACCAGCGCCATTTTCGTCTAAACATATATATAATCATTACTACCTAATATATCAAATAATATAACCGTTCACTATATCCGTTTGCTTATAAAAGAATGGCCGACCCTTGTTTGATAAAGTTTAGATGTTCTCGATCCATTGAAAGTGAATTATCGTGACCGGCCCAGATACACCAGATGGCTTAGCTTTGCAACTGCTCTTTCTTGCAAACTCTAATAAATCTTCATATACTATATAGATTATATACTTCTGTATAGGAAGGGATGAAAAATTGTTATTTTTTTGTCTTGGATTTGAGTTGTTATTAAATACATGTATGCAAATGTTATAAAGCTGTAAAGTTTATTTGGTTAATCGCGCTAGTCTCGGGAAGTACAAAAAGGTATAATAATAGGAATCGAACCCCAAACTATTGCGTTTGTTTGTCGTTGGCTCTGGTGTCGAGGCAAAGCGCGGCGTTGAGTTCAGCTACTCAACACGCAATGCCTCTAGAATTCGGCGGAAAGTGGGGAAACGTAAGTATCCTAATAGAAACAGAGTGTCATAACACTATTTTCCCAGGTTCCTTCTGTCTACTCTGTTAATTGCGGTATAGAGCGTGAAGTTTCAAGTTAGATTTTCGTTAGGGATGTTTGACGTATATAACATTTCGGTCCATAGCATTGTCTCTTATCAAATGATCATTCTATGTAAACTTTTGGTAGCGGAGCTTTGTTGAAGTGAAGCTTAAAGTTTTTAATATTTACGTTTCTTATAAAGTCGTTTTAGCAAAGTGCATTTGCAGCTGGTGTTAGCTAACGAACTGATTGCATTAAGTTTTAAATCTGTTTACGTACTCAGTCTAGTCATTTGCCGAAATATTCTAAAGTTCATAAGTTTAATAGCTTTTGTTAATTTTATGTAATATCTAAAGATTGTTTTGCACTTCACGCTGGTACCATATATAGCAGGATAGACAGAGAGAACCAAGTGTTAAGACACTCTGTTCTCATTTGACACTTCCTTTCTTCACTTTTTACTAAATTCAGGAGGCATTGCGTGTAGAATTGCAATGTTTTTAAATTGGCATTTCATATGATATTTTATATATTTACACATCTCTTATTATTAGCAAGAGGCAAAGTAACCCGTAGCAGTACCTACGTGGCATGTCAATATATTACGTGTCTAAAACGTAACAGCAGAGCTTAACATAAAGTTTGCCTTAACAAAACCTAAAATATGAAGAAAAAATGCTCGAATATATTAATTGTCCTTTAGAGTACATATAACGGCAGATTTCATGGTGATATTTCATGGTGGTTTTATTAGACATGGTTGACCCATCATTAATTCATATCATTCCATTTCTTATATTTTATTGAGGCTAGTCATGGCGCAGAGGCACAAGTGTTTGACTGTAGACGCAACTGGTTGTGGGTTCGATCCCCACTCGAGGGAATGAAATATTTATTTAAATTTATATTTTCATTTCATTGCTTTGGAGGCAAAGCGCGGCGTTGAATTCTGCCATTCAACATGTTCCCACCAGGTTCCCTCTGCCTACCCTGCTGTGTGCGGGTTACAGCGTGAAGTTGATTTGTATTTCCTTACACAGTTACAAAGTTACATAGCTACAAGGTGACCTAAGAAAAGCGTGATACCAATATTTCTGTAAATAGACATTCCCCAAGATTGGATTTGAAGCCACATTCTTTAGTCTTTAGTCATAATAGCGTCTAACAAGAAGCAGTCCACAAAGTTATTATTTTCTAATTTAGCTCTTAAATGAAATTTTAAAGTAGAAAAATATGTGCACAAAATTCCTCTTTATCCGGCAGCTTTGCAAAAAACAATTCTCACTAATGGACAGTTAGTTGCTAGAGACGCCCTAAAAGATTTAATTTTTTTCAATGTAACACAGAAAACCAGAAAAAAAATCTAGATCGTTCTATAGTACATTACATACATATATGTAGATGAGTATGGGTTCGTGACTGTATCGGCATATAAAGTATCTTATTATATCCCTTATAATAATATCAACATGCCATTTTGTTTACTTTTCTTAAGCTTAATTCTGACAGAAATTCTGATCCGTTCTGATGCCGCTTGTTCTTGGCATAATTGAAACATGAATTTGATTCACCCCGGAGTGTGAATTGAACCTAGAACCTTCGTGCTTACGTTGAAACTAACCGCTGGATGTACTGCAGTCAGGCTGTCCTAGTGCACAATGATAGTTTTATGGTAGAAGTCAATAATTTTATATTTTTACAATGAAAAAAAGAGCCTAGGCTTTTATTTTTAAATTATATTTCTTATCAGTTGAATGATAAGCACGAAATTAAACACAATGTAACAAAAGAACATTTAACAAGAAATTTTAGACCTTCGACTTATTGGATAACAAGCCTATTCAATACCAGGCTTCGTTCGAGTGCGTTTAAAATTTGTATTGTAAATTTCAATTTATTTATAAAATCCTAAATGTACAAATAATTATCATTTATAATAAATACTACAATAAATGAACAATACTTTGAAATATTTTAATGAACCTCATTCATTATATTCGTTGTTTTATGATTAACATAAAACAAATTTGAATTTAACCACAGGCACGTTTCATGATATTTATTTCTACTATCAATGAATGATAAATAATTTATATTAATAAATTAAAAAAAAATAATTTATTTTTTCTTCCCCTTAAATTGATAGAGGCCGTCGTGGCACAAGGATACAAGAGTGTGACTGTAACGCGACGGTTGTGGGTTCGATCCCCACTCGTAAACTAAAAACTCGTAAAGAGGGGAACAGAGTATCTTAACACTAGATTCCCTCTCCTTACTCTACTATATGCGTGATACAGCGTGAAGCTGTATATAAATTGATAGATAGAACTTGGGTTTAGTTAGTGTGACTTTATTCATCGATTCATGTAGGGTCCGTCAGTTTTGGGATATTCTATACGGAAGTTTTCATGACAAAACTTCACAGTTCTACGCCATGACGCTAAGCTTCAAACAATCTCATACATTTCCCGTAAAAGAATTTAATATAATAAAGACATCACATTTCATATGAAGTTATTTATAAAATTCTGACAAAAGCAGCACTCAATTGCAAGAAGTACTGGCGGCCATCCAAAATGGAGAAAGTAAATGGGTTATGAGATAAAATACGTGCAAGTATGGACAAAATTATATCATACATATTTTATAATGGGTCAACCGTTTCCTATATATGTATGTATTTCTACAAGTCTTGGCTTCAGAGTGATAGGTAGAGGGAACCTGGCAACCTATTAAGACACTCCGTTCCCATTAAGACACATCCGTTCCTAACTTCCTGCTGAATTCTGGAAGCTTTGTGTGATCAGTGGCGGAATTCAACAGCTGAGCTGAGCTTTGCCTCGTTAACAGAGGAAATATAAAAATTACATTTCCCCGAGTGGGAATCGAACTCACAACCATCGTGCTTACCGCCGCACGCTTTTAACAACTAACTAACACTTAATAAATCCTTTTCATTTACATAATATACTGAAAAGGTAAACGTATATAAGTAGGTATACTATATTGTAAGTCACAATAAATATTAGGTGAATGTACTGAAAGTTGCTAAAATATCTTAAGCCGATCCTAAACGTGCCGGAATGTAATATTTGGCCTAATTACTTAAGGCTTAACTGGTTTAGGTTTGATTAGATTATTTATCTAACCATACCTAAACCAGTGAAGTTTAGCAATTTTGAATTAGAAAAACAGTAGCAAGTTAGTCAATATCTAGATAGTATAATATCAAGATTATAGTTAGCATTTAGAAATGATTACTATGATGATATTGTTAGCATATTCGTGTAAATGTGGGTAGATTTAGGTGAAAAAGACAATAAAAGCAGTGGAATTGTGTCTTCTAACAGCTGAAGATCGAGCTCAGTGGCGTGCCATTTGAGAGGCCTATGTCCAGCAGTGGACGAGGATAGGCTGATGATGATGATGATATAATACAACACTTGCTGGTCTATAAGTATATAACATTTCATATAAATTTATACATTCATAAAAATTTTGTCCCCATTTGGAGATGGGCCAGGGATCGAGAAACATAAAACTTTCAATTCAATAAAATTTATGTGCATGTCAAATGTTTTTGACAGGTGGAGGCTAACATGGAAAAACTACATAGGTTATAAAAATATTTATAATTCACTATACTTAATAAACTAAAGGATTCGTTCTAACAAATTCTTCATATGTGCATTAAATCTTAATATCCCTTACTTACTTATAAGTAATTTTAATGATAATATGTGAAATAAGAAAAAATATATTTTGAAGCGTGGCCATAAATGTATTGGTTTGAAATTTAATTTCTCCGCTCTGATAAAGAAAGCGCGGCATTGAATTTTGTCAATCAAAATTTAACGTCTGTAATTCATGCAAGAAGCGGAGAAGTTTAGTTCAATAAACAATGCTATGCGCGATGAAACTCGAAGCTATGTAAGCAATAGTTTTCTATACACAAGAATTACTTTCCAAAGAATTCCGGTGCCATCGTAGAGTCAAACTGAATTAAATGATTCAATACACTTCGATCTGGTTAAAAGTTCAGAAAGTAACTTTTCGTAAAAAAAACTATCTTTGATGTTATAATATACGAGTAGTTGCTTAACTGTAAATAATGGTTATAGGTTTAAATCCTATTCTAGTCATATATACAGCCATTTCGCTATACTAATTCTATAAATTTAATACTTTAATAATATCACAAAAAAAACATTAAAAATAGTGGAAGTTAATACTAAATAAAATTCTTAATTAAATTTGAAAATAGCATAGAAATACGTAGAACTAGCTTATTATTTTTCTGTACTAAATATTTCATACGTGCATTTCGCTACGTTGTCAAGCAGTGTACACAATATTTTCAGGATTTTTATTCATGAGCGAGGCTACTTGTTAACGCATTTTATGTTTTATGCTGCATTTTAAAATAAGCGTATAATTTTTAAATGATCAATCATTTTGGTTAAATATGACAGAAACTGTGAATTATGCGGTTGTTTATTTTAAAGTGTTTATTTTAAATTCACCCCTAATTCTGTATATTGGAGTAAAAAATATATAGGCATATTGAAAGTTGGGTAAGGTCAGGTTGAGGCCATTCGTGGCGGAGGGGCACGTATGCCTGAAACGCGACTGGTTGTAGGTACGACCTCCACTCAAGGGAATTAAATATTTATTCAAATCCATAGTTTCATTAGTATAGTTTCAGGTGTTGAGTTGAGTTTCTGGTGTTGAGGCAAACGCAGCGCTATGTAGCGCCACTTAACAGACAGACAGACTCCAGAATTCCCAGTTCCCTCTGCCTACCCTGCCTGTGTGCGGGATACAGCGTGAAGCTGATTTGATTTCTTTATAAATTGGGTAAGTTCAAAGTACTCAATTCTGAGGAGTTTTTTTAATTTGTACCTTATTCAGATATTAATTACATCAATTGGGTGCCTCCGACTTTTGCATATTTTTATTTTTAATAGCACTTCTAATTAACTTTTACTTTTACGTTTACTGGTTGTAAACCTAAGCTAAGTATATTTAAAAAATAAAACATATAATATTTCAAGGCCAACTTATAAAAAATATATTATAATTATTAATATATTAAAGTTCATCTAATTAAAGTAAAAATACTGCGGATTTAGAAATATAAATAAATACCCAAAAATAATTATATCTATTTAAAAATAACAACTCAAGAAGACGTTCTTCATGTTTATTTTAAAACATTATATTCATATTTTAAATATAAGATTTACTTTATTACTATTAATAATTATATAGAAATGTTTCTCTATAACAAGACCTCGGTTTTCTGCTATATCGTATATAGTGAGTCCATATACGAGTATAACAGAAAACCGCAAACAACCTAAGGCTAGTTGTATAAAATAATTTATTTCTAAGTTGTATAGAGAGCACTTGAGGCAAGATTTCCCCAAAGAGGTCTCTAGACCAAGTCTAAAATATTTCTTATATCAACACAGCAACAAGTCTACTTTCAATACTACTTTTAATATCTATGATGGCCTACTTCAATATTACAACAGATAAGGAATTTTATATAAACTGACAAAATGGCTGTTATAGTATAGTTTTATGTCTAGGTAAAAAATATTAATAAATATGATTAGGCCAGTCGTGGCGCAGGTCCTCTCGAAAAAATGAAAAAAATAATATTTTAGTTTCTTCGCTCTGGTACGGAAGCAAAGCGCGGCGTTAAGTTCTGCCACTCATCACGCCCGGATTATGTACCTCAAAAGGTAGAAACGGAACCCTTATAGGATCACTTTGTTGTCTGTCTGTCAAAGCCATTATCTCGAGGTCGTGTGGTACCTCCTGAGCTGAAATGATACTAAATATTCAAGTCTAAGGTTACGGTCTTGAAGCAAATAAAACTCATGCTTCTAAGTCGACGCAATCAAAAGATACGAGCATTTATGCATTGTTTTGCTGCTTTTTGTATGAAATTCACCGTGTAATCAAAATCTATAGGGTACTTCCCGCCGACTTACAGTTATGGAATTTGGCAGTAAAAATTATAGGTTTTTCGTAGAAAAAAACTTTTATAAGAATTAAGGTAACTTTTATAAGTTGTATATACTTACCGTTGACTTCTAATCCTGAAATTAATACGGAAGCATCAGTTGGTTAAGACTCGCTTCACCGATTTTTTTTACGTGTCTCTATAAGACAGGATATGACTGTAAGGTCGATGTCGATTCGACCCGCAATCAGGAAATTGATAATATCTAATTATTTCATTTCGCTCTGGCACGAGAAATGTAGCGTTAATACAAAATTTCATTTTCAATTTTCCAGACATTTTCACATAGATACTATACATTTATTTTAACAACAATTTCCATAGAAATAACGTCGTTACCAACATAATCTTTGACAGATGTATGTATCTAAGATACAGCTTGAATTATCATGGAATCATCGCATTAAAGGCTTAAGCCATTTGGTATTGGACATAAGACCCTCTTCAAAGGTAAGCATAGTATAAATTACGATATCTCCGAAATTGAAATTTTAATTGGACTATCATTCAAGATTTGATTAGAATCCTCTTGTATTTGAATGTCATCTACTTTCAGATATTTCAACACTTGCATTTACGGTGAAGTGTTTTGGAACTATTGTAGTAGTGTATTAACGTGAGATTATATGTGAGTACGAGGGCTAAGTATAGGACTAGGAATAGAATGAAGACGAATACGACGAAACTAAATAGTCTTTTTTGTTTATCTATATATAACATGATAGTATGTGAAATGACCTACTTCTTCTCAACATTCCCTTATACTTTACAGTCGACAGTCTACTAGGGTGTATAATTTGAGCTTTCACCGCAACCTATCAAAAGTTAGAACGTGACATGACGTAACGTCACGCCGAAATGTGGCCAAATGGTACGAACACGTTAAGGCGACGAAATTACACAACACACTCCCCATGGATCCTGACAATTCAATATTGCACTCGTCGTGTATGGACGTGTGTATGTATGTATGTTCCAATTTACTCCGTTCAAGAACATAAATTTCATATTATTGTTCCGAATTTCCAATTTGTGTGTAGATCATAAATATGTACAGTGAATGGTAGCCATTTCGAGAATTAACTGTTGATATATTGGAAGGATTTTCTTGTATTTCTCAATTACTAATCTTTAGTTTAGTTTTGTCTTATTAAGCATAATAAATTGTTTGTCTATAAGTATTATATTTCACATTTATATCTATTATTATTTCAAAGAAAATATATTATTATTATTTCCATAAGGAAAGTACTAGTAACTCTTAATCTATTCATAAAAAATTAAAAGAACTATGCATTATGTAAAAAAATAAATAAAAACAATTAAGCAATCCTAAACCTCCTGGGGAATAATGAAAACCGACTGAAAGCGACAAAAAAATTGTAATATAATATTATTTCCCTCCACACTGTTTTCATATGAAGGTTATTCATTATTATACGTTTCTATATTCGTTTTCCATTTCTCTGTTTATTGACTTTCTTTAGTATCTTGATTATCATACAGCAAAATAATCCTTATTAACAAAGAAATACAGGTGATAGTAGCTGAAATATGAGTCGGCTTTTCTAGGCGCCATTACAATAAGTGTCTGTAATCTAAAATATTGCACAGGCTTATTCGATGTAAAAATATTGAGAGTATTTCGTTCGTGAAAAATAAGTAAATTATTATGAAATTGCTATTTTAAAAAGGAAGAAAAAATAGAATTGACAATTTTGAAACTATTAAAAAAATTATAACTTTATACAAAACTAAAAGAATTTAGAATAAAATAAAATTAGCATAACGCTAAAATTAGCGTAAACGTATGCTATAACTGGAAGATAAATTGGAAAAAGTCGTTCTTAAGTTTTTCATTTTTTTATAACAATTAAATTAATTGCTGTACAATCTTTGATGTCGTTAATTAACAAAACAAGGGCTGGTAATATGATCGTGAAATTTTGGTTTAGATAATTATTATTCATAGTTACGTCAATAATAAGGGTGTATCATTGTGGCGCAATAGCTGATGTGAACGCGATGGTTATCGATTCATCCCTTATGAAAGAGTTATAAGAATCGGTTCTGCAGTTTCAGAGATTAACCTCAAAATAAAAATACGGACCAGACAGGCCGATAATTTATTAAATTTTAATGTATTTTTATGTATTTTTTGGGTTAAAAAATTGTTTAGCATATTTTACGTTAGCTTGTTTTAAATTCTTTAAAAATAAATCGATTTATGCATTGAAGTAAAAATATTTAAACTTTTTGTGAAAAAGTATTATAAGAAAATAGGATTTTCCAATAACCTCTAAAAATTCTAAGTTTTCTGATCCACCGTTCACTAATTTGAAATGCACATATCTGCACATGTAACGCTGTGATAAAAGCTCTTTGAGAATTTCTGTGACAAAAGCTGATGTGTGCAGGTGACATGCAAGTCATTCTCATCACGCTGCTGATGCTACGGCGATGAGTAATATCTATAATACACGGAATACAAACTGCATTATTTGAAAAATAATATAGGTTTTTTTAAGTAAGTTTTTGTTTATGTACATACGTATACATTCCTCATTTTTTTATATTATATTTGTTATACAAGGAACAGCCGTAGAACACTGAATTTTGATATGAAAATTCTTTGAGAAAAATGAGAAATTCTCAAGATGGAATTTTTTGAAATTCCTACAGAAAAAACTGGTTTTTATTTTATTGTTTTATAGTTTCACTCAACTAATATTGAAGGCCGCCACTTGTATGGCGTAGAAAAATATTATCTCAATCGCAAGGACATCCTTTAAAATAAGTTAGAAGCTAAAGAAGATATTTTTCGATCTTATTTATCAATTTTGGTTAGGTAAATATATTTTTACATATATACCTATAACATATGTACAGATATATAGTATTCAAAGAGACTCTTATGCTTCAGTTCAGCTACGTTCAAGAACTGCCATTATTGCGCCTTCAAATGTCACTTAAAATAGTACTTTTTATTTAATGTTGTTTTGGTAATATAGGAACTTAAGAAAACATTGTATTTTTTTTAATTGACATAATTAATTCATTATTTTCTTATTTGTATTTTTAATGTTGGAAAGAAGATGGAGCATAATAGAAATGGTAATTAAAAATACCCATGACGTGGAAAATTAGGTTTGTCAAATCTCAGAGACCATCTTCCTTGAAAAATTTTCAATGCTTAAATAATTTAAAAATAAAACGTACAAACTGAGCGCAGGTGGTCTGTTCTGTATAATTTCAGCTTGAGACCAATTATTTACTCTTTTGTTTTGAAACCTTTATTATTACATTATTTGCTTATGAAATTGTTTTCAATTGTTTGTTTAATTATGCCCTTAAATTCTAGTAGGAAGTCTAAATATTATGTTTAATTTACAACTTTTCCAACTCGGTAATTATACGAAAACAATTAAAGTAACGTTTTTGAAGTAAACTAACGATCTAAAATAACAGTAGTCCATAAAAGATACTAAACATTATGGGCTCGACATTCCCTTGAGTCTAGTTGGTCAAGGCTTTTATTTGATGGGTTACGTAAATAGTATTTGTTCAATAGCTTAGCTTAATTAATTAATCATTTGTACTATTTTGTTTTATACCAGCCATATTTGTTTATTTTTAATTCACTAAGTGATATACGTAGGAAGGACACTAAAGTAGTCATTAGGTACATACATTCTTAAGAATTTTAAAGATACTTACTTTTAACATGTATTTGATTACTATATTTAAATTTTTATATGCTTGTATGAGCAATATTAAAGGCGAAAATATTAAAATAAGATATTTATACTATTCACAAATTATCAAAAATAATTTGAGAATACATATCTTTAAGAAAATACATACTATAATCCAACACAGAACTCACCAGGACACAATAACCACCACTTATTTTATACAAAAAAAAATATTTAAATATATTTTAAAATACTTTAAAAAATAATTTTAAAATACGTACGCGCGCGGTAGAAGTATTGCGAAGTGACTGCTCGTGGGGCGAGTCGAGTCGCGAGTGAGCGTCGTAGCGCCTCGTCCGCCCTTATAGCCTAACCCTAGCGTGAAAACTGTAGGCGGATGTGTGTAGAGCTGTTAAATTATTAATTTTGATTTATTTATTTATTTTAAAAAGGATGTTATTTTGTTTTATATTGAATTAAGACACTTAAAGGAAAAAGTTGTTAAAAAACAAAGTCATGTTTTTTTCTAAATAAGCATATAATGAAAAATAAAATAGCGAAAGAAAGTAATATTTGATTTTATTATTATTATGTTAAATTTCGATGCTATACAATATAGACCACTATAAATTAATGTAAGTTATTATTAGATATAATAACCAAAACGCAAAAACGATACACAACTGCCTTTACTATGTTAAAATTCATTTGTAATAACTTATTGAGAGCAAAACACTCTAAATCAATTAAATTTTTTAAAAATTTGAAAGAAATATACAGCTCCATACAATTTCTAATCCGTAGCCATCTCTGTCACACCACCGCGGGTTGTCAACAAAATGTTATTACTCGTCATCAACGCGACCGCGAGCGCCGGCTGTTGAGAAAAATCCTCAAATGCAGTACTCACTTTAAACGAACGCTTCTTAAAGGGTTAAGTGTGGAAAATGGGAAGTATGTAGTTATTTTTATTTTTAAGTTTCTAAGTTCCTATCTACGTCACGACTGGTCTCTACGATGCCTCTACGAGCCCTCTACGTGGCTAGTCGTGGCGTAGAGGCCAGTCGTAGCGCAGTTGTACAAAGCGTCACTGTAAAGGCGATAGGTTGTAGGTTCGATTTTCACTTGAGAAATGAAATTTATATGTTCATTTCTTCCTTATAGTGTTGAGGCAAACTGCGGCGTTGAGTTCCGACATCATAATTCAGAGAAAATGGAGAGCAGTGGCTTAACACTAGGCTCTCTGCACCTACGTGAAATCAATACCGCGCTTTATCTTCGAAGACGAAAAAAAAAATATAAAATTCATTTTTTGAATAGGAATCGAACGTGATACCATCAGCTTTATAGCCACACCTCAACAAATTGTTTTTTTTTGTTAGTGATCTACGCGAGCTACGCGACCGCAAAAACCAGAAGTAAAGAAAAATCCTCAAACTCAGTAACCACTTTAACGGAATGTTTCTTATGCAATTATAATTTTTAAAAGTTTAATATGAGACTAGTATGAAGCAGCTATGTTTTATTCCTAAGTTTCTATAACATGGAATGAAGTAGGTAGAGAAATTATAGCCCACTAGCTCTTCGGATCGAGTTTGCGTAGCATCGCGGAAATTAATGCCGGGCTTTATCTTAGAAAATGATTATGAAGAATTAGAAAATGATATGAATATATTTATAATGTTTTGAATAAGAATCGAACCCGTAACTTTCGCGTGTATTATCAAACGCTGCCTCAAAAAAATGTTTTTTTGTTAGTGGTCTACGCGACGTACACAAGCATCGCGTCTATAGAAAAATCTTCAATTGAAAACAGTACTACACTTTAAAAGAATGCTTCTTATACTGTTGTAGCTCTTAAGAGTGAAAAATGGGAAAAGTGGTACGTTTTCCGACAAGTATGAAGTTGTTATTTTCATCTTTAAACATTGAAACATATAGAGTATTAGTGAGGATGCTCTATTCTTTACATTCTTTTTAAATTTTTATCGTATGGTGGAACCTAACACCGTGCTTTATCTTATCAGCTTTACACTGTAACTCACACATATGTAGTGTGATAGAGGGTAGGCAGAGGGAACCTAGTGTAAAGACACTTCTTTGCCCATTTTCCACCGAATTCTAGTCGTATCGCTTGTTGAGTGGCGAAACTCAACCCTGCGCTTTGCCTCGACATTAGAGCGATTTTAATAAATAATACATGTCCTTTAACTTCACGCCCACAAGTCTCGCTTACAGGTACACGCTAGTGCCCCTGCGTCATGATTGAGCTCTTTATCTTGTCAGTGTCCACATTCTGTACTTTATGTTGCTTGGTGGCCGCACTCAACGTCGCGTTTTATTTTATCAAAGTGGGAAAATAAAAATAAAAATAAAAATAAATCATTCCACAAATTAGAATTGCCATCGTTCACGGAGATATATAACTTATTAAAAATATATTTCAGAAGACGTATCATTTACTGCCATGTTGTTCTTGTTCTCTTATATTATTTAGAATATTTTACAACTTATTTACCATCTATTACCAGTAATACTTGGTACTACAGTTTACTATTTTACTAACCGTTTACTACTTATTACCTTCTATTACCAGTATTTTGTAGATACTATACATAGTTTACTAATCTTGAGATAATTATTAGATTTAACATAATTTCACTATCCATACTGTACACTGCATACTAATCTGGTAATTAAGTAATATACTGTTAGCGTAACGGTCATACGGCTATAGACACAAGAGCCGTGGATTTAATTGCCTAACGAGGTGGACAATGTGATGACCATACAATTGTTTATTCTAGTCCAGCTTGCCACATTATAAGTATGTTAGGCTTTTATTAGGTAGACATATATTGTAGACTAGCGGACGCGCGCAGCTTCGCTTGCGTATTTAAGGGTGAATTCTAATAACCCATGAAACATGTTTTCAATGAAATATTTTTAAGAGTCTAAATTTCAAATTTTATAAAACTCGGTGGCGACTTAAAGATTTTTCAAATTTTATAAAAATTGGTGACGATTTAAAAAAAACCAATACAACCTTTCAACCCTTTATTTGCACCCTTAGGGGGAGAATTCTAGAAAACGATGAAACACGTGTTCAATTAAATACTTTTTAAAATCTAAATTTCAAATTTTATAAAAATCGGTGCCGATTTAATTTTTTTTCCATACATACTTTGAACCCCTATTTCACCCCTTTAGGGTTAAAATTTTTCAAAATCCCTTCTTAGTGGATGTCCAGATTACGAAAGTAAACTTTTGTCCAAATTTAACGTTACTACCATCATCGGTTACGGCTGTGCGTGCGTCTTACCTCAGTCAGTGAGGACAAGTCCTTTTATATATATAGATGGTAAAATAAGAGAATAGAGAGAATTGATAATCAAAATACTGTGGAACTGTTGTGACGTAGTGTGATAGCGCCTGATCGAAAGAACCACACATACAGTTGTAGGTTCGATTCCCACCCGAGGGAATGATTATATTTTAAATATTTTTATTTTCCCCGCTCTGGTGGGCACTGCGCAATTTTGAGTTCCGCCTTCAGAACGCAATGTCTTGAAAATAAAGATATGCACTTAAAACACTATTATTTTGAAATCGCAGACAGACTCTTCAATTTAATTTATATATATATAGATTATTAATGAGAAAAGTGCTTACATAGTACTCAGCCAAAACAAAGAAAAATTTTATACAAAAAATATCTTAAAGAATTCAAGAACTTATTCAGATTTCTGATATTACAAAATAAATATAAAGTAATTCGCGGAAATACACGTAGTAGAGTAGTAGGTTGCGAAAAATCTAAAACCTTTTAAAGATATTGAATTTGAAATTACTTTGACACCGTCCCTAATAAGTTATGGCGTTTGGCATCTGTCATTTCTTTTAGGCAATTTTTGACGCTATACTTGTATTTGTTGTATTTTTTTTCATTATCTTGTTTCCAGATTTACTTTTAAATAAAGTTTACACATTAAAATATTGTCCAAAGATTTTAAAAAATTAAAGTAAATTATCATTTTCGTAACATAAAATTAATACAGTATATTCTGAGTAGTATTAAAAAATGTGTAAACTAATACTATACTATCAATACCTATATTCTAAATTCGAAAGTAACTCTGTCTGTCTGTCTGTCTGTCTTTTACGGTCAATCAGGGCCAAACCGCTAATTTAATTGTGATAAAATACTCATATAAATAGAGATACTTGAGGGTCTCGGGATGAACATAGGACTTTTTTTTCTCATATTTGTAACATTATCGATATATACCAATATATTAAAATACTTATTAATTTGACATGCAATTTATTCTGCCATGTTAATAACAACCGTCGCTAAGCGACCGTTGCTAAGCAACGATTTCCAAAGTTTGTTGTTATAAAACGTCACCCAAAATGAGCTTGCTTAACGCATCTCCCTATTGAAAACTGAAAATAATTTCATAAATATATTTAATAAATATTCGTATAGTTCAAACGGGCGTAGCCGCGTTCAGGTCCACTAGTTTAATCGTATGCGCCACAGTAAAAGTTAATATTTAATAAACCAAATTGATAGAAATCTTTTGCGCTAGAACATAAAATTCGAACTTAACGACCTTTTCATAGAGGAGAATTGAAAACTGCCATTTTATATTGAAGGAGAAAATATCGTGCGACAGACAGCGTCGATTTGATAATGGAAGTCAGTACCTAATGTGTTTTCACTTTATTAGCTGTTTTCTTTTTACCTGCGCTGTTAAAGTCACTTTTAGTTTTCTAATAGACTAGTTCTGCTCGCGGGTTCGTCCGCGTGTATATATGACGGTTTAATAATACTGATTTTGAATGGCAACATTACAAATTTTACATTATATTTTTTATATTTTTTACTCTTATATCACTTATATTATAAAGTTGTTGAAAGAGTTTATATTTTGTTTATTTGTATGTGCTATTTCCTTTTTTGCATCGAATTGTTTTATAGAGTTAGATTTTTTTATTCAATAAAAACATAATAACGGCAATTGGATCCGATCTTGGAAGTGTGATCCTATAAGGGGTTTACCTTTTGAGGTACGGAACCCTAAAAAACTTTTACTCCGTGTTCGTGAACTTTAATGGCGTTATAATACATTTTGTGATAGGACAAAATGTGACTAAAAGTTCATTAGTTTGAGTAGGCCATCAACTCCCAATAAAGCAGGTACATAAAATGTTCGAGGTATCTACTAAACTTAAGTAATGCTATGCTACCTAAATGAAAAGTGTGCGATGAGCAAAACAAGTAAAAGGTAATAAAATAACAAGATTAATTAATATTATTGCTGATTGTGGGTTCAATTTCATTAAAAAACAGAATATTTTGTATTTTTAACATTTTGATAATGATGATTCACTGTTGATGCTTTGCAGTTTTCTAATATACCACATATTAATGGTGAAAAATAGACAACTAATTGTGGAATTGGCTCTAGGATTTGTTGGCAATCACAACAAAGGTGTTTCTACTTGTTCTTTATTATTCCTTGCGCCCTATACAATTTTGGATTCCGCGGAACAGCCCGGTCCCTTTGTAGGTTGAGGGAACGTGGAAGCCACATTCTCATGGAGAAATTATATCATTTTTTTTTTATTTCAAGTAAACCGAAAGAAGTTAGACAAGATTAAGGCACTTCTACGACTACAGCTAGTTATTGGGTGTTCTCTTTATCTAGAGAGGAGTAAAGAATAGAATCTACAACCGTTGTCATCACAACACATTGTCCCAATACTCCAGAGAGACTTCAATAAATAGTGATATATTTAATATATATTTACACTCTACGAGCCAAGTAAAATTAGAAGCTTCACCCGTTCACGCCCAACCATTTATAGAATAAAGTAATTGTTTGAGCTCGTTCAATTATCTAAAAAGGTATTTTATTGATATTATTGCTATTTGTATTTCTTTAGATGCAATTTGCCGCGCCTCGAATTGGGTAGCGCTTATTGTGAGGTATTTCTAAGATATTGTATATATTTAGTAGGTACTTTCAAATATTTTTTATAAACTATCTTTATATTATTACTATTTAGTTCATATTAGCACTAGCGGCCCGCCCGCGGCTTCGCCCGCTTGAACTACATGATTATTCATATAATAAACAGAATTGACTGACAGTCAAATATGTTACAATAATAATTACACTTTGTTAACCAAAATGGATAGAAATCTTTAAAAAAAACATCATAAAAAGAAAATTTGAATTATTATATTTGGAGAAAATATATAAGAAAAACAATTGAAGCTACTGTTCATATCCAAGTTATCTAAGAATCGTGGACGGGTGGTGTTGTCACGTTATTAGAGATTTTGACATGGGTAGTGGATACTCTTAAATAAACATGAATCTTTGTTATGTCACATGATTACATAGGTGTAGTAGTAAATAAAATATTTAGATGGTTTTTGGTTGAACGAGGCGGTAGTGAATTCAAATCTTATTAGGTGGAATTAATCAAAGAAATTAAAATCTACAGTAATAGATGTCAGTTACAGCTTCACGCTGTATCCCGCACACAGCAGGATAGGCAGAGAGAACCTAGTGTTAAGAGACTCCGTTCCCCATTAAACCTTTCTATCCTCCACTTCCCGCTAAATTCTCCAGCATTTCTAAAATTCTAAATAAAAGTAAAACGAATCGGCACCACTTTCAGTTTACCTAGAAAATACATCGTCATATTAGATGTACACGTGTCAATTCTGTACGGTAATAACAAAGCCAGTACAACACCATAAATACACTAACAAAAGACCTAACGGGTTCCTAGAATTGTATTTGATACGTGCGTCGTGCACGAACAAAAACGCCCACGCGGCTAAAGGTTGAGTGATATTATATGAAATATTCCATGACAAAGTAGAATATTTAACCCCTAAATTTATTAAATACAACCATGTCATTCTAAACAATGATAGTTCAAAGGTTGTTACTTATTGGACGCTAAGTAAGGAATGTTAATTTGAAATAGTTGCGCTTTCAATATGAATTTTTGACA
The DNA here is from genome assembly GCF_056956725.1 of Heliconius melpomene rosina. NCBI lineage: Eukaryota > Metazoa > Arthropoda > Insecta > Lepidoptera > Nymphalidae > Heliconius > Heliconius melpomene. The sequence continues at coordinate 14,346,815 of NC_140401.1, forward strand.
GTTTCTCACACACAGCTTTAGAATTTTAAAATTGAATATTTTTATATACTTTACCATATTAGCGAATATTCTGCTCTCGATATATATTACAAAATATACTATAGGTAATGTACTAATCAAAGGGAACCTAGTGCTAAGATACTATTCCCAATTTCCGCCGTTTTTCAAAGCATTGCGGGTTGAGTGGCAGAACTCAACGCCGGCTCTACCTTGGTGCCAGAACAAAGAAAAGTAAATATTAATAAATAATAATTCATTCCCTCGAGTGAGGATCGACCCATAAACGTCGCGATACAGTCACATCCTTGTGGTCCTGCGCCAAAACGGCCTTAATATTAGTGTATTACATTATATTTAAACTCAACGAAGAACTACGCTCAAGTTTGTAAGAAATATATAATAGATTAATTAATTGACCACTAAAATTAAATTCTTCCATAAAAAGATATGTAATTGAAGAATAAATTTAAATTAACCTATTCCTATGTTCTCGACAGTTCTTTATATGTAAATATGATTTTATGAAATGAATAAAAAAAAAGCTGAGGTCTAAATTATGCACGTCGTATTTGCCTTGCAAATTATATGGAGATACCTTTGTTCTTTTACACTTGTCTCTTACATCGCTCGCTTTAAACGCGGTGAAATATGCATTTAGATATGAAAAATGTTGATATTATATGAAAACTTTAAAGAAACAATTTTTAGTATTTTTTTTTCTTATTATTACTCCTAATATCATTAGCAATATCAAGCTATTTTCGTGAAGTAATAAAGGGAACCTAGTGTTAAGAAACAAAGTTCCCCATTTTCCGTCCTATTTTCGAAATATTATGAACTTAGTTGCGAAACTTACCCTTAATTATCGTATTATTACCAAATAGACCAATTTATAATTAAAACAATATTTTAATTATACTGTGATATTTTTCGTAGCCATTATGTATAATGTAGAGATTAAAGTTGCTACAATTTGAGGAGTAAGCTTTTTGTTTATGAATAACATACCGTATTACTTACGAATTTACCATTTAATAGGTACTTTACATAATTTAAAGCAAAATATATGTATATTCTTATTTTTTAGTTCACGTTGCACCCCGCATATAGCAAGCAGGGTAGGCAGAGGACGCCTAGTCTTAAGACGGGCATTGCGTGTTGAGTGGCGGAACTCAACGCCGCGCCTCGACACCAGAGGAGAATGAAAATATTTACGATTTTATTTTCTCAAGTGGGAATCGAACCCACAACCTGTCACGTTTACAGTCACATTTGCGTCCCTGCGCTACGACTGACCTCGTTCAAGTAAAATATCCAACTTAATACAAAATGCATTCTTTGATTATATGAAAATAAGTTACTAACATGTAAATTGTACGGCGTAACATGCAATTCATTTCTGTTATCACCGCATTTGCTGTGGAAAAATGTAAAAATGTCACATTTGTAGACATTGTTTGTGGTTAACCACACGATTCACTATTTTTACTTGCTGTAGAGATAAAAATAATATAAAATGCAATGGAAATCCAAATAATATTTATATTTGTTTTATATATATGTATATATATTTTAAGGGTAGCTAGAGTATTTTACCATTAGGTTCCTGGGCTTCCCCGCCTATCCTGCTGGATGCGGGATACAGCGTAAAACTGAAAAATGAAAAGAAATAAGAATATCTGTTTACATATTAAATGTTCCCTAGCAATAAAAAAAACCTAAACACAAAAGAACTAAAACTAGTTGATGTAACCGCCGTATATTGTAAATATTTGCAAAGTTGTATCCGCACCCTTTCGCATTCTTTGGTAAGCTTTGAGCAGAATTATTCGTGGAATTTCGCCTTTGTCGTTCGCAAAGTAATGCCGCGTATCATATTGTATGTATAGAAAATGTATAAAATATTCATATATAAATATCGGCGTTAAGTCCTGCCACTCAACACGCAATGCCTCCAGAAAGTGGGGAACGGAGTGCCTTAACACTAAGTTCCTTCTGTCTATCCTGCTGGGTGCAGGATACAGCGAGAAGCTGATCTAAATGTATGATTTCATTTAAATTTAATACCCTGTTCGTCTCGGTTTAATTACATGAAATTTATCACGGAGACTGGACACCACTCAACATGAAATGTGAATAACAAATTAAGAGATCGTTTAAACCAATTAAATATTTATTTGATCGAGATCGAATTCATTATTTTATTTTTAAAAATATCTTGAAATAAATATTTTTGATTAAAACTCATATAAATGCGTATGCATAGCTTCTATGATTTTTTTTAGCTACTATTCTATGAATTCAATACATCAAATGTCAAATTGGTTAGTGGTCGAACTCAACGCACGAGTAAACCTTTTCACTTTAAATAACGTTTTTACAGTCTGATGCTGTCTAAAAAAAAGAAAAAAAATCCATTGCACTAAAAGTACTATGTTAAAATAATAAAATATTTATTCATTTCAGTAAAATCGTTGTAAAACATTTTCATAGCATAAATCTGTATGGCGTTTAAATATTGGATATTGGTATTTCTCCCTGCAAGAATACAAATAAGAGTATAAATGATTTGTGGTCGACACGTTATAGTCTCGAATGCGTAATTAGATATATGTATTATTTATATTTTGCTCTCTCATAGCGTAGTAGCAAATAGTTTAACTATACACAATGTTTGCGGGTTCAAATTCGCTTTCAAAAATGCTTATATTTATAACATTGTTTAATGTCTGGTAAACTTTAGAAGACTGCTTTAGGCTTATTCTGAATATAGCAAAATATTTCCAAGACATTGTGTATTGAGAGGCGGAACATAACGCCGTATATTGTCTTGTTGTAAGAGCTGGTGCCTAGGTAGTGCGCGGCGTTGAATTCCGCCACTCCATACGCAATGCCTCCAGCATTTGATGGAAAGTGGAAATCGGAACTAGAATTGGCACTAGATTCCCTCTGCCTACCATGTTATGTGCGTGAAGCTGATTTTTATTTAATATATATATATATATATAATAATATTTTACTTTTAACAAATAAATTTTAGGCTTATACACACATTGACCTTTACGCTCGTATTATAAACAAGTCACTGTTGTACCATTATTCACCAGCGCCAATCGACGTCACTTTCAGTGGTAACGCGAGGTTATTTATTACTTTCATAATTTGATCCTCTTTGAAATGTATTTTGTAATAATTTTCATTTAGATATTTTTAGTTTATTTTCTATTTTTAGAATGTTAGGTTCTTTTATATAATTTCTAGAAACTGGTCATATCTTATTTGCTAATTTTTCTCACGAAATAAGATTAATTAAGGAATGTTAAATTGTTCATTCTTCATAAATAGTGTTTTTACGAATTTGAATTTTGACAGAGAAAGTATCTGTTGAGGGACCGGTGTTTATTTTTCAACCATTTGTAGACATTGATTATTTTTTAAGCATATGTAGCTATGTGTAGCAGCCTTCTTGAATTGTCGTTCTACCTGAATGAAGAAATAAAAATAACTGTTTCCCCAAGTGGAATTCAAATTTACAACCAGGCACTTTACTTATATAAAACACTTTGTTAAATGACGTAAGTACTTATTTTACAACTTTATAACAGAAATAAAATTATAATTTTCAAATATATGATAGCAAGTAACGCAGTTGTATGTAACACAAATCGTATTTGAGGAAACGGTGGATTAAGCGACGACTTGGGAGTAATATCGGTTTTCCTACGTATTGTTTTCCAATAGTGTTCGATGTATCACAACTAGATCACAATAAGATACTTGCTATAAACATATATTTATTTTAGTGTTATATTATTTTTTATTGATTTTTTATATCCTACATTTTTATAACATTTTTCTTATTTTTATTTCGTGAAACAATTAAAATTTCTAATGTACGGTATTTTATTGAACACGTAGGTTGAATAGAAGGATTAAAAGCTGCTGTAAAATTTTAAAACTAAGATCTTTACAATTTATATTCTTTTTGTTGTTTCACCCTGTATCCCGCACACAGCATGGTAGACTGGGGGAATCTGGGAACCTAGTATTAAGACCGTTACTAATATAACACTTACATTCCCCACTTACTCACCAAATTCTGGAGGCATTTACATTGTGTTGAGTGACGAAACTCAACGCCGCGCTTTGCGTCACTACCAGAGTGAGAAAATGAAAATATTTTATTATACTCGATCAATCGATACATACAAAATCTAATCCTTATTAAATTTACTTAATTTTCGTTCAATATATATATATATATATATATTATACATACGTATATTAATAACACGGTTATACTTTTAGCTCAAACAGGAAGAATATCTCTCTCGAGAGCGAAGAGGCACGTCCTCTTAATTCCCTTATTGGATTCCTAGCAACGTCCACAATACCCAAGTATTTGAGATATGAATTCGCTTGCTTAAATATATAATTGTTTTGTTAGAATATTGTGATAGCTTAGGATTTTTATTTTGGGTTACTATTTATAAGCAGGGTAGGCAGAGGGAACCTAGTGTTAAAAAACTCCGTTCCCCACTTTGTGCCGAATTCTGAAAGCTTTGCGTGTTGAGTGGCAGTACTCAACGCCGTGGTTTGCCTCGACACCAGAGCGAATAGTATCTACTATTTTTATATATTGTATTATTGTAAATTTCATATAAGCAGTTAATATCTAATCGTAGTTAAATTTAAGCAGCTTTGGATTTTCAATGTTTCGTCGACAGCATGGCCTTTTAAATGTGTTCAGACAAGACGATAGCAGAACAACTTATCAGATAGCATATACCTACAATATGGTAGTTCTCAATATAGCTGTGTTTGTCAAGGGCAATAGTTAATTAAGAGAGGTTAACCGTTTCACAGTGACGGAAGTGGGTTACTATTATATTTCATTGATGGTTGCGATCTTTGGCTTCCGGATTCTGTTATGTTATAGTAAATCTTAGATAATTTCTTCTATTTTGAGTTGAATAGAAAATGTTACATTTAAATATCACTCCACTCTCCATATTATAAACAGTGAACAAAGGGATGTCTCGAAACTAGGGTATCTTTTCCTATTGGGTGGTATTTCAGGATACATCGTGAAGCTCAAATAAAATATGGGGGAAGTGTTAAGAAAAAATAAAAAATATTTATATTTTATTATGAACTTCGAGGCCTAATATCACCGACTCTCTAACCTATAAAGCAGTGACAATTATTAACGGTTGCGTAAGGTCCTATTTTTATCTACATCGAACGAAGGAACGTCAATGAAACATTTTTATAGATAAAGTTAATTTTTATAGATAGTTACAGAACGGGTCTAACAAAATATCAGTATAACAAAATAGAGCTCTCTTCTCTATTTCACAGATTATGTCATATTTTTTTTAATTTAATTTCTTTATATTGCTCATGTCATAAATACTTCTAATATCTGAAATAAATTTGGAAATACTTATGTATTCAAAATATTACAAACCTGAAGAATTGTTTTTTGTAACACTCTATTCTCAGAAACTAACAATTATTTTATTTTTTTGTTGTATAGATGATTTATCTAAAAAAGCTCTTGAAACATAAGCTATATTAGCTACATCATTGTGCCTCCGGTTATAGTTATCTCCTACTTAAGTCACAACTCTTACTCATTTTTATTTAAACATGCAAGTGAAGCCGCAAGTAAGAGCTAGTTCATAATATAAAGAATCACTTAAAAAGTGGCGAAGTTCAGTATATAAGTGCACAATGCTTGAATACAAAGTAATGGTCGGAAAATGTACTTTAGTGTGACCAGTAATTTGAGCCAACCTTTTTCCTCTGCGTTTCTACTTCAAAGGAATTCTTTCATAAAAAGGATGTCTTTATTTGAGAAATACGTTTTATACAAGAGACATCTTCTTGCTTTAATATTTTAGTTAGGAAATGTAAGAAAATCACAGAATATATTTTTATTTGTGGTTATTGAAAGCTTACTATTTTTTGATAAAAAAACAGCTTCACGCTGTATCCCGCACACACAGGGAACATCATGTTAAGACACTCCATTCTCCATTTTTCACGCGAATTCTGAAGGCATTGCGTATTGAGTGGCTCAACTCAACGCCGCGCTTACTTACGACGCTTATTAGCCACCCTCTGCCTACACTGCTTTGTCCGAATTACGGCGTATTGCTGAGAAAAACACGATTAGTTAGACACTAGTCGTAGAGGCAGCAAAATATTTTCAGACTCAAGACTCAAGCGTTTTTGCTTTTATACCCCTCATACGAAAACAGCTTATCATATGTGGGTATAAACAAAATTATTTCTCATTTCTACTCTGATTTCCCTATAAATTTTCAGACGCGGCCCCCCTCAGATATAATAGAATGCCGACGGACGGCGGATAGCACTTAAAGTATCAGGTTCACCGCCTTACTTCTACTTAGATAACAGAAACCTAATTTGATTTAATAACCTTTAATTTAATTTTGTTAACAAAATGTTACAATTTTCGTAAATACATGTTTCATATTATTAAATCTATTCTATATTTTATATTATAATACTGAAAAAGTTGTTTCAATGAACGATGTAATCTTAGGAACTAATGGGGTTTTTTCAGCTCCACGGTGTATCCCGCATATAGCAGATCAGGCAGAGGGAGCTTAGTATTAAGACACTCCACTCTCCATTTTTCATAGTGTTGAGTGGCGGAACTCAACGTAGTGTTTTACCTCGACACCAGAGCTAAGAAATGAAAATAGTAAATATTTGATTTCCTCGAGTGGAAATCGAACCCAATTTGTGCCCCTGCGCCACGATTGGCCTCAACCGTCAACAACAATTGTTATAAGCGAAATTATTGTAATCAAAGCTTTTATACCTTCATATATTAATAAAACACTTTAGGGTTCAAACACTAGTGTTCACACTAAAAAGGGTAGTCCCTTATCAAAATCTGTGTCGACTAAGACACCCTTTCAAACGTACGGAAATTTTCAATACCAACTAAATTGGCAAAACTTTGAAAAAACAACTTTCGATCAATAGTTTTAAGGTTCATTTTGTATTGTCACTATTTATCGTTTTAAAGGTTTCATATGCATTGAAAACAGATGACTTGACGTGTTTACAGCAAATAGCGTCACTATTTCCTTAGACAATACCTTTGTCTATTGAAGTAAGTACATCTTTAAAATTATAATCTTCATATATTAGAAATCCACGTAATGTTTTTACATATTTCACTATAATAATTAACGTTGTGGTCCAGTAGAACAGTATCCGACTGTAAAACGTGGCGGTTGCAGGATTAATTCCCACTCGGGAGATATAAATATTAAAATTTTCCCGCTCTTGGAAAACCTCAAAGCACGGCGTGAAAGTGAGGAAGGGAGCGTCTTAAAATACGATTCCATTTGCCTGCTCTTCTACATGTGGGTATCCCACAACATGAACTAAAAAAACATTATCATCTTATTATAATCGCGATGTTTGCTTCAACTTGATTTACTGAACTTATTTTAATAAAACTATGAGATTACAAAGTAAATAAAAAACATACGTAGCAAAATCCGTAGCAACTAAGTGTATTACGTAGTAGTACAAAAAAACAATATTTACTTTAAATTTCCTTCTTCTACCACACATTAGCTTTTGGTTAAATCAAAGAGAATATATAGTAGGGCTAAGGCAAATACGAGTATATTTTACTTTATTTTTTGTTTGAACTACATTTCTTTTACTATATCCTTTTTTCTTTATTCGATTCTTAATGGATCGCAGTGATTGATAATGTGAAGGATTTAAAAATTAAAAATTTGAGCCCAATCGGTTGAAGATGTCTACTTTAAAATTGAGCTCAAAGATTTCACCCGAACACACATACATACATTGCAAGTTAAATAAAAGCTTTTAAAAATAAAGTTCACACATAAATCGAACCTATACTATCTTTTTCTTTTTCGCTCTGGTGTTGAGACAAAGCGCGGCCGAATTTCGAATTCCGTCACTCAATACGCAATGCCTCCAGAATTCAGCGGAAAGTGGGGAACGGAGTGTTTAAACACTAGGTTCCCTCTATCTACCCTGCTGTGTGAAGCTGATTTAATTTATTTCTATCTCGTTTAAGAATTGAACCAACAACCATAGCTTTTACAATGACACTATCACCCCGCGGCACAATCGATTCAATACACGAACACATTGCCCTTAATCAATAGTAAGTGTATTAGGTGTGTATCTTACCTTTACGTACCTTTGTATATACCGTACTGTTAGTGACTCTTGTAATTTATGATATTGACCCACTTCCATAAAATATAAATCATTGCGCCATATGCTTGAGAGCATTGTTCGTTTTTCTAATGAATTTTAAATTATTAATCTGTTAAAGTCTTATACTGTTAATGTTTAAATGATCAAGGAAAGATCTAAATGCATGATATTGATTGGTAATAATGGTTAATTTATTTAATTTATTAAATTAATTAACATACAAAATATTTGCCTCCGCGTAGTGGCGTGACAAAAACGTGACGACTGTGAGTGGGAATTGATTTCCGCTCGGGGGAATGAAATATTTCATATTTACATTTCCTCGTTCTAGTCTCTATCAATCTCTAGTCTCGTCACTCAACAAGCTATGCCCTGAACTCAGAGTGTCTGAACATAAGGTTCCCAGGTTCCCTCCACCTCCATGATATTGACCCACTTCCATAGAATATAAATCATTGCGCCATATGCTTGAGAGCATTGTTCGTTTTTCTAATGAATTTCAAATTAATAATCTGTTAAAGTCTTATACTGATAATGTTTAAATGATCAAGGAAAGATCTAAATGCATGATATTGATTGGTAATAATGGTTAATTTATTTAATTTATTAAATTAATTAACATACAAAATATTTGCCTCCGCGTAGTGGCGTGACAAAAACGTGACGACTGTGAGTGGGAATTGATTTCCGCTCGGGGGAATGAAATATTTCATATTTACATTTCCTCGTTCTAGTCTCTATCAATCTCTAGTCTCGTCACTCAACAAGCTATGCCCTGAACTCAGAGTGTCTGAACATAAGGTTCCCAGGTTCCCTCCACCTACAAGGTTAAGTGAAAAAATACATATAACAACATAACTATTGTTACATTTTTCTTTCATAGAGATCTGAGAGGCAACTCTCGACTTTGTCTAAAATAACTTAACTATCGTTTTTTGTAGCCGCAATGGCGCGACAATTGTGAGTTCGATTTCCCAAGTTTGAATTGAACCTACAACCGACGCTTTTACAGTAACACGGTATACCGCTGTACCATGACGACCTCACACAATGACAACTATTATATACACCCTTCCCAATAGCATTTTGTTGAACCATACTATCTTGAATAACAAAATTAATTGTCTGTCCACGCGCCTATCAGTTCATTTATCATTATTTATTTCGAGGGTTCAAAGTGACATACCGCTTGTTCAGCCATATTTTGTTATAGTGAAGATAGGATGAACTAAATTGTCTGTCGATGTGAAAAATTATTCAGGCTTTTTATTAATAGCTGATAATTAATTAGGAATTATACAGAGCCACGCAAAATTGAAAACCGTTTTCAATGAAATATTATTTATATTTACTAAATAGTATTTATATAACATATACTATTAAACTAAAATGTCTATAACCAATATATATAATAACTATATTATGACCATGGCCTTTATGGTTTTATAGATTTTATAGAAAGGAAAGTGGCAAGCAAAGAGTCAACGCCAGATTCCCTTTCCCTACTTTTCTACAAAAATATGCGGGATACAGCGTGAAGCTACAAAAATTTAACAACCAAATTTACGGGAATCGTACCCGCAACCATCCCCTATACCTACACAGCTTAATCTTATCAATTGAGGCACAGTGAAGTTTAATCCAATTTCAGTATGTTTATTTAGAACTTAAACGACTCTCCTCTCACTAATGTCGGAATTGAAACCGTCTATATCGATCGTAGCTATTTTTGTACCTTGCATATACTATTAATAATGTTAGCGTTAGCAGGCTCCAGTTAGCGAGGCTAAATTTATGTATTTTTCATATTAAATGTAGAATATGCTTTAATGCTTTGAATTTCAGTGACCTTATATATTTATATTTTTTATATTATTCACTAAGCGAAGTTTTTCAAGATTTATTTCGATTTTTTCATGCGTTAACCGCAGAAAAGCTTTTAGTAAAAGCTTATTGAACGTTTTGAGAAGTTCGTGGCGTAGGGGCAAAAGCGTGCGACTGTAAATGCGATGGTTGTAGGTTCGGTTCTCACTCGGCTGAATAAAATATTTTATATTTTTATTTTCTCGCTCTGATTAAGAAGCAAAGTGCGGCGTTGAGTTTCGCTATTCAACACGCAATGCTTCTTGCAATGGCAAAATAAAGAGGCTATAGGCTATACCTACCTTACTGCTGAATGTGTGGGCTACAGTGTAATATGGTTGTGGACATGTCTGCGCCCAACGATGGATGCGGTTTTATGTCTCATATAAGAGCTCTATATCTAAACTATATAAAAGTGGGACACAAAATATTATTAATAAATATTTTGCCTAAGTTACACAACATCATAAAACATGGAATATGAAATAAAAATACAAGTAAAAAATACATATTTAGACGCCGAACAAATACTTGAGCAGCAAATGGGAAAACTTTGACACGTACAGCTGTCGACTCTATCAAAAGTTTTATAGCAATTCGTCTTTTATAGGACAGTTCAAACAAATACTTTTTTTTGTTGCATTTTTATTAGAATTTTAACCATTTGAATATTTTTCTAAGTATCGAATTTTTTTTTTATTTCACGCTTATTCTTCGTAGAATCGGGAGGATATAAAATTTAAGTGATTTTATGATGATTTGATTATAATGTTTTTTCAAAAACAAATAAAATCTAAATTTAAATATAAAAGATCTAATCCATAATTTACTATTAAGTATATCCAGGGCTCCGAAAAAAAAAGGAAAAGATTATAACTTCAAATAAAACCTCCATATTACAAGCCAGCTTAAAGCCCTGGATCGTACATTACAAATCGAAAGTCTCTTAGCTCTCCTACCAAATCTTGATAATAGGTACTACACGTGTTCGGATTTTCACTTTATATGATAATTTGTGGAGTAATCCTGAAAATATTATCCCTTCTTTTTACGTGTATTAAGTAAATACGGGATCCCTTGTTTATTTTTCAAAAACATAGCTTATTCTTAGATTATTCTATATTTATTTTATACAGACCCTCAGTGTTTGTCAATTATGGCGCAGTTGTACCACGTCTAACTGTAAACATGACGGTTGTAGATTCGAATAACTTAAGTGGTAATGAATTTGTCGTTTATTCGTTCAGGATAACAATATTAAGCGCGGCGTTGAGTTCCGTTTTTCAATATGTTTGTTTTGACCCCCACTACTCATACACACAACAATTTTATACATTTATATTAAAGTAACTACGCACATTTATATATTTAAGATGTACAATTACTTTACTAATACTTCTTTTCATAAGTGTTGCGTATAGTTTCACCAATCAACATCTCTATAATTGGAAAACACAAGGTTCCCGCTGCCTACCCAGCGTATGGCCCAACAGCCTCAAGCTAAAAAAGTACAAAAAAAATGCCTAAAATGGAGTTTAAAATTAATTAGCCAGAATACTTCGAATTGGATTAGACAATAAAAAAATCAAGGCATTACTGCGGCTGTAAACCAAAGTAGTAAATCAACCTCGTAAACCCGAGAAGTGGCAGATTAAGCGAATGAAAAATTCCTGCCCCTAATGGTAAGAGCAAAAAACTCGCATAGCAAAAATGCCTAAAGTAAATTGTAGGTGATTTTTTGTCAAATTTCTTCCAATTTAGTAAAATTTTTAAAGTGCTTTAAAAGTGTTATAATTATTTATTATTATTTTAAAAAATTATAGTTATTTTGTTTCGTTTTGTTTCTTCTAAGTACAGACATCGACTCTCTTACGATTTTATTTTAAGTATAGATATTTAATTTTACGTTTTCTATGTAGTTTAAACAGGGTATAAGAAATAAAAAATATTAAATCTCTAAAGGAATAAAGCTAACACGTTTCATCATAGAAACAAGTTAAGCAAAAAACAAACACTTTGATATTTCACGTGTAAACTTGAGCAATTACCGCATTAAGGAACTGAGTGTGAAAGAATACACTCTTAGCCTCTTTAGTAAAAATAGTACCGATACATATATATTTTTCCACTTTCACGCCGTATTGAGTAGCGGGACTCAACGCTGCGCTTCATCTTGATTCCAGAGGGAAGAAATGAAAATATTTTTCTTACCAAACTGGAAATCGAACCCTCAACTGTCACGCTTACAGACATTGCTGCTGCCCGCACGACGGGCTCTATATATCACACTGCTATAATAAAAGAAATAATTAATTATATATAAATCTACTCAGACTTAGTCAGCGACATAACGATGCAAGAAGCTCATCAACTTTGTATAATGATATAATAACAATACAAAAATAACTAAGCAGGCAATGGCAAGAAGATTACAAAACGAAATTTAAAATCTCTTTAGACCAAATTTAATTAACGCTTAAAACATTAACACCCAAGACAGCCTTTTATTTTGCTCTATCTTATTTAAATTGGATTCTAAGCTTAATTTCTAAACCTTTTTTGCTAAGACCTTCGAAGTGTTAGGGGCTTAATTAATCAAAACAAATTGGGACCCTATTTCAGGGGAAAAGAATATTATATCGTGAGAAAAATGGTACTATTATTTAAGATTGTATTTTATATATTTATTAATAAATAATTTATGAAAATTGAAATTAAGAAAAATATGTCTTTAGATTCTATGCAATAAGTGTTATGGTCTAGGACTTCAAGACGTTAAATGAAGAAATACTGTAGTATAATTGAGATGTGCTTTATTAACGATGGGATTGCTTTTTTATATACCCTTTCCTTTTCATAAAATTTTAATAACAGAATATTTTTTTAAATTAACTTGCTTATAACACTTTTTTATATTGTTTCGTTATAATGTTTTTTTGGCACAATGGCTCAAATGGCTTAATTAATTGTGCCATCGGACATATATGCACATATAAGTAAATAAATATCTAATTTGAGTGGAAATGTGTAATATATTCCACGTTGAAACGCCATATAATCTCACACAATATATTAAAATATTCTGTATCTATTAAATATTCTAAAGCTTTAGTAAAAGTAAAGTAACAGAAATGAAACAAAAGACTTACCGCAACGCCAAATTTGAATCACAAATGATTCTTAATTAACATAGAACATTTTGTTAAATTATACTTGGCTTTTATTTAGGTCTTTTTAACATACATACGTCAGTGATACTATCATAAATTTTATATAAAATAAAAATTAGATACGTATTAATACAAAATATACATTACAGAGACTATTCAGACATCTTTTTCTTTTTAATCAAGTTTACGTTAAAATATTTTAATTAAATAAAAAAAATATTTGAATTTATCATTAAATAAGTTGTGTGTATTTAGCAAACATTTCAAATGCACTATTGCACCTCAATCAAAGTCACGTCTGCATAATTGACATTCGACTAGTTTGCTATTTGAAATTCCAATTTTCACATACAATCATGAGTTCCACAATATTCCATAACGCTAAATTCTCTTAAAGATAGTAGAGAATTTAAAATAAACTAACACTATTAAACAAAAAATAAATAATACAATAAACAATACCAAATGTACTAAAAAATTACTTAGCTATATATAATACACCAGCGATGGTCGTAGGTTCAATGTTCATTCATAGAAGCGCTTGTCTATATCTATACTTATAATAAATCTGTAGAAAAGTCGTTTCTGTACATTTCAAATATTTTAAAAAAAATTAGCCAGGGTGTTAAAGAATAACTAACAGAATCCAAATCCGGCATTTTTAAATTTTTGTCTGTTTGTCGGTTTGTCTGTTTGTCTGTTTGTCTGTTTATGTGAACACGTATCACGTAAAAATTACACAACAAATTAAAGCAACTTTTATATATAAACATTATAAGTAACTCAGAGAAGGTTTTAGTTTTTATTTCATTGTAATCGCTTCACTCTATCGAAAGATATAAATATTTAAGTTTTTAAGAAGTTCATATTTGAAATAGTAGAAATAGACACATGTAACGCGTAAACCTAACTGTTGAATTAAGCATTAATTTCGTCAGGAGGACTTTTAAACATTCTAATACTTTAGTACAACATAAAGCCGCGGGCAGGCCGCTTGTATTTAAATATTTTCTTTACTCTCGATCCGGTTAGTAAATTTTAACATAAGGTTATTATTAAAATAGGCGAAAGAAAGAACAATTTTGGATCACTGAGTTCTTTCAACCTAAGTATCGTAGCTATGTCATACGGACAAACAGACAGACCGACATAACCAATATATATATTCCTTTAACAAATATATAAAGGTTCCATTTTTCACAATTCACGCAACCCTAAATAGCTCATAATGTATGCATAAAGCGCTAACAAACAAGCCTTAGAGCGGAATGATTCAACTGAAACAAGTTATGTTGGATGTTCATTTTACTTTTATTCCTTTTGCGCTTTCCATTCGAATGAGAAAATCCGTCTCATTAGTTCAGTCGCTCGGAAATAGTATGGACATGTTGGAAATACGTAAATAGTTAATCTGCTCAACCATTTTAAAACTTAATTTTTATAAGCTTAAAACTAAACTAATAGAAATTTTGAATCCAAAATCACCCACCAGAGGAGAACAACAACAACCTCATTCAGCACGACTCCAGGTCAGACCACGAGTCAAATTAGTAATCGTTGGCGATATTTTGATTAATAAAATTATAACAACTGACAGACTTATGCCACATCAGTCTACCCGTGACCACGGACCACTGAAAAGAGTTTGAATCGTCGGGTTTCCACAAATTTACATTATTAAATATACGAGGTTAATCCGGTAAAAGAGTTTAATTTAAAATGTGCATAATATAAATTTAGGAAGAATTTGTTAAAAATTGCTTCAATTTAAGATAATTAACATAAGCTTATGATATTAGCCTCCAGAATTCGACGAAACCCTGCTGAGTGCGTGATGCAGCTTTAATTATAATTTAGCTTCATGCTGTGTCCTGGACGAAGAAGAGTAGGCAGAGGGATTCCCATTCACACACTTCCGTTCTCCACATTCCGAAGAAACCTTGCCTGGCATTGCATATTGAATGGCGGAACTCAACACCATGCTTTGCCTCGTTACCAAAGCAAGGAAATGATAATATTAAATATTTCATTCCTCCGAGCGGGATTTGAACCCACATCCGAGTTTACACTCACACGCTAATACCTCTACGCCACAACGGCTTCTTTAAACATTAATAATTTTCTTAAAGTCCTTGAATCCAATTCTAGTAAAGCTGAAATAAAAGTTATACGACGGTAGGTACATACCTAGAGCACCAGTGAAAAAGTCAGAGGGAAAAGCTAAGTGCTACTAATTAGGAAAAATGTAATGGCTGTCTTGCAATTTAGGACCAAAAGTTTTTACTTCAAGCTCTGTTATTATATAAAGCTGCGAAGTAACTATGAATTTTTGCAGCTACGTTAATAAGTATGATTTTAAAATATTATATGAGATTTTTTAGGTGTTTAAAAGAAATTTTGTTGGAAATTCATATTCCTTAAATATTGATCTGATCTCCATGTAAATATAAATTTTATTATTTCTATGAAATTTTATATTTAACCATGGTCTTCTTTTCAGTTGTGGATATTTTTATTGATGAGTAGTAAATAATATTTTAAATACATATACTGCAGTATCAGTGTCTCAACACTACGGACAAAAAACCGGTCTAATATGAGTAAAACTTGCCCTCTGAATATTCTGTACCAATTTCAGGATTGTAGGTCTACAGGAGATACTCTATAGGTTTTGATTACGCGAGTAAAGTTACCAAATTTACCTAAGTTTAACTTAACTCGCCGAAACTTGCCTAAACAAAAAACCATACAAGCGCGAGTCTGGCTTGCCTACCGAGGGTTCCGGGGAGCAGGCTTAGTTTAGCCAGATCCCTTTCATCTGATACTTCCCTTGAACTAGCGGCTTTAATACCAAATTTTGTCTCTTTTCAAGGCTATTATTTTATAGGATTTAACCACAAATGAATAGTTTTCAGATTTTTTCCTGAAATGCTTGTTGCCAAATTTCGTGATTCTATAAAAACGATGTATTATTGCTGGCATATGGGTTCCATTTTTTCCTTTTCTCCTATGGAATCCTAAAAATATGTAAAACTTTATAGCTTTAAATATACTTTACATATTTTTAGTAGTACACTACAAATTTGCAATAGAGCAAATGGCAAAGCAATCGAAAGAAGTCAATCTATCTAAGGCGTGTCGATCAAACAGTTCAAATATCTGTTTATTTTGGTTACGTTACTTATATTGGTAAAAGGTTAAAATAGACGATATGTACACAAAGGTGTTATAGAAATGTTATAATGTTTATAATTAATATGAACAATCTCTTGCAGTACTACATAGTTACTTAGTGAGTTCTCTTTTTCATACAGCAAGGAACGTGTTAAAACACTCTGTTTTCCCAATTTCCGCCCAATTTTTAGGAACACTAAATGTTGAGTGGCGGAAGTCAACGCCTCGTTTAGTTTACTAAGGCAGCGAAACTAAATGAATTTGTAATATACTTTTTTAAATAAGCAAAGGAAAATGAAAAACGGAGAGACGCGTCACAAGGTTAAAACATCAGAAAGATGCATACAAATACGTAAATCTTTACTTATGTTCTATTAAACATTAAATCACATTTCAATCCTGTTGACCTTTACCATTATTAAACACAGCTTTACTAAAAAAGCTTTTGATATAATGAACGTAAGCCACTAGAAGCTCGTTGCAATTCGCAAAAGGGGCAAAATTGGTTCAGATTAAGCTGAAACTGCATCATTAAAATTTTACGTAAAATTTACATCACTTTCATACATGTCTATACTAATATGAGAATTTAGTAGAAGTTTATTTATTACCTAATATTGGTTTTACTGACATACTCGTACATATATATGTAACTTATATATATATATATACTGCAAAGCCATATTTGATACGAGCGAATTTAATGCGATATAGTAGTGGGTTCAATTATTATGATTTTTTTATGGATCGGTTTATAACTAATCCCCCATGAGTCCCCACTCGAAGACGTGAAATATTTATTGTACCGTGGCTATTTCCATTTCTTCGCTCTGGTGTCGAGGCAAAGCGAGACGTTGAGTTCTGCCACTTAACACGAAATGTCTCCAGAAAGCGGAGAACGGAGTGTCTTAACACTAGGTTCCCTCTGCCTACCCTGCTGTGTGCGATACAGCATGAAGCTAATTTAGATATTATAAAAATTTTAATAGAATTTAGCTAGGGATATTTTATATGAATTATTCCCTGTTTGTTTAGACTAAATATGACATGGGAACGAAAAATATGTTAACGGAGTGGCCTATCAGATTCATGCCTTAGCCCCAAGCTTGCGTGACTATGTTAGTAAACTCTAATAAAATTCAAAAACAAATTAACATTAAAATTTAAAACATCGCAACTAAAGGCAACGTTAGAGAAGCACGTTCCAAGTGCGCCAACAGACATCACCACGAATGCTAAAGACAAATAGATAAAAAACCAAGTAATTTGTATGCACAGCCTCAAAAAATTTGCATAAAAGAATTTAATTATAGTAGACGTCTATTTATCTTCATCTTGCAAATGTTTTCTTAAAATTACAAATTTTGAAAACTCAAAGCGACTTTGGCATCGCAAAGTGGAATGCTTTAGCCTCGTTAGTTCGAAGAAGCTTTGACATTTTTTCTTAGCTTTCGAGATGAATCAAAATAAATAACCTTCGTATTATAACAGCCTTTGATCAATAGTTTACCTCAGAGAACTTGTTAAACCGCCGTGACAGGTTGTGAATTCGATTCCAACTCGACGACATGAAATATTTAATAGTTTCCTTGCTCATAAAAGATTACTTCAATAAAGTAGGCAAAGGGAACCTAGTGTTAAGACACTCCGTTTCCCACTTTCTGCCGAATTCTGGAGTCATTGCTTGTTCAGGCGGAATTCAATCTCGTTATGCCTCGCTACCAGAGCGAGGAAATGAAAATATCAAATATTTAATTTCCTGGAAAGGGACGCGAACCCACTACCTGCCACGTTTACAGCACACCTGTGCCCCTGCACGATAACGACAACGACTGGCCTCATTATATACATAATACATAATTACAATAATAACAGGAAGAAGATAATTCAACGTTTAAAATATTTGACATTATACCCAAGTAATATGTTCACGTTTAGTTCTACAAAATTGGTGATCTGGAAAATGTTGGACCGAGGCGGAAATTAAAAATCCGTTCGGATGAAATTTCATTTTAAGAATACTGAAATAGATTTGAAAATATGAAATGAAATAGACAGGTAAATGAGGCGGAATAATCTTTCAAGGTTTATTTCTGTTATGAGAATTGTTTATTAACTTTTATTTATAGAATATATTTTTTTATGTCGAAAGCGGAGGAGGAAGGATCAAACGGAACGGTCTTAATGGGAACGGAGTGTCTTAACACTAGGTCTTCATGTTCCCTCTGTCTACCCTTCTATGTGCGGGATACAGCGTGAGGCTAAAATGGCAGAGGATACCTGAGAACCTAATGTCAAGTAAATTCGTTACCATTAAGGCACTTCCGTTCCCCGCCTTCCGCCGAATTTTGGTGGAAAGCGGGCGAAAGCCACGCTTTGCGTGGTTACCAGAGCGAGAGAACTGAACTCACAACCTCTTGCGTTCATAGTCGCACGCCCCTGTGCTGCGGCACGGCTGGCCTCTACACATTAAAAATGAAAATACAAAATATATCATTAAATTATTTTTTAGCTTGATGGGAGTGCCAATCAGCCATTAAGAATGTATTTATTGCTTTCACATTCAATGTTTATATATTCGTCAGGGTTTGTCTATTCTATTTTAAGCCAAGCACTTAAATAAACGAGTCCATCTGGAATAAGTATATTAATCCCGTGGATGCCAGTGATGCATTGGTATATTTTAGTCTTAATTGAAGACTATTTTGCCGTCGCTAGGTTAGCACTAACACATATACAGGGTGGCCTAGATTATTATTAATTAATTAAAAGCTTGCCGGACGGCTCGAGTTAAATTGATGAAACACTACTTGTAGTGTATTTAAAATTGTGTAAGAATATATTTTCAGATATTTCTTCATTTTCTCTGCTTAATTCGTTTTTATTAATTAATTTACTATTGAAGTGACTGTAAACGTGACGGTTATGAGTTTGATTCTTACGTAGAAGAAAGAATTTCATTTTCTCGTTTTAATAACAAGGAAAAGTGTGGCGTTATGCGCCGCACCCAAGGCCTCGAAAACTCACCAAAAATGTCTTAACACCAGGTTCCCTCTGCCTACCCTGCTACATTCTGAACACAATGTGAAGCAAAAAAAAAGTTAACTGCAGACCTAATATAAAAAAATATATGAGCACTTAGTTTTATAACAGAACTAATTACAATTAGGATCTCCATATATTTTATATCGCCGTAATAGCTGGTTGGCTTAGGCCATTATAGGTTTCCTAGGATTGTATCGATTATATCAAGCCCTATAAACACCATGACGAAACTTCAACTTAGTTTGTCGGTCAAAGATTATATTATACATGCTTTACTATTATACATGCTTTACTACGAACTGGCCATCAGGTAACAAAAGTCGTCAAAATTTGCTTAATAATACTCTAGACAATGTATAAGAATAAATTGTCAAATTAATAATATTAATTAATTGTTAATTAAGCTATATTCGTATTTCCTCGATTACCTTTCGTTGATAACAGATAACTTTAACGTTGATAACAAATAATAACATTTTTAATTTACTTATTGAGATATGGATTATAAATTATTCCTTATATAAACGGTTCATCTGTAATAAAATAAATGATATCAATTATTTTTTTTAACAGATATCTCAAAAAGAAGAAATGATCAAACTTTTCATCTTATTGTGTTTGTCAATAGTGTTCTGTCTTAGTGTGTTACCTTGCTACGTTCCTTTTAACCAACCTTCAATGAATACACCATATCGAACAACTACTTACAAGTCTATAACAAAAAATAAATGTGATATTTGATGTCGTTTGAAAAGAATTGTGCTTTAATTCAACAATTATTAAGTGATGATTAAATGAATGAAAAACTGAAAAAATCTTTTCCTTTTTTACATTAACGTATGTCACATGTTAGGCTTTTAATTAACATGTATAATGCTATATTGAAATTAATATATGCTAGGAAAATGTGAATTTCTTTTTTCTGCTCTAAAATTGAACTTATTGTATCTTCATTTTACTTTTTTTCTGATTACATGTGAAATAAAAAAAACGACGCATTTATTGTTGCAACAAAAAACTCCCTAGTTTTTTAACCTTTATATTAATTTCTTGGAAAATATAGACCACATATAGATAACATTTTGTATTAGTTACTAAAAAAAATACTGTCATCATCATCATAATTATCATATTCATCTCTTAAATCAATTTTTAGTAAAATGATTTGAGTATTATAATAATGAATAGTAAATTTTAGAGTTTATAAATTATAAATTAATATTGAAGCAAGCAACCCAAAGTCCCAGTGAAAGTCATAAGGTAATTATGTTAGAAGCCTTTGAATGAAGTACCAAGTACGAAAACTTGAAATGAAAATATAAATTTGCTTAAGTGAGACGTTAAAATATGATACATTTTGAAGGATTTCAGCGCGACAATATTATGTTTGAGGAATGTTTATTAATTTTATCATCTCATCACTTCTATCTACTCATTTTGCCTTATATGTTCAAAAAGCGCGTCTATCTCCACCTCAAAGGCCGGCAACGCACCTGTAGCTCCTCTGATGCTGCTCGGGGTCGTGGGCGGCGGCGATCATCATCAGGTGACCCGAACGCTCGTTTGCCTTGTCCTTTTTCCGTCCGTTAAGTAAGATTGGCATCTTGGTACGTCTGAATGTAAGCACGTCGGTCCTAGTCTCCACTCTCCCTCGGAGTAATGAATTATTTTTATTTCTTGACTCTGGTAACGAGGCAAAGCGCGATGATGAGTTCCACCACTCAACACGTAATGCCTCAAGAATTCGGCCAAAAGTGGGAGATTTGTAAGTTTTCTATTACTCAAATTTACTAAGTGTAAAATCTTGCTACTTCTGAAATTCTAATTTTATTTTCAAATATGTACATTATATATATATTACATATATCGTTTTAAAATAGAATAAAATATTTCTTAAAAGAAACCGTATTTTTAAAAACATTAAAAAATGTCTACCATAGATCTAATATTTTTCAATACCTAATTAAAGCGCACGCTATAAATGAAAAATGCCGGTATCTAAACAAAGGTAATAAATCTAACAATACGTAAATAGGAAAAAAATATAGTTTCATTTCGATACGATCGACATTTTTCGATTAATTGAAACATTGGATATTGCATTCTGCAATATCAATCAAACGTATCTCGTTGAAATAGATCAAAAGCTTAGTAACTGTTATTTTTCATTTGGATAATTTTATTGTGACATGCTATTGCTATAGATCGTTCAATTTTATTTTCACGCTGTATCCCGCACATAGCAAAGGGAACCTGTGTTAATTAAATCTCATAAATCTTTATCTTTTTACTCAATTTAATTGATATTTTAAAAAATAAAGAATAGTTAATAAGAAAGTCAGTATAATAGAAAAAATATTTTCAACATTGGCAATATAAAAAATATGAGGATAGCGCGATATTTCTCAGAATAAGAAATGGCCAGGCATTAGAAAAGGTTTAACTGTAATTGTGTAATAATTGATTTATACAATCAAATTTTTATTAATGAATATAGAATATTGTGGTTTACTATTAACAGAAGTATATTCGTACCTAGTACATATTTAGTACTATTACTAGGTACGCTAAAAGTATATTAATGTTACGTATTACTAATCGCACCTGTTTGAAATTTTCAACTTTTTAACTTTATCGTTCGAACAATGCCGATTGTTTGTATTTTGTCAAAGACGTGAAACAACATATAAGTACTTTGGCAACAAAACTTGAAAAGTTATTGATTCATTCAGTTCGTGATGTAAGGTCTATATGGAGAAACCACTTTATATTTTAAATAGAACTTTATGAGATTTACAAAGAAATATGGAGAGTGAGTATTATTTTTCCTTATGGTAGTTTACGCGATTATAATTATTGCTCAGACAGGCACGGAAGGATTTTAAGTATATGTAGTTTTAATTATTTTCATTTAATGTTTCGTAAATTGGACAGAAAGTGGCCTTTTACGTCTTCAGTTAAGGCACATGTTTATTATTAGTATAATCAGGTAAGTACTAACGTTTACAAAAAAATAAGTAATACACGAAGGTAATATTTCACAGAATGAAGATTTATATAATGACTATACAAAATATATGTGTTATACATATACAATAAAAAAAAATAATGCTCTATTTCGATTTTCGTGTACGTTTCTCAATATACTAAAAACAAAATCATGATAAATCCGCTAAATCATGATTTAATTAATACCTTCTAAGGAAGAAATACGAAAAAACAACAATTAATTTTAATATCAAAAAAAAGATAAACTTTTATATTACTTCCAAATATTATGGTAATAAGATTAAAAAAGTATTCCTAAAACTTTTATTAAACGAGAATTTTCGTTTGAAATTATCTTCTTACCTTCAATCGATGTTTATGGAAATAAATCTGAATTGATTAGAATAAAAATAAATTCTTGAGTGAAGATATAAAATGTAATAGTATATACTTAATTACACTTATTAAATATGAAAAACAAAGAAACATAATTATGTATACGCGAATGAAATATACGCAAAGCTGGCCTTATTGCTCCAACTCCTTTGATAAATAATGGATTAATATAATAATGTATAATGTGTTTCTCTTATATAAACAAGTTCGTAACAGCAGTATGAAGCAAAACATGTCGTATAAGGGAAAGCTTTTTTATTAGTGCTATAATACAAAGAAAAAGATATATATATCAAGACCAATTTTTTTTATGAAGGAGAATAACATTTCTGTAATGATAAGCGAAGTGATGCTAATCATTACATAATTGATGAAAAGGTGTAGTGATTAATCCCTTCATTTCAATGATTATTGAAATTGGAAAAGAATTTATATAGTCGCTAATATGATATAATAGCCATAGATAACTTTCAAATTTAGCAATTTTAATTTTAACCCCCATTTAAAACCTCCCAAGTACGACCAAACAATTTTAAGCGGAACATATATTTCAAATACCCTTTACACAGAAAAGAAAATATGATTAAAACCAAAGTTTATAAATTTCAGTGCTACTCTTCATAGCGTTCGCACATGTAGCGTTGGTGGACAGCTACAGTCACAAATTCTTCTCGCAAAACCTGGACACGGAACCATCATTATCAATACAATACGCTCGCGATAAGAAAAGTGATATGATAACAAACGAATGTCTAACAGAAATGTATCCTAAAAACATATACAGGTACCCTCTTCACATCGACCGGAACGACGTGCCGTGTATAATTCACTGTGTTTTAAAGAAATTCGGTATAATGTCTAATGATGGAGTAATAAATACTCGCAACTACTACAGACGCGTGCGAGCTATACATAGATATGACCCGAGAGTCCTGATATCTGATGTGGGGGAGACTTGCGCGCAGAATATAAATGGGATGAATCTCGATCACGATGTGTGTAAGAAGGCAAAAGTTTTCAACGACTGTACGCAGTTGTATGCGATATCGTATAGAGAGAGTGATGATTGAGATAGATTCTGTTTATTTTGTAGTTTTATAATTTTTTTGCATGAATATACAGTAATTTTTTGTTATATGATTTTTATTATTCTTTTATTTAGTGTAATAGGAATGAAAGAGGTGAATTATACTATTAATTCTCAAAATTTCAGCTTTGCTAAAATGACGTAGGTCTCGGGGCCCTGGGATCTCGGTCTATTAAATTATCCATGAAATATTTTCTATTTCAAATGACATCATTAAAAACTGACGCATTATAAAACGATTACGACTGTAGTTTACTAAACCTTCCACAATTAACGGACTATTACAAAAGATTTTTTTCAATTTCAACCATTAGTTCCTGAGATTTGCGCGTTCAACCAAACAAACTCTTCAGCTTTATAATATTAGTAAAGATATAGATATGAAAACTTGATTCACGACAGTGACAAAGCTTCGATGTATCACCTTGGAATTAAATCCATCCATCATATTCAACGATATATGAAAGTGTGACAAAATTAATAGCTCGCACTGATATATGACGCTGGTCAGATTAAAATGTCGAGCTGAAATACGACTTCCAGCTCTAGATATAGGAGGTCTAATAAAAGTGATACGTTATATTTTTAGAAATATTTCATCGTATTAGTTTTGTAGGTGACTTTTATATTATTTTTAGACTTATTGAGAAAATAGTTCATTTAGGAAGGCAGTTTATAATAATCAATGCAGTAAACTTGGTGAGGATGGGCGGCTCTGATAAGCCCCATTTACAGCATAACTAGACTAAATTAAAGAATAAATCCTCCCGAGAGCACTCCGTTTGGCCATTTGAGAATGAAAGTTTAATTTGGGCAATTTGAGAATGAAGTTTCATATTAATATGTTATAGCTGCCCGCTGTGCTGTATTCCGCACATAGCATGATAGGCAGTGGGAACCTGGGAACCTGGCGAAACAACACCGCGCTTTGCCTCGTTACCAGAGCGCAGAAATGAATATATTTAATATCTAACTTGCCCGAGTGGGAAGCGAACCCACAATCTGTGGCATTAATAGTAACACGCTTATCACTATTTCATATTTCTCAAAAATATACAATAAAAAATATTCGTAAAACACAAGAAAATTTCCACATTAAGATTCCAGACGTGTCCTCCATTGAATTTATATATCGACTATTCAAATCTCTTCGAGCAAAGATACAAATATCGAGTCATTTATCATTCAGACAGAAAACGGGGGCTGTTGATAGCGTGTACAAATGTGAAAAATGCATAAAAATGTAATAACTTTCGTTTAAAATTCAAAATATTCTTTTGTTGCAGAAGTACTGCCGTTCCTCATACTACTGCTGCCTTGCACTCAGGCACGTATATCAGTTATGTATGCCCATGAGAAAATGTCTGATATAGTGGCTGAACAGTGCCTCAATGAAATGTATCCAAAAGGAAGAAGGATACAATTTGAAGAATCTGATGAACCCTGCATTATATACTGTGTTTTGAAGAAACTTGGTATCATGAACAGTAATGGCCAAATCAACGTTGATATGTATAGGTATAGCAACTTTATTTAAACAGTTTCAGTCTTGGATTTTTCCTATTCTCCTACAGAAAAGTGCTATCAAATATAAAGGTTTTTGCAAAAGATCTTCATAAGATATAAGGCTGCCATATTACATAAATTGAGGTATTGTATATAAGATAGGTAGACCTAACATTCAAAGAATCCATTTAATTTAAGAATATTTTTTTTAGAATCGTATATTTTTTATTATTATGTGTAATACTTAAAAAATCTTTTTAAATACTTAAAAACTTGTGAACCCAGAGGTAGTTCATTTCTCCGAATGGGAATCTAGCATATAACCGTCATGTTTAGCGTAATCATAAGCATTATATTAATAAAAATAATTTAATTACTTTATATTTAATATTTAATATTATTACTTCCTTTTCTACATTAGGAAGAGAGTACAACAAGCTCATCAACTCGACTCTAACAGTGTGACTAGCGACAACGGCAGCGCCTGCATAGAGAGCGCTGAAGCGACGCAGCACAAGCAGGACGTGTGCAAGAAGGCGAAAGTGTTTAACGATTGTACTCATTTGTATAGGATGTTGTTTTAAATTATATATCTTAACTTAACATATAAAATATTAATTACTTCTTTTATTTTTAAATATAGAAAAAAATCACATTGGTATAGTGTTACAATAATTAAATGGCTTTCAATCTTTCTATGGAATTTTATAAAAAATGTTTACTCTTATACTTTCTTTCTAAGCGAAATATAAATGAAAGTACATAAAATGTTGATGTACACACATTTTATATTAAAAAATATTTTTTTTTTCTAAATTTAGTGTACGATTTATAATGACTGCAAAAAATGTAAGCGAGCAGACCGATTTAATGATTTATATACCTACATACCTACATATATGTATATAGAAACACAAATTAAAATAGAACTACGGTACGGAACAAAAGTTTTTTTTCCTAAAAATATTTTATTACATAATCTTCTTTCATTGAGCATTTTTAATCGATTTTAAAACAAGGATACGTATGTAATATTGTTAGAATTGAAATTTATTCGAATATGTCACTATATTTTGGATTCCCTTCATTTGCCCACCAATTTCTCGGAAACAAAAAAATAGTAAATGGCTCTTAAAAAGTAAAAATAGAAAAATTTAAACTTATGGCAATACAAATAAAATTGTGCCAACTGTTTCATACTAAATGAAAATTCATTACTTACATAGAACAAGTAGCGTCACGTAAGTCACAGGTACGACATTCTAATTATTATAGAAATCTGAAGGGCAGAATGTTTAGACTGCTTTACAAGTTAATTTTAATATGAAAATACTATATCCTATCCTATCCTATCCTATCCTATCCTATATCTTATAAAACAAAGTCGCTTTTCGTGTCTGTCTGAACTTTCTAACTCTTCTTCTTCTAAACCACCCAACGGATTTTGATGAGGTTTTCGCCACTAGGTCGAGTATTTCTCAGGGAAGGTTTATATATAGCTTATTATTTGTATATTCTTATATAAATTAACATAAATACGACAAATGTGTATAAAGTTCTACCCGTTGAGACACTTTCGCGCATGCGCTGCTCTAATGGTAAGTACTACATGAAAATAATGTAGTGGAGTATTGTTCCTCTTAATAAGATCTACAAAAAAGTCAGCGAGAGCATATTCGTATCTTTTAAGGATAACGTGTAGTGATCATATTTCTGTCTAAAAATAGTAATTTCAATATATTTTTTAATGTGAGGGATATTTTTCCATAATGGTATTAATCCTTATCCTTTAAAATACTTTATTAATTTTCTACGTAAAACGAAGATAAAATTTGCTTTTCACACTATTTCGAAATTGCGAATAGTTTTAGAGAAAAACGCATTTAATTGTAAACACATCCCGCCGTTGACACATCAGCTGTATGATACTTAAGTTTCACTTATCCCTTACTCTCAGCATATAAATAAGTACATTAGTTACGTTGGCCATTCAATGTAGATCAAAACTGTCTTTAACTGTTTTTCATTTTAATAAGTACTTTAGAAGTTGTTACAATATCAAAAAAATCCTTGCTGCGAAACGGCTTGCCTCGACGTTTTGCTTATACAAGCGCGTCCGCCGCGCCCGGCTGCCTTACACGCATCGGTGGTTCAGTGGTAGAATGCTCGCCTGCCACGCGGGCTACCCGGGTTCGATTCCCGTCCGATGCATTCTATTTAATTTTCCTCACAGGCAGCCACGTAGTGCTTGCTTTTTATCAGGGACAGAATACCCTCTTCAGCATTAACCACAAGCTCGAAAAAAAAACCCCGCCTGCTTCTATAGCAACGAAGATGTAGATGCATTTGCACGTATTGGATAATTGGAGTTGAATGTATTATTTCAGCGCGATATATTTGGTTTCATATTTTTCGTAGTAGTTATTAGTAGGTAGGTTTTTGTTTATAATTTCTTCCGTTTAAAAATAGTCATTTAACTATCTAAAAATAGTCATTTAAATATATTTTAATAAGTACTTGAAAAGATTAGTAGCACAGATTTAAAATTACGGTACCTACTAAAAAAAATCCTTGCTGTGTAAAACAATTGGAAAATCCTTATTGAAACTACGAAAATGCGGGTTGCATTAGGGTTAAATTAATTTTCACATTATCTTAAGTGCTTTGCAAACATACATTATATGAATAATCCAGTAGTAAAAGCGGGCGAAGCCGCAAGAGGGTCGCTAGTTTTTTATAAATCTATCTATGTAAATGCTTACAATTACATTTGCTTATAATTATAACTGTAAAGATTATTTTCATGTTTTTTTATGTCAACATTATATCTTTTACATTGATTTTGCACAGTTTTCTGTGGAGAAAGAAAATTTTGTGGTTAAAAATATTATTAAAATTCATCGGATTTAAAGTATTATGAAGTATTTTTTTTAGCTTCACGCTAACCGTACATATCAGGGTCGGAAACGGGGACCTAGTGTTAAAACAGTATTCCCATAAGGACTCTTCCGTTTCCCACTTTCGATGCATTCTGGAAGCATTGCGTGTGTAGTGGCGGAACTTAACGCTGTACTTTACCTTACCAGGGGGAGGAAATGAGAATATCAAATATTTTATCTCTTTGAGTGTGAATCGAACCCCCAACCTGCGTCGCACCCTTGTGCCTCTGCGCCCACGACTGGCCTTATTTAATAAATTATTTATGTTTTAACCAACTTTACATTTTTATGTATGTTTTCAGATTACTTATTTATAAACATAATTTTCTCAAGTATCACAATTATCCATCAACTGAATAAAATTATATACAAGTATAGCTATTTTATACGACATTCAGTTTACGTTGTCAAAGAAAATAAAATATATATCTTTATCAGATACAAACCAAGCTTAGATTATGTGTTACCATTGTACAAAGTAATTTATATACATGTTTACTCAGTTGTTAGAAAACAAACAAGAAAACGATAGAGCATTTCCCGTAAGAAGGAAAAATATTGTTAACCTTATAAAATAATGTATAAAACTAAAACTATAGTTGACCTAAAAGTAATATTATTATATTGTCGGACTAGACACAACTGTTGGGTCATATATACATTTATATGACTGTATACATAATCACATCTTGAGTCCACGCTTTATTCCGTAAACTTAAATTTGTCACCTTTGGCAGAAGAAACCTAATGCCAAGATTCTCCGATCTGTGCTATTCAAAGTCAAGGTGGATCTCAACACTCCGTTTTATCTTATCAGAGGTGGGATGAATAATTTAAAAACAATGAATGGTAATTTCATATCTATACTTATACTCTTAGACATATAAAATAAAAATATAATTTCCGTTTTTTGTAAAACTCTTTACCTACTTAAATAGAGAGCATATTAATAATGAATAATAAACATGAAAAAATAAAAATATCTATAGCAATTTTATGTCAAATATTATTGAATGAAATTAATTTTAAGAAAGTGCTTTCTTTGGCTTCCTTCCAAGAAAATGTTCTCAGGATCGTACATCAATGTTTCTACTTGGATTGCGAAACACGTTTTAAAATTAAATTGATATTGTTTGACTGAACAATATGCCTATATTAGGTCACATTATATATTTCAATTGTATTTTTTTTTGGCTGTATCCCGCACGTATCTGGATAATTAGAGGGAACCTGAAGACCTGGTGTTAAAACAATCTGTTCCCATTAAGACACTTCCTTTTATACTTTCCGCCGGTTTCTAGAGGTATTGTGTGTTGAGTGGCGAAACTCAACACCGCGATTTATCTTGTTAAAAGAGCGAGTAAAACAAAATATTAAGTGTTTCATCGAGCCCACAACTGGTCTCAATTTTTTTTAATTTGTAGCACATATGTGAATACAAGAGTATAGATTTTCGTTTTGGAATATTTTTATTTGTAATGGAGAAATATCAAAAGTAAGGAGAATACTAATTTATCTTTTTTTACCATAAAAAATGATGCTAAATAGACATCTAAAAAAAATTATGTTAATATTTAGTTATTTCATTGAGCGAAAAGATATTTTAACCCAATTATAAGGGTAAATTATTGAGTAGATAACTTTAAAAAAATATATTTTTTATCAATACTATTAATAAAATTAAGACTTTTATTAGCAAAATACAAAAAAAAAAACAGAAAAACAATCGAAATCAATTTATTATAACATCTAACCACTCAACAATTGAGATATGATGAACATAGCGATCTTCTGTATCCAGCACCAAATGGAACAGCCAGCTTTCTGAGGGGCTTCCTCTTCTTCCTCTTGACCGGTTGTAGCGACTGTCGTTTCTTCTTGACAGACCACAAAACCACACACAATCATTAATACTACTAAAATAGTTTTAAACTTTATTGATTTCATAATTAAAAAAATAGTATTTCTATGAACGATCTATATGGGATGCAGAAAATGAATGAATGAATGAATGAATATTGTAATAGCTAAACGCGGTTAAGATTGCAATCTGGTTGTCATAAAATTGGCCATTTAAATGATGTACAATTTAATTCTCATTATTGTATGATAGTTCGTGTATGTATGTAATATGTATGTTATTGTATGATTATGCATGTGTCGTAACTCAATTTGTTTATTGTTTATGGTGGAACAAAATCATTTTGGTTGAATAAAGTTAATGTTTTCTAAAAATAATTTTATGTTTTTAAGAGGCTCTGGGTGAAATATATCAATTTTAGGGTTCTGTACCTTTTAAGGAAAAAAAGGAACTCTTATAAGATCACTTTATTGTCTGTTCGTCTGTCTGTCTGTTAAGAGCCTTTATCTCAGGAATGCTTGGAGATATCGAGTTGATATTCAAACCATTTTTTTAAATCTATTTACGCTTGGACATTAAGCTAATTACAGATTTTAATTGTATTAACAACGCAAAACTATTCCTGCCGTTCTTCGACTTGACAAAATTGAAATTTAAATGACGATTTTTAAATGCAATTTAGCATAGTTACTAGTACTATCTAAAATAGGAGTAAATTGTATCTTAATAATGAAACACTATAAAACTGACATAAAAAGATTCATTTTATTTGTGAAATATTATTTCATATAAATATATGAAAGTAGCGCCATAAACTTGTTTTACAAGAAACAATTTTCCAAATTAAATACGAAAAAGCTTTGGCTGAATCCCGTTTTGAGATAAAAAGAATGACAGCGATGTCAATATCCGAGGACGATGTAACAAATATTTTAGCTAACGGAATATGAACAATGTAAATATTCGAAAGGCATCTATCTATTCGAAATATATTCGACGGACGGACGGTCGGATTCGGGCGCGATCGCTTTTGAATTATTGTATACAGGACTATTTAGTAAGCTCCATAACACTTATAAAACTTTGCGTATGAGTTATGTGGGTAGGTATATTAACTTTTACCTATGGTTTCGCTCGAAGGAGTTTTCACGTTCCAAGGTATCAAACACTGAGATAAGGTACAGTGGGATATATCGAAACGTGACTTAATTAACTTGATGTAATAGACTAAAGCATTTTTTTATAAAGGAAATATCCATCAGTAAAAGTTTATTTTCTTTTCGAATCAGTAATTCCTGAGATTAATGTACTTAACCAAACAAACTCTTCTTTTTTATATATTGGTATATCTCAAACAAACTCTTGTTTTTTATATATTTATATATTGGTATATTCCAACATTATACATATGTAAAGATGTTTGTATTGTAAAGAAAGAGCGTTATGATTCCCTGTATACAAGGGTAGGCATTAAGAATCTTGTTTTTCTTCTTCTTCTTCTTTGAAATATCGAATAATTTCCTTTTGTTTTAGGTATTGAGTGGCCCTCAACTGCGTCGTGCCTTGGTACAAAAACGAAGAAATGAAAATATTAATAAATAATAATTAATTCCTCCAAGTGGGGATCGAACCCACAACCGTCGCGTTAACAGTCACACCCTTGTGCCGCTGCACCATGAAGGCCTCTTCAATTTGTACAGTAAGCTTTACAAAGGAGGGGTCAGCTATAAGCATACCACTTGACCAATATTATATTCTTAAGTAGATCGTACTTGAATTGAGGATTGATCAACTTCACTTAGAATATGATTAATCAAGTACCGACTTTGCTATAGAAATTTATTATATGGTAGAAAATCTGTGACAAGACACAATGCAGATTTAAAATAAGTTTCCTAGAAAGTTTAATGGCTGTTCATGAACAAAATGCTTAAACTAACCAATTATGGCAAATTTTCATGATAAATCATATATTTTCGTTAATTATAATTTTTTTATAGTTTTGATCAAAGCAGGAAAATAAATAATTTATATATAATTTATTCCCCCAAATTGAAATTGAATCCAGAACCATTGCGCCACAATGGCCTCATATTTAATTAAAACAACAGAAATTGAGACCTAAAAGTTTCAGTCTATCAATGAGAGTACTAACAACAATTAATTATTCGTAGTCTAACAACACTATAACATCAATTAGACAAATTAGTTTAAAGGAAATTTTCTCAGCAACAATCTTCCAAGTCGCAAAAGTAAAAGTAATTGTTCGATATTAAAAATTGTTTAAAGGGCTTCGGGTACTTTTATGAGGCACCTACGAAAATTGTCAAAGTTCGAAACTTTTACAACATTTGTAAGAGTTTCTGCATACAAGGGAATTTTATGGGTTTGTTTTATAGAAGATTTTGAGTTTTATAATCTTTTTATGTCTACAATGTTGTAAAATTCCATTCGTCTATAAAAATAGGTGCATTCCGTCAGTATCATACACTTATTAGAATTCATCATTTTAAAACAATTTTTAGTATGTTTGATTGAACGCGCTAATCTCAACAACTAAAGTATTTTTTTTTTAATGTTGGATAGCTCATTTATCAAAGAAGTCTATAGGCTGTATTACATTTGAAGTACTGGGCCTGCGGTTAGAGTTACGTCATGCACTTAAATTACATATCTCTATTATATACTATACACATGTATAAAAGACCAAATATCTTATTAAAGAAATTGTAATTTTCAAGAATAAGAACTAAAATTAATATTTACGTAGACAAAACTAAAAGGCAAGGGCTTATTAAAATTTCCAAGAAATATTCTATTTATTTTCGCATAACATTTTTGGACACGACATTCTTTCGAAATTACTTACATACTCAGAACGTTTCTGTTGATGCTAGAACAGCGTTTTAATTATAACAAAACAACAGTAAGCATTACACAAATACCAACGTAAATTGAAAATTTTCCCTGTCACTGAAAAATAAACAAATTATATTTCAGCTCTCATATTATGCTTTTCATGAGAATGTTTGGAATGTCGTAATAATATATTATAATATATTGCTTGTAGTAAAGTACTGTTAATTAATTTAAGTTAATTATGTTTTCAAACAGCTCAAAAAATTATAGTAATTTTGTTGAACTAAATAATTTGAATAGTTCTAACTTGTATATTTATGAACTGATTGAAATAAAACAAACACAAAATGTTAAGCTAATCTTCCCAAAATATAATACATGAAATTACATTTAAATAGGTTAAGCTATTTCTGATGTAAGCGGGTGTCGGGTGGGCACGTGTCTATGCATTAGCATAGACAAAAAGACAAAATAGAAAACAAAATAGATTGATTTCCCATTATATATCTTCCATCTACAGACAGCGATCAGTAATAACTTTATTATAATAATAGACTTTTAAAAAATGTAAAAAATATCTTTATTTTCCAGGTAACAAATTATTTTTAGTAAAGTAATTAAATGACTTATGCTTATGACTCCAAGAATTATACTAACTGGTAATAGAACCCACTGTCGATTAGGTAACTTTAATACACTATCCAGTAAAATTAAAAATCATTTTACATAATAATATTAATGAAACGAAATTAATTAACTTTCATCTGAAAATCAAAACTCAGCAACCTAAAACTAATTACAGCAAGAACATAACGAAAACCTCCAATTATAAACAGACGGATCGTTACGTATACTCTTATCTACTCACAAAATGAGGAGAACTCTCAAAACAAAGAGAATTGTTACAGACACAATTAACCAGTCTAGTTTTTATAGCAGCTGTAGGAAATTGCGGTGAGAGGAGTGCAGCTCGCGCCTTTGATAAAATAGTGAGTGCATTCTGTATGTTACATAATTGTTCACATTTCTTAAGAAAATTATATTATAATTTGTTATATGTTATATTATAAATTAATTATTTAATCTCTAAATATTTTTTGGTGTATACATTGTAAGGAGAAAACCTATATATACCAATTATAGATACATATGTACTACGCGGCGTAGTATCTAGAAATTGGGCAGGTAAGTTTATTCGTATGGTATGTATGAAATAAATGGAAATTTTTAATTTTAGCGTCGTAGGGCCTACGCAAAGGAAGTTCGTAGCCCCCAATAGTAAATAGTAAAAATAAAGAAGAAGAACTAAGTAGGAATACCTAGAAATACTTACTATACCTAAATACTTTTTTACCTTACGATCACTGCATAATTAAACAATTTAAAGCTTATTATTAAAAAGTTAACCTATAAAGAAACAAATCGAGATCAGAATATTTTTGCTTTAATTGTTATTTCTTAGCTATTAATCTATTTAACACTAATAAATACTAATCCAGTTGTCCAATCCCAGAAATATTTAAATATGCTACCATCATATATCCCAACAACAGAAAAACTGAAAAGAAAAAACAGAAAGTCTATTACTTTTTAACCCCACATTGTTATTCTCAAACCGTTTAAAGTAGGAGCACGCTCAGTCACTTTGTTTCGCGCCCTAAGAAAATTTATGTTCCCAGCGAGGACTAGTTGAAGCTAGACCTTAATGAATTAAGATTAATATAGAAATTATTCTTAAACATTACATCTGTTTTAATTTTTAGGTTAATTTTGCAAGTAATTACAATATTAACAACTAGAAAATAGTTATAATTAACGCTTACGAAGAGTTTCGTCAGAATATTATGCATAATAATATTCTTCCGGTGTTCAATTTAGTAGTAGTTAACTAAAGTTCCGTGTGTTAAGTTTGAGTTTATTGAAAAGGAAATTTACTACATGTGTGTTTTAATAAATTATAATTAAATATTACAATACTTTAAAATCTAGTACTAGTCTAGTGTTTCTTAGGAAATAAATGTGAAATTATAACTGTTCAATTATTATTATGACTAATTTATTACTTACTTTTAAGAGCTTGTTCTCAATTTAGTCTAGTTTTAAAATTACAATTTTGGATATATTTTCTTATATCAGTTTATTACCAAGAAAGGAAAAGAACTTACAATCAATATGGAACGTTAAATGTATTAGATTATGCAGTTTTTCTTTAATTTTTAAATATTTCAGAATGTTGTTCAATATTGACATAAAACTGCTTGGAATTCATTTATAACGAAATTGAATTTTTACAGAGAAATGCTGATCCATACAGTGCTCGCTCTCATCGGATATACTCTGGCTGCTCAGCATCGCTCGTTC
This sequence comes from Heliconius melpomene rosina, assembly GCF_056956725.1. NCBI lineage: Eukaryota > Metazoa > Arthropoda > Insecta > Lepidoptera > Nymphalidae > Heliconius > Heliconius melpomene. The sequence goes on from NC_140401.1 coordinate 14,382,314, forward strand.
TCTGGTACGATGGTTGACTTATCTGATCCAAAGGTAACTTATTTATTATTGTAAAACTTTGAGAATTCTCTCATACATATATTTATTTTCATTTAACTTTTCAATATTAGAATATTTATTCTTTAAAATAAAAATATATACTAATGAATAATTATGAAAACAATTTAAAAATATAAGTAGTTAAAAAAACCTATAACGTTGACTTCATAATAACAAGAATACAAAACTACTTAGATATAAAAAAGTAACCGAGAAGATAAAAAAGATATTTTTCAAACAGGTACAAGGCCACTTAGACGCGTTAGTTCGAATGGCACAATCCTGCGTCATCAAAGTTAGGGCTTCGCCTAAGGATGTAAGGGCTTACTTTACAAATTCCCCACCGATAACCCGGTCTGGCCAGTGCTTCGCTGCGTGCATGTTAGAACAAAGCGACGTGATAAATCATGGAAAAGTAAGATAATCTTATAATATATTTTTCGTTACTGATTGACAGATGAAACTACTAGTCGTCAAGAATCAAATTTAACATGTAGGTACATTAGGAAGTGCAGAGAAGCACTAAGAGACGATTTCTCGAACTTTCTACGAGAAAGAGAAAAACGAAAATCCTGCTTTACGTCTTAAGGTCTAGTCTAGTATAAAATATTGTCAATCTCTTCAAAGTTACTATATTTTTACAATTTAATGTAACATTAAAACTGAACGCCACGACTTTTGGTTCAAGTACTACTTGAAATATTTATGAAATGAATATTTTTAACAATATAATACATTGAAACGTTGGATTCATCACCCATCACGCAATACCTATAAGTAATCTAAGTATTTTCAAAAGCTTAAGTTTGATTCCTCCAATAGGTACATACATCCACATTTTATATGCAGGCTTCAAAAACTTCAGCCATTTTGTCAATAAAACGGCGAAAGTTTTCAGCGCTTTATAAATCGTGACTTATAAATCTCAAGCCGTGCTAAATCATTTCTATTGAATTATATAAACGTTCCTTTTTTACAAATTATTCAATAAGTTTCATATATTATTAAGATACGCGTTTGGTTTTTTTATATCGACATATATTTTTTTCATACGTTTTCCTTTTCATGATGAAGAACATTTTAAAATATTTCGTGTTGAGTTGCGGAAACAAAAGCCATATTTTTTTCTAATCTGCTTGAATGGCATATATTTTAAATATAAATATGTGTTCGATTCTCACTTGAGAATTAAATATTTCCCACACAGTTCTCTGGGCCTACTATATGTAGAACACGCTAAGTATAATAAATAAAATAGTAAATACTTCTATTCTGTCTTATCACTTCAATTAATTTAAAACATATATAAAAATAAAACATAATACAACCAATTCAAAACTAAATCTTCACAGGTAAATCGAGAGCTTCTGGTCCACTTAGCTGGTTTGGTGAACGGTAAAAACTCACGTGTAGTACGAAAACTGTACGGCATATCCAGGCTTTGTCTTGATAGTATCGAAGGTATGTCTGACAGGTGCCAGCTCGCGTCGACATACAACGATTGTTTGAATGAAAACATGATTGAATTCGCCTTTCCCTTGGATATCGCTGAGGAAGCTGTTAGAAAAATGCCCTTCCATCTTATTCAGCCTAAGTGAGTAAGTCATCTTTCTGGATGCAATTCATTTTATTTAAAATAATAGTATTGATATTGAATATATCGAGCCCTCGTCGGGTAGCAACATAGTTATGGGTTGACTTTCCTGTTAGAGAAATGAATTTAAGTCTCATCGCGCTAATAAGATTTATTCTAATTTGTTGATAATTATCAATAAATAATTGAAAGAAACATCACTTTCACAGTCATAATAGGCAGTTCTACAGTTGACCAAAAACAGGATAAAATTAAATTAAGACAGCTTCACGCTGTATCCCGCTCATAGCAAGGTAGACGTAGGGAACCGAGTGTTAAGACACTTCGTCCCCCACTTTCTGCTGAATTCTGATCTGATTCTGCGATACCAGAGCGAAGAAATAAAAAAAAACAATAATATTTGATTTACTCCACTGGGGATCGAACCTACAACCAGTTGTGTTTACAGTGACACACATATGCCCCTGCGCCACGACTGGCCTCAAAAATAGGATAGTCATAAATCACCGCTATCCGTCAGATTATATAAATGACAAAAGGAAAGGGAAAAAGAGTGGCTTAAAGTACCACGCACTAAAGCCCGACATAATGGTGCTCCAAAGAAAAGCAACAAAAGAAGCTGAGCTGAGAGTGCCAGTTTTATCCTGTCCAATGTGGTATCTACGTCAATTTTGGTGGCTAAGTGAGCCCTTGGTATTCTGATGGTAGTAAACAAAATGTATAATATTTATATTGTAAACAGGTTCCTTTACATCCTAATTATATTCCGTAAATACGTAACTTAATAGCTTAGTGAGGCCAGTTACTTTTTTTAGAAAATGTACAAAAAATTAAACGTATCAGGATTTTAACTCTCGCCTCTTGGAAACCCACCAATAGCTCTGACCACTAAGCTATACATTCTCATCAAGCATCATAGAAAATCTTTTGCGCCTTTTACTTATTTATGTTGTTAACAAAAAACCCTTTTCTAAATATGTACATAATGATTATTTTATGTTAAGAGCTATATTTTATTTTTTTTCTTTTTCTTTCAGCTTACCTCAGGAACTAAGACATCACTAATACTGAAATATTTTATATTTTTGAATTATTTTTGTAATAAAAATAACAAAGTATGTTAATAGTTTTTTTTCTCTCATATGTTGTATTCTGAAATACATTGTCAATTTTTAGACATTGCATATTCCGTTACTTAATCCAACGTACTTCATCTAACAAAATCAGGGAATGTCTACATTATTTTAATACAGAATCTATATTAAAACAATATAGAAACGAGATTTCGATACAAAGTTTACCTATCTGCACATTGTAAAATTTGAAATTGAAAAAAAATTAAATAAAACAAAACAGGACTAGTTATGCGTTTGATCCTTGACTCGAGGAGATGAAATATTTATGTAAATTTATATTTCCATTTCTTCGCTCTGGTGTCAAGGCAAAGCGCGGCGTTGAGCACTGCCAATCAACACGCAATGCCTCCAGAATTCGACGGAAAGTGGGGAACGGAGTGTCTTAACACTAGGTTACCTCTGGCTATCCTTCTGTCTGATAAAAAACAAGAATGGGGCTTTCCCGAATCAAAAATCAACTTGCAAAATACGTTTACAGGAAAGAACTTAACAACTGTATGAAATGTAAGCCTATTAACAACAAATAAATAATGACTATTTTTGGATAGTAATAAATAGTAGAAAAATATTATAGCTATAAATATATTATGCCATAGATAAGAATATTATTTGACAGAACATTCGATATAATTGTTTCCTGTACCAAATGATCAACTGTCAGATTATGTTTCCTGGTCCATATTTCTATAGTCAAAATAAATAAGGCATATATTAAAGTAATATAGATATTGACTGGACCCTTTGATAATCTTATGCAGATAAATAAAATAATATAAATCTAGTACACTACTTGACATACTTGACTACAATCAGGGGTTATTATTAATTTTAGAACAAGTAAAGCTTTTTTTTTCTGACAATATTTTGAAGTTCATACACACAAAATTAATAAATAAAACGATAGGAACTTATTATTTATTTTATTTATGCTGGAATTCTCGCACTGACAAAATTTAGTAGCTTAAAACCTAATATTTTTATATATATATATAACTTTTTTTTCACTGTATCCCACACATTGCAGAGTAAGCTGAGTTATGACACATCGTTTTCCATTAAGATATTTTCGTTCCACACTTTCCGTCAAATTCTTAAGGCATTGCGTGTTGCAAATCACTGATATAAAATAAATTCCAAGGCATGTTTATCACTCAGCCATAACGATATACAATAAAAGGTTACGTATTTAATATCAAAAGTTTTCCTCTGCCATAGTAAATGTGAAAGAGGGCAGCAAATAAAAGGAGGTTTATTGGAAGTAAGAGCAAATAATAATATATAAAAGATTGTAAATAAGATCCCTTAACATAGATCATGTTTGAATAGTGTGGGCGTATCATTCCACGCAATTGGAAATGGCTAGGAGAAGTTTTTCAATTCATTTTGTATCAACAAAGCTGAAATTATGTAAGCCTAAGTCAATTTTGTTTGTTAAAATTTAAAAAAAAAGAAAAAAGTGTTTTACCATTTCGGTGCACTTATTAGGTGCAAATATGTGTAATTCTTTTGTTTTATGTAAAATTGCATCGACACAATTACTATAATGCAATAGAACTGATATGATTTTTTTCGATTAATGGTTAGGGCGTTCATCTAAGTAGACCAACCTTTCAGCTTTATAATATTAGTAAAAATATAATATAGATTATATATTAAGATATAAAAATATAAAATATTTTATATCTTCACGCTGTGAACGAACCTAGTATTAAGGCACTTTAGTTTTAACTCGGTACCAGAGCGAGGAAGTGAAAATGTTAAACATCATCCTCCCGAATGAGAATCGACCTCACAGCCGTCGTGTTTACAGAATCACCAAACCCTGCGCCACGACGGCCCTAGCAATATTAATCATATCAGTTTATTCTCACTTTAAACTTTACTTTATTTTATATTTTTCCTCTCTTTAGAAACAAAACTGTCCAAATGATCGATTCGACATCAAACAAATATGATCTCAAACAAAAGTTCACTCAGTGTTTCTGTAATGGCATGAAGCTGTGAAATATAAGATAAATTGCAATATCGAGATTTTGATTTCGTATTCTTTTTATTTGCTTCATTTTTGTTTGTATTGGTATTTCATTTTTAAAATAACTGCTTTATATTTGAAAATAGTAGAAACTTTTATAAATATTTATAGTTTTAAAATAAGAAATTGTTGACTATTTTAGGTTGCCACGAGTTCTCACCTTGTCCAAATAGCAACAACTAAGAGTCATGTAAAAGACAATTCGAACTAGTAGTTTCTAATTCCATCAGCTATATTATGTTAAGTGTGGATTTTAAGGCAACAATTATAAGAATCTTAAAAAAATATTTCCATAGGAAACTTATAAGCAAAAAATAAAAATATATAATAATTCCAATAAAAGCACTTTTAAAAGGGCGTAGGTAAAAACAGTTCATAGAAACGTATTAAGACCTCAAACCCGATCGTAAACTGCTGATTTTACAATATTACAAATATATTGAGAATAAATTATAATAGACTGTAAACACGACAGTTTGTGGGTTCGATTCCCACTTGAGGAATTTTTTTTTCTTATAACTAATTGGATTGAAACTTCTTTAAAGAGAGAGAAAGAAGTGATCTTTTAACATTAATAAAGGATTAAATAATAAAAGAAAATGATATTTTGATACAATTTATTGCTATACTTATTTGTTAGGACGAAATCTGTTCTATAAGAAAATTTCGATATAAATAAATATTTTAATCTGCAAGCAAAGTCAGGAAATTTATATAAAGCATTATATATATTAAAATTTTATTAAGATATTTAAAATAGTTTTAATGGACTGTATAATATAAGATATACTTTATTTTACAAATAAATGCATAGTAAGCAGTTTAAACATAATAAAAATGGTTTGTTGGGAAACATTTTAGGAGATGTTTAATTTTTTAGAATTTTAGGAGACAATTATGGGCTTAGGTATTGAACAATTTGCAAACAATTAAACAAACAATAGAAATAAGTTAAAAACAATGTAGTCAATCATTATCAAAATTGCGCCTATATAAATTATTTAATTTAATTACAAAGAACTCTCCGCGAAGCCTAAGCTGAGCTTTACATTTGTGTGTGATCACTTAAAGTAGAACCAGAAGAAAAGTACAAAAGTACATATTACATACACAATTAGTATTTTACATTTTGATATGATATTTTTATAATTTTTCAAACATTAATTTTCGTTTCCTTCCTTTTAATCGTCTGCAAGTAGTTTTATACATTAGTTATTTACTATTTATTGATTCTCATAAACATTTCTTTTTTTAATGACGTGAAACAAAAAAAAATAAACGCAAAATGGACAGCAGTCTGCGTCTAAATGTACAGCGTTAAGTTCCGCCACTCACTTTCTGAAATCCGACTGAAAAGTAGGGAGCGGAGTGTTTTAACATTATGTTTTCTCAGACTAAAAACACTGGGAAAAAAATCAAATTTAATTCAACTAACTTCTAGCACAATGGAAGACTAAATTACTGAGAAATTCGGTACTTACCCACCAGAATGTATATTTTAATTAATTCAGGCGTGCCAACCTGTTTCAAATACAAAGTAAACAAATGTTATACCAATATTATCTTCTACGAAATAATTTTCATTGATTAATACAACATCGATTTAATTAATATCTAATGTAAGAACGATTTTAAGCGTTATTAAAAAGGAACTATTGTATTTTCAGGATATTAATTTCCAAATGAAAATCACTAGTGGAATTATTAATATACATCTACAGACATAATAGTAATTTAACTTACACGATTTTTTTAAATAGAGTATGACACATTTTCATAACTATTTGCAGTTTTATTTTAAATAATTTTCATGAAATATAAAATATTGATAAAATTGTCCTTTATTATCTTAATTTATTACTCTACAACCATTATTAGGCTAGAACCATTCCCTTAATCCTGATTATTTTTATTAGATTTAGCGATTTAGCGATTTTATTAGAATCTTCTATGGTCCAAGTAAGCATCTGTTAAGTACTTAATTATTCACAAAATTAACTTGTAAGCTTTTATTATTATTATATTATAATTCCTATATAAACGAGATGGGTAATGAATCGAAAACAAAAGAAAATTTACACTATGTTAACGATTCCATTACTATATATTATAATAAACTTCATATATATAGGTAATAAACATTTCTGAATACTAATAAATAAATTAACACATAATAAATATTTATAATATAAAGAAAACATTTTAGTAACTGAACACAGTCAAGGCTGTCAATAAACTATTTCTATATAAAATACAAAATTGTGGGTTAGACCAATTTTGTACCAACTGTTTCGATTATCTGATAATATTAATATTTATATACGTTTACCTATTCTATTACATATTTGTAACTTACAAGAAAATTTAATTAAATTGAAAGTTTCTTAAGATTATACTAAAAAGTTATTAAATATTTACAAGTAATATTTCACTCATTTAGATCTAATAAACAAATTTTGGATATTTTCAGTTTACATTTCATTAAAATTTCTTGTAAGCTTATAATAAGCGCTACTAAGGAATTAAATGGAGTATAATATTATTCTTTTTCTCAATTAAATATGAGTTATTTAGTAGATAATGTTAAATAAACAAGTATTATATATATTTTTTTATATATTAAAAAACAAAAAAATATAATATAATCTATACCAATTCAGTATATTCTGTACCGTTTTCAACAATACCATGCTGATTTGACATTAGCACTTGACATTGGAACTTCCTTAAATTTCCTGTCGTCACTCAGAACACAACTTCATCAAGACTTCCCACATACAATTATACTAAATTAACTGAATACTCTGAGCTTACAGTCTTGTTATTTCACTGTAACAATGATTTGATATGAATGTTCTCCTATTATTATTGTAATTATACAAAGTGATTTGTAATTGGAATTATTTTAAACTTGATTAACATTTAATGGGCTTACTTTACCCCAGTTATTTCCTAGTAAAAGTTTAAAATCAGCTTCACGCTGATAAACGTTAAAAAAAACACTAGACAGATAATTAAAAATAGGTTAAAAATAAATTATAATCTATTAGGCATTACTTTTTTATTATTTTAAATGTACTAGGTAATTTAATATTGTTTAAGTTAAATTGTTCAATCTATACTAATATAATAAAGCGGAAGAGTTTGTTTGTTTGTTTGTTTGTTTGTTTGTTTGAACGCTAAGATCTCTGGATCTACTGGATCGATTTACTTTGTTTTTGTTTTGTATGAAAGCTGCATTCTTCAGAAGTGCTATAGGCTATATAATATTACATTACACATATATACTAATAAATTAAAATACTTTCTAATTTGACATGCAATTTATTTTGCCATGTTAATAACAACCGTCGTCGCTACGCGACCGCGTTCGTTACCGCGTCATTTTGATATTCATCCTTATAAAAAAAAAATATAGTAGTCACTTTTAGCATTTCATCTAGATTGAAATTATATTTCTATACAAATTATATTCTTATATTTCAAGCAGGCGTAGCCGCGTCCGGGTCCGCTAGTTAAGAATATACTTACCATTTATACTATAATTGAAATTCTAAAAAGTAATAAAAAAAAACAAAATCAACATATAATGAAAACTTTTATATAATAAAAAAATAAAATATAAAAAAAACTTCTACAAAAATATCTAACACCCATACATAAGTTTGCACTTAGGTCTGTTATGGTACTTCCTTTTAAAAGAGGCAATGATTGCTTGGTACCGTCGATGGTTGGCTCGCTCAGCGCGGTTGTGCCGGGATCCGTTCCGGGTCGTTGCAGCGTGACAAAGAAAGGCTCCATCTAGCACCACCATACGATATTCTTGTAGACACATTTCTAGCATCTAAGAAAAAAGAAGTAATTGATAAGAAGTTATTGGTAATTAAAATCAATAATTTGATATTTTAATTTTAAAGCATTAGTAGTCTATAGGTCAATTGGTCAATTTCGGGGCCGTCTATAAACGCGACAATTGTATCATCAATTCCCATTTGGAAAAATAAATTATTTTTCATTTCCTCGGTCTGACAATAAGACAAAGCGTGGCGCTAAGCTCTGCCTCGCAACAAACAATGTCTCGAAAATTGGGCGAAAAGTATGAACCGTATCTTAACACTAGGTTAGGGTAGGCAGGCAGTCACCCTAAATGAGGGCAAGTGAAGTTTGTAGAAATGTTAACTTCGATATTGATTTGTCATTTAAGCCTTTAACGAAATAGTACCCAAATAATTTAAATTTTAAAGGTCGTATTATTTAAAATACAATAAAATGTGTAAATAATATTTTTCATCAGCTAGCAAATCAAAACCAAAAGCAACTAAATGGAGTTGAATTTATACATAAAATATTATTATAGTACCCTGTTGAGACAGACCGACCGACAAGCAGTTGGCTATAAAATTAATAGCAACACTATATTTCATACGACTTCAATAAAGACCAGTCCCCGAGAATCGCAAAGGAAATGGTCAAGGATAGCTAGTTTATACTGGGAAACACATTTCCAGCATCTAGGAAATGAAATGTCGGTCAAGAGAATAATAAATCTTTCAAGATACCACAACGACGGACTTAATTTGTGAATTCTTGGACATTTGAAAATGTTATAATGACACGAGTGTTATTAAAGTATTAAAAATGTATTCTTTTTCCATCTCACATAAAATCTATATTTTTATGTGGGGTGACATAGTGTCATGACACTCCGCTCTCCATTTTATTTTACTTTAACACTCTCCTTTCCACATCAAGGCACTTTAGTTTCCCACTTTCCGCCACATCCTCGAGACATTGTATGTTAAGTGGCGCATCTCAAATCTCTCAGATCTCGCCGCTCTTTTCCCATGTTACCAGAGCGAGGAAATGACAATATTAAATATTTCATATTCCCAAGTGAAAATGGAACTCACAACCGACTACGACCTGTCTATAGAAGTTACGCTATTAATCTTTTCTCATTAAACATTGATCTTGCTATGTAGACAGAACGAAAACTGTTTTACTACTTTGAACTTTGCTCTCCTCTTTTCCTCAATGCTTCGTACTTGGTGACAGAAACCAATACAAAATCATATGTAATCAAAATTAGTTTTTTTTCACTTTACGCTTTTTTTCGTCACATAAACCTAGAATTCGTAATTCGCAAATTCGCAAAAGAAACCTAGTGTTAAACCATTTCCCTACACACTGTAAATTATTCAAGACATCAAGTGTGGAGTCGCGAAAAATTGAATAAAATCATGACACTTTAAAATCCAAAATATAATATTTAACAAACAACCATCTCGTCTTAAGAACATCGAATAAATAATATTTAACCAACTTGTCTCATAAAATATCTCTAATAATTCTACCGTATACCAAATTGATTTTTAGCTTTATAATCTGCAGGAGCCAACTAGTAACTATTTTACATCTACTATATACGAGTAATTATAAGTGATTTTAACCACTGTGGCAATAACAGCAGTATACTTCAAATAGTTTTAATTTATTTAATCATTAAAGCGAAGCGAGCGGTCGCCAATGAACGAAGCGATCGGAGTGATCATAATTAAACTTTAATGACATTAATTATTATTATAGCAAAAATAACTGGATTTACTTTTATTCATAAATATTAATTCGAATTTCCTGGATTACCTACCAAGTCGCTCCCAATTGCGTTTGTGCCGTTGAATTTTGCGAAATAAATGCTGTTGAGTCAGCTTCACGCTGTATCCCGCACACAGCAGGGTAGGCAGAGGAAACCTAATGTTAAGACAGTCCGTTCCCCACTTTCTGCCGAATTCTGCGTGTTGAGTGGCAGAACTCAACGCCGCACTTTGTGCCTCGACACCAGTGCGAAGAAATGGAAATATAAACGTAAATAAATATTTCACTTCCTCGGGTGGGGATCAAACCCACAATTTTCAACTGCGATACAGATAAGCAAACGGAACCGACCGCCTTTACTCCAAGTGTTTATCTCCTAAGCAATATACTCTCTTCATTTGCATAGTATTAAGGATCGTATAAAGCAACCTTCACTCGAAATTGCTACGTTGTTCTTCAGTAAACATCTACTTACCAGTAACTTACTAGTAAATAAATATATTCATATTAATTTATTTATTGTCGTGAAACGCACAGAACAAATAGAGCGATAAGTTCCGTTTCTGAAAATCTGTCTAATCTGTCTCGTTTTAACACTAGGTTCCCTTTGCCTACCCTGTTATAACGGGAAAAGCGTAAAGCCACATATAAATATTGAATAATACAATTAAAAATTACGCATTGCCATATGCATCGACATAAACTATATCAACTTTAAGATTACGTAACAATATAAATAATTTTACAATCCTAACAAATTTGGAATGGAAACGTATATATCTTCGGATCAACAACGGAATATGCTAAGATTGATCCTTCAGTCGCCTTTTTAATATCTGTCACACATATATCTAATACAAATATTTACAAAACTTTTCTTGTTTTAGAATTCAAATTTGCTATCACGACTAGAAAAGACACAGAACAGTCCGTAGAGTAAAGGCCTTTCAATACACTTTATTATATACTGCTTACCTGTGTCATTTTATCTTGTCGTCCCTCCCAAGACAACGATTCACTGTACCAGGGCTCATTTCGAGTGCCAAAGTACAAAGGTTCCCATCGGTGATAAGGATACTCCCTTCGGGCTATCAATATTGGCTGTAACAACACTTTTAGTGAATATATTTTGGTACAATTTAATACGAAATACTCAAAAAATTGAATACTTTTTCATTCAATTTTAGTGGCCACAAGGCGGCTTTGCCTGATTCTTTTTTAAGATAAAATAGGATTTTTAATATGGTTATCTATACTGTTATACACTATTGTTAACGTTCGTCAGTGGACACGCAGTATCTGAAGAATTTGTCTTAAGAATAGGTTGCCAGGTTCCCTCTGACTACCTTGTTACGTGTTGGATACAAGGAGATGCTACAAAAAAAATATTATAATGAAAATTCTAATAAAAACTTTTTTGTATAACATTGTCTGTCTAATATTTTTAAATAGTACCCCTAGGTCCTGAATATTAAGGTAACGTGTACCATTAAAAGCAACACTATATATAAAATATTAAAAACCATATCATATTTTTTAATATGTCTAGACATCGTTACTATTACATTTTCATATATTAAAAATATTATTAAAATATTATTCAAGACGAGCATTTCAAAAAGTTCTTGTTTTTACTAACAATGTACGCTACAAGAGCTTATTTATGCGCAAATAATATATTTTATATACCAAATTTAGACATGTATTAAACTATAATAAAAATGAACAAAAAGAACGCGAAATGTATTAAGAGCAGTTAATTTTTTTACAGTCACTTATATATCAAACCTAACACACCACAAATAAGGAGCCGTTAAACATAGATATGTAATTACGAAAAAAGTCTATCAAAATTATATGCGAGACAGAAAGAACCTCCTATAAAGACAATCTATTGTTTGACATTGTATTGGTAAAGAAAATCTAAGACGTAAGTCCAGTGAGGACTGGAGAATGGTAGAATGGCCGTAATGAGAATGAAGTATCTTAAACATATGTTTTAAGGTTCCGTCTGTCTGTCTCCATCAATCCCCTTAGTTGGAGGTGAACCCACAACCATCACGTCTATAATCAGATGCTGTCCTACTGTGCCAAGACTCCATGATACATCAATCAAGTGATAGAGGCGCTGCGTTAAGTTCCGCCACTCAAATATGTCTTAAAATTTTGGGTTGTTTTGATACTAGAGTCTATCCTGGACATCTCCTTGTGTAAAACCGAATACTTTATAAGTCCATACTTCCCAACTTCATCACAATGGTAAACATAGTTTAAATAATTCCATTTAACAATCCAAGTTTGGTTTGAAGTAATATAACCCTATCACCACTTCAACTTGATTGGCGTGGCACCGAGTTAGATGCCCCAATTGAATTTCCTCGAGGACGGCTCTAGGGTCAGCATCATTCATTACACTCCAGACTCCACGTCTTAGAGTATACTGACACGTGAATTTTACGGAACGTTAATTCTAACGGAACGGAAACTAAAACAAACTCGAATGTTGTTTTGTTTGAAATAAACAAAATGCTACTGTAGTTTTAATATATTTACGCAAATACAGTACTGTATTTGTACAATAGAGATCTAGATTATTAAGAGATGTTTAAATAAATGTATAGGAAATTAAAAAAAAATAAACAATTAGACATTTTTGTTAAATTTAATTTAATTAAATTGATATTAATGGGTGGTTAAGTTTATCATACCTCGATACCATCTGGCGCTGGTCGTATCAGCCAGGACTGCAGTCCGGGGAAACGCTGACAGTGTGCACACACCTTTTGATGGAAATATTTCGCCCGATTTTCATTTATCAAACGCACCAACCTGTATACAAAAATAAAATTGAAAACATATATACTAGCACCAGAATATCACATTTTATTTTACGTAATCAGGCGCCTGATTATGATATACATATACGGTGGTTCTATTCAGAGATTTTTATTATGAAAAAATATGTTAGCATAGCCAATTATATTGTTTAACACAAAGTGCAGATGTTCCACTTCTTAACATGCGACAGCTTTATTTGAACGTAAGCTTAAAAACAGAATGTTTGTTCACTAGAAGAAAAAAAAAAAAAATTAACAATTGGATGTGGATGCAAATAGCAAATTTATTTTTATTGACGGAAGCTAATATTGTATCCACCGCGAATCAAACTGTCAGCAGAATAGGGGACTACCGTATCCAGATGGCTATAAAAGACCGGCGATAACCCCGGGACACGATAATCGCAACCCAAAAAGAAAAATATCACTATTCGAGTTTCCCCTATTCGAGCTACTGAAGATCAAAGAAAAAATGAATAACAGAACATTGCTAAAAAAGCTTAGAAAATATTTTCAGAATTAGAAAACATACTTTTATACTTTTCAGTTACACGCATTTTTTTCGCATAACATGGGAAATTATATACTACTCCTATAACTGTATCCTATTTAGGGAGCCTTGATATAAAAGGTAAATGAACTAGAAAAGGATTAAATTTAATTAATTTAATTGAAAATGTGACGTTTTGTCATCGGTCGGGTTATGTGCACCATTTTCCAATGATCGAATTGTTACAAAGGTATTTGTAGATTGTGTTAGTGACGTTTTCGTGCTTAAAAACATAAGTAAACCCTAACCAAGCAACACTTGTACTTTTCTCCGCCAAAGTAAAAGCAATCAAAGATAACTGCAATATGGACAAGGTGACTGTGGTTAACGTGTTCTAACAAGGAATGTGGCCGAAAGATTGGTCCAAATGTGTTATTACCATAAAGGTTTGAAAAACTTTGTTTCGTTTTCATTTTGTCACAAACCCAGATTAATAGAATGTAGTGTTAATACACACTGTTGCACGCTTTCGTCTAATTTTCGAGAATATGCTTATAGAGTGGCGACTCCACGCCACGATTCATCTAAAATAACAAGCCTATTTTTCCCGGCTGCTAAGGAAGAGTTATATATAGTTATTTTTAAAATTCTATTTACATGTATAATGTCTCTTATAAAACATTTTTTACATCAGCATTGAAATCATTTTCCTGTTTCGACACTAAGAAACAAGATAAATATTTTTCCACTTTTGGAAAAGAATAACATGTAACAAAAGGAAACAACGTTCTTATCACCACATCAACAGTTTCATTGTTCCATTGTTGCTTACAAAGACTACGTATGGGTATACAATATCAGAATTTTTCAAGAGTATTAACCGACTCAATAATACATTTACAAATTATTCCTGTTAATATTACGTTGAAAATTCACAGCAGTAATTTAATATTATGCACAAAAAAAAATACGGCATTATAAAAAAGTGCCCACCAGGGTGGTGGTTTATGTTTGTTAAAAGAGCTTTTAAAAGACTATTTGAATAAAAATTAAATAAATAAGTAAATTGACACATGTTACTTACGTGCTTTTATCTCTCGGCATTTCCACTCCTTTCTCTACTTCAAATAATGGTACTACAAAAACTGTCTTAGTAAATATAATGCCTCTGTCACGTTTCTTATTGCCCATCAATTTTCTGACCAATGCTAAAAACTTCGTTGCTAATCCCTCACTTGGAACGAGTTCTATATCGGATACAATAAAATAATTAGTTCTCGAAGCATTCCTCGCTACGTTTCTTCCAACATTTATTGGATATATCATATTCTTTTCTTGCCTAAAAGTTGGAAAATCAAAGACTTCCAAACCAGAACAATCAGGAAACATTAAATTTGGTGCAGTCCTTTCAATTTTTGGCAACTTGGCCATCATTTTCTCTATTTTCCTTTTTCTTACCCAATGCACATACTGTGCCCTCGTTTCGTTAGTTAAATTTTTATATCTCTCTATTTTCTGCTTTAAAAGCTCTTCGATTGATATGTTCATTGTAGAGGTTGGCATTTCAGTGGTAAATATATATGACCTAAGATCTCTTAGTTTAGGTGGATGACGTTTTGGGAAAAACAAGTGTAGGGAAACCTTCGACATACCAGGATAGCACTGACACAATTGATTCATCATTTGCATTGTCGTATCAAGATCGTAACTCGGTACAAAAACTGCCAAGCTTATCGGTCCATCCCAATATCTCGCAATCTCTACAATATGATAAATGAACTCTGGCGTGGCTTGAGTGGCATATGTCACAGCGTTATATTTTGAATAATTTGCATAGGCAGCGCCTTGAACAGCATCATAAATTACCCTATATGTGCTATGGTTTCCCACTTCTGGAGATGGAGATACTTCTATGTCTTTCCATTTTAGAGTATTTGGCAAGCCATAGTTGAACTGACAGTAGCTTACATTAGCATTAGGTAGTTGACCTCTGAGAAATGATCCTGGTTTATATTCAAAATCACCGACTCGACTCGAAAAATGAGGAATATCTTGATGTTTGAAGGCATAAAGTTGAAAAATGACTGTCAACGTTAGTATGAACGAAGTAATCAGAAATATGGTTGAGTGCTTTCGTGTTAAGCGATATGAGTAGGCCCCACATATACGAAGGCATCTCGACATTTTTGCTGTACATCGTCTCTAATTTTACTAACTCAGTTTTGCATTTTTATACTATTATAGATAAAATATTTTAAGTTTAAGTCCATACATGCTTAATGGTATAAAAATCTAATCCTTTAGGTCAAAAATGAATTATCAATTTCCTATTTTCTTCTCACACTGATTTAAATAAACATAACACTTCACTTTCCAGACCAAAACATGTCAAAATTATAACCACAAAGCACTACAGCCTACTTTTCATATACCACGGACACTTGTCCACATTCCCTCGTATATTAATCTTTGAAAACAATAAATCAGATTAAAACTTTATTTGGTAAACACTTTAATTTCTTTTATTTAAGCTTTAAGTAAATTTGACACATTTATTTTCCTAAAATATCATTTTGACATATGCGCGCGCCGCGGCGCAAGTTGTATGCGCAAAGTGCAAAAAGAAATCAATATTATCAACTGTTTATGTCGTTGTCAATTATTGTTGACTTCTTGTAGAATAAAACTACTTATACTTACTTATGTGGCACGCTCGAAACGCCATAAACTAAGCACTGAACTGAAATAAACATTTTTGGATCATAACTGAACATCTAATTAGTAAAATAACCTACGAGTAGTGTCTAAACTCTACTAGTGTAAGCCATTGTATGTCGGACCAAAGCGGGAAAATGAAAATAGTAAAAATCTAATCATTCCCCCGAGTGGATGAAATGGGAATCAAACTCACAACTATCAAGTTTCCTAAGAATGTCTTACTGCACCAAAATGGCCTATACAATATATAGTTAAAATGTATATAAACTGAATATTTCAAATGAATCATAAGCTTAAATTTTAATTATTTCTAACCCTGCGAAATGCTTATTCTGAATACAATACAACAAAGGCAGTTCAAATGTTAATTAGTATAATCACAGTCGGTGAGAATTGTTAACTTTGCCGAGTATCTTTAAATAGCATTTAACTATGGTGGAAAATTGTAATTGAGGAAAGCCGACTCTGAGTGACAGACCACACGAACTCAATTTAAACTTTATTTCTTTCATATGTCAGTGTTAAGTTACCATGGAGTTAACTACAGTATGAAATTATTAACATTCTTTTATTTAAAGTACCAAATACAAGAAGGTACAGAAAAAGAAAGATTTTTTTTTTTAACGTGAAGCTATGCTTTCAGTATACCGCATGTAGTAGGATAGTCAAGGGAGGTGTCGCTTCTATTTTGCCAGAGGAAAGAAATAAATTCATATTCGATACAATAAAATATTGAGACCGGTCAAAAAGTGGGGAAAAGAAGTTTCCCAATAAGAACAGAGTGTCTTAACACTAGTTCCTCAATTTTCCTCTGTCTACTCTACTATGTACAGGATATATTTCTTCTAGTGAAGATTGAAATTATAACCATCGCATCTATTATTAGGTTACATACTTTTACACTACAACATGATTAAAATATTGTTATTTACTTAGTTCGATACAGCCAGCTATACACATATCTTTAAATTTATTGAAAACTAACATCAGCTGCTTTCGTAGGTACTTTTCGTCGCCGCCTGACATTGATATGAGAAGTAAATTGGAAATTTTATTCCACTAAGTAAAAACTCATGACTGATAAGACATTTCCAGGTTCCAGGTGTTCTTTCTCACAAACGTCCTAAAGAATTGTTACACTCTAATTGTACCTAGAAACCGTTTACCTAGTTCTTGATAGAATGTCGCTAACATTTTATATTATTATATTTATTAATGACCAACAATAAGATAAATCATCAAGGATAGAAATGTACTCGTATTTTTAACCGACTTCTGTAAGAAGAGGAGGTTCTCAATTCGACTATTTTTTATTTAATAAATGCTCAAATTCATATTCAAGTAGAAATATTTAATTATCTTCCTTTCGTGTCATATTTGTTCTGCAATGCAGATGGGTAGACAAAGAAAAAAATACGAGGACACTCAGTTCTCTGTTTTCCGTTCAAATTTGAGACTACGTGCCGAGTGGTGTTATTAATCTCACTTCGTCAAGTAGGAAGGGAAAATGAAAATAATAAATTCCGCCGAGTGGAGTTCGAACTTGCGACCGAAAAGCGGTAGTATATTATTATGCTATTTCACTACACCACAATGGCCTATACTATAAAATACAAATAAACCTAAACAATCAAGTGCGGTACATGTGATATTTATTCTAGGCATAACTATTTCAAAACCATTTTTTAAAATTGGCAAGTATTCAAAAGCTTTTCAGACCACAGCTTTTACAATTTCTGGTGGTCTTAACCCCATTTCCCTAAAAGTTCGGCGCTTTGATGCTCCGCATCCGGTACACTCGACTTTACCCGGAAGTCGATAGTTTTAAGTTTCCAACACGCTATCACACAGCAAGCTTTAAAGAACAGTCACTTTCAGAATTTCAAGCAAAAGCGTAATATTATGGAGACTAAGAATAAATTTAAAAGAAATTTTACGTTTGTTGAACCGTTATACAAAAAACCTAAAACAAGAAATATAAGTGATAGTGGAAAAAAAGTTCCATGTGTTGACAGGACAGTTAAACTACGAGGCGATGATTTTAATGTCAAGACGATTGTAACACATAGCGGTGTAAATGTGACAAATCTTAATCGTGAAATAAATAAAGGATATAGAGTTGCATTACCCGGTGCTTGTGACAGAAGTCTTTTTGTGAAAGATGTTGAACGTTTTAAAGACACTGATTTAGCTAAAGAACTAAGAAAACAAAATAAACAAGGCTGGATTTACACTAAATCAGAATTAGTTAATCACAAAATGTTAGGCAATAGTAATAATTATATAAACAAAGTAAATAATGTAAGCTCAAATGAAATAAATAATATTGGTAAAGATGAACACATAATAGTCCATCAGGTATTTTTTGTAAAAGTAAAATTATATTTGCATTTCCAAGAGTTTCATGTACTAATTGAGCTGTATTTACTATTTTTTTAAGATCCCTGACACTTGGCTGAGAGTGTATCCTGCTCCAAAATTGTCTGAGGAGACTACATATTCTGTGTTAGTAAGATGTCTCTTGTGCCAACTGGGACTTGCAACTTTTTTAGTCATTTGGACTTTAATTGCAATTTTCACTGTACAATCGTTTGAAGGTAATTCAAATAAATTAAAGAAAATTATGTCATTTAACAACCAACACTTTTGGCTTATGTCAAGGCATATGTTTCCATAGGGCCCCACGAAACTAGAGTCTCGTTGGAATTCGAAAAAGAACAAAATCAACTGGTTATCGACCTCGCAACAGAACTCAGACAGGTATTTATCAAAAATTTCGAACACTATATTTTATATATGAAAGTTGAATTATTGTTAATTCAATTTACTTGCATAAATTTTTCAGTTTCTGTAAATTTTTATATTGAAATTTGGAAAATAAAAACCATTAATAATAAGTTTGTTAAAAAAAACTAATAAATTAATTTTCACAACAACATGAAAGGATATCCGGAATGAAAAACTGTATGTGATATATTTAAATCTATTATAATTTTTCCTTATCAATATTTATTTGAATATAAATTAGCAGTGAATATAAAATGATAATACGGCGTTTTGAAAGTAAATTTATGAAAATTTTACAAGTTAATTCCACAGATAGGAATAAATTGGCGCTATCATCTTTCGCCGTAATCTTTAGCTTTCCGGTAATATTATATTATTATTATTATTAAAAGCTACCTAGATATATATTTGAGATAAGATAAGTAGATAATTATATCTTAAAAACCAAATTATTTATTTTCATCTTCACGCTTTTTCTCGCATACGGTAGAGAGAAGCTAATGTCGAAACATTCCGTTCTCCATCTTAGGCCCGAATTTTTGACCCTGTGTGTTCAGTTGCGAAGCGAAAATAGTACAATAAAAATATTACATAGATTTTTCAGAGTGGGGATCAAATCCACAACCATTAGATGTAATCGCCATGACGGTATAATATTTGTGCACGAATACGAAATACAAAAACTTCCATGCGCAATATGCCAGTTTTATTCCAATATATTCAAGTACATTTAAAATATAGCTTATGTTTATTTTAAGCGTATGCCAGTTTAAGTTTAACCTCAGTTTATAGGTTTCGACGTACTTTTGAGTGTATTTTCGAATGTTGTAAGTGCCTCGTATGAATCGACACGAACAACTTTTTCCTTTACCCCCGTATGTATATTTGAATTTAATTTGCATAATGTTTAATCATACTTGTACTACCGATATATATCCTTTATTATTGTATTTATGTTTTAGTTTCACGCACTATCCTGTATATAGCGAGGTAGGCAGACAACCTAGAGTTAAGACAAACAATTCCCCATTTTTTACTACATCGACTTATAGTATAATAAGAGTATACGTGACTTTTATGGCTTCAATTTTTTCCCCAATCGGGTAAAGCGCGGCGTTGAGTTTCGCTACTCAACACACAATGTCTCGAAATCTGGATGGGAAATAACCCTCAGGCAGAGGGCCACTTCCCTGCTCTCTGTCTTCTTGCTATATGGGTAATAAATTGTGAAGCTAAAAATTTAAGTAAGGCAGCGATATCGAAGTGCAACTGTACGGAAACATCAAAACCTTCCATTTCGATGCACCGGGCAAAGTAATAACTCAGAATTTACACTAAGAGTACTTATAAAGCTATTTGAAGAATTGCATTCTATAAATTCTTATCAACTAGCTTTTGTAGTAAGGATGTGAATTATGAACTAGTAATATTACTTTTAAACTTCGAAAAATTGTTCTAGTTTATAGTATTAAAGATTTAGTATACCTTTAGAAAATACGATAATTTTACATGATAACGTCATAAGAAAAGTTCAAAAGCAAAGCACGTTGTTGAGTTGCACCACTCAACACGCAACGCCTCCAGAATTCGGCGAAAAGAAGGGAGCTTAGTGTCTTAGTGTCTTAGCACTAAGCTCCCTTTGAATATCCTGCTACAAGCGTAGAGCTGAAAAAAAAGTCATACATAACTGATAACAACTTAATAGGTATACGAAACCGCATCCTCACTGAGAATCTGAAACGTCTACTGTCTTTGTGACATCTGGGCTATTTCCTACCAATTATTTATAAGCCAGGCTACGGATGATGGGAAATAGCAAATTTGCCATTCCATATCCTCGCTTATCTCTTCTAGTTAAAATCCAAATTTCCTTGCATATAAGGGAGGGAGGCTCGAATTGCTTTAATTGCTGTGGTTCAATAACTGAGCTTGTCTCGTTGGGGCATGTTCAATCTTACCTTAGAGTTATCTTTAGAATTTCGATACGATTTTCCAGTAATCTTTGGAAATTTTTGTTTTGTGTTATTTACGATATCGAAATATTGTTTTAAAATAGCACAAATGTTTGTTTTCTAGACTTATATGTATGCACAATGTTAATTTTCTTTGTTATCCAGATTTAAAGAGCAGAGTTTTTTTCAGCGCTACTGAGGTACTCTCATAATACGAGTATAATTTGAATCTATACTAATATAATAAAGCGGAAGAGTTTGTTTGTTTGTTTGTTTGTTTGCACGCTAAGATCTCTGGATCTACTGGTCCGATTTACTTTGTTTTTGTTTTGTATGAAAGCTGCATTCTTCAGAAGTGTTATAGGCTATATAATATTACATTACACATATATACTAATAAATTAAAATACTTTCTAATTTGACATGCAATTTATTCTGCCATGTTAATAACAACCGTCACAAATGTCTTTAATTAGCAGGGTGTTTTATTAGTGAATTGAAAATAATTAATTAATTCCCACGAGTAGGTATCGAACCCACAAACAACGACGATCTTAAATTAAATACATATACATATATTATAATAACCCTTAAGAAACAAATATTTCATTTCAATTTACAAGAACTTTAAGTAAAAAGAACAGAATATTTTACCAATTAATCATAATTCCACTGTAGCTAAGAAACTTTTCCCACAAATAATAAAACACGCTGTATACGCGGTATAACACGTTCTTCAATTACGAAGATAATATAAAATGTAGGCTAAAGGTTATTATAAATAATGAATATACCTTAAAGAAGCTGAGAATAGATTATTATATATATATATATATATATATTTCTTTTTTGATGAAGATTTTTCAGAATAAATAAGATTTTAAATCTATATCGTTATAGTGAAATAGTAGAAATATTTAGAATTATACGAGAGCTGGTTGGTTCTCTTTTCAAATAAGGGAAAGAGCGGTGTATTAAAAATAAAGTTTTTAAAGGGTTTATTGAAATATTTTTGTACATGTCGCCTGGCTTGACGAAGTACGGCGTTAATTTCCGTAATTTTATCTCACTGAACGAGACGAGACAACTCTGGCTGCTGGAAAATAATAAAAACGCGGCCTTGAGTTCCACTACTTAAACACGGAGTGGTTAAATATTCGGTATATACGTCGAATACAGTGTGAAACTAAAAAAATAAGCAAACATTTTTCACAAATAAATATATTCGAGAATACCGTTTTGTTTTTATCTGCATGATTTTTCGTCAAATGACGGCGTTGTCACGGTCGTGTAGGTACATATCTCACAAAATATCGGCCGCCAAAACTATAGGAATCCATGCGCGAATATTGATTTACCGTGATCAAATGTTTAGAAACCTACGTATATTCAAGCCATATTTAAATGTCATTTATTTTTTATTTGACAATTATAAAAAGAGAATTACGATATGATGTACTTGGAATATATTTGCTCAGAAAAGCGCAGGAAGATACAATTTCAGTTTACTACGTTTTTTTTATATATTTACAACAATCATAATATTATAGATATTGTGAAAGTACCTTAATAAAAATAACAATTATAATAACTTTCAAAAACAATTGTACACAATAAAAAACATCACTTCCGGTAATACCATGAAATTGGGCTCCAATATAAAATATTTTTAGCACCCAACAGTAAATACTTTTACGTTCGCATACATTCTACTTAACTGTCCTTAATATCAAAAATACATAAAAAGGTTAAAGGTAGATAGCGTTTTATATAGAATTACACTCTGACGTTTACAGCCAATAAATCTTATGAGACATTGTTATTTTTTTATAACTACAGTACGGTCGGCGAGTCGTGGTCACTCTGATGTTAACTGCAGATGGGTGCGCAGATTTAATTATAGGATTTTTTCTTACTTTTTATTATTATTTTTCTCGTCGTACTACAGTTAAAATTCCGGGAACTTAGTTTTATGGTGGCCACGACACATCGGCCGTACTGTATGCTTCTTTAAACACGCACGCCTTCTGTGGCTTAACGAAAGAAATTTTTGTGACATCTTGTTTTGTTCTTCGTTCTCCCCCTTTTAGATAAATTAAATACAATTTTCGAAGTGTAATTTGAAGTCGCAATACGTGTCGCTGTTCTGTGTGCGTGTGCTTCTCTAGATTTTCTCTTCTTCAAAAAATTTTATTACTTGCCTTTCAATAGTAATATATATATATATATAGTCAGGGTTCTTAAGAATGTAGTTTTGGTTAACATTTGCCTTCATTTATCTAAAATGTTTGCCATATCTTATTCTATTTCAATTCTGTGTTCGATTTCTATTCGTTGGAATCAATTATTTTCATTCCTTCCCTCACAAAAATAACGTCTCTCGAAAATTGGACAGTAAGTTAAGAAGGCAAAGTTCAAGGTTCTGTCTACCCTGCGTCTATGAGATAGAGCGTGAAACACTACTTACTCTGCGTCAACAAATACTTTAACAAAACCCTAATAAATATACACTTATTTCACATTAAAGTTTAAACCACGTCCTACTTACTATAAGAGTACACAAAGCTATTTAAAGGAGTACATTTTAACAAGAGAATCTCTCTTGACAGCGGACCTGATTTAAAGCATTTAAGTCTCAACCTGAGCGGTTTTGTTTACTGAAGGATCTCAACAAGTAAAGTCGTACCTGCTTTGTTTTATTCATTTTATTGTTAGTACAATTGTCCGTTTTCAAGAGCGAAATGCCGTCTGTTTTAAATAGACGTCTTTGAGAAGTGGAAAATGTTGGTAATAGAAAAAAATGCTTCACGCTTATTCCAGTTTAGCAGGATAGAGAGAGCTAGTGTAAAGACAGTCGTTCCAAACCTTATGCCAAATTTAGAACACATTACGTGATGAGTAGCGCTACTCAATGTCGCCTTTCGACTACCAGAGCGTTAAAATGAATATATTTAATTCCTTAGAAATTAGAAAAATACTACGTAAATATTAATTTATGGTGAATCGAACCCACAAACGTCGTTAACATTCAGACGTTTTCCCACTGCGCTTCAACAGTCTCATGCATAAAAATAAAAATGTTAACTATTACACATAAAATAACTTTCCTTAAACACAGTAAACCCGCGTGACATTTAAAAATTTGTTAAAGTTAATATTAGTTTAAGATCGCATTAAAGTAGAACAAGATGAGCTATCGCGGAGCGCTGGTTAGCGTCAAAATTACCTCATTTTTCACAAGCAACGCGATTAAATTCAGTGGCCGTGAAAAATACAATGTTATTTATTTTCTTTTACACTGTTTTTATCACCTAAGTACGACGTTGAAAGGGATTATATGTATAAAAAATATGTTGAATGGAGGAACTCAGAGGAACGTTTGGCGTTAAGCCATTCTTTTTCTTACCAAAGCTATAGAGGCCATAGAAATAATTTATTTCTGTGACAGGGAATCGAATGCACGACCTTCGTGTTTATAATCAGACGAATTATTTGAAATTGAACTTCAAATTGAAACTCAAAATTTGAATTTGAACTTGAGCGCGCACTTTTATAATAATAGCTTATCATTACATTCGACGATTTACATTTCGAAAATAAAATTTGATGCTTAATTTCAAACTAAAATAGTCATACATCATAATTTATATATTAATTGCCTTTTTTGCACACTTGTTAACTAACTCTAAGAAGTATTAACCGCCAGCTAGCTCCAAGGACTGGCAAGGCTGTATAATATTACTCACTATTTTATCTCAGCTTCCAAGACATCCGCCGCAATTAATCTGATTCACGTTTCTTAGTTACGGACACAGTACGTATTTTATGGCTTTATTATTATATTTTAAATAATACTAGTAATCGTCAGTAACTTTGCGTAGATTTTAAGACGTGGAAAATCCCGTTTTCCACATATAGCAGGGTAACTTAGGTAGGTAGAGGGAACCTGGGAACCTAATATTAAGAAACTCAATACAATATACAAATAAAGTCTTTAAATATATATATACTCGGCAATCAATTGGAACTTGGTTAGCTGAAAAACTCAATTGGCATTCAGATAACAATTGTTTTTAAAACAATGCCTGTTGTGCAACTGCATTGATACTGCTCTCGCTCTGGTTAGAACGAGGTTTGCGGCTTAGAATGTATTTATTGAATTCTAAATCTTTTTTGTCGGTATAATTGCAACATACTGTATATTTTTTTAGTTAATTTTGTCATTTCGTAGTATAATTGCGTCTTTAGTACATAATAAGTTATGTAGATGGTTATAGGTTAAAATCTTATAAGGAGCACAGGTAGTAATTCATATAAGTCTTGTTGTAAATAACAATTAAGAAGAAAGAAAGAATTTCATATAAATTTATTAGTAAACAGAAGGTCTATAGTAAATAAAATTAAATAGATGATTAATCTTTATATCTTATTTGGTGCATATGACAAGTTTAGAACATAAATGTTTTACCAAGATAGATTGATTTTTTGACTAGAACAACCAAAGGCAGAACTAGACGTTTCTCTGTATGAAACGAAAAATGGAGAACAGAGAGTCTAAACACTAGGTTTTCTGTCCTAGTCTATGCAAAGAGTGAAGCTAAAAAAATATAATTATTGTATTATTAATTTTATCAATCAACAGATAACGCCGTTATCTACAAGATGGCGGCATGCGATCGAAAGACGTATAGAAGATGAACGTCAGCTCACGATGAATGCAGTGGGTGAGGGTGTGAGGATCAAACCTGGAAAGTTCTGGAATTTATCTGGAACATTCTTATTTGCTGTATATGTTATGACTGCTTTGGGTAAGTTGGGTAATATCCAACCTTGAACTATGTACAGATATTCCTATATTCCAAAAATTATGAGAGAGAAACATAATAATATGGCCACAAAATTTTCTTTTAATTTGCTCTGTAGGATTTGGCGCTCCAGTACCACACACTGTATGGGGGAGGACTTCGGCTTTGATATACGCCATCCTAGCCATACCTACGCATATATATTTAAGTAAGTATTGATATTTAAAATTAACGATACCAACTATAAGACATTTTTCCCTACTTTCCGCTGTGTTTTGGAGGCATTGCTGATAAGTTGAGAAGTGGAACTTAACGCCAAGCTTTGCCTCGTTACCAGAGTGAGAAAATATAAAAATATTAAATACTTTTTTAAATTTCTAAATATAGACATATGAACCTATATATTCATTATTAATTTCATTGTTCAAACTATGGAACTATAAGATAAACTAATCGATCTTTGCAGTGGTTAACTTAAGCACTTGTGTGATAGCTCGTACCGAAGCATACGCTAAACATTTGAGAGAAAGCTTTTGCAAAGATGGGAAATCTGAATCTGACAACAAAAGAGGTAAGAAATAATTGAATTATTTCATGTCAAGTATTTTATGTTCATAGTCCATTAATAAGAAATTGTGGACTCGAATATAAAAATATTTCCTAATACTTAAATTACTTAGTACCTATTTACATTCCAATAAAAATTTGTCCTAACTTGAAATCGAACCCACGATATTGGACTCAATAATCAAAGTTACTTACTACTTCACAAACAAACAAGTATAACTTTACTCAAGCTTAAAATTATTAATTGAAAAATATTATCTTGAACTAAAAGTTATCGCATTGCAAATATAATTCAATTTACATTCCATTTATCATCCGTTCACAGTTCACTGATTGTTTGCAATTTTATGAACTTTAAGAGTTCTTCCTATGAAACTAGTCGCTTTCTGTTTAACGTCAGAACGAATGTTGTTAATCTATATAAAGTCATTTAAAGTTAATTGCAGTTAAGTCGGTATTAGTTTTAAATCGGTAACTACTGCTATATACATTGTAAGATATTCTTCGTAATTCCCTTTAAAGTGGTGGCAAAATTATTTATTATTCTTCCTTAAAAAATAATAATAAATTAGAGGGAACCTGGTGTTGAGACACTCCGTTCTCCAAGTTTCCAGACACTGTGTATTGAGTGGCGGAACTCTATGAAGAGCTTTGTGACACCAGGGCGTGGAAATGAAAATAATTTATTTCCCCGAGTGAGAATTAAAAGCAAAAAAGCCTTGGGTTTACAGTCAGACTCTCTGTAGGACAGCCGCAACTTCTGTCTACAATAAATGTTTTATTCCATTGCAGAATGCCCAAACCATAGCCGCAACGCAGAATTGTTAAAATCAAATAGAGTTGTACATAAACATATTACGGTACGATTTTTACTTACCACTTTAAACAATAAATAAGAAATAGGTTCACACCTATGGGGGAGAATGTAGTGTTATGACACTTCATTCTCCACCTTCCACTTGAATTTAAAAGATAGCATGTTCAACCATAGCAGGTTAATAAAAAATATTTTAAGCACTCACGTTCCCTCCAGTTCACAAGCACTATCCTACCCCACCCATACCCCACCAGGGTAGGTGTTTCGGTAGGAACTTAATCACCTAATCACCTCTTTATACTGTAAATATTTCAGCGTTGTCTAAAACTACTTACCGGAGCCCACTGTATACCATTCGCCACTATATCATACTATATAATGGGAGTAATATCGTTCGGGGTACTACGGGAGAAAACACCATCAGAAACTGTCATGTTTCCTTTAGAATTTACTACGACTGGAGGCTTGGAGAGGGTAAGTTATGTCCAAATATGCATAGCAAGCAGGTATATATGGACACTCGATACGATAAAGTTTGTATTTATTAGCTTAGAATATATTATGTATGTATATTCTAAGGACGTCAAAGATTAATGAAGTTAAATAATCTGTTTCGGCTTAAAAGTTTTAAAAAATTAACAAACTAACGCTATTTTAATAAATCAAAAATGTATTAGATAAAATCAGAGCAATAAACAATAACTTCATGGGTATAAATGAACATTTTATAAGTAATTTTACAGTAAATTCATGCTCAAATTTAAAAATATAATAACGCCCGGTATCGGTTATATCGTTTATATCAAAAAAGCCTACCGCGACGACGCAATGTATTTTTATATAAATGACGTCTCTTTTCTAGTATATAAGAGTAGCTTATATACTAAAAAGAGACGTTTAAACTATGTCTATAAATAAACTTCTTCTTCTTCTTCTTCTTCTTCTTGGCATTAATCCCGCAACCAGCGCTTCCTTAGACGTCCGGGACGTCTATAAATAAACATAGGATAACAATATAGATTAATATCAGTATCACAGAAAGCCTCAATAATTCTCAATATCTGATTTCAATCTAACACACAATACAATACTCATATGAAGTTATGAAGACTAGAACAAGCTACATGCGTGGGCTCTTGCAATTTCAACTTTAGATCAATTTCATACATTCAGATTAAGTTCATATAACTTCCTAGGAACTTGCTTTAATATCAATATATGTACATAATAAACCAATCTAATATACATACGTATTTAGAAAACTATAGTAGGAGTTGATTTATTTATAGCATAGATGTTATCGCACAGCAGATAAGGTGAACCTAATGTTAAGTATGGAATTTATCGCCTTAAGTAGAAATTGAACCTACAACCATTGTGCCAGTCAGGTGCTGTCTCATTACACCAGGATGGCCTCTACAAATAAACACCTATATATTTTTAATACTCTATATCTGTTCACAAAAAATTAAATGATAGTTATTTCAGGTAGAGGATTATGTGAGGGTCCTCTACGGATTCTACGTGGAAGGAGCTATGTGTCTTCTTGCCTGTGTTCTAGCAATATTACGACGGCACAGCAATTCAACTATTACCAGTTTATCAAACACTTATAGATTATTCGAAACAGACGAGTGTACTGATTGTATAAATATAAGCAGAGAACGAGTGTGATGATTGTAAGCTTATTTTATTATACTTGTTTAAAAAAACAATTGTTTTTTTCTTCAGTTTTAATCAGTATATATTGAATCTACAACGTGGTATTCACACCCTTCTGCACTATACCACGAGAGAGAGATGAGATTGAGGCTTTGATTTTAATTGAGGCAAATTAAAATATTATTATTTTACTTAATAAATAAAGCACTACATAATTACATAAAATTGAGTGGTGACTTAGCTTTTAAGGAAAATACAACATGAAAAGAAAATATTAATTTAAAATAGCGACATTTTATACATTAATAGCGCTTGTAAGACTTTTTTAAATTAGTAGAGTTTAATCCACTTCAAAGTACGATGATGCCACAAATTGAGGGAAAATGAAGAACGGAGTGTCTTATCACTCACTAGCTTTCCTCAGTGTGTGTACTCAGCTGTAAGCGTGTAAGCTAAAAAAATCTAAATATTTTCTCTTCTCGAATCTTACTTATTATTTAAAACCTGTCAAATGTTGAGTACTCACGTCGATACGTCTTCGAAGAAAGGAAAATATGTCAGGGGCCAATTTGCAAAATTCACGAAAATGAAATTTGATGTGGCGTCGACAAAATCCCTCTTCAGAATTTCCTTAAGTGTACCAATTTTTTATGTGAAGGTTTTTAAATATATTATTTGCAAAGAAAAATTGTCTAACGTTACATAGTTTTGTAATGAAAAAAGATAAAATTTTCTTTTCTTTTGAATTAACATATGTTGAACTTAAAAATGGACCTGAATGAAAATGAACATGCAGCGATGGATCTTCTTTGTATTTTTTTAGCTTCACGCTTTGTCCCTGGCGAGATAGCCAGAGAGGACTTTTGCATACCTACTTTTTCTCCTCGTCCACTGTCCTCAATTTCATACATCCGAGAGATCCTCAAGTTTTTACGTAACTTGCCTCCAGTATTATTGATAGTGTATTTGAACGTTAACTTTAGTCTCCTTTACCTCTTTTACCACTTGCGCTTGCTTCACAAAGTTCTTAGCCATATTTTCATCACTCATTCTTCTTTTTTCTCACTGTGATATCATCACTAGATGACCTAGTAGTCATCACTAGGTCATTAGCTTACTAACGATAGATCAATTAAAAAATATAGTAAAAAACATAGCTTCTCATATATAATACTTCCTTTTTTCTCGTTCTTTATACATATTAATAAAAAGTTCTACACTACATACAAAAACATTTTTTACTTCAAAATCATAACATTTCCCCTGAAAAACATTTTGTATACAAACAAGTATAAATTTTAATGAAATTTCATGCAAACAAAGCTAAATGTAAATAAAGCTACCGCGGTCAAACTTTTAACTGGTTTGTTCCACTAAACCAACGCCACGTTTATTTAACCAGACATCAAAACAGTCATATACATTGCGACTTTTACTGTACGTATAGTCGTTTCAGTTAACAGCATAAAGCTTGACACGGCGCGATTCGTCAGGAGATCCCTGGAGAACCTTGGAGCCTCAGCAACTGGTGACATGGAGACTTGTCATGGAAGATTTTTTTTATATTTTTAATGTTTTTGTACTTAAAATTGTAAAATTATTGTTTTGTATTATAAAACTTGAAGCCGGTCATGGTGCAGGAGCATAAAGTGTGACTGTAAACGTCACTGGTTGTGGGTACGATCCCCAAAGTGCGGCGTTCGGTTCCGCCAATCAACACACAATGCATCCAGAATTCGGCGGAAAATGGGAAACAGAGTGTTTTATCACCCTGCTGTGTGCGGGATACAGCGTGAAGCTGATTTATTACAAAACTTAAATGAAAGTTTAAGATTAGAACTATTGCTTTAAAACAGGAATCGCTTTAAAGGATTAATAATAAAATATTTAGTAAAAAACAAGAGCAAAGGAAATATCACCACCGCAAGATATTACTTTGAAACATAATATCTGAACGAATATTAATGATATTGAAGGAAAAATAAGTAAAAGCTTAAGAATCTTTCGTCTCTCGGGGCAAAACGGCATAATAAATCAAAACTGACGATGAAACTGACGTGGAAGCTTCCTTAAGCATAAAGCTCGCTTCTAACAGAAAACCCATAGTTCTAAGATTGATTAAGCTACCAATAACTTTTTATTTTCTATATTATTATACATTATTATATTGTTTATTGACATGCCAGCATATTTGTTAAGTTAGATTCAAAATATCGAAGGACATGGGTTCGATCCTCAATTAGAATTTGTATTATTTTTGTACAATTTGCTAAGAAAATAAATTAGCTTACATTATTAATCTCGATTCTTACTAGAAAAACTATTAACTACTGTTAAAAAAAGTCAAATTATATTTTTCCAACGGATTGAACATAAATTAATCCCATTATTACTACAAAAGACCCACAACAAAGACCGGAAAATCTAACTTTCAATGGAACTGGAGAAACTCAAAGAATCTAGAGCATTTGAACTTGTGACATCTGGACTATTTCCTACCAATTAGCAAGAATTCACTGAGGCCCTACTATTTGTTACTTTTATAGATATTTTAACTAATATTGCATGCTTGTAGAAGACATATTAAAAAACATAACTAGGTGTAAAACGTTAGGTAACCTACCTAACGTTAAAACGTTAACGTAATGGCCGAAAATAGCCAGACCCTTTCGTTCCAAAACTTGAACAGTTCCAGATCCAATATTTCATTTGAGTTGAAGACAACATTCTTTATGATATTTAGTATCTCACAAAAATAAAATATTATGGTAGAGGCACTATTTAAATCAAAGACAGCCAGGGACTAGCAACTATGTTAAATACATTTCAGTAAGCGTTGGTTTCTTTAGTAAATTCCTAAAGGAAACTTACCTTTCATTACTGCGTTTTAGTTGCTCAAACTTGAGGTTAATGAAGCATTTGATTTGCAAATGTTTAATAAAATTTTGTAATATGTAAATATTTGGTAAAAATATTTGATAATATTTAGTTAGGTACTAAGCCTGATGCATATTATTTTAAATATAAGATGTGTGCCTTACGTGTGTGCGTACACTTGTACCCTTGCCCAAGACTGGCCTCAATATTTTTGGTTTTTATCTAGATATATAAGATATATAAAGCTCCTCTTTTCTAAATAAGATGAATGTGAAGTTAATCATACGTTCAATACGTTTTTACATATCAATGATTTCTGATACAATATTACGTTTCAATAAATTGATGTATGAACATGATTAAAGGTTTCTTTTGAGGAATATTTGATATATGCGTAGTTGTAGACGTATTATAGATGTACTAGTTTCAGCTTCAAGTGACAGTTGTGACAAATAACCGTACAGTTAAACATAAATACCGGTTATACGTTACCGGTAATTTACAAGTACCGGTTAATATTACATGTTTCAGTAATTGTAGCAATATACTATGTATTTATATTTATTTGACAAAGGATTTTAACGAAATAATTTTAGATATTTCTTTCTGTTTTTTTTTCAGCTTCACGCTTTTTACGCAAAGGGAGCCTAGTGTTAGGACACACTGTTTCCCACTTTCCGACGTATTTATATTTTGAGACATTGCGTGTTGAGTTGCGTGAATCAACGTCGCGCTGATACCAGAGTAAAGACTGAAAATCTGAATAAATTAATAATTTCCCGAGTGGGTATTTCACCTACTATCGTTGCAGTCACACTCTTGTGCCTCTACGCCACGATTTCTCTTTTTTTCTTTTCGCATACTTAAATGTATTTTAAAGGAAAATATTTTTATAAATAACTTCACGTGGAGGTTATCGATGCAATTTCTGCAAGAGGAATATTTTTGCACATAACATGATTTTATCTCACTTCGAACTTAGGCAGTCGTTTTCTACT
Source organism: Heliconius melpomene rosina (assembly GCF_056956725.1). Classification (NCBI taxonomy): domain Eukaryota; kingdom Metazoa; phylum Arthropoda; class Insecta; order Lepidoptera; family Nymphalidae; genus Heliconius; species Heliconius melpomene. The sequence goes on from NC_140401.1 coordinate 14,415,220, forward strand.
AGGCTAAAAATGTTAACATTACTTGTTTATAACATATTTTCTGTCCTACCTCACAAAATATATGTACACATTAATATAAAAAATAGGTTGTAATTCAACACATTTCACCTTGCTATTTGGCGAAACAAAATGTTAGGTAGAGCCTCCTACAAATTTCCTCCATTTTATAAATCATAATTCCTCACAAGCCAAGCCAAGGAACGTTATCCTCAAACATTTCATAATAACGTGATACATTATACTATGTAAATTAGGCGGGTTTTCAATTATAGAGCTCATTTTCGCAAATTGTATGATATATGATATGGAAAAACGTAATAAACATGTTCTAACATTAAATAATGAACGCGTGTACGTTTTCAAGGAAAGTGGAAAAATGAAATGGATCAAAAGCTAATGAGATCCTAAAATATTTTTCTCTTCTCACAACAAATTACTTACTCTGATTTATTCTGAATGTTGAGTTAATAGTTAGTTACTAAAGTTATTCAAATCCTAATTCGAAATTAGACTATCTTGATTTCAGTAAAGAATCTATTTATTTTTACTGTGACATTTTTTAAAAGTACAATTTTTTTAATATTTTCTACACCATAAAAAAATTAAAAGCATCTTGCAAAATAGATGAAAATAACGAAAAAAGACACAATGAAAATATTACTTTAGTTTTCGCAGTATTCACGGGCCACTCAGTGAATATATGGAAAGTTCAGATATTATTTTTTATGTAATAAGTTATATATAATAAAAGGTTTTTTTTAAATCGAACAAAGTAAACGAATAAGACAGCCACTTAACAAGAAATGTCACAAAAATTGGACAGAAACTGGGGAACTGAGAGTTTCAACACTAGGTCCCTCTGCATACCCTGCTATGCGGGAGAAGCGAGAAGCTTGTTGTTTTACAAAGGAAATGCTTATTTAAATATATATATATATATATATATATATATATATATGTATATATATATATACTAGTGGACCCGGACGCGGCTACGCCTGCTTCAACTATAAGAATATTTATTAAATATATTCATGAAATTATTTTCAATTCTCAATAGAATTAGTAAGAAAATATAAGCTCAAATAATCAAAAAGAATAATAAGTAGATACACATTATTAGAAAAAATTATCTGAGTTATTGAAATGAACTAACAAAAGGATTAAAAGTAACTAAAGGATAGGTATTCTTAATATTAGAAAAAGTACCTAAAGTTTTCCGTACGTGCGTACATAGATATCGACTCTACGAAATAACTAAATATTTCTCTGTATTAAGCAGGATAATTTTAGCGGGCAATATCAAATAAAATAAGAAGAGAATCAAAGTGTATTTTAAATTAATTATAAACAACAAATAAAGTCCGAAAATGTATGAAAATTTATAAAACCGTCAACGTCATCTGCCCGTTCGCGTCGGTCATACTGTGCCGCCCGCTAGGTGGCTAGGTCATTTGGAATCAGTGACATCTCCTTAATTATTTATTAGTATGTTATACAGTAAACTATAATTTCAATCTAGATAAAATGCTAAAAGTGACTATTATATTTATTTTCATAAGGATGAATATCAAAACGTCGCAGTAGCGGTCGCGTAGCAACGACGGTTGTTATTAACATGGCAGAATAAATTGCATGTCAAATTAGAATGTACTTTAAAATATATTAGTATATATGTGTAATGTAATGTTATATAGCCTATAGCACTTCTGAAGAATGCAGCTTACATACAAAACAAAAACAATGAAAATCGGACCAGTAGATCCAGAGATCTTAGCGTTCAAACAAACAAACAAACAAACAAACAAACTCTTCCGCTTTATTATATTAGTATAGATATATATATATATGTATGTGTGTATATATATATATATATATATATATATATATATATTGCTATTCCCCCGGCTGGAATTCGGACCCACAACTATCGCGTGTTACACACACACGCATACATATAAGACAAGATAAGATAGATTTTCTGAGTCACGTCCCGTCTAATATTTTGAGGACGAGACGACGTGACACTAGTATTTCCCTCTATACGATAATAAATACTTTATTCATTCCGCTACGTGACTCTACAGTGCTATCAGTACAAATAAACTTCTAAAATGCGACTTACGTTAATGTTTTCGACATTTTATTATATGTTTGTGATATAAAAAGTTTTTATTTGTTGTCAGTTCATATAAAAAAGTCGTAAAAACAAGGTAACAAAACGATAAAAATAGAAAGTAAGTAGGCTTATTATTTGTAGACATATTAGAGACTGCGGCTTTGACCATTTTTTCATATAAAAATAATTGAGAGTTGTGTATGACACATGACACGCTCAAAATCACCGAATTGACTCTGACCGCAGATAGTATGAGCTACATCGTCTACGACTACGACTACGTGTACGTATCGTGACGTCTACGACTATTGACGTGACATATAGCCTTTCTCGATGAATAGGCTATCCATCACAAAAATAACTTGACAATTTAAGATTTGTGAACAAAAGCTATTCATTTTTTTGCCTTTAAAGACCTTAGAAGCGCGAGAAGTTAAGAACAAAATGAGTGACTAATTACTTGTTTCTCTCTGACCCTAGCCCATCTGGGTAAATGCTCAAAAGTATTATTTATAGTTGAAGGGAAATTAATTAAAGATTTATAAAGTTTCAAATGATTTTAATTGTCTGAAAAATATTTTCTGTACAACAAAAGGCACTTGAGAGACGAAAAAACTTTTTATTATTCCTTAATTCAAAACTCAAAAGGTTTTCCCCAGAATACTAAGTAATAAAATATAAATTGAAAACAATACGAATTAAACATTTTAATAGAAAAACAGAGTCGTATAATTTAATAGAAGACCGTTCTCGAAACTCTTGTCCTTGACACCACTTCACAACACAATATCGAGGAAAAGCAAAGGAAAGTAAATAAATAAAAACTTTCTTATATTTTATTTTTAGTTTCATTATAAAATAATTGTAGAAGAAAAAGATTAAATAGAAATATAATTTTATTATAGTAGTAAGTTATTGTGACTTTAAGTACAAAACGACCGGTGGGACAACCACCTCCCAGATGGACCGACGACATAAAGAGGTTGGCGGGAAGCGGATGGGTCCGAAGAGAGAAGAGATGATGATGATGATGACTAAGTTATTAAATGAGACTGCACAAAATATTATACGAAAAAGTCAAAATAACAAGGAATATTTGTCCTAGATATCAAAAACATAGTACAATATTACTAAAGTCTATAATACATCATCCCGCTAGTGTTTTGGAAGATAAGAAATAAATTGGAGAAGGGATGAGGGAAGACAATGATTTATGATTTAACGACGAAATTATTATTTGCTTACTTCGTAGGCAAAGTTACTTGATTGGGTTGTTTTCTTACGAGGTCAAAGATGATTTTTGGATTTGGCGTTTAGTAATCTGCTCAATTTTAATAATAATTTCTAAATGAAATTTTCAGTTCCAACACTCAATACTCGATGTCTTCCATATTGAAGAAAATGAAGGAAAAGGTTTTCTGACTCTTGAAAAATTTGTGAAGAAATCATAAGTTGGACAAAGGACAGTTTTACAAAGAAGAAAGGATAAGCTTTATACAGCTCATTTGGTGCCCAAGTGAGGTCAGTATTCCAAAAACGTCACTACTGGACCAAATGACAGATACTCGTATATTCCACTAAATACTTAACAAGCAGCAGACCGTCAAAATCAATTTTTCTTTCAAGAATATTTTTTGACTTTAAAAATTTAATCAAAATGTTAGAAATTATTTTCTTTTTCATAATGTTTCCTTGGTGACACGACACCAACTTAGTGAAAACAAATTCTAGTTTCTAATACTCTATTCATTAATTCTACTTCTAAAACTTTCATAACAAAATATTACCTAAATTAAATTAACCAAGATATTTATTACATTCTACATAGAGAGTATTTACAGAGTTTCGTAACTAAACAATAATTTTGAGCTTTTATAGTCATGATAATTTAATGTACAATTTTCAGAGCAAAATAGTGAAAGTTATCAAAGTTACATATCATATATGGTAATACAAAGATATGTAGATCTTCATAGTGGCTATTAGCTTTATTTTTTCTTCTAGTAGGATTGGAACCCACAATGAACATATTAAATAGAAAATAATTTCACTTTATAAACTCTGACCACTTAAAAATAATACTGGATTAAGGAATTAATATGTTTCGTGTTACAAATGTTAAATTTAAGCCAACACGTTTGTGACCTTTATTTATTCAGCAATAAAGTAAAAAATGCTATAATACATGTATTTGAATATGTTGCCTTGGTTAATCTTAGAAGGATTTATGTTCTTTCTAGTAAGGGATTGGTTTACAGATTTATGTGATATAAATTTCAGTGATATTTATAATTCGAAGTAACGAGGATGTTTTATGCACCCTTTAACGTACACTGATCAATTTTTTCATATGACCTATTTTTTTAGTTGAGAAAAATGTTGGTAATTCAATAAGATATTATATTTTCTATTATATTTCCTTTAAAATTGAAATATATAAAAAAGTTAAGTTAAATAAAAAAATATATAATTCAAAAACATATATTTTTATTTTGGTAAAATTAGCTGAATGTAATGAATTCTGAGTCGAGGACACAATATTTAAGGTCACAGGTCACGAAAATGTCAAGAGTTGCTTTTAAATCCTAATTCTATTACATAATCTCCATATGATCCAGGAGGTAAATTGAAGTAAGCTTGTCTGATGGAACTTTACTTAGATTATCAGAAAGAAAAAAATATGGACACTATTTCTGCTTTATTAAAACGACAAGTGACAATCATTTTATGCGAATTTTTAGTTGAAATACATTTCATCACAATTTTAGACAAAGAAAATTTGTTTGTTAAGCAGGGTGGGTATTAAATATTAATCCTCAACGCGAGCATCTTATCAGGAATCCTCATTATATATAAGAGTGTAATCGAACCCACAACCATCGCGTTTACAATAACGCCGTTCTACTATGCCACGATGACCTTATTTTCTATCTGCAAAGCCACGCTCTTTCACGATTGTAAAATTTTTAAAATATTCACAAGCTTCTAAAGAAAGATAAAAGAGAAAATGCCCTGTATTAAATGCTAGAACCTGAGCTTAGGTAACTTGAATATTTCTTCTTTAACGGTGTATGTACACACTTATAGTCTTAGGTGAGTGTATTAAGAAAAATGTAAGAGTAAATGTTATACGTGAACATAAATTGTGTAAAAGAATTGAAGTAAGCTTATGTGATTTAATTCTTGTGATATAATTCTCATTAAATGGATTTTTTTTCGTTTCTATCGTACCTTTAAATGTCAAATTCGCATAATTTTGATATAGCATAGTATAGATATATATAAATATATATGTAGGCAGAGGGAACCTGGAAATTTTATTTAGCATTTCCTTGACTGGTAATCGAATTGACAACCTGTCTTATCATATTAAATATATTATAATTAACTAATCAATTTTATTTAATTATAATTAAATTCCGGAATTAATAATTAATCAAACTAATTATTTATTTTGATTAATTATTAATTCCGGAAGCATACTACATTATTTAGATAGTTTAATGAGTTAAAAAAGAACAGTACAATAGATATCGTACTCGTAACTAATATTCTAATCAATCTTTATTTTATTATACAAGTTGTTCTATTACACTATACAAAATGGTTTCCACGTCTGGGCTCTTAACAACTCTTTCAATATCTATTCCACATATTAAAGGCCTTTCTTTCTCAGCGGAAATGCATAAACATGCCGCGTAGTACTATTACAGCCCGTTTTAAATTTACGCCCTATCTAAGCCTAGAAACACAATGTTCCGAAATTTTTCCACAGTTCTTCATTTCAATATTATTTGATGATTAAGCAATTAGAGGCCATTCGTGGCGCACGGGCACAAATGTGTCACACGCAATAGGTTGTGGGTTCGATCCCCGTTTGTAGAAAATTATATATTTAATATTTCCCTCGTCCTGGTTTACCAGCGGAACTTAATGCTTACTTTTACCAGCGGAATTCAACGCTGGAGACATGTCTCCAGAATTCAGTGAAAGGTGGGGAACGGAAAGGTCTTATTGGGAACGGAATTTCTTAACACTTTAAACAATTAATTTTTAAACTGCATTTTCGTTTTGTACTGTTGACATAGTACAGTTGAATAAGCGCAATGTTACCAGATTCGAATATAGCTAAAAGAATATATTCTTGGACTCAGGACCCAGGAATCATTCCGTACGTGAAAAATGTACATGGTACTTGGTACTTGGTACTTGTGTGCGAGACATTACAAAATATATTTTCTTACTTTTAAAAAAAATATCATAAAAAATGTGAATAGACACATATTAGATATTTAAGAAAGGTAAGACCTTTATACGATTAAAGTGAATGAATTTTAATCAAGGACTGACATTGATTGATTCATGAGGCTGTCACAATCTTTCATTTTGGCAAAAAGAACGTTCCACGCGATTGGAATTTTTAATATGCGAGTCATCACCTACGATATTACTAATAAATCAACTTCTTGTTAAATATTTATATATGAAGTTGTAAATTTAAAGAGAATTCAGTTTCTAGTATCATATAGTGTCAAAACACTGTCAACCGCTTCCTCGACTAGAGACTGGATTTGTTCATAATTCAATTCTACGACTTAATTTTGAACCCACACCTTTCGTCATTTACAGGCAGACGATGGTCATTACGTCACGATGGCTTTCTGTTTTTTTCTACCTTCACGCTGTATCCCGCACATAGTAGTCTGGGCAGAGAGATCCATGGCCTCATCTGTTTTAAAAGAAAACGTTCTCAAAATATTAACAGGCTGGATATTACAATATAAAGAACATATTCTATCGTGAGTACAATACCTTAAAGCTACAAGCTCTATAACATTTTACGAACTGATCCCATAGACATTTGGTAGGTATAATAAAAATGAAACTCCGCAATCTCGGTAGGTAGTAATAGGGAGAACCAGCCATAGAACAAATTTCTTCTAAATGTAAAGATCCTGAAAGGAACAAAGCCTTATTAAGTTAATGTTACAATTTGTGTTTGGTAAACCGTACAAATTAGTTTATTTATTTAGAAGTAATAATTATAATAAAAAAAATATCAACTGGATACAATTTCATTATTATTACTGTTTTATTTTATTTTAAAATTGAACTTTATATTAAGTAATTACTTTTTTTTTTCTTTTTTATGTAGGTATATTCCGCACATAGCAAGGACACTTCCGTTTCCCTCTTTCCTTGTGCGAGGCATTGCGAGTTGAGTGGCGGAAATCAACGTTGTGCTTTGACTCATTACCAGAAAATGAAAATATTCAATATTTTATTTCTTCGAGTGTGAATTGAACCCACAACCTGCAGTATACACAAATAACGCGACAGATTATATATTAGGTAAGGCCTCGAAAATATACATAATTTTACTAATATTTCCTTATAATATTTCAGGGACAAACAAATAAATAAATGAATTAACTTTTTCTTATTCCCGGCGTACTGTATTCCGCTTTTAACAGGCAGATGGACCTAGTGGCGAGGCACTCTTTCTGCCATTTTTCACCCAATTTCAAGAATTTTGAATATTAAATCATGACATGAAAAACCACTTTACATGATTAATTTCTTTTTTGAAGGGTTATCACTTTTTAACTCGAACTGCTTCAAAGTATATTCTGATAATCCTTCACTTTTTCACAAGTAAGCAAAAAGTTATGAATGAATAAGTTCACAAAGAGTTATCAATCCGTAAATAATTGAGAAAGTTTTCAAGAGAAAAAAATTAGCGATCGCAAAAATATTTAAAATGTTCTACTTATAATATCAAAAATATGGTAATTTAGTTAAATATTAGAAAATTCTAGAAAGTTACTGTAAACAGTACCAGATGTATAAAATGTGATGTTATTTATATATAGGTAGTGCATTAAATTAATTATAGAAATACCCACGTGATGTCAAACATAGCCTAATTATGCGTAACGTTGGTTCTCGTCGCCTACTCCGAACTTAACTGGGCGTATCCGTTAATTGATTGGTAATCCCTAATGGTAATTAGCAAATTTACCGATTTACATACCGAATAATACCATAAGCTTTAATGCTTTTAATCATGAGTAATATAAACATATAAAGTAATGATTCTAAATAATCTTCATATTCTATAGAGTTGGGAGACTTTCTTTCTTTGAAATATACTGCAAAGGTGGTTGACTTCAATGCTTAACCACGCTAAAGAAATAATTTTCTAGAGATATAGAAGAAGAATAACTTCTATTAGAAGTTTTCCTGAGTAGAAGCTATAATCTTTACTGAGACCTAGTTAACCTAACCAACCCGGGCGTAACATGCTGTTAATGGATTGTAATATAATGGCAAATAATTATAAAACACAATACATAATTAAAAAAATATATTTTAATCACTTTTCTTATAGACTTTAAATAATAAAATAGATATTATATATTTCATTTCTCCGAGCGGGAATCAAATCCACAATCTGTCGTGTTTACAGTCACACGCTTATGCCCTGTGCAACGACTGGCCTCAATGACATAGATGCATCTATCTATTTGTTAAAAACATCATTTTTCCAACGACGAAGAAGAGAGAATGAGATTCTTATATTTTACACCAGCTAACCAATGAATAATTTAATACTTCAAAGTACCTCCTTACGGCGATAAGAACGTGTTATGGTGTTTATATGAGTTGGATGGTTCCTTAATACGTTTTACAAGAAATAACCGTAAGCAGCTGCCTAATGATAGTAGCCGTTCTGTTACAACAAGATAATATTAGGTCCATTCAGCGTATTGGAAGACCACCTTACATTACAATTTATCATGTTCCTTAATCGGAAGTACTCATTTTGTTATATATATTTAAAGATCGTTGCAAAAGGTTGATATTAAATAAATATAAATTGAATTAAAATAATATTATATTAAATATTTCATTAGTATAATTTTAACAACAATATTATCAATATCTTTTAATGAATATACTTTGTAAAACATAAATAACGGGGCACAGAGTGTCTTAACACAACGTTTCCTCTGCCTACGTACTGTGTGCCGGATACAGGGCGCAGCTTATTTTATTTTATATTTTATTCGATATATTCCAGTATAATAATGTTATACACTTAAAATAGAAGTTAACTTATATGAAACTCATTAAAACTATTAATCGATAGATACGCATTGCCTTCCATGCCTTAGAAGACACGTTAACGAAATTTCCTGGTGTTCAAGCTAATATAGTCTAAGGTATCAGCTCTTAGCACTATTATGACTATAAATATTTAATAGCCTGACTGGATGAATCTCGCTACTACTAGACTAGAATGAAGTAACCTCAATATAAATGAATTCGTGAAATATAATGGCTAGAACAAAGAAGAGCTCCTTCTTTGTATATGTATTTAGCCTAAATTAGTTTCTATTTTTCTTTCCTTTTAACAAGATCTCATATACTAAGAAAAAATTATTTAATAAGAAAAGAAGCCATGTAGTACGTTCATATAAAATAAGTGAGTACAAACGTAATTTAAACCCATGTCATAATTTAAATAAAAAAGTTTAAAAAAATTTTTAAGTTAAACGGTTTTATATTGCAGATAAATGTACTAAAAAATAAAAAATAATTTCATGGAAATTATGATTACTAAAATAAAATCGTGGGGACACTTTCTACTTACCACTAGGTGGGTGAAGTCTCATGCCATGTCTTTCGATTGTAGATATTGGACGTGCCCCACGATTTTATTTTAGTAATCATAATTTCCATGAAATTATTTTTTATTTTTTAGTACATTTATCTGCAATATAAAACCGTTTAACTTAAAAATTTTTTTAAACTTTTTTATTTTTAAGTTTTTAGCTTTTATTTCTCCTACTATTCAATTCGTTGAGTGCCTCATTATTGCAAGGTTAATGGAGAATGTTACGATCGACCCCCCAGAGGTCCAATAGAGGAGCAAGGCTATGTACAACAAGATGTGCCTGAATCTTGAGGGGAAAACGCTAACGACATATCATTTTTATCCACCTAGTGCCATACAGTTCTCGGCGCGCTTTTACCTTTTACCTTGGGTGGTGTACCCCTAGCGACGTCTCATTTTTAGGCACCCTATAGCCACACAGTCCTCGACAGGATACCAGATCTTGACTTAGGTGGGAGATTCATATTGTAATTGTGTATAGTATACTGTATTATACTTACCAAGCCCTTTATTTTGATACCCATATTGATGGGATTGAAAACTACATTATCCGCCATTTTGTAGCAGTGGCCATCTTTGATTTTGATTTTGTATAGTGCCCTGAATTCTACTTGACAAGCCCTTTCATTTGATACCCATATTGATGGGATCGAAAAAAACTAACTTGTCCGCCATCTTGTAGCGGCGGCCATCTTGGATTTTGATTTTGTGTAGTCCACTGAATTCTACTTGACAAGCCCTTTCATTTGATACCCATATTGATGGGATTGAAAAAAACTAAGTTGTCCGCCATCTTGTAGCGGCGGCCATCTTGGATTCACAATAATATTGAATATGGATAATTGTATTGTCACCAGAATCAAAGGCGTATACCAAATTTCAGATCAATCGGTTAACGGGAAGAGGGTTAAATTTCAATTACTAAATTTGACCCAAACAAACAAATAAATAAACAAACGGGGTGAGCTAAATAAAACCGTTTAATTATATTTGTAAGCAAAGAAATTTATAATAATATCTAACGTTGTTGCAAGCTTATTTGTTTGAATAACAAATTAAGATACTTAAGAGTCAGACTCGGTAGTTTTTTTTTTAATTTTTGATTCTACCTTAAACATTGTTGTTTGTATTTTTGATCTGTAAAGTGATGAGAATGATATTCTAAATTTAAATTTAATAATATGGTTATAATTTTAACATAAGTTACTCTTTACAGCTTGCATAAAAAAGAAAACAATAAAGAAATAAGTCTTATTAGGAAATAAAAAAATATTTTATTAGTTTTATTCTCTCTCTCTCTTAAACACTGATCTTCTTTAAATTTAAACACGAATTCTCAAAACGTTAACTCTTAGTGTTATTCTAAAAGTTATAATTTTTACTGTTATTTGAAAATATTCGTTTTAATAGTAGCTATAATCATAAAAGTATAACAACAGTTGACCAGACACCAGTCACCAGCTAACAAGAACAATGCTTAGTTAACTGTATTACATAATTCCTTGTACTTTGGAACTAAGCCCTACTACGGACACTAAATTCATTTACCCTCATACTTTATTAAAGAAACCCTTTTATGTAATGTTGTATTCTATATACATAAGAATACAGTTCAAACTAATTTAAACCAAAGAGAAAGGTCAGAAAAGTGTTTATTGAGTTAAGTGAACTAAAGTTCAGTACGTGCAAAAACCTATAAAATATCATTTACTTGAGTAATAGAGTTATATATGTATATTTTGTTTAAAGTTAAGCAAGGTTATAAGCCTAAATGATTTTCTTTTAAAAGAACACAGCGACTATTTTATTATAATAGATACACATTTTTAAGTTGAATTCTAACTTAATATTACTTATACTTATACTTTCTAGATCTATTATCGATATCAAAATAAACAAAAAAAAAAGAAATTGCTGGACTAATTTTTTTTTTTTTTTAGCTTCACGCTATTTCCCGCACATAGCACGGTAGGCAGAGGGCATGTAGTGTTAAGCCACTCCGTATTAAGATTTCTGTTTTAGTAATTCTTGAGGCATTGCGTGTTTAATGGCGGTACTCAACACCGCGCTTTGCCACATTACCAGAGAACTGAAAAATAATGTTAGATTCTAACATAACTATAAAAATGGTAAATATTGCGACAATCAAAATCAAAAGGATATTATTATAATTACTTTGTAATAAATAATTATGACGTGCTCATAAAGAACCTTATTGGTGTCGAGAGTAATAAATATTTTATAGATGCAATAAAATGATGACAAGATCCTTCAAAATAGCCCTAATTTTTTTTGACCGTTTATAATACCAACGGAAAATGACAGTTTAACATTTTTTCGGCTTAGTGGAGGCAAAGGCTTAGTTACATACTAGTATAACAGTGAAGGTGTAGAGTACGCAGCAACCGGAAAAGCGTAACTCAACGCCGAGCCATGTTTTGGCAGAGTGGGGAACAATAACTTAAATATAATTTAATTTTGATTTATTTATACTAATTTATTCATACTAATAAATTCAGATTTTTAATCTCGAATCGGGTAAGGAATAATAGAATTATTAGCAACTCTCTTGAAACTTATAACGACGGAAAAACCGAGTGAATGTCAGAAGTTCTTAGCATTACTATTCGAAGCTTCCACTGCGGAATGTATTAGGGTCATAATCAGAAAAAGTGTCCTTTTTGTGTCTTTTCTTGTCCCGCTACTTTGAATGCGTTTTAAAAATACAATTTTAAAGATAATTTAAATATTTTGCCATTTACGATAAATTTATTTATTAACTTAAAGATTTTTGTAATATTTTAAATGTATTATGGCAAATAATAGTATTTGTTGTTAGTTGCAAAAAACCTTTCAAAATGCTTCCATACAATTTTTCGTGTCCCATTCACCACTTTACTTTTTAAAAATTGATTTGTTACGAATATTTATGGTTTTATTTGATTTCAGATATGTTTATATTACTTTACTTTATGCATAATATTAAATAGAACTACTTTTATTGATACATTATTTAATAAATAATATATATTAGTTAAGTAAATTTGTCCCAAAATATTGTCTTTTTGTTACTCAGGGCTAGTAACGTACAATTAAATTATGAATGCAATTATTTTGGATGGTGTTTAATATTATTTTTTTTTGTGGCACCATATTTCTAAAAGTCAATGCTGAAGAAGATGAATGCTGAAGAGGGAATGCGTGAAATTACATCTCAGGGTTATAAACGGCTTTTGTTTTGGTAAGTATTCTATAATTTCGTTTGCTTGTTTATGTTATTTGCTTCTTTTTACAAAATCTCAAAAAAGAACTTCAGTGCTTGCAGATGCAACACGTGGCTTATGAGCAAATATTTAAAAGGGTTAGAATTTCTCAGATTTCATTCTCAATTTCGTTATATTTCGTTACGTAACGAAATTGAGAAAATATGAAGCCTAGTTCACAATTACGGTACCAAGGTTTCTTATATATGTTTATAATAAAATTGTATCGAACCGGTGCTTGTATATGGAAGATATGTATATAAGAAAAAAAAATTGCTGGCATATGAAAAAAACTATTAGTGACTTTTCATAAAGTAAAGTAACCAAAAATAAAGATTTTTAAGTTTTTTGCTTGTTTGCTTGTTTGTCTGTGTTTGTGCATGCTAATCTCAGAAACAGCTCAACCGATTTAGTTAAAAATATTTTTTTATTCTTCCTGAAATTAGTTGTGATTTTGTGATTATTATTTTTTGATAAATATTTTTGTATTTTCAGTAAGCGTCATGGCTCCTATGTCAAATGCTGAAACATAAAAGATATAGAGAACGTGTTAAAAAGACCAATCTTATAGCTATGCGGAATAAACACTTACAAAGAATTAAACTTAATTCCAGTGATAACGACTCAAATTTTGATATATTTTAAAGTGGATTTAATTTTAACATTAACTTTGTGATCTCTAACTAGAAATATAAGTTTATTACGTTACGAACTAGCATTATTATATTGTTAATATTGTCACTTTGTTATGTTTTCTTGTTACATTTATAATCTGTTAATTCAACGATAGAATCTTTAAAATTTTAATTTGTATCTCATTAAATAAAAAAAAATAATAGTTTTATTCATATAATATTATATCCTTATTTTGTTGTGTATAATGCCTTATGACATCAGTTTCGTAACAAACATTATCAGTGTTGTTACTTATCAGTTACGTTACGAATTCGAAAATGTCCACTTTTCTGATTATGACCCATTAATGAATAATGTAAAACAAAAGAAGGATTATGATGCTTGGGACATTTGCCCTTCTTTACTACAAAATGACATTTCCCTGATAAAATAGTACTGGATACCAAAATAAGCATATAATTTAAATAAGCATCAATTGAGGATGTCCTGGCGATTCACTGTTAAACGCGATAGTTGTAGATTCAAACCCCACTAGGAAAAAATATTATTTTCATTTCCTCGCTATGATAGAGCATGATACAGCGTTAATTTTCGTCATTCATTACACAATGCAACGTATTCGGACGAAAAGCGGAGTGTTTTGATACTACATTCTCTCTGTCTATTTATGTGTATAATATGTGAAATACAGGGTGTATTCTAATTTGAACCAGTAATTCTTAATGATTAGCTAAGCAAGCTGAGCCGAATAGTAAAGAGTAGGTATAGATTCTCTATGCAACATTTTAAAGTCCTTCGGAGGTATGTATAATTATATACCAAAGTCTAATTACATTGTCTAAAATGAGAAAATATAATGAAATTATTATACAATTACTAACTCCGCGTTCCATGTGCCACACAGCTTTAAGCCTTAACTTATCAACAATTATAAAGTTACGTTCCCGTTGAAAGTTATTAAATTAACAAAGCGTGAAACGTATCTGTCCGTTTTACAGGCGTCGTAAATTTGAAGGAGAACCTATAAATATATATTAGGGCCATTTATTTTATTATAAAAGTAATAGCCATTTAATGATCCTAGTAGTCTTAACTTTTACTTCAGAAAATTATTGTTTTAGCTTCGTTCTGTATCCCGCATATAGCAAGATAGGCAAAGGGAACTAGTATTAAGATATCCGTTTACCATGTTCCGCTCAATTTTTGAGACATTGCATATTGAGTTGTAGAACTCAACACGCTTGTTATCAAAGGAAATAGTTAATTTCTCAGAGCAGGAGAGAGAGAGAGAGAGAATTGTGAGTTCTTTAAAAAAATGTATCGTTCGCAATTATGTATCGTTTTATTTTGTATCAGAATCTTTGTAATCACAAACCCTCATGTATTTTGATGTTACCTTAATTTAAACAACTATGCTTACAATTTCTATAAAATAATTAATCATAAAAAAAGCATAATAATTATAAAATTACTTCCATCTTATTTCCAACTTCACTTTTAATAATTATAAAAATCATCTACTTGTACTAAAACCTAATACCCTTATAGAGGAACGTACTTCCTAATTTAGAAAGGAAATGAGTCGCCGAATACGTCGAGATTTCCATGTGTAATCTCCAACAAGGGCTCTTAAATTAAAACGTTATACATACGAAAAAATATATATTGGGAAGGAGGGACTGACTTTTTCAGTAAAATACTTCGCTAGCACATTATTTATGTACTTCTATATAAATATAAAGTAGATATATTTTGCGCCGGTTTTTCTCAGGTCAGAACCAGTCACACACATCAGCTGGATTCCCACTCAAAGAAATGAAATATTTAATATTAGAGAACTCTAGGTTCCTAGGTTCCCTCTGTCTACCCTAGTACGAGTAAGTGCGGAATACAACGTAAACCTAAAAAATTACATTTATATAATACATATATATACTTACAAAAAATATTTAAAACAGCCCATTACATATTTTATAAGGAAGAGTATGTGAACATGGAAAACCAAATCGGATTAATTCCATGTGTGCATAAAACCATAGTAAGAAGCTTTTCATGAAATAATATAACATTCATTCGTACAAATGAACACCTCATATGTTACGATTGTCTCAATATATCAAACTTATCAGAATCTCGTCGAATTCGTATAAGATGTAACAAAAAAGCCAATTTTCTGCTATCGCGTCGCTTCGAATATGTATATAGACATTAGTGGCTCATTTGGTTTGAATATTAACATAATGCTATATACGACAGACGAAGACGAATAGGCAGATACCCTTTTTTTCAGCTCCCCTTCCACCTCTTGCCATCCCCCATGTAACAGGATAGGTAGAAGTAGGAACTGGTTGTGCATTCCGTACCCTGCTTTCCGCTGAATTTCCGAGGCATTGTGTGTTCAGTGGCGGATAATTCATTCCCCCGAGAGGGAATCATACCCACTATAGTAGTGTTTACAGTCATCAATATTTTAAAATTTAATTATATATCAGCTTCACGCTGTATCCCACAACCAGTAGGGTAGGGAGAGGGAACCTGGGAACCTAGTGTCAAGACACTCCGTTCCCACTTAGACACTCACGGTCCTCACTTCCCCCGAATTGGAGGTATTACGTGTTGAGTGGCAGAACTCAACGCCGCGCTTTGCCTCGAGTGGGACTCGAACCCACAACGCGTTTTTCTGTTTCACGCCTGTGCTTCTGCGGCACGATTTAAAAAACCTATACCGATAATAATTTGTTATTTATATATTACTAATCAACTGGGGCACCCTTCACGTGTACCCAAAGACCTCAACACGCATGTAGAAGGCACTGGTAACTCATCAGATATGTAACTTGGTACATCCTTAAGATGCCTATATATTTATATAAAACCAAAAAAAAACAAAATAACAAATAGGTAAAATAAACGTCTACAATACGTTTAACAGTTGATTGCTTAAACGTATTTCCACGGTGGCAATGAAACATCGTGAACAAGGAAATTGGAAATCTCACGTGTAATAGACATTCCAGCTCGACTCTCAATGTTCGTGAAGTTTTTGATTTGAATTGTTACCTTTGAAACGGTATATCACTGGCAGCAGTATTGTTTTTCCATACATTTATACATACGAGTATACGTGTATAGGTGTTGTATTTTTTTGCATTGTTATAATTTAACGACATGACGCAGTGGTGGTGGTGGTGGTGGCTGACTGTAAAGACGACGGTTGTAGGTTTGGCTTCCACTCGGAATTTTTTTTTTTTAATTTTCTCGTTCCGGTAAAAAAACATAGCGCTGCTTTGAGTCTGCCACTCTTGAAAATTGAGTCGTGTTTGGGGGTAGTAAGGAGTACCTTGACTGTGGGTTCACCGTGTCCCTGCTATAAGTATGCGGGAAAAAACTGATGCTGACAAATTGTTAACATACCTACTTTTATTTCAATAAGCGAAAGCGGAAGTGGAAGTGTCCACACGCATTGCCTTGAGAATTCAGCAGAAAATGGTGAACGGTTGTTTAATAGAAACTGAGTTTTTGAGATTTTCTCTACCTATCCTTATGTGGAATACAGCGTGAAGCTAATACAAAAGAAAACTATATTAGTAGCTATTTTCAAGTTAATTTAAAGTATAATGTATTTAATGATTGTGTAATATTTTTGTTATTGTAAAAAACATCTATAATTGGCTATTAGGTATGTGATATAGTCGAGGCAGAAATGTTTTTTGTTTTCGATAAATATAAAAATGAAAATATTATCTTATTATCAATTTTATATTTATCGAAAAATCTTTTATCTAATAATAATTGAAAAATAAGTAACGTCAAAAAGTAAAGCTTGTACAATATTCCAGTACATCGTTATCGAATTTTATCAATTTCATTAGGAATGATTAGATTTCTAGACGGCATTAAGGTCCCAATTGAATTTTTCCTTTTTACGGCTACATAAAATCTTACTTCAACAACCTATTATTACTCTTGTCGAAGAATTAGTCGTACTAATGGTATAAGTTTTAATTTACTGAAAAATTATATATTTTTGTATTTTATTTTAAATTTGGTGGTAAAATAATATTAGGGTAGGGGAATTGTGCTTAAGATGACATACTTTTTGTTTGAAGACAAATATTTCAAATAAATAAAATGATCTGAGAACAGCATATTGCGTATACTATTATATATTTCATAATCAACGAAATTATTTTAGTTTCAGAACAATCATCTTTCAAACATCATAAAAATAAACAAAAATCGCACTTATGTCGACTAGTGTAAGACGAAATATCTACAGGGTAAAATGACATACTTAGTATGTGGCATAAAAATGCCATCATTATTTGTCGAGCATAGTTCACAAATAAATAGTTTCTTCTTTGCTGGGGGGCTTTAAGGCCAGATTCATACATGTTGCAAATTTTATGAGGTTGGATTCCGTTATCAGTCACTTCCTTTTCCAAAAGGGAAATAAGCTTTGCCACATGCGGCTATTGAATGCCCTTGCTCTAGCAGCCTTATCCATGTCTTCTTGTGACCAATATATATTCGTTTGTAATTGCCAGGTATTTTGTCGGTAAAGCAAAAAAAATACATCGATTCTATTTATAAGGGTAAGACAGTATGCCATCTTATACTCACGTTTTGTATGTCATCTTACCCAATAGATATATGAATTTAATTTTAACCGTTGTGACAAAAGGTTATAGGCTAGGATGCGCTTTTAGCGTTAGTTGTGTCATATAATAATCCTATTTTACATTTATAATTAGTTCAAATAGAAAATCTTTATCTTACATGTCTTTTCGCCATCAAGCAAAAGCGAAAGAAAAATTTGTTGCAATTGAAAATAACGAAAACATGAATTACTTGCCCATCTGCATTAATTTGCACCCATACTGAATTTAAGCACTAGCTGCATCTACAGACACTCTCTAAAACGTCACAAGATCGAACTTAGCGCTATTAGTTTCATCAATATTGGTAGTGTGTCATCTTATCATAGTATGCCATCTTGAGCACAATTCCCCTACATCATGGAAATGGTTAACATGGACAAAAGAATTGTGAAGTATAATCGATGTCTGTAATTTACTTAAGATAAACTTTAGTTCTTACATAATTTATATAGAATTAAATACCTTTTTACTCTGGAGCTTAAAATCCATGTTAGCACTCAATAATTTATATTGGAAACATGGGGTCGAGTAGTCTGTGCCCATCCCATACATTTTATTAACATAAATATCGAACCTACAAACATCGCGTTTACAATCGAACGCTGTCCCACTGCACCAAGGCAGCTTTTTAATGCTTTTTTTTAATTTCCCATATTTGTTAAAATAGGCAAAAAGTAGTAAACACTCCATGCTATAGTTTTCGGCTATTTCAAAGATGAAGTTAAGGTAATCAAACCTTTACATACTCCAACCAGATGAGTGAGATACATTTTTAATTAAAAAATATTCAATATTCAAAATTGAAAAATATAAAGTAAATATTTTTATAATTCTTATAGGAAATGCACCAATTGTGGCGCAGGGGCACAAAGTGTGCCAGTAAACATGACTGATTGAGGGTTTGATCCCCACTAGAGGAAATGAAATATTTCTTCGCTCTAGTGCCTAGGCAAAGCGCAGCGTTGAGTTACGCTACTCAATGCCTGAAGTATTCTGTAGAAAATGGGGATCGGAGTGTCTTAACACTAAGTTCCCTCTGCCTACTCTACTGTGTGCGGGATACACCGTGAAGCTGATCGATTGATTTTAATTAAGAAAATAAAAAAAACAGTATAGACCAATGTGGTTTTATTTAAGATCAGTATATTTTGGACTGATTTAAAATTATCTTATATTGTGCTTATTTATATATATAAGTTAAGTATATAATATAAAGTCTATTTAATAGAAATGCTGTAGACATAGTGTTCCTATAAATAGACAATAGTAAAATACTGTTATACGAGGAGGTATGTGTTAAAGAACGTCGATACAGAAATAGTTTTCTTTGGTGCACTAATAGTGTTTATAAAAAATGTTGGTCTAAATTTTTCATACTGTCTGTCAGTCTCATTATCTATTGGGTAAATATTGAAGTTTTTTACAATGAAATCTAATGTGTTTAATTTAATAGTAAAAAAATGAGAAATTTAGTGTTAACTTCTGAATGTATTTTTATAACTTCGTAAGACTAATATAATGTCACATATTAATTAACATACTGTCAAATACTGTATAAAAGTACTAAGGCCCGTATTTATAAACCACTCTCATATTTTATATTCAGGTGATCATTCATATATTATAGTTTATGAACGAAACCGGCATCTCAAGATCGACGTGGACATGAGAGTGGCTTATAAATACGAGCCTAAGTCATTATTAGAAATGGAAAAAATTATACATTGTCATTTTGAACTTGACTTTTTTTTACAATAAGGTATTTCTATTACTTACGAAATGTATGTTTTAATTTTTTTAAGGTGCTGCGTTAACAGCTTAGGTAATAGGTGCTTATATATAAATTACAACAATAAATACTTATTAAATATACAGAATAAACAGGCACAGTTTCATTTTTTTAAGTATAATACTATTAAAATTTTAACAGAAATAAAAAACATATTCTTCTTCCTCCTGGCATTAATCCCGGCTATTGCCAGGGTCTGCCTTCCTACACAACCTACTCCACTTTGCACGATCTTTTGCATCCTCGGTGGTTAGACCATTGGCTCTCATGTCCTGTATCACGACATCCAACCAGCGCTTCCTTGGGCGTCCGGGAGGTCGCACCCCAGGGACTGGTATAGAAAGGCACTTGCGTCCGACGTAGTTCTTAGGCCGGCGCGTAACGTGGTCAAACCATCTCAAGCGACTCTCTTGGAGCTTATCCGCTACGTCACGGACCCCAAGACTACCTCGAATGAATGTGTTGCGTATGCGGTCAGACCGCGTTACGCCGCACATCCACCTCAGCATCTTCATTTCCGTGACGTGAAGCTCCTGAGTGTGCTGTGAGATAGTGCTGGCCAACATTCGCTGCCGTATAAAAAAACCGGTCGGACGATGCTCTTGTATATCAGCCCCTTGAGCTTGGGCGGTATTCTGCGATCGCAGACCACACCAGTAACCTCCCGCCAATTGGCCCAGGCAGCGCTTATCCAGCCATGGACATCGTGATCGATGCATATAAAAAACATATTATGATAAACTATCATGAATTCATTCTGCCCTTTAGACCTCCACAAGTTCACAATATACTTACATAGCACTTCCTGGGTCGAAATGGCATGGAATAGTTCTATTAAAAATTTTATAAATATAAAGAGATATTAAATTTAAAATTTTACCTCTACTCGTCTAATAATTACTTATGTGCGCTTATATTTTCATTAAGTATTGTTTAATTCTATTACATATAAGATATATACATTCAATATAGAAGGCCAAAATCTATCTCTCGATTACTATACTCTAAATATCTAAATTTTAATTGTATAATCTGTGAAATATTTTAAATAATATGTCTATATTTGACAGAAATAGGGCATTAACTGTCATTACAATGAAAGTTTACTGATTATTATTTAAGTAATTATTAAATAAACTATTCATAGTTGACTTTATAAATAAAGTTTACCAAAAGTAGCTCACTATTACTGGATGGATAGGTATATATAATACAGTGATAGTTTAAAATTTCAGTAAGCTATAAAAATTGACAAAACATTTAAAAAATCTTTAAAAAAATGTTTTAAAAATATTCTGTGTATAGACAAAGAAAACTTTGTTTATATTTCAATGCTTATCCGAGAAGTCAATAAAATAACTGTCAATAAATATTTCAAATAAGTAATTTTTTTTTTAAAAATATGTAAAGAATACAAATCAAATTAAGCTTAAAGAACTTTTCATCTCAAAACGTAAACCATACCATAGTAAATAATGTTAAAATCTATTTCTTAGGCAGTAAACTTTTTAAAATACAAATCGATTTTAAAATGTAAAACTTTAAAAAACTACAATCCTACAATAACTATTTATAAATTTTAGAATATGTTTCAGAACACGGAAATACAGTTAATTTGACAGGTAATTTGTAATACTTATAAACCCAGGTAAAAAATACGTATTTTTTGTGCCCAAGTGAAATTTAACTAAACCGACTTTTAACCGTAAATAGCCATGATGTAAGCTTCTAAATGTCATACCAAATAACATTTATAAATATATATATAATTAAGTAATCAATTATTATTAAAAAAAAAATCTTTTTTGAGGTTGTAAAATATTTCCCTTTGCCCATACAGGGATGACATATAGTATGTCTATACTATATGGTAGAATGTTTTCCAGTAAATAAAACCTTTTTGCAAAATAAATTGGTGACAGAGTTGGTCCAATAACCAGAAGAAATATAGAAATTAAATTTATCAAGAAACATTGAAATTAAGTTATTCCTTAAATTAAGAATCATAATCTTAATTGAATAATTTTACTTAAAAAAACATATTTTTCTATTTAAATTTAATACTAACTTATATAATTGATATAAGTCCTGAATAATATCCTTTACAAGGGGTACCAAGATCACTATTTTAGTACAATTAAAAAAAATATAACTTAAATATGGCACAAAAAGTTATTGACTAGAGATCAGAATCCCATAGAAGAAATTAATTTATTAATTTGGGTCCATTCATAAATTACATCACATGTTAAGGAGGGTGGTGACAGTCCGAGCCGAATTGTGGCAAGGGATGGAAATCCTTATTTCCATGACATCAAATGTGTAATACAATATTTTGGTATTAAACATGAGATTAGCATGACCAAGAATAATATCTGAACAACTGTTTGAATATGTTTTCTATATAAATCTAGGTGCAAAATATGTGACGTCACACTAGGCAGGTGGGTATTTATGAGAACAAATACGACAAACTGTGACAAAAATCATACCATTAATGTGATGTAATTTATGGATATAACCTATTTATAAGTGTATATAGGTATAAGATAAATAGTATACAGGGTGGAAGAGGCAGCGCTTCTTTTACTGAAACTGCATATAGGGTAAAATATTTCAAACCCAAAAATAAAAAAAATAATCAAGGTACCTCAACGGTTTGGACGTAGGATTTTTTTTACATTTCACGATTTTTATCCATACCTGTATTTCGTGTCACGCACACATACGTATGCGACGTTGCCGCTTTGACAGGTAAGTGTGTGCCTATGTTATACTTTACAAATGACGTTTTATTTTAAAACGATAATTTTATTATTTGTTTTGTTTGAAAAAAAACTTTTTCATTTTTGAGAATTATTTTTTTTCCGAGTTATATTAGGCTTTTATAGAGTAGTTAAAACTGTGGTTTCATTTAAAGTGGCGCTGACAATTCCACCCTGTATAATATTTTTAAAATAATAAACTATAGGTAATTTAGACAATAGGAACTTTGAAGAGTATTGAAAGACACTAGACACTATATTTAGAATGATTACTTAAAACTAACGAAATATTTATACATGTTAGTTTTACCATTTTAAAAATAAAAAATATTTTTAACTGGAGTTACTAATGTACATTTTATGTGAACACAATTTTTGGCAAGAAATACACATATAATTATAAAAATGAAAAAGAAAATCATCACATTTGCTTTATAAAAGGACTTTGTTTGTAAGCCTCATCAAAGTTAAAAATAATAAGACCTTAAATGTTTTGTGCATTCACAATTTTGTGCACCAATCACAGGGGACAAAATTAATTACATTTTTTAAATTTTGTAAGCATATAAATACTTATTTAATACAAATTTACTCATATCTTAGTAGGCAATAGAATATAGGCAGTAACAACACCATCTAAGGCTAAATTATTCAATATATAAAAACGAATTAACATTTAAATCATATCACTTACTGCAAATATAAAAATGGGTACTGTTTGTGTTTATATGTACTTAAAACATAAATTAAAATATTTTTGGATAACATATAAAAATTATGTGGCAGGACTCAAACCTGCATCTCTTGGAAACCATTCGAACACTCTGACCATTAAGCATTCTTATACAGAAATATTGATGTTCTTATATGCTTGTTAAATTTTTATAAGAACACTTTGTAAAAAAATTTACAGAATGATGGCAACATCTGGTATAATAATTGTGCAGTTTTCATTAGTTGAAGGTGACCTCCCAACATATTTAGGGTCAAGTTTTTCTAAGTCGACATTTAACCCTCTTTTCTTTGCTGTCTTTACAATGTACCGTTGCATTTTCAAATCACTGAAAATTTATATAAAACATCATATACTACTATAAAATAAAAGGAAATGTAGCATGGCATAGAGGGCAAACATGCGTCTGTAAATATGACAGGTTGTGAGTTGGGTTTACATTCACAACACACACCATATTAAATATTTCTTTTCCTCTGCTAACAAGACACATAGTGACATTGAATTCCACCACTCAACACACAACCTCCAGAATTTGTTGGAAATTGGGGAATAGAAGTATGTTATTGGGAATAGAGTATCTTCTCATTAGGTTCCCAGGTTACACTTGTCATCAAGACAAATTATAATATTATTATAAATTTTTGAGACTATGTTACTGAAGTAAATAAAATATCCTAAGATATTTTTTCTTAATTCATAGGAAAACATCTTAATTAGAAAAATTACATTTCAATATTAATGGGTTAAAAATTATTTATGATGATATACATCTCACTTATCTTACTTTTATAGCATTTTTTTTTTTTAAATAATGTATGACTCTAGATTTTCAATAATTGCAATTGGCTATTACAATAATTAATAAAAAAAAATAATGTTTACCTAAATTTCATGCATAAACAACACAGGCAACTCAGCAGCACCATGGACACCAATACACATAATGTCGCAATTACCAATTCCATTGAACTCATATCCATTTTTCAGAAACTTGCTTAAGCACTGTAAGTTTTAATACAAATCAAAAATTTATTCAATTAAACGAATGATAAATAAATTAAAAAATATTAATGATATATACGTACCAAAAAATTAAGATATAATCATTGCCCTATATTAATGAGTTTTGCGTTAATAAAAACATTTTTAAAAGTATAAAACAAAATAATAATTTAAATTTTAAACAAATTCCCCACAATAAACATTTCATTTCATTGATCTCGTAAATTGTAAGCACAGAACACATTTACTCATTTGATTGTAAGTGTCAAATCACAAATGTTTTATTCCCATATATTATTATATTTAGATTATTCTCTATGGCAGCTAAAGGCTTTGTTGCCATAGAAAATGATCATGCATTTAAATAAAAATTAACAAATTACCTGTAAAATCGGTTTCAGGACGATGATTTTATATGATAGTGACATAAGAAAATTGGCATAAGTTGCATATTTTTATGAATTTAATTGAGTTATTATCACTTATTGATGACTAAATTTATTTGCACTCGTCAATTCAAATATATTTTACTTAAATGACACAGATTCATTACAAGTGACAATGTAATATTTAATTACAAGCAACAATGAAAGGATATATGCGTTACAATCCGAACGCTTAAGCCGATCCTGCGATCGTGATCTGTCGTTTAGGCCGCGGTCTCGCTTTCACGCTCGGTTCAGGTGAACCAGTTGTATAACAAAGACAATAATTAACTTTATTATTTATTAAACAATACACAAACATAAATAACATTATATATCAGACTACAAAAACACCAGCATCTGCTACAACAATGTTACAATTTTCAGCTCCGGGTTGCGTTGGCGTTTTTTTAATTGTTCTCCTTAAATGTAGATCTCTTTTTAATTTGTGGGCTAAAGCTTCTACGTCATTTTTGAGGCGGGTATCCCTAAAATATTTAAAAATTATAAAAAGCTTTTAATTTTTAAATATTATAAAAGTAATTAGATTAAAAATATATTCTTACATATAATTAATACGACAACAATATAAGCATGCTGTAATCATACATAATCCAGCACAGGTAATAAACAGTATAGCGGCGAATATTATCCCTTTAAACACTTTATCAACTTCTTGACGGATATTGTCTGAAAATTTAAGTACACATACTCTGATTTCACTTTTACATAAGAATTATTACATATTTAATTTTTGTATGTTTACCATGTGTATTATATTTTTCTGTTAATGCCATTAGAAGTCTTTTTACATCAACTACACACTTATCTAGGGTTTCGTTATAAAATAAAACTCTGGAAAACAAGATGGCTAATGAAATATACATATTCTCAAATAAAATAATGGACTTTGATAATAACAAGGTCTACGTGGCGCAGAAGTGTGGGGCTAGAACGCGACGGTCGTAGATTCGATTCCAACAAAGTTATTGTTTATTAATATTTTTTCTTTATTCGCTGCAGTATCAAGGCAAAGTTTGGTTTAGGCGTTAAGTTCCGCCACTCAACATACAATGCCTCAAAAATTCGGTGGAAAGTGGGGAACAGAGTATCCTAACACTAAGTTCCCTCTGCCTACCCTGCTATATGCGGGTTACAGCGTGAAACTAAAAAAGAGAAATTAAATTTGAGAATAAAGAAAATGTGGAAACTTACGCGGCAGAACTATGGCAACCACATTTATTAGCACAAGTGCCATTACTAATACAATCTCCAAGTTCTCCACATCCTTGATCGATATGCTAAAATTTTAATTCGAAATTAATAATTAAGGATATAGTTAAATGTCGTACATATCGGTATTAAATAAATGTATAACATACCTTTTCAACGTTTATGCTGGTTGTTTCAGCAACTACATGTAAGAAATACATTTATATATTAAATATAAGCCGTAAAGAAAAAACCACTAACGTATTTCACTTATATGGCTACAAGATAGCAACTAAGTACCTACTGAATATAGAATATCATAAAATTATTTTATAATACCTATATATGAAATAGTTCATAATTTTACACATATTTTGCTGTTATTGATCGAAATTCTAGTTTTAGTTAAGTAATTATTATAATTTAATTTGAATCATTTCAAACAAATTTTAATGAAATTATTAAATATGGGAAACGGTTAAAATAAAATTGTACTGGTATATTGCTAGTCCAGTATTTTATACTGGTATAATAAAGACATAGTTTTTTTTTTATTAATTTAATTTTTTTTAATAAATTCAATAATAATATTAATAAAACTGATGTCTGCTGATTCTCGACCTCGAATTACGAAAATATTTTAAATTCACCAAAAGTATAAACACATATTGAATAAAAGCTAAATACACTTACAAGTATTTGCCAAC
Organism: Heliconius melpomene rosina; assembly: GCF_056956725.1. Classification (NCBI taxonomy): domain Eukaryota; kingdom Metazoa; phylum Arthropoda; class Insecta; order Lepidoptera; family Nymphalidae; genus Heliconius; species Heliconius melpomene. The sequence continues at coordinate 14,442,216 of NC_140401.1, forward strand.
AAGCATGATAGAATCACAAATAGCACTATCATTTTTATATTATTATATTTTTTTACTATAAATATTTTAAGTAAAATATAACTAGGATAACACTGTAATAACTATTGTAATCTTTATAGATTTAACTCTAATTCTAACGTAAGTTTAAAATGAATTGAGAATTCCCACTGTTTAGGCGGCGACTAAAATAGATTGACCTCGAATGGTATTCCTAGGAATGACATTACCCGAAATATTTAAATAACTATTAGACTTATAAACTATATATGTAAGTAATAAATGATTTGATTTAAATAATGAAATATGAAAAATATATAATCTTTATGTTAAATAAATCATAAACTTAAAATCCTTTTGATAATTATACAAAATCATCATTATACACAATCATGTTATGGTTATAGTTATGCATACAAAATTATTTAAAATAATCAATAAATAAATCACGACAACACACCGCTAATTATATTGCATTTATTATTTAGCGGCATATTTCTAATATATTTTTTAAATTTTATCATATTGAAAAGCAAAGACCACAAAAATAGATATTTTTCAAATGTAAAATAATATTCTTTAAAAAAAAATATCCTTTTAAACTTTTAACAAGCTATAACTATGCCTAAAAATACATGTTATTTTAATTCTAATAAAATATATTTTATTTTTGTACAATATTTATTAAAACTACAAGTTTGTATTCAATTTGAAAAAAAAAAAAATATTTTACAGAAAATCAAAATGAAAACAGATTTCATGGTCATTTCGCAATACGCGAAATAATTATTAGTTAAATATTAAAATTTTTGGTCCATGCAGATAAAACTAAGGTTAAATTTTAAATAGACATTTAAGTTATTAGATAATCATATTTTCTTAAAACGGTAAAATTATATAAAAATGAAATAATTCATAGAAGTACCATGCCGTACTATTTATCACCGTTATACATAAAACAATCACAAACTTAACATTGTCTGTAAATAAAGTGACAGCTGACAGCGCTTTGAAGTTTTTATTATCTGTTGTGTAGCAACGGTGTCGGCTGTCGGGTGAACTCAAAAAACCAGTTTATTTACTGATCACATTCAGTAAGAATTTACGTCGCGCGCGGTAAAAGTGTGAGAGTATCGTGAGAATATGGAATACGCTTTAGCGTATATATATTTAACATTTTGAGAAAAAAATAATCTGTTATTACTCAAATTTTATTATTTATATAGTTTATAAAACAGTTACTTACTTAAGTGAAATAAAAATCGACTTTAAAGCGAAGGTGTGTCTCGTGTAGGTTCAAATTTCGTTGTGAACATTGTTTGTGCATTCACGTGAAAACGAATGAAATGTTACATGCATAAAGAGCTGTTAAAAAGAGATGTTATTTCGATGTAAATTAATTTAGAATCAATTAGTGTATACATGAGTGGTATTTATTAATATCGTGATAAATTATAAAGAAAACGTGAGTAAAAGTAACATTTGAATAACTGTAATCTAGCTTTTGATATTACATGCTATATGCTTCAATAAGCACTTTATAATTTTTCTAAGCCTTTGATGTTTTCTTGATATAAGAAGTTAAATTCATAATACTTTTCTACTTGGATTCTTATAACAAAAATGTAATAATTAAATGTGCATATCTTACAAGAGATTGTATTACTTATTAGATTTTGTGTATCTTTTTATTAAAATGTAATAATTATGTATAAATTCATTTTAAATATAAATTGTTATTTTGTTCTAGATGTTTGGAAAGCTAATTCGTCCTAAATATATATCCTGATGCTGTCTAGAAGATACAGTGAGATTGGCTAACATGTAGCCATGGCCAGCGGCAAAGCTCTATATTCTATAGCCGTAGTTGTACTTGGCTTTATTTGCTTTGTGGTTGGTGCTGTTGCTGTTGGATTGCCTACTTGGGGACATTTTTACAGTTGTAAGTACTTTTTCTAACTATTTGTATTAAATGGAAGTTCTAAAGAAAATCTTTTTGTTTTCCGTGAATGTATGTATCTGTATTTTTGCTATATATGAAAATAAATACCTCTTGGCAAAATTTACATGTAAATTTTATATATATGCATTACAGATTGCACAACCATACAATGAGATATTTAACAAAATGGTTTGGCACTAATTAGCAATATATTACACAACTTATTCATTACTTAGTTTAGTACTTAACTACTAATGTTTAACTACTAATGTAATTGACAGAATCATTAATTCTATTGGTATTTAGTGGACAATTATACTTGTTAGTAAACTGTGTTTTATGCTTAACTGGCATGTTTAGTAACACCATGTTTTACTAGACACAGTTTTACATGTGTTTAGAAAATATCAATATTGAGGTCATTCTGGCCATTGGGACAGTATCTGACATAAAACACTATGGCTGTTGAGTCAATCACCGCTAGTAAGAGTAATCACTTCTGGTAATAAAAAAAATTAAGGTGATTGATTCTCCCAAGTGGAGTTGAGTTCTGCCAGTCAACATCATAACAAAGTCAACACAATCGGGAGTCAAATAGAGAACAAAATGTCTTGACATTAGTTTCAACAAACTGAACAATCTAATAATAATATATGATCAAGAACCGGATACAGAAGGCAGTGTTACTTGAGACTGCGCATATTTTGTGGAGGTTTCTCTCTCTGGAGTCCTAGCCACCGATGGTTTGGACCCTTGTCCCGCCCTCGGAAGAGTGGTTTTTTAATATTTTTAAATGTATTTTCTTTTATAATAATTTATATTTAAAAATGTAAAATTGATTCACTAATTTAATAAAAGTATATTCAGAATTATTTATATAAGATACTCTTTTAAAATGTGGAGGTAATTAATACACATTATTTTGACACTCAACCCTCAATGTTCTTGTAAATTGGATGGTATGTGGGGAAAAGAATGTTTTAATGAAATGCCCTTTATCTAATAACAATTTTTATTTTTTTAATTTATTATAACTATAATATTGTCCACACTCAAAGTAAAAATCATAATGTTGTACTGTCATGAACTGTCATAATTACTTAACAGGTTAGTAGGACAATATAGTATTGATTGTACTGTGTATTGAACAGGTTGGTATGTTAATTTTTGCATTGCTATAGCAACTTGTTGTTTTTTTCACTTTATACAGTAATTCTGCATATATAGCAGTGTAAGCAGTGGAAACTGGGAACTCAGTATTAAAGTCACTATTTTTTACATCTTCGTCAAGTTTGGACGCATTGTGTGTTGAGTGGCAAAATTTACCTCCACCTTTTCCTTTTTTTGTTGCCAGAGCAAGGATATTAAAATATTACATTTCCCTAGTTAGGATCAAACCTACAACCGTCGTATTTACAATCAGAGAGTTTTATTTTGTTTCTACATACCTAAAATTTTACTTTATCTTAAAATTTGACTTTGTAATATAATAATGTACATTTTACTTAAATAAGAACTCGATTATAAATTTTTATTATTTCGGCCGAGACCGTCGCAGCGAAGTGGCACAAGTGTGCCACTGTAAACGCGACATTAGATTCGATTCCCATTCGAGATAATAAAATATTTAATATTTTTATATTTCCTCGTTCTGGTGAGTTGGATCTGATCGAAAAGAGACTTTGTTTAGATAATAAATTGAATATTTTTTCTGAAATATTTTAAAACAAATTTTACTGTATAACTTGTTATAGAAAACTAGTACAATGTATCACTCTATTAATTAAGTAATCCAAAGAATCTACTGTTTTATTGTAAGTGTTGAATTATTATATTTTTATATTCAAATTATTCATCTTACAGTTTATTTCATTAATTTATATGTGATACAAACAAAGGTGTCGCTTTATTTTTTTAAACTTTAATTATGGCGCTCGTTTTCGACATTATATCTTTGCGATAGTGACGCAAAAGATTTTTTTAGCTTCACGTTGTATCCTGCACATAGCAGGGTGGGCAGAGGGAACCTGGGAATCTAAGCAATAGAACAGAGTGTCCAACCTACTGTTAAGATAGTACTACCCTACTTTCCGCCGAATTCTGGTGGTATTGCGTTTTGAGTAGCAGATCTCAATGCCACGTTTACCTTGTTACCAGTGCTAGGATATGAAAATATTAAATATTTCATTTTCTCGAGTGGGCATCGGTCCTCAAACTATCGCGATCACAGTCAACACGCTTATACCCTTATACCACGCACGGCCCAATTCTAGAATTATCCAAATCTTAAAAAATTTAAAGTCATCAACAACCGTGAAATAATAAAATTAGTTCAAATTTAGAATGACTTACTGTATTGAGATAGAATAGAGATAATCCGTTACCTGTTACCCCATTATTTATATTAAAGATAGAAAGATTATCTTAGATTATCTTACATTACAAAAAAAACGTGTGTGAACTTCACACGTGAGTGAAGTGTATCACGATGAAAAGTAAAACCCTAACGGAAATACGGCGATAGAGCAAAAAAATTATGCTTTAAACAAATTTTTAAATTCCTTATAATAATATTGGACGGAAGTAAATATACTATGTATTATTAATATTATAAAACTATAGAGTTTGTTTGTTTGTACGCGCTCATCTCTGGAAATATTAGTTCGGATTGAAAAATCTATTTGTTTGGGATAGTCCATTTATCGAGGAAAGATTAGATATTTAAATGAATGAAGTTTTGAAAGTTTTATTTACAATTCTTCATCTTCTTTCGTTTTTAATGAATTATAGGAGTAATGCAATCGTGTGTGAATCGTGATATGTGTGTTTCGTATGCAATTAAATAATCATTGAATTTCTATATTGATGCAATCAAATTTTAAATATAATTGAGATATATATATGTTATTTATTTTAAATTATGATAGAAAGAACCGCCGTTTTCTTGAATATTATAAAAACGACACACTGCCAAACACAAATAAACCCACGGTTGCTTACTTAAAAAAATACCTTAGAGACATTGTAGACGTTAAACGTATTATGAAAGCGAAGCTAGTAGATTTCGTAACACACTTTTTACATATGCAGTTGTTTAGGACAGCCTTAACCCAATATCCGCTGTATTGATTGTCAAACTCTCGAAGGCGTATTCATATTACAATGATTTATTAAATACATTTATTGTTTTATATTATTGTTCATAAAACTTTCAAAGTCGTTGTTTACAGTAAAATAAATATAAAAATAATATGTTTTAAATAAGATGTCAAATTATATATTTTTTTATTTTATAAATATGGAAAATTGCAAAATTGCAAATGAAATAAGTGCATTTAATATGGCGACTTTGAAAATGTACGTTGTAGTAGGTATTGGGCTAACTGGTTTCACGGTCAATAAAACAATCACAAATACCACAGATACCGTTGAAAGGCAGCGTTCAAACAAAATAATAGAGCATAACACAGTCACACGGTCCTTTTTAATATTTTCGATTTCGTTTTCACTTTTATAAATTATTTTTTTTTGTTTTCTTATACAAATAAATAAAAATAAAAAAATATTTCTGAAAACATTTCAAATATTTATTTTTAAAACTTTTCTTTATGTATTTTATTTAGGTACTTAGGCTGTATAACAAATGTTTGTGCCTAAACTCGGGCTGCATTTTAAAATGTGGCCCGCCCGCCAAACGGGGCATTGACCCGCGAGACCTTTGTGACAAAACTTGTAGGAGATACAAGAACGCGAAGATGCTTATGGAGTCGTTTTTTTAAAAAATAATATATCGAACATTCAACTTATTTTGTAATATTAAAACGTCTAGACTAAACTATAATAAACGTTACTTTTAAAGGCCGGCTGAAACAACAGTTGGTTGGTTACAAGTGAATTCGTTCTATTGCGCCTCTTGTATTGACAGTACTAAAGTAATTAATATGAATTAAAGTTTTAACATCATTTTTAATTAATGCATGAACTACTTAAAATTATAATCTGCAGTTTTTTATGTTTGACTATCAATTTACACCCACGTTAATAACAGTATACCTTTGTGAGTAACACTGTACTGTACACAAAAAAACTTTATAATTATAATTGCTCAGTAGATAGTAGTTATCTAGTAGTCTTGACTTTTTTAGCTCTATTCTGTATCTCGCACATAGCAGGGTAGGCAGATGGAACCTGGGAACCTAGTACTCATAAACTCCACTTCACGTTCCCCACCACCGAATTCTAGAGCCTCGCCACAGCTAGGAAATAAAAATAATAAATATTTTATTTCTCTATCGAACCTACTACCTATCGCGTTTACTCGAATTTGCACCTGCTCCACGACAGGCCTCGAAGTCATTACTTAAGAGTTTAATATAACTAGTATTTACAAGGAATCTAAATTCGTACTGTACATTTTTTACAAGAACTTTAGACGTGCCATTATGTTTAAAAAGTTGTTTTGTTTGAAAACACGTTACAACTTACAATAGAATAACTGTAATACGTAGGTACTCGATTCTGAACGCGTATCGTTTCATCAATGGTCAGCATGACGTTAGGTTTTTTTTTTAAATGGCAGACAACGACCATCTTAGAATACCAACAATATATTATGTAAAAATATTTTAAAAGATTTTTTTTTTATATTTAGGATTTGTTTTCTGTTCTCAAGAGTCAAGAATATAGTGTCCGTGACATCTTTACAAGTTACATTCTATACCTACTATATTTAGATTCGTGGTGTTAATAAAGCCCACACAACTCTTGAAGATCTCTTACTACTATACATATATATTTTTACATTTATAATCTGTAAGTTTTTTATATTTTTTGTTTTTTTTTTAGTAATATGAAGTAAAAAACACTAGTTTTCTTATTTCTTTGGACCACAGGAAAGCTATGCTTAGATTAATTCGACCGTAAACATTATGATTCCACGCTTATAATCTAGGACAAATTTATTTCTCGAGGTTTCCTAGATTATTTTCTAATTAAAAATATCAATCAATACGGCTCGCTATAGGTTTAGCGATCTCAGACTTCGTCCAGATGTAGAAAATTTAACCAATTTTTTACTTGAATTTATATTACATTTTTTTAGTTTCGCGCTGTATCCCGCATATAGCAGGGCAGCAGGCAGAGTGAATGTGGAAACCTAATCTTGAGATCCCCACCAATCCTCACTTTCCGCCGAATTCTAAACGCATTACGTGTTGAGTGGCAGAACTCAACGCTGACAACACATTAGTTGTTAATACATAGTTTAACTTTAACTTTGACATGTGTTTTAAATTTATTGACCCAAATACACAAATATATTACAACGAAAATAGATACTTCGACAGACTATAACACTTACACTGTAAATAGTTTTATGACCAAATCTTTCAAAACTACGTACTCGAACCTTTGCATATTACTGACTACTACCTTCACCTGCAGCTTCGTCCTTGTGACCAAATGAAAATAACTTTTGTGTGACATATATCACTCAGACCGCAGTGAGATAAAAGGTAAAATCGACATGATATCGACCAATGACAGATAAATAGACTATCCAGCTCTAAAAGAAAATTTTAAATTTCTACCTATACTATGTTAATATGTATAGTTTTTTTGGGGGGGGTTTGGTCTGAGCTTTGAATAAATACATAGGTAAGTTCGTGTAAAAGTATATATTAGTAAAATTTCTGGGGTAGGCATCAGACCCCATGACCAGTAATTCCTTAGATTAGGCCGTTAAATCAAACAAGTTCTTCAATATTATAGTATTAAAATACAGTAACAAAATTGAAATATAAATTCTTCAATACACAGGTGCTTTAAGTGTTGCATTGCATATTCAATCTAGGCTATCGTCTAACGAGGACGCGACGATATCGTACAACTTATCGTATATTTTACGACTTATTGTTCAGTAGTTCTTTAATGATCAACCGCTGCAAGGATAGCAAATTGCTGCTGGAGTCACGGCAGCAGTTTTAAATATTTATGTAACGTCAGTTTGCTGTTTGCTTCGCGTTTTGGGCAATCAGATTCTTTGCTTTACAATATTTTTTTAAATTATAGGTTGATGACTTTAGCAAGTGGACCAACTGTGTACATACGACTGTATTACGTAATATTGTTATCTTTACACTTCTTCTATCTTTTTTTTTACTTCTATCTTTTGTAAAATACGGCAGGCAAAAAAATACTTCGTCTTCATTTATTCGCGCTTATTCTACGCGTTGTAGGGGGGATACGAACCCACAATCATCAGGTCAGACCAGCTTGTATCAACTGCTTACCGATGGCGTCATATAAGGTAGTAAAACTTATTATGATATCATTGTATTCACTCAGGGGCCAAGGATTGTCTTTGATTTTAAGATGATACTAAAATTGAGTTATTGGCAAAGTCTCACACAAAAATTTCCAGCTTATTCAAAATTCAAACTTTGTCCAACATATCTGATCAGATAATCATTTAGGTATTATGCATGTATTAAAATTCATAATTTGGAAAAGACAATGTTGAATATATACGTTTATAATATCAATAATATGTTTTTAATAGTATTTTGTACCATGGATAATAGCTAGTTTGAGGCCAATCGTGGTGCAGGCGTGTTGCACAATGCTTCCAGAGTTCGGCGGAAAGTTGACATGAGTGATTTAACACTATGCTTCCTCTGCCTACCCTGCTGCAAACAGGATATAAAGTGAAGCTAAAAAAAACAACAGTTAATATTTAAAAATAACTTGAGCATTTCCATCAACGTTGTTACATCTTATCGCTATGCTTATAAATGGGCATTATTAAAATACACATAATATGTTTCAAGTTTTTCAATACGTTATTCTTACTTTTGTTATAAAGACTCATTTGGTTTATATAAACAAATTTGTTTATAATTTAAATGATATTTTACCTAAAGTTTTATATGAATCATGTTAATATTTTCCTGAGATACTACTAAACCTAATTGCTCACCGACTCTTATCTCGTCCTATTATTATATTTCTAATAATTTAGATGTAGATATGTAATATGTAGGTATATAATGTTAGAAAACTCTCGATACAATTACCAACTGTTTGACAAAACACGAGGGGCTTAAAATTCCCCTAAGGACATTCTAGATTATATATATTTTGAGTATGTTACATATTTTTCTGGTAGCTGAAGGTCACGCAATGCTTATTAAAGGTGAGTGAAAAACAAAAGAAATAAAAATTCACTTAGATTTCCATATCAATATCATTATGCATAAAACTAAAGCATTCTAAGAAATATACGAAAGGGCTAGTACCGTAAATAAAATTATATTAAAAGTTTTCACCAAGAAATAAAGTTATTTAGATTTGTTTCACTAAATTGCTTTCAAAAATTATGAATAACGCACGTAAGAGTGGATTTAGAGTGCATATAGGTCACTTGCAGGCAAGGTCGGACAATTGACACATGCCACGTGAGTCACCGTCAATGAGGTGCAAATGTGTATCGGGGTCTCGACGGTCCTCGTGGTACGTGCAGCTGGTTAGCTATGCAAAATTTCACGTTTTTATATTAATACTGCCTTTTTTTTAAAATATAGTTGTTACTTTTTTCTATACTTTTGTATTAAATATTATAAAGGTGATGAGTTTATTTGAAGTACCAATTGAAACTATTATTGTGTAGAAGTCCAAAGTAGAAGTCCAAGATAGTCCAAATTTTAGGAAAGATATAAGCTATATTTTATCACGTTAATTATTTCTAAATAAAATAAGAATAGTTTAGTTGTTCCTAAAAAAGTAGCCTAAATGCAGCATTGGGTTCTATTACTTAACGCTACTAATATTGTTAACTCTAGTATTTAAAGCGCAAGGTTATATGTGAGATAATTGACACTTAAGAAATTTTAATTAATAATATTATTGTAATAAACATTAACCTAAAGACAAAGGTAACTTTTTGAAGGTGAATTTTAACATTTAATAAATAATAATGTTGAGAAACTTGTTTACTTTATATTTTTCCTCTCGAGCAATTTATTGCAATAAGTTAATAACTGTCGATTGTTCGACAAAAACTATACTTGTAGGTAGGTACAATGTACATAAGTGACGTACCTATGACATATTTTATTACCTAAGTATTGATATTTTTTTAATACTTTAAATTCATATCTTCAAATTTATATACATACATATTCTGTTTAGCTTCTTGCAGTATCACATAGAGCAGGGAAAGTAATAGGAAGGGAGACCTATATCATTATGACCACTCCGTTCCCATTAAGACACTTCCGTTCCCAACTTTTCGCCGTTTTTCCGGATGCAGTGTATATTGAGTGCTTGAACTCAAGGCCGCCCTTTGCTTCGTTACCATAGCAAAAAAATTATAATATTAACTATTTCAATTCTCTGAGTAGGAATGGAACCCACCACCTGTCGCGTCTATAGTACAAATATAGGTACTATACGTACGTGCCGTAGGTTGAATTGGAAATTAAATGTATAAATTTCCTTAACCACTACAATTAAATAGCATGCATGATCTTTGGTTTTCGCTCATTTTAATGAAAAATTCACATTTATAAAAAAAGTACATATCCAAAAGGTAGTTTTTCGATATATTTGTTATTTCTTATATAATTTTTGTTTACAATTTAATACTTTATTATTGTAAAAAACTTTAAATATTTAAGGCATATATTTAAAAAAATATATAAAATTATCACCAAAGCTCATGTCTGCTTATCACCTATGAACACATACCACATTAACACGTTGACGAAACCTAATATATTTTTAAACTAAACACCTTTACGTAATTATTTGTCCTGATAGTAGTTAAGTACATCAAAATTTAAAGCATTCCAACGAGAGTATTGTGCTAGATCAAACTTTAGATAATTAATAGATATTTTTCCACTCTGTGATCATACGTTTTAGTATGACCTCATAAGATTCACTTTTAAATATACTTCCCGTTATACTCCTTAGCTGTAGTAAAAGAGATGAATGATTGAAATTTATAGTTTTCTTTAATATTTGTTCAAGGACTTTTATGCTTTGAAAATAAAGTCAGAGGACTGAAACTTTTAAGTTTATAAATATCACGAGATGTTGTTGTTATTAAAACCTGTTTGGGAAGTGTTGATTTCATATATGATATACTACAACGTTGGATGCCATCACCAAAAAAGTATAAATAGAAAAGTGAGTGATATGACACTATCTTCTCTATATTAATAATACGAGAGATAGCTTAAATGTATGTATCAATTACGTACATCACTTTAATAGAGCTTACCCTCATTACTAAATTAGCTAACATCCAATTCACGGTGTTCTACAAATGAAATTAACATATTATTGAGAAATCGTGATGGACAATGTTTCTCTTGGTTCGACCTTCTGATAGAGTGGAATCGTGAACGCTAATTTATATTGCCCAGAGCTATCTGTATTCTGTTGTCTCAATTGTTTTATATGGAATAGGAAAATACTGCAAGTTGATCTAATGTTGAAGATTTACTTCTGGTAGGTTTTTAGATATAACTTGAAAGAGTTTTTTATAATTATTCTATTTCCTCAAATTTTGGCTTTTTTTGAGGCAAGTCGTGATGCAGAGGCACAAAGTGTGACTGTAAACGCGAATGATGCCTCCAGAATTTGGCGGAATTCCAAGGTATTGCGTGTTGAGTGGCGGAATTCAACACCAGGCTTTTGCCTTGGTATCAGAGTGAAGAAATGTTAAATAATAATAATTCATTGCTTCGAGTTGGGATCGAACCCAGAACCGTCGCGTTACAGTCTTCGCGTCGCGGTACTTGTAATCCTGGGCCACGACGGTCTCAATAAAAAAAATGTGTATAAACAGAAAAGTTGATTAAAACAGTTCTCTCTATACCAATCAATATTTAATTAAAATTTTACTTCAGTAACCCACTATTAGACCAAAATTGGGTCGTGCCAAGCATCAACTTTGACAACTGTGGCATCGTTTTTTTTGGAGGTGTGGCATTTTGCATCGAACGATTTATAGAGCCTTAAAAGTTTTATTAGTTTCTTCCCTCAGACTTTCGTGACCGTCTCGAATTTCGTTTAACGTAAAAGCCTATTATAGCTATAGCTATATTTAGCCTCATGTCACTTTATTATATGACGCCATGTTATTAATTGGGTAAATAAGATATTTTTAGGTTATTTTGGTAATGGCATAATGTAGGCGTAGGTTTGTACATATTTCCTTATAGATTATGTTAATTTTGTTATTATGAATTATATTTTATGTGTGGACAATAAGACAATTGTGGCTTATTTGAGTTTTGCACAGCCGTATAATAAAATGTTGATTCAAATCTAACTTAACCCTAAGTTGGATTCAATTTAAAATAAGTATAAATATAAATCTATTCTAGTTAGATTGTGTTTCATTGGTTAATATAATATACTTACTTCCAAAAGGCAGCGTTGAGCTCCGCCACTCAACGTAATACCTCAAGAATTCAGCGGAAAGTCGGGAAAGGAAATATCTTAAAGGAGAGCTCAGAGTGACTTTACGTTAGGTTCCCGGGTTTTCTCTGCATACTTTGCTTTGTGCGGAAACAGCGTGAACCAAAAAAATATAACCTGCTAGGCTAGGTTTAAAAATATATTAATATATATTTTCTATCTAATGTATGGTTTCTATTTGTCCACAGTAGAGAATCCCAACTTCGACCAAGGCTACTTCGGACCATGGCGTGTTTGCAAGCGGCTGCTGTACTACAGGGAGAAGTGCGGCACAGACGTATCCAAGTTCCGACCGTCGTGTAAGTCGTGATCAACATTTTCTCTTAACTTTATTTATAATAGCACGATTCGATGTGCAATTTAATCGAATATAAAGTAAAAAGGTGTAAATTTATATAGTGTTACTTACGGCGGTTTTCTCAAAAGATTAGGAAAATTAGTATAATTATCATTAAAATGAATACTTAATAATTCATATTACACATAGTAGAAATAGTACCAGGATTTCGATTTGACAGAATGTGTGTGTGTGTAATTTTGCATCTTTACTTTGAATAAAAAAAAAAAAAACTATACCTACAGATAACTTTCCATTTTTGAAAATAAAGGTAAATAAAACGCCATGTTTTCATATACAGATTATATAAACCTATAAAAGTGCTTTCGTTGAAACATTTTAATTACTTCGATCGATTGTCCATAACTTCCAACGCCATTTGCCATATGCACCCATTAGTGGATGAAACTTCTGAATAATTTTAAAACATAACATAAATGCAATCTATGCGTTATGATTTTAAAAAAATATTTAAAAAAAAACATAATGTATGGATTCCATTTATTTAGTTTAGAATTATTCTAATTGCATGGAGCTTTTGCCATATGCACCCATTACTGGATGAAGCTTCTAAATAATTCTAAACATAAATGCAATCCATACATTATGATTTACATTTATTGTGAAATCAAAAACAACACTCGATCATAAATCATAGCTACGGAACAATCTTCGACGTAAGACGAAGCGTAACTCAAATTCCTACCATTATTTACAGTTATTTAAAACGCTATGCTCCCATTCAACTACTAAGTTTAGTTTAAAAGTTTATCATGGTGCCAGTCGTTTTTTGTTGTTAAAGTATATAATAAATATAGGAATAATATTATTAAAGAAAATAAAGACCATCGCGGCGCAGTGGCACAAGCGTGTGACCGTAAACGGACGGACGTGACGGATGTGGGGTCCATTCTCACTCGGGGGAATGATTTATTATTTATTAATATTTTCCTTTCTTCGCTCTGGTAATAAAGCAAAGTCCGGCTTTGAGTTCCGCCACTCAACACATAATGCTCCGAAATTCGGCGGAAATTGGGGTACAGAGTGTTTTAACGATAGGTTTCCTCTGCGTACTCTGCTATATGTCAGATACAGAGTGAAGAAAATTCAGAGAAATGACTGAAAATTCATTTCATTAAAGACGCGAGATATTTTCAATATCGCTTTTTATACAACTAGAATGACATGAAAATTGTATGATCAATACGAGCCAACCTTACGCTTCTACGTGATATAGGTTGAGGAAATTACATTATAGAATGTGTCATCGATAGACCGGCATTTATTAGTATAACAGAGTCAAGCATAATTTATAAAGTAAAGGCGCCTAAGTAACTTACGAGTAGTCTACGATTCAGTACATAGAATCGGGATGGCGTGGCGCTGTAAACGCCAATGGTTGTGGGTTCGATTCCCATTCATCTACATTTCTTCGCTCTGAGACTCTCTCGCCTCCAGCATTCGACGGAAAGTGGGGAGCGGAGTGTTTTAACGTTTCCTCGGCCTACACTGCTACGTGCGAAAAAAAACTATTAGATAATAGCCGAAGGAAAATCATGGCCGAAACACTTTAAAGCCACAAAGTACCATTGAAACAAATATTGACGGCCAGGAAGGAAGTTTGTAAACAACTGCAGTGGCTCCTTTGTTCACTTGTATTGATTTCCACCGGCATTGAGCGCATCGGACGGCAAATTGAAATGTCTTATTTGGCGAGTGGCAACAGGTGCTTGAAACTATATGTCATTCATTCATTTTATTAATTTTTTGCATATAGGAAAATGTATGTAGGATTTGTAGTTGGAAGATTTACTCTTAAAAATTCTATTATATGTAATCTTTTATAGCATAATATAGAGACGGAGAAATATGTCGCGTTCTATATGCTTTCGTAATTTGCAAAAATAAAACATGCTTTTTGGGGCAGCACAGCAGTTCTCGCTTCGCCCGCTTCTATACTACAAAAAAAATTTTTTCGTTCTATTCTACATATTGATGCCCCAATTATGCCCCAATATCCGCTCGGAGAGAACACAGTAGACACTCATCACAATTATATTAGGCAGAAAATGTAGAAGAGAACACTACCTATCCTGTTATGTGTGAGATACAGAGTGAAGCTAAAAAAAGAAAAAAATATATTTAAATAATATTTAATATCTCGTAATGAACCAGACTATATTCAGAATTGCGTGACTTCGAAGTCCGCGGGTCATATTCATTAGCACGTACACACGTATTTGACACTTTCATGTACCTACATGTCACGAAGCCATCTAATTATTATTATTTGTGACACATTTAAGTGCAAGTTCGTTTTATTTATTTGATTATATTCACCAGTGGTCATTTTTGAACTTTTTGTAATTGAGCGGTTATTAAATTTGTCATATTTTCTTTCATATGAGTGAAGAACATCTTTTTAATCATCACCCACATTACTCTAAGAACATATGTCCGCCTGTTACATATGCATTATGCACCGTAATAAACGATTTACCAGTATAATACTATAGGTACACAGAACATCGGGGAACAGAAATGTCCTAGTGGGAACGGAGTGCCTTAGGTTACTATTAGAAGGTTCCCAGTTACCCTATGACTATCAATCTATGTGCACGAAGCTAAAAAAAATGAAATAAAGAATCATTTTGCATTTCCCATCATTAAGTTATATTTAACACACACATATATATGTAAATATATTTGCATTAATAAATTAAAGTAAACTTTATTACTTTGTGTTTTTTAGTCGTACTTTACTATTTTACATCTAAGTGTTTTTTTTTAATACAAACAATAGTGTGAGAATTAATTTATGGGGTCATTAGTACGGAATTTGGCAAAAGAATAAAACATTATAGTTCACTGATCTTTAAACAAGATATTTTTTAAGAATTTTAATTGCAAGTTTAGCACAGTTTAAAAAAATAATGCGGTTATCTTTAGAATTTTTTCATCTATATTGTATTTGCACGTGCAAAATTATATAGAAATCTATACATAGATATCCGGTAGTGACGTAAAACTCGTTTGCCATTCAGTCCATTCAGAATCTCTCTTCCGATGAACAAGATAAACGGCAAAAAGTGTGTACGAGTATGTTAACTGCATTCTAACTAAAAATGTTACTATGCTTTTATTTATCTATTATTATTCTATTTCGCTGTCTTACGGTAGGTACAGCATTTGACTATAAACACGACGGTTGTGAGTTCAATTCCCACTTGGAAGAATTAAATACGTTGTTATTTCCTCGCTTTAGTAGGAAAACGCACGGTGTTGAATTCCACCAAACGCAATATCTCGAAAATGTCTTAACACTAGTTAAAATAAAAATGCTAAATATTACTTGTTTGTATGTGTTGCTGTAAATTCGAATAGTTGACTTACCCTTAACAAAAGGCTAGGCCATTTTAGGGTATGCCCATTACAGGCCTAACTATCTCAGTTCAACAAACACTGCTGATAGTCTAACGTGTTAACTAATTATGTGGTACAAATAACAGAACAACGTGTTAAGTAAGTTGTAACGTTATTTATCTAAAAAAAACAAATTCTTGTCATTGTTTATGTCTTTTACACTTTTTTAGCTTTTTGGCTTCGTAGGCAGGCTCGGTAGGCAAAGAGAACTTAGAGGTAAGACACTTTGTCCGTTCCCCATTTTCAGCCAAATTTTAGAGACATTGAGTGGCGGAACTGAACGCCGCGAATTTATGTAAATTTGAGTTTAGAAATCTATATTTCATTATACACAAAGGAAATATTAGTCTTTTTGTTAAATCTCCAAGCCCAGTGGACAATATTACAAAGTATCTAAGCTGCTGTGAGTGGGAAAGTTTTTCAAGAAAAGGCGGTCACGATCGTAAGTCGTGTTCATTTGTGGAAGACTCGCACGCGCTAGTTATACTTCTTGGTTCGCGTTCAGATTATCTCTGTGATACCTAAGTATTTCCTTTCAAAATGTATCATTTTGAACATAATACAATATGAACTTTGTTTTTTTTATTTTAATGTTTCGGGCTTCGACTCCAATCTTATTTGTTTGAATGAATTGCGGTTGTGACGACGTGATGGACAAACTCTTGTAGGGGAAGAACCTAAAGTTCAGAATACAATAAATTGTATAATTTAATTGCAGAGGATCAAAAGGCTAGGAAATTTATTCAATATGATATAATAAATTGTGGAAATTTATTAACCTACGAAACTATTTTGATGTCGATTTGAAAGTAGAGCTTCTGGCGTTTGACGAAGCGCTACGCAAACAAACTATTTTTTTACATTAATAGTTGCTAAAAATATTTATAAGATGCTAGTTGGCGCTTATTTACGTCAGAAAGACGTTATAATTTAAGCCAAAAAAACTTTGCTTTTTAATTGTTAGTGATAAGACACAGTTAGCAGTTAGTGATAAGACACTTCCTTTCTCACTTTCCGTGGAATTCTAGAGGCATTGCGTGTTTCATTTGCGGAATTCACCGCCGTGCTTTGCCTCGTATTCCAATTCATTCCAAATATTCCATTTCCTCGAGTGGGAAGTGAACTCACAACCTATCTAACCTAGCCTCTGCATCACATTTGTGTCGGCAGTCTTACATCTGTTACAGTTTATTAAGGCTGTATATATTTTTTCCTCGTATCGTGAAGAATCAATTAATTACTTCGCTCTTACCACTCAACACGTATGTATGTACTAAAAATTAGACGCAAAGTGCGGAACGAAATGTCGTCGTTGAGTTGAGTGCATTTTGATAAACTATTCAGTCACTTGCCAATTCCTTGTCACCGTTACCATCCATTGTCATAAGCGCATACCACAACCAGGTTTAGCTGAAGTAGGTGATGGTGTTACCTTAGAGTAAAGATTCAAAACAAGTGACATCACATAAATCCCATTTAATGAAAATCCCATTTTTTTTTTAATTTAACATATTTTAATGGATATAGCAAAAATGCCATTTAACACAAAAATACCATTACCAAATGTCCAAAGTGTTATATTTTATTTTATATTGGTTTATAATTTATTAAAATAGATTTTTTTACTATATTAATTTAAATGCTGTTTTTTTTATATTAAGTACAAAAAAAATATTTATAAAAAATAAATCTAAATATTTTTATCACATTAAGCTCAATATATCAAAAATATTTTCTGTTCTAAGGTGTAATACTCAAACAATGACATTGTGTTAAGCACCCACTTGTGTAATGCTTTCATTGTTTTCAAAGCATCCATCGTTTTATACATTCTCAGGCTCACACTCGGTGCATCGATACTTTCGCACACAATGTACGAGGAAATTTCATATTTGCGTACCTATTGGAATTTGTAATAATGCTAACACTACATTCCATCTATCCATCAGCCGTTTAAAGTCCACTGCTGGACATAGGCCTCCCCCAATGCACGCCACTCCGTCCGGTCCTGCGCTCTTTGAATCCAGCGGGTTCCCGCTGTCTTCTTGAGGTCGTCGGTCCACCTGGTTGGAAGGCGGCCTGTACTCCTTTTGCCGAGACGTGGTCGCCATTCGAGGACCTTCCTTCCCCAACACTACATTATGTAGATCGTATTATACTTTTTGCCTTTGCAAGATTATCGATGATTTACAACTATTTCTATATGTATTTACTTATTCTTGTACAAAACACACTTATGTAAGTAAAACTTATATAACATGTTATATTTGTTTCATGCTGTATAGGTCCGGTCCATTGCAGTGTAGGTAGAGGGAACCTGGGGACCTAGTGTTCCTGGGACAAATTCCGTTCACATTAAAACACTTCCCTCGCCCACTTTTACCAGAACGAGGAAATTAAAATATGAAATATTTAATTTATAAGATTCAGTAGATAATATTAAGTTGTAACTGCCATCCACTACTGATGTGTTAACAGGTGTTTTGTAACTTAGTAACATTTTTAATATACTATATTTCACTGATTTCTAGCAATATGTACAATATGTTTTTAAAAAGAACATTTTTGCAATAATTAGCATTTTTAAATAAATGAAATAAAAAAAACAACTTATTATATTACTAACGAAGCCAGTCGTGGCGCAGAGGCACAGAGTGTGACTGTAAAACCGACTGGTTGTGGGTTCGATTCCCACTCGAGGGAATTTAATATTAATTTAAATTTATATTTCCATTTCATCGCTCTGGTGTCGAGGCAAACGCGTCGTTGAGTTCTGCCACTCAACACGCGATGCTTCCAGAATTAGGCAGAAAGTAGGTAACGGAGTGTCTTAACACTGGGTTCACTCTGCCTACCCTGTTGTCTGCGGGATACAGCGTGAAGCTGAAAAAAATATAGATTACTAACAATTTAAACATTATTTGATTCCCTGTAAAATTAATACCACAGTTGATTAAATTCGTAATTTATTATACACACCATGAAATTAAGAAATAAATAGAAACTTCTCCAGTTATTAAAGATGGACGGGTCTCGGTTGTTTTTTGTCAATATATTATTTACATAGCGCCTGAGCAAAGCATAATTTACTTTCGCGCAGCTCGTTTATGATCCAGATAGTTTCTAAGAAACGGTAATGCCGGTGTTTCTATTACATTACGTGCTAATAGTGAAATAACTATTTAAAATCCAGCTTTTCACTTTTTTCCCCTTATTTCAAAAGTAAGTAGAGTTAACCTGATGTCACTCTTTTCTCTTTATTCTGCACATATTTGGGACATGGCGTGGAGTGTGGTGGAACTTAACCCTTCGTTTTGTCTACACCCTTTTTTTTTAAATATAATTTTTCGTCTAACATACTTTAAAGAGACAGCGGTACAAGGGTGTAACTGTAACGTGACGGTTGTGGGTTCGATCGAGGAAGTGAAATATTTATTTACGTTTATATTTCCATTCCTTCGCTATGGTGTCGAGGCAAAACGCGGCGTTGAGATCTGTCACTCAACACGCAATGCCTCCAGAATTCGGCAGAAAGTGAGGAACGGAGTGTCTTAACACTAGGTTCCCTCTGCCTACCCGGCTGTGTGCGGGATAAAGCGTGAAGCTGATTTTTTTCATAACAAATAAATATTACCACCGACCCTCAGCTAACCAGTGTGGCAACACTGCAGTAGTATTGTCTCACCATGTCCATGTTGGGTGTCCCAATGGGATGCAGGACGCGAATGGCATTGTAAACCCACTGAACAAACACCTGTGCGTACAGATTAAGGATTCCACACGTATAACATTTTTCTTATTTAGAACCGTAGGTATTTATTGTTACTTTAAGGTACGTATTTATAAAACGCTCTCAAGCGTGCCATCGATCTTGAGATGTCGTTTTCATTCATTGATATACCTATAATTTATAAATGACAACAGCATCTCACGATCGATCTCAGAATTGAGAGCGGCTTCTAAATAAAAATTTCTTCGGCGGCATCTAAATTTTTATAGGAAAAATATAATATATATCTATCTTCTTTTTACAATATTTCTAATGTACAGGAAAAACACTTTCCTAACAAGTGACAAGCAGGAAAAGTGGTCCTTTTATTATACATTACTTTGAACCTTTTATGATTTAAAATTATAATCATTGCGTACTTCATACTTAGTTAATTATGTTCTAAATGTTTTGATTATATACATATTATCTATTGCTGTACATATATTACTTTTGCTATGGAATCCTCGAGTGAATATACGGCTAATGGGAATCCAAAATTCAGTGAATCTTTAAAGAAAACAGGCTCGTTTTCATGCTCATTCCTATGATACATGTACCCATGTCGGCACGGTCATCCATGCATATGTAGGTGCTAAGTGCGGGATCTTACCTAAACGACTCATATTGTATAAATGTGACTCATATGCTGGTTAAACATTATACGCAGTAGATAAATAAAATAAATAAATCAGCTTTACGCTGTACCCGCACAGAGTAGGGTAGGCAGAGCGAACCTTAAGCGAACCGAATTAAGGTTCTGTATTTATTGAATATATTTATATATAAATGTATGATATACAGGGTGGAAGAGGCAGCGCTTCTTTTACTGAAACTGCATATAGGGTAATATATTTCAAACTCAGAATTAAAAAAAATAATCAAGGTACCTCAACGGTTTGGACGTAGGATTTTTTTTTCATTTCACGATTTTTATCCATACCTGTATTTCGTGTGACGCACACATACGTATGCGACGTTGCCGCTTTGACAGGTAAGTGTGTGCGTGCCTATGTTATACTTTACAAATGGCGTTTTATTTTAAAACGATAATTTTATTATTTATTTTGTTTGAAAAAAAAACTTTTTCTTAAAAAAAATTTTTGAGAATTATTTTTTTTCCGAATTATATTAGGCTTTTATAGAGTAGTTAAAACTGTGGTTTCATTTAAAGTGGCGCTGACAATTCCAACCTGTATAACAAAAATATCTTTGTGCAGCGTCCGCCAACTATGATCTAATATTATTAGTTTTTGTAAATAAAAGGTTGCCTGTAAGAGATCACTTACAGTGATAAGGCCGCCCTTGCGCTATGATAAAATACTATAATTCTCATGTATCTTTATGTATCTTTGTGCAATAAAGTATTTTTGATTGATTGATTGATTAAGACCATGTTCCCCGTTTCCGCCGAATTTTTCGAAATTGAATGGCTTTTCCTTGGCCTGGGATTTTCCTTGTTACCGCACCGATAAAATAAAAATAATTCATTTCTCCCAGCGAGAAGCCCACAACCGTCAAGTTTACAGTCAGACCCTATGAACAGCATGTCTCTGACATATTACAATTAATATATCCAATATCTTAAATCACAGTAAACATTGAGAACGGAGACTCTTAACACTACACTCACATCACTTACCTTGCTCTGTTGAGAAGGTAAAGAAAAAAAAAACATTATATAATAATACCTTTTGTATTAGCAATATATTTTCCCATAATTACCTGCGCGCCTGAATAGTTCCATAATTAGCCACGTAACCATCATACTATAATTTGCGTGATTAATTAATAATTATTTATCTATAGAAAATACAACAGGTAGGAATATTAATAAATGTATTAGACACAGTTGATGAGTCACAATGCAACATGAAACGTGTAAAAAGTGTCATTTTGACATTTAGTTTCGTTTCTTGTTTTTTTTTGTAGGTATCAGACATGAATGATATGATACGAGTTTTTTTTTTATCATTTTTATGACGAAATTATTAGGAATATTATAATTCCAGTCTGTCAATATATGCCTCAGTATGATAATTCTCAATTTATCCTGGATTTACCCTATATCACATTATGTATATATTACAGTGACATAAAAACAAAACAAGTAAATCCTATTTAATAAACTGTTTCATCTATTTTATGTTGCTCACATTAGTTATATACATTACCCTAAAAACAATTGTTTTATAATAGAAAATAGGCAGTGCTGTAAAAATATAATAAAAAATATATATACATAAATAAACTATATTATTTTTGTATTTACATTCCTTTCATATAAACTGATACTTCACTAATCCTTGTGATAATTGAGGGAAAATAAGTAACAAACATTTCTTTTTTGCATGAAATATTTACAATATACATACTTATTTGAAATATTTGAAATATTAATTCTGTTTAAATTCAAATACACGACTTACACTCGTTATAAGACATTTTTATCAACATTTTTTTGATAAAAAGTGTCAAATACCAGTTTTGCGAGGTGCGTGTTACGTTAGAATTCGTAACGATTAAACAAATTTATTTTAAACGCTTTTTTACTTACTGCTTTTAGATAGTTTTTTTTTATTTAAGAGCTTGTACGGGTCATTACATCCGCTTTCCAAACATTTTGCGGCCAGAGTAATAATAACTTGTTTAGTGTAGCTTAAGAAAACAATAAAAAAAGTAAAAAAAATATTAAAATTAAACTATTTAAATTGCATTTTTTATACTCAGATATTATATCACTGACTTCTTATTTGCTTCATTATCTGTTTTTCATTATAAAAAAAATATTACGTTTATATATTTTTCATAACGCATAATAAAAGTATTTATTTAGTACTAGCGGCCCCTGCATTGCTTCTTTAATTTAAAGTAATAAATATAATATTAAATCTTTTTTATTTAATATTATTTAAATATTTTAAGGAAAATTGCATATAGCAAGGTAAGGTAAGAGACTGCCACTGTACCACGACAGATTCAAGTATAGTAATTTTTATTATACATGCACATCCTCAAACCGGAGATGTGTGGGTTTCCTTCTCTCAGTTCTCGGTGTTCATTTTGTAGGTTTCCAATTGCCAGTAAAACACAAAAAATTGAATTATAAAGATATCCATTTTATTTATTATTATTTCTTATATTTCTTAGGTTTTTTTTATAATAATCTCATTATCTGAGTAACGTAAACGACGATTCGTGCAAAACTCTAAGCAACTATTACTAAGATGCAGTTTTTCAATGCCAAGCTATTGTTATTTGATGAGTTGTTTTTCGTGACGCCATTATAAAGAAGGCAAAGTCACCACGCATAATTTAATATAAAAATTGCAAGTTCCCCGACAGCCTTATAAATCTTTCCATTGTCATACTTAATTATCTCGTTATTTTATATTTATTAAGGAAATTTTGCATAATATATTTTTTGGTGTATTTTCTGTTTGTTTAAATATACTTAGCAAGCATACTTAAATTCATAAGTATTTAATGCACACTGTTTTTATTTTATTTTGTCTCTGATTCCAGTTTTTTTGGACGAAATAACTATTATACGGCTATTTATAATTATTTATTATATAAATTATATTTTTCATAATACATGCAACTTAGAACGTCTACTGCGGCACGCCTTTTAATGGAATGATGTGTGTTAATTATCGTTAACCTTAGGTACTAGTACTTTACTATTAAATTAATTAAAAATTTATTTCATTTAAATATATTTGTATGAATTATATTCGCTCTAAATTTTAAAAAGGAAGATAGGCAAGTTCTTTATTTAAATTGCCATCACGTATTTAGTTCTGTAGTGTCTGAAATTTAAATTTAATTATAGTATTTTATCTCCACTCAGCTACTGTGTTTTGATGCAACGAAAACTAATTGAAAAAATAAATACAAACGCGAAATTTTACTAATATAAACTATATTAGCGTAGTGTTGGGGCTCCGTTCTCTCTGACTAACCCGCTAGGGATAAAGCGTGAAGTTAAGTTATAAAATATATTAGTAAAATTCCCCTTTATATGACTGTTCATTGACAGAACCCATTGCCAATTACGTCAGAATAGTGTCACGACGGCGTTTGTAATTAAATCAAACGACCCATTAATATGCGAGTTAAGATTATCTTTTCGCTATAAAGATTATATTAGCTTGTAATATTCCATTAACTCAGTTTTGCCGTAGGTACGTTGTAGCAACGTAACGTTGTTACGTAAGTTTTTTAACGGTCCTCCTTTATCCGCTTCTTCTCATGTTACTCCATCCTAGTTAGGAGTAAATAGAGAGATACATCACTTTTTTTTCTAAATTCATTTCATACTGCTATAAAGATTTTTTATATTGATACTAATGTTGCACTTGCGACTTCGCCCGCGTGGACTACACGATTCTGGTTAATTATATTCTCCCATTTTGGGGCTTAGGCAAAATAAATGTTTTTTTACGATGCTACATTACACTTTGATAAACTTGACTTTATTATAATTAAATAGTCATATTCTATACATGTATAAAATTAAAAAAAATAAAAAGCCAAATTATATTTCACTTTTGAATAACTTCATATTGCAATATTAATCGATAGTTTTATATTATCTAAAAAGATTCTTTGGATTGAGATTTAAACCACCATCGTTTCATATATATACTAGCCTATATAATATACACCATAATGTGGTACACGTATGTAATGTTTTACATAATATATAGGTATCGAAAACATTACATACCCATAGATTACATAAAACATTACATAATTTAAAAAAAACCACAAGAGGCATAAGCTAATCACTGGACATTAGGAAAATTGTCAAGCCAACAAATGAATACTATCATTAGTACGGCCGACCTTGGTAACTGGGCCGAATATGTAAATTGCACGTTTACCCACTAAAGTCTACTTACTTACTGCTAACTTGGTGAATTTGCTAATTGAATTACTACGATAATGCTTGTGTACACAAATATCCGTATTACTTATACTACGTAGTGCGTACATGTGTTTGTACATAATTATGTGTATTCTGACGTTTGCTCTACGTTCAAGGCCAAGTTCAAGTCTAAGAAATAGGTATTTGCTTATATAAACGTTTTGTAACTGTTATATAGAAATGTTGAATTTCTATTAAATATTGAGTCGTTTTTCATGACTCGGTAGCATTTCAAGGCCTAATATTGACATGTATTTTATTGCTTTCTACGATTATATAAGTAACGTAGTAGATTATTGTAATTTTTTAGTTACAAATGTAAACAGCTATACCTTTGTTTTATGCCGTTGTCGTGACAGTTGTCTATTCAAATCTCATTTAAAGAAACTATATATAAGATTATAATTCTATTCTAATGGAAAAAAAACGTTCCATTACATTTATAGTACTTTACTGATTCATAAGGACAGCTTATTAATATTGGCATATTGAATTTGTAGATACAATTTTGCTGTCTACTAGTAATCTAGGCAGGCAATAAAAGTGCACTCTACATCCTAAGTGCCATACCGTTGTTGAGATTCTGCAGACATATCTAGTTAAAATAAGTGAAAGTTTATTCAATAAAAATCCTCTTTCCGTCTAAAATGCAATATTTTTTTACATTAAAAAGCTACTTCGCTTTCAAAAGCTCTAATATTATATTACGTATTCATGAGCTTAACTCTCGAGGATGCCCTCTTGCATACTACTCACAGTAGTGAGTAAGAGGAAAGTTGGTTCGCATGAGTCAAGTGGCCTATCAGTCACTTGCTCAGCTTGTTTAGAGAAACATCCTGTTTTACTCGTCCACTGATTTTACTAACCTTATTAATAGTTATAATGTGTGAAATTTGTAGGCTAATGTGAGAGAAATGGTATGTAATATTGCGTACAGTGAAGTGTTTGCGATATCGCAAATGTAAAAGGTAATTAATTAATGTGGGATCGCTGACGAGGTTTTTTTGATGCTCGGTGAAAATGGATATATAGATGGATAGATTATAGATAGATATATAAATAGATAGATTATTGAAATTGCATTAGGTGTATATGAAAACTTTCATGCAACCCCTCGCACTATGCAGGATACAAAGAGAGCCTTTTTATAATTGACATATTAAATTCTTTACTACATTAAAATATGAAAAGGAATATTATTATAAGTACAGGTTTTTTATAATATTTTTTTCCGCAAATTAAATCAACAATTATAAAAATAAATATTAAAAAAAAATATAGTCGATGGTAACATTGAATCCAATATGAAGGTTGCAATCGTTGCATGACACTTTTTATTATGCTTACTCAACTACGAAGTTCTTTAATCACTCAAAAGGTGCTTCAAAATAATTTTAATGATTTACATTTAATTCCAGTGGCAGTGTACATAGCGGGTGTCGTCGCGTCGGTCGGTGTGTCCGTTCTGGGTGTGTTCTGCATACTGTCTGTATTGCAACTGGCCATGATCTCCTCGAAGGAGCGTGTTGGCTTCAAATATACCAATCTGGTTATGACGAAACTAGCCCTAGCGCTACTTGCAAGTAAGTTTATATATATATTTTTGTATATGTCGCTTTGGTTTCCCATGCAAGGCATTTTTCAGAGTGGTTATTCGAGTAATTAAAAAAAAATGTAGTATGTGGAATGATCTGTGAAAAGCGGGGCTATGTCTCTCTCGGTCTCAATGCCAAAGTCCTAATTAATTTTCTCTAAAAATCGATTAGTCCCACCAAAATCGGAACGTCAGGCAAATCTGAAACACGTCAATGTCTTCTCTTGCTACTCTGCTTAGCGGGATAAAGCGTGAATTTAATTTAAAAAGTTATATTAATGTAATAAAAATAATAATTATGTAAAACTACTTAAGGTTGGTACTAGATTGTAAATTATAAGGAGTGACTCATAATGTAGGCCACAGGTACATTCATACTTAACTGCAATTGAAGAGCTAACACGCTATCACGCGATTGTCTTTTGTATTTAAACTTTATTTTTATATTTAATGCATGTTTGTTACAACAAAAATATTATGAATATCAATATATTTATTATAATTATAACAAAGCAGTAGAGTAACATGGGCGAGCAGAAAGAACTTCTAGAAGAAGACAAAAATCACTCTGTTCTCCGTTATCTAATAAATCCTAATATTAAAATCATTAATCGGCTACGAATCGTACCTTTAATTTATTCACAGATTTAAAAAACTCTTCTATAGTAATACTATATTTTTATTTATGTCTCGAGGTGTTTTAATTAGTCTTAATATTGTTATTGTACGATATAATAAAAACTGTGAAAACTATATTATTTATATATTTTCTATAGTATGGAAAAAGTCTACAATTTCTGGCGTGCGCGTAATATTCTCTCGTTAGCTAGACATCCGGCAATTATTGGAAAATGTTTAACAGTTAGAAACATTATCTACGACAATTTATTTGTACATTTTTCTTTTAAATAACAAGAATAATTTCTCATTGTGTATTATTGATAGGTATATTTAAATATATTTAAAATAAAAAGGGCTGGTAATACGTTTTTTGCGATTTTACATATTCAACTGTGTAGGCAGAGAGAGTAGTGTTATTTTTTAGTTTCACACTATAGCACTAAGGCAGAGGGAAACCGGGAACCTAGTGTCAAGACACTCCGTTCCCGTGCGAGGCAATGCGTGTTAAGTGGCGGAACTCAAGGCCGAGCGTTGTAGGGAACATAATAAACCAGTATTACACTACGTTCTTCATATAGTGACTTAAGATATAGGGTTTCGTCTTATCAGAACAATTTAATAAAAATATGTTATACATCGGTTACTATATGCACATTATTCATATAGATATTAACTTTTATTTCTCTCGTTAACTTTCCAGCCTTACTTTCAATAGCGGCAGCCGGCCTGTTCGCTGTGCAGGGCGATGACAGGGGCTTCTATCTTGTTAGAGGAGAAGCTTTTTATGTACAGGTAAACGAGCTGTTTGTTTTGTACAATTTTTGAACTATTAATAAGTAAAATAGAGGCTGTCGTGGCGGAGTGGCGCAAGCGTGTGACACTAAACGTGATGGTCGTGGGTTCGATTCCCACTCGTGGGAATGAGTTATTATTTATTAATATTTTTATTTCTTCATTCTGGTAACAAGGGAAAAGCGTGGCGTTTAGTTTCGGCACACAACAAACAATGCCTCGAAAATTGGGCGAAAAGTTAGATTAGAGTTTATTCAAGTTATAACATATTTGCTAAATATAAGTCAACTTATGGTATATTTTACTTGTTGTCTGTCTGTTTGCAGATAGTAGCTATAGTGATAAACTCAGCTTTATTCATAATGTCGTTGTACGATACGTTGTTCTCACGAAGATCTGGCGGTGATCCCACGAATCCCTTGAGTGAAACAGAAGGTGGCACGACTATAAATAATCCAGGATTTAAAGATAGTAGGGGTAAGTGATAAAAGAATGTTTTTGTATCCATTATATATACATTCTTTATTATTGTGTATGTATACAAATTTGTTGAAGTATTTTGCAATATTATTTCCATTTGTCACCCGTTGTCAATCTGTCAAAACAATGGCAGATTTCTTCCAAATAAATATCAATATTTAAAATGAATGAATAAATGTGGCTATCGTATACAAAATATTTTTATATTCTGGTCGTTTCAAATACAAGCCTGTTAAACCTAACGATCTCGTCAGCTTTATTTTATTAGTATAGATGTGTCTAAAAAGTTTTACAACTTCTATCTATGTATTTAGATTGTCAATTGTAATATTAAAAAAGTCAGTGGCCTTATTTTTTATAACTTTTTAAAATTTATATTCAATAAAATACATCCGCGGGATATATCGTATAAAACGATATTGTTATTTTTTTTTTTAAATAACGTGTGACAGTGTTAGGTAAATCTACTTAACCCGATAACCTCAGAAAGTGATGGTTCGACTTGAATTTTTTTTTTTTTGGATAATTCATTTATGGTGAAAGGCTATAAGATGTACTATGTACTAATACTACTAATTATATTATATAATTTAGTGTATACAAAATATATATGTATATTTCCAGGCATATCAATGACAGATGCGTCAGGAAAACCGTACAGCACAAACGGTCACGGCAGCGTTGCTTCAATGAACACAACGGCCACAACATTAACTGGTTTATCAGATGCCAGTACAATAACAAGATCTCCTTTAAGATCCTCCTTAAAAAAACCCAAGCCAAAGGAACCTGGTGCCTTGGGAATACAGAATCCAGGTTATTCTGGACATTCGCCACCGTTAAACAGAAATGGTAGTCAAAAGAAGGTACGCATACAGACACACAGTACTGAAGTTTAAGGTATTTACTTATTGAATTTTGTTTTGACAGGATTTTTTTTCTAAGTTATAGATTTTTGTTACTGAGAATTTTTTAATTAATTTTTTTATACTTATTAGAAAGATTAGTAAAAGTTCTGACTGATGTTATATGTATACACTGACAGGTTATTCATAATATTAAGAAAAATCGTTAATAATGTATGGTCGATTTTAAACATTTATTTGATTTGACCATTGAGTGGCTTGCTAAAAGATTTCTAATTGTTATTAAGTATCACGTTATTCTATTTAATTATGCAAGTAACATTTAATTTTATTGTAAAATTTTATAAATGGTATGGAGGCACAAAACTATAAAAATATGATTGAATTATAATATAACAATAATATATAGTTTAAATCATGTAAATGGTCTCTTTATTGTTTGACATTATGAAGCATACCATATTATCATCAAAAAATATTTCAGTTAAAAATATTTTATTCCATGTTGTATCCCATATATATAGCAGATATAGAAGGATAGGCAAAGGGAACGTAGTGACAATGCACTGTTCCCGCACGCACCCCTCAATTTTCGAGACATTGCTTATTGAGAGGCAGAAGTCAAGGCCGCGCTTTGTCTTGTTAGCGAACGAGGAAATAAAAATGATTCATTCCTCCAAATGTCAATCAAACCCACGATCCCACTAAAGTTTGTTTCTACAGAATCTCATATCTCAGTCTAATAATCTCGATTCATATAAAAGTGTATAAATAGTGTTAAAGTTTTAATTTTATAAAAACATAGTCATTAGTAGTACTATAGTTACGTTTAAGTTTAATATAAGTTAGTATAAAAGATCTATTCTCTTATATAAATTAGCACAGAATTAGTTTTAGCTTTTTTTCTTTTATTTATATTGACTATTCCATTTTATAGATAGAATTTATTTTGTATGAACATAATTTAGAAAGTATAGTTTTTTTAATATTATAAATCAACCATACAAGTATTTACTTTACTAAACTATTATTGGATAAAATAATTATACGAGTTTTCCATACATATTTGTTCTGACAAAGATAATAAATAATTTAGTTATTATTGACACAGATAAAAAAACAATATAATTCAAATTGTAAATTATGTATAACCTATGAATTTGATTTAGGAATAGTTTTTCAAAAATTAAGTATAATTACACTTTAATGTAATAAATTGGTATTTTATATAAAACTGCAATTTAAAAAATGGCACAGATCAAATATATGTTTAAGTTAAATTTAAAAATCAATGTTTTTATTGTATATTTTGTTTGAACATAGTTCTAAATGTTTATAATTAGTATACATTTGTATATAATTATTACTTATATAAGCACAAAGTGTTTTTTTACGTACAGAATAAAAATATTTTTACTTTTATATTCTAATGATGACCACAAAATATTTTGTTTTTATAATACTTTATTAAATAAATTACAAGCAGTCTTCAGTTTTATGTCACGTTATGTAACTGAAAAGTGAAAAATTACCTTACTAAACTAAACAAAACATTCCTAGGGAACGACTGAAGTTAGGTTACGAAATAAATACGGTAAAAATTACCTATCTCTTAATAAATTTATTAAGTAAGTTACATACTATTACAATAATACAGACACAAATATGGGGCATTTACTTATTTTTTTTGCAAAGAAATGTTCTTTACGAATTTATCTTGGTTAGGTTAGGTTAGTCTTTCTGTTTTCGTCATCTGGATAGGATAGACAGTCATAGGCGACGAAAATGTTATTGTTATAACTTCTAAACTCGGCTTAAAGTTGAAATTATTCGTTTCAGTATAATAGCCTTGAATATTTTTTGGTAATTGAATATTTTGAATCTTATCTGACAATATTTTTAATTGATTAATGAATATTTTTTATTATTTTAATTATTTTGAATACCAAGTAAGACGAAACGACAAAAACAAAGACTGCCTGTAATTACTTAACTATATGTTATTTTCATTTACCCAAATTAACTTTGTCTGAATGCAATATATTTATGCAATATATAATTTTAATATTAGCCAATGTATATATAAATAGATATGTTAGAAGAACCCACCAGGCTCATCCCAAGACCATCACAAATAGGTTATTTGTATAGTGGAACAATTATTATGAATCACGCATTATTTGTATGAATGAATGATGTATTAGAGAAATTTTATTATGTATTAAAAATATAGTTTTTATTTGTAACTCCATATGAACTAAGTATAAATCTAAATATTTCAAATAAGATAATTTTTTGACTAAATATTAATATGAAATATATACAAAATTATACAGAAAGACACTCAAAGTACCTACATATATAAAATCGGTAAACATAGCTGCTATTCATTACTTGGCCTTCAAGATCTACAAAAAATATAATTTTTATGTAATTTCTAATAGGAACACTTTCCTACATTAAAAATATATGTATAATTTATACTGCAACAATGCAATTTTCAAGCTATTTCAATAAAAAGGTACGTTGTGCCTTTTCCTTTAAATGTGTGCCTTGTCTTTTTGTCTCTTTCTCCTAAATGTATTATTTTAGTAAAAAAGTATTTTTGTATGATTTGTCCATTTATATATAACTTCATGGTATATTGTATCTGTATGAAAAACTATAATGTATAGTATTTTTCTTTAGATACTGAATCTCGATAATTATTTGAAAAGTACCATCTCAATCAAGATTGAAAGTAATTTAACTCAAAGTTGTTTAATTTTAGATGGTTTCCTAGAGTTGTAAATTCAAATTTTGCTATAATTATTAATTTATATTTTTTTACAAAAATGTGTCAACAAGACTTTAAAAACTTTAATTTTACTAAAAACTGACTATAAAAAGCTAAAGTTACAGAACTAAGATTCTACGGCGATTTGTATGAAACTTTTTTTGTAGTTCAATTACTTTCATTCTGTAATTGTAATATTATAAGTTTGGTTTTATATTAACATTAAAATATTTTATATCCGTCCAAATTCTGGTCCAGTTTTGGTTTGTTAGACCTTAATGTAGTCTTAAGTGTGAAAAAAAATATTGTTATTTGTAACCGTATGCAAAGCAAATGTGTTTTTAATCTAATTAGATTTTGAGATTGAGTCCCATATTATTTTATTTGCCATAATAATTGTATGTGTTGTACGGCTTTAGATCTAAACTTATTAAAATTATTTCATCAGGAAATTTGCAAAAAATAGCGTTTAACTTTTAGAAGACTTCCAAAAGCTTTTCAAAAATTCTATATTTAAATTCTAAAACAAGCAATTACAAAAACAATATTATAATGATTAAATTGAAAGAAATGACAAACAAATATTTTAAAAGTCTTGAAAAAATAAAAAAAAATGCACTAGCTTCACAAAGGTATATTTTTATAGTATACGCCTTACGACACATGTACAATGATTGCTTCAAATCTCAAAATCAATGAATTTACGTTTAAAAATATATACTAATCCGTCCGATGTTCGAATACTTAAATAATTTATGTTTTATTGACATTTATTAGATTCTTATAAATAAATAAAACAAGTAAGAAATTTTATTCATTACTTTATTTTGCTACCCATTTAATAAAAAAATGACTCACTGTTGTGGTAGATTGTTAATCCTAATAAACTATTGAGCTTGTTTTTTCTTTTTACTTTTAAGCAGTCGGGGGTTATTGTTTTTTAAAATTATTTTTTATTTTATTTTTATTTCAGAATAAATAAAAATATATAGTCATTTTAAATTTATAATTATATATCAATTTATTTCAATATGCAATTTAGGTTAATAAAACAAATTAAAGTTATACTAATAACTAATATTTTTATGTACTTAAAGTACAAATTTAATTTTGTTTTATATGTTTAACATGTATTATTACTTCTTTCATGTTTTTTTAACGAATTTTATACTGACAATTGTTTTTTTTAATATAAAAATACGTGAAGCCTAACGTAAAAGGAAAGAATACAAATATGTGTAAAAACTTCTACATCCACTTCTTGCTTCCATGTCAGGTGCATATATATATTAACGCGCTCACAAATGTCTAAATGGAACTCAACAGTAGATTGACTGTTTATGCCTTGGTCCCTGTCCCTGGTCTGGACACCTGTTTTCAATACTCGTAGTTAGTTCGTTAATACGTCCAAAACGAGGTCGCGTCGTCAGCTATATAAAAATCTGTACGTGAACCGTACATTCGTACTATTCGTACCTTTCAATAAAAGGCGTAAAAAAAGATGATGACTAGGTTAACGGTGACATGGGTTCCACACAGGGCAACCTCATTCTGATCAGGCAAAAAAGAGTTCATCACACAACATACAACCATCTATATCTGATTTAGAATCCACAGTTAGTTTTAATTGGAGATCACCACAGAGCTTAATAAAGTTGGGTTTTTCGGGAATTCGTTTAATTTTGTACAAAAAAGACCAAGTATTCGAGTACTCATTTAACTGCTGAAATCTTTCATTAACTGAACTTAATGAAGCATCTAAAAGACAGTTGAAAAATTCTACTTCAAATTTCCTTTCTGGAGAAATAATAGGCTCGTCGCGGGCAGTTTCATCAGCTTGACGCTTTAAAAATCGGATTACTTTTATGGGCTTAAACACAGGCTCAACTTGTAGTTCATCAGCCAATTCCTTTTCAAAGTCAAAGTCAAAGTCAAAATATCTTTATTCCATAAAAATGCTTAACATTCACTTGGACATGTCATAAAAGATAAAAAATGCAAAACAAAATAACCAAAAAAAAATGTGCAATATTGACTTGAAAAAAGCCCGTTCAAATGGTTGAGCTCATGAGAAGATACAGGCAAAGAAACTCATGGCCACTCTTTTTAAATGCCAACATTTGTTATAAATTACAATTAACAATTTTACCTTAGAAATAGAGCAACTCATTTCCAAACATCTTTATCGCGAACATAATCTTTAACAGAGTAATAAGCTTTTTGGCAGAGCCTGTGCTTTACCACTTTTTTAAATTTGTTCAGTGATAAATTAACCACGTCGTTTGGAAGTTTGTTATAAAAGTGTATACTTTGACCTACGAATGAGTGAGACACTTTATGGAGCCTAGAGAAGGGCACAGCAAGCTTATTTTTATTTCTTAAATTATATTGATGGAGGTCACTGTTTTTATTAAATTTATTAATATTCGTATGCACGTATGTTGTCGTAAATATATTGGGAGTGTAGTGTGAGGATGTTAAAGTCTTTGAATTTATTCCTTAGTGACTCCCGTGGACCCATTTTATAGACTGCTCGGACAGCCCGTTTTTGGAGCACAAAAATGGTATCTATGTCAGCGGCACTGCCCCAAAGTAATAGGCCGTAAGACATAATGCTATGAAAATAGCTGAAGTATACTAAACGCGCGGTGTCAACATCGGTCAGTTGACGAATCTTACGGACAGCATACGCTGCCGAACTAAGTCTACCAGATAAAGTTTCTATATGCGGACCCCATTGTAACTTAGCATCTAATGTTATACCTAAGAAAACAGTTTCATTAACTACTTTAAGTTCCTTATTGTTCATCAAAACCCTGGTTTCTACTTGTTGAACATTCTTAGTAAAGAACCTGATACATTTAGTTTTACTACTATTTAAAAGCAAGTTATTGGCACTAAACCAGTGTAATATCCTAGAAAGAGCATTGTTTACATCGTCAATTTCTAATTGCCGTCTATTAACCTTAAAAACTAAAGATGTATCATTTGCAAACAACACCATTTCACAGATATCTCTCATAAGGTGAGGTAAGTCATTAACACGTTGAGCGCCATGTCAGCCATCGGTGGCTGACACTAGACTTTCCGTTTAGGCCGCGTCAGCCATCGGTGGCTGACAGCGTGTAACATGAGAACTATAAAATTTTACACTATTTTACGGAATTACAGAAAATTTATTTAAAATTTACTTAATTTGGTATCATTACAGAATTAATGGGATTCATTGTAACATGTCAAACATAAAAATGGTTTTCTTCACAAGTATCACAAAATGTTACAACACGCTTGGTCTTCCTTCTTGCCATCACTCTATCATCTTCTCTTACATTTTTGTCATAACATAATTTACAGTACTTTCGAACTTCAGAGACTTTTCCCGATTTTCTTTCAAGTTTGTGTTTTTTTCGGATCTTCTTGCAATTCTGCTCCTGCAGTGCCAGCGCGTGGCCTGAACGGGATTGCTGAAGAAATACGCGTGGCGCTCAACGTGTTAATGTACAAAAGGAACAAAAACGGACCCAGAATAGAGCCTTGTGGCACCCCCAATGCTACAGGTGACCCGTGTGATAGTTTCCCGTTGACATTTACCTTTTGAATCCTATCACTTAAATAAGAAGTGAGAAGATCCAAAGCAATGCTTCTTATACCTTTGCAGTTAAAATGGCCTTTTGAAAGCCTGTATTTCTATATTCTACCAAAAAAGTGCAGCATTTTTTTAACATTTCTGTGCATTTACTGATATCTATGTCTGGTGATTGCAGGGATTTACTAATAACGTTAAATTGAAAAAGTATATCATACCATACAATCAATGAAACTATAAAACTAAAATCTTTTAATTGTTCAGCTAGAGTAAATAGCCTCATGAGAGACATGAACATCAGTTTTTTGAGTTTCTATTGCCAAAGTAATTAGAGCGTCATGAATTTCACTAATTTGGTATCGGACTGCTTTGACACTGCTTACTCTTGCTTCCCAACGTGTGTCACTGAGTTTTTTTATAGTATATAATCTCAAACGGTCGGTTAGAATTTTCCATCGATTAATATAAGCTAAAACAATGTGAACAACCTCTGAAGTACCCCAAACAACGTGATTGAAGGTACATAAACAGCTAAGGGACTTACTTATGTCTAGAATTCTCCTTTGAACCCCGATATTTTTTCCTTTCATATTCGCCCCGTTGTCATAACCCCTACAGTCATTCAATTCAAGTCCGTTTTTATTTAGAACATCAATAATAACTTCAGTTAGTTTTCCACCAGTCTACTCACTTACAGGTAAAAATTCTACATAATACTCCTTTACTGATATTTTACCGTCATCTGATGTTAAATCAACAAATCGTATTGTCAATGAAAGTTGTTCTATGTTACTAACATCCGGTGTACAGTCAGCTATAATAGAACAATATTTTGATTTTTTTGCGCGGGATATTATTTCTGATTTCACCTTTTCGCCCATCAGCTGTATTAACTCGTTTTCTATACCTTTCATAGCTAATCGCAAGTACTCCTGCATTACTGGATCAAATTTGGTTATTAATTGTACTAAGCTCAAAAACTTTCCTTTATTTGGCGTATATAATTTCTCAGACTCTCTAAATGCTATATTGTTTTCAGCTAAATGAGATGTAATATGGGTCAATCTAGACAAAACATTATTCCATCTTATAGTTTCCTTTTTAAGCAAATATTGCTCTTGGTAATCTATTGTTTTGCTTACTTTTAAACGTAGTTCGGTTTCAATCCACGTAAGGTAAAGGCTTATGTAAAGTGCTATTTTCGTGAGTTTTTAATATTTCAGATAAATGTTTCCAGTTGTTACGTCCGTCACATACTAAACGCGACGTTGAGCTGTTATCAAACAGGCGGCAACAAAAACAATAAACTCGATCCTTTAAAATGGAGTACACTAACCAACGACGCTGAATCGTTTCATTGTTTGCTAATTTCTTTATGAAATGACAATTAGAGAAATGTCGGCCATTATCATTTTTCGGATAATTATCAAAGTGAGTTTGCAGTGGGCCATTAGTTATTATATAATCAATTATTTTGCTATTTTGAATGACTGGCCAAGTAGCTGGATCTG
Source organism: Heliconius melpomene rosina (assembly GCF_056956725.1). Classification (NCBI taxonomy): domain Eukaryota; kingdom Metazoa; phylum Arthropoda; class Insecta; order Lepidoptera; family Nymphalidae; genus Heliconius; species Heliconius melpomene. The sequence continues at coordinate 14,479,331 of NC_140401.1, forward strand.
CTATATTCGGGACAATAGTCTCAACGTCATTTAGTCTATGTATTTGTTGTTCACTAACTACAGAGTCATCCTGGGCAGTATCTGTGATTGTACTACAACTTGCTTCCTCACTTTGAGACTTTTTATCTATAATCTCTTGAGTAGCTACCCGATCTGACTTAACAGATAGAGGCTTCACTGCCGTTGCATTCGTTTGTATTGCAGATGTTGGTCAATTTGTTGCATATTAAATGTTTCATAGATTTAATAGCTTTAGTACTTATATCGTCCACACCAACACTACAGTTTGAATCAAGTTTGCTAATAATATCTAAGATTTCTTTTTCAGTACATGGCTCAAATGATGATATAGTACTTGATAAAAAGTGGTTCTCGGCACAGTATGATGATAGTTGTCGTGGTAATGTTTAGAGATTTGGTTAGCCAGTTGTGGTCCGATATTCGCAAAATATTCGTTAAGCGTTTGACATATAATATTTGGATCTGTCTCCAACTGAGTATTAACTTCCAGCTTAGAGGGAAAACTATTTTGTGTAAATTTGTTATTAGCTAAGGTATTAACTAATTTCCATATCTTCTTTGGTTTGGTACTGCATTTAATAAACTCTTTGAAATGATACCGATCTCTTGTTTCTTGAATTAATTTAGATACATATTGTCTTTTCTTGATAAAATCCACTTCTAACGTATCGTCATTTGGATTGTGTTTGTATTTCGCCCATGAAATATTTCTTTCATTAATCTGAGTAATTACCTCTTTGTCAATCCAATCTTCCCGCGGAGTATTTTGTATCTTTGTTTTTTGTTCTTTGCTAGTATTTAGACATAGTTTTATTGTATTTTCTAGTTCGGTATAGTCTTTGATTATTTTTGGCATTCTTCCACTTTATTATAAAATTCTTTATAGTCTATAGCTTCATATTGATAATATGTCTTTGGTGGTGGCTTTGTCTTATTTATTTCCACATAGATTTGCTTATGGTCAGATAGTGAAGAGTTAATTATTATCATATTAAAAGTATATTTCGTTAGATTAGTACTTACATGATCTATTATTGATTTTCTAGTATCGCAATCCCTTGTGCAGTGAGTATTTTTTATTTAATTAATAATTTTGTGCCCAGATCCTTTAAGCAATTCTTTATAATTTTTAGTTTTACTATCTTTCCTTAGCAAATCAATGTTGAAATCTCCAAATACTATTGCTCTACGTCTACGATACAATTGCGATTCATATTATTCACAGAAGCTGTCGTTCGTGTTTCCAGGATTGTAAACAACTCCCAATTTCAGGCCATATTTTTCCAGTTTTATCCACAAAAAGTTATTTCCTCCAACGTATTTACTCTCTGATAAGCTATGCTTTAAGTCATTTTGAATGTATGCGGACACTCCACCATCAAGTGAATCATTTCTTATATTATAGTAATGTGTCTAGTTAGGAAGTGCCTTCTATATTGATTCTGGTGTCGTTATACATGTCTTTTCCCGTTAAATTTTTGTCTAGTCCAGGGGTTCCCAACCTTTTTCAGCTCGCGGCGCAGTTACAAGTTTGGTATTTTTTCACCGCGCCCTACCCAAGCTAGTTCGCTATTAGAAAAAGAAACAGTCGAAAGTAATAGATAATTTTAAAGCCTTTATTTCCGAGCTCTGACATTTTACATATTTAAAACTAAAAAACACTTAAAATAAAATCACAATAGGTCTCTCAGTTCGGTATGCCTTGTGGCATAGGCCTCCTGCAACTCTTTCCGCTGATGTCTGTCTGCCGCCACTCTTATCCAGAGGGGACCTAACGTCGTTTTCAGGTCATCGTGCCATTTCTTGGGTACCAAATTATTACCTGTTTACTCCATTTTTCCTTTCTACACCTGAGCATATGTCCAGCCCACCTCCAATTTAATTTATCAATTCGAGTCAGGATGTCTGTTAATTTCGTTTTTTGTTTGATGTCTATACTTCTCACTTTGTCCCTTAGTTTTAATCCTAGCATGCTTCTTTCCATGCTTTTCTGACATCTTGCAAGTTTTTCCCTGTGGCATTTTGTCAAAGCCCAGGTTTCGCAGCCATATGTAAGCAGGGTAAGATACAGGTATCAAAGGTCTTCTTCTTGATTTTAATGCCTATTTCCTTGCTTTTCGTGATCTCTTTTAAAGCCCAAAAGGCTTTCCAGCCTGTTGCAATTCTTTTATCAATTTCTTTTGACATTTGGTCTTATAACCTTGGTGATATGATTTGGCCAAGATATACATATAACTCTTCATATTCGAGTTTCTGTCCATTTACGGTTATGTCTATTATGTGCATTAAAAAAAAAACAAAAATGTTTATTGTTCGGACAACACATGATCCATATATGTTAGTAATTATACAATAAAACTAATAGTGACATTGTAATGTCACACATATGCCGGATCAGCGGACAGTCCCCACTGTCGGCGATGGCCTTCAGGACACTGTTGCGGCTGCCGCGCACTAGCCTTAAAAGAGAGCTTGCTTTCTTACGGAAAATGGCCGGGAAACTGTACACCCCTGCGTGCGCGAACATACTCGAGTCGCTACAGTACCGCAGCAGCCCCAGCAATGCCCTGAAGGCGTTATTGTACTGAACATGCATCGCGCTGTAAGACCTCTGAGTATAGTTGACCCACAGACTGCTCGTATAAAAAGAAGTGCAGTAGGCTTTTAAAAGCGTGATCTTCACTGCAGTTGAGTAACGAGCAAATCTGCGACCCAACATGTTCGGCCTGATCGACAACGCCCTGCGCTCTCGCTCAATATCTAACTCATCCCTTAGGTCTTCTGTGACAATGTGGCCCAAATACTTGAATTGGTGTACTCTAGCAAGATTCCATTAAACTTAGTTGAAGGCATTGCATTTGTCATCATCTTGGAAGAAATAGATACCTACACCCAAATAGGATCAAAAATTAAAACATCCACAATATGAAATTTAATTTTATTTATTTAAATGAGAAAATAACAATAAAGCCATAAGAATAATAAAGTACGACAGTTCTTAGTCAATTCAGTGTGACGGTTGAGCTTGGTGGTCTCCGCACAGTTTCTCAAAGCGAGGAACAAAGGAGGACTGCTACTCTCATTTCTTTCTCCACATTGATCCGAGAACGATATTTGTTCTTTATTACAGCTGCAGCTGAAAATCCAGCTTCACATAAATATGATGTTGCAAACGGAATGAAAATTCTTAAAGTTTTTGAAGTTAAATTTGGATATTCATATTGAATTGATAACCAAAACGCTACTAAATCGGAACTGTTAAATTTTGTTTTAAGGCTTCTGTCGCAAGAGTGCTCAATAAGACTTTCTTTATCTTGCGATGTGAAGCCTAGTGGAGTTTGTGAATGGAAAGGATCTTGAATCCACGAAAATTTTTCGAGGTCACCATCTGCAAAGTACTTCGAAAACCATTCGGTTAGGTTCGATGGGTGTTGCGTGAAAAGGGCCGTCAGATCTTGCGAGACAACCACTTCATTAGATGTCGCATATTTATAAAGTTGTGGGAAGCAATCTTGACCGCCGCCATCATTCATTTTTTAATCCACAACTGCAGTTTCATTTTAAATGCCGCAATCCTCTCCAATAGCTTTCTAATGTGCATATTGTTGCCTTGCAAGGACATATTCAAATTGTTTAGCTTCTCAAATATATCGCACAAATATGCTAGTTTAAGCAAGAAATCTGTTTCAGTGAAATATTTGGCGTATTCATGACATTCTTGCTGTAAAAAAGTGCTCAATTCTTCGTGTAATGCGAATACCCGAAACAAGACATTCCCACGCGAAAGCCATCATGAATTACAGTAATACAGCAGTGCTGTATGTTCAGCTCCCATATCGATGCATAGTTTTTCAAAAAACCTGGCCTTTAGAGGCCTAGTTTTTATGTAGTTTACTGCACCAATTACACATTTCAGTACTTGGTATAGTTCCGAGCTGATTGATTTTGATGCTAGAGCTTGAACTATGAGATGCTATGGATGAGGTATTCGTAAAATAATGGCTCATAGTATTCGGTGCTCTTTTACGAATAAGCACTTGGATTCCCCCATACCTACCGGACACATATACCGACACAGTTTTGCCAATCCAAACCATTTTCTACGATAAATTTTTCAAGAATTTCAAACAGGTCTTGGGCCTTCGCATTGTTATAGGGTCCCACGCGGATGTCTTTTTTAAAAAAAGATTTATTAATTATAAAGGATATTTATTAATTATAAAAGGATATTTATTAATTAATTATAATTACAATGGGACCCTTAAGCTACCGCACTCGTCAGTCGTTAGATCCAGACTGACTTTGATACTCCTCTCAATCTGAGAGACTCGCAAAAGATGCTGACAGGGAAATACGGAATTACAGGAGTAAGGGTTAATACATACAGGGCTAGTATATAACAGCCCCCGGGATAGGAGTAAACTTACCCCAGAAGGGTTAAATTTATGTGACTGTGGTTCGGATACTGGGTAAGGGAATTGGAATTCTGGCGGATTCGACATCTTCGGAGAGTTCCCCAGAATTGTTACAAATATTTAGACATTTTCTAGTTTTTATAAACTTAAGAATTAGAATTAGGACTATAATTATAAGTGTGATGCATATTATAATTGTGGTATATGAATAATAATGTCCACAATGTGTGGTTTTTTAACTAAACCGTCCAACTCCATTATAACATGGTTAATATCGACATTATATTGAGATGAAATGGAATCAAGGTTAATATGCGTTAAATTATAAGTATGAAGAATATAAGGTTTTGATTTTAAAAGTTTTTCTGAATTACAATAAAAATCATTTAATAAATTGAAATTAGTAACAATTGGTCGTAATTTTTTTGGTATTACCTTTTGTATTTTTTGGTATTAACCTCGAGTCTTTCTAATATGCCATACAATTTATAGGTAAATTTAAAATTCCTGTGCCAGATATTTATTCATTTATTTAATATTTCTTTAATATTTGAATTTTCAGTCAATAGATATTTTAGACAGATTTGTAATTACATAAATCCATTTCTTATTAGACAATTTAAAAGATAAAGCTAACAATGTACTCTATATTATATTCAGAATTTCATTAATTTTTGATTTTAAATATAAATTATCGGATAATAAACTTAAATTGTGCTGTGCGCGAGATAGAGCATCAATTGCGTAGCTTAATTGCTGCTCATTTGCATTAAATTTGTTTAAGGTCTCTTTTGCAGAAGAAAGAGAGGAAGTAGTGACCAAAATATTTTCTTTAATTAATTTGGACAACTGTGTTTGGTCATTTTCTATGGTTTCAATGGCTTAATTTTCGTCCATAGTTCCGAATAAATGCTTAAAAACTGTGCCCACACCACTAATCCAAGCCGACCTTTTTGATCTAAATTTAATTAAATGTGAAATGGATTCGAAGTCGCGAATTAAGTCATTATATCTAACTAAAAGCGACTGGTGCATCTTGAGACATTCGATATTAGTATAGAGAGCACTTTGTTTACATAACAGCTTAGAGGTAAGTTCAAGTTTTTTATCTGAGGTTCCATGTATGAAATATCTATAGGAATTACTACGTTTAAATAGCCATCTATTAATTTAATTGACCCGATGGGGTCGAAATATATACCGGAAGTATTCGTAGAGGTTTCGATGATGGCTTCCTGTGCAGAGGATAGAAAACTGCAAGCAAGCAATTTTAAATGTAACTTAATTAATATATATTATTTATTTATTCTAAAATAACGGTAAAAATACTTAATAAAATATGTTATACATTATACGTGCAGAGCTTAACTACTTTTGACGAGCTAACTTGACCTCATCAAAGTGATGGGTTACATGTCGTCGATTAATTAAGAGAGCTAGGCTATTCCTGCCATTTACCTTTATTATCTTATAAGGCCCTTTCCATATAGGGGAAAGGGCTTTACGCATTCGAAAATGATTTTTTAAGTAAACATAGTCACCAGCATGATAACTAGTTGGTCGAGTTTGCTTATCATAGTAAGCTTTGGAGGACTCTTTGGATTTATTTATATAATCAACAGTTTGATCACGCGTATATTTAAGACGATGTTGTAGCATGCTAACATAGTGCGGGTAAGTCGCGTCTAAAGCAGATTCATAAATGGAATTTGGCAGTATTGGCTTATGTCCGAATAATAGTTCGTATGTATGGAGTATAATTAGTGGTGGAGTGAACTGCTGTATTATAAGCTAGCATATACAAATATGTAGGCCAGTTGTCTTGTTTTTCGGATATGTATGATTTTAGATATTCTTTCAACGTGGAATGACTACGCTCTAAGGCTCCTTGTGTTTGAGGATGGTAAGGAGACGACCATAATTGTTTTACTTTAAGGAATTTACAGGTTTCTTTGAACATGTCGGCAGTAAAATTGGTACCTTGATCGGTAAGGATAGTTTTAGGGATGTTGAATAAGGATATAAAATGAAGTAAGCACTCGCTGGTTTCCTCCGCTGTGGTACTACGAATTGGATATGTTATTGAATATTTTGTTAAATCATCCTGAAGAGTAAGGATATATTTAACTTTGGCAGTGCCAGATTCAGGAAGAGGTCCGACTATGTCGAGTGAAAGTCTCTCGAAAGGAGAAGTAGATGTACTGGTTAAGATATTTTGAAAGGATGGGTTTCTGAACTGTACTAGCGAGGTCATATGCATTATTACAATTTATTATGAAAGAATTAGCGGTTTCCCTACTGCCATCATAAGGTTTAATAAACTTGAAGAGTGTGTTTAAGTCCATCTCTACGGATAAAATAGCTGGTCCAGTCACCTTAGGGGATGTTACGGGTTTTTTTGACTCTGCACTACAAGGCAACTCCGGAATGTATATATTTAACTTTTCGTCTTCCTCCTTTTTTGTTATTTTAGGCATAACTAATATATTATTATTGGCAATACATAATTATTTTATACACAAATTTATATTGAACATTAATGATGTATTATAACAGATCCCTAAAAAATTCTGTGCCTACATACCGTCGTAACGATACAACGGGATAAGAGATGCATTCCGGACAGCCAGGCGACGCTTCGACGCAATGATGATGGGGACTTAAGTTGTGGATATTTCTATAGATGGAAGGATGCTCAGGGTAATTGCCAGGATACGTCTTATCAGCCCTCAGGATACTAGTTACACTTCACTTTCGAAACACGGTTCTTGATATATATATTTTTGTCTATAATTATTATAGAAAAGGGAATACGATAGTTCACTTCAGGATATTTTCTGGCGAACTGGAAATTTCCGTAATCCCACCGCTGCCACCAAAATGTTATAGGGTCCCACGCGGATATCTTTTTAAAAAAAGATTTATTAATTGTAAAGGGTGTGGCTTGATGAAGCATCGACTTGCGCTCGCGCATAGGTCAAACCGGTCGGTCAGTCGTTTCTTGTAAGACACGCGAAGCGCATGACTCTCGCTTGCTTGCCGCTCGGTTTCTTGTATCGCTAACGCTACGTGCTTCATTTACTTAACACACATTCTATACTGGTGACCCCTAGTTTGGACAATGTCTGTTGAGAAAACGGTGAAAAGCGCAACCGGACCACGCCCGGCAACCAGTGCTGGGGCACGGTCGATAGAAAATGTCGATGTGTTTCGTGTTGGTGTCAAGGTGCCACCATTTTGGCCAGAGGAGCCAGATATATGGTTTGCTCATGTAGAAGGACAGTTTGCGATATCTGGAATTACTAGTGATGTGACTAAATTTAATTATGTAATTGGACATCTCGATAATCAACATTCCAGGGAAGTGAAAGATATTATCGTAAATCCACCACCGACGGAAAAATATGAAAAATTAAAGTGCGAATTAATTAACCCTTAGTAGCCTGATTTACGCGAGTCTTCTTTTTTAAATATTACTGTATTTGTTTGAGGGTCTAGATGAAGGGAAAAATAGCTAAATAAATCACAATATTTATTTTACATATTTATTTAAAAAAAAAAACAGGTATCAATTTTGATACTTCAGGCATTATGGCCATAAAGAAATCTTAAATGACCTATGCATGAAATAATGCGAAACATCGATTGTTTTTATTATCGCATAACGATACTTTGCATTTTTTACAGAACCAGGAGGTAAGTTTCCTACAATTACTAAATTTACATTTATTCCTAGACTCCATAAATATTTTTTCATGGCCAATACAATCGGAACGCACGTCAGTTGGGGGTAGTACTTGTGCACCTGTCCGGGGTTTTTTAGAGGGTACTGTATTGTCTTGTTGACTGCTGGTACTGGGTCTGCCTCTTTTATTTTTTGAGTGACTTTGATATCTACATAAAGTATCGGCAAGCTCAGTTCGAAAATCTGCTAACTTCATAATATTCTTCTGAAGTTTTCCTTTCCTTGTGTTTACCTTTTTGTACAGTACCCAAGCATTGATGACAGTCATGTCTAACAAGTGGTAGAAGAGCCTCGTTGTCCACTTTCTCGACTTTATGCGGATGCGATATCGACCAATGAAGCTATCCATCAAATCAACGCCGCCCATGTGTGCATTATATTCTTTTACAACCCGAGGACATGATATTTGAATATTGGCCTTTAGTTTTTTTTCGTAGCGGGTTATAGTATCCGCTGGTTCAGCGCCAACATACGTGGATAGTAATAATACCTGTTTGTTGTCTTTCCAACTTGTGGCCGACAATTCTAGGCCTTCGTGAGAGGCCACATTTTCGTGATATGTTCCTCTGGGTACGTTGGATTTCATAATCTCCCGTTTCTCCGGCAACTTGCACGACTTTCCAAGCCTGTTTCTCTGTACTGTTCCAAGACAATAAATACCTTCGTTGGTCAAGTAATGTACCAGAGGAATATTCGTATAAAAATTGTCAAAATAAATTATATGATTGACATGCCTTGGTACTGGTCGTAGCAATCGAATAACTGTATTTGACACAGCTCCGAGGTCTGGTTCGCCAGGTAAACGGTCCATGTCCTTAGCTCCCGAGTAAATCTCAAAACTGTAGGCATAACCAGACAGAGAGCATAACACGTATAATTTGAATCCCCACTTATGGGGCTTGTTGGGTAAATATTGTTTCATAAAATGTTTCATTTTTGTGGAACACATCTGCTCGTCTAGTGATAGACGATGCTCAAATGGTAAAGTAATAAATTTCTTGTTCAAATAGTCTATCACTGGTCTTACTTTATGCAGTCGGTCGTGCTGGGGGTGATCAATCGGCAAATGTTTAGAGTCGTCATTCATGTGAAAAATTTCTCTAATTTTATCAAATCTGTTGCGATTCATTGTTTGTACTATGGGTTCAAACTTTGTAATGTTTGACCAGTATGACCGGACACTAGGATAATGATATACACTAGTAAAAATAAGAATTCCAATAAATTTACGTAATTCTAAGACAGTTACAGGTTCTGTAAAGTTGGGATTCTTTTGGAAGGCATATTTATTTGACTCGTCCACTAGAAATCTCAAAATGTCTTCACCGAAAAAATAAGAAAAAAACTGAAATGGAGTGTCTAAGTTCATAATTTCTTGTGAATACTCAGTATTTCCAGCAAACTGGAAAGCATTTTGGACTAAATCCATATTTTTTACTCTCCACACTAAGTTTCTAGAGTTGAAAGGTGCCGTTTGCAGGTTGTTCTGGCTGCTGGTTGTAGGAGTTGGGTTTCGTTCAACAGTCTCTAAATTATGTTGCATGTCGGTATCTACGTTTGCTGCAGGCGGATCTGCATCCAAGTTTGGGTCAGTGGGAAAATTACCTACATCCTCTTCATCATCTAGCTCCATCAGACGATCTCTTTGGCTCGAATAATAGTCTATGTCATCTTCATTGTCGGTGGAATCGTCTTCCGAAATTTCACCATTTTCAAACCGCTTCAATATGTTCTCAATCTCTTCTGGCCGCATTTTGGATAAATTTCTATAATAAATAAAAACAAAAGTAATCCCCACACCAAGCTATGCAGAAAAAATATGAAACGAAAGTTCAAAAAGTTTTATAGCTAAAGAGTTAGTAGGTAGGTTTTATGTAGGGCGGAATGCCTGAAGTATCAATATTGATACCAAAAAAAAAGCACTAATTTCTTCAAGTAAAACATGCATTTGCTAAAAATAATTATATCATAGCGAAAATAATGTATTCACTTACCTCAAAAGTATTTATATTCTTCAGAAAAAGAAAATATATCAAATTTATATTCAACAAAACTTTTAGTAAAATGTGTTTACTTGTTCACTTTGCCGCGCAAGTAATATGTCACAGATAAAATAAAACAATAATGACATTTGTTTTTTTTTTTAATTTCGTTGGATAGAATACTATACAACAGTAAAATACATACAGCCAACATATAAAAAAAACTAATAGTAATGTGAATATTCGGTTTAAAATATTAGTATCAAAATTGAAACTCTAGGTTATTAAGGGTTAAAAGATTGAGTGCTTCGAAAGAAAATAAAATTAAACAATTATTAATGCACGAAGAGCTTGGGGACCGAAAACCTTCCCAGTTTCTGCGACATCTGCAAAGTCTGGCAGGATTAAATGTTCCCGACGATTTCTTAAGAACGATATGGATAAGTCGTCTGCCACATGGTATTCAGACAGTGTTAGCTGGACAAGCCAGCACAGCTTCACTCGAAAACTTGGCGGATTTAGCTGACAGGGTGAATGACCTCGCCTCATCTACTCCAAAGGTAGCCACCGTTAGTGAAATACCAGGATCTATCGTTAGTGACTTGGTGAAACAAGTGGCAGAACTGCGCAAAGAAGTACAGAGACTATCGATGGGTAGAAATAGCCGAAGCCATTCGCGTTTGAGAACGAATCGTACATCCAGACAGCGATCACTCTCAAATTACCGCAAATTCCCAATTTGCTGGTATCACGATAAATTCGGCAGTAAAGCTACAAAATGCGTGCGACCGTGTGACTACAAGCAGTCGGAAAACTCGAAGGGCAGTCGGTAATGGCGACTGACGATTGCCTTTCATCCTCCACTGGTCGCCTGTTCGTCACAGACCGGACTTCAAAGATGCAGTTTCTGGTTGATACTGGAAGCGACCTGTGCGTCTTTCCAAGGTCGGCAGTGCGTGATCGTCGTGCTCGTAGTCACTATAATTTGTGTGCTGCAAACGGTTCCACTATAAATACTTATGGTTTTATTCATTTAAATTTAGATTTTAGTTTACGTAGAATTTTTTCTTGGCGTTTCGTAGTAGCGGACGTCACAAAACCAATTATTGGAGTAGATTTTTTAAAATATTATAATTTAATTGTAGATTGTCGTCATAAAAAAATAATAGATAATTTAACTTCTATTTCTGCTATTGCTATTGTAATTAATTGTAATAATATCTCTTCAGTAAAAGTGGTAACAGGGGAGTCGCAATTTCATAAAATTCTTAATGAGTTTCCACAAATTACTCGACCAGCTGGAATACATAAAAACATTACGCACAACACACTTCATCACATACACACGACACCAGGCCCCCCAGTTTGCTCTCCACCTCGCCGCTTAGCACCAGATAAACTGAACATTGCTCGCAAAGAGTTTCAAGCTAAGCTAGCTAATGGCACAGCTAGACCATCCAATAGCCCATGGTCCTCTTCACTTCATCTAGCTCAAAAAAAGGACAACGGATGGCGTCCGTGCGGTGATTACCGCAAATTGAATGCCCGTACCGTGCCTGACAGGTATCCAATAAAACATATTCACGATTTTACGCATAATATATCAGGTTGTACCATATTTTCTACTTTAGATTTAGAAAAAGCTTACAATCAGATACCTGTCAGCCCCGGGGACATTCCGAAGACCGCCATCACGACACCTTTCGGTTTATTTGAATTCCCGTTCATGACATTTGGACTCCGGATGGAAAATTGGATTTAGGAGTAGAACGTGGTGACAAAACATTTAAAATATCCATAAAAGGTAAAACCGTGACAGTATCAGTAGACCGCATCAAACCAGCCTACATACTGTCCGATCCTTCTCCCAATCCTATTCCCACGCCTACTCCTAAATCCAATCCTGATTTTTCTTCCAATGCTCCCATTCAAGATGGCTTAAAGCGAACTCGCTCAAATCGAATTGTTCGGTTTCCCGATTATTATCGCCCTTGACAGTCTCTGGTGGTGGGTGGTGTGGCTTGATGAAGAATCGATTTGCGCTCGCGCATAGGTCAAACCGGTCGGTCAGTCGTTTCTTGTAAGACACGCGAAGCGCATGACTCTCGCTTGCTTGCCGCTCGGTTACTTGTATCGCTAACGCTACGTGCTTCATTTACTTAACACATAGTACACACATTCTATAAGGATATTTATTAATTATTAAAGGATATTAATTAATTATAATTACAATGGGACCCTTAAGCTACCGCGTTAGATCCAGACTGACTTTGATACTCCTCTCAATCTGAGAGACTCGCAAAAGATGCTGACAGGGAAATACGGAATTACAGGAGTAAGGGTTATTACATACATGGCTAGTATATAACAGCATTAATCATTCGTTAACGCTTTTACAGAACAAAGGGTCTTCGAAAATAATATTATTAGACTAATATATCAAAAGCGTACGTAGCAAATAAGATGTGCATCATTATTACTGTTAGTAGCCTCATCAAGTTGCAAACCGAAATCCTTTTTCTTCATTTTTTTTATTAACTGGTCATTGAGGTATGTCTAGGATTCTTCGACTGATAGTATTGTTAGATAAGGGTACCTTAGAAATTAATTTTCCAGTTGATTCTCCCAACATAATATTCACTATATCGAGCGCAGCCGGTAGAATAAGCTCTTCTGAAATATTATGAGGTTTTTTGCATTTTTTGCATGTTGCATGAGGTATTAATTGACCCTATTGTTCACTTATGTAATTTATCTATGGAGACAGGAATGTTTCCTGACATATTTAAACAAGCATTGGTCATTCCTATCTTTAAAAGTGGAGATGATTTTATTCCTTCGAACTATAGACCCATTTCATTATTATCAACGCTTTCTAAAATTCTAGAAAAAATTGTACACGAAAGACTTGTCATTTTTAGATAAAAACCAAATACTTGCTCCCAATCAGTATGGGTTTAGACCTAATCACTCAACAGAGGACGCGGTGCTCAAGCTAACCACTATTGTGACATCTCACTTAGATAAAGGAGAAAAATATCTAGGAGTATTCCTCGATTTAAAAAAAGCGTTTGACACCGTGCCAATTCCCAAACTTATTTTTATTTTAGATGATAGTGGTATTCGTGGTATAACAAAGCAGTGGTTTAATAACTACCTGACCGATCGCATGCAGTGCGTACGAATTTTAGGTCAATTCAGTGACAACCTGCCTTGTGAATACGGGGTGCCACAGGGCAGCACCCTGGGGCCGCTTTTATTTTAAATTTTCATTAATCAACTATGTCAACTCAAACTTGAGAAATCATCTTTGATAATGTATGCTGATGATACTGTCATTATTTTCCATGACAGAACTTGGGATGATCTTAAAACTACTGCAGAGAATGGTTTATCTCTGATATCAACATGGCTTCTAAATCATCTTTTAACCCTTAACACTAATAAAAGTTATATTATGTGCGTTTGTAACAGTCCAGCTGGGGAAGCAATGGAGAATTTAGAAATTAAAATACACTCCTACTCGTGTCGTATTCTGAAACATAAAATAAGCAACCAATGTAACTGTGAGGGATTAAACAGCGTAAGCACTATAAAATACCTCGGCGTAACAATAGACAATCGTTTAAATTGGAAACCACATATATCTAATATGACATAAAAAATAAGGAGATGAATAATACTTTTCAACAGTCTAAGACAAGTCCTAGATATAAAACAGATATTACAAATATACAAGTCCCTTTGTGAATATATTCCGACTTATTGCATAATTACAATCGGCAATTAGGCAGAGCTTTCAGGTTAAATAGGACGCGCGCGCGCCACCGTTTTGATCGCACGTTTGTAACGTACTTAAAAAATCATATACCGTAATAAAAACCTTCTATAGTGGAATATTATTGTGAACTGTGCTTAAAATGTAGTGCTTTGGTGTTATGAAGACTATACTAAATAAATAATCTCCATACAAATATGGAATTTACAAATATGGAATAAAATCGACATTAAGTGACCTTGAAAAAAAACCGACGGTCATTGAGTGATTCTACATTGACTTACATTATTAATTGTGCTTGTAACGATTGATTAACTGTTGTTAAGTCTTTATTCAAGTAGTGTTTCCTATTTAAAACGCGCGGAAGCGCGTGTCAAGTTCTTTTATAAACAGAACTGGCGAGCAGCACCGTGTGTTATTTTACACGAACTATTTAAAGCCACTTTTTACCTTTTCGTAACTCAAAAACTATTCCACCTAAAACTGTCATACTTGGCTCAAATATTTAGACCCCCTACTTGTAAACGTGCATTAAATTTCATAAACACAGCTCAAACAGTTATTTAGATAATGACGTCCAAAAATCGTTAATTTTTAGGGCGGTTGACTGACTATAGGCCTTAATTCTAACCAAGTTCCAGATGACCTAGAATGGTGAAATTTAGGATCCGGTTAAGTAATTGGCTTCCTCCATAGTCCCACCTACTAAAGTATACGTTACTTGTACCACTCTCTTAGCTCACTAACACTAATACTGCCACACGACACACTCCAAAGCACGGTGCAAAGCACAACGAACAACCAAATAACAACTAAGATGCACTCAGATTGGCACTCCACGCACAGCGGATACTGACTGAGTGCGACGAGCACATCGAGACCCCCCACCACCCGGCTGCTTGGGTTTGGCCTGACCTTGAACCCGGAATAGAAACATGGAATTCTTCAAACACTCTATTGCAGGTAGGCATATGTTTAGTTAATTATGTTAACGTTAACTAACAGTTAATTCAACGACTTTTCATTTAAACCAGCCTAAATATAAGTTAACAGTAAATTACAAATGTTAAAAGTTCAAGTTTACTTAATTGTTTATCAAGAATACAATTTGCGGACTTTTTTCAGAACCCAGTTTGACGTGAGTGCCCAAAGATTCTTCACTGAAAATGACGTGAATATGGAGAGTGAGATTTCTTTAAGAACCGCAGCAACAAAACATTCCATTGGTAGCGGTCAAGGATTTCTAAAATGTTCTTGTACAACAAGCTGCAAAACAAATAGGTGCCTTTGCAAAAAGAAAAATATACTCTGCAATTCTAAATGCCATTCCAGTTTGTCATGTAACAATAAGTAATCAATAAACACGTTTAGTTATGTTCCTCAGAATATCGAAATGAGAATAATTCATTACCCTTAAACAACCCGGCAAAACTAGTTTATCCGTACGCTACCCGGCCAAACTAATTCGGCCTAACAGTTCTACCAGGCTGAACTAGTTTATCCTAACGCTATTAGGCCAAACCAGTTCAGCCTGTAATCAATAAGGCCAAACTAGTTTATCCTAGTGTGGTCAGGAAAAACTAGAACATCCTAGTCCAAAGTAGTTTGTCCTAAAATCGGGTTTGTTCTGTAACATATATAAAGGTAAAAATCCGAAACTAGTATTTTTTAAATATTTTCTTATAATTTTTCCATAAATAGATTCAATTAGGAACATTTACTTATAGTTCCTGTAATGCCTCCCAATGGGAGCTGTCTCTTCCATGCTATTGCATATATTCTTTGTTTGAACGTATTGATATACAACAAACTAATAAATTGCGCGAGACTATAGTAGAGTACGTATGTCGTAACTGGAATGATTTAAGTATCTACACTAGCGCTCGAAACGGGAATCCTTACTCTTCTAAAGAAGACATGCTTTGCTTAACTACGTACGGAGCTACTTCCGAAATAAAGGCTGCAGTAGATTTGTACAATATTAAAATAGAAGTGTATTATCACAATGGTGTCCTACTTGGTTTATTCGGCGAACAGAAATGTCCTATGAAGCGCTTACTCTAAACTATGTTTTAAAAAGAGCAACTCTTGAGTTTCTTGCCGTAGTAGCTCCCTATAGGAAAAGTACTTGTAATGGGCAAATTGAATAAAGAATATTTTGATTTTGATTACATTATGAACCTTTCTACTTATGATTTCTGTACAAAAAGTAATGATATCCCATCAAAATCATAAATGTAAAATGAAAGCCAAGTTCAGTAATAAAACATATGCTTTCAGCGATAAAAGAAGTGAGATGTAAATGTATGCCAAGTTCAATGGTCAGTTCTGAAATTTATTTTTAACAATATAAAATATTTTATAACAACTGAAAATGCCCATTCTTCTTACAACTTGGAGACTTAATTTATGTGTAATATCTGACTTGGCTAGTTTTCATATGAATTTACAATAGAATCTGAATAGAATAGAATTTGAATACATTCATTTATATCAATGTAAATTAATTTGAACCGTGTTGTTCGTGTCAATTTTTTGAAAGTACCTCACGAAACAAGGTTTAGTATCGACGAAATGATGGTGCCATATAAAGGCAAAAAAGTCGGTAACCGAAAACAGTATATAAAAAGCAAACCTCGCAAATGGGGGTACAAAATATTTGTTAGAGCGGGAGTTTCGGGCTTTATTTCCCTACTTTTGGGCCCAAAGGACGTTGCAAGTTGTGCATCAAAGGCCAAAAACTGTTATATGCATTAAATGTGGTATGAGGCTTTGTACGTTACCGGATCGAAACTGTTTTTTCAAATTTCATAATATAAATTTCCAAAATTAATGTCATTTTGTTTTATTTCTATTGCAATAGAAGGTTCAATCCTAATAGTATAAACTACTGATAATAAACGCTATATAATTATAATGAGTTTCATATAAATAAGTTTATAATTTAAGTCATCGCTGTGTATGGCAATGTATCTGTAGAGATACATTGTTAGCGTAGTGTAATTGTTAATGCTCTTGACAATGTATCCCACAAGATACATGTGATTTTTTTAAAACTATGCTCGTAAATTTTTTTTGTTAGTTTTCTAGACATCCTTGGGTCTTAAATGTCAAGTGGTATGACTATTATTATAATACTAAAAAATATATATTTTGCCAAGTTAAGGGTTAATAGTTTATCAACTACCATAGTAAATATCATTACCCATGTAATAATAGTAATTATCATTTTATAGGTGACTGTATGTATGCCCAAAAGTGGATATTTGATGACCTCTAGATGTAGATGCTTGCAGGAACTTTAGAAGACTATTTCTCCAAAATTTACATTTTTGCTCAATCTAAATAAATAAAAATGTTCACGAATGGGAACACTGGGGTGCGGCATTGCCAACGGCATGCGGCCAACATACATCAACTTTGAAAAAATATTTTGTATTAGAAAATACATAAATAACGTAAAATTATATTTTTATCACCTTGCAACTTAAATGCCGCCTGTAAAGAAAAAAGAGCATCACTTTGGAATTAAAGATGAAAGTGTTAAGAAGAATGGAAACTGGAGGCAAAGCAATCATTGTTGGGATAGATTTTGGACTCTCGGAATCGACTGTGAGAACAATTTATAAAAAACGTAAACAAAACGTTACCCAAAAGACAATAGATGTATTTTTCCGTAAAAAATAAGAGTATGTATTGCATAGTGTTCTTAGAATTAAAGTGATTGATTAAAATGATTTGTATTTTTTTGTAATAATTGTTGACTATGTTTAATCATAAACCTCGTTATACGCGAATTTCAGTTACCGCGATTTTTTTTGGAACGTATCCCTTGCGTAAAGCGGGGTATTACTGTATCAATAACGCATTGCTCCTTTACAGAATAGATCCCAAGACAAAGTCAATTGCTTTGAAGGACTTTAGATTCGAATTGTACGAAGGTCTAAAAAAATACCAGCGTTCTGAGGGTAGTAACAAAGGCATCAAAAAAAGAGTACCACATGCTAGTCCAGTTGAAACTTCACGATTTGACAACGTTGGTCATTTTATGACAATGACCACACAAGGAAGATGCCGATTGTGTTCAAAACTTACTGTCGTACAATGTATGAAGTGCCAAGTCCGCCTTTGTTTCGTAACTGGCAAAAATTCCCGTTATTGTCAACTAGATTACCATGGGCCTACGTAATTTCTATGTATTTTTTTATAAAAATAAATAATAAATATCATAGTTGTTTTTTTACATACGTAGTCAGTACCTACAGTAATTGGCAATGTATGCCCCTGCATACAACACATTTACGATTTGTATTCTTGAGTAATTGGCGGTGTTTATGGCATACATGAGTTTTCAGGAAAACTAAGCTTTTCAGATTTTTTTTGGTTATTTTCTATAGTCGTTTTATGTGTATAAATAACATTTCTGGTGACAAAATGCAGGTTTTATAGCATTTTATACTTTGCCAAATTAAGGGTTAATTAACAATTTTAAAACGTAAACACAGATAAATTAAAAAAATACTAATAGTTACAACTAAAATTACATTAATCTTAAAACTAAACAATTTCTTTAATGTTGTTTTAATTGCTTAATCAAAAAGATTCATGATGACAATGATATGTTGATTTTAGTTTCTGTAACATGACCTTTATTAACTCTTGTTATTTTCAGGATTGCTACCTGGAGAGGCAACAGTCACTGCAAATTTTGTATTTATATGGATAAATTGTTTAGCTGCTGAAATAGTGATTCTGCAGATCGAAAGAAAGGCAACCGCACTGTACCAACATGACTGACAATTCTCCCCATTTGGATTATTTTAAGAACATGTATGACTTTTTTGAAAATTGTACATTTGTCATAGCTCGCCCTTGGAAGGGCTCAAGAAGGTTGGATATGGACAATTAAAGGTATCCTAAGGTTGTACAATAATTTAAAAATAAAACAAAAGCTTTATGGACTCGCTGTCTTCAACAAGATTCTCTAGAAAATTTGTTTGGCACTATTAGAGTGTCAGATATGCTCTCATTTGTCAAGAAAGTGTATCTGATGCGCAAGAATTACAAGCCTGTGCATATGTCTGTGGATTTTCATTAAAGAGCCTTGGCAATAAATGCAAGCTTTGTGATTCAATTTTAAAAGTTAAACATATCGATAATATGTTATTATACACTTTTGTGGACTTCAAAGAACTAAAAAGGACTAAAAAGAATTTAAACTATGTATCTGAAGATTTTATAAGATTTTATGTGTTGAAAACTGCCACAATCTGCAATAATTTATACGAAACATTATCATAATTTTTAAACCTCAATATACTAGTAACCTGTAAATTGGAAAAAGATGTAAATTTTAGTTTTCTTGCCGAATGTGAGGAACATCTGAAAATGTTGATTTTATATATTATAGTGTCTTCCACATAACAGTAAAAAGATTTTGTTTAGTTAAAAATAGACAATTTGCAGATTATCAGAAATTGTTAAAAAGGAAAATAGATATATTACAAATAAGTAATTGTATATTAATGTTAGATTTAATTTGACCAACACTGTATTAAGTTCATTATACCTACTTTATTAATTTATCTTTGTCTGTAATTGTTTAAAAAAAAAGAAATTCAATAACACAACAATCAAGTACAACTGCCTACAATCTTATAGGTTAATAAATTATATTTTTTTGCAAATTATAAAAATTAATATTGTTAAAGTCTGGCCAACAAAAGCTGAACACCGTTATTTATTGAGCAGCAACACTGTCTACAAATTTCAGTTTGACGTATCTGTCAACTTGTCTATGATTGTTTTTGATGTTGTAGTATTTTGAGTGTATTTTTTTCGAGATTATTTGTCAATCATGAGTAAAACTATCAAAAGTAATATGCGAAAGCTTCTTTTCACGATGATAAACAAATATGAACACAAGAAAGAGGAGAAGGATACTTTTTTCAAGCAGAAAATGGAGTGTCTAGACATCGTTACGGAGTTCATAGGTGAGTTGAACTTAGTGATGTTAATACTTTACAATTAATAATGTAATCTACTTCTTACTTCAGTTTGTTAATTCCAAGTTGACCAAGCTGAAGTTCAATATGCGCTGTTCACGTCATTCACAACAAGATGACATTATTCCAGATGATTGGAAAAAAAAGCTTTTCATTATAAATGTTGGGGATGATAGTCAACCCAGCAGCTCTGAAGAATCGAATATGGGTGTGGAATATTTAGGATTAGATTTTGACTACGATTCATAAATAAATAGTTTTATGCTAAAGTAGTGTTTTTTTCCCCTCTATAAAAATTATAATACCATCATACGCAAAAAACGGTATCCCAAGAGCGTGTGAATATTTCATCCCCACTTTGGAATCCTTAATTTAGAGGATTATTTAATAAATTACAAAACTAGTGGTCCCGTGGACAGTATACCTCACTAAAAATATTTTCAAATTTCCCACCACCGTTCCCCATTTTCCCCCCAATCAAAATGTTTAATGTAACCTTTGTTCTACTAAAAGAGACGCGTCTTTGATAGAGGTATCACTCGACGTTACGGGAAAAAGGGAGGGGGTTACCCTCTTCTACTCCCCCATTTTTCCCCCAATCGAAAAAAGCCCATGACATTCGCAAAGTTTTTATAAAAGGAACACGTGTGCCAATTTTCGTGCAAATCCCTTGAAACCTGTGGTCTCTAGATCAAAACAAACAAACGGACAAACTGACGAAAGCAAAATCGGCCTATCTTGTCGAAACGGAGATAGTGTTGCCCAAATTCAGTCTTGGTCTTGCAGTCTTGGTCTTGTTCTTGCGTTTTTACAAGACCAAGACCAAGAACAAGACCGCGTATTTTTAGCAAGACCAAGACCAAGACTGACCGTGCAAGATTTGAGCAAGAACAAGACATAGCCTGCAAGGCTCTTGCGTCTTGCAGCTAGGACTTAGCGCTATTTCACTGAGTAGTTAGGTG
The DNA here is from genome assembly GCF_056956725.1 of Heliconius melpomene rosina. Lineage (NCBI taxonomy): Eukaryota > Metazoa > Arthropoda > Insecta > Lepidoptera > Nymphalidae > Heliconius > Heliconius melpomene. Next base: position 14,500,239 of record NC_140401.1, read on the forward strand.
TAACAGTTCGGTGTATAGGTAGGTACGCTTAGGAATTCTATGAGACGCAAAAAACTGTAGCAAAGAATATGAAAAACTGGACCTATCTATTAAAATCAAACTGAGTGCATGCATAGTTATGTTTTAACCATCGGCACTTTGATAACGCGGCATCAAAGGTTTTGTACTTACTTCTCAAAGAAATTTGCCGCTTTTCGGAAGTACATGATTATGATACACGCGCCGGCGGCTTCTTTTGAAATCTAAAACAATCGTTGCCGCCACGCCGAAATCATAACATTTGACACTATTTGATTGCCGCCATAGGGCGTAGGCGTAGGTATACTCATGCAAAATAATTTCGAATTTTAAGAGTACCTACAGGCGCGGTAGAAAGCAAGGAAACGTACTAATAAATAAAGGAATTATTTTAATTCCAGTCATTTCCAATTGAGCTCTGCTTCGAGTCTAACTTAATAATTGTTTTTACTAATTCTCGTTGTTTTCTAAAAACGTATCACGTGTACAATTTAATATGAGTGACGAAGATTCAAATTATTCTAGTCCGAGTAACGAGAGTTTGAGTCACAGATCTAAAAGACCCAAAAGCAAATTTGAGGAGTTTTTCGAAATAATTCATGCATCCCAAACTGCCTTCTGTAAATTGTGCCAACTTAAAAAGATTGAAATAAAAATGAAAAACAGTTCAGGCTTAAGGAAACATCTAATATCTTTCCACAAAAAGGAATCAGAAATATTTCTTCCTGTTAAACCAAAATTAAGTGGAGATATCACAAGCTTTTTAGTAACCGCTGGAAGAAGTGGACAGGTAAGAATATTTTTTTAACAGTTACAAGAATTATAACTCTGCGTAGCTATTCATGCGATACTTTCAAAAACGCCATTAACTTACGTAAGTATTTTTGAGTTAGTGGTGTTTTCATCTAGGGGTGCGACATATTAAGTATGTAATTATCGTCTTAAATATTTTTTATAAACACCCATATTTTCATTTAATCGGCCAGTAACAACTAAGTACTTTATTTTGGTAAATTACAGTACAGTGCAACCTTAATATAACAAATATCAATTTAACGATTTTCTCGATTTAACAACAACAAACCTCCTCCTCTTATACGCTCAAACCTAGTATGTTTAAAATAATAACACAAGATTTATTGTTTTGGTTCAGTCGGAAAACAGCAGTGACAACATCACGACAGCTACAGTTGATTGGGTGGTGAAAAAATATCTTCCTTTCTCATTTTTCGATGACGAAGCTACACAAGTATATTTTCGACGTATTTGCCCTAATATGGTGTTTCCTAAAAGGTCTACACTTAGAAGGAAAGTCAAAGAGCGATTTGAAGAGCTCCAATTGAATCTCAAGGAACGACTTCAACAATTATCATCTAAAATGTCTTTTACCATTGATGGGTGGACGTCAATTGCTGGTAGGAGTTACTACGGGGTTACTATTCATTATATAGACAACGAATGGAAGTATCAATCTGTAGTTCTTGATTTTATACCATCACGCGGTCGACATACTGGGGAAGATATTGCAACGATTTTCCATGAATGTTTATTGGAATATGGCATAATTGATAAAATACAAGGTATCACGGTCGACAACGCAACTGCAAATACCAAATTTATGTATGAACTGGGCAAACAGCTGCCGCCACACTTTGATTCAGACAATCAACATTTCCGGTGCTTTGCTCACATTTTAAACCTTGGTGTACAAGATTTATTAAAGACCTTAGCATTACACTATGAGTCTGACACTAACGCGCAAGATCAGCAGTACGAAGACTATGCAGACGAAACTGAGGATGAGGAAGATGAAGAATCTGCACCAAATATTGCTGACTCGCGTACATCTGTAACAAAGTTACGCAGTATTTCCAGTAAAATAAAAAGAAGTGAGATAGTGAAGAAGAAGTTTCAGTCTGCTTGTGAAGCAGCTGGCGTGCCATCAAATCTAAATGTCATTCTTGACTGTCCAACGAGATGGAATTCCACACATGATATGATTGGATTTGGTTTAAAAGTGAGAGCGGGCATTGACATATTGTGCAGTTCTGTCACCGAATTAAATGATTTTCAAATCACAGCTAATGAATGGCAGGTACTCGAAAAATTACATAAATTTCTAATAAACTTTAAACTTTTAAGTACAAAACTTGGTGGAGACAAATATGTTACATTACCGCTAGTCATTGTATCATTCAATCTCTTGCTACATAAAATTGAATCTATGGTAAAACAGTTAGATGAGAAACCTAATCGATCTGAAGTGGATGAAAGGCTCATTCTAGCTTTCCAAGCAGCTCGAGACAAAATGCTTAAACATTACAAGAAGAGCAACTGGATTTTTTGTACTTCTTTAATTTTAGACCCAAGGCATAAGGCTCAGACTTTTGACCTGACAATGTGGGGGAAGCAACGTAAAACAGAAAGTCTGCGCAAGTTCAATGAACTTTATGAAGAATATAAAAGTCTACACTCACTGAACAAATCTCTGGAATTACCAGAAAAAGAAAATAAAGTATGTGATGAAGATGAAGACGTAATAGACTTTGATAAACTCTATGAATGTCCCTCGACGTCATCTGGATCTTGTCTTCAAGGCTTAGTGATAGACGAGTTGGAGGAGTATTTGAGAAAACCAAGAACTGCCAGCTCGGAAGACATTTTAGATTGGTGGAGGACGCATGAGACAGAGTATCCGATTTTATCGAAAATGGCCCGTGATTTTCTCTCAATACCTGCAACTTCAGTACCTGCTGAGAGGTTATTTTCTAAAGCATCATTAGTAATTAGAAAACATAGAAATAGGTTAAATGATGAGTCAGCCAGATGGTTACTTTGTATTAATAGTTGGTCAAAAAAATTTATATAATACTTTATAACCTATACTTCATAACCTAATAATTAGTGCTGTATTTTATTTTTTGTTCAAATAAATGATAAATCGTACAAATCTTTTATTAAATTTCTTATAAGTTGAGGGTTCAATCTCTTTCTAGACAGATAAGTATTGTTCTTTAAAATACAGTCAAGTTATTGTAATTAATTTGTTTTTTTACATGTTTTAGCAAATGTAAGCTTATAAATCATAAATGTTTATTAAGAAACAGTTACTTCCATGGAAAACGACATATAGGTCAGTTGATTTTTCGAATTTCTTATCAAATCTTCAGTTATTTATTAATCTGCTTGATCTTTACTATGGCTATGTTAATTCAAGCTCACAATGTTCCAATTCTAATACGTTTTTTAAGATTTAAAGTAAACTTTAATAAATAGTAATAGACTAATAGGTAATTGCAAGACTTGCAAGACTCTTGCTGCAAGACCAAGACCAAGACCAAGACCAAGACTGGGAGCGCAAGACCAAGACCAAGACCAAGACCAAGACCAGGTGTATTGGCGCAAGATCAAGACCAAGACTGGCTAAGTCTTGTCTTGTTCTTGCATTTGGGCAACACTAAACGGAGACCTCGCTTCTAGAATTTTTTATATTACTAATGTTACAGTTTATAATAATATTATAATTTCCACGTGAGGACGCAAAGGATATTATAATTTTCACGTGAGGACGCAAAGGATCTTCTAGAAAAACTTTCAAGAGAAATAGCACAAATTATAAAATATCAATAGCAAGTATATTTTTAAATATCAAAATAAATAAAATAATCATTTAAAACTAAATATAGTTTAGGAATATTTTATGACCTATTTAATTATTGCAAATTAAAATGAAGAATGCTATTATATATATGTATATAATAGTTACATACACATATTTATATAATAGTTGTGTAAATGTACAATTCTCGTATGTTTTGCGCCGTTGTGGTTAAAAGGTTTGGTTGAGGGAATCCGAGCCTGAATCCCGCCATTTTAAAAATTTTATACATATTTAGATATTTTCCTATCCTTATTACAGGATAAAACGTAAAAAATGGTAAAAGTTACATTTACAAAGTTACATTTTAAAATAATGTTTTGTAATAGTGAAAACTATAAATAAATCGGTTAAGCCGTATTTGAGATTAGTGTGATGAAAAAAAACTTTTCGCTTCTATTTCGTTATTGAATGCCATAATTTTTTATGAATCTTCTACGTACAGACACCGATCCGTTTCGATTTTATTATAAATAAGATAAATATAATATTTCTTATAGGAAGCGCAAAAGAGCAAAAATGGAACAACAATTGCAGCAAGTTAAAGCTGAATCTGAGAAGAATAAGACTAAACATAGTGGAAGTGCAGACAGAAAATGAAACTGTATATCTGCAGTATCAGGAGGAATTACGTCGACGTCCAGAATTGATAATTTCAATTTACAAACGTTGTGAGAATTATATTATGGCATAAAAAGAGGTCTTATAGACGGCTTAGGTTCTATGATAGATCACAATGATGCGTTGAAATATAATGAGGCAATTAGAGTATTAGAAAATAATGAAGCAAAATTAGTATCTGAATTTAACAGTCATATCAGCCTGAGCAAAGAGTGGCTGTTGAAATATGGAAACGTTATTAGACAGACAGTAGATAACCAGAATAAGATAAATAGTACTTTAGAATTAATATTACAGAATAAAGCTATAAATAAGGACAGCTTGACGAAAAACGCAAATTCTGCCCAGCTTTTAGAACTAGGTAGTGGAAACATAGAAGATTTATCTTTAGAATTACTTAGAATAGAAAATAGTCTAGTCATACATGCTTCGATGATAGACATTGAGGTATTAGAATCTATGAATATTAACTAAAAGGGAATATTACAATATTATTTAACCACGGTTGTATTTTGTGAATAAACAAATAGTTTATATTTAAATTTCCAATTTATTCTAAAGTAACTTACGATTTTTATAAATTATCAGTAGTCCCGAATAAACATAACCATGCTCTAATCCCACCTTTCCCTTTCCTGATAACAATCGAGATATCATTCGTGTACATTTAGGCTGAATGCCCGAAAGTAAAAACTGGTATCTTTGTGAGAAAGAAATTGATCATCAGATTTGCACCAAATTAGATTGCATTCAGGAATTGATCACCAATCAAATCATCAGGAAACCTGTGAATTCACTAGTAACCTTAACCAAAGCGACAATGGAGAAGCTCGATGACCAACACTACGCCCAGTCCTGTCCTCAACAAACGAAAGTACAACTAATTTGTAATCAAAAGTACTACACGTCGTTACAAGAAAGTTATCTGACTACAATTCCTTCCGGATGTCGTAAGAAATCGGAACAATTCACAATAGGAAATGATTACAATGAAATCAAAGGACAACCACTAAAACTAATGATAATACCCTATCACGCCGAAAAGCAGTCTAACAAAGTAACTCACACCCATTTAAAATCTATTGACTTCCAAGGATTACATAATATCCAAGACCAACTTATGATGATCCAGACTCCTATACAAGTCGACGAAGTGCGAGAAGAAGCCTTGTACCATAGTACAATACCGTTCTACAGTACACTATTGAGTGCAGGCGTACTCGGAATCATCGTAGCAACTCGACGTTACTTATGGAAATGTAACAAGGATGTGAAAAAGGAGCAGCAGCCATCGCACGAGATCCTGCAAGCATCTAGCCACCCCGAGAATATTCCAGCAACATTTTCCCTAAACGTATTAAAATAGTCGCCATTCTATGGGGGGAGGAATTACATAGGACGCCTACGTCGAACATCCGTTAGTTTATATTTAATACAATAAATTGTCTATATAGAAACTGCGTAATGTTCTTATGAATTTAATAAATAATATTTTTTGTGAGAATGACCATTCCATATTCCCACATCGAAGTGGAATCATTGTTCATAGGATTAATTTGTATTAATTATGAATATAATTAAAGTTAATTTTAAAATCATTTCGGTTTTTTTTCAATCCTCTGTCTGTCGCAAACGTAATTAGCGTGTACTCGAGCTCTTCGTATTATTTCGCTGTAATAATAACAAAACAAAACACAGTTGTCAAAAAAAATATCAAACGTCACTATCAATTACCAGGCCTTGTCATTCCGCTATTTGTTGTGACTGGAAGAAAGGAGGGAGATTTTAAATTGTTTTATGGAAATAAATGGAGATATAAAATACAATAAAAGTGAAAATGAGTGGAAAAAAGGTTTGTTTTCATGTTTTTGTTATTTTATGTACAATATATATGAAAACACTATGAATAAATTTCTCAAAACGATGTGATGGAAATTTACATCACTATACAATAACTTCACTTGTAATGTATGGCAAATATTTTTTTGTAAATGTTTATTTTATGTTGTTTTTTAGGGAAATTTGAATGAAAGAGATATTGAAGATTATCTTAGTAAGTTATAAGGCGGTTGGCTTTCAGAAGATTGCCTTGATGACTAAGATTCCGATGGTGAAAACCGCGATGCTGATGAAGTTATAAATGTTGCAGGATGTGGATGAAATTGCTGACATTGATCCTCCTCTTGTAGAATCAGAAGATCAAGAACCCTCTCACACATCAACGTCATCCAATTTGCAGTCTTTATCCAGTTGTCCACTTGACAAAAGCTTGATTTGGAAAAAAAGGAACCTGGTGTATGACATAGATAAAATTACTTTCTTGGTGAGTTCTACCGCTTCAGGTAGCAGTACCCAGAAACTCCATATAAATGTTTTAACCATTTTATCACTGAAGATTATGAAAACATTAGTAGAGGAGATAAATTTATATATACAGAGTAATCCCAGTTCATCTATAATATTTACAGAATATGATTTGTATAAGTTCTTTGGTAAATTATTATATATGTCAGTAATCAAATTTCCTAGTACAAGATTATACTGGTCACCAAAGTTTGGATATGAGCCCATTTCTTTAACAATGTCACTGAACAAGTTTGACAAAATAAAGTTATCATTACATTTTAATAACAATGATCTTCATAAACCTTATAAGTCATCCAGAACATGACAGGCTTTATAAAATCTGCCCTGTTATCAAGCATCTCAACGAGAGGTTTGCCATAGTGCCAATGAATCAAAGACTTTCTGTGGATGAACATATGTCTTCTACCAAAATAGGGCATTTTTTAAAATAGTATTTGCCTAAGCCTTCAAAATATATGTTCTCTTTAATTTGATGGGATATGGACAAAAGAATACAGAGAAACTCCCAGATGCAACAGATCTTGGTGCAACAGAAAATGTTCTAGTTCGTTTGCTTCGAAGAGTACCAAGAAAGCAAAACCACATCATATACTTTGATATTTTTTATACGTCTTAGCCATTGGTAGTTTCTTTAGCTAAATCAGGAATTCACACAGTGGGAACTGCAACAAAACAGGATACCAAATTATAAACTTCCAGAGAAGAAAAAAAAATTATGAAAAAATCTCTGCCAAGAGGTAGTTTTGAGGAAAGAGTGTTTGTGCATGATGGTATAGATTTGAGTTGTGTGGCTTAGAAAGATAATAAGATAGTATCCCTGTTATCTTCTTATTCCAAGAGTACAATAAACATATGAGAGGAGTAGATCTCATGGATAGCTTTTTTGGGCAGAAATCATATAAAAATGAGGTCTGAAAAGTGGTATTTGCCTATTTTTTTCATCTATTTGATCTAGCTATTATAAACTCTTGGATTGTTTATAAAGAAAATGCTCAAGAGGTGAACCTAAAAGGAGTCTGCTTACAATGGGCCATTTCAGAAATGAATTGGCCTTTGTGCTACGCAACAGATGAACCACCAAAGAAGCTAAAAGAGGGCGTCCTATTACCAGTGTACTAGAAGAAGAATTACAATAAAAAAAAGGTTCTCCAGCTCCACCACCTCCAAAAGGCATAAAGCGAATTCCTTTGGTATTTATAGTGACTCAATGGCGGCATTGCAAACGGTCACGAACCCAAACTGCCTCCATTCGCTAGCAGTACAAACAAGGAAAAATATTACAGCAATTTCCAAGCAGAACAAGAAAGTCGCCTTGTTCTGGATAAAAGCTCATGCGGGAATGGAGGGCAACGAGAGGGCCAATCATCTGGCAAAAGAGGCAGCCTTGAGGTTGAAGCGGGCTCCTGACTACGACCGCTGCCCGGTGTCATTCGTCAAGAGGAGAATCCGTATGGACTCTCTTGACGAATGGAATCAGAGGTACCTGGCCGGAGAGACCGCTTCAGACACAAAGCTCTTCTTTCCAAATGCGGTGGACGCATATAGAACTATAAGAACATTCACACCCACGAAATACACAACTCAAGCACTTACAGGACATGGTGGGTTCTCTGAGTACTTAGCCAGGTTTAAGTGCAAGGAGAACCCAGCATGTGTCTGTGACACACAAGAAATAGAAAGCCTACCCCACATCTTAGTCGATTGCCCCGCTCTCCTAAAACAAAGAAGGAACACAGAAGAGAAACTAGACATAGAAATAAAAAAGGGAAAATAAAAACAGAAAAATCTTTCTGGAATATTGCGAATCAGTAGTAAAAATTGTAAATCAGAGGGATAAAGTAGACATCGTAGAACAAACTAGTGACAATTAAAGTAGATTAGTAGAACAAATTAGCGAAAAGTAAATTTGCGAAACAAATAAAGTACATTTAATATAAGTTAAAATAGAACAAAGTAGAAATACATATAAATCTGTAATCTGTCGGCTATATGTAAATACTGCAACCAAAAATTTTATTTCAAATGAACAACCGGTAATTTGAATTTTCATTCATAAAGATCCCACGCTCTTATTTATTTAGCACAAAAAAATACAGCTAATGTCAAATTTTTGAAACAAGGTTCAATTGATGTAGCAGTTTCTTCAACCAGTGCTGTGGTCGTAGATATTAATATACAACAAACCATAGAGCCTCAACCTCAACGTGAAAAACAAAAGACTGCAGGCCTATACTACTGGGTGTCTCAAAAGAAATTATATATTTGATCAGCTTGCTGCGTGAACGCAATGCATTAGAGGGGCGCGGGGGGTATGTCATTCGATAGCCTGGCTCTTGGGAATTTAGTCGCTACATTTTATTAGTTACAAAAACAGTAATACTGCGACGTTACTGCTTTCGTAATAGCGCGACGAAATTTTTGCAACATTCGTGTTTTCCGTCACTTAAATGATGCGCCAAGCATACCTCTCGTTCGGAATCAGTCAGTCATAAGAAATTTTAGTGCTAGGTTGAATGAGTGCCGTGAACGCGAGGATAAACATTTGGATGACATTACATACTTTTAAAAAATAAATTCCCAGTCTGTATTTTAGAAATAAATAAATATTTTACTAATAAACTACTTAGTTTTTTTTAATGATATTTATAAATATAAAATTTATTTTGAGACACCTTGTATAAAAAAATTGACTCCCGGTAAAAAAAAATGTGTAGATAGAGTAACCTAACTTAATCTTTTAGAGTAGTTGAAAATAAAGGATTCTAAAAATTTGCAAATAATATAACCGGATATACGCTGCCTTCTAGAAAAACGATTTCTTTAACTATGATACCAGCGCTATATATGGAGGCATTAAATAAAACGTAAGAAAATTTATCTCGAGACGGGATTTTGATATGTTTGACAACGGACTGTTGGACATCTTCGCAAACGGTGAGTTACATCGGTGTAATTGCTCATTACATCGTTGTAGAGATTGAGTTACAATAAGTTTTATTAGAATATAAAAACTTAAACGAGAGTCGTCGAGAATATAAAAGCACACATTTATCCAAAGCATTAAAAACAATTACGGAACAATTGAATATTACTCAAAAAGTTAATTTCGCAATTTTCGATAACGATCGAAATATAGTTAACGCCATAGAAGCAAAATCAGCTTGCTATGCACGTTCTCTAAATTTAATAGTTTTCAGTGCGTTGAAAGCAAATGAAGAGTTATTAAAAAAAATAAAAAACATTGTAACGCATTTTAAAAAAAGCACTGATGCCACTGGCATGCTTCTCATTAAAAACATGGCGGATTGTGGTAAGCCCAAGAGACTAATTCAACATGAGCCTACATGCTGGAATTCGGTATTCTTTTTTACTTAATTAAAAGAGGCGTTAAAACACTGTATGGCATTAATTGATAAAGCTTGACCTGATATAAGTACAACAGAATGGAAAATAAGTAGTGAAGTATGCACAATTTTACAGCCATTTGAAGAAATGACTTCTTCGGTAAGTAGGGATAATTATTTAACTGCAAGCATGGTCATAGAGTGTCGGAACTCAACGCGCAAAATATTAAGAAATCATAATTTATTATCGCACCACAAACAACCGTCGCGTTACAGTCACAATCTTGGGCCACGACGTCTATCGCCATCGTATCTTTATCAAAAACTGGTTAAACAGTTGGAGTTGGTACTGCTTTTAGAAACATCAAAGATTGGATGGCTAGAAACGCTATTCTTGAGTCTCCAAAAGCAGCACTACCTGATGATATTCCAGAAACCTCTGGTTCGGTTCGGATCAGTATTCGGTTCAAATGCGTATCATATGATTATCCATACATAATTATATATTTCTATATCAGTTATACAGCGAAAGGTTTTAAATATTCTTAACTTTCAGATTACACTGCCATTAAAAAGTATGACTCATATGGGACTGTCTAGGAGGCTGTGTAACACTTGAGTATTAGCTTATTGTAGAAGACTTTTGAGGAAAAGTAAGACGGTAAAAAGACAAAGTTATTTGACAGTAAATTAATTGGGAAGGATATTAGAAGACAACATAAGATATTACTAAAATTATGATGAAGAAATTGATGACCTCAAAAGGAAGGGAATAGTTAAACGTAGAAGTTCCTTAATCACACTTTCACCTTTTTTAGATAAAAGTGGTTTGATAAGAGTAGGAAGTCGATTACAAAATGCTTCGACACTTGAAACGTTTAAACATCATATCATAATCCCAGCTAATCAATAAATAACAAAACTTTTAATTATGGCACATATTCGAACACTGCACGGCGGGATTCAGCAAATGGTGTTTTTTCTAAGAACCAAATATTGGATTGTGGGATTGAAATCAGGGAATGTATGCTTGCTGAAGCAGCACTGAACTGTACAGCAATACAAATTCGTCTACTATTCGCTGTAGTGTAAACTACATGTTTTCCAGCTCGAGCACAGACATTGTGGTATAATTATAATAACAGACATTGTGGTATAATGCAATAACTGATGATATATTGCATCAACATCGTACGCGGTGCAGTGATGTAACGATAACTTTCAGCGACGCTATGTACAATGAACCATTGATTGCTATTGAGGATCTCTGCATTATCATTGCTAATTTAAAACTCAGTCATTTCGGTATGAATTCGCCAAATCGAGCTGCATCTGATTTTATGAACACTGAAATTAATCGTGAATTGCAGTACACCACTGTAGAAATAGCGGCGATTGTTACTCCCAATGACCCAATAATGAATGAGGATCAAAGAATCATTTACGATTGTACAGGGTGAGTCATATTGAACTTTCCGGTTTTGGAAGGACGTTGCACGAAGAAGGGAAGGAGTAGAAGGGTGGAGATGGTGTCATTAGACGCGCCATGACATGCAGTTTTAGTGTGAGCAATGGCTTGGTCGGGACAACATCGTGCGTTCGTAGTTGAAGAGTTTATTAAAAATGGAAAAAACCGAAATTGGAGGAATTAACGCAGAATCATGACAACGATAACATCTGGTTCCAACAAGATGGTGCTACAGCCCATACATCCAGGCGTTCAATGGAAATCCTGCGACAAATGTTTCCCGGTCATCTCATTTCTTTGCGAGGTGACGTTGGGTGGCCGCCGAGATCACCTGATTTAACCCCCTGCGATTTCTTTCTCTGGGGTTACCTGAAGGAAAAGGTGTACACGCATCGTCCCCGAACCATCGATGAACTGAAGGCTGCAATCACGGAAGAAATCAATGCTATTCCGCTGAATATGACTCGACGAGTAATGGACAACTTCCGGGAAAGGCTTCAGCAGTGTGTGGTCAATGGAGGTAGACATTTACAGGATATCATTTTTAAAACCAACTAAATTAAAACTGCATGTTATGTGCTTTCAAACAATAAAATAATTTTTACTGCATGTCGCTTTGTTTTTAATACACACCTTATTGAAATCGGAAAGTTCAATATGACTCATCCTGTATTATGCTCGCAGTATCAGCAGGACAAGGTAGGTTTTTCTTTTTGGATGCACCAGGTGGAACTGGCAAAACATTCCTTATTTCGCTAATTCTTGCTGAAATACGATCAAATTGGTCGTTGGATCGTCGGGCATTGCGGCAACTTTATTGGATGTAGGCAGAACAGCTCATTCAGTATTTAAGCTGTCATTAAATATTCATAATAACCCTGACGCAGTGTGCAACATAAAAAAACAATCGCCCATGGCTACCCTGCTGAAACAGTGTAAAATTATCATCTGGGATGAATGTACTATGGCACACAAACATTCGCTTGGGGCGTTGAATAGGACATTAAAAGTAATTAAAAACAACGACAAACTATTTGGCGGCACTTTGTTAGTCCTTTCAGGTGATTTCAGACAAACACTTCCCATCATTCCGCGTTCAACATACGGTGATGATCACCACTTGCTTGAAATCATCTCCATTGTGGCGTAATGTTGAAAAAATACAGCTGAAAGTAGTTGAAATGCTTCAAGATTCATCCGCTGAACCATTCTCAAAACAATTCTTAGATATCGGTGATGGAAAAGTTACTATAGATGAAACTGAATGCGTAATATTACCGACCGATTTGTGCACAATCATTGTTTCCAAGACACTCTCATTGATCAAACAATTCTCGATGTACATACACAGTACTTAAATCATGAGTGGTTTGCAGAAAGAGCAATTTTAGCAGCAAAAATGTAGACGTTGACAATTTAAATCTGAAGATACAACAGTTGTTGCCAGGGAACTTGATATCGTACAAATCTATTGATACAGTTTGCGATGTCAGCGAAACTGTAAATTTTCCAACAGAGTTTTTAAACTCACTGGATTTGCCAGGTATGCCACCGCATAGTTTACAATTGAAGGTTGGATTTCCGATTATCTTGCTTCGTAATTTGAATCCGCCAAGGCTGTACAAGGGTACGCGATTAGTCATTCGAAAATTAATGAAAAACGTCATCGAAGGTATCATTTTAAATGGCAAGTTCCGAAGTGAAAATATATTGATACCACGGATTCCTATTATATCTACAGATGCGCCAATTCAATTAAAATGTATTCAGTTTCCGATTCGATTGGCATTTGCAATAACTATCAATAAATCCTAAGGCCAAACGATGTCTGTTTGTAGCTTAGATTTGAGCACACCATGTTTTTCACACGGACAATTGTACGTGGCATGCTCTCGAGTCTCGAGTGAGGAATGTTAGCTAAAGATGGCTAACAAAAAATATTGTTCACGCTATAGCATTAAGAGATTAATATTGTTTGATAGTATTACTGTCGTAATCAAATAATTATATATAATTTCAAAAAATAAAATGTCACCTAACTCATACGAACAATATGAAAAAGATGAGGATTTTAAATATCAAGTACGAAGGGTCTTTCAGAAAAAAATTAACCAGGAGGAAAGGAGAAAATTTGACAATAGAGAAGCTGGAATGAACATAGAAAATAAATATCGACCCAAAGAAGTATTTGAAACCGTCGCTGAATCCTTCTCTGAGAAGACCTGATCAGATTGTGTAAAATTTAATAACCATATTGAAAATGACACTAGAAATGAGAATTTTTCACGCCTATTGTTAGAAGAGTTGCAGTTTGTCCAACCTTGCCTGCGTACTCGCGTATATTCAAAAATGTTTCATTTTGTAGACAGTATTAGAAATTGTCATTCTTCTGAAATACAATTAACAATAAAATAGCCTCTTTCTCTTCTGCGTCCCGGTTTGGCTCTTCATAATTATGGTAAGCCTAGCCTTCTGTGCCATCAATAATAATTGGAGTCGAATTTCAAGTGATGTTTAGACGTAATATTGCCGTGTCAGAAGGGCTAGTTAATGGAGCTACGGGTATAATAAAAAAAATTAAATGGTCGGTCTTAAGGAGAGTTCAACTGGAAGATGGAGAGTTACCAGAAGCCGTGTACGTTAAATTTGATGACGAATTGATTGAGTTTAGACTAAAAGATTGTAATGGTTGCATAACCATACCTCCATCTTGTACTACGTTTCAGGCATTAAGATGTTACGGAGATGTGGAGCGCCGCATGTTGCCTCTAATATTAAGCCGGGCAGTTACAGTCCACAAACTACAAAGTACTACCCTCTAAAGAACTGTAATCGACCTTGGTAAAAAATCTTTGCAAAAGGGCAAATATTGCACTAAGTCGTGTCAAAACTTTGGAAGGCATAGCCTTATCAGATTTGGACGCCAACAAATTATTAAATAGACCACACGATGACAGATCGTTGACAGAAATAACAAGGTTGCGAAATCTGTCTTCCGACAATAAAGTGACATAATACAATATACTTAAATAGAATCTTCGAATAAAAAAAAATTGTATAGGTAGAGGGAGCCTAGTATTAAGACACTCCGCTTTCTTCTGAACTCTGGACGCATTACGTGTTGAGTAGCTGAACTCAACTCCACGATTTGCCCTGCACACGCTACACGTCGCTTAAATTTTCCAATGGAGAATTCCATTGGTAAATTTATTCGGCTGCATCAAGTATGACTGGTTCAAACACAAATCGGACAATACCACAATTTATTGTAGGCCTTAAAACTGTCATTATTAGAAACTTGCGACATTGAGGACAAATATGAAAACATGAAATATGAAAATGATACTACTCAGATAGCTGATAATTTAAATAATTTCCTAACAGAAGAATCTATCACTGAACACTTTGATGATATGTCTGGCATGACATTGATTTTCAAAAGCTGGAATCTGAAGTAGTGGCGTTTCACAAGCCAAGCCAAGTTTCCGAACAAGCTTAAAAGAATACAAAACAACCTTAAATTATATCATCAAAAGTGTTGTCACATGTATTGAATGAAGGCCTAGCTAAAGGCAGAAATATGTAAAGATATCAGGGTAGAAACCACATTTAAAAACCATCTGGTATCGTTTTAATGAAATAAACTTTGATTTTCTTCCAGTACCTGTGCTTGAGGAACCATAGCACCCTGCCTTACCTGTATTGAGAGGGGAAATGTAAAGATAATTTTAATTTTCTTTAATTTTAGTAGTATAATTCCTGGCCATAGACTAACGCTATGTTTTACAAGACGTCTATGATTTTAGTTAGGTAATCTGTGATGACGCTACGGACTGTCAAAAGAAATCTTTTAAAAAATAATTTGCTTAACGAAACACATGTACAATTTTGTAATATTAGAATCTTTGTTAATAGTAATTTGTAATAAACATTTAATGTCGTTTCTTTCACAGAGAAACACAATGTGTTTTTAATTACTATTATCCTAAACCAGTAAAATTTACATTATATACTGAGTGTCTCAAAAGAAATTATATATTTGATCAGCTTGCTGCGTGAACGCAATGCATTCGATAGCCTGGGGTCTTGGGAATTTAGGAAGAGTCTTAATCCGACCGCGATACCGCCCGGACGTCTCAATGTCCGCTTGTCATCGCTTTTCACCTGTGGCGATCGTTCTCCACACGCTTTATTTATTTTTAATAATAATTTTATTTATTTAATAATTTTGTATATGTGGGCGAGATCCGGGTGCGCGCGCCTAGCGAGCAATACGGCTCCTGCTTGACCGTTCAAGCGACAGCTGATCTTTTGTTGCGTAGACGCGAATAATTTGCTAAGTTATGTCCCGCAACATTTCCCCGACGCGCTAAACGGCATTAAAGACTATGTAGACAATGAGACAATCGCTCAGTCGCCTGAGCTAATAGAGCAGATGGAGGACGAACCTGAGGAGGTCGATGCCGGCTCGGATGAGGTCGAGGCTTCCGAAAATAACGCGGAATCCGAGTCCGAGTCTGAGGCTGCGGAGGCCTCTTCGTCGTCTTCATCGTCTTCTTCGTCCCCTGAGTCCTCAGCCGATGAGGAAGAAACTCCCGGTGTGGAGGATAATGACGGTTTCAAGACC
Organism: Heliconius melpomene rosina; assembly: GCF_056956725.1. NCBI lineage: Eukaryota > Metazoa > Arthropoda > Insecta > Lepidoptera > Nymphalidae > Heliconius > Heliconius melpomene. Next base: position 14,516,342 of record NC_140401.1, read on the forward strand.
GTCAAATCAAAATCGGCCAAACGGAAGGCCCGTAGATCCTTAGGTACTCCGCCATCAACCCCAGCCCCTCCCCGCGGTTTTCACCCCCGCGTAGGTCAAGAGTCAACGCGCAGGAAGTGAAAAAGGGTGCGCAGGTAGATTTGACCGACAACACAGACACAACCACTAAAACTAATAATAATAGTTCGATCCCCGCGTCCAACTCCGGTGACGGTTCGGTACCGCTACCGGCCGGTGCTCGTAGGGACAGGTTACCTCCCCCGATTGTAGTACAAGAAAGGAAAGCATGGGACAACTTACAAAAATGGATGTTGTCCAATAAAGTGCAGTTCAATTCTGCCAGATCCACAGCTCAGGGTATTAGAATTCAGGTGTTAACACCTAAAGACCACAGGGTCCTTACGACCCACCTTAGAAATTCAAAGATAGGGTTTCATTCCTACGCTCTGGAGGACGAGCGTCAATTACGTGTAGTCCTTAAGGGTATCCCCTCTGAGTTAGAGACCGAATCCATTTTCCGGGACTTAGAATCCCAAAACCTACCTATCAATGGTAAATTTTTTTTCTCGTGGTATTCCCGGGCAGTGTCACCGCTGCCAGCTCTATGGGCATTCTGCCAAAAACTGTCACGCAAAACCCAGGTGCGTGAAGTGGCTAGAAAGTCACGCCACTGCTGACTGTCCGCGCAAAGTCCCAGACCCGGCCGTACCTCCCAGCTGTGTCTTGTGTGAGACCCAAAGGCACCCCGCAAATTACCGCGGATGCCGCGGATGCGAAGGCCCCACGCAGGTCCGGCGGAATGGGCGGCAGGACGCACAAGGCTTCGATGCCTTCCTGTCCAGAGCAAAACCCGTCCGGCCCTCAGCCAACACTCAAACCAGCCCCTCTTCCCTCCACCAACGCGTGGAGGAAACCTCTTCCAGAGACCCAAGCCGCTAAGGCCTCCAAAGCACCAATGAGTGCCAAACCCAAGCCCTCCAGGGCCACTTCCTCCACCCGCCATCCCCGAGGGGAGGTCAACCTAAGCCAAGCTAGAGTCGAAAGAGCGATCGATATCGCGTTTAATTACTTAGACTTATTAGATGCGAATGAATTAGTAGCCTTCACGGATGTAGCCTTAGTAGATACAAACGACGACCCTAAAGGTCGAATTCAAGTAGTTAAGTGAAACAAAAAGCTTATGGCCAAATTACTTCTCTCTAAAGCGCAAACTTCCAATAGCGGTCAGCAATAATTTTAGAATCTAACCCGCTCGATTTAAGACTCGCACGACTCAAGCCGCGTTCTCTCAACATAGGTTATTTTAACGCTAGCGGTCTCAATACACAAATGGGGCTAGTCCGCGATTTTGTTACAAACCGACAACTCGACAGAGACGGCGCCAAAGGCGGCACCGTCATCTTTTACAGAAAGACGCTTCACGTCATACCGCTCGATTCGCCGCCGACGCTCACTAACATCGAAGTTTCGGTTTGTCAGGTTCACATGACACCATGGCTATGATAATAGGTGGACATCCACCTATTATAAACGTAAAAACATCGCCAATAGGGCGCACGACTCATTTCCGTCGCCGGCTTACCGCGCTAAGGTCTGGAGGCTCTAAAGACAGGTTCGAGTCCCGTTCGAGGACCTCAGAGACGAAGCTTGGGATCATAAATTGTCAAATCTTACGCCATCCGCACGTAGCGTTCTGGAAATGAACTAAATCACTCAAAAAAACGACGACACCGTAGTCGAATTACCGCCGTTACTCCGTCCGGACGGAACACTAGCCTCAGACGATCTCGAAAAGGCCGAATGCCTAGCGGATAACCTAGAAAGTCAATCCTCTTGGAGCATCTCGGATATTGACAAATTTTTTTATGGTATAGCTGCAACGGTGAAGAAATTTAATGAATACAACAAAGCAATTATTAAATCTCAAATTTTTAATATTGTTTCGCAAATGGAACTCCGAGAAATCAATGAAAAAGGAAATAATTACTACAACAGTAATAATTATTCAACTGCAGGACCTTCTGGAAATTATTCAACGCCAGGACCTTCTGGAAATTATTGTTAAATAAGTGCTGTTAAGCAGGCTCTTCTGGATACAGTACTACAACGAACTATGATACAGACAAGAATGCCACAGAGGTGAACACACCAGTCTTGACTGATACTGAAAAAGATTTACCTAATTTTTAAAAATGTGATTAGTAAGTACTTAATTAGTGACAAAATGATGTCAAAATTACGAAAATAAAGGTTGATTTAAGATACTCTTACATTGTTTTATTTATACACACATACATACTTACATATATACCGATCAAAGACTAAATTGTTATTATAATATTCACCCTCTTTTTCTCTTTGTTTAAACATTTCGTGCACCCAATAAGCTTTTCTTTTTCTCTTGGGTCTTTCATTTTCTTCTGTATCAAGCGCTACAGCTATGAGTGCCAATTCACGGTTTGTAAAGTTTAACGTTATGAAGCACACGTGTAGACGTAGTGCCAATTGTTAACAGACTACGCGAAAATTCCTGGATTAACCGGTCTCCAGTCGTAGACCACGCGGCGTCCACCAGCGGCCAGCGCGGGGTCCACTGGGTGACGATGCGAGGTCCAACGGTTAATCGCGTGACGTTTATTGGTGATAACACGGTGTCCACCCGTGGACCACCTGTCGACAACGAGTGGACGCCGTGCGACGAGGCGGTGCGGAGTGGGAGCCGAGCTTTAGAGCACCAGAACGTTGTGAATATCCTTCTTGAATTAAAGTTACAGCTCTAATTATCAACCATAATTAGTCACGTCCAGATCTCGTCGAATACATGGCATAGTGATCGCAAAAGATCAATTAACACGATAGTTAAACATTATTTGAACTACACACGACTAGTTCCAAACTTTGACTGAATTTAACTATCAACTTAAATAAGGGTAAAATCAAGTATTTCCAATAAATCTCTAAATCTACCTACTTTTTCAATTTTTTGCTGGCAGTATACTCAAATAGGACTTGTCTACACTTAAGATGAACGTACCATAAGTATCAACCACTCAAGATTGCATTCATGTGAATAAATTAACCCAAAGTGCAAAAATACGTAGTGGCCCTTATTTTGTTTTGACTAGTATAGATTGAATGATTGCACACATGTCAGAACCGATCTTCCAAATAAAGATATAAGTAAAAAAAACTGGCGTGGTGAAAATGTACCAAGTGATAAGATAAAATTCGAAGGTTATGAAAAGAAAAAGAGAGTACCCTTTGTGATTTACGCAGATTTTGAATCTTTTCTCAATCCAATCGATTTATGTTCCAATGATCCTTTTAAATCTTTCACTAACAACGTTCAAAGACATGATGAGTACAGCTTTGGTTATTATGTCAAATGTTCATATGATAAGCTTTCTAAATATGTTACTTATACCAGCGAAAATTGTGCTAACGTATTTTTGACAAGTTTATGTAAAGAAATTATTTGTAGAGCTAATTCTTTTCAAAAATGTCCTCTTCCTCTATCAGAAATAGACAACAAAACAATACAAGAAGCTTCTATATGTTACATATGTGAGAGTGAATTAAAAGATGAACGATATATCGATCACGACTGGCATTTAGGTACTTTTATAGGTGTATGCCATAAGAATTGTAGCAGAAAAATTAATTTACCAACATAAAATTGTTATATACTGATACTGATAGTCTGATATACCAAATATTTTGCGATGATTTTTACAAAGAAATTAAGGAAGATTTAAATTAATATTTCGATACTTCTGATTATCCTTCAAATAATCAGTTTCACTTTCCTCAAGTAAATAAAAAGAAATTAGGATTTTTTAAAGACGAGAACAACGGAAAAATTCCTACTGAATTTGTTGGATTGCGATCAAAAATGTATGCAATCAGTGTTGAAGATCGAACTATCACCAAAGCTAAAGGGGTTAATAAAAGTGTAACTAAGAAATTAAATGTTAGTGACAAGCATCAAACATATTATATTTACACAAAAAAAATAATAAAATTTGTTTGTCATACGATACCAAGCGACATATTTTGCATAACTCAAAAGATACATTAGCTTGGGGTCATTATAAGTTAAGATAGTATTAAGATGTCATGTTTGTTGTTAATACAATAGTAACTAATGTTAAGAAAATCTATATATATAAAAATGAAACCCGTTTTCCTTGGTCACGGCATCACGCGTGAATGACTGGACGGATTTCACTAATTCTTTTTTTGTTGTATTTGTTATTATTAAGAGAAGGTTCTTACGGAAAAAAGTATTAAGAAAATCTCTCAGAAATATTGAAAAATGTACATTTAATTTTGCATATTTTAAAAAACGCGAGTAACAAATGTCAATGTCATTCAAAGTCATAGATTATATTGATGAAAGAGCATCGTTTGTTTTGCTGTCATCGTTTGTTTGGCCATCAACGTTTGTTTTGATTGTTGTTTGCTAATTTTTTATTCTGGCTGCCATCTTGAATACACGTTTTTGAGGACAGCCAGAAGAATTATCCACTTTAACGTTATCTCTACTTGATATTGGCGTATCGAAATTCGTTTATAATTGTTAAATTATATTACTTGATATTGGCATAGAATCCTAATGGGAAAGCCATTGAATAAAAAGAAGTGAAGTGAAGTGTTTGTTAATCACGGTAAGTTCACAGCTTCATATTGATTTTTAGTAACTTTTGTTGATTACACAATAGTACAATTTGGTATACATGGTTATACAGAAAATATATGAGAGCTTTTCATTTTCAGTGGGATTTTCGTTTTTAACAATGCCACCAACCAGACGTACAAGCTTAGGCCGCAGAACTCGAAATACGGCAAGTCAAAGAAATATAAGAGCAAATCAAACTGATGAGCAACGCGAAGCGCGAAATGAACTTGAACGGAATCTATATCAAGATAGAAATTTTGTGTTTAATCCCCACAGAGCTGCATTCAGTTATAATGTGGCAATTGATTACAGTTCAACGAAAATTGTTGCTATTGGACAAATGAGTATTGTGTGTACACATTGCAAGGCATTGAAATTCAAAAATGAAGCCGCTGGATTGTGTTGCGCCAGCGGCCAAGTCAAATTGACGCCATTGGTACCGCCACCAGAGCCACTACATTCATTGGTATCTGGAATTGATCCAGATTCTTATCATTTTTTGACTCATATCCAGCAGTACAATAATTGCTTTCAAATGACATCATTTGGGGCAACAAAGGTTATTCAAGACAATTTTATGCCTACTTTCAAAGTAAGTAATTATAATGGTAAACATTTTTTTTTAGTTTTACTACCTATGGCAAATAAGTTTTTTGGGTCTACTACCTATAACTGTCATGGAAGGCTGTTTAATGTCGAGGTTTAAAGTAGTTTTAATTTGAAATGATGTAAAGTATTGTGGCAGTATTTTGCGAGCCACATGGTGGTAAAATTTGCTATACAATTTGCTGTATATACATTTATATTCTTGCAGATTCAGGGTCAAATATATCATTGAACAGGTTCCTTATTGCCAGTGCCTGATCAAGACTATAAATTTTTGCAAATATATGTTATGGGCAATTCAGCAAGAGAAGTCGATCAGCGTTGCGCACACAACAATTCAGTGAAAAGATACATTGTGGAACAACTTCAAACATTTTTCCATCAACACAATGAATAAGTTGCATTATTCACAAGTGCATTAGACCGCATGCCATCTGATAATCACAAAATTGTCATCAGAGCCGATAAGGCACCTGCAGGACAACATGCTGGACGTTTTAATGTGCCAACAATTGATGAAGTGGCTATTGTCGTTGTGGGTGAAAATTTAGAAAACCGACACATTGTTTTACATCGGCGGAACGATCAGCTTCAGCGTGTGTCTGAAACACATCAATCATATGATGCCTTACAATATCCTATCTTATTTTGGCAAGGTGAAGACGGCTATCATTTCTCAATGAAAATGATAAGTCCAGTTACAGGTAAATTATTAACAATATGTTTACTACATTAAAATATATGTTTACTAACATAAAATTTATATTATTATCATAACACAAAAAATTAGTTCAATGAATTATTATTCATACAGAGTGATGGTTCGGAAAATGAGGACAATCACATCTTAAAATGTCGGCGTCTATTTCACCAGTATGCTGTGGATATGTATGTGAAAGTTGAAACTGAACGATTGACATTTATCTGGTTGAACCAGGCAAAACTCCGTTCCGAGGAATACATTCATCTTCGGGATGCCATTAATGCTGATGGAAATGCACAGAATGTTGGCAGAACAACTATTCTCCCAGCAACATACGTTGGAAGTCCGCGTCATACGCATGAATATGCTCAAGATGCTATGTGCTATGTAAGACACACACCAGACTTGTTATGGCACACCCGATTTGTTTATCACATTCACATGCAATCCAAAGTGGACAGAAATTCAACAAGAATTATTTACTAACCAATCACCCATTGATCGCCACGATATCACTGCAAGGGTGTTCAAAATGAAATTAAAATCACTCATGAATTTTATTGTTAAGCATCGCGTGTTCGGCGAGACGCGCTGTTGGATGTACTCAGTTGAGTGGCAAAAACGCGGATTACCACATGCACATATCCTCATTTGGTTAGTTGAGAGGATAAGACCGAATGATATTGATCATGTGATATCAGCAAAAAATCCCGATTATAATGAAGACCCACTGTTACATGAGGTTATTACAAAAAATATGATACATGGTCCATGTGGAATATTAAATCCCATTTCTCCGTGTATGGTTAAAGGAAAATGTTCAAAACGTTACCCAAGACAATTAGTAGCAGAAACTATGTAAGTCTACTGGAAATGATGGATATCCACTTTATCGCCGCCAATCCATTGATGACAATGGAAAGTAAGCAATAGTCAAAGTAAATCGACAGGACATTGAAGTTGATAATCGTTGGGTTGTTCCGTTTTCGCCATTACTCTGCAAGTCATATAAAGCACACATAAACGTCGAATTTTGCCATTCCGCAAAATCCATAAAATACATTTGCAAGTATGTGAACAAAGGTAGTGATATGGCTGTCTTTGGAGTTGCTGCCGAAAATTCAAATGATGAAGTCACTCAATATCAAATGGGCCGCTTTGTTAGTAGTAACGAAGGCATGTGGCGTATATTTTCGTTTCCTATACATGAACGACACCCTACTGTTTTTCACTTGGCGTACATTTGGAAAATGGTCAACGGGTGTATTTTACAGATGCAAACGTATTACAACGAGTTGACAGGCCACCATCGACAACATTAACCAGCTTCTTTGAAATGTGCCAGAATGATGATTTTGCCAGAACGCTACTTTATTCAGAAATGTCAAGATATTATACCTGGAATCAATCATCAAAAAAATTCCAACGACGAAAACGAGGACAACCAGTTACAGGTTATCCACAAGTATTTTCCACCGATGCACTAGGCCGTCTTTATGCAGTCCATCCCAGTCAAGACGAATGTTTCTATTTGCGTTTACTGTTAGTCAATGTTCGTGGTCCAACATCATTCCAACATCTGCGAAGAGTTAATGGTGTATTGTGTTGCACATACAGAGAAGCCTGTCAACATTTGGGATTGTTAGAGAATGACACTCATTGGGACCACACTCTCGAAGATTCTCTGATTTATTCAAATCCTAAACAAATACGAACATTATTTTGTATAATTTTGTCTACATGCTTCACATCAACACCGATTGATTTATGGCATAAATACAAAGATCATATGGCGGAAGATATATTGCATCAGATGCGTCTTAGAACATCGAATGCAGATTTACAAATGAACGAAGAAATTCACAATGAAGCATTAATTTTAATTGAGGACATGTGCTTGATGCTTACCAACAAAGTATTAATACAAATAGGAATGATAGCACCCAATCGCCCAATGCACAACTCATTTGATCAAGAATTGAGACGCGAAGCATACGATTCCGAAACATTAAGAGAAATGGTTGATAGAACAGTACCCCTTTTGAATCAACAACAAAAATATGCCTGCGATACGCTCATGAAAGTAGTGAACGATGGAACTGGCGGAATTTATTTTTTAGATGCTCCTGGTGGAACTGGGAAAACGTTTTTGTTATCATTGATTTTGGCCACGATTCGATCGCAAAATGAAATTGCACTAGCCCTAGCTTCATCAGGTATTGCAGCTACGTTGTTGGAACGCGGTCGAACAGCTCATTCAGCTCTCAAGTTGCCGTTGAACCTTCAAATAACTGAAACTCTAACTTGCAACCTTTCGAGGAATTCTGCCATGGCCAAAGTGCTGCAGCAAACCAGATTGATCATTTGGGATGAATGCACGATGGCACACAAAAAATCTTTAGAGGCATTAGATCGCTCAATGCAAGATTTACGAAATAACAGAAACCGGTTTGCTGGTGCAATGATACTATTGGCAGGTGATTTTCGACAAATATTGCCAGTTGTTCCACGCTCAACGCCAGCTGATGAACTAAATGCATGTTTGAAGTCGTCCATTTTATGGAAATACATTAAAATACTTAAATTGAGTATAAACATGAGAGTCGAATTGCAGGAAGACCAGTCTGGAGAAGTGTTTTCCAAACAACTGCTCGATATTAGTAATGGTAATATTGCTGTTGATACATCATCGGGATACATTACATTCCCTACCAATTTTTGTAACTTTTGTGAATGAAAGACCGAACTCATGGAGATGGTTTTCCCAAACATAGCTCAAAATTCCGTAAATCACGATTGGTTAAGCGAACGTGTTATATTGGCCGCAAAAAATGTTGATGTGAACGAAATGAATTTTCAGATTCAAGAGAAAATAGCTGGCGAATTGAAGAATTACAAATCAGTTGATTCCGTTACTAATGATGATGATGTTGTCAATTATCCAACAGAATTTTTAAATTCGCTGGAATTACCCGGCTTACCACCTCCTCATAATCTGCAAGTAAAAATCGGATCAGTAATTATTATGTTACGGAACATAAACCAGCCACGTCTGTGTAATGGCCCCCGGTTTGCGGTGAAGAAATTATTGAACAATGTCATCGAAGCAACAATTTTAAAAGGGAAGTACAAAGGCGAAGATGTTTTAATCCCACGCATCCCTATGATACCGTACATGCCATTCAGCTTTAAGCGTTTACAGTTTCCAGTGCGGCTTGCATTTGCAATGTCAATAAATAAATCGCAAGGGCAGTCGCTAACTGTATGTGGCATCAACCTAGAAAATCCATGTTTTTCACATGGCCAATTATATGTCGCCTGTTCCCGTGTCGGAAAACCAACAACATTATTTATTTACGCGCCAGAACATAAAACTAAAAATATAGTTTATCAAAAAGCATTAGAGTAGAGAGAAGCAGTGAAGAGTACAGAGACTATTAGTTGCTTTCTAGAGCGCGCGTGGTATTGAGCTTAGTGTTTAAATAAAAATGCAAAGTTGTTCAATAGCGATTTGTAAAAATATTAGTGAAATTATTGAATCCTAAGAAATAAACACTATTATGAAAATATATATTTTGTTTTTCATTTAATTAAAAATTAGTAAAGTCTTTTTCAGGTATAGCGAGACCAGGGAATTATGGATTCATTTTTATATGGAGGATTCAGTTCAAATTGAATAGGTACTCATACCTAAGATAGGTCAGCTATATAAAGCAATAAAGTAGTGCATCATTGCAACGCTAAGGCGGTACGAAGTTCGCCGGGTCAGCTAGTAACATATATTTTTCTTATCACAATAAAAAATTCCATGCACTTAAGAAAATTGAAAATTACTTAAACAAAATAATAAAAAATAAATAAAACCGCTTTACGGTGTATCTCACACATAGCGGGGTAGACAGAGGGAACCTAGTGTTAAGACACTCAGTTCCCCACTTTCCATCGAACTCTGGAGGCATTGCGTGTTGAGTTTTCCAACAAAATAATAAAATTAGAAATAATAATAATAAATATATCAGATTTCTAAATGTAGTATACATTAATTACTTTCTAATCTAACAACTGTCATTTAATCAACAAAATAATAACTGTAGTCGAGATTCATAGATATATTTAATCTATTTTCATATATAATTAAAAATCATCTTAAGAGTAATAAAACATAATATTATTACTATAATAAAAAAAGTAAATACCTAATTAGATATATTTTATTGTACGAAGGCGCTCATATTTTAATAGTTTTTTTGGCCTGGGTTTCATGATTTTACTGGTTTTAGGAACACTTGTGAAAACGGCAGAGAACGAAGTCGACCTTGGGATCATATCAATTCAGATTTGTACCGTCAGCATTTAATAAACTTATTGTTTATATTTTTCCAAGACACGTTGAGCAATGAGTCGTTCAAAAGAATTGCTTGTGGGTGAAACTGTGATGCTTGTGGTGATTGCTTGTTTGAGAGTATTGATATACAACAAACTAATAAATTGCGCAAGACTATAGTAGAGTACGTATGTCGTAACTGGAATGATTTAAGTATCTACACTAGCGCTCGAAACGGGAATCCTTACTCTTCTAAAGAAGACATGCTTTGCTTAACTACGTACGGAGCTACTTCCGAAATAAAGGCTGCAGTAGATTTGTACAATATTAAGATAGAAGTGTATTATCACAATGGTGTCCTACTTGGTTTATTCGGCGAACAGAAATGTCCTATGAAGCGCTTACTCTAAACTATGTTTTAAAAAGAGCAACTCTTGAGTTTCTTGCCGTAGTAGCTCCCTATAGGAAAAGTACTTGTAATGGGCAAATTGAATAAAGAATATTTTGATTTTGATTACATTATGAACCTTTCTACTTATGATTTCTGTATAAAAAGTAATGATATCCCATCAAAATCATAAATGTAAAATGAAAGCCAAGTTCAGCAATAAAACATATGCTTTCAGCGATAAAAGAAGTGAGATGTAAATGTATGCCAAGTTCAATGGTCAGTTCTGAAATTGATTTTAAACAATATAAAATATTTTATAACAACTGAAAATGCCCATTCTTCTTACAACTTGGGAGACTTTATTTATGTGTAATATCTGACTTGGCTAGTTTTCATATGAATTTACAATAGAATCTGAATAGAATAGAATTTGAATACATTCATTTATATCAATGTAAATTAATTTGAACCGTGTTGTTCGTGTCAATTTTTTGAAAGTACCTCACGAAACAAGGTTTAGTATCGACGAAATGATGGTGCCATATAAAGGCAAAAAAGTCGGTAACCGAAAACAGTATATAAAAAGCAAACCTCGCAAATGGGGGTACAAAATATTTGTTAGAGCGGGAGTTTCGGGCTTTATTTCCCTACTTTTGGGCCCAAAGGACGTTGCAAGTTGTGCATCAAAGGCCAAAAACTGTTATATGCATTAAATGTGGTATGAGGCTTTGTACGTTACCGGATCGAAACTGTTTTTTCAATTTTCATAATATAAATTTCCAAAATTAATGTCATTTTGTTTTATTTCTATTGCAATAGAAGGCTCAATTCCAATATCATAAATATTACCTTTATCATTTGAAATGTTACATTTGTACAGATCACTTTTTAGATATGTTAAAGTATTGATCATTGATGAAATAAGCATGATCAGCGCAGAACTATTAGGCAAAATTGACATGCGTTTAAAACAGATTACCGGAAGAGGTAAAGCTGACTTTGGTGGAATAGATGTTATTTTAATTGGGGATTTACGACAAGCACCACCAGTAAGAGCAACAGCCATATATAAGCCGGTTAAAACAAATATTTTTGGACCTTATTTGTGGTGAACATTAAAATTTTATCAACTGACTGAAGTAGTGAGACAGACTAATGTTCAATTTTCTAATATTCTAACTAAGATAGGCAACGGAGATCCATTGGATTAGGATGAACTTCAAATTATTGAATCCAGTTTTTTTACCAAAGAAGATGCCGAAAGATTGTGTCCTCATGGAGTTCGTTTGTTTCATGAAAACATTCGTGTTGACGCTTACAACAATTATGTTTTGCAAAAATTTGAAGAAAAAATAATTTGTACAGCTGACGATGTGATCATTGGTTCAAAAAGTCGTGAACAAGAGACTAATTGTCGTCAGAAACTGCATAAAAAGAGTCTCAATGAAGTCGGTGGGTTACCGTACCAAATTACTTTTGTTAAATCTATGTATTACCTTATTACCACTAACATCGATGTAACTGATGGCTTATGTAATGGTTCAGTGGGAAAGTTAGTATATATGGATTTTGATGAAAACCACACCGTATGCAAAGTTTGGTTAGAATTTTGTGGTTCGAAAAAGATAGGTCAAAAAAAAAGAAAAAAAGCTGCTCGACTAGCAATTCAATGTGGTATCAGTAATCTTGCTGTACCAATTGAATTACGTTCAGGGAACATCCCATTGACATCAGATAAGAAAGTTACTGCGAAACGGAAGCACTTTCCTTTAGTTTCAGCTGCTGCGATGACCATCCACAAATCACAAGGTGGAACATTCGATGAAATTGTTTACGAATACGATAAGGGACATCCACAAGAGCTTGTTTATGTTGCGCTATCTCGTGTAACAAACATCGAAGGTTTGTCTATTGTAACACCCGATAACAATCCAACTAACTTCAGATTCCACCATAATCGAGTGCAAGCATCATCAACGAAAAGTTTGCTGCAAGAATTTCAGAGATTGTCGTTAAATCCTTTACACACTAAAGCCCAAACGATCTTGGATTTTCTTCAACCTTGTGTGACCTGTATCCCCACGCAAGCCTTCCAAAGGACCGGGTTCTTTTGAACCCGTGAATCTTTAAGAGAAACATAATAATAAACTTTTTTTGGAATTATTTTTATTTCTATTTTTCTATTCTATTTCTATGTAATTTTATGTTGTCAAACAAAAATAAAGAGACATATTTTGTTATTTTAGTTGATAATTTGAATTACGATGTTTTTTATTTTAAGTAATTTATTATTTCTTAAAATACTGAATTTCCTAAATACTTTCTTGTACTTAAATAAAAACTAATCAGCAAAATTTAAGAGAAAAATCAAGAAAACCTACATAAAATTGAGCACGACTTTTTTTGCAATTTGTGTCGATTCTACATTAGCCGAAGGAACTTCGTTCCTACCTGGTGTCCTACGACACCATTTTTTTTTTGGAACGTATCCCTCGCGTAAAGCGGGGTATTACTGTATCACTAACGCATGGCTCCTTCACAGAAGAGATTCCAAGACAAAGTCAATTGCTTTGAAGGACTTTAGATTCGAATTGTAAGGTCTAAAAAAATACCAGCGTTCTAAGGGTAGTAAAAAAGGCACCAAAAAAAAGAGTACCACAAGCCAGTCCAGTTGAAACGTCTCGGTTTGACAAAGTTGGTCATTTTATGACAATGACCACATAAGGAAGATGCCGATTGTGTTCAAAACTTACTGTCGTACAATGTATAAAGTGCCAAGTCCGCCTTTGTTTCGTAACTGGCAAAAATTCGCGTTATTGTCAACTAGATTACCATGTGCCTACGTAATTTCTATGTATTTTTTTATAAAAATAAATAATAAATATAATAGTTGTTTTTTTTTACATACGTAGTCAGTACCTACAGTAATTGGCAATGTATGCCCCTGCATACAACACATTTACGATTTGTATTCTTGAGTAGTTGGCGGTGTATGTTGTGGCATACATGAGTTTTCAGGAAAACTAAGCTTTTCAGATTTTTTTTAATTTTTTCTATAGTTGTTTTATTTGTATAAATAACATTGACAAAACTCAGGTTTCACAGCATTTTATACTTTATCAAATTAAGGGTTAATTAACAATTTTAAAACGTAAACACAGATAAATTTAAAAAAAATACTAATAGTTACAACTAAAATTACATTAATCTTAAAACTAAACAATTTTTTTGATTTTCTTTTAATTGCTTAATCAAGAAGATTCATCTAACAATGATATGTTGATTTTAGTTTCTGTAACATGATCTTAACTCTTGTTATTTTCAGGATTGCTACCTGGAGAGGCAATAGTCACTGCAAATTTAGTATTTATATGGATAAATTGTTTATCTGCTGAAATAGTGATTCTGCAGATCGAAAGAAAGGCAACCGCATTGTACCAACATGACCGACAATTCTCCCTATTTGGATCATTTGAAGAAAATGTATGACTTTTTTGAAAATTGAACATTTGTCATAGCTCGCAATTGGAAGGGCTCAAGAAGGTTGGATATGGACAATTAAAGGCATCCTAAGGTTGTACAATAATTTAAAAATAAAACAAAAGCTTTATGGACTCGCCGTCTTCAGCAAGATTCTCTAGGAAATTTGTTTGGCACTATTAGAGTGTCAGATATGCTCTCATTTGTCAAGAAAGTGTATCTGATGCGCAAGAATTACAAGCCTATGCATATGTCTGTGGATTTTCATTAAAGAGCCTTGGCAATAAATGCAAGCTTTGTGATTCAATTTTAAAAGTTAAACATATCGATAATATGTTATTATACACTTTTGTGGACTTCAAAGAACTAAAAAGGACTAAAAAGAATTTAAACTATGTATCTGAAGATTTTATAAGATTTTATGTGTTGAAAACTGCCACAATCTGCAATAATTTATACGAAACATTATCATATTCTTTAAACCTCAAAAAACTGGTAATCGGTAAATTGGACAAAGATGTCTAATTTTAGTTTTCTTGCCGAATGTGAGGAACATCTGAAAATGTTGATTTTATATGTTATAGGGTCTTCCACATAACAGTAAAAAGATTTTGTTTAGTTAAAAATAGACAATTTGCAGATTATCAGAAATTGTTAAAAAGGAAAATAGATATATTAAAAATAAGTAATTGTATATTAATGTTAGATTTAATTTGACCAACACTGTATTAAGTTCATTATACCTACTTTATTAATTTTATCTTTGTCAGTAATTGTTTAAAAAAAAAAAAGAAATTCAATAACACAACAATCAAGTACAACTGCCTACAATCTTATAGGTTAATAAATTATATATTTTTTGCAGATTATGATCTATTTAACTTATAAAAATTAAAATTGTTATTGTTTTAAGCATATAAGGGCAAGTGTGTCTTGTAGCAATGTTGTTATCTTCGGTTCGGTTCTTTATTTATGGCGCTTCGAGCGTGCCAGTTGAGCACTATTCACTTCGCCAATGTCACGTTGTATGTTGTAATCTTTAACAGTATATTTTGATTGTTTTGCAGAAATACTATTTGTGTAAATATAATTAAAACAAATGTTTATAAGCAATAAAGAAAATTTAAGGTGTTTATTAGTTTTATTTCTACATTTATTTTTTATTATTGTACTATAAATTATTCAGACTCTTTCAAAATCATTTGTATGTATTATAATATAACAAAATTAGATAACGATTGCCGTCAAGAGTAGGGCCCCTGGCACTTTGTGTCAATTGAGGCCGCTGATTATTTTATGTATATTAACACAAGTATCATATTTAAATAATAAACCGGCATTTAATGGTTTACTGTAGGAATTTCCATTAAGAAATTTGAGGCTGCATCTAGAATTTTTTATATTACTAATGTTACGACGTCGAGGATCTTAATGCGACCATTCAGAATTTTCTTCCAGGACAGTTGGTTTCCTTTAAATCAGTCGACACCGTAATGAACCAGGATGACGTAATCAACTATCCCACTGAGTTTTTAAATTCACTGGAATTGCCTGGATTACCACCTCACAATTTGCAGTTAAAAGTAGGATCAGTTGTCATCATGCTGCGTAACATTAATCAACCTCGACTATGCAATGGCACAAGACTGGCTGTGAAAAGACTGATGAATAACGTCATTGAGGCGACAATCATAAAAGGAAAATACAAAGGAGAGGATGTCTTGATCCCGCGGATACCGATGATTCCAACGGACTTACCATTCGATTTTAAACGCTTACAATTTCCAGTACGTTAGGCCTTTGCGATGACCATAAATAAATCGCAAGGACAGTCGTTAGAAGTTTGTGGAATCAACTTGGAGTTTCCCTGTTTCGCGCATGGACAATTATATGTCGCGTGTTCGCGCGTCGGAAAACCGTCTTCTTTGTTTATTTACGCACCACAAAACAAAACAAAAAATATAGTTTATGAGAAAGCTTTGAATTAATTAACAGACTGTATTTTAACAGTGTGTGTCTGTGAATATCAAATTTAAACCTTATAAATAGCCAGTATTCCAGGAAAACTCTGTTTTCTAAGTAAGCAACATGATGTATCGAAAATAATAATAAAACTTCATGCTTTATTCAATAAATGCTTTTTTATTAAATACGCATTCGATTTGTTTATTTTGAAATCATTTTATACACAAGAAGATTAGGTCTTTTATTTATCGATGAGGCAGAACGAAGTCTGCCGGGTCAGCTAGTATATGTATATAATAGTTACATACCCACATTTATATAATAGTTGTGTAAATGTACAATTCTCGTATGTTTTGCGCTGTTGTGGTTAAAAAGTTTGGTTGAGGGAGTCCGAGCCTAGTATTTTCCTATCCTTATTATAGGATAAAACTTACAAAATGGTAAAAGTTATATTTACAAAGTTACATTTTAAAATAATGTTTTGCAATAGTGAAAACTATAAATAAATCGGTTAAGCCGGATTTGAGATTAGTGAGATGAAAAAAAACTTTTCGCTTCTATTTCGTTATTGAATGCCATAATTTTTTATGAATCTTCTACGTACAGACACCGATCCGTTTCGATTTTATTATAAATAAGATAAATATAATATTTCTTATAAGAAGCGCAAAAGACAGCAAAAATGGAACAACAATTGCAGCAAGTTACTAACACTTACGGAAGCTGGGAGGGTCCACATCGACCTCCAAAGGGTGGTCGTAAAGGACCAGACTCCCCTCATCCAATGCTCCAGATGCCTGGGTTTCGGCCACGGCCGAAAGCTGTGCACCGAAACCATTGACATATGCAGTCACTGCACGGGTCCTCATTTGAGGATAAACTGCCCAATCAGGCTGGCAGGGGGAGAGCCAACCTGTCGAAACTGTCAAGCTGCAAAGCTTGACAAAACAGACCACAACAGTTTCGACGAAGCATGCCCGATAAGGAAAAGATGGGATAGGCTGGCAAGATCTACAATAGCGTACTGCTAAGGTTGCTCCGGGCGAACAGGATAGTATCAAGGCGTCTAAGTTTCTGCAGGCCAATTTGCAGAGAAGTAAGCTGGCCTTCCAGAAGTTCATACTGGAAGCAAGTAGGAGGAAGGCCAGCGTGGGGTTGATCCAGGAGCAAGCAGGAGAATCAAATACTCACCACCGAGAACATCGCTGTCGCGACCCTCAGGACCGACGCATGGACTCTGGGGGTGATCTCCGTATTCTTTGAAGGCACAGACGATATAGAATCGTACATCCTGCACGTCAAGCACACAAAAAACACTCTGGGATGTGCAAATATTATCCTGGGGGGGGGGGGGGGACGTAAACGCCTGGAGCACCTGGTGGGGCAGCGAGCGCGAGGATCACCGGGGAGAGGCTCTCGCGAGAGCACTGGAGGAGATGGACCTGGACTTATTAAACGTCGGAAAATGCCCACCTTCTACGTGGCAAACGAGAACGGGGTCAGGAAGAGTATCGTCGACATAACGACCTGCTCGAGGAGCTTGCTGGGGAAGATCCAGGGGTGGAAGGTAAAGAAAGGAGTCACCAGTTCGGACCACAACACCATCTCGTTCAATGTACTTCTGAAGGAGCCAAAAACTAAGAGACCAATCAAAACTACACGGATCTACAACACAAAAAAAGCAGACTGGAATACATTTAAAGTAGAGTTTAACAAAAATTTGGAAGAAAATCGTTTAAATTTGGCAGAAATTAATAAAATAAAAAATACTACAATTTTAGAAAACAAAATTCAAAATTATACAGAATTAAAATGGAGAGATGGATGGAGGAAGAGTGCGTGAAGCGGCACTCTTGTACGAGGCCAAGCGAGGCAAACCGCAAGATATTTTGTGTGGCAGGCAAGTGGAGAGGAAGATGGCCTTTGGCCAGTCGCCGCACCCGTCGGAGGAACAAGGGGTGCGGTTCGGGTGCCTCGAGGAACTTGAATCGGTAACCGTGGATGAGCATAACCTCAGGGGGATGATCATCTACACGGACGACAGCAAGATTGGTGGCGGGGTAGGAGCGGCACTTTCGTGCTGGAGGGGGGAGGCCGAAACACTGGCCAGAAAGTACGTCTTGGCGTCTTTCTGTACGGTGTTTCAGGCCGAATTCTACGCGCTCTACCAGGCCACCAAGGTTGCGTTAGGTTCCTGAGTCGGCCTCCAGTCGGCCTGCATCCTGAGCGACTCCAGGTCGGCTCTCGAACTTCTGGGAGAGCAGAATGCGCACCACCCAATCGTTTTCTTTATCAGAGAAAACTTGAGAAGGGCTAATAGAAAGAATAAGGAAATTAGACTCTTTTGGGTGAGGGCGCATGTTGGTGTCCCAGGAAACGTGAGAGCGGACGAGCTGGCAAAGTGCGCGGCTGCCAACAAAAGGGGGGATTCCTTTCGTGAGGGGAGGTTACGGGAGGTTAAGGGGAGATTACGGATTACGGATTACGAGTGCCCTATCTCATTCATCAAGAGGACGATTAGGGAAAATACCATTAAAGAGTGGGACAATAGATATGGCGAGGAGAAACGGGGAGCACAACCAAATTATACTTTCCTAATATTTACGCGGCCTTTACATTTAAAAAAAGAACACAATAAACCAAACGTTGACACAAGCACTGACGGGCCACGGGGGCTCTGGGGAATATCTGGCAAGATTTAAATTGAAAACGGATCCGGGATGCATATGCAACCCTTCCCTGGAGGAAACAATAAAGCACCTATTAATAGATTGCCCGATATTCTTCAAAGCTCGCGCCGAAACAGAGAACTAAATGGAGGATGAGATTCATGAGGAATCAATTCCTCACATTATGTTGAACAAGAACAAATGTAAATATTTCTTAGATTTTTGTATGCATATTACAAAATTTGGCTTAAAAAAACGGTAGTACAAGTAATTAAAAAAAAAACAAGAGTATATTACCATATACAAAAAAAAAAGAAAATACCTGTACTCCGAACTGGACTAATAAAGAAAATAGCGATAAGCAGCTATAATCTAATGGTTATAGCTACCTGATATAAATATAAGTAGAAAGTAAGTAATATGTATAAAATAAAAAAGTAAAAAATATGTAACTAAAATAAGTTTAAGTATAAGGAATAAGTTATGATAAGAATTTAGGTAAAGAAGTGTAACCCATAAGTTTAGATTAGCATTGTAAAAATAAAGAATTAGACAGCCTATCTATTAAAAAAAACCCACTTGGCTAAACAAAAATTAAATATAAAAAATGGCTCTGGTCATGCCAGAGGATCAGTGGGTCTTATTTATGCTATGTATTATGCCCAAACGAGCTGTTTCTAACACGACATGGTCAGAGGACAATTGGGATATAGAACTGAGGGACGAAGATATTACGCCAGTAAAGTATATCAGATTGCAGGACAATACTAGAATGCGTGTAAGAAATAGACCGGCAGTATTACGTACCCGCTATTATACAATAAATAGTGATAAAGAAGCATACTACTACAGTTTAAAAGTATGCCACATTCCATTTCGTAACGAAGATGAGTTATTATTAGAAAATGAAACCACTGAAGAGTGTTTTATAAGGCGCCAAAGTGATTTTCGCCCATTGCAGGGTAATGTCAGCGCAGAACAATTCGGTTACGTTGAACGAATTATTCAGCAGGCTGTTGCTCAAGCTACCGCACTTAATGCTGCGCGTGAAACCGAAAATGCACCCGTTTTATGTGTTGGTGAACAAATTGTACATGACGATGATAACTTTTGTGAAGATATGTCAGAACAAGCCGTCATGTCCGATGAACTGTTCCTAGGCAGCATACGTGGACTAAATGTCCAACAGAAGAATTTATTTCAAAAAATCTCAACGGCAATTGAAAACGATTTACAGAGACAAGGTGGTCAGCTATTACTTCTAATCACGGGCGGTGCAGGCAGTGGTAAATCATTTCTATTGAAATTAATCGTGGCGCATATTAAACGTTGCTATGCACCAACTCTAGAGAGCTGTAATCGACCTTGGTAAAAAAAACTTTGCAAAAGGGCAAATATATATTGCACTAAGTCGTGTCAAAATTTTGGAAGGCATAGCCTTATCAGATTTGGACGCCAACAAATTATTAAATAGACCACACGATGACAGATCGTTGACAGAAAAAACAAGGTTGCGAAATCTGTCTTCCGACAATAAGGTGACATAATACAATATACTTAAATAGAATCTTCGAATAAAAAAAATTATTAGTAATAGGTAGAGATTAATAGGTAGAGGGAGACTAGAATTAAGACACTCCGCTCCCCACTTTCTTCTGAACTCTGGAGGCATTACGTGTTGAGTAGCTGAACTCAACTCCACGATTTGCCCTGCACACGCTACACGTCGCTTAAATTTTCCAATGGAGAATTCCATTGGTAAATTTATTCGGCTGCGTTAAGTATGACTGTGGTTCAAACACAAATCGGACAATACCACAATTTATTGTAGGCCTTAAAACTGTCATTATTAGCGACTGACTGACTAACTGGCGACATTGAGGACAAATATGAAAATGAAAAACATGAAATATGAAAATGATACTACTCAGATAGCTGATAATTTAACTAGTTTCCTAACAGAAGAATCTGTCACTGAACACTTTGATGATATGTCTGACAAGGTATGACATTGATTTTGAAAAACTGGAATCTGAAGTAGTGGAGTTTCACAAAAAATTCATGCTTGTGCGCATGTTTGTGGCTTCATTTTTAAGCAACTATGCATATTGTAAAAACTCTTTTCTCACAGTTTCCGAACAAGCTATTCATATATTTGCAAGCTTAAAAGAATACAAAACAACCTTAAAATCCTTAAATAATATAAACAAAAATGTTGTCACATGTATTGAATGAAGGCCTAGCTAAAGGCAGAAATATGTAAAGATATCAGGATAGAAACCACATTTAAAAAACATCTGTTATCGTTTAATGAAATAAACTTTGATTTTCTTCCAGTACCTGTGCTTGAGGAACCATAGTACCCTGCCTTACCTGCGTTGAGAGGAGATATGTAAAGATAATTTTAATTTTCTTTAATTTTAGTAGTATAATTCCTGGCCATAGACTAACGCTATGTTTTACAAGACGTCTATGATTTTAGTTAGGTAATCTGTGATGACGCTACGGACTGTCAAAAGAAATCTTTTAAAAAATAATTTGCTTAACGAAACACGTGTACAATTTTGTAATATTAGAATCTTTGCTAATAGTAATTTGTAATAAACATTTAATGTCGTTTCTTTCACAGAGAAACACAATGTGCTTTTAATAACTATTATCCTAAACCAGTAACATTTACATTATATACTGAGTGTCTCAAAAGAAATTATATATTTGATCAGCTTGCTGCGTGAACGCAATGCATTAGAGGGGCGCGGGGGGTATGTCATTCGATAGCCTGGCTCTTGGGAATTTAGTCGCTATGGAGCGTTTCTCAGGAGCGGACCACGCGTTGTGCGTGTGTGAATTTTACAAAAACAGTAATTCTGCGACTATAGCGCGACGAAATTTTTGCAACATTCGTGATTTTCATTACTTAAATGATGCGCCAAGCATACCTCTCATTCGGAATTGGGTAAAGAAGTTTGAAGAGACTGGCTCAACTTTAGATAAACCAAAATCTGGACGGCCAAGGTTATCGAGGACAGAAGAAAACGTAGAACGAGTCAATCAGTCTGTTTGTGTTGATCCTGACCTCTCAATTTGGAAGCGTGCAAGTGCTTTGAATGTGCATAGATCATCGCTTCAACGCATTTTGCACAAAGATCTAAAGCTGCACCCCTATACCCCTATGAAATTCAATTGGTGCAGGAGTTAAAGCCCCAGGATCCTATTCAAAGACCAGAATTCGTAAATGAGATAACTGAGAGAGTACAAACGTTCACCAATATCATATTCTCTGATGAAGTAGTCTCATTTTCATCTGAATGGCACGTTAACAGGCAAAACTGTCGCTATGGAGTACAACTAATCCGAAATGCAAGCATCAGAGACCTCTTCATTCGCCAAAAGTAACGGTATGGGCTGCAATATCATCGCGAGGAATAATCGGCCCATACTTTTTTGAAGACGCGGAGGGACGTGCACTTACAGTTAACTCAGAACGTTATGTGAAGATGTTAGATGATTTTTTGTTGCCTACACTGCAGAATTCTCCTGGCTATAGTTAAAGGACATAGTTCGAGCAGGATGGAGCGACGTCACACACGTCTAATGTGTCTCTACCACGAGTTCGTGAGATTTTTCCAGGAAAATTAATCTCCAGAAGAGGGGATATAAATTGGCCTCCACGCAGTCCTGATTTGACTCCGATGGACGTTTTCCTGTGGGGTTTCCTTAAATCTAAAGTGTACGTCAACAAACCAACTTCTCTGGCGCAATTAAAACAAAATATTCGCCACGAAATGGAAGCCATCACTGAGCGTACTTGCCAAGCCGTCATAAGAAATTTTAGCGCTAGGTTGAATGAGTGCCGTGAACGCGAGGGTAAACATTTGGATGATATTATTTTTAAAAAATAAATTCCCAAAGTTTGTATTTTAAAAATAAATAAACATTTTACTAATAAACTACTTCGTTTTTTTTAAATGATATATATAAATATAAAATTTCTTTTGAGACACTTGTATATAAGTAGTATGTATTCGTTGGCGCAAGCGCCAAAACCAACGAACACGTTTCTTCGGAAGTGTGCCAGACCCCGCGATTCGACTCGTCGAAAAAAAAAAGAAAGGCTTAGCCCCCCATTTGAATCGATTGCGCTGGGTCCCAGAGTCGTATCTCTAACCGTTCCAAAGATAGCTTTTCGATTAATTAAATCCCACTAGTCGATTCGCTTATCAGTCACCCTCATTAAGCTCCCGCCCGGCCTTATCGCTCACTTCCCCGAATTGCTAACGACGAACCTACGTCACAGTGCAGTGTTGCTGTCTCTTTCTTGCATTACTCATCACCTAACGACGCCACAGTGCCTGTCTCTTTGTCGCTATGTTGACTAATAAATACTTAATGCAATTTCTCTCATTTTAATCAAAGCGCCAGAAACCACGGTACAGTACAATATTGTATGTTAGAACCCGCGATATTAATGCAATTTCTTTCATTTTAATCTAAGCGTCAGAAACCACGATATTGTGGAATTTTAAACCTGCTCAAACTTGTAACAGATTTGCCATTATTACTAATGCCATTGTTTCTTTATTACTCATAAGTCATAAGCATACAGTTTGAATATTATCGTTATCATTTGCGGTATTTTAATAAGTTTGTTTATTTATTTTTTAATTGTTATTGTGGAATTTTAAACCTGCTCAAACTTGTAACAGATTTGCCATTATTACTAATGCCATTGTTACTTTATTACTCATAAGTCATAAGCATACAGTTTGAATATTATCGTTATCATTTGCGGTATTTTAATAGGTTTGTTTATTTATTTTTTAGTTGTTATTGTGGAATTTTAAACCTGCTCAAACTTGTAACAGATTTGCCATTATTACTAATGCCATTGTTACTTTATTACTCATAAGTCATAAGCATACAGTTTGAATATTATCGTTATCATTTGCGGTATTTTAATAGGTTTGTTCCTTTACATAGAATCTATAAAAGCCAAAAAGGTTTCTAGCATACTAACATTTAAACTGTCTTGCGTTACATTCATTCGTGTTGAGTTAAATAGTAGTTGAAAATGTCGAACTGTGATCATGTTACTAGTGTGTTATTTACTAAAGAACAGGAGATTGAAAGTAATTGCTGGACTGACAAGGAATTGGAGGAAATTTGCGAGATTGTTGAATCAGCAGAATGTGCTCTGGAAGTTTTCAACGATAAATTCACAAGTATTGAGTCAAAGACTTTTGATTCACAATTTGATGAAGCTTTCTCCAACATAAGTGAAAGTGTGGAAAAGCAGTTAGTAATAATGATTATTAATGTTTTTTAATTTATTTCTTTTTTTTTCCTTTTTAAATTTATGAGATGTTGAATTTAAAACTTATTTTTTTCTTTGTTAACCAGATTACAAGTTGGCAGAGGCTTGAAACGCGTAGCTCAAGATAACAATAAAAAAGTTGTGAAAATGAGACGTCCAAGTGAACCTTCAACTTCGAGGTTCAGTCCATCAGTTCCACCATTAAACATTGACATGATCAAGTGTAAGGTATGCAAAATACTTGTTAAAATGAGATATTTAGCAAATCATTACTATATATTCATAAAAATAATGCATTACGCATTCATCACAGTTTTCCTAATATAAAATTAATCGAAAAAGCATTTGGAAAACGTGTTTATACTTACAGAATAACTCCACTCTCCGTTAGTGATGAGCTTTTGGATTTTAATTTGTTTTTAAATTCCATCAAAGATACTCTTTTTACTTTAGTTAGTGAGAGTATAGTAGCTTTGAAAACCTTTAAAGTTAATTTGATACTCCAAGCTAATTTTATTCAACAATGTAAAGAATTGACAAATATTTTTGATTTTCAAACTCCGAATGTCGTCATTAACGAATCTGTTAATCTAAATTAATTTCTCGATTCTTTAAATGAAACATTTGCAAACAAAATAACTGAGTTTGAAAAGAAAGACAGCGGTTGGTCTATTTAGAAAATATTTAGTTTGGATATGAATGTGAATAAATTTAATCCACTTCGCGGATCTTCATATTCATATTGATTTGCCTCACGACATACAAAACAAACAGGCAGTAATAAATGTAAAAAATAACGAAGTTCAGTGCTTTAAGTGGGCTTTACTCTCAGCATTGTACCCAGCAAATAAAAGTTCAGATCCAGTAACTTCATATTCAAAATATGAAAACAAGTTAAATTTTGTTGGTGTTCCTTTTCCTGTGAAGTTAACAGACATTCATAAAATCGAAAAGTTGAATAATTTGAGTGTTAACGTTTATGGACTGGAATACAATGCTTTGAGTAAGTCTAACTCTGTGGTTGGTCCATTATATTTTACAAAGTACCTCAAACCTATTCATATTAATTTACTTTACATAACGAGTGGAAGTAATGGGTATTATTGCTATATAAAAAAAATATCTCGTTTAGTGAGTCATCAGGTTGCATCACGAAATAATGCCATTTACATTTGTGACGGCTGCCTTATTTATTTTAACTCAGGAAGCTCTCGATAGACATAGATTGAATGATTGCACACATGTCAGAACCGATCTTCCAAATAAAGATATAAGTAAAAACACTGGCGTGGTGAAAATGTACCAAGTGATAAGATAAAATTCGAAGGTTATGAAAAGATAAAGAGAGTACCCTTTGTGATTTACGCAGATTTTGAATCTTTTCTCAATCCAATCGATTCATGTTCCAATGATCCTTTTAAATCTTTCACTACCAACGTTCAAAAACATGATGAGTACAGCTTTGGTTATTATGTCAAATATTCATATGGTAATAAGCTTTCTAAATATGTTACTTATACCGGCGAAAATTGTGCTAACGTATTTTTGACAAGTTTACGTAAAGATATAGAAATTATTTGTAGAGCTAATTCTTTTCAAAAATGTCCTCTTCCTCTATCAGAAATAGACAACAAAACAATACAAGAAGCTTCTATATATTACATATGTGAGAGTGAATTAAAGGATGAACGATATATCGATCACGACTGGCATTTAGGTACTTTTATAGGTGTATGAGGTGTACGCCATAAGAATTGTAGCAAAAAAATTCATAACACCTCATTTATTCCTATAATATTACATAATCTGAGCAATTACGATGCTCATTTTATTGTACATGCATTAAATTTTGCCGAAGGTGAGGTACAAATCATTCCACAAAATAAAGAAAAGTATATTTCTTTCTCAAAAATTCTGAATGTAAATGGTAAAAAGGTTAGTTTGAGGTTTATTGACTCTTTCAAATTTTTATCGAGTAGTTAAGATTCACTAGCTAAGAATCTTAATGACGATGACTTCCAAGAAACGAAAAACAATATTCATCCGATAAAGACTTTCAGTTGTTAAAGCGGAAAGGTGTTTATCCATATGAACATATGACTTCGTTCAAATCATTAGAATTATCATCTTTGCCATAATCCAAGCGAATTTTTGCGTCGATTCATACCGTTGACGAAACTTGGGTCCACCACTATACTCCTGAAACCAAAGAACAGTCTAAACAGTGGATTGGACCAGGGGAACCAACTCCAAAGGCAAAAACATTTTTTTCGGCGAACAAGGTTATGGCTACTGTTTTCTGGGATGCAAGAGATTATATACATTGATTACCTTGAAAAGGGTAAAACTATCACTGGTCAATACTACGCAGACTTATTGAGTCAACAACAACAACGTTTGAGCCACGAGGTGAAAATTAAATCCTCCTCATTTGGTGAAGAAAAGAATCTTGTTTCATCACGATAACGCACCAGCGTACAAGACAATCGTTGCGATGGCTAAAATCTACGATCTGAAGTTTGAATTGATGCCGCATCCTCCCTACTCTCCAGACCTAGCCCCGAGTGACTATTATCTGTTTCCTAGCCTCAAAAAATGGCTTGGTGGTAAGAGATTTGCGGACAATGAAGAAGTAATCGAAGCTGTAAATGAGTATTTTGAGGAGCTTGACGAATCAGTCTTTAGAGATGGCATTACTAAACTAGAATACCGCTATGAGAAATGTATCAGCCTTGGAGGAGATTATGTTGAGAAATAAAAAAAAATTCTTAAAAACGTTGTTTTTCTTGGTCAAGCCGGAAATTTATCAATCCACCCCCGTATACCAAAGGTGAACTAGAATGATTAACAGATTTTGGCAAAATTGCTTTTGTCAAATCCAGTATTAGAGGAGGTATATCGCAATGCAGTAATCGCTATGCAAGAGCAAATAATCCACACATGAAAACTTTTGATAGTAATGATCTTATTTCATATTTAATTTATCTTGATGCAAACAATTCATATGGGTGGGCTATGTCTCAATACTTGCCTTTGTCTAATTTTGAATGGGAAGATCCTTATGTAAATTATAATGTACCAATCACCTCTGATATTGGATATATTTTAGAAGTAGATCTAGAATACCCCGATAGCTTACATGATGCTCATTCCGACTTTCCATTGTGTCTAGAAAATATTTGTGTAGATAATTCGAAAGAATCTATATTAGTTACTAATTTATATAACCAAAAAAAATGTTATCCATTATAGAAATCTTTTTCAATGTGAGAAATATGGTTTGCGAGTACAAAAAGCTTATAGAGTATTAAAATTGAAGCAAAAACATTGGTTAAAAAAATATATTGAATTAAACACCCAATTACGAACTTTAGCAACATCCGACTTTGAAAAAGATTTTTATAAGCTGATGAATAGTTCTGCATTTAAAGACAGTCTCGGTTAGCGCGTTAAGCGTTATGCACGTGCGTAAAAACCGGTTATAACGTGCTGTAACGAGGCATAACAGCTTTTAGAAGTTGTCGAGATTTTATTTTTTACTCGTAAATTAAATAAATAAAATAATGGACTGTCAAAAATGCAAGAAAGTTCTATCTAAAAAAGGATCACATTTCATGTGTCAGGGACCGTGCCAGGGTACTTTTCATAGGGGATGTGTCAAGGGATTAGCGGCCGATATTAAAAACGGCATCAATCGGCTTTATTGTAACAACTGTGAAGATGATGAATCAGAGGAAGACGAACAAGAGGAGGATTCACAGGGGTACACTGAAATCCTTAAGGATATACAAAAAAAAGTGTCTGCCATTCCTGGGTTAAAAAACTGGACTCCATTACACAAAGCATGAGTTTGCTTTCCGATATGTACGACGCATTAATTGCGGAGCACGAGCAATCAAAAGTTAAAATACAAAAACTCGAGAAAATTATTGCAAATGTGAATAACAAATGCGTGTACTTGGAAAAACAGAACATCGCCGTTGAACAAAAAATACATGAGACTGAGTTTGTAAACATAATATTGAGATCGTAGGTGTTGAGCAGCTTCCAAGTGAAAATGTCCTAGACATTGTTACTAAAATAGGTAGTGTTATGAAAGTCAGTAATGCCGATATAGAATGGGCTAGACGTACTATACCGATACAGGTAGGCAGGAAACCTGCATCTATCATTGTTGGCTTTATAGGTGGCTGGGGCGGAATCCAGGGACAGATGGCTCGCCCAGCGACGCAAATTGTCGGATTCGAATAGTAATTGTTTTACAAATGGATCGGCTACAAACAAAATATATATTAATGAAGACCTAAGTCTACGCGAGCCTTACTATGGAGTTCTAAAAAACAGCTGAACACGAATTTTAAATATATACTAGTCAAAACAAAATAAGGGCCACTACGTATTTTTGCACTTTGGGTTAATTTATTTTTCATATGAATGCAATCTTGAGTGGTTGATACTTATGGTACGTTCATCTTAAGTGTTGACAAGTTCTATTTGAGTATACTGCCAGTAAAAAATTGTGAAAGTAGGTAGATTTAGAGATTTATTGGAACCACTTGATTTAACCCTTATTTAAGTTGATAGTTAAATTCAGTCAAAGTTTGGAACTAGTCGTGCGTAGTTCAAATAATGTTTAACTATCGTGTTAATTGATCTTTTGCGAACACAATGCCAAGGATTCGACGAGATATGGACTTGCCAACCATAATCAGAGCTGTAACTTTAATTCAAGAAGGACATTTACAACGTTTTGTAGCTCTACAGCTCTGCTATTCACGAAGAGATCCAAAATGGTTGGAATCGTTTTCAAGAGACGGGAACGGTATCCAGAAGACGAGTATCAGGCAGAATTAGATCCACCACCGCGCAAGAAGACCGCTATGTTCTTTTGACTGTGCGAAGAGAGCGTTTTATCACAGCTCACTGCTTACAAAATCGCTTGCGGCAAGCCACAGGTACCCGCATTAGTGATCAAACAATTAGGAAATGGTTGCACGAAGACCAGCAGTTCTCCAGAAGACGAATATTGCGAATTCCACTAACAAGTGCTCATCGTGCATACCGTTTAGCGTATGCAAGGCAATATCTTACCTGGGACATAAGTGACTGGGGCACAGTGTTGTTTACTGATGAGAGCAAAGTGATATTCTTTAATGATGATAGGCGCATTAGTGTGTAGAGACGTGAAGTTGAGCGATTTTCAGATGCTTGCATCCGAGAAAGTGACAGATTCGGGAGTCCCAATGTGATGGTGTGGGGAGGCATCAGTCTATCGGGTAGAATTGAACTAATAATCCTAAACGGAGGCACTGTAACAACTCAGCGATACATTGAAGAGGTTATCAGACCTCATGTGGTGCCTTTTGCTCAGAGAATTGGTGCAAGATTCAAGCTGATGCACGACAATGCACGCGCACACATTGCTCGACCCACCAAAGCAGCTCTAGAGGAGGCTGAATTTGAGGTGTTACCTTGGTCTGCCAACAGTCTAGACCTCAACCCGATAGAATACTTGTGGGATCTACTCAAACGAAGCGTTCGAAGTACTGACCGGCCCGCACATAACGAGCCACAGCTGATTGAAGTGCTCAAATCAAGCTGGGAGCAAATTCTTCAAGAAACTGTTCGAAACCTAATTGAAAGTGTCCCTTACAGGCCTCGGGATTGTGTACAAAAATGAGGAGGACACACATGATACTGAAGACAAAAAAAAAAGGTTTAGAAATGCTAAAAGTTGTTGAAAGCTTTATGAGCGCGAGTGAATTTTTTGTCAAAATTGCATAGTTAGTTGAAAAAATTCTAAGGTAATTTTATTGGATCGATTTTAATTAAATTTTAAGTTAATTACATTAGAAAATGGTAAAGGTAATGAACTTAATCATTTTCTAATACCTAAGTCCCAGTAACACATAAGTATACTTGAAAATTGCAGTGGCCCTTATTTTGTTTTGAGTAGTGTATATGGGTTTCAAACGAGAGAATTCTAATCATTGTGGAACTACGTAATTTATTGGGCAGCTTACCTGCGCACTCAAAAGTTATTTTTTGTGACGACATTAATATTGATCTGTTAAAGCACCGGGATAATAGTGTTATATTATGTGTGTGTATTAAGTCATTGGAAACCATAGTCAAATGATACCAGTTTGCCAAAAAACGTTCTTGGATGCTCTTCTGGTTAAAAAAGATAGAATTAAGGGTATTATGAGAAGATTTTATGAAAGTGGAGGGAATCATCCAGAAGAAAAGAGAGGAGGTGATCGAAAATCCCAAAAAATCTCGGCAAAAAAGTGGCAGTTAAATATTTTATTGAGAAACTTAAATGCCAAGAAAGTCATTATTGTCGCCCAAAAACACAAAGATTATATCTCCCGGCCGAGCTTAATATTCGAAAATTATGGCGGTTCTATAATGCAGAAAATCAGAATGATCTTAAGGTTACACAAAGTTTTTTTCGCAATATATTTAATACATGTTACAACATTGGTTTCGGTTCCCCGAGAACAGACGTCTGCTCTACATGTATTTCTCTGCGCGTCGCGCGTCGCGTTCAGATGTTCTACAAGAACATTTGAACGCGACCCATGAAAAAGACAGGAACTTATGACTAATAAAAGAATTCACAGATTAAAGTATAAAGCATTTTACAAAATACTCCAAGAGGAAGATGAGACTATTAAAACTATTACATTTCACTGTCAGAAAAGCCAGCCACTACCTAAGCTTCCAGACCAATCAGCGTATTTTAATTTTTATCACTTTGCAATTGTAGATGGAAATTCTAAGGCAAAATGAAATAAAAAAAATGTAAATTCATATTATTGGAGTGAAGTAATCCATAATAAGGCAGGAAATCAAATTGTAAGTGCAGTATATCATTACCTACAACATGTTACTTTTAACAAGAAAATCGAGATTTTACGAGTGGTATGCGACGGTTGTTCCGGGCAGAATAAGAATACTGCAATGGTTGTTATGTTGGGCAAATGGTTGTATTGTGAAGCACCTAGACATGTAAAAAAAATTTAATTAATATATCCCATAATAGGACATTCCTTTATACCTCCTGACCGTGTATTTGCTAGGATCGAAAAAATATTAAAAACTAAAGATATTGTAACTTGTCCAGCAGAATACGTCTCTGTGCTTGCGGAAAACGGAACTGTCATAGACCTGTCAACTATACCAGTTTACGAGTGGACGAAAGCTTATGAAAGAATTATAAAACCTACTACCTCTTGGCATTTTCCTTTTATGAAATCGAAGAGTTTTTTCATAACAAAAAATAATAAAAAAATTACAATGCTTTCTCCCGCGTTAGTACTAGCAAATATAAATTTTCCAATAAAGGCAAAGGTGGACGATGTTGTCAAACTTCTCGAAAAGCATTTCGGGACAGATTGGAGAAATTTGTCTACTTTGGAGTATTATAAAAATATTGAAGAAAGACTGCATGCAAGTGTCGAAACAGTATTCAGTAGCTTCGATAGTGAAAATAATGTAGAAGAGCATTATTGTGAATATGGTTTTGAGGATGTTGAAAGACATATTTAAAATTGTTCTTAAATTCCACTTTTTTATTTTATTTTATTATTTGTTTTTAATTTAATTAATAAACAATGTTCAAACTTTCACCTCTATTAATATTTCCATGTTCCTAGAATCTTAAAGATGTACCTAAATTGTTTCATTAACATAACGACAACGAACAGTATTTATGTCAAACCCCACTAAATTCAAATGTATGCTTTAAAATCCACTAAAACCAAAATTGTAATGGTTATTTTTACGTTATTTTTAATTATTCTCCTCGGAGACTAATTAAACTCTCTTCTTCTTTAGTATTGCCAGTCTTAATATAAAGTATCTCACTGTATTTTTACGTTTTACCGATATTTAATGAAGTGTTATGGCGGGGTTTGAAATTAAACTCGTCAAATGTGCATCGTGCAACCCTTTTAGCATATCCAAGTCAATATCTTGCCTAGGACATAAGCGACTGGAGCACAGTGTAGTTTACTGATGAGAGTAAAGTGATTTTTTTTTTAATGATGATAGGTGCATTAGGGTTTGGAAAGGTGATGAGTGATTTTCGGATGCCTGCATCCGATAAAGTGACAGATTCGTTGGTCCCAATATGATGGTGTGGGGAGGCATCACGGTATCGGGTAGAACTGAGCTAATAATCCTAAACGGAGGTATTGTAACAGCTCAGCGATACATTGAAGAGGTTATCAGACCTCATATGGTGCCTTTGAATCTGGTGCAAGATTCAAGCTGATGCACGACAATGCACGCGCACACACTGCTCGAACCACGAAAGCAGCTCTAGAGGAGACTGATATTGAGGTGTTAACTTGGTCCGCGAACAGTTCTGACCTTAACCCAATCGAACACATGTGGGCTCTACTCAAACGAAGCGTTCGAAGCACTGACCGGCCAGTAAATAACGAGCGACAGTTGATTGAAGTGCTCAAATCAAGCTGGGAGCAAATTCCTCAAGAAACAGTACGACACCTGATTGAAAGTGTCCCTTCCAGGCTTCAGAAATGTGTACAAAAAAGAAGAGGACACACACGATACTGAAGACAACAAAAAAGTTTTACAAATGCTAAAAGTTGTTGAAAGCTTTATGAGCGGGAGTGAATTTTCGTCAAAGTTGGATAGTCCGTTAAAAAACAATCTAAGTTAATTTTATTGTATCGATTTTAACTAAATTTTAAGTTAATTACATTAGAAAACGGTAAATCTAATGAACTTCATCATTTTCTGATACCTAAGTCCCAGTAACACATAAGTATACTTGAAAATTGCAGCCCTTATTTTGTTTTGAGTAGTGTATTTCCGCCATATCCTCTTTGAATGATATTTACTTTAAACCTAGTAACATCATATTTGCTAGACATAAATTAAGTACTCGTATACAACAATCAGGAGAATTTATAGATCAATACATTCAAAACTTTTAATTACTTGCCAAAGATTGTGATTTTAAAACAGTTTCTGCTGAACAAAATGAAAAAGATTTTATTAGAGAAGAATTTATATCTGGTCCAAGTTCATCCACTATTCGACAACGATTTCTTGAAAATCTAAACCTGAATCTCGAAGATGCTGTAAGTCAAGCAAGAACTCTTGAATCCGCGCAAATTCAGTCCAACGATTATACAAATCCTAATAATATGTTAGCGGCTGCTAACATACTAATACTACTAGCATATACTAAATTTCATAAAAGAGAACAATTGATACTATAATCAGAAAATCAAAATTAGGAGGGATATCCATATCTGGATGATATTACAATATGCGGAATTGACCAAGAAGACCATGATGAGAAATTAGATAAGTTTATGAAAGTCGCTGAATATTATAATTTAACTATATTATAAATAAAGGCAAAAGTGAATATTCATTAAAAGAAATTAATATACTGGGCTGTAATATATGCAATGGAAGACAATGGAAGACCCGGACCGTTTACGTGCTTTAATTGATATGCCCATCCTTGCGTTGTGTTAAACGCGCTCTTGGGTTGTTCGCATATTATTCCAAGTGGATTTAATTTTTTTCAGAAAAGTTACATCCACTCGTTTTAGTACAGAAGTTTTCACTGAACGATACGATAAAAGGCTTCCTTCGTAGAGCTAAAATATATTATTACACAATCTTCTTTATCCGCGATCGACTCGCGAGAACAATTTACCGTCGAAACCGATGCGTCAGAGTTTTCTATTGCTGCTTCACTAACACGAAATGGGAAACCAGTTGCATTCTTTTCTCGAACTGTAAATAACTGTGAAAAGCAATATCCAGCAATAGAAAAAGAAGCCTATGCGATTGTAGGGAGTCTTAAAAGATGGAGTCATTTTTTGCTTGGTAGACAATTTTACCTTATAACGGATCAAAAATCTGTAGCATTTATCTTACAAAGACATGTCAGTAAAATAAAAAATCAAAAAATTCAAAGATGGAGGTTAGAGCTATCAAATAACAACTTTCATATAAAATATAGACCGGGAAAGAAAACGTTGTGGCTGTGTGTGTGTGCCTTATCCCGTCAAATGTGTGCGTCGATGACAGAGAGTTATGATAATTTAAAGAATAAAATCAAATTTTTTTAAACATAAAGGGATTCTAATCAAAGCCACAACACCCTTTGAAATCTTGTCCATGGATTTCAAAGCACCCCTACCGTCAACAAATAAAAATAAATATATCCTCACAATAATTGATGAATACTGCCGATTCCCATTTGCATATTCATGTACAGATACATCTTCAGAAACAGTCATCAAATGTCTAACTAACCTTTTTTCAGTTTTCGGCATGCCTGCTTACGTACATACGGACCAAGGTACTGCGTTTATGTCCACAGAGACAAGAAATTTCTTGATTAACAAAGGTATTGCTGTCAGTCGCTCTACTCCTTATAATCCCCAGGTAAACGGACACGTAGAACGTCTCAATGCTACTCTGTGGCAAACCATGCGGCTTGCTTTTAAGTCCAAAAATTTACCTACAACTATGTGGAAGATGGTTTTATTGCAAGCATTTCATAGTATCAGATCACTGTTATGCACTGCGACAAATGAGACACCCCATGAACGGAAGTTCTCACATTCTAGATGATCATCTTGGGGATAATCTATACCCACATGGGCTTGAGTCTAGCAAAAAAGCATTCTATAAAAGGAACCCTCGACTATCTAAATATGAACCTTTATTGGAAGAAGTTGAAGTAATCGAACCAAATCAAGGGTACAGCTTTGTTAGATTACAAGACGGACGTGAACATTCAGTAAATAATCGCCATTTGGCACCCTGAGGTCAAATAAATAACGAAGAGGATAAGGAGAACGAATCTGTATGTATTTCTTACAGACACCGATGATGATTCTTCTCATGCGCAATTTGCATGACGCATTAGCCTCTCTAGATTGTATTAAGAAATATGTAATAAATGTCATGTATTATGATTTCAATAAAGATACCAAAATGGCAGGTATGATTATTATAATTTTTTGGCTAGACACCACAATATATCACTTCGAAGGCCCAAAACCTACTTCAATGAATAGAAGTAATAGATATATTTATTGAAAATTTAAAAACATTGTGGGCTACTTCCACTTTCTTTTCTTAATATTTATTTAATAATTTAATTATTTAATTATATAAAAATTCTATAATAATAATATATAACTTTAATTGATAAAGAAAACAAAATAGTTCATATAATAGATATAGCAATACCAAATACCCACAATATAACCAAACCACCACTAACCACCGTGGTACTGTCTAGCACAAGTGTTATTCCGAAACACTTACATCAAGCCCTCAAAACCATAGATTTACCTGATAACACATACTACACCATGCATAAATGTGCTATATTAAACACTTGGCGAATTGTCAGAAAGTTTCTACAGGACGACGCCGACTTAAATTAATATAACATAGTGAAGTACTCTTGGCTTCGGGCCGCAGACTTCACTTACGTATTGTAATTTGTAAAAGTTACTTTGGTAAAGTTTTGAGAAATCAAAAGAAAAAAATAACAAGAATAATATTAACAATGACCATGCAAAATATACATATGTCATCACTAACTTGGACATGTCGATTGCAATGAACGTAAAAAAAATTCTAACAAGTAAAGCATATTACACTGTTCAAGAATATTTAGATGATAAGCATGTATGGAATTAATGTCTATTGAATGTAATGCAGGATAGCTGCCAACTGAATGTAATAAATTGTACCATTGACTTTGAAAAGAGCAACTGTTGAGTTTCTTGCCGGCTCTTCTCAGCAGAACTGCCTTCCGAACCGGTGGTAGCTTTTTGTTTATGTGTTCATTCGACGATTCAAAAGTGCTTATAATAAGTTTATTTGAATAAAGAATATTTTGAATTTGAATTTTGAAAAATGGTGAAAGATATTTTGTATATACAGTGTAAACTCCATGTAACGTCACTCGATTTAACGACAAACTCTCTAAAGCGTCGAAATCAATTGGCTTTGGTTGGTTTAGTTTGTATTCCATACAATGATACACTCTACATAGCATCACACCCACTCTCAATAACGACAACAATTGAGTAATAAAAAGTACCTTTTAAGTTGCTAAAATTAGTAAAAACTGCGCATCTGTATACGTTCTTTTGTCGCTTTATTATCCTAGCCCGCAATAAACCTTTACTGTCGGCATCATGCATACGGAATTTTCTAAGAAATTCGTTCTTTTGTTTACAAATTGGGATTGCTTGCACGTGTAGACTGTAATTGTTAACGATGACTAATAAGTAGGAGTCATCGATTATCTATACGTTATCATATTCTTAGTTGCTCACAAACTTTCAAACTGTAAACATGGCTAGTAAAAGAAAATCACTGTGTATTGACGAAAAAGTTTTACTGATACGCGCTATAGAAACGGGAGAGAAGATAAGTGATGTTGGCAAACGCTTTGGATTTAGTCGCTCTACCGTGTCCACAATATGGAAAAATAAAGAAAAAATTCTCCAAGCTGAGAGCGAGGGAAAATCTTCCAAAAAATTAAAGAAACCTAAATACGAAGATTTGGATGAAGCTATACTATCATGGTTTCACCGACAACGCCAGAATAATATGCCTATCTCGGGGCCACTTGTGAAAGCTAAGGCGGAGAATTTTGCTGAAGAACTTGGTTTAACTTCTTTCAAAGCATCAGAAGGATGGCTCGGAAAATTCAAGCAACGTCATCATATCAACTATGGTAAAATAAGTGGCGAAGCACGAAGTGTTGATACGAATGTGACTCATGATTGGATTACTAGAGTGTGGTCCAAATTCATAGAAAAATACGCGCCAAGTGACATTTTCAATGCTGATGAAGCAGAAATTTTTTATAAGTTGACTCCAGATAAAACTCTGAAGTTTAAAGGGGAAAAGTGTGTAGGAGGAAAGATTTCCAAGGAACGTATTACGGTGCTTGTGGCTGCTAATATGGATGGCACAGAAAAAAAAAGCTAATGGTAATAGGTAAATCGAAAAATCCGCCCTGTTTTAAGAACATTACAAAATTGCCAGTGACGTATAAAGCTAATAAATCAGCTTGGATGACCAGTCAACTTTTTGAAGAAGAAGTGCGAAGGTGGGACGCAGAATTAAAGGGACGAAAAATTTTACTTCTTGTTGACAACTGCCCTGCCCATCCGTTTATATCAAATCTTCAAAACATAGAGTTGGCATTTCTTCCTCCAAATACGACTAGTATCTTACAGCCAATGGACCAGAGTGTGATTAAAAGCCTCAAGGGTCACTACAGAAGGAAATTATTGATGGAGCTAGTCGAATCTGAAGGTAAAACTTCTGTTAATATGCTGCATGCAGTAAATTTTTTATCTAAAGCCTGGGAAGAAGTGACACCTACAACTATACAGCATTCTTTTCGACATGCTGGACTTTGTATCAATTCTACGAATGATGACGTGGAAACAGAACCTGAGTTTGATAGCGACGACGACCTTCCATTAACTGAGTGGATTCAACAGGTCAACATGGCAGGAAATACGGTAAATTTTCAAACCTACATCGAAGTAGACAACTGCCTGCTTACAACGGCTTCACTCACAGACACAGAAATTTTAGATTCAGTGAGAAAAACTGAGGATCAAGAACAAGGAGATGAAGAAGATGAGACGGATGAGCTTGAGCCTCCACCGAGCATTGAAGAAGCTCTGAAAGCAGCTAAATTATTGGAAAATTACTTCCTTTATCACCAAAATGCCTCAATATCACAAGATATGGATAAAATAATTAAAAACATACAACAAAATTACTGGTGCAGCAAAAGACGTCAGACAAAAATAACAGAATATACGCAATAGCGTTCAAATAAGATTCTTTTATAAGGTATAACTACTAACACCAGACTGAAATAAACTTTTTCTTTTTCTAATTCTGATTTTTCTTCTCTCCATTTAATGACCACTCTCTATAACGCCATAAAATGCACAGTCCCTTCAGTGTCGTTATATAGAGTTTACACTGTATTTTCTTATGCACGGGATGCCTAATCATCTTATCTCGGGATTATGTACGGTTTACATACAGATTTTTTATATTGCCGAAAACGCGACTTTGTTCATGATGCATATACAATAAATAATATTGCATTAATAAAAATATTTCGTTTACATACCTTAAGTAAAAACAAAATATGATGTAGAAAATTAAAAATGTTAACATTTTTTAAGTTTTAGATATTTAATTTTTTGTTTGTACTACTTAACCGTAAGTTCTCTTTGCTAAGCAAAACAAAATATCTTAATATCTCCTGAATTGTTTCCTGAACTTTTCATAATGATAATCATCTGTGGCCCTTTCACCTTTCGCTTTTTTTACAATTTTATTAACACTTTCCTCTATTACGTTTGTTTTCATATTGTTAGTTTCCGGTTTTTCTACTTTTTTCTTTTTCGCATTGACATTATCAAGATTGAACCTATTATGTTGAACGAAATTTACAGCCATGTTGGTCGGTACAAACTGCGATGGTCCGTCTTTCTTGTTGTGTCGTTCCCATAGTAATTTCATTTTAGCTTCTTCCGTTGCTTCTATATTTTTTATCTTTGCGTCAATACCTAGATCAACTTCAGGAATACCGCTAAGCATTTGATTGGACAGCATTTCTTCGGATCTGTGAGCAGAGGATACTCTCAGATGTTCTGGTAATGAAAGTAACGCAGCTTCTTCGGGAGGCAAATATTTCAATGAGTCAATGTCGTCAGATTCTTTTTTGTTTTGATCCGATCCTTCTGTGAACAAAGAATAAAATAATGTATACTAAAAAACTCGTTCATAATAAATAACTTTTTTTCTATATAAATGTAACGAAAATCAGCGATCAGAAAATCAACGACATGTGTGTCAGCCATGTGTTGCATTTTTGTTCCTTTTCTACCAACATTATTATTATTAACTACATTTAAACTATGATAAATAGAATATTTTTCCTTTTTAAGAAAATAGTCTGGAATTGTTTGAGTTCCAATATCTTGTATTGGCAGAGTGTTCCTAACTAAGGTTTAGCAGATTCCTGTCATTTGGCAGATTTGGCTTTTAAATTTTGACAATGGCAGATAACGTCAGCACTATTTTAGGAGATTTGAAGGATTTCACGAAAAATCGTATCAGTAATAATAATAATCGTATTTTTTTTACTTTTACGCTGTATCATGCATGAAGCTGGGTAGACAGAGGGAGACTAGTGTTAAAACACTCCACTCCCCACTTTCCGTGGAATTCCGCGCTTTGCCTTACCTTAAAAGCATAAACATATTAAGACATTATAAACTTGTTGACATAGCTTGCACATTTGCATTAAACGAATTTTGCAAATTGCAATTGCCTCAAACTTTTTTTTGGTCACAGATTTTGAAAGACATAAATATTTCATTAAAAATCTTGTGTAAGTTTTGTTGATAAAATATATAAACTTAAATATTTTTACAACTTAAAGTGTTATTCCACACTTAGGAAAAAAAACACTATATAAGAAATCATAACAATTTGAATGTAGCAAGATTGGAACCCGCACATTTTGAAAACCATACAAGTGCTCTGACCAGTGAATCATATAACATGTCATATATAAAGTCAAAGTTTGTTATATAGATTTAAATGTAGGTACTTATTTGCTTTGTTAAATAATAAAGGGAATTTAAGTGGGTAAGTTGAAATTATATATGACAAGTCAGTTCGTGTCAGGCTACCTAGCCAATACAATACTTATTCAATGAACTCAGTGTTTTATTTACGTTACATATATAATATTGGCGACGAGAAGTTAAAAATTATACAAAATGGATAAAAAAGCTATAAGATTTGAAGAATACAATCCAGACTCGGCTAACTGGGACAGTTACATAGACCGATTGAAGTTTTGTTTCGAGGCAAATGGCGTCATCGTGGACAATGTTAAGCGTGCTAATTTTTTCAGTGTGTGGTTCGCGAGTGTATGATACTTTGGTTGCGTTGATTACGCCTAGAAAAGCAACCGATGTGACTTTTACCGAAATAGAAGCAATTCTAAGTAGGCATTACAGTCCTACTCCAAATGAAATTACAATGTCATATAAGTTTTATAAACGGGAACAAAAACGCGGTGAATTAGCTTCAGACTTTATTGCAGATGTGAGAAAACTTAGTGCCAAGTGTAATTTTACAGACTTAGAAAGAATGTTCGCGACAAACTCGTGTGTGGTATGAGTGACAGTAGATTACAATACGAACTATTAAAACGCGACAATTTACAGTATCAGGACGTAGTGAGTGCAATGTTAGCATCAGAAAGTGCAGATCGTGATGTGCGCATGATACACGGTACCGCGGGCATCAACAGCGGCGCCGTTGCGGACGTGAGGGTGCGCGCCGGGACATCGCAAGACGACGCCGGCGAGCCGATGGACGTTAACGCCGTACAAACGACAGTGTCTAATCGGTTGTGTTACCGGTGTGGGAACCGACACGCGGGAGAATGTTGTTTTGTCAACGCAATTTGCCGATTTTGTAAGAAGCGAGGGCACGTTGAAAAAATTTGTATTAAAAAGAAAAAGTCTAACCAGAAGGACGTTAATTTCACACAGATTGAAGATAATGGAGATCTATTAAATGGCATTTACAATATGCAGAGTGCTACGCGGGTGCCACCTTACGAAGTTGATATTTTTATTGCTGACATGCCCGTGCGGATGCAAGTCGATACGGGGGCTAGTTTCTCTCTCATCAACGAGCGCACATGGAGTGTGCTCTGCAGTCACTTGCCGCGGAAGCGATTTGTTCCACACAAAGCTACGGTATTAGAGCCTTTACATCGTTTATTGGACGCGAAAAGTAGTTGGAAATGGTCAAAAGTAGAGCAGAGTGCATTCGAAACAGCTAAAAGTTTACTTACCTTCGATGTAACCTTGGTACATTATGATGTTAATAAACCATTAATACTCACCTGTGACAGTTCAGAGTATGGAGTTGGGGCAGTATTATCTCATGAAATGGAGGATATGGAAGAACGTGCAATAGCAATGGCATCTAGAACTCTTCATTCACACGAAAGGCGTTATTCGCAACTTGATAAAGAGGCAGCTTCTATTATGTTCGGTATAACAAAATTTAATAATTACCTGATGGCAAGGCGTTTCCGTATAGTTACGGACCATAAACCTCTACTTGGCATTTTCGATCCTAAAAAACCTATGCCAACTATGCTCTCGCCTCGACTAACTAGAATTGCTATTGCATTGACTGCACATAATTATGAAATAGTATACAAACCTGGATGTCAAATTGGATATGCCGACAGTCTTAGTAGATGGCCTCAGCCAGTGGCCGAACAACCAGAGCAAAGTTTGAGTGATATTTTATTAATGGCTGAAGCACCAGCTGATTTTCCTTTTGATGCCGAACGCGTTGCTTTAGCAACAAAACAAGACAAAACTTTATGTCAAGTGATGCACTATATAAAGCATGGGTGGCCAACAAAAATTAATGACAAATGTCTCCGTCCATTTTGGTTACATAAATTTGAA
This sequence comes from Heliconius melpomene rosina, assembly GCF_056956725.1. NCBI lineage: Eukaryota > Metazoa > Arthropoda > Insecta > Lepidoptera > Nymphalidae > Heliconius > Heliconius melpomene. Next base: position 14,558,048 of record NC_140401.1, read on the forward strand.
CTATCACTGCAAGATGATTGCATACTTCTCGGTTGTCGTGTATTTATACCGAGTGCACTTAGACAACATGTATTACAAGTTCTACATAAAGCACATTCAGGAATAGTTCAAACAAAGTCAGTTGCTCGGAGTTACGTGTGGTGGCCAGGTCTCAATGAAGATATTGAATTAATGATTGGAAGTTGTTCGAAATGCTTAGAAAATTGACATATGCCTCCTAAGGTAGTGCATGAGTGGATTACGCCCACAAGACCCTGGTCAAGGATCCACATTGATTGGGCCGGACCATATAAGAATAAATATTTCTTGATCATGGTGGATGCATACTCCAAATGGCCTGAAGTGTTTGTGGTAAATAATACTACGTCTGCAACAGCCATTAGCTTATTAAGATCAGTATTTGCAACCCCTGGTTTGTGTGAAGTGTTAGTATCAGACAATGGCCCTTCTTTTACATCAAATGATATGCAGAATTTTTTGAAGGCCAATAATATCAGGCATGTAACGACAGCACCTTACCACCCAGCTACTAATGGTTTGGCTGAGAGCATGGTTCAAACGATAAAAGGAAAACTCAATAAAATGGATAACTTATCGTGGGCTGTTAAAATTCCTAATTTGTTACTAGCTCTTAGGAGTACACCATGCGTAACAACTAATAAAAGTCCATCAGAATTACTAATGAAGAGGCGTCTGCGTACTCTATTAGATACTTTGCATCCAGATAATTTGAGAAATACAAAAAATGAACAGGAAATTTATAATAATAATCAAAAGAAACCCCGTCAAACTAATGTAAATCAGAAAGTAATGTATAGAAATTACAACCAAACTGGTCCAAGGTGGCTTCCTGGGGTAATTAATGAAAAGTCAGGTCCATCTAATTATAAAGTGAAGACGAGTGAGGGGACGATTATTAATAGACATATTGACCAGTTAATTAAAATGACTCCAGCAGCAACTCAAACTGAGAGAGAGGTAAATGATAATCGTGAACATTTATCACCAAATATAACTACTGAGAATATAGATGTAGATATGGATAAAGATATGGATGATATCAATGGTAACAAAGAGGACGAGAATAGTCAGGTAGAGGAAGAAATCATTGCTATACCAGATGCCACAGAATGGGCTGAAATGTTAGGAATTCCTAGTACTTCAGATAGCACAGGAAAAATAAAATATAAGTTTAGTGTACGTGCAAAGTCACCATATCAGAGGCCGCAAGTAGTTGAGAATGCTCATTGTTTAAATTGATTGTTATTATTGTATATGTTATTTTGTGTTGATTTTTAAATTATTGTAAAGCTATCTTATTGGGGAGGTATGTCATATATAAAGTCAAAGTTTGTTATATAGATTTAAATGTAGGTACTTATTTGCTTTGTTAAATAATAAAGGGAATTTAAGTGGGTAAGTTGAAATTATATATGACAAGTCAGTTCGTGTCAGGCTACCTAGCCAATACAATACTTATTCAATGAACTCAGTGTTTTATTTACGTTACATATATAATATAACATTTTCATCAAACTATGTCAAAATTCTTATCACTATTGATAATGATATTCAGAGAAGAAGCTAGTAGATAATTATGAGTATCATGGCATTTGCTGATGGAATTCTATGAAGCAATTAGAAGTTCCTTAACCTGAATAATCCTTTATTACCTTGTAATGATATAATATTGCTGAATTGGTTACCCCTAAAAAAATAATGTCTGCGGGGTAGGCAGTAACCTAACAATCTTGCAAAATATTATTTTGTTAGATGTAGCAGGAGGGCAAACCATCATTGAAATTTATTTTCATTGTTTTTCAACATTTATCATTACTTATTTACACTGTATCCAACCAAACGTTAAGACACTCCACTGCCATCATTTAGCCGAATCGAGACATTGTGTATTATGTGGTGGAACTCAATGTCACAGTTTACCTTTTTACCAGAGTGAAGGAATTAAAATAAACAAATACTTGATTTCCCAAGTGACAAACTCACAACTGTCAGTTACAGACACACACCTGTGCCCCTGCACAACAAAGACCTCGAATTATAAGTAATTTGCATGTATTCAACAAAACTAAGAAGTTACTAGAATTTAGATGTATACAATATTATGAAAAACTAAGCATTGAAAGCAGATAATTTCTTTGGTAATTAAACAAATATAGAAATTTATAAAAGGAAGAATGTTAAATATTTATTTAAATTTATATTATTTTTAATTTAATTTAATTTATTTATTTAGAATAGAAAATATTCAGTTTTCAGCAGAATTCAGCAGAAAGTGGGGAACAGAGTGATGGTTTGACTCTGACCTTTCAAGTAATTGGCTCAACGAATGACAATTTCACAATTTCAACATATTACTACTGAATTTGAATTGCAATTAATTCTTTTTATTTAGTTACTAAGTTAAATTTTTAATGAATTATTTTTAAGTCCTCCTTTATGGTAGCAAGACAAAGCAACGGATTGAGTTGCACCGCTTTAATAAGGTTACAAAACTTTTTGCACTAACTAATTATAATAAGCAAAAATGAAACTTACCTTTCCTTTTAGCTAGTTGCTCTTCAATATATTTCATCATCTCTTCATCTTCATCACGCTTATTTGTTTCAGCAGAAAATTGAGTCCCAATACCTGTGTCATATGCATCATCTACTTGCTTAACCTTTCCACTTTTTAAGGCCTGCATATTTACCATTCCTCCAGACTTAACATTATAAGGATCTTTACAAGTTACTTCTTCTACTAAAGACGTCTTTTGGCCAGTAGCCAAAGCAATAACACTAACGCCGTTTGGTCTTTCTCGAAGTTTTTGGATTTCTTTAGTTTCCTGCAACCTGGCTAAATTCAACTCTTCATCTTCCGATTCACTTTCTTCCTTGATCCTTTGTCGCAGATTTTTCTTTTTCACAGGCTTAAATTTTATTCCTTGAGCGGCAATAGATAGATCCTTTGAATCATCCATTCCTACTTACTAATAATAAAATTACTGCTATTTTATGTATTAAATATTATACGTATAGCTTTCACTATAAAACAAATAAAAGTACTTTAGTATTTTTTCGCCAACATTAAAAATGTCATATAATATTTCACAAATCACAAGCAAAGAATAATGAACACAGAAGCACAGAACACATTTACTCAATTGATAATGAACAACGGATAAATGCACCATAGAGTAGACGCATAATTATATTATTTATAGAGTGCACCCACTATGGTTATGGATATATTGAATAATTTGTAAAGACTGTTAGATATAGCAATTAATATTTACATGTAATAATAATTTAATTTTAGGAATTGATTATGTGAGTCATAATACCCTTGCAATTCACACAACAAAACTTTAAGAAAACACATTGCAATGGTGACAACCTAACAATTTAACACGTAATAACTAAGTGTTACTTACAAAAAAATCTGTTTATTTACTGGCAGTAAATACTAAAAGACTAAGTAATAGTCCATTTCTTTGGTTGTAGCTTGTGAGTTGCGAGAGCTTGTCGCCGATCCGGATCGGCGTCGGTTAACGGTTTGTGAACACAGATGATAGATCAAATTCAAAAAAAGTTTACAGCAAACGCTTGAGAGGTGCTTGTACGCTTACAGCCTTACACGTTTGGCGAGTTACCACAAGCGTATAATATAAACCACGTTAACATTTGTCACTCAGCACTCTGTCGTCACTCATTACATTATTTGTATAATCTATGATGCATGGCCACAGACAAGATATAGTCCTAAACATATTTTATGTACAACGTATGTTTATTGATATATAGTATAATTATGTTCCTTGTATACTATACTCTATTTAAATTATTTATTATTATAAAAATAAATCTTGATATATACTGTAATTTATTAATAATTATAATATATAATAATTGGTCGATTAATTATCTAAAAGTTTGTATTATTTATCTTTCATATCTAATATAAAAAAAATACACATTAAACTTACATGTCAAACAAAAAAATTAAATATATGTCATATGTAAGGAATTTGCCACAGTTTTATTGTAATTTAAAATTATACAATTTTTAACTAGAATTCTTTATGAAATATTTTTTTCCTGCGTTTTGTACGATTAGCCTTAGCAAAAAAAGTTGACAAGTGACAACTGATACTGATTTCAAGTTCAAACTTCAAAGTGAAGTTGAGATATATATTTGTTAATGTTTGTGTTTAGTCCTTTATGTAAATTTTTATGTAAATATATTAAACTTAACAAAATAAAACTTTAAATTAACCCCCATGTAAAATATTATTTATTACTAATCTAATGTGTTGTGTATATATTGTAAATTTGTGTTTGTTTTGTTTTAGGTGAAGGCTGTACTAACACAGGATCTCTTTTTTTACATGTATTCTATAATTATGTATATTTATCTTTTTTATTACCGGTTAATTTCCTTCGTGTGTTTTCCATACAACGTGACATTGGCGAAATGAATTGTGCTCAACTGGCACGCTCGAAACGCCATATTTCGAGAAATCAATCGAAGTTGAGATAAAAACATCAACATAAATTAAAATGATTAATATTAATTATTTCAGTCAGATAAAGGATAAACGCCTGGCTGGTGTATCAAACGATTGTTTTATAATAGTCATTTACTTATTAAAATATATACCTAATTTAAATTGCATTGATATAAATAATGTCTGGTGTTTTATTACTGCAATCGTCTCCGGCAAAATTAGAAGACATACAAAAAAGAATATTTAGCAAGAATGCTCTAGAATTTGTAGCAAATTTACACAGAAAATTTGATACTAGAGTCGATCAGCTTTATAAAAGTAGATTGCAAAGAGCTATAAACTTGAAACATGACGTTACTCTAAATTTTAAGATATCTTCAGAAAGGAATGATTTCACATGGAAAGTTGCTCCATTACCTGTTAGACTTCAGTATGTATTATTAAGATAAGGTACGCTCAAGCTTCGTCATACATTGATCATTTTTCTGTTTCATTTTCTACCTATCACATTTATGGCTACCTATGTTTATGCTTGTATTTAATAACTAGAAGTAAAAGGTTTATTGTTGTATTAATTTATTATATTGACTTTTAGAGATCGCCATGTTGATTTAGGTGATGTCTCAGCAGCGAATGCATCTCATTTTGCCGCTGCACTTATAGCTGATGTACAAGGAGTTCAAGTAGATTTTGATGATGGACACTGCCCTACTTGGAAAAATCAGTTGCTTGCATATAATAATATAAATTTAGCAGTAAATGGAAAACTGCCCGGTGCACCAATTAGTATTACAACATGTCCAGTATTAATGCTCAGGCCAAGAGCCTGGAATATGATAGATCATGATATATTGGTAAGCTTGCAAAACTTTTATTAGAATAAGACCGTCGTGGCGCGGCGGCACAAGGGTGTGACTAACACGACGATTGTGGGTCCGATCCCCTCTGGAGGAAGTGAAATATTTATTTACGTTTATATTTCCATTTTCTTCGCTGTGGTGTCGAGTTCTGCCACTCAACACGCTATGCCTCCAGAATTCAGCAGAAAGTGAAGAATGGAGTGTCTTGACATTTGGTTCTCTCTGCTTACCTTGCTGTGTGCAGGATACAGCCTGAAGCTGATTTTTTAAATATATATATAATAAATAGTATGCTCTCTTCATAATTCTGTTCTTAGATCTATCGGCATGCTATCAGCAAAACAAGTCATAACAAGCATATAAGAGTTTCGAAATAGCTTGATAATAATATATGGCATATGGCAAAGTCGACGATATCTAAGTGGCGACAGTTTAATGTGACCGTCACGACGACATCACGACCGTACAACTGTAAACGCGATAGTTGTGGGTTCCTGGAATGAAATATTTAATATTTCCATTTCCTTACTGTGGTTACGAAGAGAATGCTGCGTGCATTGAGTTTCAGTTAACATGCAATGTCTCAAGAACTTGGTTGAAAGTAGGGAACAAAGTGTTAATAGGGAACACAGAAACTATGTTCCTAGGTTGCCTCTTCCTACCCTGCTATAGATAGATAGATAGGAAAACTTTATTGCACACAAAGCTGTTATAGAGGAAAATAAAGAACAATCTTAAAATAAATCCAGAGTGTGCAGAGGTGGTCTTATTGCTGATAGCAATCTCTTAAAGACAACAAAATTTGAAGAAAGAATTTAGTCTTAAGAGATAAAGTAATAAACAAAGTAATAAGAAATATACATACTAATAATATAAATATACTGTAATGTGTGGGATGCAGTGTGAATCTAAAAAAAATATGTTTAGGTTTTTTAATTTGCTTTTTTTAAGAAAAAAATTATTTTTGCAGATAGATGGTAAAGAAGCCATAGGACCACTTGTTGATTTCGGAATAATTATGTTTCATAATGCTAAAAAATTATATGAGGCGAACAGCGGCCCATATTTTTATTTATCTAAATTAGAAGGATCTGAGGAAGCTAAACTCTGGAATGATATTTTCGTATGGTCTCAAGAACAACTTGATTTGCCACAAAAAAGTATAAAGGCTTGTGTCTTAATTGAAAACATAATCTCAACATTTGAAATGGATGAAATATTATATGCATTGAAAGATCATTGTATGGGCTTGAACTGTGGTATATGGGATTACTGTGCGTCTATTATTGCTAAATTTGGTAAGTCTTTATTTGATTTTATACACTTCAGGTGACCAATTTGTTTTTTTTTCATAATTAAATTTTTAATTATCTTGTTTATTATCAACAATTATTATTCAATTTATTTTCATTCCTATGTTCTGATTTCTGATAGACAAAGTGCTGTGTTGAATTCTCTCAACATGCAGATGTCTCTAAACTTGGGTACTGTGTGGGGAAAAGATTTAGTACATAGATACAGTTATCAATTTAATAAATTAATAACAGTTCATCATTTGTTTGTATGTTTTGTTTAAAAGACATATTTAAATTGATATAATACTTTTAGGTGATCACAAAGAATTTCTAATACCAGATAGAAATAAATATGTGAATATGGATCAAATATTTTTAAATAGCTATATGAAATTAGTAGTAAATACATGTCACAAAAGAGGTGCTTTAGCTACCGGAGGAATGGCCGCCGCTATGTTGAAACCAGGGACTGACGGGAACGATGAAAAGTAAGTAAATTTATAGTTTTACTTACAATATTTTTTCAGCTAATAGCACACAAGGGGGGAGTTATATTTGCTTAGAAAACTTATACAGTAGAATTTAACATTATATACTTAAAAACCGAACTTATTTTGAATGTCTGTCTTTATAATCATTCAAGGTTCGAATATCGTTTAAGGAACCAATATACCTAATCTGAACAAGTGTATAATTTATATTAAAAATAATATTTGATTTTGTCTCTCATTAATTTGAGTGAATAATGGTAAGTGAATTATTTCTCTCTCTCTTAAATAAATAAAAAAATATATTAAATAACTCATTTACCCTGAGTGGGACTCAAACCGACAGCTGACGGCCTGTGGACGTATAAATTAGTGGCTTACTTTAAGAAATTGAATTATGATAAAACATTCTATATAGTAAAATTATTTTAACATTTCATATTAAACAAACGTTTATTATGAAATTTATATGCATTGTGTAATTTGTATTTTATGTTGAACGCTTACATAATAAACTAACAATTCTTCAAAGCGATAAAGTGACAGTTGCATCAATAACATGTTATCAGTCATGAGTTCATGACCTATCGTTAACTTCTTGTTGTAAGAAATGGAACAGAATAGCTATAGATATGACCATCGTGGCGCAGTCAGACGGCGTCTGAATGTAAACATGATTATTAGTTCGATTCCCACTCGGGGTAATGATTTATTTTCATTTCCTCTGGTAGGACAAAAAGTAGCAAAGTGGTTAACAACTAAAAGTAACAAAAGATAATAAAATGTTCTTTATTAGCAGTTAACTGTTGTTTGTTATTCCTATTTTCTATTAGTTTCGAGACATTGTGTTGAGTCCTCCTCTATTTAATATCCTCCGAAATTTATCTGAGTTGACTTTTTGTGCCATTTATTATGGCAATATGAAATTTATATTAAAAAATAATTATTTCCGCTTTTACAGATCAAAAGCAATAATAAGTAAAGTTTTAGAAGCTAAATCAAAGGAAATCGAGGCTGGCGTAGACGGATTCATGGTGTATGATTCACGTATAGTTCCGCATGTAAACGAGGTATTTATATAAGTTATTAATGTTTAAAACTTTATTACAAGATTTTAATAAATAGTAGCCAAAGAAATAAATAATACTTTAAATCTTGAAATCAGTTAAATACTTACTTTACCAGTTAATTTCTTTTTAGCTTCACGCTATATCCCACAATGATACAGCGTGAAGCTGTGTAAAGATAACACACTCCGTTCCCATTAAGTGATACCATTTAAATTATTTAGTTTATTTTGCTTTGCGTATTACATGCATATTATTTTGAAACAACTAAATGTAGAATTAAATCACTTTGTTCTGTCCTAACTATCGTTTATTCAAAGATATTGCGTGATCAAGAGCTACGTTCTATTTAACCATATGAATAAATAACTATATTGCTTAACGTCGGTTTTCGTATATTAAACACATCCAACGTTTTTTTGTAATTGCGTCTCCTAACTTTCGCATTTAGTAGGGTAGGCATAGACAACCTAGTGCTAAGACACTCCGTTCACCATTTCCGTCATTTTATAGATTTCTTTCTATAATTTTATGTAATTCTTGTTAAGAATAAGTATAAAAACATTCCACTTAAGTATTTTGTTATTGAATTACTGTGCAAAGGTCATACAATCGATATGTATTTTTTCATTTAATTTGAATCTTTTTGCGTTCGGGAACCATGAAATAAAGTATTACGCTTTAAAATGCTTTACAATAAAAAGTTTTAAATTTACATAAAAGAAATAATTAATTTCGTCTTACTTACAATTGTTTGTTCATGTTTTGCGTCTAAAAAATATATAAATATACCTTTTAAGTTTAATTAAATAAAAAGAACGTAATAGCATTGCAACAATGCTCTGTCATTTGTAGGTAGACGTTGCGTAGGGGCACAAGCGTGCGATTGTAACGTGACAAGTTGTGGATTTGATTCCCACTGGAAGAAATTAAATATTTTATATTTTCGTTTCCCAGCCTTAAGGCAGAGCTCAACGCGGCGTGAAAGCGTTGAATTCTGCCACTCAAAACGCAATGACTCTTATTATTAGATATATAATTACTTTTATTCTCTCTTTCTCTTTATATATTTTTTTTACATCACCGAACATTATATGAAAACCTAAGTTCATTTTTTAAGGGCGCTTTTATAGATCACCCCATGAATTGATATCGACATACCCCATTGGTATAAGTTACAAAAAAATCTTAATACACTTAAATAATATTAAGTAAGACAGAAGCGGGCGAAGCCGCGCGGCCCACTAGTGAATAATATGATGGAAATTAATGTAACTTAACAGGCTTATTAACTCCTAGCTAGCCTAATTACAAAATAGTCTAAGAGATAACGTGGCGGTGACCATTTTGAGACTGTACTTTCATATAGAAATAAGAATAATAATATTGTTTTCTTAGATAGTATTTTTTTCTATTTTCTTATGAATATATAGAATTCTTTGATATCTACTCCTTTTGAATATTTTCTTTAAAAAAATATATAGACATGTTTTATAACAGTTATGGAACTGCATTCACAGCTTTGGAAGAAAAGCGGCGCCAGTCCCAATCAAATAAATCGTATAATCGATATTAATATAACTCCACGGGACTTACTACTAATTCCCACTGGCGGTGTTACAATGCAAGGTTTAAAACATAACGTGGCGGTGTCCATTTTGTTTATTTACCACTGGTTGGCCGGCATCGGTCATTTCTTCTACAACGGCAACGTAGAGGACTCTGCTACTGCTGAAATATCAAGAGCTCAGATTTGGCAGTGGATACGATTTTCGGTAAGATTTCTCGTTTATAGGTAATTTTTTTTAACTAATAATTATTGTTTTTTCAACTATTTTACTATGTTTTTAAGGAATAATCTTTTACGACATTCTTATGTTAAAACTGCGTAATATTAGATAAGTATAAGTTTTTTTTTCAGCTTCACGTTGTATCCCGCACATAGCAGGGTTGGCAGAAGAAATCTAATATTTACACTCCGATCCCCACTTTCCGCCGAAATTTCGAGGCCTTGCGTGTTAAGTGGCGGAACTCATCGCTGCACTTTTGCCTTGGTACAAGAGCGAAGAATGAAAATATAAATATATAACAATTTATTCCCCCTAGTGGGAATCGAACCCGTAACCGTCGCGTATTGTAACGCTGCGTCACAATAACAAAAACAACCCCCCAAATTTAATAAAAACGCGTGTAAAATTTTTCCAGACTCATCTTGAAGACGATTCGAAACAGGTTAATCCAAAGCTAATAGAAAAAGTTGCATCAAATTTTGTCTCACACGCTCACAAAAACTTGTGTCGTTCAAACGCTGAAAGGAAAAGAATGAACGCAGCCAAATATATGTGTTTAGAATTATTTCTAAGTAGAAATCCGCCTGAATTCATAACAACTTATCTCAATGATAATCATAAATTTAGAACTTTGCATAATAAAGCACTACTTAGTAATCTTTAAAAAACTATACCTTTTACTTAGAGGCCGTTACGCGTCATGGCGCAAGAGTGACGTTGAACGACGACGGTTGTGGGTTCGATTCCCACACGGCGTGAAATTTCGCCATTCAACACGCAATGCGTCAAGAATTTGATGGAAAGTGGGGGACGGAAGCGTTTGCACTTGTTGCGTGTTAAATGGCGAAACTTAACGCCGCACTATGATATTTTAGTTACAGGGTTTGGGGTTCAATTCTAGTTATAAAGATTTATATAGAAAGTAGAAGATATTTTACCTTTTTATTTAGATTTGGAGGCCTTATGGGATATACATATTACTGTTTATTTTATTAACGTATGTGTTGTTATATTAATTTAATTGGGATATATTTTTTGTATAAGTATTTGAATTATTAGATTATAATTAATATATGAATTGCAGCTTTTAATATAAATTTGAACTAGGAAATTTGTGGGAATAAAATGTAACGTATAGGAATATACCTAGTATGTTCCTTCACATATTAAAATTTTAATGTATTTTTTATATTAATAAACTAGCAAATAATTAAACTGACATCTAACTATTGGCCAAAATATTACACCGAGTACTAATTTAAAGTCAGTCCGGTCCAGTGACTATTTAAAAAATGTGCAATAAAATAAGCTTTAACGATACCAAATTGGGGCCAGTCGTGGCGCCGGGGCACAAGCGTGCGACTGTAACGACGACGGGCGTATAGCTGCCGGTAAGAGGGTTAATGGTGCCTTAGCTGCATTGATGAGACGGCGAAACATAAGGCAGGTGTTCGACTACCCAGCTAGGAATACAGCGTGATGCTAAATTAGTAATTATACATACCAAATTGTGGTTTTAAAATAAAAAACGTCTTATTTGTTATTAGTTGTTTTATTTAACAATAAAATATATTGTGTTTATTTATTAAATTCAGCATTGTGTTGGAACGTTTAGAAAATTGACAAAAAGAATAAAAGCATTTTTAAATATTTTCAAGTATTATTAGAATATTTTATTTAAATTTATATTGAGGCTGTTATGGCGCAGTGACAGCGTCTGGCTGTAAACGCGACGGTTATGGGCTTATTCCCAACTAGGGAAAATGGTTATCTTTAAATTACTTTCATTTTCATGTTCTGCTAGACAAAGGGCTGCGTTGAGATCCGCCACTCAACTTAGCTTATCGCAACGGTGAAAAGAAAATAATTCATTCCCGCATTGGTAGTCGATCCCACAACCACCGCGTTTTTAATCAATTGAGCTATGTATTTATCGAATACTGAAATATTATGATTAAAATTATTTTAATGTAAATTTATGCTATATTCAGATTTTATACAAAATTGCAATAAGATTTTTAATATTTTTTTAACTTACTTGTGTTTATATAAGAATAGCGGTTGACTATAAAAATATATCTTTTTTAGAATATAATATATAGATGTCTTTTATTTTACTAAATTTAATATATCTTTTTAAAATTATTAATTAAAGCGATTGAAATGATTAATTGATCTATTCTGTACACTGAAAATAAAATAAAAATAATACATCTAGGGGTCATCTTTATACAAGTAACAAAAGTTAAAAGTATATTTTTTCTGCAAAAGCTACTGTATGGATTTTGATTATTTTTTTTGTTTTTTAACTTAGTCTCCGGCAACATATATACTTCTTAGCATACATATACATAGCAGCCCGTCGAACTACATAATAGCCTATTCATACAAAGTCATCAATTACAAAAATTGTAATTTGAGTTATTCTGATGTATAAGTTACATGACTATAAAATGTTATCTATCTATTTTTTGCGTGAAAATAGAATTAACATGCAACCATCTTTCACGAACTTTGACATTTATAATATTAGTAGGATATTAACATACTGCCTTAGCAAACTTAATAAGTATGATGAGCAATATCTGTTGACATAAAAGGATCACTACATAGTAGTTGACAGAACAACAAATAAAAATGAAAAAATATGTTTAAAATGTTGAATTTATCTATTTTAAATTTTGTAAGCGCAAAAGAAAATCACAAAAGCAAATATTAATAATAAAAAAATAATAAAACGAATTATTAAAAGGAAAGGACTAATAACGAAAACGAAAGGAAGAAACTAATGGAAAAATTATAACTTTAACATAAAAGATAAAGCTTCAGAGTATTACTTAATATTAAATATTAATTTATTTAATTTGATATTTGATATTAATATTTTTATTCGTTTTGTTACTTAAAAATTAAATATTACTATCATAATCATGTGTAATTCATTAAGAGAGAAATATGAATGCTTTTTTTAGAACATTTTTTTTTACCGGAAAGAGGATATAAAAGTAGTAAATTTACCAATAATTAATTATTAAACGCAAGCGGAATTTGATCTCATGCCTCTTCGAAATCATCAGAGTTTACATTCCACTACGCTCAAAATTCGTATCATTTTTTTTCAAAACTTAACAAAAATTATGTAACAAAACTATTGCTTAGTCTACATACAGGTTTTCATAGCAATATTATATACTATATATATACGGTAGCCATAGTCACCAATTATTGTTATGTCTTTGCAATATGGGAAAAATCCTTTGAAATCATATTTATAATATTTAATAAGCAATAATAAAAAAACAGAAGCTCAACATACATTATTTATAGTTTATATTATTACTAGCTTTCACCTGCGGCTTCGCCCGTTTGTACTACAAAATTATTTATCTCATCTAAATTACTTTCAAGATCTAGTAGGATGCAATATTGTATTGATATAACTATTTTATTTATGAGCTGTTTTGATGAAATGATACTTACACTAAATGTGAAGGAAAGTTTGTCAAAATACAACAATGAAAACTGCATTATTTAAATCTGTTAAGTCATTTCTGAGATTAACATGCACAAACACACAGACAAACACAAAGAAACAAAATTTTAAAAATAATTGCTAAGGGTCCTATTATATTGATATGTGGCCCCAATAATACATTTCCTCATATAACTTCCATGTGCAGACAGTGATCAGTTACAATTTTATTATAATATGTATAGATATAAAGTCTTATGAGGAAAAACCCAAGAATTTCAAGATACATATATAATAGTGTACTTCTAATTTTGCTCTATATAAGATATTATATATATTAATATTTTACGTAATATATTAATTAGTTCTTAGCAAAATTAGTATTACGCTATGATACAGTGCATCTTGAGTTTTGTTCACCTCCCACCCTTTGTCTTGTCAGTGCTCTGGCAAAGTCTGTATCTCTTGTATGTATGTTTGTATTAGAATTTGAATTCTCTTGCATTGATAGTGCTAGAGCGTGGGCTAAAGCCTCGTCTTCAGTCTGTAATTAAAAAAAACAATATTTATATTTTTTATTTTTATCATATAGCAAGGAGGGCAGAGGGAATCTGGGAACCTAGTTTTAAGACACTCCTTTTCCCACTTTTCGCAGAGTTCTGGAGGCTTTGCAACGCGGCGCCTTGCCTCGACACCACAGCGAAGAAATGAAAAACATAAATGTAAATAAATATTTCATTTCCCTACAATCCTAACATGAAGCTGATTTATTTGATTTTTTATTTAATTGTTAGATAAATGTTATATAAAAAAAATTATTTACCATGTTCCCTTGTACTTCACTAAATGTAGCAACTGGGACGGCTGTGGGTGTTCTATTAGCTATAGTAATTTGATTTGTCTTCATACGCGCCATTGCTGCATTACTGTAAAAAAATATATATATTTTATTATTAACTACCTATAGGCAGGTAGAAAAAATTGAGAATTTTGCATAATTATATAGTTAAAGTTAAAGAAAGTTGAGTATATTTCCGCCACTTAGTATGCAATGTGTAAAAATTTGATGAGTCTTGGCAAATGGAGTATTAAGTTGCCTTTGCCTACCCTCCTATATACGGGAACAGTGCGAAGCTTAAAAAAAAATTACAAGTTACAAGTAAGCAATAATTGAACATCATAAAAGACAAAAAAATATTATGAATCTCTCAACTCAACACAAAACGCAATATCTCGAAAATTGGGTAGAAACTAGAGTACAAAGTGTTATAACATTAGGGTTCTATCTGCACAACTTGTTATATGCAGGATACAGTGTGAGTTTAAAAAATATATTTTCACTCACGCAGCTTGACGTCTCTTAGCAGCCAACTTTCCTTCACATGCATGGTCAGCTGCATGCCTATGTCTTAAACAGTAGTTGAATGAACACTCCCCGCACACAAGGGGCACCATTTCCTTCGTTTTACATCCTTTATAGGAACATCTGTTTGTGAATACCTAGAAAAAACAATGAAAAAAAAAATGTGTTTTAGTTTCATAAGAAGATTAATAAATATGGAAAATTTATTGATAACAATCAGTACAGACCGATTTTTTTTAATATAATGGTTGAGTGGTTTCTCCAGTAAGAATTGAACCCACAACTGTTGTGTAAACATTGCACGTAAATAATAATATGAATAATATTATAAAACAAATCCAAATCAGTTTCTAATTATATAAACACATAATCATATCATCATTCCGCCCACATAAAGTTAGAAGTGAAAAATTTTGGTAGAATCTAACGATTTAAGAATTTTATCATATACTATTGTATAAAGTAATGTAATATCGTATCCTGTTGTATTCATTTTAAACAAAGGCTTTTAAATGTTATAATTTTGGCTGAGTTTTAGGATGTTAAATATTGAAGTTTTCTTGCAAATAGAATCATCAGACTATCTGATTTTAAATACAATCATTGTGAGTTCAATTCTCACACAACGAAATGAATTATTTTTATGTCCTTGCTCTGGCAGCAATACAAAGTGCAACATATTCTAACACTCAACACACAATGTTTTGAAAGCAGATCACCATAAAGTTCAAAAGAATAATAAATACAAGTATTTACTTTATTCCTCCTTTCTCTAGCAGGATCCGAAGTACATTGATTGTCTATATGAGCTCCTACCGCCACATCTGGAGGTTCCCCTCTATTACCAGGTACTGGGACCCCACATAGTGGACATTGAGGTACTTGAACATCTTTAGTATTTGGTGCTGGACAATCATGTTTGACATATGCAAAGTGATCTGAACTGAAATTAAAAATGATGAAATATGTTTCATTATACTTGACACACTAGAGACAATTAAATAATATATATAATACAATGTTCAATAACTGGTACAATAACTTAAGAGTGTAGTAAAAAATATAAAAATATGTGAAGGTATCTAATAAATTCATTGCCAATTTAGCAAAAATGTGAGTCATAGTTTGTACAAGTGGGAGGATATGGTGAAACAATTAATGCTATCCCATTTACATTTTTAATTTAGTAAATCTATTTAGAATATATAAATATCTTACCAATAAACATCTTTGCAAGCATCACATTTCACAGGCAGGAAATCTGTAAAGAAAAAAAATGTTTATAGCTGTATACTTATAAAGAAATGAGCATATTAACTAATAAATTAACAAACTACTTTTAATTTAGTTTTTTTTTCTTACCTAATTTATTACACGATTTATAGGAACAATTCTTCCCAATATGAGGAAATTCCATTGTGATTATTTTTCACTTTAACTCAGTGCAGCTGTTCACGACGTGAAGAAAACACAACATAAAAACTTGCAATGACGAAACGATTTCTTGTTACAGCAATATATACGTTACGATCTCGTCAGCTATTTCGCTATTATCATTCCAGAAGCTAAATCACCATGAATGAAACGACGTTTTTGGAACTAGACTTTTTGTTTTCGAGACTTGCTGTATTTGTCAAAGTCACTGTCAAGTCTAAAAATGGAAATTTCTAGAATGCTTTTAAATTTTAAATATTTTTACAAGTCTTAGATAATAATAGAATGAATGAAATTTATAAAAATATTTTTTTAAACATTATACCTGCTTTTTATTTAATTGTACAATAATTACAAATTAATACTTTAAATATTTGTATTTTTGATCATAAGTGAATGACCTTTTGTCCTAAAGTGACATGTGTCAGTAGATGTCATCTCACGTCGGTCGTGTACATCTGGGGTCGGCCTAAGAGATTTTAAGTTTTAACAAAAATACTATATAATAAATTATTAACAATTCCACACCGTGGATTTATAAATAAACTGGGTTTCATTGAAAAAAATATCATAAAGATGAGCAAGTTGATTCCCTCGGCAGCAAAGCTGTTTGGTGCAACAGTGACGGTGGGGTTGATACTATGCATTTATTAGGAAAATATTTTTGAACTATGTAGTGAATTTTAAAAAAGTGTTAATTATAAAATCTTTGTGAAATTTTGATTTTAGAAAGCAGCCGCCCCAGTAGTCACCACGAATGTGAAATATAGTACAAAATCTGAGGCTTCTTTCGAAATTAAAGTGAGTTTTGATAAGCTTATTAAAATTTTTATATTTGTGTACACATATTTTCACATGTCTTTATAATTTATTTTTGTTATTTTGTATAAGACAGCTTTAGAAATCTGAAAATTGACTGTTCTTACTTATGTAACATAACCTTCAAAATGTCAATGTTATTTTCATTGAGATTATTATTAATTAACATATAATTTTAAAAGAAAATTCTTTATTACAATAACTAACAATATCTCCTTGTTTTTGATGTTACAGTATTATAATAAGTTTTTAATTGGAATACACTTTATCTTGCTTACAGTGTTAAGACAATCCTCTGTGGTCAATTTACGCGACCTAAGTCTGTTGAGTGGCAACAACCTCAACTTTTTAATGAAAGTTTAACTTTTTTATTTCAGCCTTTCAAACTCCACAGGTTGGATAAAGGTCCGGCTACAACAGCCACTTTAACATCGGAAGATGCAATCCAAATGTATGAAAAACTTGCATTACTTAGAAGGATTGAGACCGCAGCAGGCAACTTATACAAGGAAAAGATTATTCGTGGTTTCTGTCATTTATATTCAGGTAATTTTATTTATTTTGAAGCTTTATGTTGTAACTCACAAATAGCAGGGCTAGCCAAGGGATGTCCCTTAACACTAGGTATGTTAAGAGACTGTCCCATACTTTCAATCTAATATTCAAGATGTTGTAAATTACAACTTGTTACAAAGCAAGGTAATAAAAATCATTAATTCCTTTGAGGGGAAATTGAACCCACAATCATTGCATGTACAGTTAGACACATATGACCAGTAGATTATTATGTATGACATTGATTATTGCTTTAAGAATTTTTCTGTTAATATGTTAATAGTTAAAAGAAATTTGGCAAAAAATCAATATATAGTGTTTGTTAAAAGATAATTTATGCATTATCAATCATATTCGATGATTTTTTGAATTTCCCCAAATTTTTGCCCAAGGTGGAGAACTAAATGTTATTCTCAATATCAAGTTCTCCCTAGTTATACTGTTATATGTGGGATAAAATCAAAAGAGGAAAAAGATATTCCCAAAGATAAAATAGTTATGTATTCAAAAGATTTTAAACAGTTTAAAAAGTTTTAAATAGTATATTTTTATATTATAATTTAAATAAAAAAATTTTTGGTAGGCTGTTCTTCAAAAAACATTCTTTGTTGATTCTTTCATATATGTGTTCATATATGTAGATATAATAATTAATTTGTATTCTGAATACAAGTTCCAGTTTTCCTATTATAGCATAGTTGATATTATGAATGACTATGATATGTTTGCATAACACATCTCTCATTCTTTATCTGATTTCTAATCTCTATTAATATTTATATCTTATCTTCATTGAGATAGTGAATCAAGAGTTCATTTTAATATGAAATATTCACTAAGAAATATACAGATTTTTGTTAACAACTTTATCAATGAGATTTTTATAAATTTGTTTTTGATAAATGTAACATATTTGATGGATTCGTTTTTTCTTTTTAAATAAATGAATTAAATGATTATTCACAAAAAATTTTGGTTACAAGATTTGGTTATGAATCAATTGACATGTGAAATAAGCATTACATGAAAGTGTATTAGGTAAATTGTCAAATATATGGTAGCTTGTGTTATACATTATACATTACTTAAACAAAATATTAGCATTCTGCATTCCTTCTCTAAACCTTAACTCTGCTAAATTTCATACTCCTCAAAAAATGTACTCATCTGTACATTTTTTGTAAAAAGGGGTAGAACTCGGAATGTATTACTTAATACTTTGAAGTAGTCATATTTTTTTAATTGTCAATAATTTTGTAGTCTAGTCATTCAATTTATTTCTTTTTTAATAATTAACAATAATGATTTGACATCAGTTACTCTCTGCTCATGCTGCTAAATGTAAAGCTTTCGTGACTAAGTAACATGATAAGCAAATGTGTTTTCTTCATCTTAGGCCAAGAAGCAGTAGCTGTAGGTATGCGTATGGCAATGCGTGAAGCCGACTCGGTGATCACTGCCTATCGTTGTCATGGTTGGACCCACCTCATGGGGGTCGATGTGGTGGGCGTCCTAGCTGAACTTACGGGCAAGAAAACTGGTTGCTCCAGGGGCAAGGGCGGTTCTATGCATTTGTATGGACGTAACTTCTACGGTGGTAATGGGATTGTAGGTGCTCAGGTGAGTGTTAATAATATTCTGTTTACTAGCGACTGGCTCGCGGCTAGTTGGAACTAAACAATTTTTTTACTAATTGGAGTTGTTTTCGTGTTCTAATAACATAATTAAGGAAAGCTTACCAAAATGCAAGAATATACAGAGTATTTCGGCCGAAAAACGGAATGTCTTAATGGAAACGAGATGTCTCAACACTACAATTTCCTATTTTCCCTTGACTACACTTCTATGTGTGGGATACAGTGTATAAAAAGTACCTAACATATCTAGTTAAATAGTTAAAAAAAAAGCTTGTATAAAAAGTACGTTTTGGTTTTCTTAGCTAGTACATATAACTATGTACTAGCTAAGAAATAATTATTTCCCTATTATTATTAATAAAAAAAAGAAGATTAACCATGAACAAACTTTTCTTAAAAGGTACCCCTCGGCGCAGGTATAGCTTTTGCTCACAAATATAATGGGGACGGTGGAGTAAATTTCGCCTTGTATGGGGACGGCGCGGCCAACCAAGGACAGCTTTTTGAAGCGTACAATATGGCGAAACTATGGGATTTGCCTTGTGTGTTTGTTTGCGAGAATAATGGATATGGTGAGTTTATTGTAGCTGAATAATGGATATTAAATAAATGAAAATATTTACGAGATATGTTATATTAAATGAAAGTCTGTAGAGATTTTGATATCTTTTAATCAGAGAAAAAAGAAAATGAATTAAATTTATTTTCGTACCCACACTTCAAGTTAATCTTCATAAGTTGATTTAAATATTAATAAAGTAATGTAATCAAGTAGTATACCAAGGACCAAGTATTTTATTTGTTCTATTTTAAATACTGCCAAAATCCCAAGAAAAACAGTTAATGCTTTAAATCAAGGATGACTAACATGCGGCCTGTTAAATATGCTTATCCAGTTCGCCAAGCACTTCTAAAATAGAATTTGTTTTCTTCCATTAATATATTGCTAATCGAAGCAGTCGTGGTGCAGGGGCACAAGGGGTGTGGCTGTAACGCGACGTTTGTGGGTTCGATCCCCATTATTAAATTATTAATAATTATTTATTGATATTTCATTTCTTCGCTCTGGCACTAAGGCAAGAGCCCAATGTTAAGTTCCGCTACTCAACACGGAAAGTGGGAAACTGAGTGTCTCAATACTAAGTTCCATTGCCTATTCTGCTGTATGATACAACATGAAACTAATTTAATTATGTTTTTTAACTAATTATACTAAAATGGTTGTACATACTGAACCAAAACAATTTTTGTAAAGAGTGTTTAAATTAGGCCATTTATTAAAAAGATTCGTCACCCTTGCTTTAAATGATTTTTCCTTATCCAAGGTATGGGTACGAGCGTGGAGCGGGCGTCGGCCAGCACGGACTACTACTCGCGTGGCGACTACATCCCGGGCGTGTGGGTGGACGGCATGGACGTGCTCGCCACGCGCGAGGCCACCAAGTTTGCCATCGACTACTGCACCAGCGGGAAGGGTAGGTGACGTAGTGGTGGTGGGTTCTCACGCCGCTCGAGTGTATGGGGCAAGGTCTAAGTGACTGACAGTATTTTTATTGAATTTCTTTTTTGTGTACAAAATCTTCTTATTAATATAAGATGATTGAATTAATAAAAAGTACTGTACCAATTGTTTCAGTCTAATTTAAAATATTTTTGGTTATTACTTTTAATTTGGTTATTTTGTTGTATTATTTTATGTATGTATTATACATAAAATAATATGTGTGTAAAGCAAGAAAAATCTTAGCCGTCGTGGCGCAGGCGCGTGGCGTATAAGTGTTTGACCATACCATATTAAACTAAATACTCTATCAAACTTATTTTTTACTAATATCCAGGGCCACTAGTAATGGAAATGGAGACTTACCGTTACTCCGGCCACTCTATGTCAGACCCGGGAACGTCGTACAGAACTCGCGATGAAGTGCAAGAAGTGAGGCAGACCAGAGATCCCATTACGTCGTTCAAAGAGAAAATATTGGCACACGAACTTGCTACCCCTGAACAACTTAAGGTAATTATTATATAATGTCATATACGTAATTGTTAAATATTATGTTTAGCGGCAATGGTTGTGAGCAACCCTATTTTGCCCATGCGATTCAAAAACGATCTTGTTTTGAAGTAAGTGGGAACTACGTTTTTTTATTAGAATTTAGTGCTAACGTATACGCAATACCTCCAGAATTCAGCGGAAAATGGGAAAAGGAGGTACGATCTGCCTGGGTTGTTGTATACAAGTGAAGCTGATTGCTGATATTTTTTATTTTTTGACACATTCCAGGAAATCGACACAAAAGTACGCAAAGAAGTTGATGAAGCGACAAAACAAGCCAAGGGCGACTCTGAAGTCGGTATAGAAGAGCTGTCTGGTGATATTTACTACAATAACTTCGAACACCAGATCCGTGGAGTCAGTCCTATTGCTGGATTACAGCACTTAGAGGTCATGCCTCGTAAGCGAAATTAAAAAAAAGTGAAACAATCCCGCTATTAAATCAAATAA
The DNA here is from genome assembly GCF_056956725.1 of Heliconius melpomene rosina. NCBI lineage: Eukaryota > Metazoa > Arthropoda > Insecta > Lepidoptera > Nymphalidae > Heliconius > Heliconius melpomene. The sequence continues at coordinate 14,579,841 of NC_140401.1, forward strand.
TTGGATAAATTTGAATATGCAACACTTTTGTATGGTGCCATTTTGAATGGTGGGCAGAGATGTGATATAGTGTAGCAATAGAAAGCAATAACAATTTTTTTCTTTATTTCGTTTTTTTATATCAATGTATAATATACATATTATCTTCACGCTATATCCTTACTTGGATAGTTAGAGAAGGTTTTGTATAGTTTTAATATGTTAAACTAACTAATGGAACATTTTCAAAATTTGAAAGTAATAGTCAAATGAGTTATTATTTTATTGTAAATTAATAACCATTCCGCCATTTTGCTTTTCAATAGCGGGAAGATTTTTTTGTATTAAATTCTGAATAATAGATCTTATAGAAAAAATAGTTTAAATGTTACCATCATGATTATTAAAATATATGATTGTTATGGAAATTGTATTTAGCTTTTATATTCATGTTTTGAACTACACTTTATTTTTAATGTTTTTTTTATCTTTTATTTATTTTATCATAAGCGTAAACTGCCTTTTTAAAACCAGATATATTATGTATCCTATAGCACTTTTCTTTTATGTTTAAGGGTAGATATTTATTAAAAAATATTATACTGAAATGTGTTTTTTTTACTTCCATACAATAATATTTATTTATATGGTGCGAATCTTTTTTGAAATTTGGGATTGTAAGTTTTTAATATTTAATTGATATACATAGTTAAAATATTTCCAAACCATTTTTTATTTGTTTTCTAAAATATTTTTATATTTTTTACTTTCTCCATTTAAAAATACAAAAAAATATATATAGTATAGTAATATATATAGTATAGTATAGTAATATATATTTTCATATAGTATAAAATTTTACAAACCACAAGTGTGGAAACGTAAAACATAGATATTTTCCATTACATATAAATGTGAAATTCAAAGAGAAAAACAATATACTTAGAAAGTTGACAAGAAATCATATTTTTCAAGCAATGGTAATAAATAAAATATTAGGATTGATTGAGATTATTTTTTATGTATTCATAATTTGTTCAAACACCGTGAAACATTCTAAATAATTATATACAACAATAATGTTAATAATATAAATTTTAAGGTCAAGTAAAATAGTTTTTGATATTACCTACAAAGTTAAATCTTCACTAATGTCTTTTACTAAAGGAATGTTAGGGATAATTTTAGTGAGGAATGGAAGTTACATGGAAGTTCAAAAGGCTTTTCATTTACACTAACAAAAATTTATCACATTGTTTTGTTTTTATTTTAACAATATGTTGCAAAAAAATTATAAATTGTCACATTTGACTAGAAATAAGCGGCTTGTTTTATTTTTACTTTGTATAAATAGACTACGGAAGTATTTTAAAAAACACTAAATACCTATCTATTTTAATCAATCCAATCCAAATGATAGGTATTACGAATAAAGTTTTATTTTTGTGATTCTAAGTAAATGTTTTCATGCAATTAAAGTTAAAGTACTGCATTATTTTACAAAGAAAGTTGTAGGTTCGATTCCCACTCGAGGTACCTACTGAATTTTTATTTCTTAATATTTTAATTTCTTCGCTCTGGCACCAAGGCATAAGCTCTGCGTTGATATCGCCACTCAACACGCAATGTCTCGAAAAATTTGGCGGAAAGTGGGGAATGGAGTGTCTTAACACTAGGTTCTCTATATTTACCCTGCTGTATGCGGGATACAGCGTGAAGCTGGTTCAATTTTAATTTGCTTTATAATTTCTTCGATCTCTTCAACGTGTCAACATTGTAGTTATACAGGCGCGCGTAGATCGTCCTTAATGCTACAAGTTTCCATCTTTGTGACGGTGCGACCCGCGGTCTGTATTGTGTTTTTTTAGAAAATGTCGAAGAGTGGCAACAAAAACACAAAATGTCAATAACAAATTTTGCCATTATAAAAAAAAATTCAAGTTATTAATAATGTTCCTCTCTCAAATTCTTCACCGCCTGTTCCACAAATCCGCGCTGCAGTTCATACAGACGTGCTTCTTCATCTTCTGCAGTGATATTTCTAGATGGGTTCCCGTCATAGTTCCTTAGCCGATTCCGCATAGGTATAACGTCCGCGTTTTGTATAATTTCTTTAGCACTTTTTTTTATAGAAAAGCTACTATTGCGTTCAGCCTATCAATATATTTTTTCATTAATATAAAAAAAACCTATATTTCAATTTACAAGCATTTCCATCTACATAAAAAAAATCATATTAAGAATTCTGCTCGTCTCTCAAATTTTCCTCGGTTTCTTCAACAAACCCGCACTGCAGTTCATACAAGCGTGCGTATATCTTCTTCAACGCTATGAGCTCCTGGTGCGTCCCCATCTCTGCGACGGTGCCCTGGTCGACGACGCATATCATGTCCGCATTCTGTATGGTGGCGAGGCGGTGCGCTATTATAAGGCAGGTCCGGCCCTCTGATGCTCGGTCTAGGGCTTCTTGTACTATCTAATGGAATAAAGGTATTTGTAAGTTTTTCTTTAATTGATTTGTTCCTTGAATAAGTATATGAAACGGCTGTGAATTTTAATATTATGTGAGTCAATAGATTTAAAATTTCGATATCAACATTTCCATTTTGTAAAGTAAAAGAATTTTTTTATATATCAAAATTGAAAATAAATTAATAATACATAGAAATTAGGTAGAGTCTGCTGCTACCTCAGAGATAGACTTGAATATATTCGTTCATTTCGTATTTTTTAAATATATACACGTATTTAATTAGAGGAACCGGTATTACCTGTTAGGTTTTTATTTTACTTGCTATTCATATATGGATATATGGATAAGCATGTATGGAATTAATGTCTATTGAATGTAATGCAGGATAGCTGCCAGCTAATGTAATAGATTGTACCATTGATTTTGAAAAGAGCAACTGTTGAGTTTCTTGCCGGCTCTTCTCAGCAGAACTGCCTTCCGAACCGGTGGTAGCTTTTTGTTCATATGTTCATTCGACGATTCAAAAGTGCTTGTAATAATTGCCTATTTGAATAAAGAATATTTTGAATTTGAATTTGAATTTGAATATAATATAAAACTTACCTTCTCACTGTGCGTATCTAGCGCAGAGGTGGCCTCGTCCAGCAGTAACACGCGCGGGTTCCGTACGAGGGCGCGTGCGATAGCTATACGTTGTTTCTGTCCACCGGAGAGCTGGGACGCGCGCGCCCCTATGCGTGTGTTGTAGCCCTGGATGAATTTGAATGAAAATTTGAATACAACAAAAAAATGTGTTATTAGATAATAATAATAACTGAAACTTAATATGACAATAATTATTTAAACTTTCACATCCGGTCGTAGCCAGCCTGGACATAGGCCTCCCTAGGGGAAGGCTATCTCCAGCAGTAGACCCGAAAAGGCTGATTTAATAATTAAAAAAGACGGCAGGTAAACAAAACTTAGTGGTTCTCTTGCTGTTACAACTGTTTAAAAATATTTCAATTGGGATTATGTATATAAGAATATGTATATAAGAATAAATATTATAAATTGCTTCACTTACATCAGGCAAAGCAGCAATAAAACTATGTACATTTGCTGCTTTAGCCGCAGATACGATCTCCTCTATAGTAACATCGCGAGTATTGTCTCCATACTTAATATTCTCAGCTATAGTGCGGTCGAACAGGACTGGCTCTTGGGAGACGATGCCAAGATTGCGTCGTAGGGTAGATAGACGCATGTCGGTGGTTATACTGTGGTCGTCTAGATACTGGGGGAAAGATATAAGAATAATTTTTAACAAAGAAAAACCGACTTTAAACAACGAACTATAATAATTTTGGCACAACTGACTGTGTGACTGTTAGTTAAAGCGACAGGTAGTGGGTTCGATCCCCACTCTCGAGTGGGGATCCTCGGAAATGAAACATTTAATATTTTCATTTCTTCGCTCTGGTGTGGAAGCAAAGCGCGGTGTTGAATTCCGCCACTCAACGTGAGTGTGAATGTGAGGAAAAATGGGGAGCGGGTTGTCTTAATACTAGGCTCCCTCTGCCTACCCTACTACATGCAGGAATACAGCGTACAGCTAAAAAAATATATTTATTATTTTTATTATTTGCAGTGTGCAATAAGGTATAAACAACTAAAAAAGCATTTAAGCTTATACTTACCACATTCCCGTCATCCGGATCATACAATCTCTGCAAGAGTTGTATGAGAGTGGATTTCCCGCAACCGCTCGGTCCCACTAACGCCACGCGTTTCCCACTCGGTATAAGAAGGGATAGTCCACGTAATACTTGTACCTCACGACGTGTTGGGTATCGGAATTTAATATTTTTGTATTGGATCTTGCCTTCAGCTATCTGTTGGTTGGGAAATTTAACATGAAATTAATGTTTATTAAAATTTTAGAGCTTTATGTCACACTGTTTTCTACTTGGAGTTCATTTAAACATTATGGATGGTAGAACTCAACAAGTTACTTTGTCTCACATTTTTATAACCGACTTCTGTAAAAGGAGAAGGCTATCAATTCGACTGTATATATTTTTGTGTCTGTTACATTAAAAGTTTAAACTGGGTGAGCCGATTTTGATTTTGATTTTCAGTCGATTTTTTTTGTTAAAATTATATTATAGCTACAAGCGGTTAATAAGTCAATTAATAATTCAAATAATATAATACTTACATAATCCCCAGCCACGGATGGTGCATGAGTACTCTCAATCAGCGGGCGTCGTGCCAGTAACGTCATAACGCGTCCCGCCGCTAGCACTGCCGCCCCGAAGTTAGGCGCGAATGCTAGAGCCTGGCCCATCATCCATGCTCCGAACACGAGGGCTTCTGATACTCTGCGAGTTGAGTGTGATTTATTTGGTTATTCACTTATTTTAATTAATCATTTTCATAATTTTATTAATCTACATACTATATGTAGATTGTTTGATTTATGATTTTTTTATGAATAATTTTCAATAGGAACCTAAGTCGTGATATATAATCATATTCATAACAAATACTGATATAAGGTTCCTCAAAAAATCTGTAAAATTATAATTTGTACTATTCTTCCGTATATATTAATTTATTTCATCTTCTTCACTGTATCGTGCATACAGCAGGAGAAGCAGACACAGCCTAGTCTTGAAACTTTCTCCACTTACCCTTCAAAATATATCTCATTTTGTCTTACCAAAGCGATACAATGAAAATTCGTTCTTTCGAGCCGAGACCACACCCAATAACGAACAACCATCATGTATATAAACTTGAACTCTGGATCGTTGGACGGTTTGCAAGAGACTTTCCTTAAAGTAGAATAATACTTGAAACTGACTTGATGACGTCCTTGTAGGGCACCTCGCGGTCGGCCACGAGCACGCCGCCGTACCACAGCGAGAGCGCGTAGCCGGCTACGGGTGCAGTCTGCCCGAACGCGAACACGGCGCCCCGCCAGCGCACGCTGCGCCGCGCCGCCAGCTTGGCCCGCACGCTCGCCGCCGCGTAGCGTGACAGCGCGCCCTCCTCGCCGCCTGCATTGCAATTTATATGCTACATTTTGCAAGTTCATATAAGCCATTGCTTATGCAGTTATATTCTGAAGTTAATAATAAATATCATTACAAAAAAAAATCAGCCAATTTCTATGAAAATCCAAGGTTATCTTTTGTGGTGCTCTAAGTGATGCGTTTGCTGTGAGTAAGAAACTAAACTGCTAGTGGTGTTTTAAGCTTTTCTACTTGTATAATATAAATCTAATATAAGCGAGCGTGTGAATATATTTGTAAATATATTTTTCGTAAAAATTATATAGGTTTTAATAGCTGTAGATTGTAATTCTGTTAATATTATAAATGTTGGTGAGGATGTTCGTTCCACGCAAAATGTACTGAACGAATTTAGATAAAAATTTATAGTAATTTAGCTTATATATCAGAACAACCCACAGGCTACAATAAATGTACAGATATTGTATTATTTGCAGGCGAAGCCACGCCTGCGTCGCTAGTTCTATATAATTCTAACAAGGAAATCACTTACAAAAAGCTGAAACCGTCCTTATATTAGTAATCGCTTCCGTTGCTATCGTAGTAGCTTTATTCGAAGCCTCCCGTATAGTTGCAATGCCTTCAGCCAACACTCTTCCTTCAAGTACTACAGCCGCCATGACCATTGGCACAGAGACTAGAGACACTAACGTCATCTTCCAAGTGTAAAACATAGATACGATAATGCCTATTAAAATGGTAGCCGATGCTTGCATTAGTGCACCTATTCGAGTACCCGTTGCCTGGAAAACGTTAAAACATTAAAAAACATATTCGATTTTTGTGTTTTACAAAGTTTCTAGAAATATTAAAGACAATTCTTATAAAGTAAGGTACCCGCGGTGAGCCAACTATTTGTAATATTTATCTATATATATAAAATCGAAAGGTCACTCACTCATCACGAAATCTCAGAAACTACACGTGCTAGGAATCTCAAATTTTGCATAGGAGTTACTTATAGGACGTAGGTGCTCGCTAAGACGGGAATTTGCAATATTGGACTTTTAAGGGGTTGTTTTTGGGGACAAAAGTTTGTATGAAACTTCGTTACTACAAATGCTAGGAGTCTCAAATTTTGCAAAGAGGTCACTAGGACATAGTCATGGAGACAGAAATTAATAATAACATAGTTCAGCGGGTGAAACCGCGAGCGGGCCACTAGTAATTAATATTTTTCACCGTAAACAATTTTTAATAAAACTAATAGAACACCAAAGACTGTTTCTCTTGAAAAGTGAAGAATTATAAAAAAGTTTTTATATCGTACCCCCTGAACGGCGGCAGCGTCAGCAGCAAGACGGGAACAAAGTGCACCAACACCGTTTAAAGGATGATCAAACCAACCTATTTCTTGCTGTAGCATTGTTCGAAATGCCGCCACTCTATATTAAGAAAACATAGGATTTTGTAAACGATTTTCAACGTTTGAGTTAATGAGGAACGATCAGTAAATTACTTTATTTCCACTTTTGCATATTTTAAAAGATATATTAGGAATCATATATATTAAATCTGATTAACCAGATTTATGTACCTAATAATTATTTTGCACATGTAAAGATTTCTCCCAGTAGGAATTGAACCTGTAATTTCCATGTAAAGCCAGATACTGTCCAAGTGACTCATGAAGTTCATTTTCATCAACCCGCATATACTTATTCGTACATGCTTTTCGGGGATGAAGCGTTTTATGTGATGAAAAATAGTACTGTTTTTTGAATATATGAGGAACTATTATAATTTAGTTTTCTTAGTCAATTTAATGAAAAAAATATTATATAAGTAATTTTATTAAGAGATAGTAAAATCATTATATGTAGTATCCAGGATAAAAAATCTCACCTCAACCTAGCAGTCAATCTAACGCCAGTCAAATTGAATATAAATATCTGGAAGAAGATACCGATACCGGTGTACACTCCCACTATTAAGAACAAAATTGCTATGACACTTGTTCCGTTACGGACGTATTGCTCGTCTTTACTTTCCAATAACTAAAAACAATAATAAATGTTATATAGAGAATGGTTTTACAAAATATATGCAAAGCATTTGTATCTGCCTTTTTAAAACTAGAAGACCACTATATATCATAATTTAGAAAAATAAACTTACACCATAAGTCTCTCCAAAGAGTATAGCGAAGCATGGAAATGAAGATCCAACAGCTATGGCCGCTATAATTCCTGCAGCCATCCAATATTTCTCTGGTTCACACAACTTTAAGATCTGCCAAGTGGTCGGCTCAAATTCTTTTTCTTCCTTGTTTTCCAAGACAACGTCATCTTCTGGCCCTGAGTCTTCATCAATGGAATCACTCGTCACGGAATCCAATGACACCAATTTTTGCAACTTCGGCTTTCGTACAAAAGTATCTGTAGTTGGATCAGAGTTAGCTGTGAATTTTTAATAATTAGCTACGTTAGTTCTACGTTGGGAATACCTTTCTGAAAAAAAGTGTCATTAACCCATGAACTGTGATAGCGTGCTTGATGCCAGATTTTTGTATCCAAGTTTGAAATATATGTATTTCTCTATATCAGTTTTATTTTAAGCTTTTGATTGTACGTAATTTATGGAAAAAAGCAATAATGAAGTTAGCGTAAGCGTATGAAGATTTTTCTAAATTAAAAATCTATAGGTAATTATTATATTTCTCTACTGATATTTTTTTAAAAGATAATGTATTTTTAACGCATTCAAGTACTTACGTGCTTTTGCTGTATCGTCTTGGTTTTCACTTGGTGCAATACTTGGTTCATTCTCTAGAACTAATTGGTAGTATCGGCCTCTTAGGCTCAAGAGCTCCTCGTGAGTACCTTCTTCTATAACTTCTCCTTTTTCGATGAATACAATTCTATTGGCATTTAATACTGTTGCTAATCTGTTCAAAAAATTAATATTGTTTAAATGAAATGAAAAATTGCTTAATTATTAAAAATACCTTTAGTGTAGGTACATGTAATATCTACTAGACTGCTTAGAAAGGTAAGCTATTTTAATTACAAAGTCCATGCATGTGATCAATCGATTCTCATAAATGAAATAGTATAATTTAATTATACTTAGGTAAATATTAGTAATGACCAAAATACTTACCTATGGCTTACCATAATAGTAGTTCTCCCATGTGCCGCAGCATCCAACGCTCTCTGCACTTTCGCTTCGCTTTGAGAATCTAAAGCTGAAGTAGCTTCATCGAGTATGAGTATCTTGGGTTTGCGAACTAAAGCACGGGCGATGGCAATACGCTGTTTCTGACCGCCTGAAAGTTGGGCCCCTCTTTCACCAATCAGTGTGTCGTAGCCCTGTGTTATAAAGTAAGTTTTAAGCTTCACATACACTAATCCATATTAAGCTGATACAATAAAGATAATTGTGAAAATAAATTAATTTTATTTTCCTGATCTAATAAAGGCTATTTATTTCTCAGGGTGGGGTTCAAATTCGTAAGCATAGCGGAACAGACAGATATAAATATAAATATCATAACGTAAATTCTTTTAGGTTTTTTATTTCGAAATATTTATTTTCTTACTGAAGTGTGTTCTAAAGTCGAACGTAGTGTTCATTATCAAGAGAACGCTCTACAATAAACAAAGTACATACTCACATTAGGCAAAGACTTTATAAAACTATGGCAATATGCTTGCTTCGACGCCATTATAATCTCCTCGTCAGTACAAGACGGATTGCTCATTCTACAAATAAAAATATATTTCGCTTAAATGACTAATAAATAAATCGTAGGTATATGATATCGTTTATATAATAGTAACATGTTATTTTTTTCATTACCACTCGGGATAAAAATTACATCCATGTAAGTTTTATTTCACAAGACACGGCGTTAAGTTCCGTCACTCATCACACAATGTTTCTACACCGCAAAATGTAGAGTGGTTTCCCTTAACATAAATACTCTACTTTATACAGAAAAAGCGTGAAAATGCGTGAAAATGAATACATACCGTATATTTTCTTTAATTGTCCCAGCAAACAACACAGGCTCTTGTCCCACAACGGCCACGTGATTTCTAAAATGTCTTACGTTGATATCTCTTAAGTCATTTCCTGAAGCGGTCACTGACCCCGTTGTCGGATCGTACATTCTTTGTAAAAGCTGTAGCACAGTGGACTTGCCACTACCACTCGAACCTACTAATGCTACCGTCTCGTTTTGATTTATTTTTAAGCTGAGACCATTTAACACCTGTTGGAAATACAATAATTATTATGTATAATATGGCCCAGATATTGCTAAATTATAAAAAAGCAATAGGAAATTTAAAGAACAACTAAGTAAAGTAAGTAACTTAAGTAAGTAAGTAATAACTTAAACTCAATAATTTAAAGAAGCACATAGTAAATAAGGTTTATTACATACTTAGTTAAAAAAATACCTTTTATTACTGTGGTTTTTTCGTTCACATTACGTTTTACTTACATCAAAAAAATATTTTTTGTTATTTAATTATTTATTTATAACAATCTAACCTGAACATCGGGTCTCGCTGGATATCTAAAATAAACGTTTTTCAATTCCAGATCTCCATCCAACACGGGTTTGCTGCCTTCTCTCGACATACTGTCTATAGTAGGTTTTCTGTCGAGCACCGCGAATATGGCGCCGGCGGACGCGCGCGCGCACGCCATGGCCTCCAGGTGCGGCGCTGTGAGACCCACGTTTTGGGCACCTTGGAGTACACTGAAGAAAATCTGGAGAAAGGCTGTGTTAATTAGCTTTTCTGTTTGGATATTATTTTTTATAATTATTTTAGTCATATTACAGATTACTAGACTACTAGATTAGGCAAAGAGGACCTAATGCTAAGACACTCGGTTCCTCACTTGCACTGAATTCTTGAGGCATTGCTTGTTGAGTATTGTAAGATAAAAATATTTAAAAAAATGTGCCATGATTTATCTTTTAATCCAGAAAGAACATGTTTTTAGACTAAAATAGTAAAATAGCAAATAACTTACAATCATCAAAACGGCGGGAGTGTAAATCGGTACAGGCAGCCGTCGGCTGTCCAGTATCAGCCCGACTCCGTACCAGAACGCTAGAGCGTATGTCGCGTAAATAATAAGCCACATAAAGCCGCTGCCGATGCCGGAGTATACACCCTTCTTCATTCCCGTCTTCTTGGCAGGGTCTAAACGACCTTTATATCTGGAAGAATTTGTTACTCTTTACGTATTTTGTGAAAAAGCAAGAAAGACCCATGTTCCTTCCTTCTCATAGGAACAGAGAGGGCCGGGTGGTCCGTGCCAACCCGGAAGATAAAATTATTTTTTTTATAATTATATTTTCATTAACACGAACATATCTGCTCCAAGCCAGTTAAAGTTATAATTTAGTATATTTTGCAAAACAAGTCATATTTAAGCTTTGCGTACCACAACGTTATTATAAGTGACATTAATACACTGCATAAGCTTCATTATTACATATACTCCTTTTAGATCGAGCTTGGATTAGAAACAGACTTCGGTATCCGTTATTATTTTTGGACGATATCATTTTTATGTTAACGTATTTACAGAGAAGACAGGAGAAAAAAATAAGCATTTAAAAGAACGTAGTGAAAGGCCATTTTTGTCTTAATGTTAGAAAAAAGTTGCAACCAGTCGAAGTTTTTAAGAGTAAGTCTGTACAAATCCCCATTTATGCCGAATTATGAGTATAAGAGTTGGGCGGGAGAACTCAACACCGCGCCCCGTTGCCAGAGCGACGAAATGAAAATGTGAATATTTAATTTCCTCGAGTGGAAATCGAATTCACAACCTGCCGTGTTTAGAACCACATGCTTGTGGCCATATGCCACGATTGGCCTTTACTTTTGTACTAAGTACTATATAAACTTACCTATCGATTTCTTTTTGTTCACCACCAAAAGCAACAACAGTTCGAATAGAAGATAAAACTTCCTCCGCGATGACTCCAGCTACGCTGTACGCTTTTAATTCTTGCGATGTGAGAGACGATTGAACCTAACAATTATTTAATATAATTTATTTATAATAATATACTATTAATTAAGACATAGTAGTTTGATTACAGCATTATTACCTTTGCATTATAAATGGAAATATATATTTTTATAATAATTATATATTGTATAGATTTAAAGGAATCCAATGTCCCATTTTGTCTAATATTACCGAAAATTAATAGTTTTAAATAGGAATTAAACAATAGGTAAATACATTAAACTATAACACGTAAAATACCATATAAAACCCACCTTAGCGACAATAGCAGTCGTGATGATAATGACAGGTGCGCACGCCAATATCACCAGAGTCAGCTCCCAGCCGTACACAAACGATATGATGACGGCGGTCACGAACGACATCACCAGGTATATCAGCATTGGTACCTTCTCGCCTATACCTTCACGGTACTTTTCTACGTCACTGGCGGGATATGGGGTTAGTTTTATTTTTTTGATGTTTTATGCTACTCTTTGTTTATGTTAGGTAAATAGAAAGAAATTCGAGGTAAAATCTTTCGTGCTCTAATTTTCGTCCAATTTTGAGTTGAATTACGGAACACAACACTGCATTTTGTCTCAAATACTATAGTCTGCGTCAAATACAATACTAAGAAAGCGAGAACATTTGTAAAATATTTTAATTTCATATTTTATAATATGTCATATTTTTTATTTTAGTTTCACTCTGCATTCCGCACCTAAAAGAGTAGGCAGAGGGAATCTTGTGTTAAGACACTCTGCTCCCATTAAGACTTGCCGTTCCCCATTTTCCACCGAATTCTGGTGGCGTTGAGTGAGAGAACATATTATTTACATTTGACGATATAAGGTATATTGTTTTTATTCAAATTTGCAATATTTCTTTTCTTTAAATATTTTACAATATTTTTTTCTATTTTTACAATATGCATAAGAGACATACAAATTTATAAATAGTAAAACTTACTCCGAAACTTTGGTAGCAAAGTTCATCGATGTATTAAGGTCATACCAAGTGATATCTTGTCGCAATACAGCTTTCAAAAACTTTTCCTTTAGTCGATCTATCTGAAATTTAATATAATTTAGTTTTTTTCAGCTACACGGTGTATCCCGTACATAGCTGGGTAGTCATCAGGAAAAATACCTGTTTCAAGGCCGTATAGTTGAACAGATCTATACTAATAGCACCCACAAGGAACTGCAGCACGGAGAACACTGTGCAGCCGATGCCGAAGGCTTGCGAGTCCTCGATCAGGGCACGCCGGTTCTCTTCTCTACTTGCATTTGTTCTGTATGTTAAAATATTTTTTATTTCAATGTTAGTTTTACTAGTTTTTTTTATTTGATAAAGCTATAATAATAAATATAAATAATAAATATTTCATATGTTATCAACTTTGAGTAAACTTTTGAAAAAAAAACCTCTATATTATCTACAAATATTCAAATATAGCGGTATTTGAATCAATATAATAAATTTGTACAAGTTCTATAATAGTTAATTAATTTTAATTAACTATAACTAGCACTTTAACTTACTTAATGAAAATCTACGCCCGCTACGCCAAAATTTATATATATTCTCTAAATAAAACTTATTTAAGCTTATCATAACTAACTTCAACTAAAACTTACAAAATCCTTCCTCCACCAAACCACGCAATAGTCAAGGTGGTTGTAGAAGTGCCATGCATCACAGTACGGTCGATCAGTAGTGATGTGAACTCTCCGTAAATGATCACTCCGACGGGCACGAATAGACCGTTCAGTGACGCGAAAATCACTCCGGCGAACAGAAGAAGGAATTCCCATGGCTTTGCGAATCTAAACTGAAAGAAAAATGCTGGTTTATTTTTTAGAGCACTAAATTTAGAGACACCGGTTTATAGACATTTCTTGAAATCTCTCTCCATATTCAAAAACACGTATAAGGTTGTTATAAAAACATTTAAATGGACCTATTCTGTTCATCTTCAATACACTTCTCGTGGGGTTTTGACCCCGTGTTTCTATTAACATGGGCTTTTACGAGTACATACCTATATTCCATCTAAGTTACGAGGACATCAGCACAAATTTAAAACTTTAACCGCATTTGTCCAGAATATTACCGGCTGCAGCCGGTTGCCGTCAGAATTCACACACAGTTCCATTGCCAATATCGACTTAAAAATAGATTATTAACCAACTAATTTGTCATATTGTGATACTTACTAGACTAAAGTACGAAGCTGCTGTAGTCTGTTGATTAGGGTCCGCACTGAAAGAAGTAAAAAGAAATTAACAATTGACCATAGCTTATAAGCTTCTTCTTCTATGGTGAATGATGGACTAAGTATTTCATGAATGGTGACGGTGGTCATGAGCTACGTGTAAAGCGCAAGCCTTAGATCGATTTCGTACCATTTAGAAGATGCCATTTCCAACTGCAAAGCTTATAATATCCTTGCAGCGAAACAAACCAATATTTTTAATAAAATTTTAGATTATATTGTTTTCTTATGACTAAAATTACGATTAAATATTTTTTGTGAATAAAAATAATATGTCATGTTTTTAAATGGAGTCTTTCCCCACCTCTCCTTCTTTTAATCTTCACCATCTCCTCCATAATGCTAAGTATGGAGAGAAACACTAGATTTCTCTTCCGTTTTTCACTCTTACCATTATATAGAATTGTATTAAATTATATAAATCGGTATTACATATTTATTATACACATATGGACGAGATTGATTTGTACACTTGAATGGATGCCAATTTTTATAAAAAGTTCTAAAACTATATATTTCTTAAACGTACGAGTAGAACATGGTAGTTTGACTTTATTACAGTGTTTCATATTTATTAACCCATAAACGCACAATATTCTTAATTGACATCATAAAAATTGATCAAATATCCTATGTGATATTTATTACTTAGAAATTATGTGACAAAATTAAAGTTCACAAATTGCTCAATTTTTTTAACATTGTAAGTTATATGAGTTTCTGATACGTACTTACTGTAATTATATAATTTACCCCTAGCGGGACAGAAAGAGCCGGCAGAGCGCCAAAGGCTCATTGGCGTAGGAAGAGGGGGGCCTAATAGGCCGTCTCCACTCCAGAAATTTTACCAAAAAATTTGCCCCGAAAAATTAAAAAAGAAAAACGGAATATTTACACGAACATATTGCAAAGCTAAAGTCTCCGCAGAAAATATCTCTGGATATTTAGCGTAAAAGACACCGTAGCCCACAGTAGCACCGTAGCGGTGCTTTTATTGTGTAGACGTTATGAATGTATATACAGATATATACATAAATGTAGGTACACATGATTTTTATAAACTAATAATAAAAGTGCTTACCCTTCCTCCTTAAGCGCTTTTTCAGTAATATAAGCGGATTGTTGAGCGAGCGAGCTGATCGTAAGCGAATTCTGACGAAAGCTGAGCGTCAGCGCTGGTCGCTGCTCGCTCCTGCGCCGTGATAACCTTGTGACGTTTCTTGACGACTCATTGCGTTTCATTCTCGAGTTAACCGCTCTATAAAAAATAATAGATTAACTTTTAAAGGAATGAAATATTTAATATTTTTATTTTCTCGTTCTAGTAACACACAAAAACACTGCGTAGAGTTCCGCCACTCAACACACAATGCCACAAATCTCCGCAGGGAAGTGGAAAGTGGAGTATTTTAACGCTTGCTCGAACTTCACCTGCTGTCTGAAGAATACAGCGTGAAGTTAATAATAAAAAAACAAAAAAAATAAATAAATGAGTTGCCTACAGTTGAAAGTTCAAATATTTCATGTGGGAATCTATTTATTTATAAGCAATAAGTACGTGTGTATTAAAAAACAAAACTCTTTTAGAACTTAACTTGTTATTTATAATTTAAAAGCTGAACCCTCATAAAATTTCGTTTTCGGTTTTCTCATTTTCGCACTATACGTAACTAGCAAGCCATTAGTTTATTATTTTTTATTTCTGCGTAACTAAAGCCAATAGATCAATAGTTTTTTAAAAAAATAATTCGTTTCACGCTGTAGTGCGCACCTAGCAGAGAAGACAGAGGGAACCTAATGTTAAGACAATCTGTTCTTCATTTTCCGCTAAATTTTGAGGCATTGTGTGTTGAGTGGCAAAACTTAACGTTGGGGTTTTGCCTTGATGCGAGAGCGAAGAATGTAAAATATTAATAAATAATAATTCATTCCCTCCAATGGGATCGAATCTGTAACCGTCACGTGAATATCACATCTTTGTGCCCTGCGCCGCGACTGTGAATTTTATTGCTCGTTTAACGGTTATTTAGTATGGGTAAAACCCATATTTTTGTTATACGAGAAGAAAATAATTTGTAACGCAACGCATTCGAATCCCACAAGTGGGAATGGAATGCACAATCGTCGCGCTTTATATCCGGCAATACCTCACATCTACACAGCCACGACGGCCTAAATAAATAGATTAAATAAAATAAGTAAAACTAGTAAATAAAATAATAAGCCTCGGACTTCCAACATAGTTTTGCTAGTGTTTTATTAGCGTTTAACATTGACAAAATAAATAAATAAAATAGAAACCTAGAGATAACATACCATTATCATTAATTTCAGCATTCAAGTTAACAATCTCGCATTGTTAATACTGTGGCACATTTTAGTTTTGCTATTATTTAGATTAGTTTCGTCGTAGAGCAAAAACCTTTTATATAACTTATTCAATATTTATTTTAATTATTCGAAATCATTTATTACTATTTCAAACGTCAATTTTTACTGACATATTGACATTGCCTAAGATAATTAGTAAAAATACAGAATTCAACAAGAAAAATTAAGAAAAAGTACAGAAAATGAATATTTTTTTTAATATATTTAGATCAAATTGACTCGTTCGTACCTACGAATATTTTCCAATATTATATAGTATTTTCAGTCAAGGGAATATGTATTTATGTAAACAGTTATCGTAGTAAGTACAGGTATAAAAATAGGGAAAACAATGACTACGTGTTATTCGGCTTTTTTAATGCAATATACATTAAAATTAGAAGGTCTGATGCTAAAAATTTATATTAACAAGATAGAACCTGGAAACCTGAGACACTAGGTTCCCAGATTTGTAGATAAGTTTTCTAATATTGGTTCCCCCCAAAATGAAAGATTTCATTCAAAAAAATACAATTTTAGGTGCAGCGATAGAAATAATAAATAGTGAGGCCAGTCGTGGAACACGGGCACGAAGTGTGACTGTAAAATCGACTGGTTGTGAGCTCGATCCTCACTCGAGGAAATGAAATATTTAGTAAATTTATATTTCCATTTCTTCGCTCTGGTGTCGAGGTAAAGCGCGGCGTTGAGTTCCGCCACTCATCACGCAATGCCTTCAGAAAGTGGAAAATGCTTACCCTAATGAATGCGGGATGCAGTGTGAAGCTCATGAAAAATAAAGATAGAAATAATTTTAAACGAAATTTCATATTAAAATTAAATTATTATTATTAGACATTGTTAACAAATATGAATCGAGTCTAGTGACAAATCACTCTATTCTTAGTTTTATTTAATAAAATATAATTATATTGTGTAAAAAAAATTTAATGTGTAGTACAAATCGATTGGAGTCCGTAGTACTACTGCATTGCGACAGCGCCTCACGCTCGCTACGGCTACGGCTTACTGTTCTATGACGGTACTATACGAATACTGTATTATTATGTTAATTAAGTAATTAATATTCTTTTATGGCTAATTACTAAACTTATTTTTCTTATTTTCACGCATTTCATTCATTAGCATTACTAAGTAGAGACGGCATGGAAATTTACTTAAATCAATATTCCAATGTCGACGACCATTTGGAGTTCAGGAATGTATAATTTAAGGTATTGCATTTAATTATTAAGAATATAGATATAGTTTGATTATTTTAAGCTTTACAGCTTCACGCTGTATTCCTAGCGGAATGGCCAGAGGGAACGGTCTGTATATACCTCGTCCACTGTCATCAGCTTATACATGTCCTCCGGAGGCTCCTCAGGCTTTTTACGTAACCTTTTTTCTGTTTCTCCAGTATCATTTTTACTGTGAACTGATTTTCGAAGGTCAACCGAGGTTTAAACGTGGTTTTTTAAGTTTATATTTTAATGATATATAGAAAATGATAATAAATATCACATAAACTATTTACCACCACTACTTATGATAAGTACTTACAACCACTTTTATGTTTAAAATGTTACGGAAGTTATTTTTTGATCTTATTACTTTGAGGAAAATAAAGAATTCGTTATAATCGTTCGCACGTTCTCACATGTACACCCACATACATGCACCCTCAAACAAATCGTCTTGCCCGTATTTTTACTTGTATTTTGATTTTTACTTGTATTTTGATTTTTACTTGTATTTTTCTTTTTATTGTTATTTAAGATTAAGTTACGTTTAAACTTAGATATATATTGATATTGTATAGATATTTATTTCCACAAATGTATGAAGTGTTAAGGAAGAGCGGGGCCACCTTACACAAGTACTAGTTTTACTAGTAACTTAATAGGTTGGTCTCATTACTTCACACAGGTAAAGAAAATGTGAAACTGAAATAAAAAAAAATAATAAATAAATATAAGATACTACTGATGAAACTTTACGAAGATTTACAAATTTAATTTTAAATTATTATAATATTCGTTTATATTGAATTAATTTTTAGGATTAATTTTTCTATTTACTTTTATTTCAAAAATATATAAATATATATGATGATTTAAATCATGTTTCATAAATAGAAAATTGCCCTACATCGGTGATGGATTAGGTACTTCTACTGTTTTTAATCGATATGTGTAGTGTTTAGCCAAATATAAATATTTGTTTGGAAATGCACTATTTGTAGATAAGTCAATGCGTATCAGTCAAGTGCATTGTTAGTAACAATTGAATCATGCTAGTATTATAAATGTGAATGTACGTTTGTTTGTTTCGCTTTTACGCCAGAACTACTCAACCGATTATCGATTTATTCTCCGAGTGGAAATCGAACCCACAACCAACAGTCAACCACAGTCATACGATTATGCCCCTAAGCCACAATTGGCCTTCTTTATAATCTAACTATATGTAACTTAAAAGTTAAACTTCTAATAAGTTAAATTAATAAAGTAAAATTTAATTAATTAATATTAAAGTTAAATGAAAATAAAGTTAAATTTATATTCTAATTTATAAAATATTTTTTTATAATAACGGACGTAACTTAAAAGTTAAATTTCGTTTTTCATCTCCACCAACGAATGTAGAGTACAAGCTTAACTAATTGCTTTTGGGAAACAATGGTCCAACATTCCGGTTGTAAAAATAGTAGATCCCCAAAGAAACTATAATAAAAAGATTTCGTTTAGATCTTTTGTTTTTTAGATAAAAGTTAAAATAGTTCTGGTGTCAAGGTAAAGAGCGGCGTTAAGTTCTGCCACTCAACACGCAATGCCTCCAGAATTCGACAGAAAGGGAACGGAACAGAGTGCCTCAACACTAGCTTCCCTCTGCCTGCTGTGTGCGGGATACAGCGTGAAGTTACTAAACAAGATATTTAACATTAGACATTAGACAACAACGATTAATATCGCCAGACGGCAGATGTTTTATTTTCGTTAACATAATTGATTTAGATCAAGGGCCAGCCAATTTTGTATAGGACATGTTATTGTGGGATATATGACAAGCCAAGTCCAACTGCCAGTGCGTCTTTGCTATTATTATAAACTTGTTATACGATAGTAGCCCTTATTACTGATTAACTAGGCACTGGTATTGTGACGTCATAGAGGCAGGTGTGGTAGGAATGTCTGATAGATATTATGTAAAATACGCTTCCGCTATGACGTCATAGGTTTTTCAGGTTCATGCAAACGAGGCTTTGAGGCTTAAGAGGTATATTATGCTAATTTTTAGATAGCACGACGAATTTTGTTCAATAGATAGATATGGTCGTATAGGCTAGTGTTGATTTTGTTACTTTTTTTTTATGAAAAAATGTTTTACAGTATATAATGTTATGTAGATATGTGCTGCATTTCATAATGGAGTAGAATTGTGTTTGTTTTTAGTCATTTTGAAATCTTCCCTTTTCATAATTTTATGATTTTTACGACTCTAGCTCGTATCTTTTACGAGACTAAGCATAAACATTTAGGGTAAGTCACTAAGTTTTATTTTTCTTCCATTTCACTGTCAGAGGAATGGTAAGCCAGCCTCGCTTTGTGTAATCAAGACTTAAGAAATATCTGGTGAAATTGCAATCTTCGGCCATGATTCTCAATCCTATGACCTTATAATCGAGCACAATTGCCCTAAAATAGCATGTAACTTAATAAAAATTATACAGTTCTATTACAAATTACGAAATCTTATTTCATCTAATAATTTAAAACTTTCGTATTACATAAGAAGAAAATCGTCGAGCTAGACAGAACTATAAGCACTTAAAGCTCGCGTGAACGAGTGAATGAACTATTAGTATTCATATGTTCGTCTCATAATCCCTGCTTAGCACGCTTAGGCAAAGCACGTTTTACGTTCACAGAAAAATAGCAAAATTTATTATTTTTCAATGCATTTTGATTTTATAAGTAAATGGTAAAATGTAGACTGAATTGTATATTAAATTGTTTAAGCCAGCTACTATACCAAAAGTTAAAAGAGATGTATCGTGCGTGCCTGTACACGCGATGGTTGTAGGTTCAATTCCGCATCAATATTATTTGTAATATTTTGACATCTGCGGTACGCTTAAAAAAATAACGTCGTCGTCCTACAAAAGATGCTCTAAGAGGGGCGGAAATGGGGGGAAATAAATGGCGAATTACTACTTACTTCTACAAAAACTACGATGAATTATTTCGTACAAAAGCACACTTGAACGTGTTGTGTTTTTTTTCATAGCTTTACACTTTTCCCGCATAACAAGGCAGGAACCAAACTTTCTGTCTGTTTCTGTTTCTTCAAATCTTAAATGGGGATCAAACCCATAATCGTCGCTTTTAAAGTTAATGCTACTCCAATGATCTTTTCTCTGATTGGAAAATATTGAGGCAGTCGTGGCACAGGGGCAAAACCGACCGACAAACCGACTCTAAACGCAACGGATTCGATTCCCACAGGGACATGAAATATTTAATATTTTCATTTCATCCTTTTGGTAACAAGGCAAAGGCAGCAATAAGTTCGGCCACTCACCACACAATGCCTCTGGAATTCGGGGGAAAGTGGGGAGCAGAAGCCCAGCCTCCCTCTGCTTACCCTAATAAATGCGGAGTTATAAAAAAATAGAGAGAAGAGGTATTGATGACAATACTTCTCTATATTAGTTTATACATGAAACCTAGTGTGGAGACACTCCGTTCTCTACTTTCCGCCCGAATTACATTGTGCCACGGTAGTCCCGGATAATTAATAATTTATTTTCATCAAAAGAAAATAATAAACCAGAAATATATAAAGAACAATATTGATGTTATTTTAATTAATAAAATAGTAATAACTTATAAATCAAAAGCAATTTATGAATGTATTATTTATTGTAAATGTTAGAGTATAGAAATTTTCTAACGCATAGCGTAATTGTATGGTATGTACAAATGAATTAAGCTACATACTACTACCATAAAATCAAGTTTGCTTTACGTTAATAAATATTTAAAAAAAAAAATCCTATCCCATAAAAAAATGTTTGCAAAGTATAATGAGGCCATCGTGGCACAGTGGCTCAGTCGAACTGTAAACTGCTATGGTCGTGGGTTCGATCGCCACTCGGGGGATGAATCATTTTTATTTATCTCCTAGACTTCTTACTCTGACTATATTATCTCTGCTTACCCTGGTACACGCAAGATAGAACATGAAACTGAAAAAGGTTTTTTGCCTTATATAAGCTTATATTATTATGATTACAGTTTGTTCGCACTCAATAAATATATTACTAGTATTCTGATAGCTAGTGGAATAATTCGATAGTAATCTTTGGTCGGGCGCCGCACCGACGACGCCGTAGAGGCGGCGTTCACCGTACATTTATGCTGCCTTCGAATAACCCCAATATCCGTAAATGATATTAGATTTATGACTAAAACACTTTAAGACTAATAAATTGTTAATTTTTTTGTTACATAAGTTTGTTATAATATATATCAATCTTTAAATAGATATGGCTAAAAATTTCTCTAACTTTTTATATTTTATAAGCTCCTAGCACACCTGAGTCTACCTCAATGTAGGTATGATTATAAATACAATAATTTTTTGGCATTCAAGCAATTGCTTATTATAACATATTATTTAAGTACTTAATATTAGTTATTAAGTAAGTATTACAATACTATACTACTACTAGTAAAGTAGACATATTAATGAACATTTAAACAAAACAAAAATTAAAATAAACGCATATTATTTTATATAATAAAGAAAAAAAAACTAAGATACTGGAAGAAGGTTACGTAAAAATCATGAGGATCCCCCGAGGGCATGTATGAAGAGGTTGATGACAGTGGACGAGGCGAAAGAGATATGTAGAGACCGTAGCGTTTGGCGCTCCGTTCTCTCTGAATACCCCGCTAGGGATAAAGCGTGAAGCTATGTATGTATGTAATAAAGAAAAACTATGTTTTATACCTATTTAATTCTAAAGGTAATCGTTTAGTAATGATATTTACCAATTGTTTTTGTAACAATTACCCAGTTTTCCTCGTATTACCGATATTAATAAAAGAATATGATAATAGAATAATTTCTAGCTTTGTAACTTGCGTCTATGATGCAAGTGATTCGTCTGTTTCCAATTATTTTAATTGCTGATAAATTATTTATAATATGCCACCTGCTACCTATCATCGCTTTATAAAAAAAAGTATGGAATCCATATTCATATTGATAAACTCGAAGTTAATACGAAAATATACGTATTTAACTTAAAACGTGATGTTATATAAAAAAGATATATAAAATAGATAACTATAATATTTTAAGCCGAAAACTTATTTATTAAGCTTCAACTTAAGCTGTATTTTCTCATAGCGCTACATTCGTCTTTATAAGAATGTTACTTATGTTTTTGAAGTCTCTATAGAAAGACTTTAACAAAACTTCGAACTTTAAACGCTAAATTAACTTAACGAAAAACGAGACTGCATATCCCTTACACCTCATGCACTGTCATCAACCTCTTCATACATGACCTTTGGGAGGTCAACGTGCTTTTTATATGACTTTTCCCCAGTATTACAGATAATTTATTCCTCTATGGCCTCTCCGCCTGCCTCTTTTACCACTTACTCTTGGTTCATTAATCTTTTTTGCCATTGCTTCAGCACACATGCTCTCAACGTGATCAAACTACCTGTGCACTTCTTCATTCTTACTCAGACATCATCGCTAGTACCTTACTATTCTGCGTATATCGTTATCGTGGATGCGTTCAGTTAACTTCGCACAGAACTAAAATTTGATTCTTTCAATGTGCTTCCGAAACAGTCATGTTTCGTTGCCTTATAAGATCCTTAACAAGCGACATATTTTAGAAGATTTGGATTATATTATTTTGGAGTGACGATGAAGATCACGACGTAGAAAGTAGTGATGTTTGTTCAGGTTGACAAGAGTTGGTCGTGATAAAGAAGTTTGGTTCCGTTGCTGCAGATTATCC
Organism: Heliconius melpomene rosina; assembly: GCF_056956725.1. Classification (NCBI taxonomy): domain Eukaryota; kingdom Metazoa; phylum Arthropoda; class Insecta; order Lepidoptera; family Nymphalidae; genus Heliconius; species Heliconius melpomene. The sequence continues at coordinate 14,603,033 of NC_140401.1, forward strand.
TATTATATCTATTAATTTCGACTCTTGAAAATTTATTAATAATGCCCGCAAGGTTAAGTTTGTCAACTTCTATAAGGTATTCTTTCTAACTATCCTGAAATTGATACGAAACCAAAGGTGGGAGACTCTATACCGAGACTGTATTCTTAACAGTAGTGAGTTCTATTCCTACTCAAAAAAATGAGTTATTTAATATTTTAGTTTCCTCGCTCTTGTACCTCAGAACTTATATAAAGCTTAGCGTTAAGTTCCGCCACTCAAGAGGCAATGTCTGGAAAATTCGCTGGAAATTGAGAGAAGACGCGAAACGTAGCTAAATAAATTGTCTTTTTTTCTTTGAAAGAAATTATATAACTCTTCTGTAAACTTAATACACACTGATTGACAGGTTTATATTATTTATTGCCCTATATAACGTTTTGCAGGGTTACACAATTATAAATATTCAAAAAAGAAAAGGCTTTTATTTCAACAATCACAAATAGAAACCTTATCTGAAGCAGATAAAACGTAGGTATCGTAAAAACGTGGAACATTTGATATTTTGGCATTCCGCCAAATGCTGGATAGGCTGTACATTTCACGTTTAGGGGTCGAACTCAATATCATACTATTTTTACTGGTTTATTCTATTTAATTTGAATTTAACAATATATAAAACAAATTGTTTTTATTAAGAAATTAATTACTTAAATTTAAAATAAATACTTACCTAGTATTCTGTAAAAATTATTATCCTGAAAACACCGACTGTTTGTTAGCTCCCAAAGAAGATCTAATATTACTTCCTTCATAAGGACACTAATTGTTTCAGGACGTGGCTGACGAAAATGGTGAACGCGGGAAACTCAAGGTAATGGCGGCGCGGGACGTCAACCCTGCGCAGATGTTGGCAGCATACTGGGTAGTTTTTGGCATAAGGGCGACTTATCTAGCACTAGCACTTCGGCGTAGCGCCTCGGCACGGCGTGTGACTGAAAACGTGACGGTTTTAGGTTCGATTTCAACATGGGGGAATAAATCATTAATAAATTTTTACACTGGTAACAAGACAAAATGAGGCCACCACGCAATGACTCGTCGTATCGTTCCTCCTATATGTGGAAAGTAAAAAAAAAATTAGCATTAGCAACATTTTAACACTAATTGTAAGTTGTTTAAACGTTTTCTACATAACTCTTTATATGGATTTAGATTAGCAAAAATGATTTAGATGTAAAGCATTTTTTTACATTATTTAATATTTACATGCCAAGTACTTTTTGGTTAGTCTGTTAAATGTTAATCAAAATAATCATTAGTATGTTAAGTATTCAAATGGATGCGGAAATACTGGGCATTTAGTATTTATTTCGAATCAAAATACCGACATACTTAATAGCAGTGTAGGCAGAAGGAAACCTGGGAACATAGTGTAAAGACAATCCGTTCCCATTAAGACACTTCCTTTTTCCACTTTCCACCAAATTCTGGAGGCATTTCGTGTTATTGTATTACATTAAAAGGTTTCACATTAATAATAATCGTAGTTTTTTCACTCTATTTAACGTTGACGCTGTATTTTAATTCAGCAAAGCACTTGGGCGATATATCGATTGGGAAATGTCATACACAATATTCATAGTCTTATATTTCTTACAATACTGTACCAAAAGTATTAATTCATCTTTTATTAAGAAATTATTAACGTTATATATTCAATGGAGATTATACTAAATTAAAACAACGAATATTTTAAATTAAGAAAAAATGAATATATTTTGACAAAGAAAGGATTTAAAATAAAAATCATTTTACCAGTAGATATTTATTAAGGCTTTATTATAAACTTTATTTCGATAATCTCTATTTTGACAAAAAAAAATCTTACACGATATAATAGGACAAATCAAGATTAAAAAATACAGCCATTCATCTATTAAAATCAATATAATTTTAAGAAGCCTCATAACTAAAATTAACTATAAAAATAATGTAATATTCCTATATTTAATTCACATTCACGATAAACTCACATTTATATTATATTAACATACATATAACTAAGTTTAAATATTAATATTTTTTATATAAAATAGGCTTAGATCGCGTAATGTGTGGACCCTAGACTGATATCAAAGATAATTACTTTATTTCACTTAAATAAATCAGTAGCAAGGAATGTAAAGCCACGGTTTGAGTAAACATAGACAGAATAAAAAATTACTATATTAAAAATAAAAAAAAAACCCACCAATTTGAGCCCGCAACCATCGCTTCAAATAATGACATCCCCACTATATGACTTAATAATTTCTTAATAAAGTAAAAACATCATCAAAATGAATATCGAAGTAATATATTTAATATGTAAGAAAGACACAAATGTTTATTATAATTATATTGTCTAAGGCCCACTTAATAATTAAAAACATTGATGACACGGTCTTTATTGCACTAAAATTAGATTTAAAAAAAAAGAAAATAAAAAAAAAATCTGATTTTGGTTCTTAAATGTAAATTCTTAATTAACACCATGTATTATTATTAATATTTATATTGCTATATTAAAACTGAAGATTATCTGATTATCCATAAATTTTAAGGAGATGGGTAAATCATTATTATGTTAAATTTTAATAGTGTTAAAGTTTAATATGAAAAAAGTATATATGTACTTAAATATGAATTAACTATATAATACGCAATTTTAAGATTGTATTCTTTCCAGGATTGTGTTCCTTCTTCTTTTGTAATTTATACATATATTTATAAAGTTGGTTTTAGTTTATATGGCAACAATTTATAAAATAAAAGTCTGACAAAAAATAAAAGATAACAACAATTACACTTATATAACACGGCACAATCTTAGTGTACCACAAAATCTACATACATTTACTTTATTGGGAAATTATTTACAAACTTGCAGATACTAGTTTCGTTGAACAAAGGTCATATGTCATATGTTTTTCTTGAATAAATGTTAGATTTTTATTATATCATAAACTATTGTTCACATTTAATATAATAAAAATAATGAACTCGTATCTAAAAATTAAAAGTCAACAGATATTGAAAATACATCCCTGGAATAAAAGGAATTAATTATTTTTTGCCATTATGTAAAGACACTTTGCAAAAATAGTTTACTGTTTAGCTATAATAGAACAATAAATTTAAGCGGGGTTTAAATCGGGGTTTTTTTTGCGTAAATTGATTTTTTTATGATTTAGTGAAATGTGATTTTATTCAATGCTAATAATATGGATAAGACCAAAAGTCAAAACTTTTATGATAATTAACTTGATTATTATATATTGTAGTGGATTTATTTAGAACAAACACATTCTTCATTCAGTACAAAGTAGCTTAAGTCACATAGTTATTAATATAATAATAACTAAAAAATATAATTTTTACATAAGAATAATTATTCATTTATTATTAATTTGGTTTTAAATAAATTTATAATTAAAAAAAGCACCTTCTTTTAACGTAGAAAGAAGTCGTATCGTATTTTAAAAGTAATTAAAAAAGGAACTCTTTGAAAATTTAAATACATATTAAATCGAGAGACATCCTGTATACAAATTGTATGTAGATACGACTTTATTCTATGGAAATATTTTTCACACTCTTCTTAAAGCAGTCTTAAAATGTAACAGAATTTTACTTTTAAATTTGATTTTTTTTTGTATTAAATAATTGATTTAAATCATTTACTTTTTTAAAGTTCAAATTTGAAAACAAATCCGTTTCACGTCAAATTTAACGAAATAATAAAGAAGTTTATATACAATTCGTATTATTAATATGACTGTCGATAATATAAAACAAAACTTTATAATCACATAATATATTAATTAATATAAAATATGTATTAATAATTACATTAAAAAAATATTAAAAAATAACACATTCAACGTCAAATAGTCAATCACTACATATTCGTGAGCAAAAGGTTTTTAATAAACAAGTATTTTGTGCTAATTCATTATCAAATACCCACATTCATTTATTTAGTGATAATTACTAAAATTTATATTATTTTAAAACAGTGTAAACTCTATACAACGAAGGGACTGTGTGGAGGATAGATTTTAATTGGAGTGAAAAAATAATATCTTTTACTTATTTTTATTATCAATCAAGTATAAAAAAAATAAAATAAATAACGTTACTGAAAGTAACTACGATTTTATAAGCAACTTCGCCCGCCTGTACACTATACAGTCATTTATTTTCTCATCAATTAATAGACAATATCTCATTAATAATAGACAATATCCATAAATTGATAGCTAAAGTTTTCAATTTAATAACATTTATTTTGTAGCAATATTGTCGAACGTAACTCTTTATATTGACATATTTGTAAACCTATTTGGAATTAAATAAATTCTAAATGTTAAGGGATGTTTGCCAATATAAATTGAAAATAGCATAACGATTCTGAGATCAATAAGTTGTTTGCGAGATTAGCGTGAACAAAAGCACAGTAATTTTTTTTTAAATTATTCTTTTAGGTTCTATTACATTAATAAAGGCTCCAATAACGCTTTTTCTTATATATTGTATCTTCCAAGTACAGACATCGATCCGAATTCCGGTACGATTTTATTATAAGTAGATGTAGCGTTGCATCGAAAAAAAAGTTAAACTAATACTAATAACAGCTATTTTAACGCAAAGTTCATCATTAATTCGACGTAGAGTTTACACTGTATTTCACAAAACACATCAATTTAAGTAATCTACAAGCATTTCGTATGTACGTGGCGTACAATCGCGTTGAGAACGCATTAAGAGCAAATAATGTGTTAGAAAGAGAATGTCTATATAACTGTTTTTATAATTTTAATAGAAAAATAGGAGCCTTTCCTGCGCTGTGCCAGAAAGGAGACGCCAGCCGCGTTTTATATTCAAATATTGGATTACTGCACGCACGCAGATTAGGATACCTAGAAATATAAATAAATAAAAAAATATATTTTATTTCTTAGATCAAAGAAATGTTTGTTTAGTGAGAAAATCTCAGAAAGTAACTTTAATATACGTATTGTACGGTTGCAAGTTCAATTCCCACTCGTAGGATATAATTATTTTCATTTTAACTCAAGGAATTATAAAGAGAAATTTTATTTTAAGAAATAAAATTGTTTAGAAGTCGTCGTGGCCCAGCACCTACTATGGACTGTAAATTCGGCGCTTGAGGGTTCAATACTCGAGGGAAATGAATTATTTTCTCGATCTGGTAAGCGCGGCATTGAGTTCCGCCAACACAGTATGACTTGAAATTTATGCGGAACGTTGGGAACGAAGTGTCTTAACATTGCCCCTTTGCTTATCCTACTATATGCGCGCAGCGAAATACAGTGTGATGCTAAAAATAAATTAGAAATAAATATAACAAATCGCGCATACAACAATTTACAAAACGCGACACAAAAAAGTAACACCCAAAAAAAAAACTCACCAAACGCCATAATAAGCCACCACAGCCACGAGTTCTCGTGCGACGCGAGCTCCGTGGAATGCTTCACGATGAGTGTCCACTTGGCGAGGGAGAGGCCGAAGCCCGCGAGCGCGCCGTAGCGGCTCGCCACCGTGTGGCAGAAACACATCAGTAGGAGAAACCCGATCCAGTTGAACAGGAACGCCACTTTGAATTTAATATTTGTTTGTACAGTACGGTGGGCGAGTCGTGGTAGCTAACTTCAAGGCGGCCACGACTCCTCAACCGAACTGTACACAAATTATGAACTTACAATGTTGGCTTTGGACACGTTACCAGCCCAGGCTTAGTTGGAATGTAATAAATTATTATACATAATATTACTTCACTATGTTAATCAAAAGCCCTGGGAATTGTCCTATTCCTCTGGTTGTGGGCTCAAAAGGTAAAGTCTTTTGTTCATAAATTACAATTAAGTTTTTATAAAAGAGTATGCTGGTATTGATTATTAATTATTTTATATAATCATAGCCTATGTTTGTTTTCATTTTCCTTTATTAAATAGGGTGGTCCATAAGTTTTGGCCGGCAGTGTACAGATGACAATTATATCTTTGTGTCATAAATTTGGCGTAATCCCAATATGAAACTTAGTTACTATATCTATAACCTATAAAAAGACCGTATATTATTACTGAATACAAATGATTGGCAATACAAACAAATATAATCTACATTTAGTTAAATTTCAATCTTATATTTTTAAATACATTTAAAATAGAAGAACTTCTTTGAAGAAAAAGCACTTACCAAAGAAAGAAGTCAAAAACATAATATCAGTGCCGAGCAGACTGTTCTCCGGGTCGAGCTGTTCCGCGGAACCCTCTGTGGGTTCCACAGTTACGAACGCCGCTATCGTCGGGTGAGTGGGTGGCATCAACTGCTCAAAAAACAATGTCTTCTTTACAGAAGTATAGTATGCGATATTCTCTGTATGCATAGATCTTTGAAGCTACGCAATGGGTTCTTTAGAATGAATTAAAAAGTTTAGTCCAAACTTTTTTTTTAAAGTCTATTTTTATACCAGTGTAAAATCAAAAATATAGTGTATGGGGAAGAAATAAGCCTGTTATAAGTCAGCTAAAAGGAATATTCAACAGTTTTTGATCACGCAGCGGTATTTCTTCAGACTATATCTTTTGATTCTGTTGACTTAAAAGCTTGATTTTTTTTGTGCTCCAAGGGACTGTAGATTATATATTAATATATTAGTATTAATATCATCTACACACACTAAACGATCCCGAGATAAATGGTTTTGACAGACGGACAATAAAGTAGTCCTTATAACGATTCTGGTTTTTTATAAAATACAAACAACAATAAATATTTTAAAAATATTATTAACTTTTTATACACCGGTATTAACATTTAAAAAGTTAATAATGAAATAATTAACAATTGTTAATAAATAAAATAATCTAAATAGAACACGGTAGTTTCCGGATGTGGTGAGACAAGGACACAGGGCCGCCAATATTTTTTAATACTATAATATGTTATCGGCTTTTTTTAAATAAAAAAAGTTTTGTAGTTTCAATTTTGAGCGTAGACGTAAATGTCACACTTGTGGGTTTGATGCCCACTCGGAGAAGTGGATTATTTTGAATTCCTAGCTCGTGAAACAAGGCAGACTGCGGCGGTGTTAAGTTTCGTCAATCAGTACGCAACGTCTCGATAATTGGGCAGTGCATGGGAAGGGAGTGTTTTTATACTAGGTTACACCTCTGCGTCACCAATAGTACTGCGCACATAGTGCTTTCAATTCTTCAGGGAAGCCTCTTCGCTACCCACCTAGTGTCGCTGTAAAAGTAGGGATCCCTACTTTTACATCAACTTTTTTTTTTTTTTTTTTGACGCTGGGAAATGCTTTTACGCAGACCATCCGTCCGCAGGACAAATATGTTCTGCGGGCGGATGGTACTGTGGGACTCACCGTGGCAATACGATACTACCCACTAAAACCCAGCGGAAACCTCACCACCTAAATTGAGACGCCGCAGGATCACTCGCGTATGCTACTACGACGCCTCGGTGGTAGGCCCGCCTATTGCGCGCCACCATCGCTGAGTGTACAAAGACCTTCCTCCTAGGATGTCTAGGGTAGTTGGAGATGCAGGTACTGTCTCCTCCTGCCACCTGTCCTCCGACGTCGGAGCGAGTCTGCGTTCGCTCTTGACTCACGGAGCCGTTCCGCGGCCTTCTTCAATGCCATGACAGATTCACAGAAGGAGACCATGGCAGACCAGTTCCTCTCACTATCCAGCATGGCCCCCACCACACTGGGTAGTGAGAGGTCGCCACCTATTACAGCCACCAAAGCGTGGCGCTGTGGATCCCATGCAGGACACTCGACCAAAGTATGGTGCGCTGAATCCACGGGTGCATTACACTCAGGGCACGTCGGCGACACCTCCCGACGTGCAATCTGGTGCAGGTATTTGCCAAAGCAACCGTGCCCAGTCAGTATCTGCACCAATCTAAATGTAAGGACCCCAAAGTTTCTTAAGAACCAGCGTTCCAGGTGTGGGCGAATCGCTTCCACCGTAAAAAGACCTGCCGCCGGGCATCCCAGGTCCAACTTCCATCGTCGGATCAGGGCTTCGTCTGACTTTTACATCAACTCACACAACTGCATCAACCTCAAGTTCAAAAAAAAAAGACAACACTAAATTCTCTCTGCCTATCATACTGCAAATTATAAACTTACAGGTGGTGGCCCCTCCCCCTCCATTTGCTTTTCACGTTGTACCTCTTCATATGTCGGTAGCTTGGAGTTAGCAGCTACGTCATACGGTGGCGGGGCCGAAAAATCTGGTTGAGGTGGTGGTATGTCCATATTGTCTGAAAAAAAAAATACAATTTATACTTGTACTGTATATTAATATCTCTTACTAGTTGTTTGACATATTTTAAATGAAAGTGAACTTCTGATTCAGTGCAGAACATCAGAATAAAGCCTCATGAAATGGATCATCCAACATAAGAATTTTTGAATTTGAAGCAGCATTTCTTGAAGATAGTATGTTCAAACAAATTCATCAGAGTTAAGCATTAGTATATTCATAGAATGAAAGTTAAACTAATAATAATTTTATTTAAAATACTTTATGACATACTTTATATAATAAATATCTAATTCATAATTTAACAGAGGAGACATCCAGCTAGGCTGTTGTTTTTTTGATTCAAATACATGGTAATTTTAGATGCATTTTCAATTATGTGATATCATTCTATTGCATCAGGATTATACTTAAATCCATATAATTAATATAGTTTAGTTTTGTCAGTCTGATATATGGCCAGTCTCAACACCTACCTTTAACATTAAGTATATAATCGTGTAACACATATAAATCTTTTGTATGTCTGTATGTAATGTATTATTTAACATATTATTAAAGGTAGATAAGTTATTGAGATGTTTTAATTATAATTATCATGTATTAATATTGATTGTCTTGTATTTAAAAGATTTAAAGACAAAATAAATATTTTCAGTTTTACCAAAGAGAATCAAGATTTCATATGAAAACTTTTTATATTAAATAATGTAAAGGAATAGATTTGTCATGCTAGCAATGTTAAAGATAAAACTATTATCAATATCTATTATAAGGCAGTGTTAATGCCATTCCATTTAAAACAATGAATTGTAACATTATTGTTATATGAAACAATGGCGATGAATTTTCAAGGAGTCCTTCATTAGTTTCGTTCTTGTAATGACACTTTAGTTATGTTTAAGACTAGCTATAAGAATTATTCAAAATCAAACTAGATTTTTTTATATTTAAGGTTAATATACTTTTTATCACACCATAATAGTATATATAAAGAAATTATCATAACATTAGTAATTAAGCTTTTCTCCTCTTTTCATCAGAATATGAAGCTTATGTGTTGAGTGGCAGAACTCAATATCACAATTTGTCTTGCCAGATTGGGAAAATAACAATAGCTTATTGCTCGCAACAATACAATCTAATGTTTTCAAGATTATTCGATTTAAATGTCATAGATTCGATTCGATTTAAAAAAAAAATATTACCTATATAACAGTTTCAAGATTTAATCACATTGATTATACAAGTTTCCTTCATAAAGGGCTAAAGATGAATAATTTTCATTGCAACATTTAATAAAATGTATCAATTATTCTTCTTTGTAAATCATAAACATTTAAATGTCACTATAAGTGACTAAACATTTCCATAATTACTTATATGACCTAGGTTAACATTAGATTATTTTTTAGTTTTATAGTAACTTACTCATATCAATAAACGGAGGTGGCATATTATTATCCATTGACGAAGGCAATATCACCCGAAGTGGTGCCGTGGGGCACATAATATCAATTCGAGCCTGGCTCTGTAACGAAAACAAAACTTTCACATATTCGCCACTATAGTAATTACATAAATAAACATTTAAACACAATCGTATACCATTTTTCTGTACACAAATATTGTTTTAGCAGTTTGTCACGAATGTACACAGCAAGAGTATAAGAAAATTAGATACTATTTATTAAGTTATCTCGCATCATTCAAGGTCTTTTTAATATATTATCAAATCAATTCTCAATAGAATTGGAAAATTGCAAGCGTAAAGCACTGAGAATCCACCTCTCTTTGGCCAATAAATAAATTATAAAATAGAATAGTGATGCCAGTATCCAAAACGTTACAAATCGATTAAATTACCTTATGTTCTAGATTTTAATATTTGATGTTAACATAATTATATCTCATTTTAAGTTCTTAAATTATACTTATTTAATTTTTAATTATAAATAAATATAATTATTAAATACATATAATACTTTATAATAATGATCTAATAGCCCTTTTAATTTCATTAATATATTGATTGTAACAGTTTTTTAAAGATATTTAATAAATCGTTAATACTTTAAACATGATCAAGCTTTCACAATATTAAATTAACAAAAAATTAGTATTCTTTCTTGTAATGAAATTAATAATAAATAAAATATTAGGCTTTATTTTAGTATTGCCACACTGCATTTATGTCAAATTGTCAAAATTTAGGACCGTGCACTGTGCCGTGGATGTATATAAAAATGAAGTCTTAAAAATAAAATTCGACCAATGTGTTAATTTCCTTAAGATAATTTTACTATTTCTAGCATTCAATAATATTTAAAACAACATGAAGACTGCGTTAATGGTGGCTGAAAAGCCATCGCTATCTCAGAATCTTGCAAATATTTTAAGTAACGGCAAATGTACCACAACTAAAGGTTTGTTGTCACAATTTATTTCTAAATGTGAATTTATCAATATTAATAAGATTTTTTACATTTCTCTTAAAATTGTAGGTTCTAATTCAGCATGTTCAGTACATGAATGGAACGGTACATTTAAGAATGAGCCGGTTCGATTTAAAATGACATCCGTGTGCGGACATGTAATGAGCTTAGATTTCACCGGAAAATATAATAATTGGGACAAAGTGGATCCCATAGAGCTGTTTAGTTGTCCAACAGAGAAAAAGGAAGCAATGCCACGATTACGAATATCAGCATTCTTAGCACAGGAGTCTAGAGGTTGCGACTTTCTGATTTTGTGGCTTGATTGTGATAAAGAAGGTGAAAACATTTGTTTTGAGGTAAAGAAGTTCCTAGATTTTTATACTTTAAACTTTTTACTATCACAATGTTGTATTCTGTATATAGCAGGGTATATTCCCTCTAGGAATTTATTGTTAAGACTCTCCATTCCTCTGGCACCATCCAATTTATCTAAAATAAATTATTAGTGGTAGAGTAGTTGTATCCAACAATGTAATTTCTCTTGTTTACTAGAATAAGGAAGTGTAAATAGTTCATTCCTCCCACATCCATCTTTTTTACAATCAGATGCTGTGCCTCTGACCTACAATAAGCTCATTTACACTGATTGTCATTTTCAATATATTTTAGGTAATGTCTTGTGTCCAACCATATATGAAAGGGGATGTTTTGTCACCTCTTGTAACATATAGAGCAAAATTTTCCGCCATTACTGAAAAGGACATTAAGGCTGCAATGCTTAATCTTGTGAGGCCAAATGAAAATGAATCACGAAGTGTGGATGCCAGACAGGAACTGGATCTACGTATTGGTTGTGCATTTACTAGATTTCAAACGAAATATTTTCAAGGTAACAGTAAAAAATTGTATAAGTATTAATTTCTTCCTAAATATTTATAGAATTTTCTACATACTCTAGACATAATATTCTTAATGAGATAGATGTTAAAGTGATTTTAGAAAAAAAATGCTTTTAATTAGTAAGTTAGTTAAGTACAGAGTAATAAAGTATCTTTTTTTAATCCTTACACTATCCCAAAAGTAGGGTAGGGAACCTTGTGAGAAAACTCTGTTTCAGGGGCTTTCCTTGAGTGAGAATCAATCATATTGTCGCATTTAGTCTGACACTTCCTACTGGGCCACAATGGGGCAAGTAAATAAATAAAAAATTGATATCCCTTAAATTAAAATACTTAATCAATTTTAGGTAGATATGGAGATCTCGACGCCTCTCTAATATCTTATGGGCCATGTCAAACACCAACCTTAGGTTTTTGTGTTCAACGTCATGATGAAATACAAACTTTCAAACCCGAAACCTATTGGGTGTTGAGAGTAACAGCTTCGACTTCAGAAGGTCGAGAACTGCCTCTAGAATGGAAAAGAGTTAGAAGTTTCGAGAAAGATATTGCTAATATGTTTTTAGCTAATATTAAAGAAATTAAGGAAGCTACGTAAGTTTATTAACTTTTTCAAATTTTGTATTCTGCGTTTTGTAAAATTTAAGGCAGTGTGTTGAGTGACTGAAAAAGATTCCTCGCTTTGTCTTACAGCAAAAAGATCCACTGGACTATTAACGCTATGCTACATAATCGTGGATTTGTTTCCTGCTTCAGAGAATGACTTGCATTCATTTCCTCTTTCGGATAATAATATAAAGTTAAAAAATATAACAATGACTTGTTTCATCACAGGGTTGTAAATATTCAAGCCAAGGAGAAAGTGAAGCCACGTCCAGTGGCTTTGAATACTGTGGAACTGATGAGAGTTGCCAGTGCTGGTCTTGGAATGGGACCTCATCATGCTATGCAAGTAAGGGATATAACTTTTGTAAAATAATATGTCTAAATCTCATATTATTCTATTAATCCTACTAATATTATAAATGTGATTGTCTGGATGAAAGTAAGGAGTGATAAATGTTTCTTCCATTGAATGGATTTAGATTTCAGAATATCATGTATGGGATTTTTTAATGTTGTCTTAATAAGTATTTTTCTTTTCTAACTGGAATAACAATTTAATATGTCAAACATATTTATTTTAAATTATTCTTCATCCAGATAGCGGAACGCCTCTACACTCAGGGTTACATCTCATACCCGAGAACAGAAACTACGAGTTACTCAGAAAACTATGACCTTATGTAAGTTTTTAATATGTAATATAGCATAATCAAGATATTTACGGTACTCACCACTGACATGAATCCATTAATAAAATTTGGTAAGAAGTGAGTAGTACAAATAAAGAATAAAACGCAAAAAAATCTATAAAAGATCTATTTCATTTAATACAAAATTATAACACACATTCACAAACTTTGGTCTGTCAATACAATAATGAAATTGGTAATCTAGCGTTAATGCACTCCATTCCCAATATTCTGTTGAATTTTAGAGACTTTTGACGTTGAGTGGAGGAACTCAACGCCGCGTAGTTCTAGTGGTAATGAATGCCGCATTTTTATTAATTTATTTATTTCATATAACAGGGGGACATTACATCAACAACAGAATTCTAACAAATGGGGTGCGGAGGTACGTGCCTTAATAGCGAATGGTATAAACAAACCGAAGAAAGGACACGACGCTGGCGACCATCCGCCTATAACACCTATGAAGCCCGCTTGTGAGTATGCGTAATATTTTATTATGAAAAAAAAAAAAAGATATTTATAAGTGTTTTTACTTTCATTGAGTTAAACGGTAATCTTAGGAATTTTCTTTTGGTTACATGAAGTTGACACTGTAGTCTACTGTTGCTGTATTTGATTTCAATTATAAATCTACAGCAATTTCTTTGCAATATCATAAAAACAGAATTATACGCTTTTTGCTGTTAAGTATTCTCTTTTTTTTTATCATAAAGGAGAAACATCACAAGCACCATTATGCCATAAGTATAAGCATTTAGTACGGTCGAAGCGTCATGGTTGCCTTAAGTTAGGTTTTCTGAACTTTAAGGCAGTCCCTTGGGAACAAAATCTAGCTTTAGAACGGCCACGACTCAATGACCGTATTATATTCATAAATATAAAAATCTAACTAATTCCACAGCTGAATCTGAACTAGAAGGCGACATGTGGCGCATATACGACTACATAACCCGCCATTTTATAGCAACACTCTCTCGCGACTGTCGGTACTTGTCAACTACCCTCACTTTCTCGGTTGGTTCCGAGACATTTTACTATACGGGAAACACTTTGGTTGATGCTGGGTATACAGAGATTATGCATTGGCAGGTAATTTTGATGAAATTAGTTTATTTTTTTTAATAATAATTTTTATATACGGTCTCTTTTGCATGGAAATAAGTAAGTTATTCCGCTACGTAACTAGATCGCAGGCACTTTAGGTTATACATAGAAACGATTAATGTGATATTATATATAGTCTTCTTTGATGAATGAACTATATAATACAAAAATAAAACAAAAAGAGATCGAAATAGTTTCTGAGATTAATATAAATGTATGTATAACATGGTAGACCTAATGGAACCTAATGTTAAGACACTGTTCCCTACACCTTTCCGTCGAATTCTTGCGTGTTGAGTGGCCGAACTAAAGGCCACGCTTAACCTCGTTACCAGAGCGAGCGAGTGGGAATCGAACCCACAATTTTAACTTTATGTGCTTATTACAAATTTATTTAAAAATTTCAGGCGTTTGGTAAAGATGAATTCGTCCCAGTTTTAAACGTGGACGATGTTCTTCGAGCACACGATCACAGGCTTGTTGAATGTCAGACCTCGCCGCCGGACTACCTCACTGAGTCAGAGGTAAATTGATATATTTTAAGCTTAAGATTTGAATTACTACAGTTACTTGCTCTTGCGAGTGAAACATAGTCATTAATGGGCCCGCTCCGCTCTCGGTGTAAACTGTACTTTACTACTGTATTTTGTATGTCATTTACTCAAGTAACACAAGGGTCGAAAGTGTTTTAAACATTGATTGATAACAAATAATTTCCAATAAAAATGACTTAAAATTACAATGTTATTAAAACACAAATTACTAAAGAAACACGTAATTGTGTATTTCAAGCAGGTTAAAATCGCTAGTTTATAAATATAAGCTAACTTTATTTTACAGGTAATAACGCTCATGGAGAAGCACGGTATAGGTACTGATGCATCAATACCGGTGCATATAAATAATATATGCCAACGTAACTATGTAGGAGTTGGCAGTGGACGGCGTTTAGTACCGACCGGTTTGGGTGTTGTACTTGTTCATGGATATCAAAAGGTATAAATTATATAAATATTTTTTATTTTTACCTAAAATAGTGTTTGAGTGCAATCGCGATGATAGTGCGTTCGATTGATCCTAAATCGAGGGATTTAAGTATTGTTATTTCCACATTCTTGTAAGATAAAGCGGGGCTGAGTTCCGCCACTCAAAACGCAACGCCTCGGCAGAAGGTGGGCAATGAAGGGAAAGACTGCCTAGAAAAGAAAGCTATCGATTTATATACAAATATATAATCTTCTAATCTACCCTCAGATTGATCCAGAACTGGTATTACCAACAATGCGTTCAGCCGTAGAAGAACAACTAAACCTCATAGCAATAGGCAAAGCAGATTTTCATGCGGTTTTAGCGCACACTACGGAAATATTTAGGAGGAAATTTCAATATTTTGTGAGATCCATTGAAGCTATGGATCAGTTGTTCGAAGTCAGTTTCTCGTCTTTGAAGACGAGTGGTAAAGCGTTATCAAGATGTGGAAAATGTAGGCGTTATATGAGATATATTCAGGTTTGTCTGTTTTTTTGTATTTGATTTGATATCTTGAGGTTTTTTAGAGGCCACCGTGGCGCAGTTGGATAGGGTTTGAGTAAAAACGCGATGACTGTGGGTTTCATCTCCAGTCGGTAAAATGAATTGTGTTCTTTTATCCACTGGTAGACAAAATGCGACGTGCTTAAATTGCGGGCGGAAGTACTGAGTGTATTAACACTAAGTTCTATGGCATGGCACATGACACCGTCATAGCATGAAGCTAAAAAAATAAATGTATATATTATATGTGTAAATATATTTTCAGGCAAAACCAGCTCGTCTCCATTGTTCCCACTGTGACGATACCTATTCGTTACCACAAAATGGCACAGTTCGCATTTACCGTGAACTAAAATGTCCGCTCGATGACTTTGAACTGCTATCTTGGTCGTCCGGCAGCAAGGGGAAGAGTTTCCCTCTGTGCCCATACTGTTATAATCATCCGCCTTTCAGGTAACGTTATTTTATTATAATTATATTGTTAGAAATCGGTAGTGGTTAACGTTTTTAAAAAACAAGATATCATCTGTATGTTTCTAAATTATTCAGAAAGAGACATCATTGAAATCTTTTACACAAGTTTGCTAACAATATATTATGTATTTAATTGTTTCATTTTTATTGGAGTATAACAGTAAAGGATTTCCAAAATTCCTATAGGAACGAAATATTATTTCATTTTACAGCCTAAATTATTGAAAATAGTAATTAAATGTAGTAGTAAAAAATATAAAACTTTATAGAATCCATTTTAAGGTCTTTCTTTCTAATGCTTCTTCTTCTTTATAATGCACAAGGGCTATAAAAATAATTACTGTAAAACCTAATATTTACAGGGACATGAAAAAAGGTTTCGGTTGTAACTCCTGCACGCACCCCACGTGTGCGTACGGAGTTAACTCGACGGGCGTGTCCGGCTGTGTCGAATGTGATGGTGTTTTAGTGCTCGATCCTTCCGCTCCTAAGTGGAAGCTGGCTTGTAATCGGTACGTTGAGAGCAGTAATGTGGACAAAATATATTACAAATTATATATAATAACTAATCATACTTTTGAATTGTTCTTTATTGATTTGTTAAAATTAATAATTTATTATGTGACTTCAAAAAAAGATATTCTCCATTTGACAAAATAATTTAACTTTGTTTTTCAGTTGCGACGTAATAATAAACATATTCGAGGACGCTTCCCGCGTGGCAGTGAACGACGCCTCTTGCGCTTGCGGCGCTCAGCTCGTCAGCGTTGAGTACCGCGCGGAACGCACTCGCCTGCCGGCGGCGCTCACGGAGATGACTGCCTGTCTGTACTGCGAGCCGGCGTTTAGCGCCCTAGTAGAGAAACACAGAGCTGTGGTGTCGAGGGGTGCATCGAGGGGGAGGGGGGCCAGGACCAGGGCTAAACACCGCGCTAAACAGCCGAAAGATAAGATGGCGCAGTTAGCGGCTTATTTTGTCTAATGTTTCTTTAAATTAGGAACATTATATAGAAGTATAGTGTTTAAAAATTTAAAAAATAAGTCTCAGTCATAAATATTTTTTATCCTAAATAATCTATTATTCTATAAGATGGCGCTGTTAACTGCTTATTTTTTGTAATGTTTGCTTAAATAAGCGAAACTGCATCTTATGTTTTGTAAATGATCGCAATTTTAAAGTAAAATGCAATTTGCTGCTTGTTTTCTTTATACACAATAAAGAATTTGTTTAGATCATCTAAATTACTAATTTAAAACTAATTAGAAGATATGCTTAAAGTCATATGAAGCGGTGTTTATGACGTGCTGCCTCTTAATATGTTTTTGGTACATGTTCCGTTAGTTTCTACAACAGTTACAATTATTAGAAAATTTTGTATGTAACTAATATAAAAGTTGGCGACATTCAAAATACAGCTAAATAATTAACTATTAGGAAGTAGTACCTTCGTAGTTTGTACACAGTGTTGAAAAAAACTTATAGCGTATCTGATGAATAATGTGTGTTTATAAATCAATTAAACAAAGCAGTTTATTATTACTTTTTCGTGTAATATCGTGTTTTACTAAGTATATAGTTGTATAAGAACTATATTTATTTATTGTCTACTGTATTTATGAAAGTAATAAATGTCGTCTACTTAATTTTGTTTTATTTTCTAACTTTTTGGTGTTTAAAAAATATTTTTTCATAAATATAGCCATCGAAAATAAAAATAATAAATGCAATGTTTTAGAAGGGGTGTAAGAGGTTTATAAATTAAACAGAACAATTATTTAAGTCTTCATTTTATTGTGAAGTTTGTCACCTAATATGATATATAGGTACAATACGTTATAAGCTTACAATGTATTACTGTATATGTATCGATACATATTTCGTTTTATACCGAAAACAGTTTCTATGTGAAAACCTAAACGGTCGAATCTGGTGACACTGGCTGGTAATGCGTAACTTTACAGTATATTTTATTATCTGTGCGACGAAAAAGCGCTTAAAATAAAAAAAATGACATTGACATTTTTATTAAAATATGCTTGAACTGCTTTCAAAAACGTCAATTTTCATTAAAATTCATTAAAATCATAAACAAACATATTTTGATTGATTTTATACCAGTTAAATGGTAATTAACGTTTCCAAGCGCAGCTGTAAATATAGATAAATAAAAAAAAAACATTCGGAAAGTTAAAGCAATTTGCCATCATTTTAATCATATATCACAGACAAGCCAATATGAAATGTTTTAGCAATCGAATTATTTTATTACATAGTCAAATATGTACAAAATATAGAAACATTTTATTAAACAGTTTTAGGCAGCTTTTAATTTAAATATACATATTATATTAGGGCGGAAACAAAGGTTTTATAAGTAAGGTTTTATATAATAAATAGGATTTTTAGATACTTTCGAGATTTTATTATTTTTCAACTGTATTATGCAAAAGCATGTTTCACAATAGTAATAGTTTAAATTTAATTATACATAGACTCATATTTATTTCAGTTTCTTATATTACATAATCGTAGTATAATCATTTTGTATCAGCAAAGAATAATAGGTAATTTTAACATATTGTATAACACAGTCAAATTAACTAGGACGAAAGCTTAATAAATATTTAGTAAAGTAATATTTACTTAAATTAAAATATTTTCATGCATGTGGCATGCATCTTAAACGTTTTTAGCAATAACTTTAGAAATATTTCGAGTATAAAAATAGCCTTTTAAAATTAAGAAAAAGCTGCAAAATACATTCTTTTAACCCCCAAAATAGTAATAAATTATTTAAAAAAAACCAAATGAATAATAATGACATGAAATGATTTGTTTATTAAAATAAAAAAAATGAAGACTATCAAATTGAATTAAAATAATTCCTTTCATACGTATAACCGGCTTCAATTTGGTCACTTGGAGAATACAAGTATGATAAAACTATTTTTTATCTACGTGCATTTTATAAAAAAATATTTATTTACCTGTGATAATGCGAGTACTTCGATGTATGAAAAATAAATTAATAATTTTTTTTTAAAATATTTGTCTATTCTAAACTGTATGATATGCGTCATGTTTAATTATAAAGAAATATTTGAAGCAGGCACAACAATCGTACGAAATTATTTATTTTTAACTGGCATTTTGAGTTTAGATAATTTGATCTAAAATATCATTCTACGTTCAAAATTAATTTAGTGAATTAGATGCTATTTTAATCCACAAAAAACACATTTTACATAAATACCCTGTCATTTAAAAACAAATGTTCTACTTGTAAAGTGTTAAAATAAATATATAAATTTATTTATAATAATTATAAAAAAAATATAAAAAGGTTACGGCAAAGCTAATTCACTAAATTACTTTAAGAATATTTATTAGATAGTTGAAATATATAACTTACGCTGTTAAAAATAATACGTTAATCATTGTGCATTTTATATATTTTTTTCCTAAAATCTATGGTAGCTATCCTATGCGTAACCCTAATGCCTACTCTGCACATAATAATAATATATATATAATTTATGCCAATGAGATTCTTTTATAAATAGATCAATATTAAATGTACATTATTATTGTACTATTCTATATTTAATTTTAATCTCACTTTTTTTGATAACATAATTATATTCTAATAGCAATATGTACTTACATAGCAATATTTACAATATGAATACTAATTTGAATATATCCGCGTAAGCCAACCACCAAAAAACTAGAGAAATAAACGGTCACGCGTCAGACACTTATCTAGAAATTTAACTATCTAAATATTTATTGAAAAAGTAATATAATTCGTTATGTCGCTTATTAAAGACGACGAAATGAAATGAGATAATTGCGCAGCACATTTTATTATATAAAACGGAAATAATAATTCTATTACAGATTAAACCACGCTTAAGGTACACGTATTGAGTATTTGTACTCTCAAGTATCATATATAATTAGCCTGGAAAAGGATCTGGGCTCTAATTTACAAATTCTAACCTCACTATGTGGTCCGAATTTTAGATAAACCAAATATTTATATAAATAGAAACAATAGACCCTTATATGTAGGGTACAGCGAGGCCAGCTCTGATTATTCTCAATATGATAATGTTTCAATTACAATTACAACGATTTATACCATACACCAAAACCGAGAAAGCTAGGAGAAAGGCAAAATATAATAGGAGCGATATGTTAATTTAAAATCTTAAATTAATTTAAGGTTGTTATTGTCATAGAATAATTTACCTCGTACAATTAATCAGTGACTATTTGGTATATTAAACGTTATCTTCACCAGGTCTTGGATAACGGTATAAATCCTATTAAGTATTAAGATAGAGCAACGTACGATACGTCGGTTAGTATACATGAATGGTAAGATTATATTAATAAGCTATGAATAGCTTATATTATATTGAGCCACTGAAGTATATTATATATTCTATTTAAAGCTCTTAGTTTTTTTGTAATGCGAATTCTATTATCGCATCAAATACCAAAGGCCCTTATAAGAATAGTCCATAGTCATAGAGTTAGACTTACCTCCCGAGGTGGGCGTCAAATTTTAAGAATATTACCAAACTAACTATTGCACGAAGATTTGTATGTATTTCATATATGTATTTTTAATAAACTTTACACATTTTCAATGAATCATAATTAATAAATATGGTCTTATTAAAGTGTTACTTTTAAGACTCTGAATGAATCTACAGAGTATACTTTTCAGAAATATTTTTGAAACTTTCAATACACAAATACAATCCCAGAAGTTATTTATATGTAATAATATAGGTAACAACTATGAATGTATTGAATGTCTAAAATATATTTAAAAACAAAAGCTTCGCTTTTGGCATTTGTACAATCAACTCTATATTTGTAAGAGTTACTTCGATATTATGATCATACTCGCAACACTCACTAGGTTTAGTAAGAAAGGTCACTTGGATGTCACTGCACTTAGATACGTGTCCAATAGAAAAAATATGAGATAATTTAAAAATTCATAAGACAATATTTATATCGAAGAATTTTAACGTCATCTTTTTCTAAATTAGCTTCGAAGCTATTCACTGAAGCTATTATATAGTCCATACTTGAACTTTTTCAGCAATAACACACCAGCTGGCTTGGTCATAATAGGACGATACGACATGAAGACTTTCTACGTATTTATCAATAAGTTGATCTAGTTCTCCTTTCTTAAAGACGTGGTAGTACCTGTGGTATGTCACAGCACCTCCTTCGGAAGGTAAGCTGTCAGAGCCATCGCTTAGTGAAGGTAATAGGGGAGCGTGAGGAATGCCTCGAGCCGGAGGGACAGTAGCGGTGTCTTCAGATGAAGAACGGGTTTCTAATTTTCGTTCCTTAGAACACTCACTGCACGACGGTAACGAAGCTAAACTGGCGCACCCCAATGAAGCCGTACTTCCTGTTTTATCACGACGGCTCCAATCGCTTGCCGAAGTATCACTAGACTCTATAGAGAATCCTGATTTTAAAGGCGCAGTGCTGGTGCTAGATCTTGAAGTCATCGACTCGGGGCTGATTTCCATTTTATCTAAGTCACTGGAATCAGTCGATTGTCCGACCTTTAAAGAGGATCGTTTTTCTGTGCTGGTGCAAAGAGAATCTACGCTTATTTCGGACTCAAGAGAATATCCAGTCTCTAATGACTGGCTGGTATCGTAATTACTAGAGTCTATGGTAATTTCTGGATTGCCGTTACTAGATGAAATAGCGCTATCATCGTCTGGGTTTTTAGTATCTATGTCTGTCAGCTTTTCATCTATTATTGGTTTCCCGTTGTACTGAATGTTGGCACAATTATTTAGGTATATATCTTCGTCACTTGTTACTTTCATAGATTTTTTGAGTTCCCTATATTTGTTAATAATTGGATCTACATCTTTAGATCTTTTCTTGCTTTTTGTTTTAGTGCTACATTTTGGAAATAATTTATTTATATCAGACTCTTGCGTATCGTGAATAGAAGTTATATATTTAACTTTTTCGCTCATTACTTTACCTGTGTTGTGATCGATATTAAGTTTGTTATATGGATCTTCGAATTGCTGCAAACTATCTGACAGCTCATCTAAAATCTTTTGTGTATTTCTGTCTTCCTCTTCTCGTTTCAGTCTAAGTGAAATACTCTTTTCACTACTGCTACTACTTGGAAGATCGAAATCTTCTTCATTAATTCGTTTTGAATATTGATCGATTTCCTGTAACAATTTCTCACTTAATTTTTCAGCGAACTCAGTCAAATGTTGACTGCGATCATTCTGATCTGTAATCCAGTCCTCTTCTTTAGCTAACATATCCGATTTACAAGTTACTAAAGGTTCATTTTGTATTCTATTGAAACTTTCTGACTTGGATATTGACTTTTCTGAATCCGTGCTTGATATTGACAACGAGTCGTATGGCAATCTCGTTGGGCTTCTATGGCTTTTGCTCAGATTTTCATCTAATGATCGTCCTTCGGGTCTGTTAGGTGACAATCTATTTAAACTCCATGTAGAATTACTAGTACTTCCCTGTTTAGGTGAACGATCCTTAGATCTCCGACCTGGTGAAAGTCTCTCTAAGCTCGATGAACTTCCACTAGAGCTCGTATGTGATTGAGATCTTGATCGATCTTCTAATATCCTTAAATCACCTGGAGATAACTTGTTCAAGCTCCAATTACTGCTGCTACTACTACTCGAAGCACCTTGAACAATTGCAATGGCTTCAGCGCTTTCTAATTTTTCTAAGTGTCGCCTCTTAGATCTTGGACTGGATTGAATCACAGTTTCACATGTTTCATCCAGTGAATGAGCAACTTCAGCTACTGCTTCTATTAAATGTTGAGATGTGTTCGATGTTATTGTATTTCTATTTACTTCATCTGTTTGTTTTACTTCTGCCGTAGGAGGGTTTGGTAAATCTAGAACGAAATATAACAACAAAATTTAATGTTAGTGAAGAAGTGAATGCTTGTTATACTAGCGACCTAAACGCGACTTTGGCCCCGTATACTTATTTTTATATTATAACCAAATTATAAAAAAATCTTAATTTCTATATATAACTGATCGGTGTCAAAACATGGAAGATGTAGCAGAAGAACAATTACTAGGGGCATTTATTGTGTAATAGAATTCAAAACCATGATTTTTTAATTTTTGTCTGTTTGTCTGTACATTTGTTCAGGCTAATCTCAGGAACAGCTTGACCGATTTAAATGTAGTTTTCAATATTAGAATTTGACAAGCTTCGCTTAACATTTAAGTTTTAGTTGTAATAATTGAATAATTACCTTTCTCCATCGCAATTTTCCGAAGCTCATCGGGAACAACGCTGATGACGCTGTCAACTGAATCAGGCGAGGACACGCCGCTGGAGTCACTATCCATGTCATCGATGGCAGGATTGAATAATTCTAGTGACATGAGTTTTGGGTGACTCTTTGCTATAGGCTCAGCTCTATGTGTACCGCGCACAATGGGAAACGGTGGTCTTCTGCTAACGTTGACGGCAGGAATACCTTTGTTTAACATTTCTTTAATTTGTCGTATTCTTTCCTTCCTTTTCCTATCAGCTGCTCGGGAATCCAAGTTATCGTTAGTTTGAGATTTGTTCTGTGTCTTTGGTTTAAATTGGGGTATTTCTGGTAACTCTGCTACTGTCTGAAGAGTTATTTTCGGATATGGCTTTACGTCTTGAAGTAATACTCGTGGTTTTATATCGTCTGTATCTGCAGTTAATTTGTGTATTTCTTCAATATCTTTATTTATTTCATCTATTAATTCCTTTGTTACTTCTGTTGGCGATTCATCTTCTTCTTTTATTGGTGGTATAGGATCGATCTCTTCATATATTTCCACAGGCATAATTTTATTTATTACAAGGGGGATTTCTGTCTTCAAAATATTATCTTCTGGTTCTGGTTTAGGAGGTGAATTTGGTTGACTTTTTGACTGTGGTTTTAATGGAGCTGGTGTAATGTTGTTTGTGGTGGAATAATTTTTTAAACTATACTGAGCTACTAAAATTTTATTATGAACAGGACCAGGAGCTTGTGCAGCGATCGGTGAAGCTGGTGGTCTGATCAATGGGAATGCCTGTTTAATTCTCGGTGAAGGTAGCCCTGGTGAATTTTTCATTCTGGGCGATGTTGGTACAGATGAAACTTTAAGCCTTGGTGATGTGGGACCAGGAGATAAAGGAGTCGGTGATAATGGATCGCCAGATCCATCTGCTTTAGGTACGTATATAACTGACGCAAAACTATCTTCTGAATCGACGCTTGTATCACTTTGTAGACTACTATCTTTAGATGAATCAGACCCATCTTCTCTGGAATGTCTTCTTTCAGGATAATTTTTTTCAGTGTTTATATTATCATTAGGCGTAGGAACTTCGGGTACAGGCCCATGGTTTTTCCAGCCTTGAAGCATTCTAACAAACACGGTAACTTTATCTATATTCGTTGTCGATGTTTTAAATTTGTTAGTGAGGCCGTTCTTTAGCGACTGGAATTTTTTAGCAGTTGTTGCAGATGTTGAGAAAATTGAATCTCTGATTGAGTCTAGTGCACCTGGTCGTCGAAACAAATATTCTTCATTTAGAGATGCCTGTTTTTGTATGTTTTTTCTAAGACGTTCCTTTTCTCTAAGTCGTTCCACAGACATTAGTTCCTCGTTAAGTGAAGTCTGTTTAAATACACCTGGCTTTTTGGAATGTAATTTTTGCGTGTGAACTTTGAAATTAGGCATTTCTTCTACTAAACTTTTCATATCTGTGGGTTTATCAAGATCCTCTTCAGCGTCATCTTCATTGATAGACTTTTTTTGCTTTACCAGTCGCGGCTTTTTGCGTTCTGTAGCTGGTTGTACGGGTTTTTCTATGACTACAGGTTCGCTTTCTTCTCCACCTAAACTTGGTAGACTAGATCTTGATCTGACAAGTGCACGACGTTCAATCTCAGCTATGTCTGTAAGACTTCGAGATTTCATTGTAGAAGATTCTGAAGGCTGTGAAACTAATCTAGGAGGAAGAACTTCATCTAATCGTCTTAATTCAATGGGTAAATCTGCTGCGGGAGGTTCAGGGCGTGGACAGGGTCTTTGTGTTGTTCTATTTATCCCCCATGAAGGAAGAAAAGAGCGACGTCCTGCTAGTCGCTGTAGAGCTCGTCTAACAAAAGAATAGCATGTTTCATTGGGCGATGACAGCGAAGATGATCCTGGTGAACCATCTCTACTCTTCCACGGTTCATAGCAGCTGTAAGAAAATGAAAATAATTAGAAAAAACTTAGAACAAACTCTCTATACATATACAAAAGATTAACAGATACAGAAGATAACATATGAAAGAACTTACTGTTCATATTCTACTGAAAGGAACCGTGGAGCAGGAGGCGGCGGACATAGCGTCGCTGGTCGATGCCAGGGTATTAAAACATCCTGAAAAAATATATATTTAAATTTTAGTTGTTCGTTAATAAAATAAGCATGTAGTAAATAAAATAAACAATGTGTATTAATATTTAATTTTCAAATGATTGACAAATATTGTTTTAAAAAGTTATTTTGGCATTGTCATAAAACAAAGAAGTAACTTATAAACCTGAGAATGAAAATTTCTGCCTTCATGTTCCATAGCCCATACAGTTAGTAGCAACCGTCCTCCGATCCTTGTTATCCTGGCGAGCTCGCGGAGAGCCATCGCGCGGCGCTCGACCGTCGCGAAGTGATGCACCACTGCGATAGAGAGCACTGCGTCGAAGGACTCATCGCGAAACGGTAGGCACAGATTGTCACATACCACAACCTTAAATGAAATATGCAATTTTCAATTGATGTAGCTTCAGTCATATGATCGTCGTACATTATAAGAATATTTAAATAATTCTAATAATTATGTACCTCATTGCTATTGTGGTGCGCCTGCGCAGCAAGTCTGGTGCATCTATCTCCTCCCACCGCGAACACGGACGGATTCACACTTAGGTATTTTCCGTTTCCACATCCTAGAAATAAATATAATTTTTATAATATTTTTATAAAATAATTAATAATTAATGAACCTTCCATAAGAATTTACGGATGAGTTTAGCGAGTTATTTTAACAACTATTTAGTAACCATAACGGAGTAAGCTTGTAACGCTTTAGTCGCTCAAACGAGTCTGACGAATCTAAGTCATAAGGATCTTATTAACTTTTGATAGAAATCAAAAACATTATATTTAATGTTATATAATTTTAATATATAATAAAATAATGTTCGCTGACATTTTCAGTTAAATATTGCGGCTGTGGCCAGTGTGCCCACCGGGCGGTATGATATATAAAACAAAATGGAGGTAGGTGTAAAAACTCGTAAATTTTCCATTTCAACAAACTTTAACATTTCTGAAAGCTAACATTTATTTTTCTTAAAATAAATGTATAAAGGTTAAGATAATAGCTGTAATGTGGGCTTACGACCGGGTGAACTTCTGTACATATTACGCATCGATGAATATAGTATGTACGTAGGAGTAAATATTATTAGGTATACCTAATAAAAGTAATCTTACAAACTTGTTAAAATGTCAGTTATATTTATGAAATTTTAAATTAATATTATTAAATTCACTCGGATTCTAGTTCAAAATCATCAGATATCAAAAGTCGCCTACACCTTAAAGTGTTCGCTATTGAATTGCTAATTATCTGTTGATGTTACATATTTTAAAAGGCTGTGTGGGAGAGTGCCCACGCCTCATCTACAATGGTGTCTCGAGAGTAACATAATACGACTTTTACCGGGCAGAGCTTCTGCGCAGCTTTTGTATCCTTAGAGTGTATTTAATAATTGCCGTAATGCAAGTAAGAATAGATGTTGCCACAATTGAGCGTGGGAGTGTTTGGTGGAAAACATTTTTCACGTCGTAATTCAACTTGTTTAAGCGCATTAATATAAAAGAAAATGTTGCTTTTCTGAGTTGTGCGGTACATTCTCATTGGAATTTGCAGTTGTTTAATATAATAGAACTTTTTCTTTAATTTAATTGGTGCGTAATTTACGTCAGTGTATATTAAAAAAAAAATATTTATTATTAATTTGCCAAAGGCGTACAAATATTCATTCAATTCCTAATCTAATCTACAATAAAATAATTAACTAGTAAATCTTACCGATATCACAAACAAGGCTGCCAGGCTCCAGGTCGCTAAGGAACGAGCGTACAGCGGGCGCGGGCGCGCACGGCCCATCGTCGCCCGCCTGCTCGTACACGTCGTGCACGTACGCGCGCTCGAGGGCCGCGCCCCGCGCCGCGCATTCGCCCGCCCCCGCCTCCGCGCCCGCTTCCGCGCCGCCATCCGCCATCACCGCATGTTTGCACCACACTGGAATAATTAGAATATATATTTTTATTTATATGCAACCGTTGCGTAAATTGAAAATTGGTCAAGCTTTTTATATTACTGTAAAAAAATGCCGACGATAGTTTATTTCAGAAGAAAGATATCCATACAATTTTGTAAAGCATAGAGATAAATCTATCAATCGTCGTATATTTTTTTGCATACTCCTATTTTTTATACACTTAGGTTTTAATTTAAGAACTCTAATAACGTTCAACCAAAACGAGAAAATAAAGATAGGAATAGCCATAAAATAAACATTCTAAAGATAAATACATGTGTATAGACAATTTATACAGTATATATTTTTAGACATTCTCTGTATACTCTGAATATATTGAAAGAGATCCCTTACGTATGGTAAGACAGTCTCCAACCTTACCCAACGATTTTATATTTTCATACTGTCACACACATTTTCTATATTCATTATACTCTTATACATATCCAATATAATTTCACTTCGCTATTACTAGTTATTACCTGCCATTTGAATATATAATAACAGTATAGACGAGTTCACTACCGACAAAGTGTCTTGTCGCTAAAAAAAAATAACGATACAGTAAAATAAAAAATAAGTACATACTTATAACTACAATATCAATAATAATTACAATTTCTTTTGTTATTTTAACTTGTTGATGGCGATTGTTGCCCAAATGTGCATTTTACTGTAAAATATATTGTATGTACACAAATAGACATATTGACCCTAAAAAAAACTCTAAACTCAAAAATTTAGAGTTTAAAACCGAGTTATTCAATTTTTCCAAAATTTGAGTGGTTCTGCTTTGTTTTACCAGAACAGGAAAAAGAAAATGATAAATTTTCCTGAATGAGTATTTATATTGTTTACTTTTAAACGCTGTCCAACTGAATTATAATGTATCTGCATATATCTTAAAATAACAAAATTCTTTGGTCTTAACTTATAAGAAAGAAAATATTCGTACATTTGTCGAAACAAAAAAAAATGTGGCAAATCGTTTAGTTTTCACAAATGAAGCTTTTTTTAAAGCGAAGATTTTAAAATTGAAAAATTATTTTATGTTGTATACGAAAATAAACTTATTTCATTATCAGTATTTTTCAAAATAGAAAACGTCGATGCAAACCTTTACAATATTGCCTATTCAGTAAACGATGTTCGTTTGATATTCCCGTTACTGGCGGAATATTTAGCGGCGTGGGTCCCGGGTGTTAGGATTTCGGGACAAAGGGTCGTCACGTGTGTGTAGATTAGATATGCGTTTTACTTTCTTTTGAATTTTTAATGTTAAGTTAAAAAATCTTGTTAATTCTGTATTGCGTGTAGAGTGGCGAAGCTCAACGCCACGTTTCTCCTCATCACCGGAGCGGAAATAAAAATATTAAATAATACATTTCTTTAAGTGGGAATCGAACCCAAAACCCTTTATGTCCCTGCACCTGGTCTCAAACTCTACTATTATAGTTATATAGACCTAATTTATT
This sequence comes from Heliconius melpomene rosina, assembly GCF_056956725.1. Lineage (NCBI taxonomy): Eukaryota > Metazoa > Arthropoda > Insecta > Lepidoptera > Nymphalidae > Heliconius > Heliconius melpomene. The sequence continues at coordinate 14,632,014 of NC_140401.1, forward strand.
ATTATTAATCAATAGTAATTATAGCAGTCTTTATATTATATTAAATAAGCCTTATGCATTATTATCTTGCATATCATATGAAGTAGAATGCCACGCTAAGCTCATTCTTCGACTATATTTATCGTGTCTTCTTTTACTTTCTTAACGACCATTTATGTGTATTATATGTTACAGTAATATATATATATATATATCTGGGACCAAAAAGTACGCTATCATAATCAACATTTCATAAATTACCAAATGATAATAATAACCAAATATATTTAACAAGATTTCTTGAGGCCGTCACAGCCCGGTGGCGAAAATATGTGAACGTGACGGTTGGGGGTTCGCTTCTCATTTATTTTCATTTCATCGCTCTGATGGCAAGCTTTGAAGCTCTTTAAGCTTTGAACACATCTTTATGACAGTTCCAGTTAGAATACTCGTACATAGTACATACTAAAACCTAAACCACTGGAAATAGAACACGAAAACTGAAGTATCTCTTTGCTCAAGTGTGTAGCGTGGAATTGTAAAAAAAATATATCGCAATAAACACTGTAAGGGCATGAGGGTATTCTAGAGATATGCTGGTGGGGTTTTAGCTTTGAATGTTTGTGTAAATGTTGTTTTTCTTTAATTTTTCGAGAAAAAAATGATAATTAAAATTTCGGGGGTGGGCGCCAGACTTATAATAATAATTTATAATGTCTCAAACAGCTCTACAATTATACATAAATACAATGTTAGAACAGAAAAACAGTAAATAAAAAAAAATATGGACTCACAAACAATTCATACATCTAATGTACCTATATAAATACAACACATAGATTATAAAAGAAGTAAATTTAAATTTAAAAAGATCAAATTAAATTTCAACTTCATATGAGCTAAGTAAGTATATTTATATCTCTCACCGTGTAAGAGTATATCGAGTTACCTTGGTAACGCATCTAGGATAGCAGGTCGGAGCCTTCACCCCTTTCCCGGGCATAATGCACTGATAGCTACCGTTTAAAATTTAAAACTCTCTGTTAAAAATGCTGCATTATATATTATTATTTTTAATAAATTATATTAATTGTAGTCTTAATTACTTTGTAATGTCTTTTTTTCATTACTCTCTGTATTTGACGTTAAAAAATTAACAAATTTGTTCCTTTTTTCAGCGAGGAAAGTAGTGTTAAGACATTTCGTTTCCCATTTTCCATTGAATTCTGGAGGCATTGTGTCTTGAGTGGTGGAAATAAACGCCGCGTTTTATCATCGACACCAGAGCGAACGAGCTAACATGTCTGAACCTAAAAAAATACATCTTAAATGTCTTTATAAAGAAAGCTGTCAAGAAACGATGTGTAATAAGCTTTTACTGCAAATGTAGGGCAAAGCGAGTTATCGAATCGATAGTGTTATCATTACACGTTATGATGTATTATGGGTTTTATTGTTAAAACAACTATACGTTCTTGTTGTTCCTTTATAATTTTAAAATACTTATATAATATATATCTACATTTTTTATATTAAGTAAGCCAAAAAATAGCCTAGTTTTTGTGCCTTTGTCTAAGCTTTACTTTGTCGCAATATTAATATTAATAATAAGAAATTCTTATCAATAATTAATATTTACAGATGTACATAGAATTTTTGTAAAATATTATGTTTATAAAATAGCATTCGTTTCTTCTTTTTACCATTGAGAGGTAAGCATAGGAAACCTAGTATTAAAGCACTTCGTTCCAGGCCAGTCGATAGTAACAGTAAAACAGACTGGTTCGGTTCGGGTGTTCGATTCCCATTCGATTAGATGAAATATTTATTTAAATTTATATTTCCATTTTCGCTCTGGTCTGAACGCAAAACGCGGCGTTGTTACCAGCGCAAGGAAATGAAAATATGTAATAATTTTATTATTTATTATTATTACATATTTCCCTGAGTAGGAATCGAATCCACAACTGTCGCAATTAACAGTCGGACGCTTGGGTCCCTGTATCACGACGGTCTCTAACTAATTATAAACATAATAATGTAGTGCGTAACAAGCAGTGAGCTATATATACTTCGTTTGTGAGGAACACATTACTAATTAAGTAAACGTATAATTTTTGTTTTTGTGTAACACAAGCTTTGACTTTGATTATATATGCATTTCTTTTTTTAGCGTCTGTATTCCGCATACAGCAGGGTAGGCAGAGGCAACCTAGTGTTAAAACACTGTTCCCTTACATTTCACTTTCTGAATATAGAATACCTAATAATTTAATTAAAGAAACAATTTTATTCTAATGTTTCTAAATTAAAGTGTACGTATGATACGGATATAAATTATACCTGCTATATACTGACCTATTTGATAAAAAAATAATGAGACTCATGTCAACGCCCACTCAGTACGATGTCTACGTAAAGAACAATCTTTTAGTTAAGTCTTATTAACGATGTCAGCGTGTTTTATAAGTATATTATATGAAAATACAAAATTTTACATATTTAAATCCAAATTCATATACATATTCTTAGTAAAGTATATGTACGAGTTTTTTTCTCCACAGACATGGTAACGCAAAGCGGAGTAGCAAAAAAAGTAGTAGTTGTCTCCATTTTATCAGGTTATACAATGGAAATAATAAATCAACAATATCTAAACAATTGGGTGGAAAGTATTTCCTCACGGGGTGAAAGGAACCTGGTTCAATTAAACTCCCCAAAGACACAAGTTTGTCTTGTCGTCAGTTTTCCAGAATACTCCTCTTAAAACCGCGCCCAGTATGAAGCACATTGGGCCTTAGTCTTTCGGGTGACTGCCAGTATCGCGATCACCTAGAAAGCATGGACAAGTTGGCCTCAAAGAAACTGGGGGTCATCTGGGGGTCATCACTGGGCAGAGCGAGACAGTCCTTAACGCCAAACGTCCATGTATAGGGCCCAGGTTCTGCCGCATTTAGAGTACTGTTCCCATCTCCGGACTAGTGCACCCTGGTATCAATTGACCTATTTGATCGTATACAATGTATAGCTGTTTGAATCGTTGGGGACCCAATAATCTGTGAAAAGGTTGTACTTTAGCTTTGCGTAGAGATCATTCATCATCATCCCCCGTGAGGTGATAAACCCATAAGTGCCGCGTTACAGTGCCCCTGTGCCACAACGGCCTCAAAGTACCTTACTAATTATTACTTTTAATGTTAACATTACCCAAAAAGGTTTGATTAATATTAATATTAAAAGGAAAACAATATATGCAATTCAGCAGCATAGACGTACTCGTATATGATACCGTAGCATAGCATAGCAGTGTATTATATAATACAGATTATCATCAAAGTATGAAGTTCGCCAACTGCAACCGTATCGGTCATAGAATATCTATTTGTGGCATCTCGATGTTATCAACGTCACGCCAAAAACATTTATTGATTTTGTTTCTGGCAATTCGATGAATAATCCATTAGTTTCGATGTTCAGAATGAAAATCAAATATGGTTTAGGTTTTACTTCGTGATCATCAGCTGTTTGTGCCAGTTTTTTTTTAATGTCCGCTGTATCGGTAGGTGGAGAAAACCTTCGTTCCCCATTTTCCGCTGAATTCTGGAGGCATTGACATTCTGGAGACACATTAAAAAAAATCATTTCCTCGAATGGGAATCGAACCCACAACCTGTCGTGCTTACAGTCAGACTTTGTGCCCCTGCGTAACGACTGGGCTCTTCCAGTTCCAGTTCTGTTGAACCAGTTCTTAATTTCCATATAATATATAAATCGTATTTAATGTGACGCGATCGCGCAGTGCAGTGCGAGTGCTTGGTTACACGTGTAAAAGATTTCATAACTTTTTATAGAGCTTTTGACTATAAAGTATTACAATGTCTGTTTCCGTGAACATGATTCACTTTGGTTATATTTATTTAATGTACAAATAAATTTCAATTTTAATTTTGTTGACAATGTTTATAACGGCATTTCTAATTATCTGCATGATTATACCAGAAATTAATGGAATGCATTTTAATTTCAACTTTGTGTTATATTTTGTTATATAACACAAAGATACCTATCCCACTCCTAGACGTGTACCTAACATAATCAGATGTGTAGGTATTCTTTTTGTGTATAGCGGCCTAGGGAGCCAAGTCATTGTTAAGAGTTAAAACACTCGGTTCTTTACGCCCTATTATCAAGATGTTGCGGGAGTAGTGGAACTCAAAAATGATAATTACCTTATATATTCAATGTTAATTTATGTCTTTATATCTCTTTAACAATTAACTTTTTCATTCTAATAACATCCCGAGCTCCTCTACTAATAATAAAACAAAAAATCTTAAAATTACATAACACTGATAAATAATTTCATACGAAAAGTCAACAACAGTGCCATCACATAACATGTATAACAAAATAAAATGTTACTTCAGCAATATTGAGAATTGAAAAGTTTATTTCTCGAGCGTATTTAAACTTTTGAATATAATTGTAGTGGTAACGATTTGTGCACTGTCTAAACTGGGGCAAGCCTCGGATTCTAGCTATTGTGCCCGCTTTATAAATATCTATAAGAATAATACATACAAGTATTTTACGCCTCTTTCGTAGTGAAAAGCTTCTAACAAAGTATTCTGGAATTACTTATATAAATGACAAAGAAAATGTATACAATATTTATTACTATTACTGCACTGTAACGGACTTAAATCATTGCGTCCGATATCCTTTAAATATTTTAAACGGGATTCGAACCAGTTTCTTCTCGAATTTTAAATTATCGTGAACGGGCTGAACTTTAAATTATATGGGTCTTTATCATCTGATATATCCATGCAATGATGGTAAATAATTTTTTAATAAGCTTTCCTTCATTAACAAGATTATGAAATTGTATGAAACCAATGGCATACAGTACTTTTGTGCACACACGTTTTCGGTTTATTTAAAACTGTGAACTCCACAATCTGGGGAATGATTATATTTAAATTATTTTCATTTCTCCGCTTAAGTTGATCAAGTGAAATTTAATTGGAAAGTAGGAAACGGAGTGTTTTAGCACTAAGTTCCCTTTGCCTACCCTCCTATTCAGGAGGAAATCCACAACCAGTCGGTGTTATAGTCACTCTCTGTGCCCCTGCGCCACGACTGCTTTTATTTATTTAAGCTTTTAAGTTAATGCAATCAAAAGATACGAGCATTTAAGCTATTCCCGTGGACCTAGATTTGGCAAGAAGTAAGTACTTGCGGTGAAAATAAAGGAAAAAATTCGAAAAATGGAAATGTATATTACAGATGAAAATTGTTACAAACATATATATAATTGAGACTTCATAAATTTACAATCTACAATTTGAAAGTTTCAAGTTACTATTATCGATAATTCGATATAAATAACTTGTAATATATCTAAACGGCAATGAGCTAAACCTGAAGCCATATCTCTACTAATACAAGGAGATTATCTATCTCGACGGAAGATGGCGCAAAAATCACATTAATGCGTCAGGGAACGAAGCGTAGGTAGTGGATTTAAAAATGATCACAAGGGAAAAGTGTTCCATAGTATGTTATAAATGAACATATAAAATCTGATTATTATTTTAATATCAATTATATTTTTTTTATTATGTTAGTTTTTTTATGTAATAGATTTTTTAAAAACTTTGCAACCGTAGATGATGCTCTGCGTTAGTGTTTCGACACTTTCCTCTCCACGAGTTCATCCCTAATTTAGAGTGCACTGTGTAGTAACTAAACCGATAAAAGAAACACTATGTTACCCACTCTAATGTTTATTTGAAACCGATTAGATCCCATAATAATTGTGGGTTCGAAACTCCAGCAGAAAGTCTTGAGTCTTTTATATATAATTATTTCAAAGGAATATTTTTTTACATAGTCTTCAAGTCTAATTTTTCTTCTTTGGGAATTTTTATTCAAGAGAAATGTCTACATGTATAGCCACCTAAGTTATATACATTTTACAAAATAATTACCATGAAGTTCAGGAAACACATGAAAATCGGTCACAATTCATATATTCAATTAAACTACATATTAGTTTCTATAAATCCTACAAAGTAGTATTTATAATTAGTTTTCATAGGTATAATAATTAATTCAAAACGTAATTAAATCCACTGGACCGTGCTATTTGGTTAAATATAGATTTCTAAACTAGAATAAATATGTATATTTATTTGATGTCAAAAACAATTCAATATGAAATATGCTTCTCGCGTTACAAGGTTTGTGAGGAATCACTCCGTGTCAGCTTGCTTTTTTCTATGTAAATAGGAAAATGGAGAACGGAAGTGTCTTAATGGAAACGGAGTTTCTTAACATTGGGTTCCCAGGTTTCCTCTGTCTACCTTGCTAGGTGGGGGATAAAGTGTGAAGCTAAAAAAAAGTTTTTTTATTTATGGGGTAAACGGGGAGAATCCGAGGTTTAATTTTTTCTGGAAAATATGTTTATTATAAACTTGGAGCTTTCTTTCCTGCTATGTTCTCTCTGCTCTCGCTGACTTCGTTGGTTGTAATTATTAAAAAAATAAAGTACAAAGGTGTACTTCTTTGTATTACATAATTTTAAAAAAGCAATCGCAAGAATTTTTCTTATATAATTAAAACAATTAGAACCTACAATCACTAATAAAAGACGAGGAAAACATCTTAATATCTTAATTTCTTTATATTACTCTAAAAAAAATATAATATAGGTATGTACGTAAATACTTTACAAATATATTTGGGGGTACAGTCGAAACGTGAACAACATAGATAGGCGTGAAGGTAAGTGGTCACCGACATCTGCATTGCCAGGAGCATTGCTGTTTGCCCCACATTCAAAGTTTCGAACAAACGTTAGATAAATAATGCTATTACTTTTGTGGCTAGTTATGTTAATACATGTCAAGTTTAACTTATTATATTGTTTTATTTGACATTTTATGTTATTCTTTTTTATTTCGCATGGTATTTTATTGTATTTAAATTTATATTTTAGTATAGGTATTTAATAGTCTTTATTTAAACCCCAATAGCTGCACTCGGAAAAACTCTTTGTAACGATATGAATGACGGTCGGTGAATTACTTATATTGTGAAAATAAGTTATAACCACCATCACGTTAATCCAGATCTAAACTATAGCACGATTCCTTAAATATCCAATAACTTCAATTCTACTTAAAGAAGAATTTCACACAAACCACGTAAAGCTTAGCTCACCAAGTTAAACAGAAACTAATAACTCAGCGCGAATGACAGCCAGAAAGCGCTAGAACTATAAATCGTCTCTGGCAATGGATGCGGAAAATACAGTGAAATATTTTATAAAATCATTAGTGCATCGGCACGGGTCGTCGCCCCCTGGCCTACTTGCAGATAACTAGACCGATCGGAAGTGCTGGGCTCACGGCAAATACGAGTTTATCCTCCGAAATTGAAGCATTAGCCCGGCTTAAGTGGGGAAGGTGTTCGAGCTTTTAAATAGTAATAAACTTGGGGACACGTGGTCGTGGTATCTGTTTTACGATTTGCAAATTAAATAGAGTTTTCTTTTTATTTTATGAAAGAAAAAGAAAATATTTGAAAAAATATTTATTACATATATATTTCTACTATTTCTTACAAGTTTTCATGTTACCTACAATTACCGGTTAGGTAAATACAATATGATAGAAGCCATCTTGGTATAGTAGCACAGCCACAGCAAGGGAAATTAATTATTTTCATATTGCAGTACCGGTAAGACGTATTGGGGTGGAAAATGGAGAATAGTGTCTTTACACTACGTTCGTTTTGAATCTCATGCTGTATACGGAATACATTCTGAAGCTGGCATTATGCCCGACATTAATATCGATTTAAATAATTAATTTTATTAACGATATTGAAAGTAAACACGTGTGTGCTCTACATCGAGAGTGTCATCATAACAACTTTAGACGGGGTGAGACTATTCATAAAATACTTCCAATATTATACTTACTTCCTATATAAAACTTATATATTATCGTAGTAGTAGGCCATCCATAATATCCATTTAAATTTCTATTTTAAGAAATGTTATTATAAACATGTATTAGTATAAGAATATTTAACGAAATTTCAATTCATTTCATTAGTTATTTTTCGTCGTATAACACGATAGACAGAGAGAATCTAGTATTAAAGCACTGTGTTCACGACTCTCCATTCAATTTACACAATATTGCAAATTAGTACTGAAACTCAACCCTTCGCTTCGATAGCCAGAGCAGGAAAATGATGAAATCCAAGTACACCACGACGGCCTAGTAAGAAAATTCGTTATAATTTAACCTAACGACGACTAACGGAAGTGTCATAGCGGAAAACCGTTAAAGCTACTCGCAAACAAGATAATAAGTGAGCCTGCAGCATTCGGGTTGAACGAACTGATGCATCCGTGGCGTTACGCGCAATGCGGCGACCTCATTGGCCGTTATCAACGTTTTTGATATGGATATTCTAATATTTTTTCTTATTTTTCTAATAGTTTTTGTCATATTATTTAGTTTTTTTTATATATATATTATCGTATTTTCTTATTTATTATGTCGCACACTACGGTTACGTGGTTCGTATCTTTTGTTAAATTAGACTTATGTTGTATGAGTTAATATTACTAGGATTTATATTCTTATAATATGAATTAGGTATTTATTTAATAATTAAAATTAATTACGCTTAACTCAATTATACTTATTTTCGTAATTTTAATTTGAGTCGGTCATAAGACGAAAATTTATTAAAATATGACTATCGATTTTTTCGGATTGTTTTAAAAAATAAATACTTATACATAACTATATTCAACGTCCATTTTTTCTTACTAGAAAAACAATTTAGTTCTCTTTATTAAGATATGAGGGTAGAATACATTATTTTATTTTCAACACGAAACATTTCAATACCGTTTCGAACAGTGATAGATGTTTATCAGTGTCATTTGTCAACTACCGCCGGTTTCCAAGTTGTTTCGCATTCCACCCTGGATTCCAGTTGAATGCTTTTGAGAAGCAAAATGCTTGCTATAATTTTGTAGAGAAGACCGTATGTGTTCAGTGGCAGTTTATATTGTAAATGACTATTATTTAATAAAAGTGGGTACAAAACTTGAAAATGTACAAGTACGAGGCTTACAAGCTATATTTGGAGAGCGTCATGGCGCGGAAGCCCTCCAATGTAAACGCGACGGTTGTGGGTTTGATTCTCACTCGAGGGAATGAAATCGCTTGCTCTTGTAATGAGGCAAAGCGCGGCGTTGAGTTCCGCCACTCAAAAAGTGGGGAGGGAAATGTGGGTTCTTGCTGTTTATTTGGATAAAATATTAGGTTTTTAGTTTTTTTATAATATTTTAATACTTATCACAAATATTTAAAATTTTATCATAGCTAAATAATGTAAAAATATTGGATGTAAAACAACCTCGCGTGCCGTACGCTACTTTTCCACTCGTACGAATTATTTTACATCGAGATTATCATTCATTTATTTTGTTCAAATTTTCATAAATACTTTGAATCGAGAATACTGTCTAAATGAAACGAAACCCCATTTCTTATCATATTTGGGTCGATTGTGTTGTGTTTACTGTTGTTCATGCCACGTTCTTTGCATAATTTAAACTTTCTGCAGTTTACATCACTAAGTGAATGTAACTTCCGGTGTTGGCTGAAGGAAATAATGAGAGTTTGAGTAAAATTATAGGTTTACTATAATATATCAAAATAATCAGAATCATTCTTATTTATTTTTTATGTAAATTAGATTATCGACTATTTTTACAAGGCATTTCTTAAAAAAATGAATTTAGAATTTCTAATAAACACAACAATTAATCAGATTTAAGTTCTATTTAGTTTAACAGTCCATTATAGAGAAAATGTAATCTAACAGATAATTTTATTCTTGTAATAATTAATTGATTTAAAACAATTATAAATAATTTAGAACAACTAGAATTACTTTAGATTCCGGCACAAGGGTGTGACTGTAACGCGACGGTTGTGGGTTCGATCCCCACTCGAGGAAGTGAAATATTTGTTTACGTTTATATTTCCATCTTCTCCGCTCTGGTGTCGAGGCAAAGCGCGGCGTTGAGTTCTGCCACTCAACACGCAATGCCTCCAGAATTCGGCAGAAAGTGGAGAACGGAGTGTCTTAAAAGTGGTTCCCTCTGCCTACCCTACTGTGTGAATCTGACTCCCAAGACCCAAAAGAGAGTTTGAAATAATCAAATTACGGTATTGCATGAACGTGGACGTCACAATACACAATGTTAATTAAATTTCACCTTCATACTGGAGAACATTGCATTCACAGTAAAAACTATTAACTTGTTTTAACCAGATTTACTTAAAAGCTTTGGACGCTCCAGCTTTTTGAGTTATACGTGCACGTGTATGTGTATATATTTTTTTCATCAAACCATGAAGTTTTTCAATAGTTTTAATCTTTTTAAATCGGAAATGGATGTTGTTAGCTTGTTTTGTGTAGTTTGGTTTTTAGTTTAAATTATTGAAATGGGTATTGTGAAACTAAAAGGTGTAAAAGTCTTACCTTAGATTTATCATTATGTGATTAAAAAAAATATTTTTACTAAGTTAAAAAAATAAGAAGCTACTATATACTGTTTCTCTTATAGAAGTTATTTAATTGTAAATACCTGTCTCGCTTTTGATTTTGCTTAAAATACAGGAGAATATTTATATTTCTTTTTAAAACTACATAGATATTTTTAGCTGGAAACCTGGGAAACAAGTGCTAAGACACTCCGTTCTCATTTAAACACTTCTGATTCCCACTTCCACCGAATTCCGAATTGCGTTGGCTCTCGTTACTTAACGCCGAGTTTTGTCCCGTTACCAGGGCCAGGAAAAGAAAATGTTAATTATTTCATTTGCTTCCTAAACTTGTGTCGGCGCTACGACTGGCTTCATAAATAATAATTAGATTAAAGTCGAATTATAAAATATTTTAATTTTCTTAGTTTGATAAGACAAAGCGCGACTTCCATTCTCTATCTGCCTTGTTTTATTTTATATAATTATGAGGACGCTTTAAACCTAAAGAAATAAATAAAAGATATAACGTTTACTTTTCGCCATATGCAGTGTTAAGAAATAAACATCCACTTAGCTCTTACATCAGAGAGCAGTCACAGAAACGTCACTGTATCCATTTATCTGTGACAAGATTACGCACTTCTTCACGCCTTGCTGGATGCGTTCTTACGTAATGATGAATTTTACTTGAAGACAATTGTGGAACTGTACATGTTTTTTACTATTAAATATATATATATATATATATATATATATATATATATATATATATATATATATTTAATAGTAAAAGTAGTATATTATATATATATATATATATATATATATATATATATATATATATATATATATATATATCTTTGTATTTACATATATAAAAAACAATATTCTTTAGCTTCTAAGAAACTAATAGACAACAAATAACCAAAAGTGTGCGGTGTAGAACGCTGAACTCTAGCATATATTTTTCTTGGCAAGTGTAGGGAAGCAATTTGAAAGGAATTTCCAAAATGTGTAAGAGAACGGGAAAAAATAAGATTTTATTGTGTAAAGTCCACGGAAACGAAGTTGCGGGCTGCGACTCGTATTAGAAAAAAATATTTTCTTCTGTATTGTTTTCTAGAAAACAATATTTTCTAGAAAATAATAAATTTTATCTCTAACATCGCCTCTGTCTAATACAAAACAGACAATCTATTGAGTAAATGATTTTTGTTCATTTTTCCCAGTTCCATTTAGTTTGTGAAAACTTTTAAATTAATATCCTATATCCTATATCTTATAAAACAAAGTCGCTTTTCGTGTCTGTCTGTTGTTTCTAACTCTTCTTCTTTTAAACCACCCAACTGATTTTGATGCGGTCTTCACCATTAAGTCGAGTGTTTTTCGTAGAAGGTTTATATATAGTTTATTATTTGTACATTCTTATGTAAATTCACATAAATACGATAAATGTGTATAAAGTCCTACCCGTTGAGACACTTTTGCGCATGCGCTGCTCTAATGGTAAGTACTATATGAAAAAAATGTACTGGAGTTTTATTCTTCTTAATAAGATCTACAAAAAAGTCCGCGAGAGCATATTCGTATCTTTTAAGAATAACGTGTAGTAATCATTTTTCTGTCTAAAAATAATAATTTCAATATTTTTTTTATTGTGAGGGATATTCTTCCATAATGGTATTAATCCTTATCCTTTAAAATACTTTATTAATTTTCTACGTTAAACGAAGATAAAATTTGCTTTTTACAATATTTCGAAATTGCGAATAGTTTTACAGAAGAACTCATTTAATTGTTGACACATCCCGCCGTTGACACATCAGCTGTATGTTACTCAAGTTTCACTTATCCCTTCCTCTCAGCATATAAATAAGTACATTAGTTACGTTGGCCATTTAATGTAGATCAAAACTGTCTTTTACTGTTTTTCATTTTAATAAGTTCTTTAGAAGTTGTTATAATATCAAAAAAATCCTTGCTGCGAAACGACTCGCCACTCGCCATGCGTCCCCCGTGCCCGCTTGCCTTACACGCATCGGTGGTTCAGTGGTAGAATGCTCGCCTGCCACGCGGGCGGCCCGAGTTCGATTCCCGGCCGATGCATTCTATTTAATTTTTTAGCAACGAAGATTTAGTTAGATGCGTTTGCACGTTTTGGATAATTGGAGTTGAATGTATTATTTAAGCGCGATATATTTGGTTTCACATTTTTTGTAGTAGTTAGTAGTAGGTAGGTTTTTGTTTATAATTTGTTCCGTTTAAAAATAGTCATTTAACTATCTAAAATTAGTCATTAAATAAAAAATAGTCATTAAATAAGCGGGTTGCATTAGGGTTTAATTAATTTTCACATTATCTTAAGTGCTTTGCAATCATACATTATATGAATAATCCAGTAGTTAAAGCGGGCGAAGCCGCAAGAGGGTCGCTAGTTTCATATAAATAAATTAAAATATACATCAGGGTAGGCAGAGGGAACTTAGTGTTAATACGCTTCGTTTTCTACTCTCTGCCGAATTTTTGAGGCATTGCGTGTTAAGGCGGAACTCACCGGGCTTTCGCGTTGGTGCCAGAGCGAAGAAATTAAAATATTAATAAATAATAATTCATTCCTTTGAGTGGGAATCGAATCCAAGACTGTCGCGTTACAGACACACTCTTAGCCTCTACGCCATGACGGTCTCAATATAAATTTTACATATAATCAACAACAAAAAAATATTTTGCTATACAAAAGAACACTATAAAATCACACACGTTTTATTGTGAAATAGTATAACAATACGAACGAGGCTAAAACAGATAGATGTATCTAAGTTTGCAAGTCTTCATAGACTTGCATCTTTTTTTCTGTAATTCCGTAAAAGCCGCGTCGCTGCTCTTCAAAGGGTATTACGCAAACTTTGTGCACAGAAAATTTCATGTCTTTTAAAAAGCTTTGCCTTGCCCTGGTAAGGTATAATGTAATATGGAAGTAGCGTCGTATAAGATGAAAGTATGTTTACTTAGATTCTATGTATGTATAAAGCTATTTTTATACTAAATATTTTGTATAAAATTCAATAATAAGCGATTTTACGGGTTCAAGTTCTAAATCTTCTGATTTCTGATTATCAAGTTGATATTGTCATAGAGACAAGTGGAAAATATTTCGTAGAAATAAGCAATAAGGAATTACAAACTAAGTGACGAAAAAGAATTTAACAATGAAAGTTAAAAACTATACAAAAAAAATACCAAATATTGATTTTCAGATAAATTTGGCATTTAAAACAGATTGATTATTTTATTTTGTTTCAGAAACTAAAATAAACAATTTAAAGTCTGTATATCAAATACAAATAGGTGCATATTATATACGTTTTTGATCATAATAGTCTCAGAAAAATAGTATATAACATTTTAAATGCTTAGTAGGTTCTTGTGACAGTTTAATTACCTTTATGCACAGTGGTAGGTTGGCTACGGTTGTTATAATTAAATCAAAATTGGTGGATAATATAATGTAAAAAAGTTACTAAAAATTACTAATTAATAAATTACGTTGTGAATGAAAATCCTAAATGTATTTTTTATTATGTATGAATTTGGTGAAATAAATATATGCCATATTTAATATATAAAATATACTTACAATAACTACAAATTGCTATTGAACTTGAAACTTGTGAAGCGAGGTCGTATTTTAAGGCTTTCACCATTACATAAGCATTGGGGTATTATAGATATCGAAATAATTTCGTCGCTATTCAATTGGCATCAGTCATGAATGCCGCTATATTTAGTATCAATTGAATGTAATATGCGCCATGCATTGCATGATGAATGTATTTTGGTCTGTAAAACCGCTTATACCGTTTTGCTTGAGGTTTGTTAGTTATTCGTATTATTATTTAATTTCGGAAGTAGAAATCAGTTCAAATTAAAAATATGTTTATTATTTATAAACTGTATTACCACATTGAATCTCACTCTACAATTTAGATAATAAATACAACGCAATTTTTGTAATATTAAAAAATAATATTAATATTAAGAAATTTAATTACTTAATATTTATTTAATAATAAAATTCCAAATATATAAGATTTTACAGTAATTTAAAGCTGCGTTCAAATTATTTATAAAAAGAAAGGAAAGGAATAATTTTAAAACAAAATATTTCCGCCCATTTTATAATACAAAAAGCTAAATAGTAAAAAACACATTTTTCTTGTAAAAAAAGGAGGAAGTACTTCAAAGGTGTTTGCTCTGCACGTCCTGGAGCGGTGCACGCATAATGCAGCCTCTTGTAGCGATTCCTGACTCCCTTTGAAGTTACATGGAAAGAGGCCAGGAGTGTGAGCGAATATTGTGCTTGCAAAATACACTAAAACTTGTTGACACTTTCATGAAATAAACGTTTCATACAAATGTTATGTGTTTTTGACTTAATGACCTATATTCTTCATTAAATTGGTGGGAAATATAAGAAACTAGTAATGTCTATTAAACATTTTTTATAATAAATAGCCTTTTCTCTAGCCAAACGATAATTCCAAGTAATTATCTTTGGGTACCGGAAATTTGTAAAAATCTCTCTACAGGAATGCTAGCAACATAAATAAGTTGTAACGAGCACATAAGCATTTCAACTTTGAGAACGTATGGCTTAGTTGGTCAGAGCGCTTGGACGGTTTCCAAGAGGCGCAGGTTCAAATCCCGCTGAGTTCAATTTTTTAAACGTTTTCTTAAAAAGCATAGTAATATATCACAATAAATGGCTCTTTTTTTTAAATAACTATTTTTCTTAAATTTTTTTATCCTGCAGATTGTAGGGTACGTAGAGGGAACCTGAGAACATAGTGTTAAGACACTCCGTTCCCATTCAGACATCCGCTTCCCGCTTTCCGCCGCCGCCGCGTATTTTGCCTCGTTACCAACCAAGAAAATGAAAATATTAAATGTTTTATTTTCTCGAATGGAAATTGAATCCACAACCTGTCACTTTTAGAGCCCCACGCCAGTGCCATGCACCACGACTGGCCTCAATATTTATTCTAACGTAACCTTAATACTTGTATATCGTTGTTATATAACTTATAAATTTAAAATAATTAATTATAATTAATAAGGTACTGAAAATAGGGTAGGTCTAGGGTACAATAAGTAAGTAATATATTTTTATTTAATGGTCTCCATTCTTGAAAGTTGCAAGTGATGTTCACAGATTTCAACGAAATCTGAGCTTCGGGAATGCTCCAGAGATCTGTCTTTATTGCTACTTTAACAAGACCTCCTCAAGGATTTGAGTGTACATCTTCCTTATGCATTATTCAGTCAGTCCATTTCTTTGTCACGTACAGACTTTTATATTATTATTTAAATATTTAGTTTATATAATAATAAATAATAATTAATGACAAGTGTAATAGAAAGTACGATTGCCGTATATAATCGTATAGATCGATATTGTTAGAAAAAACTTCCCTTTTCCATAATTGTCTTTTACATGTTAAACCCTTCTACGTTGTTTTTAACCTTTAGAAAAAATGTAATGTTATTTATAAATATTATGTTTACATACAGAAATTGTCTGTTTTAGAAAAACATATATAGACAAGTTTACGGAAGCGCGAGTGGGTTTTTTAAAAATAATAAAAAGTTAAATTTAAATTTATTTTTATTAATACTTGAACATAATTTCATGTTCTTATTTAATTAAACTTAACTAGTGAAACGACCAAGCAGAAGCGCATGCTCTTGTCGATTGAAAAATAATATAAAGAATATTTAATACTAAAAACATAAAGTTTGTTCCCCATGGCTTGAGAAGATTTGCGTTACATACTCCGAATGCTGATCAAGCTTTTACCTGTACCGTTCTCATGCCATGAGCCAACATAACTATATTTTGCGTAGGTTGTTTTGATGACAAACTACTAAATTCGACAATTTATAGTGCTTGCAAAAGTCTATTTGAATAAAGAATATTTTGAATTTAGTTTGAAAAAAAACCTGTACCGTTTTCAAACATTACGACGTTAAATTGACTTCTTAGCTTTAAAGCTGCTGTTTGCGGTAATCTAGGTCAAACTTATGGCCAAAACTACCAACAATACAAATCACAACTTAATCTAATTTCATTTTGCATAAGAAATTCAAAAAGAAACATTTGGTGGTAAGTTTCAAGAAGTAAGAAACAAATTTGTGGCGAACCTGTCGTAGACTGCTTGGCCGAACGCCCAACGCCAGTAATTACTGCTAAGAGTTATATGCACTTGATTTATCGCTTTAAATTGATTAGTAATATATGTATAGGTACCTTTATTGTGCCTTAAAAATCTATTAAGAGTCTATATTAAATATTTTATACAGGCATTTTTCAAGTCTTAAATATGTAGGAAAGTATGTGATTATTAAATTAATAACGATACAATAATATATGTGCTAATTAATACTTCATAGATCTAGATTAAAATGTAGACGTCGTTGTAGCATAGCGGTACATCATCTGACTGTAATTTTTATGTTTGTGGGTTCAATTTCCACACGGAATAATTAATAATTTTTATTTCCTCGCCTCGCCTCGTGTTGAATTTCGTAACTAAAGTGACCAATGGTCAGAACCATATGCTGAAAATGGGGAATAGAGCAACTTAACACTATTTTGTCTCTGCCTACTATATGCGTGAAGCTAAAAAAAGCTTAATAAGATCAAAGAGTAATATAACTGAGACATGAAGGAAGGAACCTAACTTAGCATTCCACTTATGTTCGTTTAAGAGACCAGTGCATATTGTAACGTTGTAACGCTGTACTTGTTCTAACTAGACTAGGAAACGTCTATATTATAATCCCCCCCAGAAAAGTTATAATACGCTTACAATACGCTAAGATTTCAACCTCCACGCCAAAGATCAAAGTTGAATTACAAGCTATAAGCATAAAGAATAGACTGCCTAATTATTATATAAATAAAACTAAACCTGCCCCTATTACTGTCCTACAAGAGATGATGAAATAACAAAATGTAAATGATATTTCAGTGGTTGTGATTCACGGAAATTAAGTGGCGTAGTTTACTTTATACGAGCGTCAATTGAGAGGGATATTAAATCAGCATTTTATGCGCCATCTGTCGTCAATACGGGGGAAATTAGCTTCCATTGAGTATTCCTGGATGACGTCACGCCGTCCCGCGCTTCTCAGGCGGAACTGGGATGAATATGAGGATAAGAAATGTTATAAGGGGCAAATAGAAAATCGTGCCCCACATTGGGCGCCAATATTCATAATCTCTAAGATATATTGGTTATATATAAAATAATATAATTATATAAACTATTTTTAATTACAAATTAATGAATTCTATGTTTTAATCTATTTCGAAGCAAGCCTCTATCAAAATAGAAGCTATGCGCGTCTATTTTAAGACTTCAATTTGATAAATAAGTGAGATTTTCTGTTAACGAATGTCTGATTATAAAAGACCCAATCAAATCGCGTCAGAAGGTCAAAGGGTGTAGTTAAAAGGAATGTGGCTAGCCCGCGATGTCGCTTGTCATACGATGAATTACTGCAGGAGTAAATCAAGGACGTTTAGGCTTTGTATCCACTTGTACATCTCTACTTGTTAAATGTTGTTATAATCCCGCTGAATCCCGCATAGCACGGTAGACGGAGGGAACTTAGCGTTAAGACACTCTGCGTGTTGAGTTGCAGATCTCAACGCTGCGGTTTGTCTTGTTATCAGAGCGAGAAAGTGGTACTATTACGCTTATTAATAATATATAATGACGTCCTAACTAATTTTTTTGTTGTGGTTTCGAAATCCAATAGGCAATTTCTACTTGACTGGGTTCATTCGACCTATATTGTTGTAGACAAAAAGATTTCGTTTGAGTCACTCGCTATCAAGAAATGGTGCTATTAAGTTCTATAAATATACCGTTGCGTAATCACTTGAAGCTTTACTAGCTTGTATACAGTGAAAGTTAATAATAAAAATCGTTCTTAATAATAGTATGGATAAAAAATAACAATTTATCATAGCGTATGCCAAATACGAAGTGTTGCCATTCACAAGTTAGCAGATTTGGCAGCTCTCCCAGACTACATGTCGACAAGTGCCTGCCTTCATCATTTGGCAGGGATAGGCCTAGAGAATAAAAAAAATCCTCAACGTATACTATTTTAATGACTTCACTGGTCTCTTAAAATTGTATTTATATTTTACATGAATTATTTTTTTTAAGTAATAATTGATGTTATTGATTTTAAGATTAACAATGGGAAGAAATAACAATTTTGTGCAATTGTCAATTTTGTGAAGAGAACCCAATGATAAGCTGCACTCTCCATCTACCAGAGAATAAGGTTTAAAAAATATCTTAAGTAGTGAAAATTAATATTGTCGTCATTTTTATAATGAAAATGTAGAAAATATTAGCTGCAAATATATGTGCGAAACCAAAGCTCAAAATCTGTGCAAAAAACCCCATCTGCGCTACGATAGCGTTTGTTTAAATATTGATAACTATAATATTGTAAAATTTTTCGTAGCTGCTTCGTAGCACGTTATCGAAATGTAAGTAGTGCAATTTCGTAGCATGCTTTACATGAATAACGTACTATAATGTGCCTTATATAATATACTAGTCGTCGCCCGCAACTTTGTGTGGACTTCGTGGATTTTAATATTTTGTTTTTTTTTTGTCTTATGTTTATCAAAATGATCAAATTTTGGTCATGTAGTAAATTTAGTAAATTTACTCAAAAAATATATAAGGAAATCAGTAATAAATACTAGTATAATGTACACAGTATAGGTTTAAATTTTCTAAATTTATGTAAGCACATGATGAGCAGTGTGAAGGTTAAAGTAAATGCACCGTCATTTAACTGAGTTCAGAAATGTAAAATTTTATGTAAAAAATATTTTAAAAAGTAATATCAGCTGTAGGCCTCGAATATTACTTGTAGCGACTGCTCGCCACTTACTTATCATTTTCAGTGCAATTGTAAAAATTTGTAACAAGATAAAAATAAATAAATAAATCAGCTTCACACTGTATATCGCGCACGGCAGGGTAGGCAGAGAGAATCTAGTGTTAAGACACTCCGTTCCCCACTTTCTGCCGAATTCTGGAGGCATTGCGTGTTGAGTAGCAGAATTCAACGCCGCGCTTAGCCTCGACACCAGAGCGAAGAAATGGAAATATAAACGTAAATAAATATTTCACTTCGTCGAGTGGGGATCGGACCCAAAACCGCTGCGCCACTACGGCCTCATTAGATACTATATATTAGATACTGTATTGATTTAGAATAAAAATCTGTAGTAATGTTTTCATTGTTTACTTGCTTAAATTTGTTTTGGATGATTGCATTGGTTGTTTTACACTTGTAGGTAAATGGACATATATAAAAAACGCAAAAATATCATTACTTTCTCTATATATATGGGTCATAATCAGAAAAGTGGACATTTTCGAATTCGTAACGTAACTGATAAGTAACAACACTGATAATGTTTGTTACGAAACTGATGTTATAAGGCATTATACACAACAAAGTAAGGATATTATACGAATAAAACTACTGTTGTTTTTATTTAATGAGACACAAATTAAAATTTTAAAGATTCAATCGTTGAATTAACAGATTATAAATGTAAGAAAACATAACAAAGTGACAATATTAACAATATAATAATGCTAGTTCGTAACGTAATAAACTTCTATTTCTAGTTAGAGATCACAAAGTTAATGATAAAATTAAATCCACTTTAAAATATATCAAAATTTGAGTCGTTATCACGGGAATTAAGTTTAATTCTTTGTAAGTGTTTATTCCGCATATCTTCATATTTAATAGGATTGGTCTTTTTAAGACGTTCTCTATATCTTTTATGTGTGCATTTGACATAGGAGCCATGACGCTTACTGAAAATAAAAAAATATTTATCAATAGATATTTAATAATATTTTATGTTTATTGTTTAGATCTTTAACAACGCTAGTACAGAACGTATTTGTTTTTAAATAAAAGCTTCACCCACTTGAACTACATATTTATTAATTCACTATCTCCAGAGAAAAAAATAGTAATTACAAAATCACAACTAATTTCAGGAAGAATAAAAAAATGTTTTTAACTAAATCGGTTAAGCCGTTTCTGAGATAAGCGTGCACAAACACATTAGACAAACAAGCAAACAGGCAAAAAACTTAAAAATCATTATTTTTGGTTACTTTACGTTATCAAAAGTCAGCAATTATTTTTTTCATATGCCAGCAATTTTTTTTTTATATACATATCTTCCGATGGTAACGTAATTATGAACTAGGCTTCATATTTTCTCAGTTTCGTTACGTAACGAAATATAACGCAATTGAGAATAAAGTCTGAGAAATTCTAACCTTTTTAAATATTTGCTCATAAGCCACGTGTTGCATGTGTAAGCACTGAAGTTCTTTTTTGAGATTTTGTAAAAAGAAGCAAATAACATAAACAAGAAAACGAAATTATAGAATACTTACCAAAATAAAAGCCGTTTATAACCCTGAGATGTAATTTTACATATTCCCTCTAAAACATTTGAACCCCTCAACTGCTGCGAGAACACTACTTGTTGTAGCTACGACAGCATTGACTTTTACAATAATGGTGCCACAATAAAAACTAATATTAAACACCATCCAAAATAATTGCATTCATAATTTAATTGTACGTTACTAGCCCTGAGTAACAAAAAAGACAATATTTTGGGACAAATTTACTTAATTCATATATATTATTTATTAAATAATATATCAATAAAAGTACTTTTGTTTAATATTTTGCATAAAGTAAAGTAATATAAACATATCTGAAATCAAATAAAACCATAAACATTCGTAACAAATCAATTTTTAAAAAGTAAAGTGGTGAATGGGACACGAAAAATTGTATGGAAGCATTTTAAAAAGTTTTTTGCAACTAACAAAAAATACTATTAATAGCCATAATACATTTAAAATATTACAAAAATCTTTAAGTTAATAAGTAAATTTATCGTAAATGGCAAAATATTTAAATTATCTTTAAAATTGTATTTTTAAAACGCATTCAAAGTAGCGGGACAAGAAAAGACACAAAATGTACACTTTTTCTGATTATGACCCATATATTTTTTTTAGTATTAAGAAATATTATTAGGGTTATTTATAAAAAATATATATTATTTCCTATTTTTTCATCAAGCCGTGGGAAGTCCATGAGAAATGTCACATTGAACTACCATGGTCATCGCCATCTGCATCAGCTCTTTCATTTGTACAACGGTAAGGTCAACCATATTGCACTAGATTAGTCTAAGTTTATATGAAGTAAAAATAGCTGGACAACCCTGGGCTTACGAGGGCGTTTTACTGATATGTCCAATGCAAAAGCAAAACTAACATTAATTTTAAACGTACAGTAGGGATTTAAGGCATTATATTATATTTAATTACATATTTTATGTATTTTTTTATATTAAATTTATCATTTACTAAATTTATCATGTCCGTATATTTATTACGAGTGACATTATTTGTAAATTAAAAGAAAAACTTTTTGGTAGTTGTTTTTTAAGGGTTCAAGAGGTTACGTATCTGGTAGTAAGTAATTTAAGATTTTAATTTGAAACTTTACGTTTTTTAAACTAACTTTTAAAGCACTCATTTAGTATTTCTAGGCAATCAGTTAAATAAAATATTATAAAAAAATTAAAAGTATAATTTATTTCAAATAAACAATGAGAAAATCAAGTCTTGAGACAAAACTTGAGATGTTACTTACGGTAATTAATTATAATATCTTTAACAGAATAATAAATATTTAATTAATTAAATTAGTACATACCTTGATCATATTCTACAGACAGCTAAAGTAAAGTCGTAAAGCAGTTCTCATAGCGCGATGCAACTCCTAGTGTTAGATGCGTTCATCCGTAAAATATCCGTAAATACTTCAGTTCGGAGAGAGTAGAAGCACTTTCTCTTAGCTGATATTTACATGGCACTTGTGTGATTTTCTTATTGTGGTTTCACTTCGGTATCTAAAATGAAAAGAAATATTTTAATATTATATTTAAAAATATAAAAGAAATCTGTAACTAAAACGAGTCAGTTACCGTTTTGGCAAGATTTGGGACTAAATCATCATATAGTTTGAAGTATAAGTTAATATTCAATATCAACGTTTAAACAGAAAAAATATGTAATATTGCAGGTATTTATATTTAATATAGGTATTCTTCTTCCTCCTGGCATTAATCCCGGCTATTGCCAGGGTCTGCCCTCCTACTCAACCTACTCCACTTTGCACGGTCTTTTGCGTCCTCGGTGGTTAGACCATTGGCTCTCATGTCCTGCATCACGACATCCAGCCAGCGCTTCCTTGGGCGTCCAGGAGGTCTCACTCCAGGAACTGATATAGCAAGGCACTTGCATCCGACATAGTTCTTAGGCCGGCGCGTAACGTGGCCAAACCATCTCAGGCGGCGCTCTTGGAGCTTATCCGCTACGTCACGGACCCCAAGACTACCTCGAATGAATGTGTTGCGTATGCGGTCAGACCGCGTTACGCCGCACATCCACCTCAGCATCTTCATTTCCGTGACGTGAAGCTCCTGAGTGTGCCGAGATAGTGCCGGCCAACATTCGCTGCCGTATAAAAGAACCGGTCGGATGATGCTCTTGTATATCAGCCCCTTGAGCTTGGGCGGTATTCTGTGGTCGCAGACCACACCAGTGACCTCCCGCCATTTGGCCCAGGCAGCGCTTATCCGCCCTTGGACATCGTGATCGATGCCTCCAGACTCGTGCATAACGGATCCAAGGTACCTGAACTTCTCCGACTTAACGGCTGGCTCAGGACCTATAAGGATGGTGCTCGAGTCCCGGCTCCCGCAGGCCATGTACTCTGTCTTCGACACATTTAGTTTAAGACCGCCGTTCTCAAGCGTACCCTTCCAGAGGTTCACTTTACGCTCCAGCGTCAGTCGGTTCTCGGCAATGAGTGCTATGTCGTCGGCATACATCATCAGCCATGGAGGCTGGTCCTGGATGTGAGCCGAGACAGTATCGAGCACTACATTGAATAAGAACGGACTAAGAGCCGAGCCCTGGTGAACCCCCACTGTAATCGGGAAGGGTCTAGTGTCGCCAACAGCAGTCCTAACCATAGAAGCGGAATCGTGG
Source organism: Heliconius melpomene rosina (assembly GCF_056956725.1). NCBI lineage: Eukaryota > Metazoa > Arthropoda > Insecta > Lepidoptera > Nymphalidae > Heliconius > Heliconius melpomene. The sequence continues at coordinate 14,655,793 of NC_140401.1, forward strand.
TACATGTCTCTGATAATCTCAATATAGGCCTCAGGGATCCCTTTGGATCGCAATGCCCACCTGATACACTGACGAGGCACACAGTCAAAGGCCTTCTGCAGATCTAAAAAGGCCACATGCAGAGCTCTCCTTTTTTCCCTGTATGCCTCCATCAAAGTTCTGAGGGCGAAAATGGCGTCCATGGTGCCCGATCCTGGCTGAAATCCATATTGAGACTCAGAGATAGTACACTCTCGGCGGAGCCTGAGGTCGATCATGCGCTCGAAGAGCTTCATGGTATGACTCATAAGCTTAATGCCCCTATAACTACCACAATCTTGAACACTGCCCCTTCCTTTGTAAATAGGGGTAATGAAGCTAAGCCGCCACTGATGCGGCATCTTACCAGTGTTCAAGATATGGTTAAAAAGGTCAGTAAGCATGAGCACACCAAGAGAGCCCAACGATTTCCACGCTTCGATCGGAATGTCGTCAGGTCCCACCGCTTTTCCGTTCTTCATGCGTCGAAGGCAATTACGTGTTTCGTCAAGGGTAATAAGTCCGAGGTTAGGCGGTGGGTCGTGATGAAGACTGCATGGGTGCTGAGTATTCAGCAACTCCTGGAAGTAGCTTCTCCACCTCTCCTTCACAGAGTCATGATTACAGAGCAGCGTGCCCTGGGAATCTCTGACGCAAAGACATTTTGCAATATCTTGCGTCACTTTATCCCGGGAACGTGCCAGTTTGTAAATGAGCTTCTGCCCCTCCACAGTTTCAAGTTTATCATACAATGGTGACAAACTTTCACTGCGGGCTCTGGCTACAGCTCTTTTACAGGCACGTTTAGCTACTGTGTACTCCAGTCTGTCTTCAGGAGAGTTGGATTCCTGCCACTTCTTAAAGGCAGCCTTCTTTTCACGAGTCACCTCCTGCACCTCATCATTCCACCACCATGTCTCCTTGTCGATGACACGTCCTCCCCTAGAAAGGCCAAGAACTCGCCTGCCCGCCGCAATGATTGCCGACTGAGCCCGATCCCAAGCATCCTGAGCAGTCTCGGTGTTCGTCGAAATATCGTGACTTTTCACCTCTGCCAGGAAGTCGGTCTGCATCGGTCCATTCAGCAACCACCACTTGATCCGAGGCCTACGTTTCTCGGCTACTTTCTTCTTCGGAGTGACGTTAAAGTCCATGACAAGAAGACGATGTTGGGCCGTTAGTCTTTCGCCTGGAATGACCTTACAGTTAGTTACCCTGCCCATATGACACCGTCTGGTCAACAAGTAGTCTATTTGAGTTGAGTGGGACCCGCTCTTATACGTGATAAGGTGCTGAGAATTCTTTTGGAAGAACGTATTCACGACGGCCAGATCAGACGCAATACAGATTCTGAGAATGTTTTCTCCCTCTGCATTGCATATTTAATATAGGTATTATTATACATTTTTTGCTTAAGAAAGGAAATTCAACAAATAGTTCATATAAAAGTCTAAAATCTTAATTTCAATTGGAAAAGCGCTACAACAATTGTCCAACAAAAATATAAAGTCCACTGCACCAATGGACCTAAAGACACAATTAGGTCATTCTGCAGAAATCCAGGGCACTGTGCTAGACAAGTATGAAAACTGTAGCGTTAGGTGAAAAATAATAACTGAAATCCGGTATTTTCATACAAATATTAATATGTATAATATGTTTATACAATGATTTTTTTTTAAATATATATATTTAAGAGTTTTTAGTTTTATATATTTGGCTTGGTTGGCAGAAAGAACATTTTAGTACATCCGTTGTTATTAATTTTCCATATGATTTCGAGATTTGTTGAATGAGGCGGAAACGAACGCCGTTAAATAGTCTTAAACATATTATAAAAACGATTTACAATTAACGTTCAACTATTATGTTGATTACAGTATACAAAATTCTATATACAATAGACGGACTACCTTTTACACGTAGAGTCCATAACCTGGCCCGCAGGTGCATAAAACCCAACGACATAACAAATGTCAATTATTTTCAATGGAGCGCTCGAATGTGACTTTTACTTTTACTTATTTAACTTCAATACCAAAAGACTAAATATATTTCTAAATATGCAAAATTCTACTAAAGGCTAAAGAATGCTTGTTTTTTTAGTTCACTTTGTATCCCGCATATAGGATAGATAGAGGGAACCTGGAAACCTAATGTTAAGACATTCTATCCCCACTCCATTTCCGTTCCTCACTTTCCGCCAAATTCTCGACGTATTGTGTGTTGAGTGGCGGAATTCAACGCCGCGCTTTGCCACATTAAATTTTATTTTTTTTGTAATAAAATTAATATAATAGATAATACAATAAATATTCATGATTTTACTAAAAAAAATCTGATTTAGAAATTATTATTGCTATAACCTTATATCAATACAATATTTTATTATTAAACATACATTCTTAGAAATGTTATAATAGAAAACAAATTAAATATGCACAACATTATATTTATTGTTATGTAACGAAACGCCTTCTAACACGAGCACTCAATGAAAGAAGTTAAATATAGCCTTTGTATTGTTATATGGGAACTCCGTACTGAGGTGAAATAAATCACTAGTGTGATCGAATGTTTCTAGACGATGACTTAAAATTTTATTATAAGCCTATGTTATTTCCTGTAAAAATGTATATAAATAATCCATTTTTTAAATATATAACAATTATAATGCTTATAATATAGAAAGAAAGAATATATATCATCAATTTCCTACATTCTTCAACATTTGTACGAAAAATTAATAAACAAAGTGATTTTCATTCGATTCTCAAAAACAGCCGGCGGTACTGACGCAGATATAACGTATCTGATCTAAAAATAATGGTCGACGAGGCGCGGGGCAGCTCTACCCTCCATCTACCCGATGTAGATAGCCGTGAGCCGTGCAGTTATCAGGCACACATTAGTCTACCCACGTCATTCCATTCATCCAGTTCGATCGCACGCACACACGCGTCGCCACGCGCCACCACGCCCGCCGCCCGCCGCCATCACGCCACCACGCCACCACCATCCGAGAAAAACTAAGGGGAAAAATCAAGCGACCACAGACGAGCATAAAACTAGAAAACGACGCCTATACACTCGCGCACCGTCCACCATCTTAAATTTCATTCACAAAAATCGCTACAGCATAGCGCCTATTTGTTTACCGTTTCACGCCTCCCTGGTCTCGCTGGGCCTCTGCACTTTACACGGAACGCTTCAATTCAATCCTCACAATTGTTTTACACTGAATTTTATAATAAAATAGGTTTTTATAAGTGGTTTTTGTTGGCAATACGGGTTTCGGTTGTGCGCAAATGTCACACGTCTGTACGCCACGGCGGTTGGTGTGCAACTAAAGAATGGTGGCAGGACTGCGGACGGTCGCGGGAGACGCATGCGTGCTGCCTACCCGCCAAAATACACCTACGCGCATGTATGGACGGGGCTGCCTCCCGTTCAAAACTTCCATACATTTATGTCACAACAGTTGTTGTTTTTAAACATTGGTTTACTTTGTTAGTTGAGCTAGGTAAGTCTGGACTTACAAACAAGGTTATTTTGTAATATATTAATAGTGTTCCTGTGACAGGAAAAAATGAATCAAATAATTCTATTGTCTATTTATATCACAGTAAAGTGAATGTAATGGGTTCGTAGCGCGCTACGGTTGGCTACGACGTACATAGATACTCTACAATGTCTACGCACCTATAAATTTTAATTAGAAAACATATTTATAGGTTTAATTTAATATTTTCTCTTTCTGCTCGTCTTTGTTTTCTCCGTTATTGCGTAGGACGCCGATATTTTTTTAATTTAATTTGAATTAAATAAAATATTCCGACTTGTTGGTACATTACGAAAGTTAAAATACAAAAGGTACTACATACATACTACCTTATTATATTATCATCTTCACGCTGTATCCCGCAGATAGCAGAGTAGGCAGAGGGAACCTAGTGTTAAGATATTGTGTTCCTCAGTTTCCGACGAATTTTTCGGGCACGAAAATGTTAATGAATAATATCTTATTATATTATTTTTAGCAAAAAATTATATTTATATAATAGGACATTATTATGGATGAGTCGATATTTATATAATTTAGATGTAAATAGATTCTTTAGTTTGAATTGAATATAATGTCAGACTAAGTATATTTAGTGCTAAGAAATAATTCACTAATTTTGTATTAAACTAGCGGACGCGCGCAGCTTCGCTTACTTATTTAGGGGTGAATTCTAATAAACCACGAAACATGTGTTCAATTAAATATTTTTAAGAGTCTAAATTCAAATTTTATAATAATCGGTGGCGTTTTAAAGATTTTTCTATACAAACTTTCAACCCCTTATTTGCACCCTTAGGGGAGAATTCTAGAAAACGATGAAACATGTGTTCAATTAAATACTTTAATAATCTAAATTTCAAATTTCATAAAAATCGGTGCCGATTTAAATATTTTTCCATACAAACTTTCAATCCCTATTGCACCCCCTTAGGGTTAAAATTTTTTAAAATCCCTTCTCAGTGGATGTCCAGATTACGAAAGTAAACATCTGTCCAAATTTCACGTTTCTACGCACAGCGGTTACGGCTGTGCGTGCGTCTTACCTCAGTCAGTGAGGACAAGTTCTTTTATATATATAGACTAGCGGACGCTCGCAGCTTCGCTTACGTATTTAGGGGTGAATTCTAATAAACTATGAAACATGTGTTCAATGAAATATTTTTAAGAGTCTAAATTTGAAATTTTATAAAAATCGGTGGCGTTTTAAAGATTTTTCCAAAAAAACTTTCAACCCCTTATTTGCACCCTTAGGGGATGAATTCTAGAAAACCATGAAACACATGTTCAATTAAATATTTTTAAGAGTCTAAATTTCAAATTTTATAAAAATCGGTGGCGATTTAAGAATTTTTCCATACAAACTTTCAACCCCTTAGTTGCACCCTTATGGAAAGAATTCTAGAAAACCATGAAACACGTGTTCAATTAAATACTTTTAAGAGTCTGAATTTCAAATTTTATAAGAATCGGTGCCGATTTAAATTTTTTTCCATACTAACTTTCAACCCCTATTTCACCCCTTTAGGGTTAAAATTTTTCAAAATCCCTTCTTAGTGGATGTCCAGATTACGAAAGTAAACATCTGTCCAAATTCCACGTTTCTACCAACAGCGGTTACGGCTGTGCGTGCGTCTTACCTCAGTCAGTGAGGACAAGTCCTTTTATATATATAGATGATCGTGAACGTTATATAAAAATTTAAATAATAACGTCTAACACAAAAAGTAACTCATTACTCATCTCTAGCTAGCTTCTATTAGTTAAATAATAATTATATAAAATAATAGTTAACTAGATATGAAACGATTTTAGATTATATCTACTAATACATAGCAATTGAAATTGAATCGAAAGAAGATTAAATAAACAATACTTATAATAAAAAAGAAATGAAAATGATGATTTTCATTCAAGGAAATGAAATATTTGATATTTTCATTTCTTCGCGCTAGTGTCATGATGAAGCGCGACGTTAAGTTCCGCCACTCAACACGCAATGCCTCAGAATTCAGCGGAAAGTGAAAAACGGAAATGTGACGGAGATGACGACGGAGAGTCTAACATTAGGTTCCCAGGTACCCTACCATGCATGCGTACTCTGCTATATGAGTCACTAAATAAAAGAAAAATAATTATATAAATTTCAACTTGAAATGAATACATAAATATATTTATAATAAAAATATTCAGCCACATTTAAACTATTTTCGGCAAACAGTATTTTACGATTAATGCTAATATTAATTCGTTTTCATTAAATACACATGCACATATACATTTATCAAAGAAATAACACATAGCCTCTGCAAAACCATAAAGCTTTCTCTATAGGGTGATGCAGATAGACGCTCAGGCGCCGCTCAGGCTAGACCGAGGTCAGACAGAGATATCTCTTCTGCCAGTAGGCTCTCATACAAAATGCTTTGACGTCATACGAAGGTCATTGCGTATAAAATAACCTATAACATTGACCATGCATCGTTATAGAAAGAGATATCTTAATCTTAAATTTTAGCTCTCGCAATAATTATTATTTTTATTTATTTATATTCTTTATTGCAGAAAATAAGAAATAAAAAATGTACAATAGGCGGGCTTAACGCTAAGAAGCATTTTCTACCAGCCAATCTGTCATGTGGGCAAACAAAATGTGTAGGTGTGCAAAAAAAAATTAAAAATAAAATATCAATTTTCAAAATACATACAAGTATATATAATAATGTTTAATTTGATCGTTAAATTGTAATGTTTAAAATTTTCTTATATTACATTTTCTAAAAACATAACTAAGCAAAGAATATTATTTTTTTTATTATAAATAACTATAAATTTTGAATTTTCCTTTATTTTATTTAAAGAGTGATTGAGTTTTATTGAAAGTTCTCACTTCGTGTCAATTTTCATAACTGTAGGTCCACGTGAGGTCCACGTTTAATTACGCAGCGAATTTGCAATTCAGCCCCCTGAAGACACAAGTTTGCGCGTAAACCACAAAAAACCCCATTTATCGTATCGCCAGTCTTTCAAAACATTCCCTTTATTGCCGCGCCCAGTATCAGTACCTATATTGAACCTTAATGTTTCGAGTGGCTGCCAGTAAAGTCTTCATCTGAAAAGCAAGACTAAGTTGGCCTCGAAAAACTAACGGTCCTCAGCAGAGCGAGATGGTACTTCAGGCCAAAACACCGATTGGGCGTGTATAGGGTCCAGGTTTGGCCTCATATAGAATACTGTTCTCATCTCTGGGTTGGTGCACTCCAATATCAACTTGAACCATTTGATTGCATACAACGTAGAGCCATTCGAATAATTGGGGACGCACGCTCGTTTGTCATGTTATTCTATAAAAAAAATATAATTTTGGCAAACACTTACAAACCATGACAGTACATTTTCTATTTTGTTGTGCCAAATAAAAGAAATATAAGCAAAAATGGTTTTATTTATTTCAATTTTAAGGCCAAAACGTCTATTCGTTTAATCTATGGTGTCGATTAAGATAGCGCGACATAAGGTTGGAAATAAGTTAATAATTTTATTTCATAATTTTAAACGTAAAGCAATTGCAAAGTGTTTAACATTATAATAAACTAGTTTTCACTCGCGACTCTATATGCCTATTTTCCGCCTAATTCTGGAGGCATTGCGTGTTGAATGGCGTAACTCAACGGCGCGCTTTGCTTCGTTATAGTTGTTCGCTTTGCTAGTTATCTTTGCTTTGCTAGTTATCTTGTTTACTTAGCTAGCTTAAAATAGAGGCTTTCGTTGTATTTATTTTTCATTTAATATTTTTATTGATTTTCGTTTACTTATATACAGAAATAGATATTACCTATTTGTTAGATATATCAATTATAGGAAAGCTAGTCAATGACGCTCGAGCTTAATCACACTTTCTAGGAAGCGTAGGTACGCCCAATTAGTTGATTAATTTACGACTATCTAAACGCGGCCCATAGCGTGGTTGACCTTTTATACGGCTCCTTCTATAAAAATAACTTTTACTAATTTAGTTACTATTATTAAATTATTATCTTAGAAATAAACAGACAAAATAAACGTCTATTGCCATTTTATAAATAAAGCCATATTGTAAATATCCTGATCTAACTATATTGATATCAGTACGCACGAGGACGCCTACGGTTTTAAATTTCGAAGCACTCCTGTGTGATAGAGACAACTGGCTCGTCCTAACGTTAGAAAAGGACAGGTATACACATCGATCGGCTTACGTCACATAGGACGTGTGGGCGCGAAGACGTCACATTACGTCGACCAATCACGAGGCGGAGAAAAGGCGCCACAGATTGCCGAAAATGTGAAAAATTCTTTCAAAACGTACAGTTTACTTACGTCAGAAGTCACTCGCCACGTAGGATGCCTAATGGCCTGTCATAATCATTATTTCACAATTTACTGTAACATTTTCTAGACTTATAAGTATAGTCATATTATGAAATAAAATATTTTCTTAAAATATAAATTATTTTAGTTTTAATTTTTATGTCTTTGTAGCACGGTATTATATACTGCATTACCTCTTAAAAATAAATATTAATTTTAATATTTTAAAATTAACACAGTTAAAATTCAATTTCTACTTTGTAATTTGACAATATTTTAAGTACTTACTTATAAAATAAATTATATAGTATACAGATATCTTCTGAATATATAATTGAAAACAAATGAATAAATTAATGTTATGCGTTATACCAACAAAAAATATTTACAAATGCGCCCTAGTGACATCTATGGTAAAACGAAATTTCACAGTAACAGCCTAGTTATGTTAAAATAGTTGCTGATTTATCAGTGAGATGGCGCTATAAAACTTGTCCTACGTATGATCGTCGCTAGATGGCGCTTAGATAAAAATCTAATTTTTTATTATCTTGATTCATAATATAAACATAATTGTTATTATTATGTATAATAAAAGAAAATTCAAATTACTAATACTTTTTCTATCAATTACAAAAATTATAAATTTAAATACTTTAAAAACGCCTACGCTAGAAAGAAAAATGTTTTTTAGATTGTTTTATTGATAATGATGACACTAAAGAAATGGCGGGACGTTCAACTTTGACATTTGATAAATTATGTATGTACAACAAATTCTATAAATTAGACAGTATAGTCATTAATTTATACTGAAGATGTTCTCTTAGTGTTATTATATTTTTTATATACATAGTCTCAAAGGTCAATGTTTTCGCTAATTCGAATATCCGCTTCAACGATGAATATAGCTATATTTATGTTTATATTTTTATATTGTATTTTGATGTTCGTGCTAATTGAATTCGTTTGTGTTATTATATAATAGTTTTTGTATCTACAATTTTCTAAGTCTATGTAAGTTAAAAGTTATGTACGAATGATTCATTGAAGCGAACACTATTTCGTTATTTTGAACTTCCCCAATTGAAAGTACTATTGGTTTATTTTGAACGTCTGATTTGTCCTTAAATGATCAAAATAACTAGTAGGCATTGTAGGTAACGTGAAAAAAAATATATAGATATAGAAAATCGTTTTTATAAGTGATTTTAGTTCCATTCAATTATTTGATAGTAGCGCAAAGTTCCGCCACTCAACAACACTGTCGCAAAAATTTTTAAAAATATTCACTTAAATTATATTATAAATCACCTATGGGACTGAATTAGATCACACAATATCTCGTATAACTATTTAATAAATTATTTAAATTTAAATATTTAAGAATATTCTGCTATCTACTTAAGCTCTTAGATAAATTTTGAACATTTAATATATCTAAAAGGAACTGTAAAGCTCTAAAAAATTTAAATATATTGGATATATTTTAGTTTTAAATTTCAATTTACATGGATCTATATCTAGTATTCATATCAGAAGGTAAAAAACCTCAACTAGTTTTTTTTATTAACTTATTGATTTACGATCTTGATGATATTGTCAGATGATTTGATGCTCGTGTCATTGACCTTGCTTTTTTGTTTGCCGAGAAGAAGGCTGTGTTTATAAAGGATTTTGTACTTGACTAAACATTTGATTGTTTCGTGTTAATTTTGGTGGTAAAAAATGTATTGTCGTTTACTTCTCTTTAGGTATATTTTCAAACTGCCTAAATGGTTGATTTTACAATTTTTTTCAGTAGTAATATGCTTTACATTTTTCTATACTATAAGGATGGCCTCTCTACACCTTCGCAGATACAAGTACCATAAATAAATGCCAACAGGAGCTGCGGAGCATTCAGGCGTGGCATATATAACAAACAAATAACAAAAAAATATTTGTATTATATAATATTTACTATGATGTATTCCTCCAGAGCTTAATGTTATGGTCACGAAGCAAAATGACCACAGTCTAACAAAGGAGAGTGTACAATAAGAATACACTGTCAGAGATCTTACTCTTGAAATTACGTGTAATTTGTTTAAATTTGATTTTAATATAATTTTACTTTAAAGTATATATAAGATTTTTTTATTTTTGCTATACTATAGTGTTATAGTGTAAAATAATTTCTTATTTATAATATAATTTCTTATTCTATCAATACGTATAAGATATTTCATAATTATATTTATTTGTGTTTTAAAATTAGTAATAAATTATGAAAATATTTAACACTTTAAAGTAATTTAATAAAGAAGTGGCATAGTATTATTTAAATGAAAAATACTCACGCAAAGTGTATCTAATAAATATGGATTATTCTTTCGCCATTTATATAGATCGTTGACGTTTGAAAGAAGGTAGTAATAAAAAAAGTAAATATTATCTATAAATTTGACATCTCGATATAAGTATATCTCGTAAATAGTCTTAGGTCATTGCCTCTACCAATTAAATCCTACGTTTTATCTATGAATTTGATATAGATTATTATTACAATAAAGATAATAAATAAAACAATAAAATATTCTGATTTTAAAAAATAAAATAAAAGCGATTTTATAATACCACTATATTCTTTAAATAAGACCAATAAAATTACAATGTGATGATTAATTAATTATTTTGAATCCTATATTGGAATCTAATTGTATACGATTGTCGCTTTAAATTTGTCTTAATTATATGTATTTCTAAGAAAATGGGAAATATAGAAACTTAGAGAAAAGTGATCACTTTTGTCGCCCATATTTTATACTTATAATAAAATAGTGACGGACCGGTGTCAGTAAATGAAAGATATATAAGAAAAAAAAATATTACTGGCATTTAGTAAAGTAATAGAACTGTTTGTAATATAAAATTTAAACCATTTTAAAGTATGTTGGTTGAAAAACTTGCTATAAATAACTATTATTGAATTGATTTACTTTTTAATCCAGGTACAGATTTAAATTCGCATTGTGTTAAATTTGTAAAATAATTGAAATTCTCCTAGAACTTTGTATTCATATTAGTAAATCACAAATATTATTTCACTGGTCCTTTAACAACTACCTCATAGAAATAAGTAGGTCTTGCCAAATACGTAATCATTTCTTTTGAGGCCTAAAGAGGTAAAGGCATAGAATGAGTACTGCTTTGTATTCCATCGAGAGCAACAACTTCATAATTATATGGCCATGTTAGGTAGCCTAGCGAAACATTTGAATAAAGGAACTCCTTAGCAAAAACACGTATAACCTATGCTTGTGGGTTCGAATCCCATTTGGAGGAATAGGTTATCTCATTTCGTTCCTCTGGTAAAAACAAAATGCGGCGTTAATTTCCGCCATCACTTGGATGCAGAGAGGAGTGTCTTCATAATAGGTTGCTACTGTCTTCAATCTAAAGCGTGAATCTAAAAGAAAAATTAAAGTACATATACATCTTAGTTACTCTCTCTTACTCGTGTAATTTGCAAATTTAAACAAGATTGGTACAAATATTGTCCTTGTACGATATTTGAACTGGCGACCTCAGTTTGTACTCAGTGAATAATCATAGTCGTTCACCTCCCCGCGGTGCCGGTTCGAACTGACGACCTTCTTTTTATATCTCCTAACTATAACATATTACGAAATAAAGAAAATGCTCCACTTCGCTCGCCAAACCCTAGTAGGGTTCGCTTGTTCGAATCGCTTGTTTAGTAATAAAAAAGTACGGAGGACAACGATGTACTATTTTTAACCGACTTCTGTAAGAAAATGAGGTTATCAATTCGACTGTATTTTTTTTAATAATTTTTTTATATATAAGTACAGTATTCATGTTCTTAATTTCATATTGCTATATGAAAATTAATAGGATATATAATTTAGTATTTTAATATAAATAATAAGGCGCTATAAATATAAGTTTGGTTTATTATTATCTATAAATGTTTGGAGTTGGACTAGTTTTGATGAGATTGGAATTTTTATTATAATTAAATTCAGTGCTGACATTTGCAGGAGAGTTAGGTATAATTTATGATGTATTCTTCTCAAATAATATTATGGACCCTGACTTTGTCCAGATGTAAATTCCATCCATCCATCCATCAGCCTTTTAAGGTCCACTGCTGGACATAGGCCTCCCCCAATGCTCGCCACTCCGTCCGGTCCTGCGCCCTTTGAATCCAGCGGTTTCCCGCTGTCTTCTTAAGATGTAAATTCAATTATCTATATATATAAAAGGACTTGTCCTCACTGACTGAGGTAAGACGCACGCACAGCCGTAACCGCTGTGCGTAGAAACGTGGAATTTGGACAGATGTTTACTTTCGTTATCTGGACATCCACTAAGAAGGGATTTTGAAAAATGTTAACCCTAAAGGGGTGAAATAAGGGTTCAAAGTTTATATGAAAAAAAATTTAAATCGGCACCGATCTATATAATATAATTCTCCCCCTAAGGGTGCAAATAAGGGGTTGAAAGTTTGTATGGAAAAATTCTTAAATCGCCACCGATTTTTATAAAATTTGATATTTAGACTCTTAAAAATATTTCATTGAACACGTTTCATGGTTTATTAGAATTCACCCCTAAATACGCAAGCGAAGCTGCGCGCGTCCGCTGCGAATATATATCAATTTAGCTTAGACTTTCGTATCGTTTCTTAGTCTTAATTTTAAGTATGTTTAGTGTTTACTTATACGTAGGAATGAATATCAAAAGCCTTTCTTACATAAGCCCGTGCCATAGAAAGTAAAAATGTAAGTACTAATGAATGAGTAAGCTTTTTAACACATTAGTCAGTTTGTGCGAATTTGTACATCTTAAAATAGTTCGATCATCTTTGTTTAAGCTGTTTGCTATATAACTTACAGTAAGAAAGTTGAGAAGGTATTCATATTATACGTCATTTGCTTTTTTTAATCTAGTGACATGAACTGCTGGGTATCTACCCTGGCCAGGAAATTAGATACTTACTAGATACTTACAAAATAATCAACTGGATTAGAATAATTTAGATCCAAAATAATTATATAGGTACTTGAAAAAAATGATTAAAACTATATTTGACCGTAAATTTCCACATACAGTACTATAACGTTTAATACAATGGATTGCTTAATTATTTCTTTGAATAGTGAGCATGGGAACACAACACGGCACCACCATGCCGCCATTATACTTCAAATATTTTGTTATTTAGTCTATACTTAATTTGTGTCCTGTATAATATATTAAAGTATTTTTTTAAATTTTCAATAGTTGATTTGATTCATAATAAATTAAATGTTCTTACCTATTTTTTTTAATTTTAGGCTATTGAATGAAGAGAATATGAAGAAGAATGAATGAAGCATATTATAAGAATTTTATTTTATGCTTTTGATTTTTTTTTATGCGGATTTTAATTTATACTTTTGTGGTAAAGTATAAAGTTTATTATATAGTATCTCTATGTTATTACAATATTACTTTTTTTTGTAATAAAACATATATAGAATAAGAATATACGTAATATAAATATATGATTCTTTATAATATACTCACACTAGAAAATAATTGTTCAATACTATGTAAAATTAGTAAAACTAAAACCCTTAATAAGTGTGCGTGCAGTACGCCACGACGACTACATTTTTTTTAACGAAAATGTCCAATGTTATATCAATCATCTAAAATTGTTAAAAGGAAGTGAATGGCATAAAGGCGATTTGGCCTAGTTAATGTGCCCTCTTGAAAGGTGAAGGTTTCCGCTTCAGCAAAGGTGTCCTAACTTCCTTTTTCAAGGAAAAATATATACTTTAAACTATAAATTATGATAAGATCTTATGTTTAATAACTGTATTTGATTTGGTTAAATAATTTAAAAAAAACATTTAGTACAATAAGTACATTTATTGTAAATGCGTGTTAGACTTTTGAAATGGATTTGAAATCTATTGAGTACGCATTTGCAAATAGTTTATTTGTAAAAAGCATTTCTTACTATTAAGATAAATATTATATCTTTATATTCATTGACATTACATTACAGATAGCATTTTGATGATTTTGCAAGATATTCAAAATGCTGAGATATTGAATTGTAATAAAAAAATAATGTTTTAACAGGTTGCCACATTTTGCTTTAATGCATAAATGTTAGTAATGAGGCTATCAATAAAGACACTTGAACCTACGTAACCTAAAAGGGTGTGGTAGCCATTTCGGGAAAATGTCGATTGTTTCATAGAAATAAACACAATGATTATAATTGTATTGGGTGATGGAGAACTAAGCTATTAAACAAACTGTAAGTAAAAAATATACCAGATTGTACTACCAGATGAGAAATAAAACATATTTTTTATTATTTACTCAAATGTAATAATATATAGTATAGTATTTAGAAAAAGTGATTTATTATTTCAGCACAGTGCTCATCTGCCTCCGTGGCGCAATTGGCTAGCGCGTTCGGCTGTTAACCGAAAGGTTGGTGGTTCGAGCCCACCCGGGGGCGTTATCTTTTTTTCTTTAACTATTTTTTTTATTGTTTTATTTATATTTTTGTTTTGTTCTTGTCGGTATTTTTTTTTATTAAATAGATATTTCCATTTTTTTTACATATTTTTAAATTATAATATAATAGTCTTAAACCATTTGCGCAATGTGAAAAAAACTCGATTTAAACATAATAATTTAAAATATTTTTCATTAGAACTTAAATGATTCTTATATGAGGGCTCAAAATTAAAGGGCCATTTTAATTTAACTCTAATACATTGTTGCAATTTTTAAAGCAATTGCAATTTTTTTTTTTGTTTTTGTTTTTTTTTATCATTTTTTATTGTGTAAGTAAAATCAAAAGTAACAGATTTTTTTTAATAACTTTAATTTAAAATAAATTAAAGTTAATTTATATAAATGATTAATATAAACATTATTATTATATAACATGGAGGAAGTTACTGACAATTTCAAACCCAATATATAACCTTCGATAGCTCAGTTGGTAGAGCGGTGGACTGTAGAGGTTTATATACGTAACATTGTCATCCATAGGTCGCTGGTTCAAATCCGGCTCGAAGGAATATTTTTGTTTCTTTTTTTCTTTCATTTGAATGCGTATTATAATTTTACTTACTTATTAATTTTAATTATTTTTTTATACCTGGGAAAACAAAAGGAGAATTTTGGTAAATCATTCCTAACTCTATCTTCCATCTTATTTTAGTAGCATTGCGTCCAGGCTAAACTTGCGATTAGGCTCTTCTTTATAAGCATCTAAAATCAAAAATGTATTCGCATATTATTTAACTTGGAAGGACATAAATCTACCTTTGTAACAATGGCGTCTTCTAACCATATAGATAGGACAGAATTATTAAAAATGCGCTTATTAAAATAACTAGAGTCATTGCTAGGCGTAACTAGTTAGGTGCAGTTACCTACCTTGAATTCAATATACGCTTTCCTTTCTAAACGCAAACTGCTAGTGGGAATTGATTCCTTATCGTTATAAATAACCATAAAATATATTATATAAGTCTAAGTTAATTTTAATACATATTTAAATATTTCTTTTTAGTACGAATTTGTCTTTTTGTAGAAAATATTCATTATTTATTCTCGGCTTTTCTTTAAAAAAATATGTAATTAATTTAAGATTACTTTTGAATCGTTCTGTCTACCTATTAGTAAAATAAGAACCATATTAAAATTAATTGTATATTTTAAAAGATATGCACATTGGTTCATGGATGGAAAGCGTTTTGTTTTCTACTATGTAATGTTAGCATTTATGAAATTGCATTACAATTAATTCAAAATATGTAAAAAAATAGAGTTTGGTAAAGGATACTAATATAAATCTTAGGAAAATTGGAAAAACAATAACGAAAATAAAATATAAAATTATATGGAATTTGCGAATCCGCAAACATTTAAGGTAAGACTTTTTACACTCGCAAATCTAAGCCTGTGATTTAACTCTGGTCATATTGACACCAGACAAAAAAGATACCATATATATAAGATATAGATGTAATTCAAACACGAAGACAGTGCAGTAAATTCTATTGTTTTATATATGTATGCATGTATTTTAATCAATTAAATAATATATTTGAGCAATATTTCTGGACTGAACCAGAAAAGACGCGGGCAACCAATGGCTTAATAGAATTTATGTTCCTTTATGTGAAACATGATATTATAAAATGTTGCATATAACATGCCTCTCCCGTAGATACGTCGTTATGTACCGTTAAGCAAATTGAAAAATATTAATGGCTAGCCGTAACGGTCACAGATACACTGTCAACTGTAGTTTGAATGTATTAGGTTATTCACATCTACATGATTAATAATTTATAATTTACATATTAAAATTATATAAATTATTTTATTTTACAAAATTATAATGAAATATTTATTTAACGAAACCTGTCCTAACTGATTTTTGTGAATGATTATGTCTTTTCTTCATGTTTCTTTATCATCTTTGGATAGACAGAGACGATTCAGGTAGGTAGTTAATTATTAGGTTGATAGTTAATGTAGATAATCGAAATTGATGCTCGACGGATTCTACAATTGTTGTCGTATGATAGCAGTCTTTCTCCTACTATGTAACATTATCTTTTTTTACCGTACAACCCCCTTCGTGTCTTTTCCACGCAACGAGACATTGGCGAAGTGCATGTGCTCAACCAGCACCCTCGAAACGCCATAATCAAAGAACCCATACCATGACAGCTGTCACTAAAAAAGATAAGACAACGTTCCGACTGATATACTTTGTTACTTAATTTTAGTAATAGATAGCTCTTAAAAATAGATTCAGTACGTCTTATTCATTGTTTTTTCTCATTCATATGTTTGCAAACGTATATGTTAAAATAATCAGTAATACAAGTTGTTTTAAAAACATACAGATGAAGAAAAATATATTCTTTTTGTTTTTCATCATAATATCTAATAATAAATAATAATAATTTGGGACAAACAACTGTAAAACCGCACTGTACGATTACTTAATTCAATATAAACCTATATTTAGCGTTGGTTTGGTCTCGATTGCGCAAGTCCAGCATCCGATATGCCGCGGTGTGCTTTACCGGATACATTACTTATAGACAGTTGACGTTATCTTAAACTAAAATTAGGTGACTATTATATTACTTCGAAAATATATTATACTAGCGGTCCGCCCGCAGCTTCGCCCGCGTGAACTACGTATTATTAATTTCTGTCTCCATGAGTACCTGCGTCCTATAAATGAAGTCCATGAAAAATTTGAGACTCCTAGCATTTATAGTAACGAAGTTTCATACAAACTTTCAACCCCAAAAACAACCCCTTAGAAGTCGAATATTGCAAATTCCCGTCTTAGTGAGCGCCTATGTCCTATAAGTAACTCCTATGCAAAAATTCAGATTCCTAGCACATGTAGTTTCAGAGATTTCGTGATGAGTGAGTGACCTTTCGATTTTATATATATAGAAGAAGACTAGCGGCCCGCTCGCGGTTTCACCCGCGTGAACTATGTTATTTTTAATTTCTGTCTCCATGACTACGTCCTAGTGACCTATAGGTAAAATTTGAGACGCCTAGCATTTGTAGTAACGAAGTTTCATACAAACTTTCGACCCCAAAAACAACCCCTTAAAAGTCGAATATTGCAAATTCCCGTCTTAGCGAGCACCCACGTCCTATAAGTAACTCCTATGCAAAATTTGAGATTCCTAGCACTTGTAGTTTCTGAGATTTCGTGATGAGTGAGTGACCTTTCGATTTTATATATATAGATTAAAACTACAAAGTGAGGTTTTGTGTTGTTTTTTGTTTTGTTTTGAACTGTGAAAAACATTTATCTTGTATATATCAATGAAAATGTTTATTATCTTTTTTAATTTAAGGTATCTTACATTATCAGAATATTTGCTTAGAAAAGTATAGTAGGTTTATAATGATCAGATTTAGAATATATTTTGCACAGTTTCTAAGGAGCAAGGTCGTATAATTTCGCGGCGAAATAGACATGCTTACGTACATTTTTATTTGATTACCATTACACTGGTCTGTTTTCGTCTTTCACGCTATTCTGAGATCAAGATAGTATTTATAGAGTTAATGGTAGAGTTGGTATAACATCAGCGAAAAAATTGTAACTAACGTAAGACTAGGATTACAAACGCTTATTTAAAAAACAATATGTAAAATAGATTTTAAGGTTTAATTATTTTTATTATAATTTAGGTAATAAAAGTACAAGAAAAACAACTAAAATGTTATGTACTAATAAAGATACAACTGTTTCCTTAAAACCTACGGATTGAGTAATCCTTGACATTTGCTTCTCAATAACAATAAAACAATATATTTATTAATATTCTTCCTTTACATGATAATACTATTTACCAATTTAAATCTAAATTACGTTAGCAATATATTTATACTTTATACACGGATCTAAAGTTTTTGTACGATATATTGTTTCCTATCTAGATTAAGCACGTATTTCCCCAAAATGAACATAAAAAAATATAATAAGCTTAACAAATTATGCATTTGAGCAGTAAAGTAGGGGAATTGTGCTTAAGATGACATACTTTTTGTTTCAAGACAAATATCTCAAATAAATAAAGTCATCTGAGAACAGCATATTGCGTATACTATTATATATTTCATAATCAACGAAATTATTTTAGTTTCAGAACAATCATCTTTCAAACATCATAAAAACAAACAAAAATCGCACCTAGGTCGACTAGTGTAAGACGACATATCTACAGGGTAAAATGACATACTTAGTATGTGATATTACACTTTCAACGTATGAGACATAAAAATGCCATCATTATTTTTTGAGCATAGTTCAACAGTAGTTAACAATATTATGGCCAGATTCAAACATGTTGCAAATTCTATGAGGTTGGATTCCGTTATCAGTCACTTACTTTTCCAAAAGGGAAATAAGCTTCGTCACTTGCGGCTATTAAATGCCGGTGTTCTAGCAGCCTTATCCATGTCTTCTTGCGACCAATATATATTCGTTTGTAATTGCCAGGCATTTTGTAGGTAGGGCAAAAAAAAAATACATCGATTCTATTTATAAGGGTAAGATAGTATGCCATCTTATACTCACGTTTTATATGTCATCTTACCCAATAGATATATGAATTTAATTTTAACCGTTGGGACAAAAGTTTATTGGTCAGGATGTGTTTTTAGCGTTAGTTGTGTCATATAATAATCCTATTTTACATTTATAATTAGTTCAAATAGAAAATCTTTATCTTACATGTCTTTTCACCATCAAGCAAAAGCGAAAGAAAAATTGTTAGCAATTCAAAATAACGAAAACATGAATTACTTGCCCATCTGCATTCACTTTCAGCCATACTGAATTTAAGCATTAGCTGCATCTACAGACACTCTCTAAAACGTCACAAGATCGCACCTAGCGCTAATAGTTTCATCAATATTGGTAGTGTGTCATCTTATCATAGTATGCCATCTTGAGCACAATTCCCCTATGACTGTTGTGAACTGGAAAAGTGGTAAAATGTTAATTCTAAGTTATTTAGATAACATCATTAATTAATTCAAAAATAGTTGATTTTATATATATTTAATTTAATTATTATTTTAATTAGACTAATTAATAAGTTATAAGAAAATATCTTACTATGTTTAAAAATGGAATGTTCATATAACAAAGACATACCTATTTGTGCTTATTCCATAAATGTGTGAACATAAAAAAATAATAAACCGAAAGATATTGATTAAATTTAATGTTTTACGTTTAATTTATACACTCCAACCCCTAAATACAAATTATTTCTCATTTTCACAAAAAAACATTATATTATTATGACATTTATTTCTCTATTATATATTCAGTTTATATTTTATTTCCCTGATTCATTAAATTCGCTCAACGTATATGTTACCGTCTAGTGCGTGTTAAGACTTACGATTAATGATCATTGAAATAAATAACTAAGAAATAACTCTGAATTTTACCGTACATTGCTTATTTTGTTAAATATATTTTTAACAATATAAGTAAAAATGCCAATGAATATAGTTGAAAGCTTAATTTGTCGCAATTTAATCGATTATAGCGTTGGCATCACGACCTGTAGTGAGTGACCGATGCGTGAGGAATGAATTTCGAACGATTTGTTGATCAGTCGACGTTTCGTACGGAACGCGACAATACGTTGCTCTACCATTCGATTTTCGAATTCATTCACTCGATTTTATATTTCGAACAGTGTGTGACGCGTTGTGCTTTTAAAAAATATATTTAAGGATTTTTATTATTTTTTCTGTGCTTTATCGTCCTTTTAGCGGTAAGTTTTTTCTTATATAACATAAGTAGTTTTTATATTATTAGTCTTTATAATAATATCTAATTATAACATTGCGTGTAAAGAGCGAAACTTTCGATTTCTTTTCATTCATTTTCTTCTATAAAAAGATAAAAACAGTAAAAAATGTGAAATAAGGGACAGATTTTAGAAAATTAATTAATCCATTATTTATAACAAATATGATATTTTTTCATTCATTATCAGAGAAAATTTGTCTTTTTGTGTAAGTAAAAATCACTGCCTGTATAACTTTACATTAAATTTTTTGAAGCTATACCTGGACTCTTAATTTTCTACCTAAAATATAACTTACTGTTTTACGTAATTAGAAATTTATGTTACTATGCACAATGTTAATGCAACAATAAGCTCTAAAATTATAAACCAACAAAATTATAAAGTATACAATTTCATATAACATTTCCGTCATCATAATTATATTTATAAATTATTCGGATTACTCAATACACGTTATAGGTGCACTAGAAAAGATATCAACGGCGCATTGCACGCATGCGTTACCTAATTATTGCAAACTGAAAGCAAAAACACTTGCACCAGATAATTGATTTACTACGAAATCTTCATTATAATTTAAAATAAATATTAAATAATTTTGTATTTAATTACTAAGAATTTTATTACCATCTTTTGTTATAATATGATATTTTTTGCGTTGGCTATTACGATGGTAATCTCGATTCGCGACTCTCGAATAACTTTGAAAGTTTTTATTTCAATTATGTAAGTATAAATGATATCTTTTCTTTAGTCTTATTATATATATATAATATACACTTTATATTATATAAACTTAAACTATCGAGTTTAAATTTTTTTATAGAATAACAAAAATCTAAGTTGGAACATTGTGATTAGGTAGATAAAAACATGTAAATAAATATACTAAAATCATATAAACTTAAAGTAAATTTATACATTTGAAACTAAATTTTAGTCTAAAAACTATAGAATTTTCATATATAATATATATTTTTATGTAAATAATAATGTGAAAATATTAAAAATATTATTTACACATCTAGCAATATTGTAAGTTTATTTTTCAATATTAAATTCTTTGAGGCGTGGGTTCATGTCGTGTTACAATGATTTTTTATTTATAAGTGTGATCTACATACGTAAGTAGTTTGTTACCAGTTTTTAAAACTGGTAACCAGCCCTCTTAAAAGTGACAAACCGTAAATAATTCCTTATTTGTTTTTTACAAATTTTACATAAATTATGAATATTCAGTAATATTTATTTATTTTAATGTAATAATATTTACATTTTAATTATTTTTATTAAATTAAATTAAACTAGTTCAGATATACGATATAATAAAATGTAGAGCTATTTACATATCACGTTTTTGAACTGGAATGTGTCAAAGAAGGTCGGCTTATTTTGTTTTAATTGCTTGCTTAAATTATGTAACATAAATGCTTAGCACTACTAGCTTTAATAAATATATTTGTAAAAAACTTAAAAAAGTAAAAATAAGTTTTATTTTATTTTAAATATTGGATTGCATGTATTTTTACTTTAAGTAAAAATTGCAATGTAGATGTTGTACAAGCAACTACGATTGTAAGCCATTTAAATATATTATGTGATAAAGGTCAAGTTAACATACAAATTATTAAAAAAGTTGTTTTTCACATAAATATTATGCAAGTAATATAATTTACGAGTAAAAAGTTAACACAAGCGAAGGTCAAAAAGTGCATGTTATTTATAACGTCCTTGTATCGCGGGAAAATAAATGAATATTGCCATTGTCGATCAAAGATTTCTATGAATATAATTAAGTCAGGTTGAAAAATTCAAGTCATTTAAATAACAATGCGGTCTTCGAGAAGATAATATAATACGCAAATTTACCAGCTTTTGACAGCTATTATTTTTCTCTTTCATTTTTATAATTAGCAAATATTTTTTAATAAAAATTTATTAAGTCGTAAATTTTGATACAATTTACATTTATTTTGGACATTTTGGAATAACAAATAACGATATATGGGTCATAATCAGAAAAAGTGTCCTTTTTGTGTCTTTTCTTGTCCCGCTACTTTGAATGCGTTTTAAAAATACAATTTTAAAGATAATTTAAATATTTTGCCATTTACGATAAATTTATTTATTAACTTAAAGATTTTTGTAATATTTTAAATGTATTATGGCAAATAATAGTATTTGTTGTTAGTTGCAAAAAACCTTTCAAAATGCTTCCATACAATTTTTCGTGTCCCATTCACCACTTTACTTTTTAAGAATTGATTTGTTACGAATGTTTATGGTTTTATTTGATTTCAGATATGTTTATATTACTTTACATTATGCATAATATTAAATAGAACTACTTTTATTGATACATTATTTAATAAACAATATATATTAGTTAAGTAAATTTGTCCCAAAATATTGTCTTTTTGTTACTCAGGGCTAGTAACGTACAATTAAATTATGAACGCAATTATTTTGGATGTTGTTTAATATTGTTTTTTGTTGTGGCACCATAATTCTAAAAGTCAATGCTGTCGTAGCTACAACCAGTAGTGTACTCGCAGCAGTAGAGGGGTTCAAATGTTTTAAAGGGAATGCGTGAAATTACATCTCAGGGTTATAAACGGCTTTTATTTTGGTAAGTATTCTATAATTTCGTTTTCTTGTTTATGTTATTTGCTTCTTTTTACAAAATCTCAAAAAAGAACTTCAGTGCTTGTAGATGCAACACGTGGCTTATGAGCAAATATTTAAAAGGGTTAGAATTTCTCAGATTTCATTCTCAATTTCGTTATATTTCGTTACATAACGAAATTGAGAAAATATGAAGCCTAGTTCACAATTACGGTACCAATGTTCTCTTATATATGTTTATAATAAAATTGTATCGAACCGGTGCTTATATATGGAAGATATGTATATAAGAAAAAAAAATTGCTGGCATATGAAAAAAACTATTAGTGACTTTTCATAAAGCAAAGTAACCAAAAATAATGATTTTTAAGTTTTTTGCTTGTTTGCTTGTTTGTCTGTGATTGTGCACGCTAATCTCAGAAACAGCTGAACCGATTTAGTTAAAAATATTTTTTATTCTGCCTGAAATCAGTTGTGATTTTGTGATTATTATTTTTTGATAAATATTTTTGTATTTTCAGTAAGCGTCATGGCTCCTATGTCAAGTGCTGAAATACATAAAAGATATAGAGAACGTCTTAAAAAGACCAATCCTATTAAATATGAAGATATGCGGAATAAACACTTACAAAGAATTAAACTTAACCCTTAATCAAATATTGGGAAATTATTTCCCACATGCCACTACTGTAATTTTTTTGTTTTATTTCGTTTTTGGCAACTCTAATCAGTACCAACCTTAGGGAAAAATAATCGTACAGAATTTTTTAATTTTATTTATTTGCAACATTTTGTCTTAAGTCGCGAACTGTCATTGTATGTCAATGTCAAAAACACAGTTTGAAATATTTTTTGAAAAAACCGGTTCAAACGGAAGATTTAAAAGTTTTTGAAGAAAAAAAATCTGGTAAGTGCATAAACACAATAATATTGTAAACTAGACTTGTTTTCTGAATGTTTCTTACGGTTTTTGGGCTCGCAGCATTGATATTTGTTGTATTTTCTTAGGTTTAATTATGTGGGAAATTATTTCCCATTGTTTGTTCCTGCATTTGAAAAATACCAATTTCTATATATACAATAAATAATTTGTCTGTTGCACTATGTAAGTATAAACAGGTATAGTTACTTATAATTTTATCTAACTTACACAAAATTGTCAGCGAGTAACTCATATATGGAGCTTTCTCGAGAGTTATGACTGCGTTTGTGTGATTTCTCACTTGATTTTTATAACTATTATATTTTAGAACTATTTGTACTGCTCAGACTACCAAGTTAGTTTAGACTTCCTTTTATTTGTTTTAGCTATTTAAATATGGACGCTAAAAAGTTACAAAAAGTTCTACCAAAGAAAAAATTGGAGGAGGTGGTGCAAAATTTAGACAACTTGTCTGATTTATCAGCCTCAGATTCTGAAGATGACTCATGCTATGTCAATAGCATTCATTCTCCATCCGATACTTACCTCAATCAGCTTGACGATAACCTAATTGAACAACGTCTTGAATATATCTTCGGCTTCGAATCGAATGAAGAGAAACAACAAAACGCCTACTATACAAGCCCAACAGATTTCAACGGATGCCTTACTGACAGCCTTAGGAGAAACATCTCATATCACAAACTCACCAACAACATACTATGTTCCGCCTGTGGAGTAGCTTTGTGTGCTAAAAATTGCTTCAAAACCTTTCACACTGTTCCACCTCAATAATATTATTTTTCTTAGTAATTAAGTTTCAGTTTATATTAAAACTATATATCATTCCTAACGTTGTTGTTTCATTTTATAACTTTATTCACTCATATTACAGTATTTTTTTCAATTTTATTATATAAGACAAAAAAGAAACAAGTAAAGTAGGAGCAACTTACATGTATAGAACTTGTAGTAAAAATATATCAAAAGTTGAGAGCTATTCCGGATAATGGGAAATAATTTCCCACTTAATTATATTTTGCTTTGAAATACCGGATACTGGGAAATAATTTCCCACTGCAAGACCCCCATTTCCCCCCTTTTTATAAAAAAAAGGAGTTGTTTTTCGAAATCTACGGCACCCACTTACCTAAAAGCCGTGACCAGATTTCAAATTACTCGAAAAATAAAGTTTGTTTGATTAAGGGTTAATTCCAGTGATAACGACTCAAATTTTGATATATTTTAAAGTGGATTTAATTTTATCATTAACTTTGTGATCTCTAACTAGAAATATAAGTTTATTACGTTACTAACTAGCATTATTATATTGTTCATATTGTCAGTTTGTTATGTTTTCTACTTACATTTATAATCTGTTAATTCAACGATTGAATCTTTAAAATTTTAATCTGTGTCTCATTAAATAAAAAAAAACAATATTTTATTCATATAATATCCTTATTTTGTTGTGTATAATGCCTTATGACATCAGTTTCGTAACAAACATTATCAGTGTTGTTACTTATCAGTTACGTTACGAATTCGAAAATGTCCACTTTTCTGATTATGACCCATATATGATCTTGTTATAAGGTGAAACTAATAAGACAACCTAGTTTTCTAAATCAATATTGTGTTTTGTACACGGTGTACAATCTGTTCAAAAACTATTTAAATAAAATTGCCGTTATACATTTTAAGAAGTTGTTATAATAACAAGTTCACGTTATATATATTATACAATTAGCATAACATTGATAATATCGATATTAAAATTAACAAATACGTGCATAGGGTATATTTTTAATGAGTTTTCGTATGCGTGCGATGCGCCACTTTCACAATGTACGGAAGCGGGTGACCGGAAAGGTTGGTACAATCGTCGTTTCCATTGCCTTGTAGAAACGCTTCGAAATAAACTTGTTTCTCAATAAAATCTCTTTGTTCCTTGCATAGTGTGTGAAAACATTTCTAGTTTATTAGAATTCAACTTAAGTAAAATATTTTCTATATTGTTTTTTGTTAAAAAATCTATATTTTCTATATTGTTTTTTGTTAAAAAATGAATTTATTCCCTCAAATCAAAGACAAGTTCACTCTATTTGACATTATATTTTTTTATATACGTCGTTCGTTACTTTTCGCCCATTTTAAAGGCATTGCATGTTTCTACGAAACTGCGGAACCAAACCGGACTGGGACTGGGAAATGACAGTTCATTTTTTTTGTATAATTATGTACGAGTATTTATCGTTGCGTTTTCATATGTATTAATACATGTAGGCAACACAAATATTCTTATGTAGGTATATAGTAAATGTATAGAAGAATATTTCAACATTTACATATTAATTAATGTTTTAGAAATATTTTCTAAGGCGGTGTTCATATTTAAATTAGAACGGAACTTTGAAATCATTCATTGATCACGTGCAATCAAATCTGTGATTTCCGTTGGAGTGAGCCATCTACAAAAGTGATGTTTAACGACGTTCTTAAGACGTTTAATGTTATTTTCAGTGCTAGTAAATAAAATGATTTTTTTCCAAGCTAATTAAAATAATATAAGAATTTGTAGAATAGTACAGTACATTTATCAGTCACATATTATCTAAATAATGAAAAAAGTCGAACGTACGTTGGTAAAGAGAGTAAGCTCATTAATTGGAAAGAAAGTTTACAGAGACATGTTAAAAGCTCGGCCTTGATTTCAATCTTGAGGAAATTTTTATACTTTCAACTTATTTATTAAGAAGATCATTATCGAAATTTTAGTTAATATTAAAATGTTTTTTTTATGGAATAATAGTAGGTATGTCCTTTGATATACATATGTGCTTAAAATAATTTATATTTGATGAATTATTTGTCGAATAGTCATCAAGTTTTCTCGCTCTTGTAAATAATGGTAAGCATTGTCGGCGTAGTGACTTATCTCTAGATTTTCTACCTATTCCGCAAATTGTGAATTAAAATGAAAGAAAAATGCTTTAATATACAAAATATAACGTATAACGTATAGATCGTGCGTACATATAAATATTTTTTGTAAAACTGTACACATTATAAAAACGGTTAATAGATTTGTCCATTCCTCCTTATTAAACAAGGGAACTAATTAATCGTCGTGTTACCGATGTTACCTTCAGGAGACATATTAATTGACTTTTGTTAACCTTTTCAATTGTCATATTTGTTACCACTAATACTGTAGAATCTCCTATAATTATAAATGATATACTTTAAATAGGCACCTACTAATGATATTACGTAAATTAATTTAATAAGTAACTGAATTTTAAATTTCACTAAATTTCGCGTTGTAAAAGTTTCTTCAAATCGTAGTATTAAAGAGAAATCGTACAGTTGTGACGTATAAATTTGTATTTTCCTTGAGATAAAAACAAGGATATGCAAATAAATAATTTTTATCTGATCGGACTCCGTTATTGCAGTACGTATTGCTAATACAAATATTGACAACAAAGTCTAGAAGAAAGTTTTAAACTGTGTTAAGTCTACATTTTAGGAATTTTGCTAGTTTAATGAATTCTATTAAAATAGCTTTACTATGTACTTATCTCATTAATAATAGGTTAAAATTAGTGTCAAGAGTCTACGTTCTTTGCTTTTTTGTATAAGGCGGCCTCAACACCGAGCTTTGCCTTGTTACCAATGTGAGGAAATAAAAATAATTCACTCCTTCGGGTGGGAATCGAACCTTTACAGCTAGACGATGTGCCGCCGCGCAACTTTATTTTTATATTTATTGAATAACTATAATTTAAAGTAGTCTTATTATACTTAGGTAATACATGATTGTTTTATAACGCATTAAGTGTATATTCATTTGTATAAATTAAGTACGGCATTAAGCATTTAAATACAATTAACAATGTCGACTTTTTGTCTTTTCTCATCGGCCAATGTTTCTAAGAAGCCTACGAGTGCAACGATCTTATACGTATGTGTGTATGTACGTACATAAACAAATACTAACAAATCGTTGATACGCTAAATTGCGTTATTTACTTATACGTACAAACATTACCTTTAATATGTTCATATTAAGTGAAGTTTTGCAGCTATTGCCCCGAATTTCTTAACATTAAACAAAACCGGATGTAAAACATATTGTAATATACATATTTTTGTTGTTTGCATATTTTTTTGTAGTGATTAAATAAAATTCTTTACTTTACATTGAAAAAAGGCACCCAAAAAGAATTGAGACAGGTTTTGTGGAACTGGTGTACTTTTCATGTAGATATATTATTAAAAGGTTTTTAAGCAATAATATTTAAAAGGAATAAGTATTGTTTTTGTATCATTATGATTGGTTTGCTAATGACCATAATTTAATTTTATTATATTTATATATACCTATATTTTTGGTTTTGGTATTGGGAAAGAAAACCTGATGTTAACCTTATTTATAAAAATTAAGTAAATTGAGCTGATCATATAATTTACTTCAAATTAATATTAAGGAATTACTATATATTTTCAAAAATATAACTCATATTTTAACTTTACAATTTAAATTTAAAAGTTATGTGGTTCACTAAATGTTTTTACCCTTGAAAAGAAAGGTTAACGAACGTTGTCTGAGGAACCTTCTGTTTGCATTATTGTTTACACATCTTCCTTGTCTTCATTGAATATGTTGTTTTTGAAGGTTTTAACCATATTTATGATATGCAATTTTGCAATTTTTACCGTGCCTACCTTATTAAAGGCCGTAGTGACATATCACTTCATCTTCCACTTTTTCTCTTATCGACATTTTAGAAAGCATAACCTAACACATTTTTTTAAAAATATATATATATATATTTTTTTAAGGTAAACTTCATACTACGAATATTAAAACAAACAAATATATCAATTTTAATTTAGTTGTCATATAGAAATACAAATGATTTTTGCCATTCTCTTAGAAATCTTATACTTATTAGGAAACGAGTAACCGACCTTGATTAAATTACAACATACAATATGTTTTAAAATTTTAGTCACGTTTATTCAGTGCAAATTTATGAATATACTTACAAATCTCAGTCTCGAATGCGAAAGATTAATGTTTTTTTAACGAAACTAATGTTTTGGTAAACCTACACGCGTATCTGCCTACTTGTAATAGGCGGTTGTCTAAATGAATAATTACCTCATTTTGTTTTGAAATTAATAAACTATGAATATTTTCTATAACTACATACATATTACAATATATATGTACTATTGTATAATCTGTAACGAGGTGTAATGGAGTTGGAATCCTTTTTTTAAATGATTTAAATATTTGTTTGTTTTTTAGCTTCACACTTGTATCCCGCGCATGGCTACGAATGGATAGGCAGAGGGAACCTGAGAACCTGGCATTAAGACACAGCATCCATTAATACATTTTCGTTCCTCACTCGCACACAATATACTATAGCAAAACAGGATAACCATGATTTGGTTAACCTGTTTTTAGGGTTCCGTACCTTTTAGGTAAAAAAGGAAACGTTATAAGATCACTATGTTATCCGTCTGTGTGTCTGTCTGTCTGTCAAGAGCCTTTATCTCAGGAACACTTCGAGATATCGACTTGAAATTCAAACCATATACTCAGATCTATGGTTCTATGATTTCCTGAAAAAAGAAACGTATTTCTACATTTACTTACAAATAAAATATGGCCGTAGGCGTATATATACTATAAAGGGAATCAAAATTAATAGGGTACTTCCGGTTTACGTACGGCATTTATTACTTTGCTATTCAAATTATAATGTAATATTCTAATATCATTAGAAAAATAATTTCTATCGTATATCTTACTTAATCTATATTATACCTGTCGCAAGCAAAAAGCCTATTTAAGTTTTTATAAATGTCATAGTACCTATATGATATTACAATATAATGATGTTACAAATTTTAGTATGAAAGGTGACGACGTATGCAATTACCTTATGCTAAGTGTAGAGCTACTATAGTAATAGGATTTTAAATTACTGCAAGTTTTTTAAAATTATTTTTAAATAAGAGATTATTCAGGGTAGAAAGAGGGAACCTGGGAACCTGTTAATATACTCAGTTTTTTGCATATTTCTTGAGGCATTCTAGGGAGCTTAAATTCGATTATCTGCAACTATTACAATAATTATACTATTAATAATTTGACTATGCAATGCAATGCTAAGGAGTGAGATAGTGTGACAGCATTAAGGGGTAATTTCTTTCACGCTTAAAGAGAAAAATATGAAAAAAGGAGAAATAAAGCAGATTAATATATGAGTATAATTTTTTTAGCTTCACGGTGTATCATGTACACAGTGTAACTTAGTGTAAGACACTCATTTCTCACGCGTCGCCAAATTTTCAAAATATTGCGGGTAGAGTGGCGTAACTCAACGTCACGGTTTAAAAATATTCAAGACTAAATATATTATTAATAATAATAACAAATGTAAATACGAACATTATCTGTATATTACTTCATCATCGTACGTATCCTTATAACTCAATTATTATTCTATTATTACATTCGTACCATTATTTTGTTTTGTAAATATGATTTATTATTTTTGATTAAGTTGTCATTTTGTACTGCCATTGAAGTAAGGCAGTTTTATTAATGAACACCACAGTGGCGCAGAATTGAATACCTGGATGTATATATCTACAGTAGTAATGAATTCACGTCCAACAATGAAAATGCTCTAGAGTTTCGAGCTAAATTTTATATGAAATATTGAGTGTTGTATGGCGAAACTCAACGACTAACTAAATTCTTTAATTCTAAATTTTAATTTTATTCTTTAATTTTTAAATTTTTATTAAAATATTTATATCATTATTAATATATTGTCATTTACACAGCTCTATGGGACATGGATTTAGTAAAAATTACAAAATTAAATAATTTTTAAATCTTTTTATGTAATAGCGGAAACGTTCAGAATAAAGCATTACTTACCTTTATCTGCAAAAAGCTGACTTATCAGTACTAGGCGCGCTCGGGTCATTCACTTTGTGAGAACAAATGGCATTGTAAACAAAATGTTTTCTCTTTCTATTATTTATGAATTGAAAGTAAAAATATTTGAAAGTATATGAATATATTAGTTAAAAGCTTTTGCACATATTTATTAGCTAAGATTTTCTTCGAAAAATCTGTTTTTTTTTTATATTTTTTTCTATTCCGGAAAACATGTTTTAGATGTTAACCCTTTGTTTCGAAAGAGCGGGAAAGCTGTAAAAATTAAAATTGTATAATCTTGAATGGGGATCGAACCCACAAACAGTCGCGTTTACAGTCACATTTGTGACCCTGCGTCACCACCGGCCTCGAGGAAACTCAAGGAAATGAAATATTATATTTTTATTTCTTGGCTCTAGTGTCGAGGCAAAGCGCAGCGTTGAGCTCCGCCACTCAACACGTAATGCCTCTAGAATTCGGCGCAAAGTTAGGAACGGCTCCCCCCTAATTGCGGGATACAGTGTGAAACTGATTTGACTTTTTGATTTTGATTTGTATAATCTTGTCTTGTACCTACTATGAACTGAACTTAATATTGAGGAGGGTATTCGTAAACTAAAGATATAAATATGTCTTATAATATCTTTATATGCTTTACAATCTTTCAAGTCTCCAATTCTCATCTCATTTTCAGTAAGTGCTGACTAGCACAAATATATACCAAATTATAATCTTTACAAAAAATTCTAACAATATTTAATCCCTAGAAAAAATATTATGATACAACTATAACTTTAATTCCTTAAGTCTATATATAGTCTAGACATTTCTTCTTATAAATTTAGTTTTAATTTGCATAATATTAAAAGTTTCATGACACTTAGCTACGTAATATTTATTTATTCATAACACCGTTAGCAAAAGTGTATGAAAATGAGGAATTTACACGCAAACTGTAATATTTAAATCTCGATTACATTTACTTTGAAGAAATTCTCTTTAAAAAATGTTAAACATTACCTGCTATCCTAATTTTTGAAGATATATTAAATGATTTAAAATTTAACTATTTTATCTAAAATCTGCTTAACTCGTATGTAAGTGTATGACTATTAATAAAATATTTATTATGTAGAGACCGTAGTGGCGTACACGTGGGTCCACTCAAATTCACACAACAAAATTTGGCGAGAAGTGAGGAACGGAAGTTTCTTAAGGGGATAAAGAGATATATAGATATATAAAGAGATATAAAAATAAATATATACAAGTATGTATGTATGTACAACGCTTATTACCTCTTACTCAGAAACGGTAATCATCAAAACAATCGGCCAGTTTTCTCATGGTACAAGCCACAAGGTAGATTCACTAACTAATAGTGAATCAATATGCAAATGAGAGCACAACAAAGCCTCTATACAAATGGTGCGTAAGAAATTAGTTCTCATGTTGCAAAACTTCGACTATAAAAATATTTATTACCTACTACAGTTCTGACATTTGCATGAATGATTAATTTTTTATCTGTAATTTTTTATTTATGTTTTTGTATGTTAAAGAAGTAGATTAGGCAAGGTTTATATATTATTATGCTATTTTTGTTAGTGAATATTGAACTAGTATTGATTTATTAAGCTCATGGAGTCATTAATGAAGCGAATCTGGCTCAAGTGTACATATTTACAATATATAAATAAGTTAGCTATTAATATTATATTTCCACACTCATTACATGAATATCTTACTCATATATCACGAAAAGAAAAGTAATTTAAACTGACAACAAACACACTAACATTGTTAAATATTACGTGATCTGTCAAACAGTTGACATAATAAATTGATTTAAAAAAAAAATTAAAAAAGCAGGCGTGCTTGCTCTGTGAATTTGCAGAATGTAAACGTCAAGTGACAGTTGTCATTTTTTTCATAAATCTCGTGCATACATACCTAATGAGAGTAAATTAAGAGTATAACATTTTTTTTTTATAAAAAAAACACTGAGTGTAATACACGATCTTAATTGGCTTCACGCTTTATCCCCCCAAATGGCAGGGTTGGCAGAGGAAACATGGGAACCTGATATTAAGACACTCCGTCCTCTTAAGATACTTCCGTTTCTCACTTCCTCACTCACTTACGTTAAGTACCTACTCTTTAATAACAATATTTCAAAATCAGTATGAAAAATATAATAAAAAAGATATAAAGGATGCTTATTGAAACTATAAAAGTATTTATGTATAGCACCATTCTTTATAAAGTAATTATTATTTATCATTTTGTATGAAGATGTATGTGTCATACAAAATGATACAAAGTATAAGCTATATTTTACTTCCGGTGATGTCCACTTATGGTTAATGAGAGGTTAAGATGGCATCGATGATTTACTACCTCTTAATTACAAAATCTATAATTTTATACATATTGTAAATTACAGAAGGTCATGTAAATATATAAAAAATAACAAGGACTTTTGAGTAGACATTTAACATGCTATTGCCAGTATTTTCAATATTAAAGGATGCTAATAGCTTCCTGGGATTAAAAGATTTTTTATTAAGAAAAGCCGACGAGAATATTAATAGTGAAAATTTAGTCTTTAGCCATATTTCGTTCTCTGCTTTCTGCGGATTTATCAATACATTGCGTTTTCATTGGCGTAAGTAAACGCCGCGCTTAGTCAATCATACTGGGAAATGAAAAATATTTAAATATAATGATTGCACCAAAAGGAACATCGAACTCGCGATCGCATAACGCTCGCATAATACCAGACTCATTATTTTCTAGCACTAATTTATAAGATTCCTTTAATATCAGTTAATACTAAGTTAGTGCTTTTCAAATTTCATATATAATAGGACTATAATAAAAGAACGTGTCACATGTAGACTAGAGCGGTTGCATCACGTCTTTGTTTTCACCGCTTTCGATTTAGCCGGTGCCGCGCGGGTCGCACGAACTAGTGCTCATCACTGGAAAGATACATACTACAATTGATATCAAGATATATAGCTAATTACTGATTATTTCTGCTGAATTAGGTACAAGAGTTGCAAGGCATCGGTGCGTGAATTACTTGGTGTGAGGTTGTAAAAGTGTTGTTTTTAATTTTAAGGTTACGTAAGGTTGCTAGATTGGATAATTCAGGTTTCATTTATTTATAAATTTAATTAAATATACGGAGTAGCAATGAAAATACTGTAGTTAAGTTAATACTTAAAATGTGATAATTCACATTTTGGAACGGTGTTCTTGTCTATAAAGCACCTCAGTTGTTTATATATACATTTTTTTATAATATCAAACTTACAAATACATTTTATTTCAAAAATCTTACAAGAATATTTAAAATTTTAAAGCAAAATTTATGTCCACGACATACGATTGTTCTTTGTTCTAGATTAAGCATTTGATGTCCATATTTGTATCGTTCAAAATAAAAGCCTAAAAGCCTTTTCTTCTTGTATTTATATTTCACCTAAACGTGATTTTAAACAAACAAGACTGCAAAGATTACCCAAAAACAATAATTACATAAAAGTGAGCAACAACAAGATTCGTGTAAAAGTAATTTTAGGGTTCAAAAATATTCTAAATGTAGATATATTTTAATATACTTGTACAAGCATTCATAGAATACAACTGGTTCCTTGACGTTGCTTTTTCTAATCATTATAATTGTAACAAATGGAAGTGAAAATTTTAGCTAATGTAAAATATCTAATATATAGTATGCTATAAGAAACATTATTACTGGTTGTTGCAATATGTATCGCAACTTCCTTAGAGACTTACATAAAATATTTTATAAATATGAAATTTACTTTAAAAAGTGCTATTGTAATTGAAAAATAAGTAAGTTATTACGTTAATATATAACTTATTTGAATTTATATTGATTAAAGATAAGAAAAAATCTGGGTAAAATAAAATGATGTAAGAATCCGCAAAGACATTCTACATAATTACAATTCTAATTTGATACTTCCGCCGAGTAATCATGACATACAAAAAAATACATTAATTAAGCACAAAACAATCAAGATAAAAAGAACTTAAAATACATGCTTTAATTTTTAAATAATACTTTGATAGCAGGTGTCTAGTTATACAATGTATGTAAAATAGAAAATTTGGGTTCGATTTCCACTTGAGGTTAATACATAATACCTTATGTCTCCACGATCTGCATAATTTTATCGCAATTGCAAGTAGGTATATTCTGGAGGAAAGTAGATATTTTTTTAGCTTCACTCTTTATCCCTAACATGATAGTCAAAGAGAACGGAGTGCCAAAAGCTATCATGTATGCTTTCACTTCGTCTACTGTTATTAATATCTTTATCCACAGGGATCCACAGGGATCTTAAATGTCATAGTACTTGGATAATACGAGTGTGTTGCGTAGTCACAAATTGACCCTGCAAATAGATGGACCACAAAAAAAAAATGCACGATAGATATTCCAAGATTAGCTTTTTTATTTTCTGTTTTACTCAGGCTCACGCTGTATTCCGAATGTAGCAGAGTATGCAGAGTGAGTTAAGCTGAAAATTGGTGTTGAGGTTCCTAGGAGAGTGTAAGAGAGCGGTGTGAGAGCAGATTTAACGTTTTTTTAATTCATAAACGAAGTTGTGTCCTTAATGAAATTGATTTTAGTTTTACAATATTTTTCTTTATTTGTAGAGTATTGTTTAGTTATGCAGTTGAGGCTAGTAAACGCCATAGGTTGTAAGTTCGATTACCATTCAAGGAAATGAAATATTTAATATTTTTATTTCCTTGTTCCGGTAACGAAATAAAGCGCTGCGTTGACTTCCGGCTCTTAACATGCAATTCCTCTACAAATTGGCGGTAAGTGAGGAACGATAGTGTCTTAATGGGAACGAAGTATGTTAACACTAAGTTCCCTTTATCTACCCTGCTAGCACCTAGCGTGAAGCTAAAAAAATGTTTAGTTGCAAATCTGTTTAGAATTATAAGCATTCGTCTTTACACGCGATGTGGACTAAGGCATAATATACTTAGTCGTGTATTTAATATGTCATTTATTACCGAGATAAAGTGGCCTAGTGTCTCAGATTTCTCAGAATATTATAATGGCAACGCTACGCTTTGAATTGTTAACAGGTGGGTTGGTTGGCAATTCGTTATGTATGGAGGTCAGTTTTATACATCTTGTTATAATGATATTCTTTACATATTTTGTATATAATTATACGATATTAGAAACTATATTACTTTTCATTAAAAAGACAATGATTTCTTAAATTTAAATGTCACTTTTGATGATTACATTAACATTATAGGTTATATATTTTTATGGAACAAGTGAAACTCTAGTTAAGGCCTCTGAGCGCGATAGTTACGGCATTTGTATAGATTATGCATACATATATTAAATATGTAGATACATTATTGAAAACAACGATATAAAAGGAACTAGTAATTCCGTTATAAGTTTCCTACGCGGAGAAATCGATTAAAAATTTGAAATATTAACATCATAGTGTCTTCCTAGAAACTCAACGCTAATAAGGATGCAGAAGTGGTGAAATTAATACTTTGAATTATTCCTTGCAAATAGTTATAAGTTAAGTAATAACCAGTTGGCCCACGGTGTCATTCACGTTAGTGTAGCTTCCGTCAACGCAATCAGATAGACGAATATAGCATTTAATTTAAATAAACAAACATATATTTTGAAATGTCATATAAATTTATAGTTTTAATATTGTAAGCTTATTAGGAGAAAAAATAGCGTTATCAAATCTTTAATTTTTGCATTTTTTACTTATTTTAAGTAAAACAACTTCATTGGACTATTTGTGATGTTGTTGGGTTTCCAAAAATGTATAATACAGAATTTCAATTAATATAAAATAGCGTAACCTATATATATATATATATTTTTCTCTATTTTTATTACAACCTGATTTTGTGTTATAGCTGATTTTTGTTAATCTTAATGAAAACCACTATGAGATATGAACTCACGACCATCTACGAGATGGTTATGGTGTTAATTATATACACTGCAACTGCACCATTACGTTTATCAATAATTAAAAATGCATAAACAAGCATAATGCATAACGAATTTTCACGTCTTATTTTGCACGCTACTTTAAGCTCGATACGGTATGGCTGAACAAAATTAAATGAGTACATAGTACATATGGAAAGGAGTGTCTAGGTTCCCAGGTTCCATTTGCCTACCACACATAGCAGATAAAGGACACAGCGTAAATCTGAAAGAAATTATGCATATATACGTAAGATTATTAATAATGTAGGTTCTACCTAATTCTTATTCTTATTGTAAGGCTATGAGTTAGTGGTAAGACGAGCAAGAGAAGAACTGAGATGACCTTCGAGAACACAGAAAGGCCCCCAGAAGGCACATGCCGAAGGCATGGACCTGTGTCCAATCAAGCAATGGTGTTTTTCTTTGTAATTCGCAAGAGAAAGTTGAATGAAATAAAGCTTGTTTCTTTTGAAGCTACTTCTAGGGGTTTAAATATCAATAATAGGTATAACAAGGACTACATTTTTATCTATTTACATACAATTGTTTATTTTGCTTAGTATTATGTATTTGTCAATGCAATGGTTGCAATGGTCCATTTCCAACTGTAAGCTGGAAAATTAAATTAATTAATTTCACCGCGTAGGAATCCAACTTACTACCACCGCATTTTCAATAACAAATCCGCGCCACAATAGGCTCAATTAAATTAAAATAATTACATTATTATATTACACGATAAAATAACATAAGAGTATGTCGAATTAATAAATAATAAATGATTGCATCGTCCTTACTAAATTGTATTAATATTATAACAGTTGAGTAAAGTATTGCAAAATGACATTGTGAGAAGGGAGCGGGCAGGGCAGAAAGTGCAACCGACCGGTTTTATTGGCACATATATAAACCAGTTCAAATTCATTTTAATGTATGGTCAGCAAAAGAATTTGTTATTAAAGCTTGAATATATAAAAACAATATTTCTTTTTTGACTTAATAATTATGAACATAACTGAACACGTAAAAAGATCATTTATTTTGTATGTATCTTGCATATTTTTTACGAATTATACAATGAGAACGCGAAACGATAAATTACAGTTTTTAACGGGTTTTTATTAAAAAAATTATGTTTCCAAAATAATCCAATAACGAGCTTTAAAAAGTTACAATTTCTTAAAAATAATTGTTAAAATTTCTTAATGACCTTTTCTAAAAAAAAAATGAAAATCTCTGTGTATTTTTTACTACTAGTCTATGTATTGAATAATGAAAGATAAATTATGGAATATTAATTTATAATAAAAATATCTTAATACAATGGTAATCTACTTATTTAAGAGAATTAGATATATTTTTTCAATTCATTTCTATGTTTAATTATGATAGTATACAATGTGATTAGTTTTTATTTCTGCTATCTGTACTTGAAAGCTCGAGCGTATAACAATTGAGATTAGTAAATAACTTCGACAATTGATACACTCCTTTAGTAAATAAAATAATAATAGTGGTATATCTGTAAACTTCTGCGCACTTTCCAAACATTATCTATAGTTTTCTAAAAAAATATTTAAGAATATATAAGGTATAGTGAAAGTATTATATAAGTTTATAACAACTATGTCATAGCGCAATAGCTATACTGACTTACGACGAAAGAATTTCAA
Source organism: Heliconius melpomene rosina (assembly GCF_056956725.1). Lineage (NCBI taxonomy): Eukaryota > Metazoa > Arthropoda > Insecta > Lepidoptera > Nymphalidae > Heliconius > Heliconius melpomene. The sequence goes on from NC_140401.1 coordinate 14,694,366, forward strand.
TTAGATTTTTTATTAAATAATAATTTTAATTTAAGTTTCACTATAAACTTATAATAATTTATATAATAATTTATATTATATTTTTTCGTAGCAATGTCAATTTGAAAGCTTAAAGCTTTGCTGTTCTAAATAAAACTTTGACCTTCTTTGTCGTACATTTATAATCTTATGTATGAAGTGACTCATACAGTCAGTTTAAAGTTATAGTTTTTACTGATATAAACTCGATACTGCAATATTATTACTTTATAAATGTCATACAAAGTATGTTGACACTAGTTTTCTTGGATTATTTTTTTTATTATCAAAATATCAGCTGAGGGATATCAATATTTGTATCACTGCAAATATTTTTAACTTAATAATTTATTTTTAATTAATTCTTCAAAATCAATAGACAAACAATATTATATATATAGCAATATTAATGATGTCGAAGTGTTCTGTGTTGTATCTGAGTACATGATCATTGTAAGTATAAGAGAAACACCAAGCAAATAAAAAAAAAACTAAATAAAAAAAGATTAAATAAAGAAAAGTATTTTTATTTTTTATTCTTTATTTCGGACAGAGAGAATCTGATCTCTCCGAAAATCGAAAAATATTAGACTACAATCGACAACAATATAATTAATATACAAATAACAATAAAGAAAAAAAAAGGTTTGCAAGATGCTCTACAAATGTAAGCGATACATAAACATAGAAATGCAATGATGAATACTTTATATGGCTATTGGCCACACGCGTATGTCACGTAACAAGTGGACCGCATGTCGGCCGGTTCTTACATAAAATTACGTAAAATTCTAGGCCACTCCGTCACGTGGCATCGCCATTATATATTGCGAGCAAGTTACATTTTTTTGAAATTGCGATTTTTATTTATTACACTGTCAAGGCTGGATATTAATTTATGAAGATATATTGCCTATGATATTTAAAATATTTCTAACAATTTTTATCAAAATTGCTATGTTATTGCTACAGCATCACCAATAAATACAACTGGGGTCAAGAGACAATCATTCCCTACTCGGTGTCGAGCCTTCACGTCATATTAAAAAAAACAGAGAGATTCATGTTTATGACAATTATGAATTAGGTACTTACAATTTCTTTTAATATAATTAGTAATATCAACAAAACAAGCTTACGTCATGTTGGTATATTTTTTTAATATATAAATTGAACGTAATATCACTTTATAACAAATACTAGTGGACCCGAACGCGGCTACGCCCGCTTGAACTATACGAATATTTATTAAATATATTTATGAAATTATTTTCAGTTTTCAATAGAGAGATGCGTTAAGTAAGATCATTTTGGGTGACGTTTTCTAACAACAAACTTTGCAAATCGTTGCTTAGCAACGATGGTTGTTACTAACATGGCGGAATAAATTGCATGTCAAATTAATAAGTATTTTAATATATTGGTACATATAGAAAATAATACCAATATGAGGAAAAAAAGTGTTCATCCCGAGACCCTCAAGTAACTCTATATGAGTATTTTATCACAATTAAATTAGCGGTTTGGCCCTGATTGCGTAAAAGACAGACAGACAGACAGACAGAGTTACTTTCGAATTTATAGTATAGGTATGGATGGATATTTTACGAAAAGGAACTAAAAAACGTCATTTAACAATAAACTTATGCATACCACAGTAGATAAATATCATAATTAAATTCAACTATGTTCTACAAACGGATATGAAAGAAAAATGTTCATTCATTATACATAGAAAATTGCTGTAAATATAAGCCTAGTGATTGACATTAATGCGATGATTTTAGGTCATTTGCAATAATTTAATTATAGTGTTCAAGTTTCCAGTTCACGTGATGTAACGTGATGTGCTGGGGAATTAGCAACTGACTGAACTGATATTAATTTTCGTTGCGTTATATTGAAATTTATAGGCTTTTGGAAGTATTGATTTAATATCGCTTATTTAATTTAAATTATGTACCTAATCGTTTCTAAGATATACGAAAATATACTTATATATTTATTACACTATATGTGAAATGTTGGTATATCTGAAATAATAACGTTTAATTTAACTTTTTAGTATAATTAATTATATTACTTTATTGTTTCCAGTATAGTTCCATAAAAAATAGAATTAATATTAACAGTCTGTAAATAATATGTATGTTATGCACTTGAAAAAGTATTAACCACTAACATAACGCGACTGAAAATCTTCTATCACTCTTCTCTGTCTTCTAGCACATTGTATGCTGAAAAACAAAACTCTACGTCGTACTCTTTCACTATTTCGACGGCCTCTACTAACTAACAAGGGTAGTTTTCGATTACATACGTTTAAAATCGCATAAATAACTATCTTTATGATATTCTGAAAAAAAAACTCATTAAAACTACACTTCTTAGTTGATCAAATGAACAATAAACCATTTGTGATTTTTCACTTTTGATACTTCACCTAGGGACCATCGATTTATTTCTCATAGTACATTCCAAATCTATTATAAGTTCACTAAAATATACCCAAACGGGTACGATGCCAAAATTTTCACTTCATATGAAAATGAAATAAATTAAAATTCATACAAAATACATAATACAAAAAACATACAAATGTTATGGACGATTATGTTACGTAAAAATTCTTAAAATAGTTCAGAACATAAATCTGATTCTAATTTGAATATTAAAAAAGTCATTTCAAGTAATATTTGTACTTGTACTTATTTCTTTGTAACAATAATTATATATTAGCATATAAAAACACTCACAACTTTTAATTGGGTTATTTGAGTTTTGTAAAAGGTACCTTATTATAATTTATGACTGACGCTGCCCAATTAGCATGTCGATTCTTGCAAAATGGCCGTACAAGAATGGTTGTTTTCATTTATTAAGGAATAAGTTGCTATTTTTAACTTATTAGATATCTCTTCTTCTATTTAATAGAGTCTTGGGAAATAAAAAAATTAATAGTATAATACAGTATAAAATATATTTGAAATATATTAGGTTTTTTCCAAAAATAAGTAATAATTTTCTGAAATAAAAACAATATTAATATTACACATAACAGCAATTATAATAATTAATCCGGTATCCAGAGGATGTCCTGACTAATATCTGTCCGATATTTGTTTGTGGGCATACGGGTACGCGACCCCGGATCCTCGAGCCGCCACTCTTACATCCTCATCCAGTCCGTAAGAATGGTGTCCTAAGCCCCCCCCCCTTCCCCTCCTCTTTTCCTTAGCTCCCTCCTTTTACCTATCCTACCCCTTCTATTTTCCTCTCCCCCCCGGTTTTTCCCCACAAAGGGGTTTTGGTGGTCAGACGGCAGTCGCTCCAGAAAGAAACTGGGTACGGCTAGGGCGTCGCCGCTAAACGACGCGCAGGCACATCGCCCTACACCTGCGATAAGTGGGCCAGGGCTACCGTGTCAAGTACGGGCACGGTTAAAGACGCGAGTACCCAGAAGGAAACTCCGCTTTGCAACGTGGAATATTGGCTCTCTAACCGGACGATGCAGGGAACTCGCAGATGTACTCATGAGACGTCGGGTCCAGTGTGCTTTCCTCCAGGAAACTCGCTGGAAGGGCAATAAGTCCCGTAACATCGGACAGGGTTACCGGCTTATATACACTGGGTCACCTTCGGGTAGAAACGGTGTAGCGGTAGTGCTTTCTGAAGAGCTTCAGAATGGGCTCCTTGAAGTTGACCGTCGCTCCGACCGCTTGATGCGAGTGAGGGTACTGATTGAGGGCGTTATCACAAACTTAATCAGTGCCTATGCTCCCCAGGCGGGATGCAGCGCGGCCGAAAAGGAGACATTCTGGGAGCAGTATGAAGGGGTGCTACTTGCTGTGCCGTCTACCGAATTGGTCTTAGTTGGGGGGGACTTGAACGGGCACGTCGGTAGGGCTGCTGAGCCGTATGAACGTGTTCACGGGGGTTTTGGGCACGGTCTTCGCAATGCAGAGGGAGAAAACATTCTGAGAACCTGTATTGCGTCTGATCTGGCCGTCGTGAATACGTTCTTCCAAAAGAATTCTCAGCACCTTATCACGTATAAGTGCGGGTCCCACTCAACTCAAATAGACTACTTATTGACCAGACGGTGTCATATGGGCAGGGTAACTAACTGTAAGGTCATTCCAGGCGAAAGCCTAACGGCCCAACATCATCTTCTTGTCATGGACTTTAACGTCACTCCGAAGAAGAAAGTAGCCGAGAAACCTAGGCCTCGGATCAAGTGGTGGTTGCTGAATGGACCGATGCAGACCGACTTCCTGGCAGAGGTGAAAAGTCATAATCTTTCGACTGACACCGAGACTGCTCAGGATGCTTGGGATCGGGCTCAGTCGGCAATCATTGCGGCAGGCAGGCGAGTTCTTGGCGTTTCTAGGGGAGGACGTGTCATCGACAGGGAGACATGGTGGTGGAATGACGAGGTCCAGGAGGTGACTCGTGAAAAGAAGGCTGCCTTTAAGAAGTGGCAGGAATCCAACTCTCCTGAAGACAGACTGGAGTACACAGTAGCTAAACGTGCCAGTAAAAGAGCTGTAGCCAGAGCCCGCAGTGAGAGTTTGTCACCATTGTATGATAAACTTGAAACTGTGGAGGGGCAGAAGCTCATTTACAAACTGGCACGTTCCCGGGATAAATTGACGCAAGATATTGCAAAATGTCTTTGCGTCAGAGATTCCCAGGGCACGCTGCTCTGTAATCATGACTCTGTGAAGGAGAGGTGGAGAATCTACTTCCAGGAGTTGCTAAATACTCAGCACCCATGCAGTCTTCATCATGACCCACCGCCTAACCTCGGACTTATTGCCCCAATAACCCTTGACGAAACACGTAATTGCCTTCGACGCATGAAGAACGGAAAAGCGGTGGGACCTGACGACATTCCGATCGAAGCGTGGAAATCGTTGGGCTCTCTTGGTGTGCTCATGCTTTACTGACCTTTTTAACCATATCTTGAACACTGGTAAGATGCCGCATCAGTGGCGGCTTAGCTTTATCACCCCTATTTACAAGGGAAGGGGCAGTGTTCAAGATTGTGGTAGTTATAGGGGCATTAAGCTTATGAGTCATACCATGAAGCTCTTCGAGCGCATGATCGACCTCAGGCTCCGCCGAGAGTGTACTGTCTCTGAGTCTCAATATGGATTTCAGCCAGGATCGGGCACCATGGACGCCATTTTTGCCCTCAGAACTTTGATGGAGGCATACAGGGAAAAAAGGAGAGCTCTGCACGTGGCCTTTTTAGATCTGCAGAAGGCCTTTGACCGTGTGCCTCGTCAGTGTATCTGGTGGGCATTGCGATCCAAAGGGATCCCTGAGGCCTATATTGAGATTATCAGAGGCATGTACCACGATTCCGCTTCTATGGTTAGGACTGCTGTTGGCGACACTAGACCCTTCCCGATTACAGTGGGGGTTCACCAGGGCTCGGCTCTTAGTCCGTTCTTGTTCAATGTAGTGCTCGATACTGTCTCGGCTCACATCCAGGACCAGCCTCCATGGCTGATGATGTATGCCGACGACATAGCACTCATTGCCGAGAACCGACTGACGCTGGAGCGTAAAGTGAACCTCTGGAAGGGTACGCTTGAGAACGGCGGTCTTAAACTAAATGTGTCGAAGACAGAGTACATGGCCTGCGGGAGCCGGGACTCGAGCACCATCCTTATAGGTCCTGAGCCAGCCGTTAAGTCGGAGAAGTTCAGGTACCTTGGATCCGTTATGCACGAGTCTGGAGGCATCGACCACGATGTCCATGGCCGGATAAGCGCTGCCTGGGCCAAATGGCCAAATGCCTGGGCCAAATAACCACCGAGGATGCAAAAGATCGTGCAAAGTGGAGTAGGTTAAGTAGGAAGGCAGACCCTGGTAATAGCCGGGATTAATGCCAGGAAGAAGAAGAAGCAATTATAATAATTAAATTAATTATGTATCGCCAACATATAAATAAGATAATTATTTTTAATTATATTTTTATATATATACAAGCCGCTTAAAAAAATAATAATTTAAATATTTTCTTCATTAAACAGTCGACTTAAATGTTTTCCCAAGGCTTTTTATTTTATCATTCTTATTTATAGATTAGATAAGATTACATAGAAGGGTGCTATAAAAACGAAAGCCTTATAACGAAACCGGTCGTTGGCCAAACCGAGTGGTCGGAAGCGCGTGTAATAAGCCATTAGTTTATCGCAACTTTAATTGCCCGTACATTGCCTTACACCACAGTCAGTTTTAATTTTTTTTTTATATGTTAACCTTTTAATGTTAGGGGTGCAAGAGGGAACCTAGTGTTAAGACATATTGTCTTCATTTTTCGAGACATAGCGTGTGGAATCGCGAAACTAAACGGCGTGCTTTGTCTTGTTACTAGAGCGAGGAAAAGAAAATAATATTTTTTTTAGATTAAAACGAAAATACTTTTAAATTCATATTTATTTAAATAAAATCCTATTTTTTTTTGTTGTTGCTACTGTAGTAGTCATACATTTGCTAAGTAAATAATAAACATAACCAGTAAGGTTATGTTTCATGTTGAAACAACTTTTACCGGTGAACTTGGCTTAATTCAGTTACTCTAAAACTTGAATTAAACTCTGAATTTTATTGACATATCAATGTCACTACAATTTGCACCAATACACAAAAATAAATGAAATTATTAACTAAGAATTAAGTTAAATATGATTAATGTAACTTGTGAATCTATATATATAAAATCGAAAGGTCACTCACTCATCACGAAATCTCAGAATCTACAAGTGCTAGGAATCTCAAATTTTGCATAGGAGTTATTTATAGGACGTAGGTGCTCGCTAAGACGGGAATTTGCAATATTCGACTTCTAAGGGGTTGTTTTTGGGATCGAAAGTTTGTATGAAACTTCGTTACTACAAATGTTAGGAGTCTCAAATTTTTGCATAGACGTCACTAGGACGTAGTCATGGAGACAGAAATTAATAATAACATAGTTCACGCGGGTGAAACCGCGAGCGAGCCGCTAGTTAATTAATATCTTCATTGCCTTGCTATGGTAACAAGACAAACTGCAGTGTTTAGTTCCGCAACTCAACACGCATTAGATCGAACATTCAGCGGGAAATGGAACGGAGTGTCTTAACACTGTATACCTTGCTAATATTATAGGATACACTAATAATTTGTAGTAATAATGTATTTTAGTGGCCAACAATGGTGGGCTGGCAATAGGAGGAATGTTTATTTTTAATTTAATTTTATTGAATTCAGTTTCGCCATTTTACATGCGATGTGTATTTTTGAGTAGTAGAGCCAATTGTTCTTTTACAATATTTTTGTTTAAAATAGAATATAAATAAATAGATAATAAAAAATTTTATTATGTATTAAATATGTTATATTTTTAAACATTCATTTGAATACACAAAATTACATACAAATCTGCTACAAACTCTACGCAATGAACAATGGCTTGTGTAATATAAATCAAAGAAAACTTAATTACAATAATAACAAATAAATTATTACGTTTATAAAAAACAGAAGCAATAATGATTAACATAGCTTGTACAATTATAATGTATTAATTGACTTTTAATTGTAACACGATGTTTTATATAATGAATTCAATCGGGGTCTAAGAGGAAACTTGGATGGTTGCCGAGTTATTGTATCCATAGCGGATGGATGACTCATTGAGAGAATTTGGCAATGTCAAAATAATATTAATATAAAAAAAGTAAAACAAATTACAAGAATAATTCGGCGTTATGTTGCGCCACTAGTGGTGTCATTTCAATAGATGAAAAGTAGAGAACGAGCTCGTATAACCATATGACTCGATTCTTTTTACTTTTGTAATATGGGGGCCTTAAATATGCGTAACTACTGAATATATGGGCCATGATGACATGTAAAATAAATTATTTTAGTAATTTTGTAATAATTAAATATTAATTTAAATGGTAACACTGAAAATGTATGTAAAGAATCTAAAAATGGTGTCAATAACGTATATTATTTTATGTTCATAATAGCTTATTAATAAAGAATCTAATTATATATCATTACCACTTAGGTAACATTACCATTTTATCTAAAGTTACAATACAAAGAGAGATTAAAGATAACAACTTCTCGTTTTTTTTTCTTTTCTCGTAGCCTTTCCTCGAGTATTTTTAATTTGATTGAAAATACTAATAATATTACTATTATAAATATTATTAGGTATTATTTTTACCAGTGTTATTAAAACAAGTAATGTTGAAACTCATTCCCGCTAATTAAAGAAGCTCATGGGTCATAATCAGAAAAAGTGCACATTTTGTGTCTTTTCTTGTCCCGCTACTTTGAATGCGTTTTAAAAATACAATTTTAAAGATAATTTAAATATTTTGCCATTTAAGATAAATTTTCTTATTAACTTAAAGATTTTTGTAATATTTTAAATGTATTAAGGCTTTTAATAGTATTTTTTGTTAGTTGCAAAAAACTTTTCAAAATGCTTCCATACAATTTTTCGTGTCCCATTCACCACTTTACTTTTTAAAAATTGATTTGTTACGAATATTTATGGTTTTATTTGATTTCAGATATGTTTATATAATTTTACTTTATGCATAATATTAAATAGAACTACTTTTATTGATACATTATTTAATAAATAATATATATTAATTAACTAAATTTGTCCCAAAATATTGTCTTTTTGTTACTCAGGGCTAGTAACGTACAATTAAAATATGAACGCAATTATTTTGGATGGTATTTAATATTAGTTTTTATTGTGGCACCATTATTCTAAAAGTCAATGCTGTCGTAGCTACAACCAGTAGTGTTCTCGCTGCAGTTGAGGGGTTCAAATGTTTTAAAGGGAATGCGTAAAATTACATCTCAGGGTTATAAACGGCTTTTATTTTGGTAAGTATTCTATAATTTGGTTTTCTTGTTTATGTTATTTGCTTCTTTTTACAAAATCTCAAAAAAGAACGTCAGTGCTTGCACATGCAACACGTGGCTTATGAGCAAATATTTAAAAAGGTTAGAATTTCTCAGATTTCATTCTCAATTTCGTTATATTTCGTTACGTAACGAAACTGAGAAAATATGAAGCCTAGTTCACAATTACGGTACCAATGTTTTTTTATATATGTTTATAATAAAATTTTATCAAACCGGTGCTTGTATATGGAAGATATGTATATAAGAAAAAAAAATTGCTGGCATATGAAAAAAACTATTAGTGACTTTTCATAACGTAAAGTAACCAAAAATAATGATTTTTAAGTTTTTTTGCTTGTTTGCTTGTTTGTCTCTGTGTTTGTGCACGCTAATCTCAGAAACAGCTGAACCGATTTAGTTAAAATTTATTTTTATTCTTTCTGAAATTCGTTGTGATTTTGTGATTATTATTTTTTGATATATATTTTTGTATTTTCAGTAAGCGTAAGCTCCTATGTCAAATGCTGAAACAAATGCTTTTTTTTTTAGATATAGAGAACGTCTTAAAAAGACCAATCCTATTAAATATGAAGATATGCGGAATAAACACTTACAAAGAATTAAACTTAATTCCAATGATAACAACTCAAATTTTGATATATTTTAAAGTGAATTTAATTTTATCATTAACTTTGTGATCTGTAACTAGAAATATAAGTTTATTACGTTACGAACTAGCATTATTATATTGTTAATATTCTCACTTTGTTATGTTTTCTTCTTACATTTATAATCTGTTAATTCAACGATTGAACCTTTAAAATTTTGATCTGTGTCTCATTAAATAAAAAAAAACAATAGTTTTATTCATATAATATCGTTATTTTGTTGTGTATAATGCCTTATGTCATCAGTTTCGTAACAAACTTTATCAGTGTTGTTACTTATCAGTTACGTTACGAATTCGAAAATGTCCACTTTTCTGATTATGACCCTCATACCTAATGCATAGCACGACTCTATTATATTTCTGACATAAATTGTAATGTATGATATTGTTGTTATAATGAAAATATTATATTACCCGCATTAAGGAATTATTTAGATAAAAACATAATAGTAGGTGCTTTAGTTTAACATAATTTATGTAAATACAAATGTAAATTAATATAAAAAAAAAATGTAATAAGTTTTTTTAATAACTATGTATTTTGTAAACGTACTGTTTAATATTACAAAACTTTGATATTTTAGCACTGAAATATAAACACGCAATGCCTTCTTCTTAATACTAGGTTCCTTTCTGAATACTCCGCTATATGCGGGATACAGCGAGATGCTGAAAATATTTATAATATACACTATCTCGATAAAGCTTAATACAAAATAATACTTGACCTATAATAAGTTCAAAATTACTTATATAACTTTTGTTTGTTACAGATAATTCCTGAACCGTCGATAAACTAACCTCCTTGGCTGAGTAATGACAGATTAAAATTTATTATAATCTACACATATATCTTGACAGTTCTATTCCGTATAGTAGTAAACTTCCGCTAAAATATATTAAAAAATAATGCGGATAGGAGTTTTAAGGAGATAATTTTTTTTTATAATACAAAATGGAGTCGTGGAAGTCGTGTATTTGGATTGGTTTCGTCGTAGTTTGTATTTTAGGCAAAATTTCTGGGTTAGACAATGGGTTAGCTTTAACTCCACCTATGGGATGGCTCGCTTGGGAGAGGTTTAGGTGTAACACTGATTGCAAGAATGATCCCGACAATTGCATAAGGTATGTAATGTGTTTTTCATTCTTTTGTTTAATTAAAAATAATAATTATATGTAAATATTTATAAATAATTGTTTCTATTGTAATGTAATGTATTGAACTATTTATAAATTGTTTTTACTCATTATTTACTGTATAAATAAATGCAATGCAAATTGTTTGTTAATATACCTACGATAAGTCTATTATATAATATATTGAAAAATGTCTTTTGTCGTTTTTCTTTAAAATGCTTTTAGTTTAATTAATATATCTATAATTATTTAATTATAAAAACTTTTAACAGCGATCGGCTATTCCGTACCATGGCCGATATCCTCGTCGCAGAAGGCTATGCGGCAGCTGGTTATGAATACATCAACGTGGACGATTGCTGGCCAGAAAGAGAGCGCGATCCTAGAGGCAAGCTGGTGCCAGACCGAGAACGGTTTCCGTATGGCATGAAGAGCTTATCTGATTATGTAAGTTGAGTTGAATTAGCGCTTTTTGTTTATATATATAAAATAATATTTTATAGAAGTTACGTGATCGTTTGATATCTAAGCTAGTAATGTACCTAATTATAAGTAATAATAAAATGATTGGATATTAAATAATGTATGGATATGGAAAAGTTTTGTTCTTACATTAGAAAGTTAAGCGTATTGTTCGCGTTATTCAAGGACAAGTTATTGAATATAGGTTAAAAAGGTTATTATTATCTTAAAAGATTTTAATTTATATACTCACATGTAACATTCTATCGTGAGGCCAATTGTGGTCGGCACCTGTAATTGCGGCAGGACTGTAATCGCGACAGGTCGTGATTTCGACTCCCAGTTAATTAAATGAAATATTTAATACTTTCATATCTTCGTTCTGGTGTCGAGGCAAAGTGCGACGTTTAGTTCTTCCACTCAACACGGAATGTCTCCATAATTTAGCGGAAAAATGGAAACGGAGAGCCTTCGCACTAGGTTTCCTCTGCCTATTTTCAGCTTAGCTAAGCTGAAAAAAATGTCATATTGTATAAACTCGCGTGCAACCGCAGTCATCTGTGATCATCATTTCGTGTAAATCAGTCGCCGAGATGCGTTTCAATGACATAATGAGCGTGCGTCGATCTTAATCGTTCTTGACGATTGTTTTTTTTTTTTCTGTATTTATTATTAATAAATATATGAATTTACGTTGTAACTTACCGTTGCATGCGTTTAATTAGTGACATTTTGCTATCATTTTTAATGGCGGGATCGATGCTCTGACAACGCAAATGTTTGTTAGAAGAATGTTGTTGAAATTGTGCTGAATTACTTATCTGAACATAAAGATACATATGTGAATGCAATTTAAATTCATAAAAAATATCTATTTCTTTTAAAAATCGAATCTAGTTGGCAGTAGTTACTGAGGTCAATGCATTCGACCCAACAAACTCTTCACCTTCATTGCTAAGCAATATTTCTCTATTAATTCGATTCTTGATATTTATGGTTCCTACCTTGACAAACAAACAATATCAACTTGCCCAATGTCATGTTAAAAGGAGTTTTTTTATTTCCTCGAGTGGGAATCGAACCCACAAACTGTCGCATTTACAGTCACATGCTCAAAAAAGGATGAACTTTTAATTTATTGTGTTATTATATTAATAATTAATATAATATTTCATATATATTAAGTAATTATGCTGCATATCATCGCATTGTGCACTACCATTTATTAATGTCACAGTTGTCAGTAATAATAACACCAAGGTCAAAGATCGTCAAGGTTCACTATAATATATTAATGATAGTAATTATGTGCTATATACATTTGAAATTCTAGTACTGATTAAATAATAAATATGACCCTTTACGTCAACGGGTATCTGTAGTTGTACCTCCTATGCCGTGATCGTTATACATGGACCTTGGACTTTGTTGGGATTAAAGTGAATTCTTCATATCCTTGAATCATATGATTTATCCTTGTCCTTGAAGTCATCATCCTTCAAAAGTCATCGTTCTTGATTTCATGAGCATGAACCTTCATATCTTTGCTCTTGCTAAACAAACGTAGAGTTTCACCATTTAATATACAATGTCTCAAATTCGGACGTAATGTTGAACGTACTTAATAAAATTCCTCGTTTAGCCATTTTTCATCCTTTTTATAAATTACCTATTAAAATTTTATGTTACGGTTATTTTACTGAAAACTAAAAGAGTATCATCATTTTCCGCTCAGTAACTATTATTAAACGTATTATTTTTAAGTTTTAAAAATAATTAAAGGTTTTGTAAACAAGAATTGAACCTGCTATCTCAACTTAGCACATCTTTATACATAATGCTATATATTATGTCTTGTTTCATAGTAAGTATATGTTAGTATTACACAGATATTATCATTCATATCGGCCCATTTCGTGTTCATTGTCTCCGATACACGTAGTTACGCCACTCGCTCGAGCGGAGCGAACATAAATCGTTCTTTAACCCCATCTGTTGTCGCAAATCTTTATTCTTTTCATATTGAACATTGTTTTAGGTTTAGTTCTCACGGATGTCAACAAAAATATACTTTGATTTAAATTTACTATAATATGGCGTTCTTGTATTTTAAAGACATTTAGATTCTTTTTCGAATACTTAATCTGCAATTGCATCAATGCTTTTACTCTATGCTTTTTTTAAAAAAGTAACAATAACATGGTAAGCAGAGGGCTACGCTACGTCAATAAGAATAATTTCATATGAAAATAAATTAAATATAAACATTCTTCCGAATGAATATGAAACCCACAACTGTTGCGTTAACAGACAAACCCCGTCTCATTGAGCGATGACGGCTTCAATAGAATACTTGTTATACATGATAAAAATAGTCTTTTCCGCCATACAGAGAGGACGTAGCAATGAATCACTTTGATTTCTTTGATGAGCACACTCCTACCGTAGTCATACTTATCTGGTGTCAACAATGCCATTTTGTCGTTTACTTGCATTATGGTATTTAATTAGGTTCTTAAAATAATAATTTAGCGCCTCCCTAAGAAAAATGATTGTTGTTTTTCATTTTACAAACATTACAGTATATACCGATTTATTTTACACTGAAAATAGAGAGCTGAATAACTACTAAACCTATGAGTCCTGGTGATGATGATGATGATCCTAGCATTTAATACTTTTTTTTTCTAAAATTATACGAAAAAAATAACAATAACATCAAAATAATCAATTAAGCGCAAATAAAACATACAACAGATAGTTCAAAGAAAAGAGAACCTAGAAAATAGAGTTAAAATAAATGGTTTCAGTTCTCTATAAGATTCCTAAGCACTTTTACCATTAACAAAGCATTGTTGCTACACAACTGTTCCAGCTGTAAACTGAAGTTATGTAACGGAGAAATTATATCTTGCATCACGTCGCATTTTACACAGACTTTTGACACCGATTTGCCACTAAACTGTGTATTTTTGCTAGATTGTCGAGAAAAACTAATTGTGGGATCAGTTGTGATTTTGTATTATTTCGAAATTGTAGCTAACCTAAGATATATTTTTTATAATAACCTAAATAGTAGAAACCAATAATTAAATTTTCGGCATTTCATGATATGAAATTGCTTCTATTGACTTGTTTTCACAAAATACAATATTAAGTAATACGAATTGGGCACTATGATGTAAAAAATCTATCACTGTCTGTAATTGTGAAAATAATAAAGATAACAAAAAATAAAAAAAAACTTACATTAGATAAAAGGTTAGAAAAAGATTTCATTTCTAATAAATCATACTGAAAGAAATTAACTCGTATTGAATTCTTTATTTAATTTGTTTTATATAGCTACTAGTAATAAATATTGGAATGTTTAGAATATAATCATAATATTTACATTACTTTCTACTATTTCTTACTAATGTTTATAACTATCTTGGTAGAGGTAATGGCTTTGGGATAAAATAATTAACATTTCTCATAGGATTTGCGGTTTTAATCTGTAAGTTAGCGTAATGTCTTCCTCAAATCAAATACATTCTTGGAAAATCTTTTAATAATTTCCACTGTTATTTACTTAGTTATCTTTAAATATTATAGTTTAGAAAAACCATAATTCTGTATGAATTCGTTTTTTAACATTAACTTTTGTATACTTTGTATCATTAAGTGATCGAGTTTAACGTAATTGTGTTAAGTGCTCAAGGCGTTTTTCTGCAATTCCATTTGAGTGAAAGTGAATCTAATGCCGTTACGAAGTAGCAATTTGACAATAAACCTATTATATATATAACAATCGCACTCACGTCCAACTTAACTTTGATTTACTTTTACTTTCCGCAAATAATTGTGTTAACAACAAGTCATTTTGGTCTAAATATTTTACTTGGAGAACAAAGTCTTTAAAATTAAAAATATATATTAATATAGATAAGGTTATTATTAATTTTATCTCAAAGACTTTTAAGTCTAATAAAATTAATATTTTCAAGCATATATGATATTCCTTTTTTCTAGCTCCACCCTAACTCTCTTTTCCGCATTTAGCTGATCGAACAGACATAATGTGAAGAAAAACTAAGCTCCTCAAATTCAAATCAATATGTCGTGATTTACAAGTCACTGCGCCAATAATAAAATTATTTTAATAAAATAGTTAAAAATATAATAGCCTATTGCTATACAAAAATAACTATAGTTACGCCTTATACCTACTCATAAGAATTTAAAACATGAATATTCATCGGTTTAGAATCGTATGAGTATAATCCGCATAAAATGATTGATGATGATGATTGATCAATCATTAAGGCTGATGAATATCTACTACATGTTATGATGACATATTTAGAGCAAGACACGTTCTTGCCTAACAATTCATTCTTGTTTTTTATATTACATTCTTGCAAGAAAAAAATGTATCAACCGTTTATGGCAAGCATTATTAGCATATAAAGGAAACATTATGAAAGGCTATTCGATGTACACGTAGAGGACGTCGTGGCGTAGGTGCACAAGGGTGTGAATGTATCGCGACGGTTGTGAGTTCGATCTCCACTCAAAGGAATTATTATTTAGTAATATTTTCATTTCTTCGCACTGGCACCAATGCAAAAAGCACGGCGTTGGGTTGCGCGAAAATGGGGGATGGAGTGTCTTAACAATAGATTCTATCTGCCTACCCTGCTGTGTGCGGGATACAGTGTAAAGCTGTTTTTTTTTTTAAATACATAATAGCTTTTACTCATATGTACATATATAGGCTGTTTAAAAATTGCCCTCTCTTTATATAACATTATCTAGAGCATAATAATATTACACGCGTTTGGCCCAAATTAATGATATTGCTTAACTCGCTAATCGAAGATGTGAAATGCGTGAGATGTCTCAAGATTGCGTTATCGTAATTTAGGTGCCGAATTTCTGTTTCCTAGTAACATAGTCTTGCATGAGAGTAAGAATTACAGAGATATCGTTGACAGGACAAGGGTCCGGAGATCCTCCTGGCTGATGAATACACTGTACATCGTTAAAGTAAAAATAAATATAAATAAATGCGAAAAAAATGGTCTTAATATATACATATGTATATGTTGAAAGTAGAATTATTAGGCGAAATAATAACTAAACCAACCAAATAGATGCTTTAAAATAAATCTTAAAAGTATAACCAAAATTTAATTAACCATTAATTTAAATGAAAATTTATTAGTTTCCTAGTTAATCAATTTAATAATCATTGTAAATAAAATTAAACATGTTAGATTTATTATTCCTAGTAAATAATATGTCACGCAATCATTGAACTTTACTCAAAGGTGAATAGACTTTGCCACTTTAGTATGCGGAGGTGTGGTCTGTCAATAAATTTACACTGTTTGGGTAAATAAACGAAAAAGGTATTTAAATATACAAAACTGTTTTTAAACTTTTTACTCCTCTTTATGAAATTTTTGCGGCAGTATGAAATTTGATATATAATATAGTAAAGAAGTTAATATTTTTTTAGAATACACTAGTATTTAAAAACATTAAATTAATAGATAAATATTATACATACACAAATACTGCCATAATATAATTTGACGATCGTTGTGATATTAGTATTTAAAAAAAGATGTACCTAGATGTTAGTTGCCACATTTCATAATTCTAGCTCAACCTAAAATACCCTTTATAGTACTCGAAATATGTGTTTCTTGCGATTGTTTTTTTTTTTTTTTAAATGTAGAAATATGTTTTTTCCAGGAAATAATGAGAAAAAAATCTAAAAAAACAATTGTTTAATTAATATTTTTATCTTCCATACTAAAAAATTTAAATACGTACAAATAAAGTCACGAGTAAATGTTAGTATATAATTTTAATAAAGCTTCGTTCAGTTTCCGTATGTTTAACGACATAAAAATTGCAATAAATTACATAATGACTTACCGTTTCCGTGTGCATTGTTTATGGAGGAAATATTCTGACAACGGCATTGTTAATATAATTTTGGGTCTTGTATTTAAAAAAATGGAGATAAAATAGAAAATTTAAAAAAATATGATAAAAAAATGAAAATCATATTTATTTTATAAAATAGTAGTAAATGTACATACTACCTAGTAAGAAACATGTATGAAATGACAATCTCGCATTACAGTTGTCTTTTTTGACGCAGCTTAGCGCCGTGCGCTGTCTTAAAGAGAAGAATGATAATAATTGATTCCCCCGACGCTTATACGCATGAATAAAAAAATGCCATTCTCAATAATAATAGATATAATATTAAATATTCATTTGTCAAGATCACGGAACTCTTTTATCGACATAATGGTATACGATTCTTCATTTAAATCGAAGCCATATAAATACACTGGTAATTAATATTGATGTTACCAATTAACTGAACATGTGTTCATCTTTAAGGTATTGTTTTAATGCTAATTATAATACGTTCTTTATTACTAGTGATTTGTCTTGAATTGTTAATAGGATTTAGGTAATTTTTTTTTACTGTCAATTATTATTATTATTTTCCTGCTAATGCTATTATTATTTTATGGCAAATTTGAGGCCGTTGTGCCTCATTACAAGCGAAGGTTATGTGTTTAATCTAATTGGGGGTCTTGAATTATTGTGGGAGTGTCTCACTATTCCCCCTCTGGCTATTCTGCTAAATGCTTACCGCCAAGAGAACTTCTTAACCCGAGTTGTGATGCTTCTTAATCTTTTTCGCCCTCAGATTTTAGCAAAGAAAAAACTTACTAATTAATAAAATAATCTTTTTTTCTTCTTTCGAAAAAAAGATTTCAATAAGTGCATAGAGATTGATATAATGTAAGAAATTCTGTCACGCGTAGTCTTTGTCTTGTTCCAGCTAAATTAATAAATATATTTTTTTATAAAAATATATGCACTTTGGCATTTAAATTTGTAAGTAGAAGTTAATAATGTGCTTAAATTTTAAATATTATATATTTTTCAATTAGTTCTAACCAATTATTTAGTAATTTATAGTAATTGAGTCCACTTGACGTGCCCCATCTACGTTTTGCACGTGCAAAATTCAAATAAATAGCTTTTATATTTTATTCAAGTCACATATTTTTCAAGACGCATGCTGAATTTTAACGCGATCATGTTGTTTTTATTCTTATAACTACAATAATTACTTATATACAATGTTTTTGTAGTATATAAATATACTAAAATATAATTAAATAAATCTACCATCCAAAACAATAAAACTATTAGGTTAGGTATATTTTATTATATAAAGTGCACTGCGAGGTCCCTCTTGATTCTATCAAGGTAAACTACAGGAAACTCTCCAGTTTACGTAATGCAGGGAATTAATTGAATAAATTACGCAATACAAGGTCTGCGTCTCCTAGAAGATGGCCTTGCGACTTCCAAAAAAAAATTTATAATCACTTCTAAATGGATGACCAAGTCTTGGCCAGAGCTCGTCTAGCTCTAATAAAACCCATTAATGCTCTGCTAAGCAGCGTAGGTACATTTCCAATTTTAAATAAGAAATTCGAGTATTAGCTATACACCTCTAATACATTTACCTAAGAGACTTTAAATAGTACAAATATTAAAATACGTATTTAGCTATCTTTGACAAAGATAGACATTCATAGCCTCTATCTAGAAATAGCCTCAGTCATTTCTAGATGCATCTTAACCTGCTTTCCATCAAATCGAGCGTACAGACTCAGAATATCCATTTTCTACTTCTTGTTAGTTACGCTAAGAGCAAATTGCATTTTGTGGGTACACTTTCTTTGTGACATCTGCCTTGTTATTTATTGCTGTGATGGTTCGGAGCTGACATATTTAGAAATTTGTATCTATTTAAGTTTAAATATATATGTGTGTGCATTTAGATAGGCTTTGTTGGGCGTTTATGGTTGTAGGTAATGCTTAACGTTAAATTTAGGTCTTCGTTATAATGCCTTTTATTTGCTATAAAATAGCTGTGGTGCAATAATAATAATTATTATTCTATCAACAATGAATCGACTATTTAATAACATAAGACATTAATAAATAACTGATTTTTAAAATAAAAATTTCTACCTATATGTAAGAACAATAAGAACTTTGTCAATATAATTTCATTCTACATTTTCTACCAAACAATAACACTAGTATTAAATAATATAGTATTGTATCAAATTTGAACAAACTATCAAGATGAAAACAGTTACAGAAAACCAGGTCGATGGGAATTTACTGTAAGTGGGTATATAACTACGAAATTCTTCTATAAATAGGAAAAAAGCCGTTCAGACACCGCACTTGTGTTTCATAGCGCGTCTTATTCGTGACCTTTGCTAGGTCCGTTACACATTTTATTACAAGATGATTATTATCAATCGTCGTGGGAACCTAATGTAGGCGTACGCTACCTTCACTTTACTTAATAGAATATGGACGTTATTTATTATGTAGGCGTATTTATTTGCTTGGACGTTTATAGCTCGTATTGCAATTATGTGTGGTGGGCTTACGTTTAAATATATTTCGATTGGATTTAGTGTTGTTATCTTCTTTTTTCGTGTCTTCTTTTTTATTCTAAATATGTAGAAGTATTGTAAGCGTTTATTATGTATTTTTAAATTATAAGTTGTATTATTTCTGTAGTCTCAATCTTAATTCTACTTTAAAAATATTACTCATCCATTATTCTCGATTACAATAAAATTTTACAGGTAATGAATTGTTTGATCGTAAATATTTTTGAAACTAGCAAAAGTCTATATCAATCGGTGTTTATGTTCATTTAATTATAGAAATAAAAACACATGGCTTTTTTATTACCTTTATTAAAAAATATTGAATAAGGTATAGTTTATTTAAGATTTGTCCTTATTGCTAATGCTTAAATAAATCGCGACTTAAACGCGACTTATTTTTAAAAAAATTCTGTAACAATAACCTTGCTATTTATAACAAACAGGATATATCAGTTGACTGGTTAAAATCATTCATAAGTATCAATGTCGATCCCAAAATACCGTGAGAATGAAGTCAATTCATTTTCATTCACGGTCGCGGTAAAAGTGTAAAAAAAAACATTGGATCCGCCCAAAGCGAGTCAGTCATCTGGGTCAAGTGCGCGCTGCACTGTGTCAGTCAGTCTAAACTGAGAACGTCATAGTTCACTTTTGCTTTTGTTTTTATTTAACCTTGTTTATCCTAATATTAAGATTTTCCGTGTCCTGCTTGTTTTGACTTGCTGTGTTGAACGGCGGAGTTTAACGCCGCAGTTTGCCTTACCAAAGCGGGCTTTGTATTAAGATAATATTCGACGGCCTCGCTACTGTGCTATTTCAAATAGTAGATTTCTTTTCAAAGTATTTTATAGAAAGTGACTTCGCGCTATATTTACTAAGCGATACAGAATAATTACAATCGATAACGAATGCTGATAGTCATGAAAGTTTTCATACATTTTAATTATTAACATTGTTAATAATATTATAGTTGTATGCAATAGTAAAAGCGATTTCACGCAAATAATTGATTGTGATTGATTACTTAATTTTATTTATTAGCTTCACACTATCCTACATGTAGCAGGGAAGTTAGTGGGAACCTGGTAACCTAGTGTTAAGACACTGTGTTCCCCATTCAAACATTTCTGTCCCACATTGTTCCACAGTGGCGGTTATCAATGCCGCCCATTACTTTTATAACGATTTTTTCATAAATGTTTGCGTTCAAATAAATAAAATTTTACGATATATGTAGGTACTCGTAATAATTCGTTCTGTTAATTGAGTGTATAAGACAAGGTAAGGTCATTTGCTTTTTAATAGTAATGTACATAAATATATATAAATGACATTGGTTTTTGAATTCTTAAAACAAAGATAATATAGTAAGAAATTACGTCTACGACTTTTTGCTTATTGTTTTTTATAGGAACTCTTTATATGTATCTGTATCTAATTTATATTTTTCTGAACATAAAAAAAAAAGACAAATAATACGTATTTTACTATAAGTGTATACCAATAAAATTATTAAAATATAATAGAATCGAATGAATGCAGAGTAAAAAAACCATTCCCGCCGCCGTCACTTTGTATATGTTTGCCTTTTTCAACTTTTGCAACCTCATTATATCACAATCGTATGTCGAAACCAGCCCTTGGTGTGCGAAAAGTCAAACAATAATAGAACAATATCTATAGTGCACTGTACAACGTTTTATCTCAGGGCGTATATCAACTCTTAGGACTTTTTCACGGTGGATTAAACTAATTGTCATAATTGATATTTTTTTTGTGAAGATACAAGCGAACTTAAATCTTATAACATTGCTATAAGAGTCACTATATTATAAAATATTTTTATTTATTAGTCTTCTAAGCATATATTTCAAAGTTTAATACAATGAAAATATAAAAAAAAATGTATTAGGGAAGGCAGAGGCGGAACCTAGTGTTGAAGCACTCCATTATCTACTTCTCATCGATTTTTTAAGACATTGCTTATTGAGTTGTGGAACTGAATGCCGCGTTTTTCTCGTTACTATATCATTCCCCCGAGTGGGAATTGAACTCATCACGTTTACAGTCACACTATGGTACTGCGTCACGACGACCTAATTTACTAAATGCTACCAAACTATTTAAAATCATTGTAAGTGTGTAAACGCCTTATTGTCGTATCTTTGAACGTATATCAGTTTATCTCGACCTTCGCGAGAAGGATCGGGCGTGGGAACAAGTGTGCCGCACCGAATGGCAAACGAGTTGACAGGTATGATATATTGTATTTGTAAGTAATGTAGGTACGTCTGTGTTACATATACTATTATGTGTTAATTATCTTTTGTTTACTATTCGCGTATTTATATATGATGAAAACTTATTGTTTTATATTGGTTTACTTCCTCTATTGGGAACCTTGTTGTCTACTGCAGTGGTCGTAGTTTAAAATTAGAAAAGTATAGTAAAATGAGCGATTTATTTCCTGATATCTTTCCTAAGATACAAAGAAGTATAATAATTTACTTTTTATTTTTTTTTTATTTAGAAGTATTTTAATTTAAACACTAAAATGGGATAGGATAGGCACGTACTTATTGCAATACTGTTGTCTTTTGGAAGCAGATCAGTCAATCAATTTAACTATTTAAATTGAGGCGTTGAGAAATTGGCGGAAAGTGGGGAACAGAGTGTGTTAACACTACTTTAACACTAGGCCTACCCTGCAGTGTGCAGCGTGAAGTAATAAAAACAATGTAGATATATCATGTTTAGGTTCCACTAAGAGGAAGTCATTATATGTTACCACAGTGGCGGAGAGCGTTTCTTTCGTAACAACGAAATAGCGTCGCAAGTTACAACGTGTAATCATGATTCTCACGCAGTTACGATCTTGTCCAATGTTCTGTGGGTTTAAACCTAGAAGTAAAACATTTTATTTATTTTTTTTAATTTTCCCTTAACATTGGGTTCCTTATCTCGTTTGGAACTAACTAATAAGCTAATAAGCTTTGATTTCAAGGTGATATCAATGTATAAAACTTCTTTGTAGGTAAAAACTTTTGCGTACCAACAATTTAAATTATTGAGTTTTGTAGACTATAAAAAACAAGATTCAAAAATCTTTAATATTCGTCGTACTTAATATATTTGAAATATTTTTATTTTTTCTTGTTTGCCAAGATTTTAATTTATTTTATAGGTAAAAGTAAACGTTCAATATTAATTAATATGATAATACATTGAATTAATAATATCATCTTTTTTATTGTTATAATTTGGTAAGTATAACTAGTCTTTACATAGGTCAGGTAATTTACCTATGCAATCACCTAATTTGAAATAATATTTAATTTTATTTCATTTATTTAATAATATTAATATTAAATAAAACTTCCTTTCACCGATTTATACTTATTTAAACATTAATTTTTTAACTTTTTCATTGTAAAGTAGGTATTTGAAATATCAGCTTTTAAAATCGTTTAGGAAATGAGTGAAAACTAATGTAAATGCTTAAATAATATTTAAATAAATTATAATTGTTTTTTTCGTCTCTAACCTTAACTTAAGTGAACGACTGCTCTACCACTGTATCATTCTTGTGATCATTGATTATAATCATATTTTTTGTTTGGCAATAACAAAGATTGTTAGATAATATCGTAAATACAAATGGTTGCCCATTGTGGATGATTAAATTTTGTTGCTTATAAAAAATATCTGTACCATTTATACAAAATATTACTTGCATGGATGTGAGATGATTAAATAGTTAATTTTTTTAAATATTTATTGAAGAAAATTATAATATTTTTCATTTTTATATATTTATTAATATTTGAATGTTTAAATTACACATAATTTAATGATATATAAGTATTGGGAATTTTAAGAAAATGTAACTCCAAGCCTCGAAAACATTCTAAGCTCTATAGCCTATTAAGCTATTGCTTCTTACATATTTTTTATTTATTTAATAAATACACAACATAATATATGTAATTAAATTATGTGGAAGAATTCAATATATTATATAATTATAAGAAGTATTTTATTTAATTTCTGTTTAACGTAGGTAATACTTGATTTGTGTTAATACGTTTATAATTTTTAACAAATTAAGCAACCCTATTATTTAATATCAATTCTTATTTCTATACAAAGTTTTTATATGTAATTGGATATGTTAGCATAATAATTTTATAACCATTGTTAGATGAGTAATTCAATTTCGTAATGGTATAAAAAGCTTCGATCCTCTCGCCATATTGCTGTAATTACCTACATATTATAGTTAAATATAAGTATGTAATTTGGTGTTAGTACCTATAGAATTTTGAACTATTAAATATTTCAATATTTAAATTTAATAAATATATCATTCCCCGCGTGGGAATCGAACCTAGAACCGTCACATTTACGTATGTGCCCTTACGCTACGGCAGCAAAGTCAAAAATTCATGTCGCTGTGCTGATAAACTTAAAATATTTTCATCTCAATAAGACCGAATTTAATGTGAAAAATACTTATTTGAAGCTTAAAAGTATGAATTAGAGTATTTAAACTGCGAACTTGGTGTGCAAAGAGATAAAAAGTGTAAAATAGTTAATTTGGTGCGTAAAAGTATCAATTGGAGTGTGAAAAGAGTGAAAACCTATATATTACTTAAGAAACATATAATATATTCAATATTATTTTACATTTTTACAGGTACACAGTAAAGGATTGAAGTTTGGCATATACGAGGACTACGGCAACTTCACCTGCGCTGGATACCCCGGTGTGGTCGGCCATTTGGGTGGCGGTATGTTATTATTATTATTGTTATATCTAGCATTGAAAATATTACAACTTTGCAAATCACTTATAAAAGCTATATTTATTATATTTATCGTATATATAATTTATTTTATTTAGGTTCACTTTCTATTTGTTTTGGAATATATTATTTTGGAGAGCGGAACCATAGCTGAAACAATTATAATCATTTAAAATAAAAAATAAAAACTATAAAAATCTAAAATTCTAATATTACGATAGGTATTTAGGTATCTTACTTAATAGTTTTACTAAGTGTGCGAATTTATCAAATTAAATAATATTTCATCAAAAAATGTTACATAGCTGCCATTTTATTACCAAACCTATGTCTAGGTTTGTGCAATTTATCAATACACGTTTGGAAATTAGCTATTGGGCAAATATATCAATGCAAATTCAAAAATATTATTTGAAAAAGAGTAGCTGTTGAGTTTCTTGCTAGCTCTACTCAGCAGAACAGACTTCCAAGCCAGCGCTGACTGACACTACTGACATTTCTATATGACTTAACGATTCAATATTGCTTGCTAACTCAATTGACGATATTTTGATTTTGAATGAACCAGCGGCTATGAACAAATAATATATTTATAATTCACAAAACGTCGTCAAGAAAAAGTGTTCCAAGCTATTTATAATGTTAGTTGTGTAAAAATTCGCGTACGATTCGCATTGAAATAACTTTCTGGCCTTATTGTGTAGCTTATATGATGGTATGCGCGTTTACTAATGTTAAACATTTAATATTTACTGAACTTGTTGTAGAAGATAAGTTGGAACTTATGTATAGAGGCCATAGTGGTGCAGTTTTACAGTGACTGCAAAAGCGATGATGGTGGGTTCGATCCTCACTCGATAGAATTAATTATTTTTACTTAATTGCTTTGGTGCTAAATGTGAGGCCTATTTGAGGTCCTAGCTTCAGTAATATTCATCTCATCAGCCTAATTTGACAAATCAATAAAAAAACAGGTTTGGCTCCGGTGTATAAAAAAAATAAATCACATGAAACCTACAAATACTTTTATAATATTTTTAATTGCAAATCAAAATTTAAGTTAAGCTGATTCACTGTAATAATCACTCAAGTAAAACTGGCATTAATAATAATGGATACTTTCTATTTTATGAAAATTTTACTGATATTTAAATTGCTTTTGCCGAAACAATTTCAATTAAGAGACAAATACTTTCTTCTTCGTTGTTGAAATTATTGGACACAGTGCTGAACTGATGAACGATGAACGCTGACTGATGAACTGAGATGAACGTTGAACATTATGCATATTAGCTTATTATTTACACAAACTATTAACCTTAGTACCTCTATAGCAAACAAATAACAAATCATTATTTAACAAAATGATGAAATACAATTTATTTACATTGTAAAATTAACACCAACCATTCGTTATGCTATACAAATACCGTAAATGTCTAAATAATAAGGTAAATTAAGTTCAATTATTTATTATTATAATAATTTAATCTTGCCTTGCACAATACAAAATGATGTATGACTTTATTAATCAATGAATTATCTTCGATCCTTTACGCTTGCTTGTTGTTATTTCGTAACTTTTATATTATAAACTAACGGCCCGCCTGCTTGAATAACGTTATTATTAATTTCTGTCTCTATGAGTACCTACGTCCTATAAGTGACGTCCATGTAAAATTTGAGACTCCTAGCATTTGAGATAACGAAGTTTCATACAAACTCTCAACCCTAAAAACAACCCCTTAGGAGTCGAATAATGCAAACTCCCGTCTTAGCGAGCTCCTACGTCTTATAAATAACTCCTATGTAAAATTTGAGATTTCGTGATGAGTGAGTGAGTGACCTTTCGATTTTATATATATAGATGTAGCTATTAAATATTATTGACTGTTTATTTTTAAATCGGAATTATAATGTATTTTCTGTTGATTTTAGATGCTGCAACATTCGCGTCTTGGGGTGTAGACTACGTGAAGTTAGATGGGTGCTACGCTCTCCCCGGGGACATGGACCATGGATACCCGGAGTTCGGTCGCCAGTTGAACTTGACTGGACGTCAGATGGTCTACTCTTGCAGTTGGCCCGTATATCAGATTTATGCTGGTCTCCAGGTATTTATGATTTAGCAGAATTCATAGTTTATTATTAAAAATACTCGTATGTAGGCTAAGAATCCTAGAGATGCCTATTTTTTTTTGGATTTTATTTGAGTTTACTTCCATCCCTTTTTTTAATTAAAATCTTTTTATTCTTAATAAATAAGATTTCTTAATAAAAAAACATAATTTAATTAACAACCCCAATATACTTTCTTGATATCATTTTTTTCTATCTCCAGCCAAACTTCTCATCTATCATCGAACACTGCAACTTGTGGCGTAATTTCGACGACATACAAGACTCGTGGGCGTCCGTCGAGTCTATCATAGACTACTACGGAAACCATCAGGACGTCATCGTGCCCAACGCTGGGCCTGGCCACTGGAATGACCCGGACATGGTGAATATTGAATTAGATTTTATTGGTTGCTTGAGAAATATTTTTAAAAATACACTGGACCTGAATCACCCTGATTGTAGACTCGGGAGAAAGAATTATGTCAACTTTTCTTTTCTGGTGACCTTACCAGACATCCTTAAGACATTTCGTTCTTCACTTTTCGCCCTAATTCGAGACAACTTGTTGAGTGAAGGAATTCAACGCCGCAATCTACCTAGGCGAAAAGTGAAGAACGAAATGTTTATTTGACATTAGTTTCTGCCTATGCTTACCTTACCTTAGTGCTTACCATGAAGGCAGAAGCTCAGAAGTTTTAATTGTTATTAGGTATTAGCTAAAACAGTTTTTTTTTAGTTTTGTTATAAAATTTATTTCCAATGTAAACCGTTTCATTTTGAACTTAACGATTAAGAATAGGAGAGTAACTAATATTAGCAATGAAAAAATATGATTATTCTATATCTCAATTTTCTTTCTTTTCCAGTTAATCATTGGTAATTTTGGTTTATCATATGAGCAAAGTAAAACACAATTCGCAATATGGGCCATATTGGCAGCGCCTCTACTGATGAGTGTCGACCTGCGGACTATACGGCCCGAGTACAAGGCGATATTGCAGAACAGGAAGATCATTGAAGTGGATCAAGATCCTCTGGGCATACAGGGTAGACGGATTTATAAGGTATTAATTTTTGTTATTAATGGTTTTTTAAAGAATTACAGTAACTGTTGGTAAGTGTGTATTAATTTATACAAAAGTGTATATTGTAAAACTTTTGTGCATTGTATATATTTCATTAATTAATTATAAAATTGACTTTTTGCAATATAAAGTTAAAGTATTGTCACACTACAAATTACTTTGTTTCCAGCATCGTGGTATAGAGATCTGGTCGCGACCAATCATCCCGATCCAAGGCCAGCATTACTCGTACGCGGTGGCGTTCGTCAACAGACGCACGGACGGCACGCCCTCGGACGTGGCCGTCACGTTGCGGGAACTGGGGCTTAATAACCCAGCTGGGTATAGAGTTGAGGTGAGAAGTTACTTGGTTAATTGCTTGAACAGCAAATAATTTACCACTGGTCCATCAAAGTTATTGCCTTTGAAGAGCTGAGGCAAAAAACTCAGCACGACAATTTTAGACAGTTGTATATTAGATGGTCAAACTCAAAGCCTTTTATTTACTAGAGCAGGAAATCGATAAAAATGATTAATCGCAACTTCTTACTCCTTATAATTTAATACACGCAAAGGATATAAAGAAATTTCTAATCTTGTTAACAATATTTTATATAAATAAACCCTACAAATTATCTTCCGAATCCTCCGCAAGCAAACGAGTCTAATTTTTTTATTTAGATAACGAGACTTGATACTTGTAAAATACTTAAGAAGAAGTAAAAACTTTTTTTCAATATATTTATATCTGTTTTTTTCTTAATTTAAATTATTATATTTTACAGGACTTATATGAGGACGTAGACTACGGCGTGCTCTCGCCTCAAACCAAGATCAAAGTGAAAGTGAACCCCTCAGGTAGGACGCGCCTTATATACTATACATGAATTATTCTCTGATAATATGATAAATGAAATAAATTATGATTTCATTTCGATCTGATTAGACTAAAACTGGACAGTAGAAATCTAATGATAAGAAACTTCATTTCCTCTTCGATCGAATTTCGAAACATTTCATATTTCCGAACTCAACGCCGCATTTTGTCTTGTTACCAGATCAAGGAAATGAAAATAACTCGTTCCTCCGAATGGGAATTAAATTCACAATCGTCTCGTTTACAAGTGAGACGTCACTACGTTACGATAGCCCCACAAAAAAACCATATTATATAAAATATTACAAAAAAACTTTAAATTTATGAATTAATACTACTAACTTAATAAAAATATACAATTTATATACAAAATAAAACTAAAAAAATTATAAATTTAACAGGTGTAGTAATCCTGCGAGCAGACGCGCAGCCCCCCTTCGCCTACAACGCGATACCGACGAGGACGCCCTACGCACTCAACGACGTGTTCCGCCTCACCGAGAAATAAACTAATTATTATATCTGTCTTATACAATGTTTGTGAATAAGTACAATCTGTATTTAATGGTAGCGTGGAAATGGTCTAGTTTTTGGATTCTATAACTAAAGATTTTTTGACTAAACCCTAAACTAAAAACTTTCACTAAAAATCTTTGACTACAATATATAACTAAAGAAATGCCTAAAGATTTTTTTACTAAAACATGTAAGTAATCGTATATTTTTGTTGTTCGATTTTACACTGATATTTTACTATATTTTTGGTTTAACAAATTCATGTTTTTTTCGGTATGACCGGTTTCAAATCTAAAGTGAATTAAAACTAAACGAGTTAACTGTTTGGGAAAAGTATATATTTAATTTCTGCATGTATACGTTAGTTTCCTTGGCATATATAAATGGAAAAATTTCAATTTTTTTTTTTTATTTAGAAATGTCAAAAAATTGCATTCAAAACAAATAAATATCCCGTATAAATATATAATAAACTAGACCATTTCTGTGCGAATTGCAAGTTTTCTTAATTGGATATGAATTCCAAGTTATAACAACGCCATCTAGGGACGAGTATAGATATCAAAGGAAAAGTTGATTTATTATCCAGCGATGAGTGATATTTTATAGAATATAGTTATATTTTTACTTTTCTTTTCGTAGAATTTAAATTCTTATTAATGTAACTTATTGATTTTAATCGCCATCTTTTGGAATATTTTTAGTATATAATATTCTGCTTTTCGAAAAGAAGTCCAGTGATACAATACAATCTTCCTTATTGCCTTATTTTTACTTTAACTTATTTTATTATTTTGCTAAATCTGTTAAAAGTTGTTGCAAATGTCTTAATAATTATTTGATGTTGATCATTTTGTGAAAATTTTATTGTATTCATATGAAAGTGCCATCTGGTGGCTAAAAATATTAATTTGCATCTAGATTAGATTAGATTTTATTATAAAATTCCGATCTGATCAAAGATATATTTTTTTAAATTAATAACGTAAATTCATTTAAAATGGCGATATTTTTCTTTCATAGCTTATTCGATAAAAACTTGATCTGACACTCCACCGTGTAGTGTATAAATACTTAGTTATAATAAATATCAGTTTATATAATATTTTTGTAATGAAAAATAGATGTTACCACTGCTTTTGTAATTTTCTAGCTTGCCTTAGTTGAAGTAATATTTATATTTTCCGTGTGATCGATGGATAGTTTTATGATAAATTATTTTGCCATTACGATGTATGTACCTAGGGTAAGGATGTACATTATAATTGTGTTAATTGTAAGTTTTTAATAGAAAAAATAAATACATTTTTACTTGAATTAGTTTATTTTCATTTTTTAAGACTTAACTTATTCTTAGATATATACTTATAATTAATTTACACTTAAACTTTAGATTTAACATAAATATAACTTAGGAATTAATCAGTCACAAGGATACCATCGTACTCAACAAAATTTTCAAGGGAACATGAATATTTAAAGTTTGCCCCACACAAATACACTGTTTGATTATTCACTATTAGTCAATATAGCAATAATATTATATAGGTAATAACAACGATTAACTATAAATACTACGTATTAAACATATTGATCTATTCCCTGAGGCTTGAGTTAAACAATTAAGGGATCACCTGTAACTATTTCGTCGTCTTCCGGACTGGTTGTAGTGCTACTTTTAATTTTATCTTCTTTAACAAAAATAAATTCATTCTGATCAGAATTTTCTTCTGGAGACATACTATTCTTCCTAGTCGACGATTCTTCTATATTTTTTGGTGTTGTGGCCTCAACTTGACCACCAATTATTGCACCGCTACCCTTTTGGAGAGCTAGTACTGGTACCATTTTTCTTTCGACCCTCGGATTGTATTTTTGGTTTTTCAATATATCCCTTATCTTATAATTTCTCTGGGTATTGACGTTTGTAAATGGTGGAGAGGCGATTGCTTTTACTTTATCAGATGCAGCAGATTTCATATATCTTCTACGCAAAGGCTTCTCAGTTTTTTTCGATTCGTCTGAATCATTTTCATTTGAAGTATCAATATTAGTAAAATTTTGGAAACGATTTTCAAGATGTTCTGAATTTTTGTGATTATTTTTCTCGAAAATTTTGTGTTTTTCTTCATTTCTGAATTGATTGAAATTGCTTTGAGAACGTCTTTTGATAAAGTTAGATCTTTGTAGAAGTTCTTCCGCGTGGTCAATGGCGTGTGGCTTGCTGGTGAACTTTTTGGTTTGCATCAATTTTGGGCGCCTTGTACTTTGTACAGGGGAGGTAATTCCTGTTGGAACATTATGTTGTACTTGAAATTTCGAGACACGATTTTTTCTTTGG
Source organism: Heliconius melpomene rosina (assembly GCF_056956725.1). Taxonomy (NCBI): domain Eukaryota; kingdom Metazoa; phylum Arthropoda; class Insecta; order Lepidoptera; family Nymphalidae; genus Heliconius; species Heliconius melpomene. The sequence goes on from NC_140401.1 coordinate 14,725,818, forward strand.
CCTCTATGAGGTAAATTATAAGATGCCTTAGCGGGTTTTTCTAAAGACACTACGAACTTCTTCGTCTTCCTTGAAGCTGTTCTACCATGATGTGACGTCAAGGATACGTTGGCATTGATTTCTCCATTCTGTAGATTATGAGATTCTGACGAATCATCATCAGTCTTAACTTCTATGATGTTTATTATAAATATTAAAACAACTGCTACCTGAAATAAAAATATAAATAAGCACAAGACCAGAAAGATAATAATGCCATAGGTGGATTTATAATAAAAAAAATATATAAGTATATTATTATGGTGTTATTAGAGAAAATATTACTCACCGGTATCAACTTCATTGTAGATATAAGGTATTCTAAGGCGATGCTACACTCTAAAGGGATCGTCACAAAATGATACGTGTACGGTTAAATCATGCCTTTAAATACAAAAAGAAATAATAATAATAAAATTATTATCACTCAAAGATACTTTGTTAAGTACTTCCTACCTACGACTAGCTAATTACTTTCTTAAAAAATCTCATTAGTATGTTTTTAAGGATGGATTTATTCTTAAGTAATTAGTAATTTCCAAATTGTTAAAAAAATATAACAATTCAGAAGAAAAGGTAATAAAGTATAAGCTAATCGTAAATATATAAAGACAAATGATTAAACAGATGAATAGCGATTTTGAGATCGCTAAAATTATTTATAGGATTTCTGATATTTTGAGTAAGTAGGTATCTTTATTAAAATTGTAACTCATCGCTGTCTGTACTTGGAAAATATAGGAGAACTATTATTAACCCAATATAAAACAACTCTAAACAATATTTTTTTAATATTTCATTAATATCATTGTTACTCATTTGATAAAAATTGTATACCCACTTTACATCCGACGTACACTTTACACACTAAGTAGGGGAATTGTGCTTAAGATGACATACTTTTTGTTTGAAGATAAATATTTCAAACAAATAAAGTGATCTGAGAACAGCATATTGCGTATACTATTATATATTTCATAATCAACGAAATTATTTTAGTTTCAGAACAATCATCTTTCAAACATCATAAAAACAAACAAAAATCGCACTTAGGTCGACCAGTGTAAGACGAAATAACTACAGGGTAAAATGACATACTTAGTATGTGGCATAAAAATGCCATCATTATTTGTCGAGCATAGTTTACAAATAAATAGTTTCTTCTTTGCTGGGGGGCTTTTAAACAGTATTAAGGCCAAATTCATACATGTTGCAATTTTTATGAGGTTGGATTCCGTTATCAGTCACTTCCTTTTCCAAAAGGGAAATAAGCTTCCTCACTTGCGGTTATTGAATGCCCTTGCTCTAGCAGCCTTATCCATGTCTTCTTGTGACCAATATATATTCGTTTGTAATTGCCAGGCATTTTGTAGGTAAAGCAAAAAATACATCGATTCTATTTATAAGGGTAAGATAGTATGCCATCTTATACTCACGTCTTGTATGTCATCTTACCCAATAGATATATGAATTTAATTTTAACCGTTGTGACCAAAGGTTATAGGTTAGGATGCGCTTTTAGCGTTAGTTGTGTCATATAATAATCCTATTTTACATTTATAATTAGTTCAAATAGAAAATCTTTATCTTACATGTCTTTTCACCATCAAGCAAAAGCGAAAGAAAAATTTGTTGCAATTGAAAATAACGAAAACATGAATTACTTGCCCATCTGCATTCACTTTCAGCCATACTGAATTTAAGCACTAGCTGCATCTACAGACACTCTCTAAAACGTCACAAGATCGCACTTAGCGCTAATAGTTTCATCAATATTGGTAGTGTGTCATCTTATCATAGTATGCCATCTTGAGCACAATTCCCCTACGTGAAGAACGAAAGAAATAATCAAATGAGGTTAGCATATATGCTATAATAATATTCTTCTTATAATATAGGTAGGTACACTTCGCAATTTTTTTTTGATAAAATGAAAATGGATTTAATACTTCTGATCTTTAATCAAAATTTTAAATTAAAAAATATAAAATACTTTATTTTCTCTTTGGATTAAGAAAAAAATCTTTTGTATTGTATACGACGGTTTAAAAATGTTTTCGATGCTTACATTATTAAACTATTATTAGTGGATGTTGAGTAGAAGAACTTAACGATACATTTAATGGCATTAATTGTTTATAGATCTACGGAGAACGAGAAAAAAATCACAAATATTGCCTCGAATCAAAGTTGTAACCATTCAATTTATTTTTAGAGTTGATCCACTGTAACACTATGACCTACTCTCTTTTTGTCTTTGACTGGTCAAGCGGGCTCGGCGAGTCGGCCAGTCGGAATGAAGGGTTCCGTACAAAAATTGGAAGTCTCGAGCTTTATCTAAAATTCAGACTTAGCTTAGCCAGAACCCTTTCATCTGATACCCCACTTGAACTACGGCTTTAATACCAAATTTCGCCTCTATGATATATTATTTTAAGCCTATTATTTCTTCAAATTTAATCACAAATGTATAGGTTTCTTTTATTATTTTTTCTGAACTAGAGTACTAGTTAGGTAGTAAGCTATAGATGCTAGCTAGTACTATACTAGTACTCTATTTTCGATTCCGAAAGTACCCTAGATTCGATTGATTCTCTTCATAGTTTCGAAATACGAATTTTTTGCAATATAAACTGCCATATTTTATCTAAGTAAATATACAAATATGTTTTTAACAGGAAATTAGGGCGCCGTAGATCTGAATATGTTGTTTTAATTTCAACTCGATACTCAAGCGTTCGTGAGATAAAGGGTCTTGACAGATAGACACATCAAAGTGATCTTATAAGGGTTCCTTTTTTTCTTAAAAAGTACGAAACCTTACCAATACTAACTTATAATTTATTTAACATAAAATGAAAAATATAATGATGCTTGAAATATCATTTCTAATTAATTTATACTCGTAGTAGAAAAAAATAATAAGTAAAGCTATAAGTAGTAGACTGAAAAACTATTAATGAAGAAACATTATAAATATAATATTCTTTATTGCATTTAACATAAAAGAACGTACATTTAACAGAAAAAAGATTAGTCTCGGTGGAGTTATCTCTTTAACAGATTTCTTCAAGTCAACCTATGGAAGGGTGAAAATTTTTAGCGAGAAAACAAAATATTCAGTATGAAAATAGAGCGGATGTGAATCTAAAATTTAATATATAAAAAAAGGGAATTTTTAACAATTATTATGAAAACTTTACCTAAACATATACATACACATAAATATAATACAAACGATACATAGTTATATTAATGATAGTTAAACATCATAATATTATGTTTAATTCTTTAATTAAATATCTTTTTAAAGAAAAGTTAAATGTTATACTTAATTGGCTTTCTTGGATAGAATTGGGCCGATGTCAAAGTAATTCTTTCTTTCAGCTTCATTATCAGGGTAGGCAGAGGGAGCCTAGCACTATAAGTACTATTTACTTCTTTGAATAAACAATTCAGGTAAAATCTTTATGGTACATTTTATAAATAAATAAAAGGAGAAGTTGGCGTAAAGCTTCGAACGACCTTGGTATGAAATACCCTTCATAACAATTATAAATTCTCAATAAAAAGAGTTTTACTTTAAATCAGTTTTTTTTATTTTTCTCACTGTCATTTTCAGTCTTATAACTAAATCTTAGAAATATGTTTACAATTTTCTTAGGAAGCTACTTAAATAGAACTTAATACAAAAATATCTTTAACGCTTGATACGTCGTATATATAACACCCTATTTTATATGTTGCAGATCAGCTTATTTTAAACAATAATAATTATATAAAAATAAAAAAATTAACAATAAAAATAATTTGTTAAATTTTGCTTCTCAAACTCTCCTGTGTCCAATTACTTACTAACAAAAATACTACAAAGTAGTATAGGAAAATATTATATGTTTTGTCAATCTCCTCAAACATTTTCAATTTGTAAAGTCTTCTTTAACGTTTATATGCTATAATAACTTATATTAAAATAATGGGATCCATGGTCACTATGTCATTATCTTCAAGACTAGTTGTAGTTCTGTTTTTAAGTTTATCTTTTTCTTTAACAAAAATAAATTCAGTTTGATCATCTTTTTCTTCTGAAGACAAATCATTCTTATTAATAGACGGCCTTTCTAAATTTTTTGACGTTGTTATTCCAATTTGACCGCCTGTCACACTGCTCTCCTTTTGTAGAGCTGGTACCATTTTTCTTTCAACCCTCGTATTGTATTTTTGGGTCTTCAATGAATCGTTTCTTTTACGATTTCTTTGGGTATTCACGTTCATAGACGATGGTGGAGAGGCGATTGCTTTTATTTTATCAGATGCAGCAGTTTTCATATATCCTCTACGCGAACGCTTCTCATTTTTTTCCAATTCACTAGAATCATTTTCACTTGGAATATCAATGTCTGTAAAATTTTTTAAATTATTTTCAATGTGTTCTGAATTATTGGCTTGAGAATTATTCTTCTCTGTAATTGTATATTTTTCTTCATTCGCAACCTTATTAAAATTGCTGTGAGAGCGTCTCTTGGTAAATTTAGATCTTTGTATAAGTTCTTCCGCGTGATCGACAGCATGTGGCTTGCTTGTAACCCTTTTGGTTTGCATCAATCTTGGGCGCCTTGTCCTCGGTACTGGGGAAGTAGTTCCACTCGTAACATTATTATCTTGCACTGGAAACTTAGAGACACGGTGTCTTCTGTGGCCTCTATGAGGCAAATTAGCAGTAGTCTTGCCAGGTGTTTCTGTAGACACTCTAACTCTCTTTACCTTTCTTGAAACTGCCCTACCATGATGGGAGGTTGAGGACGAGTTGGTTTGGACTTCTCCATTTTGTAGATCGTGAGATTCCGATAAATCATCATCACTCTTAACTTCTATGATGTTTATCATAAATATTAAAACAACTGCTACCTGAAAATAAATGAATAATTTGAAATAAGTCAATACAATTTAAAATTAAAACATGTAAAGTACAATAAACTAAAGCGTCGTATATATCTATCTATATATTGCATTATTAACAAAATTTATAAAATATCAGGAATGTGTCACACAAGGTAATATGAAAATATTTTTCTTTTATATATGCAAAAGCAATAAATATAAAATGGCCAGGACCAAGCAAATAATGAAAAGTAAACAAACTTATTATATATATATTAAAAAAACTGTGTGAAATTAAAATCTATATATTTTAGAAAGAAAATATTACTTACCGGTATTAACTTCATTGTAGATATCTAGATAAAATATCTTCAGGGATTGTTACTACTATGTGTGTTAATCACAAAATGATACTGGTACGAGTAAATCATGGCTTTAAATACAAAAAATTATAATAATCATTTAATTGTTATCAATAATAGGCCACTAATCACTCATTTGTTAAGTACTTACCTGCGCTTTATTTTTATTTTACTTTAGAAAAGCTAATTATTTCCTAAAAAGCTCCCATTAGCACACATTAAGAATGAGTAAGATGTTATTGATGATGTTTAAATAATTATCCACTAATTTACAATTTAAAAAATATATTAAATTTTTACTATATTTACAAATAAAAAATAATAAATTAAATCTGATCAAAAAATGTAATGTTACATTTCAGAAATCATTCCAAAAATGAATAATTGTAGTACCGCAAAACCTACATCCGACTTTACTTGAATGGTTATATTTAACCACAATCGTTATATTTAAACACTCAAAACAATTGTTTATGTTGTGTAATCTTATAACACTTGTGTGTTGCTTCAGCACAATAAGCTAATCTGAGCAACGTCGATGATCTTTACTAATTTTAAAGTTTTGTCTTTCACCTGGTTGATGCGTGACCTAGTTACAATTATGATTTTTAAAGTTTCTTAAAAATCTTAATTTTAGATTTTTAATATTTGCCTTTTAGTCATTGAAGCATTGTTTTTATGATTTTGCTTTTTTATTAAATAACAAATCAATACTTATAGTAAAACAGTAAAATTATTTTGTCTGTACATTTAGTATTTTTTAGTGAAATAGATAGAGGGACACTTAAAAAGAATAAAAGAAAGTAAAAATATTTTTTTGAATTTCTTGTCTGTGTATCTGTCTTTCTGTTTATCCTATTTTATTTCTCGACCATCTGAACAGATTGTAACAGGACTAATATTGAAAGATAGAGGAATTGTCGTAGGGTCGGAGGATTTACGCTGGAAAAAGGGTTTGCCGGGCGCCTACCTTTATAGCCTACCTCAATACACGTGAAGTAACTAATACTGGTGTGGAATTACTTAACTAATTGGTTTTTCTTAAATATACTAAATAAATATACGTAAATAAAATCATATCCATTTCGTTGCAATTGTTTACAAAAAGCATTAATTATAAAACAATAATGGTATCGTGTAAATAAATATGTATATGCACTTGAAAAAACACGGTTATTTTTAAATAACAATTATAAATCAAATATTGCACAAAAAAAGGTAATATAATTCTTCAAACTTTCTTGTGATGTGAAAGTAAGCACTGCGTTATGGAATGATAATGAATCCTAAATTTTGCTATCTCTATGTTTTTTTATTATCCTACAAATAATACTTTTACAAACAATCTCAATCAAGAAAACAGTGAAAGCTTTAACTTTTCCAATTTTTCCAAGTCGAACTAAATACTTAAATACTTGCTTAAAGCAATAAGATCGCCTTTGCATACGTGTTTTTCTTTCAGTTTTATTTACGTTGTTTTTTCTATATATTTCTTTTATGTGTGCAATAAAGTATATTCTATTTTATTCTATACTTTAATTTGATATTCTCTTTGTTTATGTACCTGTAAATGAAGTGTTTTAGTGGTATGGGAGTGTCTTAATATTAGATTTCCCAGATTCCGTCTACAGGAAGCTACCGCCGCGCCGTCTCGGAAAGCTGTTCTGCTATAAATATAATAATACATTGCCATTTTTCTAATAATTGTAACTTTTTAAATAAATAAACATAAGTTTTTGATATGTTGTATTAGTCAGTAGACCAATAAATGAAAATATTTATCGTAAAATTTGCTATTTTACTACAAAGCCCTCCCGCCCAGTTGTTTAAGGGCGCACCAGCTCGTAGTTCACGCCTATATGAGTACAAGGCACTACGGCACTTCATCTTAAATTAACTTGGCTGATAAATATTTTTTATTTACATTTAAAATTGATGGTAAGTTCCTGTCTCTGACTCTAATGTAGAGTTGAATAAGGCCTACGAGTAGAAATCGAACCCACAACCTATCGAGTTTACAGTCACAAGCTTGAGCAAGACTGGCCTTAGTGATCAGTTATTTATGAAAATATGAGCTTGGCGCTTTATCAAAAGTTGTTCATTCTGATTAGCGCTTTTGTAGAGATATGAAAAAAGATTTATTACAAGCTTAAAAATATTTAATGTTGTACTTCCTGTTAAAAGTGTGCAAAAAAAAAACATGTGGCTCTTGTGTCAATTTCGTTTAACATAATGAGAATTTTATTTAGTAAGAGCTACCTACGCTTATAGTAATCTAGCTTTGCGATTTAGAATAATTTGACTAATTAAATCTTTTAGATATAGAAGATATCGTAAATTGTTAAAATCTACATTTTATACTATACTTATATTTATTAGTAAATGATTCAAATTGAAACTTAAAATATTACTTATTTCATTACATTTTTACAATCGCCAAATAAACATAAAGGTACAATCGGCTTTATTACCTCGATAGCTGCACTTTTCAATACAAAATTAACAATTTTATTAATATTACAATACCTAATGCCCGTTATATTATATATCCCGATAGACATTTAAATAACATTACTTCCACATATTTATGTATGGCTATATGCTTTAAATATTAATAATTTTCATTGATAATTATTGCTTTTACAGTCACTTTGAAGTGACAAAGAAACATGTTTCAGAATTCTTATATATACATGATGTTATGAGTACACTAAAGGGTTTATAGAGAAAATAAATCATATAAATGTATCACTGTTTTATTAAATAAAGCTTATATAAACAAAACATATTAAGTAAATTATTATAATGAAACTTAACCTATTTTTTACAACAAATTACAATCTAAAATAATACTCCTTAATAAAAAAATATTAACAAGTCATTCAAGTTTTTTCTAACCAATGAGATATGTAATAATTATATCTTACAATAGAACAACCAATTTAGGAGTGGATATTTCTATAAGTAAATTCTGGACTCATGGGCCAGTCCTTTGCACTGAATTTAGTCCCTGAAGTTGTTGGAACTCGTTCTTCTTCTATTATATTAATAGACCTGTTAAAGAAAAAGATATTGTTTATACACTTTTGTCTGACTAATATATTTCTAAATGTCTATAAATTTTATGTATTATTATTATTTTTCGTAATGCGTGATAATATAATCCATTTATTATTAAATTATTTCATAAAACTTACCTCTCCTGTCTAGATTTCGATTCGTCTACAGCTTCAGCCACTTCCATTTTATCATCAGCAGGATTTGTCGTGGTAGCTTTACGTCTAATAAAAGCAGACTTCTTGTGATCAACTACTACTGCTGCATTCTTTTTAGTATTGTTATTGTTATCATCATCATTTTCCAGAGTCAACACTGGCATCTTTCTCCTTTCAACCCTTGGAATATATTTTTGATTTTTCAATAAATCTTTTATTTTGTAGTTTTTTTGGGTAGTAGTACTTGTTAGGGGTGGTGATGTCACCACTTTTACTTTACGAGATTCAGATGCTTTCATAAATCTGCGCGGTATGGGTCTTCTTACTTCTTTAGATTCATCAGAATTATCCACATTTGTAAAATTTTGAAAACGAGATTCATTGTTCTCAATGACTTTGCCGTTGAATTCATTTCTATCAGCATCCTTCAAATTTTCTTCAGTTCCAAATCGGTTAAATTTACTTGGGGTACGTTTGTTATAGAAGTTATTTCTTACCACAAGTTCTTGTCCTCTGTCAACGGCATGAGGCTTCGAAGTAAACTTCTTAGTTTGCATTACTTGAGGGCGATTCGTGGTCGAGGTAGAGGATATTTCGATAGTTTCTTTTTGATTGTTTTGTTTGAGTTGGAATTTTGGCACAAAAGGCTTTTTCTCACCCCTTTTAGGTAAAACGAACGGCGTTTTATCAATTGGCTCAAGGTTTACCATAAACTTTTTGGTTTTGTTTATAAAATTTGTATCATTGGAATGTGTTAAGGACACATTTAATACGTTTAGCTCTTGATTTTCCACAACAGGTGATTTAATTGAATCTTCTTCTTCACCTTTAACTATATTCACTATGAATATGAAAACGGCAAGAATCTGAAAAATGATTTCCAAATATTATGTTAGTACATAATTCGTTTTTATTTATTTAAAATAACCTAAAATAAAGCTTTCTTAATGTAAAAGTAGATTCCTCAGCATATTAGAACCTCAGCAAATTTTTTATATTGAGTTTTGATATTTATAATACTTATTTCTTCACTTATTGCTTCACGCTATATACCGCACATAACAGGGTAGACAGAGGGACCCTGAGAACTTGGTGCACACTTCATTTCTATTAAGACACTTCCGTTACCCACTTTCCGCCGAATTTTGGCAAAGTGGCGAAACTCAACGTCACGCTTTGCTTAGTGTTGAGAGCAATGAAATAAGAATAGTAAATATTTAATTTCCTCTAGTGGGAATCGAACCCCCAGCTTAGCAAAATATCAGCTGCATCCCGCACAAAGCAGAGAAAGCAGAGGGTACCTGATGTTAAGACACTCCGTTCTCCATTTTGCGTCGAATTCTAGAGGCATTGCATATTGAGTCCCGAAATTCAACGCCGCTCAATGCAGCGGAACTCTACGTCACGTTTATATACAAATACTTATATTATATTAACTAAAAACTATATAAAAAATATATAAAATGAAGGCTTACCTTAATAGATTTCATTATGAATATTATAATATTCTTAAATGAATTGAATGTAATACTCCTGAGGAACTATCACCGACTGATATATGATAGCAAAAGTCCTGGCGCTTAAATATAGAAAATTTAATATACTAATAGCACTAATGGATACTTTGTTAAGTACTTAAATTAAAAAAATGATAACTCATTATGTCATTGTAGAACTAATTAAGCATTCTCATAATGTATTATTGTTAATATAATTTATGGGTAATTAGAGTTAAAAAAGCTTAAACCAAAGGCCTATAGTTTAAAGCAAAATACGTTGCAGAATTATATCTTACACATAAGAATAACACAATGAGAACAATTTATGTAAAGATGTATATGTCTCATGTCCATAGTATTTGCATATGCATGCATACACAATTTTTATGCCAACTTTAATTGATATTTTTAGTAGCCTAATTGGGCTAAATAATATTTAAGCAATGTGAGAATTGAAGAAACTTTTGGACTTCCGTCATGTTATATCAGTAAACTTTAAAATATCTACTGCGTGTAAGCGTGTAGCAGAGTCAAGGGTCAAAACGGCTGGTGCGGCCTGATAACAAAACACTGCGAGCATTCACCCAAAGCTATACACATATAATTTTAACTCAGTTGAAGTACTTGTTGCCCATCCTATTAATAACGTAATTGATATAATATTTTAATTTAGTTAAAATACAGCTTCACTCTGTATCCCGCACACAATATGGTAGCGAAAGGGAACCTAGTATTAAAACACTCAGTTCTCCACTTTCCGCTGAATCTATTAATTATTATATTGTATATAAAATCTTCAACTAAGATTTCAAATAAAAATACTTTAATTTCCAAATAAAATAACTAGTTTATATTCTTTGTTTTTATCTTAATTTTATAACTTTCTTATGAAAAATATATTAAGAAACAAATTACTAATTAAAAAATACAATATGATTTAAAAATAATAAATAGAATATTTATGAATAGAAACAGTCTAAAATATTTAACTAAGCACACCCTCTACTTCAAACATAGGTAAATGAGTTATTGTATTTCTAAAATCAGATATTTCACAACAAAAAGTATAGCCTTCAAACGGATTGTCGGGATTCCACGACAACCAGCGCGTGAAGAGAGTGTTGCCTCTACATATATCTTCACAGAAAAATAACTCTCTGGCCTCTTTTATCGAATAATATGGATTATTAATACCTATGAAGGCAACACCTCGCTTAGTACTAAGTTCATATACAACTTTGTAATAATATTGTGGTACTCTTATAACAGGATTATTATTGACATCAGTATACAGATATAAATCAACAGTTTCATTTAGTTGATTCAAAAGCTGCGTCACTCCATATGTACCAGTGTATATTGTTGTATTATAGCCTGATGCGTGAATGTGGTTTCTAAGATCTACTTCTAAAGTATTCCAATTGCCACCATTAAAACCAGTCCATTGAGGAGCACAATTGATATAGTGAAACGTTGCTCGTTCCCCAAATGCAAACACAAAATCAGTTTTAGCAGCTAAATGTCCCCTGGACAACATTTGATTACCAGTGACATAACTCTCTACTCTATCTCCAACTAGCCGTGCGATAGCCATTTTAAGTTCTCTCGGTGAATATAAATATGTGACGGGGACTGAACCGAAGTTACCATCGTCTATAAAGAAAGGTCGTGTCACGCGCGTCTGGTACAGCGCGTTGTAGGCTTTTTGCGTATATTTCGAATAAATAGCATTAAAATTATTTGTATCAAAACAACTTTCGTATACAGGATAGAAAATATTCTCAACTTTGTAACCAACTTCGATTATATGGTTTCTTTGGAAACAAGTTCTGTTTGTCCGTTGACTGTAATAAGTTGGGTAATCTGAGCACATAAACTGAGAAAACATTCCAGGGGGTAGAAGCCAATCATTGTTACTAAAATATTCTCCACTGACACATTTAATAGAACCTGCTGACAGCTGTTGGGTAGAACCTGGATGTAATATAACGCCAGAACCTTCACAGCTCAATATAAGCACATCTCCATTGTTTAGGTGAACGTTTCCATCTCCATCATCAGGTTCTAATAGCAGACCGTTTCTTAATATAATTGGGAGTGGCTCTCTGAAATGATATCGGCTACTAAGTGAACACTTTTGTTCTTCTTGTATACTGAGGACACTGAGTATCAACCAATATAATGCAAACATAATACTATAATTTGTAAATTAATTTCTATGATGTTGAACTGTGTAGAAACTAGAATTTTATGTCAAGCTGACGTTGGTTTTTGAGTGACTTTTATTGCACTTTTTTTTAATAAATATATTAAGGAATCTAAAGTTAAATTAATAAAATAGAAATCAACAAATATCAAGAATTTTAAAAAGATACATTGAAAATTCACGAATACTAATTGAATTGAATGGGAATAAAAAATGGGAAAAAATAAATGATAAAACAAATTAGATAGATAATAAGATACGGTATGAAATTATTAAAATATTATTTGTTGTTGCTTTAGTGATAAAGAGAGGTCAATTCTGCATATTACAAGTTTCGAGACAACTAAAAATAAAGTGAAAGATTAATCCAAAAAAAATAAGTGAAAATTATTTATTATTAAAATATTCTAGTTCATTATTAAAATACCATTTTGATTGCACGTGATTTTTATTATTAATACCTAAATATGCTTACACTATTGAACGTGATCACAGTGTTTTAGGAAAAGTATATTTCACTCAAAAATATAAACAAATTAGGTATTATGAAATGTATTAACAAATATTTTTTAAATTCTATAAATTCATATAATATAATATAATAATAACCATCTCATATCTCTCTATCTCTCTCAATAATAACAACAAAGACTTCCCTTTTTACCTTGAGAGGTAAAAGGCATTGTAAAAATATTAAAGATTAAAAAAAACGAAGCTATTCATAGAATTTTATATTATCTGAACAAAAACTACCTACACAATTAACTAAATGGGCTTACAAATTTAAATGGTAGACATTTTTAGAGAGCGTTTTGTATTAAGCTTAGTGGCTCGACCCAACTACTATGCGGGCTGCATAATGTTTTATTAAATAAAAAATTAAAGTGGATGGTATTATGAAATATTTCCCACGTGTTTTCTTGATTTATTAATTAAAACAAAGGAGGATTTCATTTTTTTAAAAATACCTTTGACAAGTAATTTTTTGGATATTTTCAATAGATAAAAAATCTTGAAAATTTTTATTGGATAATATTTTTATGTAAAAAAATCTAAAATTGAAATTCGAACTTATTAACCAGCTCCCGGAATAAGATACATCCAAATTACACCATGATAGCATAGTAAAAAAAAAGAAACACAATTTTATTTCACAAAAAAGGTTTACTATTTTATATATAAAAACGAACATTGCTTCATTTATTAAAGTATATATTATACATATTCAACATAAATACAGTATCGTGAAGTATTAATTTAGCTCTATTTACATTTCTATTTAAATCTAACGTTATATTTCTATTATTATTTGGGTGACGAGTGCCAAAATGTACTCGTATACCTGCTTCCTCAATGAGCAGTCGTCAGCAACACAATGGCAGCCAGCCACTATTTTATCTAACTACAAAACGCTTTCAACGAAATATTTCATTATTCCCTTTTAAATATTTCCACATATCTCTAACGCTCATATCAAAGTCAACTGTTGAGATGAACGGACGTTTTGAAAGATGATAAAAGTGTTTAGTGGACATGTGTTTGTGGACTTGTGATACGAATATGTATCGAGCGGTAAGTAGCTTCAATTGTAAGAATAAATAGAAATTTAATTTAAAAAAATACTTGTAATAATCCTATTTCCTACTAATATTATTTGAAAATTTATGAGGTCCACTTTCTCACAAAATCTGCTGAACGGATTTAGATGAAACTTTACAGTCATATAGCTGATACATCAGAGAAACAAATAGGCTACAAATTAATTTCATAATTTTGTTTAATTTGGATATTTAACAATAAGTTTAATCCGGCGAAACCGCGTTTGTGTGGCTAGAAGAATAAAATTAAAATTAACGTGTGTATGAAATTCATATAGGTATTATATTTAAATTTCTCCGCTTTGGCAAGACAAAGACCGGGGTTTTGTTCCGACATTTAACACACATTATCCCAAAATTATGCACGAATTAGAGAACAGAGTGTATCAACACTAAGCAATCCTTATCTCTTGGTCATGCAAGAGTTTCGTGCTTCTGAAAAAAATGTTTATTTATTATATTGGCTACTTGCCTATTTAGAGTTCGTCGTGACTCTTATTTACCGAGTGTGTAGTATTGTTATTGTAAAAACAACGTAATGTAGAGCATGTTATATGTAAACAAATAATAATGATGTATTTAGGAATTGTAAATATGTCAGTCAATACATATTTATTATTTATTACTTCTCAGTAATTTAAATAATCTTTCTAATGTAAGAGTGTATATGTACATTTGAGGCCGCCAGCTCGTTGCGTAGGATCAGAAGTGTGTGATCGTAAAAGCAATTAGTAAGTTCGATCCCCACTTGAAGAAATGAGATACTTATTTAAACTTATATTTTCATTTTTCGATCTGGTGTCGAGGCAAAGCACGACGTTCCGCAACTCAACAAGCAATGACTTCAAAATTCGGCGAAAAACCGAGAACCGAGTGTCTTAACCCTCTGCTTATCCTGCCGTGTGCAGGATACAGCGGGAAGCTGATTTTTTTTTTAAATGCTACATAATTGTATGGAAGAGGCACAAATGGGTTAAAAAACTGACTAAAGTTGGTTAGTCATCCATTTTGTTTAATTATAACATTCACTGTCACTGTCCCACATTCAATCTAATTATAGTTTTGTGGACACTCAGAAACGAATTTTGGTAAAGGCACTTCAATAATATATTTCAGAATTCGATTTATTATTTTAGCTTTAGGCTGTATTCCGCAAATGGCAGAGGAAACCTGGGAACTTAGTGTTAAGACACTCGGTTCCCCATTTCCCGACGAATTTTTGAGTGAGGAACTAAAGCGAGGAAATGAAATTATTTAAAATTTCATTTCTCCGAGTGGAACCGAAAATCGAACTCACAACAGTCGCGTTTACATTCACACGCTTTTGCCCGGCGTCATAACTGCCTCTAAATTAACTTAATAAAAACACTAAAATATTGTATTTTTGAGGATCCTATAAGGGTTCCTTATTTTTCTGTTTGAGGTACGGAACCCTAAACACCAACAAAGTTTACAGCTTAGCACATACTTGTATCATAATTTCAAACGTGACTTAATAAATAATTAAACATTATTTAATAATATTTTAATGAAGCAATCATTCTGTTTCAGATATTTCTGGTGTTCCTGATACTGTTCAATGTCGCCATGTGTTACACAGTACCAGGCGTGTTGAGTAAAGACGACAACATTGTAAACGGCACTCATGCTTCAGAGGATTATAATAAATACAGTTATATTATAACTACATATTTATAGTGAAGAAATGAAATTGTAATTTAAAATAGTTAACTTTTATATGTATACTTTAAACATGTTTTTGAGCCTATATTTAGATCGAAAGACAGGCACTCCGAGCTCCTCTCCCTGTAGCGCGGGCCCGACATCGGTACGTTTTCAAATCAAAGTATACTAAGAAGTGTTATTTCTGTTTTACTATAATAAAATGAAAATCATATTTTATTATTAGATAATCAAATTAATTTTATTTGAAAAATGTAACAAATTCATGTTTAAAAATGTAACAATAATTTACTATGGAAACATGGACGTTAAACAATTAAAGATAATTAATATGTTTACATTTATAAGTAGCAAGTACCAACTAATATGCATACAAATTGACACTATCCTGATAAGAATTTATTTTTCAAGTTTTGTATTATAAAGTGTTCGTTTGATTAAACGCACCTATACCACAAACTATGGCTCGAATCGTAAAATTATCTTTGGGTACGGTAGTAAGTATCATATGTCACAGAGAACTCTTAATTATTTAAATTTGACCACAGAGAAAGCAATTTAGCCAGTTAGGTTTACGATAACACTATTACAATAATAAATATGAAAGAAAACATAGATTAACCTAATAATCTGTTCGCCAAACACATTAAATATGCCTTAGCCCAATTTCTAAGTATTTTTATCATACGAATAAAAATTTATTACAAATTGTACATTTTATTATTGCAACACGACTGATCTATAATTTATGATGTAAATAGAAATATAATATTTTACACAATTGTGGGTTATTTTATTACGTTTTTATTTCATTATTTTTTGATTTCATAAGTAAGGCAATCAAATACCTTTCAAACTTTTTACATAATTTTTGTTCTAAATAGACTCAAGTGTCATTTAATCACACAATCATTTTCCAAAAGTGTTGTGCTGATAGTGTGTATCAATCTAAATAACTAAAAATCCTTAAGAAAAGTAACAACAGTAACTAACCTCTTAATTAATCATTTCATAGTGTTTTTTTTTTTATTTTATTAGTTTTATATTTAAAAAGTAAAAATTTTAGTTGTATTTACATTTAAATTTGACTGTGTCTAATATATTTTTTATGTTTAACCTTGACTATGAATAAAATACTTTCAAACAAACATGTATTTTGGTATTGTTAAGTCATCAAATAGTTTTTCATAGGTCATCAAGGTTACTGGAATAAAAATAATTTCTATACATTGGTTTACGAACCATGTCCATATGATACTTATTTTGAATTGCATCAAATAATTAGTTCAGTTCCTAAATTATAATATTTCGACCGTGCCAGTTGCCAGTCGTGATTGCAATCGGAAATAATGATCGTGGGCTCGACCCCCTAATCAAAAGAATAAATTTTCCCCTTCCTCTTCCTGATATACAAACTGCAGCATAGAATCCATGCAACAAAAATTACCTCAACATCAAGGGAAAGTGGAGAACGAAGTGTCTTAACACTAGGTTATCTCTGTCCCTGTTATAAAAATAAAAAACATATAAATAAGTATTATTAGTTATATTAATCCCGAATAGTATCTATAATATAACAATGTACGGTCAAATGTGGGGAACTCTATTATTATGTTAGCACATCACAATTGTTGAAACGCTCGCCTGCTGCAAATTGCATATGTCGACATTTCCGCTTTAATATAATAAAATAATGAAATGTGAAAAAATCTTTAAATAGCACCATTAGTTCAAGTAGGTGTTACACTCTAAACTTTGCTTTAGATCATCTATACTATCTATACTAATATAATAAAGCGGAAGAGTTTGTTTGTTTGTTTGTTTGTTTGTTTGTTTGTTTGAACGCTAAGATCTCTGGATCTACTGGTCCGATTTACTTTGTTTTTGTTTTGTATGAAAGCTGCATTCTTCAGAAGTGCTATAGGCTATATAATATTACATTACACATATATACTAATAAATTAAAATACTTTCTAATTTGACATGCAATTTATTCTGCCATGTTAATAACAACCGTCGCGTCGCTACGCAACCGTTACCGCGACATTTTGATATTCATCCTTATGAAAATAAATATAATAGTCACTTTTAACATTTCATCTAGATTGAAATTATATTTCTATAGAAATTATATTCTTATATTTCAAGCAGGCGTAGCCGCGTCCGGGTCCGCTAGTAAAATATATATGCACTTTGTCTAATTACAACACCCAAAAATATCAAAGAGAGAGAAAGAGAGATTCTCAAAGAGAATTCAGATAACAATCGAGACATCAATCCAAAGAATTAATGATGAAATAAACTAGTTGTACCTCTTGGTATAGTGATCAGTACAGATTGACTTGCAACGGGAACTGGACGTGGATTCAATTTCACAAAGCTTATATGTATTTGATGAAGCTGTAAGGTTATTTAAATATTTATATAATTTTGTCCCCATAACATTTAATTTCTATAAGATCTATTGACCATTTATGTGGTTTAAATATGAATTTAGATTGGTAAATTATATTTCATATAATTTATAATTTTTAAAACATATTAATAATAATTATTAATAACCGTGATTAAATAAGTACTCTTAATTAGGAACGAACAGGTTACTTGAACAACAGTCCAGTTGTTATTATTTCTTATTCGTGAAACGTTGTAAGTTGTTTTTGTTTGTGAAATTGTATTAAAAATGTCCTTTCCGGTAAGTAAAATAAAAAATATAAGCTTCACGCTGCATCTCGCTCTCAGCGTGATAGGCAGAAGGAACCCTTGTGTCAAGACATTCCGTTTACCACTTTCCGCCGAATTCAGAGGCATTGCGTATTCAGTGGTAGAGCCCAACAACGCTTTGCCTCGACACTAGAGCGAAGAAATGAAAATTTTAAATAAATATTTTATTTTCTTTTAGTAGGGATCGAACCCACAACCAAAGTCACACACTTGTGCCTCAGCGCCACGACTGGCCTCACTTACCGCTTAAGTGGAAAGCTTAAATCCATATTTAGTATTTTTTTTGTGAATAAGATTCGAGGTAAAGGTCATTTCATGTCCAACCAGTAAATACTCGTACCTGCATTTAAGAAGAAATTTCTCAATGTTATTATTTAACCGATTCTATATGAAATTTTATAATATTATAAATTATTTTTAATATTAATAATAATTAATAAATAATCTACTTACTTAGATTAGATTACTCTACTCTTAGCTTTTCTTATTTATTGTTAATTATTCTCCCATAATATAGAAAAAGAAATTTATTAATTTGAATATGAAAGAAATTAACATTTCAATTATTTCTTCAAACAGCATATATTAATTCTACTGACCATAGCCTTAAGCGCAGCAACTATGGCTTCAGCTTCAGAAATCACGAAAACGCCATCACCATTTGGTAAAAGCAATTTCCTGAACAAGGGATCAAAAGATGAGAAAATCAAATATATAACTTTTGTAGATCAATCCAGGGTAAGCAAAGGGAATGAAGTCGCTTTAATAAATCAACTTCATCCCATAGCGACTAGACTAGCTTCAATGAGGGGGTACGTACTACCCGACTATATCGTACAAATGCTCAACATGATCTTTGAAGCAATCACGTCGGTGCTGTTTGGACCTCACACCGACGTATACTGGCCTTTATTTACAAATGTTCTTCTTATGTTTATGAGGTAAGTTTTATTTTATTTATTAATTGCTAATTCACCATATTAGATAATTCTTCCTAGATTGTTGTTTCTCTGTTAGCTAAATGATAGCAGAGAAACATTATCTCTGTCTGTTTTCTATTTTCGCCTTTCGGTGACTAAGTACAAGGCGCTTAATAATAATAAGAAAAAGTTAAATTTTGTCTTAAAAATTTTCTCACATATCTACTTAACATAATTTATTACTAATGAATAGTTATTTTTGCCTTTGGACAATAGATATGTTTTAATTTATTCGAAACGAAAGTGCGTTTGATAATTACCTAATATGAATATGCACCAACTTTTTTTTTATATTTTTACGTGTAGGACTGTATTAAATGAATTTGAACTTACTACCTTCTTAAATAACTGGCAAATCATAAGCAACGCTATTTTTATAAATATTACTTAAGAATATCATCCATGAGATCTGCTTATTTCACTCTATCGTCTCGATATCTATTAAGCGATATCTTTGTCCCACATTTTTCAAGAGCCTGGCTTACTTTTTAATCAAAGTACTATACAAACTTTACAAAATACGTTTTTATTTGTTAATACAGTAATTATTAAACTGAATTACATTATTCAAGATTGACAGAGGAAACTCCTTTCCTTAACGACCGCGATGAAATGGAAATATTTCATTCTCCCGAATGAAAATCGAACCCACAATAGTCGCGTTTATAGTCATTGACGACAGCTATTAATCCTATATCTTATAAAACAAAGTCGCTTTTCGTGTCTGTCTGAACTTTCTAACTCTTCTTCTTCTAAACCACCCAATGGATTTTTATGCGGTTTTCACCATTAGGTCGAGTATTTCTCAGGGAAGGTTTATATATAGTTTATTATTTGTACATTCTTATGTAAATTAACATAAATACGATAAATGTGTCTAAAGTCCTACGCATTGAGACACTTTCGCGCATGCGCTGCTTTAATGGTAAGTACTACATGAAAAAAATGTACTGGAGTAGTGTTCCTCTTAATAAGATCTACAAAAAAGTCCGCGAGAGCATATTTTTATCTTTTAAGGATAACGTGTAGTGATCATATTTCTGTCTAAAAATAGTAATTTCAATATATTTTTTATTGTGAGGGATATTTTTCCATAATGGTATTAATCCTTATCCTTTAAAATACTTTATTAATTTTCTACGTTAAACGAAGATAAAATTTGCTATTTACACTATTTCGAAATTGCGAATAGTTTTAGAGAAAAACGCATTTAATTGTTGACACATCACGCCGTTGACTCATCAGCTGTGCCGACTTAAGTTTTACTTATTCCTTACTCTCAGCATATAAATAAGTATATTAGTTACGTTGGCCATTTAATGTAGATCAAAACTGTCTTTTACTGTTTTTTCATTTTAATAAGTACTTTAGAAGTTGATACAATATCAAAACATCCTTGCTGCGAAACGCGCCCCGCGACGTTTTGCTTATACAAGCGCGTCATGAGCAGTCATCGGTGGTTCCGTGGTAGAATGCTCGCCTGCCACGCGGGCGGCCCGGGTTCGATTCCCGGCCAATGCATTCTATTTAATTTTCCTCACAGGCAGCCACGTAGTGCTTGCTTTTCATTAGGGACAGAATACCCTCTTCAGCATTAGCCACAAGCTCGAAAAAAAAAACCCGCCCGCTATAGAGGCATAGCAACGAAGATTTAGATGCGTTTGCACGTATTGGATAATTGGAGTTAAATGTATTATTTCAGCGCGATATATTTGGTTTCATATTTTTTGTAGTAGTTATTAGTAGGACGGCTTTTGTTTATAATTTCTTCCGTTTAAAAATAGTCATTTAACTATCTGAAAATAGTCATTTAAATATATTTTAATAAGTACTTGAAAAGCTTAGTAGCACAGATTTAAAATTACGATACCTACTAAAAAATCCTTGCCGAGTAAAACAATTGGAAAATCCTTATTGGAACTACGAAAATGCGGGTTGCATTAGAGTTTAATTAATTTTCACATTATCTTAAGTGCTTTGCAAACATACATTATATGAATAATCCAGTAGTAAAAGCGGGCGAAGCCGCAAGGGGGTCGCTAGTATATTTATATAATGGTTACTTGCGCGTGTAAAACGTCGAGTATAATTTATAATTATTGGACTAATGATATAAATAAATAGTTACATAATTATTAATTATCAATAAAACAAATTGTTGACATCTTCGTATCTTATAGGTGATTTTTTTGAAATGGTATCATTATTAATACCTATTTATTGTCTTTCCAGATTGCTGATGTAATATCGGAGCTACCTTGATCCTTGTCCAGTTGCAATCAATTTTAATAATTTATCTTTTATACTGACAAATTATGATGTTATACATATATTTTATCAATATATGTGTACCAACTTAATAAATAAATACTTATTTAAATGGGTTTTTTATTTTTATTTTGAAGGCGTTTATTTGTATGTCAATTCCTATAATTATGAAGTCCCCGTGGTTCTGTTGGTTCATTGACTGTACACTATAATATTTGTGGGTTTGGTCAATTTAATTTTCTATCTATTCAGAAAAATCATTTCAAAATGGTAGGTAATTAAATACTAAGAGAAACTTGAAAACCGAGTGGCTTATCACAATATAGGTGAATTGATATCCTTAAAAGATCTATTCATATTTGCTAAATTAAAACTAGTTGTTTGTATGAAAATTGGTACTCTATAATAAACCGAATCTTTACCAAAAATTACTGCACAGTGAGTTGCAGCAACAACAAAAATGGGCTTTCATCTTGTACGAGAAAATAAAAAAAACAATCTATCTTCCCATGTTTTATTGAAAATTCACACACACAAAACAATGTTTACAAGCAATACAACGGTCCAGTCGACATTTTTATAGAGCCAGCTTCTAATAATTAATAGAATTAGTTTTTAATTGGAAGTATCGATAACCAAAAGTTACATTTAGTTATTAACTAATAAACTTTATTAGTTACAAATTAACGAAAAAATATGAATTTTCATGTAATTTTATATTTTTAAAAGCAAATCCACTTAAAGAAAATTTTGCTATTACCCCTAAAAAAAAACAAATTAACTACAAGTATCGTCAGCTCTCCTTCTGGTAGACGGCAGAGGTTCTTTAAATCTTTGCATGGACCTCCAACTCGCTTTTGCGGCAGAACTATAGGTATCCATGTATTCAGTTCTTCCTGGGAAATCGGTGAACCAAGTCTGGATAGATTTTGGACTAACTCCAGTGGTCACTGGACTCGGTGGATGGATGGTGGGTCGAACTTTGGGTGGCTGATCGGTGAAATGCGTGGGATCTTTGTAACAACGTAGCAGACCAAGCTTATGGCTTTCTATTGGAACAGGCGCGTTGGACTGTGCCGCGGCTATTATTTTTCGGTAATCTGATACTGGGAATGCTGGTACAAAAGGTAATTAATTAATTAGTATTTTTAATGATTATGTTTTAGTGATTTCACCGAATTTATTTTTTTATAAATGAAGTTCACTTAAGTGCACTACATAACATAATGTAATGTTCAATTCAAACAGAAATAAGTTAGACAAAATCATTTTTCAATATTTTTCAAGATATTAAATGTAAATATTTTATATGAACGGTTATAAAATTGTATGTTTCATTTTAGAACGGAATCAACAGCTTTCTTCTAAATTACACCAATTGAATCACCATTGTGATCATTCACAGCAAATTCAATATGCAATCTACTTTATAAGGATTTACCTATTAAAATGTTGTTGAAATCATTGATCCCCATTCAAAAAAAATATATCGTTCCGAATAAAAACAAAATGCGGAATTAGGTTCCTCTTTTAAGCAAAATCTCTAAAAGAGACGAAATACTGAAACTTAAGTGTTTTAGTATTTAAATCCCTAAGCCTATCAATATAAAAAAAATATTAAGTTTTTATTTTATTTATTTTATTATACTTACACCTTTTCTTAAACGTGGCTTGATACATTGTCATCATTTTACTGTCGAGATCGTCGCAAGGATGATCGAGTATATCATTTGTCACATCGACCATCTAGAAATAATACCTAATTACTTATGTTCAATTGAAACGTAAATGGTCACGGCGTGAGAAACAAGAAGGGTAAGTTTTTTTCTTCAAAAGGACTTTTATATTAAAACAAAGTCACTACAGGAAAATTACTAGCCTTAGATTGTGTTATCTAATTAATGAAAAAGAGACAAAACTTAAAAGGAATTATCATTTATCATTATTTATTTATTTATAGATTCTGTGGAGTTTTGCATTTTTTCCATTCCAAATAGTAATTAAAAGGCAATTCAAATCAATTCAAACAAAAACTAAAATAGTAGCTACCCTACCTGTTTTCTTAATTGTTCATAATCTTGACAAAGTTTTTGCTCCTTTTCGAGCAATTGTTTGTATTGTTCGACTCGAGGAGAATAGGAATGGGCATCGCAGTGGCAATATGGTGCGACGGGAGGAGGTCTGACTGTCGGTGCTGCATCGGGGATAGGGGGTTCACATGGCCTAAAATACAGTATATTTATACAATAGTACGATTAGTAGAATAATATTCAATGAATTATTACAAAAATGAGCTGCGAATGAGAGAAATAGTCTAACAACAAAAAAACGTAATAATAAGAAAATATAGACTAAACACATATATTGGCCGTACTAACTAGGTGATAAGAAGACTACAAATGCAAAACATTGTCTTACTTCCCCACAATAGGTTTTGGAAAAGGCCAACGGTATTCACTGTTTGTTGTTGTATCCATTTTACCCTAAATTTACTTAAAATTTTACCAAAATGTTATAGTGGACACTGATAATTTTCTAATCAGACATAAGTTGCATCAATTTATGATGTTAATATTTTTTAAATTAACAATTACGGCCTTTGCTAACTGACACCCTACATAATTTAATACAGCTTTCGAAACGAAAAATTTGATTTGCATTATAATTTCATCAATGAGGGAAGATAAAAACATTTTGACACTTTTCTGTTTTTATTTTTTCTATATTCCATGATGTAGACAGCTATAATAATTGTATTTAGTATATAAATAAATAGTTATAAATATTATTTTTATATGGTATACATTTGTGTCTGGTAACACTCAAACTCGTTATACACCTGGCAACTCGTATGTTTTTCTGTCAGCAGTCATCAAATCAGCTGTGTATCACATACTGGGAACATGTAACATAACAAATGTGCGTATTTAAAATTTTGATGTGAAAATGTCCAGTGAATCAATTGATATAAAAGCAACTCAATGTTTATGATAATTTTTTTGTGGAAGAAACATGGCGCGCCGGAGGAGCAGCGGTATCACGAGCCTGGGATTTAACCAGGACCAAGGTTTGTCTCACTTCCTAGTTCTCCAACCAGAGTTCTTTGTTCTCTTTGGTAACGACCAAATTATTCAACATATGAGTAATCTAAGTATATGCATCAGGATATACCTGACGAACTATATTGAGACAGTTTAAAGACGAGTGGCAACGCTATACAATTGCGTTGCGTACAATACGGTTGCCACGCTCCTTGCGTTCGTAAAAACTCCACGTGTTGTTGATATTTTTGATAGCGCGCCCACGCAGCTTACTTATGAATACTCACTATTGTTTGGCTTTCTCATGTTATAATATTTGTTAAATTAGAATTATTATGACCACAAAGACATTAGTATTTATTTTCGATATTCTAAAAAAAACTTATAGAATACACTAAGTGAAATATTTTTTGTCTTAACTAAGAACTTTTTATTTATAATAACTGTTATCATGAATCATTTAGTAAAGAGATTTTGTATGTTTTTATTGAGTTTATTCACCCTTGTATCACAGAACAAGAACTTAAATGGTCACTATTTTGACGTCATTTTTAATCTATAATTAAGTACAGCAAAACAATAGAAAAAATATGCAAAATCATTGCTATTAGTAATAAAAATGTATAAAAATACTTCATGTTTTGAATTATCTATGAGAATTTATTCACATATTGTTTAGATAAACATATTTTATTATTCTTGTGAACCATCACCTATTATTTTTTTTCTATAAATACAAACAAAATTATTCTTTAAAATATAACCATTTTTTTTTAGATTATTTAAGTGTATTTTTATGTTTTTAAAACTGTCATTCCATAGTATAGATTTGTTTATAAGTCTATCTCCATAAAAAGGTAAATTGTAACAGGCATTTAACAATTTTGATGTAGCTTGAATAACTTTCATACTGTATCCCGCACACTGCAGGTTAGGAAGAGGGAACCTAGTGTTAAGACACTCTGTTCCCCACTTTCTGCTGATTCTGCAGGCATTGCGTGTTGAATGGCAGAACAGCTTGAATAAGAATGTGTGGTTTAGTGGTCAGAACACTTGGACTGTTTAAAACAATTTCATTTTATTTTAGAGTGAATTACATTAAACATTTTATGACATCCAAAAACTTTATATTTGTATAAATCACAGGCTGCTTCACTTGCTGTTTAACATCTGGCCTGCGCGTCTATAATGTGGACCCATTGGTTGAAAAGGCTCACTACAGTAAGTAAAGTTACAATTAATTTCATAGTAATAATTTTACAACATGGTAATTAATTTTGTATTTGTGATAATAATATGTTCTTATTCATTTTATTAATTAATGACTTTTTAATTATCCTATCACCAAACTAAAACAACAATTAAATTTTTTAAAGAAAATTCTATATTAGTTTAAATTTTATATTTAAAATATGGTTATGTATATTTGTTTTGTATAGTATTTTAGCTGTGATATAGTTTGCTGTATAGTATAGTCATAGTTACCTTAGAAACATGTGTATGCATAAATTTGCATTTTCTTTAAGTAAACTTAGACACCTGTTTTGTATTAACATTACTGCATTAATTGTTTTATTATGAGTAACACTATAATTTACAAAGGCCAATATGATTGCTTACAAAAGGTTATATACAAATATATTATTTGTATTTACTATGTACTTACATATTCTTTCTTTGATCTAATAAGCTATTTTTTTATTTAAATTCCAGGCAAAGAAGAATTAGGGGAAGTGTCACTATGTGAAATGGTGTTCCGTACAAACTGGCTCTTGCTAGTTCGAGCCAGACGCCCCTGCAGCCTAATGCTGCTCGACGACCAGCAACGCGCCTTCAAAGCCGAGGTTCTGTTCAAATCGCCAATACGAGCGCTGAAAGCTAGGAAGGACAAGTAATATATGGTTTTTTTATTACTAATATGCTTAGCTAAAATTAATTTGTTTTTATAACGGTATTGAATAGATTTCTTAATATGCACAAACTATACGTTACCGAGAGTAAAATATAGTTAAAATAAGATATTATATAAATATGTATAAATCCTGGTAATTGTTTTTGGTTGACTGCTTAAGTCAACGAAAAATAATTAAAATTAATTTAATGAAATTTTGCACACGGATAGTTTGTAATCTGAAAAAAACATACACACAGTACAGTTTTCGTTTTCGTTATGCTATGGAAGTGGAACCTAATTCTAAAATCTTAAATTTTGTTCATTTTATTGTCCTCGAAGCGATAATATACCTACAATGGTGAATAACAACTGTCCACATTTGTAAAATATTTTGATTTCTTTGTTCTTTACTTTAACACAGCATAAATAATGAGCACAAATAAAATTTTATGACGCATTTACACATTACACGTCAAAGCTACCTATCTATTGTATGAAAATAATTGCTTTAAAATAAATAAGACCGTCGTAGCACAGTTGCACAGTGTGTCACTGTCAGCGCGACAGTTTTGAGTTCGACTACCGCTCGGGGAAAATGAATAATTTAATTTTCATTTCGCCGAACTGTAAAAAGACAAAGTGGAGAAAAGAGTGTCTTAACACTAGATTCTCCCTGCCTACCATGATATGTGCGGGATACGAACAAGGTGAAGCAAAAAAATACATAAAGCAATTAGTTGTTTCACATTCCACAAATCGTTTATTTGATTTGCGATTTTAAAATGCACATGGGCGCTAGAACACAAGGCCTTGGATCAACCTTCGAATAATAAATTTGGTTGGAACTTCCTTAACTATGTTAATATTGATTTATTATAAGTACCTGCCTACTATTTTGTATTATTAATAAAAACTTCATTATTTTGAATGAATATTCAGTTTATTCTTGGTTATAGGCCTGAAAAATAGTTACTAGTTTTTAACAATTTAAAAGAAATACTTATAATAAATGTATAATTGGACGAAAATTAGAAAAACTAATTTCCTACTTAGTTAATACTAATTTTCTATACTCGAGGATTTAAAGTTTAATATTATAAAGATAATGTATAGAAATACAAATACACAAATATTGAATTAAATGTTGAAATAAGAATTCCCACATTTAAAATAATAGTTACAGTCATATACGACAGACAGTAGTATTTACTTTGAATCGATAAGATAAAACGACCTTAACCGAATAACCTAATAAATATTATAGCAATCAGTTTAGTGTTAAAGTATAGATTTTTGCAAATAACTATATATATTTTTTGCGAATGTTTATCAATTAATATTAACATTATTTGATATAACTTTTCCAAAACCAAAATAGAAGATGAATGCTTAATTAAAATTTGGCCTTGTAGTTTTTTTATAAAAAGAAGATAAGTTTAATAAAAATAAATCAACTTCACGCTGTATCCCGCAAATTTTCCCATTTTGCACTTTCCGCCGAATTACAAGTATTATAGGCTAAGTTTAATGTTTTTAAAATTGGAATAAATATCGATTTTCCAGGGTAGCAGTAGTACTAACGTCGTCTATCCAAGTGTTGTCACTGCCATCTCTGGCGCGCGTCGCGTTGTTGCGTACTCCGGCAACAGCGAGGCCTCTGTGCGCCATAGCGACTGACCCCAACGCATTACAAATACTTGCCGCACCAGCTCACAGGAAAGGTTCCTTACAACTGTTGGTGAGAATACTATTTTTTTTTATTAAATATTTGTATATTGTATGAGCTTTTTAAATTCTACTAGTCAGTAGCTACTTAAATGTATCGAAAAAACGTGTTAAAAATGACTAAAATCGATAACAATTGACTAACTGTATATAATATCATCCACGAAGTCGTGCCTTACTCTTTTTTATTGGAGATTTTATTAGAGATTGACGTCGTTGTCAATCTGTAGGGAAACTGCTCAATTTATAAATGTAAATATTGTGTTTCTCCTTAAATATTATCTAAAAATTATAATTTTAGGATGTATCTAGATCTGTAAAAGGTGCAGCGTCCAGTTCACCAGCAGTCGTAGGCTGTCATCAAACAGATTTAGTATGTATAAGCTTGTCGGCGAACGGCGCTAAGTTAGCGACCGCGTCCGAACGCGGTACTATCATTAGACTATGGGACACAACCACTAAGCATATGCTGCATGAGTTGAGACGTGGATCGGATTACGCTGATGTTTATTGGTAAGTTATTATTTGATATCGATATCTTAATTCGTAAACCAGCTATCTCTATCTGCGTTTTTTTTGTACATAGTAAAGTAGGGGAACCTAGCGTTGAGACCCTCTGTTCTCCATTAAGTCACTCCTCCGAATCGAACCCACAACGGTTGATTATGCAGTCGTATGTTGGTACGATCTAATTATTTCATTCCTTTTTAAAAACAACTAAACTGGTAAAGTGGTAAACTGGTGGCTCCCAAATTTTTAGACTATAATGATGTATAGTGAACAATATAGAATTAATAATATAGTAAGTATCCGACTTTTAATGCTTTGTATTCATTGTCTTACTGACTGTGTATTTTTTGTCAATGTTAAAAATATAAATTGTTGTAATAAAGCGTGAATACGCGTATATCAAGCAGGCGTAGCGAACCGTGTAACACTCTGTTCCCTACGCGATGCCTGAATTTCGAGGTGTTGGTACTCAACGAATCGCTTTATAAACTTATAATAAATGTATATCGTCTAAAGTTGTTTATTTAATCATTGTAACCCAGCATAAAGTTCAACGCGGCCGCCACGCTGGTGTGCTGCGTGTCGGACAAGGGCACGCTGCACGTGTGGGCGGCGCGCGGCGCCTGCGCGCGGTTGTGTGCCGCGCCCGCCGCCGCCGCCGCGCCCGCACTCTGCGCCTTCGCGCATGACAGCGCCGCAGTGGGTGAGTTGCTCTTACCTTCATTAGGGAGCGGGAGGAAGTACTTCACTTCTTTATTAGTGTGCTTCCTCCACTTACTTCGGGGAAGGCCGCGGTAATTCTTCACTCCCTTAGTTGGCCTTCCTGTCGCGCATAATTGATTCCTTACTAATATCTTCTCGTCTTCTTATAATTGTCAGACAGAAATTGACACTGGAATTAGGTGACTTCTCGTTAATCTACAATAATTAATACTTTACTACATTCATAATTTTTTTGTGTACAATCGTCCCAAGAACCTTGGGTTCGATTCCCGCTACGTACTTATTTTTATATATTTATCTAAAAATATTTTTCTACTCTAATAAAACAATTATAAAAATCTTTTTTATGTACAGTGATATGTGAAGACGGCACTTTCCACAAATTTACCTTCTCAGCAGAAGGCAATTGCCATCGAAGTGATTTTGAATACTTCTTACAGGTAAGATTAACTAATGACAGTAATCATTATTAAAATAATTTTACCATAACGTAATATAAATGATGATGCCGACTGTAAACGGGATCATTATCGTTCCGCCACTTAACACGTAATATCTTAACAATTGAACTGAAAGAGAACTGCGGACTAAAAGGTGAAACCAAAAAGTATAACTTTAAAAACCATTATTTTTGAAGTTATATTAAAGTTATATATTATTTTTTAAACATTCCTTGCCATGTTCATTTGCAATATTTAAACGTGTGTAAGGTCCAGTAAGATTCCCAACATCAACAATACCGATTTTTAAACACATCTGCTATTGTGATAATATATAAAATATACTCTTTTTGTTACTCTTTAAAATTAAATAAAATATTGTTATTTTGACAGGTAGGCGACGATGACGAATTTTTGCATTGATTGTTATATAAATTCTAACAAGGGACAACATTTATATATTGCAAAAGTGAAAAGTGATAATACACGGTAGTTTAAATTTAAGTGATTCGTATGTACACGAAATAATGTATTTTTGCTACTCTATAATTGGTTAGACATTTTAAGGCTAATATAAGTATTCCGCGCAAATGTGATATTGTTGTTTTTGAAAATAGTTATGAACTAATTAAATAATAATGAAAAAGAATAATAATAATCATTTCGAAAAGGCTATACATATAATTATATCTTTACTGAAACAAAGACTGCGCTTAAATTTAATGTTAACGAAACATCTCTGTGTACAACATGCTAACGATGTCATAAAAAATGTGAAAATGTTGCCATATGTATAAATATTATAAAAGTATTTATTATTAAATAATTATGTATATAATTAATTGAATAATTTATTTTCTTATATTTACTTGTGTATTATAATAATAAATATTTAATTTCAAACACAGGTAATATAGTAAAAAAAGGTTCAATATAATTTATACATTATTATTAAAACAAACATGACATTTGCGATTGTAAAGCCTTTAAATGTCATTAGCATGCTGTATACATACTTATATTACCCTTAAAACCTTGCTATTAAATTAAATTTGAATTTAGAACAGCCATTTTATATGAGCATAGATTAAAAAACACCAACTTTGTCTATGGTAGAATAAAAATTAAACATCTAGTTTTATTATAATAAATAATGTTTGCAAAAATAATTCATAAAAAAGAGCAACGAAATATTTGCATTAACGTTTTTTATATAAAATCAAAGAATATTTAAGTAGACATGATGAATGAAAAATTAAAGGGGGTTATATAAATTTCTCATAATATAAAAAGACACAACGGGCACTAAACTGCATTTCTTATAATAATTATAAATAAAATAAAAAAAAAAGTTCTTAAATTTAAAAATGACTGAATGAGAGTGTGTATGAAAGATAAAATGCAATAATTATATTTTATGAAACTTTAAGTAATTTAGTCACATTATTTGTTCTCGATTTTAAGTAGAAACACAAGTTATAAGTTTGTGTTATTGAAGAAAAACGTTTTGTAAGTATATAATTAAAATAAAAATATTTTGACAGTTTTTTTGGCATTTGCTTGTAAAATAAAAAATATGAGGCGTCTATACTAAAAAAAATGTTTTATAAACAAATGCTATATTATAATTTAACTTTTTTAATGGTAGCTTAATTTTTTGTGTATTTACATTTAAATCAGCAATTATAAATATTTAATAATTGTATTAATTTTACAGAATAATGATATGGTTTATTCTATCATATGTAAATTAAAAATAATTTGTAATTGCTCATTTATTTCAAAAATATGTATTTAAAATTATAGTATGTGTATTTATGGAATTATAACATAACACACTTATATAGTTTATAGTTTACAAAGTTAATTAAAAATTTAAGTCCTACGCGCAATATGTATATAAAACATAATGTTTGTGATGTCTTTGTGTTCTTTATATTAATATAATCTAATAAAAGATTTTTGTAAGGCATAAAGTTTTTGCATTTCACTTAATTATACAATATTAAAAAAAAGGCTTTAAGTGATGCAAAGACTAATTACAAATATATATATATAACATTTTCATATTTTAATAAAAATTGTCATATAAAATCGATTTTTTAATTGTTTTGTTTTTTTAAGCTCAAAATGATCTTGTGATTGCTCATTATATTTGGATTTTAAAAAAATTACAATTATATTTAAAATAGAAAAAAAGATGAAAAATTTAATTATTATTATGAATTATTTATATACTTGTTGATGTTTATCTTATTCACACATATAATTTGAAGGTCATAAAGTCACTTTAAATATAAATTTATTGGTGCATGCATACTTTTAGTTACAAATATTAATATATTTTAAATCATATCTTTTATTTTTAGTTATTGTTAGTTAAATTTGAACTGAAAGAAAATAGATTAACTCCTTAATATTATAAATTCAATGTAATAATATGTGAATAAGTTGATAAGATTTGAATAGTATGATTATATATACAAATATTAAAGTGAGTGTTGTATTGAATAGTTATTTTATATGCTACTTTAATAAGTGATAAGTATTTTGACTTAGATATAGAAATTGACACTGTAAACACTACTGTTGTGAGTTCTATTCCCATTCAGGGAAATAGGTTATATTCATTTCCTAATTCTGGTGACAAGACAAAGGGCAGCGTTGAGAACTGCCACTATAAATACAATGTCAGGACTAGGCGGAAAGTGGGGAATAGAGAATCTTAACTCTATGGTTGCAGGATATAGAATTAGAAATTCTTTAATGAAAGTTATGTTTAAATATATTATTCATTAGAGTCTGGGAGTCTCAATTAGATATTGTATTATATAATTACATATGTAAAATATTGATATGTCAACTTATTCACAACATAACCCCATGAGTTGTCATGTGTATAACCATGTAAATAAGTAGTGGCATAGCTTTTATATAATATCAATGCTAGATATAGTAAATCAATGTGTCAGCTTTTTCTACTTTTAAGGAAATGATGACAACACATTTTTGCGAAGATAATGATGAATAAAGATTTTAAAGATTATTGCTAGTTTTATTATTATGGAAAAAAGTAACATACTGGGATAAATGATTATACTTTAAAAAATATTCTAATTTCCCCGCTTTGGTAAAAAAGATGGTGACAATGAGTTACTGTATTGGAGTATTGCCACTCAATATTCAATGTTTCGTAAATTGTTTTAGGATATTATATATTGTTTTACTTATGTATGTACCATTTAAAGAAGGTATGTGAAGCAAATTTTTATAAAATCGTGTTTCATTTTCAAGTCGATGAGGAGATGGAATGGAATCTTTTTCTTAAATTATACAAATACTTTTACATTTAAAAAAAAATATCCTAGTTAGAAAAATAATATTGATAAAGTAATTACCATTTAATATATATAATTTATTTACTAAGTAACAATAACTATTTCATTTTTAATACCAGTTTTATTCATTCTCCTTCTTACGTCCAAATGGATCTGACCAAACTTTCATATCTAAAACAATAAAATATTATTTTTCAAATACTAAGTTATAGATATTAGTTAAAATAGACAAGTATTATACAAAATTTGGTATTCATTTTATCTATAATATACTTACTTCCAGGTTGTATGTCTTCTTGTTTTATATTTTTCCTTGTCTCTTTCTGTATTTTTTCTGTAAGTAATTTTTATCACTTTGTATTTTAATTATATTTGTTGTGTAATACTTTATTTAATGAATTTCAACTTACTGTACTCGCTAACATCTATCATTGGGCTAATAGCAATAGGATATAAGGTAAGCCCTAATAAACCAAAAAAACCACTGAGGAATGCTATATATCGCACATTCTTAGAAACCGCCATTTCTAATTACTTCAGAATATTTATTAAATAAAACTCAATATTCAATATTAAAATTTTTAAAGATTCCCTTCCCTTAATATTGATAATTGATAAAATATAAATATAATTTCATTCAACGACATAGCTGTCATTGGTCATCCTGTCATCTGTCAGTGTCAAACATGACTTGGGTTGGGAAGTCGGGAGTCGGGCGGAGAGTCGCATAAGAGATATCTATGGTATTACTTATTAATACAAATATTTGGTTTGCACTCAATACACTTCTTTATATTATGCTTTCTATTTAACAATTAATTAAGTAAGTGGTTTATGGTCAACGAAAAACTAAAAAACTGACTATGTACATAAATATGTTAGATAGATATAATAAAGAAACAGCTTCATGCTTTTCTCGTATAGAAGGCAAAAGGAAACTCGTAATGTACTCTGTTACATTTATTTATGGTGTTGAAAAAATCTTAGTTGAATATGTATCAATAGGTTGTATGACTAACTATAAAATAAATTATGAACTATTCTATTTATGTTTATACTAGGAAAATAGATATAAAACTATTATGATAATGTTTATTTGTTTATATACTGTAAAAAACAATAATATATCTGATAATAGAAAGCTATATACTATTTGATACTTCAAACTTGCTTTAAACTTGCTTGCAACCTTTTAATTGCTATACTTAATTGTATCTTTGGTGTTTAGCGTAAGGTGAATGATATTTGGGCTTCTATTTCCTTTAGCAATTGTAATAATTTGTCATAAACGAAATTAGGTGCATTTTGCGCCCATAAAAAATCGAGATGATTAAAATCATCAACTGGAACTACATAGTGTTCTATCAAGTCAGAAATTTTGATGCTTAGGATGGAAACATCTCCGTCTCCTGCCAACCAGTCATTCTTAGAGCTAAACAGCGCTATTGGTAAAGTTATTTTAGTTAAGTTATATTCAGGCGGGCCAAATGTTCCATATGCTTTTATGTTGCCCTGAATGCCATAGTCAAATTGTTGGAAGCGACCTTCATTTTGGACCTCCTGAGCGTAATGAATTATTGTTTTAGAAGAAGTTCCGGCAGGTGTGTGCCCAAAAATCGTGGGGAGTAACGTTTGATTCAAGTCTTTACTGTTGGGTCCACATATCATAAGCATAAAATTTTCACATAAAAAGTCCTTATCGCAATCTGCGCACGCATAATTAGACAGCCAGTCATAAACTATGCTTTTGGGTAAAAATTCATTACCAAAAAGTTTTCGTAAAAACTCCGTTTTATCGCTATATTTTGCCATAAGACGCACAGGACTTCTGATTTTGGTCATAAAAGTTACCGGAGCTAAAGCAAATCCTGCTGCCAAAACATTGTTATAATGAGTTTTCGTTGATAGCAAGGCAAACAGAACAGTCGTACCCATCGAGTGTCCGATGTAGCTCAATTTTACATCGGAACCTTTTTTACAAACGATATAGTCCATAACTGCTGGTAGATCGTACTGACTTATTTCGTGGAAAGTAAAATTCCAGAAGGCGGCTTGACTCTTGCTAAAAGAGATGTGTGCCCTGGAGTAGATGTTGCCTCGAGCGTTTGCCATCCAGACATCGTGCCCGGCATCGGACAATATGTAAGCCAGACCTTTATCTGGCCCTGGAATGATCCAATCCGCTGAACTGCCCAAAAGACCGTGATGCAGCAAAATCGTGTTACGAGAGCTAATGTTATTATAGCTTCCTTTTTTCGAATGAGGTATTCGATGAACTGTTAGTATGTATCCATCTTCAGTGATAATGGTGTGTGATTCACAAATATACCCATGAAAAGCAATCAATTGTGGCGTAGTCATGTTTATGCTGGAATCCCCTTCGCTACCATGATGTATCGACGGCTGCGAGTCTACATAATTACGAAAATTTTCATAGTCAGTAGGTTTAGTTGAATCTTCATTAATAATTTTCTTTAATTCAGATAATTCTTTGAGGACAAAATTCGGGAGAATATCCTTCAACCACTTTATATGACACTCGTTATGTTGAATAAACGTAAACAAAGTAATTATAAAGTAGACCAACTTCATGGTGCGTTCAACACGTGAATCGTGTACGGTCAATTCGTGTTAACTGATATTACTTATATTATTAATTATTATAAATACTATAGCTACAGTGCTTACAATTGACCCTATACTAAGGGGAAATAAGTAAACGTTGTTTTTTTATCTATAACTTATTAATAACAAATTATATAATTTATATATTTAGCTTCACGCTGTATCCCGTATACATCAGGGTAGGCAGAGAGAACCTAGTGTTAAAACACTTCGTTCCCTACTTTCAGCGGAATTCTGGACGCATTGCGTGTTGAGTGGCGGATCTCAACGCCGCGCTTTTCCTCGACAACAGAGCGAAGAAAATGGAAATTTAAATAAATATTTATGTCCTCAAGTGGGGATCGAGGAAAGAGGAGATTGCTAGAGGAAAGAGGAGGAAATCATAGCCATGTCAGGTAATGGCATGGCCTCGAAAAGTTCAGCTGAAAGTGGGGAATGGAGTGTCTTAACACTGGGCTTCTTTTGCCTACCCTGCTGTATGCGGGATACGTGAAGCTGATTTAATGTTTTAATAATTATCGATAAAAGCCGTATAGAGACAATTTTTTTTTTATAAATGTTTTAGGTTTAATTTTCTAGTTTATAAAAATTCTGCAGATATTCTAGTTTATAAGAATAGGCGTGGACACCTCCACCCCATTCCTATTCCCATGAACTGCGTTATAAAATAGAGATTAAGTAACATATGGTATTTAGTATAACATAAAATTATATGTATATATAAAGTTCTATATCTTTATATAGAATTTTATATATACCTATTTAACAACGGATTACTTGTTAGCTAATAGTTGTTAGATAAAAAGTTCAAAGGTGCATCTCATATTATATGAATAAATGACTCATATTTCCAAGTTGTAATAAAATGCATTTAAAAGGTATTGATAATATCTATATCTATTTATATAAAACTAGCGGACCCGGACGCGGCTACGCCTGCTTGAAATATAAGAATATAATTTCTATAGAAATATAATTTCAATCTAGATGAAATGCTAAAAGTGACTATTATATTTATTTTCATAAGGATGAATATCAAAATGACGCGGTAACGAACGCGGTCGCGTAGCGACGACGGTTGTTATTAACATGGCAGAATAAATTGCATGTCAAATTAGAAAGTATTTTAATTTATTAGTATATATGTGTAATGTAATGTTATATAGCCTATAGCACTTCTGAAGAATGCAGCTTTCATACAAAACAAAAACAATGTAAATCGGACCAGTAGATCCAGAGATCTTAGCGTTCAAACAAACAAACAAACAAACAAACAAACAAACAAACAAACAAACAAACAAACAAACAAACAAACTCTTCCGCTTTATTATATTAGTATAGATTAAATATACTTAGTAGTGGTACCTAATTATAATGTTCTTAATACAAGCTAAATATTTTATATTTTGTGGTGCAGGGGCACAAGAGCGTGATACAGTCACGCGGCGGTTATGGGTTCGATCCCGCTCGAGGGAATTAATTATTATTTATGATTTCCTTCCTTCAGCCTACGAAAGGGAAACGGAGTATGGATTGTGCTAGTTTGTGTTTGTTTGCTTGTGAATTTTTTTTTATTGTAGATAGGCAAGCATTTGTCCGCTATCTCACCTGGTAGTAAGTGACGATGCGAACAAAGGTGGAGCATGCTTGCCTAGGTAGTACCTATTCACTCGTTCTTTAAAGATTTAATTGTGATCCGACCGAGGAACATTAATTGCAACCTATAAGTAAGAAATCAACTGCATCGTCATTTTAAATTATTTCTGCATTAGCCACTGCAGTTTTCAATTTGTTTCAGCTATTTAACTTACTCTTCTAAGTAGGCAAATTACTTATATACGGATTTGGGACATAGACCTTGTTAATTAATTTTATACCTTAAAACTGAAAATAATCCTTTTTATTGTATATGTTATGAGGTAAATTATACAACATTGGACATTTTGACTATTTCAACAGGAAAATGATGACAAAAACAAAATAATAATATGAAAAATAAAATCGAATATAGGTATGTACATTTAAGTATATTAACATAAGAAATATATTTATAAAACTTATAAGAAATTACTTATATAAATTTAAATAACTTTGGGGTAGACAAACAAAAATCAGATAATATAAAACTTTATTTATACTTGATTAGTTGACACTTCATACACTCCTCTTTCCACATCCTTTAGTAGCTGTAATAATTTTTCATAAACTAAAGTAGGTGCATCCTTTGCCCATAAGAAATCAAGATGATTAAATTCTTTCATTGGAACAATATAATGTTCTACTAAATTAGTTATCTTCACCGCCAAGTTCGTAACATCCACATCTCCTGCTAACCAGTCATTGTTGGAGCTTAATAGAGCTATCGGTAAAGTTATTTTAGTTATATTATATTCTGGTGGCGTTGGAGTTCCGTATGCTTTTAGATTATCCGTGTATCCATAATCAAATTGTTGAAATTTTCCACTTTGGTGGATTTCTTGAGCATAATGAATTATAGTCTTGGCTGATGCTCCAGCAGGCGTGTGCCCCAAAATCACAGGTAACAGGGTTTGATTGAATTCTTTCTTATCCGGTCCACACAACATAAACATGGAATTCTCACAAATATATTTTTCGTAGCGGTTCCCCTCACAGGCAAACTCGGAGAGCCACTTCAAAACAATATTTTGAGGTAAAAATGCATTAATCCCAATAAGTCTCAGTAAAAATTCTAGTTCATTACTGTACTTCGCTAGCAGGCGTATGGGACTTCTGATATTGGTCATAAAGGCGACGGGAGCTAACGCGAACCCTCCACTCAAAACATTGTTATAATGAGTTTTCGTTGACAGCAAAGCAAATAGAATAGTCGTACCCATCGAGTGGCCGATATAATTCAATTTTACATCGGAGCCTTTTTTATGAACAATATAATCGATGACAGCTGGCAGATCGTACTGACTTACTTCGTGAAAAGTAAAATTCCAAAAGGCAAAGTCATTCGTACTTAAAGATATATGCGACCTAGAGTACGTGTTACCTCGAACATTCGCTAGCCAGACATCATACCCGGCATCAGACAATATATAAACGAGAGCCTTCCCAGGACCTGGAATAACCCAATCAGCTGAACTGCCCAAAAGTCCGTGGTGCAACAAAACCGTTTTACGAGGAACATCAGTATTACAGGTTGATTTTCTTGAAACCGGTATCCGATGAACCGTCAGTATGTATCCATCATCAGTCACAATAGTATGAGATTCAGCAACATATCCATGGGAAGCAATCAATTGTGGTGTAGTCATGTCTATACTGGGATCTTCACCTCTTTCTTCATCATTTGAAGGTTGAGAGTTAACAAAGTTCATAAAATTTTCATATAAAAGGTCCGTTCCTGGGTGTATGTTTTCTTCAAGTACATTCTTCATCTCAGCCAAATTTCTAATAACACATTTTGGTAACAATTTTTGTAAAGTATTTTCGATATTTTGTATTGATATAAACAAAGTAAATATAAAGTAGAACCACTTCATGATGCGTTCGACACGTGAATCTTGCACGCGCGACTCGTATTAACTGATATTATTTATAGATAGTTGTAAACGGTAACTGATCCTGTATAGAAGGGAAATAGATGCTTAATGTGTGTAACTTACAAGAAATATGTCATTAATATAATGTAAACAATAAATAATTACTTAACTGTTAAAATAGCATATAAAAATCATATATATTTTTTAAATTTTAATTTCTTTCAATAAATTTATTTACCTTATATTTTTAAAGTAATTGCTAACTTAAACAGGTTTAGGTTTCAAGCGCAAATTATTTAAAACCTACTTAACAGAAACAGCTACTAGGACGGATTTAATAATCATCTATACCTACAGTATTTACTTCCTTGTATCTACGATACTTACTATGTAGAAACACATTACTGGTATTTTAATTAAATGCAATAAAAGTTAAAATAGAATATCATTAAAATAAAAATTAAATTCTATTACTATTATCATGAATTGAATTTATAAAAACTTATAAAAATAGATTTTTATTCTATAAATTATTATTTAAATGAACAAGTAGTATAATATAAGGTCTTTAAAATTATCATAATATTTACGATACTATATAACTTACTAGCCGAACTGGGCGGATTCGCCCGCTTGAACTAATCGAATATTAATTAAACATGTTTATGAAATTATTTTCAGTTTAGGGGCTGAATTCTAAAAACCATGAAACGTGTTCAGTGGAATATTTTTAAGAGTCTAAATTTCAAATTTTATAAAAATAGGTGCTGATTTAAAAAATAGGTGGCATTTGCGGCAAGGGCACCTCCCGCGGGACTCGAGCCTAGGCCTTGTTGTCGTAAACAGAGCGTTGAATTATTTTAATTTTATATTTTTTCGAAAAGTACTTATACGTCCACATTAAATGATATAAAAGCCATAACTTATCTTCATAAAATTTCCTTGATGATGGAATAACTTTCACTTGTAAGTTTCATTATCTTTATCAAAAAAAAAGCGAAATATGGAACCTTGGAATTTTCAATTATTTTTTTTATCACAAAATGCC
This sequence comes from Heliconius melpomene rosina, assembly GCF_056956725.1. Classification (NCBI taxonomy): domain Eukaryota; kingdom Metazoa; phylum Arthropoda; class Insecta; order Lepidoptera; family Nymphalidae; genus Heliconius; species Heliconius melpomene. The sequence goes on from NC_140401.1 coordinate 14,766,129, forward strand.
TAATTGTGACTTATTTACAAGAGATATACGGTGTCGCTGACTTTATTTTAGAACTAATGATATAGAATGTTTTTGTACTACAATGTACTTAAGTAGGTACCTACATCATATATTCAACTATTTTGCAGCGCACGCGCTTAATGCAATTCTATAGCGTTCATTATTATTGTTATTTTGTTATTCAAATTATATTTAAAAAAACATACTTAAATTTTAAAACATAATAATATTTACTTGACAAAATATGCGCCAAATAACCAAAAACAATGGTGGCTTTGATGCGTAAATGTTTCAAGTGTTTTAATTAGATTTTTGCAAAATTAAAAAATCGAAATATAATCGGAAACTACCGTACCTAGTTCAAAAAAGTAATAAAAGAAAATTGCAAATTTTCACTTTCGATAGGTATCTACCTACTTTACCCAGGGATTGTCGTTCTAAGTACTTACTGTATAATAATATTTTATAGCTGTTGATACCATTACGTCTGTGTATGTACCTGTACTAATGACTATCTATAGAAAAAAAGCTAATCACAACCTTTAAAAAAATAAAAGAATATATACCTAGACCATTTCGAACTTTTAACTTAGTGCAAGGAATAAAAAACATTAACAATTAGGTAGATATGTATATAAAAAAAATATTAAAATTCTTCTATGTAAGTATTTCATTCATTCATGGTAGTTCAATATATGAATCTACATTATTAAAGGAGTCTCTCTCTAGTTTAGCGCTATACGTTTCTAAATTAGAATGACCTTCTTCTAACAATTGTAACAACTTCGCATAAACTAATCTTGGGGCATCCACACCGTACAAGAAATCAATGTGGTTAAATTCTTTTAATGGCACCATATAATGTTCTATGGGGTTCGGGAGTTGGACAAATAAATTTGTAACGTCGATATCACTTGCCAACCAATCGTTTTCAGCTCCAAATAAGGCTATAGGCAGAGTTATTTTATTTAAAGGATATTCTGGAGGAGAAAGACTTCCATATTTTTTCACATTGTCCTTAGCTCCGTAATCGAATTGTTGGAAACGTCCAGCGTCTTTAATTTCTTGAGCGTAATGGACTAATGTTTTTGTAGATGCACCAGCTGGTATGTGTCCTAGCACTATAGGCAACATGCTACGGTTAAATTGTTGAAAGTCAAACCCACAAAAAAGAAACATAGAATTTTCACATATTGCTTCCTCGTAACGATTAATTTCACACGCGTGCTTCGATAACCATCTCAAAACAGCGTTGTGCGGTAAAAATTCGTTAGCTCCCAGAAGTTTAAGTAGATATTCTAAATCATCGCTATACTTGGCTAACAGCCTGATGGGACTTTTGATGTCAGTCATGAAAGCTACAGGGGCGAGAGCGAAGCCAGCTCTTAACACTTTGTTGTATTGAGTTTTCGTTGAAAGTAAAGCAAATAAGATTGTTGTCCCCATTGAATGTCCAACATAATTAATCTTCACGTCCCACCCCTTTTTATCCATAATATAATCAATAACGGCTGGCAGGTCGTGTTGACTTACTTCATGAAATGTAAAATTCCAAAATGCGAAATTGTCAGGGTTAAGAAAGACGTGGGCCCTCGAGTATATGTTTCCCCGAACATTCGCCATCCAAACATCGTATCCGGCATTCGACAAAATATATGCGAGACCTTTTTCTGGCCCTGATACAACCCAATCGGCAGAGCTTCCAAGAAGTCCGTGGTGTAGAAGTACAGTTTTTCGAGAAACTTCACGATTTTTACTAAACCCTGAATATGGTATCCTATGTATAGTAAGTATGTAACCGTCTTCAGTTAGGATAGTGTGTGACTCTGAGACGTATCCGTGCAAGGCTATCAATTGTGGAGTAGTCATTTGGATGCTAGTATCCTCGTCGTTGCAGGAGTACTCCAATTTCTCGGGTGCGATGGAGTCAAATATCTTATGGCCATTCCTCTCAGCATTATCAACATAACCTTGAAACCTTTGTTTCATCTTCATGTTATTATCCTCGTCGGCCGCTGCTTCAGATTGATTTCTCATGCCGAGATAAGAAGTTATTTTGTTATGCACATTTTCTACGTAAAACTGTCTAATGCTGCGGCCTTTTGAGCGAACGTAGTCGGTTAAGCGAGCAGTCTTGTTGGTGAATGTGCCTATAAGATTTTGCGGCAACCAGTCAGTGTATCGACACTCGCTGCATTGTATTAGAACAATTATTGTAAACAAAATTACTAATACTTTCATGTTTAATATTGAACTGTATCCGACGTTCGCGCGACACACAGTAATAGAGCACTCAGTTAAATGATCTTTGATACGATATATGTGTCATTACCAAAGTATGTAAACAATTATTGTACTAGATATTAACATAACTTTTCACTGATAATAAATATTTTTTATAAACAAATAGAAGTCCGATGTAAAACTACATTTCGCTAGGTAAGATGTAAGTAGGGTACCTACATGTCATGTTCGACTTACAAAAGATACTTACAATTTACAATGTATTAATCAGTTACAAAGAAGCTCCTTGCTTCAAACTTTATAGAAACTATTTTTGTTATTATTTAAAAAAACAGAAAAAAGATAAGCTTATACGGCTCTTTTAGGACCTTTTTTCCAAATTATTAAAAAATTAAAAAAAAAACATTTCCAGACAAACCAACTAGACTACTACTAAATACTTATATCGATTTATATTATTGCCTCATATTCCATATTCGTAACATATTTTTTTATATATAATGAGTCATATGAACGTTGAACTATGTGGTAAGCCGCAAAGCTGATTAGCATTAGGTAATTTTACTCTAGGAAGGAAGTACATTATAATTATAATAAAAATACGATAATAGATAAGCAGATATACAAGTGAATATATTTTTATTTTTAATAGAGAATCGAATTATTTCTTGTAAAATGTGTTATGAGTTTAGTAGGTATATATCTACAAGCTTAAATGTAGTGATAGAAAAAAGGTTTTCAGGCGAACCTAAAACTTAACGTTTGGCCCAAGGCATATTTAAATATAATCCTATGACCATGGGCGAAGGTATGGGTGTGGGGTGGTCTTTGTTCACGTGTGAATAGCGTGGTGTCCACCCCTAAATTTTTACTAATAAAAAATCTTTAAAACATTACAGAAAAATCTGCTCAAAGCCAAAATAAAAAAAAATCTTATTTTTAAATTTGTAAAATTTAAATGTACAAATAAACATAATTATAATATTTAATCATACGTAGGCTACCTCTGGAAAATATCTCAAGGTACGTTCCGGCAAGGACCTGTTTATGTACGTATCAGCCAAAACAATCTGTCATCTTCTTGAATGCGTGTGAATTAATATATATTACTAAAATAAGAAACATTTTAATAAATTCAGGCCTATTTTGAGACCATCGTAGCGCAGGAACACAAGAGTGCGACTGTAACGCGACGGTTGTGGGAGCGATGTCCATTCGGGCGAATTAATTATTATTTATTAATATTTTCATTTCTTCGGTCGGGTACCAAGGCAAAAGCATGACGTTGAGTCCGTAATGCGTCCAAAATTAAGCGGAAAATAGGGAATGCAGCGTCTTAGCACTAGGTTCCCTCTGCTACTTGCGGCATATATCGTGAAGCTGAATTAATTAATTAAATAAAACAACAATATGTGCAATTAGTATTTTCATACTTTATAACATATTATATTCATATTTATTTTCACATAAATAATTATGTTTAATAATAACTAAACTGATAAAATTGACAGCAAAACAAAATGCAGGAAAATATTTCAATATTAACTACAAAATAATATTTATTTACATATATTTTACTGTGCACCACAAATGGAAATGCAAGGAAAATTATAATTAATATATAGTAAATACGTATATCATTTAGTGATAGCTACATCAATATTAATAGAATCACATTAAACTGGTGAAGTAAAAGTAAGTACAATAAAAAAATACATTGGTATATAATAAACTAGCCATAACTTCACTCGCGTGGACTTTAAGACATAAAATGGCAATCCCGTTATTTCTCTTTTCTTCTCGAAAAATCCTTTCCTCATCCTTAGTGCTTTCGTATACTCCCTATCCTATAGTCAGTCTCTCAGTAACGGAAAAGTTTTATCATTTCAGACCATTAAAATTTACTATCAAAAATTTACTTTCAGGTAAAAAAGAAAAAAATAAATCAGCCACACCAGGTATACACATACATATAGAAGAATTTAATTTTGAATTTGATACAAATTAAGAATAACTTGGCTAGAAAGCGAAGAAAGTAATCTTAACACTCCCATAAGTTCTCTCTGCCTATGAAAAAAAATGTAAAATCTTGTTTCAATCACAACAGGATACAGTTTTAGCTATAATTCAAAATAATCGTAAATAATTTTATTATATACTCAGTCATTATTAATACGTATACAATAATTATTTACATTTTTATTTATTATTTTAATACATACATAAATAACAAGAGGATCACAATACAATTTTTTAAGCACTACATTTTTCATATTGTTACATAATTATATAATATGTAAATAGAAAATATTCATTTCCAGAACATAATAAAATAGTTTTATTGCACATAAAAAATTTAATTAACAATGAAAAAACAAGAATATGTACAAAGACTATGCTTAAAGTAATAACTTAAAAAAATATATATGGGATAGCCTGCCATTCAGTGTTTCATATAAACTGATATACCCTTACAGCACGGTCGAGTGGTCGTGACGAACGTGAAGTTTTCTAAACTTTAGCGCATTGTTCACAAGTAATCAAAAGAAGAAATCCCTAAAATCAAATTACTTATAGCTAACTTCGGAGCATTTGTTGTTTGTTGTGCAAGAGCCCACGAATGTTTCTGAGTTGGTACGACCAGTTTTCGACAGATGGCGTCACTCTCATTCCATTTAATTTTTTAGTACAGCTATTAAATTACAATTTACAAGCTATGCTCGATACCGTAATAGTTATTTAAACTATGTATATATCAATTTGATTTCTTCACATATTACATCAAAGTTGTTGATCTTCCAATTGCTTAATTCTTCTTCAAGATGATGCGGCTGTATAGTTTCATATTGCTCTCTGTCTGAAATGTTATAATTATTTTACTTTTTTCTTTTTATTTTCGCAAGGAACGTCGCATGTAATTTGTTCACAAGTTGATTTTTTCAATTTATTAATCTAAATTTAAAATACAAACAGTAACTACAAGTCATTGCAACTTATAATTTCTCAGACTGTTAGTTAAATATAAATCATAAAAAAATACAATATTTCAACTAATAATTAAGCAGCAAGCAAAGAACAGAGTGTTTTAACACCAAATTTTGAGCTTATACACAACAAAAATATAGCTAAAACAAAAGAAGGTAATAATGACAAAAAAAATACATACCACCAACTATAAACCATCCACTCAATTCACAAGCTGCTACGTTAAAAGATCCCAAAACGCCCACACTACTTTTTCTAGGATAGATTATCAATCTTATCCCTTCTTTATTATCTACCGACAATCCTCTTGTAATAAAAATATTATGTGGTATTAGTTTCTTTAATAAAAACTCCATTAACTTGAATATTTCATCTATTTTATAGTCTGTAGTTATAAAAAAGCAAAATGCTTGTGCTGGGTAGGTTTCGTCAAACGTGTATACTGGACCCACTAAGTGATGACATTTCTGAATGAAATATTAATTTATTTTGTTATATTTAAAGAGAAAATAATTCTCAGCACTATTTTTTTTGTTAATATTGCTTAATGTAATGCTGCGAAATTTAAGACACTCTATTCCCCATTAAGACACTTCAAGAATTCAGCGGAAAGTGGAGATACTTTCAGTCGAATTTTTGAGATATTGCGTGTTGAGTGGCGGAATTTAATGTTGCGCTTTGGCTCGTTACTAGAGCGATGACAACGAAAATATTAAACATATCATTCCACCGAGCGGGAATCGAACCCCATATCAACAATATTAAAAATATTTTATATTGTAAATGAAATGAAGTACTATAATTACCACATCTTCCACGGGAAGATTATTTTTCTCCAGAAAGAGATGAAAATGGAGATGATTCACTGATGCTAAGGCACATAGGCTGTTAAATGCAATCCTTAATTCACTGAAAAAAGTATATGGGTAATTAATTATTTTCATTTTCTTACTCTAGTGAGAAGGCAGTGTGGTACTGAATTTTGCACCTTGACACACAATGTCTAGAAGGTAGGGCTGAAAATGGGGAACAGGTACACATCAAAAGGTTCCCTCTGTCTACAAAAATATACAAGTATTTTACTTAATATTTTTTTTTTATATACCAGACATGTATTTTACATAAAAAAAATATTAGGAACTCTACACCAATTGTTGTCTTGTTACCAGAATAAGGAAATAATTATTTCTCCCAATTCTCCACCTTTTAAGTATGTAGTTATTTTTATAAACTTACATTTCTTTGGCCTCTAACATTAAATCTATAGCCAACTTTAAGCTGTCCTTAGTAATGATTTGAGGTAAACACTTGTCCATAGAGGGACAAAGCAAAGAATGATAACGTGATATAGGACTTACATTCACCAGTGCTGTATGAGTATCTGAAATTAATTACAAATTTATGTTAATTAAGCAATTTCAAGTACAGCGTAAAGATTATATATTACCTGCCCCTCATGAAATGACATGAAAATCAACAGAACTTTAAAGTTGTGTAGATTTTCATTATGCCAAAACATTATAACCCTTAAGGGGGTCTTCTTGAAGTGGCTGATTTTCTTATCAAACAATGTTAATAGGGATAGGCAATATGTATAATGTGAAAACTCGCAATCTTTTTAAACTATAAGATAAGTTAATTAATATTAAAATATATTTATTATATTACATAGAACACTTACCAATGGGCTTTACTTTCAAAATAAACATGTGTTCTTGTATGGATGCTTTGTTAAAATTAAATTCTTCATGATTAAATGGCTGGAGCAAATCCAAAATATGTTGAGGTAATCTTCGCTTTGTATATCTATTTACATTTAACTGAAAAAAATGACAATTATAATTTTTTTTTTTTTTTAGGCCGTTAATGTCTTAATATTTATTTTGTTTATTATTGTAATGGTGTAATTTAGATTGATTTGATAAGAATTATATTTTTTTGAAGATTACATTCCCATGAAATAGTAAACAAGAAATACCTGTAAGAAATACTTCTCTACAAATCTCTCACGTAGACACTCAATATCGTAACGAAAAACATTAGCGTTAGTGTAAATATCTTGCCATTTCAGTTTTATAAGTTCTGCAAGTCTTATCTTTCTTTCAATTTCTATATCAGTGTGCGATATTGGTTGGTAAAAGGTAAACACCATTTTCATTTTAAAATCTTATTTTAATATTATTTACATTTGATAATATATAAGTAACAAACGGTTTATATATTAGTAAATTAATAAATAAGCCGGTATATAAGTAATGTGAAATATTGATATTGATTCGATTTGCATTGATTATAAAAATTTATTTGTAAACTTTGTAACTTGTCATTTGTCCATTTGATAATTGACTTTGAAGCTTGATTTAGTGTTTTCAGCACAAAAAAAAATTATAACATGAGACTTAATTCGTCGCTTACGCTTGGCAAGCCACGGTTAATGTCCATCACTAGCATGTGAACAGGGTATATAGCTAAGCTTGTGAGAGCTTGTCGCTATAATATTGATAAAATTTTATTAATTTATAATTTAAAATTTTTCAAATAAAATTGTGCTGGTTTTACTACTATCAATGCATAACGGGCAGACTATTTTTATTATAGCTACTATGCTTTGCTTCCTACAATCATTAATTTGAATTCATATTACTACATTACTGTTTTTATTATATGTTTCACTCAAATATTTTGTTGTTTCTTTTACTTATATTATAATATCTTTAATTTTTATCATGACTTAGTATTTTGTGATTGAATCAGAAAAATAATCATAAACAATTATATAAGTATGGATTTTGAATATTGTACTGCATAAATAATGAATGAAAATTAATAGATGCTCTATAATAAATTTCTTTTAATAATTATGTGACAAAACCTTAAGAAGAATAAAATACATATTAAAAGATAATAATAGCTTAGTTTTCAACATTTTTCATTTTAACCCTATTGGGATTTAAAGGATTGTTCTCATCATAAAGACACAGTATGTCGATAATCTTTTTTGATACTTTTGCAGCTTCAAATGAATTCATTTTGCTTAATTTTTTTGTAACAGCTCTTCCAACTTTAGCATATCTTGTACTTTCTAAGCCAAAAACATCATTCTGGACACCCTTGAATACAGTTACTAAATTTTCTGCTATATTTCTACAACTTATTGAATTTGTTGATAAATGTTTCTCAGATGATTGGTCTGGCTCAGTATAAAATGCTGTTTCAGGTACATTTATCTCTTCTTGAAAATCATTCTGAAATACACAGATAAAATACAATTAAAATAAAACATTTTTTTTAAGCAAAAATATTTTGATAGTTTTAAGGAGTGCAGGAGTATCTCAATCCATATTATATAATTATAATCATCTTGAGGTAAGTAAATTTGTATACTATTGCTCCCTTTAGACCACTTTTGTGTTTAGCTTTATGCCAAATTCTGGAGGCATTAGATATTCAGTGGGGGAAGTTAATGCCACACTTTGCCTCTTTGCCAGAGCAAGGCAAATGAAATATGAAGTATTTCATTTCTTACAGTGGGAATTGAACTCATAATCTGTCCCATTAACATCTGTGCCACTGTGGCAGGGCTGGCCTCAAATATAAAATGTTTCTAAAAATATTAAAAATGTTTTTATATTTTTAGTCTATTATTATGTGAGATACACTTCAAAGGAAACTAAAAAAAGTACATACATCTTCTTCTGTTATGTCCATTGTCTCTAATATAATTTTTTCTGTTCTATTGACTTTCTTTAGAAACTGACATGCATCCCACAAATGCCAATTCACTTTATATTCCTAAAACAATATTATAATAGAATATCAGTATTATCATTATTAATAAAGTAGTAAAAATAATTCACTTGTAAGGTGTGTGGTTCTGAACTATAAAAATTTAATATTTATATTTATTTCTGCTCCACACTATATCTCTTATGTAGAAGAGTGAGCAGGAGCCTAGTGTTAGGACGCTCAACTCCCCACTTTTCATCTAATTCTAAAGGAATTATGTATGAAGTGCAGGAGCTGGAATTGTAATATTGTAAACAAATATTTTTAAAGATTTGAAAATAATTTTTGATTTGATTATGGTAAAACATACCTCTCCATCATTTTTTGCTTTACTAGCCTTAATTTTTCTTAAATAATTAGAAAACGTTGATCTTATATTCGTCCATCTATCTTTCACCGCTTGACCTGTAAATTCATAGCCATATTTAGCTGCAAATTCAGCGTAAGTTCTATCTCGATGTTCTACTGATGTGTATTTTGGGTGTTTTGGATTCCAAATATTAGGTTTGTTGTGTATATAATTTACCAATCTTAAATTCATTCTTTTCGTCCAAAACACTTTTTCTTTGGCAAACTCAGATATCATTTTGTTTTATAAATGCATGGAACGTAGTATTTAATTGAATAACTTAGTATATTGTTATAGCCGTAAATTTCAGCTAACCATAACAAATAACAATTAGCAAATAACAACGAAACTGACATTTCTGATTTGACAGACGTCACTTGAAAACTCCTTTTTACTTTCTGAATGTATTTTTAACATGGATTATATTTTTAATATAATTATATAAATTAACGTACAGTAACTTAACGCCACTTAATACTTTTTCTTGAATTTAGGTAAAAAGCAATGAATGAAGGTTCTTGACATTAGTTTCTCTACATACTCTGTGGCATAAAACGTTAAGTTAAAAAGAGTACTTATTTTATAGACACCTAAAAAGTAAATTTACGATAAATAAATATTATTCTAAATATTTAACAATACTTATAAGTCACTATTTACTGGAGTGCATAAATTCACTTAATTCTCTAGCTAAGAATTTAAGACATCGCAACACAAGACATCGCAAGACATTGTTGCGCAACAATGCATCGTCTGAGTATAAAAGCGACGGTTGTGGGTTCGATTACCTGGTTACCTACTCTTATTCCTACAATTTTTATTCAAATTGGGCAGCTTGATACCAGTAACCACCGCTACGGGTTACGCGAAGTTTGAACCATTCATATTATTGAATTATTATAATAATTAAATTGAACCCGTGTTGTGTCGTGCCACAGGGCCACGAGGGTGTGGCTGTAAACGTGTCAGGATTTCTTAGCTCTGGTAACGAGTTAAAGCACGGCGTTGAGTTCCGTCACTCAACAGAATTCGGCGGAAAATGGGAAACTGAAGTGTCTTAATGGGAACGGAACTTAACTTAAACGGAACTTAACTAGGTTCCCAGGTACTCTCTGCCCACCTTGCTATGTGCGGGATACAAAGTGAAGCTAAAAAAAATTACATCCACACTTTACAAATAATACTTTTATATGTAGGTCATACATAAATATATGTTGATAGGTCATCAACCTGCTACAAAATTTAACAAGGTTAACGTTCGCATTTTAATATCATCTACCAATCTCCTGCTTATAAATTCTTTGTGCGTATTTTTTTAACTAGTATATTTTAAAAGTATTAAGCTTTTTTATTTCTTATTTCTTATTCTTTTATTTTATATTATTAAGGTTTTCAGATTATGAGTACTTAATTTCTTAAGTTTTTAATTTTTTACAAAATATTGTTTTATATTTCGATTATTAATAATATTACAAATAATTTGTATTTAAAAATTATAATGGTAATAATGGTACTCTCTTTTAGAATGTTATTAAAAATATTAAAATATCAATTAAAAACCAAACCAAAAAAATAAAAAAAGAGAACGCAGCTACGAGATCGGCGTCCGTGAATGTGCGGGCAACGGTAAATGCACGATCTCTATAAGTTCAGTCGTCGATGCGGCCTTAACCGCCATGGGTCGTTCGTTGCGTGCGCTATCAGCTTACACTCGTCCGTTCGCTCCCATAAACTGCCGTCAGGCTACCACAGGATGTCCATTTTCCAAACGCCAACGTTCCCAAATCGCCCCAGCTGCTTCCCTATCCGAGGAAATTTTCGCAAACGCGAAACCCTACTCCGAAGTTCCTGGACCTAAACCTATCCCTATTTTGGGCAATACGTGGCGGATGGTCCCGGTTATAGGACAATTTGATATTTCGGAATTCGCTAAAGTCACTAAATTATTCCTTGAAAGATATGGCAGGATAGTGAAGTTAGGAGGGCTTATTGGGAGGCCAGATTTGTTATTTGTGTATGATGCCGACGAGATCGAAAGAATGTATAGGAGAGAAGGACCCACTCCTTTTAGACCAGCGATGCCGTGTCTTGTGAAATATAAATCTGAAGTGAGAAAGGATTTTTTTGGGGAGCTGCCAGGTGTTGTTGGAGTGTGAGTACATTTTTTTTTAAATAAAACAAATATAATTTAATATAAAAAATGTGTATAAAGAATAAATAATTTATGAAAGTAAATTTATAAAAATATTCTTCTTATGAAGATTTTTGTTTAAAACTTTGTCTCTTCTGCCCATCAATCAACTTTCACTTTTGTGACTCACTACCGCTATTTACCAGTCTCTGTATAATTCCAACAAACCTTAAAAACGTGATATCTTTTCCATTCATTTCGAAGTATTTAAGAAATATTTATTTCATAAAGCTAGAATTTACATGATGTTATATTTTTTTTATCAGGCGCAGTAAAAACAACATAGGCACTTACGAATCCACACTCCGTTTGCCTTTTTCCGTTGAATTCTGGAGGCATAGCGTGTTGAGTTGTGGAACTCAACGCCGCGCTTTGCTTCAACACCACAGGCAACAAATGAAAATATTAAATATTTCATTTCATCGCGTGTCGATGAAATCGAACCCACAACCTGTTGCGTTCACACTTTGTGCCCCTGCGCTACGACTGGCCTCATTTGTTTTAAATGTAATTTTCCAATTCCTTATAATATCTACTATTTTCAATGCGTGATATCTAGTTGCAATTTTGTTTGCAAATAGGTACATATACTTATACGTACCTATGAAAAAAAAACCTATTGCAAAAAACAAAATGAAAACACATGTGAAGGTATAGCGTGTAAATAACTGAATATTTCAACGCGAATATTGAAAGCAAAATTTGATAAAAAATCGATTTCAATTAGATTGCCTAACTTGCAAAAAACGTTGCATGCAATACCAAAAATTTCATATAAATTGAAATTATTGCAATAACTTTTTAAGTATGCATTTAATATAATTTTTATATTTGTATGTAATCGTATTATCCTGGCAGAATTCGTCCAAAATTATTATTGATAGTCAGTAACTGTCAGCAACGGTTTTAGCCTTAGACATATTAATCAAAAAATCAATCCATCAATCAATTATTATTGATGACAAAATCTAAACTTGCAGCCAGAGCCAGAGCCAATGGGAATCGACCCTACGCCCACTATGTATATAACACTATACCACTTTCCTTTTAAATGCTCCAAGATGTCTACAAAGATTTTAAATATGACTACTGGACAAAACTAAGCAATTTTCAAACCCTGCCCTAAAATGAACCCTAAAATAAAGAAGAACTGTTCATTTCACAACATTCGTCGTGGACAGCGAAAGTAACATTATACAAGTGACATAAATCTTTTATGTTGTTACTTACGACTATTTACTGTTTGTTCAGACTTCAGAAGTACTCTAGGTCGAATGGTCTGTGTATACAATATATATGGAAAATGAATACTCGATGTAAAACGAGAACGTAACTTAGACCTAGGCAATGAGTTATTGTGCAATTTGTTATTTGATTTGTTATAGTGTTTGTTTTTAATTTAAATCTTTAGGTTTTTAATACGTGAAGTTCCATACTAGGTAGGTTATATATTATTTTGTAAGATTGGAAAAGTACACATGTAGTATGTACATCGTTCTAGGATTCGTTCGGAGGTGACATAGAGACGTTCTTCACTTTCTGTCTAAACAGAAAAAAAATATTGTCTATCTGCCAGCGATAAATAATAATAAAAAGAATTAAATAATCTAAAATCTGTTTAGTAAATTTTAGATTAGATAAATGTCATAAATTTTCAGTCCAAATTTGAACGCGTCAGGTTGTGGGTTCGATTCCCAATTGAGGAAATAAAATAGTTAAATTATTCATCATTGCACTATTAACGAGGCAAAGCACGGCCTTGAGTTCAGGCGCTGAACATGCAATGGCTGCAGAATTCGGCAGAAAGTTGGGAACGGAAGTGCATTAATGGGAAATGAGAATCCCTTTGCCTACCCTGTTATGTATATGCAGGATACAGCGTGAAGTGAACAAATAACAAAATAATGAATATTGTATGAATAAAGTAATGAATTTTGAAATTAATTGATTGAATTAAATGCTAACATTTAACTATATAATATTATATACATACTTTGTTATCTATATATATAAAAGGACTTGTCCTCACTGACTGAGGTAAGACGCACGCACAGCCGTAACCGCTGTGCGTAGAAACGTGAAATTTGGACAGATGTTTACTTTCGTAATCTGGACATCCACTAAGAAGGGATTTTGAAAAATTTTAATCCTAAAGGGGTGAGATAGGGGTTGAAAGTTTGTATGGAAAAAAAATTTAATCGGCACCGATTTTTATAAAATTTGAAATTTAGATTTTTTAAAGTATTTAATTGAATACGTGTTTCATCGTTTTCTAGAATTCTCCCCCTAAGGGTGCAAATAAGGGGTTGAAAGTTTGTATGGAAAAATCTTTAAAACGCCACCGATTATTATAAAATTTTAAATTTAGATTCTTAAAAATATTTAATTGGACATGTGTTTCATGGTTTTCTAGAATTCACCCCCTAAGGGTGCATATAAGGGGTTGAAAGTTTGTATGGAAATATCTTTAAATCGCCACCGATTTTTATAAAATTTGAAATTTAGACTCTTAAAAATATTTCATTGAACACATGTTTCGTGGTTTTTTAGAATTCACCCCTAAATACGCAAGCGAAGCTGCGCGCGTCCGCTAGTTATATATAAGTAAAATTAAAAGTTAAATTAAATTTTATTTTTTAAGATAACTTTATTTTTTCCTATCAATTTCAACTTGTTTATTCTTCTTATATTATATTTAACAAATTATTTTTTCTTCATGAAAATATGTGTTAACAATGACATTGTTTTACTGCGCTACATTGAATACAATTTATCACCTACTATTAGCATGTATGATATAATGCTTACTTATTCTATGTGTAAATTCCCAATTGATCTTGACATCATTGTTTTAAACTTACCTTTGATTTTAGTCTTAAATCGCAAGAATTAAAGATAATATAGTTTAGTTTCTAGACGTAGCTACAATTTTTAATTATAAAAAAAACAATGTTAAATTACAATTGTTAGTACAGTTTTTGCGTATTTAAAACTTTAGGCCGAGCTTGCGAGAGCTAAAAGTGTAATTTATTTTGTTGAACGTAAATAACCAGTTATATTCAGAAACTGGTCTGTGGGTTGGTATGTTCTTTAGCGATGTAGATCAAGCACATTTTTACAAGGTTTCTCTTTGATGTGATGCTTTTTTCTCTATGAGATATAGTTTTCGTTTCTCGTGGTATAGTGAAAACAAAAGAAACAATGTCTAACTGTAAAATTTGTACTGTTTAAACATTTTTATAAAATTTTACGGGCTTAAGCTAAAATTTGTTATTGCCTCCTAAAATATTACAATGCTTCTTTACAGTCCCCGTATTTATTTCATAACGTAACGTAACTGCCAAAAAAAAAAAATATAACAAAAATATTATATATCTAAAGTGATATCGGTCTATATGTGAACCAGAGCGAAGCGAAAGCGTCTCTATCCGCACTCTGTAGAATAACGTGATGTGCATACAGATACTATCTTATTATATTTAACTTTAATACATAAAATTATATGTATGTTGTCATTCATTCTTCATATATTCGTTATTCTTTCTTCATATATTCTTTATTCTTCATTCATATATTTTTTATTGCATAGATGTATAGGTACCCTATACGTAATTTAATGATCATTTAGGGTAATTTTGTCAAGAGTCACATTTTTACTAATCCACCTGAATAAATATTATGGTTGTGGGTACCAGCTCTTGCAGACAAATCACCTTCTCCAACCACCCATTGGGTTTCTCCACTAAACACAAAATGTCTATGCAGACATATCAAGCCTACAAAAGAGATTGTGGGCTCCTTAAATCAGCCAAGTGTGAGTCAGTGCATATGATCACTTATGATCAGATTTTGTTTTCTCGTGAAGGTAGTCTTCAATAAACCGTAAAGCTATATCAAGACCAGAAAGTGTGACGTCATAAGTCAATTGGGGTTGTAATCGTGCCTACAACCATAGATCGTCCTTTGTCTATGCTTAAATGTATTGAAAAGTGGAAAACGGAGTTATTTTTCACGAAATTATCTAAATATATAATTATATATATTTTTTGTTTAAGTTTACATCTTTGAAAAGGAAAACAGTGTCAACATACTTGTTTTGCAAAGTATTTCCTTTGCAGACTACACTTGTACTAGTTTCTTAACTATGTCTTGTGTAAATATTGACGTTTTTCTTTTTTAACTCGTTTAATTAGTATTTATTTATATGATTATAATTTACCTTAATAATTATAATATATTATGATTAAATAAAAAAAAAGCTTGAAAGAGGACATGAAATATTTCATATTTTCAATTCTCCAGAATTCGGAAATTGGAGAGCGCAATATGTGTCTTAACACTAGGCTCTCCCTGCCTATCACTTTCTTGCGGGATACAGCGGGAAGCTGAAAAAATCTATTTGTATTTAATAGGCTTATTATAGACATGCTACATACATTTACAAGCACTGTTAATAATTGTGTGTAAATGTGGGGAGCAAACACTTTGCTCGGTAAACACTTTAGAACTTCACCTTGTAAGATGTAATGCGAATATTTGTATATTACGCTTATTTGTACTAGAGATTCCTCTAATGGGCAACCAGATTATATTACATGTTACACCTTTATTGAATATTAAAATATAAAAAAATATAAAAATGTCGATATTTTACTAAATTGAAACTAATATTCATTTTTAACGGAATTATTATAAACGGAATATCTAAATAATTGCTGATTCAAAGAATTATTACCATATTTTTTGTTTTATATAATTTTAAAAAGTATGAATGTACGGTTAGTCACTTTCTATCAGATAAATTAAGTGCTATTCCGGCTCTTAACGGTGCCAAAGTTAATTTGAAGAAACTGTTCAGCTTTTTTGTTGTTAAATTTATTAGTGACATATTTTTGAGATATTTCTTTTTAACGTTATTTTAATCAGACAGGGAAACAGGGTAGTCCACTTTATTATAAAAAAAATTGGGTATTGTCGTTGTCGAGTTCCTTATGTAGAGATTGATTAGGCCGTGCTCCTGTTTTTAAATCAAATGTATATGTAAAAATATTTCATCTTTTTATGCTTGTAAGTTTTTAAGTACCACTACTTTCTTTCACCTTTTTAACTACTTGTGGACTAGAAATTAAATTCTCAACGGAAACGTAAACAAGTTAGAATTATTAACGGTATATTCTCACATGATGTCAGTTACCGTATCAATCGATATGGCATAGGCGTGTTCCATTCGCTTATATATTCAATTCGCTTGCGTGAGTTAATTGCATCTTCCGTCTTGTATATAATTTTTTTATATGGGAAATGTCTATAGAAAACATTTAAATAATGCCTTTTTAATTTTCTTTATACCAGAATTTTTTTTAACTTTAAAAATCCAAATTCGAACTAGATAAAGATTTTGTTGCAAGCCATTTTCTTTCTTATTTCCCTTCTATTTTACAATGAGAGCTTGCTTTATCTGATAAACATTCATATATGAACATTACAATTTTTTTATTTTTAAAAATAATACGACCTAATTTATTTTCAGTATAACAAATCTTCAAATTATTCAATTCAAATTCTCTTCATATAATAAGTGCAATGTTGTACTAAGAAATGCTTGAAGTAAATAAATAGATCATCAGCATTGTCTCACGAACACAAACGGCCAATCGCGGTGGCGTTGTTTCTATTTCAATTCTGATTGCGATTTCTTCACAGCTATGCGGGTTGTCCACATTTTAATATGATTAAAACGACTTTACGTCGTACATGTCAAATATGCCATGTTTACCAATGTAGGTAATTGGAAATTTATTCTCTCCTAATGACTCAACAAACGATGGTATGTAGTTGTTTCGATACGTCTAGGAGAGATTATTTAAATGTTACAATATTTTTATTAATTTTACTATTTTACACTCAAAGTTTATAAAAATGGGTGGAAAACAACGAATTAAGAGATTTACATATTATTATTCTTGCTTGCTCCGCACTGTATAAGAGATCAATTAAGTAAAATACTTATATAATTCAAATTAATTGAATGTCTTACTAGTATGCTTTAACTATCTTGAATTTGATCCTACGACCTGCAGTTACTGTACTTAAGTTGTACAAAATATATGTCAGAACTCGAACCAAGACTTATGGCATAGTGGGTGGTTATTTAATTATTTACTAGCAACAGCTAGCCCTAAACGATCATGCATTATTCATATCATATGCATGAAAGTGATAATTAATGTCGTCGTAACAAACTAATATACTACTGGTGCTTTCCATGTTGCTATTGACTATTGTATCTTATTCTTCTTCGTTAGCTGGGAAAATGTAGAGTTTTTCTTTCGTTCTTACTCTCTTCTCTATTTTTCGTGTACTAGGTATTTGGTTTAACTACCTAAATGCTGTATAACTTCAATGTAATTAAAGTTATATTATATTAAGATCTGATTTTTTTAGGTTTTGGTTGAATTATAGATTAGAAACGGCATTCGTGCTTATTTCGATTCTAGGTCATGATGATTGTTAAACGGAATCATTAATAATAGCTAGTTCGCTACTGATCTAAACCAGCGCTACTTATATAACAATGTAGAAAAAAAATATTGAAATACGCTGGGAATATGGCAAAGGGATTCAAGTAATAAAATAAAACGAAAAATAAAACAAAATTTTACTTATATTATTTGTTTTTGTAATATCTAACAATGGAATGTATAGTGGGCTATTTTTTTAGGTATAACCTAGTGTTAAGACACTAGTTGAGTGGCAAAATTTAATGCGATTTGCCTCGTTACCAGAGCGAGGAAATGAAAATATTAAATATTTCATTTCCTCAAGTGAGAATCGAACCCACTACCTATCGTCTGTAGTCCCTGCGCCACGACTGGCTTCTTTTTTGTTATTTTACTATTATGTTCTGTTATATTCTCGTATAGTGTTTATATTACCTTGATGATCTGTAAAGTGTGTTAATGGTGTCTAATTTCACAAGCGAGTGCTTCTATCCAATGCGAAGTCTTGCTTAACAACCTGCTCTGTGAGATGTATATTAATTTTTCAACAAATAACAGTATTTTTCAAATCGATATTAGTATTCGATAAAACAGTAGTGTATATAATGTTATTTCGTTTTCATTGATGTTTAAACGTGTAAAATACGAAAGTAAAGGTATACTCGTATGTAATTGTAATTGGTCTATGGAAGGTGTATGTCATTCAATTATAATATTAGTGGGCAATTTTTTGTCACATCTCTCACCTCCGCTCCTATGTTATTTTATTTAAGATTGGTATTGAATTCACATTGCCAAAATATTTTTTTTAATTTTTTTATGTAATGTAATAAAATATGACACTTATTAAAAAAAATAAAAATTAAATTACAGTCACGGAGAGCAGTGGAGACGATTCCGTTCTAAAGTCCAAAGGCCTATACTCCAACCTCAAACAGTGAAAAAGTATGTGGCACCAATAGAACTCGTAACCGAGGACTTCATCAGATACATGGAAAACGCAAGAGATGAAAACGGGGACTTACCTCATGAATTTGACAATGACATTCATAGATGGTCGCTTGAATGTAAGTAGTAAATAAGCCGTAATATCCCGCATGTAGCACTGTAGGTAGCAATAGCGTAGTGTTAAGACACTCCGCTCCCCACTTTCCGCCAAGTCCTGGAGGCATTGTCTGTTGAGTGGCGGAACCCAACGCCGCGCTTTGCCTCGACACCAGGGTGAAGAAATTAAAATATTACATTTCTTAGAGTTGAGGAATTTGAACCCAAAAACATGACTGAAAAAAAAAACATAAAACATGAGACAAGTAAAGAACTGGGCAATGTGTCATTTACTTATGTCATATACATATTTTTAATTTTAATTTTATCTATAAATATAAAGATTCAATGCAGTTAGTTTATTATATAAATCAATCACGTTTTGTTTCGAGAAATACCCACGAGCCAGTCGGTGTCGTCCATTGTCTTTAGCAAGAACTAAGTCTATTGAACATAAATGTAATTTAAAGATATTTTCTCCATATCTTTCTTTAAAACCTACGGTTCGTTATTATTATGTATATAATTACAAATCTATATATATAAAATCGAAAGGTAACTCACTCATCACGAAATCTCAGAAACTACACGTGCTAGGAATATGATATTTTGCATAGGAGTTACTTATAGGACGTAGGTGCTTGCTAAGACAGGAATTTGCAATATTCGATTTCTAAGGGGATGTTTTTGGGGTTGAAAGTTTGTATGAAACTTCGTTACTACAAATGCTAAGAGTCTCAAATTTTGCATGGACGTCACTCATAGGACGCAGGTACTCATGGAGACAGTAATTATTAACATAGTTCACGCAAGCGAAGTTCGGGCGGGCCGCTAGTATATCTATATATACTATTAATAAAAAAAAATTAAAATCCTTCCTTCTTTAATGGTAATCTTTGTTACACTTGTATAAAATATCGTTCTTTCAACAGGTATTGGACGTGTAGCCCTCGACGTCAGACTTGGCTGCCTGTCCCCACAGTCAACCAGTACTGAGCCCCAACGTATAATAGACGCTGCAAAGTTCGCGCTTCGCAATGTAGCCGTGTTGGAACTTAAAGCTCCATATTGGAGATACTTCCCGACGCCACTGTGGACGAAATATGTGAACAATATGAACTTCTTTGTTGAGTGAGTATTGAAATTTGAATTTTATTGTAGCTAGCTAGCTAATTTTTTTACTTTTTTAAGAAATTTATTTAAAATAGGTTCTTTTTATTTTTAATCAAGAGGTTTTTAATTTTATAGTCTATATGCCCTAATCCTATATGAAAAAAAAAAACTTAAATTTGTCAAATTGGTCCCAGAAACTCAGGGAGAACTGTTGACATTATGTTATCAATAAATTTCTTTTAGCTACTACGCTAAAAGATAAAAAATTACCAATATTATTTTAAATATCAATATTTAATGTATGATATATCTTAATTCTTTAAATAACCTTCCAGATTATGTTCCCGCTACATAAACGAAGCATTAGAACGACTCAAAACAAAAGAAGTAACATCTGACAATGATCTCTCTCTACTCGAGAGAGTGCTTCAAAGTGAAGGTGATCCTAAAATCGCGACCATCATGGCGCTCGACCTTATACTTGTTGGGATTGATACGGTAATTTGTGTTATAAAATCAATATTAATCGCGATTTAAAGAATATATTTCTTTTTGTTTATTTGTTTTTTTATAAAAATGTAATTCGATTTTATTAGAAAATTACTTCACTTCCTTTAAATTAAAATAATTATATATATATAGGACAATTCGAACGTTGAAAGTACACTTGCTATGTCTTATTTTTTTAAGGTTTTTTACTAAAAGAAACATTATAAGCATTCAAACCTGTTTACACGCTTTCCATATGCTTAAAATATTTTTTCCCATATTTTGTTTCAGATATCTATGGCGGTATGTTCAATATTGTATCAAGCGGCAACAAGGATCAAACAGCAAGAAAAAATGGCGGAGGAAATCAAACGAGTGTTGCCAGATCCAAGTAAACCCTTGACTTACGCTGATTTGGACAAATTGCATTACACTAAAGCTTTTGTCAGAGAAGTTTTTAGGTAAAAAAATATATTTTATAATTTCTAAGTGCTTGACTACCATTAGTAGAGTAATAAAAAGGTATATTTAATTTTTATGCAAATATTCTTATATAACGTTATCGGCTGCCCTTAAGAAATATGTAGAGCATAAAACAATATAATATGTACATTCATAATACCTATGCGAAATTTATTGGGTACTTTTCGCTAAATATGCCACCGTAGGTTTATTAATATTATTATTTATTCTTGATCACATGAAACAGCTTATATTTCTATATTTTTTTAAATTTAGATATTACAGTAGGTACTTGTAAATCCTTAATTGCTATATATAAGCATTTGAAAACAGCAAAACGAAAAATAACATTGAATTGTAGGTGTTAAAGTATCTATATTTGAACCTCTATAATTATTAAATTAAATTTATAGTTATCTTAATGTAACTGAATATAAATTACTAAGTTTCTATTTTTTATATATTTTATATAAACTGTATATTTTATATTTCAGAATGTATTCAACGGTTATCGGCAATGGTAGGACATTACAAGAAGATGACGTCATTTGCGGATATCACATTCCTAAAGGAGTTAGTATTTCATTTTTATTATAGTGTTTTTATTTTTTGCATGAAAATAAACCATTAACAGTGTTATGTTTTTAAGATATATGTTAAGTATATAGTATATACTATAATGTCAAACTATAACAAAATTAACAGCAATAATAGCTTTTACTTTAAATCTTTTTCTATGTAATTTCAACGCAAAATTTGTAAGTTTTTAGAGTACTAAGGATCTTAGGGTAGGGTACATTTTATATATAAGTTTCTAAAATTAATCGTTTACCCTACATTATTTCAGGTGCAAGTAGTATTCCCAACGATCGTAACGGGCAACATGGAGGAGTTTGTATCAAATCCAGATGAGTTTAGACCAGAGAGATGGCTTGAGGATGGCAGGTTACATTCCTTTGCATCTCTTCCTTATGGGTTTGGTGCGAGGATTTGTTTGGGAAGACGTTTCGCCGATTTAGAGATACAAGTGCTTTTGGCTAAGGTTTGTTGTTTTTTGTTTAAATTTGGAATTAGAATGATTCCAGAAGTAGAAGATTTGGATATAGTTAGCCCGTAAAGGATCATCTATAATTGCTCTTGCAGTGTCGTCTAAAATGTTTGAAATCTTTTATTTCTACATTTTTTTTGTGTGTGATATAATTTGATTTAAGTATCGATCGATTTATAAATCTATGAAGTCGTTACACATTTGTTTTGATTCACAATCGAACTTACAGACTAAGGCTTGTCAAATTATGTATTATTTACACATTTTCAGCTTAAATTTTTCACGTATTAGTTTATTATATAATCATATTAAAACACATGAATTTGTTCACAGCTTCTTCGTCGCTATCGTTTGGAATACCACCACGAACCACTCGAGTACGCAGTTACCTTCATGTACGCGCCCGATGGACCACTACGTTTGCGAATGCTTGAACGATGAACAAATATAACACCATTAAAATAAATATAAAATAATATGAATTATAAATATATTGAAATTAATAAAAACTAGGTATAAATTATTCATAGAAAATCTAAACAAAAATGACTTGAGAGACAAAATTTGAGCCTATCTTGACATAGTTGTAACTAATATATTTTAAGTAAACTATTTTTGTAACTCTATTTTTATTTTAATAAAAATCTAAAAAAAAAAACTATTTTTAGAATTAAAAGATATACTTAACTTATGTATGTAATTTGCCAATATCGGAACTAATTCGTGAAAATATATATTTTGTATGAATAAATGTATATAAATACTAGTTGTTTATGTTCAATATGTACGTATAAATGTTTTATATATGGAATAAAAAATCTATGCAAAAATATAATCGCATAAAATTTAATAAATTAAATTAATATAAATATATTTTTTTCCAAAGCATTTTCTTATTTTCCATTTCGCTGCTGCCACATTGCAATGTCAATATTATAGGTGCTCTGAAAGGTTTCCATTTTCTTATTTTGAAACTACTAGATTTTTAATATTGTACAAATATATTTTACTTTGTTTTCAATCACTGTACAAAAAACAAAGTAAGAATACAAAATTTCCGTTAATCAGTTTAAATTTCAATTAAAGGATGAAAAAAAAATACAAATTATAGATTAAATTTATAAAAACGTTATTTATGACAGGCCAAATTCATTAAGTTCCAAACATTCCAGTCAATTTGGCTAATAGCTAAAAGTAAACTATGGTAAAAAAATAAAAAATGCACAGAACTGAACTTAAATAGAACATTTGGATATGACCAATTTAAATCAAATTTCAAAAGTTCTATGGATCTTATGTGTGCTAATAAAGTCAACATATAACATTAACATTGATTCTAAAAGATTTGATCTTAGACCCTGGAACTTCTAAACAATCGTTATGTTATCTATACTAGCTTATATTATTTCGTTTTTATTATAATGATTAAGAAATATATTATTATCACAATAATTCTATTTAAAACCAAAACATTATAAGAAAGAATAAAATTAAACACGAGATAAGAACATAAAAATTCAATTAAATTAAATCAGCTTCACGCTGTATCCCGCACATAGCAGGGTAGGCAGAAAGAACCTAGTATAAACGCACTCCGTTCCCCACTTTCCGCCGTATTCTGCAGGCATTGCATTTTGAGTGGCGGAAATCAACGCTCTTTGCCTCGAAACCAGAGCGAAATGAAAAATCCTCGAGTAGTAATCGAACTCACAACCATCGCGTTACAGTCGTATCCTTGTGCCACAGATAAGAACATGAATAATTATAATTACTAAAGTTTAGCAACATCCTAGCTCGAGCTGTATATCTTAAACATCAGTAAGAATTTACTCTAACGCAACATCCGCTACGTGCTATATGATTATTTATACGAACGAAATATAAATTACATATTAGAAGTGTTTTATTGTCGGTTTGCACATCATATAATTAGGATTCTGTATATACTACCAAAGTAACTCAAGGCCCAAAAGTAAGTGATTGGAAACGACGGTTCTTTGTTCGATTCCAACTTGGAGAACTAAATTATTATTTTTTAATATTTTCACAATATTTTTCATAATATTTTCACAATATTTTCACTATACAAAACGCAGTGCTTTGAAAAAAATCGAAAAAGTAGTGTCTTAGTAGTAAGTTCCCCTTGCTTACCCCGCTTTATGCGGGCTAGCATGAAGCTGAAACAAAGACTGTTAAATTAGACTATTCCATGACGTTTTAAATAATATTTTTATATTACACTGTTTTAGGTATTAAAAAGTGATGTCCTTGCAATATCCTTATTACTTTATTGAATTAAATAAGTATCTTTAAAGTAAATAAAAGTAGTAGTATTACATCATGATACCCATTTACATATTTCGTATATGAAGACGCAACTTATGTAGACTTTGGCGTTTTCACACGCACGTCGCGCACCCACTAATAATGTTTGGTTTTTACAAATATTTGGTCAAAGATTAAATAACATTATCCATCTTATTTGTAAAGCACATTTTTTTAAAAAAATTTAAAGATTTCAATATTGTTTGTTTTAACGAAAGACCGTCTTGGCACGATAGCACAGCGTCTGACCTTAAAAACGGTTGTTGTGGGTTCAATCCCAACTCTCTGGCGATTCTTGGTAGACGAAGCTCGGCGTTGAACTTTGCCATTAAAATTACCTTTAATTTTATAATAATTTCGAAAGTTGGTGCTTTCTATTTTCATTGGATATTTTCATACATAGCCAATGAGACACCTTAAATACATAGAATACTTAGGCATATATAAATATATAAATTAAGATTTAAAAATATTTTTTAAAGTGTACTACATAGTATAATACCATAACTACTATTCCGTAGGAATTTCCTTCCACGCATCACCGAACAGTGCAATGGCCTACCCGCGGCAGTGTTTCCAGGTCGGTACGATATGGGTACCTTCAAAAAGCGTGTCTATCTCCACCTCAAAGGCCGGCAACACACCAGTAGCTCCTCTGGTGCTGCACGGGGTCGTGGGCGGCGGCGATCGTCATCAAGTGACCCGAACGCTCGTTTGCCTTGTCCTTTTTCCATAAAAAAAATACACAATGTATCTTTACAGGTAAAGTTAAGTAAAAATTAAAACAAAAATAGTAACGTTCCCTAATTTTACCTTACGTTATTTAATAAATGCTTTAGCTTACATATTATTGTAAAAAAAAAAACTATCGTTTAGCGTAACATTCACACTTCTCTTTGCATACAATAAATATTAACTGAAAAAGAAATGGAAAGTGTGTTTATGTATCACATGTAACTGGTTTTCTGATGGTCTAGTAATATTTGAACTTGAGTTAACGTATGAAAGTAAAAGGGCCTATCCCTTTTACTTACTACCTTTTACTTGGGTTATATAGCTAGTTTCTAAATAGATACATTTGTACGTATTGTTATAAACGTGCACGATTTTTTCACATACTATTTCTATGGATGGCTTAAATAAAATTACTACTATAGTATATAAATAATAAATATACTAGTGACTATAACACGGCAGATTGTGAGTTCGATTCCCAGTCGAGGAAATATTTAATATTTTCATTTCCTCGCTCTGGTAACGAGGCAAAGCACGGCGTTGCAATTCGCCGCCACATGAAATATTTTAATAGTAGAAGAGAATGATGTGGTCGTAACACTGGATATCTCAATTGATGTGCGGGATAAAGCGAGAACCGCGAAAGCTTAGATTTTATAAGTTTTCTTTATTAGATTTTCTTTATTATTCTTCGAGGCCAGTCGTGGCGCAGATCACAAAGCGCAACTGCTTGTGGGTTCGATTCCCACTTGAGGAGAATAATATTTGTTTAAGTTTATATTTCTATTTCTTTAGATTAGTTAACAAAAAATCCTAAAACGAACAAAACTAATACCGGAAAACAGAATGTCCTCCAACTATTATACAATGTGAGTAACACTTGTATGTTAAAAGGAAATTTACTCAAGCCACTTCACTAAAATATAATAATTATGTTAATATAAAACAAAGCATCTAGGTCATTTTTTATATTTAAACTTGGTTACTTAGGTATCTATATATATTTAACTACCAAGGTCTTTAATAAAGAAAAAAAAATCAGCTTCACGCTGTATCCCGCACACAGCATGGTACGCAGAGGGAACCTAGTGATAAGACACTCCGTTCCCCACCTGCCGAATTCTGAAGGCATTTCGTGTTGAATGGCAGAATTCAACTCCACGCTTTGCCTCGACACCAGAGAGAAGAAATGGAAATATAAACGTAAATAAATATTTTACTTCCTCGAGTGAGGCTGGAACCCACAGCCATTGCGTTACAGTCACACCCTTGTGCCGCTGCGCTACGGCGGCCTCGCTTTATATACTTTGTTTAGTTTATTTTTAATGCAATAAAAAACATTTTTTTTTTCATATCCTTGCTCTGGTGAAGCCCGTCGTTGAGCGTCGCCACTCAACACGTGTATTGACACTAGGGTAGGGCCAGTATTTATAAGCCACTAAACTTTTGAATTGTTTGGCAATAAGATGATAGTTGTCCGTCTTTATATCATTTTATAAATATTTCTCAATGTTCTACGAGTTCGTGACCTGCAGCATCGTATAAAATATTGTTATATTATGTTTATAGCCATTTTATAACTTTTGCTTAGAATGTCTATGCGAATCAAATTGAATTTTATGTACTTGATATATTAGAATTTACACATGAATAAATGTATTTAATCAATTGCTTATTTTATTGAAAACAATGATTTCTTCACAATGGAGAAGTTACGACAACGTTTTTTTTAGCTTCATGCTGCATCCTGCATGTAACAAGGTAGGCCGCCCAAAATTCGAGACATAGCTTACTGAGTGGCGGTATTCAACGCCGCAGTATATCTTATTACCAGAGATACAATATCCCAGGCATTATCGTTATTATATTGCGGGAATCGAACCCACAACCGACAAAAACATATAAATTTTACTTATTTACACAAGATTTCCACAAATAGATTAAAATGGCAAAAACACAAGCAGATGGGATAAAATTATAGTAAATTATAAGGTATGTTCCACGTACGCTGACTTTAATAGCAGTATGTAGGTAATATAACATTTTCTAATGTGGGCTTGGATTAGAAGACTAGTTGGGCTTGGTTCAGTTGAGTGAAATCTGCAGCAAAGTTGTTTCTTATCTTAAGTTGCCTCAAGTACTAGAACGCGGCTTTCCAATATATTTTTTTTCCATTTTTGTCATTGTATAATGTAAAATGGTATTGGAAGACTTACGGTTCAACTATGGTAACATTCGGTGGAGTGAGACCTACCCCCAATTTACTTGTAAATTCAATATCGAGGTTTTCTCAATATTAGAATTTTTTTTTTGGCTTAATTTGGATAAGAGATGCGTGGTCAGCAATATTAGAGAGATTGGTGGGGAGAACCATACTTGTATGATATGAACGGAGGCCCAAGAAATATTGTACAAATCTATACAATAAGAGAATTAAGTGATTAATCAATATGATTTTACCTTATAAAACCGCTTTAAAAAAAGAGGACTACAATTGACATTACTATACTTAACCACGAAATCAAAAGGCCTAAAATCCTAGATAAAAACGAATACTTGTAAAAGTACTGCACTGAATAACTGATGGGCGCTCTAAAGAAAAGTTCATGCTGTTGTATTATATGTAAATGAAATAATTAAAAAAAATATAATATTTTAAATGTAAAGGAAATTAATAAAAATTAAAATAATTATAATATTTTTTAAAAAAAGTGTTAATTACTCATCTAAATAAATACTATAAAACAAAATCGCTCCGCCGCTATTTTTTTCCTTTTACCCTACAATATAACGAAAGTTACGAATTATTTATAATGCAATTCTCCTATTGTATATAACTCCTATTAAGTTTTTTCTTCGTGAGTTCTCCGTACAAAATGTCACAAGCGAAGTGAATAGTGCTGAGCTGGCACGTTCGGAACACCATAATCAAAGAACAGAAGAAGAAGTAAGTGTAAATATAGCTTTATACTAGATCTCAAACTCAAATACGAGTAACTGGTGGCTTCAAAGATTTAATTAACGAATACTATATATTCAGAATTCAGACCACATCTGTTCTATTTATGTTTAAGTTAAATAAATCTTCGTCACGCGTGCCCGTGTCAAGTAAAAGTTTTACAATTGTACATCTCGTGCTAAGTACAATGTAGGTACTTACGTATTTGACGATTGTTTTTTTTTAGGTTTTTATTTTTTACCATAAAACTGAATAAAAAGAATTTATGTGAATTTATTATTAAAAGTAATTTTTTTAAAAAAATATTTTTTTAATTATGTAAAAAAGTTTTGTGCGAGTGTTTTTTTTGTAATTTATATAGTAGCAATTTGAAATAAACAATATTGTGTATCAGAAAGCATTGTCCTAAATATAAAAAAAAACAAACATTGTTGTCATTTAAAGTTTTCATCACTACAGCGAGCGAACTGAAGTTTATACTTAAAAAAAAAACATTTCTAAGAATATTATGACAAAGAAAATATATATTTTAGAACGTGAAAGTAATAACGATACTCCAAACAATAAAAATTATATAAATTTTATAATAACAACGTAATATTAAGTGAAAAGTGTAAAATTTACTTCCTTAATTGATTATCAACACTTATTTAGCTGTTCAAATGATTATTACAAACACTTTCGTTTCCACTCGTACCATGTAACGAATGCTGAAACGTAAGACTGTGTTCCTATTCAGTATTATTTACAAAGGTAAGGCTGTAGGACGCTGAGCGTATCAAATTATAGTGTGGGGGCTTGTATCCAACGTCTAACACGTTTAATATTTTTTTTTGTTATAAATTATTAAATTAATAAAAAAATTATAGATGTTTAGTTTTTTGACTAAGCAAAAAATTGCAATTATTATAGACTACCTATACCTATACCTATCAAAGTCCAAAGTCCAAGTCTATTTTAAAAACCTATCAAAGTTTGTAAAATAGATTTTTTATATTTAGTATTTTTTGTATTCATTATTCCTATACCTATATAAAAATTGTTGAAATATAAAATTTGTTCAAGATAAATAATTTCTTAATAATCTTCCGATATTGTAATTTTTGTTACTTACTAAAGTTAGTTAGTTAGTTACAAGTGTAACTAACCTAGTTTCTTGATTGTTTTTTAAATTTAAATGATATTTTTAAAGGCTTGCCAAAAGTTTTAAAAGTAGTCAATTAATACATATCATGGGTATCAACTTGGATATATGTGCATGAAATGGATCTTTTGGTTAAATCCTAGCCACAAAGTACTTTCAAAAATTTTACTTGTATAAAATATTTTAGTAAAAAAAACCATTTCTTTCAAATCAACGAGATCAAAATATCGTAACAGAGCAATGGACACACGTCAAGAAAGCCAAACCGCGGTTGATATGGAAAGCGCTCGCCGTCAGTCCGTCCGTGGCATGCGATATACTAACACAATACCATTTTTATTTCCTTCTTCTATCTACGTACAAAATAAAGTTAATTGGTTATTACTAAATAAACTACCTACTAAGTGTAGTGCGTGTGCTGTATTCATAGAAATAATTATTGTTTATATTTATTTGGTTAAAAGTGAGTATTAAGTTCGATTTTAATTATAATATCTGTTATATATATTTTTTATTTATATGTAAATATATGATATGTTTACAAATTTAATTAATTTGTATAAAAGAGTTTGGGCTTTTTTATTTGAAGTAGAAGATACTTTATTTTATTATTATGTTCGAAATATATCCATGTTTTTTTATTATCCACAAGGGATTCATTGTCCAATAGATTTTTTGTATCCCACTTTTATACCTGAGCTCTCTCTCTATCTTTTTTTTATCTCTATCTGTACCTGCACACTGTTATTTTTTATATACAATACATAAATAAACATTAAATATATACTATTACACGTTACACGTTATATTAAAATATTTTTTTATTATAATCATTTAATTTTAATTATATTTACAAAAAAACATCTGTCAGTTCAAAATTGATTTTAAGGAAATACTCGTAGTATTCCCTTATATTAAATAAATATTTTATTGACTAAATTACGATATTACGAATAGGGCCACTCATGGCCCAGGTGCACAACATGCTGTGGGTTTCATACTCCCTCGAGGAAATGTAATTTTAAACATTTTCATTTCTGGTCTCGAGGCAAAGGCGGGGCCTTGAGTTCTGCTACTCAACGCACAATGGCCTCCAGAATTCTGCGGAAAGTGGGTGCAGAAGTGTCAACACTGAATTCCCAGGTGCAGGTTTCCCATGTGCGAAGCGTGTGAAGCTGAAATGAATATAAAATATAAAAAGTTTAAATAATTCATGATATAAAAAGTCAGCTGCGTGCCAGCTTAATCTTTAAAGCCTTTCCAATATTTATATAATTTAAAAAGTAATATGTTTTTTAAAAATTTCGTCAAGGACATTAAGTAATCACCCAATACGGCCGTATTGGATTTATCTATACAAATATAATAACAATCGTGTAATATTTATGTCAATATTGTCTCTACATATATGCATATAAATGAAATATTGAAGTGCCTATATGTGATTTTATAATTACCGAACGAAGAACACGTATACGCACAAGTGCATGTATATTTACGATAGTAAGGTACGAAGAGCCTTTTTTTTCTGTCTGTTTGTCTAATCATTTGTCCGGGCTAATCTCCAGGAAATACATTTTTATGGGACTAACAGTGAAAGTCAGGTGGGATTATAGATATATGGGCTTACTTCTTATCCCGGAATATCCTTCCCACAGGAACTTACGCAGGAAAAGTGAGGCTTGTGGTGCACCTTGTGGTACCTATCATCTACTTAGAAAGATATTAACTAAGAATTTTTTTAATACACTATTTTTTGGAAACAAAATCAAATTAAATCCTAAAAGGTTTAATTTAAGTAATTATTAAATAATTTATTTATTTAAATAATACTAATAATCCAAGCGGGCGAAGCCACGCGGGGCCACTAGTTGTGAAATAAACGCAATGAAAAATTATTTGCTAATTAAATGTTTTAGTTCAACTTTAAAGATGTCGAAATAGGGCTATACCTTTTACATATTTAACCGGTTCTCAGTACTAAAGTAGCGGAATAGGCACTCCTTTCTTATTTATGAAAGTAAATTTAGCCCTCTATGTGTAGGTACATTACAAGGTTATTACAGTTATTTTAAATTTAATTTATTGATTTTGTAAATATTGATATATGATAAATTGATTTTAATTTTTAAAAAAATTAAGTCTTGCATCGTTTAAATCTAATGTTTATAAAATGTCAGTGGTTAATATACTAAAATATGGTAACGTTATATAGCAAAAGGATTTCAAAAGAGCGAAATTCGTGGTGATTCAGAGAAAGCCTTATGATAATAGCATATTTTTTATTTTTTCTTTTACCAGTGCAAACGCATTTAGAAATAAGAGTATGTTTTTATTTTTTTTATGTACGTAGAACACATCAAAGCGATATACAATTACATATAGTATACAGAACTACTTTCTTTCCAGTAGAATTGTTTCGAACGGAAGAAGGAACTGTAGATATTTTGTTTTGTTTAATGGCTCAGAAAAGATATTGATTTTGCTTGTTTTCTTTAATTTAATATTAATATATAACAGTATTATTAATTCAGTAAGAAACGGAAGCGGAACGGAATTCTATGATATAAGTAATAAGCAAACCATAGCTGAGCTTGTTGACCATGGCCATATCTCCTACAAAGTTAACAAAAGTGATGATTATATATTGCTGAGGTCAATTGATTTAAATTTAAAAGTAATGTTAAGGTTACCGAAAAGCTACCGCTCTAACGTAGTATTTAAAGCAACACTTTAAAAATAAAATTCGAGGTTATATTAATCGTTTATTAAAATTTAATTCAGGTCAAGATATGAATCTTGCGTTTGTCTAATATAACAATCTACCCAATCTGTTTTAATTATTTAATTCGATATGAATAAATCATATTCAATTTTCAGTTTTGCATAAAACGCACTGATTGATAAGTTATAATTGATAAATAATTAAAAACTTAACTTAAATGTATAATGGTGAAGGGAATTTGAACCGCCATATTACATTTTATAAACCTGATTCATATTTATTTTTGTTCTCATTTTCAACAAATTCAACTTTTATTATATACACATTGAGTGGCGGAACTTAACGTTGCGCCTTGACCTGGTACCAGAGCCAAGAAATGAAAATATTAATAATTATCCATTAATTCATTACCTCGAGTGGGAATCAAACTCACAACCGTTTGCAGAAACTCATTGTTCCTCTGCATCATCATGGACACGTGCAGTGCTGTCCTCTAAGATATTCGATGTTTACTGTTTATGGCTATGTGTGTCACAGGATGTCGCGATTACTATCGTGTGAACATGTGAGAATATTCTTGCAGTATTTATTATACAGCCTACGTCTATAAACATTCATTTATATGCTTGTAGGTATATAGTTGAATTTAACTATAAATATTCGTTGTACTATTTTATATTTTAATTTTGAAAATTCGATATTAGGTTTTATAATAATTGCCATGGGGTTTAATTTGTTTATTTGTTTTAATTTTTTTTTAAGTTTTAATTTTATTTAATTGGTGGGGTTGTGAGCCCGATTAACTCTCTGGAAAATCATTATATTTAAATGTCTTACTACATGTTTTTAATGTAGAGCGAATGTGAAGAACATACTTTGCATACCTTTCCCCTATATATGTATATAACTTGTGTAACTCAAAAATAAAATATTAAGAATTAAGATTGAAGGTATATAAATTTTAAAATCTGACAAACACAGAACACTTCTGTATATTTCAACACCTTACGGATTTTCCTAAAATTAAAACTTCTATTCATATAATATATTTTTTTCTTTTTTTTGTAGTACATCTATAAAATGAGAAATCACGTCGCTGTTGTAAGATGGCCGTTTCGAAGACTGTGCGAGCGTAGTTTTGCCACTTCTGCTAGCGTGAACCAAGCAACTGTGGGATCAGATCTAGGTAGGTATCTAGATATATTTCAATAGGTAATTAGGTTAAATATCATTTATTATAAAAATATATTTAAAAATATCGGTGGCTAGGGCTCCAGAGAGAGAAACCTCCTCACAATATGCGCCATCATCGCCATTGATCCAACAGATATAACCTCTTACGCTGTTGTTCGAGGCTTTTCATCGAGATCACGCACAACAATCGCTTTCACATTGCCACTACGTCACGGTGGCCACAAGATTTTTTAAAATCTATTATTATCTTAGAAAAAACATTTCCCTTGTCTTTTTATCCCTGAAGGTCATCTATCACGGCCTCAATCGTGCCCAGTGAAGAATCATCGTGCCAGGTCTACACATGCTGTAGCATCGGTGTTTGAAACTCTATCGCCATCAGTAAAGCCTTGGGACGAGGTTCCAGGTCCCAAGCCTTTGCCACTACTAGGAAATACTTGGCGATTCATTCCATATATTGGTAAGAATTTACAATATCGAATATTAAATTTATATGATTTTATCATGCATGGCATTGTTAGAACTCTACCAAATTAAAATGGTAAATGACACACGGAAAGCACCAGATTTCAATTAAATAAAGAATCATCAAAATCTGTCCACCCAGTAAGCTGAGGTAACAAATGTAAAAAAAAACCAGTCGAATTGAGAACCTCCTCATTTTACAGAAGTCGGTAAGAAAAGGCCAATAATGCTATTTTTAAATTATTAAAAGTATGTATATGTTTTAACTTTTTAAAGTGTATATATGTTTTAACTTTTTAAAGTGTATATATGTTTTAACTTTTTCTAAAACTTGTTTAAAAAATCGAGTCAACAATTAATATAATAATGATAAAAAATGGAACAATAGCAACTATACCACACCAAGTTAGTCGTTTCATTTGGATTTCAGGCACTTAGAATATATCATATCTCGTATAGGAATAAATTAATTCTTAGCAACATCCTTTTAACCACGAGGACGAAAACGCAATTAAAAGCTTTTATTTCAATTTTTAAGTTATTTCAAGATTTTCTAAGAGTTTTTAATGAAGATGTAAAGACTCATAATATAATGTTGTAATAAACCTGAGAACCATTACCTGAGAACATGTTTTATATTTGTATAACTACAGAGTAATTGTTTGCAAATTTTATTGCTCGGTAGTAAATTATCTGTGGTTTTCTCAATATGTTGGAAATAGATAAAGAATGGTGATTTTTTAGCTTTACGCTGTGTACAGCACAGAGCAGGGTAGGCAGAGGGAACCTGGGAACCTAATGATAAGCCATGTTGCTCACTTTCCGCCGAATTTTAGAGGTATTGCGTTCTGAGAGACCAGAGTGAGGATTATTTCTTCTCCTCTATAGTAAATACTTCATTTTCTCGAGTGGGAATGGAACCCTAAATTCATTATATTTTTACTTTCATGTTAGGTTAGCAGAAAGCTGCAGTTATAGTCGCATAAAAAATAGATATACAATATATGTTAAATATAATCATAAGCTCGTCTTCATAAAATTTTATTTCTTCTTTCAGTATATTATATGCAAGATTGATAATAATGTTCACATAAAATTAGCCTTGTCCTTAATGACTGTAGGTTTTTGGCCATTAAATGGTTACAAAATTTAATAATTTATTAGACATAACCAAGAATCATCTTAATAGATTTTTTTAGCTTTACGCTGTATTCCTGTATTCCATACAGCAGGGTATCTGCATAATGTTAAGACATTCTGTTCCCATTAAGACACTTCCGTTCCCCAATTTACGCCGGAACGCGCGGAATTCAACTATTTCAAACATTTCCCCCAAAAAAAGCAGTGGATTTATGATAATTTAATAATCTTTATCTTTAAAATATGTATTACGTTGTTCAAAATTAACATTTTTTTTTCACAAAAAAGTAGACTTGTACGTAATGTTTAAAAACCGCATCTGTGGCCCTATTAACTGGTTTGATAATGTGATGCTGTTGACATACTGTTGAAAGATTTTCTTTAAGAAGTAGTATATAGTAAAGTAGTTTAGACATCGGTTTATACATAATTTAATATATAAAATTTTTAATATATTCCTTGTTCTGGTAACGAATTCCGCCTCTCAACATGTAATGCCTCCAAAATTAACATTAGGTTCCCAAGTTCCCTCTGCTTACTCATTTTTTACCCGGAATTCGAACAGACAATCATTCCTCGTGCTCAGCAAGATCAGCCAACTTTAACACGGTGACATCAATATTTGCTAATCCTTATAAATTATGAAATAACTATCGACTGCACAATTTGTATTAGTTAACAAGCAGTAGAACCATAGTGGGTGTCACATCTAATTATGTTAATTCGAAGCCGTAACAAAAACTAGTAGGGCCCACGCCCATGCTCAGGAATTTTAGAAATTGTTACAATAATTATTTTTTTTTTATATTTGTTTATATTTGTTTATATTTATTTATATATTTAATTCTGGAATCTTTGCGTGTTGAGTGGCAGAACTCAACGCCACTCTTTGCCTCACTCAGATACATGATATTTTAAAATCACCAATAGGTTTTCCACTATTATTATTTATGAGTGTTATAATAAAATGACTCTGGTAACTTTAAATAATGACCTGCAAATGAGGTATAGTTAAAACACTTAATTACTGATATTAAAACGATTTCATTACCTTGGTAACATTACACAATAAAGGGGATTTGCTCAATAGAAGTATTATACTATACTAGCCGACCTAGGCGGCTTCGCCCGCTTCAACTACGAATATTTATTAAATATATTTGTGAAATTATTTTCAGCTTAAGGCGTGAATTCTAAGAAATTATTAAAGATTTTTCCATACCATCTTTCAACCCTTATTTCATTCAGGGTTAAAATTTTTCAAAATTTCATTTCTCTCATTTCTCTCATCAGCGGTTATGGCTGTGCGTGCGTCTTAGTCAGTGGGAACGTCGCCTTTTATATATGTAGATTCTCATTACTGTCCTAAATAAGGAAGATATACATGTTCCACCACTCAGCACGCAATACCTCCAGAATTCGGCGGGTTACAGCGTGAAACTGCTTTTTTTTATTCCATACAATTCCCATACACTCCCAAATTGCAATTTAATAGCTCTACATTGTTACAGTTAATGATGCGCACGCGCTTGCCGCAATTCCTTAATGTTCTTTGTACCTCGCATACAAATCGTTGCCAAACTTTCATACTAATGATGGGCGGTTACGAAATAAGGGAATTAGGACAAGGTTCGTGTTAAGTGCCGTGACGTGTTGGACAGTTGATAGAGAGTTTTCTTAAATAAGTTTTCTATAATAATTTCTTAATAATAAATTGTGGCAAGGAAATCCGTCATATTATAAAGATTACCTATATAATATATTTTTAAAAATAAAATCGGACTTTCCCATCGAGGGTTCCGCTTCAAATTCAGGATGGTTTTATTGATTGTAGGTATGAGGTCTTTAAGGAAAAAAAGTTAAATGCTCTAAGAAATGTTTTCTGTAATTTTGTTGTATTCATCTGACAAATCGATGGGCGATTCCAATTCGCACTTGATCGGTGTTCTTATATTATTTTTCATTATATAGGAATAACGAGTAAAAAATTGTAAGGTAGGTAAATGTACTTCCTATTTTATGTAATGCGAGTAACGGTTGAGAGCGTGCAATACACCTACCTCGTGAAATGTACTAGCAATTACTATTATTAATTAACAATTAGCTATTTTATTGTTATACTTATCGTGAAACGGAAACTTACATAATGAAAAAAATATAAGCAAAATAAAGAATCGAAAGTGACCGTCAACAGAAGATGTAATAGTAGATATCCTCGTATCACCGAAGAACATTTGTTTATTTATTTATGTTATTACATAAAATAAAGAACCACCAAAATAAAATAAATAGGAATTTTCAATATATAAAATTGTTTGAAAGTCGAATTCCAATACGAGCAATTTCATTATATGTTTATATTTATTAACATTTGTGCCAGTACTTTATTAAAACTTGATTTGGTGCAAAGAAGTTCGATCATCTAAATGTAAATATCAAAGGGATCCTTTGTACGGTGGAATTTGTTGCCTATAAAGCCTTGTTTAATTAAATTATTACAATTATATTTATTACGACAATATAAATAGGTCTATATAATTGTTGTTACAGGCGGATATTCAGTAGAAAATATAGATAAAATATGCGTATCACTGAGAAAACAATATGGCAAGTGTGTCAAAATGGCAGGTCTTCTGGGAAGACCGGATATGTTGTTCGTGTTCGATGCCAGCGAAGTTGAGAGGGTCTTCCGAGGAGAGGACAGTGCTCCTCATAGGTAATGAAAGCTTATAATATGAGAATTGCGATCGATTGAAAATCAATAAATAATGGCCAAGTTTCATATTAATGATTGCTTACTTTAGTGGTCAAGTCTAGCCATATTTGTACTTCGTATAGATTTGTGGCACAATTCAGTCTAGTAAGAAAAATCTATATTTGCATTAGTAAAGTACAAGTTTATCTTAATTTAAGAAGTTTAACAAATATATATTTTTTATATTTACAGACCATCAATGCCATCTTTGAATTACTATAAGCATACACTAAGGAAAGATTTTTTTGGTGCAGAGGAGAACTGTGCTGGGGTGATAGCAGTGTAAGTATAGATATTATATATTTATTATAGAAAATTGTTGTAAAAAATATATCAAATAAAACTGTTTTATTTAGCTTGACTTGGTTATGTCGTGTGAATTTATATTAAATTAACTTATTTTTTTTTATTTAAAAATTAAATATAAATACGTAAGATTCGAAGAGCTGAAGATCGAGCTCAGTGGCGTGCCATTGGAGAGGCCTATGTCCAGCAGTGGACGAGGACAGGCTGATGATGATGATGATGATGACGTAAGATTCGAATGGAGGTTTTTCAATTTTTTTTTCATCTTGGTATGACATACGAAGATGAAAAAAAAATCACATAAAACATTATATAGAATACAAAACTAAAATTTTATAATTATCATACATTTACAGCCATGGCGATTCATGGGCGGCGTTCAGAACAAAAGTATCTCGAGTAGCGCTCAGTACTGGCGCTGCAGCACAATACACAGACCAAGTAGGGGAAGTGGCAGAGGCATTCATTAATAGGTAAATCGTAATAAGATATCTGCTATTTACGAGTATATTTATGTCATTCCATTCTTCATTTTCAGCTCTAGACTAGATATGGTTAGAAAAAATGCTTAATTTATACATAGACATTACTAGAATTTAAACCTTTAAAGATTACTTTACCTGCAGCCTCTTCTATTTTAATTATTTCTTAGTTTTAGTTAAGTAACTTAAGTTAACCATTAATCTGTGGAGAATAAAGGTTATTTTAATTTACTCTTCATGAGGCTCAAGAATATTGACCATATCTAGTCTCATGAAAGAAATGAAAATTAGTTTTACCTTTTTGTATGAGTTAGCAACTGTAGCTGTATTTTTATGTTAAGGCAACATTTTTTTTCATTTAGAGAAAAGTGCTTAATTCGTTATCTTTCGCTGATTACAGGATACGAAAAATCAGAAATCTACAATCTGAAACTCCCCATGATTTTTTGAATGAAGTTCACAAATGGTCTTTAGAATGTGAGTGTGGTTTATATTTACAATAATTAATACCGCATAATTAGGCGTTTAGTTCCGCCACTGCCTCTGCCAGAAAATGGAAAACGATATAACGATTTTACAAATAAAAATATATATTATACAAATTTAATATTATATTACAGCTTTAGGATTGATAGCTTTAGACACAAGATTGGGATGTTTCGATTCACGCGAAGGATCAGAAAGCCAACGCCTTATTGATGCTGTGCATACATTTTTCCTGTGCGTTGGTGAATTGGAACTCAGAGCCCCGTGGTGGAGGATATACCCTACTGCTATGTTTAAAAAATATGTAGCCGCATTAGACACTATATTAAGGTCGGTATAAGCTTAACAAATCTCTCTCTTTTCTCTTTTATTTTTATAAAAAAATAAATGGAGATATACATTTAAATAAATATTTAATTTCCTTCTCTTTGCTTACCCTGAGGGATAAAGCGGAAAGCTAAAAAAAATTATAATCTTTAACATTTTCTTAAAGTATCACATCAACCCATGTAGAAAAGGCTTTACAAGAATGCCAAGCACGCGGCAGTAGCAAATCTCTTTTGCAAGACCTGGTGACGGCTGCAGGTCCTAGGGTGGCTGCTATTGCGGCTCTCGATATGTTCCTCGTGGGAATTGATACGGTATTTAAATTGATTATATTTTTATTAACGTTTTAAGGCATGTGGTATAAATATGTTCAGATAAAGTGGCATTGTAATGAACTGCTCATCTATTTGACGTGTATGGTTTTTCTTAAATATTTTATTGCAAGATTTAGTCCTCTTCCTCCTGGCATTAATCCCCATATTGCAAGATTTAGTATTGATAATAAATTATAAAATCGGTAATTTTTGTCTGAACCCAAAATGTTATAATTTACCTATATAGATTCAAACAAGAATATTTTAGTTATGTTTTATCGCACTTATTATGCTGCCAATTTAGCTAAGAATGCGTTCTGAGTGGTGATGCTTGTCTGCCAGAGTGAGAAAAATAAAATAATTCATTTTCCACTAAGTGAGAATCGAATCCAGAACCATCAGTACTATAATAAACATAATAAATGATATGTTATTAAGAGAAGATTAGTAATTTTGAAACAATTTCAGACATCAAATGCAGTAGCATCTACTTTATATCAGCTATCGCTAAGGCCAGAAGTTCAAGAACGTTTATATGATGAAATATCTAACGTTTTAAAGGGAGAATCACTAAGCCCTGGAGATATTAACCAAATGCCATACTTAAAAGCATGTGTCAAAGAAGTTCTTAGG
Organism: Heliconius melpomene rosina; assembly: GCF_056956725.1. Classification (NCBI taxonomy): domain Eukaryota; kingdom Metazoa; phylum Arthropoda; class Insecta; order Lepidoptera; family Nymphalidae; genus Heliconius; species Heliconius melpomene. Next base: position 14,806,330 of record NC_140401.1, read on the forward strand.
TAATTAAAGTTCTCAATGTATTGGACCAACAGGTAAAAAATAGCTGAAGAATAATATGTTTTTCCTTGTTTTTAGATTGTATCCAGTTGTAATTGGTAACGGCCGCCAGCTCTCCAAAGATACCGTTATATGTGGCTATAATATTCCTAAAGGAGTAAGTATTTTTAGTACTGAAAAAGGAACGTGGACAACGGAAGTGTCTAAATGGGAAACGGTGTGTCTTAACAACTTTGCCCAGGTTCCCTATTGAGTGGTGGAAGATCACTTCGTTATTATGTGTAAAATTGTACAAAAATTCGAAAGCTAAAAGTATTTTTCTAAGCTCCACTAGAATGAAAAAAAAAACTTAAAATTTTATATTACATCGTTATATTTTTCCAGACGCAAGTAATATTCCAACATTACGTAATGGGTAATAGTGAGGAATACTTCACGAACGCATCGGAGTTCCGCCCTGAACGTTGGCTGAACCGATCGATGTACAAGCACCATCCTTTCGCTTCTCTACCTTTTGGTTTTGGCAAACGAATGTGCCTTGGACGTAGATTTGCTGAACTTGAAATTCATGTCATGATTTGCAAGGTGATGTTATTTTTTTGTTATAATTCTTTTTTTCTTTCTTAGTATCACGCTGTATCCCGCATACAGCAATGTACAGAGAACATAGTGTTAGGACATTCCGTTCCCATTTTTTGCCGTTTCTGGAGGCATTGCGTGTTGAAATGGCAGAACTCATTGCCTCGACACCAGAACGAAGAAAATTAAAATATTAAATATTTCATTTTCTCGAGTGGGAATCGAATCCACAATTTACAATTACAATTTGTGCCGTGAGGATATATCGAAAGAATATAAAACACTACATTCACCATATTCTACTTATTTTTAATTTTTGTTTATCAACTTTTTAACTAATTAAATAATTATGTAAACTATGTATATTTTATATATTTTAAAAATATCGAGTAAAACTGGCGGAAATCATAACCAGGTGAGACGCCTTATTAAATATGGGAGCAATTACATATACTCGTAAGTGATTGCAGTTTATTCTTTAAGCGCAATGCGACAGTGTGTTACACTGGGCGTTGTGGGTTTAATATGGTTGTGAATTCAAAACCCATCCGAGAGAATATTCTGCTTCCCTGCGGTGTTGTGTTCCGTCACTTAAACGTGTCTTGACTTCAGGTGGATTGTAAAAGAACCTAGTATTAACAGAGTATGTTAATACTAGGTTCTTTTACGATGCTTTATGGGCATTTTATATTTTATTTATTATTATTTGACATGTATTATGCATTAAAAAAATAGATATTAAAAATTATACCCATTGTCCCTTTTTTTAAATATTTTACTGAGGAAACTTTAACTTTAATTAGTTTTTATTATTTCCATATGATTAATTGAGCAAGAAAAAATGTAGGTAAATTACAAGCAATATCTCTAAAATAAGTGATCAAGTTATTGGTTAATTTTTGAAAAGGTAATTTTTTTTTTTTTTTCTTGTTTGTAGATGGTACAGGCTTTCAAAATGGAGTATCACCACGAACTACTGGAATATCATATTCATCCGATGTACACACCGCAAGGCCCTATACGTATTAAATTGATTGATCGATAAATAAATAAATAAAATAAAATAAAAATTGTATCATTTTGATTAAAACACCAAACACTATGTTTAACTGTGTTTATATTATATGTACATAATATGCCTATGGCTAGTATTTGTATTAATTAAACGAACAAAAGCCAATTTTTATGTATAATATTTTATAAAAGGTATATTATTATACTTAAATTTTATATATAAACTAAGTAACTATTGTTTTTATATTTTATTAAAAACTTTATAATTCAAATCTGTTTTTTATTCAACGTCTTTCTATATTATAATACCTGTATGGTATCTTTTTCAAAATATTGGGTTAAAAATAAATACATATAAACACATATTTACATTCATAGAATGTTTTACTTATATTCATGCAATAAGCAATCCTACTAACATTACTTTTTAGGCTTCTTTCGTTCTGCATTGTGACAACTTCATAATAACTGGTTAACATACAAAATGTTTCACACAATACAGAAGGCAAGTTCAGCACTGTCATACAAAAGGAATAAACTTAACTAAACACGGATGGCCACAATATAATATTGGTAAATATGTACAAATATCACATATTAATATAGTAAAATATATAAAGTATTTATCTTTTATATATTTTGACTAGGAATATAGGTAATACAAATAAACAGCTGATATCGCTGACTAAAACAGCATTCTTATGGCACTATAACAGAACCATACGGACATTAATAATCCCAGTTTTAGTTTAATCTTTACAAGGCAGTGAGTTATTTTTATCATTTAAAGTTGAATTAGTCATTCATTATTAGTACAAATATACATTATTATAAAATATAAAATATTATAAGCAAAGAGTTTTATCACACATCAATTTAGTCTAACAAGGATGAGTATTTACATTAGCTTCAGCATTACGTCTTAACTTAAGGTTTCGCGTGCGTTTGTAAGCCATCAAAGTTACTGCGATAACTAAAACGACAAACATAATTGATCCCATTATAGCAACGTATTCAAATCCTCCGTATTTTACGTCATCGGTAACGTTTTCCAGGAAATCTTTCAAATCTCTCGTTTTCCTTGATCGCGGCTGGGTGCGAGAGAACTCAAAATTATCTGAAATATTAAAAAAAAATTATAAGATTATGCTGCAGATTAAAATAACTTATATCATCTTAAAATATATTTCTTACCTATTTCTGGAAGTGAATCATCGTAATAATCAACGTTTTTATCAGCTAGCCTATTTACACGGTTAGATTTTATTTCATTTTCTGAAGGGAATGGTGGCAAGTATGTTGCTGGTGGATTTGTGCTACTTGGAGCAAATGGTTGAGGGCATTTAGGATCTTTAGAACCAGGATAACATGAGCTCGGTGTTGAGGTTGGTTGATTCTTAGTAGGCCTAGGACAACGGGGATCGTTGCTGCCAGGATAACAGCGTGGAGCATTAGGTGTCGTAGGTTTAGGACAACGAGGATCGTTGCTACCAGGATAACAGCGTGGAGCTTCTGGTGTCGTAGGCTTGGGACAACGGGGATCGTTGCTGCCAGGATAACAGCGTGGAGCTTCTGGTGTCGTAGGCTTGGGACAACGGGGATCGTTACTGCCAGGAATACAGCGTGGAGTTTCTGGTGTCGTAGGCTTGGGACAGCGGGGATCGTTGCTGCCAGGATAACAGCGTGGAGCTTCTGGTGTCGTAGGCTTTGGACAACGAGGATCGTTGCTACCAGGATAGCAGCGTGGAGTTTCAGGTGTAGTAGGTTTGGGACAGCGAGGATCGTTGCTGCCAGGATAGCAGCGTGGAGCTTCAGGTGTTGTAGGTTTGGGACAACGGAGATCGTTGCTACCAGGATAACAGCGTGGAGCTTCTGGTGTAGTAGGCTTGGGACAACGGGGATCGTTGCTGCCAGGATAACAGCGTGGAGCTTCTGGTGTCGTAGGCTTGGGACAGCGAGGATCTATGCTACCAGGGAAACAATTTGGAGGTGCTAGTGAAGTGGGTTTGGGACATCTTGGATCGATGCTTCCTGGGAAACATTTTGGTTCAGAAGTAGTTGGAGGTAAATATGTAGGAGGATTTAATGTTGTTGGTCTTGGAGGTTGAGGGCAATTTGGATCTGGTGATCCTGGATAACATATTGGTTTAGAAGGTGTTGTTGGTCTCGGACAACGTAGATCAGAGCTACCAGGATAACATTGCGGAACTTCCGGTGTAGTGGGTTTTGGACATCTTGGATCGTTGCTACCTGGATAGCATCTAGGTGGGGCGGGTGTTGTGGGCTTAGGACAGCGAGGATCTGTGCTGCCAGGGAAACAATTTGGTGGTGCCGGTGTAGTGGGTTTTGGACATCTTGGATCGCTACTTCCTGGATAACACCGAGGTTGAGCAGGCGTTGTAGGTTTAGGACAACGAGGATCTGTATTGCCGGGGTAACAATTTGGTGGTGCTGGTGTAGTGGGCTTTGGACATCTTGAGTCACTACTTCCTGGGAAACATTTTGGTTCAGAAGTAGTAGGAGGTAAATATGTTGGAGGATTTAATGTTGTTGGTCTTGGAGGTTGAGGGCAATTTGGATCTGGGGATCCTGGATAACATACAGGTTTTGAAGGTGTTGTTGGTCTTGGACAACGTAGATCAGAGCTACCAGGATAACATTTTGGAACCTCTGGTGTAGTAGGTCTTGGACATCTTGGATCACTACTACCTGGGTAACATTTGGGTTGAGCGAGCGTGGTTGGCTTGGGACAGCGAGGATCTGTACTTCCGGGGAAACAGTTAGGTTGTGCAGGTGTTGTTGGTTTTGGACATCTTGGGTCGCTACTACCTGGATAACATCTAGGCGGGGCAGGCGTTGTGGGCTTTGGACAACGGGGATCATTGCTACCAGGGAAACAATTTGGTGGTGCAGGTGTAGTGGGTTTTGGACATCTAGGGTCCTTACTACCTGGATAGCATCTAGGTGGGGCGGGTGTTGTGGGCTTGGGGCAGCGAGGATCTGTATTTCCAGAGAAACAATTTGGTGGTGCAGGCGTTGTAGGTTGTGGGCATCTTGGATCGCTACTTCCTGGATAACACCTAGGCTGAGCGGGCGTTGTAGGTTTAGGACAACGAGGATCTATATTACCAGGGAAACAATTTGGTGGTGCCTGTGTAGTGGGTTTTGGACATCTTGGATCGCTACTTCCTGGATAACACCGAGGTTGAGCAGGCGTTGTAGGTTTAGGACAACGAGGATCTGAATTGCCGGGGAAACAATTTGGTGGTGCTGGTGTAGTGGGCTTTGGACATCTTGGGTCACTACTTCCTGGGAAACATTTTGGTTCAGAAGTAGTAGGGGGTAAATATGTTGGAGGATTTAATGTTGTTGGTCTTGGAAGTTGAGGGCAATTTGGATCTGGGGATCCTGGATAACATACAGGTTTTGAAGGTGTTGTTGGTCTTGGACAACGTAGATCAGAGCTACCAGGATAACATTTTGGACCCTCCGGTGTAGTGGGTCTTGGACATCTTGGATCGGTACTACCTGGATAACATCTAGGTGGGGCGGGCGTTGTTGGCTTAGGACAGCGGGGATCAGTGCTACCGGGGAAACAATTTGGTGGTGCAGGTGTTGTGGGTTTTGGGCATCTTGGGTCGTTACTGCCAGGATAGCATCTAGGTGGGGCGGGTGTAGTGGGCTTAGGACAACGAGGATCTATGCTACCGGGGAAACAATTTGGTGGTGCAGGTGTAGTGGGTTTTGGACATCTTGGATCGCTACTTCCTGGATAACACCGAGGTTGAGCAGGCGTTGTAGGTTTAGGACAACGAGGATCTGTATTGCCGGGGAAACAATTTGGTAGTGCTGGTGTAGTGGGCTTTGGACATCTTGGGTCACTACTTCCTGGGAAACATTTTGGTTCAGAAGTAGTAGGGGGTAAATATGTTGGAGGATTTAATGTTGTTGGTCTTGGAGGTTGAGGGCAATTTGGATCTGGGGTTCCTGGATAACATACAGGTTTTGAAGGTGTTGTTGGCCTTGGGCAACGTAGATCAGAGCTACCAGGATAACATTTTGGACCCTCCGGTGTAGTGGGTCTTGGACATCTAGGATCGGTACTACCTGGATAACATCTAGGTGGGGTTGGCGTTGTAGGCTTAGGACAGCGGGGATCAGTGCTACCGGGGAAACAATTTGGTGGTGCAGGTGTAGTGGGTTTTGGACATCTTGGATCGTTGCTACCTGGATAGCATCTAGGTGGGGCAGGTGTTGTGGGCTTAGGACAACGGGGATCAGTGCTACCGGGGAAACAATTTGGTGGTGCAGGTGTTGTGGGCTTAGGACAACGGGGATCAGTGCTACCGGGGAAACAATTTGGTGGTGCAGGTGTTGTGGGTTTTGGGCATCTTGCGTCGTTACTGCCTGGATAGCATCTAGGTGGGGCGGGTGTAGTAGGCTTAGGACAGCGAGGATCTATGCTACCGGGGAAACAATTTGGTGTAGTGGGTTTTGGACATCTTGGGTCGTTACTACCTGGATAGCATCTAGGTGGGGCGGGTGTTGTGGGCTTGGGGCAGCGAGGATCTGTACTTCCAGAGAAACAATTTGGTGGTGCAGGCGTTGTAGGTTGTGGGCATCTTGGATCGCTACTTCCTGGATAACATCTAGGTTGAGCGGGCGTTGTAGGTTTAGGACAGCGAGGATCTTTATTACCAGGGAAACAATTTGGTGGTGCCGGTGTAGTGGGTTTTGGACATCTGGGATCGCTACTTCCTGGATAACACCGAGGTTGAGAAGGCGTTGTAGGTTTAGGACAACGAGGATCTGTATTGCCGGGGAAACAATTTGGTGGTGCTGGTGTAGTGGGCTTTGGACATCTTGGGTCACTACTTCCTGGGAAACATTTTGGTTCAGAAGTAGTAGGGGGTAAATATGTTGGAGGATTTAATGTTGTTGGTCTTGGAGGTTGAGGGCAATTTGGATCTGGGGATCCTGGATAACACACAGGTTTTGAAGGTGTTGTTGGCCTTGGGCAACGTAGATCAGAGCTACCAGGATAACATTTTGGACCCTCCGGTGTAGTGGGTCTTGGACATCTTGGATCAGTACTACCTGGATAACATCTAGGTGGGGCGGGCGTTGTTGGCTTAGGACAGCGGGGATCAGTGCTACCGGGGAAACAATTTGGTGGTGCAGGTGTTGTGGGCTTAGGACAACGGGGATCAGTGCTACCGGGGAAACAATTTGGTGGTGCAGGTGTTGTGGGCTTAGGACAACGGGAATCAGTGCTACCGGGGAAACAATTTGGTGGTGCAGGTGTTGTGGGCTTAGGACAACGGGGATCAGTGCTACCGGGGAAACAATTTGGTGGTGCAGGTGTTGTGGGCTTAGGACAACGGGGATCAGTGCTACCGGGGAAACAATTTGGTAGTGCAGGTGTTGTGGGTTTTGGGCATCTTGGGTCGTTACTGCCTGGATAGCATCTAGGTGGGGCGGGTGTAGTGGGCTTAGGACAGCGAGGATCTATACTTCCAGAATAACAATTTGGTGGTGCAGTTGTAGGTTGTGGGCATTTTGGATCGCTACTTCCTGGATAACACCTAGGCTGAGCGGGCGTTGTAGGTTTAGGACAACGAGGATCTATATTACCAGGGAAACAATTTGGTGGTGCCGGTGTAGTGGGTTTTGGACATCTTGGATCGCTACTTCCTGGATAACACCGAGGTTGGGCAGGCGTTGTAGGTTTAGGACAACGAGGATCTGTATTGCCGGGGAAACAATTTGGTGGTGCTGGTGTAGAGGGCTTTGGACATCTTGGGTCACTACTGCCTGGGAAACATTTTGGTTCAGAAGTAGTAGGGGGTAAATATGTTGGAGGATTTAATGTTGTTGGTCTTGGAGGTTGAGGGCAATTTGGATCTGGGGATCCTGGATAACACACAGGTTTTGAAGGTGTTGTTGGCCTTGGGCAACGTAGATCAGAGCTACCAGGATAACATTTTGGACCCTCCGGTGTAGTGGGTCTTGGACATCTTGGATCGGTACTACCTGGATAACATCTAGGTGGGGCGGGCGTTGTTGGCTTAGGACAGCGGGGATCAGTGCTACCGGGGAAACAATTTGGTGGTGCAGGTGTTGTGGGCTTAGGACAACGGGGATCAGTGCTACCGGGGAAACAATTTGGTGGTGCAGGTGTTGTGGGCTTAGGACAACGGGAATCAGTGCTACCGGGGAAACAATTTGGTGGTGCAGGTGTTGTGGGCTTAGGACAACGGGGATCAGTGCTACCGGGGAAACAATTTGGTGGTGCAGGTGTTGTGGGTTTAGGACAACGGGGATCAGTGCTACCGGGGAAACAATTTGGTGGTGCAGGTGTTGTGGGTTTTGGGCATCTTGGGTCGTTACTGCCTGGATAGCATCTAGGTGGGGCGGGTGTAGTGGGCTTAGGACAGCGAGGATCTATACTTCCAGAATAACAATTTGGTGGTGCAGGCGTTGTAGGTTGTGGGCATTTTGGATCGCTACTTCCTGGATAACACCTAGGCTGAGCGGGCGTTGTAGGTTTAGGACAACGAGGATCTATATTACCAGGGAAACAATTTGGTGGTGCCGGTGTAGTGGGTTTTGGACATCTTGGATCGCTACTTCCTGGATAACACCGAGGTTGAGCCGGCGTTGTAGGTTTAGGACAACGAGGATCTGTATTGCCGGTGAAACAATTTGGTGGTGCTGGTGTAGAGGGCTTTGGACATCTTGGGTCACTACTTCCTGGGAAACATTTTGGTTCAGAAGTAGTAGGGGGTAAATATGTTGGAGGATTTAATGTTGTTGGTCTTGGAGGTTGAGGGCAATTTGGATTTGGGGATCCTGGATAACATACAGGTTTTGAAGGAGTTGTTGGCCTTGGGCAACGAAGATCAGAGCTACCAGGATAACATTTTGGACTCTCCGGTGTAGTGGGTCTTGGACATCTTGGATCGGTACTACCTGGATAACATCTAGGTGGGGCGGGCGTTGTTGGCTTAGGACAACGGGGATCAGTGCTACCGGGGAAACAATTTGGTGGTGCAGGTGTAGTGGGTTTTGGACATCTTGGATCGTTGCTACCTGGATAGCATCTAGGTGGGGCAGGTGTTGTGGGCTTAGGACAACGGGGATCAGTACTACCGGGGAAACAATTTGGTGGTGCAGGCGTTGTAGGTTGTGGGCATCTTGGATCGCTACTTCCTGGGTAACACCTTGGCTGAGCGGGCGTTGTAGGTTTAGGACAGCGAGGATCTGTATTACCAGGGAAACAATTTGGTGGTGCCGGTGTAGTGGGTTTTGGACATCTGGGATCGCTACTTCCTGGATAACACCGAGGTTGGGCAGGCGTTGTAGGTTTAGGACAACGAGGATCTGTATTGCCGGGGAAACAATTTAGTGGTGCTGGAGTAGTGGGCTTTGGACATCTTGGGTCACTAGTTCCTGGGAAACATTTTGGTTCAGAAGTAGTAGGAGGTAAATATGTTGGAGGATTTAATGTTGTTGGAGTTTGAGGGCAATTTGGATCTGGGGATCCTGGATAACATATAGGTTTCGAAGGTGTTGTTGGTCTTGGACAACGGAGATCAGAGCTACCAGGATAACATTTCGGAACCTCCGGTGTAGTGGGTTTTGGACATCTTGGATCGCTACTACCTGGATAACATCTAGGTTGGGCGGACGTTGTGGGATTAGGGCAGCGGGGATCTATGCTACCGGGAAAACAATTTGGTGGCGCAGGAGTTGATACTTTTGGACAACGAGGATCAGTACTTCCATCAAAACAGTTTGGCTGTGTTGAAGTTGGCGTCGGACATCTTGGGTCATCACTACCTGGATAGCATCTTGGAGCGGATGGAGTCGTCAGTTTTGGGCAACGTGGGTCTGGGCTACCTGGATAACAACTAAATGGTCCCAATGTTGTAGAAGGCAGACAACGTGGATCACTGCTACCTGGAAAGCACTTAACGGAACTTGAAGTCGTTACTTTGGGGCAGCGAGGATCTAAAGAACCTGGTTCACATGCTTTTGGTGGTCTTTTTGTAGATATTTCTTTAATAATTCCTGTGCAATCTGCGTCACAACTGCTCGTACACAACTAAAAATTAAGAAAACACATAGTTTTATAACAATGCAATACTTGATAAATACATGATATTATTTATATACATATTTTTTACTTTCAACACTTTTTTGTTTACAATAAAAATATTTTTTTTAAGAATTCGATTCATTCATATGATGCATATTATTATTATTAATTTTATTTAAAAGTAAACATTCAAGATACATTATAAGATAATCTTACCTCCACATTACATGTAAGATAAACTTGATCAGTCTCCGGAAATCGGAAGGCGCTTACTTTAGAATAAGCTATTAAAGTTGCGCCACTCTTGCCTGTATTAGTTGATTTTTGCCATACATCGATAAATTTTTTCTTCCTATAATTTAATTAGAATAAGGACATACATAATTATATTAAGATATTTGCAATTTTTACATTAGATTTAATAATAAGATTTTATATTAGCTTTTATAGTTTCCACATATATAGGCCATGTCCAAGAAATGTCTGTTTAAAGTTTCTTTTTATTTTACTATATGTCTGTGTTATATTTAGCTATGTTACGTGACTCCCGCAATTATAATTAATTAAGTAAAGATATACTCACTTTGGACAACCACTTTTATCGGTTAATTGAATCTTGTTTGTTTTAGGACTATCATAGTCATCATTGTCGTATGCCCAACAATCGTGTATCTTTAGACTGAATTGATTTCTTATATCTTTCAAATATATTAAAATAGTCAAATATTCTCCAATTTTAATTGAATTTTCCAATGGAGTCGTCTGTAAATAAAAAAAATATTAAAATAGATTACGAGATATTATTGTTTAAAAGCTACAATTTTATGCTGCATAGGAGAGATGTAGTAGGATAGTCAAAGAGAATCATGTCAAGATAATACATTCTCCACTTTCCGCTTGGAACATGTGTGGTAGCTAAATCCAATATTTTGTCCGCATTTCTAAGGTACCAAAGCGCGGTAATAAAGTTAATTTGAACATAATTTTTTTCGTCAATGGAATCCACAATTTTTCCCGACTCGACTCCACAATAATTTTGCTGCATAGTCAAAATCTAGATATTTATATTTTTTTAACTTACATTAGGGAAAACTCCTTTCTGAATGTCCATCCAGCATTCGACCCCACCAGCAGGTCCTTCTACCGCAACCACATCAAGCATATCTACCATAAAAGGCTTAAGCTTTAGTATATGTGATTGCTCTTGTCTAACCCCTCCAACGGATACTTCCAAGGCGGTTCCTACACATGACACCTGAAATAATAATTTTGCTACAATTATTTCTTTAACTACATTTACAATTTGCTATTTTATTGCTAATTTTTGTACAATGCTTGCTTTTATTTATTACATTCATTCATTCGTTTACAGTTATAAAATAATAGGTTGTACCCTTCAGCACATCTCACCAGTAAAATAAACGAACAATAGAAAAAAACAATTTAATATAGAAAAAAATCATTCTAAACCATGTGAGAAACTAAGTAAATATAAAATATGACACAGAAATTAGATAGGCAGCTTAAATAATATAAAAGAAATATGTAATGTACTTTTCTGGCGAAATCATATGGTCCTTGCACCAGATCATCTGATTGGAATACAAGGACATTGTCGATAGTGCCACAGGCGTTGCACAGTGGTCGGCTGCCGCACTCTTTTAGCGGTACACGGAAGGAATAACGAGACTGACTACCTCCAGCAGTCACATACCTGAAATTTACAAATCGAAGATTTACGTACTGTCTATAAATTACTAAATCAAAATCGCTGTATCCCGCACATAGCAGGGTAGACAGAGGGAACAACGTGAAAAAGACACTCCGGTCTCCATTTTCCGCCGAATTTTGGAAGCATAGCTTGTTGAGTGGCGGAACTCAGCCCCGCACTTTGACCCGATACCAGAGCGAAGAAATGAAATTATACATTTATATAAATATTTTTATTTCTTGTCTCATATGAATACCTCATTATTATTTAAATGTATAGTATTTAGTACTCACTTGCATTTAGGGTCGTTTAAAAAGCCCTTGCTATATATAATCCCATCATATATATCGGCAAAGTCGACTGTAACTTCAATGAAATCAACTGAACATTGCACATCAATATCTGGAGATAGAGGCGAGTCTGCTGCCCTGGAGCCCCTCACAAAGTTGACTCCGGTGTCATCGCTGGTCTCTTCAAAGAATGGAGATAATCCATTCTCCCCAGCTAATTGTAGGTTAAGCTCAGCCGCTGTGAGCGTTCCGACATCTGAAACAGCTGTAGCGAGCGACAGCTAGAAATTTAAAATTAATTAATTTTTGAGTTAACTGATTAACTTTAACTGAGTACACGAGTACATCGTGGTGGCCCCGAACCCATGATCGACATTTACTTCTTGACTTAATCGAAAATATGGATATGCAAGGATGTGAAGTTTGTTAAGTTGTCAACCCTAAGCTGTACTTATGCTCAATTACCAATTTCCCATTTATATAGAGCCATAATGATATTGCCTATTTTTGGCTAATACGAATGTTTTTGATATATCAAAAAAGATAGAATTTTTTTATATATAATAATTGTATGAGTTTATAACCATTATCCATAGATAATAAACAGGTAATTACAAAAAAAACGTTTCCAAATACTTCGTTTCGTAATTAATGTATTATAAAGGAAATGTCTTAAATTTTACTAGAAGTAGTTCGAGTTAAACATAATAATAATTAATCTTCATTATAAACTTAAAATTACATATGTATTTAATAAGGTGCTGCATTCTTAACATTAATTGCTGTAAAGTCGGTTAACGTTATCGAATTATCTATAAGATTATTGTATAAACTGACTACAATGTGAATTTTTTTTCTCTCACGCATTATTTCGTCTGATTACAGCCATTTTGGTGTTGAGAAACATAAATGCTATATTGTTTCACATACAATATTATGATTTTATAATAATATATGGGACGTTTGATCGTTGTGTTAGATTATACACGTGATCCTGGCGGGTTTCACACCCACTTGGTTTTTATAGCGTCACGCTGTATCACGCACACATCGGGATAGGGAAAGAGAACCCAGTGTTAAGACATTCCGTTCTCAATTTTCCGCAGAATCTTGCAGAACCATGTAAATTACATTTCTCTTGTCCATTTCTCTGTCCATTTCTCCATGTCAGAACTTAAATTATTAAAATTAAGACACACACACGTCTTAACTATTGCCACAATGATATTAAAAATTTAATCTTTGAATTTAAATGGCAACTTGGTAACCGTTGCCATCCCAACACCATGGTATACCATAAGTTACGGCACTTACGTAAGAAGTGTATTGGGAAACTTATGGCTAGTGATGTACCCACCCACTAAATCTATCAACAATATATTGCATAATTTTATAACCTTTAAACTTATATAATTTACACAAACAAACATTAATGATTAATGATATTGCTTTCAATGATTATGACTTCCGATAATGATATAATATAAATATTTTATTTATGTTTAAAATTACTTGTCGCTTATTATAAATAAATATGTTATGGTAGTTTGTGCGTACAAAGTCTTTGTGCTTTGTTCAAGTCCTATATATCGAAATGTGACGTCATCTTAACTCGCCAAAGAGGTTAGATATGTCTTTTTTTTTTCATTTTTACTATATTTTACAGTCGGGGAAAAAGTATTAATAACTAAACAAGCGATGCAAAGAATCAAAAATTTAGTTCGACGATTTGACATATATATGTATATTAGCTAGATGGATAAATTAAAAATATCTTAAATAATTACCTGCACGAGTGCAATCAGTGCCGCTATGTGCATGACAGCCGCTTCATGGGGCCCTGGAAAGAAAAAAAAAGTTTAATATGGAGATAACAATTACAAGCTAATAAAATATTACTATCTCAGCCTAAACAGAATGAGGTACTTATATGACTTACATTTTGGAAAAAAGTTTTTTAATTTAATTTCGTTACTTCTGAATCCTGTATATGCAGAAGGCAGAGGGAGAGAATTTAGTTCTAAACCAGCCGTTCCCCACTTTCCGCTTAATTAACATGGAGATAGAGAAACATTTCGTTTTGAGTGACAGAACTCCACATTTTAAAGAGTGGAATTGGAACCTACTACCGTCATGTTTACAGTCAGTCGCTGTACCACAACGGCCTTTAATTATAAAATTTTAATAAAACAGCCATTTCATATTACTATAAAGGGCATTTATTACAAAACGTATTTACTCTATAATAAAGATAAAATCATTTTTAAGAGTATCGAGATGGTATTTGACACATCAGTGTCAAGCACCTCGCAGCACATAATGGGCGGCGGCGGTTTCGAAATGCCTTGCTAGTAATAATTTGTCACAATTTGGCAAGTAAGTAAATGTTTAGTTTATTTCACTTTGACAGATCAATGTAAGGCAGGGACGTTGCGTCATTATAAAATTTTATAGTTTTTATCACGTTAATATTTAACGATGTTTGTGATGCTTATGATAATAATAATATTAATATTACTACTAATGACTCGTTTGCGGCTTCGCCCGCTTGAACCACATAATTATGTATTTAGCCTATATTGAAAAGTTAAGTTTTAGGCCTTTCATTTCTAACACTTAACTATAGCAATTTTGTGAAACATTCTATAGAATAGTATAACTTTTTAATTTGTATACCGATTAATATTGTTGTAATGGAATAATTTATTCCCAATTGGCATGTTTGTTAAAAAAGATTCTGATTATATACATAGAACGAATTCAAATCTCAATTTGTTTTTATTTAAAATGCAAAAAAATATTTTTTTTAACAAATAACTTAAGTGAAACCTACAAAAACAAAAAAAAATCAATAATCATTATTTATTGCTTATTAAGCCCAAGGTATCGGTATTAGATATGCCATTAGCGTATGGTTTTTCACTAAATTCCGAACGAAACGTGAACTAAGCGAGGATGGCCATAGATATTGGTTTAAATGGCAGGTCACGATAAGCTTAATAGCAGATGCATCTCGATTTCGTGAGGTCAATTTGAGTGAACCTATCATGGACGATATTTCCGTATTTCAACATTATAATTTTTTTAATGGAGTTTTTTTTGTCTTAGACAGAAAAGGGCAATTAAAAAAGTAGCGATAAAATACTATATTCTCCATTTTTGTTTTAATTTTCAAGGGGCGGAACTTAATGTCTAACTTACTTATTGAAGATTAAATCAGAACAAATCAAAATATATTTTTTGGTAACTTTGCTTTACCGCGCCACTAAGGCGTTAATGTTCATATTTCAATTATAAATGTAATTAATTAAACTATTTTCACTAAATATAAATATTTAGATAATCTGTACTCAAAATTATTAATTTTCATCTTATATAAAGCCACCTTTCATTAAATAAATCCAAAACCCAGACATGCTATTGCAATACTGCCACAACTAGACAGGCAGGCGCCATCATTTTGTAAGAACTAAAATTATCTTATAGCTTCCACTGGAATACCTCTAACGTCTAACTCCAACCAAAGACAAAGCTATAATTAACAAGCAATTATACTAAAAACAGGCCGCTATTAATAATGTCATTGATCACTCGCCATATTGGATTGTACCTTTATTAAAACAATAATATTCCCAAGGTGTACCCACTCTCATGTCGAGACAATGCAAATAAGCATTTCGTGAATGCGGCATTGTAAACATTTTTAAATTACCCCCAGTTGCTCAACCTTTGACTTATGGAGCGTGAAAATGTGATACACGAATTTGAATTTAGCTACGGTATTGTGTTAGTGTTTGGCTTCTAATTTGGAAATTCTTATTGTATTTTTAAATAGGCCGTTTGTAGCGTCTTTTTATTAGAATAACTCTGATGTTTATAAGCCATATTACTATAAAGTTTCATCGAAAACTGTAAGCCATATTGTAAAGTTATCATAGACTGAAATTTATGTACAGATCTTGTATGACTTGGCTATAGTATAATAAAAAAATTAAGCGGGCGACTATTTACTTTGAAAACTGAAATATTATTTTATATTAAAAGTAGACTTATACGCAATATAAATATTATAATCTATCAAAAGAATCTAAATCTCGTAACATAAATATTTCTTAATAAAACTGCAATAACTGAAGTGCTACGAACTTTACGTCACTGTAATAGTTAAGTGCTAACATTACGTGCAAAAGAGCAAACCCCTCTAATTACTCATATAAATATCAAAAGCAATACTAATCTATTAAGCGTAAAGGTCATTGCTGAACAAAACGTATGAGAAAATTACAACTTTTATGAAGTTTAAAAGATCAGGGGTCATTTGAGCGTACAATAATATTATTTTAGTATTTTTTCTTGTAATTTTTATTTTTTGTTTTAATTTTTGATTATGGACATTTTTGACAATGAATATCAATTTATTTATATTTTAAGAAATTTGTATGGAAATAAATATTGAATAGACTTAAAATACTTAATACTTTAAAATACTGTTTTTCCGCTCACCGCCATATTTTCTTTAGAGTTCAATGCCACGCTTTTTTCTTATCAGAAGCATATAAATATAATTTATTTCCTCGAATGAGCATCGAACCCACATCCGCTACACCACAAAGTATATAGACTTATACTATTGAATTAATTCATATTGATAAATGAAAAAAAAAGAAATATAGATTTTCATACTTTAATGAAGAAAATATTTATATACCTACTATAAGGTCATTCAAAATTTTATTCTGAAAAATGCATAATATCAAAGCTATCTATCTATCTATTTAGTTATTGCGTGAGAAATACTTGATGAGTCAATGGGTATGTGAGAAACACAAAATAATTGAGCCATTGAAGCGTAAAATAACAATCGATTTCAAAATGTTTTAACTTATAATTAAAAATTCTCAGATGTTACCCAATTTCTGAGTCCCGCTGCTATCGGATTTTTTTAATACATTTTAATATTAAATCTAATCGACTATGTTAATTATTACACAAAAAAAGATTTTATATCAAATACTAAGGAATACAAGTGTTATGTGCCCTTATAAGTAATATTAATATTTTATATGATAATATCGATACTAAAGTACGAGTATGTATGTATGTCAATGTCTTATAAGTCTTTTCAGATAAACGATTTTTATCCTTGTTTTTCATTTATCAAGCATTTTTTGCGTATTCTAAGATAGCTGTTGACGTAAAAGTCTATGACGTTATAATAAGCTACCCTATTTTCTAATTTTCGTGACGTTATGTATTAATAGAGGATACCAACACAGAATTTTGTCAAAACATATTTAAGGCGCAGACAAATATGAAAATAAATTATTCCCCTATTTGGGGAGAGAACCCATAACCATCTTTAATACAGTCAGACACTTCCACTGTGCCAAAATGTATGAATACCAACAATAAATATAACTTTCAACAATACTAAGCTCAATATTATATTATATTTCATAAGATAAAATTATTTGCGACATTGAAATTACCAAAAAAAGAAAGCCTATAAGAATGAAATCGAAATTTATGTGAGACTTTAGTACTTTAGTATGCCAGGGTCAGGACGGTGCATCTCAAAGTTCTGGTCAGACTGGTTCTCATTATATAACACTTGCACAATACACGATTCCCATCTGCCTCAGAAATAATGTTAATTTATCCAATTAACGCTCTATTATCTAAATTTATGCAGGAAAAGCATAGGTAATTAATTATTACGTATGTATTTCCTGCATAAATTTTAATGCTAGTTGGCACTTTATCGAAATCGGCGTAGCAATTTTAGTAGGCTAGGTTTTTGAAATGACCTTGATAAATGTTGGTTTTTGTGTAGAAAGCTCTTGCTGCTCGAAGCTTATATTTTTTTTAATTTACTTTTGTATTTTTTAGGTAAACATGCTATTATTTATACTGGGCGTTGTTTTAGCTGCATGAATCGTTTAATATTATTTTTCTATTTTGTCTTTATCGACTACAAAAACATTTTTGATAATTTAAAATAACTAGCTCGGAAATGAAATGATTATGAAATCGGACTATGAAAGTAGAAAATGTAAGAAAATACATAGGTATAAGGTATATATCCACATTTATTTACACTTAACTATTGCAAAATAATTTCTTAGCTACATTCTTTGGTGCTTATCAATAAAAAAAATATTACATAACAATTAAAAAATTATTTAGTATATTATATTTCCATAATATTTACGCTTAACCTATACTATTAATAAATAATACCAAGTTTTATAAAACCAAGCAACCATATATCTACAAGACCTACATTTGTTGTTACTTTAATAATTTATGAGAGACGTTCCAAGACTTAATAGTGTCTTAGTGATTCATTGGAATCCACTGATGTACAAAGAAGATTCTTAAACGTCTCATTAAAATGCTGAATAAAATATTTATTATAAACGTTCAACTTCAACGCAATCGTTGTCTTAACGTTATGTATGATTGCATATAATTTGCATTACACGCATTTTAAATTAAATACTGCGTACACACTGCGTGAACACTTGCACGGTATCGAAGCTTTAGTTTTAAGTGACTAAATAAATAAATAAATGTTTTTCTTTAGCTTCACATTATATCTGTATTTCGCTTATAACAGGATATGAAGAGGGAACCCAGTGCTAAGATATTCCGTTCCTCAATTTCCATCAAATTTCATCGGACTGTGGTGGAGTGTCTCCGAGCAAGGTTATAAAAAATATTTTGGAAGACCTGGTACCAAAAAAAGTTTATTTTTCATGTAAAGTGACCTATCAAGATCGGAGAAACTTAAAATTTTATTAAATTTTTGATTATATTACAATCCACACTGATTTCATACAGTCAACTGCACTTCATTGCAATCTCCAACTTATTTTAATATGTAAGTATATACGAGTATAATTACATTATAAAAAACATGGCTAAACTAATTTTAATGGCATTTGTCATTTCACAATAAGTCGAGACGAGTCGAGAGCCCTTAATTGCGCGTCTGTCTGTGTATCCGAAACTCAGATGTAATTTAGTCTTGCAAAACTTTGGGCAACACAAATAATTTTCTCAACAAGAAGTTAATGGCCGTGGCATATAAAACACTTAGTTCATAGTTTTGTTTAATGTAATTACGTTAGATACGATCCTAATATTCAATTATCCTTAATATATAGTTGCCATCCATTTTGGGGTTATTGGTTAGTTAATGTTATCACGAATTCTTCTTCTTAGTAAAATATACCTGGTAAGATTCAAAGTCAATATCTTTTTTTAATTTTGTGGTAGAAGATATTAGCCAAATGGACGAAAATAATTTGAAATCTATATGAGAAAATAGTAATTTTAGCATGAAAATAAGTGGTTATAATTTTCGATTTATGCATGACAATATGTTTAATTTTAATGAACTTCAATAAACCTTATATTATTGCCAGTTTTAGTGTTTACATAAATTCCACGTTTTATAACTTTTTTATTACTATGATGTGTTAGACAGAAGTGCCCTTACCCTATAACCCACGCTTTGCCCTTTGTATTATTTACAATAATAATAATAATAATTCTGCTAATATATAATCTTTAATTAAAACTTTAAAAATAATAATAATTTTCTATTCTAAAATAATGTTTACGTGTTCAATTTCCTTTATAAAATAAAGAAAAAACATAGTTCATTGAAATATAATATTTTTTAGAAAGAGGTCAAAGGCTACTCCGTATGCGTCATTTAACATTATGTTTATATAAAATATAAAAAAGATTATACATATAAATTGAAGTAAGACTAAAACAGGTTTATTACTAATGTGTATAATTTAATAATAACAACATTTAAACCTTTGTTGTTATTATTAAAATTTGCTTTAAAAATACATTTATTGATCTTTAGGATCCTGTTGCGAAAAACATCATTATTTTGTATTAATTCAGTAGTTCTTAAAAGGGATATTTTTTTTTTATGTAAACTAAAAAAAAAGTTTTTTTATTATATTAATATTAGTATTTAACTTGTAATATTTAAACTAGTAGCCTTAAGCTACTGATTTAAATAATAAAAAGGATGTTGTGTTTCTTATAAATAACTAAATGAATTATCAAAAAAAAAATTTGTAAAAAATGACAAACAATAATATCAAACAATGCAAGTATTGTCATTTATCTCTGTGTCTAAAGAATGATTGACAATTATTCGGCAGACAGTGGGGAGACGGAGTGTCTAAACACTAGGTTCCCTCTGCCTACCCGCTATATGTGATATACAGCGTGAAGCTAAAAAAACAATTTATAAAGTATATGAGTCTCGTAAGGAGGAATTTTCGAGGTTGAACCTCTTGAAAGGAATTAAACCAAACGTAACCTTTTAACAGGTCAGGTCGATCTGACATGTGCATAACGTGAAGATCACCTGTTAATATATCAAAATCATACAGTAAAATTTATAGTATAATTATATGAGTTAGTTATATTTTATTAGTGGAGTAAGAGGTTAAATACTACTATAAACATATATACGACATATTGATTTATTAACAATTATAAATCAATATTTATACAAACATAATTATATCTTACATACTAAATTGAGACTTAGACATTGGAATACTAAAATGAGACTTAGACATTGGAATACTAAATGAACTAGAAAATGTGCATAAATATTTTCTACGGCCAAATATGACTTTTCTACGGTGGCTTTAGTTTCCGTTGTATAATATAGCACAATTTCTCAAAAACAGTCACAGTTAAGTATAGAACCTTGAAATACTAGAATATAAAATTATTATTATTCATATGTATGTTTATTATTTTAGTTGCATTAACATTAAATTGAATTGAATGAAGACTATCAAATAACACATCGTACATATTAAAGTTCATCTAATAAATAGTTATGTGGCCCATTCGAGTTCAAATGTTTGGGCGAACGCAATCGTTTACGAAAGATTCTTGTTGAAGACGGTTTTAGATTTCTACACAAATTTAAAATTTAATTAGCTTTTCCTTTTCCTAAAGATAATATAAAAAGGGTTAAGTTTATATGCATACCTATAGTTGAGATTTATTCTTTGAAAATATTTTACATTAATACTAACTTCTGCCTGCGACTTCGTTTACATAGTTATCAAAATTACTCAATTAAAAAATTATGTAAGAAATGTTACTCTCACGACATGGTTATCTTATCTTAAATATCTGACCTCTTACACCAATATCTGATAGTGGTATTAAATGCAAGATGGTATTTTCGCTTTTCATATGTAATGTTGCCAATGCTATAATCATATAAGCTTATGTTTTAATTAATTATATACATTATATCGGTATATAATTTAATAATTATCTTCAAGATTTATTTTCAAGAACGAACGAACAAAACAACTCGTATACAAATCGTTGTTTTTTCTATGTCATTTACCATTACCATTCTCCGAGACTACCCTAAAAAACTTTTTTTCTAAATATAAAATTTTCTAATTAGTTCTTAGATTTATTCTAAAATTACGTAAACTAAGCCGTGGGCGGATGTTACTAGTTATAAATGAAATAGCTGGCATCTTTATTTAAACTGACACGTATTCATGTTCGCCTGCCTATCATCATGTCATCGATCAAAGGCTTTTGTACATAGACAATATATATTATGAAGTAATATGTCATATTCAGTTGTGATGTTGGCTCAAGCGTGCGATTGTAAATGCGACAGGTGCAGGGTTCGATTTCCACTCAAGGTAATTAAATATTTTATATTTTTATTTCTTCTTTGTGGTAACGAGACAAAGGGCGTGACATTAGGCTCTAAGAAAATGTTATAACCTGTATGTTACTTTTTTATGCAATTTCATGGCAAATTCTGAGTAAAAATGAGTTAATATTAATTATGAATTAAAGTTAAGGTTCTTTTAACTAAATATAATGATGAAATCGACGTGTTGAGTGGCGTAACTTAACGCCGGGTTTTATAATAACATATATTTTCGATAGGGATCGAATCTATAATGCCACAATGGTTTCCAGCGCGGAAACAAAAGAAAAACAAACTTCACACTTATTGACATTAATATAAGTAATTTAATTTAAAATCACCCACAGATCGTAGTTTAATTTAAAAACCATTAAGAATTTGTATATAATTATAATACTTGAATAAACGTATTCATAATATTGTTATTTATTTTGATGATCCTAACCTTTTGCATGTGACCAGCGTTACCTTTGCATTCTAAAAACGTGCATTGGTTTTTGATGTTATCTCTACGTATGTATGGAGCTTATAGTTGATAAATATTATAAACACCAAAGAATATTTTTTTAAGCATTCTAATAATTATATTACTTGTTTATATTTTTTAAGTGTTCAAGAGGTAGGTAGGTGCAGGATCGAATCCCGCTACTTTAAAATCTTTACGTTTCTTTTGACTTTTTGGTAGAAGATGAGATCGTTATAGTGCAGTCTTCTTAAAGTAAACTACAAAGTGGCGATGATCGTGGAATATATGGCTATATCGAAAGAAAATACACATATTTATTTTATATTGATTTATGCCGATAATATTGTATTTTTATTATAAATTGCATATATAGGTCTAATTTAATCTTCAAAATTGTTTAACAATATATTTCAAATTATTTATATATTTTTATATAATTATTATAAAAAAATATCATAATCGTTTGTCGCAACCATTACATATGCGATAATGTATGTATATTTCTAATCGCTTACTTAACTGAACTCCGTTCCCACGATCCCTCATTTCTATGAGACAGAGCATCGCGATGACTTGGCAGTGGTATGTGAAATACATGAAAGGTTACAGTTCTTTTGTACTTTACTAATGGATTAACCGTTTGTTTTTAGTTAGGCGAAAATTGTAAAGAAATATATTACACACCGTTATGGTACAGCGGCACAGCGTCTGATATCGGTTGTTGGTTCGACTCCTGCTCAGAGGAATGAATTATTTTTAGTTCCTCATTCTGACAAACAAATTGGGAGTTGAGCTCCGCCACGACACAGTGTCTCAAAAGTAGGGCCGTTGATGGGGAACGGAATGTCTTCACACTGATTCTCGTCTGCCCTACTTACTGTGCTATATGAGTTATGGTGTGAACCTAAAAAACTAAATATTTATTGACTGTAAAATTTTAAAAGTTGACTATAATTAATAGTTAATACATTTTTTGACAAATTTATTTGTCAATTTTTTTTTCATAATTATTTTAACCACAGGTATATGTTTAATGAAATATTTTTATATTTATAATAAAGTTTTTATAGTAAATATAAACCTCATATGGCACTTGAATCCGCGACCTCCGCGTATTCCACATAATCGAATAAATATTTTTAAATTAATTAAAACGATTATATTAAATTTTCATATACCCAGTATTACGACATCATACCGATGTTCCACAGTTAATAGTAAATGCCTTATTTTACTCATCTCAGCTTACTCATGGTTTGCTTCGAGGTCGGTTACAATGACGTTAAGGTATTTATAAATTAATAAAGCGTTAAATGTGACTATTTTAAAGGCGATCAAGCCTTTATTTAAAATTGTTGTTTTTGACTTTGATTGTTGTTACGATATACTCGTACTTAGAAATATAGTATCTAAATAAACGAACAAGCTAATATTTTAAAGCTAAAAAAATGTTTGGTTGATCGCGCTAATCTCTTGAACTAAGTACACAAAAAAAAAATGTGAATCACTATTTTTTTTATGTTGTAAAGTCTTTTTATCGAGGGAAACTATACATATCACGGTATTCTTTATTTTCTTCAAAATTAAATAAACATTAACCTATAAATAAATTATTATAATATAATATAATTTATTATATATTTTGTTGATTGCTTCCCCTACAACTATTAATAGCAGTGCTAAATTCGTACCAAAAAAACAGCTTATTTTTGAATGTACACTACACATGTATATTTAAAAAAGATCACATTCTACCTTTCCCACCGATCCCTTCTACACTACTTCAGAGATTCAAGTTGAATTCAAGGGCGCGTCCGTTTATAATATTTCAGTAAGTATAAAACAATGGATTATTTTGTAAGTGGGTGTGTTATGGACAATGGCGAATCTTCTCACAGGTTTAGACTGAAATTGCGAAACGTCGATCGAAACTTCTTTGAAATTTTATTTAAAGCTTTTGATGTCGCTGCCTTTAAATGTATATATTTCAAGGAAAAAGCTTAAGTTAGATATTTAAGATTTATATGGTTTACTGTTTATATGAAATTCTTTAACCTGTTTATGTTAGAAATAAGATAACTTACGAAATTTCAGAAGAAATCTTTTCCTTTTATGATTGTACGTCTAAACTTATTCAAACACTAAATGGATATCTTATGGATCTTATTATTTTCTAAGTAACCAATTTGTTATCAACGTCTCGGTAATACGCGTGAAATCGATTCAAAAATCCATTGTTGGATGATATAATTGGCTATTGACGATAAGAGACACGTTAAACTGAAATGTTAGGTTATTTTTGAGCAAAACGTTAATTCTAAACTCTCTTTTCCATTTTTATTTATTCGCATATAATATGGTGGGTGGAGAGAACTAGTATTTAAGTGACACTGTATGTGTAAAATAAGTTTGACATTTTAAGAATATTTAAAGAAATCTGATTAAATTTCTCAGTAAAGACATTTTCAGTGTTATTAACATAGCAATCGGGCGACTATTTTGGAAATAGAAATAAAAATATTTTAAGCATAACCGGGGATTCCCCACGAGAATAAAATACACAGCTATTTGAAACAGCCAAATATTTCTTTATTTTGCTACGAATTTCCTTAAATTCTCTTACAATAAAATAAATTATAATGTTTATGTTATTTTTCATTAAGAAATAAATTACGTCAAAGTTTTTAAACTATTTCTCTTACAAGCAACGCAATCAAACACCCAAATTTAATTAACACGTAGAGTAGCAACAATGGAAACACATTAAAATTTAAACATTATCATAAAAAAACAACACATATATATGTAAATTTTATATCACATCAATATAATCGATACCAAAACAGAGGGAACCTTGAGAGATTAATATATTAAAGATTTTTTTACCAGATGCGACCGGGTCAATTAGTATGCAAAATTGGATGTGGTCGTCAGTCCTTGACACGCTGGGAATTTACGAGACAGGCATCGATTTTTATTAAACAATAATTGTAAATAAGTAGACGGATGTGGGAGTGTCAATGGTTATATAATGTTTTAGTTGACAAAATATCATTTGATATTTTGTCATGATAATTTTTTACGCCCACATAGTATGTATGTATTGTGTAAAACGAAGGTGTTATAATATGAAGATGTTTTTTTTTATGAATGGAACGTAAATTAAAAAAAATGTCGTTAAGAATTTGATGGAAAAAAATAATAGAATATTAGGTATATACTGTGTAGAAGGAAATTTTAAAAGATTGTCATATATTAATATCATGACTAAAAAACTCAAAAAGTCATGTCATAGATTTCAATCTTGCCAGTGTTTAACCACGTTGACTACACTATCCGGTACCATAATCAAATTATCATACATAAAGTTTGGCATTACAACCACACGTTCCATAACCTTTCTGAGCGTATCTCCAATATGTACTAAAATAAAGCAAATTCTATCCTAGTGCCTACTTACTAATTTAAATTTTAAATTATATTTACAAAAAGTAAACATAAATAAAAGTTGTACATAATAGCGCTAAAAATCTTCAAACTAGCTAATTATAATTTCTAATGAGCTTTGAAAAATAATTTAAGTTTAAAAAACTAAATATTTATGTTATTTAAATAGTTTTTCCTCCTGTTTTGTTTACTTAATTTTATTATATCAAAGACTAAATATTTATGCTATTTAAATAGTTTTTCCTCCTGTTTTGTTTACTTAATTATATTATATCAAAGACGTACTATTTATATATTTTTTGCTCACGTTTTTTCATTTCATTATTAATAATACGAAATTATTTAAATTCTAACATTCTTTTGTCCTAATGGGAGTTCTTCCTCACCCATCTTTGCCCATTTTGCTATTATATACTACTGGTTTCCGAAACCTAACGCCTTTTTTATCTAAGCTAATTGAAAATGAAAATATACTTAGCATTTATTTTTGTAGATGACTCAAATGTCATGACACTATTGAAATCTTATATGTATTTTGTGTATAAGGTCACAGCCATTAATCTTGTAATTCACATGGCTTAATGACACATTAAGAACTCTTGTTTTTATTCCAATATGCAGCTGAGAATTGTATTGACTATTAATAATTATTATAAGTGGTCAGTTTACGTAGTGTAGTGTTTTTTATTATGTTTTGATAAAAAATAATATTGCCTCGATTTTTTGCGACATGTTGTAATTTTGTCGGTTCCATTTTTAATCTTTTTTTAAACACATGTTTAATGATTTTTATTATATATATTTTTAATTATCGAGTTTAATTATTTATAAAAAAATATTTCACTTCTTTTCGAAATGTCAAAGTAATTTCGTTTCAAAAAAAACCATACTACAAAATTACATTCGAGAATAGATCATCGATCTTAAATTCTCTGTCCATTCATCCACAGATTATACAAGCTATTGTGTGTGACATAATAGGTAATAAAAACGTGGTGACATTTGCTATTTTTTATCTGTGATTTATGGCTATTAGCTGGTATTGTCTCTGTATTATTTTGGTTTTGGAAAATATAATTATTTATATAATCAAGAAATAGAAATAAGGAAAGGTAAAAAGAAAGCAATATAGTTATATAAATAAACGTACTAGAAATATATTAAGCTAACATTTCGGGATTTATTTTTTTATTATTTATTTCCTCTATAATATCCCTAGAGTTATAATGTGCAATGCTCTAACAATAATGTATACAAATATTGCAAGTACTTTACAGTTCACGTAAATATGCTTTCTCTTGTAATCGACGGTTCTCTGATTGAGATGTCTTCGAGAATACGCTTTCGTTTTCATCGATTTTATAATTATGTAAGTTTTGTTTAGGTATATGTTACTTTCTTGTTCTATTTGTAAATTTATTAATAAATATAATTTAAATAATAATTAATTAATAGCTTTTCATCATACTCTAAATGTAGTAAACCAAAGAAAGCATAATAATATATTTTAATTTTTTTTTTAAATATCTAATATGCCTGTTTTATTATACTATAAAAACTAACGAAAATATAGAGAATCATAATTATTCATTTATATAAAAAATTAGAAATCTCTTTAAGAAATCATTAACTTAAAATTATGTTGAACGATAAAAATGTTGTTTTATCCATTTTAGATTTTCCGCGGCCGTGACGTTAGCACGAATTAATTTCACTATTTCCTTTTATCTCTAACGATGATCTTTAGTAAAATATCTATTTTTATTTAAGTAAATCTATGTTAGGTTCAAGATTTTAATTCTAACCTACTTTTCCATTGAATTTTGGAGGCTTTGCTTCATTACCAGAGTAGGGAAATTAAAATATTAAATATTTCATTCCCTCAAATGGGAACCTAGTGTTAGAGCAATCCGTTCCTCATTTTCGGCCCAAATTTCAAGGCAAAGCGTGTGTTTGTTATGTTAGGTACAGTAAACGAAGTTCCAAAATTTAAAAACCGGCGTATTATTATTCTAAATTTTATTAATCATTAAATTATGTAAAAAAATAAATTAAAAAGCTCTTGTTAATAGCGTCTTCTTCGTCAAGGCGACTTTGTTTTTTTTAAACTACATTATATAGCTTATGGATTTAGACAGGTATTGGTAAGGTCAAAATAATAAGGACGCTACTTTTCGGTGTTCACGAGGTATTCTTGACCGTGGATAGATTCGTTTTTAATGAAATTATAACATTTGAGTTTTTTTTATAGATCGTAAAGAAGTCAAAGATCAAAAATATATATAATAAATAAGATTAAAAATCATTCTTTTTCATTTTGACATCTTGTTAGACGGTCTCTTAAGTCTACATATGTACATTTAGACAAAATTGAAGCTTATTTTAATCTAATAAATACTATGGTACAATGGGTAATCTAGATCCCGAATCATCCCAAATAATTTATTTATTAATGGAAGAACCTATCTTAATTTATTGCAAAAAAGTTCCGTTTAATGACAAAAAAGGACTCAATCTTGCCACAAATATTTTAAAAATATGTCAGAATCATTTCTTACAATAAAATGAAATTTCAATATAAATAAACATGATAATTATATAAATAAATTTCATGAATAAAGTGAGCGCGAGCCGTTCTAAGAGCATCTATTAGCATCTAACTACAAGGTGGTATTTTGTAACTCTTCGATACTTGCAAAATGAGTTAAGATGCGTTAAACAAATTAATTTGTGTAAACATTAAGTAAGTGGACAGTAGTTTTACAGTAGCCCCACGTACTGAGATGACAGATACTAGGGTACCATCAGATTTTAGATAGTATAATAATAACTATTCTTGAGACTATGTCAAGGAAATGTTTTCTATTTTATAATCCGTGTCGTCTTGATAACGTAAAGTCGACGCTCTTAGCTTTTTTATAAGGACTGCAAAATATAAAAACGCAGTTTTTTCTTTTCTCATAGGAACTTTAAGTAATTTCCTCTACGTGCTGTCTGTCAGTCGTATTATATGGATGTAATTAAACAATTTAGACTAGAAGACTACTTAGAAACTCTAATAATTACAATATTGTTTTTATTTTATTTGATGTTTTTAAAAAAATGCAGATCTTCGCGCTTCTGTTACATATAGCAGGGTGATAAATGACAAAGTAGTGTTAAGACACTGCTTCTTCCAATTTAGAGAATTGTTGTTGTTGTTTGTCTTGTTTTATGCATATGAAACCTTAATAAAAGAATAAGTTACCTTAGATAATAAGAAATCAAAGTAACATATAAAAGAAATATTAACAATAATAATTTTAAATTATAAATATATATCTACAAATTCCTTTAGACAAATTACCAATGTTTAACCGTGTAAAGCACTTGTCAATCGGGAAACTCAAGCACAAACGAACTTTTCGAAAGGTTAATTAGTTTGCTAAACTGTGTCATTACTGTATTTACATCATTTAGCTAATATTAGTATGGAAATATCATATTATTGTATTTATAATTCGCATATATTGTAATAGTAATATTTACTATGTAAATTGTAAATGTTAAACTGAGGAGCGTAGATATTTGTGACATTTTTATAAGTATATTTATATCCGTGTGGTCGAGAAATACAGAACAAGTAACTTTATTTATGAATAAAATATTTTTTTGTATGATATTATATATATAGCAAGTAGACTTGAAACTCTCTTCTCCATCTATAACAAAGACTCTCAATAATAATGATATCCCATAATTGCCTTATTTATGCATTCTTTATATTTATTCCCATGGTGAAAGCATGTGGTTTTTTAAAAAGTAGAAATGAATGCCATATTGACTTATGGTATTGACCCCTTCATCCATGCAAGAGAATAATTATAAATTTTCATGCCAATTATAAGTCTCTAGGTCGAGTTCTCAAGCTGAACTTGACTTTCTATGAGGAACTTTCTATAGAATTTGTTTATTGTAGTAGAAAGTGGCTGAAAATAATTTTGTTTACTTATATTATTTTCTATGGAGTTATTGTAATTGATATGTTCGTTTCTTTTTTCTTTACTATAATATGTACACCTGTTTATCAAAAACACTAATCTTAAGTTTCGTTTATATGAGTAAGTTTAAGAATTAAAACTTAATTATTTAAAAGTCTAGTTGGTTATGCATAAAAAAAAATTCTTGGCTTCTATTCATTCATATTAAAAATGATTCAAGCTTTTAATAAATTTAAAACTAGAGTCAGAACTACAAAATATCCCTAAACCCTATACAATAATTAATGTAAATATTTCATTAAGCAAAGCATACCAATCATTATCATTTCATCATTACTTTTAACCACATATTTATTGTTAATGATAAATAAAGAAACATAATTTCTTATTTTTAACCATAATTAGGCACTAAAAAATAAGTATTTTCCAACTAATTACAAAGTTGTAGTTCTACAATTAGCACGGCACTTTTGGTTGTTAAAAACATTTGAATAGCTAACGTTATTTTAATATATGTTACATCCAACTTTGTAAAAGGATGAATCGGTCTTACCAAATGAGCGGCCATTAAATTTCTCTCTATTTAGAGAATGACATAAGACGTAGTGTCGTCTCGTTCAATAGTTTCCAGGTATAATCAATACTGTTTTGTAAAGACGTTGTATTAGTAGTTGTCAAGACAGTATTAATGTGAAAAAAATGTGTTATGTAAGAACTAAGATTAAATTTAGTAAAAAAGTATATCGTGTGACCATAAACGGTGTGAGTTCGATTCCCACAAAATGAATAAATTATTGGAACGAAGTTCCTTACGGCAGGCTTAGAAGTAATAGGGATTTCGCTGCGTGACCGAACTGAAAAAAATGTGATAGTAAAACCGTACGAAAAATGCGTGGAATAAAACCGTTAAATGAGACGTGCACAGGCGCGACAGTCGCATACACAGACGAGTAGTGTATAAAAGCTTTCTCTTTCTCCCTCTTTCTTTTGGGGTGGAGTGGTAATAGAAAGAGAAGGGATGAGAGTTAAAATTATTTTTATTTCTATTTTTCTATTCTATTTCTATGTAATTTTATGTTGTCAAACAAAAATAAAGAGATATATTTTGTTATTTTAGTTGATAATTTGAATTACGATGTTTTTTTATTTTAAGTAATTTATTATTTCCTAAAATACTGATTTTCCTAAATACTTTCTTGTACTTAAATAAAAACTAATCAGCAAAATTTAAGAGAAAAATCAAGAAAACCTACATAAAATTGAGCACGACTTTTTTTGCAATTTGTGTCGATTCTACATTAGCCGAAGGAACTTCGTTCCTACCTGGTGTCCCACGACACCACATTAATTCAATATTTTCACTTCAAAGGAGTGTCTTAACACCTCCCTCCTCCCCAACATTGGGCTCCCTCCCTCTGCCTACCCCGCTATATCCAAGATAGGGCGTGAAGCTGAATAATACTCGAATTCAATGAAGCATAAATCTACAAGTCAATCACCGAACTAAGGTGTGTCAAATTTTAACAGTTAAAACAATAATAAGTTACAATACAAAATTGCAATTTCAATACGAACTATGAACGTTTTGCAGTTTTGTATGAATATATTCACATGTGGCAGCGATGATGCAAACGCAGCATAGCTATTAGTAGAAACAATAGGCGTATATGAATTTTACGATAGGGCACTTTAACTTGTTTATATATTTGACCTATTGCCTAGTTTAAAGTTAACATGATATGATGAAAATGTTAATTATCTGTTAAATAGTGTCTATAATGTCTTCTCTCTCTCTCTCTCTCTATCTTCTCTCTCTTTAATAATATTATTGAGAATGTACAAATAGTTTGTAATAAGACGGAAATTATGAGTTAACTAATAGTAATATAATACATAAAATTCGACACATTTTATTGCTTTAATTTAATATATTGTATATTAATAATTAATATATTAGCAGACGTCCTTACGTCATTCATCATTATAATATGAATATAACTGTCTGTAGACGCTGAAACGCTACGGTTATGGGTTCGATATCCATTCGAGGGAATGTAAGTAACGAGGCAAAGCGCGGGGTTGAAAACACAATGTCTTGAGAATTCTGCGGAAAATAGGAAAATAAGAATGAGAAAACCTAGTGTTGAGTGTTGAACCTTCTATTCACTTCGTCCGAATACTAGATATTATGATTATAGCGTTTTTTCATACAAGTGCAGAGAAATAAAAATAACTCGTAGGTTGTTGGAATTGAACGTATAGTAATAGTAAGACAATCCCGCTTTGCTATTATGATCTCTATAGGTGAATAATGCTTGTATAATACAATTATACTTATCACTAACCAACTCAATTCTTAAGAGATTATTCTTATTAGAAAAACTCGTGTTAGGTAAAGAGACAAATAAGGAAAAAAATATTTAAAATTTAAAACATGCTTCCGTTTTAGGATTGACCCAATGAACATCAACGACTACTATAATATATGCACAATATACACCTTGACGAATTAAACAACTATAGCCATATATGGAAGTCAATATATTATACTTTAAAATAGAATTTTCGAAAGGTTAATTAGTTTGCTAAACTGTGTCATTACTGTATTTACATCATTTAGCTAATATTAGTATGGAAATATCATATTATTGTATTTATAATTCGCATATATTGTAATAGTAATATTTACTATGTAAATTGTAAGTGTTAAACTGAGGAGCGTAGATATTTGTGGCATTTTTATAAGTATATTTATATCCGTGTGGTCGAGAAATACAGAACAAGTAACTTTATTTATGAATAAAATATTTTTTTGTATGATATTATATATATAGCAAGTAGACTTGAAACTCTCTTCTCCATCTATAACAAAGACTCTCAATAATAATGATATCCCATAATTGCCTTATTTATGCATTCTTTATATTTATTCTCATGGTGAAAGCATGTGGTTTTTTAAAAAGTAGAAATGAATGCCATAGTGACTTATGGTATTGACCCCTTCATCCATGCAAGAGAATAATTATAAATTTTCATGCCAATTATAGGTCTCTAGGTCGAGGTCTCAAGCTGAACTTGACTTTCTATAAGGAACTTTCTATAGAATTTGTTTATTGTAGTAGAAAGTGGCTGAAAATTTCTTGATAATTTTGTTTACTTATATTATTTTCTATGGAGTTATTGTAATTGATATATTCGTTTCTTTTTTCTTTACTATAATATGTACACCTGTTTGTCAAAAACACTAATCTTAAGTTTCGTTTATATGAGTAAGAAGAATTAAAACTTAATTTTTTAAAAGTCTAGGTGGTTATGCATAAAAAAACCTTCTTGGCTTCATTCATTCATATTAAAAATGATTCAAGCTTTAATAAATTTAAAAGTAGAATCAGAACTACTAAATATAAACCTAAACCCTATATAATAATAAAGAAATATTTCATTAAATAAGGCATACCAAACATTATCATCATTACTTTTAATCATATATTTATTGTTAATGATAAATAAAGAAAATTCCTTATTTTTAACCATAATTAGGCACTAAAAAATAAGTATTTACGAGCTAATTACAAAGTTGTAGTTCTACAATTAGCACGACACTTTTGGTTGTTAAAGACATTTGAATAGCTAACGTTATTTTAATAAATGTTACATCTAACTTTGTAAAAGGATGAATCGGTCTTACCAAATGAGCGACCATTAAATTTCTCTCTATTTAGAGAATGACATAAGACCTAGTGTCGTCTCGTTCAATAGTTTCCAGGTATAATCAATACTGTTTTGTATAGACGTGGTATTAGTAGTTGTCAAGACAGTATATATGTGAAAAAATTGTGTTATGTAAGAACTGAGATTAAATTTAATAAAAAAGTATAGCGTGTGACCATAAACGGTGTGGGTTCGATTCCCACAAAATGAATAAATTATTCAATATTTTCACTTCAAAGGAGTGTCTTAACACCTCCCTCCTCCCCAACATTGGGCTCCCTCCCTCTGCCTACCCCGTTATATCCAAGAGGACGTGAAGCTGAAAAGAATTAACTCGAATTCAATAAAGCATAAATCTACAAGTCAATCACCGAACTAAGATGTGTCCAATTTTAACAGGTACAACAATACAATAAGTTACAATACAAAATTGCAATTTCAATACGAACTATGAACGTTTTGCCGTTTTGTGCGAATATATTCACATGTGGCAGCGATGATGCAAACGCAGCATAACTATTAGTAGAAACAATAGGCGTATATGAATTTTACGATAGGTACTCACTTTAACATGTTGTTTATATATTTGACCTATTGCCTAGTTTAAAGTTAACATGATATGATGAAAATGTGAATTATCTGTTGAATTGTGTCTATAATGTCTTCTATCTCTCTCTCTGTCTTCTCTCTTCTTTCTCTATCTACTCTTTATTTAATAATATTATTGAGAATGTACAAATTGTTTGTAATAAGACGGAAATTATGAGAGTACGGCGTGTTCAAGCAATTTCGGGTCAAACTAACGGAACCTCTTCTATTATCTATACTGATATTATGTAATTATGAGTCTAAGAACAAGTAGACTAACCCATACTTTATTATTTTAGATTTCTTGCGATTTAAATGTAAAAATTTGGAATAATGTAGAAAACTAATGATTTAATTAAAATAAAATGTTGTTCCCGTAAGATAATTAACAAAATAAATCAAGTAAACGCCTCTAGATGTGTGGTTTTCCTGAACTCTACGTCGCCAAATCGATTTTTCGCGGAATACTTGATGCATACCGTGTTAACACCACGCTTTGCCTCATTACTAGAGAGACGAAATGAAAATAATAAATACTTATTTATATTATTGTTTTTCTGTTATCATTAAACAAAGTAGGTACATTGACTATAATAAATAAAAAACAGAATATATATATTTTTAATAATAAAAACCTCTAACTAACCGCCGAAACTATAATCTAAAACCGTATTTTATAACTCAATTTTATACTTTTTAAGTTACTGAGTTATGGAATACGATATCGCAAGCTGTTAAGACATCTTTAGGCCAAGTTTTTCCTTATTTAGATAGTTACTTCCTTTAAGCGATAACTAATAACCTTTAACTATGACACACTTTTTAATATTACGTTAGCGTATGTTGACTTTGTAGATAGATGCGGTAGCATACAAGCAAGTTTTACTGTTTGACATGACAAATGAAAAAGAGTTTTCTATTCACAATTAAAAGTAATTTGTAAAATATTATAGATATTTATCTATAAATAAGATATATTATAAAATTATTTTAAAAACTATTCTTTTATAGATTGTCACTTTTTTTCATTTACTATTCAAACTATGAAGAGATCTTAAATTATTTAAAGTTATCAATTAATCCTTAAGTGTTTAAGTCACAGTCAGTCTGGGATGGCGGAACTTAACGTCACACTTTAATGCGGTTATAAACCGCTCTTAACTCCGAAATTAATCTAGAGAGCGATCTTCAGGTGCAATTTTAATTATTTATGATTGAAAAGGGCATCTCAAGATCGATCTCAGAGTTGACAGCAACATATAAATACGGGTCTAAAAGTCATTAGTGTAGTGAATGAAAATTCCTTCGGAATTCGAACTGACTTCGATGGCATTATACTACAATGCTCTGTCTATCTTTTAATACCTTAATAAAAGATATTTACGCTACGTAATTCTTGCTGGGTAATTATAATTATAGGAATGTGTGTTCTTAAAGCGTTTACTATGAAAATGGAAAGTTTCTAACATATAATTTGTATTACTCTGTTGTATATATAAATTTACTGTTATTTAATATATAGCGTTGACCTATGGCAGTGCAAAAGGGATTCATATAAGAATAATATTATTCGTAATAAAATTTCTAGGGTGGGCACCAGACTATTCGAAGGTGTATTTCAATTTGTAGTAATGCTTGTATTTTTATATTTTTAAAATGTATGGGCAGAAAGGTCACAGTTTAGGTATAAACGTGAACAAAGTTTACATATGAATATTAATTTAATATTTAGATTGTTTATTTAATTATAGTATCGAAACGAGTATATGAACAAAAGAAATCTCCTAAGTATTTGGCCAAAACATTATTATCATGTTTATAATGAAAACTAGTACTAAATTATTTAGTGAATTTTCTTTCCCCAATTAAGTATAAAACACTCTGTTACTGGGGGCGCATAATGTTACGTATTTGTGTCACTTTCGCTTTTAAAGAGATGTGCGAGACGAATCGTAGCGTTTGTTTTGACGCCTAGCCGCTTACGTCAACTAACATTAACATTCGCTTAAACATCACAATTGAACTCATCTGAAGTAATCTCGGTCTATTTATTTTAATTAAGAAAAATATTTTAAAAATATGAAGAAAATTAATAAATAAACCTTTATTTTTATACATTTATTAATATTAGTTTAAATTGGTGATTTATTCTAATTATTAAAATGCAATTTATAAACAAAAGAGTGAATTGATCAAATTGGTTTCGTAACAAATGCAAATTTAACTAATAGTCATATAATACATAAAATTCGACACATTTTATTGCTTTAATTTAATATATTGTATATTAATAATTAATATATTAGCAGACGTCCTTACATCATTCATCATTATAATATGAATATAACTGTCTGTAGACGCTGAAACGCTACGGTTACGGGTTCGATATCCACTCGGGGCAATGAAAGTAACGAGGCAAAGCACGGGGTTGAAAACAAAATGTCTTGAAAATTCTGCGAAAAATGGGAAAATGAGAATGAGAAAATCTACTGTTGAGATGCTCCTCTATTCACGTCGTCCGAATACTACATATTATGATTATAGCGTTTTTTCATACTAGTGCAGAGAAATAAAAATAACTCATAGGTTGTTGGAATTGAACCTATGTTAACAGTAAGACAATCCCGCTTTGCTATTATGATCTCTATATGTTAATAATGCTTGTATAATACAATTAAACTTATTACTAACCAACTCAATTCTTAAGAGATTATTCTTATTAGAAAAACTCGTGTTAGGTAAAGAGACAAATAAGGAAAAAAATATTTAAAATTTAAAACATGCTTCCGTTTTAGGATTGACCCAATGAACATCAACGACTACTATAATATATGCACAATATACACCTTGACGAATTAAACAACTATAGCCATATATGGAAGTCAATATATTATACTTTAAAATAGAATGCGTAAGCAGATGTTTAAATTTTAATAAATTAGATTTTAAATTGTTTTCATAACTATAGGAACTGCTATTTTTTGTCTGACGTAAAGCTTGGTTAACTGTAGTTTTATTATAATTTTAAAACTTATTTTGCAGTCAGAATCTTAATTCTTTTTTTCCCTTTTTAACATACATTTTAAAAATAGGAAATTGTTGAATGGTACCTTGACTAGTTTAGGTTCCCTCTGCAGGGTATGCTATGTGCGGGTTACAGCGTGAAGGTAAAAACATGTTTATTAATTTGCCAACTCTATCTCATTTGGGTATTGAAAAATGAAAAATGAATGTAATCTATTATGATGATATAATAGTATAACCTAAAGCGATTCTTTCCATAACATACGTATCATCATTTGTAATAGTCTAATTTGTAATGCAAATTTAACAGACGTTTTGGTACGACGATAGTGTTCTGTGGTTCTTAGTAGATCTATTAATTAGATTGTAAGTTAGATAACTATAATAAAATTGTTATTAAAAAATATTAAACTTTATTTTTTTTATTTAATCTAAAGGCGCTATCTATACTAATACAATAAAGCTTATGATTATTTCATTGAAAACTTATTTTTGAGTTGGATATTCCATTTATCGAAGGAGGCTGTATTTAGGCTGTATTACATCACGTTAATGGTGTCAAAGTAACCTTCCTATAAGTGTACTTGCGGTCAAACTTGCCTCGAATACTTGGCATGGGTCATACACAATTCTTAGTTATTGCCATTTGACCACGAGGGCACAACATACAAAAGTGTTGTTTAAGTGGAAACGTTACTACAATTTTTAAAATACTTTAAAAATAATATTAACATAAGAAAATTATGTGTCGCGATGTATGGGAATAATATCATTTATTGTGTATGGCGCTTTAAACTCTTATTATATTTATATCTTCAGCTTTATATACCGCTGCAGTGTTTAGACACTTCGCTCCCCATTTTCCGCCAAATCTTGGAGGCATTAGGCTTAGTGGCGGAACTGTCGTGCTTAAAGTTGATCGTTTGTACCTCTACATCATCATGAGCTTCTAATTGTATAAAAAAGTTTAATTAATTTATATGTATTTAGGTAGATATTTCTCCATTATACTTTATGTTCTGTGTTTAAATTAGTCTTTGTCGAGATAAGAAATGTTATTTTTCACTCTAAATCACAGCAATGGGGCAACTGCCATTATTAACGAATTAGTAATATTCTCACGCTTGTATTGTATTGTAAGGTAACTTGATTGTTGTAAATTCAATATGGTAAGCAATTGTATGGGTTCAAATGCAAACTTTGTTATATTTTTTTAATACGAATGGGTTATAGTTAAAAACCTTGAACCACTGTCTCATAATGTTTTAAATTTTTAATCTATATTTATAAAATAATTATTAATTTTAAAATATTCAAAGATCA
This sequence comes from Heliconius melpomene rosina, assembly GCF_056956725.1. Taxonomy (NCBI): domain Eukaryota; kingdom Metazoa; phylum Arthropoda; class Insecta; order Lepidoptera; family Nymphalidae; genus Heliconius; species Heliconius melpomene. Next base: position 14,844,300 of record NC_140401.1, read on the forward strand.
CTACTGATTTTAAAAATCTATTTCTTTGTAGAGCTCAAATGATAACATATTTTGAAATGTCTTTATATGTTAATTAATCATACTTCCATATTAAATTATATATATTATTATCACGAATGTGTCAAAGAGATGAACAAAAGCTATGGCAAAATGTCGGCAATAAACTAAAAATAATTATACATCACCATTGAAATAAAGCTATATAAGGCATAATTTGGTATCGATAGTTTATTATGAAACGAATTTAACGATGATGGTTTTTATAGCTAAAGCCACATGCGGTTTATATGAAAATAGATATGTTGTAACATTTTAAAAGTTAATTGAGTAAGCATTCTTGTATTTGTGCAATTTATGTGATATATGCCTCTGTGGAAGGTCTTAGGAGGAGGAGGAGGAGTTCTTAATTACTTTGCGAGGATTAGATTTTGAAGGATATTTTTTTTATAGAATATAAGTAAATTTTATTATATTAAAATTTTATTTAAAGCTTTTTTTGGATAAAGACACTGTCTTTACAAGTAACTAACTCATTAATAAGCTTTGGTTTAAAATACAATATTTCTTCTTTTCATATTCTAATGAAAAAAGTAAGAGAGACAGAGAACTTATTATTAAGACACTCCGCTCTCCATTTCCCCCTGATTTTTTCAATAAAATATATTCAAGACAAAAAAAATTATAACTGTTCATCCCTTGGTACATGCAAAATTGTGTTTGAACTAACCAATATTAAAATGATGACCTATAGAGATTTAAACTCACGACCTCCTGCAGTGTGTTTGCTTCTATTATTTCTATAGCGAGTGCTTGTAAACATAAATCCATCAAAACATCATCATCACAAATGATCTATCGAAAGCTTATATGGCTGTCAGATCAATTACGCGGTTGTTAACTGACATCTTTATTATAAATGCATTTAGAATCTATATTTTTACCTACTCTGTTAGTAAAGATAGCTATAGATAATAAACTTTTCTTATCCTTAGTATTGTAATATTGGTAAAATCATTCAGTTTCCGATATTTAATTATGTAAGAGGCCCTGTACTAATCTTTTTCACTTTAAAATTGAAAGGCAGGCGGTTGTAGGTTCCATTTCCACTCGGGAATGATATATTTAATATTTTCATTTCTTCGCTGTAATAACGAAGCAAAGTATGCGTTAAGTTCCGCTACTCGACTCACAAAGCCTCCAGAATTCAGCGGAAAGTGGAGAATGGAATGTGGAAGTGCCTTAATAGATATGGAGTGTCCTAACACCAGGTTCCCATGTTTCCTCTGCTTTGGCCTTTTGCCTTTCCATATACGGGATGAAATTGAATCCACAACCACCAACCTATCATCCTTAACAATAAAATTGAATAGTTACTCTTAATTATTTCTATATTCATTTATCGTTAGCAAATTGAAGCCTTACTAGTCTGTAGTGTCATTCCAAACCTGTTTATAATTCCATAATCGACTTTTCCTTTCGTTACTACGAATATGTGAATGACTCATTCACGTGAAATATTTATCATAAGAAAATACTATCGAATAATTTATGTAACACGTGTTTTTACATGAGTTTTAACGTTATAATTCTTTCTCCACTGTCCACTCATTGTAGATACATATATATGGCATAATTGTTGACTAGTGGAACCCAACGCAGCATTTTGTCTATCGAAAGGCTTTCAGAGACATTACTTAAGCGAGGCTTTGAACTCAAAACCTTTACGTATAATATTTAAACATATCCCACTTGCGCCATTACAGAGTTCAACGCAACTATTAATTTAGTAATTTTCACATGAGATAAGATATCCAATAAAATTACAAGTTAGATAACATTTTTAAATAATATTTCAAATTGTAAGGCAGCGATTTAAATATTTCAAAGATTCTTCTACGCTGTCGAGCATTGTTCAGAGGGTTCTCACGGAAGACGACCCACTTACACACTTCCAGCTTAGACATTCGATTTGTTTTGTTCATCAATGGCAGAACGGCAGGTCACGAACGGAAAGATGCCAATTTGATGATGAAAATTTGTGTTTACTTTTACTTTTTATATTTGGCTAGGTATATTTTGTTGTTACATCCATGTTAAAAACTATAATTTTTGAAAATTTCAAAATTTTTTTAAGTAACTTACTGATAACAACAATAATGTTGTTAAAATTACATTGTAAGATTTGAACCGACGACTATCGAGTGCTGTTATATTAGCTAAAAATTTATGCAATTAGAGAGAAAGGCAAGATAAATGTCAAACGACTCATCAACTATGAAGTAATGTTATTTAAACGTTACAGCGCATTTGGAATGTGCTTGATATCAGACGATAGTTGTGAGTTCGAATTATATATAGGGATCCTTATATTTCAAATATTTGCATTTTTCTTGTTTCAACCACTCAGTACACAATATAATGGAAGCTAATTTTAAGTGATTTTCTACTTATGTGTAGAAATGTAATAAAAGAAGGGTTGACATTTTTTAGGTATCCATTTTCAGGTATAAAGATTAAAATATTAGTTATATCCACGCACGTTTTAAGTTTCTCAGAAGTGATCAGGTTATTTTAATGATTATAGTTATTTTTACAAAAATAAAATAAATATAACTATAATGTATATAAGAATACTCGTTTACCTGCATTTAAAATGTCACAGTTCATTTTTAAAATATACCGATCAAAAGATAATTTAAGTTTATTGTATTCATTTTACTACATATTTAAACTTTATTTTTTTTAAAGTTATTCTATTTATAACCATGTATTCTATATAATAAAATACCTTATATAGGTACTATAAAAGACTTTATTTTATTTTTTTAATATTATTACAATGGAAATTTATAATTAGATATTATTTATATTAGTTCTGGCGTTGGTGTAGCGTTAAGTTCCGCCACATATCTCGTAAATTGGGGTGAAAGTGGGGGATGGATAGTACAGATACTGCCTTTTACAATTTTATTTTTTTTTACAATATTTTTTTACCTTGTCTAATTACTTATAAAAAAACACATAATATCTCGAAAATTAGAAGGAAAATGGGAAACAGAGTGTGTTAACATTATAGATCTTCCCATATATCGTGCTGCCCGAGAAGAACGAAGAAACCGAGTTTTTAATAATAATCTTATCTTTACATCGATGCTAGCCAGTGACCTGTCTATGCATTGTAAGGCAATGTAACGTGTTTCGCAATTTACACGTAACATCGCTTTCGCCGTCCGACCTCTGACATTAATGTGTTGGACAGTAGTTTTTTTTTTAAAGATTACAAACTTTATTCGGGCTAAGAACATTATGTATTGAATCTATGATATTAATTAATTCAATATGAATATTTATATGTTTTGGAGTTTTAGTATATTTTACATATGGAAATATTAACAAGGTTCTTGCTTCGTATATGAATATATATTTTACTTTTGTATTTTGAATTCTTCTTAAAATAATATTTACATTAAAAGTGTTGATGTTAGGGCAATTCTGAAAAATCGTGGCGTTAAGCTCTACATTTCACCAGGTTTTCAAAATAAACAGAAAATAAGTAAAAGAGCGTAAAGTATTATTTGTTTTTTTTTTCTGACCTTGTAAATTTCATGAGATACTTCGTTGAGAATGTGAAATTGAGATTGTAAAATAAATCCATAAAAAAATTCAATAAATTGATATACTATATTTTACCAGCTTAATTGTTATGCTCTTTTTATTTCATCAGTGTACCATATCTGTGGTTTATTATTATTTGTTATTAATAAGTGCAATAAATAATATTTAAAGTAGCTATAAATACACTAGCGGAGTGTTCATAACGGAGTGTCGTGACATTAGGTTGCACTATGAAAAAAATATATATATAGATTATTGTTTTTTAGTACACAAACCATACAAACTTGCAATAATATTATATTACAAAATTTAGGAGAACGGCTCTATTACAGTGACTTCTGACCTCTGCTACAAATTAACATCTAAATGTACGAATGTACTAATTGAATAAGTGGTTTACTGTCATCTTTGTGCTTGTTTACAATAATTTAACATAGTTATTCGAATATCTATTTTTAGAATGTTTTAGTGATTTTTGTTTAAAAAAGTTGTTCTTGTTTTTGATGCATCATCTCCGTACGGTAGGCAGGGGGAACCTAGTGAACCTAGATTATGTTTTATCTATTTATTTAATTTTCACAATATCTTTACTGGAAGACATCTGTATATGGGACATGGGACGGATCTGCTAAATATCAGCTAGCGACCTTAGACTCGATTGAAAATCGCGCCAAGAAGCTCATTGGCAATTCAGCGATTGTTGAGGCAAAGCTGCAAAGCCTTGAGCATCGCCGAAAAGTAGCTTGCCTGACGATTTTCTACAGGGTACATTTCGGAGTGCAGCAGCGCTGCATGACTTAATACCCTCTTCTCCTTTCTAGTAGACGTAGGCAGGGATTTCACCCATACGTCGTCGATATACCATCTTTTCGTACGCAGCGCGTGGAACTTCCTGCCTGCTGAACTGTTCCCCGACAAGTATAACCTGGCCCTCTTTAAGGAACGAGTGAATAGGTACTACCTAGGCAAGCATGCTCCACCTTCGTCCGCATCGTCACTTACCACCAGGTGAGATAGCGGACAAATGCTTGCCTATCAACAATAAAAATAAAATAAAAAAAAAATATTTGTGAAATATGTTCAAAATTTAATTAAAATACAAGGAAAAATTTTTGAGACTTTGCCACAAGCAAACAATTATTTGATCAGATATGTAAATTAAATGACTATAATCGAGTTTTAGTAGTTTTATAATGGACTAGTGGTCACTTCTATACTACTTACGTCAAAATTTCAAGACATTGCTTGTGATGAGTGGCGAAACTCAACCCCGTGTCTTATTCGGGTGAAAAAAAAAGATATTCTGTTAATTCCTTTAGATGCATATAGGCTACACAATATTTAAAAATACTGAAAATTGTATAAAAATTAAATATACGTATTATTTGTGTTACTAAGGACCTTAAAGATTATTATCGACGGTTATAGTAAAAAATAGGAACCTGTTCATATCTTCCAAAATTGAACCTATTTGCATAATTTATGTTAATGAAATCAGTTATGTTACTAAGAACGCCATACAAGACTTAATTCGTTACAATTTACATAGTAATGAAATTTCTCTTTGTGAAATGTTTTTACTTTACTCTTTAGAACAATTATAATAAATAATTGTTATTATTCTGTATATAAGTCTTGTAAATTTGTAGGGTATAAGTAACTCGAAGCGATTTACTGTGTTTGCTACATAATGAAAATTAAATTCTTAATGAAATTGTTGATATATTTATAATGATAGCAAATATTATTTAATTCAGTTTGGAATATTAAAATGCTCTTTTTAATATTCATGTAAAATATGTTAATACAAGGTTATTCGGCCTAGCTTAGGTCACATCGATGTCAGTCAAAGTCACTAGGCGACGCTTAGGTTGTACATAAATTAGCATAATTTGTCATTTTGGAATATTTAATGGATTTTTTTAGAATTAAAATTAATTATGTTTTACATTTTTGATACGGAAAAACTAAAAAAATATTTATTTATTAAAGAATATTTAGTAGTAAAATTATTTAATTTTAACTTTGTTCAAACGATTGGAATGTTCAGGGATTGTAAACTATAAAGGGCAGGATGTCATCACTACATTCGACAAAACTAGTTTCAATTAGGTATAAATAATAAAGTTTTTATAAAATAAAGTAACATATACATTTAATACTGTGTCTATTGCACGGTGTTGGGTTCCGAAACTCGACATCAATTGTCTCGTTAGTACTAAGTATGTTAACATAAGATACGAGATTCTCGAATTTTTTATAAAAAATTAATAAAAATTTTAACTTTTTTTAAAATTTGAATGTGAATAGCATATTTCATATGTACGGTGATGAAATTTATACTAAAATAATATTTTTAACGATTTTGTAAGTCACACCGACGATTTTAACATTAATATCGAAGCCAGTTTCGATACGCCTTTGTTTAATTTTAGTATACAGGTAGTAGATAGTAGTAGTTGCTATGCGACAACATTTTAACTGAGAAATAAATATTTTAATTAAAATTAAATACATACTATATATTTCATTAAAAAAATCAATGTACTAAATTAATATATTGCAGTCACATAAAAATTAAATGCACAAATTAAAATAAGACAATGAGCTATGCAGCTGGCATCGGAACGTAGGGATTGTAATCATGCTCCTTTATAAGGGCATTTAGGTAAGTACGACATGCATTAATGTGAAGGATGTACTGACTTCAGAATGATCTTTTGTTATTTCATAGAAGAACCGTTTAATTGATAAAAAAAATTATAAAATTAATTTAATTTAAGTAATAATAATATTGTAATATGTATAGATTTTAAAATATAATTATAGTATAATTATATTAATAGTATAAATGTGAAAAACTACACATTTGATTGTCATGAAACTTTGTACACATATTCTCAGAGGGAAAGGCATAGAATAATTTTATAAGAAATCATTAAAATAAATATATTATATACAGAAATGTATATTTTAAATAAAAAAAGTAATAAGTAAAGTTCCTAATTAATATTACAAAAATATTTATCTTATTTGAACTATACTGTAACAAACGCATCCTATTCAACCTTTATGTCATCGTTCACAGCGATATGTTAAATAGTAAATGACTAAAGCTTTAACATTTAGCGAATGTCCCAGTTAGGTTCTTCTATGTAATTGTAGCTAAGTGTTACGCTGCATTATAAACATATATATGCATTTTTAAATGAATTTGGGAATTTCTAAATGAAATTTTAGATGCAATTTTAGAACATTCATTTCAAAAGTAAATTTATTCTATTTATACTTCATTTATCTATCATATTATATAATTTATTTTGTAATATACTTCATAAACTACTTGTTAAATATAAAAATAATTCAATATTAATTGATGTTCAGGCATTAAATAATATGACCTTACAAAACATTAAAAATAAGTAGACTTTAATTTTTTTTTGCTTGAGAGCTACTAATAATATTGTATTCAATTTTTGTATATTTATAAATACATATATAATATCTAAGGTATTTATATGCATTTCAAATCGCGATCGCGAATCTTAACAATAACCGCGAAACGCGTTGATGTCTTTTCTTCTACAATCTAAGATGCGGTTAAACCTTAGAGTAAAAGATATGCGATAATTAGTAATTAGATAATTCTGTAGTTAGATTATAACAAATATTAAGTGTCCGAATAATTTTTGTTCTTTTTCATAAAAAATGGTAAATTATATTTATTTCTACAATAAAAAATATATAAGTAATAACAAATTTGCTGATATTTTACTGTTACCATTTATTAATATAACATTAAAAATAATTACTAAAAACAAAAATGCATTGTGATATTTAAATAAATAACATAAAACTCTACAATTTACTAACTAAAACTCTTTTTTAAATACAAAAAATAATCAATATAAAAAAAATATACGAACATACATACATTTATATATATATAAAATATACTTACCCTGCAAAAAGAAAAAAATATATATGATCACGACACGACACAAACACAACGCTGTCAGAGTGCGACCTGCGCCTAAGTGGGACTCAAGCGCATCGCGAGAGAAAGCTCTTATATAGCCTCATCTCACATCTACGTCGAACAATTGAGATCCTGACGGGATGTATCTATTGAAATCGACAGTTACATTTAACTATTTTTTAAATGAATACAAGTTTAAATGAAAATTACGCTTAGAGTAATGCTTTGCGCATAGGGTAATTAAATTGTCTTAAATGACTAATGTCTTAGTTATTAAAAATCACATAATTTTTTTGGTAACTTTTTAAATATAAAATTATACATATAGCTGACTTTAATTTATACAAACTACAGTATCTATATTTTTATATATTTTTTATGACATATAATAAGTTACATTAAAATATAGATAATCTAATTGTTTTATGTTATTTCGAACAATTGAGATCCCCTGCGCCACAATAACCTCACGACAATTGCAACTTTCATTAAAATATTAAAAATATTTATTTTTGTTTTATGTATAATAAAATATTACAAATTCTTTACGTTTTTATACAAAAATATTTAAAGTTTTACTCTCTTATCTCACTCAGAGTTACGGATTATACAAAATACAATTCGTCCATTAATTCAAAGATATTTTTTGTCAATTATACGCTGACAATTTAGACTGTACTTATACTCGTATGTATGATCGTACATATATTTTGACTGTCTCAACAATAGGTTCTATCTACCCTATTATAATTCTATAAAACTAAAAAAAATTATATATTTTTATTTTATTTGTAGACTTGTAAAAAAGGTAAAAATATTCCTATATAATGAAATGCGTGATTAAGATTTGGAAAAAATGCTTATCTGTATAACATATAAATTTTATTGCTGAATACATTGTTTTCAGCTTGTTAGTAACAACAGAGTGCGAATTGCATTTATCGTAAAATACTTATGATTTCTATACATTTTATCACTTCATAGTATTTTCAAGTAGAAGAAACAAAGCATATTTCGTAACATAACACAATACATTTAACTCCTTCGTTGTAAATGTTCTTAATTTATAGACAGATTCTTAGTACATTTATAATAATATATCTTAAAGATATGTGCGTTTCAATGGAACGACTTTAGTATACCTGTATGGTTCATAAATATTTAAAAGGGAATATTTTTTTGTCAAAAGGGAATACTTTAATCATTTACGTAGCAGCTCTTAAGATATCCCTTCCTTCCTATATACTTTTGATGTAAAAATTGAATTGGAAGAAGTAGCGGAATGCAACGCCGAGCTTACTCTTGTTAGAGAAAGACATTAAACATAGTAGAGATCGAGTTCAGTACTGTCACGGTTACCGTCACTGTTCCACTGCACCACAGGGGTCTCGTCATAAATTATATAAAATAGACGATAAACTGCAATTAAGTTTAAATTTAGTTGTTATCTGTAAAGAGACTTCAAAAAAGTTTTTATTTAAAATTTCTTACAATAAATGTCAAATAATTCAACGATTTCCTAGAGATTAAATCATCTTACAAGTGATTAAATTTTTGTATTAAGATTTATAAAAATGATTTAATTTTTTTATATATAAAAATAATTGCCAAAAATATTTTTACGAGATATTTAACAATTTAATTTATTTACATATATTTTATATTTTTAAATATCATGTTAAAAGAGAGGAATGTGAAGATTTAAAGTAATAATAGTGTCTTAAATTAGAATTAGAACTGAGTGTCTTGACACTAGGTTTGCTGCTGAAATATATGAAATATTTTCCTCAAAATGTATCCCGAATGTAGTACCCATTCCATAGTCCATTCCCCACTTTTCACCCTATATCAAAACATTGCATTTGAGTGGCGGAAATCAACACGCGCCCTTTGCCCCAACACTAGAGCGAAGAAATGGATATACAAATTTGAATAAATAAGTTCCATTTCCTCGAGTGAGAATCGAACTCACAACCAGTCGCGATTACAGCTTCACTTTAAGCCCCTGCACCACAACTGGCCTCAAGTAACTAATTAATTTGTTATTAAAATAGAATAATAGGCCAGTCAAGCCGCGGCTATAACGAGGTACAAAAGCGCGTTATCGTTTAAGAAGATCGGTGTTAGTGCCGAGATTTCATAATACTGTTGTAATATTATGAGAAAGCTTTGAAAATAGAAGCTCTTCATTTGCGGCGATTACATATTTTTATATCTTTTTTATAACAATGCTAAATATACATAATATATAACTATAACTAGTGAAAAATTACATCGTATTTAATTTTTAATTAAAGTGGAAATAAAAATATATATAAATCTGTCACTTTAAATTTGAACCTATTTTAACATTTACTTTTATTTAGCTTCACACTTTCCGCAGATTTTTTTTAGCGCGCGCCGCTAGCCTTTGCCTTGATAACAGAGCAAAGAAATAAAAATATTAATCAATAAATAATAATTCATTAACCCGAGTGGGGATTGAACCCAGAACCGTCGCGTTACAGTCACATGCTTATGTCCCTATGCCACGACGCCGATTGCCTGATTCCCTTAGTTTAGATATTAAAGTATTTTTACCCAATAGAGCTTCTCCACCTATCATACGCTAGGCCCAAAGTACCGCTCGAGTATGCTATTGAAAAATCTCAGTGGAAGGCTCGCCGGTTTACAGGTGAATCATATTATCTTAAGATGCCCTAGGGAAAAGAAAGTTGGATTTACATTTTTCAGAGATAAATCATCTGAAGATATCTCTGTCCTGGAGGGAGTTTGAATTATGTGAGATTTTATCCATTACAATACCAGTATCTTATCAGAATACTCTTTTTGCCCAAATCCTATCATTAAATATGGCAAATTTATAAAGGATTACAAAATATGGGGGTAAACGCATTAAAAAACGATTATATGCATACTTAAAAATATGTGGAGACGTCTCATATGTATAATGAGATGTTTTCGCAATAAATACCAAGCTCATTACTCTGGACCCGTGGTTGGTTGTAGTTCAAGTTCATTTTGTCAAATAAACGCGAATCCATTGAGGCCATCTCGGCACAGTGCTTTCTGGGACAATGTCTTCTATGTATATAATTTACTCGTATTGGTTGTAGGAGGTAGAATTCAAATTTAGACCAATGATTATATTAATCTTTTTTAAATAAACCAAAAGAATGGTTTACTAAATAGAGTCAACTTATTGAAATAATTACACTTGGTTTCTCTAGAACATAGAAGCCAAATTGCATTTTTTAAGTTTAATTATTTCTGAGTTTAACGCTCAATTCTGAATATAGCGGAATAATCAGAGACAATCATATAGCTATATGCTAAGATACCATTCTATGTAATCTTATTTATTTAAATTTAAAGGAACATAACGGAAAAATTTGTTACTATACTTAACGTATAAAATATTGTAAATAGTATAAATTTAAACGCAGTAATAACAATTCCAATTAGATTTTACCATTATCTATAATCGTTAATATTAATTACTTCTTTGTTCTAAAATACACAATGAACTTTAAAAATCGTCGTTAATTAATCTTTTACCGTGAAACAGATGCCACGAATTTATTAAATACAGTTATGTATATATGCATATATATATTTGTATCAATTTATGTATATCAATTTTAATAGTCCATAAAATGAAAGAAAATAAGGCTTAGAGTGTATTTTGTGACAACAGGCAGTAATCTAAATAATTTTTTATTTAATCGTTATAGTGTCAGTTATTTTTATAAAGTCTTTGGTCGAAAAGCTTCAATTTCTCAATAAATACTTACTCATTCATAATATTACAATGAATGTTTGAAATATTTTACTTGACATTATGAGATTTTCATTTCTTTTAATCAGTTACATTACAGTCCGCTACTAAGATATGTGATGACTAAAAGTATTTTTTTTGATATTGGGATTAAGGTCATCATGATACAGTGAGATAGCGTCAGACGATGGTTGAGGTTCGATCCTCACTCGGGAATTATTTGTATTTCCTTGCTCTGGTAAAATTTAGTGCGACGTTGAATTATGAAATAAGATACGCTTCACGCTATCCTGCACATAGCAGGGTAGGAAGTTGGAACCTAGTGATAAGACATTCCGTTCACGTTAAACACGGAAAGTGGGGAACAGAAGTGTTTGTGCCCCACTTTCCACTGAATTCTCGAGGCCTACGAGGAAATAAATATATGAATCCACAACGCAATTAATGGTTCATTCTGCATCCAAAACTGCTCACCATTTTTCAAGTAAATTCCTATTGCGTATTAATTATGACAGTTTTCCTCATCTGGACCAACAACGGTCCGAGGGCTATACAAAAACGGCAAGTTTCGCAAAACTTTTAACATTGTAAAACAAGTTCCCATCTTCAACTCCACCCATATTATGTACAACTTACTATGATGTTAAAATATGTTATGAAACGATTAAGCAAAATGTCAATATGATTATCTGAATCAGTGTTGGAAAATCTATGGAAATCGATTATAAATTTAATTTACATTATTATATGAAACTAGTGGACCCGAACGCGGCTACGCCTGCTTGAACTATAAGAATATTTATTAAATATATTATTTTCATTTTTCAATAGAATTAGTAAGAAAATATAAGCTTAAATAATCAAAAAGAATAATAAGTAGAGACATATTATTAGAAAAAATATTATTGAAATGATTGGTTCATTCAAAAGAAGTAAAAGTAACTAAAGGATATTCTTAATATTAGAAAAAGTACCTAAAGTTTTCCGTGCTTGCGTACATACTCGTAGATATCGACTCTATGAAATAACTAAACATTTTTCATCAAATAAAATAAGAAGAGAACCAAAGTGTAGTTTAAATTGTCGTTTCATTTAAATAATGAATAATGTCGTACAATAATAAACAATATTTGATTTATATTTATATTCAGTGCGAAAATTTTATGCAAAATATAACAGGAGGTTTTGTTTAAATTTTTCAAAAACACAAATATAAAAAACAGATATGCACGAACTGACATATATTTTTGTTCAGTTTCATGCTTTAATAGTGTCACCTCTGTGCCACGGGACGTGAGCCCCAAATACACGACATTGCGATTAGAGTTGCGGAACCCAACGCCGCATTTTATCTTACCAAAGTGGGAAAATGAAAATAATTTTAATATAATCGTCTTCATTACATCGAGTTGGAATCAAACTCATTACCACTGTGACTACAGTCAGAGCTATAGGGTGGCATAATTTAATAATAAAGTATATTAATAGATCAAGCCAACAAACATTTTCATAAGATGATTTACGGTTAGTCTATGAGTACGTATGTTACGGGTCAAGCATGAATAATCATAATTGTTAACAAATGTTATTCATTTTGTCATATATTAAGTCATAGACTACCTTTATCACTACTTTATTAAAGAAATTTTGGGAATATATTTTTTTGGTTCTTCTTCACATTTTATACCCAGCTTAGTAGCCAGAATGAACGGACTACAGTCTCTGCATGCCTCTTTCACCTCGCCAGTGTCATCAACCTATTCATACATGTCCTTAGGGGGGTCCTCTTACTTTTTACGTGATCTTCCTCCAGCATCATCGAAGTACGGTATGTTTTCGAAGGTCACCCGAGTTTTCCCCTAGCCTGTTTTTCCACTTGCTCTTCCTTCATATTATATCTTTTTTGCCATTCTTTCATCACTCATTATCTCGACGTCCCCAAAAGCTAAATATATTTTATTATTTTTAATCAAGTGACTAGGAATAGGATGCATTTTTAACTGTCGATATTCTTATTATTATATAAAAACAGGAAAAAAATCTATTTATAAATTATATATATTAATAAGTATTTAGAATTACAAATTTTCATCCACATTCCAACTCGCATCTAATATTTTCATTAAAAAAAACGTTAGCTCTACCATCGTTATTGTTATTAAAAGCTTCTCATGACATTGGGGCTAACACCCGCAACATTTACAAGGCATAAATAATAATAAAATCAGATGAGTTGACCTAATTTTTCATTATTTTGTTAATTTAAATTATGGACTATTAATTCCACATATATTTAAATATAAATGATCTGGTATATCAATGACATCTTAATGTATTATAATGTAATCAAACATTGCAAGAAATATAAGTTTATATTCTTATTTTTAAACAAAGTTACTTTATATGGATGCCAATATGGCGCAGTGAGGCAGTGCCTGTTTGTAAATGCGATGGTTATGGGCTCTATCCTTACTAAGGGGGTAAACTATTTTTTATTTTCTCTCCCTGAATTCAGTCTCAAAAATAAGGGCGGAAAGCGAATTAATAGGATTATGGATTGTCTTGACACTACGTTCTATTTTTGATAGAGTACTAAGTCGTTTTAATTTGTTTAATGTTTCTTATTTAAAAATACAGTAAAAATGTGATTAATTATGAATGTAGACAAAATCATTTTATTTTTTTATTCATTCCAATGAAATACAATAAAATTTTATTCGCTTTTATTAAATACTTTTATGCAAACATGTGTATAACATAATATTGCGCAAATGCTTGCAGAATATCTATTAATCGTTAATATTAAATGTATCTAGAAAATAATATAACGTTTGACCTTTTAATTACGAATATAGCAATTAAAATAATTCATTTAAATAAATAAAATTTATTTGATTTAACATTTAATTTACGTAAAGTTAAATAAAAAAGCCCAACTATTTTTTTTATAAAAACTTACTAAAATTTAATTTTAAAATATTCATAGACATCAGATATGCGAAACATAAATCATATATTTATATGAATCGACAATGTCGTACACATTGTTTGCAATATTGTTTTGAAAGACGTAACAAGATATTTCTACAAACAGGTGCAAATTAAGAAGGTCAGTAATGCCATTTTGAATGAATAATAAATAGATACCAAAAAAAATAATATTAGATATCAGTAATAAATATATGGATATTAGTTAGGTGCCACAAAAGCAGGCAGATAAATTTAACAAAAACATGCTTAAAATTACTCTTCTTTTCAAAAGAAAAAATTCACTTTCCATACTTTACTTAGGAAGTATCGATTTATTCTGAAGTTAGTAAAACTTAAGTTGATTGTGGTAATATATTTTAAACAATGGTATTTCATTCAATAGCCATATTAATTATCAACTAACTGCTAACTTGGTTTGTAGCTGTAAGAGTGTATGAGAAAAGCTGAGATTCTTTGGAAATAACAATAAAATCGCGGTAATTTTATAAATGAAAATAAATTATAATGTTATAACAACATATTTTATATGTATTCAATAAATAAACATTTGGAATAGGATTTTTATATATCGAAATTATAATAATGTCCCATTATAGTTTAGGGGCACAAGCGTGTTACTAATCTAATCTAAATATTATTTTTCAATTAGGCTTTTAAGTCGTCGAGTTACATAGAAATGTCAGTAATGTCAGTAGTGTTGCTATAGGAAGCTACCACCAGCTCGGAAAGCAGTTCTGCTGAGGAAAACCGATAAAAAACTCAACAGTTGCTATTTTAAAATATAGTTTACATTTATAACCATCATTAGCTTCCCAAGTGAACATCAAAAGCATCTAATTCAAAGTAAGCTAAAGGGAAATCTAAAATCACTTGTGAAATTTTCTTAAATATACTTAACCGGTAGTGGAGTGTCTTAACACTACCCTCTCTGCTTGCCATTCTTCACGTGGAATATAATGTGAATTTAATATATGTATATATATTTAATCCACGATATAAGTATAATAATCAATGAAAGTTATGATAATTTGACACAGTCATAGTATCTTAAGCGATAAATATAGCTTATTCAATAACGATGATCTAACGACCCGCAAACGGATCTAATCAAGAATATTATTGACATACAAGGTACTTGCACAGATAAAATACATTTGGCTAACTAAAAATAAGGTTAGCAATGCCTATAATTCAATTATAATGGATTTATTTGGATTTATTTTTTATTGCAGGCTGGACAGAGAAATCCTAGTGTTTATTAATTTTATGCAGAATCCAATGCAGCACTTCAAAAGAAAATATTTTAACACAGCAGCTGTCAGTTCGATGACTACTCGAAAGAATGAATTATTATTATTTTCTATCCTCGCTCTAGAAATAAATGCAACGTTAACGAGTTACCCTAATCACAAGCAATGTCTGGAAAATTGAACGAAAAGCAAGAAACGAAATGGCATGACAGTAGTTTCTATCTACATACCCCGCATATGAGTGTACAACGAGAAGAATGAGAATACAACGTGGAGAGAAAAAAAGAGATGCAGGCTTTAATAGGGCACAACCAGGCCTGGATGGGGCTTAAAATAAACAGAAATTTATAATTTTGTCTATTTCACAACAAAAAAAAAATAACATTATAATTAAACAAAACATCAAAGTATCTCCTATAAAACCTAAAAAATAACATTATAATTAAATAAAACATTTTTATGTTCCATTAAAATTTAAAACAATTACCTTTGCAACTATGTATACCTTATGAAAAACGTGATAAATCAGTTGTTATTTACAATATTAATGTACCTACACTTATTGACCGTACCTTCCTCATTTAACGAGGATTAAGCGATTTTTTTCGTTTTTTTTTATTTAACAGCCTTGCGGTTTAGTATGTTATAACTTAAGGTGCAGTCGTAGGTATTTATAATATAATAGCTTTGGGAAATTGATAATTGTAAGTTATTATTTGAACTTTATCGATATTTATGAACTTCTGTTATTAGAACAAACTACCATGTGATATAAACATTTCCTTTATTGGGGCCATTTGTGATCAAATATGACTGTAAGCGCTCATTTGGGTAATTGCATTGTTTTAATTACCCCATTTAGATACAACTCGACGGTAAGTTCTGCTACCTAACGTGCAGTGTCTGGAATTCCGGCGGAAAGAGTAGGATGGAGAGTTTACATGTTGGGTCTTCAACCGTTTTACTTAATGTAAAAATTAAAATTCTTTTCTTTAATTAATGATACAAGTAATATGTTTTATAATTGTAGGAGATTTTAAATCAAGTAAATTATAATGGCTTCATCTAATAATTTAAAAAGACGTTTACAAACCATACATAATTGAAGAATTGATAATTAAATTAATGGATGTAAAAATTAAATTGTATCATGAATATTTTAATTAATTAATTAAAATTTTAAAAATTAAACAGTTTGAGCGAACTCTGATCATTATTCATAATGTGAGAATTCTCTAAGATCAAAATGTATGAGTAGAAATGACATGAAGCGCTCAAAACTAAGAATAATTGCGTTCTTTAGAAGTGTGTTATTAATCTTTTATTTTTATATAACTTTAAGCAAGCGAAGCCACGTTTAAGTCTTGAGTAGATAATAACACTACCTACATATGTATAGTGAAGAACTATGAAGAATTTTAATATAGATGCTATTTCCAGCGCTTTGTTTACTTTAAAATGTTCTCATGTCATGTAACTTGTGCAACTAATTATCATATTCTTGGCAGTTAAAGCTTGTTGCTCATAATTATTATTATTTTTATTTTTACAAAATTTTATCAATATTATTTGCATATAGGATTAAAATATAGTCATTATTAGGTAGATGCGGGTTTGATGGCCAATCGGAGAAATATATATATTTAAAGATATCTATTTTACGGTTTCCCCCCATCCCATAACAAGCATATTAAAAAAATCTATTATTAAAAACGAAAAAAAAATATATTTCATATATGTCAAAACATAAATTTCAATAGAAATAAAAATTATACTGTGATAGAATATGTTACAAAAAATAGGCACAGATTATACATTCCTACAAAAAAGAGCCTTTAAAAAGAGTAAGACTATCTTGATAGTAAGAAAACCTTATATATTTTTATATATATTATAAGGTAAAAAAAAACCATTTTAAAATTTCAAATCGCAACGCAACGTATATGATGTCCAAATATAAGAAATATCATAATATTTTATTTTATTATTATATGTATAATAATGCAACAAAGAATACCTCTATAGCTTCATACCCACCTTCACTCATGGTTAAATACGACATGACATAACATTGTAATTTAATTACCATAATATTTTTGAGCCGTGTAGCCTACGCCTGTTAGAATCACTGCAGAAGTTGAAAGAGCACGGGTGAAGGCCGCCCTGACCGCATCCGCTTTATAGTGATTCACCTGCGTTTTATCGATGGCCTGAGCATTTGTAAATTATTTTTTTTAATTAATAAACGCTACCGTTAACGTTTTATATTATAATCGATATATTTCCGTGCGTGGTTATTTTCTTTTAGTTAAACAATGTTAATGCTTATCAGTTGGTTTTTGTTTCATGCATAGGCCTTTTATTGAAGTAGGAAATATTACGTTTATATTACTTGCTAATTAAAGTTTAATTTGTAAATTTTGTTGCTTACATGTAAATAATGTAAAATATTAACAAAATGTTTTGATGTACCTTAAGAACAGTGGATATCTAGAGATTAGAAGATTGTATAGAAATTCTAAAAAAAATTTGGAGTAAAAATATTTATAAGTGATTATTTTGGTATCACAAAAAAGACGCTCTTTATTCGCAAAATATATGAAATTCAATTGTCGAATTTTAGGTGGAAATTCGAACACTTAAAAAATATAAGAAAGTTTAAAAGAAATATAACATTGTATTTACTTTTTCACAATGAAATCACGTTGTTAAGTTTTTATTTCTTCTAAAATTTATTATATAAATTTATAAAATATATTAAATCAGTAGCACGTGCGACAAAAAATCATCATGTTATCGACATGTCACATTATATTGTCGATAAATATTGCAAAGGCACAGCACCACCAACACCAAAAAATGAAATTTGTTAATTTGATGATCGTGAACGGCATTTCTGATTTATGATTAAAGAAGTTGTAAGGAATATTACACATTTGATATTTTATTGTATCCATAAATTTAAAAAAAAACCGCTTCTGATTCAGCTATGTAGTGTGTTATATGGTCATCTTGTCACAACTAAAAGTAAAATAGTCTATTTTTTTTTCTTCATAATTCGCACATTACAGAGTATGCAGAGGGAACCTGGGAACATGATGTTAAGATACTTCGTTCCCATTAAGTTTTAACTTCCGTTTTCCACTTTCCGTCGAATTGTATATTATTAAAATGGTTTAATTTTAATGGATTATTAAATAATTAGCAATTTTACTATTTAATTACATAAATCAACACACGTGCTTGTTTTTCTAAATTCCCTCCAAAAATTTTTTTTTATATATTTTATTAAAATTATAGAAAAAAAATTGATTACTAATTATTATTAAAATTAATATGGATTTAGTATGTGTATGTTCTAACAAATATGAATGTAATCTAACTCTCATAGTGTTGTTAAATGATATGCTCTTAGAGTCTTAGTTATCATTTCCTATCAAATATCGGGTCAAAGGTCTCTGAGCGAGCGAGTCAAAACACTTCGTGATGTACGTTCATAGATTAATATTATCCATTGTCCTTTTGTATTTCGACATATGACACATATTATAATTTCATTACAGCTAAAATGGATATTTCATCATAACGCATCATCATTGATGTTCATATTTAAATATATTAACATTATATTCAAAGTTCGTGATGATAATATAATATGTGTATATCTTTTCTGTGAGAATTCTCTATATTTCACATTTTTTATTTAGAACTCAATGTTTAAATGTAATGGTGGAAATCGTTGAACGGAGTGTCTTAACACTAGATTCTCTATGGCCACCTAATGAGGGACAGCGAATAACTGAATATGGCTTTGTTATACTAGCTTTATTACAAATATCTCGAAAATTTTCGATGTTTAATAAGACAACGTCGTAGTAAATGTTATAATACAAAATGAGTATATACACCCATATTCGTCGTGTTAGCTTACTATAAAAATATAAAGGTATTTCGGCAATAACAATGAAATATTGAACTTTAGGCAATATCTTATCGAATTTTAAGATGAAGATGAAGATATGCTTGTAAGAAAATGACAGTATTACAAACACAGTTACAAAATGTGTAATAGTGTTACAGTTAAATAATATGAACACAGCAAATACCACTGACGCCATCATGGCGCAGAGTACGGAACCCAACGCCGCAGTTTATAGTGGCAGTTTGGCGCCGCTGAGAACAATCAAAATACAGCGCTTATATATCATAGAAAATAGAAACACAGAGAAAAAGATATCAAAACCAGAATTTTGGCCGAATCATGTTTTAAATTATTTATAGTTATTTTGCATCTGCGTATTTTAGAGGCAATGTATTTTTTTCCATCAGGCGTATGCCTTTTAAAATTATATATAAAAATGTGAGATATTTCCCCACTAATTCATTGAATTCAGTCAGAATTTGGGTATCGAATTTGTAAGTAGTTCTCATTTGAATACCTAGATCACAAGGTCTTTTAATGTTTACATTATTTAAAACAACATTCTTCACACAAAACAATTGCAACATCAACAATCATTAACAATGACCTTTGACAATAAAGAGTGCATTAATTCAAAGCAATCACATTTTATTTTTAAGAGTAATCTATGATTACACATGGCATTTACCATAGTATAAAGCCGGGGGTACACTAAGATTGCTCAAATTTTTGTTTCTATTTTCAGTTTGGCTACACTACGAAATGTGAATATTTGTTCGTTTGGGACGTTGGTCAATAACATTTTTTTAAATAGGGTAAACCAAGTCCCATTTCTACCGATACTTGCACATTTTATAGCACCAATGGATTCATAAGGAAAAATGTTATATAGTACCTAAGATTTGTATTTTATAAAAGCTTCTGCGGGCGAAGTCATGTACAGAATACTAGTAAATAATAAGCAAATTGTTACTAATAAGGCAGAAGATAACCCAAATTGTCAAAGTATAACGAAAAATTAAGAAAATACACAATATATATAATAACTAGCATCGCAATTTTTACACATTTACACATATCCTAATTATATTATTTGACAACCGACTTCTTTCTGTCATACATCTGGTTAATTCTTATTTTATTCCTGGTTTAATGACAATTTCCATCTCATCCAACCATCCAAAAAAAAAAACTTTAGAAAATAGCGGCAAAAGTTTGAAAAATGACACTATTCTATATGATTTCATTTTCACGATAAGTAAAACGATTTCAAGATTTAGTTTTATCTAAGTCAAATATATATATATCACAGACAAGGGTCATATATTTTAAATTATTAGGTCTACAAATTAATATTGTTGTATTATTCCTGTTAAAATTACTGAGATTAAAATTTCCAGTGGCTTTATTGGTAAGTATACTGGAAAGGAAGTTCCCAGAAGTACTACTGGTACTGATATTTAACTAGTAACGCTAGTTAGCAACTTTTATTTTTGGAATTTTGCAATATAAAGAACAATGTAATTGAATCATCTTTATTAATATCTTTAAGATTATCTTACAATCGTCTCCAAAAACTTGCAATAATTAAGCCATGTGTTAAGAAAAAATCTTTTTTTATCAAATTTAAACAATCCAGCATATAGCACGAAAGGCCGTGAGAACTAAGACACTTAATTTTCCGCTTTCTATCCTCAAAGTGGAACAATTGAACCCACAATCATCAGGCTCACAGATATACCCTGTCCCACAAAGGCTACAAAATACTGACTTCCATTATAATTAGATAAGACTAATAATATAAGATTTTAGAAATTGACCCATTAAAGATTGTGAAATTGTAAAATCAACAACATTCATTTAAAATGTAGTGCATATAATGTTTTAGTACAATTTGCCTTGTAAAAAATTGTAGGTGTTACTGTATATTTTAATTATGTGTTAATACTATTGATCTTTAAATATTCTCATACATATATTATAACAATTATCAATTATCAAACTGTATCTAACAATCTAAAATCGAAATCTAACAATTTTTGTTTATCACTTATCTTCTACTGTCTATTTTAACCTAGGGCTAAGGCATATTTGGGTATTAAATTTTGTGACAAAACGCGTGTGGCATTCGTAAAATTAAAGCCGAAGACTTGTTGAAATTCTTGTACGTTGCAACAGACAGTGAAGCCTTTATTCAAATCGTACCATTCTGTATTTCTCATCCACTCTATGGTGTGACAAATATCACGACAAGGTATCTTTTTAATCGCTTCAGGTAGCGTCAGGCCCGCTAAGTTAATTTGGATAATAGCGACCGCTTCATTTTCCTTAGGATTATATAGTACCTGAAATCAATAATAAATTATATTTTTCTATTTTATGAACTTAATTAAAATTCTCGTGAGGTAGAGAGCGTAACTCGGATACGGATGTGGGTGTTAAATCGTATATTATACTCATTTGGGGTGAAAGTATCAGCCACTGTCCTGAACTCCTTAAACAATGCGATGGGCACAGAGACGACATGACATAACGACCATTCTATGGTATGTTAAGTAGTTTCTTCTTTTCTCTTGTCATAGTGACAAAGTGGGAATATCTATAAGTACCTAAGTTCACTTATATTGATTGGAGGTCGATTTTTTACCAAGGGGGTAAAATAGACGATGATAAACCCGAAAACGGAGTATCTAAACTCTAGAAAGAAAGTTCAACTTGCATATTTCAATAATGTGATATTGTAAAAAAAACAGCTATAAATATAAACATAAGTCAACCTAGTACCTTCCATATGTAGGGGGATATCGGCTGCTTATCATGCTCGTCCATTAAATACTTATTGGCATCATATGAATTCAATGTTTTGGATGACCCTGTCCATACTTCCAAGCTTTCGTCCAAACTTTGCACAAGGTTTCTTACCCGCCACTCTACTTCGTTCCAATTCTGTAAAAGATATACCAACGATATCATTACTACGTTATTAGAATGTGCCTGACTAATTATCTATTATGATTCTAGGTTTACATATTATGTTTACGGAAATTAAACAGCCACATTATATTTGTAGCACTTTATGACAGATATATAGTATAACTAATAGATCAGTCTATTAGATCCCAGGGCCCCCAGACCGACGTTGCTATCTCCAAAAAAGACCCCACTTTCAAGTTAGTAAGTACACATACCGTCTTAACTATATATTAGACTAACAATCCTCAAAATTTCAGCTTTGCTAAAATTACCTAGTTTAATTTGCTTTGTGCCATTTGTAATTATTATAATAGTAGCTACATGAACGCTGACAATTTTTCCTTTAACTGTGTTATTTTCTGTTTTAAATTACTTTCGCAAAGTTTAAAGGAAACTTACCTCTGTCCCACATGTACTCCAATGTGGTACAACGTTTAAATAGCTATATGTCGCAAGTTGAGGTAATCCAGGAAGAACATCCTTGGGATTTATTAACTGTCTTTTTTTGTAGCAACACGAATCGGCTATTATGGCTGACCGTAGGCTAATGAAAGCACCCATTTGATTTTGACAATCATACATAAAATCAAATTCAAAAGGTAAATGATTACTTTTACTGAAGTTGGTATTCATAAAATCATTGGGTATAATATTTGCAAAAGATGGACTTAAGGTGTGTTTAGCAAATACTGGCACTTTATTGTCAATATCAACACATACAGAATAAACGCCCCAAACTTTTGATCGTACATTAAAACCAACAGTCACCAACGCAGTGTGATCAGTAACTTGACCACAAGAATCACTCTCCTTTTTAGCTACAGGATGGTTTTCTTTGAGGCAAAATAAATCTTTATAATCCACCAGTTTGCCATTAATTTTGAACGTGGATTTCTCTATACATGTTGCAAAGACAGTTTCACGGAAGATATTTTCTTTGTCCGCAACATGGCTCATTGGACAGTTTAGCAATAAAGTATTTCCTCTAGGAATTGTAATTAGACCATCGACTTGCTTAAACGGATACCATTCTCTTCTATAAGTTATAACAAATGGCTGTTTCCTATTAAAATCACTTTCAATATTCAACGTGCATTCTAAAAAACAAAAATTAGTGCATATTATAATTATTGTAAACAAAACTGAACTTTACTCATTAAAAGGCTACACCGACCCTGCCGATTAATATTGAAAGTTCGTGTGATTTCTCCAAACATATTCTTCACTTTACAAGTATAATGTCCAACATCACTGGAATTCATGTCGATTATAATTTCCATGAGAGACTCATCCAATTTATGGCCATTTCGGTACCAATCTGTCTGAAATGTTTATAAGTGGAATGATAACTATGTCTACTAACAATGAACTGAAAATCATGCAATGAAATGGAAACATTTACAGCATATAATAATAAAAGATTGTAGGCTACATTAAAAAATATTTTGGTTTTTTCCAAGTACAATTCAAAAAATATATATTTATGATTTATTGATGATCAGTTTATTTTTGTCTTTTTCAGTAATTCAATTTACAGTGTTTCAATATGAGGCTAAATTAAAAATATAATGTAGCTTACTTTTAGCTCTGTATCGCTGATGGCGTCACATCCTAAGATAACTGTTGATCCTTCCTTATATTCTATATCTGTTTCTTCATCAGTCACAAATTGGGGCTTTCTGCCTACAGTGATTTTTTTATATGATGAATCAGATTGCAAAAATGTGCTAACTCTACAAGTATAAATTCCAGAATCACTTAATTTTGCATTCATAAGATGAAGTTCGCCTATTGCTATGATCCTTCCATTCTAAAATATATAAATAACGTTGTTTTAGTATTTTATCGATTTCTATCATTTATATGTTTAAATATTTCTATTTTATACCTTATACCAGCGCACTAAGTCTTTTTTATCATGAGGTAAATCACAATCAAGGTTAGCAAATGCCCCTTCTTCAAGTAATATATTTACGGTACTTCCATCTGGCTCAGGATATTCTAAAAATAATATATTATATTTATATACGTTAGGGAATAATTCAGGCCAGTCATGGCGAAAGAGCACAAGCAAGTGCCAAGGTTATGAGTTCGATATCCACTCCAGAAAACTAAATATTTCATATTTTCTTTATTGAGTGTAATGAGACAAAAGTGCGGCGTTCACCGACGTGCTCGATAATAGATTATCGAGATTCAGTAATAGGATGTTCACTTCCAAGTAAGTTCCCAATGTTGATCATGGCCACTGCAAACAACGTTTTCGCTGTAACCTATACTACTCGATATAATTTTTATATTCGCTAACGTGATGATCATGAAACAAGTGTATGCTCGTTCGTTATAAACTTTTTTAGTTCTTTTGACGTACCTTGGATATCTACGTTAAATACTTCTGTAGCAGAACCTAGTTTATTTTCTGCTTTACACTTATATGTCCCTTCTGCGCCTTTGTCCAAATTCTTAATTATTAATGTTCCCTCGTCATCGACGTCGTACCAATCTGTTCCTATAATAGTATTGCATTGTAAGCTGTTTTTGTTAAACATAATTTTTATGTTTTCCTTATTTTTTTACGACGAGATCGGCGAATTCCACGTTATCATTTCCGCCTAATTTTGAATCAAAAGACATTAAATAAAATATTCCATAATCGATCAGTATATATCTTACTTTAGCCTCGCAAATATATACAGTGCCGAAAATATATAGGGAAACAAAAAACGTGTTTTAAAGAACAGGTGGCTTATACAATAGGGCATTATATTTTATTATTATTTAATGTTGTTATAATAACAGGCAGACAGGTTGTAGGTTCGACACGATACTTAATATTCATTCATATTTTCATTTCATCGCTCTGGTGCCAAGGCAAGAACGTGTTGTTGAATTCCGCAACGCGAAAGTGGGGAGCGGAGTGTTTTAACATGCGGAATATAGCATGAAGTTGAAAAAAAATTAAAAAAAGTGCTTGATTTAATTCTTCTTTGCCGCAAAAATTCTTACCGACAGCAATATTGTCATCATTTATTGTCCAGGTGATCGTTGGTTTTGGGTTGCCCACAGTTTTGCAAGGAATTCTTAATACTAGATCTCCAACTATTCCTTTCAAAGTTTTGTCGATTAATGTATTTATTATAGATGGTTTTGCTGCAATGTTTATATCACTTTAATTTTTTTACAGTTTAGAGTTTACAGATTTTCAATAATATCAGAAAAAATCATAATAATTGTAATTTAAATAATTGCTTTAAATAATATTTTTTTAATAAAATTTAATAACAGCTCAAATACAAATTAATAACGTTATGCCTTACGCTAAGTAAATTTATTTTATACTTTTTTGTTTGTTTGAAGTCGGTTTGTTTTTCGTTAAAAATTACGATTTTAAATGATGGAAAAGCGAAGATAACAAAAGTATACTTTTAATTTTTACCTGTGACATGGACTTCATACGTTAGATATACTGGATCCAATGAATTATTTGCCATACAAGTATATATCCCGTCATTTTCAAATTTAGTTCGTTCAATTTTTATACTATTTGTCTCATCATCAGTCCTGAAATTCCTGTTAAATAATGTATTAAATAAACATTTTCTACTTTTCAAATGAACTAAATGTGTATTGCACATGCATGTACGTGTGTATGTGATTTAATTAATGTATTACTAATTGTAATGTTAATGTGTAAACAGTGGCATGGTTGGTTTCTAGGAAGTTTTGAAAATAAATTTATAAGTTTTAAAGTGAATATCATATTAGTGAAAAAAATTACCGTAAAATCTTCAACTTATCTGATGAAGAACTGAAAAAAGTCCAATGTACTTCAGGTTTTGGGACACCATAAGCTTTACATGTCAATGTTAATGGACTCCCTATATCCACATCTATTTCTGTCACCTTAGGTGTTTCTATGTAAATAGAAGCTACAAGAATAGAACATCTCTTTTTTGTAATTTTATAAAAATTATTAACATTACCCATAAAATATTTTTCACGAATTAATTTTATTTTATTATTATGAATCAATTCATTGCTATTGCAATTTGCATTCATTATTATTATATTGAAAATAAACAAAGAATGCTTTAATTATTATAATTATTTTTAAACTGGGTAATTATCATATGTTCATTTCATGTTTCATGTTCAAATCAATAATCATTCAGAAGATTGTAATGACATTTTACGAAGATTATACTATGTTTCCATTTAACTTGAGAAATAGTATAGATCTTACCTGCATTCTCCCTTAGAAACTCAATGTTATATTCGTAAATGTAATAGGTAAGATCTATTGGTCAACAAATTTGAAAAAGGTTGGTATCCATTTTTAAAGGTTAAATTATATTTAATATTACAAATAATTAAAAAATATATATCTTACTGTGTACATTCATTAGGAAATTTTTACGTGCTTTTCCTAATTTGTTTGTAGCTTCACATGTATAAACGGCTCCGTGGTTATCTAAATTTGCTTTAAAACTGAAAATATAGATTTATTTAATTTTAACTAACTAGACATTAGAGCTACCACATTATTGTACTGGTAAATACCATATAAACATTATTTCGAAAAAACTAGTGTTAACACACTCCGTCCCGGATGCTTCCGTTCCCCACTTTTCGCCCAATTCTTTGCCGCAATATAAATTTTACGCCAAATTTTCGAGACATTTGGTTATAAGTAGCGGAATTTATTATTGTACTTTCTTAGACAATGCGGGGCAATGAAAATAATTTAAACATAACCCATTACCCCAAGTGAGAATCATCCGCAACACCACTATGTCACGATAGTCTCAATTAAAACAATTTAATTATTTAATATAATGCGGTTAATTAATAAACGTAATGAAGTAGTCATCATTATCAAAGTTTCAATGTCATTACGTAAGTTCTAAATATGGATTTATAATATTACAAACAATGTATGATAAGCAAGAAAACATGGTTACCGCAAAATATTGCCACTGTAAATACGATGTCTGCCCGTACTTGTTATTTCAACATTATTTTCAAACCATTTAATAATAGGTAAAGGGGCACCATCGGTCGAACAAACAAGCTTTACTCGATCTCCTGCCGCTGCACTGACAATTTCATCTTCGCCGTCAATAGTTGGAGGATCTGATTATACAAATATATAAATCAAATCGGCTTCACGTTGTATCCCGTAAACAGCAAAGTAGGCAGAGGGAACCTAGTGTTAAACACTCCGTTCCCCACTTTCGTTCAAGACATTATTATTAACCACTTAGATTATTCTACTTATGTAAATAACGAAGGAAAATTTAATAACAATTATAACAAGATTCAAAATTTAATAACAATTATCATATAATCAATAGGGTCATAAGATCAATAAGGTCGAAATTTAATAACAATTATAACAAAATTCAAATAATCAATATAAAAAAAATAACTTACATTCAATAAGAACATCTGTTGCATGGCTGTCTTTACCAAGTTTATTATAAGCCGTACATATATATATTCCTGTATTAGCTTTCGTGACATCGTTAATGACGATTGTATCTTTTTCTTTATCCAATTTAATGGCTTTAGCTGAATTATCAGATTTAAATGACCAAATAATCTTAGGTACAGGATAGCCACGTGTGACGCTAAAAAAAGGCTTCAGTTTATAAAATGTAACAAGATATTAATGACACGAAAAACATATGAAAGATAAGCATTCCATGAACTCAACAGTTTTTCTAAATTTATTGCTAGGAGAAAATAGCGCTTAACGATTCCTAGAACAATGAAAAGCTTCAGGTTCAGTAGAAAAGGAAATATAAGCAAAAAAAATTAGCTTACCTGCATTTTATCACAGCGGTAGATCCAGTCTTGAACGTAAGACTGTGTATACTTTTGTTTATTTTTGGTAATGCTATAAAAAAATATTATATAATTTATAAGTATACTAAGAAAAAGATTTTTATTTAATCTATCGGTTGATGTGATTATTAAAGTATGTGGTTAAGAACAAAGACGAAAAGCTACTTAACGTATTTAAGCGTTTCAAGATTCTCTATTAAATTTGTTAATATTTCACCTGCATGTAAAGACACTTTAAAGGATATATTCTGGCTGTGATATCCATTGGAAACTTCAACAAAATAACTTCCTGCATGGTCAAAATTTACATTTTTTAAAGTTAGAGTGGAGGTAGCGTTCTCAGTTGACAAATCATAGTTATCGTCATGAGTTATTGGAGTTGACCCCTTGTTCCAAGTTATCGTTGCTTGAGGATACGCATCAACGATTACTTCAAAATTAAATGAGTCTCCATATCTTATGGTTGTATCTAAAAATAGTATATACATACATATTAGCTTTAACAAGAACCATTTTTAGTGGATCAACTATAAATACTAGTACTAGATACAACTTACCTATAGGACCGTTTAAAACATTCAAGAAAGTTTTTCGTTTTGTTTCAATTTCAATAGACGCTTCATTTACACCTTCAGTATTTACTGCTTTGCATGTAAATGTTGAATTTTTATTAACTTTATCTATGTTGAGAATACTTATATATTCATAAGGCAGATCAACTGGTACGACCTATAAGGTTAAAAATATAAAGTATTTAAGTACGTACCACCTTTATTTTGCGTATTTACTTACAAAGAAATAAAATTAAGAGAAATTTGAGTAAAGTTTCTTCAAACAAAAACATAATATTTGAGTTCGCATATGATTTTACTTTCGATAATCAAATAGTTTCTTTCTCATTTAGCAGCAAGCAAGCTATTATAGATTTAACTTTGTCTCTAACATCCACCATGTAGACATTGATGGTCGACGATATCATAAAATCGTAAATTCTACGAAACAACCATGACCTTTACATATTAACAAAGCTGTAGTACATTTTTTAGACATAAGACTATAATCTAGTGTAGATAATTATCTACACCCTTATCAATTTAATGTTTTAAACTATAGTACTTACTTTAGACAGCGACTCCGAACCCGTAGAGTCGTACCATATGACGTCGGGCTTGGGATAGGCATAGACCTTACACTTAATATTTAAAGGTTCGTCATATTCAGCATCAATTTTGTCTCCGTCCACAATTGTGACTGATGGTAATTTGTTTACGATCTTTTTTTCTAGAATAGAAAACATGAATTAATGTATAATATTCAATTATACATTTAAAATTCTTGAAACGATCTTTGATGAGTGTAATGGAGACAATATAGGTTCATAATTTAAGTTTACCTAATTTGACGTTTTGTGGCTCAATAGTCGTGGTTCCCAATCTTATAATTTTTTCTCCTTCTTTTGTGTAACCTGTAACCTAAATTACCAAAATAACATTTTTTTCTTATAATAAACAAAAAATGTATTTCTATGTACAAGAAACAATAATAACAATAATTTAAAAATTAATCTTACTATGAGCTTAAAACCATTGTTACGTGGTAAAAAGGACTCAGTTGCATAAAGTTGATCGTCTTCATTAATTAACTGAAGAGGTAACGTTGTAATTAAATTATCGTCTAAATCTTGTAGTTCAACAGTCTTTAAGGTAACATCTTTATTATAATTGTCTAATTTGATGGCCAAATAAGATTTTTCATCTAAAAATATATAACAATTAGGAATATTTATTCAGTCTGACATACATTATACATTATCAATATACATTGAAATATTTTTATTAATAGACTAGAAATTAAAAAAAAATTAAATAGTTGTTATACATTATTTTTAATCAATTTATTCATACCTGGAATTGGTTTAGTAGCGGTTTCCTTTAAAAACGCGGGTTTAAAAGTTGAAAATCCATGTCGAAACGTTACAAGGGTAGAACCAGTGACCACCACTGAAGCTGGCCCATACGATTCGAGAAGAATAGTATGGACTCCTGGTTTTACTTTTACATGCTCTATCTAAAAAATACAATAATAGAATTCGCAGACCATATTTTTATTATTTAGTCGGAAAAAACTGTGTCTATGTGTTGGTGGATATATTCTAATTAATTGGCAAAATATCTTTTATTATTACTTACTTTTGTTCCATGTGTATGTATACTTTTATCCTTTTCTGTTTCTACTATCTCTCCATCAGGTCCAATTACATGAAATTTAGGATCAGCTGCTGATACAGATACAATAACATCCCAAACTTTACTGTCAACATTAAACTGAAAATATTGTAAAACATTACGTTTTACAGGATATGAAACCTACTGAAAATTCCGCATGCTCACGCTCACCATATCTCCTCCCTATTTAAAGCTACTTTGTTGTTAAACCAAGTAAAAGATAAAAAAACAGTTGAAATAATTTTTCATTAGTATTAGGTATATTCTCTCTTTTATTTTTATCATCTTACACATTTCGTACATATTATTTGAAATTTGAGTAGGCAGTAAAAAATACTTTAACCTAATAAAAAGCATATTACTATATAACAGGCATATCCATAAACTGAGTAAATTCTTACTTTCATTTGTTTTTCTGAATCCTTCGTTATGTACTTTTGTCCTAGAGTGGTTTTCACATGTTTCACTGACTCTATAATGTAGTCGATAATCTAAAACGAGATTTAATGTAAAAAAATGTAAGTGAAGAAGAAGTGTGAAGAAGTGAGAAATAAGATATTATAGAAATACTAGTGGGCCCGGACGCGGCTACGCCCGCGAAAATATAAGCCTAAATAATTAAAATAAGTTAAAAAATAATAATAAGTGGAGATTTCTTATTAGAAAAAATATCTGAGTAACCGAAATGAACAAACAAAAGAAATAAAAGTAACTAAAGGAAATTCTTAATAATAGAAAAAGTACCTAAAGTTTGCCGTGCGCGCGTACTAAACATTGTTCTATATGAAATAATTATTAATTTTTGTGAACAATATTAAATAAAATCCCAAATGATTAAAATTACGATATTTTAAGTGTATAACATCGGTATAGATAACCGAACTGTGATAAATTAATTATAAGCAGCAAATAATTACATAAAAAATAATAGTAATTCGAAAATATATAAAAATTTACAAAATCATCAAAGTCATCTGCCCGTTCGCGTCGGTTATACTATACCACTCGTAGGCTAGGTCATTTCGAATCAGTGATATCTCCTTATTTAGTACAATGTTATACAGTAAACTATAATTTCCATCTAGATAAAATGCTAAAAGTGACTATTATATTTATTTTCATAAGGATGAATATCGAATTATAGAAATCATCTAATTTTTGTTAATGTATACAAATCTATATCAGCGCGCGTCATGTATGCATTAAGCAAACTCACTTTGGGTGACGTTTTCTTAAAACAACAAACTTTGCAAGCCGTTGCTTAGCAACGCGTAGCGACGATTGTTATTAACATGGCGGAATAAATTGCTTGTCAAATTAATTATTTGAATATATTGGTATATAACGAAAATATTACAAATATGAGAAAAAAAAAGTATCCTATGTTCATCCCGGTACCCTCATGTGTAGACACATGATTTATTTATTTATGATGACACTTTATGAGTATTTTATCACAATTAAATTAGCGGTTTGGCCCTGATTTCGTAAAAGACAGACAGACAGACAGAGTTACTTTCGAATTTATAATATAGGTATGGATTGTAGACAATTTAGATATATAAAAAAATTATATGATTTTTTATTTCTAAAGATATTGTTTTTCATTCAAATCAAACTGTATTGCCAGAAAAAGAAAGAAAATAAGTAATCACCTTATTCACATCATGTTTTTCTATATGAAAAACTTGTCCGGACGTCGCTACCGCAAGCTTATCGTATACTAAAGAATTGCCAGTACCACATTCTCCAGTAAGTAGAAATGTAACCTACAATAAACGTAAAAATATATACTAAATAAATAAATTTGTTCATAATATATTCGCAAAAAAATATAATATTAAAATATTAATATAACTAGACAGACAGTGCTAACCTTAGTTGATTTTTTAAGACTTAAGCTTTTAACCCTTTCAAAAAGTTCATAATCTTTTGCTGAAGCATCGGTATAGACATACAAAAATGACTCTGGCTTGCTTTTTTCCAGTGCTAATTCAATGCCAGTCATTGCATACTCGGGGCAGTCGCCTCCTCCGTCCACGTTAATATTATCTAAAGCTCTTTTAAATTCATTTTGATCTCTTGTTATAACTCTGACTTTTGCATCTGAATAAATAAATAAATAGTTGATAGGCATATATAATAGTTACAAAAAAATTAGACATAATAAGCTTAAGGGAATTTATCTATAACATTTAATTAATAAAAGTATATTATATGTATTAATTACAACGTGCCATTTTCCAGAGGTGAAACTAACATTGTTCTGTTATAAATATAAAAACATATATTTAGAATCCGTTAGCCCATTAGTTATGGGTTCGCCTTTTACTCGGGGGAATAAATTGTTATTTTTATTTCCTCGCTCTGGTAAAAAGATAAAGTGCAGCGTTGAGTTCCATCTTTGGGAGATGGTAAAATGGGGAATGGAGTGTCTAGACACAAATTCCCTGCTGCCTTCAGCGTACCCTGGTACAGCATGATGCTAACAAATAATATTTAATTAAAAATTGTGAACATTACCTGGATCATTGAAAGTTATTAAAATGAAATCGTCTATTCTACTTGCATTCGATTTCAGAACAGCGTCAAAAAGTAATTTAGTTTTTTCCTTTACTTGGTAAATTTCATCTGACATCGATCCTGTATCATCAATTACGAAAGTAAGGCTACTTTTTGATATATCTGCGTAAACTAAATATTGAACTAGACATATTATTACATAAAAATAAACTTTACGAAACATTGTTCTTGTCACCGCTAACGTGAGACTGGACCGCGCAGTGTAATTTTATACGAGTCTCCTTATCGTATTTAGCTTATTATTAATTATTTGTTATTAGTAGTAGTTACTGGGAGTTCCCCTGCACATCGCTTCAAAACATTGTCTTAAAATTTCGCATGTGCCAGCATATTATTCGAGTACAGGTACTATAGTTATACGTAGGTATATAATTATACAAATGAAAAAAACTAAATTACTTGTTTAAAATAGAAAAAAAAGTTAAAAAAAAATTATGTTAATTATTTAGTCTAGTCTACACTCAACACGCAATGCCTCCAGAATTCGGCAGAAAGTGGGGAACGGAGTGTCTTAACACTAAGTTCCCTCAGGCTACCCTGCTGTATGCGGGATAGAGCGTGAAGCTGATTTAGATTTTTGATTTTAGTCTAGACTTCATGGAGGAGTAGAACAGTAAAAAACTGTCGAGAAAGTAAGAACTGTAAATGCGATAGTTACAGGTTCTCTAATATCTTAAGGTGAGAAACGGAGTGTTAGTGTTAACTAACTTTAACTTTAATCTTCCTTCTGCCTTTTCCAATATGCGGAAAAAGGTCTTAAATTGCAAAAAAAACTTTTTATTATTTTTTATACCAACTCATAACTATAGTAACTACTAGACTCATTCAAAAATTGTTATATAAAATAATTTATTAAAAATTGCATAATTTTTTTTTCTCATACGCTTCATATTACTTATAATAATATGACACATATTAAACATTGTCACTTATATTTATAAACAATGAATTAAAGCTTGAGAGATAATACATTTTATTATTATAATTATCTTAATTCACTTTTTAACCGACTTCTGTGAGAAAAGGAGGTTATCAATTCGACTGTTTTTTTTTATATTAAAAGGTTCAAAATTATAAAATTATAAAATCTTTATAAAATTATTTTTCACTCTTTAGTTCGTTGTTAGAAGTCGGTTTTTCTTTTTGTTAAAAAATAATTTATTATTTCAATTAACCATCGAAATATTAAGATAATTATAGAAAAATGTAAAACCCGAATGGATAAAACTAAGGAGAAAAAACAAACCTAATGTTAGTTAAGTATCATCATTAGTATTAACAGTTAGGACCCATTTAAATTTATTTGAAACTAGTTTAGGAAAAGAACTAAAAACTACAGATTAATAGATTACTTGGTTAAATCCTAAAAATAATTATCTTAAAACGGGGGCAAAACTTGGTATTTAAGCCGCCGTTCAAGTGAGGTATTAAATGAAAGGGCTCTGGCTAAGCTAGGCTTGAATTTTAGAAAAATCTCTAGACCTAGAGCCCGACTCGCGCTTGTCCAGTTTTTTACGAACGACGAACGACGACGACTTTGAACGACGCCAGGCTTGGTCTATTTACCAAGGCGCGAAAATGAAGAGTAATTAAAAAATCCATTCTTCCGAGTGGGAATCAAACTCACACCGCGTCGCGCTTACAAAAACAGTGCCGCCGCGACTCAACGGTCTTAAGCCAGGTTTTCGTAACTCTGTTCAGTCATCTCATCTCTGTTCAGTTCATCCATAATATACGAAGTAGATATGTCTAGTTATTCTTTTGTTTTATATTGTAAATATATTCGACCCTTCAAACCGTTCAGTTAATAGAAGCAATTGTTTTTGATTAACGAGTAACTCTATACAATATAAGCAATGGCGATGGCTTTCTATACTTCCAAAACTGGTACTTACTTAGAAGGTACCTACTAATGATAATCATTATTGACCTTAGTAAAAAATATTGACCATAGACTATATATACGTATGTATGTATATATTATGTAACATGGGAAAAATCATACGATCGTCGATCTAATTGACCTTTATTGAAGCTATCTATTAAAATATTGAGGCCAGTCGTGGCGCAGAGCACAAGTGTGTGACTGTAAATGCAACTGGTTGTGGGTTCGATCCCCACTCTACAAAATGAAATATTTATTCCCGACTGCTAAAGAAGGGTTATGTTTTTCGCGCGTATCTTGTTTGTATGTAATATATCTATATTATAATTTATGTATTTGTATATTAAAAGTCAAATTTCAGCACTACTAACATTTTTATATAACTAGATGGTTTAAAAGTGCTCGTGATTTGTTTGCTAGACTAAAACAATAAAAGTAATTAAATGATGTACTCGTACTATAGTAACAATTTTATTGTAGGTGGAAAAATATTTTCATAATGAAATATCTTCATAAATTCTTTGAGACTGCAACAAAAAACGCAGCCTTTTGATGAATTTTGCCATTGCGAGTTTTTCATCCAACTCGTCTGGTTACAAACGTCTGTACACGGAGGGTCATCTGTGCAAGAATGGTCCGAAGGTTGTGGAATATTTTCTACGATAATTGCAAGCCCCTCGAGTCCATTTTTGTTAAATATTACCTAAAAAATAAAATAATGTCAATACTACCAACGTTTCAAGTCAATAAAAAGTGTTACTTGGGAACCTGAGAACCTGGGAACCAAGTGTTAAAACACTTGTGATGTCCATTTTCTGCCGAATTCTGATAACATTGCGTGTTGAGTGGCGAAATTCAACGCCGCGTTTTGCTTCGACATCAAAGCGAAAAATCAAAATATTATATATTTCATTTCCTCGAGAGGGAAGCGCAGCCGCAATCTGTCACTGTCTGTCACTCACCTCAAACTCAAAATTTAAAGCCTTAACTTATAACGCTAATATACAAAATTTAGAAACCGTAAATAGATTCCAAGGTATTCTTACGAATAACAATAACTGGAAGAAAGAAAATTAAATATTTTATCTTTGTTCAGCTCTTGTTATATTACTAAAAACTATTTTATATTTCAAAACGTATTGCATTTCTAAACGTTATTAGTTGATACTATTAATAATTTATGAACTTTTAATATTTTATTAATATTATTACCTTCCATATGTAACGTGGGATATTGTGACTCCGACCATACTTATCATTTATTTTTATAAGCTCCGATATTCCTATCCATATTTCAAGATATTGATTTAGTGACGTAGAAAGAAATCTTACGCCTCGTCCTACTTCGTCCCAGTTCTATGAATAAATAAAAAATATTGGCATTAAGAAACTAAGGAAATAAATAAGTTTTACAACATGTTATGTTAAATTAAATATGACAGATGACAAAAACGGTGAAAAAAGCATTTAATCATCACAGAATCTCTAAAAGTGATTTTTAAAATAAACATTAAAATATCTAAAAGGGATTTTTAAAATAAACATTAAAATAATAACAGTAATGATCCACCTCAGTACCACAAGAACTCCACTGGGTGACAAAATTTCTATAATTGTATACTGCAATTTGTTGTAACCCTGGCAACACATCTTCTGGACTTAGAAGCTGCTTTCTAGCAAAACAACATTTTGAAGCCCCATTTGTTCTACAACCTAAATCATCTTCTGATTTAAAGGACAGTAGCCGAGTTTCAGCATAATCTTTGGGTATTTGATTTCTCATTTGAATATTCATAAAATATTTTATGAAATATGTAACATTTGTATTTTTATCAATACAGGCATCAAAAATCCCAATCCACTCTGTTTCTAACTTAAACCCAATACCCATCAGCTCAGAGGGCTCTTTAACACAATTTTTTTCACTCAATTTGTTTTCTGTCAAATGTACATCTTTGTCACATTTTAATTCAGATATATCGATATTTCCGAATTCTTTTGTCTTAAATGATGTATTTTCTAGGCATTTCGCTTCAAGTATGGTAGAAAAGCTGCGCTTACTATCGGATATGATGGAATTTAAACAAATTATTTTGATGTTCTTATTGATTTGTACGGATCCAACAATCCAAGCTGAAGAAGTTGATAAAAACAATGGCATTTGTCTATGGAACGTCATATTTAATTGGCATTCTGTAAAAAAAGCATAATTAATAAGCATCAAGACAAACTTAGGAAACCATATTGTTAAATTTTAGGATTCACCTTTATTGCTTTTGATTTCGAATATACGTTGAATACTTCCTCTTTCGTTACTTACTATACATTTGTATATGCCAATTTTCTCAATTTCCATGTTAAAAGAAATTGTAGAGTTTTTTGAAATTATTCGAGACCCCATAGACCAGACTATCTGTAAAAACAAAAAAAATCCATTAATATTTTTGGAATATAATATTTATTTTTAATACTTTGTGATAATAAACTTAGACACAATATATTGCAATGAAACGTCTACCTCAGGTGTTGGATAGC
Source organism: Heliconius melpomene rosina (assembly GCF_056956725.1). NCBI lineage: Eukaryota > Metazoa > Arthropoda > Insecta > Lepidoptera > Nymphalidae > Heliconius > Heliconius melpomene. The sequence continues at coordinate 14,881,883 of NC_140401.1, forward strand.
CATATGAATTACAGTCTAAAAATGCCAATTCATTTTCTTTAAACGCTATTATTGTTTCAACTTCGTATGTAAAGAGCGGCTGGAAGACCACAATAACTTGCTTGTGAACTGATATGGAACGTTCTATAGTGCTTATTCGGCAACTATATATACCTTTATCATCCAATGTTACATTTACCAGATCAAAGTCGCAAAGATCGTTCCGTGAACAGTTCTTAATAAAGTATCCGTCCTGAAATACAACTAATCTAGATTAAAATCGAGAAATTTAATAAACACACACATTTAGTAAACAAACACTAAGTGATTATTTATTATAATAAATAATTAGGAAACCTCTTTCGTCGCATCACAATTACTATTGACTTACTGGCTGATATTTTGAGAAATTTTAGTAAAGGAAAATTTTATTTACCTTGTACCAGCGAGCATATCCATTAAAACGAGTTTTATCTTGCTGTTCATCACAAGGCAGAGGTAAAGATGTTCCCAATGGCAATATACTCTTCGCCATTAATTTGGACGCAGGTGGAATTAAATTTTCTGAAAAGCAGTTTTTACAAACAACACTTCCAAAATAAAAGATTTTTTTGGAAAAGTCATTGTTTACCCAGACATAAATAAATATAATCTGTTTTATTATTTTCAAAATCAAGAAAAGATTAATAATTAATCTACTTAATCTTATATTATACTTTACAAATGGCGTTTTATTTTAAAACGATAATTTTGATTGAAAAAATTACTTTTTCATTTTTGGGATTTTTTTTTTCTGAATTATATTAGACTTATTATAGAGTAGTTAAAACTGTGGTTTCATTTAAAGTGGTGCTGACAAATCCACCCTGTATAAATAATGCACTGTATGCTTCTAATATAGCTTCTTGTGTAGATTTTGACAAGAAAATAAATAGATATATAGTTAGATGCTAGCTGAATTAAATTAAATTTTGTTTTGATTTTATTTATTTCTCTTCTCATATAAATTCTCTTTCGTCGTTTGTCATTAAAAAAATATTATAACGTCGTACTAATTACTTACCGTTTACTATTATTTCAGATTCAATCCAGTTAATACCATCAAGACTTTCCACTGAGCATTTATAAAAACCTTGTGAATTTTTGTTAATGTTATTTAATATTAAAGTTGCGTTTATATCAATTATATATTCATCTGTGTCTGAAAGAAATAAATATTTTATTTTTTATTATTGTTATTATGTCCATTTAGTAAATGTATTTAAAAAATAAACATATTTCTTTTTTTTTAATATTTGGCAAATATGTAAGGTACGATACTAGATCGCACGTGTGGTTTCATTTTGTATCGAGAGTCCTACTGGTGATGATGAACACTATTTAGGGCAAACTGTAAAAAATATTTTGTTCGTTTATTGATGATGATCGATGGTTACAGTTCAGTTCAGTTCTTCATTCATGGCTTTCAAGCAAACCAATTAAGCAACAAATACTACGCCAATTTTCCATTGAATATAGACAATAAGTTGGCGATTTGTCGATGAAATAGTAACCTATCTCAAAAGATGAGATTGCTTGTAAAATAAGGTTATCAGTTTTGTATAGTGACTCCTGCCAATCGGTGTAGCTTGTGCGAATATTATTTAATATTACAATTAAATTATAATATATTTTAAAATAACATGAAATTTGTTGTTTTTAAATAAAATTACCTTTTCTTGATAGTAGCTCTACTTTTTCTCCTGATCTATATTCCCATTTTATATTTGCTAGCGATGATCCTTCTGAAGATATATTACACGGTATTTGTAGAACTAAATCGCCTACAATAACTTCGTATACATAGGCAGGATGTGGTGGAACTATAGTACAATTAGTTAATAATAATAAGATAAAAAAGAAAATAAATAATAATCGTGGTATATGAATAATTTATAATTACAAAATTACACAAAATAAACTTTGGTAAATATTTAGAAAACATTAAATTAAAGTTATTTTACCTGTTGAACTATCCACTATATTTCGATTTATTTCTAAAATAACAGATCTTTCATCTTTGCCAACCGAGTTTGTAGCTTTACAAGTCAATTCGCCTTCCTTATCAACTTTATCAATAGTCAACACACTTCCGTAATAGGGAAAATCATAATGTATTATCTTTAAAATATTAAAATGAAAGCGTGAGTAATCGTCATAACAATAAAAACATAGTTATCTCACAATAGCAAATGAAAAAAAAAAGATTTTAAAGGAAATAAAAATGTACAATATTTTAATACGATTTTTTTCGATGATTATTATTTCCGCACTGAGAACTCCAGAATGCAGTAGAAATTAAAGTATTTTCTTCGATATTAATAATTTTAAGGTTTTTTTTGCTTACTTTGGGCCGCACTTCTTGTCCATAATTATTTACCCATGTAATATCGGGTACTGGCACCGCGTGAACTTTACATGTTACGGATATGCTCTTATTAAAATCTACATAAATTTTAGGTTTCGCTAATATATTTATTTCTGGTGCTATTTTGTTTGTTTCCTCTGCAATGAGAATGATAATTATTTTAGATTTAAATATATGAATATCTTGTGTAGTCTTTATATATAAAGTTAAAATCATTAGGTGAGCAATGTATGTTATTTTCTTTTTTTCAACTTTACAGCGAAACCCGCCCGCAGGACATTGACAAAGAAAAAGTTAGTTTCAAGGCACTCCCTTCTCCACTCTTCAACCGAATTTAAAACATTGCTTTGTCGCAAAACTTATCACGGCACTACGGCAGGCGAGCGGATTCCTAAGCGGAACGGAGCAAACGCTGCCATACTGCACGATGGCCTGCAATAAATAAATAATGTAGTAAAAATCTTAAGACTTGTAAGAAAAACGTTACCTTCTTGTTCTATTTTAGGGTCAGGACGTTGAATCGTCGGTATGGTGACTCGTCTAATCTTTTCGTTTGAATTCGTATATCCAATAATCTAGACGAAATAAATCCAAAATATTAATATTTTTATCCGATATATATTTTTATTTATTTAGTTTAACTGTATAAGCTACCTAAATAACTTCTTAAGTAATATTTACCAGCTGATTTAAAAAAAACCATATTTAACACCTACCGCTATACGAAACATCCCTTCAGGTACTTCAAAGGGTTCTGTGACATAAATTTGCTCATCTTCATCGAATAGCGTTAAAGGTAAAGTTGTTAAAATAATAATATCATTTATATCTACTATTTCTGCATTCTCTAGTAAAACATCATTTGCATCGTTATCCAGTTGTATCAGTAGATAATGCGGTTCTGAAGTTATAATTGAATAATTATTTTTATGTTCAAAAACTATACTTAAGAAAGTGATTAGATTTCTAATTTATGAGTTACCTGTAAAGCTACCACTAGGCTTTATAGAAGTTTCGCTTAAAGATGTAGGCAGGGTTGTTGAAAATCCGTGTTGAAAGCATATACTAGTCGACGAAGTTACTGTTACTAAAGTTCTGGTTTTCTGGTTCAATTTGATAAAGTAATTTCCATTTAATTCTTTCTCTAATCTTACTATCTGAAAATGATTTAAAATATAATCAGTTTAATCAATATACACATATATATACATATATCAGCGTTTTCTCTTGTCCACTTTTACAAAAACGAAAAATAATTATCTATATTAAAAAAGGGTTCGTAAAAGATATGGCTATGACTTCTTTTTATACGAAATCCATACATTTTACAAAGACACTACAGATTTTTTCGATTATTATATAATCATCATCAACATTAATAGATATAATTATAAGTCATGATTATGGTGATTTGATTATCCATCTCGATCATAATGCGATTCTATTTATTTCTTCTGACAATTAACTGTATAAATTAGAAAAAACCTAAATATTAATAAAGATAATTAATATATTAATTATGATTACGAATACTATAAGGAAGCCTAAGTAAATTATACTTACAGTGTTATTTTCAGTCTTCACTACATTTAAAACGTTCATTGGCTCTTCTTTAGAATTATATACAGAAAAAAGTGGATGACTAGAGGACACGCATAAAAACACATTGGAATTTTTACTGTCTATCATGAACTAAAACAAACAATTGTCATATTTGAGTGGTGTATAAAAATCATTTTTGTTATTGATATTTTCTTTTTGTCATAATCATTATTTTCACATTTTTATCAAGAAGTTTTTTCAATCTTACCGGAATCAGTTGGTCGAAATTATCTTCCACAAGTTTTCGCTTCAACACAGTAGTCTTACTTTTTAAATTATTAGCAACGAAATTAATAATCTGAAAAACGTGTGATAAATTAATCTCACTATGATAATGACCAAAAACTAATTAAAAACGTACAAAATTTCAACGGGACTCAAATTCGTGTCTCTAGGAACTTGTTTTTAGAAGACGCAGGCTCGAGTCCTAAAATATATATATTTCTAAATACTTTTTTTTCAGGACCGAATCAGGAAATTGAGAAATATTTTTTAAGATAGATATCTTCATGAAATAAACGCGTCAAATAACATTCGTATGTACCCCATGGTACATAGAAAAAAAATAATAAGATAAAGTTTGAAAATTAAGTATTCCTTTCACAAATCATCATCGTGTACGGGATGATGATGAACCTAGCTACAAATCACTTCATTCACTATTTTCCGCCCGAATTTAAAAATTACGTATCATGTCATTGAGTGGCGGAGTTTAACGCCGCATTATGTAAATATATATATATTATATGAACTTAAATTACCTGAGCAACGTCATCTTTTTTTATATTAAAAATGTGTCCAGACGTAGTTTCAGCTATTTCATCATAAACAAGATGCCGTTCCTTTTTTCCAAATTTACATTTACCAGTTAAAAGGAAATTCACCTGCAATGTAAATCGTTGTTACAGTTCATAATGGATTAAAAGTCAAACCAAGCCAGACCATCGCTGAGTTACGAAACCTCCTCCAGCTCCTGTATACATACACTCAACACCGGTAACCACTTAGGGAATAGCGAGTTTGGGTGGTGGTTACTTTGGTAGTTATTAATTAAATAAGGTGCAATAATAGTAATAAAAATATAAAAAATGAGCTTTATAGTTTAACTTCGGTACAATTTTTTACATATTATTTACTTAATAACTCTCAAAGTAATCACCAACCAAAATTCCATATGGGGACATATAATAGTACTTGCAGGTGGTGGGAGTATGTACACAGGATTATTTTAGGATTTTATAACGTAACGGAGGTCTGACTGCTTTCGACTCCCCCATTTAATATTATTCGTAAAGTTTTCACAAATTAATTATTTGCAGATAATGCGTTAAGCTTTTCTAAATTTAAGCCTTAATTAAAAAAATAAAGAGACACCTGGGTTGATAGTTTCTGGCTGAGACTCTTGACGATTGGCGCATATTCATAATCAATAGCTGACGCGTCAGTGAAGACATATAGAAAAGAGTTAGGATGACTATTCTTTAAAGCTAATATTATGCCCGTCATTGAAGCTTCGGGACATGTGCCTCCAGTTTGCAATTCTATATCTTGTAATGCTTGTTTAAATTCCTTTCTGTTTCGGGTTTTGACTGTTACATTGGCACCTGGTGAAAAATATCTGTATTGTTAACATATATATGTACACATTAATTACTAATTATTGAAATGTCATAAAAAAAGTCTTTATATTTTTTGGTTTATGTTTCCAAACTGAGACCAGAGCTGACTTATTGGTCTTTCCCCATTTTGACTGAAAATTTTGTTTCGGTCTCTTTAATAGAATATAATAAACTATGATCGATAAAGCTGCATCTTTGCACCATCAGTTTACCATTAGATCGAAACTTCGATAAGTGTACAGTAAGATTGTGGCGTTGATATATACGATTTAATAAAATTAATATAGAAAATCCTACCCAGCGAAGTTCAAGCATTATTAGTCATAAAGAAAAAAATATGGAAATAGTCAATCTGATGTGATCCAAATCCGATTATAAACATATATTCTTTAGCTATCGCAAAGTACTTACTAGGATCTGCAAATGTCACTAATATGAAATCATCTATATTATTCGTTGTCGAATTAATAACATTATCAAAAATGTTGTCCGTGGTACTTTTCACCTGTTCTATTTCATCACTCATTGTATTAGTTACATCTATGACGAATGTTAAACTGGACTTTTGTTTATGCCCATTCACTAAACAAAAAAGAGTTCCAATCACTACAATAATATACTTTTTAAGCAACATCGCGTAAACTTAAAATCTTTTAGCTGAAAATAATTCTGTCACTCATAACTTCAGCGAGGTCTGTACGTTAATGAAGGCGTTAACCACCACTCACAGCGAGATTAGTTTAAATTGTACTATCACAATGTTGAAACGATTTAAACTCTGTAATTTTAAAATGCTTCCATAAATAAATAATGATAATTAGCTTCCTGGGAAGATTGCAGATACGTATGTATATACTGAAATCTGTACATACGTGCTTTTGTGTTTTTTTGCAGCTTGCTTTTGTTCAATAATCTACCATTATTCTTATGATAGACTCTAGTTATGTTTCTACAATGGGATATCAATAGACAGGTTGTGGGTTCGATTCCCACTCGAGGAAATTAAATACTTATTATTTTCATTTCTTCAGTGTTGGTGGAGGCAAAGCGCGGCATTGAGTTCCGTCACTTAACACGCAAGCGCCCAGAATTCGGCGGCAAGCGACAGTGGGTAGCGGAGGGTCTTTACACTAGGCTCCCTCTGCCTACCATGCTACATGCGGAAGAGAGTTAAAAAAGTTGAGTTGAAAGTGAAAGTAGAAAAAATACCTTTATTTTTTTTTTGTGTTTATTAGAAAAATGTTTAGTTATTTTATACTTATTTAAGTAAGCAGGCTTGGACCTCTTATAAGACCCTTTATAAGCACCCAGACCAATCCGAAGTCTATATCTCTGAAAGGGCCCCACTTTCAAATTAGTAAGTACGCATACCGTCACAACTCCATATTAGACTATTAATCTTCGAAATTTCAATTTTACTAAAACGACGGTGGTCTGGGAGTATTGCGATCTCACTCTATCAACATTCATTGGTATACCGTTCTCCATTTTTCGCTGAATTCTGGAGGCATTCCGTGTTGCGTGGAGGAACTCAAAGAGCTTTGCCTCGACTTCAGAGGGAAGAAATCCAAAGATACATTGAATAAATATTTCATTTCCTTGAGGGGAGATCAAACCAACAAAATGTTCTAATAGTGACCTTTTGTTACAATTTTACCCTTTTTTAATGAATGCGACCAAAAAAAATCAATTTTGTAAATGGTAAGATACATTTTGTACTTGTTAAATGTACAGTATTTCAATATAATTATTATATAATAAAATAAGTAATAATAAATTTTCTTATAAATTCAACAGTTATCTATGAAGTCCACGTTTGGCGGAATCGCAAACAAACTTACGTGAGGGCATAATGTTATCAATTTCATTACTATGTATGTAACATGTTGCATTCGTACATATACATCGAATACGTACGTATATTTTCAAAACGCTTTTTTTTGAACCGGGTTTTTTTTCTCAAAAAGGAAAAAAGACAATCCTGTAAAATTATAAAAAAATAGATAACACCTACTACGAATAAACGTAATAAATAAATAAAATAAAGTTAGTTTATTTTTTGTATTGAACAACAACTAACAACTGGATAATTTAAGTATTTAAAATATACTCAACATGCAATGCTTCCAGATTTCGGCGGAAAGTGGAGAACTAAAGTGTCTTAATGGAAACTGAGTGTGTTAACACTAGGTTACCCAGAAAAAAAATAAGATCGTGAAAATCTAAATAGATAGTAGGTTAAACATGTTTTAGATATCTAATTAAACTGATGTACCCGTTAATGCGTAAGATACACGTGAGTTTAGAACAAATGTCACTTCGCACACATGTTTTTTTTTAGCCTTCCGTTGTACCCCATGTATAGCAGGATGGGCATAAGAAAACCTGGTGATTAGACACTGTGTCCAAAACTTCATCCAATTATCGAGACATTGCGTGTTCAGTTGCGGAACTTAACGCTGCTCTTTGTTTTCTTATCATAATAAGGAAGTCAATACTTCATTCACTCAATAGGAATCAAACCCACAACGGTTGTGCTTACAGTCATACATCGCCCCTATTTATAATATGCATCATTATATATTATATATTTCTTGTATTTATTTAATTAATTTATATACCTATAGTAGTACTTGTGAACAACCACATCCTCTTTGTAATAATTATTTTAAGGTGATATTATATAAATATTAATTAAATTTAATTTAAAATACTTGTAATACTTTATCATAAAAACTTAGGCTTTCTGTACTCCTACTCAATGTAAATGTTTGTCATGCCAAATTTTATATTCTTATGTCCGTCCAATTTAAAAAAAAAAGAATAGATTTTTTGAAATAGAATTTTTGCAATAAAAAATATTTGTAAAATATTTTATATCTTAAAATTTTTGTTCTTCTATATTATGCACATACTTGCCTTTAATTATAATGAACTTTATCATACGTGATAAGAAATTTCTACGTACACATGTTCCATTAGTTGAATGCCATTTGCAACAAAAGTACCTACCTACATTAGACATGTCTAACATAATTTTCATATATCTTACACTTTTAATATATTCACAATGTGTCTCCTCTCAAAGAAGTTTTACCCTCGTTGTGGACACCACAGCCTCTATGAGATATGAAATAGATTCTTTGAAGATGAGCTTACGCCCTGTCCTAGCCGCGGTCAGCTCCAGTAACCTGGCCAATTACATTTTGATACCATTCGGCGATCAAGGTAAGTTAGTTTTTATTATACAACAGACCGAAACCATTTATTCGATTTTATTAAGAATAGAAAATTTTATTTAAAGTTATATATAAATACAAAGAGATACAAGCAAAAGAAAAACTTAATTAATTTTGTTTCGAACGTTTCATGACTAAGTTTCCCCAATTTCTGTTATACACTCGTACATTATACACTCGTATGCTTTATAATATTGACTGATGCCTGCAAATTACTCAACTCAACTCAATATTTTTTCTTAAAGCTTTTATAATTTCTTAGAAGCAACATAAAAGTTTCATTAAAACATGTCTAGGAACAAACGTGTACTAAAACACGAACATCTAAATATTTTTTTAACTTCACGCTGCCCGCACATTGCAAGGTAGACAGAATGGACCTGGAAATTCAATGTCCAGACACTCCGTTCCTCATTAATACTCTATTTCCCACTTTCCACAGAATTCTTGAGGCGGGAGACAAAGCGCTGCGTTAAGTTCCGCCACTTAACGCACAATGCCTGCAGAATTGAGCGGAAAGAAAGGAATGGAATGTTTTAACAGCTTAAAGCAGAAAAAAAATACAAATAATTTCATACAGTGATATATACATTTATCTACATCGATGTCTAAATAACATGCACGTGTTTAGATAAAATATCATTTTAGTATTACGTATTGATTTTGTTATTTACTTCCAGACGTGGGTCCACCATTAGTATCACACAGTACAGGTGGTATCATGGACAAAATAGAAGTAATGGACGTTGGCGGAGGGGATGAATGCCATGAAAACTCCTTGGCGGCGATAGAAAAAGCGCTTAGAGTTAGCCTGCCCAAATCCTATATTTACGTGTTTAGCGATGCGCAAGCCAACAAATATACGCAATTGGATTCAATAAAAAAATTATGCCAAGAAAAAAAAAGCCAGGTAGAGTTTTATGTCTTGCTGTATTTTTTAAGCTGTGAACGCTAGCTTCAGTATGTCTATTATACGTCAATCTTTACATGATAAGAAACAAAATCAACGGGTTTTAATGTGGTTTTCATTAATAATCAGTGGATTGAGAGCAAAGTTGATGTCCTCGTATATTAAATGCATACTTTTTTACATTTTTAAAGAAAAATATTTGTTAGAAAACATATAAAAATGTTGAACATAGCGGGATTTGAACCTGCGCTTCTAAGTAAAAAGTAAATATATATATTCTAAAAAGTATATATGCATGTTGTGTTAGTATAGTCCAAACAAGCGAAGCCGCGGATTGCATTTTTTTAACCGACTTCTGTAAGAAAAGGAGGTTATGTACTTTTTTTAACGACTGTATTTTTTTTTTAAATATTCTATTGTTTTATTGCAATTTTTATAAAAGCTTTATGTACGCATTCTGACTTCCTGCGAAATGTATGATAATATTGTAATGTAAATAACCACATCCTCTTCATACCATTTTTTATATATGGGCATGATGTCATTATACCGTGATGGCTCAGTTAGTTACAACGCAATCGATGATTATAGGTTCGATTTTTACTTAAGCGAATGTTTTTGTTTAAAATTATTTTCATATTTTTAGCTTTCACGCGCTTTGACCAGTGAGAAAGTGAAAACATTTTATAAGCCTAAGTGGGAATTGAAGCCACGACTGTCGTGCTTACAGTCGATCACTAAACTAGCTGTTACTTTTCAGGTGGTCATCTTTCAAAGTGGTGAATGTACAAAGAATAAAGATATTCGAGACAACGACGAAGATACTGCTTATTATGAAATAACTAGTAGTTGTGGCGGATCCATTTTTCATTTGAGCATGGGCAGTTTTGGCGATGTAAGTTTCAACATATACAGCGTGTTTTTATATTAACCACTATTATTATTTAATATTTTAACTATTCTATAAACGCCTAATATCTACAATAAAAAAGAAAGAGATTTAGAGAGAGAAAGCCAAAAAGAAAGGTAATGGCGGCTGTTGAACGTTGTTTAGGTTTATAATAAAAAATAGGTGTTTGGGTACAATAGCAGGGTAGGCAGAGCCACACGGTATATGAAAAAAAAATGTTTAACAAATCTTTTAATAAATGATACACAATTTCATGCTATTTTTTGGGAGTTTTTTTTACTTATTAAAAGAATTTTTAAAATTATTAATTATTTAGGTCTCTTAAAATAGATCTAAATGTTAATTATCTCATGTCTCTATCTTGAGTGTATTAATTGTACATAAAAAAAAAAAATCTTAAAAAATACATATAATTTCTAATAATTTGAAAAATGTTCGTGTATTTATTTGTTTTCTTAATTTGTATGTTACTGTTTGTTTAAGTTAAGTTTAAATAAGAAAATATTATAATAATTGTTTTATCAGGCTTTGGGATATATAAAAGAAATCACAAAAGTCGACTGGACCAACGTCGCACATACAGAATTTAATAATAACAAACAAATAACGGTAAGTTATCTTTTAGATTTATAACTTAAAAGAGAGAGAGTTGGCTTTCGTGAATAAAATTCTGTCGTTCTTTTACATAATTTTTGTCATATTAGCCATATTATAATAATAAGTAAGAAGTCTTATTCCTATGAAACAAAGTATTAATTGTACATTTAAATTCTTCTCTTATTATTATTTTTCCACTATTTTTTTAGATAACTATTGACACCTATACAAAAGACCTCGTCGTTTCCATTTCTGCTATTAATGCAACGTTACAAATCAAAAATATCTATGGAGATAGTATGAGAATAGAGAAAATTGTTGAATCAAGAAGAATGCTCGTAAGTGCACTTCATAAAATTTAAATAAATCATTTAAATAATAGTTACACCTATTTTACTTTAGTTCCTTGTTCATTAACTAACATTAAAAAGGAGGTTATCAATTTGACACGTATGCCATCAAGCACGTGTTCTAAAGTAAGTGTGTGTATGTACGTTTGTGCTTGTTTGTGTGTTCTTAAATTCTCCGAAACGAATAAAGTGGAATCGCGATGTTTTATTTTGATTTAAATTAGTTAATTCTAATTTAGTCATCATGTATTAGTTCCCTAGGTCATGGACAAAAAGTATTTTATTATTTGAAGACAAATTATTTCTTTTTTTCCCTAAGGGAGGGCTATTACTTATAGGTAATATAATAATATTATAAATATATAATAATATTATAAATCCTAATAAACTATTGGGCTTGTTTTTTTCTTTATGCAATCGGGGTTTTTGTTTTTCTTAATTATTTTTTATTTATCTAGTTTTATTATTTTAAGTACATGTCTTCATGGTCTAACCACCGAGGTCGCAAAAGACCGTGCAAAGTGGAGTAGGTTGAGTAGGAGGGTAGACCCTGACCCCAAAACATTTTACTAACTATAATTTAAAAAATAAGCAGTATGTTTAAATATACATTTAATATAGCATAAGTTTATTATATTCATTTTAGGTTGTTCGCGTACCAAATATAGAAATAGGAGAATATATGACCGAAGTAAATTGCTATGGACGAGCAATAGCAACATTGTATACAAAAAAAGAAGTGCAGTTTCAGTATGGATTTTCTCCATTGCAACCGGCTAGTTTTAAAGAAACCTCATCAAAACCTATTCCAGGTAGTAATAATAAAAATTATAAGTAATAAAAATTAAGTTTAATTAAGCATTTAAGTAATAAAAATTATAATTTATTTAATTAATCTTAAAATTTTTAATATTTTGTTTTGTAAAAAATGTTTTTCATCGCGCTGGTAATCGGCCACCATATCAATGGCGGAATAACCATTCTAGACCTATCCCAAACTAGCTAGGATGGAAGAGGCTGAGAAAATATCTGGTTCGAAAGGCAACGGGAATCCACTGCACTATTTTTCTCATGAAAATTGTGATGAAAAGTGAAATATATAATAGTAATTATATATTTTTAGGTATTAAAAGCTTCATGTTAATATCTCTTCCGGACGTTTCAAGTATTGAATTAATATCAGTCCACTTACAAGAGAACGAAGAAAAACCAGTAAAATTAGAATTTTACAGCCTAGGAGCAGACAAGGGCTTATATGTTGTAGCAAACATAGTTATAACACTCGAATCTACTTTTAGAATAACAGTAAGTTCTTTTTCTATCTATCTAAGTTTTTTTGCTTCGGATACAGTGAGAGGCTAAATAAAATTAGACAACTATGAGAAATTAACAACCAAATCATTCATTACTGCTTTTAATAAATTTGAATTTCACAAAAAGGGCATAAGATAAGAAAATAAAATAATTTGGGACAGAAAAGTTTTTTTATGAGATTTAGATAATAATCTAATGTAAAAATATACATTCCAGAATTCGGCATAAAGTGGGGAACGGAGTGTCTAAACACCAGGTTTCCTTTGCCTATCCCGATGTGCGCTCACAGCGTGAAGCTGATATTGTTTAGATTATTTATTATCATTATTATTCCTTTAGGTAACATGTCGGGACAAAATAAATTATCAAGAGATAAGTGGTCAAACTCCTCGATTGCAACCCCAAGAAATAGGTAATATTGTACTTAATTATTAAAGATGATCGAGTGTGAGTGAGACTCTCCCGCCGACGATCCCGTGAGGATTGTACAACTTATGAGAATGACAAACTTAAGTTTGCGGCCGTATGCACTCATTTTGCATGAAATTAATATTTTAGTAAATATCCTATCTTAGTTTTAATTACACTGCTAATAAAACATATGCACTCATATTTTATGAAATAAAATACAATTATAAGTTTGTAATTATTTTTTTCTTTGAAATTCCGCACTCTTCGTTTTTTTTCCTTTAGTTATATTATAAGTTTTCACTTCGTGTCAAATTTCGTAACTGTAAGCTCACCGAAGGTACTTTAGGTTTTGATTATGGGGCGAGTTTCATACAAAATGCAGCAAAGAAGATGTGGGTATAAATGCTTGTATATTTTGATAGCTTTGACTTACGAGTAGAAGGTTACTTTTTTGTGCTCCAAGTAGACCTGCATATATACATAATTTAACTTAGATACTATAACGCGATCTGGGAAGAAATAATCTTGACAGACGGACAACAAAATGATCCTTTAAGGGTAAAAAATATAAAAAATATTAACATAACAAGTTATAAATTATAATTATCTATATATATAAAATCGAAAGGTCACTCACTCATCACGAAATCTCAGAAACTACATGTGCTAGGAATCTCAAATTTTGCATAGGAGTTACTTATAGGACGTGTGCTCGCTAAGACGGGAATTTGCAATATTCGATTTCTAAGGGGTTTGTTTGTGGTCGAAAGTTTGTATGAAACTTCGTTACTACAAATGCTAGGAGTCTCAAATTTTGCATAAACGTCACTAGGACGTAGTCATGGAGACAGAAATCTAATAATAACATAGTTCACGCGGGTGAAACCGCGAGTGGGCCGCTAGTATATATATATATAATTATAAGTACTTATAATAATACGTACTTATGTATAATAATATATAATTGTTTAATTACAGTTACTTCTTCTAAATGGTCAGCACCAAAACCAAATATACTTGTACAAGAACCACCTTTAATCGACTTTGGCACAAGTTACGTAACCGCTTGCAAAGTGATCAGTTACCCTAAACCCGAGATCTGGTGGGAAGATGATGCTGGAGAGACATTACCATCTGAAGTATTTAATATTTTTTATCCGTAATACGAATTATTAATTAATATTAGACGAGTAGTTGCCAATGGAAGTAGTATGTATAATATTTAAAGTGTTATAATAATATTTATATATTTGCTTATATTATATAGATATAAATACTTAACTCTAGAACAATGTACCTATCAAAAATACCAGGTTATACACAGTCAAAAATTTCGTTCAAAATTTTCGAAAATTCTATATTTTTTTATTAAACATTATAAAAATGTTGATTTTTATTCAGATATATGCAATTTATTTTGATTTGTACATAAATTGTGGAAGCGATGTATGATTAAGTTATCTCCGCCTACTCTAAAAAAATGGGGAATTCTCAAAGATACAAAAAATAATTAAATGCTGTAAATGACTCACATACCTAATATATTATCTGTAACATGAATAAAAAAATACATGTGATAACTGACAACCTAAAGAAATCTAATGTGTGTGTGTGTTGATTTATTTATTTTGTTCAGCTTTACGGTGTATCCCACACGCAAGGTGGGCAGAGGGAACCTTCGTTCCCCACTTTTCATCTATTTCTGGAGGCATTGCTTGTTGAGTGGCGGAACTCAACACCGCGCTTTATCTCAACACCAGAGCGAAGGAATGGAAATATAAATTTAAATAAATATTTCATCTCCTCGAGTGGGGATCGAACCACAACCAGTCGGTTTTACGGTCACACTTTGTGCCCCTGACCCCTGTGCCACGACTGACCTCATTTATTATTTAATTATTTTAATACATTTTTTTATTTGTTTCCAGAGTGCACTACTCATAATACCATCCACTTATATAAGCTACGTTTCTATTGCGAATGTTACTCGTAATGCCACTATATTTTGTAAATGTAAAAATTCTGAAGGGGAAGACGCTTATTCCATTGATTTGTATGTTAATCGAACTTTCACTTTCGACGTTATTCAGTATCCAACAGGTGAAAATAATTAATTGTATATAAATTTATAAAATTTATGTTAACTCTTTGAGGCAAGTCGTGGCAAACTAAAAGCTAAGCTAAAAGCTAAGTTGCCAGATTTCCTCTGCCTACTCTGCTATGTACGGGATACAGCGTAAAGCTAAAAAAATATCAGACAAATATCAATTTGTAATTTATACCATATACCCACTTACCTCCATATACTTATGAATAGTGCCATTTAAACTATAAATTAAAAAAATATTTTTTTTAGATATCACAATTGAATATGGCAATGAAGGGCAATTACATTGCGAAGCAAATGCATATCCTGATGCAGAAATTAAATGGTACCACAACGATACGTTGATTGAAGACCAAGGGAATGTTCATATAATACCAGAAGAACATATATTAATAATTGAAAATATGGATATTGAACAAACGGGAGAGTACAAGTGCATTATATCTAATGTTGTAGAGAGTAGAAATTATATAGCAAACGTATATATAAGTGGACTAGGTACAAATATTATTTCATTATTAGTAATTTCAGACTACGTTTACTTCCGGTTTCGTCCGCGTATTTAAATATAAAATACAAATAACCAATAGTACCTAAGCAATACGCAAACGAAGCTCTTAAGCCGTGTTTTCATTTTTTTTATTGTCATTCCACTCCAGGACATATCATAACGTATTGTTATATAGCCATTCTCGATAAATAGACTATCGAAATACTATATACTTACAAAAGATTTTTTTTAATTTGAACCTGCACTTCCAGTTATTACCAAACAATTTAGTCAGCTTTATAATATTAATTATAACTATATAATATAACTATATAATATAATATTATTTAGAACTATATAAGTATATAATTATATAATATATGGTCAATGATGACAACTAATGAGGGCTTTATACCGATGAAACGAAATAAATTTCCCGAGACAAATGTGACCCCATTCAATGATCGTATTAAGTCAGCCTGTGTCTTTACCGCAGCCTATTAATAATAAAATATTAAAAAAAATCTTGTAATTAACAGATATGTTTATTTTATTTTTTAGAACCACCTGAAATATATATACAAAAATCAGAAGTTATTTTAAAACCTAAAGATTCAACAGAGCAGATCTGCACGTATGTTAATAATAATAATATGCTAAGATTATATTTAAATGTCAATATATCAATATATATTATATTGAACTGGAATCGAATATCTGAAATATATATAATTTATTATAATAATTGTATTAAGGATTTATAATAAAAAAGATTAAAAATTAAATGACAAATGTTATTACAGTGTTGTGAAAGGTATACCAATACCGGAAGTGACATGGAAATACAAATCTAGAGATGGGGACCTCGACAACCTCCCAGATGGTGTATACGTTGAAGGACAGTCTTTGAAAATATCGTCCGCTGATACAAACCATGGGGGGTTTTATGTTTGTGAAGCAGTTAACTTACTAGGAGCTGTTGATAAAGAAGTAGCAGTAAAAGTGCAATGTACGGTATAAAATAGTTTTAAAACTTTTTTCAGTTCAAGCTAAATAGAGTATCTGTTTGCACACGTAATGTTTACTTATTTGATTTGTACTTGAAAAAAAATTATATTTACAATGTATTTCTTGCCCTGGTTTTCAAAGTACAAAGTTGCAAACTTGTCGATACGCAACAGCTATAAATATCTAATTGGCAGTTTTGAAAAGAATTTTTGCACAATTTTTTCGTTATTAGAGGCCGTCATGACGCCGGAGCACATGGGTGTGACTAGAACGCGACGGTTTATTAGTATTATCAATATTTCCATTTCTTTTCTCTGGCGCCAAGGCAAACGCGGCGTTGAGTTTTACTATGTTGCCTCTGGCTATCCTGCTACATGCAGGATACAGCGTGAAGCTGATTTTTTTTTCGTCATTACAGACGCACCAAAGATTAAAAATGGCGACGAACAAAAAACTGCTCGAGTTGGTGATTTAGTTGAATTACCATGTGATGTAGATGCTGTGCCTAAAGCGAAAGTCTACTGGGATATGTACCAGGACGACGTTATTATCGATTTGGACGACCGTCACCGTACAGACGACAGAAACACTCACAGGTTTCTTACATTTCTTAATATGCGTTGATACGTATGTCAATTTAAAACAATTATTTAAAGTTAGGCACATGAAAGAGACAGTTGAGAAATACTGGCGTAAACACATTGGTCTATGCGTTCAAAAAATAACTAAGCAATCTTCGTGTTTTCGATGATATGTGGGAATAGAGACATCAGGTTTTGTCATAAAGCGAAATGAGTAAACACTGAAAAGTGACGTCACCTATCTAAGAGTAATATTATAATATGAAAGAGGCTTAACAACCGCGAGGCGAGGCAACCCTCGATCATATAAAAAGTAATTTCGTTGTCGTAATATGAAACTGCTCATGAGTAAATTCCATAAAGTCCACAGCTAGGCCTAGGGTAATCCAGAGAATATCCAGGATATCGTCAGTGTATCTGGTTAGAGGGCGGCTTGTACTCTTTTTGCAGAGATGTGGTCACCATTTGAGGACCATTCCTCCCTATCAGTTGGGCAACAATATGACCTCACTTCTTCAGCTTGCACATTTTGAGAGCTATGGCGGTCATCCATTCTATTCTTTTGTCTAGGCTTCTCTATGATCCATACCTATATTATAAATTCGAAAGTAACTCTGTCTGTCTGTTTGTCTGTCTTTTACGCAATCAGAGCTAAACCTTTAATTCAATTGTGATAAAATACTCATATAGAGATACTTGAGGGTCTCGGGATCAACATAGGGATACTTTTTTTTCTCATATTTGTAATATTTTCGATATATACCAATAAATTAAAATATTTATTAATTTGACATGCAATTTATTCTGCCATGTTAATAACAACCGTCGCTATGCGACCGTTGCTGAGCAACGATTTGCAAAGTTTGTTGTTAGAAAACGTCACCCAAAATGAACTTGCTTAACGCATCTCTCTATTGAAAATTGAAAATAATTTCATAAATAATTCTATAGATTAATAAATTATAAGCTCTAAGTAGTATCATTTATATCATCCATTTCACTATCTCGAAACTCTCTCACTATGTATTATGAAAATGTTTAAAAATGTAAGACTACTTTTTTTTATTAAATGCAATAATAACCTATAGTTCTTAGTTAGAAATTATTTTATTTTAAGGTTTCTCGCTGGGTTACATGATTCAGGAAAGTATCATTGCCTAGCTGAGAACGTCATGGGACGTGCGACAAGAACAGTGAGTTTAAATGTCTTAGGTGAGTCTATTATATAATTTTTGAAATATATAAAAATTAAATATTTATTTAAATTCTTATTTTCATTTCTTCCCTTTGGTGTTGAGTTCCGCCACTCAACACTCTGCCTGTCTTAACACTAGGTTCCCTCTGCCTACTCTTCTGTGTGTGTGTTGATAAATAGGTAATTAGTAAAACAAAGGCGCCGAGCTCGATACCCGATACGCAATGTCTCGAACTCTTGTGAAAAGTGGAAGACGAAGTGTCTTTACACTAGGTTCTCTATACCGGCTATCGGCTATTAAAATATGCCGTGATTGTGTAAAATGTTGTAAACATGTGAAAATGAAATTAATAATCTGTAAGTCTCTGGCAACATTTTCATAGAATTTAAATTAGACTTCCCCTTTGGAAAATACATACGAGTTAATCTATCTACAATATATACACTAATCTGGTTATAAAAGGACCGGCGTGGCACTCATTATTGTGAGTGAACAGAGTGATCGTTCACTACCTCCTCTCTGGCGTTTCAAACAATTACATTGATTTATGTTGTAGAAATGTTAAAGTATATATTGATGTTTTTTTTTATTTTTTAGTACCCGTGTATATAGAACGCTTGCCATGGGAAACCTTGTCAGTTAAAACAAATATGACTTTAGTGTTACCATGTAACATAAAATATGGCAACCCTGTTCCCTCCACGAGATGGCAGTACATGACACCTCACTTTAAAACTACTGTACTTCTGAGGTAACTATCGAAAAACTAAACATAATTATAGAAATGTCAATTAGCCTTTGAAATTAATTAATAATAAATATATTATAAAGAGATGCCATCGCCAAAGGCCGCGTTCATGTCGTGGCGTATGGGCACAAGCATGTGACTGTAAGCACGAAACTTATTATCTTCGTCTTCTTTTTTCTGGTAACAAGTTTGCAGGTTCTCTTTGCCTTGTTCCTTCGTGTTGTTGTTTTTATCGTACAGCTCAACAAAATTAATTCAATTGTGTATAAGTATAAACAAGTCTAAGCTAGATCTAAATTGTCAATTATAAATTACTTTGATTTAAATATAATTAACCATCAACTTTTTGTATATTTTAGTGGTTCGGGCAGATTAGAACTGGTTTTACAAAATGTAAGCCGAAGACAGGGTGGTACATACCAGTGTGTTGCCGAAAATGATATCAGTATAGACTCAGTTTCGGTAGTTCTGAAAGTAGTATGAACAAAACACTAATTAAAATCAAATATAGCAAATGTAATATTATGATTTTTATTTCTATAATTCATAAATACTTAAATTTAAGTACTTATTAGTTAAATATGTTCGTAAATTATTTTTTATGTTAATGATTTCACTATATGACGTAATTGCACTTTTTTAAAACTAGCTAAATAATTATGTATGTAGAAAAATTATTTACAAAACATGTAATTTATATACGACATATAATTTTATTTACTGTATAATAAATGTAAAATACAATATCCGATATATCTTATTCAATAAATTAAACATACGAAATATTTGTTTTATTTTTCTAAATATAAGTTCCTATTAAACTTATATTTCTCAAATTTAAAAGTTCAGAGCGATATTTTTAGATATTCAATAATAATCTTTTAAAGGTACTGCGACAAACAAAATGCTTTTATAAGTAGTAGTCCCTTTGTATAATCAGCTGACTACTTACTTATATCTCGTCTTATGGTGCGTTGGGTTCGAGACTTTAAAGTTTTTAGGAACAGGTCTCGCTCAGGTGGTAGAAAGTTCGTATCATTTTAGGAGTACGAATCGTATATCTATAGAGATGTGTTCCTTGACCATATCACCAATGCTTCTTTTTTTTTTCTTCTTTATTTGTACAATGTAAGATGAGTTACAGTCACAATGCACTTTGTATAATATGTCTGCACACTAAAGAAGCTTTACTTTAAACTTTTATAATATATAGAATGTACTCTGTGTTTTAAATTATTACTTTTTATTGCGTCAATATATTTTTTTTGCAAACTTATAGGTTTTATGGAACATCTTCGTTCTACACTATATGTATTTTGAAATATTTTATAGAATGTATAAGAAAGGATAAAATCTTAAATTTCTAAACGGTTACTTTTAAACTTTTTTTACTGTAATATATTTTAAATAATATATTGTCTTAAGCTTTTTAAAACTTTTATTACTGAGCTCTATAGACATTTTAATACGTCTCTGTTTATGGGTTTCAATTTGTTATCTATATATTTGACTTTCCGAAGACATTGTCTATTGATGAATATGTCAAACAGCTGTAATGTCATTGTCAAATCAGTAAATCAGCTTAGCCTTCTCTAATGTTTATTTTGTCAAGCAAGTGCACTATTTTATATAAAATTTTGTATTAGAAAATGTGCTATTAAACATGTCTTGCCTTAAAATCCCACCTTATATTTTACAAGAACTCCCAGATATCACTGAAACTGTAAATTATCCTATTAAAAATATTCAACGCATAAAGGTTAGTAGAAATTGGCTTTGGCACTTGTTCAAATATTATTTCGCCTAGTAATTATGTCTTAGAGCCTTATAATATATAATATTGTATGTTAATACTTAGTATTATATTATAAAATACAACTCTTTTTGCAAATTATCGCTCCACATAGTGTTCTTTATCGTGACAACCAATTTTGAAAAATTATAAATTTAAATAATATGAAATGTTAATTTCATACTTTAAAATATATATTATATATTATTTCTTATTTTTCTGTAGAATAGACTGAATAATGTCAAAAAAATATATATATTTTTCAAATTATTCCTTCGAGTAAAGATTGAACCCACAACTGTCGAGTTAAGTTCACACCTTTGTGCCTGGACCATGACAGCCTCATATATATTTTAAATATTTCAAATTCCTGAACAAACTGACCAGAAAATATAGGTTTAGACTTATTTTGTATGCAGTATAATTAATAGGGTATATGAGGTATGGCATTAAAATCTTTCTATAGTTTTTTTAAAATAACTTGTCTGTCCAGAACTATCATCAGTTAATTTCTATAGCATTGAAGGCAGCACTAGAAGTCATTTTAAATTTGATAGTAGTTAAGAATGTAATGAATAAAGAACACTTCTTTTGTTGTTTAGGTCTAGAGGCACAAGTGGTTGTGTTTAATTCTTATTTGGAGAAATGAAATATTTTAATATGTTCATTTCCGCACCCAGTTAGAGAACCAAAGCAAGGCGTTTGAGTTGCATCACTCAACACACAGCCTTAATAATTTAGCGAAAAGTGGGGAATGGTAGCGACTAGGTTCCTAGATTCTCTCTGCCTACCTTGCTATTTGTGGCATACATAATATTTATTTATTATATAATTATGTTCATTTTATTTATTTGTTTAATTTTATATTATATCAGTATAGTCTATACAAACAAATTAGTCAATTTTTTTAGGTTATGTTATAACTTTGGGTGTCAGTCTGTCTGTAGCTTGTTACTGTAACTTCTGAATGTCTGAACCAATTTAATTGCAGTGTTTTAATCGAAAGCTTGTTTACTGCCATGGTTCATAGCTATATTTTAGATTAGCAGTTTAAGAGCTACATGCACCTTAGCAAGACAAGGTAGAAAATCAAAAAAAATTTTGTATTGGGGATTTTAAATTTTTATTTATAGCTTTAATACCCACTGACACTGACACGAAATTCTAAGCAGTTTCTATTTAGGCTTGATTCACTCTATAGTGTCAGTTAGTTTCTCATGAATAATGATCATTTATACTATCATTCTGTTCAAGTCCTGGCTCAATAATGCAAATTTATGAATTCCTCTTATTAGGATATTCAAATAGACTGAGAACGAACAGTGGCCGTCACTATAATGTAAATCCACCCTTATGTTTCAGTACACATGCTTTGATGTATCAAGGACATTAATAGCGCTTGGAGCGACCAGTGGAGGTATTTACGTTTTTAATAGATGGCCATGCGAATTTGTCCAGCTTATTCCAAGTAAAGTAAGTTTCTTAATATGTAATTTGATATCCCACTAATATGTTTGTTTTTTAAAACATAATAAATTTAATATATAGCAGGATGCAAACCTTATTTTATTTCATTTTGTATTTTTTTTTCTTTTTTAATTGATAGTGCGGTTTTTTTAAAAATTAACACAATTATATTCTTGAGTAACATTTAAATACACAAATTTGTTTAATTATACATCTATCTATTGTGTTATCAATTGCTTTAGTTTTTTATTAAAAGAAAAACTATTTTAACCATTTTCTTAGTTATCTTTGTGTATACTTATTGGCTTTATAATATAGTAAAGTAGGTATAAACTGTTATATTTTTTTAATAAAAAATATCTGTTAAAAATATATAGCTACATTCTATGCATCTCTTTTATAATAAAATAAAAAAAAATCATAACTAATATATAAAGAATATGTTGACTGCTAGAGCTAACTACTAATATAACAGGGTTAACTTTTCGATGTTTTCTAGGATGGTCCAATAACTCGTCTAGCCATATCGACCGACGAAAAACACATAGGTTTTGCAAACGGCAAAGGTATTGTGTCAGTAACTGAATGTGAACAGACACTCAGCGGTAATTTTTCTACGACCTCGTCTAAAGAACATCAAGGGAACGAGGTGACTGCGATGGTATGGACGTCAAATATGTTGATAACTGGCGATGATGTGGGCAAAGTTTCCATTTTACAGTTGCAGAATTTTATTGTGAGTTTTTTTTAATGAAAACGGTATATTAATGTTAACTAATAATAATGTATTAAGTTTAGTTATTTATACAATATTTATATAAGGATCTAAATAAGTATATTCTAACCTCTATAAATTATTTATACAAATATATCATTGCGTGTCACTATAAACGCGACGATTGTGGGTTCGATTCCCACTCGCAGAAATAAATTATTTGATATTTTCATTTCCTCGCTCTGGTAACATAACAAAGCGCGGCGTTGAATTCCACTCAACACTAAATATCTTGAAAATATGACGGAATGTGGGCAACGAAGTGTCATAACACTAGGTTCCTTCATCTTATGCTGTGCAGGATACAGCATGAAGTTAAAAAAGAAAAAAACAAAAATATAGAAAGAAAATATTAGTTACAGTGACAGTGAACGCAGTAGTTGTGGGATCGATCTCCTCTCGAGAAAATAAAATATTCTTATTTTTCCGCTCTGGTAATACAAACTGGGGTGTTAAGTTAACATGGGGTTAAAAATATATATGACATATAAAGGTTAACTTAGTATGCTTTAGGAAAAAACTAAACTAAACACAAAAAAGCACTAAAAAACAAATAAAAGTGCTATACATAATAAAATATCTATCTTGTTGCATTTTTATAGTTGATTGAAGCATCTGTCTAATATTAGCTTAATTCTTGGTTTCGAACTATCGATACACCATATTATGAAAAAAAGATGCTCTTATATTTAAATTCTCACCATCACCTTCTTCAAATGGCAAATAAAAGTTTTTTTCAAGATATCGTTCTTGAGATTAATCCTGTCACAGACATTACGTGCTGAGTGGCGGAACTCAACGCCGAGCTTGGTCTTGTAACTAAAATATTTTTTACATACTTTCAGGCGAAAAGAATGTTTCAGAGTTCCTCCCAAACTATAATGAGCTTAGACTCGCGAGTATGTCAACTTGATGCTAAGGAATGTATGCTACTCGTATCAACATTGACAAGGTGTTATATTTGTAATACCACCCAAGAACAATATCGACAAATCGGTCAAAAACTAAGAGACGGTGAATTCGGGGCTTGCTTTGCATATATAGAACAACCATTGACGAACGGGTCCGTTGAAAATACTCAGCCGGATTTTACTGAAGTTGGGAAATATAATATTGTTGATGATGACGCCAGATTTACTATAGGAGAAGAATTTGCAAATATAGTACTATTTTGTGCAAGACCGTCGTCAAGATTATGGGAAGCAAGCGTAGATGGTATGGTCAGAAGAACGCACCAATACAAACACGTGTTAGCCAATCATCCAATGAAAGTAATTACCAAAGAAACTTATGAAACGGAAAAAATCAATTTCAACGACTCGAGAAACGATAACGGTCAATCCGTTAACTTTTCTAAAATATACACTCTAAACGATGCTATATTTTCATATAGCAGAAATTCATTATTTTTTCTAAACGTTCAAAATGTAGACAATACTGTGTGGTTTGATGAATACAACGACATAGTTGAATGTAAAGTTTTTAATGATATGGTGTACCTCAGATTGGCTAATAGCTCTCTAATTAGTTTAAGATTTACTAAAATAGACAAATTTCTAATTAAATGTTATGCTGACGGTAAATATAGGTTGTGTGCTGAAATGTGTGCCTTGTTCAGGGATTATCTACTTTCTGATAGTTCGTCGTCGAAACTACATATGTTAGTCGGTTTGAAGGATAAATTAGATAACGGTATACTAAAAAACTTAGAAGTACTGATGGAGAAATTTGAGAAGCAGAAAGTGAGTGATGCAACTCAAATGAAATCAGGAATTTACGTTGTAGATAATACGTATACACAGACAGTTTTAAATGATAGTACAAAAAGACAAAGCGATGAAAATATTTTTGGTCCACCCGATGCTTTACAGACACTAAAAGGGCTGAGTGTAACGGTGTCTGATAAATTTAGTACTAGTAAGAAAATGTTAAGAGAAAAATGGGGGGATTTCGAGGAAAAAATGAAACACCTAAGCATTGACAAGCAAGACGCGCCCCAAGTTAAACAGGAACATGAAAAATATCCAAAATGGATACCGAGAGACGAATACGAGACAGACACAGTTAATGTTACAGATAATGATATAGTTTTTAAAGAATCTAGTCAAGACCAAAACGATATTGTACAAATTGATAATAGTGTTGTAGAAAAGGATAAAATATGCAGAATGCTGTACCAGCAAGCTAGATTAAGTCTTGTCAATAAAGAATCAGAAACAAATATAAACTCAATTATCGATGATTTTACGACCGATATCATTGAAATTCACGATCTAATGTTATCTGTGGAACAATATTGCATATCGATCGATTCAATCGAAGAATCGAAATTTGTTCCGAATAATATATTTTTAACGTACTTAAATAACACTCAAAATAGATCAAAATTAATAAATTGCATAATAAAAGATGAAATTTTATACAAATATTTTGTGGATTCCTGTATAGCGGTAAATATGAAAACTCAAAAATACTCAAGCATCGGTTGTGAATGCGGTTTTCCCTTGCCTTATATAAGAACGAGTCAAATGCCGATATTTTCGGACCTTATAGACGATTTTATAGAACAACAATGGTCCAATCAAACTCAAGAGCAATGTTACGAGATGTGCAAAAAAATGCCTTACTTATGGCGGAAAATTTTGTACTTGCGAAGAAACGAGGATTTGATAAACGTTTTGAGGGTGCTTTTGCAAATGCTAGACGAGACTTTATTGCATTCTTTTCTGCCACAATTTACTCTGGACACTTGGGACAGGGCGATACAGCTATACGCTACTTTATACGCAAACATTTGTTTGAATTGCAATAAGAAATTTGAACACATATCGGTAAAAGATATGCTAAGTTGGGACCAATTGGGGTCAATGGTTATAAAATCTGTTGGTGGAAAAAACGCTATAAAAGTCATGGAAAAACATGCAAGTCTTATAGAAATGGGAGCATTGACTATGAAATTTTATCATACTTGCCTGTTAGTGTATATGTTTGAGAAATATGATAGTACACTTGTAATTCCTTTAGTGGATTCGATATATAGTGCGTATGATTTTGAAGAAGCCAGGACTGAGGTGAGAATTTGTTTATTTGTTACACAAAACAATAAATATTGTTAAGGCCGTTTTAGCGCAGTGGTATAGCATGTGAATGTAAATGCGACGGTTGTTGGTTCATTTATTCGCCCTGGCAACAAGACAAAACGCGCAGTTCAAAAGCATTTAAAACATATCTATTATTATTTATTATTTAACATATGTACTAATATTTTAGTGGTAAATGCTAATATGATAACAAAGTGTACCAACGTGTTGAAGCCGTCCTGGCGCAGGGGCACAAGCGTCGTGACTGTAAACGCATCGGTTGTGCGTTTGATTTCCACTTGGTCTACTGAATTATTTTCATTTCCTCGCTCTGGTAACGAGTCAAAGCGCGGCGTTGAGTTCCACCACTCAACACGCAATGCCTCGAGATTTGCGCGAAAAGTGAGGAACGCAGTGTCTTGACACTAAGTTTACTCATTCTCCTCTGATATATGGTACACATGCTAACAGTATGAAGCTGAATAAAAAAATGTGTACCAATACTTTACTAAAAAGTCGGTTTTCCTAACTTATACGCGATTAATCGAAAAAATTCTAATTGTGTAAAAATCGCGATAATCAAAGAACTGATTACGTTTTAAATTTAAACTTTTACAGATACAAAAGCTCTTATTAAATTCATCGGATGGAAATTTAAGAAATACGGCGTTACCTTTAACAGTCGCCGGGACTTCCCCGAATTGGGGCTTAAAGAAGTTGTACGAAAAAAGCACACCCATACAAAAAGGTAATAACATATTAAATGATATTTTAATAGCTATGACAATGAACGACATGATGGATTGCAGTCTTTGCGGGTTGCCATTGCAAAATGAAGTGCTAATCCAAGATGGCGGACTTTGGGTTTTTAAATGTGGCCACACTTTTCATGGCGCGTGTCTTAATTTGAATAAAATTAAACTGTGTCCATCTTGTTGTATTCAATAATAGATTTTTTTTTCAATATCGAGGTAATTCCAAAGTTAGAATGTTTGTTATAGGATTTGGAAAAAAGTCACTTATGGAACTTAATTTTGTTTTGAAGCTTTTTAAATGTAATTTTGAAACGTTTTATACCTCTTTACGAAACTTTTATAGGTAGTCCTCTGTTTTACTTTATGTTAGGTTCCAGAAAAACGAGAAACTTTTCTATACATCTAGATTATTTTTGTAGGAAAAAATTGTAGTTAAATTCTTACAAATTACGAAATTCCAATACGATTAATAAAACCGCTTCGCTTTAATATTTAAATAATTTAGACATAGATATAGGTGTCTACGCTCATTGAATTGTTTTGATTTGTATTATTTCTGCGGTAAATGGCCGGTAGCTTCTTTGTATTGTATTTTTTAGATAAGTATAAGGTTTTTTATAATCATTTGAAAATTTACCAAAAATATGAAGAAGTTGTTAATATATTAATTTTTATTATAATTTCTACTGTTTTCTAATCTTGTACTATTTTTCCGACTTTTGTCTGTAATATAAAATTCTTAAAGGAAATTTGTTTCATGATTCTTAGAATGGCCGCTCTATTAATCATATTTTTTATAATTTATTTATGTTATTTGTAACATTTAACATAAAATGAAAATATGATAAAACTTTTTTTTTTCTTTAATATATAATTTAGTAACATTGGCAGCTTATATCTAGTCTTGTTAATGAGATATTTTAATGATTTTGAATATAATATTATGGATTTTAGTAATATTTGACGTACTAAGAATTTGATAATGCAATATAGTAAATTATTTAAGTTAATTTGTGTATGCATCTATGTTTTTTTTACAATTTAGTGAGTTAAGTTTTTTGTTAGTAAAATGTATGTTATGCAAATATATATTTTTTTGTAAGTAAAACTATTTAAAATAATTTGAAAATAAATTATTTGTTAAATTGATAAACGTACTAAAAATAAATGTAATTACGAATAAAAATGTTTTAAAGAAATACGGCGCTAGGAACAACTGTCGTTATAAGTCACATTCGCAATTCGATTCAACACAAATTTCAATGAACAGAATGAAAATAAAATCATTTCGTTATAATTTTTATTGATATTTTTTCTTTTTGGTATTTAAACAACAATATTATAACAATTTCAATATTTTTGATACAATATTGTTAGAAAATGGAAGCGGTTAACGTTTTTAAAATAAACACGATAAAAACACATACCGTCTATATGTTTTTAACGTACTCGGACAGAGGTTCCACGTAATTACACTAAGTAACATGTATCACTCAATAACAACACTACACACTAGATACCTTCCAATCAGGGCTTCTGCCTACAAGCAACTGTCCGTTTGACACAATTCCACTGCTTTCATTGTCTTTTTCACGTAAATCTACCTACATTTACACTTGTACGCTAACAGTATGGTATCTTAATACCATAGACAAAATATAAACATATAACTATTATTTAGATTTTACAATTTACACTATTTGTTAACAATTTTTAGGTGATATTATAAAAGATTTTAAAATATGCAAAGTGCAGAACGGATGATTAATGATTATAAAATCTGGGGTTCACTAGGTTCTATCTGCCTACGATATTACACGCGGTACATTCATTTAGTAAATATAATAAGTATTTCGCCATATATTTTTAGATTTTTGTACTTAGTATATGCAATTTAACGGGCAATATACAAATTTTGTTTTGTTCAAATTTATGGTACAAACTTTGTTTTTAAATTTTTGTATCGTTTATACATTATAAATAGCATAGACACTACAATAGCATTTTTTATAATGACGAAAATAATATAGAGAATATGTTTTTATTAGAATTTACTTTTATAATTTCAAGTAAATTGTTAAATTATTTTCAATTTTTTTTATTTTTAATATATTTTATCCTACATGTAGTTTCCCAAATTTTTTTTATTAAAAATGCGTACTAATTATTTTTGAATAGTTTTTTCTATCTTTATACGTAATATAGGTAGTTTAAACGAATTTAAAGTTAATTTTAAGTTTCTTGTTTTTTTTTATTGGGAATTGCAAATGAAACAATTGTTGAACTGAAGTGCCATTTTGATTTATTATTAATTTATGGATGTTTTAGCAAGAATTGTAGATAATTCATTATTCTAGCACAATATTTTTTTTATTTTGTATATTTTTTCGAGTTTTTTTTACAGAAATGGCCTATTATGTATAAACAACGCTCAGAATATTATATAATCCTTAGTGATTATAGAAATATTCTAAATGATTACTTATGTAATGATAATTGTTTTAATGATTTAAAGGGATTTAATATACTTTTTTAATATATAATGTATGTCAATATAGCGAAGTTGTTGTTGGCGAAGATTACTATGGGACTGTACGATGATAGTTGGTTCGACTTACACGTACTGAATTAATTTGCTTATAAAATCCAAATGTGGTGAATATAGGTAACTATTCATAGTTTGTATTGATTTTATTTAATGTGATAGATGCTTGATGCTAAACAAATGTGATGATTGTAGGTTTTGTTTCAACTCTTGTAATTTTTTCTTGATAATTTAATTTATTGACATTTTACTGTTAAATAAAACCATGTATGGTGTTAGTTACTGCTTAACAACGTTGTGCCTCTTTAAGGCTAAAATAAAAAGAGAAAAGGTTAAATTTGACTTTATGTTTATTTGTCATCTATTAAATGGGAAAATAAAGAAAATTACTGAAAATGGCAGCTTTTTCTCAAATGACAGTATTTTCTAAGTGTTGTCAAATATATGTTATGGTATATTCCACAGATAAGATAGAAATTGCAATTTATTCTTAATTAGGCTTTACAAATTTCAAACTGACAGTTATTTAATTTAGAAACCATAATTATAGAGTTACGTGTGTATTGAAAATGTATACTTGAACATAATTATTGCGTAGTTCATCGTAATCTCAAGTAATTACATAATTTTGTGTATACTAAAATATAATATCATTTGTGTATATTTAATAAATATCATATATTTTCAATAATATATTTATATTATATATGTGTATATTAATTGCATTGTACTTAGTAGTTTGGCAAACTATATAAATGAATGTTATATATTTTTGTAACTAATGTAGCCATATCACTTGTACCGATTTTATTCTGATATTATAGTATTAGTATTAAAAGTATTTAAAGTAATATGGTTTTTTGATTTATTCTTCGTTCATTTTATTCAGTGTGGATTATAAAATAAAACAAGCAAACGTTTTTTATAATTACTTTTTATTAAACTTTTGGGTTTTGGCACAATTTTTGAATAATGTGTCCTGTAGGTATTAAAACCTATGTCTATCTACGTATTTGTGTACAGCGGAAACAACAAAACAATATCAATCGATGAAAAAAATAATTTAGTTAAATCAAAAAAATATATAACAACATATAATTTGTATAAGTATGATATTTTAGATAAAACAACATAAGTAGTATAAAATGAATGACAGATCTATTTCGAAAGTGGCACAGATAATAAATATAAAGAAGAAAATCGATCGAGATCTATGCAAATAGCATATTAGTTATCGATCTTTAATAAAATAAACACAACTAACTTTCACAATTAATATATCGCGTATTTACAATGGGAATCAACATAAGAAATAAATAATTTAACGTCACTGTCTTAAACCCTTACACATTTACTAAGAAGTACACGCTACATATTTCGATTAAGTCACGTACACAATAATTTATTTATACGCTTATACGTCTACATCTATTCACGTCGAGTACATTATGTTACTGGCATACAATATAATAGCGAGGATATGTCTTTGAAATTAAAAAAAAAAATTTTTTCATAAAAATGAGGATATCAAATGAAAGTAAGGCAAATCCTCGCTGTCAGTTCAAAGAGAAAACAAGAATACAATTAGAAAAATAAATAACAAAAAAAAATGGCAATCAACGACATTTCTCCCACGAACCTGATTAACTCTAAGCTATACAACGTTAACTTTAACTACAGTTACGTAGATAACGTAAACTACCACTTAAACTAACGTCTACTAATAAATTGCACGATTTGATAAAGCGAATATTTGATTTTATTATTTCCCCCACAGTCCGGCGGGTCTACTAAATAGAAATATTCTAATATTTCTATTTATTAAAGAAAATTGACAATATCCAAATTGACCACCATCTTGTGTTCAACACTGGCTGGTACAGATTATAAATGACTTATACATACATAATATAGATTATACAGAACTTGTGACATTATGTTTGTTACCCACTAATACAATATAAAGTACGGATTTTGCTAATGAGTATTATATTCTGTTAAATATTATGCTTTTCACGACAATTTTGTGTTCAAAACACTTAAATTTTCAAGCATTCCGCTTCAAAGTTTTTGGTTTGATACATTAAGTCACTTACGCCTAATCTACAAAATGATTACCTATTATAAAGATTTACACATGGCCACACAAAATTAAACTCCAGACGCTAATACTTAAATAACATTTTAGCTTAAATCTAATCTTAATCTAACTACGGATAGCTAGCAACATCGAATACGTGCATATATCTACAGAGTTTTGCAAATATTTACATTTGAAAGATGAAATATAACAATACAATATAACTTATTATGTACACTTCTATCAGTGGATACGTTTTGGCCGACTCCGCGTCGTCTACGTATCGAGAACAGAAAATGATTACAAGATCTTAATTCTCTAATGGAATAATCTCAATTATTATTTATTATATTATGAACGAGAGATCCGAGCGACACTGGCATTTACAGTCGTTAGTCTTAGAACATATATCGTCGACGTCAGTGCAGGGCCTTTTAATTGAAAAAAATATTTTTTTACAATAAACAGAAAAAAATGCCTTAAAGTGAATACTTGGAAAAGTTACTGATTGTACTGTTTTAACTACTCAGGCTTCTTACTAGTTCGTGTTCATTGCACCACTAGATAGAGATATACTTGAAGTAATTATTTTCATAATATAAAAAAAAAATAGCTGTTATAAAGTCCTGTATTGACGCCGATGAATATGTAAAACAAAATGCTATTTGTATAATTTATTTAACAGTAAAAAGACTTGCATAAAAAAACAAAAAATTGATAGATTAGACCTAATTTTTTATTGTTTTTGTCTTTTTAATATCAATAAATAATACTTACGTCCTGATTTAAATTTCACTTACCTAAGTAAATGACAGGAAACGTAAGCTTTTACAAATAACAATTTGTTTTTGTGACAAGTTACATAAAGAGATTCTGCAGTTCAACAATTTAACCACAGTCTATAGTAACATTATATTCTCAACTATCCATTAGCTGGATCCTATAATATAAACTTTACTATAGAATTGTCCTTTGAAGTAGTTCAAAAGCCATCCAATAAGTTACGTCACACGGGGCAGAAAGCAGTTTTAAATTTCGTGATAATCAATACATATCTAAATATATCTAAATATTAAAACACGAAATTTGTGTGAAAAAAAATATTTCCGAATTTTCGACGATTTTCGTATCACAAATGTAATAACATAATAATTGTAACGAAATCCGTGTGTTGGTGGACGAGTTGTGAGATTTTAAGATTTTCTTACTTACCTTCAAAGAGGCCACGACTCGTCGACCATACTATAATTTATGGATGGTCTTTTATTTTTAATAATATAGTCGTATTTTTAATACCATAGTAGTATTATCCCTCAAAGTTACCAAGGGTGGTGTGTGGGGGGCAGGGACAGGGGCGCGGCGTGGGGGTAGGGCCAGCCGCGCGCCGTTCCTCAATCCTCCCCACCCGGCGACAGCGGAGGTGAGAACGAATTCATATAGCCACCCCCATTTGGTGGAGGTGAGGAGTTCGAGGGTCCAGGGCTCGATAACGAAGGCAAGAAATTTAATTCACTGCCGCCGTCACGACACCAGAGCTGTCGCATTTCTTGCCGGCGCGTGCGCATTAGGTTCTTGTACTCCGATATCCGCATCTTCTTGCCGTCTACTATGCATGTTCGTTTTGGTCTTGGTCGGTACCTGAAATTGATGATGTTGTTATTGTTAATAGTTAAGTAAATACAAGGAAAAGAGGACGACGGAACAGCTTCTGATAGTCAACGTCACGGTTGTGGATTTCCACTCTAGGATTCCCTTAATCCCTTAATTGTAATGTTAACAGAATGAATTCTCATTCTGTTAACATTACAATTAAGTTACACCTCATCTCGCAATGTCCAGCAAAGTGGGTGGAAAGTGGGCAACATTTTGTCCTAGCACTTGGTTTTTTCTGCTTATCGCTTTATGCAGGAAAGAGTACAAAAAGAAAGAGAGAAAAAGAGAAAATAAAAACAAGTAGATAAGCAAAAATATAACAAAATACTTATAGGTAGTGTAATCTAACTATTGTTAGATTACACTATAACAATGAAATAAACCAAGCTTACCTGTAATCAGGATGTTTTTCCATATGCAATTTGGAAAGTCTCGACTGTTCTTCATAATAAGGTTGTTTCTCAGCATTGGACATGGCCTTCCATCTCGCGCCGAGGATTTTGGATATATTTGAGTTGTGCATATCAGGACATGCTTTTAGAATTTTACGACGCTCATCCTTGGCCCAAACCATGAATGCGTTCATTGGTCTCTTAATGTGAGGTTTGCCGGCCTCGTCGCGTTTTGGCTGACGTATCAATTTTGCTTTTTCTGATTCTTCTGGTGGTGATTGGTTCCAAGATGATGCTGGAAATGAAGAAATGGGTAGATGAGCTAACTATTATTTTAATAAAAACATTATTTATTAGAAATGACCAACGAAAGTTATCCAATTACTTTTTTCCGTTTAACCTAATATAATAAGTATTATTTTCAAATCATAATAATAAATAAAACCGTTGACAGAAATTTCTCGTACCTATAAACATAAAAACTACAACTGTTTAACATAATCTAATGAGCCTGGGAATTAGGACGCAGAGACTCGACAGAAATCTCGAACAATCATTGCCTAAATCAAAATTTTATTTATGTAGGGAAATATCTTAGCTGTAAGAAAATTTTAAATTCTAACATAGACGGTTGTCATTTAATTTTAATGTCAAATCAACAATTAAGTAGAATAAATTTTCCAAAATTCTAAAGAAAAGCTTCTTAACTGTTCTCATATTGACAATCCGTTATTTATAAGTTTAATTTAAATTTTACTTTTTAAATTACGTTATCTATTTTGGCTGTAACTATTGTGCGTAGTGTCGTTTTAGGGTCACGTTACCAACAATGTAGTGGTCTTTATTCGTATAAGCATAAGACCATATGTTAGCATTTATAAAATATTCAATCGGAAGCCCCGCTAAGCTTGCCCATAAATTATCACGAACAGTGAATGCCGGCTGTAAAACAATCGTTAAACAAAGATTAAGAATGAATCTATTCTGAACTGGTTGGCTCTTAGCTTGAGATATGGAATGTGGTTCATCCATTTAGAATTTTAGGGGGGATTATATTGTCATTTTCATTAATATTAATCACATACAAAAAAATAAGTACAAAAAATATTTTCAATATTCTTTGAAAACGTCAATGATATTTTGTATAGCAAGTGTCCGTACAATTAATTAGCTACAATACGGAAACATCGACCCCTCAAAGACGGTGCATTCCTTGAATTAATTTGACGCGGTCTTAGATAATTTATAACATCCTACGTGCACAGACCAATAGTAGTCCAGATGTATGTACTGGTATGTGCAAACGAATAAGATTTGTGAAAGCCATCATGTTAACTTACTTATTTGACATTAGTACTGAAAATATAGTGTTTGATTATTACTTATTTCTTAAACTGTAATATTTGTTTTCATTATAAACCGAAAGCTCATTGCGATATGCCTAAAAAACTGTTTTATATCATTTTTTGAAAATCTAATGATGTGAGTCACTAATTTCCTATCTAATTTTTGTTATCGGTAGGTACTTACTTAAAAATATTGTATAAAAGCCCAAAGAATATCTCTTTTTTCTATTTTCTTAATTAATATCTAGGCCATAATATTTTCCCCACCTTACATTTATATATTAAGGATACAACTTCGCTGGCAAGTACGCGTAAGGCGGGCAGCGGAAGCGTCGAGCGCCATCTATTCCATATTTCTTGCAATTCTCTTGTTTTAGAGGAAACCAAATGACACCAGTTTTGTAACCATCTAGGTTTGGGACCGAGCCAACTATTTAAAGTGTGCACTATTAAATTTATTCGCATCATAATTTATATTAAATAATACACAAAAAGTTTTTAGAGTGCATTTCGGTTACAATAAATAGAGGATTGTTGAAATCTCTTTAGTACTATTTGTTCTTTGATTGTTTGAAGTGATATATTTGAATGTAAAGAAAATTAATAATATATTTCATTTAATATATAAATTCATAGAATTTTTGTGTTGCTGAACAATTTCCATACGTTAGTAAAAAAATATTGATGGTTAATTAAGTTTCTTTGGATACTACTACCAAACATGCTTACCGCAACGATAAGCGAAAAATTAAACCATACCTTATTAGCTATAGGCGTGTCTCAAGTTATTCCGCAAATTTTAGCACGTAAAATTACAAAGCTAACATAATATTATATATTTTTTTCTAGCACACATTAAATACAGATATTTTTGTTTTTAAAAAGAATATGCAGTATTTTAACAAATAGGTACATTAAAATAACGTATTTACCAAAATCGGATATTGTGAACAGCCACACTTACCAAATTATAAAGACACAGTAATTCCACAATTACAATTAATCAATTTGAATATTCAAAAATAACTGTTTTTTTTAGAAATTTTTATTAATTAAAAATAAACAAAAAATAATGATTGATCATTTCGTTAAGTAAATCTCAAAAGCTCGTCCGTTCGTTCGCACATGTAGCCGGACACTAGCTATTTGACCTACATAATGTTTCCCGTATTATAGCAATTTTCCAGTGTAACTGAATTAATTATATATAGCAATTAAAGAGCAACATGAAAATGTTTGGCGGCGACACGGAACATTTCTCAGTTTTCACATTTCGTAGCGAAAGCGTCAATTTATCTAAAATCCTTGTTTATTTTCGTTCGTTGCGTAATGCGGATTTCGCGTTATTAATATTGATTCAATGAATAAGTTGACAACTAGGTCTTGGTTTGTGTCGTTTTGTGAAATATGTTGGGCTTAATGCGTTTTCTTGTTTAAGGACAAGCTTTGATGTTGTTTTGCAAAAATAACATCCTGTATATAACAAAAAAATATATATCTGAAATACTTATCGTCCTAATAACGAAAATAGCTTTTAAATTTTGACGTTTCCAGATAAAAAAATCTGGAATTGAACTTGATACTACGTTACATACTATCAGTGTCTACACTCATCTCTATTCTCTGTAAATGATTTGATAAGACAGCCGTCTCAATATTTTTGGACTGATTACGCGTGTGTGACGTTTGCCCGCGTCATAATACTTATTCATAGGGCAAAAAAATGATGGAAGTGATATGTGAAATTAAAAATACGTTAGGCCTCTCGTAAATTAGACATTCTTAACGGATTTCAACCTTGGTTTTCATGGTGACTTTAAAATAAAGATTTTAATTTAATAGCAATAGTAATAAAGCTGAACGTACATTTTTTTACTCTTTTTATAATTTACATAATTAATATATATATTTATAAAGAGAATCAATAACAATATCATATTTTATTTACCCAAAAAAAGCCGATAAGTCAAAATAAACAATATAACATAGTTCGTACTTCTAATGCAATAACCTATAGCACTTCTATATTTTTCGTTAACTATCCTTATAATTTGAATCCGCCACGTGTAGGTATATTTATTACGGCGTCTCAGCTTGGAACTGTGTCACTGTGATTACATTTCAGTGCAAAAAAATATTTAATGGTGTTTGTGAAGGTTAGCTCCTATATAAACGATGTTTATAATTATAGGTACAACGGTGTAGAGATTATGTTGTTATAGAAATGAAAAATAGAAAAATTTAATTGAATAATGTTTCAATTTTTAAAGAAATCCTATTTCAGTGTACATTCATATACAAATGCAATATTAGAAATAACTAGTAATATCCATTCAACTTTTTTAAACTAAATACGTCTCATTATATTGATCAATTTAGTGACAAAACACTTCGTACTCCACTAACTTTACTAACAATTAAAAAATATAATAAAACACTTACTGTTACACGCCGTGTTATAATCATCATCTTTCTTCATATAAGGGCTGTTGTCTTCCATCGGGGGGTATGGCATGAATCGCGGCAGCATCACTTGCTGTGCGGGGGAGGGGGAACGTTGCTTGCTTAGATTTAAGGGTGCGTCAGGATCCTGTGGAGGTGAAGAACGCGCGCTGGCTGTTAGTTGGGCTAGCTGGGCTGTAGCTGGCCAAGGTGCTGTGGGTACGACCTGGAAAATAAAATTGATTTTGTTAGATTTTTTGGTAGGTGTATTTATGTTGTCTAGTTCGAAACATAGATAACATATAAACATTAAGGCGGGCGGGGAGTGAAGAAAGAATCATGGAACATTTAGTTACCTATGTTTAATATGCTTGGCGTAGGATAAATAATTCTTCACAGTTACGCTCGCGTTGTATATTCCGTATATAGCAGGGTAGGCAGTGGGAACCTGGTATCAACCTTGGTGCCCAGAGCGAAGAAACGAAAATATGAATAAATAATACTTAATTCCCCCGACTTTAGATCGAACCCATAACCACCGCGTTACAGTCAAACCCTTGTGCTCACAACAAATAATTATATAGGTATATATATTTTTTAATCCGAAAATAAAATATTGAACAAATTAAATAATACTTAATATGAAATATGTTAGCAATTTAACTTTGTAACGGAATTGTCAATGCCTATTTAATTGAAACGGCTCCAGAACTCGCAAACTCCTGACCTAGATGTTCATGATAAATGGGATGCCAAAAATTATGATGGTTCATTAAAATTTGAAAATAACAAGCGATAAAATACAAGGAATGTACACTCTGTAGGAGATTACCTGCCGTACGTTTGAAGGACAGTTTAATAAATCAATATCTAAGTTTATTTTTAAATATCTACATACATTCATTAATAACTTATTAACGCATCTTAGGTGTCTGGAACAGGATGAGAATCTCGAATTGTACCTACATTTTAAGTGTAAATATATAACACTTTAAATATTTTTTCGTATAGGATTCGAAGGCGCAACCACCGCACTTATGGTCAGATACTTTCCGAATAACGCTAAAAAACCAAAAAAAAAAAACAAAAGACTGATTGCTTAATAATGTATAGAAGAAGCCCAGAGTCAAGAGAACGGCCATAAAATATTTTTATGTTACTTGACAATTCGATGTTAAGTTGAATTCAGGATAATAAATACCACGATGTCAATATTTAATACTATATAGCCGTTTACTGACTCTAATCTCTGTTGGCTTAAGCCTGATAGTTTTAGGTTCGATACCAATTTGTAAAATGAGCAAATTTTTCTCAGGTGTTTTCCTGGTTGACTTTTCTGGCCTAGTTGGACAAAGTGGAACGTTTGGTTCTTATTTTAAAGTATAAAATAGGTACTCCAAAAGGCAAAGATAGAAGAACTGAGTAAGCTATATCTAATGTCTAAGCAAAAAATACAAGTTGCATTTATAAGAATTTCTTATGTTTGATAATAAATTATAAATCTTAATAGACCACAGACCACACCTTGTCTCATCTCATTTTGTAACAAGTTGAACTGCCGCGGGAATTATCACAGTTAATTTCATATTTATTATGAGAAGTTCCAAAAAACTGGTTGACTTGATGATGTACAGCGATCCAAAACATCTAATTATAATTTTACGTAAGCAACACCGGTTTCTGTAATTAGTTTTAGAGCAACTTTCGTTTTGTAGGACATTATAGCCAAAATTATACCCAATGAGCTTGTGAAATAATGAAATAATATATCAACTTAAGAATTTATATAGACATACATATACATACATACTATATTTATATTTTTTACAATGTATAATACATTTCTATGATTTATGAGTCTTTCAAAAACCTAAATCGATGATTAATCGTTGAATTTATTAAACAAAAATATAACAGATTTTGGTATAGAGAAAATATTAATCGATTTTTTTTAAAACTAACTTACCTGGAGGGATATTGATTTCCTTCATACATATATTATATTATAGTGTTTTATTATAGTGTTTTTCAGTGATATATTATAGTGTTTTTTTTTTGGGTAGAAATTTGGAGAACGGATATTCGTTCTCTAGGTTCCTTTTCCGTAACAATTATTATTTGGGAAATGCCTTTTACACATTCATACATTTTAATTTAAACAAATAATGCGTCAATTATATGCATAACAGGATATTGACCAATACACGCCAGCGTCAACATCAAAAACTAATTAATTAGTTCCCGCTTGCCAAATCGATTTATCTGTCATAATTTTTGTTCTGTCTTCTTTTCTTGTGATGTAAATGTTAATGTGGTGTAGAGATTAACTCGAATAAATATTAGTTTTATAATATTAATAAATTGACCGGATGTACTGAATGGGGAAACAATGTGTCAAATGGTCGTAAACAATTTTGTTGGTAACATGAAAATGGAGTGGTAAAAGCTTATATATTATATTCTTTATTACTGTGTTGAAGTTATCAAGGTGCAGTTGATATATTTCTGGGTAGGGTGTAGGTTCTAATCTTATAATGAGGTTTTTTACCATTCAACTCAATTCAATTGTATCTTGCTCGAATGGAATTTGAAA
The DNA here is from genome assembly GCF_056956725.1 of Heliconius melpomene rosina. Classification (NCBI taxonomy): domain Eukaryota; kingdom Metazoa; phylum Arthropoda; class Insecta; order Lepidoptera; family Nymphalidae; genus Heliconius; species Heliconius melpomene. Next base: position 14,922,271 of record NC_140401.1, read on the forward strand.
AAATATTTAATAAAACTTACATTGGCTTGTGGTGGTTGTTGTGGTCGCATTTGTTCCAGGAGCGGCAGTAACGCCAGTGGAGGTCCAGGGTACAGGGAGTGGCCACGTCTAACCATTTCTTGCCTTCTGAGGTGTTCTTGCTGAAGTCTCTGTAGCTCAATTTCTGCTGATACTGCGTTTATGTTCTGCAAAAGACAATATGATTAGTATTTAAAACAACAAATATCTATAATATTATAAGAAAACTATCTATGTACAAATATAATAATTATTTAAGCTGTTATTTAAAAAAAAAAAAAGCAATCTTGAAAATGAATGCAACTCAGAATGAACAACATTCATCAGTTAACAAATAGCGGTGCTCGTACAACGCTTAAATGGGAGATCTTTCTTCGCCAAATTTATCCATCACGATATATTACACGCTTAAGCGCCAGACATGACAAAGAGAGCTAACTTGCGTGCACATATCAAGAAGGGGACAAAACACTAAATCTCTGCAAGTTTGCAATAAACCGGAGTCAAAAAGAAAACTTGGATTAATTGCCTCGGTCGTGATGAATAACAGAATATACATTTTATCAGCTCTTCATTAAGACTGCATTGAATTGTTAATGGTTGTACGCGGCACGATATTGTAAAGTGTTGAAACCAAAATTGCCCGATGACTCGTATATCCTGACGAAAAATTTCAATGTAAATTATAAAAAGGAATCGGAGACTACAAAAGACTTGCAGACGCTTAAAAGTTGCTGTCACAAACTGTATTAAGTGATATACGGTCGAGAGATTAAAGGATAAACGCGCTAATGGGAAACAGAAGTGAGTACTGAAATAAGCGACACGATCATAAAATAAAAAACGTTATAATAGATATCCGATGCCGATACGCGAAGGCCGGAGCGCCACTACGAGCTGTAGGTAATCGACCAAGTTTTTCCATCCAGCAGACAAATTGCCGTCATAACCGAACGGATTAAACTTTTTATTAAAAACAACAAACCGAGGATAATGTATGGCTGTAATCGGCAAGGGACAGATGTTCCCGAATAACGTACGCGATTTATCTAATGTAAAAAGACTTTTATTTAATAGCACCGCGGAGATGTCCTAGCAATTGGTGCTTATATTTTATAGCGGACCGTCGTTTTGGCATTTGGACCGCATTTTGATAGTATTATTAATGTAATAGATGATATAAAAATTCGATTTTTGATGGAGACGAGCAGCTGCGGTGTTACAATTTATTGTAGTTCGAGCACAGGTGAGCTCTGTCGTAAAAGAAACATGTAAATGAATGTTTATTTGAGGAGGATGTAGATGGGTCAATGGTTGGTTTGCCAATAGAATATGCTGGGCGTGATCTGGCAATACGTGCTGAGCGTACGCGCTGATGTCCGATCAATAAAGATGGCCGAGTCTATAATTAACCTGAGTAAACACACACCATCTGTCACCGCGTCCTTGGTCTCACTGCATTTTGTATCATAATGCCACCGCTTAAAAGATTATGTCCTTACAGTATTTAAAGATTAATTCTTCAAGTTCTGATGGTTCATTATAGAGCTTTGGTTATCGTTATTTTAAATATGCAACTACGATTAGGTTTAAGCTTAGATCAAAAACTTTTACTTAACATATTAAAAAGTCATAGTAGAAATTGACAAAGAGATCAGAGATGTCTACCGGACATTCCATGACATAATTTTAAAAGTCGGCGCCCATATCAAAATAGTAATTTTCTACTGTTTGAAAACAGTAAAAATGAATTTAGTCCTAAAGATCATCGAGTTTAGGTTGAAACACATATAAATGAAACTGATTTGGGGGAAATATATCGAAAACTGTATAATGAAACGGACGTCACATTGACGTAATAGATGCAAGATCTTGGGTGAAATCATAATATTTACTGTCCACTAGTTGACATGTCCTCATTCCTAGATATATTATTCTAGGCTTCCATTTAGATTTGCGTGGCCGGACTATTTGTGAGGAATGATTGTGAGAATTATAAATTGAAATTGTTAGAGCTTTGTATAATTAATTAAAAAACTATTTGCATTAGTGTTTTGGTTCTCCTCTTTGTTAGTAAATGCGGTGAGGTGTTGATAATTTGAATAAAAGAGGCTGAAGGGATAACAGTTGCTGATGCAGCGGGGTTGCACTAAGCGCAGTGAAGGCGGCACTGTCATACGATGACAATCAAAATGAATCGCTAATGCATCGGCTAAGCTACGAGACATATGGAGTTCCTTTGTAATTAAATTTATATAAATAGTATTATTTAAAAACTTAGTGTTAGAAAATTAAGCTTATAGCTAGTTTATGCATATTTACGAAATATGTAAAAGCTGGTCTTTAAGTATCTTATAATTAACTGTCTAAAACAATTAATTGTAGATAATTTCTTTTCATCTCATGAAAGCCAATATGTGAAAACATAAATATGTAATAGAATTCAAAATGTCTCATTGTTTATATAAACAATGTTATAAGATTTAATAAGATAAAAAATGTATGTGCGGCTCCACAGCTTTTGATCAAGATTCTAAAATGCATTTTAATATCGAGAACAGATTGCACAATAATGCTTTGAATTAATTATAACATTCGCCAAGTTGCAGCATGACTTGTTTTTATCTCGCCGATGGATGGGGAGATTAGCTCTGATATCCGTACATAAATGTTTTGTGGGTACCTAGATAAATTCTAATACAATTAAATAGGAATAATAAATTTTAACATAAAATTGGTATCTCGTTTCTTTTTTTATCTAGAATGCCGTAATATTGTTTAAATAAAAAAATCTTTTGTCATAGATTAATCGTTATAGCATTATATACCTGGTCATATACATATATGTAAAAATCAGCTTCGCACTGTATCCCGCACATAGCAGGGTAGGCAGAGGGAACCTAGGCACCTTACTTATTAAAGTTTAAACATGGCAAATACTGAATCTCTGCGTCATCCATTCAAAAGTGAAAGTTGGGATCTCCGGACCACGCTATATGAGAACTAAATATTTCAAATACAAAACCGAACGATACTGTACCTAACATATGGTTTGACATTCGCCAATTAATCTGTCATACAAATCTTGCAACTTGTCCGCAAACAAGTCGGCAAATCGCCACGGGAGTTCGTTCAAAGCGGATGATTCGCGATTTTTAGTCCGATGTTATCTTGTTATTATGCGTTATGCTGCATTGTGAGGACTCCCCACGTGTATTAAAGGGCTTTAATGTTATATTTGTCAGCGATAGAATTAAGCTTGTATAGACTAGTGTACTTGTTTGTTGTGGTTTTGATGTGGTAGATAAGAAACGTTATTACTGTTTTTTAGTAGTGGAAATATTAGATTTTTCTAATAGAAGAAACGATTTTTCTAATAGATGATATTTCGAAAAATATATTTTTTTCTTATCAGTATAGTATATATGCGTAATTTGTGATAATTTTCATAGGGACAAAATCGTAGCTTGCACTTACACTGTTTTTAACCAACTTCTGAAAAAGAAGGTTCACAATTCGACTGTATTTTTTACTACGACAAACAATGTTAGCAAATTTCAATTATTAGGCAGATAAATTATACACATTATTCTTTTCTTTAAACACACATAAACACAAACTTTATCTAAGTACAAAAACTAGCAAAAATGTATAAAATCAAACCCCATACCTAAACAAATAGGTATGTAATTTACCAAAACTCCATTTCTATAGATCAATGAACATTATAACATAGTCTTTGAAGTATTTTTGCCATACAAAAGTCATTGGCACGTGTCGGCTGCCGCACGCCGCACGCCGCACGTCGCGGCAAAATCACCGCTAATTTAAAATAACCACACCCGGCAGGGGGTTTCCCGGTTTTGAATGTCAATGGACCTTAGAGTAGTGTATTTTGGAAATTGCATATAATGGTATGAAAATTATATACATTTGGTTTTTTTTTTTGATATATTAAGATTGGTGTTTTATAGTAGCAAAGGGGGGGGGGGGGGGAAGGAGGGGGTGTGTGTGGCTCTTATGTGGACATTTGACTGATTGTGAGATTTCTATTCATTTATAATATATTTTTATATTTCATTAGAATCGTTTTTTTTTTCTGGTAAGTAGATATTGGTAGGTATATGTTTACAAGAAAAGGAATTTAATTAAATTTAAAACCGTTCTGTAAATTGAAATTTCTCTCATTAAAATAAAAGGTCGATATGCCTTAGATACTAGGAAATTTATGGACAAGTCAAACCCTAAACGTAGTTAAAAAGTAAGCCCTAAACAAGAAATTGAGCACACGTGGTTGGATGTTACATGAGAAATTGATAATTTCATTTATTTAACTCGATAGAAAATATTTAATATCTTAAGCCCATAACGATAATGCTCTGTAAGTTTTTTTATACGAGCACAAATATAATAATAATTAGTAAATACAATGCATGCCACTTCTATGGCTTCCCCTTCCGAGTAAAACAACCCCTACTATCTTGTTTTTGAGTGTTCAAATTTGATTGTTTGCACTTTTAAATTAACAAGGACGCCCTAATAAGGCCCTACTTGACATGCAGATAGATAAAAGGCACAAGACGTATATAAAAAACAAATTATATTAGGTACCTAAAGGTTGTAAAAAGATCATTTGTTTTTTTTATTTGCTATGAAGTTTCTTTATAACTATAGATAATATTATTATAGATATTAATCAATAAAAATAAATCTCGAATTTCGAATTATTAAAATCCGAAGCAGGTATATATCTATTCCTTATGTAGGTGCTTATGTAGTAATAGCTTTATTTCCGAAATTAAAGCCTTTGGTTCTTACTAAATATAGACACAGCGACGATATATCGCATACAGCAGGATAGGCAGAGGAAACTAGTGTTAAAACACTCTATTTCCTAAGCCGATCAATTTTCTAAATAAACAATGCAACACGGCACTCTATGTTTTTACCTGAGTAAGAAAAAAAAAATAATGTCCACGAGTAGGAATCGAACCTACATTCGCCACATTTATAGACGGCACTCGATACAATATTTTATATTTATTATTTTTGTTGAATAACACCGACTTTGTTCTATGAAGAGATAAAGGAACATCCTACACGGCGATTATTTCTTAGTAAATTTTATAGCTTCCTTTGTCTGTAAGCTTTACTATGTTGTAAATTAACAATTAAGACGTTGCCACATCACACAAGTTTCCAAGGCACTGTCTTATTATAATAGCTAAACAAAACAATTTTATATGAGTTTTGACAATTTGTTAATAAAAACTAATTAGGTACCTTCTGTATTTACGTCAATGAGTCGCATTGTGGAAAGAAATTATAATTAGAAACTATCATGGAGTTGTGAATTATATGGCTTTTGATTCATCTCTTCTAAAATTTCCACTAAGGAATATTTGAAATATGTGTTTTATTCCACTATTCTAGTTACATTTAGTGCCATATTCCATAATTTACATTTTGATCGTTATATATATAAGCGAACAGGCGAAAAGCGGAGAAAAAAGTAACCTGTAACTATTTTCTTTCAAGATTAATGTTAAAGTTAGACAAAGACAAAAAAAATCTAAATTCATTAATCGATAGGTAACTAGGTACCCCCCCCCCACATATACCTAAAGTACCTATATATAAGTACCTATAATTTACCAACTCGTCCAAAATAAATATAAATAAGCCTATTAGTTGTAAAAACAACGTAGCAGAGCGTATCAGGTTGAATAAATAAAGAGACAGTAAACAAAGGCAGCCAGCGAGCGAGCTAAGGGACGCTCCCGGGGAACCCCCTGGAAGACGGGGGGATGGTTTTTACCAGTCCGGATGCTCAACCCACTTCAACTTTTCTTTTATTCCTTGCGTACACTTATGTTTATTTTTGTTTTCTGTTAGACAGCGGAAATAATATCGTTGGTACTGTGGACATGCCTGCGTGGAAAGCCTTTTTGTTTGGCAAGTACTTATATTGCGTAATGTCTTTATGAATGGATGTGTTTTTTTTCTCAAGTAATAAAAAAATATCATGATATTTTTAGTTTTGAGTAGTTTTGTTTAAATGTAATATTAATTATTAAGTTATGTACATACCTATATATTACATATCAACGTCTATATGATAAATAAGAGATATCTATATTCATATATTCATAAAATTTTAAGGTTAAGTTTTTTCTCTTTAAAATTTTTACTTAAACGACATGATGAGGCATTCCATAGACACGACATAGACATATTAGGTAAGTACTTACACAAAGATACAAATCGTTTAATATCGACGAAATGAAAGCAAATTTAAAACTATAAACTATAAGTAATACACAGGCAAATCCAAATCCACAATATTCTTTCTATTTTCAAGATGTTCTGTGGGCGATGGAGTCAGCGTAAGAGTCATTATGCGTCTGCATTCAATCTTAGAATTTATCTCGTTTTTAAAACAAACCGGCCCGACCTCGCTATAATAGAATCCTGGATCAAGAATACACTTGTTTTTAATTATGGACAACCGCACGTACCCACGTGTAGGGGGAAATGTTGGGATTTTATTATAATCAATTTTAACACATAATGTTAAATAGGAAAAGAGAATCTAATGAACGACTAGCATATGTAGATTTGAAAATTTTGGCGTATTGATACTATTTTAGCTTCAGGTTCTAGGTATGTGATAAATCACAGAATACCTATCTAGTGTTAAGGCACTCTTTTCTCTGTTCTGCCCTGGGCGTTGAAACGTTAAACTCAATGCCGCAATTTGTCTTCATCAGAGCAGAGAAATTTCAAAAAAACAATTCCCCAAAGCAGGAATCATTAAATCTACAGTCAGCGCTTAAAATACACACACTCTCAAAATGTACTATAATGTGGCCATTATCAATTATTACTAATTTATTAGACCGATTTACTGTAAATCCTTCAAGATATAACTTATCTAATTTGCTTGTATAAACAATATAATGCAATTTATCAGAAAAATATAAGATTGGAGACTAAAACAAGTGGTAGGTATTTATCTAGCTTACGAGGTCGAATGCTCCAAATTATATTTAAATCACAGCCTGTCATATGACGCATGTAAATTTTTTGTGGAACATATACCAACCAGTATGTAATATGTTTTATAAAGTAAATATAAAAATGTACTCTTTGATCTTTAATTTATTATACTATACATCTAATTAGTTAGAACGAACGAGAGAAATGTAACAGACTGTAGAAAACAATTAGCAACTAGCTAAGCATAATAAATTTACATTATTTACGATTTATATGTGTGCCATGAATTATTTTTAATATTTACGTATTTACATGAAAATAAACGTTACTGTCATTTTAATTGACTTTTTAAGCTCCATGTACAAGTTTAGGGTTGATATTATAAAAAAATATTTTCATAACAACGATATCATATATTTTTTTCTAATTAGTTAATTAATAGTAATAACCGAAACCTATGCAAATCCAACAACATAATAGAAAGATATCAATGATAGAGTACGGCATAAGCTAATAAATCAATTAGAAACAACGTAATATACCATTAAATTACCTAATGTACGATTAATTAATATTCATTCGTTATATAAGTCAATTATAATCTTTTTTTTATTTTATCTGTCACTTGCCAGCTATGTTTACACACATTTCTTCACGCTAAATCTCGCACATAGCATAGTAGGCAAGGGAAACTTCGGGACCCAGAGTTAAGGCACTCCGTTACCCAGTAAGACACTTCTGTTCTCCACTTTTCGCCGAATTCTTGAAGCTATATTGCGAATTGAGTGATGGAACTCTTCGCTGCGCTTTTGACTCGCAACCGACGAGCGAGGAAATGAAAATATTAAATATTTAATTCCTACGAGCTGGATCAAACTCACAACCGACACGTTAACAGTCGTACTCGTGTCGCTGCTCTACGATAAATTATTTATGAAATATAATATTCGATGTAGGTAAACATTAAAGTTGTTATTTTCTATTTTATTATCACCCTCTTTGAACATAAAACTAAGACTTTTCTGCTTTGTCCGTCAATAGGGCTTCGACAAAAGTGCGAAACCTCAGTAAGAGAAAAGATTAATAAAGCTTAGCGCACACTGACGCAACACCTGCCCTTTGTCGCTAATGGACGACTTAATCTCTTGGGAAATGGACGCAACAAGGGAAAAATAGTGCGGTTATAATTCTTAACCGACTTTGAAAATGGGGTGTTTTATTTAATTATTAAAAACGATTAAAGCTTCATGTGGCTACTAATATTCATTGAAACAAAAGATTTATAACATTTTCTTGAAATGGTTTATTATGAATAAATTCGAATGGATTTCTCAGCTTTTCATTTACCAATATACTAAAATTGCATATTGGGTAATACAACTCTAACAACAACCTATCTAATACCTATCTACAACCTATCTAATACCTACACTTGTTTTTCAATGAAGTAAATAAGCTTAAAGTGCTGTTAATTTCTAAAAAATATAGTTATATATTTACATAAAAGCAAGGAAAAACATAACTTAAGCATTTCCAAGCCATATTGCAACTTTTGAAAATGCTAAAAAGAAACACAAAAGGGGATTTTCTCAGATGCATCGTTACATCTTAGGCTCGTTAGGGTATCTAACTCGCTTTTTAACCGAATAACTCGCTTGTTACTCCCATCCGGTCGGTTAAGTCGAGCCTCTCCAATTACAGTTCAAACTGTCTGGAACGCAACTTTTAATTTTTATCATCTTCTCTCTGGAAATTCCTTGAGTTTTGACTTTAAGTTCACTTGATATTCTATTTTAAAGATGGTTTTTAAGATTTTAGCTAAGACTTTTGCCAAGTTACTTAATCGAAGTTAAAAGTACTTAAAACTGTCAAATAATGGTAATGCATTGAAATTAAATTCCTAACCTAATGAAAAATATGTGGTATTTTTAAAATATTTTAATTACGAGACATTCCTAATACAAAATTAGTATAGCTATAGCTTACGTAATATAATTTTCTGTTGCATAAAATATAATATGTTACAAAAAAGCAAAAGCCAAACCCGTCACTTGTCAATCAACAACGAAATTTCATTCTATTAACTTTGTTTACTAATATCAGAGTTCAGTTTGCGGATAGATACATGTCAATACAGCGAGTGTCTATCTTCGGCCTTAGTAAAAGGCTTCGGACAAATCGACGCCATTTATAATAATATGTAGAATATTAATAAAAAAAACAGTTTTACAATTATCTAAGAGGTCTACATATCCCTTTTATTTAGTAAGGAGGTAATAAGCGATGGAATTTTCTATTGTTGTATCTCAAATATGGTATGGCATGTAATAGCGATATGATTCTCTGTTCCTGTGGGCCGTGTCATGACACTCCGTTCTCATTAAGATAATTCCGCTTTCCACTATATTCTGGAAACAATTGCGTGTTGAGTGGCGTAACTCAACGCCGTGGTTTGAATAAATATATCACAAGTTTCTCTAATTACGATTCGACTACCTAATAAATAGGTTAACACAATATACAAAACGAAATAATAACTCCATCAATTATAAAACCAAAGCCAACAAACGCCAAGCGGTCAGTTATATAATAATATTGTTAATCATTCTATAAAAAGATATCTCAGTCGGCAGGTACGTGCCGGTATAGCACGTGCATCTATTTACAAAGATATTAACCTTTCACGCTACAATGTGGTCAAAGGTAAATATTTATTCCTTTACAATTCGATTCCGATTGAGACCAACTCTCGGAGAGGCTATGCGTTAAAAAACGCAGCACCTCCCCGGTATCTACTTGGTTAAAGTAAACAAATCTTGTGATGAACAGACAGACATTACAATAAATGTACGGGCGTCGAGCACTTCATAAAATAACAAACACCGACCGCTGTTCAGTGTTAGTGCGGATCTAAATACTTTTCTATCTAAACATTCGCATTGTCTATTCAACAAATGTAGTGGCAGTGGAAACACTGGAGAAACTCAACAGATCTGCTTAGTTATATTTGTTTTGCGTAGTGCCGAGAGCACTATAATATTAATATTAAATATTTAACTGAAATTAAATATATTTCAATTTATGAATGCTTTTATGAAAATTAGTAATTTATATAATCTGTTTATAGGTCTTAATTAAGTGAATAATAAATACTGAAATGTATTTATAAATGTCACATGTTTCATAACTCACAAGCAAAAGCACAATTCAAATGAAGATATTTGAAAAAGAGTAGCACGTATCGCGACGTATAATCATTATATATAAAAAATATTGCTGAAAGCGACCGACGAACGTAAGTGCATTCTCACTTAACCAATACACATCTTTAATCTGTTTAAGTAGGTATAAACAATATCACAAATTCACAGCTTCACAGAACTACCGTCCCCAAATTTAAAAGGCGAGTCCAATAAAAATCGAGATTTGTTTCTCTCCTGCCTCCAAATGATATTGGCGTGTCACTTAAAGAAATAACCCCTTTCTTCCGTCCGCACGGATTTTAATAACATCTTCGCTTTCTTTATTCGTTCTTTTGAAATCTCTTTAAAGTTGAAGCAAGTTTATTACTAGTCAGATCAGGAATTCCAATCTTACATCCTGGCTTGGCTCGTTTGATGTAAGCGTGGCTGCACGTCGAGGGGATCCCGACGCTATTCTTCAGTTGTTTAGGTTGCATTTGGAATTCTATCACCTGAGATATCCACCTTTTCAACCTGGGCCCGCCGCGTAACTGAATTTGCACCGCAATGGCAGACCCATTGTGGATCATTAATACCGGATTCTATGGAACTCGATTGAAAAGTTACAATGTTATTTTCCAGATATACGCTTTGAAGATTAACAGTTAATTTTAGATTATAATAACCAAATATTGTGCGTTGAAATAACATTTGCATAAAACGGTAATGGAAATTCGTTATCGAGGATTTCGTAAAAGCTTATTATTTTGTTTTGTTTGTTGTTTATTCGGTTGTTTGTTTGCGTAAATTGAACGAGTATAGAGCGGTGAAGTCGCGAATTACGAATAAAAGTCGCTAGCGTGTAGAAATTTTGCTATAGCTAATGATTAGAGCATTTGGGGCGTGTTTAAATCCCACTACTTTATATTTTTTTCCTTAAAAAAATTGACTTGACAGATCAGTCAAATCTAGAAATTAATTATCAATTTACCTATAGATATTTAAAAATATATTTCCAGAAGTATATTGTATTGACATAACCACATTTAGCTTTACCCACCATGCCATAAAACAAAACGCAACCCAACTAGGTCATACAGGCATAATAGACACCGTGATATATCTCGAGGTCTGTTCATAAAGTTGGCTATTTGAATGGATCAGTAAAGCATGTCATAGACGAGGCAATGCTTTACGTCATTGTGTTTGCCTCTCCAGCCGTACCGCGGAGACATATCCAGGATCAATAGCTGATGTACAAATATTTACCTGTTCAGGTTAATTTGTAGGTATTTTGTATAGTTTAATGGATTTCTTGTTTTAGTGTTAGTATTTTGTAATTTTTTAATTACTGCCTTATGTTATTATTTTTAAAGTATCGTTATATTTTTCGTATGGCACCTTTTATAGTTTGTTTTTTTGTCGGTAAATAAATTCATTATAAATGATTATATGGTAAAAGTTCGCATTTTTTGTATATTCTAAATCTAATATGTTCTGATGTTTAAGATATCATGGTATTTTTTAGTTGTCTATGTCACTTTTACCTCTTCCACAATATTCCATACTACGATTTAATATTATAGCTCGAATCTTCTATAGAACAACTATAACAATAAAACCAAAAATCTTATACAAATACAAAAATAAAAACAAACAACATGTTAAAGAAACAAATACGCCATTCGGACGTCGACATCAAAAGAAAATGTCAATACATTGATCTCCTATAATAACGGTCCCGAAAAATATACCAAATTAATTTTCCCCAATTCATTCCTTCACAAAAGAAGGCTATCTCTTTGATAGACTTCAATTATAATTTATGCAAGTGGACATCGGTTAGTGGAGGGCTCTTTTAATCTTTAAGTAAATTTCTTTATACAAATCGGTTACTTGTGTATTTATATGTAGCTAGCTATAGGGAAATTATTTCTTGTATTTTAAGATTTATTGATAAATGAAATTTTTAAATGTTTCTATTAAATTTGGTGCCTATTTTTGTAATTATTTTACAATGAAGTTATAGTTAAAATAATTATTTTTTGTAATCGTTAAAACAACCTTTAATAATTTTTGTATTTTCGAAATAGGCAGTTATAATCTAGCTTATCATTTCAGTATTACTTTTAACCCAATAAGCAATTAAGTTTTTCTTTTTCTTCATCGTTACATTCTTGAGAAAGTGGTCGTTGTCATTGATCAAGAGTTGGTGGAATACCCTTTACAAAACGACGCCTTTTTTCACTAATAAATTAGATTTAAATAAATTCGGTATAAATATTCAGGTGGCATTTTACCATAACCACCATGTACAGTAACATATGTTTCAAGTCTGATAGCATCAAGCTTTATGATCCAAACATTGAAAGGTAAGCCATAGAATATTGAATTTCAAGATTTTCTTAATAAAAGTGTCAATAAAAACGAAATCCTTATAACACCTACCTACCCTTCAATGAACACACTTACAAAGTGTCGTTTACGATTGGTTAGCAGAAAACATAATATTAACGTGACAGCCTAATTTGCAATGTTTTTATCAGTGAAATCAGTTCTCCATGTTTTCACGGAGCTTTGATTCAAGGACCGATTATACAGTACTGAATGGCAATAACTCGGCCATTTTACGATGGCTTCTTCTATAGCCATTTGTTTAAAACAAAAAATGTTTTTCTACCTAAAGTTTTGAAGCATTAAAATAAAAAAGTTAATTGTCGACATTTCAATATTGTTTTTTTTACTTATTTTGCAGGGCTTGAAATAATGGCTGATGAAGAAGTAATGCATATTTCTTCTTCACTCTGCATCCTGAACAATGGGAGCACGATTGTGGAACCTTACCTTTATAGTAATAAATATTAGAAAATAGAAATACGTTTATTTCAGTATCTCAGTGTATACACACCCTTACATATTTAACATAAAGACATCAGAGGCCTAAGTTCTCGTCTCTAAATTCAAAACAAGCAGAGAAATGTAAACAGACAATCAGTAACGATTTTAAAGATGAAATTGGAATCTACCAACAAGGGTAGAGAGTGGGGGGACGGGGAGGGGGGGTAATTTGACAAACGCTTTGAACCGACTTTTGAGCCGATTTGTATTTGAATTCGAAATTAATAAATAGAATACGTATTTATGTGTGTATTTTGTTTAAGAAGCCTTCAGAATTTCTTGGGTGAGTAAAAGATTTGGAACGGTGACAGTAAATGGGAAAGGTTAAATGGATTCTATAATAAACACAGTGAGTTCAATTTTGATCATATTAGCTTCTGAACTATGGGGTGTAGATTTAGTAAATTGCGACCGGTTTCAAATACTCCACATTTAGATAGGGAGGTTATTTATCTTAAAATAAATAATTTATTATATTTTTCTAGTTACCTGTGTTAGTTGCAGTGTTGTTTGCCTCTGAACACGACAAATCGGCAAAAACGATTAAGACTACTTTTATCACTACCATTTTTCCAAAGCAAAGAATCAAGCAAGGAGCTTAAAACAGAACCGATAGAAGCTTAAAATAAAAAAGACGAATAATTTTTAAAAACGATCTTGCTTAATGTTTCCCTATCAAACGGATTCTTTTTGAATTATCTTTGTCGTCCCTTAATTATATACCTACCCACTTTTAACTAATTTCGAAATTTGCTTTAAAAATGAGTTCATCCGCATTTTTTCTTCAGCCCATAAAATAATGAGAATAAGGTTTTAAATAGCTTGTTAATTTCATTTCCCAGGGGTAGATATAGGTAGGTAGGTAAATGAAAAGAATCGGTCGCAAACAACGCCCCCGCTTTGAGACTCGAATGTAATCTGTTTTGTTAATTTCGAGTTTGTCGGCGTTTTTCATCCCGGAACACTTGTTTATTTATCCCGGGGATGATTTAAATCTTGTCTTTTTGAAATGGATTATTTTACATGTATTGGAGCATCTGTTGCTTTTGGTGTACTGGGGCTTGGGGTATGTAGCTCTTAATGCGAAATAATTTAGATTTATTGCATATTTAGAATAATTTCTAGCAATCGAAGAAAGAGTACAAGTACATATTTATAATAATACGAAATATGTAATATTAAGGAAAATGTCCCATTAAGCTTTCTAAGAATAAGGGACGCTATCTATTACATATAGGAAAATTCAAATCCGCTATCAACGTCGATATTATATAATACAATAAACCCCATAACATCTTAAAACGAACCAGTCGAGTGTAAAACCAATTCACCTAACGTAGATTAAACATTATGATTCGTCAGAATTAAGTCATTATCAGGGGGTCGGCATATTTGAATGAGCGCAAATTGTCAAAGAGAATTTAAACAAAGATGTTGCCATTTGCCCCTGTGTAATGAAATCGACTAATATGGTTGATGGCACCCCTCATTTAAATCTCTTATTAATAGACACGTTTTTATATAGTTTTCTAGATAAAGATCAGTTTTTTTGGGGGGTTTTAACACAATGTATTGGTGATAAGCTTTGAGTAGTTGTTTTAGTAGGGACTTAAATGTAATGTTGAGATCCACTACTTAATAGATAGATACCTTTGTTATTAAAAATGAGATACAAGATCGTGTATACTTTTTAAGCATTAGTTATTACTGTAGGCATCATTGCATATACTCCTTTTATATCGTTTAGAAATCTTAAAAAGCAATTGTTTAAAATAATAAGTAAATACTACAAAACAATAGAAATATACCATTTAAAATATAATATAAAACGTATAGTCCCTAATCATATTTGGAACGTTATTTTATAAAGTAGTAAAAGTAATTATTTGGTTTTAAATACATAAAAACAGTAAGCATACAAAAAAAAATACAAAAATTAAAGTGTTACTAATTAAACTTAGGTACATTTTTTTTCTTTGCAACACTCAACTTAACATAATTAAGAAGAGATAAAAATCTCTGGTCAACAAAATAGTTATTTATAAGGTAACACTTAAAAATATTTAATTACTGGCATAAAATAATGTTACAATTATAAAATTATATATTAGTATTGACAGTCTGTAGGCCACGAACGGTTTAAGTGCAGTAAGGTGTAATTTATTTATTTTTAAAAGATTTTTATTAATTTTGTAATACAATTTATGTTTGTTTGTTATCTTATCTGCACATTAAGGTTAACTTTAGGTTCGAAAGCTTAAATTATTAGACTGAATGTAAGATTTCTTTTTTTAAAGTATATATAGTGAATTAAATGGCAACTCATGTAGTTTTCCACTCTCCCCCAATTTAAGAGCAAAATTTGGATAGTTGAAATCAATGTAGCGCTTTATTTGATCGAAATAATCTGAATTCCATTAATGACATAAAAATATTTATTATGTACTTTCACTGTAGCTTGCCATGTATTTTATACTAAATTTTATGTATAATACATAACACATTTCAAGTGCCCGAGGTACCTCTAAGTGTAATGCAGTGTGCATTCTAGATGTAACCACATCAAAATAAAAGACTATAGCTTTCCTCGATACCTACTATCCAATACAAAAATATATTTTCAATTCAAACCCCTAATTCGAGACATTAGGGTATTCAAACAAACAACAATTCCAAATAAAAACCTGACCATATCCACATATAGTAAATTTGAAAATCACCTACACAGTTCAACCGGAATCAATCATCAATCCCAATTAATTCGCGATCAGGGTTCCCCGTGAGAAAAATCAAACAACACGTCGGACCGCACAATTGGCCACAAAGGGTGCTTGCATCCCCCCTGCATTTTTAAACCATTTTTATCCCCCAAAACCGTCCTGACGCAAGACCCATCATTAGCGAACAGCCAAGTCATCCAAGCACGATTTGTCTACTCTTATCTCCGATTTTTTTGACGCCACACGTATACAATATAGGAACATTTTTACTGCTAATGTGAAGAAACTGATAAGTGATAAGGGTGAAAGAGACTGCTGGGTCGATGTTTTTTCATCTTAATTAGACGTGATTATGAATTTCTTTTTAGTTGTCAGTTTTTAAGGTCAAGTTCTATATCAAACTTTGAAATGTGTACAGTCATATATATTTTAAGTTATTTTATATGAACTTTTATATTAACATTTACAGTAGGTAAATATAATTAAACACATATCTCCTTGTATTGTTCTTGTAATATCACAACACAGTAAAAACGACGTAGGTAAAAATCTAAGAAAATTAAAAAAAAGAATTCAATTAGGAACATACCTAACATACATATAACATTTATAAACATAACAATAACTACAATACAACTCTCGTCTCGTAAAGTCGATTCCATTATGTGGGAGAGGCAAGGGTAAACACGGGCACTAAAAAGCACGAGTGGACTCAAAATGGCACGCGTCGCGGACCACAACAAACGCACAGAACGACAATCGGAATAATTTTAATTAGAGAAAAATTGCACGAAATGCACATTGTGGTAGCGTTGGCAGCGTAAATAATAATGTGTTTTTTTTTATATTTGTTGTTTTTTTTTTTAGTTGTTGTAAGTGTCTAATGTGATTTATTTTCACTGTATAAAAAATTCAATTTAATTAATTTTATTTTCCTAAATATATTTCATTTCCAAACGTATTTCTCAACATTAATATACTTAGACAAAATACCTAAATTTTAATATTATTAATATTCAATTAATTTCTTTATTATAAAAACATAAATAACATCGAAGAAAATGTGTCCCTAAAATTATATTTTATCAAAAATATAAATGAAATTGTATATTTCACGACCAACAACGAATTTCCGGTCTGATTAAACTATCAAGTTTCTTTTTCTCTTTTCACCCAAACCACTGTATTTCAATACAGTAACAAAAATACCAAAACAGAATGATTTAGCACTACATTCATCCATACCACAAATATGAAAAACCGGAAAAAGAACAAACTCCGCCATCAATTAACGAATCAGTTAAACTATTTCGCTAACCGTACAAACTGTGAAACAATACTCGACGAACCCTTTCCGCAAACAATTAGCGCACAAGTGCACTCGGAACAACGGCAATACAGTCCCTACGTAGAAGCGCTTCAATCGCTTTAACGGCTTCCGACTGGCTGCAGTTCCCTTTGCCTTTGCCTCCCGTTGCCGCCGTTGCGCCATCTCTTGTTTTTTCAATTATAACGCGTTGCCTTTTACAAAAATTCTAAATTTGCCTTTAAATGAAGGGATTACATGCCATAGATACTCACACAGTTTGAGCAACGGTGAACTCTTACGGTTTTTTTTTGTGTTTCGTTACAAAGTACTTGTCCTTTAATAATATGAAATGTCTTTGCGTATGTACAACGCTATTTACGATTTAAACTCAACGATAGCTAGGCTTTATGTTTTTGTTTACGGATTACACATAAGTCCAACTGTAATTACCAATTTCAACATTCATATAATTTCCCACCTCATAACGCCATGTAACGTGATTCCAGGAATTATCTTCAACCGACTTCACTATTTAGTAGCTATCTCGTAACACGAATGGACCCCGAAACCCAAACCGGTTTCAAAGCGTACAAAAATAAAGCCAAGATCTGATTTCAGCGTTTGTTCTTTTTCCCTTACTTTAAGTGGCATACCTTATTTGAATTAATAGAATGGGTTTTATCGTTGAAATGTCATCGTCGTCCACTAATTATGCGAGACATTACCCGACATATGATCGCGCCTATAATTCTTGTTAGTTAACTTGGCTGCCCACGGACAAATATAAAATACTGTACTAACAAAACATAGGGTTTTATAATTAATAATCGCTCGACGAACTGTAGGCTCCGAGACTTCAACGTTGTAATTACTAGATGAAAGTAACCTGGCTGTATGATAAATGAAGTAGACAGCCGTTATTGTCTCGAATGAAAGAGCTTTTGTCTATAGCTGAGAAGAAACCCAACCCGTTGTCTATACTCAGCTCTTTGTCGTCAACAATTGTTGTTGAGAGTATAGGTAGAACCATTAAATTACAATAACAACGCCTTTTGCAAATATTTGCAATGGTTTGATGGCTGACGGATGTAGCTGGTTCAATTTCCATGGAGTAAATATTTGTTTTGAAGAAACGTACAGAAACAAATATTTATCTGTGACGCGAAATTTATCAATGTGCATACCTATGTGTAATTTATTCAGTTTATAATTTTAATACGATTTTTTTCAGGTACACTCTGTATCCCGCACACGGCAGGATATGCAGAGGAAACCTGGAAAATTTGTGTTAGGATACTCTGTTCCTCATTTTCTGCCACATCCTGGAAGCATTGCACGTTGAGTGGTGAAACTTAACGCCATATTTTCCCTCGACACCAGAGCGAAGGAAAATATAAATTTAAATAACTATTTCATTTCCTTGAGTGAGGATCGAACCAACAACTAGTCGCGTTTATAGTTACACACTTTTCCCCCTGCGCCACTGGTCTCTATATGATATAATAATTTAAATAACCACTTTGAAAGTGTGTACTAAGTAAAACTCACTGCCTATAGAGTAATTACGCTAACATTACATTGTATCGTACACTGCTATTACGTTTACTTAAGCAACTGCGTCGGCTCCAACTAAACGATCAATTTCAACGCCATCGGTCTCTTTCATAACAAAAATCAATTAACACTCCCACAAATTAACTTAGTTTTCGATTAACTTAATTATAAAGAAAGGAGATTCACCATTATTTTTTATAACATGTCAAAACTTGTTTCAACTCAATTATTGCGACCGAAAATTTACCTACACTTAGCGGTCCTCTTACCCTTTACATATAACGCGGTGTCTGTGAAAATATTAAATTTTAATACAAAGTAAATAAAGCAATTATTGTAAAAACCGATAAGTGTTTTATAATGGGTGTGTTTATTTTTTATAACTCACTCATTTGTGATGATGTTAAGTATATTATTATAAATTTAAAAGCTTTTTGAAATGTATATGGACATTTTTACACTTACGAAAAATATAAACGTATCTATATTGTTATTGTGGAAGCTAATAAAAATGTATCAAAACATAATAAAAGTTTTAACTAACTGCTGTTAATTTCAATTTAATCCAAGAAAATTCCATATACCTATAAAAAAACCTATTGTCCATTGTACTGAACTAAGTCCACGAGATTCATTAAAATAAAACCCATTATATTATATCAGTGAAATAAGAAAATGTAAAAAAGGTAAACAATAGGAATACCTTGTTTTGTGAAGCGCACAAAGATGCATTGTGCGCCCATATGGGAAAACAAGATGTTTTGTCCACCCCATTGTGGATAGACCGACGGACAACTGAAAAGACAGCCTTTCAATGGTCTGAATATGAGTAGAGATTATGTTAAACACCACTAAAACAATGTGCCGCTCGTTAAAATTCAATTCATGATTGAGTCTAAACAACTATATATGTATATGGTTGTCATTTTATTATTATATCAATATTCAATGTTCGTGTCAATTGCAGTTGGTAGTGCAGTAAGTTATTTAAAATTGCATATTGTGATAAATAAATAACATTTTCTTTCTCATTATGATTGTAGGTTCGATTTAATTGATCTTTAATTTAACTGAAAAATTAAGAAAAATTGTTAAGGAGTCTAGAAATTATCTTGTTTTTGATTGGGATTAACATCGAATTCAATTAATCGTGAGAAATATGTAAGCCGTAATATTAAGTCTTAACTGAAACGAAACCTTTTCAAACGAATTGTATTGCTTTCTGTCTAATTGCAAGAGATGCTATAAGATATTTAATAAGTAATTAAAGTAATAAACCAAACAATATAATGTGTAATAAAGTAAAAAGAGCGAATCCTTACAAAGAATACGTTTAAAGCCAATGAAAACTTTTGTACTTCTTCTAAATTCTCTTCTAAATCTACTTGTTTTTAATAATGTTTTTAATCAAAATCAAAACATTCCCAATTTATAGTTATTAGTTATTACCATACATATATACTTAGATATGGTCAAATTGCGTAATAGTTAATACAATACAATAACCGTGGTTTAACCACCTGCTTGTCAGCTGCATCTCGAGGTTATCTTTTAGTTAATTTATTCTAACCAGGTGATCAGATTTTACGACTAAATACACGTATAACTCTTAACTAATATGTCAATTAATCACTAAAACGTTTACATTTTGATTGTGATAGGAAGCTATTTGTTTTCCACGTTTATTAACCGTTTTTGGGACTACTGTTAGATAGAATCTTGAGAGTTCCGTCAGCTATCAATTAAAAGTATAATGTTTGGTATCTAATGTCTCTTAATATATTTATTGTAATAGGCTCGTCATTAAGTCGAAATAATCAATTTATCTGCATTATTTTTATCTATTTTAAGAACTGACTTTTGTATTAAATTATTTCATTTCTTTATCCTGGATACCTAAAGGAAATTAGGAAAGGCTTACATAGAATATGCCATTTAAACGGATTTGAATTTAATAATAAATTAAAAAATGAGACGACTTCTAAATTGTCACTAAATCTAAAATTTCTTTTGTTGTCTCTGTATCTGTTTTTAACTGTAGTTTAATTCTAGTCATACTGAAGCAAATATAAACTAAATAATAAATATTAACTAAATGAGAAAACCACAGCCAACTAACAAAAGGTGCCATAAATTATATTAGAAAATTCTTCCATAATAATGCAGTAAATTTTTCATATCTTTAAATTAATAGTTATTAATAGTCACTACGTTTGAACATGAAGTGGGGTATATATTGCTTTTAAGTGTGTGACCGACCCAGTGTAGTGTGAATGGGGCATTACCAACTTTTATTGTTCATACAGTATACATTATAATATATTATAGGAACACTTAAAATTAAATATTTCAAGCTATTATATTCTTTACTTCGTTATTTATAAGAGTTTATTTACTTTGATGTATTAATTGAAGTATATCATCGATATCTGTTTTCGATAGTCATAACGCCGTAGTGGGTCCGCCTGGTGTAAGATAAATTTGTAATTAGATTTTCGGTTCGAATACAGATAGTTTTGTTGTCAATATGATAATGCTTTAGTTAACGACTCGAGATTGAATTTCGGGATTTATTTGTGGGAACCTTGAAGGGAAATAAATATTTAGTTGTTCGGAGGATTAGTTTTACAGTATCATTTACTTATGAATATGCAATTTAAATTATATTCAATTTGTATAAAAAAGTATATGTTTTTAGTATGAACATGTTATTAAAAATAATTGAATATTACAAGAATGTGCTCATCAGGATAAACAACTATCCCCAAAATGTTTAATTTTTATCTCTCGTAGATTAGACGGGCTAGGATTTCAGATGAGTTTCCAGACCTTGAAAAAATTACAGCCTCTGTTGCCGAGGTAGCCCATAAGAGAACAGCTTCTAAAGATTTTTCATGAAAGTCTGTTCAGTAATTTTCTTATGCAACGTGAACAAGTCCTAGTTATTGCATCTAAGATAAAGATTTTTTTTTGCTCTTTTCTTATCACAGTTTACAAAAACACAAATGGTTGAAATTAAAGTTTTAAGTTAAATTTTCAGAAAAACAGAATATTCACATATTACGACATTCTAACGTTGTTATATTATTGTTAGTTGTTATTTTTATAATGTTGGTAATTAACCACGAGCTTTCGAAATATATTCTTAGTAACTATGAGAACTCGGTACTAATTACTGGACCCGTTTGATGAGACGTCCCGATTTATCTGATCCTTTTTATTACAGTACGTTTTTTAGTGTAATTAGTTTTTATGGTTTTTTTTGTTTATTATATTTTGGTTGGAAAAATATTTTTGGTTTGAGTTTTATTATTTTTATAGATAGCCTTTGTGCAGGGAGAGAAGATTTTAACTTTTTTAGGTTGTAGATTAGGAACTACGAGTGAAACCCGTGTGGAATTACAAAAATATTTTTTTAAATATACTTAAATATATTTAATATATCAAAAATGGTTTAGATATTTTATTAGGTTTATTATGCAATAACTTTCCTATTACATACCACGCTGCAACATCGAAGGGAAAGCTCCGTAGGTCCGAAAAGTAACACCGAATAATTACCTGAAATAAAAAAAATTAAAAATAAGTATAACTTTAAATTAATTATTAATCAATATCTAATAATTATGTTTGTATTTGAATATAAACATAAATACCATTAAATATTAAATTATATGGATAAAATAATTTCAAGATCGTATATTGGATAAGTCAGAATTTAAGGTCAAATGACATCTAATAGAAAATGCAACCTTTTGGCATTTAAGGAACCACCTTTTCATCAGCTGCTTGGCCGAATGGTTAATTTGCATCTGACGTCATATAGTACGGCTGTTATCAAATATCTGTCGTGAAGGTCATTCACTGTACAGGTGTAATCGAACTAGTTATTACCAATGCCATAGTTTTCTATATGAACTGTGTTGAATAATAATTTCTTTGATTTTTTGTAATTAGATTAGTAAATTAATAGAAGCGCGGCGTTGGGTTCCGCCATTCAAGACGCGATGTCTCGAAATTAGGGCGATTCTTCTTGGTTTTAACTACTATATGCTCCAATGTGTACTTAAAAAAATGCATAATGAATATATCGTATAAGCAATATGAAACATACAGTTCAAAAGTTCATCATAGACACCTTATGTATCTATTAAAAGCAGCCTCACAATTTTAACATAATTAAATGAAAAGTGTCACGTACTTTTAATCACATACGCCCGCCGTTTGTTGGGACTCAAAAAAAAAGATATAAGAAAATGGCAAAAAAAAAAATATATTCAACATTAAAACCGTTTACAGACTTTAAAATAAATTCTCTAGGCGCATAATATGGACAAACTTGAATAAATGCCCACTAATGAGCATAATATTATAATATTGTGCGACTCAAAAGCATCTTGTTAGGTCCACATACAGGGTGTAAGGAGCGACGCTATTAAATTCTAACGCTAGGGTGCGAGCGATGACCAGGCACGAGACGGGCGCGGTCGCGGTGGCGGCGGCGGAAACCCATTCGGATGTAGAAAGGCTGGTAATGTTAGAATTATAATGTATTAAATTAGAAAAAAAAGTTTATTTTTAATTAACGATAATAATATGTAAAAATTACATAAAACCTAGAAAACTAAATCTAAATAGATATCATTTATATCATTTATTTATCGTATATTAATTTGAAAATATTTGGTATATTATGGGATATTTACGTAAAACTATTATAAAAGAATTTGCCTAAAATTTTTACATAAAATTCTAAAAATGTAATGGTAATTCCATTATTATTTAATTTATAGTATATCCGCTGTTAGTTCAAGCTACAGACTGCACGCAAGTCGGTAAAGGCTGCACACATGTTGCCTTGTGAACGTACAAAGACGAATAATAATCATAAGGCGACTTGCAATTAAAAAATTTAAGGCACTTTGTCGACACCGCTTTTGGCAGAGCTTTTTATATGCATTTGAGCACCGAATGCGACTTACGTCTTTATGGTATATATTTCATTTTAGTGCTGTTTTAGTTTTTTATCTTCACGCATCTTCTATATTATGGGGGGGAGAGTTGGAACCCAAAACTTCTGTGCTTTCAGTAAGATAAGTCCCAAGGTACCAAAGTACCTAAACTTTACTTTTGATCACTTTCAATAACATTTCTGGAGCGAGTGATGAAATAAAGTTCTTAATTTTATTTAATGTATAAGAAATGTTAACACGTTTTTTTTTTCCAAAATTTATGTTATTAGGAAGTTTGAAGTTTGTAGAATTTATGTTATTAACATATTAAATATATTAAAAACACCTTAGAAACAAGCCCTTCGTTCTAAATTTCATCGAGTGTGACATTTGACAAGTGAATATAGCGGATGCCGCATAATGGGCCACGTCGAGAACAGATTTGTGGGTATACCTATTTAGGTGACACGCTATTGCCATTGTAGATAAAATTTTATCACTTATTTTCGCTGAAAAAAAAGAAATATGAAGCCCGCCCACAGTCAGTAGCCTACATTTTCATTGAAACTTTAATTATTTAAATAATATTAAGATTTTCATTTATTATTACGATTCCAAACAAATTTCTAGAATAATTCGGAAAAGCTTTTGCCAACTTCTAAGCACATCTGTCTTTGAAGTGTATTTTATTAGGCATATAATAACAACAATTATTGTATACACACCGTGCAATGTTAATGTAAGTAGATACTGGAATTTCAAACCATCAAAGCTCAAGAAAGCTGTCATAAATAAATCTCACATTGAAAAATCTAACCGATTATTAAATTCGAGTGTTTAAAAAATCACTTTCCATAATCCAAACAGCCTATCAAACAAAACTAGTTCATATAAACATAGATTATTAAACTACAACAGAAGTGGCAGTTCGCAGAAAGCGAGAATAAAGCGTGAGTTTTGCAATCGTATGGAGTACTGAGAATTATATTACGGTTTTACGTCTGGCTGCGTGATAGCCGTAGTGTATACAAGTACGTATCCCTCTTTATTATTCCAATAACAATCCGTAAGAGTGGTCTGGTCAAACGTAAATAGCGAGTTCATACATTTGAATGATGTCTATGTAAACTGCGTTAGCTACTCTTTCTTGGTTAGGGTTGATGCTGATATCCATTGTGAATTAAAGTATTATAGCATCAGTTACATTTTTTTTCATCAGAAGGTTTAAATTATTTATTTAAGAAATTTAAATAATTTATTACACAAAGTGCGAATCGAACCTAGGATGCGGTACGCTACCGCGACCTTCTAACAAAGCGAGGAACGAAAATATTTTGAACATAAGTGAAATTCAACTACAAACCCAGAACTATCTTCTTATTTCTCTACTATTTTCTTATTTCTCCACTATTTAAATATTACTAAGTATTTATTTTTAAGCTCTATAATAAATATGCATGACAAAAGTACAAGAAATTAAAAACATCTTTGCTAAGTTAATACAATTAACTATTAAAATGTTCATTAATACATTTTATATAGCTTCTGATATAAGTAATTGCCTTAAAAGGTAGCTTTTTTGTTTTTAGTGATAAAAACGTTTCAACCCTACAAAGTCGGTGAGATCAAAGACGCACCTCACGATGCGTTTACATTGTAATATATGCTAGATTAATGATATCTGCTCACGAGAGGACATCATATTTAACAAATAATGATCATTAAATTACATATTTAAATTGTTTTAATTAAAGAATAATAATTTTAAGTTACCTAAGATAAAACTACAATTTCTGAACATATTAAAAAAGAAGATTTTCCCTAAATTCTTTTTCGCGTAAGATTATTAATAAATAAATATGAAATATAGGTAGCTATCATTTTCACGCTGTATCCCGTAGATGTGACAAAGAAGAGGAAACCTAGTGTTAAAACACTCCGTTCCTCATTGTCCCAATTAGTGTTACCAGGGCGAATACAACTCATTCCCCGAGTGAGAATGGAACCTCAACCGCGTTAATGTCTAACACTTCGAAGTCCTCACTATATAAACAATATATAGAATCCACTACACATCCCCAACATTGAATGGACCTCATATTTTTCATCGGCGGATATCGATTGTTGACGTTGTCGCCGACAGATTCTCTTTATGCCTAAAGACCGGATGTGATTTATTTTCAAGAAAATCTTTTATCGTGTTAATTTTTCTTCACTTCTCTCTTAATGGTGTTGAAAGTGGAGTTATTCTTATAAGAGTGAATGGTGTCAGTGTGTACAAATATAAATATCTTTGTGATAAATAAAATGTATTATTTAAATGCATTATTTAGAGTGTTATTATCGGCAGAAGAAGCCTCGGAACCTAGATACTCCGTTCTCATTAAGACACTTACGTTCCCCACTTTTCGTTGAATTCTAGAGGCAATTAGTGTTGGGTGGCAGAACTCAACGCTTTTTCCTCGATACCAAAGCAAGGAAATTAAAATATTAAGCATTTAATTTTTTCGAGTGGGAATTGAACCCATAACCTATCGTTTTTACTGTCACACGCTTGTGTATCTGTGCAACTTAGCTTTAATTATAATAGTATAGAATTTAAACTCCATAACGATCAGAATGCGAATGACTAAGTACCTAATGTTTCATTAGGTTCCCTCTATTTACTTAGCATAAAAAGCGAAAGACAAAAACAATATCACATATAAACAGTTCAATTAACAATTTTTATTAAGAACTAAAAAGTAGTTGCAAGACAAGGGAACCATCTTGGAGAAGAAGCTATATATTCATCAAAATCCGATTTTATCATGTATAATTTATGTAGCGGATAGCGCGGCTTTCAGTAAAGGGTATCGCATTTTTCACTTTTAAATAAAAATTTTCGTTGACATCGTTATCTTGACACGAGTTCGTGTAATAATACTTCAAATATTACAACACGTGTGTATCGATGATATTTTTTATATCGTTTCTTTCTGATTATTATTTTTAATTATGATGTTTCTGGTGTTGCGTTTGTATGGGAATGGTTATGAGAAAATCTTTGGCGTAATATTAGATGTATAGAGATTATGTAATCAAAATCAGTGGGATATTTGTTACATATTTGCATTTCCAGAATTATCTATATTTAATTCCTATATAGGTATTTTCTCCGTTGCATAACACTAGACTAACGTTGAAGAATTCTGGTAATCAAAAGGCGATGGTCCTAAATAGGTGAAAAGTAGAGAATGAAGTCACTACTAAGTAAAGATGTTCTGTAAAGAAAAACGGAATAAATAATTGTAAACAAAACAGAACACCCACATGTTAAATGAAATCCTCTTAAAATAAATGTTATTCTAGAATTATATTTTACTTGATGCGGAGATAAAGAGGTAATACAAATAAAATGTCATTAAGGGGCCGCCTATAAAAACATTTGTAAACGGCCGATCGATCAACTCAAAGATAAAAGTAACTGGACACTTTTACTGCTGGATTACTTCGCGTGTAGCTATTAATATAACAGAGTGTACGTACCTACCGTACGTATATGTCTTAGTTATATTGGTAAAAAGATTATTTCAATCTTCAGCTTTCACTTTCTGCCGATATAAAAACGTAAATAAATATTTCACTTTGTCGAATGGGGATCGAACCCACACTCGTCGCGTTACAGTCACACCCTCTGCTGCGCCACGATGGCCTCAAAACTTGATTAAAAATTTCACTTTTAAAAATTTATGGGAAATTTAGAATTTGTGTGTGTTTTTTAAGCAACCTCTTCCTAATGAAGGTTACTGTATTTTAACTTTATCGTTGAAAAAAATTAAATACATTACACTGACTACATATGTCTCCAAATATTGACACGTAAATGTCAAAAAAAAAAACAAAAATGATAGATATATAAAAAAAATTAAAATAAAGTAATATATAACTAAATTATCATAAAAAATATATAAAAAATAGCTTACACATACAAATTCGATTATAAATACTATCAATATGACCAGACATACCTTAGAATTCTAAAAACAAATGAGAAACAGAGCACAATAATAATATTCCAGTCACAATAGCCCAAAGAGCTCGTAAATCTGTCTTTAGCGAATAAAATGCTAGTTCCACTATAAATTTGGAAGGAGTGAATAGATGCGACGACAAACGTAGCGTTATAGACGGTGGGGTGCTGATGTGTGGGTATAGAATGTAATTCACCTGTTCATAAGAAAATCTTTGGATTTAGTATTAATCTACCTATGTTTATATTATTATGAAATATAGGTATATAAATATTTTTTTGTAAAAGTTGTTATATATACCTATATAAAAATCCTGATCCGATTCCGATCCCAATAGGGTAACCTGGTCTATGAGGACGCAGCCGATAAGAGTACGCAACCCAATTATCCGTGAAGTGGTTTATGATGCGCGACTTGTCTTAGTCGTAATGGGATCCCAGCGATGTAAGAAAGTGCTGGGCGAAAAAAAAATCAAATTCGAAGGAAAACATAGAAATTACATAAGTTTTAAGATTTTTACTCAAAACATTAAATATTTTTACCATTTTAGAAGTGTTATTGAGACAAAAATGCATTTTTTTAGTAAAATCGAAGTAAACTGTGAAGTATTCGAAGGCAATGCCTAAAACATGCGGCTAGAGTAATTGCGGTTGTCGCCAAGAGATGGCAATAAACTTCGCTTGTTTACGATTTGGCTAGAATGTGTAGGAGTACTCAGTTGTGCATCTTATAAGAGTACGCGCGTACTCTTACATGCACAATACAAATTTCCCAATCAGCTAATGATGTACCAGAACATATCCCTTTGGCAGAATCACGTGACGAACCCTGAACACCATTTGGCACAAGATACACCTTTAGCAGAATCGAATGAAGAACACATTTTCAAACTGGCTAATGTGTCGCAACAAAACGTTGAGCATAATAATTATTTTATAGGCAATTCTCCGCAGCCTTCGTGCTCACAAAATTTTCAACCGTTCACTTCTTCAATAGTTAGTTGAGACAGAGCTCATACACCACTTGCTTGTCTTCAAATTCAAAACGTTGAATTCCTACCACGAGCAGAATTTTTATCACAATCTCACCACAAAAGAGCTAAGTCGGATATTTTTAGTGGACCTTCATATAAACTAGCTCTCGAGGAAGCTTCAAAGCTTTCTTCAAAGAAAGTACCAAAAAAAGATTCAAAGAGTCTTTCTAAAAAGTTCAGAAGTGCCTTTAAAGTGCCAAAGAAAATGCCTAAAATGGTTTGGAGATGCCCATCATGCACTTAAATGTACGTGAACCCCCCCACATAGGGATAGAATGCTCGAAATGGTGGCATGAAGCTTGCACAATATATGACGGTTTAGGATATCTAATTTGCCGGCTCTGCAAGTGACCATAAGCTAATGGATAATCCGCGTACTCTTAACAAACTAGAAGCGTACTCTTACACAATCACATGTGTAAGAGTACGCAATTCCCACTTGTCATTATTTTTGTTATCCTGAGAGCTAAAAAGTATTTTTGTTATTTTTTCTATTTTTTTATGGTATATGATTAAATTATAGACGCAATAAATGACTACTTCATTTTTTTTATTCCATTTTGTTTCTTTTAGAATATTTTAAACCTTAAGTGAGTGCTCCTAGACCAGCTTACCCTATATCTTAAACGAGCAGTAACGGAACCAGAGGGCCTATAATCTCTCTATTTTACCGAAAAACTGAAACAATCCATTAATATAAAAATAATAGCCCAAACAATATGAAAATCAAACAAAACACGTGAATCAGTAACTGATTGCCACCTTTGACGTCTATTACACTAATGGGGGGTTCGTATCGGGGTATTCGGGTGACCACCGACGACAGATCTACGGCTACCCGCCAAATGGCGCTATTGTTGTTCAAGTGACAAGTGCTGAGCGATTTATTAATATAGATAGTGGTTTCGATTGTTAATCTTTTTATTTTCAGCTGTAAATTTGATTCAGGATTTTAATAAGAAAAAATGATTTTAATAATATTTTTTTGTTACTTTAATTAGTATTTATAACCCGATTGATTTTGAAAAATCAAGGTCTCAACATACAGGCCTAAACATGTGTTAATTACTATATTAACATTTGTTGGTTAATCAAAACCCTTATAACCCAGCTTTTTCACGCCCACTGCTGGACATAAGTCTCCCCTAAAAGTCCATGGTTTCCGGTAACTTTAACCTTAAGGTCGTCAGTTCATCTGATAAGGGGTTTATATTTTTTATATGACTAAAATAAGGTAAGTCATTGTCTTTCTTTGAATACATATCGGGAGATAAGTTAGTATTAGTTAGTTCATAAATTTAAATATTCGCTCTACGCTTATAACATGTTCGGAGGAAACACCGATCTGTTGTTCTCTTTTGTAATGAAACATGTGTGACAAGTTTATTTTTCCGGGATGTGAGCATTTGAAAGAAGAATGGTCCGTTTCACAAAAATACTATATATTTTAAATAAAAATCATATCTTTGATGTGCCACAGATAATTTATATTAATAACTTCTTTTACATTGCAATTTATTAACAAAATATATATTACAATTTTAACTAATGTTATTATTATACAGCTTTAGTGTGCAAATATAATGTTTTGAACGTTCTTTGTAGCTCTAGAATATTTAATGTTTTAATAGATATTTTTTATACAATTAATTTAGGTATTTTTTACATACTATTAACTTTTAGTTTAGTTTTTTTTATAACCGAAAAATGGTTACTGTTTTTTGGTACAGAATAAAAATGTATAGAGTAAATTATAAATTTTGGTAATATATAAAAAATACACCAAATTTTACCATTTATAGTTAAATATATTTTGTCATGAAAACACATACTGTATTGAACGCACACTCCTGCTCGACTCAGTGCTTGAAGCTCTCAAATCTTTACGCCCGACGTTTCCAGCTTCCAAAACTACTTTTTGTATTGTAGGATTGTAGGCACTGAAAAGCGACGACTACATACTATTTTCTTTGTTTCTACAATAGGAGCAAAATAAAGGCCAATTTTTACTTTTATGACTCAGTTACTATACTATATTTCCCGTCTCTCGAAGCACTTGGATTTTTTAACAAAAAATTTTAGGCTTCCAACACGGGTTGGGTATTCAATGATTTTTTTGGATATACGAGTATATGGGAACGTTTTGTTTTTTTTTGTGTTTTGTTTAGTAATATAAACGTAGCTGAGGTTTTATATTTTCTGTTCATTCGCGAAGGATGTTGCCATATAAATAAATATCTAAATAGTAGAGTGATATTACCATATGTCGAAACGTGAGTTACAAATAATATCGAAAAAAATCTATCTAATTAATGTTTTTTGCAATTTCCAAGTTATATAAACAATATGGCACAGTTATGACATAATATAAATAAGTACTATATTACACATACGAAATTAGTCATACAAAAGAATATGACCAAAATAAGAAAGATTCAAGATAATAAAAGATGAAACGGAAACGCCGCATTCGTGTTTTTAATCTCGTTGATTAAGTAACAGTACGTACATTATTCGCGCGAATTCAACGTTAATTTTTTTACAATGTGCTTAAATACATTTTATTAGCTTAAAAGGCTTTTTAAAGCCTTATGTGAAATATGCAGGAAAAGATTGTTTGTTTTTCGAAGGTCGTAGATTTGATTTTCGGGAGTGAGTTTTTAGATCCAATTCTGTTTCCAATAAATCGTCTAATTTTTTCTAGATTTAGATATATTGTAATAAAAACAATACGAAATTATTATAAAAAATGCGGTCAATGTTACTGTTTAAGCAGCATTCCATAATAATTAACTTGTCCTTAGTACCATTTTTAAGAAACAATTGTAATTATTTTTAGTAACGGAAATTGTACGAAGGTTTCATAACGAGATTGTTTAAATAAATTAAATAATTATATGTGTGATAATGAACGGATTATTTTCAAGATCAAAAGTTAATTATGGTTTGATGTCTGATAATGTTGTTGTACCAAAAGTTAAAATATCTGGTTTTATTTATTAATTTGCCCAATTTTTGAGACATTTGAGCGCTTTTTATTGTTTTACCAATGCGTAATATACTTATTAGAAAATAAATATTATGTTTCGTAATTCGGAAGTAATTTATGAGTTAGAATTTACAGACCAGCTTTTCTGCACATGGTACCTATATTGAAAACAAAATGAACGTTCATCCCGCCAGTATGTGCGACGTCACGTTCCTTACATTTTGATGAAAATATGTTAAAATAGAAAAATTCCAATACTTTATTCCACAGATGTTTAAAGTCTGTTTAAAATATGTTTTATAATTGAAACTTACTTAAATAAACTTACTGCATACGAAATATCATTGATTTATTTAATTCTTTAATTGGCTCTTTTATTCTCAGATCTAGAATAAAATATAAATCGCCTTAAAGAATTTCACAAAACATACATTTGTAAAGAGAAGCCGTACAAAAACGGTATCTTCCAAGATGCCCGCTAAAGAGTATAATGCTTACGTCTATTCGTATTTCGAAATCAAAACACAAGAGCTCAGTGTATAGAGAAAAAATGTAAAAAGAAAATGGAAAGTCCGATTCATCGCAGCACGGTCTATTCAGCAACAACTTATTAAATAAATTAATCGCAAGTTGTTAGAAAGGAAAAACTAAGCGGTCTTCTCATTTATTCGAGAACAAAAAGCGTAATTCCTTAAAATCTGGCTCCATTATGTTTCTCATTCAACCTACACTGTAGAAGAAAGCCCGCAAAAATAATTGGAAAGTGACGGGAAGGTGGTTAGTGAGGAGTGCATGTCGATGTTCTGTCATTAGCTGGTTAAATATACTAATTATCTATGGTATCTATACTAATATAATAAAGCGGAAGAGTTTGTTTGTTTGTTTGTTTGTTTGTTTGAACGCTAAGATCTCTGGATCTACTGGTCCGATTTACTTTGTTTTTGTTTTGTATGAAAGCTGCATTCTTCAGAAGTGCTATAGGCTATATAACATTACATTACACATATAAACTAATATATTTTAAAGTACTTTCTTATTTGACATGCAATTTATTCTGCCATATTAATAACAACCGTCGCGTCGCTACGCAACCGTTACCGCGACGTTTGGATATTCATCCTTATGAAAATAAATATAATAGTCACTTTTAGCATTTTATTTAGATTGAAATTATAGTTTAATGTATAACATTCTAATAAATAATTAAGGAGATGTCACTGATTCAAAATGACCTAGCCTTCGGGCGGCACAGTATGAGTATGACCGACGCGAAAATATTCTTATAGTTCAAGCAGGCGTAGCCGCGTCCGGGTCCACTAGTTTCTTATAAAGCTTTGTAAAGGTATATTAAATGTTAATTTAACTTAGAAAGAAAAGAGTGATATGAAAGCTAATTAAATTAGATATATAAAGTTTACCAAAATTCACATATATATGAGAAATGTTCTGTATTTCCAATTTATTTCATCTATATTCAGTATACCGAACTATCATTCCAGTATCTTATACAAAAAAACTGTAAAAGCAAAAAAAAGCTCGCTTCACAAGAATGTCGATAAAAGAAAACTCCGTCTCTACCGCCGTGGGCGTGGCCCACATTCTAACTTTTCATCATTCTCCTTGCCTTCCCGGCTCATTGTGTCCGTGGGAACCTTTATTAACTCTATAGAAAAGCGTGAAAGCCGTCCAAGAAAAGCATTTGTGTGTTCTCGCTGAATACTGACAAAGAACTGCCTCAGTGTTGATTTGACTCGCTTTTCATACCCATTTTCCGAATCAGCTCGCCATTGGCTGTACTGGTGTTGTATCGGTAAATGAGTTTCGTTTGTGAACCTTAATTTGCTTCCCAACTAGGGTTTTTGTTTGCGGCTCCTTGACGTGAAAGGATTTTGGCATCTTTTGTCCATATTGTTTTCGCTTGCTGTTTATTTTCCGGGTTTTTCTTTTTTCTGATTAGGTATGAGAAAAGTTACAATGTAAGAAAATTTTAAACTGCTTTTATATTTTCCAACAAGATTAAGATAATCTAGATTAGTTTAATCTGGAGTAGTTTACTCCATTTCGAATATTATCCGAGTTTAAAATGTATATTTGAAGATCCTTTTAATTAACGCTGGAACAAGAATAATAAGACAAACTGCTAAATTAGTAATAGCACTCATAATGTTGCTACTCAACAGCGCGATTCGAATTTTCCTTACAAAACTTTTCACGACTTGTTCGTGTAACTAAGCGTACACTATTTAATTATGGAACTCCCTCCCCCTCCCCCACCCCCTACAAAAGGGGCAGAAAATATGATTTTCTCAAAGGTTTCTTTCTACCTCTTGTAAGAATTACGTTTTCTTCAGATGCGGTCACTGAAGACTGACAGTTTCTTTTGCGGTTGAATTTTTATTATGTCTTTAGAACGTTAAGTCGTTTTTGCTAAAAATATTATTTTTTATATAATACACGTGATCTTATTTAGATATGTACATTAGAAGGTAAACATTAAATTCTCATTTCTTTTCTTTCGTTGCCTAATCTTTAAAAAAGTAAAGAAAAGAAAAGAAATTTTTATTCACACGAGATCTAAATTACGAAAATGCAATCACTGTAATTAAATAATTATCACATTGAAACGAGCAAAAATATAAATTTTCTTTGAAACTTTCAAAGTATGCAATAATAGCCGACAGATTAACATTTCGAGGCCATAAGCTATACTGAAGTGAAATCTTTAAAAAAGGCGATCCTAAAAGCTATAGAGAAAAACTATCTTTCGTATATTTATAGCCTCGCCCACGTCGGTGGCTCATTGAAACGTACCATTTAAAAATAACTCGCTATACTATATAATGACCGTTTCTAATAACTGTGTTGGTAAATTTAGTTCTATAAATACTTAAAGCCGGCGTGAAACAGATACGCTTCACTACTGAGTAATAGCTGCTTTTTTCATCTGGGATTTTTTAAAAACAATATATTGTTACAATTTTTGGTCAAATATATGGATTTTCGTTAGATTTTTTTCTATTTAATATGTAATACTATTTTAGATTAGGTGGATACTGTTAAATTATTAAAAAAAAATCTTTTTAAAGATTCCCCATATTAACTTAAAACATAATAATCAAAACAATATTATTAATATATTCTACAATAATAATAGTCAAAGCATATTTGACTTGCATATTACAATATTGACTCTAGCAACATTTTCCTTTCCATTTAGCAAACGTGCGAAGTCACGGGGCCACATAATAATTAATCTAAAACTCCGCAAGCCTATATACCGGTATCGACAAGTGATTTGACAGCACTATTAGGCTCGTTCCCATTCGATGCGGTTTACTCTGATTGACTGTACATACATACATCATTCAATATTTACCTATTTAAAATAACCACTTACACGCTCTGCACAAATTAAAAGCACGACTCGATGATTAATCTTGACTAGACATTTAAGTATTTACTAAATATTAGTGATGTACACGAAATCTGTAGTATTATTAATAATTGTTAAATGTTTTAAAATTAAGAGTATGTAACATGACTGGTTTTGGGTTCCATCTTCACTCGAAGAAATGAAATATTTGTCTATTTTCATTTCTTCGATCTGGTGTCGAGGCAAAGTGCGGCGATGATTTTCCCCACTCAACAAGCATCACACGGAGTATCTTAACACTATGTTCCTTCTACCTACCCTGCTGTGTGCGGGATACAGGGTGAAGCTGATTAATTTATTTATTTGTATTTTAATATTTGTATTTATTAATAAATTGCTTAAGTAATAATTGAAAACAGACTTGAGGTTGTGTAAATCAAATGGTTTCCCGTCTCTACACTTGCAATTTGAGCGGAAGAATGCAGACGCGTTACAAAATTTTACGCAATAAAAATCCATCGAACCAAACCAGTTAGAGGAAACCTAGGCGATACTAGAATAAAACAAGTATGTACATTAACGGCGATACAACTTTAACTAGATACAAATAATCATTAAACTATGCATTTATTTTTAAGCCAAATTCAAAG
This sequence comes from Heliconius melpomene rosina, assembly GCF_056956725.1. Classification (NCBI taxonomy): domain Eukaryota; kingdom Metazoa; phylum Arthropoda; class Insecta; order Lepidoptera; family Nymphalidae; genus Heliconius; species Heliconius melpomene. Next base: position 14,957,961 of record NC_140401.1, read on the forward strand.
GACATGCGCAGCTTTCGTCGACGAATCAAAGGAAACTACAAAGGCGTGACCATTTCCATCGAGCATTGTGTGAGAGCGAGACAGCAAATATTTACGTATCTAACAAACGCTTGCTGGCGATGCGCAAAAGAGATAGGCATCGACAATAGACGATTGTTATCCCCTCCATGCGCTGCCCTAGTAAAAGCGTTCGTGCGAATTTCACCATTACCCTTTACAATTTTTCGAGTTTAAAGCTGATATTCGCGTGGTAGTTGGTTTTGTATAATACAGCCAATAATTTGATTCGTCGGCTATCATTGGGAAAACAATGGATTGAGTTATGTAGGTATAAATAGATATGATCGACATAGAAAGTAGATTGGTGACGTATGGGCGTGGGCGGCCTGTTCTGTCTCATACTAAGTCGTATATATACTAAATTGGCTATATCAGTCAACAATACAATCTAAACAAACTAAATTTAACTTAAATCGTTAATTTAAATAAATGAAGCGAGTTAAAACACCGTAAAAGCACAAAAACTACGCCGAGATTAAAATAGGTCATTAAACGTCGCAATTAGAAATACTTTTATAATTGTAGCAAAAATTAATTATGAAGAAATATCTCGCGATGACACAAAACGCTAGGTGTTTATTTATTTTTTTCCATTTTTTATATAAAACCAATTGCTCTATAGCGCGGCGGCGGAACGTAAATATAAAATATTTAAACATTTTAAATCAAACGTTGTCACGTGTCCGTCGGTTTCTTTCACAAACTAATTGGTCTGACGGTAACCCCAGGATTTTCACGATTCAAATGCATTTTTAAATGCATCTCGTTGACATGTGCGAATTTAGCGGACCTTTTAATGTAAGTGACAAGTTGGTTAAGAGTGCGCCGCTTGTTTGAAACATCGCGATGTAAAATATAAATATAAATATAATTTGCGGAATATTAATTTTGTCAATATTACCCACATACGTGTTTTTTGTGAGCGAGCTCAAAAGATTTTACACATTTTTTACACGTAAGTACTCGGTGTGATGAAGTTATAAGTGTTGGGATCTGTATACTTTTTGTTTTAGCTATATACGAGTACAGGTAGGTTGTTTAAAGCGGGTCATATTAGGATTTACGATGTTGCTCGATTTTCTTATTAAGGGAAATAAATTGATAAATTATTCGTGTTCATTTGAACGTTGAAATTGGCCTATTTCTTTTCTAGAACCACGTTTTAATATATGAGGTAGTTATATAAGAACTTTATTATGAAGATGATTTGCGCTTAATTTGTACTGGGCTTTGAAAGAAAACGTTTTTTTTATAGGATGCTAATTTAATATATCTACGATATTTCACAGTGCAGTGTATGGATATTCATGGGAAACTGTCAGATTTACTAATTTTCATATAAAAATGAATTTATCTCGATTGAAATCCACACAATTCTCATAGTTACACATTCGAACGCTGTATAAGTATACAAATGTATACATATGCATATGTCATTATATTAAAATCAACATTTCCATTCCCTACGCACAATTAAAAATATTTACCCCCAAACATAGGTTAACATAAATATAAAAAAAGGAAGGAATAAAAAATGTCCACCCCAATAATTTGTTTTGTCTTTAATTTTTAAAAGCGTAACGACGGCCCAATGAGACGCATCCCTTACTGATTGTCAATTAGCGACATCAAACGTGCTTTTTGCGAATTAAGTTCCCGTTCCCGTTGCCGTTGCCGTTCATTTTTTGTCCAGTTCTCGACGGGTGAAGTACCCGTTTTTCCGTTTCATTTTCATTTTGATTCTCATATTTCCGTTTGTTTCATTGGGCACAATGAGGGGGCTATCTTTTTGTAGGGTGGTATATGGAAGTAAGCTTTGTGTTGCTTTATATAGGTATATAGATACCTATATATAAAATATAACTTATGGAAACAGCTTTACAAGTTAAATCTGTAAATGCAGCTAAATTAATTTGCCGACTTCTTATTAAGAACAACTGAAAAACTCTGTTGATAGAAAGCCTCCTTTATAATTAAATACAGTCTAATTACATGTATTAATCTAAAGAAATTATACATTATTAGTTTTATTTATATATTTTTTAAGTCCACGACCTTGTCCAAATTGACTTGAGCCCGATATTAAATATAGATTTTAATCGGTATATTTATAATTTTTTATCGGGTTAATTACATTTTTTTATAAATAATTTATAAAAAAAGATAAAACATAAATATTTTATAAAAAAATGATAAAACAACAGTTGCATTGATTAAATTATATTTAAATATTAAATATATATTTTTAGGTATGTATGTTTAATCTAAGAAATTACATTTAAAGTAAAAACGTCATTGTGCCCACGCTAAAATACCTTGAAATTATTATCTTTTCAAGATAAATACAAAATATCTTATTTTTACGCTCTAAATGATTCACATGTAGGTTGAACCTGCGTCCTCTACCTCGGCAGAACATTCTACATATGGTTATACTACTCGTATGTAAATAGATAAGTCAATAATGTAAGTCTTTATTTATTATTAATTATTATTATATCAATAATTATTAATAATATGTTTACTAATAATAACCTTAAATAATGAAAATTAAAAGGGAACGGTTTACTAGCCACGAGCGCTCTTCAATCACTACTTTGTCAGTGACAAAACTCTATAACGACTGGCACTTTTAGTGATATAGGTATATGAGACAATCCTGTAGGTATATCTATTTAATAGAAGCAAATATTATAATCAATTTTATTAGATTCACGTTATATCCCGCAGATAGCAGGTTAGTCAGACAGAAGTATGTATATAACAGTTTAGTATAAAGTGGCAGAACTCTATGTCCCAGAGCGAAGAAATAAAAATATATCAATTTCCTTAGTGAGAATCGAATCTACAACCATCGCGTTTACAGACAAGTACTTTGCCACTGTGCCACGGCCTTACTACTGTTATACCTAATATACTCATACATAATTTATCAATACAATACATAGAAAACACGTAATACCACGTATCTAAACCAATCGAAGCCAATCGAACACACCTGTCTGGCAGGAAGACAGAAAACAACGAATGATGTGAAAAAAGGGGTTGAAAAAAAAAGTTTTTTTTCAGGCAGCCAGTATCGAACGCCTATTCCGAATGAATCCGGAATGGAGTCAACAAAGGGACGTTCGTTCTGTTTGAAAAAAGCGCGAATACGAAACGCGAGGCGGCCATTACCCGCACCCATTTGCGCATCTATGGCGGGCCTCTTCAATCCGTACAGTCAACAATTGCAGGGTTGGTACTTATTTGTGGGTATGCTGGTAAATGTTTAGGGAATATTATGTGTCGTGGGGTAATTGGGATAAGATGGCTGTTTAATTGTGCGAAATATATTGTACGTTTAGCCGTAAAAGAAATAACTAACTAACTGAAAACTTGTATGTTTAATAAAGACATTTCGGAATAAACTAACTAAAGATTTAGAACTATACGTTAAGTAATAAAGAATGCATTTAAATATTAGGTATATATTTTGTATTTAGCACTTTCATATTATTTATAACAATCGGGCTAACTTAAAATTCAAGGCAGTCTTAACATTTTGCTTATTATTTTTATCCTAATAGTATTACAAAACAAAATAAACTAATATGAATCTAATGACACCCCGTCGTCGTCGCCAGCCCTGCACGGGGCATGTGATCGGGAGTTGTTCGAGTTTTTATCGCTGATTCATTAGTATGAGAGTGTCTTTGTTGCAGTCGACTGGCGCCCCAGTGCAACCCAGCACAGCACAGGCGTGTGTGCGTCTGCGATCAAAGAATTCACAGTGGAAACGGTAAATTATGATTTGTATGGATATGTCGAAATATATAGATAGGATGGTAGAATTTAAGAATTACTACATTTTTAAATTTAGGTAATTGTGTTTTTTATGGAATTTGAATTAATTTTGAAGTATCTGTGCTGGGAAACATTGAAAACAAAAATTTACTGACTAATATTTGGTAAAATATAGATTATAAGAGCATACAATTCTAAAATAAGATATTAATGTTAAAAATATATGTAAAAGTTCATAGATATTATTTAACAATTATTTTGCCTAATATTCTTATTGGTTTCAATTTCAAATTATCATTTTAAATGAACACCCTAATATTAGTATTTTCTTTGAAATAATTTTTTTACAAAACCTAACCCTACCTCTACATCACACAAAACACCACATAACACTTCCACACCATGTTCTACGGCTACACACAAACAGACCAACACACACATATTCATCAAATTGATTTGAGATGAAAGGATTTTCATTACTATTGTATCTGAATCCGAATTAAAGACAAATTGCACATTCAATATTCACAATCAATACGTACTACCTACATATTTGCAATCAGCTATTTTTGTATACCTTTTTCACCTTTTATGTTTTATGAGCGCTTAAATTGATGAACCTACTATATGAGTTATTTAGACACTTTTTGTAATGGGGTGGCGATGAATAGATTCGCTTTAACAAGAAGCTTTTTAGTTAATATGACTAATATAACGTCAATTAGTATATCTATCTATATTATAGATATCTATATAATAGATATGGGTTTTGTATGATAAATGTTTCTTTTTTTTTTTATTTTATTAGATTTTTTTTTTATTTAATGATAATTATAGTATTAATTGAGTTTTAAAAACTACATATGAATCTTTTGTTATTAGTTCTCATTAAAATTCTACTAATGTTTGTTCCACTTTCACGCAAATACTGCTGAACGGGTTTAGATGAAACTTTTTAGTAATATAGCTTATACATCAGAACAAAATATAAACTACAATTAATGTAAGGATTTTACTTAATTTGGCTATAACATAACAATAATTTGAAGCGAAAAAACCGTGAGCAAACCGCTAGTATTAAAATAAACAAAATTATGTATAAAGTAGTATTATATTATGTCACCTTTTTTCCTTTTATTGATATAACATTTTGTTTCCTAAAACACTTAAGCCCCCTCTGTCCAGACGGATGTTAGCATGCAAGGTCACGGAGCCAGATTTGAATACAACCCTCTTTGTAGCTTTTGTGCGAGAACTTTATGGAAATTGGTTGATCTTTTTACAAAGAACTAAGTAGAATGTATATAACTTAATAAGCTTAGCCATTGTGGCACAGTTGGAAGGTGTCCGCCTGTACAATGATATTTATTCGGGTTAAGGTTTATATTTAAAATATTATTGATTTCTCGAAAATAGACTAAAATTTTCTTATTAGACGTACGGAAAATATATATATTTGGTATTTATTATATTCGTAATGTATGTAATTATTTATGGTAATAACTAAATATGTCTTTTATCTACTTGATTGGAATGTTTATTTAGTTTAGTAAGTAAATATCTAATTAGTAGATATTGATTGATATCTTATGAATTTGTATTGAAAATAAGTTTAAAATATTATCTGTTTTCAGTATCAAAAAAAGTAAAAATGAGCTTTTTCATTTTAAATTTCCAAAGGTTCCTTTTCAAAGGATTCTACCGGTTTTTGTTTACCCTTTTGCAAATTAGGTTTGTTTCGCCTCGAATCGACTTTGTTGTTAGAAACTTTTAATAGAATACATTGTGTTACTTTAAATTAAATTTAAATTTGTACCCCGTAGGACTAGGTAGAGTCGCCTGTAACTATTTCTAATGTAAGTTTAAAAGAACTTTTTCTTTAAAAAAGCTTTTTTTTTTATATATTTATTAAGAGCTATCATTTATGTAAATATTAATTTATATTAAACCTACTATTTATAAAAAAAATATTAACATTAAACAGAATTATAATATTTTTGTTATACCATAGATTTACAAAAGAAATTCCTACCTTTGTGTGTTCCTGTTGAGAGAGTAGCTGCTCTCTAACCATTTGCAGCTGTAAGATCATCTCCGATAGCTGTCGTTCCTTCTCCAGCACACTCTCGCCTGCTAAAGCCTGCAACGCCGCCGCGTCCAGCACGCCTCGTCGGTCACTGTCAAAGTAAATACTACATATACATGCTATTTCTTGTTCTTTTCTTCATATAATATTTATAATTATTTACACAACATAAAAAAGTTGTTAATAAAATATAGGTAAGCATTTCGACGTAGTTTTTATAATTTAGGAAAGGAAATTGATTTGAAATAAAAAAAAATATACGTTTTCTAGTAAAGTATTTTTTCCCTAGTGAATAAAAGCAGTTTAAAATGCACATAAACAAAATATTTTGTGTCAAAATGTCAAATAGAAAATGAAAACTGTAAAAATTAGCTAATTTAGTAATTCCTGTAGATTCCGTTATGGGGGATTCTGGTTTATTAGATTTTTATTAGTTCTACAAAAAAAAAATAATTATTATTATTTATCAATAAATTCAGAGAGAAATGTAACTTTTGAAGGAAATTTTTTATTTTAGTTTCCCTTTACCTTTTCTTTTGTCATAACAAAAAACAAATATAAAAGATAACAAACAATATAGATATATGTATATAAAACAACCTTCCATTTAAACTTATCAATCATAAGAGTGTATACGATGCACTGATTCCACTCCGCGATAAGAGTCCATCAGAAACAATTAATATCGCGATGCGTTTCTTTCGCTTTGATTGCTGCATTGTAATTTTAAACCGGAAAGTTATTTATGTTTTATTTTGGTATATTAAGTATATTGAGATTTTAAAATTATTTTAAAAGAACAAAGGATTCATATGTCCAGTGGTGTACATTGAATATAGATCAGAGGTCGTACGTTCTAATCCTATTTGAGGTAATTATTTAGTTATTTAACAAATATAAATTTTATTACTTTTTTTTAGCGTCACGCTGTATCCCGCACATATCAGGGTAGGCAGAGGGAACATAGTGTTAAGACACTCCGTTCTCCAATTTTATTTGTTATTTATTTGTTTGTCGGATTATTTAAAATTATTACTAATTTTCATTAAAAAAGCTCCCTTCGTGTAACACAAAAATAATAAAAAAGTGCAATACAAAGGTATTAAGAATACTTTTATATTATTATATAACTGATCATAAAGAATAATAAGAGCGCTATAAGTAAATGTCAAAATTATATGATACACATTCGAGGCGTGAATAATTCATTTGGACCCGCGAACTTTAGTTCTGGTGCAACCGACAAAGGCTGTTTTTATGAACTTTAAAGAGGAAATACTGTTATAATGTAATTTAAATTATATTGTGAATACATTTGCATTAAGGGTAGCATTTCAAATATTAAAATAATATATAAAAAATATTATTGATCCTTTTTTGTTATATTTAGTCATCTTCAAGTTATTGATATTTCATTCTGTTCTCTACTTATCATTTTAAAATAGTAATTGCGTATAACAAGTGTTAACTCCAATAATAAGATTTCACCTTACTATTCTGTTTTTTAGCTTTTAGCTATTTCCGGCTCATAGCAGGGTAGGCAGAGGGAACCTGGGAACCTAATGTTACGACACTCAATTCCCATTAAACGTTCAAGCCTTATTGTTTACTAAATTTTTAAATTAAATGTAAGTACGAGTAGGTATATCTTGTAAACTAGAGTCTATCTAGAGCAGATTCGCAAACACGGCAACTGAGTCGAACTTCATTTACAGTTCAACGAAATACTTGTGACGTATATCTTGAATTATTAATGTTACATCTGTATACTGGAACTGAATTCATCCACGAATTGTTATTATAAAAAATAATAAAGGCAGTTGTGGCGCAGGTTAGGTGTTTATTTCTTCTCTCTGGCACCGAGGCAAAAAGCCCGGCGTTAAATACTGCCCATTTTGCAAAAAAATCGGCGAAAAGTGGGGAGCGGAGTGTCTTAATTCTAGGTTCCCTCTCCCTATCCTGCTATATGCGGGATACAGCGTCAAGCTAAAATTATAAAGCACAGCACAGCTAAAATAATATGTTTAAAGGAGGTTTAGTTTATTCAGAACTATAAACATAAAATTTGTATAAATATAACGAAAATATGAAATAAACAATCAAAATTATCGGAAATCGAAAATATTTCCTTGTATCACCACACAGTTAATTAACTATGACTTTTTCCATACAGCGTACGCAAAGAAAACATAATTATAATGATTTATTAATTCTGGGTCACAATGGGTCCACTTTCACTGGTGCAACCGGTGCCCAACCATGAACGTAACGAGGCCTAATTAAGAAATTCATTTTTTTGTCACTTAATATTAAGGAAGTACCCATCAAAATATCGTTCGAGTTATATTTACGTTAAATACATATCCATTCTTTGTAATAGTAAGAAGATCCTCAACTGGGAATCGAATCTGAAATCAATGAGTCTCTTTTTTTGTTTAAGAATTTTTTCACCCTAGAACTTTCTTTTCTTATTGAAACATCATTGATCACCCATTATTAACCTAAACAATGTTTATTTAGTAGATAAATAAAAAAATGGTGTCACATAGTAATCGAATACACGACCTCCATAGTAAAATACAATGCTGAACCAGATGTTGGACACATGTGGCTTCTCTTATGCAAACACATGTTTTTAAATCTTATTGCATAATATTCTTGTGAACTCGCGAAAGATACAAAAATTAAATACTATTGGCATAAATCATAATATCGGAAATGATATGCCCCACAGCGTATATTGATTTATTGTATAATAAACGCCTTAAAACATATATGCAAGAGTCATTAATAAGTTTAATGTATACTTTCATTATTTTTTTTCGATTTATATGCAATAAATTTAATTGATCTTTAAGTTTTTTTTAAGTCAGCTTCACACTGTATCCCGCACACAGCAGGGTAGGCAGAGGGAACCTTGTGTTAAGATACTCCGTTCCCCATTTTCTGCCGAATTCTGGAGGCATTGCGTGTTGTGTGGCAGAACTCAACGCCGCGCAAGAGCGAAGAAATGGAAATATAAAAGTAAAGAAATATTTCACTTCCTCAAGTGGGGATCGAACCCACAACCGAAGCTTTTTTAAAAACAATTTTTAAGCATTACTAAACCAAAATTAATAATTTAAAACAAAGATATTTAGAATAATATCTCTAGCTATTATAATATTTATACAAAAGCCAATTTTTTGTATATTTTTTTGTTAGGAATGTAGAGCGCACTCTAAATAATCGAACTATCTCAATAAGTGCAATCTCAACGGTACCGACACACCAACAGTGGAATCGAAGCAATGTTTTATTTTCCTGTTCACTGGAACGCCACTTGTAATTTATTGTCTCGTGAATAAAATACCTTGTTTTTATATCGAAAAGAATGAAAGCTCGCTTTGTGATAAATTGTAGGAGCTTTTATAGCTTCATTTTGTATCAGTTTGTCGGATATAAGTATCAGTGGAAGAAAACCTATGACGCTTTAATATGATCGTATAATATTAACATTAATTACAAAGAATATGATATACTTACTTGTAACAAACTAGGTGAAGGAATTGTTAAAAAATATAAGAGTCGGGTAAGCAATATTCGACTTCTAAGGGGTTGTTTTTGGGGTTGAAAGTTTGTATGAAACTTCGTTACTACAAATGCTGGGAGTCTCAAATTTTGTATGGTCGTCACTTATAGGACGTAGGTACTCATGGAGACAGAAATTAATAATAAAGTAGTTCACGCAGGCGAAGCCGCGAGCGGACCGCTAGTTATTATATACCTATTTGAACATATATAAGTACATACGTTCAAAATAGATGTATTTAAAAGTCTCTCAAAAGTAAAAATATTTGGAATATTCAAGATTAAAACAAATATTAATACAAAACACTCCATACAACAATAGCATTTACGATTCATTCGATTACAGATACAAAAAGTCAATTCAATTGATTCATCAATTTATTTTTGAGACTCTTATACAAATTTAAATAGTCGATCGAAAGCTCATCTGTTACCACATACGTACTTAAAAAAAAAGGGCCAATAAATGTAATTACACTAGGTATCTACTAAAACAAAAATGCTATCCTCCCTAGCTAGGGTGACTAATAGAGCGGCCACTTCAGCTGGATCGATACTATTTTATCAATTTAGAGTTCACTTCAACATCGATTACGGTTTATTTAGTTACGTTTTGCTGTAACTCGTTTTTTTTTTATTATTTTTTTTAGAGTTATATTTATTTATTTTAAATAATGGGTACTGTTATAGCAATTCTATGTGATATTTTATGCTTTGTTATTTTAGTCATTGTAGTGTATTAAGTGTGTTTAAATTCGTTACTTTTGAGTTCTTATTCCACTTAAAGTATCTTAACATTAGGTTCCCAGGTTCCCTCCGCCTACCCCGTAGGTTCCAGATATCGTCAATAAGGTCTTCGCACTTAGGTTTTACCAAAAAAGAGGGTAGCGAAACACTCGATTATAATAATTAAACATGATATTAAAGAAAAATTCAATAGTAACCTTTGCATTACAAAACTCGAATCAAATAATACGTAGAGCATTTTTTAATTTAGCAAATGTTTTTTCAGATTGTATAAACATACGTTTCTACATTTATTTTACTGTTATTACATAAAGCATTTTTAATAAACATTATTGTTTTATATTTAAAAAGTAAATTTATCCTATTTTTAATAATTTTATATGATTTACGCTTTTTCGTATAAATTCGTATAAATGATATAAATTCGAATAGTGATATATAGTATTTCGTATAAATCTGAGATAAACACGCGTAAATCTCGCCCCCCCCCCCCCCCCAATATAAAGAAATGTTTCGAATACAATCTACAGTGTCAACTTCATTTTGCTGTCTTTATCAAAAAACAAAGGCACGTATTTTGCGAGGAAATCTCGCAAGGGTTGACGTTACGTCATTAAAATGCATAGGGGTTGTTTAGTAATACATCGTGTTCCACAAACTCTTAGTGCGGCCCTTGTATCGTATATTTAGTGGCATTATATGTTGAAACTTGTTAATAATAATTCATTTGAATATTATGTAATTTTGTGCACTAACATTATAACTGTAGATTGAAAGTAAGGAGAGAGAAGAGAAAAAAGAACTTCGACGCTACTTCCTTCCAATGGAAAAATAATTTATTCTTTCTATTAATGTAAACTATTTATTTATATAAGATTCTTTGTTCTTTTATAATTTTCTGTATATTTTAATTTTTTTTTGTTCTTCCTACCCTACAACCTCGTATCATTTCAGCGTCTTTATAAAATTTCTTAACATGTTTCATCTCATTTCGAACAGCCTGTGTAACTTTGAAAGCTTTTAAAACTTCGAGACACCCAATATTCTGTCACGCCCACCTGACGATGTCATAATTATAAAAAAAAAATGTTAAAAAAACATGTCTTATTACGTCATTTTAAACCTCCCTTTGATATTTTTTCGATCAAGCTCCTTTGATTTTGAAGAAATGAGATCGGCCCCATTATTTTCTCCTGTAATGTTTGAACGATTGATAGCAATTAATTATGATAAGTAGATTAATTCTGCGTCTTTTGTGGACATTTTAATTATTCCATTCTGTTCATCGATATCAAACGACTTTTTGCATAGCTTTTGTAAAGATTTTGACAATTATCGTCTGCCGGATTTTTTTAGTTTTATTTTCCATGTTAATATAAAAAAGAGCTTTTCTGTGTAACAGTTGTGACACAATGAGGGTTTCGAAATGTAGATGTACCTACATATATTTGACTCGAAGTAATTTTAATACATAAAAAACACATAAGGCTTACAGATATTAGATTTATTAGAAATACACAGTGTCTGGCTGTATTCAGTTATGAGTTCCATTCCCAATCGGAAGAATGATTTACTTCTATTTCCTCTGGTAAGAAGACAATGCGCGATGTTGAGTTCCACTACTTAACAAAGTCTTGAAAAATGGGAAATAGAGTGCCTTAACACTACTTCTACAAGTGGGATACAGCATGTACCCAAACAAACAAAGTAGTTTAAAATAAACTACTCCACCATCCATCTACATATAACAAATACGCGTATCGTATCGCATAAAGTATGCACCGCTACCGCCGCGGCCTCAGAGCCGACACAATTTGCCGCAACAATAAAAAATCCCTTAACGCCAGACAACAGCGAGTTGCCCGGCTATCCGTCTTCTTCTCCCCTTGCGACAGTTTTGAAGAAATATGTGGACATGGGACAACCTACCATAGGTTATTGCTAATTTTTTTTTATTGATAAAAGAATTGATTGTGTAAAAGGAAAGCTGAGTGTCTTAACACTATGGTGTCTATATACACCTAAATGTAGGTATGTTAAAAACATTTGGAAAGGAAGTGATGCCTCTCGAAATTTTATTTATAGAACACGAAATACAAAATAATCTATTGTTCCCGATAAAAAAAATTGTAGGTAAAGCTTTTCATACTGAGTTTATATATTTTATGGCTATAAATAATTCTACTGAGTTTTTGAGTTTCCTCACTAAATACGCAATAAGTAAAACATTGTTTTAAAATAATTTCGATGTAGCTTTATAAAAACTTATGGCTCAGCGATCACAGGACTTAGAAAGGTTCCGACAGGCACGGGTTCAAATCGCGCTACCTGTTTATACGTTTTCTAAAAACTGTATTTTGTTATTAGGTAAATGTGGAGTAACGTTATAAAAATGTTTTTCCAAGTCCACATCCTTCTTATGCTCACGTCAACAATGCACTCATTATTATTTTAAAAGGCAGTCGCCGGCTCGTCCGTCATTCGTTGCGTTTTTATAGGCGAGTGTTTGCTGTGGGGGGAATGATAGCATATTAAATCAGGTTAAGGTCATATTTAAATTTTATGGTAACTATTCTCTTTTTTATTACTATTTATTATTTAATGCTATTTTTGTAAGTATAAGAAATTAGTTTTAAAACCGTTTAGATGTTTGTTGACATAGTAAATATACTCAATGTTAGTTTTGTAAATGAAACTGTAACTGTTGCATTTCCTTTATCTTTCTTTATTTATTTTTGTCTATTTTTGAGCAATTATTAGGTGCAATTCTAAGTCACCATCGCACTTTAACTATTGAGAACTAGTATTTAAATAAAATATGAAATTCAAGTTGTCCGTTTCTTTTAATAGAAATGTACCTAACTACAAATACCTATAATATCTATATAACAGTTACTCCATTTACGTATATTTGCGTAACTAACTTAACTTTTACAACCGACATTATAATAATACGAGTTTTGATACCAGACGTCCTACGGTCATCTTATAAAAGCTATTTGAGTAGAATCGCCCATAAACGTGCAATGCCAATAAATAAAATGGACCGGACGATACGATTCTACGTTCAATAAAAGTACATAGAAAATGTAAAGGCGAATGTAACATGAATTCTTCATTGGAAAATTGTATGGCCACGTTAGTATTATCATTTTTAGTGGTATAACATTCAGATGGAATTTTTGATGCACCGACTGGCAACACAGCTCTGCTGCGATTGGTTGTTCTGAATATTGTATGAGCCAATCACGGGGCCGCGCTTACCGCTGCATGCCAATTTCAAATGATGAAGGCGGCAAAACGATAAAGTAACCGTTATGCAATAATTGGTTCTGTCACAAGTTTTCATTGGGAAATTGTAGTTTTTATTAGATTTTTCTTTTTTATACGAGTGTTCGCCATTTTCCGCCTGTTTTAGAGAAAACGTGCCGGTTAGTGGAAGATAATATTTTATTGTTTAATCAAAATGGTAGAGGTAGCGTTTGAGGATTAGTTCTGAGTTTTTTATTTTAATTAAATAAAGGTAGATTACTTCTAATAACTAATTAACTTTCTGGCAGTTCCTCAGGAAACAAAACATTTTTCATAATATTATTATTAAATCTCAAAATTGAATGTGCTAGTCATTTTTTTATGTTTCTCCATTCAAAAAGAGAATAAACAAATATAATAGGACTACCTATTGTATAGAGGCATAAGAATGTTCTATATCAATTTAAATTTTAAAATAATATATCTATGGCAAATGAAATAATTGCTGCGTTTCCGCTGCTGTAATTAAGGCTAATTGTACGTTACAGGCTTTGATATTTAATGATCAAAAATCAATCACGCCTAACGCGCTGGCTCTATGGCCAGTTTGTTATATAACTATATTATAATGAACGCAATATTTTCCATGTATTACCTAATTTTAATTCAAAGAACTTTAATTAAAATTTAAAAAACGTTATACTTTCTCTTAATGAGATTTTTTTTTAATAAATATGTAATTGTGTTTTTTTTAGATAAAGGGAACTTAGTGTTAAGTCTACATTTCGTTCTCCACTTTCCGGCCAATCCTCGCTTTGTCTTCCTAACAAAGCAATTAAATGAAAATGCTCTCGAATCTTAGCGATCATTACAAGTACCTATATATTTTTTGAATAAAATGGAACATTTATTTATTTATTTAAAAAATGTAAATAAAAATCGCTAAAATCATAAAATGTCGAGCTTGAAGTGGCATATAAAATACTTCACGAGTACGCTACTATGGTTCTGTCACAATAAAATTCACGCTTTAACAAACAAAGAATAAAGCTATACAAAAACAACCTAGATTTCTACATATCTTAAAATGTACAAATACTAAAATGAGTCTTAGAATTAAGAATTAAGCCATAGACAGTATATTAAAATTATGAATAATTTGAACAAAAAAAATGGTAAACAAAGCATTTTACTATATTACTTAGCAAAATATTTTACAGCGTAAATACAGAAAAAAGTCTCCTTCTTCTTCTTCTTCTTCAAAAAAGTAACTATTATTATTATCTAAGGTCGATAACGGTCTCGATAAAAACTAATTAGATATAAGAGGTAGTGAGTGCTGGAGTGATTGCAAAAACAGCAGGATAAGACAATTCAGCTTTGTGGGCACCGCGGTATTTCAATCACGGGCTATGGACCGGCGAGATGCCATTATATATTGCATGGGAAAGTATTTACATGAAAGTTGTTTAGGAAAAGTATGGAACTGGTATTTATGGGATGGGTTTTTCTATGGTAGAAAACAATAGATAGAATGTTGCTTGTTGGCGATGGTTGCGAGTTCGAATTCTAAATTTCAAATTTAACCATAAATTAGGAAAAATAAAACATACATGTGCATACAGGTAAACAATAAGAAATAAACGACAAGGTCTCGTGATAAGTGTTGATATTTTGTCACTGTTTACTAATATCTATTATAAAGCTAAGATTTGTATTAGTTAAGCAAACATATATCAGTAAATAGTACTGATTCGAATTAAAAAGTTATTTTTATTTGGGCACTAGGACGAACTGCAGGAAAAGCTAGTCGTTTAGCCAAACATTTTGACTTAAAGCAGACAAAAGTACTTGTTCACATCACTCGTACTAGGTTAAAAAATTAACTTATTATTTTTTTTTTCTCCTGTTTCGCTATATACCGCACATAGAAGGAAAGCCAGAGGGAACCTAGGAACCTAGTTAAGACACTCCACGTTATTCATATTATCATAGTCTTGTCAACATCTTAACTCACAATTTATCACGTCCCATACATACACTACCAACACGAATAATTAAAATAAAACAGCCATAAGTCATATTCAATAAGCATAAACGTCTCTTTAAATAGACAATTCAGTTTAACAACATGGTATTGTTAGAGTTCGTGGCAAATCTTTGCGAGGCGACTTTGTCCTCTTCAGGAATACAAAGAAGCATTGTCGGTGGGCCTTGTCGATTGTTTGCGTATGACATATATTTTATTAGATATTTAATTTGTTTGACGTAAGCTTGGGATGGTGGATTGAAATAAATGTTTGCGTTTTATTTTATTATTGTTGGAAGTTACCTACTCGTGGAATAAGTAAGTATCTATATGATAAACAACAGATGTCGTAATATGGTGCGGATTTCATTGAATGATTCATGATGGTTTTAGATTGAAATTGTATTAGATTTTAATTTTTTTGTATTAGATTGTATTAGATTTAATTTTTTTTTAGTTTTACGCTGTATCTCGCACATAGCAAGGTAGACAGAGGGTAGGTACCTGGGAACCTAATGGCAAGACATTCCGTTCCATTCTCCAATTTCCGCCGAATTCTGGAAGCAGCATGCATGCATTAAATATTTTATCCCGACGAGTGGAATCACAAAAGTTGTTACGTATTAGCAGAAAATGAAGAGAACACCATTGCTTAGTGCCTTTATTCTCAACAATATAGCAACACTAAACAAAATAAAAAAAAAAGTCCTAATGTTTAAATCATCATACAAATGGCCGTAGGTGAATAATCAAGTAGAACAATCATAAATAACATATTCATATTAACTAATGTTACCTGCCTTCATAATTTGGAACATTTACATTGTGCTCTCGAAATATATATATCAATGTACAAATTACGTTCTACACCATTGTTGAGGTTTGGGCAAGCTTTATGTGGTGCAAGTGTCAAGCGTTTGAATGGAAATAATAAATTAAACATTTTTAATAATATTATTTTTAATTTGTGTAATTTATTCTGTGAATCCTACTTTATATGATTTATTTTGTAGGATCACTCGTTATATGAACAGAAATAGCTAAATATTTCAAAATAAAAATAATCAATTTTTAATCTTACTTCTTATAAAACTAAGATGTAAAGAAAATTTGGAGAAACTCCATCGTAATACAAAATCAAGGTAAACTTACAGTAACTATGCAAACTCTTGGGTTCTTTATAAAACTGTAAGTGATAACATCTAATATTTTTTTAAAGTTGATTTTATATTAATCTTAACATTAGCTACTAAAATTTTTCCTTATAATATTTTTTCCTAAAGCTTCCAAGTCATACCACACAGATCGACCACATCATAACGTAGATGGATTGTTTCCCATTAGACACTAACGTCTTAATCTACGGCGATTAGCACCGCGTTTAATTAGAGGATACCCGCGGGACAATGGGCGGTGGGCATACGCTTCATTGTCTTAGCTGAGTGATCTTCAAATTACGTTGTTTCTTTTGTGTTAGATACCGCTAGGTATGTCTATTATAAATGTGTAATTAACATTTATAATATAAATTAGTAATAATAAATGTTATATAAACAAGTAAAATAAAAAATATGCCTTTTTAAACAAACAAAAAAACAATGTACAAACAATAAGCAGTAACCACAACAACCGGCCCGACTATCTTTATCACAGAATTAATTATGATAATAACATAAACGATACGGCTATGTAAATACAAATATTGACATATATCTATTGACCCCGCCTTAACCCCTTGTATCACCTATTATTAGATTATTTCTAATTTTATTGTGAACTGGACCATTTATAAGAAAACCCTGATAAGATTAAATTTCTATACAATTCTCAATTTCAACTTCGTTCTTATAGTTCAATTTATACTGGCGATCAAGGTTTTGTAAAGATCGTGAGTTAATCGTATATATTTCTTATACTATGTGTATAATATAATGTTAGTATTATACTTTGTTATTGTAATGAAAATATTTCCTATTATTAAAACTGTTGTTATATTTCTTTCTATTTTCCACTTATTCTCCACAATTTAGAAGGTAAGCAGAGTATTTAGATTTACAAAGGTTTACTTAAGGTAATTCTTTTGTAAATAAGTTTCAAGTATTTATGTATAAAACATTAAATTTTAAAGCACTACTGTTAAAGACTACGTAATCGCAGTTTTAATCAACAGCTAGGAGCTATAACTTCCAAGTGGCCGCGGTGTTTGTAACAAAAATTTTATGCGTCATTAAACGACCAATTAAAAAAGAGAATTGTAAGTAAGTTCATAGAGAACAATGTAGGTGTTTCTTAGAATATACTTTATATGTTATATGTTTTTTTTATATTAAAGTTACCGACGTTATAATAACGGATAAACATTTTGCTCGAGGTAACATCAAAACGTCTATAAACAAGTTTTATTCTATTATCTATTATTTTTTGTATTTTATTATTTATTCATTTCTTCGACCATTGGTGTAGAGATACAAGCATCATGCAACAAAACAAGCAACTGTAAACGCGACGGTTGAGGGTTCGATTCCTACTAGGGGGATGGATTATTATTATTTGGTGGAAAATAACGGAAATTAATATTATTACTATTTACTAGACTAACGTTACTAGAACGAGGGAATGAAAATATTAATATTAATACGAAAATATTAATTTCATCGACGGGAATCGAAGCCACGATCTATAGCATTTAGTCGCCTACTTGTGCCCCTGCGCCAAGACTGGCGTCTAAAAATGTTATATATAATTAAAATTTCAGAAAGTAAAAGTCCTGATTCTATAAAGAATAATATTAACCATTAAAAAACAACACACGACTTAACCACGTCGACAAACACGTAAATCACTTGCAACCATTTAACGCGGCGCTAAACGCTTTTATAGAGTCCTGCGGTGGTCTTTACATTGTCTTTAATGGATCATAATACGGCCAATTAAATAGAAAACGGCTAAGACCGAATAGAGAAGCACCATTTATTTTGGTTCGTTCGCGACAGTAAAACTTAAGTAATTAAAACGGTACTAATGTTAGTGCACATCGTTATAATTATGTGATGACTTTTAGTATGGTAGGACACTGTAAATTATATTTTTACTTAGTAAAATACTGAATGGACATTTTTTTAAATGTTATTTTTAAATATTTCTTGTATCTTGTTTATAAGTAGATAGGTTCTAATGATACAGTAGGTATCTATTTCTTTATGTTTTATTTATATATTTTTTATTATTTATTATTTTTGACTGGGTATTTTAAAGATATTATATCTAATATCTTTGTAAGAGATATTATACATAAAAAAAAAGTTCGTTAGAAAGTTAGGAGTCAATCTAGGTTCCCTTTGCCTACCGTGTTATGTACAGGTGCAGCTAAAACGTAATAATAATGATAAATCAATAGAGTAATATGAAATTCCAACATAATATCCAGTGCACATAAAGTTTCTTATTAGTAATTAGTAATTTTTAATACATCATCGTACGCAAGGTAATCACATTTTTCATTAACGTCGGTAAGGCTTTCAACTTTGAATCTATTAAGTTTTATAACTTGAAGTTTGTTTAAAGTTTATATGGCTATTAACTATTTTAGTTATTAATAACTTAGATATTAGTCTTTCTTGTTTACTTAACTTTTCGATAATGGGTTCGAGTCCCAGTCTAGACAAACAGAAGAAAGCTTCAATTTAATAAATATATTATATATATTTTTGCTTAGGTAACAGAATAACATTGATTTATCTCCAATGTCACGCATAATATAATTCATTATCTTCATAATAATGATTTCCGTATCGTCTCATAAACAATTTGAAACAAAATACTTGATTAATACAACACATATATATATGTATGTGGGAAATTACCAACAACTTGACCAAAGATTATCATAACAATACGTTTGTATGAATAAAGATATATGTAATAATTTTATTGTTTTGTTCATATGATATCAGTTATCCATATATTGCAATAAAATAGAAGGACGCATATATTTTGATATTATTTTAAATAAAATTAATATTTTATTTAAAATAATATCGTGTTTATTGAAATATGGTTATATGTATTGTACGTAACAAATGTGAGTTCAAATTCATATAGCTATAGGACTATTATTTTCATTTAAAATAGGTAAGTAATATAAGCAATCGTCTCAGTCTGGTCAAATAAAGAGCACTGTTACCGAAGTTGGTTAAGTTCCAGCGTAAAAAAGGAAACAAAAAATATTATAATAGTAAACATTATATTTTTATGAAATTTAGGATTTAGTAAGAAAATTAATCAATCATAAATTCTCACTAATTCCCAAATTTTATAAAAAGGAATTTAGGATTTTAAAATGTTTAAGTATTCAAATAAATATTTTATGTGAAACCAGCAGCAAACACCTATATACTTTAATTTGCCTTATTTATATCTACAATTTTTAATTTACCTTTATTTCCAAGAGACGAAGGTTCAAATCCCGCTACGTTCAAATTTTAATGTTTTCTAAAAAAGCATTGTACTACTTACTTATTCTGCTTAACTGGAGTAGTAGACGGCGTGGGCCTCTTCTCTTCTTTAATAGTACTGTTATTCATTTTCGACGTCAGTCGTTTCAAAACATCATCCATGGACCGCTTGTGAGGCGGCGCGAGCGACAACGCACTATTATGGTTCAGCAATGAATTATTATTATTGCATAACCCAAGTACTTTCGCCTCAGCTCCAGGGCTACTGCATTCTGAGGATCCACGTCTCCTCGCCTGAAGATCGTTCACCTGGTGAAGACTTAGGAAACTCGATGGTACTAGTAAATTGTTTGTCATGTCTATTTGTGTATCGAATCGTTGCTTCTTGCTCGGCTGTTCGTCCTCGTATTCCTCTTCGCTTATCGAAGTCCTTGGTGAGGAGCTGGGTGAGAATTTGTAAAAACGCTCGTTCTCGTCGGACTCGTGGTTGTCCGAGAACTCGTGGGTGGTACCGGCTTCCGGCTTGTCTGTGTCGGCGGCACCGTCTTGCAATTTGGAGGGTGGCGATTTTCTTTTAGATGACATGTTTCTGTAAGGAAACGTGAATGTTTAGTTTAAATTGTTTTTTTTTTATAAATAAAAATAATATATATGTATTTAAATTTTTATTGATATTTTGTTTCTTAATTTGAAGTAAAATTTTGCACACAAAAAAAGTTTTAATAGCTTTTGCAATATCACACATAAGTACATTTTAATGAACTTCTAACTGAAACTTCTTTATATTAGTATATCTATAGGTATTTAATATACCTACACGTAAGACTAAGCGAATTACTAGGTATCTCCTACTAATTTTATCAAGCTAGTTAACAAACACAAATATATCAGATCAGTATCGCAGGACGTCTGTTTGTCACCAACTCCCGAGAACTCGCTTCGTTAAAGCATCTAATTGGGCTTTACTAATTGTGCTAATTGCTTCTCCTTTGGACTTAAGGTGTCCGTTGCTAGTACGTGGTAAGGTAAGATGAATTTGATGGTAAAACACATAAATTAAGGTAAATAATAGGTTTTTATTACAAATACGTTTAGAAAATTTTATGAGCAAAGAAAAATTGGTATACAATTTTTTTAACAAAATTAATAGGAGTAACCTTTTATTCATTTTGTTTAGTTAGGTATATACACGGTAAAAATTAAACAGACTAGCTATCCCAATCCCAAATTCTTCTCGCATGTAGGGGAGAGCGGGGCCAAAAGTTCCGATTTTTTTTTAACCTCAAATATTGCTACGAATACTTGATTTTAGTATTTATACAATATAATCAAATTCAACTTACATATCTAGACTTGCAATTAAAACAGTAATTTGGGGTATTCTTTGTAAGACTTTTTTATTATGATTTTTTTTATGACTGAAGTCGGAAAGTAACAACTTACCCCGACTTGGGGCAAGTTGTTAACAGACCGGGGTAAATTGTTACCATATTTTTAAAGCTATTATTTGCAAAATAAAAAACAATAAATAATCGAACAAAGCCTGTTTATTTAAGGAATAATCAACAGTATCATTAATAATCACCAGGCGCAAAATCAAATCTTTTTTAACCGACTTCTGTAAGAAAAGGAGATTATCAATTTGACTGTTTCTTTTTTTTATGTATGTTACTTCATAACTTTTGATTAGGTGAACCGATTTTGATGATTTTTTTTTGTTTGAAAGGTGAAGCTTTCCGAATAGTCCCATTTTTTTTTGGTCCATGTCTGACAATGGTATCTATGAGAAAATCACATAAGTCTTAAATTTGCATTAGGTATGTGCGCGACAAATAGACGAATAACTCCATGTCGCGCCAACCGATTTTGATGATTCTTTTTTTATTTGAAAGAATACACTTCAAGGATAATTTAGTGAAAGTTTGGTTAGGTTCCGATTATGGGATCCGGTGAAAATTTAGAAAGTTTGGTAAAAAATTGATTATACTGTAATAGTCACAAGCAAAAACTTTTTAAATTGATGTCAGAGGTGAGATTCCTGATCGTTGCATTTCTTTTCAACCAACCTCAAAAAAGAAGTTTTCCTTTTTAACCGACTTCAAAAAAGGGAGAGGTTCCTATTTCGCCCGAATATTTTTTATTTATTTTCTTCACAAAAATAATACCTAATTGAGTCAAGTTTTACATATCACAACAGATGCCACTCGTTAACAACCACTACCACCACAACCAACACTCGTTTAAGCAGTATCCTTCTAAGGTTACTTACACTTAAAATCGTAAAAAGAATTAATTTTGAACAAAAAAATAACCGAACCGAAACACAACGGAACTAAAAAGTAAAAGATAATCTTACATAAAATAAAACTTATTTTGATTTTGTTAAACCAAAATAATAAACAAAAATTTTATACCTGTAGGTTTTCGCACTTAATATGTATATGTAATTCTTTGGTAACAGTCTTTCTACATCCGCTGCTTTTTGCATCAACTCATATGACACATAACCTCGAGTTGATTTCCGAGCATAAGTCCGCATGTAACTAAATTACAATATTTTTTAGTATGAAAAATTACAATATTTACATCCCATTATTGGTACAAATGAATCGGCGAAAGTTTTTCGTTACAACAACAGGTCACAACATGCCCCAAAAAAAGGGAACAAAAATTAAATATAAATAAGATATAGAAAACATAAATAATTTACAAATAATGTTCCGAAGTAGTAGGTAATATAATGTAAAAAAAACACTAACATACTCGAGGCTAATCGTTAAAATTTGTGAGATAGACCAAAAATTTGAAATGCAAAAATATTTACAATCGTGCACCAACGACACCCGTGTGCTATTCCATTGGTTTCGGGTGCCACAGGATTGTTCAATATGCTGGCCATGGGTGCGCTATCACATTTCATTTCACTATATGTTTACTAAATATTCCTATCACTTTTCCCCGCGAAATTATTTCCATCGGAACAACTTACCTCGGTAACTTTTAGCCCCGCTCTCCCCTACTTAAAATAACAAAATATGACCCAAAAACCAACGTTTTATATATATAAAAAGTATATACCATGCATATACACATGTACGTCTGTATATACAACCACATACCCCCAATCAATACATAAGGGGTTCTCGATCGTCTTATTGAATGTATCAACAAATGAATGTCTTGTTGAGACACTGTCTGGCGTCCTTTGATGTCTGTTTGTTTACTCTGCCTTAATTAGGCTACGAATTTCAAGTTATTTCATTATCAGGTCTTCTGCTTACTTTGACTTCGACCTAAGGATCACAATTTTACAATCATTACAACTCTTCTATACCTACTTCTATACTTAATTTTAAGCTGAACAGTTTGTTTAGTTGAACTAGATAATCTCAGGAACTGCTGGTTTAAATTCTTTTTCTTCAGAACAATCCGTTTATAGAGGGGATAGGCTATATTATATTACGTTGATATTTTTCATGTAAATCTATTCGTGATGCAGAATTACCTCAAAAAACTGACCCAAAAACTACTACAGTTAGTGTAAACCTAATTATTAGTTATCTAATTATTAATATTAGCTAAAACAATATTATTATTATATCGATAATAAATATGCTACATTCCATTTTCTAGAAAATTAGAGCAAAAACGGTCAAACGTTAAAGAAAATCAATGACTTGGGGTGTTACACCGCCCTTAATATAATAAAGTGCCGTTAGCACAGTGACACTAGAAATTGTGTTATTGCCCGTCTGACAGAGGGATGCTAAATATTGAAGGAGACTTATTGGAAATGGAAAATTTTTAAGAAAAGCTTCTTTTAATTCCAATTTTACAATTAGTAACGTATTCTAATAAGAATGGGAAAGAACAATTAATAAAATATCTTATCAATTTTATCTTACTAATATCAATTTAAATATGAAAGTTGTTCCGCAAAATCTATTGACCTTACAGTTGACAAAATAAGACTTGGGCTACAATTAATGTAAATATTTTGTATAATAAACGAAGCCGCGTGTAAGTCATTAGTCATGAAATAAAAATATAAATAACTAAATTTATAAACATTATTATTGATATAAAATTTTTGTTATAGTTCATTATTAAGCATAATATTAAAAATTAATTTAAAAATTAATTATTAAAAATTATGCTTTATATACAAAGTAAGGATTTCCAAAACAATAACTCAATAAATACCGGAAAGATTTTGAATTATAATCTAAAAATAAAATAAAAATAAAATAAACAACTACCTTGCATCTGACAATATCAATCTGGAAATACATTGAAATAGATTTACTGTTATAATTGTATTCGCTCCCTTGATAGTGTTCTGGTTGTACCAACTTTATAAATTTCTTGATAAACGAAAATAAACCTTATTTTATTGGATTAAAGTGTTCAAAATAGCAGCACGTTTAATGTTCCTAACTATTAATTTCCTTCCTATTACAGACACAATGACATCACGCAGTGGCGGGAACAATATGGCGATTTGGCGCGAATATTGTTAAGTCAATTTCGTTCGGATACTGACAAATAAATAATTTCGATTACATTTTTCATTTATATTTGTTTATTTATATGATGTTTTTATTATATTTTGTATTTTTTTTTATTTATTATGCACTTTTATAAGGTATATTTTATTTTAGTGATGTGTTGTATACTGCATTGGATAATTTTGCATTTTATATAAAATGCAATACAGAACTATTATTTTGTAATTACTATTTATATTGTATACTTATTTTGTGTACTATACTATAGTTATATCTAGATACTTCGAAAATCGTAAAGAACGGAAGATATGTAAGGACAAAGTCGTATTTTTTTAATAATATTTTTTGTATTAATTACTTAGACATCTGCCGTTTACCAGCCAGCATTTAGATTTGTTTATTAATTTAAAATTTATTCCTGCATATAAACTATTACTAAATAAAAACGTATTTCTCTTCTTCTGTACATAGTTATGTCAATCATGATAGAGGAAACTGAGATTCTTGTAAATTTTGTAATTTTAGATACAATCGTACTACTACTATATGAGTTGTGTTGAGTTTATCAACGTCCCCCTTTTTTTCTGACCTCAAAACGAAAATCGGGAGTCAAATCTACTACCATCAGGTACCCACTTTTACTAGAATATCATTACGAGCCATACATATTTGTGACATTTTTTGATGATATACTAAAAACACTAGGGTAGCGTTCAATAGGGCACAGCTGATTTCAATTTGTGAGGGGAGCATTGGGCGGGAAACAATGACGTTAGCAAATTGACGATAAATTGTTTTGTTAAACCAACCGCTAACCCTTTGCGACGTGTTGGAAAAATCGCTTTTTAAATACTGTATATTACTTGCTTGCCCGCTTCGACGTTTAGTATGGAAATTAAATGGTTATTGGGGATATATGATTTTAAATGGTTATTTGGTTTTTGATTTTATTAAATAAAAGATAATTTATTTGTATACATGATTTTTTTATCTTACTTATGTCAGAAGGTAAATGTCTTTAGGTAAGCCAAAACACGAAGATGTTATCCTTTTACCAACTTAGACCTACAAAATTTAAAGTAGCTTAAATAAACAAAAAAAAATGAATATTATTTGCAATATAAACATGAGTCAGATCTGAATCCGCAACCACTGCATTTAAATTAATATTTTCCACAACAGTGTTGCCATTTAACTTTAACCTACTAGTTATTACATTTCGATACGCTGAGCCTAGATTAGCACAAAATGTCTCAATTTCTAGATGTTCTGAGTTAATCAAGAGGATAGATAGACTAATTTATATATTAACATGCGCATCCGTTTAGGAATTAGCCTGAGATGGACTGGACCAAGGCAGTCCCTATTAGTTGAAGGAAATTGCCGACGCCCTGTCTTAAATAACTCTCAAGTCTAACTTGGGTATCGATCTTACGTTATTAAGTTAGTGTTTGTACACTGATAACGGTGAGTTGATGTGGAATTGTTTACGCACGATTGCAAATCTAGTGTTTTTTATTTCAAGGCATTGCGTGCTAAGTGGCGGAACTAAACGCCGTGCTTTGTCTTGTTAACACAGCGAATAAGGAGCCATGTATTTAAAATATACACTTTAATTTCTTAATATAAAATAGTAGTAGCATTGTATTCATTTCGTATACCTAATGTTACTATTTTTATATTTTGTACGTCCTTAATGTATAAAAAACATGAAACCTATCTAATTAGACTCCTTAGTATAATTGTTAGGTTATTATATAAAAAGTAATTATCAACAAAACTATTTTCATGAAAAACTCACAAAACAAGCTTTTGAATGAAAATAAAGACGTTCAATCCTCCATGCCTTTTGATTACAGTAAGAGAAAGAAAATAAATACAAAAAAATATATAAAAAGTAAATAATATTAAATGGAAAGTACGAGACCGTTCCGCTCATACAATGAGAAATAAAAATTTATTAGAAATATTGTGAAGCGTTCTTAATCCAATGACGAATGCGAATTTTTTCCGTTTCCTTAGAAAAAGCGGAGTATTTTTCCTCTTGGACCAGTAACTGAATTATTCTTTTCTATAATAAGTTTATTCACAATAACGGAATAAATTTTCCAAGCGTTCCGTGTAAATAGGATTTCAAGGTGGCATTTTCTTATTTTATTTTCGATTCGCTATCGTTAATGTCTACTGCCAATTTAGATTTGTTTACGCGTTTGTATAAGATTTTTCCATGTTATGTTTCTTTTGTGTTTTAAATAACAATTTGTTTTCAATGTGTATTTTCTCATTTATATGGGTATTTCTGCGTTACCTCCATAATATTATATTTTCACATGTCGGTATGTATTTTCATGAAATATTAATATGGAAAAATTTAAAGATTTCTTTATTTTGAAGTCTATAAGAGTAAGTGTTTTTAGAAATTGTTTATTTGTTCAGTTGATTTTATAGCTATTGGTTCAAATTCCACTTGGAAAAAATAAAAGTAAATAAAATGTGATAGATACCATCCTAAACATGAATCCTATGGCAAATGCAATGTAAAATCAAACCCACTACTTCACTATAAACAATAACAGAGAAACTTAGGCAAATGTCTTTAACGTTATGATTTTAAAAATATCCGTTGCGAATTTTTTTATATGCTAGGTATAGCTATTTATACTCAATAATAATTATTATAAGGATTTTTTCCTTAAAAATATATATAGGTAGTTTATAAATATTATAAGTAATTGTAACTTCTAATCACATCTAGTGTAATCAGCATCTTTGTGTCAAAGATTTTCTTGTGCCCGACAATAGGGAAAATTACCCATCGAGCACGCGACCAAGTGACGCTACAATATATGGAAATGGCTTACAATATTTATAAATAAATAAATAAAAATAAATGTTCAATATTAAAAAAGTGTTTGTTTTCGTATACAATTCGACATATAAAATGTTACTTATGATTACGATAATGTAGTTTTTGAATCCTAATACGTACCTAGAAGTCAGTCTCAGCTTTTAACAGAATGGTAATAAAATTCCTTTATGTAGCTACTTACAATTTTTGTTTTCAAGCTGGCTTTCCTACACATCCAATTATGTGTTAAGTGAATGGAAATTTTAAATTTTTCCGTCCCCCTAATGTGAATCGAACCCGCAACCATTGTGTTATAGTCACGCGTTTGTGCCTTTGCGCTACGATGGCTTATAGAAATATAATAATACATCTATTTCTATAACAACTGTACAAGTGTACACCCTTGCCAAGTACGAGACATTATGATTACGTCACAAACAATGTCAAAGGAACAATGCCCAATTTCCTGGGAAAATTACCCAACCGGGAAAATTACAGGAATATTGTAGGTACCTTCTTTTGGTGAAATATAGTATCTAGATTTTATTTATTTTATTATTCTACTTTATACTTACATTTAAATATTTTTATTTTGGATCTCTATTTTAAAAAAAAAACGTAATGATAAGGGACTCTGTTACAATTCTAAAATTTATAATTATTATGTATAGAGTGGATTCGATGCTGGAAGTAAACGCCGTACGTTTATTGAGCCCTGGAAATCCCTTTAAGCAGGAAATCAAATTTACAACCATTGCGGTGGGTCTAGAAATATTGCTCAACCGCGCCATACTGTAATATTTTCCATAGTTTTTTATTTGTAAAGGTTCAAATCCCCAACAATGAAATTATGTCAGAATCTTAGGTTATATTTCTTAGATTTATTCACATATCTTAAAGATCTCAAGATAGTGTTGCCTTAACATAAACATCTAAATATAGCGAGTAGGCATACTTTAATTTGTTCATTTGTCCCAGGACTGACCTAAGAACTAAGACAATGGACTCATCAAGCTCGCATCGCTGGAGATAAGTTCGAATAGAATATTTACTAATTGTTACCTAAATTTTATTTTATATAAATATAAAATCCATTTTAATACTTTATTTTGCTTTTGATGCTGCTATAGTTAGGAGATGCCCGAGTGTACATGGTTCGAATTGCCCTCTGAAAAATATAAATATTATTTTATCTTTTTCATTTCTACAAAGACGTTATAATATAAGGGTTTCATTTAACCCTAATCGGTCTAAAAAAAATATTTTCATGATTGTACTAAGACAATCAGAAGCATAGATAATTCATAATTATCAAATTTGCTACCAATGAAAAGTTCCATCAAAATTAATATAATATTTTACGAACAAAAATCCGTTGTTATATAAAGATGGTATATTTGTATAGAATAATATGAAAGTCAGTAGAAAGTTCGTTTTCCCTCTGCCAGTGACCTAAGGATGCGACACAATGCACTCATCAAGCCCTCTTGTTTAGGATAATCGCTGAGTCTCCGAATATGCCATAATTGTTTTGTCTACATCTTACATTCATGTTGATGAATGCGGATTTTTACGGAAACAATACGTAGAAGTTACGTCACATACCTAACTTGTTGTCGTTTTTTATTCTTCATCTTCTATAGAATAGTTGTACGAGTGATACTTAGTTTTAAATATTTTTTTTCTTCTCCATGCACTCCTTCCCTATGTGCAGTTTTGTCATACATAAACTAATATAGCGACTATAATTTTAGCTTTTACACTCATTCAACGAGGTCTTAAAGTAGGATTTTATATAAAAATAATATAGTAAGGGTAAAGTAATATGTTTAAATATTAAAAGAGCTTAAAATATGAAGTTTTCTATTCAGTTACGATGGGAGATTTTTGAATAAAAATTATTGTGAAACAAATGCAATCCACTTAGAAAGTGCACAAAACACTTCTGAATGAAACAGTGGAAATAAAAATGGCGGGCTCATAGTTGAGCATGAAAATACAAGTAAGTACCCGCGTTCGAGTCAAGATGCCACTACATTTCCGCACAGTTGCCCGCAAAGGAAAGCTTTCGATAGAGAAATTTCGTTCCGAGCGGCACTTGAGGAATTTTCTCGATCTGACGCAAGAAACCACAAAGTACCTATATGCCGAATGATAACCTGGTGAAGGTAGCCCTTGCCAGTTATTCCAATCGTTTAAAAGATCAAGAGCAGTCTCTATCTCCATGTATCATTAAATACGTCTCATTGTTTACAATAAGGCCGATCCCCTCCGCGAGCTGTCGTCAGTAAAGCAAACAAGTGCACATCCTTTGACAGAGCAACACAAACAATTGTCCAAATCATAAACAATGGTGTACATCGCAAATATTATCCGCGCCCCGCTCAAAGTATCCCCATGTATAATGAACCATTCATACTGCCAAACAGACTCCAACCAACCATATGCAATAATTCTATACGTACGAGCGGTATCCTCTAAAGCGCTAACTCTCCGTTCTGTTACAAAGCAAATTAAACTGAAATAGACGATACTAAAATCCAAAATTAAATGAATGTCTTCATAGATATAAATCCTCGAGTGACTGACAAAGAACAGAAGCGATTTCACGACATCAAAGTGGAACACGACATATTACGCTTCAAAATAAACACCAGAATAAATACATCGAAATGTTTGCCCCGAAATAATCGGCAATGGGGTGATCATATTCTAAATTATCCGGTAACCGAGGGTAGTTTCGCAAACCCTTTTGATAGTGAGGATTAATTTGCTGTTTGTGCATAGCTTGTCTCTGCGCCGGGATTGCAATTAATAAACACTAATAGGTTACATCGGGAGTTGCTTCCATCGTTTTATTCTCCACCTATCACCACAGTTGAAGGTACGTCACGTGTTTAATAACGGACGTTGAAATTCTCGTTTAAAAATGGAAGCCTGTAATTTGCACATAAAACACATCCTAATGGCGTCGTACGTGATCACTTATTCGGTGGACTCACAAAGCGAGGCATCTTTATCTGAAAGCAGACTTCGATTTAAATACATTATTCTTGTAATAACAGAACCGGACGGAGGGATCCATTGAAGTCGTAGAATACATTATTTTAATTCATACCACCTCTTTGTGACCCATCACGAAATTAATGGATTCAAAGCCTTCTCTTCCGTTCGACAAAGAATAATTTGCTAAGTAAATGAACGGGCAGACAATCCTGTTACGATCCCGAGTTTTGTTTCGATGGGAGATTAAAGAGTAGCGAATCTGTGAAAGGTGCCCTTTTCAATCACAGCCTTTGTGAGTGTTATCTCTGTTAATTTGGGAGGTCAATGAATGAAGTACACAATACCATCTCATTTAACTGTATTATTCATGTCTGTTCTGATTTATTTGATCGCAGCGCCGGCAGAGGTTGTTTTTTGCGTTCATCTGTTCAGACAGTCCGCTGGTAATCCCTCAAGTTATATTAAGATGCATTTAGCGGAGAAGCAATAATCTAAATTGAAATATGTTGTCCGAGATGCAAGATGCCGTCTCAATTCCGTATTCATTGGGAGCGGGAGAATGGGAAGCTACACAAAATTATTGTCAAATCTCAGGGGCGTTCCGAACGACGATCCCTCGAACGAGAGTTACTAAACTTACTGTGCTCAGTTATTTCAAGATAAGTCTTTGTTAATTATTATATTTCATTTTGTATTGTAAAGAATTTGTAAAGTTAAAATACTGTAAAGAATTAGTTACGATCATAGTTGATCTTTGTGTATGAATAGAATTGCTAAAAATTATAATAATTAAATGAAAACATTTTAATATATAAAACGATCGTTACATCTAGAACTATATATATTTCTAGAATTTATGACAACAAAAACTAAAACATATATCTAAAACCAATTCCTCAATAAATAGAATGTCCAAACATTTCTAACATCTGTCGATACTGTGTTTAAGATGAAGTTGAGAATCATCGAGGCGACCCCGGTCGTCGGTCACTTACAGTTACGTAACGTCCCTAACTTACTACACTGCCGCATTACTCTACGAACCTTTGTATCTTTGGGGGTCCTCTTTATATCGAATATTCCTTTATATTTCCTTAATATTAGTCGTAAATTCAAAATTATATTTAAAAAAATACATATTCTTAATATAGATTATAGATTTATTTCAAAACTAATTAAATAAAGGCATTTATTTCTAAAATATAGCCCTATGACTTTAAAACGGAACGGAAAGTAAGGAACGGAATGACGCATTACTATTTTGCCCAACAAACGCCTGAAATTTCTCAATTTAGATATTTCTCAACCCATCCATTATTCAAATTGTAATTATCATTATTATCCGATAACCAATAGGTAGCCATTCAAACAAAACAAATAAAGCTTACAATTAATGATATAATTATAATGATTAAACAGCGTAGGTCAGACATTTAAAATTCTTCATCCAAGGTGATAGCGAAGGATACTTTTTGTCGATTGTTTTTAGAAAATTCATACATTCGTATATCTAATAACAATTCTTATCTTAATAATTATGCAGGTATCGAGTTATTATTTTGTATTGATTACCTAATGTTTTTCTCTATAGCTTCTCGTTTTATCCTCCACAGCGTGGCAGAGTGAAGATGTTAAGTAAGACATTCCATTGCGCACTTTCCCACCCAATTGAGTTATTGTGTGTTGGGTAGCGTAAGTTAACACCGCACTTTGTTTTTTTAACTAGTTCCTCTGAGTGGGAATCGAACCCAAAACCATCGCATTTACAGTCAGATGTTACCCCATTGCTACCTACAACCTTCCTCACAGAGTTATATAATAATATCTGCTTAATTACAATCAAATTAAAATATTAAGCTTGAATAATTGTTCATGCTCACGTAAAATACAAAAAAAGCGATAATAGGTAATTATAAATTTAATAACTATAATTTTATTTGTTGTTGAAATCGTAGTGGCAAAGGGGCACAATGGCGTGACTGTAACACAACGGTTGTTAGTTCAATCCCCATTCGGGGGAATGAATTATAATTTATTAATAGCTCTGGCACCAAGACAAAAGCAAGGCGTTGAGCTCCACCAAAAAGTGAAAAGTGGGAAACAGCGTGCCTTAACACTCTCACCTTGCCATGCTTATAGCGGGATACAGCGTGAAGCGTGATATATTTGTTGCTTGTATAAAACCCAATAGTAACGTATAAACGTTGAATGTTTGTTCGGAATAATATCGAAAGCGGTATATATAATTCATAAGGTCGCCGGCAAAGCCACTAGGTAGTAAGTACCTTTGTGAATAATTTAGATGTCAGACACATATTATTTTTGCAAGGGCCGCGGTCTGCTCTCTTTACCCTGTAAAATATCATTCAAGGATGAGGATATTGTGGAAATCCTTTTGAATTTGAAGTTCTTCGATGCGGTTAACTTAGTTTGTGTTTGGATGTTATCATGGCGGATGTGAGAAGTGTTTGTAGATGCGATGGTCGTACGTTCGATTCCTATATGGAATAACGTTTAGATGTATTAAAAAATATTTGTAACATTTTTGTAGTGTTATTATACGCTTAGAAAAGAAGCGGTTGGGATCAAATTTTTACACGCTTTTTTAAAAAAATATTCTTCTAAAAAAATTTCAAAAATTATTTTAGTTTCATCGATTTAGTTAGACATAGTGCAAAGTTGAATCTAAACATTATTTCAAGACACAATTCAAATTAAAAAAAAACAATATGACTTAACACTAGATTTTATATTTCTAGCTATAATATATAAAAAACTAATATTAATAATATCAAACATAATAATATATACAAAATAGTTATCAAAACAAACGCTTTCATCAAATCAAAGCTTCACATCCATCTCTTGTTTACAAACTGACAATACCTCAATCTGCGAGCTCCAACTCAATTACTCTACATCTGAGCACAATCCCACGCCATTATTAACCCCTTCAAGGAGTTAAAATGACAATTTGCGGTTATTTGTCGTATCTACGGATAGGTAGAGTACGGTTGACGAGTTTTGGCCTACCTGAAGTTAAGATTTCGGAGCTTTCATTGCATTGGGAAAGAAAAATTCTATATTCAAATCTGAACAGCCATCACAGCTAGCTTCAAGGCGACCATTACTCGTCGTCCGTGCTATACTTACTTACTGCCTCGTTTTCGGTTAAATATCATAATGTTTTATACTAACTGTTGCGGTCTTTACAGTAATTGTCTCACAATGACTTTGTTTATAGCATTTGTTAATGTTTAAATTGTCGTTCTCACGCTGAAAGACGTGTTTTGCTAATAGGTTGAACAGTTTTGTGGGTTTTTGAATGATGGGCATATTCCTTTATCAGAAGATATTTTAGCTTTACGCTCTTTTACGCATTCATTAGTGTGGACAGAGAGATCCTAGTGATAAGATACTCTGTCCGTCACTATATTGTTTTAATAAATAAAATAGTGTTAATGTTATACGACTCTAACATCTCTCAGTAGAATAGTGAATTTAATAGCTGATTGAGGGGGATGTTAAAATTTCGTATTCATATCGGAAGATTCTAGGGTAAATCTTGACTTTAGCTTTGTACTGATTATAGACTCGATCGAATGTTAAGCTTTTTTTATTTTTCAGACTTAATTTTTGTTAGTATTTAAAACAATATTATATAAGTTTTTGTATATAAAAGAATAACAAAATGCATTATTTCTAAGCACAACCATTCTAAAGGGTTACACTAAAATCCAATCCGCCTCAATCACCGTCACCAAAACAATACTCGTACGTACAACACGTACACTCAACTAACGTTACGCAACTACGGAGTGCCAGTTATTAATTTTCTTGAACCGTACAGTAACATCTAGTTTACTATTCACGTAAAAGCACTATTCAAATCAAACAATGAACTAGTGACGTGTAATTTCGCAACTACCATAAATAAACCGTCGCCGGCACTGTGCTCAGAACAATAAGCTTTCGCTTAAAACTACCTTTAGTGAACCAAATCTATTCACTATTTACCTATAATACGCAAAATGCAACGAAAACACACGATTTTCATACATTATCTATGTTCTTGTCGTACGATTTGGACAGCAATGTTTTAATAAAGTTGTCTGGAGATAAGTCTTAACATAATTCACACTGACATTTGTTAATGTAACTTTATTATGAATTGAAGCTAATTTAAATTCATGAACGTATTATGTCAGTGATAGTTGTGCATTCAAATCTGTTGAGGGAATCATTCACCTGGCACTTGACGTCACTAAATGAATACTTATACAAAATTAGGTATAATTTAATTTTCGGCTACCCTGTAAAAATAACGAAGAAAAGTAATTAGAATAATAAATCAGCTTCACGCTGTATCCCGCACACAGCAAGTAGGGAACCCAGTGTTAAGACACTCCGTTTCTCATTTTCTGCCGAATTCTGGAGGCATTGCGTGTTAAGTGACAGAATTCAACGCCGCGCTTTGCCTCTACACCAGAACGAAGAAATGGAAATATATAAACGTAAATGAATATTTCACTTCCTCGAGTGGGGATCGAACTCACAACCATCGCGTTACAGTCACCCTTGCGCTTGCTTGCTGCGCCACGACGGTACAAATAATAAGAAAAAAATCTATTTCTACAATAGTCGCATATTAAAACGCCATTTCTCCTCTCTCCAAATCTCATATTATTAGCACAATATACTGTCTAATAAAGCAGCAGTGCCTGGTTCGGACTCAATAAAAGTGAGATGAAGTGGAATAATCGACTCGACAAACAAGAGGGCTCGACTCGACAGTCGACAGTGCGTCGCGATCCGTTGATAGTTGATACTATCCGATACATCCAATTAGAAATCTTGTGTACTTTTATATATCTATAGTTAAAATTTAATGTTATTTAAAACTTAATTGACCGAATATCCGTTATTATAAAAAACAATTATATTAAAGAATTGGCAAAAACGATTTTATTTCTTCTGAACCTTTGAATATAATAATTTCGTGACAGTCAACGGATACGTTTAATATCTAGAAATTATGATTTGTAAGATCACACACACCCAATTCTTTCTTTCGACATCAAAAAGAGATGTATTAATAAATATGTTTTCTGCTAACATTTCATTGCATTGATTAGTTCTCTTGTCACATCAAAGGGCCGAGGGGCCATTGTGTGACCTCTAATAATGATATTTCCATCAATTTTTCTATTCGTCTCGTTCATTCGCTTTAATGTTGTGAGAATGTTTGATGGCTTTACTTATGGTGTTTTTTTTATTACTTAAATAAGTATAGATTACGTTTATTTCGAAGCATGTTTCTCCAATTGTTGAGCTGGCAGAAGTACTCGTAATCTATTGAATAGATGCTCTCCAGAAACGGTTGGAGGGAATAGTTGTGATGTAATTTTCCCCTAAGCGACATTCGAATCTACGATCATGGTGCTCATTCTTATTTATCTTATTATCTATATTAATATGATAGACAATTAGTTTGCAGAGATAATAAACGTGTTAAATTTCTACGTTCATCACTTCCATCTCGTCTTTTATTTGAGTGGCGGAACAGACATCCACAGGCCTTTCCCACTGGTAGGATCGAACCCACCACTATCGCGATTACAGTTAGACACTACCCAGTGGGGTCATTTGGGGGCCATTTTGCTCTTTAAAGCAATATTATATTACACTACTACAATATTATATATTGGAGCAATAAAGAAAAATAAATAGAAGAAAAGAAAGAAAACAATGAAAAAAAGTGCATTCGCACGTTCTAACAAATGAAGCCAAAACACACGGGAGTCAAATTGAAGAACAGAATATTATTTATTTTTATGATGTCTTTTTTACCGAGTGATTTACTGTGGACAGTTCATTCTGCTTTTTTATTGCCAAAGTAAATCTTTTAACAATATTTGAGGTGGTTCACTTTGATGTTTGTTGGTGGTGGAGTGGGTTTTGTTTTCATTGTTTTTTTTTTTTACTTTTGACAGAATTCTAACCAAGATTTCTTTGCTTTATATGTTAGCTAAAACTTTATTAATTTGGATCAAACTTATGTTTTTTTTAACAACACTTAAATACGTAAAATAATACAATGAGAAAAAGAAAGAGTAAACAAAAAGATAGATAAAATTAATAAAAACGATATAGTCATATATTAAATTCATACTTATCCTGCATATTGCAGGGTAGACACCACGGCCTTAACAAAAAAATAAGAGTGTTTTTGTTACTATTAAGAATATGATATATCTTTTTGTTTATGCATTTACATGCACCCACAACCTATGATCGTAGTGGCTAATTACTATTTTTTTCTCGTCTCTCCATAAACAACTAATTATTTATATATAATATTTTATTTATTCCCAAACAAATATGATTTATATATGCAATTTAAAACATAAATTAATTTAAAAGCATTACACGAAAATTTACCTACTTAAACTAAAATCTAAAACTCTTCTTATAATAATAAAAAGCGATGACAATAATAATATAAAATTATTTTATAGTACAAATAGATCGAGCTGTTGGCACCGACTTCAGTGGAGACAAAGCGAGTGACAAATAAAATAAATGTAGGTATAGGCAATGAGAATGACATTATCTTGCGTTATAATATATGTGGGAGCTTATTGTTGATTATGTATTTTTTTATAGATTCACGCTCTATCCCGCTTATATGAGGGTAAGCAGAGGGAACCAAGCTGGGCAACGGAATGACGGAAGTCAGAAGTTAGCTACTAGCTAGGGTAAGAAAACCAAATAAATAATAAATAAATACGAAAAATATTAATATTGTGCTATAAAAATACAATAATAATTAATTATCTCGACTAAAAAATAATTATTTATTTAAATAACTATAATTTATACACAAAAATAGCACTTCTGATATTTTTTTATGAATAAACATGATAATATGTTTAAATTTATTATCAAAATTAAATAATCATTTGTGGGTACACTACGAAAACAAGGTATTACTGTATAGTAATTCGAAGTTGTAAATTTTATCTTACACTTGTTATACCTAATTAAATTAAAAAAAGCTACTTTCGCTGACTTTGATTTAGTATAATAAATATAAAATTCTAATTTATATTTATGTGAAATAAAAATTTCTCAATTTTAAATTCTATTTCAGTTATTTTATAAGTTTGAACCAATAAATTCGTCTCAACTTGTCACCTACGACGTCTGCACCAATAAGCTTTATATATAGAATCCAAACAAGAGAGTTTATTTATCCAAACATAAATAAAAGTTTTATTTTATTATCATTAAATTAAATTAGGCCATCTTGACGCGGCCGAGAAACACACTCGATAGTTGTGAGTTTCATTCTCCTAGCACGGCGTTAGGTTCCGCCACTTAAGACGCAATGTTTAGAATACATGCCGAGTGTTTTGGCACTATTTTTGAAGACAATAAAAAAACCTGTGCAAACGGATACTTCAGATTTTTCAAGATAACAGATAAATTTAATTGCAGGAAGCAGATGTTCCTATTATATTGTTTTTAAATATTAGAATCTAAGATTTTAAATGTGTTTGTCTAACTGTTAAAACTTCTGCGCTCGTGTTTATTGGGAATTATCATAACATTTGCACAATAATAGAAAATGGTAATTAAATTTAATATTTTTCAATTCATGTAAAAAATCGTATAAAGTAGGTACCTTAGTAGGTAGATACGTACTGTAGGTAGGTACCTTCGTATATATATTTTAAATAAATAATAAATAATATAAAAATAAGAAGACTTTTGAACTTTTCAAAACGACCTAAGTAAGTCCTACTAAATATATGTTGATACATTTTATCATTGTTTTTTTCTTAAACATTCACGCTTGTCTCTTAATTTCCTACAGAAATGAAATGTCAAAGGTTAATCGACATTGAAAGAAGGAAGTTATCATTTTGGTATTTTTATTTGGTATCGTCATGGCACAGTTAGTATACCTGACCACGTGGACGTGATATTCAAAGATTTAAAACAAAACTATTCATTTCTAAGGACAGTTGAAAAATAGGAGTGCAGCGTTAAGTTCCGCCACCTGGCACATAATGTCTATGAATTAATCGAAAATTAAGAAAACAATGAGTTAATTATATTAAACGCGGAAGAAATTCACGTGGAATTTAAAAATTGAGATAACTTCTTAATAACAAAATGAAGTCATAATAAAGTAAAAATAAATTTAGTAACGATAAGGAACAATGCTATACTGTAATATGTAACAGAAGCTTTATTAGCAAACAATGAGCATAATTAAGTGATGATATACTTATGTTAATTTCGATGGTAAAATAAGTATACATGAAATGAGTGTTTTTGACGATGTGGATCAGAGCGCCTAAACGGTTTCCGCAACCTCTTTTGCCTCGTTCTTTGTGATCTACCTACCTTTTTATACATGCTCTTTTTACGTAACCTTTCTCCAGTATTATTGATACTATGTCTTCATAGGTCAAATGAGGTCTCCCCATGCGTTTCTTACTCGTCTTTCACTCTTGCTTTATAAATCTGTTTGCTATTTTTCGTCACTACAAATCCTTATCAGATGACTTATCTATTAAACAAAACTGTGCCTTTATAGTAGGTTTTTACCTGTTATGCAGGAAATATCCTCGAACCACAATATTAGCTTTTACGTTATAAGTTACAATAATACAATTAAAATAACACAAGTATGTACTTATTGTCAAAATTATAAAGTAATTTAGGAGATCGTTGTACTATTTGTTGGTACTTTTATCTATAATTGCGCTAAGGAAATTATACATATAGAGACCTTTTGTGACACCTATCTAAATATATATAAATATCCACATTTAATATTACAAAACTTGCCCTGACCGTGATCAAGTGCGGATGCACATACAAAGATAACTCTAATAATACTATCTTATATAAATCGGGTCACATAGCAACAAAACATGTAAGCTATAAAAGATATATATATATATATATATATACAAATAAACAACGATATAAGACATACGTCTCAATTTTATCTCATAACCTAAATTATATCAGACACAATTCAATTGATAATAACAAACGAATTCGAAAACAATGGAACTG
This sequence comes from Heliconius melpomene rosina, assembly GCF_056956725.1. Lineage (NCBI taxonomy): Eukaryota > Metazoa > Arthropoda > Insecta > Lepidoptera > Nymphalidae > Heliconius > Heliconius melpomene. The sequence continues at coordinate 14,997,403 of NC_140401.1, forward strand.
TGGAAGCATAAAAAACGTTTAATATTATCATTGGGTCAAGCAAATCGTATTTGACCCATATCATAGCCGTATAAATTGAGACATACGAGTATCTCTAGTCTGGTTCTCTTATCAGTCTTTTTTTTTTCAATTTTCGCGGACGAATTCTTTATCTTATGAAAACAATTCTAAATGCATTGTTGCTTTTATTATTTACAGTAAATAGATAGTGAAAATCATGCATCGATTTTGATTGCTTAAAATATAACCTTTTATCGCTGGGTGTGCAAAATTATCGTGCTATATGTTAGCTTAAATTGTACATTTCCTCGTTGTTTTGCTACAGTTTTAAATATTTATTTTCTATTATTTATTTGTAGCAAAAAATTGAAAGGATTGATGACAGGATTTGAACCTTACATCCCTTGGATATATTTTTAATGTATAAAAAAATATCAAGCCAGACGTGTGTGCAAAATGTGCTGCAAAATCAACTAGTTGTGGGTTCGATCTCCAGTCGAGAAAAGGAAATATTTATTTAAATTTATATTTTCGAGGCAAAGCACGGCGTTGAGATTCAACACTTAATGCCTCCAGAATTCGGTGGAAGAACGGAATGTCTTAACACGAGGTTCCCTCTGCCTACCCTGCTGCGTGCGGGATGCAGCGTGAAAGTGATTTTTTTTTTATAAATTAGTAAAAAATATAAAAAACTATAAAACCGTAGCTTTATCTAACTATAGATTATTTCACATCAACAACGTCCAAAACAAATCGTTACGTCCAAATACAAAACGATCCGAACACGTAACACGTACCTTCAAACTAGTCGAAGTGAATTCTTATAAGAACGGCGTTCCACAAAAGGCATTGTAAAGACAGCATTAGCCTCTTTGTCCACACCCATTCCAAGCACGTGTGTTTCCACTACCAACTACCGAGGAATTCCATCTTTTGTAGCTATTATTTGCATACCAACTGGTTCTTATACGATATTAATCAAAGGTTTTATTAGTGAACATCAAAGAATAAACACAATGGTAAGATCTCTTATAAGGTACCCTCAATAGCATTGTTACTTTTGTCAGAGGTTGATTTATGAGCGGCCACTGTTGTTAGACCACTCTGTATTGTGTTGTCAGTTTTTGTTTGGACCTCGCCGACATTGTACTACCCCTTGCCTCGTCCGGCCGATGCCGATGCCTTTATTCACATTGATCTGGCGCTGATGCTTCTAAGCGTTCAATGCTCTAAGCGTATGAGTCAGTTTGATGTTTGATGCGGATTTAGGACTGACTATATTCCATAAATTTATATATATTTAGAGATACTATTTCTTCCATTAATTACTATTATTTAAATTATTAAAGTAATTAGATATATTAACAATAATTCTTAATTGCTATAGTACTTTAGCATTATAAAAAAAATAACAAGATTTCAATTAACATCATATAGAAACCTACTATTTTTTACAAAAAAACATATTTCTAATAAGAATACCTACCAACCAAATATAAACAGAAAACACAATACCATTCTCTATAGAACCGACCACTGTAAATCAAAATATCAAAGCTATAACATTTTTTACCACGCCTCGCAACCCTTTGTTGGCGAAGTCCTTGACCGTCTCACATTGTCCATCACAAAGGAACGGCCGTGATTGAGCCTCAGTAATATTCACGAGTTGGTACATCCACTCTCTTCCGAATCATTACGTTCCACCACCTTTGTGCGTCCCCCCCTTTATTACACTACGCAACTCGCTTACATCTTCTTTAATAGATACAACGTTTGTAGTCTTCACATCTTGATTGGCTATAGCTTTTTTATCATAATTTACAATGTTTTCGTCATCTACACTAATGATTGCAACCGTCACGTCAGCACAATAGATATTGTTGTGAAAGCTTATTTGTTAGATTTTTTAGTTGGAAATGTACATCGTCATTGTATTTAGTTGGTGCGTTGCGTGTTAAAGTGACTAACAATAAAGTAATAATGCATGTCAAATATATATGTATAAATTGCAAGACGCTACCTAAATATTTGATAATAATATGGCCAATAAACATGACGTGGATGGTTTTTGGATGGATCTGTTAATACTAATTAGTTTTTTATATTTAATTTAAGTAGAATGAGCTTGTTTTTAGCTTCTAGTGTTTTAGTTACATCGTTTTATATCGTCCGTGATTTAACTGTATCAAGTGTAAGCGAAGCGAAGCGAACATATTTTTTTATTAAATAATTAAAATAAATAACTAAAGTCATCATGGCGCAGAGCGACAGCCTTTAGTCTGTAAAAACCATGATTTCATTCGCATTCGGGAGTGATTGCATTAATTATTTTTTTCTACCGATCTGGCAATCTACACCCAATATTTTGAATTCGGGCGGAATGAGGGGGACGAAGTATAGTAGTACCAGGTTCCCTCTGCCTACCCTGCTGTGCCAGATAAAACTTAATAAACTCTCGTAATATTTCACAGTCAAAATCAAATCGAGGAACATGTTGTAAGTCGTCTCTGAGCTATATCAAAATCGAAACTATAAAAGTTTCATTATAATCTGTAGATAGCAGAACAGTCGTGTGATTGACTGCGCAATAAGTGCACAAGTCCGACTACAGCACTTAAGATAACTATAGAAGCATGCGTTTTCTATGAGAAATACTCGAAGAATCACCTTTGCCTTTTTACTGGCTAAATTTAAATATTATAGGTACTTACAAGATAAAACTATTATATTCTTTTTTTAGGGAGGTACTTTTCCCTGATTTTGATTATAGATATCAAAAGGTACGTATAATTATTAATTATCAATTAAAATATATATGTTAGTACGGGTTTGAATCTCACTTGCATGCGGCGTTGAATTACGCCGCCAAACCAGATTTTACTTAGATTTCACTGGCCATATGGTAAAATGGATGCGTTATTTGAAGATAAATAAAGCATCCTCCTCCAAAGATAATAAATAACATTTTATCACTAGTTTTCACTAGAATTTCGTAATTCTTAGTATTTATTTTAGGCATTCCGTACTCAATCACCATATATTCTATTATTGATAACATTAAAAACTCTGCAACGATTTACAAGAGTGAAGGCCCCATTATGTTCTAAATCTGTACACAATCCAGTCATAAAATATTGCTCCAACAATAAAACAGAAGTGGATCTCGCCTCAGTAGTCAGTAGCAAAAGTACCCACGTACCTATATTCTCAGCCGGGAAGTTTTTAACTAACTACAATAATTTCTCAATTGGAAAACGTTTTGATGGGAATTTAAAATTTTAAGTGCACGTTTAAACTTAAAGTTAATAAAGGAAACTATTCAATAAATAATTTGGTAGGTTCATATGCAATATGTAAATTAGATTAATTTTATAAGTAGGTAGATAGTTTAGTTATATTTAATAGTATCATATTTATTATTACTTTTTGCACCTTTTCGCTATCTTTTATGTAATAAGTCCTTTCAAATGGTTGCCTGTAAGAAATCGCTTTTAGTGATAAGGCCGCTATTGCACTTTTTATTGTCTTTTTGCAATTATTATTACTCTACTGATTCTTTGTTTTTTTTAGTGCAGTAAAGTATTATTATTATATGTTTTTATTTTAATTTCTCAGCTTTTAGCTAGTAAAGAATTATAATTACGGGTATGCGCCAAGTAATTACAGAGTGCAGTGAAAACTAAATGTTTTGTGTGTTAATGTTATTATTATTAAATAATAGTTATAGCTATGAGCTAGTAGTGATATAAAAGATTAAAAAAATCGACATTTTCCATGACAAATCTAAAAGAAAGACAAAAAACACAGTCGAAATGATAATCTCTCTTTTTTAAAGACAGTTAATAATCTCTAGGCAACACAAAGCATTGTCTCATTATATATATTTTTTAATGAATTATTATCCACGTCTAAGATCTTTTCTCGCAAGACACCGCCAACATTTATCATTTACTCGCATTATTATTCTAAGATTTATAAAGCCCGTAACAAAAGTGATTTTGAAAATATTTCATGGATTAATCTTATTGAAAAATAGATTTTACAGTTGAATCTTTTACTACTTGATACCTAAAGCTAAACATTTTGTTTGGTTAACAGCGTTAATCTCAGAAACTATTTATTCGATTTTTTTCAATTCTTATTGGACAGTTCATTTATCGAGCTATATTACATTACTTTAATAGTTTCGATGTCCATTGTATCTGAGGTCACCTCTGGCTTTTGGAATGAGGTATGTGTCATACGGGTACAACTCCAAATGATAATGGGGTCGAAGCCGCAAGGAAATACAGTATAATGTAAACAACGAGTAAACAAAACCTGTTTTTATTTAGGTTTAATAATATTTATTCATAATATAGGTATCTATATAAGTTTTAGTAAACTTAATTTTGTTTGCAAATTAAATTATAATATTGTGCACAAAATTTATGTTTATTTATACAAATAGTAAGAATATTTTAATAAAAATAAAATAATTTTTATTAGAATCGATCGTATATCAGAATTCAGATATGCCTTAAGAACATGATAGTGCCCATTTAAATATCAGTCTAGGTGTAAATACTGTTCAAAGGTTGTTTAATAAAGATCAACTTTGGTGAAAAATCTCAAATACTACGAATATATCAAAATATCGCATATTATAAGTATATGATGACAAAAAATTAATACTCAATAGATATTGACTTTTCCAATCCGTATGTAGATAATGCATTACATTATTAAACGTTATTGACCGAGGCTAATTGGACAGTGCTATAACACTACACACTAACAATCGTAGAAGCAGTAACACTAAAATCTCGCGCTTAACGCTCAATCATGAGAATGAGAGTTATAATATTCGCGTCTAAACCAAAATAAACTAAAAGCCGAACGGAAACGGCCGATATATTATTAGACACGACAATTCTATTATTTTTATTCGTAACACATCTCGGAGATTTGCCCATAAATTTGATGCATATCCTACGCTATGGACACGTTGATTCCTAGAAGAAGGAATATTTCACACCTAATTAAGAAAGAATGTTTTATCCGTGACCAATTAAATTAGCAGTTGTCGTTTGGGCTCGTAAAAATATTAGCTATATATCTAATATGACAAATTGATTGTAATTTAATATTAATTCTTATATGGTTTCTACATTTATTTATTGTTAGAAATAACTAAATAATTAATGGTAATAAGACTGAAAATGATGTTAAAGGAAATACTCATTTAGCGTTTGAAACGATCGTCACGATCCCTTCAAGCATTGTCTGTAATGTCATTTATTAGCAGAGTTAACACGTGTTCGGGTTTATATCTCAGCAGTCAGCGGCGGGGCGATGTCGCCATTATTACCGAGAACATCTCTCACCCGAGCCGCAACGCATTATTTATCAAAAACACCATTCTGTTCATTGTTTCATAATAAAACATTAATTTTGTCAGCGGCCTCTATGGCTGGACGCGATACTCCAATATTAGAACTTCCGTTGACATTACAACAAGACAACGACGCCATCCGATAAATCTAATTCTTTATCTCCGACCGCGGCCACGCAGACAACCTAAGAATTCAAAGAGAAAATAAATTGACATTCGCAAATGACATCCTCACAATCTGCTGTTATTTCAGCGAACGTTTCCAACACATGCAAAATCTTGTACAATCCTCTGTAAAAACAAAGATCCATTTGCGAGGAAGCGCACAAAAAAATGAAAACCACGTGCAACGAATGCAAGCAAAAAGGTCAACAATATGCCTAATCTGAAATCCATGTCAAAGGCTAAAGGTTACACAAGATTGGACAAAAAATCATCTCAAAACGAGATGTGTTCCTGTGAAATCGTCCGTAATTCCCGATACTGGCTTTCGAAAGTGCATTTTAATGATCTACATTTAGAGTTTAAATTGTCGCGTCGGGCATTAGTGGATTTAAAAGCAGCATTGTTCGTACCTTAGGGAGTAGTGACAACAGATTTTTGTCTTTTTTTTTTCATTTCACATATGGCATCGCAATCCTGGACGATATGTGACACATGTGTCGGTTTTAGGTTACTTTACAATAATGACTGCCTCTTCAAAGTTTCTCATATCTCGAGTGTCCATTATATTTCATGTTTTGGTATTCTAACTTCTAAAACGGTGTCAACGCACTTTTTCTTTGATGTTTGTATGATGGAATTCGATATAACATTAAGCATTTCGAATTCGTTCGCCCAACAGGTGACATTGAAATCACTATTTACTTTTCGCTTAATTGAACAAGCAAATGTTGCTGAAATAAGTTTAATACGTAATTAAATATTTAAGCCAATGTTTTTCAATGTTAATCATGTTTATTTTTGAAATATAAAATAATAATAGTGCCAAAATATCGCGAATTATGTTATTTTAATAATTTAATACTATTAAAATATGTTGGGCTAAGATTTTCACTGCTGCAACAAAAGCAATAAATGGTGCACGCGCTGCAACTGAACAAGTAATTCTAAACCGAAAAGCTACTGAAACTTATCTGACCAATAAATTGAGCCCGACCATAAATAGAACTATAAAAATTATTTTACGATACACGAGTGAGATACATTAAGACAATGTTACGCGCACATTTCACAATGGCCACATTATGGTCTAATTGATTCGACCACAATGAGCTTTATGCGTCCAGCCGTTGCCACAAAGATATTATTGTCTATGCCCGGCATACGTCTGGCAACACTTGACCAAAGACAAAATGGCTTTGTGATGTTTGCCCGAAAGGCGCCATCCGTAATTCAATATGGAGTCTAATTAATTCAGTTTGATTTTGGAATACGTTCAGCTTAAATTTGGCTTTGGTTGCCGCCTTTGTTTTCGTAATTAAACCGAAAGAGGAAAGAATTCTAAACCAAAAAAAGAAAGTTTAATATTTATTTATTTGATTAAAACTATTATAAAATAATTTACTAACTATTAACTATTATTTAACTATATATTATATATTATTTAACTATTATAATAAAATTATTTGATTAAAACTATTATAGTATTAAAAGAAAAATTTACTTACGAAATTACTCGTAGATTGTAAAAGAAATATTTATTACCTGGAACAAAAAAATATGTGATTACTAAATCAAGTAGTTGAGATCAAAGAGAGTAATTGTATTAAACTATGTAAAACTTTTTGCTATTAAATTAAACTAAATATAGACAAAATTGGACGTGATTGGAGTAATGATGGGTGGTATGTGACAGTTGAAAGTAAACATGTTAGAAAGGCGACGTCTGTTTGTTTGTACATGGAAAAATGGCGGCGGAACCAAATGTACTGATATAGCTATAGCATTGGATTTTGATTGATTTGGTATTGTTTAATTAATTATTTTATTTAATTATTATACTTTACTTAGATTAACATATCTAATATTAATAAGACATACTTATTAGATTTACGTATACTAAACTACATTTATTTACTTAATATTTCGCCATTTTTATTAATTGTTTAACAGTATTAAAAAGAGAGGGCGGAGAGATTAAACAAAACATATTTCGGCTTTGAGAAAACAAATAGATCTAATGATAATAAAGTCCTGCATCCTGAATATGATATATTTTTAGTACAGTTCGATGTATAAAGTCGTAAAACTCTTTATTATAAATATAAAGCGATAGTTAATTTTATGGAAACGTTACAATAATAAAAGCGTTTGTTGTGGACTTCCGTAGATGAAACAGCTGATGAGGATTATTTTTTATGTTAGGTATATCATATTTGAGTTGTTCTTGTCACGTGTGAGTATATATTTTTTTTTTTATGAAAAAAGGACAAGGATGATCACCTCCGCCCACGACCCTGTGCAGCACCAGAGTAGATACAGGTGCGTTGCCGGCCTTTGAGGTGGTGGTTTATATTCTCGCGATATTGTCTAAGTTTTGTAAAAGAGTATGAGATTATATAAGGAAACATAATTCTAATTTGCTGGTTAGAAAGTTTGAAAGTGTAATAAATAAGTCGTAATCAATTCGAAAAAAACGTTTAAAAAATTATTATCAACTAATTTCTGATTTCGTTTTGTATTTTTCATGGTAGGATGTAATCTTTCTAATCCTGTTAACCAAAAATCTTTATATATGTACAATTTTGTGGAGATAATAGTATGTTATTTAATAAAATTGAAAATTTTAATAAGATTTTCCCGATTGTTATACATTTTAAGTGAAACCGACCAGATTAATCGCATATATTGGTATTGTATTGTTTTACGTATTTTATAGGTATCCAAAATGCTATTACAAAGATAATAATATTAATTCAAAAAACAGAACTTAAATTTTATTCAATGTTTTTGTCAGCAAAACTTCAATATTTTATAAACAAAAAAATACTTGTTTCTTCATTGATAATGCTAAATTATTATTATAAATTATTCGGTTTTTAAGTTCCATCGGTAGTAGTTACGCTTTTTGTGCGAATACTTTACAATGTCGTTGCGTTTTTTTGCTCTGTTTTATTACACTAAATGTGCTAAGTCATTTCGATTATTTATTTAAGTATTATTTAAATTGCACCATCTTAGGGATGTTAAAACTAATATTGTATAAGTTATTAGATACTGTTAATTAAATTAATAAAGGTATGACCATGGTATCGAATATTAGGAAAAAAATGCTTGAATTTATAACAAAAACATAGATTTTTGTCGATATTCTATATCATTCTTATTGTGAGTGGAATGAAAAATCCATTTTTTTCTCGTTCCCGTAGGTATTTCCAGAAATCTTCCTCTACACTTCTTAGCTTGCCTACATGCCAAGTTTCTAAGTCCAGTAGCTTCGTCTACGCATCGTCTGATGAGGAAGTAATTGAACCAAATATAATATACAGAAATTAACTATTGGAATCATAAATTCACAACATTATGACAAATAAGACATTTCTCTCAACCTATCCACTGTAAATTTCTCTCTACACCTGCTCCAGGTTAACTAAATGACCTTAGACTCGTTCAAATCCTTCCAATAACCAAACCTTTTCTCACACATAACAACACGCACGTGTGTTCATTGTAAAGGTGTCATAATAGGCATATCCTCTATATACAATTGTACAGGAAATTCTTTATTTCGATCCATATTCTAGTACAGTAGGCACGTAAAAGATAATAGAAGTCGTGTAACCCGATTACGCGTGATAGATTATGAATTTTTGCTGTAATTTTGATATATTTTTGTAGTATTATTAAAATTCTTTCTAGATTTTATCTATTTTAGTGCCTACGTATTGCCAAATAAATTATTAAAAACTAATTCGAATCTAATACTAATAAATGAATCTGAATATATGCAATTCAATAAAATGCTTTGCTATTTTTGCTTAACTTCAGCGATGGAAGTATATTCTGTAACATCTATCGATAATATGGGGTGTTGGGTTCTATGACTCTATCTAAGGAGTGGTAAATGGAAACGAAGTGATGCATTATTATTTTTGTCTCACAAATATATGGAAAATAGGTAAAGACGAAAAGCCATCCCACTATTGGACTTGCATCATAGTTACCTGTATCATATAACTAAAGGAATAGAATCTACAATAACTAAACACTTATATGGTACTCAACTGTGTTATTAAGTCATCAATCACTTCTACATATACCCACCTACCTATGAAAACTCCAAGTGCACAAAACAACACAACAAAGAAAAAACCAATTCCAATACAAATTCACTTTCTTCTATTCTATTTCTTTATATCGCGTCCTTAGCATTCTCTCAGCCGTACAATGATTGTCATGTAATTGCTCAATAAAACACGTGCTAAATCCAAGGGTTCGATGGCATACAATAGAGGGGTTAAAAGAACTGTAGGTACACCTACAGAACCCTCTTTGCTTGTTTGTGTTTTAGTGTTTGGTGTAGGTTAAAGCGTTTTTATACTTGGATTTCATTATGTTAAAATAAGAAAGGATCGATAATCTCAAATATAGTTTGTTATGCTACTTGTTTTTGGTCAGCTATGAAATAAACTGCTTAAAATATTATCAATTTTTATCATTGTGTCTGGTGAAACAAAAATGTCCTATTAACTTCTTTTAGAATACCTCGTAAGGTATAAAAAACGAGTAAAAATAAAGTCCTGAGTGAAACTCCACTCAACACGCTACATCTCAACAATTGAGCGGAAGACAAAGAAAATAGCCCTGCTCACCTTACTAGCGTGAAACTGTATCCCGCATATATGCGTGCAATGTATGTATGGATTCACGCATTAAAAAAATACCTAGACAATATAAAAAAAGCTTCACTTATAACTTGCACCATCAACGTCTACCTCTGATTGTCTCAAGAAAGAAACGGAAGGCCGTTGTCTCCAACATCACAAATAAAGGATTCAAATTGGAGGGCTCGCCATTGTTAGGCCAATGGAACTTATTTAGTATGAAAATCGGTGTGAACTTTTAAAGGGGTGTGAAATCGAATTACGAAGCAAATGCGCACCATCACAATAATTGGCCAATCAGCCCTCATTCTGTACAAATTGGGTTTGGAAGTTTTGGAAGAATTTTAATGTTACAATTCTTTATTTAGGTTGTTTTTTTCGGGGTTGTAAGTACGGGTACGAGTACAGCAGTATGGGTTTAGTTTAATAATAACTCACTCCGTTCTACACTTTCCAGAATATGATAACAGTAAAGAAGTTTAAAAGTCATTACGTAACTAAGACTTTATTTAACCAAACCCAGGAGCGGTCACACTATGAACTGACCCAGTGGAACATTGGATAATTATAAAAGCTATTATTGTGGGTTCCATTCCCACTCGAGGGAATTATTTTCATATCTTTGTTCCACTTAACATTCAATGACTCTGGCTACCCTGCTATAAAAAAGCTTAAAGAAGATAAAATTTCTTCTTTTAGTGATCCTACACTACATTCTCAAAAAATACGATAATGTTATTCAGAAACATAAGGCATATCGCCTTGCCTGGCACAATATTGAGAACGAACAAAGATGATAGACGTGTTGGGAATTAAAAAAATGAGGGCAAAACGTTAGGGTGGTGACAACGCTGCCAGAATGCGTGAATTACTTGTCACAATGCTAACGCGTTACGTGATCGACCTATTTAATTTGATCGTGTAGAAAGTCAATCTTTCTTGCAAATTGAGACGTTCGTTTTACTTAATAATCATTTTCTATTTAAAAATTTCACCTTTCTATTGAAAATGTCATTTCAATAGATTGTTATTATTATTTAGTAGTTTAGCTTGCACCCTAGCCACGCTGGGGTATCCAGAACATAGTAGGGTACTCAGAAGGAGCCTGGTGAAATAATAATTTTAGAGACATTGTCTTTTCAATGGATGGATGGATGGAACGGAACTTAACGATGCGCTATGTTACCAAATAATTAATTTATCCGATTAGGAACAGACTTCACAACCGTCACGTGTACAGTCAGTCGCCTTAAATTGTTTTTTTTAGGATTGTGTCAAATATTTTGGTAAAATTATCTAGGTAAGTTCCGTACAGTAAGTTATAATTAAATCGAAATTTCATCACTTTTCTTTAAATCTCAACTTCAAATATAATTGAATCTTCATACATTAAACATTTAAGATATTATTTCCCAACACAACTACTGCCTATCCTCAAACGCGAATATCAGGTAGTCAACTAATAAAATCGTCATAATAACTAAGTTTATAGGTTTGCATTTCAATAAATAAACTCGAATCAAACGTATCGATGGTCGTAGTAACGTATACAAAATTTGCGCATGGCCGTGCCATCATCATAAACCTATATTGAGTAAGGACGATATACTAAGTTGAAAGCTTAGCTATAGTCTATACTAATTTAGCTATCTATACATATTTTTAGGAGACGAGTCTATTTCTTTTGTTTTACGTTTTAGAAAATGGTTTCAATTTTTTTTACCCATGTTGAAAAAAAATCAGGGGATGCGTATGAAATATTTTCCAAGAATAGACCAAATCTGTACCAACAAGCCTAATAGCCGAGCTACAATATACCTTAAATTTAATTTCGCCCAAGATATTTTTTATTAACACTAATAACTACTAGCTTCACATATCCTCCATACAGACTGGATAGCCAGAGGGAATATAGTGTTAAGATACTCCATTTATTCTCTCCCCACTTTTCATCCAATTTTCAAGACACGCCTTATCTTAAATCCTAGTGTTAACAAATTAGTCTTGATTTAACTGAAATCTAAAAAAAATTGTAAGTAACTCTGCAAAATATTTTTAAATATGTAGCTACAAATATTTTTAAAGCACTTCAATAGTAACATAAACAATTTAGAAACTTCAAAACATCTAATATTTATAAGTGGTCACATAAACCTAAGGTAAGGTAGTAACCAGTTCATAAGAAACTATCATAAATTTTCAAACGCCATAACCGACCACAATGTTTGATTAAAACTTTAAAAACTTTAAAGCTTCGCCACATCCTATCGATTTTATAGAACTATATAAAATATATAACTTTGGTTATAAAAAAAACCACATCTTCATGTTTCATGTTTTAGCGCTTCGACTACCTGTTTAGTATGTCGGTTAAATAGTTTAAAATATTTTTTTCTTAATATCCACTGCATCCGGTCAGTGCAAGTCATATAATGATTGAATTTACGACTGTTTTCATTGCGTTTGTTTAATATAAATATGTTGGACGGTTTCCTGTTGCTAGTACCATATCGTTCTGTACCGCATCTTGGTACTGTGTTTATTTGCATGGTAGTTGGGATATGAACCTGTGACTATCATTTTTGAATAGTTCAGACTTCAGGCTCTTCTGCGCTTTATGACAAAATCTATTATTGGGAACATTTAGCAAAAAATTTTGAAAGTTTTCTCTGTTTGTGTGTAAATTGGTGTACGCTTATCTTAGAAAAGGCTTAAAATGAAATTTTCGAGCGCATCATTAGTAATTTAAATATAATCATTCGTTCAAGTGGGAATCGAACTGACAACCTCGTGTACAGTCAGATCCTGCATTGTCCTTTTTAAGTTCCACCGTGCCATATTACGTCATTTTTGTTTACACGTAGGTACATATGTATATAATAACATTCTTTTTAAATGATACTTAAGAAAATTTACAATCTCATTAAGCAGGCCTAACACAAAATTTAATTTAAACTAAGTAAGTAGGTACGAGATAATAAAATAAATAACGATATCTTTATTGTTTTTACCTCTTTTGTAATACAATATCGCTTTAGACGAAATTAAAACGAAATTTAAAGGTTAATAAAAGTTAAGTATTGGGTACCATAGGGTCCGGGCAACGGTAGCCGTTATAAAATATCATTTTTTATTGTTTATTATTAAATATACGATTGTATGTAGTTACGAAAGTTTAAATATGGGTTCGTTATTTTTATAATTTAGCGGCGTATGTAAGCAAAGGGAACGTAAAGTCATGACACTCCACTTTCCGTCTGTTTAAGAGATTTTGTTCAAACATTGCAGATTCCGAAATGGGATGAATTTTGAAACCTATAAAAAAGGGTTCAAACCCACAATTATTACGATTATTTACAATTTCCGCGCTTTTTACAATTATCGCTCTACGATTACGTATGCATATTAAAATTTTACTTATATACCAAATAACCGATTGAAGAATAAATTTCATTCACAATTTGGAGGAATCCATAATAAAATTTAAACAATTATATTTTTATTTATCACCTTCACGCTGTATCCCCCGCACACAGCAGGGTAGGCAGAGGGAACCTAGTGTTAAGACACTCCGTTCCCCATTTTCTGACGAATTCTGGAGGCATTGCGTGTTGAGTGGCAGAACTCAGCGCCGCGCACCAGAGCGAAGAAATGAAAATATAAATGTAAATAAATATTTCATTTCCTCGAGTGGAATCGAACCCACAACCATCACGTTACACTTACACCCTTGTTCCGCTGCGCCACGACGGCTCATACTTTACTTCATACCTACATACCTTACTTATATTTTGTTTAGCTATAGAAAAACTGTATACCTTAGGTAGATCTATATATCCTAAATATCAAACGAAAATCCCAAAAACTCTTGTAATTCCCAAATAAATTCTACATTTAACAAACAACATTTTTAATATGTTAATAAGTAATTTATTTGATATATCAAAAACATTTTTAAGTGTTAATAACCGAATGATTATTATGTAAATCTAACGACGCAACTATGCACCGTGTCCGTCCGTACAGGCCATTTAAACAAATTTGTCAGACTGGACAAGTAGATACGTGGTTTTATGGAGACATAAAATTTAAAAAAAATTACTAGTGATTTTTATTTAAATAATAGTTTAAGTTATCTATTAGCTTGCTTTTAAGAACAAGGGTATAATTTGTTTTTTTTATTGATAAAACTGTAGCCATGTAGTTTACGTAAGTATGTAGGTATTGTGGTTCTCACGTTACATTTCCCTAAATATGAGAAGATGGATCTTCCATTAGTATCTAATACCGCGTTAAAAACAACAAATAAAAACAAATAATGACGGAAAGTGAGGAACTGAGTGTCTCAAAACTAAATTCACTCTGCTTACTCTGCTCGGCGGGAAAAAGAGTTATAACTGCATTGCAATTTTGTAAAATAACATGGTTGAATCAGATAATTGCATAACAATTAAAAAATGCGACGTTCAGTTCCGCCTCTCAACACGCACGCCTCCAGAATTAGCAGAAAGTGAGGAACGGAAGGGTCTTAATGGGAACGCAGTGTCAGCATTAGGTTCTGCTTACTGCTACACTATACAGCATGAAGCCAAAAAAACATTAAAAACGTATAACAATATTAACTATTAATCATATTATTCCGAAATATAATTATTGAAACTGATAATAAATCAATATAATTTACCTATGTAGGTGTCTCAATAGAATAAAATAACCTATAGATTTTACGCAATGACTAAGTTTCAAGTAAATCATTCAAGTAACTTTAATTACTTAAGCAAACCTAATTGAGGTATTTTGATATAGTTTTAAATCAGGAATTGCATCGTCACAGAAATTCGTGAATGGGTCAAGAATCATTTCTTAGGTAGATAGGTACCTCTACGTCCTATTACCTTCGAGTCTCTTCCTTAATTTAGATTTTGGATTTCATTAACAATACATACATGTATTGGATTTCAGTAACACACGTATTTAAATCTTATTAGGTAAGTATATTCGTATTCATACCACAATATTTTTTTTTTACTTTACGCCTAGTGTTAAAAGATCCAGGTTGCCATTTTCTGCTCAGTTTTTGAGACAATGCATGTTGAGTACGGGAACTCAATGGCACGCATTGTCTTATAATCAGATTAAAAAAAGAAAGTTATTTATCCCCCCAAGTGAGAAATGAACACATAGCCGTCGTATTAACATTAAGACCTTGGGCTGCTACACCACGAAGGTCTCGATAGGTATCTAAATAGATATCTATCACATATATGGTATATCGATACTTAACGTCTTTGCAATATGTTTAATTTGTCGTATATTGACAGTTACTCTTCATTACGATTGAAACCTGCCAAAATGAAACAGCACTAAGAATTAATATTATAGATACAATAATATAGTAAAATGTTCTGAATACAGAAAATCTTATTTCCATAGCTTCCCGCTTTATCCCGTATTGCAGGGTAAGTAAGGGGAACCTAGTGTGAGGACAATCCGTTCCCCATTTTTCCCTCATATTTGTGTTACTTAATAAACTATTTTTCTATTAATAATGGCAGGATCAAAAACTATGAGAAGAAACAATAGTGACACTGAAATATATATAGATAAATACACAAACTAACAACTCTAAAACACATACCTAATCTACGATGTAACACTTTTCAGTATTTAGTTTAGTAGTTATTTAATATATTTGAAAATTATTCATATATTATCATATTATTTTATAATATTATTAGCTTAAATAATAAGCAAAATCTAAAAGAATCTCGATATCCATACAAAATATACAAACTAAGGCTATTTAATCCCACATTATAATTCATTATCGAAAATGGTAAAGCAAAAAACCTATTCGTTAAAAAAGTGTCTTGAAAATGGTAACTTACTAAAGATTACTTTAGTAATTTATTATCAACTTATTATATACTAGCGACCCCCTTGCGGCTTCGCCCGCTTTTACTACTGGATTATTCATATAATGTATGTTTGCAAAGCACTTAAGATAATGTGAAAATTAATTAAACTCTAATGCAACCCGCATTTTCGTAGTTTCAATAAGGATTTTCCAATTGTTTTACTCGGTAAGGATTTTTTAGTAGGTATCGTAATTTTAAATCTGTGCTACTAATCTTTTCAAGTACTTATTAAAATATATTTAAATGACTATTTTTAGATAGTTAAATGACTATTTTTAAACGGAAGAAATTATAAACAAAAGCCTACCTACTTATAACTACTACAAAAAATATGAAACCAAATATATCGCGCTGAAATAATACATTCAACTCCAATTATTCAATACGTGCAAACGCATCTAAATCTTCGTTGCTATGCCTCTATAGCGGGCGGTTTTTTTTTCGAGCTTGTGGTTAATGCTGAAGAGGGTATTCTGTCCCTGATGAAAAGCAAGCACTACGTGGCTGCCTGTGAGGAAAATTAAATAGAATGCATTGGCCGGGAATCGAACCCAGGCCGCCCGCGTGGCAGGCGAGCATTCTACCACTGAACCACCGATAACTGCTCATGACGCGCTTGTATAAGCAAAACGTCGCGGGGCGCGTTTCGCAGCAAGGATGTTTTGATATTGTAACAACTTCTAAAGTACTTATTAAAATGAAAAAACAGTAAAAGACAGTTTTGATCTACATTAAATGGCCAACGTAACTAATATACTTATTTATATGCTGAGAGTAAGGAATAAGTGAAACATAGCTAATGTGTCAACGGCGTGATGTGTCAACAATTAAATGCGTTTTTCTCTAAAACTATTCGCAATTTCGAAATAGTGTAAATAGCAAATTTTATCTTCGTTTAACGTAGAAAATTAATAAAGTATTTTAAAGGATAAGGATTAATACCATTATGGAAAAATATCCCTCACAATAAAAAATATATTGAAATTACTACTTTTAGACAGAAATATGATCACTACACGTTATCCTTAAAAGATAAAAATATGCTCTCGCGGACTTTTTTGTAGATCTTATTAAGAGGAACAATACTCCAGTACATTATTTTCATGTAGTACTTACCATTAATGCAGCGCATGCGCGAAAGTGTCTCAACGGGTAGGACTTTAGACACATTTATCGTATTTATGTTAATTTACATAAGAATGTACATATAATAAACTATATATAAACCTTCCCTGAGAAATACTCGACCTAATGGTGAAAACCGCATAAAAATCCGTTGGGTGGTTTAGAAGAAGAAGAGTTAGAAAGTTCAGACAGACACGAAAAGCGACTTTGTTTTATAAGATATAGGATTTATATGAGACAGGTGGTTATTAACGACGATACTTTTTAACCAATGGTTGCTAAAAAAATATATTTTCCATACAAAACAACTGTACGGTTGCGAATAAAAAGAAAGTATAGGTATCTATCTATCTATATGTAATATGATAAACGGTTAATTCCGTTAAGTCAATATTCTATCTATGTTTTATTATACGTTCATCATCAAGAACAGATATTAATTGGAATATGCTCGTAAATAACCTTTTTTTATATATGTGTATATTTTTTCGTATTACTATTACCTATAGATTTTAAAATAGGTTTAAAGATATTTATTTCTCAAAAAAGACTTTACAGTCACTTACATGAGATTTGTGTAATTAATGTTTACAAATTTAAAAAGTCAGTCTTAATACTTGCAAAATATTCTTCATTCTTGCTTCTTCTTACTTCATTTAACTTAGTACAATAAGGTAGAAATTTATATAATATTAATTACTAGAGGGTAGAAATGTTCTTTTAGTATAAAGTTGTAGTTACAATGAGTGATTTTATAATATTTTTATAGTAACATTTTATGTTTGTATTTAAGATAGTTTATGAAAATATATTAAGATAATTTAGATTTAATAAGTATTTAAAGTATAAAGAGTTAATACCAGCAAGCCATTATGATAGAAATTATATATAACAAATTTTATAAATATTCCGAATAATTTGTATGAATATGTTTACATAATTTAGATTTAAATACATTATGCGAGCTAGCATTTCTTATGTCGTGGGGTAATTTGTTATATAGTAGTAAAATATAAAGTAGGTACCTATTTTAGTAAACACGAATGAATGAATGTGTTTTTAAAATAAACTTTGGTAAAAAATATGCACGTATAATAATATTTATTGTTCAAATAAATTATTAATTAATAAAAAAAGTATTTTCTAAGCATTGTCTTGTTGATATAAGTACTAAAAGACCATCCGATATTTAGTTGCGTATTGTTTTATATTGATGGTAGTTATATATTTTTTTCAGTACATTTAAAACAACATATGATTTATATACGATAAGTGATTAAAATAAAAATATTATAAGAATTTGTATAACATGTTACATGCACTTTATTTAAATGTTAAACAAATTTACAACAAAAGTAAACTATGACAGTAATGATAACAGAAACATATAAAGATTTTTTATAATAATGACTAAAAAATAAGGCTTACCTTTAAATGCGTTACCATTGTTTCTCTCGCCTTTGGAGACATCAGAGAAAACAACAAGCGGAACAAAAATAATTAAAAAAATATATACGAAAATAAAAACGTAACGTAAAAAAATCAAACACCTACAAGTGTTCTATCACAAATCTTTGGCATTGTTTCACCATATGCTTATACAGTCACAGTGGCACACACACAAAACAAAAAAAATGAAAAGTCCAACACAAAAATGGTTATAAATCGTAAGATGCGCGTAATATACAGTCGATAGCGGCGTAAACACGTCTATCCGTCGCGCGCTTCGCACACACAATGCTGCCAGATCGAAGCGCGTCGACAATCGCTACAATGACCGCCCCCCGCCCCGCACCGCCCCCCACGCCCCGCGAGACAAGGACGCACCGACCTAATGTCACTGCCCTACAAACAATACCGTCCTTACAATGATTTACCACCAAAATTATAATCGAACTGCCACCACCGTTCACATAGAAACTATCTACACATAACTACCGAGCCATGAGAGATGATAGCTGAACATCTTCTATTTAGAAGTGCGTTTAAAATCAATTGTCTATGCGGAATAACAGCGCGGTATCTATACAAAAGGTGTTTGCGTCTCGCTCGTGCGGATGGTATTGTGTGCGTGGTGTGTGCTCCGTCCCGCTCTACGGGCGTGTGTGGTAGCGCGCCGTCTCGCTCCAGGCCCCGCCCACCTCGTGCCGCGAGTGCAGTGCGAGAGGCGAGCATTGTGGAGTCGGCACACTACGAGGGCCCAGGTGGGAGTGCTTGCGAGGGCGTTTAAAAAGTCGATACAATCGCTCTTACATTTGTATTTGTGAAGAAAATTTTCTTTATTCTATTCTACAGTAGTGTTGTGATCCACTGGGCGTGTTTCCATTGTCCGTGAGGCGTGGCCGGCGGAAAACGTTTCTATTGTAGTTGCGTTTGCGATTGGCGGGCCCATTGTTGTGGCAACAACGGACTTTCCCATCGACGAGCGGTGAAACACGATGCCGTCGACGAATATTTTTAGCTGCGATCGAATTTGCATATCATTTATATGAAAAAAATGTTTAGCATTATCCCATCCTGTCTTTTAATAGAACCTGTGTTGAAACGGGTTTTGTATTGTTATGTTAGGGATATGGGAATCGATTGAACGGTAGCTACTTACTAAATATACTGGAAATATTCTCAAGAATTACTACATTTGTCAAGCAAGTTAAAATATCTGCTAAAAGATATCCAATATAAAAAAGCGTCGTCTCCATAGTGAAAATGATCTCTAATTAACATCGCGACCGGGCGGTAACCTCAAAATGTCAAATGGCTGTTAGTGTCAAAAATAGAATTATTACAGTTTTAGCTCAGCTGATATTGCTGTCCCTAAAATAGGGATACGGTGAGAATAAGTGCTACGGGCTTGTGGGTTAATAGTTACTATATATTTACTATAACTTTTAATATATATCTAGATAAGTTTTAATTAATATGTAAATGGATATAAGTAGGTATAGGGATCTACCTACAATTAATCTAACTAGTAGTTAAAATTTTAACGTTAAGTTTAGTTATTTAATTATAAAGTATTATATTATAAAGTATTTTTTACAAAGATTAAGAAGATATATTAATAATAAATTAATCTATGGTAATTAATAAACTAATTCCTCAAATGCTAAAAATCTCAGATAACACTTAAACTAAATTAATATAATTTTCGATTTTCATTATTTTCTCCATTTAAACGACATGATGCTTAAAGAATAATAAAATAATTATTTCTTTACAAGTTTCCTTCTGTTAGACAATGTGACCCAGATATACCGTGGCGCAGGCGTGGAGGAATGTGTGTCTCGGGCCACCCCAGGGGGTTATCATCAGATGAGAGTGTGGGGGAACCCCCCCAGTTTTATTATACTGGTTCCAACGAATTGCTTTTTGTTTGTGCACTGAATAGCGTATTTAGTAATGGAACTTTTTGATTTCGATCCACCTACCTATGTCTGCTTCGGGTCGTTAGTTTTAAATTGTATCTTATTTATTTGTGTTTCTTGTGGGTTTTGTGTGATCTGTTTGTGTTGGTGTGGTGGTTGATGATAATGTCGTGTCTATTGTTGAGGATGCTATGGTCGTAGATTTAAATTCCGTTTAGGGGAATATTTGCATTGATGTTTCTTCAGTCTAGTTAGTTAAAAATGTCATTCTATCGCCAGGTTTTCTCAGGCAAAGGAAACCTGAAAACCTAGTGTTCGTTCATCACTTCGGTCTGTTTCCGCCGACCACAACGCCGCGCTATCCTACGTTACCAGAGCGATAGAAGAAGAAGAAGAGAAATGAAAATATTAATAAGTAATAATTCATTCTCCCGTGTCTGAATCGAACCCATAACACCGAACGCCCGCCCGCTTGTGCCACTGCGCCACTACGGCCTCAAATAGGTATATAATACAGATATACCTACCTAGCTACCTATACAAACATTAATCAACGAACATTACTGAAAACACTCCCCTTGTCCTTACAAAGATTATCTCAAGCAATTACTTGATTGGTTTTTGACGTTTGTTATAAGGCTTCAACTTCCTTAAGATAATATAGCGATACCCAATTTTGTGTAGGTATTTGCTTTTAGTTATTTCATTTATCTATCTATTTATAGGTAGGTGAGAAGATAGGTAGGTAGGTAGGTAGGTACAGGTGTTTGGTTAACGAATTGAATCTCCTTCTTATCGTTTGTTTATCTTTTATTAGTGAACTTTTAATTAACATTATTTTATACTTTTAAATTAGTTTACTTCTTGAGAAGGTTGTACCAACTATAATAACTAGATTTTTTTGTCTATTATAAAATATGTATTTTAATATTATTGTATGTAGAGGACATAGCGATGCATAGAGACTGCGAGAGGATTGTGGATTTGATTCTCATTCTGAGAATCAACAGAATATCCTTACCGTTTCCTCTGTCTACTCAGTTATAAGCGGGTTACAGAGTAAAACTAGAAATTGACAGTATAATAGAAGCTTTATTTTATTATTTAATTTGACCATTAATTATTATTGAATTTGTTGTTAAACTTTAATTAAGTCTTTAGCCAGTTTTCTTCCAAATTCTCCAATAAACAGCTAATGTTTGACATTCTATAACAACCCCTATTGATATTATCTATTTTGTACTTTACAGGGTGCCCTATTCGAAGATAACCTGTTTATTCAACCCTTCTTCATTATGCTCATACCCCCCCATGATCTACGCAAAGTTATTTCATTTTGATACAACCTTAGAAACTTTGATGCTTTCGAACTATGTTAATTTACCCACATTTTCTCTATGTGTGTCTCCTTTTACTTGTTATGAACAGGGTAATTTTGTCTTGTAGGTAGAGTTCTATATTTTCTTGTAATTTAATAGGTATTTGATACTAATAGAGTATACTATAAGTACCTGCATATCATTAAGTAGTAGTGTAGTAGTGTTCAATCTTGATGCGGAGAAAACCTTATGCTTAAAATATTTTGAAGTTTTCTACTCTGATATGTTAAAACACGGAAGAGAGGAACGCGGATACTGGACGGTAGAGAAGTGACTTACCAATAGTTTTTTCTACCTAATAAACTTATAGATACCTCTAGAAGTAGCAATTTATAAAAAACCTTTCTTCTTACTCTAACTTCAGTGAATCCACTAGAATCATCTATCTTATTTTATACATTTCGCTTAAAAGCTCATAGGTAAATCAGTAATGGGCAAAATGGACGTGAAAATTAGAAATGTCCTTCCCCCATTTGCAGAAAGTAGCCAAATAGCAGAAAAATAAATGAAATTATGACAATCATATTAAAAAATTGCCCTCGAAAAAAAAACTCCGAGCTCCAAGTCTCGAAAACGATCCATTAGACCCATTTATCTCTCACCCAATATATCCTGGACCTAAATGTCCGTACACTTAGTCTTTTAACGATGCTTTTACGTAAAAATAGGTGAGTAAACGTTAAAGTTAGTTTTTTTAAACGGTTTTTACGGAAAAATTGAAACCATTTACGGCACTCAACGTTCTGTTTATACATTTAATGATTACAACCGTCGTACGCTGCTAATGTGTTACGGTCCTTGTTAATAGGTTTACTAAATTTATTTAGATGGAAGAATTTTGGATTTTTTATCTCTTTTTCTTTTTAAAGTGACTGCAGTTGTGTATTAATCTGTGTAATTAATCATCGTGCTGCAGTCTTGTTGTTAGCGATGTTTGTGGGTTCGATTCTTACTGGTGACAATTTATTGTTTGCATTATTTTCATTGTATTCTATATGTTCTCAAAACAGATAGAATGTGCAAAATGGAATGTCTTTACGCTATTTTATTTCTTATCAACAAACTTCTGTTTAAACCGGTAAGTTCTACCTACAGCAATCTATAACCAAAAATGATACAAGAGAAATGAAAATATTTAAATATATCATTTTGCTTCTACACTAATCTAGATATCATATTTTTTTAGCTTCTCGCTGTATCCAGAGATAACAGGAAGCCGGAAGGGCCCACTCTGCGCCCAACTCTGGAGATTTACCTTGACAGCGCTTGGCAGCGCTTTACCTTGACACTACACTAAAGAAATAAAAATAATAAATATTTAATTACCTCGAATGCAAATCGAACTCACAACCTATCACATCTTCAATCACACGCTCATGCCACTGCGCTACAACTAGCCTCGACTGATATCAAATTGTTTGTAAGTTTAGAGTTGAGAGGGCGGTATCTGTAACAATAGGCCATCGTAGGGCGGGCCCCATTGTCCCCTCGGCCAATCAGAGCGGCCCATTTGACAATAGCGTCGAGTCGGAATGCTCCATAAACCCTATTGTGCGATTGGTGAAATTTTACTGTTATGACATATTTCTTTTATGGTTATGTGTTTTCTAATTAAAAAGATTGGATGAATATAAATGGAAATATAATTTTGCAAGGATTTTTTTCAATATAATTTTTAGTTTTAGTAATATATGTGGATATTATAGTTAAATATTAGTTAAGCTTTAACTGTATTAGAAGAAAGTACAAAGCGAATAGCCTTACCCATGAACGTATCTAGAAATAATTTCCAAAGGTTACCTTAACTTTACTTTCGATTTTTTTGTATAAAGGATTTTTTTGTTCCTGAGGTTTAATTTTTTTCTTACTAAATATTCTGAAGCAAGCAGGACCACACGCCCCATTCTTACTGTAATGTAATGAATTGACAGTAGGTTCCCTTTGCCCCCTCGTGGGAAGCGGCGTGAAATGAAGTATTTATCTTTCAGTCGTATTTTTTAAAGACCAGAACTAAGTAGGTATGATTAGCAAGACGCTATCTCATGTTAGTATTTACAGACCTTATTATTGTAAGTTATCTCCAAGTTATTTATATTCAATATAAAATAAATAGTTAAATGAACTTAAACGATACGTCTAGTGTGCAATGCTCTCGGTAATGTTGGGTGGAAAATTCTTATTAAATATATTTTTTTAAATAAAATTATTTGATTATTTTTATAAATTATTAAATTATTATTATAAAACTGATGAACATGTATAGATCGTCTATGTTAAAAACAAAAAAATTATAGAGAATTTTGCAATAAGAATAAAAATAGGAAAAACTAATGTACCAAAGAATAAAAGAATACATAATATTACAGCAATCTGTCGCCTCGAACAAAAGTTCAAAACTTTAATGACAAATCAAATTAATACCATCAAATTCATTAAAATATCATAAAATGCGAGCACTTTTTGCTCGAACTGTCCAATACTCATTACGGACCGTCTCGGGCCGGATGTTGGGAACAGGTGTCGCTTCAACATAGAACAAAAACAAAATAAGCTTTAAGCTTATAGTAATAAGAACTAGCGATAACTACATATTTGTAAATCTAACTAGATAAATAAAATTAAACCTTACTTTTAAGAGATAAGACTTAAAATTATACAGTGAATTGAGCTTTTGTATGAATCTAATATTCTTATTAGAATTTAAGCTTTAAGCCCAAATAGATGTGTTGTTTCCGTAACGTATTCGATTTTATCTTTTTTATTAGATATATAAAATTATCTGTGCAGATATGCGTAACGTCGGTTCGTGTGTTTTTAATTCCTACAAATAAAAGTTGTTCAATAGGTCCAATCGTCACTAATGAACTTGTTTCTTTAAGATTCCTCTATATCTAATATAAAAATCTAATGATTATCAAGAAATTTCCAATACATATATGTAATAAGGAGATTTTTAATTCACACCTGTTAGTTGGTCTTGTGTTTCGAAATCAATTATTGTTTTTTTTTTTGGGAATTAAATTGATAATTTTTATAATTGTCAATTTTATCTTGTTAGCTTTTTGTGGGTTTACACTAGAATTTAATAAAAATATTCAAATTAAAGATAGATCGTAATTATGACAGAGGTTCTTGATAGTTAACGGTGTATTCTATTACATGTTGTTAGATCCAATGTGAAATCTGATAGAATGAAATATACTTAGTTTTTAAAAGGAAATGTAATCTCAGTGGAATTTTGTTTTTGAATAAATTCCTCTAACATAATAATAGGCTTATAAAGTATTATAAAATATTTTTAGGACAGAGATAAAAAAAATAATTTATTTCTAGCATAAAAAACTTATTATTTCTAAGTATTAGACTGGTAAAATTAACGTTTGAACTTGTAAATACTACAGGTTAGTGGTTCGATTCCCACTCGAGGAAACGAAATATTTTCATTTCCTCACTCTGGTAATGAGGCAAAGTGTGCCGTTAAATTCTGCCAATCAACGAAAGGATATATTTTAATGGGAACAGAGTGCCTTAACACTCTTCCCACGTTCCCTCTGCTCACCCTACTATGTAAGAGATAGAGCATGAAACTGGAAAATAAATAAGTAAGCCAACATAGTATCAACCACCCACACAACAACAACTATTTATTATGTTGCTTTAGATTTACCACAAACGTTCACACATACACATATACCCCCCCGGGGATACAAACCCCCACTACTCTGTAATGCACTATCAGGGGTCTTACATAAATGGACAATGTGTAACATTTCTGCTTAACACCAAGTTATCTCAACCTATCAAAAATATCGTATTTTAAAGTGAATAAGGTTGTTTTTCGTATGTTTTTTAAACGATTTAAGTATGTTTAAAGTTAGCAATGTAGATGTGTGCCCCCTTTACACCCTCCCATCCCCCCAACGTCTTGGAAATGCTTAGTTTCGCTTCTATAGACATTTTGTTTGTCCCTTATTCTGGTTTGATACTGCTTCGAAGATACGCCTTTAATGAGAGTGCGGCATTTTGTACAAAAGATCTTTTGATGTTCTTTTATATTATGAGTTTTCTTTTATAAGTATTCTAAAATTAGCTGTAGCTTATATATTTTTGGTAAAATAAGTTATTATCAATTTTAATTTCATTTTCTTTGGGTTTAGTTTTGTCTATGTAGCTTTATATATTTTGTAGTTGCTGTTAGTTAACTAGCTAAATGCGAGATATCTCCAAATAATCAAGTGGAGAATGGAGTATCACTAGGTTTTCTCAGCCTACTTTGCAAAACGTTTAAGAATGGATAACAAATATAAGTATAACTCAACATGCAATGCTTCGAGAATTCTGCTGATAGTGGAAAAGTGTCTTAACACTAAGTTCTCTCCGCTTTCCCTACTATATGCGGTATACAGCGTGAATAAAGGTAAGTAAAGACACTACTACTAGCAACGTTTTTTAAAGCTATAGAATTAAGGATACCTAATAGAAGTATAGAGAGAGTATAGAGATACAACCTACAAACTTATAGAACCTTGCACTCTCTAGCACATAAAAGGACATACCATCATATAGACGGGAGACAAGGCACCAAAAAGTAAAATGTAGAGAGCAGCCAGTCTTTGTGTAACACCCTGGATGGTTAGCAAAACAAGATTTGGAGAAAAAAAATGGTTAATGAATAATTAATGACATATGTGTCTATGCTTTTAAATATTTTTATGATAGAATGCAGTATGGCTATTAGGACTGTTCTAATGCAGCATGGCGTTTGGCACTGTTTTTAAGACTAGACTTATTTATGGTTTCAAATAAGATGCAGTTAATTAATCTAAAATTCAAATCTCTATTAAAAATAATTATATTTAAGATATTTTCCGTTCCGTTCCATTAGTGGTGACACTAATTATAGGTGAAATGCAGCGTTGAACTCCTAAAAGGCAGTGTAGTGAAAGTGGAGAAAAAAGTCAAGAAAGAAAAAAGAGAAACAAAAATATTTTTAAATGTAGAAACGAACCCACAATTGAATAAGTGTTCACATTAACCCGTTAAAACGCACTACTTTTATTAAAGTATCGCAGGAGAAAAAAAATATAATAATTGCTAAACGACTCAATAAATCTATTAATACTTAACTAAACGGGGCGGCGTCAAGAAGAATGTTCTCCTTCGAAGAGAAAACATTTAAAAAGCTTAGAGATTTATATAATAATAAAATTGTTTTATTGCTTGTTTTTCTAAATTATTATATACGTGCCATACATCACGCGTAATGACGGTAAAATGTGAACTATTAACAAAACATTTATTTAGTACATACATATATATGCAGGAGCTTTATTTATATCGAGAGATCGTTTCTTGTTAAAGAAATCTAAATTTTTATTTTATTATAAGTTTCGATATTTTACTAGCACCTGTTCCACCTTTGAATCGATTTTTAACCGACTTCTGTAAGAAAAGGAGGTTATCAATTAGGCTGTTTTTTTTTTCAGTAAGGTATTATGACCTTTACATAAAGGCTGTGATGTTATTTAATGTTTGAACAATTTTTTTGGATATTTGTATAACAAAATCGTTTAAAATAAGTTTCAAATAACTATACTATATAATTGACTTTTTAGTTAAGCACGTAACAATTTCATATATCCACCTAGGTATAAGAAATCTATTCTATTTGGAAAAATAAAACAAAAAATAAACATATGTTATATATTATAAAACTTGTTTTGTTGACGCTACATATGTCCGTAAAGCCCGGGGAGGCGAAATTAAGAGACACTTTGTGTTGATTCATAAAGGAATGCAGCTACTAAATATATATGTACGTACACTTGTAGATACAGTTATACGCATATTTTAATATTTTTTAATTACAATCAACACCTGGCTGGTTACTCTAGTTTTTTTATTTATTTAGATTTCTTAATCAATAGGTAAATTCATTAGAATTGAGATGAAGATAATATTTGTAATTATCATAGTGCAAGTGGAATATAACTAACTTGAAAACTTGGTTGAAATGGTTGTAGGTTTAAATCCAATTTGGGGCAGTTTTTATATTTATAATAAAAGTGTTTGTTAGTAAATGTGGTTATGAAATAAACAAAAAGGATCACAACAAAATGTCTTACAAATATTCAATTCGATGCCAATACACTTCGTTCCGCAAATTTCACTCTTTTTTGTTATCAAAGAGTGAGAGAAAGAAAAAAAACATTCCCCTGACTGAGAATTGAACTCACAACCGTCGTGCTTACACACGTACCGCTACACCACGATGCCTTTTCTATTCTGTCAAATATATGTATGCTACTTTCAATAAAAAAATTAGAAAATACTTTATTATTGAAGACTTTTCTTAGCCATTGCAATAATTGTATGAAAATTTCGCATTAGTTTCACGAATCGCACCGTTCGTCCTTATGAATGAAGCGGGTCTATTTCGGCCGCGGTATAGAAATAACGTGCTATTAGGACAGGACGTTACGTGGATGCATGAAGTGTTTATTGACATTGGCATTTGATGAATTAGAGAAAATTTATTTTTATATACATTTTAGTTTTCCTCTTTGTTTCTTATTAACTAGAAAGTGCGGCGTTGGGTTCCGCCACTTGATATGCTCGACAATTGGGCGGAAAGAGGAGAACGGATTATCTTGACAGTGGGCTCTCTCAGCGTGAAGCTGCTTTTTCATTGAATGAGCTGAGGAACGGAACTCAACGTAATGGTAAACTAGTAGCCTGCTAGTATATGATTATGAGTTCATTTCTATTGTAGGTAATCATTGGCTATATTAAAATGACAGAGCTCTCTCTCTCTTATTGTCTCTCTGCAAAAAATACAACCTAACCTAACCTAGCTAAAAATACATACACATTTAACTAAAAATAAAAGTGAAATTTAACCAAAAATCCACAAGAAAAGCTGCAGGAAGTTTCCATTATATAATGACCTAACTAATAAATAAATGTCTAAATACATAACCCATTAGTTTAAGATTCGGTCGTTAGGTGCCCCTACAAACGGGTTAATTGGTCGTAAATTATCATAATTCGTATCTTTGCACCCCGCTGTTGTGATAAATACGTAAATTTTGTGTATGTGAAGAAAACTTAATATGTAGACAAACTATGTTTAGTATGTAAATCGCCTTATTGTTGATTGTTATTTCTTTTCTGGCTATAATAAGTATTTATTAAGACAGTGTTATAATTTGTTTATTTTTTAAAGAACAATTAGTGACAAATCACTCAGTTCCCCATTGTTCTTCCATTTTTTTTCTGTTCGATTCCCACTCGATGAAATTAAATATTTGATATTTTCTATTCTTCGCTTTGGTAACGAGGCAAACCGCGGCGTTGAGTTAAGCCCTTCAAAATTTTGCTTAGAGGTGCGAACGGAAGCGTTCTAAAGAGAACGGAGTGTCTTAGCACCACGTTCCCAGGTCCCATGTTTTATAAAATTATTTGTTAATCATACAAACTTTTAATGTGACAACAATCCTAAATATTTATATACCACTTAAAAATCTTATAAAACAGTCTCTTCCGTATACAAAAGGTCCTTGAAAATACTTATAATAAAGCACAAAAAAAAAGCCTAAATAAGCTCCAAGCACATGTCACATTTAAAAGCTCTCGCTACAACTTTTCGCATCACTTCGTCGAAGTTCCACTTTAAAAAAATACAAAACATACTGTCAAACCATCTCAAGACGCGTCTTAGCGTCGATCCCGGCATATTAATGTCTTCATTATAATTAATATTCGAGCCACAATAAGATCTCTCTTTGACACTGGCGTCCGTTTCACGCTGCAAAGTCAATTGTCTCGGCTAAATCTACTCTTGGAATAAAACAAAAAATCTAAATACATATAACACAACAACAACAGATTGGATATTTATTTCATATTTAATTAACAGGTTTTAATAAAATTTTCTAACAATATTGAGTATTTCCTGTACGTTTCTTGGTAGTGTTTATCAGTGTTATTAATTTTAATTGTGTCGATTGATAGGTAATAATTGTACGATTAAGATTTCTAATTAAATTAGCTGGTTTCTGGGATATAATACAGTATTTAATATCTATATAGATTTGTGCTTATTTTTCCTTTTAATTTCTGCAATTTTTAGAGATGTTTTTAAATAAAAAATGGTATAAATATAATATTTAAATAAATACCTACTTTCTTACCGTTTTAAGTAATATTAGATAGTATTGAAAGTAACATAAAGTCCTAAAACACTAAAAATTCTTCATAAAAAGCAGACAAAACCACGAGATTTCTATAGTATGTAACATTATTATCGTAAGCGTGTCAAGTGTAGCGAATACTTGAAGCGGGGTTAAGTTTAAGTCGAGTTTGAGTTCAGATGTGACAATCCACGGTGTTTTTTGGTCTTATTGGACTTCCTTTTGTCATGCACGCCTCGCCTTACATACTCGTATAGACAGACATACGTACGTTTCAACTGTAGTGCAGCTCTTTGTTCTTGATGGATTATGTTGAAGATTTATTGTTATATATTTTTTTGATGTTTACGCCTGTAGGTGGGTAATTCTGTTGTTTTTTTAAGCGCTGTGTAGAGAAAGTGTTTGAATATTTAGTTTTCAATTTTTTTGTAGCTAGCGCGTTTTCCAATAGTGTCAGGAACATATTTTTTAAATATAGTCCCCTTATTGGGAGATTTAACCTACAATTAATGTGTGTGCAGGTATAAACTTTTGTAATAACTGTTTCGCGATGGTGTTTTTATAAGGTAATTTAATCTCCTGTGTGTTCCCTTAATTCTCCATTTTATTATCCGAATTTAATAAATTCTATATTTAATGGCAGTTTTTAAGGCTGTATTCTGTTTAAACCGTGTAGTTTAAACAGAAATTTAGACAAAATAAAAAAAAAATCATAAATTCCCTAATGTAATTCGAACCCATTACCATGGTGTATACAGATGCTATCCCACTGCACATATTTTATACAATATCATAACAGATTTCTAGTTTTTTCTAACTTTAGAGGTGAAAATGTATTTCTTGGTGCGCCTATATCAATCAGTGTCCGGTGCATCGCGCTAGGTGTGGCGGGAGGACGACAAGTGCCGCAGTTTCCGCTTATTATTGCGAGCCGTGCACAGTGGTGCTTTGTTTGAAGTTCGTGTAATGATATTGTCTAGGATTGGAATCATGTTTTTTAATAAATATATGCTTTTTGTCTTATAATATTATTTTAGTTGTTTTTGATACAGTGATGGAGCAATGGTTAATAGAAAGCGAGTATTTTTTTTTGTTTTTCTAGGTTGTGATTGTATCCTCCATAAAACAGGGAAGGCAAAGGGAAAACTAGTGTTAAAACATTCCGTTCCCCAGTTTCCGAAAAAAAAATAGAGAAATGAACGAATTTTGTCTCGTTACTAGACCATAGCTAGCTGTACCTTCCAATATTCAAGAATGAAGATGTTTGACTACTACATTTATCTCCAATAATATTCCCAACAGCCAATACCAACAGAAGCCACTACAGTATTATCCACCCGTGTAATGGTTATGAATTATTGTGATCTATTCTAAGCGCTTTTAAGAATGGATCGTATTCTATTTGGTCGGTTTGTGTTCGACCGGTTTCGTTACAGTCGTTCAGATAATGTAAGGACGAGATTAGACACGTCCTAGGTACCGTGTAGGTACCATGTAGGTATGAGGATGTTCGTTTTGCACACGGTTATTATATCAATTGGCACTTGGTAGAGGCTGCTCTATATATTTTTTAGCTTTTCACTTCGTGCTTATGTACTTATCTATATATATAAAAGGACTTGTCCTCACTGACTGAGGTAAGACGCCCGCACAGCCGTAACCGCTGTTGGTAGAAACGTGATATTTGGACAAATATTTACTTTCGTAATCTGGACATCCACTAAGAAGGGATTTTGAAAAATTTTAACTCTAAAGGGGAGAGGAAAATTTAAATCGGCACCGATTTTTATAAAAATTGAAATTCAGACTCTTAAACGTATTTAATTGAACACGTATTTCATCGTTTTCTATAATTCCTCCTCTAAGGGTGCATATAAGGGGTTGAAAGTTTGTATGGAAACATCTTTAAAACGCCAGCGATTATTATAAAATTTGAAACTTAGACTCATAAAAATATTTAATTGAAAATGTGTTTCATGGTTTTCCAGAATTCACCCCCTAAGGGTGCAAATAAGGGGTTGAAAGTTTGTATGGAAAAATCTTTAAATCGCCACCGACTGTTTTAGACTCTTAAAAATACATTAATTGAACACATGTTTCGTGGTTTATTAGAATTCACCCCTAAATACGCAAGCGAAGCTGCGCGCGTCCGCTAGTATTAAATATACGAGAGAAAAAATAGTGTCGTTAGTCTCTAATTTCGGCACGTTTGGTATTTTAACAGAGCCAGAAAATTCAAATAATTTTAATACAATCAATCTTCCAATTGAAAAAATAAGTTATAATAACTGTTAGATGTAGTGCTTACTTGTGTTTCATACTCTACATGATATTCTCTTGTAGTGCTACTGTATTTGGTTGAGAGTTCGATTCCTACGGAAGTGTGAAAGGGAATGGGAAGTCTTAATAAGAATGGAGTGTCTTAGCACTAGGTTCCTAGTCTCCTCCTACCCTATAAGGTGCGGAATATAGCGTGAAGATTCAAAAAAACTAATAAAAGATGTAAGTACTGAGAATAAATCATTATTCTGTATCTATACTTTTAATTATAATGAGTCGTCTTAAAATATACATAAATTACTCGCTTATATGGATATTTAACGGAAATTTGCTAGATGTGCTACGGTCGGTCTAGCTGTATACTCGTTGGTAGCCAGACTGTGACAAATCGTTTGTATGGGATTTGCACCCATGAAAGATATATTAACAAACTAAAAGTTCAAAAAAGCATATTATGAAAATATGCATATTATTTATTTTATTTTGTCTTTCTTATAGTTATGTATATTTATATATCTATACGTAACCAAATAAGTTCCGTCCCGTTTTCGTAAGGATTTCGAGAATCCTTTATTCTCGAAATCCTTATGAAAATGGGAGATTTCCATTTCTCATGTTAAGCTCCACTCAAAGAAAGCTACGAGCGACGGCTAGTCAAAAATAAAACATATTTAAATACCATACAAAAACAAATAAAAAATAAAACCCCTCTAAATTCATATACGAGTATAGCAAATTTTACACAACATTATAATAAATCAAACGAAATAGAAAATGATCTACTCCGAGCGTAAGAGTAAATAAAGTACCGGATACGTTGATCGCGGACGGAAACGAGGACGTTTTGCACTAAAGTGGCCGTCGTGGAAAATTATTGTTTAAATTATTATTTTTCTTCGTATATTGTATGAAAGGTAGATAAATTAGGTGTTAATTTAGAGGTGAATGCTAATATCTGGTATCATTTTTCATGTAGTTATTTGTTTTTTTAGTTTTAGTATTATATATATGTGAATTGTGAATGTTTTGAATAAGAGGTGTGAATGTTCATATGTGATATAAAGTATAAGGAAAATGGAGATATATCACTAAGCTAGACTCATCTAGCTTTATTACAAATTAAGAAGAAAGAATATGTATTTTATTCGGATCTGGCGTGATCATTATTTTTACACTTTTTTTTATTTTATTCCACTAAAATATTTTCGAAAACATAGACATTTTAGCGTAGCGGGATTAAAACCCGCGCCTTGCGGAAAGGTCAAAAAGAGATAGATATAGATTTATTTTATTCTATTCTAACTTATTTTTTGTACTAATCTACATAAAAATAAAAAATAAAATTTCATCTACATAATTACATTTCACAAAATCTATGAAACCTGTCACTACACATGTAGATACTATCAGTGCCCCGATCGTCGACGAGCTGCTATCAGCTACTTGTTGATCGCTGAACAAATGTTTGCCGCCCCTATTATTATAGGGTCCTATTGTTCACAGGGGTGGCACGTTCAAACAAAATAAAAATATATATTTTATTTTTGTCAAATTTGATATGCCTAATTAATTAAAATATGTTCATTGTGCATTTGAATGATATTCTTAAGTTCTTTGTATCGATGATAAAATATGTATATAGGAAATTCACTATTTACCAATAAGAATAGCCATCGTGGCGCAGTGGAGTAATGTCTCTGGTAACATGGTGTAGTTCGATTCCAACTCGGGGGGTATAATTATTTTCTTTCATCTCTCAACAAACATTGTCTCGTATTCGGGTGAAAAACGGATAACGGAATATCTTAACATTAGGTTTTTTTTGCCATCCAGCTATAGGTATGTAACCAAACTAATAATCCCCTATTTTTTAATAGAAATGCGAGTAAAATTTTGCATTAATTAGTTAAATGTAAAATACATAAATGAAAAGTTTGATTTATTCTTTATTATCTTCAATAATAAGAAATTAATTATAATAAATCTAAACAGGACACTCTGTTAAATTGGTAGCCCTATACAAACAACAGGGTGAGTTTGGCGATACACTTGTTGCTCCCCTAACAATGAATTTATTTAAGTTTAATAGCACCCTACAGACGTGAATTTGCATTGACATTATTACATATCGACCAGGTATAAATATAGTCTAAAAGTCATGAAAAATAAGGTTTGAAAAAATATGATAAAGGTATATATATTTGATATATATATATTTGAGGGTTCAAAATAAAATCAGTATTTTATTGTTTTTCCATAAAAACGAATTTGCATCATCTACTAACCTATAGAATACCTTCAAAAAACTTTTTCTATTAAAAGTTTTTGTGGTTTTTGTCGTCGCAGGGGCCCAAATGTGCCTCTATAAACGTATATCTATAAAGGCAACGGTTATGGGTTCCATTCCATCATGGAGGTATGACCAGGCACAGTGTTGAGTTCCACCATCTAACATGCAATGTCTCGAAAATTAGGCAGATAATGAAGAACGGAGTGTCTCAACACAAGGTTGTCTCTGCCTAGAATTTAAAGTTTATGTAACTTTATTCTATATAACATAATCAATTATTATTCGTAACTAAAACAATTAATTTGACACAATACAAATAATAATTAGTCAAGTTCTGACATTTACATAATTTATGTTACACTTCATTATTTATTTACAATTTGATTAATTATAATATTATTTACCTTTGAACTAGACATTAGAATATTAGATATTAATTGGAGATTGTACCTGAAACAATAAAACATAAATAAAATTTCTTGTTTTAAAAAATGGAAATGGAAATGGTAAATATTTAATTTCTTCAAGTGAAAATCGAACCCATAACCTGTCCTGGTTACCGTTATATAGCTTTTCTTTGTTCTGCAAACAATTTCGCTTTGTAAGTTTGTAAAGGATAAATTCAATCGGTGTTAACGATCACTTTCTACATAGAGACGTCGTAGCCCACGCTTGTATTGTTTTCGCAAAGAACACACGTCATGTATATTGGTAATGGAAATATATTCTATAGCTAATCTTAATGCTATTTTTTTAGGGACACAAGCGTGCCTGTAAACGTGACCAGTTATGGGTTCTATTCCCATCCGAGGAAATTAAATATTTAATATTTGACATTTCCTCGTCCGGAAATGGATAACGGAAGTTCCGCTAACAAACGTACATAAAGTATAGAGTGGAAATGTTTTACTAGACGTTCTTTGTGTCTCCTATAATAATGCACAGTATAGAAAATACAAATATTTGATAAATAATACCCAAGTTATTTTATTATTAGACTTTACCCGAAACGTACAAAAATTTCAACCAACTACAACATAAGAATCTAAAGAGATCATTCCATACAATACACATTGTTTTTCAAACAGCCTGTATTATTTATTATACAGCGGTTCCACAATATTCATACAAATAGTACCTATGAATCACCAGTCTCATAATCGCTTATTGAGTACGACGTTTATTACTTAGTAAAGTAAAGCATGCGTGGTCTATTCATATTGTTTATAACAACGCCACAATATTTACCGAAATAGCCAATTGGATATAAACGGGGAAATTTATTTGACTCGACCTAAACATGAGTTATGATCTGGTAGACATTTACCATTTACTTTCAGTTTGTTTTGTTTTAGATTATATATTGTAAATAAAAGAAATTTGGGTTTGGAAATTATTTTGTTTTATATGTTTATTAGAAATCTTATAAAATCAATAAATTTTCCTACTTTAAGCTTGTTTAGATATATATAAAGGGGAATCAGGAACACGGTTGGTTGGTTAGTCTTGGCTAGACACTTGAATGACATTAAAAAAAATGTATATCTATTATTTAGATATATCAATTTCATTTCTATTTTAAGCCAAGTAAAAAAGGTAAAAAGGCAGCAGTAGTTATTTATAGAAAATAATAATATATTTGAATATATTTAAAATGAACGTATCAAACAAAAATATAGCAAAACTCATTACAGCATTCCCATTTCGGAGATATTATATCCACTCACTACTTGGCTTAGCATCAGCGGTATGGCAAAAAGACGATCTGGGCATTTCATTCAGTATGCCCACTGACAGATTGAGACAGACATACACTTACCACGTACGTGGGAGAAGGACAAAACATAATCTCGCTTTGATTCTTGGCAGTTGTCCACAGGAAGCAGTTTTAGCAATAAAATGACAATGTGGAATACAAAGATTCATTCAGTTTAATTGACTTGGAAAGTTCAGGTCGTTGATAATTCTATTCTATTGTGAATGGCACGTGGCGTTTAACTGGAACGAGTATATAAAGCGGCAAGTGTGCGTAGTATGTATTAGCTAACATATTTAAAATTATATTTTAGGCAAAAAATAGGTTTTCTAGAATAATATAGTAAATCCTCTGTTCTTTGTTAAAGAGGAAAGGATATTTAGGTTCGTTTGTATAAGTTCAGTACTTAATATTCACCTGATTGTATTTGGAATCTTCATTCAGTTTGCTCAGCGAATTGATCCATATTAATGTTATTTTATAGAATGAATTAAAAAATATAATAAAAAATTCTTATACTAATTTATATATTTCATTATATTCTATATCCTTTTTCTTTCAAAAACATATAATTATAAGACCCGTACTAAGAACATCAATAACCCAAAGATTAATAAAAAAAAAACAATCTAGCAAATTACCAAATTAACCAAAAATGTATGTTACCATAACATAAAATCCGCTGTCTTTGTGTTAACACAACTTTACAGAACAACTCCTTATAATATATAGCTGTGAGGTTTCCATCGTGAATGGTAATACATTTTAAGGAATCAATCAAGCTTTGTCAGCAAATTGTATAGATTTTAAATTGAATTTCTGTTAACAATACAGGGATTACTTTGTCTGACCTCGTACTAGGAAACAAATGAAATTTTTAAGCAAAATATCATTTTATATACATTGCGTAATTTGCTATATTGCAATCATATTAAAGTTCCGATATTACGCAATGAAACGACTATATTTCTGTTTTCTCGATTGCAGTATTTGTCTGGGTGGAGCATTACGTACTATCGATTGCTACAATGGTGGAAGGATTATAGGATATCTATAGATTTAGTTTGAGACTAGGCGTTTTATAATTGCATCGGTCTTTTGTTGGCGTTTTAACTAGATTTTTTTATATAGATATTTATTTTATCTCTTTTCTCAATTATATTGGAGTTCCGTATCTCGAAAGGAAAAACGAAACCCTTGCAGGATCATATTGTTTTCCATCTGACAAGATACGTTTTCGTTGAAATCATTATAAATCTTGTGCTTCATGCTGTAGCAGGCTAGCCAGAAGGGGAACCCAGTGTTGAGACACTCCGTTCCCCACTTTCCGTTTAATTTTTCGAGGCATTGTGTGTTGAGTGGCGGAACGCCGGGCTTGGGCCTTAGTGCCAGAGCGAAGAAATGAAAATATTATTAAATATTATTTCATTTTCTTGAGTGAGCATCGAATCCACAACCGTCGCGATACAGTCTCTAATCTAGTCTCTCTCTATTATAAATGTTATATCTATTCATTTTATTAAGCGTAAACGTTGACTCTATAAAAAAATAGAATGATTTGAACCCATGTACTCTGGCCAACTACTTATTGGAAGCATCCTTTATCTACTAAACTCAACGTAACACACATAAAAAAAATATTTAAAACATTATAAAAAATCATAAGCCATAAAAAATCTCATATTATAATAATAAATCAAAACATACATTTTATATGAGCAATTTAAAAAAAATATGATAAGTACATATTGAAATTAAACCCAAACACAACACACTTCAGTCATCATTTAAAATGTATTGGTTTCCGCGAAAACCCGTACCAAGTTACAGTGGCTGTGGAAAATAGATATATGTACCTATAGCACGGCCGACGAGTACTGGCCGTTTCGACGTAAGGCTTTTTGAACGCTTGCATCATTGTTGACTAAGGGAAAATATAATCAAAAACAGAAAAAATCTAAAGTTAAATGTGCGCCATCTACAGCTAACTTCTAAGCGGCCACGATTCGTCGACCATACTACACCAGTACCTACTATACAAAATGTATACAAAAAATAACACTAGGGAATACTGTTTGCTAAGAGCATTCGCGTTCGGACAGACCTGCAATAAAATATTATTAACTCGTAAAGAGTCCACAATGAACGGAGCACTCGCTACGATTATCTCCCGTATTTGTCTATGTTTTATAGCGGTACTCGCATTTATAGCTTTTCGATATTATTTTACGTATTTTTTTTATGCAATTGGCTACCGCGACCCCATTCTGTGTTGGAAGTGTGTGGATACGATTGGAATATTGTGTTAAGTTTGTATGAAATATCGTGTAATATTTATTTTAGAAAACGACCGCACGCCTTTTGGTAGTCTGCAAGAGGTGCGAGTTTGGATTCCGAAAATATGGCTGGAAAATCTTTAAATGTTTTATGCAATACCTTTTAACCCTTATGTAAAATAATACTTTAAAATGTGCAATTTTTATGCATATTTTGCGTAATTACGTGATAAGAAGAGACAATTAATTTTTAACACAATAATTGTGTTTGAAATATTATAAAATAAGAAAGTGTCTAAACTTAGCAAAATACATGAATACTCATCAGTTACCACGTGATATTCTGAAACAACAGAAAATGTGGAAACAAAGTGTTACATCATTACATTCTCACCACCCTGCCAAATATATGAAAATAATAAAAAAAAAAAACAAAATTCACATCTCCATTTCCCAACATACGAGTACACTGTCCTCTTCACAATACCACTCGAGCCTATCGGGCATTGAAAAAAAAATGTTAAAATCGCCCCTCGCGAGACTCGTAAACTAGCGCGGGTGCGTCCGTCCAATTAAATATGGATAACCGACCACTCTCATTACTACCTACAATTTTTACTATAACCCCTCAGCTTGTTTTTTGCACAAAAAACATTTTTATAGCGATTGTCGATGTTGAATTATTTAAATGGTTGATTATGAAAGGGTGACGCGTTTTGGTTGTGTTTTTTGGGCTGTGAATTGTTAGGGTTAAGAGGGGATTTCGTATTGTCTTGAGATATATTTGTTTATGGTAATGGACAGTTGTTATTTTTTCTTAGTTTCTAGCACTTTTCCGTATACCTATAGAAGGCATTAACCAACTTCCGCGGAGTTTTCGAGACATTGCGTGTTTAGTGGTGGAATTTAACGCCGCGCTTGCTATCCAAGCAAGGACATTAAAATATTAAGTAATTTATGACCTGAGTTCGAATAGAACCCACAATACAATAAAATAATATTTTATTGCAACATTTTTTTTTTTTGAAGATTTTACATTTTCATTTTAGACCTTAGGAAATGCCAACATTTGACTTGGAGTATCAAGATATAGGTAGTACGTGAATCATCACGTCCTCTCTGCATCACTCAATTATTAAATTTCCATCTATTTTTGTGTGAGTATTGGATAGCGATAACCGATGTGTTTTTGCGTAACATACAACTTTGTATTTCCAATATGAATGCATATCATACTGAATATATAAAACAAGGTTTTTTTAGTGTTTCGGCTTTTATTATTTTCTTCTGGTTATAAGCAACTATTGGTTTTCTAATTTAGATAAAGATAAATGAATTAACATTCTGCTTTATCTAATTGATAAAAATTGAAAATTGAAAATCTATCATCATAAGGGGAGTTTTTAACCCGACACACATTTGAAAAATGTGTGTCGGGTATACCCCGTATAATTTATAATTAATATGGTAGTACCCCATACAATTTTTGAGTTATTTGTTAGTTATTATTGAGTTACGAAACACTATAAGAACACATTATTGTGTGAAGATATAATTTTATTGAAAAATTTAACAATAATATTTCACAAAAGACAATTGAAATTGCATTTGCAAGAACTTTCGTATAGAAATTTTATTGTTTTTTTTAATTTTGTATTTTGGTTCAGAGACAACCTTCTAACCTTTATCTAAGCATAAAATTCCATAGACAAACAAGACATAATTAAACAGACACACAAGATCAAAATGAAGTAGCCCTCGACGACAACCAGCGAAAACTTTTGTCATATTAATTAATAAGGGACTTTGATATTCGAATGCATCTTGACGCAACCTGACGCCCTCCTTACATGACACTTATTCTTATATATCATATATACATATATATTTTAAATAATTTAAAATCTAAGAAACCGCCCTTATTTTAAGGGTTGTAAGGTGCATTTTTTTAATTCGTATAGAATTTTAGTCGGAGATATACAGGGGGTGTCATAATTGCAGAAACAAAGTCGCGATCCCATTGTAGGCGTTATTCACACACCCTTAAACTTTGGAGTTGTCGCACTTTGTTCGTAATTATGCGGTTCTCAACATTCAATATTCCTTGGGAGAGATAAATTAATGAGTCGACGCGTCACAATGACGGGTTTTGTACTTTTGTTAAGAGATGATGGTGATTGTGCTGTAATTAATGTTATGTACAGTTTTTTTTTGAAAGAGAGAGAGAGAGAGCATAGTGACAAATAATTCTGTTTCTGGTTTTCCTTACTTTGCGGTTATATTACTCGTAAAAATTGTATTTTCTAAATAAAAATTTGAAAAATAAAATATATATTTATTGATTATGTATGCATATCAATAATCATATGATTAATGTTTATAGTAAGAAAAAAAATAGTAATATTAGCAAAACAAAAAGGGTACGCACTAATAATTTATTGTATAAAAAGTTATAAATAAATTATAAAATGAAAAGAATAGTTCCTTCTCCAACCAGATCATATTTAATTAAGATAATTGATTATAACTCTAATTGATATATTATTCAATGAGTTGTAAATTGATAGAGAGATATTTTTTTTAACATAAATATTCTGTTAACTGGGAATCGAATCCACAACCATCCTGTTATAAACAAAAACGTCCCACCTACACCATAACAACATGAGCCAAGTAAAACATATTATTATAGTTAATTATTGTATTTTATGTTTTTGTCACAGCAAGCCTTTCTTTACACTTGAATAGAAGAATGGCCATTGAAGATAAACAGATCATGACA
Organism: Heliconius melpomene rosina; assembly: GCF_056956725.1. Taxonomy (NCBI): domain Eukaryota; kingdom Metazoa; phylum Arthropoda; class Insecta; order Lepidoptera; family Nymphalidae; genus Heliconius; species Heliconius melpomene. The sequence goes on from NC_140401.1 coordinate 15,038,969, forward strand.
AAGTAATGAGGAAATGTGAATGAGGCATAATGATGTATAATTATTAATACAATGATAATAATAATATTATTATTATGTATGTCATTTGTTTATTAATAATTAGCTTATATTATATGTCGCTAGCTCCCGGCTATGCTGTATTTCGCTATTGTACTTACTCATATAAGTGTTATAAGTGTCAGCATAAGTAGCATGTGGAGAGTAAAAAAGGAGTTTTGTCGTAAAGTCAAAAACTTTTGTATAATTTCAATGTATAAATGGTAATTTGTCGTTATATTTATTTTAAGTGTATGCTTATTATCTCTATTTCTCATATGATTTTCCGCGTATTGTTTGTTAAATTGCGGAACCTAACACCGAATTTCAAACGGGGATCGAACTTATTACCATTAAACATTACATTATACTAAAACTGTTCTTCTAAGTCTCAATGGCCTTAAAAATTAATTATCAATACAAAATTTCTTATATAAATGTCATTCTCTTTAACTATATTCAATAGAATATTATCTACTAAAGCCTACAGCTACTGTACAGTCGATTAAGATCGCGTGCCGATACAGCACCCCCCGACACACCGAAGTCAGTGAGAGAATGATTAATGCGATTCCACATTAGGGGCTCTGTAAGAGTTGAAATGGGGTACCTATTATAACAAATATTAAAAGTATGTATTTGTATATAGGTAGGTATATATAAAAATATTTGTTTTATATTATGTAGTGATTATAGATGTTTTATTTAATTTTAGGAATTGTTAATTTTTGAATATTTCTGCTGTTTGCTTAATCTTTTTTCAGTTTCATGTGTATCTCACGCGTAGTAGGGTAGGAACCTAGGAACCGTTCCCACTTTTCGCCGTATTCTTCATGCATTTCTTCATTGGTATACACGTAATAAAAATCGTAAAATGAAAATAAATCCTATGTCCAAACTGTTGAGGCATCTTGATTAATTTCTTTAGGTATGGATTTGAAATATTTTACCCTATATTATGCTGTTTCCGAAAATGGTTCGCTGACACTTCCATCCTGTATAAAATTATATGTAGAAATAACTAGCAAAAAAAATTTATAATTCTCCATTAAAAAAATAATAAATATAACATATTGAATAATAAAATAGCAAAAAAAAATAATTTATCTTGTTTTAAATATTACAAAATGTACCATCACCAATAAAATAACGCTTGAACTAACGTTACTAGGGTTATTAATAAGAATGTTGAAATCCAAACAAAATAACACACGGCGATACTTATTCATATTATGGAACGTCAAAATTAGTTTAAAACTAATCTTTTGAGATGATATATAGCTTTGACGCGTGACTTTCACCGAATATTTCTTATATCATTTTTCTAAATGGCACAATTATGATAAATTTTAACAATGTATTAGTTATATTAATGCGTTCGTTTTTTTTGTATGGTTTATTTTTTACATCGTTGCTTAACGATTTAACTGGCTATTAATAATCGCTTTATTGGTGATATATGAATTTAAATGATAGTCAAAATGGATTTTAATTATTTTTTAACTTCTACGTGATAGTTATCAGTGGATTCTTTTTCTGTTAATAATATGACGAAAAACAAGAACCTATAGTTTAAGTAAGAAGAAAAATATTCTAATATTAACAAAAATATAAAGAAATATAAGAAATTACATGAAAATTTAGTAAAAACACAAACGTTTTAATTCGTTCACATTAGTTTCATCACAAAAGGGCCATCCATGAATTCTAAACTAAATCAAGAGCTACAAATGCGGTAAATCTATCGGAACGTGAGCGGTCTATGCGACCCCTTGTTATAATTACAATAAATAATGCCGGACATTTAGTTGTATACGCGTGTGGTCCACGTTAGAGACTTTGATCGAGTATTTTATTGAATTTATGGAATAATTTATTAAGTAAATTGCCTTGTATGGTTTTGTTTTGATGTATATATAGGTACTAAAATTCAATATTTTCTTATATTTATTCCAAAAAGATAACATAACGTTATAAGAAATCTTTTTTTTTACGTTTTACATAGTTCTGTATTGGTAGAAATTAGAGATATAGTAGCGATTTACTTATTATTCTTCATATGTTTTCCTTTATTTTATATATACGAAATTCTAAAAATAGCTAAAACTACATATATTTTGACCCATCCTTGCACCAAACGCTAACCAAGTGACGCACTTCCCATGCGGTAATCAATTGCGGCGTGCATGCGCGGGCGCATAAATTTCGCGCTTGTACTGGAATCACTAATTAACCCTTAACTGACGTTAGCCTCGACGAGCGTAAATCTTCTTCCTCGGACTCGGAGTTCAATTGAATTTTATTTAATTTAAAAACAGTCATTGTTGGCTTAAGAAATGCTTTTTAAGATGGCTTATAAATAAACATCCAATTATAAGAGGTCCTCGTAGCGCAGTGGTTCAGTGTATAATTGTAAGCGCGACGGTTGTGAGTTCAATTCCCACTAAAGTGGGATAAATATATTAAAAGAATTCCGTCATTTAACAATCATCTAGATTTCAACTATTGAATTTAACACATTTATTGGTAATTTAATGCGCAGTATTTACGTAGAAGTAGAAAGGTAAAATCGGAGTGAACTCAAAAGATTTTCCTGGCTTCTTTACCCACCACAGGAAAAAACAATAACAAAATGACAACTTTTTTATGTTCATAAAAATTCATTGTGCCAAAACCGCCATAAAGAAAATTTAAACATATTAAAAAAAGTCCACAACAAACATATATAAAATATGACCAATTTAATTATATTACTCCCTCTATTGGACATGTCATAAAAATATATATGTTCCCCAATCATTCCGTAATTTCCGAGTAAAAGTATCAAATCCGCATCAAAGGAATGTTTTGTTTGAGACAGCTAATTTGCGGCTTAAAAACGTCAAGCCATGTTTATTGTTATCATAAAATGTGCGAAATTATGGCCGTTTTTCTGATTTATACGGTCACAACACTCGGCGCCTCGTTATTTGTTGTTTTAGATGTGCAACATTGTTGCTTTTATAGTTTAATTGTTGTTCACATTGTAAACTAGGTTAAATTGTTAATTTGTCATGGAAGTTTCTTTAATTTTAATATACATCATATTCTACATGAAAATGTTGAACAATATATTATTATATAATATTTTTTTCTATTAATTACAAAACGAATTATAAAAATAATTATTATTAAATTTAGGACTAAGCAGATAAGGAATCGAATATTTGGCCCTTACAAGCTTCCAAATACAGTTAATTAATGTTAAAATAATTATATTTTAATTCCACAAAATAAAAGAAAAACTGAAGTTTTACAATATAGATATTGCAGTATCCTATAACCTATCCTATAAATTCTTATACACGTACAAAATACTTGTATTTCTTGCGCTGATAGCTGGCAACCTTCACCCACATATAACTAAATGAAGGATTATCAACATTATCATCATAAAATAATATATGAACATATTTTACAATAAAATTAATTACCAATATGTTTTCCATATAGCTATTATATTTATGAGTGGACATTAATCAATGCAGCACAAAAGGGTTAAAGGCAACCTTTAAGTCAAACTTAGCAAGTCATGCCCTCGTTGCGATTGTCAGACGCGTTTTTGCGTTCCTTCGCTTACTTGGATGGATGTACGAAATTATTTGGATATATTTGTATGGTAATATCTTTTATAATTTGTTTTAAACATAATAAAACAAACAGGTATTAAAAGTTGGAGATAGGGATCTACAGAGATCAGAATCAGCTTCACGATGTATGCTGCACACAGCAGGGTAGGCAGGTGGAGCCTAGTTAAGACACTCCGTTCTTCATTTTCCGACGAATTCAATTGAACGCTTTACCTCGACACCAGAGTGAATAAATGAAAATTTTAAATATTCAATTTCCTCAAATGAGGATCGAATCTACCTTCGTCTTGTTTAATTCACACACTTGTACCCCTGCGCCACTACTGGTTTCAATTCATTCAATTCCAATCATTATTATAACATCTATATAAAAAAAAAATAAAAGCACGCTTTATATTCTTAACTCAATGACTTCCATTATTACCAAACAGACTTTCAAACTTAACATATTAACAATGTTTTTCAAGTATTCGTTACAGCCAACTTTCGCAACTCATGCCGCCTAATTAAATACTTTATTGAATGATTGAAAGTCAAATAAATATTAAAGAACCAAATATCTACATATATTAGATGGTTTTTGTTAATATATAACTGTATATTAGGTTCAATTATTTATTATGAAAAGTCAAATCACTCAATGATTGTTGAATTTTTGTGGCAACCATAAATGTATAGCAAATGCTTGTTGGTAAAAAAAACTGGTTAAGAGCGAGTCGGATTCGCCTACCGAGGCCTTTCCGTACCAATTGGAAAAAGTGGCAAATTTAAGTTTGTAATGATTGTTTTCTATGAACTATCTATAAATTTTAATTTTCTTTGGGGCATGGAACCCTAAAAAAAAAGGATTTGGTTGCCATTGATAAATTTTGGCAATATTCGAATACACTGTAACCAGCCAAATCCACCACTGAACGATAGCATACAAAAATATATTCTAATTCTTTTTTCGTTTCAGCTATAAATAACATCGTATTAATATTACCTACTATAGTCTTCTCTTAATTATAGAACAAAAGATTCTATTATTAATTGGCCAGAACACGTTATTTATGACTGGGTTTTTGTCTAATACGGGAATAGTATAGCCCACCCATAGAGTAACAATATCTTGTATGGACGTTTGTTCTTTTACTGGTAGTTTTAATTAGGGATTTAATATTCATGTTTGTTTTAATATGTAAATGATTTTTTTTATTTTATGCTGTATCCCGCCTATAACAGGATAGGAAAAGGGGGCCTAGTGTTGAGACACTCAGTTCTCCACTTTCTGCTGGATTTTCTTGGCACTGCGTGTTGAGTAGTCAATAGGCAATGGACGATTCGCAAGTCGAGAATTCGGCGTATAGTAGGGTAACACTAGGTTCCCTCATCCTAGGGTAGGTAGAGGGAATCTAGTATATACCTAAAAGCTTTTATTAAATGTAAAGGAAACTATCATAAGCTAGTATTAATTCAATGATACGTTGCATCCTGTAACAACATTACCCTATTTACATCATATTTCAGCAAGTTATTAATCTATTTCATTGAAAATCTTGTTAGAATTTTGATCGGGCCCGGCTACGATGTCGGTGGCGAAATGAAAAATGATCTTGCGTATTCCTTGTCGGAATATTATTTTTGGCCCACATGTCAACATAAATGATTTTTCATAATTTCTAATGTTTTCTCTTTTTTTTATCTTAACGTATCTGTTGAGCGTGGTACAGAGAGTTTCTCTCAAAAATCATTTCGTTCTCCTTTTCTTTTTAAAATATTAGCATCGTATGTTGATTAGTAAAATCTCAAGACGTGCTTAAATTAATTAAAACCAAAAGATATATTAGGACTTCTTAAATATTGAATGGTCAACTTGCTTATGTGTGACATATGAACAATTGCGAATACAAATCCTGCTTCTAGCAGTGGACCTGTTAAAATTTTTACAACTTTAAGATAAAGAAATATAAATTAGAAAAACAATTTTCTAACTTTTTCTTAAAAAAATCTTTTACTGCCTTATTTTTTTGCAAACTAAAAACTTCGCCCACACCTTTCCTAAACCTATCATTATATATATTATTATAACAGTACTACAAATTATTAATTAATAATAATTATTAAAAATATTATATAAACTATTCAAGAAACATTAAAATACGATATATATGTAATAATATATAGAGAATGAATAGATATAGATAAAGATATAAGTATTATAAATAGAGATTATAATAATTAGAAGATATTTAAAGAAGTTTAGTAAAGATATTTAGTTCACAAGTTTTGCTTAACGCATGTTGTTTTGTCCAGTGATATGAATGGGGCAGTCCTATTTATAATGGCCATCGTAAATAATACGACGCTAAATATAATTTAAATGAAATGTAAGTGTTGGACATGTTTGAACATGTCGATACTGGCTTGCAAGTTGCAGTCGCACCTTTTAGTTACTTAGTGTCATATAAAATATTATCTTATACGTAGTTGTTATAATTCTGCTATGTTTATATTTTGTATCTTTTTTATTTATAATCCTGATTAAAATTAAAATGTGTGAGGTCGATTACCATTCGATGAAATGAAATATTTAATATTTTCATTTCTTCATTTTAGTGTCATGGGTAAAGCGCGGCTTCGATTTTCCCCACTCAAGACGCAATGCCTTGAAAAATTCTGCGAAAAGTGGTTAACGGAGTATATTAACACTAGGTTCCCTCTGCCTACCCTGCTGTGTATGTATGACAAGTGAAGCTGATTTACAGCTAAACAATGAAGTACTGTGACACAAGTTTTACGAATATTCCACAATGATGATAAATTATGAATAAATAAAAAGATATGTTTTATCAGATATAAAAGAGTGCAGAAAGGTAATAGTATATTTCTTACAATTTTATACACATGTTTATTTTTTTTTTAACATAAAAACTGAAATTGTCAACAATGTCAAGAATAAGAAGCTAAAATTTTAGGCGAAGACGTATTGTGTGTCCAATTAGTAACGCGGTGGGCCATACCGCATGCCGTCGCGTTACGAGTATATCTAAAAATACTAAAAACACTCTGTTACCATTTGTCACGGCACGCCCTGTATTTATCAAGATACCGTTCCGCATCTGAATCTACAGAGTGTTAGGTAGATTGAATACCTTATTCTACTGAAAATCGTATTAAATTTGTCATAAAACAAACGGTAGCTAATTAATATTAAAAATATCGATTTTGGGGAAAAAATAGGGTTCAATAAATGGGTTCAATATATTTATTTTTAATATGAATTTAAAAAAATAAAAATGTAACGAAATAGCGTTATTTAATATCAAAAATACTTTAAACTTTTGATTAAACATATATTTAAATAATACCTACATAACTTAATTTTAATTTTTTTTTGAAAAATCTATCAAAATAGTAAAAACCATCCTGTATCAATTTCGGTAGCCGTAGAAATAAACACGGTTAACATTCCTATAAACAAGATTGTTGCGGCTCACGCGGTTGACTGATGGTGATGCGCGTGCGCAGCTCGCACTATTAGCGACGCTTTATGGGAAAAAACGGATAATGCTGTATTATATTTGTATTTGTTACTCTCGAAATGTGTGTTTAATTATCATCTTTTATTTAGGGATAGTGAGGGTTGATGAGCTTGGAGAAAAAAAATGTAAATAATATTTAGTTTCTGCGTCAAATGGAATTTTACAGGATAAGTAGTACCTAGTTAAATAGTAATTTTTAGGGAATAGAGTATATAACTATTCTATTGTTTTCCAACTACTCTATAGTAGTGGCTATTAATGATGCTTTAATAAAAATCATATTATGCTAGATATTTTCTGTACATTGTGACATTTACTAATATGGCAACTGTGACATAAAAACAATAATAATATATCCAATCAACGAGCTTGCCATTGCTAAATGAAAATTATAATTAAAACCACTGTCCAAACAATATCTTAATTCACTATATATCATTATATATGAGCTCTATTATCACAAACATAATGAAATGCATCACTCAACCCAGATATATGACTTAGTAGATATTTATTAGGATGTACTCACCACCTTTATTATTTATTTGAGCTTTCATTAATCATATATTAAAGTACTATTTAACAACGACTCGCCAATTGTTCCAACTATATTTTAAGGACTAGCATGAATAATATTGCAATTAGAGCACATTACGACTATATCATGCGGTTGTCGCGATAGAAATAGCTCTAGTGGGCGATTGTTGGGTAAAATGGGTACTATTACATATTATATGTGATTTAGTAGTGGAACTAGTAATTATGTTTATTAGTTTAGTGCCTTCTGTGACCCAATCTGAGATTATGTTGATGGAGCGTCTTTTATTTATAATTTTAATGGTTCGGTTCTGATTTTAATGGCTTTGTGCTTACTGTGATGAGTTCTAGTTGTATTGATGTCATTATGATATGGTAGAGACGTGTCTGGTTAAAGGAGATGCTAATACTTTATATTTTTTTGTGTACAATGTATGTGTTTTTTGATCTAATTTGATAAAGTGAAAATATATTATAAGTTGTATATTAATAAAATTGTGTATAAAACATATGGGGGAGGCATGTAGAATAATACTGTGAGGGTATTAATGGGGTATAAAATGTCTTAACACTAAGTTTCCCATGTTCCTTCTGCCTACCCTATTATTATTATATGCTTTCATGCTAGACGTATAATGTTTACAGTTTTCAAATGATTGCATATCTATTAACATGTTACAAAGAATCACTGAGAAACCTAGATGAGTCTTGTTTACCCATTTAATTAAATTTATTTATTTAGATTAAAATTATTAATTTTCTTATCATTATGAAACTTCTTTCTTCATAATATGGTTTTTTTATCAGTTTTTGCATATAAAGTACTTTCTTGAAGTATCGTAGAATGTTTGTTGTTTGTTTCTATTTTTCAACGCAGCTTAATATTTTTGAACGTCTATTTTTGACGCAAGATATCTTGCCAAAGAGTAATGAATTTATATTATGTGTAGGTTTGCTTACAAAGCCCCTTCCTTTGCATTTTTCTAGCATTTTCCTATACGTACTAAGAACTTTTAGAAGATATAAAAATATTATTTTGTTATGTATCCATATAAAACGAATACACCAAAGCTTAAAATATATAAAATAATCGATTATATGTATTTAACTAATATTTAATATTTACATTACTGTTAAATGGAAAATAAAATGTTATTATATCCATTTATTTTAGTATATTCCTGACAGAACGTAATAGTGAATATATATGAATCCTGCTTAGGAATAAATGTTTGGTTCAATTCTTTAATTATTACGTTTCCTGTTGCGCGATTAACATCATTTAACCACCAAAAAATAACTGAAAGTTTCCAAAAAATATCGGATTTAATAAAATTTGTAAGTTAAAAGTGGCAGTGGAGGGATTGCTGGTTCTGGCTGGATGCAGAAGAGGCCTAAGTGTAGTAGTGGACACAAACGGACTGAGTCGACCCTTGTTATTAAGTTCTTAAGGTGTTCTCTTCTTATCTTATAATGTGCAAAAAAATTAATAAAAAATATAAATGTTTATTCTTTCTGTTTTGTTCTAATCTGTATTTTTATGTTTATCACATATCCTATTCTGTCAGCCGCCATTGTTTATCGTAACAATGTGAAATTTTTATTGTGGCGACGTTTTAATGATTATTAATGACATTACGCGGTGAATGGAGAACGCAGAATGCTTTTTTGTGTTAATTTATTGTTTTAAAACACTCTTTTTTTTCTGTTGTCTCAGTTTTCAGTCGTAAAAATTGGTATTCTATGGTTTTGGTCTTTTATTGTTATGTACGTTGTGAATAGTTTTATAATATATGGTTATTATTATATATGTCGAGAGAAAATATTTTGATTTTGTTGAAAGTTAAGGGTTTTTTGGTATAGGTACGAGTATATTTAGAGGTTTTTAATCTAAATGGATTTAAATATATTTGCACAGATAAATTTAAAAAATAAGCCATAATATTTATATTTCAAAAAAATTAACCCTTAAATATAAACATTTTCGAGTAATGGTAGATGGTCAAATGCACATTGCATTTGTTATATAATATGTTTCAGTATTTATTCGAATATACTATTATTAAGGTAAATACTTTAGAATTTTTAACAAAAAATCTTATCATATATTTTAAGATTTACTTAAGAAATAGTTTTTTTGCATTACAAAGCTTAAAAAAATATATTTAGGCAAAAAAAAAAACTATTTTCTTGAAAAAGATTATTAAATCTCACATTGTAATTTCATAATTTATTTCATGTAGTTCATTGTAGGAATGAACATTAGTGACGCTCAGTTATTTTTATGAAAATTTGTGAACAATGAAACGTTTATATATTATTTTTTATTGTTACGACTTTCACTATCTTCGAAATATATATAAATTAAAAACAGGTGCAAATATTTGGCGTTCAACTCCGTTACTTAACATGCATACCTCGAAAATTAGGCAATGGCGTGGTAGACTTTATTAATATTATTTTTTTTATATTTACTCTCCCATTAGAGAATTTAATGACATATTTTTGTTTGTTATGTTTTTTCTATTTTATGTTTATTTTAGAGAATATAGCACTCCGAACCCATTAAGACATTTCTGTTCCCCACCTTCCGACGAATTCGAAATGGAGGCATTGCATGTTCTGCGGGCTTTGCCTGGTTACCAGAGCGAGGAAATGACGATATTGAATATTTCATTCTCCCAAGTGAAAATCGAACCCATAACAGTCACTCGCTTGTGTCTCTGTGCCACGACGCCTTCAACTTACTCTCATAAATGTAAAACAAACAGAAAATACAAAAATATTTTTATTTTCCAAGCAACATTATTTAAAGCCACATTTCTCAGACGTAACTCTTTCTAAAACGTTGTAGAGTGTAGACGTAAACGTAACGAGACGTGTTACGTTTTTCTTTTTGAAGCGCTCGCTGTCGTAATTAGAATCTATTGTAGTCGCGATGACAATACTTTTGAACGTGTCGACGGCGGTTGTCGTTTACACTTTAGGGTGGAGTTCCACTGTAATATGTGTAAGTATAGATATAGTTTTGCTTTTTTTTCCCGTTTTAGAATTTAATGACATAGGGTAGGTCTACTTTTGTCGTTTATATCGCGGATATAGATTTAGAGGATAAAATAAATAATATACTTTCTTAAGAATTTGTAAATTATATATAGTTAGGAGGTCTTATTTAGGAGGCTACTCTTTAAATTTCAATATAATTAATTATTCTTCAACTCTTTTACAAAATTGACAATTCTAGGTTTAGATATACTTTTTAGTCCTGATATTCTTTCTCCAGACTTACATACATAGGTACATATATTTTCTCATAAAACAATAATATATATTGAGACAATAAAGCAGTGGTAGCAAAACCTATACAATTTCCAAGCCTAACGATGATTGACAAATGACTCTGTAATAGAGTCAAAATATATTAGACATGAACAACTATGTAGTATATTCTATTCTATTGTAAAAACCGTGGAATGTCTCCATTAACGAATAGTCTCGCTCATTTGAATGATTTAGTCGCAAATTATATACGTTTTGAGCGTTTCGCTTGAATTATTGTCTTTGAGAAAGTATTATTTACTGCTTTTGTTGCTTTCTCTTTGTTCTTGAGGTTGATAAATTATATTTAAATGTCTGTTTTTTTTGTTTATAAATGTGTTATATTTTCATATTTCTTTTTAGTTTGGGATAGGAAAAAACTTTTTTACGTTTTCTATTTTTATGTAAACACATTAATGTGTAACGTAAGTGGGATTTGAACCCACAACCATCGCTTTTATAGTTAGACGCTCTATCGCTGCATTATGGCTTCAAATAGTAAAATTGAACTCAGAATCATTGTTGTAAGCTGGTGACCTCACATTTGAGCCGCAATGGATATAAGTATTTTTAAATGGACAAACATTGAATGTATTCTAAGAAAAGTTATTTTTCTTTGTTTAGAACGCTTAGATAATCTTATAGGATTACGATATTAGAGGGAGTGTCACATAAAGTATGGTTTGACATTTTTCAAATACGTGACTAGAGTGTGTTTGCTTATTTCTGCCATTTCTTTGAAGCGTTGTGTAAATATTCAAAAGAATTGTATTTAAAATATAGAGGATACAATTTTCTTGGGAAAGACCGTAGTTGCTTAGTGACACAGGCGGTATTGGGTTCGATTACCACTCAGGAGAATCAATTATATTCATTTTCTCGATTTGATAACAAGAAAAAAAGGCGGCATTGATTGCCGCAACTCAACACGCAATGGTTGAATGGTTTACTGACATTTTGATGAAACTTTTTTGAAACAATTACAGACTTGAATTAAAAAATATATTTTAATTATCTTTTTATAAAAAAACCTCTACGCGTTAATCAAGGTAAGTAAAGATATTCTAATACATAAAATAAGAACATGTCAACAAATTCATAAAATTCTATAAACGTATAATTAATCCTTCTTCTAAACGATTAATTTTCCTTGTCAACTCATATTTTTGGTAGCATTGTTGACGTCAGATAAATGTTCTTAACTTTTTTTATAACCATTAGGCAATGTTTTACCATGTTGGCCAACTTGGCTGGTAAAAGTTGTGTTTTATGATACTAGCAATTGTATCCGGTTTTGATGGTGCTTGTGGTGGGATCGACAGAAGCTTTTGGTACTACTAAATGTCTGTAAAAAATGGTAATAACTATTGGAAATATATAGTGGTACACTCCAGGTACACTCCGCATGTGACGTTGTCTATCACAATAGCTAAAATAAGGCTGCGTTGAAAGATGAAATTTGGTATGTAGCTTACTTGGCGAGTACCTACAGGGCAACACAAAAAAATCCTGTAAATTTATAAAATTATAGATCTTATACCCCATTTAAATCTTTATATATTATTAAACAAATAGAAAATGTTCATTACATGTAAAAAAAATAATAAGACACAAAAAAAATGTGAAAAACAGTAAAAAATATACACCAGATATATTCTCAATTGTAAAGTACAATTTAAAAGTCAATTTAGAATTAATAAAAAAAAGCATACTTTTAAATTAATAATAGTCAAAACTGGCGAACGTTGGGCCAACACGTATCCAACGTATAGCTTGCGACATAATTCTTTTATAATGTGACAATCTGATTCAGATTTAAGGGGAATGCTTAACGATTTGCTATTAAATAATTCGAATAACATTTAATTACGATTTATGAGTGTCACTAATCACAACAGGAACTTAATGTGGAAGCGTGAAGAATTATAGGCATTTTTGTGAATCTTTACATTTCTTATATTGTTCTATATATTATTGTATAAGTATACATTTCTTATATTGTATGGTTTTATTTTTGATAGCTTCACGCTTTATGCCGCATAGAGCAGAGTAGGGAACATAGTGTTAACACACTACATTTCCCACTATTCACCCACTTGATTGTTGCCCTTGTAAACGTGCCGATTTTACGTTTAATACAATAAGGCGGAACGATTGTTTTTCATTTCCGCTCTTTGGTAACAAGAAAAAAGTCTAAACCCCATAAAAACAACTGTAACTTGAATATTTCTATCAAATTCTTGTTTATTGTGACACATATATATAAATGTTGTAAAACATATGATATTAATTAATATAAATGTCCAGTTGAATCTGACAAATTTCAGCCAGAGAGCACCCTATCGCGAAATAGTTGTCAAAATAATATTAGAGTATTAGAACGACAAATGGAATCTATAATAAGGGGCTTTATAATGTCACTCGTACACTCGTAATCGCGATGGTTGTAGGACGTTTCCCATTCGAGCAAATGAAATATTTAATATTTTCATTTCCTCGCTCTGGTAAATGCAAAGCGCGGCGTTGAGTTCCGCCACTCGACACGCTATACTTCCATCTAGAATTTGGGCGGAAAGTGTGGGGCGAAAGTGCCTTAATGGGGAACGGAGTGTCTTAACATAAGGTTTCCTCTGCATACCCTCCTATGGGTGGGATGTATCCCAGTGTGAAGTTAATTTTTTTAACTTATATATGGCATATTATTAACATCATGTGCGTTCTGTTCTTTGAATATGGCATATAGGGCGTGCTAGTCTAATTAAAAATAGATTAATCTTGTATTTTGATTTGTTTAGTATGAAACCGATATACTGTTAAAATTAATTACTGGCATTTCCCCTCTCTGAGAACTATACAGAGTGCGGTGTTGAGTTCCGCCACAAACGTTATGTAAATGAAACAAAAAAATTTTTTTTTTCTATGTAAAACTCATGATGTTTAAAAATCTAATGTTGTTTATAGCATTGTTTACATTATATAATAAAAATATAAACTGCGATTATCTGTTGTTTCTTACTATTTACCTCGTACCGTTGCCAAAAAACTGTCGCCATACAAATAATCAGAAAAAAGCGATATGAGAATTGCATACTTCCACGATTCATTTAACCGAGTGCTAATTTTGTGAAATTGGACATATTTCATGAAATTATGAGAATTTCAAACGGATTTCGATTATGACAGTGATGTTATGCTTTTTTAAACAATGTTTACGGGCGTGTGTGGACAGATGAAGAAAAATCTTAATTTTATTACAAAAAGATGAAAATAATATGGACTTTCTTTGTTTCTCGAATTTGTTTTGAGGTTTAAAATTGAAATTAATTTACTCAGGTCGAGTCGCTTTTATTGATATAAATAAGATATTTTGTGGAAATTTATAACATTATTTCCATCGCTTTTAGTTTGAGTTGCGTTGAATAAAATTAATAACTTATAATTTATAATTATTTATTAGCCACACAGAGCCAAATTCTACGGTGTCCATACCTCTTTGACCTCGTCCACTATCATCAACCTCTTCATACATGACCTCCAGAGGGTCCTCATGCTTTTTGCTAGGCTTTGCTCCAGTATCATTGACACTGTGTCCACAAAAGTTAACTGAGGTCTCTTCCTCTGCCCAGTGAATACCAAGAACACTAAACTTGCTTATAAAATAACATCATTTAACTCTTATAGGTATATTATAAGCACCCCTCATAGAATTAAATACTTAACCCGTAAATTATTTAGTTGCGTCACATGCCACTCTGATGATGGATCGAGGTAATGATTGCCTTCCTCGCAGCGCCACGTTATTGATGGGAGAAGCGAATTGTGGATATTGTTCTTGTGATGTTGGGATTAATATGTGGTTATTTGGGTTAAAAGGTTTAAAGAGGTTTTTAATCCTTATTTTATGTATGGAAAATTAAATAGATATGATTTTTACAATATTATATTAAATATTGTTTATAGTATAAACAATAAATGAATAGCATTTTCTTTGGCGCCACATTCTCGCGCTTTTCCTTTGGTACCAGATCGAATAAATTAAAACATTATTAAGTAATAATCCATTCCCTCGAGTTGGAATCGAACTAGTTGCGTTATATTCACACTCATAAGCTCCTGCGCTAAGATAATCTGAAAACAAATTAAACTACCAAAATCCAAAACCCAAAATCTAAACAAATTATATTTTCCACAATACATTTTTTTAATAACTCTCTCTAACAAAACACCCCTAGCTGTTACATTCGTAATCGCTATTGAACTTGTCGGCAATCCGTCAAGAGGTGGCACAATGGGGGATTAGTGTTATTACACCACCTTTGTGAGGACCGAATATTGAGGCTTATGACAGCTCCCCTTTTCTTTGCGTTTGGGGGAAATGTCAATATTTATTATGGATAGCGAGTATTTTTAGTGGTGTTTTTCGGTGAAATTGGACGAAAAGTGGAGAACGGAGTGTTTCAATACTATGTTTTTTCTTATTGCTATTATCGGGTGTAATTTTTTCCTTGTGTGTGGCAAGGATATATTTAAAATAATTTTGTTTTTCTCGTCTTTTCCTGTTGGGTTCTAGTCTGTTCTGATTGAAAGTGAACAACGTAGTGAAGTTTGACACAACTCTCTATATCTTACATTACTAATGAATAAATGGCAAATTGTATCAAAAAATACTATGTTATAAGACTTTTCCACATTGGTACACCCGATTTTAAAAGTAGACACCATTAGTTCTAACGAAACAGTTAAAACACAGCTGCATTCAATACCATAACTTACATAATCAACTAGAGTTACACCAAAATCTGTTTATTACAACGTCCAAGTCGTTTTGTACGGGATTATAAAAATTATTTATCACCAGCAAAGCACAACAATCGTATATATACTAATAAAAGTTGTCAGCAACGGAATAATTGGGGCGGAAAATTATTATAATATTATAAATAGTTTAGTAAACTGGAAATAATTTTATTCGTGTCGTACGGGAGCAGGCCGCGGTCGTAATTCATATTTCTGTGTACTGGGGCGATGGGTTTTGATACTAGCGGTGTGATGTTATTTTAATTTTACATTAGTTTTTTTTATTTTTGTTGTCATGTTCCCTTGTCGTGCGTGCTACGGGTGTTTTATTGATTATGTGTATTATTTTAGTTGTAATGAATGTAATTTTGCATGTTTTTCTCTTGTTGGTTTATTGTTTTGTATTCTAAAAACTTAGTGGGAAGACACTCCGTTTCTATTGAGACTAAAGTGTATCTCGTCATATAGAAGGATAGGATAGGATAGGCAGACAAACACAACGTAAAGCCACTCAGCTGTGCCACTGCGCCATGACGGCCTCATGACAGGTTTATGCCATGGAAAATTAACAAACAAGTTAAAACATACGTTTTATCTTCTTCTTCCTGGCATTAATCCCGGCTATTACCAGGGTCTGCCTTCCTACTCAACCTACTCCACTTTGCACGATCTTTTGCGTCCTCGGTGGTTAGACCATTGGCTCTCACGTCCTGCATCACGACATCCAACCAGCGCTTCCTTGGGCGTCCGGGAGGTCGCGGTCCAGGAACTGGTATAGCAAGGCACTTGCATCCGACATAGTTCTTAGGCTGGCGCGTAACGTGGCCAAACCATCTGGCGACGATTTTATATAGGTAAATATGTGTTACGTTATCCCTTCTTTTTTATTTAATTACTAACAAGTTTTTAAAATAAGATATAACTATATCAAAAGGTATACTTTTAAGCTAAAATATAAAAGGGACTAAGAAACGTCAATAAACCTTTAACTGTCACTATAATATCGCCACAATATTCGACCAGGGCGGCGGATAGAGTTTCAAAATCGCAAATTCCACTATGAACAAACATTATATTGTATTTGATAATAAAATAATTCATATTATATAATATAAAAATGTTGATTTATTTCTGTCCGACGTTACACGACAGTATCCGCGATAATTTTATAGTTTTATTGGCATTTCTACTGTAAAAATACCAAGAAGAGGCGGGCTTCAAAACGATTTATTGTATATTTTATTTTTTGTTTCCGTTCACAATAAATTCTGAAATATCTATTATTAACAAAGAAAATGAAGAAGAAAGGAACGCGATTTTTTATTTATATTTAATCTAGACTTGTAGTGAAACTCAACGCCGCGCTCCTACAAGAGCAAGAAAATAAAAATTATTCATTACTACAAGATGACGTTGTTCCACTGCTCTATGAGGATCGATTATCCTCTTATTCCTGGTATAGATTTACGCTAAAAAATATTATTATATATGCTTGACCCCAACAACTAATGTGTTTGTTTGGTCTGCCTTTATTGTAGCATGATAGAGTTAAGTTGGTGGTATATTTTAAAAGATTTTTGATCTTTGACTTCATCATTCCCTGCCACAATGTTCTCCTAGACTTATCACTTAGCAATAGTTGTAAAAAATGACATAACTGCCTAGATTATCATATTAAACTTGTAGTAAATCCAACAATTTATTACTTAAATGCCAACTCGACTCCATATTTTATTATATTTTGTAGTTTTCTAGTTTCTATAAAATATTAAGAGTTCACAGTGCTTGACTGATATGACCTGTTATTTTTAACAGCGGCTTGGTCCTTGTGGTCAAATGAAAATATCTTAGAGTTGTGTATGATACAAATACTAAGAGCCCGAGATAACTTTGACCTCAGGTTTAGTGGTTTACATTAAATAGACTAACATATGTAATATAGCCTATTATTTTTCTCGATGAATAAGCTATCCAATACGAAAAAAAAACCACATCCAACCAGTAGTTCCTGAGATTAGCATGTTCAATGAAACAAACTAATTAACATTATAATAGGTATAAGTAAAGAAGTATAGAAGGATGGATATAATCATTATAAGGATATACTAATTATACGGATTCATGAGCTTCACGCTGCATCCCGCACACAGCAGGGTAGGCCTAGCGTTCCCCACTAACCGCCGAAATTTTGTTGAGTGGCGGAACTCAACGCCGCGCCTTATCTCGACATCAGAGCGAAGAAATGAAAATCTGTATAAAAAATAATTCATTCTCTCGAGTGGGGATCGAACTCACAACCGTCGCGTTACCGTTACACCCTTGGGCCCGCGCCATGACGGCTTCTAATGAATAATGTAACTGACATGAACTATAACACTAAAGTAATTTAGTGCCACCTATATAATTATTGTCATCATAATCCCGTAGAGCGATCCAATCAAAGTTGCTGAACTTTTTACGTCACAGGTTATTATTATTGTGTCGACAGCTCATCTGCTGAGATGATGAGCTTAGTGTGACGTAGGAGTTATAGGTGGTTATGTTTGTTATGTTGTGATAGTTGTGGGTTCAATTTGCACGCTTTTGTTGAAGTTAAAATATATTTCTGTTAATGAAATGCTCTTGGTTTTCATCATTAACAGTTTTTGTAAATAACATTTTTTAAATATTTTTAATTTTAATTTTATTATCATATCTCAATATTTACCTATGTAGAAAAAAACAAAACAGTAAATATTAATTAAATTGTTGAATCAAGTTTAGTAAAAATCTAATCATTAATTTAAAAAATCAATTAAATAGTTAAGATCGTTGTTAAATCAAACAATACGGTAAGTTTAATACGGAGTGACGTATTATTTCATTTGCCTTAATGACTCATCGACAGATTCTCATAACATTCAAAGCATAAAATTCAAAAAAATTAAGAAATCTTTTAAATAAAAATCATCTATAAAAAAATAATCATTAAGACAAAAATAATAAACGAAACGATCCCACAAGACCAAATAAACCCTTTCGCTAAATATAAAGTTCGTAAAATTCAAATTACCGTCAACCCCAAGCCTTTGGGGGCTATTTAAATTCATAAATACAGAGTGTATTTAAGGAGAAATATGGCACAAAAAAGTACCAACAATTAACAAATTGGTTGAGTTTCTAACCGTTTCCTACAGTTTCGAGTGGGGTTTTTTTCCATCTGAAATTTACTGCGGTAACTTGAAACGTCTTTGAAACAATAAATAGTAAGTGACAAATAAAGAGTGAAGGTAGTCTTCGTTTTAATAGAGGTGTTTTCACACGTTTTATTGTTTATTTTCACCATAACTATTTTATTTTCTAGTTGTAAATTTTTTATTCTATAGATATAATAAAAAAAATGTTATAGGTACTCAAAGAGGTTATAGGTTCTACTTTTACCAGAGGAACTGTTTAGAGCATTGTATATTTGGGCAACAGGAGTAGAGAAATTTTCTGTTACTTTTCAATTTCTTAATAAAAATAAAGAAAACTAAATGCATTGTTAAAGTATCAATTAAATGACACCCCAACGCAGTATTTTCTTTTAGCGGACTCTTTCTTTTCCCTCAAATATCCATATTTTAATTAAAATATCTGTTTTTTGTATAAATATTTATTTTTTTTGAAGAAAAACACTTACACAATTTTAATAATCCTAGACCAATGAAATCAGTAACTAAAACGTAAAAACGCGCGTTTATTTCCCAACAGTGTGGCATATCCTGCAACCCGTCACCCGATCTTAGTTTTTTACAACCCTATAACATCTGTTTGTTATTTTATCTATTTCTGTACATCCTAATGCCGGTTCGAATCCTTCCCTTGTCATTGTACTTCAATTAAGAAGCTACGAGTGCTTAATGGCCCATGCTATACTTCAATAGAATTGATATTTATGCGAAGTTTTCACTTAATTGTTACTATTTATGTTTTTATTGCTTTTTTTATCTGTAATTTGGTAGTTTTTTGTTATTTACATTGACTATTGGTTTTTTATGTTATTAAGTATATGTTAATTAATATATATCTATATGTAGATTCAAATATGACATAAAAATGGTTAGAGATGATGGTGAGATGAAAGTGTTTATATACATTTTATATTTAACAAAAGAAAATTAATAGAGGATGTAATGTCTAATACCTAATACAAATAAAAATAGTTAAATCTAGCTTAAATAGCAACGTATAAATGAATAGAGACACACTCCTTACATCTGTGGGATATTGCCAAGAAATTCATTCAAGGTAGATACTTCCGATATTCTAATATCAGTAAGTTGACCTAGTTTTTGCAGCTTTTGATATCTAAAGGAAAGCACTTTTTCCTTTAAAACTATGTGTAAAGCTTTAATAAACTATTTTAAAAGTATGTTGAAGAAATAAACATAAAAAAAATTCGTGGGTTCGATATTCACTTGAGAAAATGAAATATTTTAATATTTTCATTTTTTTCACTCAACACTAATGCCTCTAGAATTCGGTGGAAAGTAGGGATCGGACTGTCTTAACAATATGCTCTCTCTGCTTTTTCTGCTTTATGCGGTATATAGCGTGAAGCTGAAAAAGACTACATCTAAAAAAGTGGTCCAATAATAAACCCTTGCGGTACACTCATACAAAATACTCTAAGACTCTAAAGCATAGTGTAGTTATTGTCATATTATATTATATGACAGCTACTAGAAAGATGTTTTAATAAGATAGAAATAGAAGCACAACTCTACGTTGACAGCCAAGTGACAGTCCACGCTGAATGATATTATTGTGGCTTGAATTTCATATATTTCTTTATTTGCTTTGAACGACTGTCATATGAATATAGATTTGTTACTTTATTATATTGTGAAATTGTTGATTTTATATCGGTCGTAGAGATGAAGCTGGAATGTGCGGAGTGTCTTAACACTAGGTTCCCTATTCCTACCTTTCTATACGCGGGATGCAGCGTGAAGCTGAAAAAAAATCTTAATTATTTTCTCTCTAAAGTAAGTAAGGTAAGTTCAAGCAGTATGCAAGTAACATAAGATCCCGCGACTAGATGTCCGCGAGACCCCCGCGGCGCGCATCTGATCCCGCTAACGAGCACTGGACAATGTCTCTATTAGCTTGCGAGGTTTAGATCGGGATTGGGAAAACTTGAGAGTTACTTGTACTTTCAATATACGTCAAAAAATTATAAAGGGGTTTTCTACTAATAATAACTTGAAAATAATAGTGAAATGTTACTAGAATAAAATTTTTCCCTCTGAAGTAAGCTAACGTTGTTTTAGCTTCATCCAATTACTGCCGAATTTTCAGACATTGCGTGATAAGAGGCGGTATTGTTATCAGTTCGAGAAAAATGTTGTTCCTTCCATATTCACCCAAAACCTCCTGTTATATTATAGCAGTACTATAGCCAGCAAACTACAGTAACATAGCTTATATATCAAAATAACATAAGCTACTTAATAAGTTTTTGGATAATATTAAACGGGCTAAGCCACGTTTGGGTCACTAGCATAAACTAAATAATTTCCCTGAGTGGGAATCGAACCCATAATCATCGAATTTACAATCACACTCTATGCTTCTGTATCATAACGGTACCATCATGTAGAATTTATTATTCCAATTATTAAAACTTATCACATACAACACAACTCCATTACTTTTTGTATTCAAGCGGCCGAGCACCGTCCCCCTTATACTATGCAAATAAAGTTGGTAGCAAAAACAAAGCGAAACACGGTAATTACACTTGGTGGAAAATTAACTGACATCGATAGCTTCGTGAATGTACAAGTAATGAGTCGATATCGCTGCACGATGTAGGCTTTTTTGTTTTGCTGTAGGTGCCTGGTACCTACACTCGTATATGAACCTGTACCTATCTATGTATATTTTTTTTAGCTTTACGCACATAGTAGGGTTGATCGAGAGAACTTGGGAACCTAGTGTTAAGACATTCCGATACAATTAAGAGAGTACGGTTCTCCATTTTCCGCTGAATTCCCGAAGCAGGTGCGACTCAACAAGGGAACAACAAAAGGAGTTAGGAAATAAAAATATTAATCATTTTATTTCCTCGAGTGGAAATATAATCTGGCGGGTTTGGCTAGGGCTTAGTCTTCGATGACAAAATTAATAATGAGTGATTTTTTTTATTTACCTTTAAATGTCATTAATAAGATTAATTCATTCCATAAAAACGAATATTGAACTCACAACCATAACTGGGAGTATCATATAAAACTTTTAAGTCATATTTTAACATTTATTCTCATAATTAAAAAGCTATAAAATATTTCCAACAAGTAAAGAACTAAGTACTTACTAGTACGTACTCGTAAGTAATATTTAACACCGTTTAGATTTAATGTATTCTTGTTATTATTCTGTTTAGTGATATAATAATAATTATTAAAACAACATGTTATACGTTAATTTAACATAACTCCTTGACTCGAGTAGTTGGTTATTATTAATATATATAGAAATTATATGCTGTATATATATGTATGTGTGTGTGTATATATGTATATAATCAGTTTGGTGTAGTGGTAAAGAAATAGATTAAGCTCGATGGTCATAGGTGCACATCTCTTAAATTGCGATTCCCCGATTTTCTAGGAAAAGCGAATTAATGAAATTCATATAAAGTACTAATCTTAATACTAGAATCTCTCTGCTTTTTTCCAAAATAATGTGAAAGAAGTGTATAGAAGATAGAAAAGAAATTATGTTGAACTTCCTGTCCAATTTTTAGGCATTGTGTGTTGAGTGGCAGAACTCAACAGCCAGCCAGGCTTTGCCTCGATACTGGAGCGAACAACTAACAACTACCGTCAAATTATAAATATATCTTTATAATTTACAGTATTGAATCAGCCAGTTACTTAAATAAAGAAAAAACTCAAAATGTATGGGCAATCTCGCAAACAGGGGCAAAGAGTAAGTGATTTCACGCAGAACACTTATCGAACGCATATTTTATTAAAATTGCAAACCTTCCATACCGACGATAAAATACTGATCGCTATATTGTATCCGGTAAGGAACTGCGGCGTGTTTGATATCGCAGAGAATAAATAACAGACGTGATACTAATCTTTCTTTTTATTTTCTTTTAATATATATTTTTTCCTTTTTATTCATAGAACTGATATTAAATAGGGAAGTGTATTGTTTATAAAGCTTCTTATCATCAGGTTATTTTATCTAGCTTATATGATGTGCGAAATGTATGAAAATAGAAAAAGTTCTAATATTGTTTTAGTTAGTTTCCTGATTCCTGTACAGATAACATTTTGAATATTGAAATCCTGAAACTACAAACATTAGACCATATACTTTGCAGATACTATTACTTATAGATAAATGCAGCAGTTTTATAAAATTACCTATATAAATTTATTATTGGTTTATATCAATAACAAGATTTCATTAATAAATATTTTAAGGACCATCTACAATTCTCTTAATCTTTGATCAAACACTAGTTGTAAATTGGTGGCCCTTCTTTGTGAATTATTACGGATCGCGCCGCTCTGACCGACTCAATACCTTAATGGTACCTCATGTTTTCACCTGCGAACTAAAAAGTGAAAAATACAGCCGAATTGGGAAATACGAATACTGTCCTTAGTACGAGTATATATAGATAGATAGGGATGGTTGTCTGTTTTCCTCGTTTTGCTATTGATTCCAAAGTTGATTACTATTCAATAAATCACAAAAGAATAGTGGATGAATGAAATGGTATTTCTATGGATTCATCTTTTAGTAGATATATTTTATAGTGACTGAGGCCAGTGCTAGGCCAGAGGCGTAGAGGCATAAGCTTTGTGACTGTAATCGCGACAGGTTGCGGGTTCGATTCCCACTCGATATGAAATATGTAATATATTCATTTCATCAATACAAAATGGGTAGTTAAGGTTAAAGAATATATATTTACAGTTTTGTTAGATATTGTACTGTGTTTGTTTCGCCACCCAGCAATATATGCAAATTGACGGAAAAAGTTAAATCAATTTACGTAAATTTCTTCAATCTGTGAAAATGAAATATACTTATAAGAATACATCATTAATTATTCAATGTATAAAATTAAATATAAATTTAGTAAGTTTTAGAAAGAGAATGGAAAGGACTGAATTATTTGATATTCTATTCAAATATGAAACGTTGTAACAAAACAAAAAAAAACCATCCAAACATACGACATCGCGAACTTTATTGCTTTATTATAATAAGTTGCCGTTTACTTATAAACAAATTGACATTTTAAAGATTTATGTAATTAATTTGAATTAAGTTTACATTAAATATGGCGTAATAATTCAATTTTATTGGAGTTTCAAATATTTAAATCATTTGCGAACACGGCTTTGAATGGGTTGTAAGTAAAAAATAACCTCATTTCTACTTGTACGGTATTCTTTTATATCTTCTTCATACATTATCCTTAATAATACATTGTAGCGCAGCGGTACAATATATGTTTGTAAGCATGATGGTTGTACGTTCGATTTCCCACTCGCAGGACAACATAAAGTGGGACGTTGAATTCCACCACCAAACACGCAAGGTCTCAAAAATCAGGAGAAAAATGATTAACGGAATGTGTTTATTATATTAACACTGCGCCAAGAGACACGATGGCCTTACTAATTGTTTTTATTTCGCATATAGCAGGGTACAATCTACTCGTTCCCCACTTGCTATTTTTCAGACATGGTCAAGTGGCGAAACTCTACGCCGCGGTTCGTGTTGCCACTAGACTATATTTGCTTAATTACAAAATAATCATCTCTTACAACTAAAACTTACAAACCAATGTGAATTTACTAAATCTATCATTATTTTATAAATAGGGGATGAAGGGGCCAAGTTAAAACAGTCGCTGTTTCACAGTCGCCATACATCACTACGTAAGGGGTTGGTTCCGGAATTTACAACTCTTTGGCCGTAGATTTATGAAGCGTTCGAGCAACCCTCGTACCTATGCAGAAAAGATTGCGTTTCTTTATTTTATAAATTGCTACCAAAATAGATATAACATGAGGATGGAAATGGAATAAAAGGGGTGTTTTTAGTTTTAATATTTTTGGTGGTGGTCTTTTGGTATGCTGGATTTGTAGTTGTGACATTGCAAGTATGGGATGGTTATGGGTTCTTTATAAACTATTACCATCGAAATTTTGTAATCATCTTTTTACATAATAGGTATTATTAAAAACAATATGACTTCCCACCGAAACAGGTTCCCTGCAGCGGAACGGTACAATATCTGACTGTTATCGCGACGGCTGTAGTTTAGATTCTCACTCGGCGGAAAATATTTTCATTTTCCCGCTATGTGTCGAAGATTTGGAAACGGAGTGTTTTAACACTAGGTTCCTTCTGCCTATTTGTATTGCGGAAAAACGCATGAAGCTGTAAAAAACATATTTTGGTGCATAAAATCGTGCAGTCCAATAGTTATTATATTAGTTATATTTATATGATGACATAATACTGTATGCTAGAACTGAGGTCAACGACTTAATTATAATATGCATGGTAGAGACAAAAACATCGATGCGTCTATGCACGAATCATTAGTTGTATGTGGTGCTAAATTATATTGTAGCCTATTAATATTAATAATTTAATATCTATTGATTGCAACATCTTAACACGTTTGACGTAATCGGTAATTGTGACTACAAATTCTATTTGGGGGTATCTTTATAATTTCATAATTTACGTCATATATATTTTGGATCTGCTTGGCAACGTGCGGCGTTTAGTGCCGTTACTCAACGAATAATTTCGATATATTATTCAAAAGTGGCGAGAGAAATGTTTTTTAACAAGTTTCTCAAACAATATATTATAATAGGATGTCTTTTATGAATTGTAATACTAACAATAACAAATATTTAATTTCATTAGTAATTCACAGATACACTTATTTTTTTGTTACTGTAACCGCGTATAGAAATATAATAGGGATTGAAAATATTTATGTTATACTCATACTTTCATAATAAATCTAAGATAGTTAAATTTAAAACCTTTCTTACATATTAAATCAACGTTCACTAATGCTCAATAAATCTGAAATACCAAAACGAATTTAAAAATAAAAAATATAATATAAATTTAATATTCCCACATCACGATATATATTCGATAATATTTACCTACCTGAAATTCCATAATTTTTGTAAGCACCAACGTACCAAGTAAACGCGTTATTAAACCGAACCCTTCTCACATTTCATATAACCGGCGATTTATAATATGTAAAATATTCTTACAATAATCTAGTAATATAGGGAAAGCTATTGAAAAAAATCATTAGTTTAGTACTAAGCCAAACGAACCGCGAAAAACCTGATGATGCCATAATTATTTATTTAACGGTTAATTCGCATTCAGGTTCGTATTTCAATATGGAAGTCGAGAGCGGTGCGCTCTTCGAAATTGTGGATCTTTTTTAAAGGCACGTCGGGTAAAGGTGGTTATACATGCCTAAAATTAATGTAGGTTTAGGATATTTTCGGAACAACTGGGTAGGCAGAGAAAATTTAGTGTCAGAGTACTCCGTTTTCGGGCTAGGCAGCCTGCTGTGTCTTGAATTCGGGCGGAACCACCCTGGAAACCCATCGCCCACAGAATGTATACTGTTATACACGCTTTATCCCGCATATAGCAGGGTAAGCAGAAGGAACCTGGGAATCTAGTTGTGTTAAAATACTTTATTCCCCATTAAGACACTTCTGTTACGCACTATTCTTGTAGCATTGCATGGTGGGTTACGACTCTTTACAAGAATAAACATATATTTTTTTAATATTTCGGGAATAGAACCCACAACCTACCGCTTTTATAGTCACAAGCTTGTGCCCTTTCGCCGCAACTGGCCGCAGGTATGGTATGGTATTAGTTTATGGTAATGTGACACAAATGCTGGTGGGATTCCCACGGCCGGCGACGATAGGTCTAGGTGGTCAGCGATAAAAGCAGAAGCTTAGAGTTGATTGGCGGTCACGATTTATGAATCGATGAGATTTTTTTATTGCTGTAAAATATTTTTGGGTTAATTAGAAAATTTTGTAATTCTTGAGCTTCTATTGGTGTTAATAGGAATATTCCTATGAACATATGTTCTATTAATTTTATTTCTTTAATAATAACTTCAACGTGCACTTATGGTGTTTTCGTTTTTAGCTTCACGCTGCATCCCGCACATAGCAAAGTAGACAAAGGGCGATCTAATTGGTACACTCGCTCATTTAGTGCAACGGTGACGGAATTGCATTAAAAAAAATAGACATGGATTCTGTATCCTCACTTTGTTTAAAATGGGCAGATACATTATATAATATTTTTGTTTTCTACAATTTTCTTTGAAATTTACAAATTTAAAGCTCAAATTAGAACATTAAAGCTTAATATCCAAGCTTACTGAAAATGACCTACGAGTGTGTATACTAGTCCCAATCCTTTAATTCTCCTTTAGATGATTTCGATACTGACCAAAATCCGCATTTTTCGTTCACGTTACCCACAAAGGTTCGTACGGGATAGTAATTAGTAAATGGCTAAAGATCTGCCAATATCTCAACACGTATTTTTATTTTTTTTATTGATTTTTATTCGGTTTTCTGGTTTCTAGGTTTTACTAAAATAAAAATTTCTTTTAAATCTAAGAATGTTTAAGATTTTTTTGTTTATTTTAACTTCAAGTATATTGCAAGAGATAAGTTTACCTACTAACTAACTAAACATTTAAGGGATATAGAGAATTGGGCAGTGAAATTTGACACTAAATGTCGAATGTATCCACAATGCTATTTTTTTTAATATAGGTAATCATTCCTCCAAATGGGAAACGAACCTATAACCCATCATTCTTAAGCATTTACTTCATTAAAAAGAATTTACGATACATTTAGAAACAATTAACTCGAACGTTAGAAAAACAATCATAAATATCTTATTAAGACATAAAGAATACTATGTTATTGCCACCATAGACTCCTACCAGACTTGATAGACCTTCGATTTCATACTAAAAGTTCCTTGTCCAAGTCCATTTTAAAATGGTGATAGTGTAGTACAAATATAAAATTCTACAATAAAACTGAGATTTAACAAGCAATCAAACAACTTTGTTGTTTTAGATACGAATTATAAAGATTTTATATTATACGTAGTATATCCGTATGGGGCCTACACTTAGAAACTATTAGGGAATAGTTTGAAAGTTGAACATTTTTATTAGAGGTCTAATGAAATAATTGTGAAAGGTAATCGTGAGGAAATAATAAATAATAATTATTATTTGAACTAACCTTGTGTGTTCATATAAATGTTTGAAATACAGTAAAAGTTATGGGGGGTCTTTGAATATCAATTTTATTTGGGTTACAGTTTTTTTGTTAAAGTAACTTTTGTTCTTATAGTTATGTCACTTATTTAGTCAATATACTTATTTCCATTTTTTTTTTAAATTGCAATTGAAGTTTTTTGTTTTAAGCATGTAATTACGTCTGTAATTTGCTAATGTCATAGTCTCCAAGTTGGTACAATATAAAGGTAAACAATTTCTTTATGTTATTTAGTATAATAAAACTTACCTGATCAAACATGAAGAAATTATGACTCGGGTTCTTCAAAGTCACACATTTCGTTTCAAACGATTACCTGAAAATAATAACATTATTTGAAAAAAGAATATAATTATAATATTTATTATATTGAGCGCATTCTTTTATACTTATAACAACAACATAAATTTAAAAAATGTAATATATTTATTTTCATAGCAATAGGCAAACAAAAAATTTGTTCATTTTTATTTATCCCTACACCAAGACAAATTAACGTGAATTAGTCAAGCTTTTATTAAATCATACAGTCTAACCTATTGTGGCGCAGTGGGAAAGCCTCTGACTGCAAACGCGTTGATTATAGGTTCAATGGACTCCTATTCTAGGCCATTATTTATTTATATATTTAAATTATTTTCATTGACAGCGGGACACTGAGTATCTTAATAAGAGATTCCCTCTTGCTTACTATGCGGGAAAGAGCGTGAAATGATAAAAAAAACAAAGACGTGTTACTTAAATGAATACTCACTTTCTTCACTATTTAGAAGTTCTCAAGAATAAAAAGTGAACTGTAAGTAATCAAAGGGAGTTATGCTTTGAGATACACCGTGGTAAATTGTGATCGCCGCCCGACCACCATCGATTGGCAGATAATTTCAAAAATAAGGACGAACAAAGGGGGCCGACTCTTGCTGAAATCTCCAGATTGCCGCGGCATGCGATAAAACCAATACGCGTGTAGTGATGCTCTTTTGTAATGGCCGTTGTGATTCGCTTGTTTGTTTTGCTTGACAAGATTGTAGGGGTTTTAGTGATTTTTAAAATATATTTTCCACTTTTTAAGCAGTATATAAATTATTGAGAAGACATTACAGAAAAATTTATTTATAATTTTTTTTTATAACATGATATATTATTTCTTATTTCTCTTATTTAAATGACGAATTATAAGAAAACATCATAAAAATTAACAAAAAAAAATTAGTTAAGCACTAAATAAAATATAAATTCTTTCAACAACAACATCAACAACAAAAAAAACCCAATCTAAATAACAGGATAGTTAGATTGTATAGTGAAAGAGAAATATGAAGAGAATATATTCGTAGTAAGCATTTCCTTTGCGAGCAGGATTCGAAAAGGCCGAATAATTCTAAAAGCCTCCTGTTGACACACAAAGCTTGAAGTTTTCGCTCCCCGACGCTGAAAGAAAGCTGAAAATTACAGCATTCTGTGAATTTCTCTTCTACCTTTTGAATGTTGGCGCGGGGATTGAGGGGCAACTGTTATATTTTTGTAATTTTTCATTTCTTCACATTTGAGTGCGCTATTCCGTAAGATATTTTTATGTGAATATTTGTATAAGTTTTCGCTGGGTAGTGTCTAAATGGGAATAATGCAAGAAGGCTTAGAATTTTGGATTATATTCAAAAATATGTTTAATTATTTCATGTTATAATTTCATTTTATTTAGTTGGTCTAAATGCACCACGTTTGTAATGTTTTTAAACAGATAGAATGAGCAAAACAGAATAACCTATCACTACATCTTCTCTGTTTACCCCGAAACTGTCGAACTGTAAATATGTGAAAATGAAAAAAAAACATCAAAAAAGACAATTTCATTTTTCCCAATAAAATAAATTTATGACTTTATTTTGTCAAATAACACACCTAAATCAATAATATTTTAATGAACATACCTATATTTAATAGATAACATCATCAATTAATAATTGGCCAACGACCAGTTCTCAGTGTCCTCACTATAAGAGACAAAGTGTCAAGATGAAAGGGGCCGACGGCGATTGTCGCATTGTTTCTTCACTCGTTAGCCAAGGGAGATTTATTTAACGATTAATTGTAGTTCAAGCCGAGGAGGCTAACTGAGTGCTTGTGTTGACCTTCATTTTTTATTAATATGTTTTAGATTATTGTCTTTTTCTTTATAAGGTGTCTTTTTTTTTAACGGGGGTATAGATAAAAATAACAAGGCATAGTTTAAAATACTTGTTAAACAGGTCGACCTATCGCAATCTGGAATGAATAAACGTGACGGTTGTGAGTTTGATTCCCATTCGGGGGAAGGTATTATTATTTATTATCATCACCACTCAACACACAAATTGCCTCGAAAATTCTGCGGAAAGTGAGAACGGAGTGCCTTAACACTAGGATCCTTCTGCCTACTCTGCTATACACGGGATACACCGTAAAGAAAAAAATATACATGAATATCATTAGTAATATATTATTCATTTAATATTTTCCTATATGATTCATAAAGTATATTTTTATTAAAGTAACATGTTCTAACGAGATGCTACTTCAACAAGTGTCAATAAAATTTGAAGTGCATAAACGTCATACTCTAAGGCTACGTTAGGGCAATAGTGTAAACTGTAAATGTAAGTAATTATATAAATATTACTGTATAAAAATGCTCGGTTCGTTAAAATGAAAATTATGTTGCCATATTTAAACATTTTTAATAGTTTATTCCATAATTAGAGGAGAAAAACACTACACTGTCACTAAGTGCAGGTTCAAATCTCACGACGTTGAAATTTTGAAAATGAGATTTTTTCTTTATTTATTATTCCTCCAGATAGGAAGCCCCCAATTCTTCACACTGTCTTTAGATTGTCATTATCATTATCTTTACAGTTAGATTTCCTTTGATTATTCTACTAAGGTAATAAAAAACTCAGCAACTCTCTATAGAGATGTAAGATGAAGCCGTCTCTTCTTATATGTAACAATAGGGCGATTACTTATTCAATGAAAAGAATCGCAAATCTTCATTGTTGACTAATTTATACTAATATAGCTATTTAAATTAGTAGTGTTTATTTAAATGTAATGCTTTTTTAATATATAGACACTATATTTTTACAAAATATTTAATTAGATTGGTAGTAAATTTCTTATGTTTTAATCTAGTGTCTTGAAAATTGAAAAACACTTGCTCGATAGCTAATCTGTAAATACGACAGGCTGTGGGTTCGATTCCTACGCAAAGGAAATATTTAATATTTTCATTTTCCTCATTCTGGTAACGTGGCAAAGCGTGGCGTTGAGTTCCGTCACTCATACATAATGTCTCAATTTCGCGAAAATATAGAACAAAAATGTCTTAACACTAGGGTCCCGGAAAAAAAAGTTATATATCATACATTTTAATTTTAATACATATTAAATATCAACAAACCTAACTCACCTTGTCGTGTAAACTATATATATATCAGAATAAATTAAGTCAGCCCGTCATTGTGTTACGGTATCTCTGGCCCCGGGCGTCTATTAATTAAAACATCCTTATCACGACCGGTCCTGTCTTCCCACTATCACTGGTGCATCGATAGTGGTATTGGTTTGATGAAATATCTCTATGCAATTGATTTGTTGGGCTTTTAAATTGGATAGCTTCGTGATTAAGGTTTTAGGATGGTAGTGGGTTCAAATGTGTGCTTATGTTGAAAATTATGAAATTTAATAATCAGATGATCTGCCTCACAATACATAGAAATAAAATCGATTATTTAAAGTAAGTAAGTTCCGCCACTCAAAACACAGTGTCGTAGCACTAAGTTATCTCCCTATCACTCAATTAAACCTAAATAAACCTAAATAAAAAATATATATATTTTAAACAATTTTTTTATCTATATAATCTGTACATAAACCTTTGCTATAAAAACAATTCGCAATGTATTAGAAAATAATGGGTTTTGAAAATAACCGGAAAATGCTACGCCATGGCCGGAAAGGCGTCCAGACAGGAAATAGATTTTTGAAAGTTGCCTATAGTGTTATGTTTTTGTTTCAATCAACTCGTTATACGTTTGTAATTAGAAGGGGATGTTTGTTATTTTTTTCTGATGATAAAAAAAACATGCAGTTTCCATGACGTTATTTAGAATGTAGGTATATTTATCATTATAAATGATAGATGGGGGTTAAAATGTTCTTTTGTAATGTTCTTTAGCCGATTAAATAAAAATAGTATTAGTATTACTTATAAAATATCCGCCTATTTCTATCTTAACAGAGAGGGAAAATAATATAAATCAAAACATTAACCATTTGGGAATCGAACCTGCAACCATCGTGTTAACACATAAACACTGTGATTGTGCCACAGTAGCGTACTAACATTTTATTAATAATAATTTTGACATTGCAGTGCCATCTCGTGGAAAATAATCAAAAATGTACAAGAATAACAAAATAAATATATTTTTTGTACTCAAATGTATGCGTGTGTACAATTTTGTGTAGCGCTCAGCTGAAGACAATGTAGTACAACGCCATCTAGCGGTGACTTTAAAACGAAATGAGTTAGAAACTTTCAAATAAACATTTATGTAATTTTATATTAAAAAAAGTATATTTAAATAAATTTTAGTTGGAATTTAATTTATTAATTTGCTGTTTGTATTGTAAGAATATACATAAATATATATGTTTGAAGTGATACTTTAATAGTGTGGTAATATTTTGATAGGATAACTATGAAAATTGAAATTAGTGAAAATTAAAATAAATAACAAAGGTTTAAAATTCAATTAGGTTTTGGCGCATTAGGACAACGTCTTAACCTACTTTAAGCGTGATAGTTGTGAGATCAGCTAACTCTGGGGAATGATGATATTTAAAATATTTTCATTTTTTCACTCTGGCAAAACAGTGAGCGGGGTTGAGTTCCAACTATCAATACACTATTTCAGGCTTCACCTAGGTCGAATTCTCGAGATATTGCGTGTTGAGTTGCCGAACTCAACGCTGCGCTTTGCCTCGTTATCACAGCGAAAGCAGAAAATGAAAATATTAAATATTTCATTCCCCCCAAGAGGAATTCGAACCCACAGCCGTCACGTTTAGAGTCGCACGCTTGTTCCCGTCACGGCCTGAAAACAATACACAAAGTATTTAATTCAAGTTGGCAGTAGAGAAAGGAGTGTCTTGACACTCTATTATCTAAAATAATATTTTTTCTTTCTCATTCAGCTTAAAAATATTGTTATTGTTTGTGTAACTTGATATATTTAAAAATAAAATGATATTTCAATATTTGTGTTAATATTTAATCCATGAGTTACGTTTATATCTTTTTAAGATGCAATTTAATGTCCTTGGCAGCTATTTATGTATGTATGAATCTGATTTAACAAAAAATATGGACTTTTCCGTGCTTTAATTTTTTTGTATATTATAAACACAGAACCTAACAATAAATTTATTTTATTCTACATTTTCCTGTTTTTAGAATATTTAGTGGAAGATACCCTCAAAGGAAATAATTATATATTTTTCACTTCGTCCTTAAGACAAATCGCGCCGTTGAGTTCTGCCACTCAACACATATTGTTCCAGCAACTGGGCAAAAAGTGGGGGACGGAGTGTCTTAATATAAGGATCCCTTATGTCCCTGCCTATCTTGTTACAAACGGGATACAGCATGAAGCTGAAAAAACCTACAAAAACAAAATAACACATGTTATAATAAGACCTTGAATCCACAACCATTGTATATTATTTTCTTACCAAAAGGAACACCAGTAGGATCAGATCAAATTATTTTTTTAAATAAACCTTCATAGGTTAAATAAATATTTAATTTTAGGCCAATAATAGAGATGTGCCAATTATTTATTAGGACAACCCATTAAGTCGATCCAAGGATAAAGATTAGACTTCCACTTATAAAATTCCGAGTTCAAATTCCACTTATTCCCCATAACATACCTATATTTCCTATATAATCACCTAAAAAGTAATATTATATCTTCCGTTTTCACCCAATATGACAGTAAGTTATTTATTTTATAATCGAAATAAGAAATGAATATTTTTACACTGTGAAAGGTCACGGTGTTAAGTATAAATAAAAAATTTTATATCTTCAATGTTGGTAACATGATTTTAATGAGCAGTTAATATAGCAAAGTGTTATCAAGCTACTTTTACTCTTATTTTTATGAGAATAAAACCTATAATCCTAGAGATTTTTTATACAAAAGTTTGAGATCTATTACGTCGTTTGACCTCAGTGACATGATTCACACTATGTCGATAGATTTTAATTTCAAATCCATATTATATTTTATTGTTTCGAAGAAATATAGATAGATATATTGCCATTATATTTTTTATAATAAAGAAGTCATTTTTCATTGTAATTTGGAGTTTTTTAACGTAGATCTTGTATCCGGGAGTTGTGTTAGTTTAAAATGTTTTTTATATTTTAGTCATCATAATCTTATTTACATACGACTAACCGGCAATAAATAAAAATGATAGATCATAGATCTAAGGGAATATCTAAGCGATTTTATATAATTACACAATTCGGTTAAGAGTTTGAACCCAAGACTTAAGTCTTCCTAGCCACTCCACTTATAGGTCAATTAAAATTACCATTCTTAAAGTTAAAAGCTTATCATTGCATACCTGTTTATAGCAATGATAACACACTTACAGCCAGACAGATGTGTACAGAATGAGGTTGTGAATATTTTAAACGCAATCTCCAGCCGCCGCCCACTAAACTTGCTATTGTTAAGAATCCAATTCTGCTTGCACTCACTATTTTACTAGGGAATCGACTATTTTTGTTTATATTAAAAAAATATATATAAACTTTCATTATTTTGTATATTTTGTGAAATAGGCAGAGAAGTCTCTGAACCAGAACAGTACTTTCCGCCGATTTGTAAGCTAGGTGATATAGTATTTATGTTATTTAATTAAGCCTTAACAGTAAATATTTATTAATAACTAAAAATAGCAACATAAAATCTTACATTGCATATAATAGTTATAGGTTCAAATACAACTACTTGTTATATCACTATTTATGGCGTCATATCTCTAAAACTATTTTTATCTCTAAAATCGTTTTTCTAAATTCGGGAAATGCGTATAAGTCAAAAATGGCAACACTAAAAAGCAATTCCGGGAATAAAGCTTATTCCATAGTGTTGTATCATGAGTCACCTCAGCGATGATGTTTGCTCTCAACAATAGGCGCCTAACAATATCCTTTGTCAACCCTCCATCAACCTGTTCGAGGAATATGTATGAAGCGAAATGGGTTTTCCAGACACTGAGTGAAACGAGCACTTAGAGAAACCAAAACAAATTCTAAAAAGAAGGATCAAATAGGTATCTATATCTATTTTCTTTGAGCATCACGCTGTATTAAGTGTTCGGGTACTCCGTCCCCTACAACACATTGCGGAACTTAACGCCGCATGTTGTTTTGTTACGATACAGAGCTGTGAAATGAAAATAACTGATGTGTTGTGGAGTCCTTTGGGGGAGGCCTGTACTGCTTGATATATCAAACAGTGGGTTGAAAAAGCTGATGATGATGATGATGATAGTAAAAATAATTTTTACTATGCCTACTTGATTTCCGCCATTTTCTGGTCAGATCAGGAAAAATACAACTCTTATGATAAAACACTCTGTATTTCCATTTAAATTCAAAACCATTGTCTTCATTAAGAATTTGTCAATTATGTCACAATACCGTCCTGGTCAATATAAATTCTAATATAACATTCTAAACGTTATGTAAAGTATTAGTATATTTGTTTAAGAAATCAAACAAAAACTTTTATTATATGGCCAATCAAATTTAAATTAATTATCGACTACATTTTTATTGCTAACCTGATTAGGATGAATGCTATGTATATCGGTATTAGGTAATTATTTAAGTGTCTTTTCGTAACATCCGGACATAAAGTTACCTTATTTTGTGGAATTGGGTAATAAAATTTATATAGATATTTACATTATATTATATTATTAAAATAATGTGAATAGAACAAGATTGTGCCTTTTTATGTAATTTTTGGATTTTTCCCAATTATGCTCATTTTAATACATTTTTGATATATAATTCATATGTAATAGATTTATAGTTGAATATAATTTAAGAAAATGGTCTGAAGAAAGAATGCGACATTTTGGTGAGATGGGTGAAAATAATAGAAAAAATAGTAATCTTTCATTAGATTTCCTATAAATACTCTACAAGCTTTAGTTACCATACTCACAAAGTTCTATATTCCTTTGTAAACACCTATATAAAATTAATTTCAAATCTACAATTATTCTTTTATACAAAAAGATAGAACAAAAAATGATTAAACTTTAATTAATCAAATAATTGAGAGCAGCAATTACAAGTGGCATTTAGCAGAAGGGCAAACATTGTTATTGTAATTAGAACGGCGAGCAACAATAGATTACCTTTTACGTTGTAATAATCGTAGATCGAGGTTGCGGCGTATTTGCATATTATATATGGTCATGCAAGAGTGCCCCTTTCAAGCTTGGGTCTGTAAAGACGACGAGTGTAGGTTCGATTCTCACTTCGAGGAATGTAATATCATTAAGGTAAGATCTAGTGTTAGTTTAGCAATATACAATCTCAACAAATTTAAAGGAAAGTGGCAAACGGTGAGTTTTAGCTACGGTTTTTACCTGCTCGGTGTATGCGAAATAAACGTAGAGTAAAAAAATCTAAAAGAATAAAAAAAAATATAATAATAACTTTCTCCAAAACAAAAAGCAACAAAGAAATACACGATTCAATTATCTATAAAACTTTTCAAAAATTCCCATAGCATTCGGTGTCAAGGCCGCCATCAGCTGCAAGGGGCCGGCCGCTTAGAGAAGTTTGATTTGCATAATCTTTATTTAATTGTTTATAAGTTTTAAAGTTGATTTCAAAACTCATGCCTTATCTCATAACTCTCGAACACCTGTCCGAGCCATAGCTGTACTATGGACAGGTTATAGTTTAGTGAACACATTTTGATTGGAAATTACTTATTGGATGAATAAAAGTATGGGATTTTTTTTGCCTATACGTATATGTATGTTTTCTAACTGTTTTTCTTGCCATTTCTATGATATGTTTGTTTAATATTTATATTTTTGATGATTTTGCATGTGATTAAAATTTTATTTATGATTAAAAGTTTTTTTACAGCTTTACAAAAATCGTATAGTTGAAGAAAAGCTGTAAATCAAATGTTATAATTCTTGTAGCATGGTTGTGTTAGCATATATTAATTTATGTAGATTTGGTACTCACGAAATATAATTAATAGCAAATATGTGAAAATTTATTATATTATCATAACAGTTCGATATAATATTTGACTTCCCAATGCAAAACCACGATATAAGCTTGTATGTACTGACGAGATATCCTGAGATAAGATTTGGCGCAACCATTCAACTGGACGCCAGTTTGCATTGTTATGAAATACTTCGAACTAAACGTTTTAACTTTAACAGTTAAATATATGAAACTGAGTTCTAAGTTAACCGAATAAGTTATATTCTTGCAGTTAAAGGTCTAACCTTTATGGTTAATATATAGATATTGTCATTGTGAAAAATTGATTTATGTTGCATATCTATTAAATGTTGTATTGTTAGAAGGAATGTAGGCAGGGCTGGGGTGTGAGGCCAATGAAATCTTTAACCTGTTGTTATCGATACCACTTTGGGATGCTTGATAAGAAGTCATTTATAGAATTATTAAAGGTTATTTCTGTATTATTATTTCAGAAGTAATACTAAGGTAAATAAGCTATATTAGAGTAGGATATATCAAACAAAGAAGTAATAAACATAATTAAATATTTATAAGGTGCATATTTTTCATAGAGAAGATGCTATTGGTTTTGTAATTGTAAAATAGATTTAAAGAATGCAATGAAGATCTATTTGAAGAAATTAAAAGTAAAGAGGCCATTTTGGTGTTGTGGTACAGAGTTTACAGCGACTACTAGTAAGAGCGACGGTTGTAGAAATTAGTCCACTCACAGGAATATTTTTTTTCGGTTCTTCGCTTTGGTAATAAGACAAACGCGGCTTTCAATCCACCTTCTCATCATCCCATGCCTCAATTCTTGGTCTCTCGAGCTCTCCTGCTACATGCGGGATATAGTCCGTAGCTAACAAAATAAGTAAAGAAATCCTAACTTCCTACTAACTAAGCTATTCTGTATGTCTTTTAAAATACAACATTAACTTTTTATTACCCAACTTAGCTATATGAAACTATTATAATGAAAATTGTAAACAAGATATTCTCTGTAAAACATATGAACAGGTTCATTTGAAGCGATATTACCTATCGCTGTTACCGATTAATTATTATGTGATCGGGACGATCGATCATAGGCGAGGCGCCAGTCTGATAGGTTCTTACATGAATAAATTAAAATCGATTTTTTTATTAAATCGATTATTACTATACTTTAGTCATTGTTTTAAATCGATAATGACAGTTGCGTGTTTAGGTGGTAGCTGTATTTGGTATATATTGTATACATATACAATTATACATGTATAAATATATTTACAATATACACAAATCAATGAAACCAGTGAAAGTTGCTAAATTTGAATTCTACAATGTTATACACTTTCATAACACGTCCTTCAAAATAATATGTTTTATTGAATTCTATACTATCTTTATGTTTAAGGTATGATTAGATATTATTTTTTAACTTCACGCTAAATCCCGCGTACCATGTAGACGGAGGGAACCTTTCTTTCGAGGTATTAAGGAACTCAAAGCCGCACTTAGCCTTGTTACCAGCACGGGAAAATGAAAGTATTAAATATTTCTTTACTCTGAGTGGAAATCGAATCTGTAACCGTGGCGTCCAGATACAACCACTGCGCCGTGACGGCCTCTGATATTAAATAAATTAGCATATTTGTAATAAAATATTTTAGATTACATCACGTGGTTACGATTGTTGGTGATTCCCACAATGAATTATGTTCGGATGAAGTAGAGCAAGTTGTCGTATGACTATTGTTTATACAGAGTGTTTATTTAACTCGTTGAGTTCCACTACTCTCTATGCAATGTCTAGAAAATTGAGAGAAAAGTAAAAAACGAAGTCCTCAACACTAGTTTCTTTTTATTTCTTCACGCTGTATCCCGCACACAACAGGGTAGGCAGAGGGAACCTCGTGTTCCTCGTGTTGACACTCCGTTCCCCACCTTCTGCCGAATTCAAGAGGCATTACGTGCATTTAGTAAATATATTGTATTCTACAATAACTTGAATTACCCAATAAGAAAGAAAAACAATTTAAAATGTTTATTTATTTATATACATACACCTTTATTTTTTGCCGAAAACTCACAATTTCTCTAGGAAATACAATGAGCGAAACAAAAAAACCTAGTTAATTATATATCTTCATATTCTAAAATATGTAAAACTATTTTTGTACAACATAAATAGTAAATTCCACACACCCTCTATAACGTACAAGTCTACCCACAGTCCACTCGATCACGAGAGTGGACGTCCCTTGCGAAACTACAAACAATCGCGATCTGCAACCTGTAAGCTCTTAAATAACATGCCTCGTTTATATTTGTTCGATATTTAATATATTATTTAGTATAATATTTTAATATTAATTATGTGTAGGTATATGAACTACAAGTAGTAGACATTTACACTTAACTACAGTACAAAATTTAGTACTTTGTTTATTTTCTCTCATTTACCAGAATCCAATGAAATTTAAAGCTATGTTTGTAAATGTAATAAGTATGCCTATACATACATACAAATATAAAATAGCACTTCAGTTTCTATTAAATTAAGAATAATTATTTAGGATTATGCTGTATATACATAATGTAGAGAGAGAGAGAGAGAGAGAGAGAGAGAGAGAGAGAGAGAGAGAGAGAGAGAGAGAGAGAGAGAGAGAGAGAGAGAGAGAGAGAGAGAGCACTTAGTGTTAAATAGTGTCAACCAAATTTTCCGATCATTGCTCAAAACTTTATATGATAAGTGGCGGTACTGAATGCCACGATTTTTTTTTCAAGAGCCAAGAAATGTCTTAAAATTAATATCATCATTACACAAAACTAAATAAAACTACCTTATTGATTTTGACACAGAGTAAGAATCGAACTCATAACCATTGTGTTACTAGGCGAAGATGTTCCACTTCGTCTCGATGGCGAAATAAGTGTTTTAAAAATATTTTTTCAAACATTGATTACGTGTTAGCCGATCACATCAACTCAGTTTAATTTTTTGCACGTTTAATAATTAATTATACTTTTCAAGTCTTTCGACACACGCGTGTTGAAGTATCTTGTGTAATGAATATACTTATATTATATGTGGAACGTAAGTTCAAATACTGTAATCGTTTGCTTTTTGCAAATATGTATATATATATATATTGTTTTTTGAAGCCGTCTAGGTGTAGCGATACAGCGTTTAATTGTAATCACGCCGGTTGTGCCTTTAATTCCCATTTGGAGGAATAAATTATGAAAAAAGAAAAAATAATAAGATATTAACTAACTGCCATCTTAAAATATGTGTTGTACTTTGGTATTCATTATTCATTTAAAATGTTGTATACTTGTATTAAAATATATATTAAAATAAATTATAATATCTTACAAGATATTAGTTATCAAAAGTATAATATTGGTACACAGACGGCTGTACTACGGCTAGTATTTTTTGAAGGATTTTTTAACGAAGTTGCGGGCAGTAACTAGTATGAAATATTCATAATAAATTTTATACATATTTAGATTTGGATTGTTAAATATTATTTCTATTCAAATAAAATAACAGCTATTTTTCATCTTTAATAAATCATAAATTTATGTTTTTATTAAAATGATCATGTCAATATAATATGCATAGCATTATACATATTTTATTTTATTAGAATGTTAAATATATATTCGGAACAATAAATACATCAAAACACTCTATAACTCTTTAAATAATATCTTTAGATATTTTTATTTCAACAACAATAAAAAATGTTGAAAATAAAAATATAAGTACCCACTTCTATATTATGATAATACAATCCTCATACAATTTGTAAGACAGTCTAATTCACACAACAATCGCTTGTAATTTGAAAAGTCATGTCTATTTATATCTCTCATACATACATTTTCTTCAAAAAAATTCCACAATAGAGCCATAACACGGATTTGGGTATATTCAAAGTATACAATAAGTACTATATGTTCTTGTAGTCCAAGCGCTGGCTACAAATTGACCTTTATTTTGTACCGTTAAATGATGAATCTATAGACCGATTTCTTTTACTTTTTTTAAATGCCCAGTCAGTGGTAAACCAGTTACATTTCACTCAATCCAAACATTTATTGTATTGATGAAATGTTTGCTGTATTGTGTTTTGCAGATCATTCTAATTTATATTTTCACCAAAAAATGTTTTATATTTTACGACTTTATGTCCTAAAGCTTTTCTGCCATCACAGAGTGGCGAAACTCAACACTGCGCTTCAAAAATAAATTATTTCTTTGAAATAGTAGTAAATCGCAGATGCAGTACGCCTTGCTACACAAACTTCAGAAAAAAAACTATTCAATCATCAATCTTTTAAGTAGTCTTCTTCTAATAAGCACAAAAGTATAAGTTAACAATTGCTATATTTCCAATACAAACATTACACATACGAACTCTATTTTTAATTAATTAAAAAATCAAGCAGTTTCATCATTATTTATATATAAAAACTTATAAGTGTTAATTATGATAGTAAAAAATTGATTTAAAAGAAATTAATTAGTTTAATAAAATATGAAACACGGTCATTATTCACAGCCGGGCCCCCAGCTACACCGATTGTACGGCTATTGGTACATCGTGATTGACAGATGATGTTTCTATCGAATACGATCAACCTTTTGATTTTGATCGTAAATCATTCAAACATTAGCTCCTATATTAACACAGTATTGCATAATTACCCAATAATACTTGTATGTGTTATATACTAGTTACAGCACGTAGCATTGTCTGTATTATTTTTAGATTTCCGAAAAAAATAAAAAAAATCAATATTTTCAATCTTATTCAAAATTTATTTTAATTACTATTATTATCAAACAATTCAAATTATTAACAACTCAATCTTAGGGCCTTTATTTAGTAAGTCACTTCGTTCTATTTACTCTTTCTGTCCAATGTTCGAAATATTTTGTGTTGGGTGGTGGAACTCAACGCCGCGTACTTATAAATATATTATTTCCAAACACTAGTCGAAATGGATTCAATAATTGCAACTCGTGACGAGACAGTGTAAGCACTCAACGCATAAATCCTCGGAAAATTCGGCGGTAAGTGGAGAACGGAGTTTCTTAACACTAGGTTCCCTCTGCCTACCCTACTATATACGTGATACAGTGTGAAGTTGAAGTATATTAGGTACTATAAAGCACCATTCGCAATCATTGGCTAATAGTGACTAATTGTTATGTAAATTTTCTCCGCTCTTACAATGTTAGCTTCATGTTATTCAGAAACAACATGAATACAATTTTAAGTTATTTAAAGGGCACTTGATTTTCTCCTTGTTTTAAACTAAAATTGTTCTCGAAGTGTCGCAACAGCGCCTTCATGGCTAGTTCGATTAGTCTAGCTGACATTCTCGCTTAGTAAATAAATAAAATATTAACATATAATTTGTGGACATATTATAGAAAATTTCATTACAAAAAGTTCAAAATAGTACGCAAGAATGAATTTTATTCAATTTTTTAATTTTCTCGTTCGTATAAAGCGCGGTGTTGAGTTACGCAACGTAATTTTTTGAAATTTAAGTGGAAAGTGGAGAACAGAGTGTCTTAACAATCCGTCTGTAACCTGCAGTAAGCGGGATACAGCGTGATGTTTAAAAAGCGTTTTTAGAAAACGTGAATGATCAGTCAAAATTTGCTCCATATTTGACATTGGAAAAAGCATTGTCATGAAGACATTCACTTTAGAAAAAACTCGAACAACATAGCAATTCAATAAAAAAATACATACAATTAAGATTCCAGCTAAACTATACTATGAATATATGAATAAAATATATATTTAATTCAAAATTACAAATAAGCGAAATTGAAACTTTCAATTATAATATAAATATTTTATATACATTTTTACTCTTACATAAGATATAAGACTCGATAAGTAAATCATATCTAAATAACGTGAGCTTTACAACTTTCAAAAGCCCGGGGGCTGTATGTTACGATCATCTTATAAATTTACTTTGTAAATAGCAATCATCTAAGTGCGTACTCATCTTTGGTACTTCAATATTAGACAATTGCACAATATGTCCACACTTAATACAATGAAATTGTAGACAAAAAAAAGAATAAAAAATATAATTTATTCTTAGATTATTTGTATTTTATATTTAAATATAAATAAAAAAATAAATGAAATTTTATCATTGTTATTACCAAAAAACAATATTTTGTAAAAAATATTTATAAATACGATATCAAATAAATTAGTTTTGTTAACTTAACACTGGGTTCTCTATATGCCTAAAAAGCTGCAAAGCTATGGCATGAA
Source organism: Heliconius melpomene rosina (assembly GCF_056956725.1). Lineage (NCBI taxonomy): Eukaryota > Metazoa > Arthropoda > Insecta > Lepidoptera > Nymphalidae > Heliconius > Heliconius melpomene. The sequence goes on from NC_140401.1 coordinate 15,082,856, forward strand.
GTTATTGCTTTTTTTATGTATGTACGAGTTTGTATATTAATTCTACTTTGGTTTTTTTAAAATATAATTCATAGTGGCGTTACGTGAAACGTGACGAAGCAAACAATCGACTCTCCAATTCTAAAAGAAAGTTGACAGTTTGTAAATAGTACGCAGGTATTTGGTGTATGACATTTATTGTTTTTAAATTGTTCATAAATTTGATAGTTTAATATAGAAGTGACATTAGTTGAGAAAGTGAAAACGTCAAAATAAACAGTGTTTTATAAATAAACACTTAGACTCTATGTTATTGTAGATATATTTTATTGTTATAGTAATATTTCTAATGGTTGTTGAGAATTGACTTGTAATTTCGTTTGTATTATGCAAAAAGTATCTAAAATGTAAAAAATATTTCAAATAAAATAAAAAAAAATCTTGTATTAATATAGCAAGGTATGTAGCGGTAACTTAGTGTTAAGACACTACGTTTGGTACTTATCGCTTACCAATGATAAAGTTTATCATCAAACTTTATCATCAGCTAAAATAAAGTGCCTCTATATTCGTTTGCCAAGTTTACTAATCTACGGCTAACGTAATAGGAACCTCGATTATTTGTTATATTTAGGGCCCATATAAAAAAAAAATCATACGTACCTCAGAAATTAATTCATCCCTTATACTCTCATGTCAACAACACGCTGTATAAATAAGTCCGAATGCGCGATTGACATGATTGCACTATTTGTTCTACCTGAAACAAAATATATTTTTTATAAATAAAAATATCACGAAGCCGTCGAGGCGCAGTGGCACAAGCGTGTGCCTGTAGACGCGGCGGTTGTGAATTCGATTCCTAGTCAGGGAAATGAAATGTTTCATATTATCACTTCTTTGTTCTGGTATCAAGGCAAAGCGTGACCTGAATTTCCGCCCTTAAAACGTAATGCCTCGAGAATTTAACGGAAAGTGGAGTACAGAGACTAGTTTTCCCCTATTTATGGTTACTAGAAAATATTGCATTATTAAACGATATATTTGTAATAATACACAAAAGAATGCTTTTATTGTTTTTTTATATAAGCTTATCATCTCTGACATCATTAAATACTGCCTTATGCATTAGTAGAAAAAGAAAAAAAGTAGTGATTTAGCACTAACTAGTCTCTGCTTTCTCCGCAAAATACCAAACTAAAAGCTAGTCACCAAAACCCACATGTTCGCCCATAATCAAATTACTTAACCATTTATGAATATGCATGCCCAATACAAATATCTAAGTAAATAGCTAACACGGTGGGCTCCGGCCATTGTCCAGTGCCTTTTGTTTGCCACTTTCACAATTAGGACGTTCACATATGTTAGACGAAAACGTCTTGTGCCCACGTATTGCTTACGGTATTGAGTTATTCGATTTTAGGGTTCCGTACGTATTTAATTACTTTTAGATACTACATCTTCTTCTAAAAACTACTACCTTTACTTTAACTATAGTACTTGCTCTAATTTAGTAGTTATAATATTCTTTTTTTTATTTCTGTTAATTTTACAAATTTTGCTTGGTGTCCATGATATCCGAAATGTGAATGAAGTAATAGTTATATACTACTACTAGGCTTCAACGGTTATATGTAAAAAACTGTAAATTATCAATTCTTAAAACAAACTACGGTATTTTATTATTTCCAAACATAAAAGAAACTAAATGTTATGCTTAAAATAAATTTATTCATCCTAATAATAGCTATCAAAAGCTCTCAGACATTTAGTGCTTCTAAGCTCATCCAAAAGTCTAGACTCTAGACTCTTGAACTAGTCACAATAAATTTAAAAACAAATAACGACTAAGCAATCCAACCGTTGACCGACAAATTAGACACCGTTAAAGTTTAACGGAACGCAAAAATCGTGTCAGTATGTAACTTTTATGATGTGAAGAGTTGGAGAAATGGCAGTGGCCAGGGTCACTGGGGGTTACCCGCGGGGGGTCCCTCGGTTTGCGTAAGCCTAAGTACTTCCCTATTATTGGCTTTATAGTAATTTAATGTAACGTTAATAGTTGAATTACCTTTTAGCGTAGTGAAGAAGTTATTAATTATAAATTATTATTCTGGGTTTAATGGAGACGAGGACAAATTTTTGGATTAAAAATTTCATTTTTTCAGTCTGTAAGTGTTGCTTTGGATTCTACTATTTACACGTTATATTATTTACATAAAACATACAGTCAATAAAGATATTTGAAGATATTTATTAAGACATGCTGTAGCTCAGAACAGGACTTAGAAAATTGGTAAAATGGCTGGACATTCAAAATCTATTTCAAAATTAATTTAGCTGTTTTTTTTTTAATTACTACGTCTTTTTTCTTCATAGAAAGTACTCGTCATACATAAATGACCTACGTACAGATATATGAAATAACAAACAGGAAATGGCAGTGGCGCGGGTCAGTTTAGGGTTACCTGCGGGTGGTCCTGGCTTGGGCAATTATTTGATTAATCACGCGTCGTCGGTTAAATGCTAATAAGCGTTTGATATACTTATCTATCTATGTTTGAAATTACAATTATTATAAATATTTTTTTTACTAAGTAGTATTAATTTTTTTTCTATTCTTATATAAAAAATATATCTTTTCTATTTTATTAGCCTATTTTTTAAGAAATGTCTTAATAGGAACGAAGTATCTTAATACCTAAAAGATATCTCGCAACTATATCATAATAGACTGACTTGTTTTAAATATACGTTTTTATAAAAAAACATTATCAAGTAAACTATAATTTATGCTTAAAAATATAAAAGAATATAAGATATTTTTTATCTGATACATTCTAAAGTAGAGGTCAGGAACTATTGTCTCATATAAAAAAGTATAAAAAAATTTTTAAGTTAAACGGTTTTATATTGCAGATAAATGTACTAAAAGCTAAAAAATAATTTCATAGAAATTATGATTACTAAAATTTAATCGTGGGGCACGTCCAATATCTACAATTGAAAGACATAGCGTGAGACTTCACCCACCTAGTGGTAAGTAGCAAGTGTCCCCACGATTTTATTTTAGTAATCATAATTTCTATGAAATTATTTTTTAGCTTTTAGTACATTTATCTGCAATATAAAACCGTTTAACTTAAAATTTTTTTTATACTTTTTTATTTTTAAGTTTTTAGTTTTTATTTCTCATGCTATTCAATTCGTTGAAATGAGGCTCGATGTCTCATTATTGCAAGGTTAATGGAGAATGTTACGAACGACCCCCCCAGAGGTCCAATAGAGGGACAAGGCTATGTACAACAAGATGTGCCTGAATCTTGAGGGGAAAACGCTAACGACATATCATTTTTATCCACCTAGTGCCATACAGTTCTCGGCGCGCTTTTACCTTTTACCTTGGGTGGTACCCCTAGCGACGTATCATTTTTAGGCACCCTATAGCCACACAGTCCTCGACAGGATACCAGATCTTGACTTAGGTGGGAGATTCATATTGTAATTGTGTATAGTATACTGTATTATACTTACCAAGCCCTTTATTTTGATACCCATATTGATGGGATTGAAAACTACATTATCCGCCATTTTGTAGCAGTGGCCATCTTTGATTTTGATTTTGTATAGTGCACTGAATTCTACTTGACAAGCCCTTTCATTTGATACCCATATTGATGGGATCGAAAAAACTAACTTGTCCGCCATCTTGTAGCGGCGGCCATCTTGGATTTTGATTTTGTATAGTCCACTGAATTCTGCTTGACAAGCCCTTTCATTTGATACCCGTATTGATAGGATTGAAAAAAACTAACTTGTCCGCCATCTTATAGTGGCGGCCATCTTGGATTTTGATTTTGTATAGTCCACTGAATTCTACTTGACAAGCCCTTTCATTTGATATCCATATTGATGGGATTGAAAAAAACTAAGTTGTCCGCCATCTTGTAGCGGCGGCCATCTTGGATTCACAATAATATTGAATATGGATAATTGTATTGTCACCAGAATCAAAGGCGTATACCAAATTTCAGATCAATCGGTTAACGGGAAGAGGGTTAAATTTCAATTACTAAATTTGACCCAAACAAACAAACGGGGTGAGCTAAATAAAACCGTTTAAAAAGATCAGTTTGAGACGACCATTGTAACATGACCTTTCATTTTATAAAGCTGTTAAGATATATGCATATTTTATTAATAACATTTTTTGCTATATTAAATATTTATATAAATAAAAAAGGACAATTATTTTTAAATAAGCTATACAAATGATGTGTGTATGTAATTATTTCTATTTTGCGTTCTGTTTAAAACAAAATCTCTCTGCAAAATATATTCAAAAAAGTAAATGTACTAAGTTTTTATCACTTTATTTCTATATTTTAGTTTTTTTGTTATAAAATATAATAGTAAATAGAAATATTGTATATATCATCTTTACACCAACTATTACTAACTTTTAGGTATCCACATTGAATGGTGAAGCGAAAACTTAAGAGCAGTGTCAAAGTTCAAACATTATCTCACGTTAATGCGTGTGATGCGACCTTAATCAATTATAGTGCTGACCTTTGGAGGTTATAGCGGCCTGTATTGTTATGAAATACAAAGTTATTGTTCCTATATAGATTTTATATGTAATTAGGTATATAGTTAATTTATCTTTATTTAGAAATTGCAAAGTTCTTTAGCTTTATTTGTACCCCGGGGGGAACCTAGTGTTACCTACTTTCCGCCAAATTCTAATTCAAATTGAAATAAAAAAATTATATACTTCGATTGAAAATTGAATCTGTAACCACCGTCTATGCTCAAAGACTGAAACTTCTCGACCATACCATACTTATTTCAATTATTTCCCATAGCCACAAGTGGTCCTATACGTTTTATCTTATAATGTTTGCTCTAACACTTGTATAATGAATACATTGTAATTAGAAGTTACTTTTACCGTAGATCAGTTGGAGATTTCAATAAAGCAGCTACCGTTGTATACAATGTGGGAGTGACGAGGCACTTTTATTTGTACTTACGATTTAGTGGCCGCTACTACAAGATTCAATAGTTGATATGATAATAGCAATATTGATAATAAGAAAGTATAGCTTAAATGGTTAGAGAAAAAAGTTAGAGAAAAGTTATTTTACTTATTTGGGAACGAGGATTGGAAATAATTATTCCCCTGAGCGCGGATTGAACCTACAACCATCGCGCCAACAGTGAAACGCTGCTATCTGCTGCGCGAGTTATATCTCAATTTGACCACGACGGCATTTCATGATCTTAAGCGTCCAAAATTTATAACATGATGTCAATTTGTTATTATTTTACTCCGTTTTACTAGTTATACTGTTTTTTTGGATCACACAGATCTCCCCGTATAATCGTAGAATTATTTTTATAACCTCGATCTGGTAACTTTTAAAGGGCGGCGTTAAGCTCCGCCTCCAAATACGTACGTAGCTCGAAAATAGGCGGAAAGTGAGAAGCAGAGTGTTTTAAGACTGGGATCTACAGTAGATTTTATATAAGATATTTTTTTTTTACTTTCTACCAGATTTCACTATATAAATTCTATAAATATTAAACAAATATACAAGAACAATATACAACATACAAAAAGTGTATAGAATTTAGATATATATATATGAGATAGTCTACCATTAGTTGAATTAATATTATGGTTTGCTGATTGGTCTTAGAAAGTAACGTCAGTGAAATAAAGGAGTATCGATTTGTATGAATTGACAGATGTGTTAAATGTGTATTGATTTATTACCTACTTTCCAATGTTTTGATTTTTTTTTTGCCATTGTGGTGTACAACACAATTGCAAAAAAACTATTAATACACCAAACCTACACAGGTCTTGAGAGAGAGAGAGTTGAAAGAGAGTCTTGTCTCTCTTATTTGTCTCTGTCAGTGTACTCTCTGTACTTGTCTTAATTTGATCGTTCTGAATTTAATTTTTAATTGGGAGACTTTATATTCTTAAGCAGCGGCATCAAAGGCCTCAATGTAAATGGGTTTTCCATTTATCATACACTATGCAGGGCTGAGGAACACATGATACCGAGGCATCGGAATTCGGGAATTCAGATGGAAAGTGAGGAAATGGATGTCTCAACTCTAGGTTTCATAAGGAACATGAGTACGTTCCGCTATAAGCGGGACTATAAAATATATCTTCTTAAGTGTCCATAATATTTTGTCCCATCTTTATTTCCTATCTCTATATTATATCTTTTCTTTTTCATAATAAGACCTAGACCGACCTTTAAACCGCCTGTCTGTCTATCCGTCGCCACTCTAATAATCATTTATACAAATAGTATGGAAACCAAAATATTTTGTTCTAAGAAGAAATGATACTGGTATTTTGGCTAGTAGGATAGAACTTACTTCATTCGCAAAAAACCTTATTTCAACATCGATACACTCCATTCTACACTTCTTATCAAAAGAAAAATAATCAATCAACAATGAAATAACGTTACTAAAATCTTTTGTTTATGGTCCAGTACTAGCAAACAAGTATCATTTACATCTAGTATATACCCTAATTTTTTACTACATTAAATTTAAATAATAAATGGATGTTCCACAATAGCGAATGTCAATAAGTATTTGATTGATTTATGGATGCTGATAAGAATAATCTGGAATTTATTATTAATTAATTCTTATATTGTTCTTATTATTCATATTGGTTCTTACATCTACACTTGTTAGTTCTTATATTATTGTTGGAATTGCATGAGGGAACTGACTTCTTAGCATCATCAACTAATGAAATATTCGCTATATTCTTTTATGTATTACCTTTTTTTTTTAATATTCGTTATATTTTTTATGTTTTACTCTTTTTTTTAACATAGAAGCTATAGGGTTGTGCGGCGTTGAATTCCGCCACTCAACATGCAATGCCTCAAATGTTTTATTACTAGGTTCCCTCTGCCTACCCTGCTACATGCGTGATACAGCGTGAAGATGAAAAAAGGTTACAATCGCACTAAACTATCAAATAAACAATTTCGTATTTTAATTTCATATTACTTCCCCACCGATCTATCATTGGAACTGTTGACCCGCGTTTGTCAGAACGCCTGCGCATCTCTCATTATATTTATTATCTTGAGTAACAGTCTAAGACAGCTTAACGTTTGGACGCTATAAAAAAATAACTACAGTACTCTCTTTATATTTAGTAGGTCAAGTTGTACTAATTTTCTATGTGTGAATGTATCCTCTTACTTTTAACTGACAGTTTCATTGATAAGAGATTGTTATCACTTTATTGTGTTTTTTAGGTATCTCGCATTTTTTGCAATAGAGTATCGTAATGGCTCTACGAAATGGCAGTACTTATTTTTATCATACATTTTATATTATTAAGGTAGGCATAACCTAGATTTCAGAAGAGTTTTCCATTTTCCGCCTTAATTTTGTTACTATAGCGAGGAAATTAAAATTTCATTTGAATTAATCGAATTCATAACCGTCGCATTTACTGTAATACGTTGTACCACTGCACCACACCGGCCCCTACATCTTAACGAAACCTAGAGAATATAGAACCCGAGAATAGGAATACAACAAATCGTACGAGGCTTAAAATGATATCATAGGATTATCCCCTACTCCTCCCCCTCCTCCTCTCTCCTCCTCCTTTCCTCGGGAAATCCACTTAGTAGTGGATCCAAGTACGCAATCAACACGATAATTATACACAATATTAATTCTAATATTAAATTTAACGGGCCATTCATGAATTAGTATACTTAAAGTTATTAAAATAATTTATTTTACGATTGCCGCTAGACATTTCACCTCTCGTACGGTTTCTCTGTTGAGCTAATACTCATTTAATTTGCTATTAAAATAGCCGTAAAGGTAATCATATCGCGGATCATTTTATATGGCTTCCTTCATTACTTTAGTTATTATCGAGTTGCCTGTGATGTATAGTAATCTATAGTAACTGCGTATTGACAGTTGTGCTAACTTGTATTGTTTAAATAGTAGTGGTAAGCCTATTTCAACTGTATTAAATATTACATTATTAGAGGGAGGATGAAAAAGAGCATATTCAGTTGGCTTGGGTACGAACGTGATAAAAAAATGGCAATAATGATGAAGGAAAATGAGCAGTGAGAGAGACAGGAGGTGAGCTCTTTTGACTTTCGAATTTTGGTTGTATTACATTGTGTTTGAAGACAGAAAAATTGATTTGCCAGAAAAATAGCTGGTAAAAGTAAATTTATTATTTATGCATTTATATTTAACATCGAGGCAATTATATTTAACATCATCAGTTGTTATATCAGAGTTTGGTCTGTAATAGCAGGTTTTACGTTGTCATACTACTTTCTACATAATTATTTACAATACCTTATTCATAGTAGGTAAAGCTTAGGAGGGACAATATTTTATTGTTTTAATGATATAGAAAGAGGATGGATAAATGTTGTGGTTTTTGTAACTTCACGCTTTATCCCGCACCTAGCAGGATAGACAGAGGGAAAACAGTGTTAATACACTCCGTTCTCATTAAGACACTTCAGTTTCCTACCTCTCGCCTAGTCCTTAGACAGATACGATCAATAAACAGGTTCTTGAATGTAATTACAAATTCAAATACTATTCATATATTTTTAACTCTACATTTTACTTTATGTATTAACTGCTTAACTAGATTTCTCAACTACATACAAATAAAACACTGTCAATTTCAAGACCAGACTATAAATATATGATATAAATAGTATTAAGACCGCCTATCTCCGTATTTGCTTTGTTACGCCGGCATCTCGAGATAGCATCTCCCTTTATCTCAACATCAGTTATGGGCTTCCGTTCTCATTACGTTAATAAATTAACGAAAACGTTGAAATATATTCACATAATATAATATTCATGAACATCGGAACTAATCGATTACAATTTATATTTGAAAAGAATGCGAATAACCTCATTAGATGTTTTTAGTTTGATGAATCTTAATTACGGCTATTATGCGTGTGTTTTAATATGCTAATTTCTTTGGTGTGTGCCGATTGACGTAGAACTGTAGAGGCACGGTAGCTGGTTTGTGCGTGGAGTGCAAGTTTGGTAGCGAAAGTTTTTATAAATTCATAGGACGGAATTCTAGGAATTCTAGGACGTAAAGCAGAGAACGAAGTGTTTTGTCACCAAAAATTTTTGTACTACCTCATATAGCACAATATGTGCAAAATATCGAGTAGGTATTGCCATGATTTTAAATATATTTATTTCCGTGGTCTGATAAGGCAACACGCGGCAATGGGTTCCATCACCCAACAAGTAGTATCTCGAAAAAGAGTGGATAGTGGAAGTCACATTCCATGGATTCCAGGCCCATTGGGTTGCTGAGTAAAGAGCTCAAAGCAATGTTTGGGATCTGTGACCCAATTAAAGGTTTAAAGTACCCTTCTATTTCAGAGGTTCTATTTCGTTTAATTATGAGCATTAACACATCCACTGTTCGAACTTCTCTATCTTAACCTCTGCTCTCGCAAAAAACATATTACATAGAAACATATGAATGTATTTACTAATAAAAACGTATAGAGACAATGCCAAGATATTCAATCTCTACCGATCAATTTAAAAAGGCGATACAGAATAAATGGAACCGTATCATTAGTCAATAAGTCAATTTAATTAAATCATTCGGTGTGCACTTTCTAGACGTTTGACAGGTGGGTCGTTAGTCATACTATATGATATATCAATGAGATTCAGCTCGCTATTTTCTTTGCGTGGACTATTAAACTTAAGATCCTCAACTCTTCCTGCTTCTACAAGAATTTCAGGAAGTCTTCTCTTTGTGTTTCACGAGGAACCTCCCAGTTTTTTATTAGTAGCAGTGTGTGCCGTACGTTGTTTGTCAGTCACTCCGTATTTGAAGATTTTATATACTTGTATTCAGAATGATTAATAGTAATTCAAGCTATTTATTGAAAATAGATTATTGATTCATCAACATCTTTATTTGGAGATAGTATCTTTAAGTTTTTATTATCTAATCTTCACGCCTGTCTCGTGTTGTTTCTCTTTATATAATACTGGGGGACTTGGGAGGCTTCGCCCGCTTTTAGTTGAATTGAGTCAAGAAGACATATTGAAATAAAAGATATTTATTAAATATATATTATTTAAGATATTTATGTAATAAACAAATAACACATTTTTATCTCATAAATGATACAACCATCTTTTATTCATTCATTACGTTCGTTACATTATAAGGAACAAAAGCTATAGAAAAATCGATGACCTAGATGCTTCAGCAAAGTATCTATGCCGTACAGCAATTATATTAACAGCGCCGGACATCCTAGATAATACAGTCTTGTTACATTGAAGCAGGAACTTTTTATAATAGCTTACTTGTAAGTTTATAGAATTAGATGCTGTAATATTAAATACCATATATTATTATAGGTAAGTACGGGTTTGGTTCCCACCTTATGTAATTTATATGGATCGTATGTATTTTTACATAATTTAATCTATGGGTACTCATAAAAATAAAAATAAATATTTAGAGTAGGTATAAACGTTAATTTGAAATCAGTAAGATGATAAATAAAAGCATCAGAGAGAGCGAGAGAGCTTACTCTGAGAAAACAAATTCGGGACATAGTCGTAAGTCAAAATTAAATGATTTTATCAAGAATTAAAAACACCATAATTTCATTGAAACTAAAAAGTAATAAACATAAAGTAAACCTAATTTTAATTTACATTTCATATATTTCATTAAAACATACTCATACAGGGTGTATAATTATAGATCAAAGCTGACAGAACACTATAGCTAGTACTAAGTAGCGATCTCAAAATGTTAATCTACAGACAAATCGCCTTATGTGTTGTGGTGAGAATCTGACACACCTGTACCGGTATACCGGTATTAGTGATGTTGATTATAATATCGATATATGAAATTGAAATTATTGTGACATATAAAATTGAAACATGTTCATATTATATGTTTAAATAAGTGACTCAGCCTGCAGAATTTAGCAGAAAGTGGGGAGCGTGTTTTAATAGGAAATTAAATAAAATATAATCATTCCCATAAATGGAAATCCATCCAAAACGAAGAACCGGCGTTAACAATTAGACATTGTCATAATACGCTATGACCTCTTAATAAAACATATACCTAGTTTTTTTTTATAGAAAGACAAAGAAACAAAAAAAATAACAGTTATATTTTAGTTTTACGTTAAAAATCAATTAGGCCCACAAATAAATCTGAAAAGCACAATTACAACTAAATCACAATTAATAACCATAATCAAAGTATCGATATAATATAGTACCATCCCGTTAGTATCGTGCTGCGTAAGGCTCGGTCGGTTCAGGTCGTAAATCACACGCTAATATCGGTTAAGCTACTCGCTAATCTGAGGTGAGCGTGAAAAAAGTTGTTTTAGTGTCGTGTTTTTTTTTTTATATTCTGCGGAGAGTAAAAGAGGAGAGGTCACTCTGTTCTTGACTTTAGATTATTGGATTTGTGTGTGTATCTCTTATCAATTCTTTTCTACTTCATGCTATAGGGGGGCAGAGAGAGACTAGTGTTAAGAAGGCTGATGGTGAATTTTCATTGCAGTATTTTTTTATCGTGGCATTTGAACACATGAAAATCGTTTAGTCAGACATTTTATATGCTACGGCGTCTTAAAATAAAAAAAAATCTTAACTATTTTTCCCGTATAGCAGGGTTGGCAGATTCCACGTAGGATAAAAATACTCCGTTCCCCATTTTCCGTTCAATTTTTGACACACAGACAGAGGAAAAATAAGAAATTTCACTATTATTTCGGACGAAAGTTACTAAATTACAAACTAGAGACGTATATTTATGTATAGGTAGTATATAATAAAGATTTTTTTTTATGTTTACTATTAATATTTCATACTTAATTTCATACGCTGTCTGAAACACCATTAAATCGAAATAACTTGACGTTTTCTCGAAAACTCGACCGTAGAATAAACTTACTTTACATTAAGCAAATACTTTATATCATTGTTGTCTACTTAATAGTTCATTATTCAAATTCATAAGTTACGAATAGCGAAGTAAATAGAAAATTAGCCTAAAGGTATGACAAGAATGCAAGGTGCGTTTCCGTGTTGAATAACTTGTTGATAATAATAATCTTTCAAGACAAACGTCTGAATAGAGAAAAATAATATTTTGTATATGTTTTATACCTTAGGGCAAATAATAGCTTAAAAATATTTTTTTTTTCATTGTTTATTTTGAATTTAGTAACGGAGGCAGAGAAAAGAAGAGAGTTGTGAGTTTCCGAATTCTGCCCAAATTTGAAACAGTGTTTTGAATGGCGGAGTTCAACGCCGCACATTATTAATAAGCTTAATTATCATTTTTTATAATAGTAGAGTATGCGTCATTAATAAATAAATTATACCGCCTTGTCCCACATTATGAATATTCATATCATTACATACTTCACAGAAGCATCTTAATTGATTTATAATGAATTAAATTCCTCAGAAATTAAATATTATAATTATTACATGTTCTTTTACGCATTTACATAAAGATTATTGAAATATATTTTTAGCTACACGCTTTATCCCGCACGCGGCGCACGCGGCCGGGTAGGTGAAGGGAATTTGGGAACCTAGCGTTAAGACACTAAATTTCCATTAAGATACCTGCGTTCCTCACTTTCCGCTAACTTCGTAAGGTTTCGCGTGTTGAATGGCAGAACTCAACACCACGCTTTGCCTCGTTACCAGAGCGAGAAAATGAAAATATTAAAAATGTAATTTCCCCAAATGTTTCCCCATAGTTTACAATAGCACACTTGTGCCCCTGCGCCATAATGGCCTTAAAATACTTTTTTTCATAAAAGTTGCCGCCGTTTTTAAAAAATGTTAACTTTTAACGCCAGGTGTTACTCGTATATTAATACGAGTATATTCAATTATTCAGCCTTTTATATTTATTTATGTTTTGCTAAATATTTGTATATAATCATTGGCCTCCTGGTGTATTGCGTAAGTACGAATGTAATCATGGGTTCAATCTACGCTCAATGTAATTAATATTTTTCTAATATCCGGAATCTCTTGACACTGTGTTCTCTGCTTACCTTGCTATACAGAAAAAAGTCTAAAGATAAAAATAAAAAAAGTAGCTATTTTAAAAGATTACCAATATTTACCACCAGGTGGTATATTTACATATAGATATATATTACCCATTAATTTATGACTTATTAAGTACTTGTATATTCATTGAAAAACAATATTGTTTCTAAATAACTTATTAACATACAAAAAGAACGACACTATACGTATGATAATTGCACAATATTATTAAAATATTTATTCATAGTCTTTGTTAACTATGTAACAAGCTGTTTTATCGTGAGTTTTCATAAATATGGAAATTACTCCATTCTATTATTCTTCGAATGGTAAAGGTGGATGCACTCTGACCATTTTGATAAAACTTTTGTGTTTAAATAGAATTTAGAATTGAATAAACGATGTGTTTTTGCAATAAATACTGTATATTATTAGTAATAATATGAAAATTGTATGTATTTCTTAATGATTACATGGACATAAATTATAATTTTATTATTTGCAAGTGAAGCTAGTAGTAGGTAGCTGTGAATTCTGTTTTTATTGTTGTTTTACTGTTGATATACAGGTAAAATTGCTGCGTTAAGGCAAAAAATTAAATCAAAAACAAAAAAAAGAGTTATATAAAAGGAGAAAATAGAATACTTTAAAAAAATCGGATATTTTACATAAGAAAAAGTTTAGATTATTTTTTTGACTTGCGTGACATTTCACGTTGATAAGAACTCAACCCCGTTCTCTGTCTTCGTTGTTATTTATAACATTCGTGTAATAATTAAAAAAAGCTCTTAAGTTAACTAAATCAGAATAATCCGTAAAACGATAAAACTTTGTCACGGCCCACAACCGGTTAACTTTGTAAAGTATAATGAAGAGAGCTTCCGTCGCTTAGAAACTATACGTTTCTCTCCCACGGTTTACCTTTATTATATAACGCGAGTTCCTGCTTCTACTACTTTTTTATGTAAATTTGATTTGTTGATTTATATTAAAGTCTATAATTTTATATTCTATACATTTATGTTTTGATTTTCAGTTATTTTGTATGCTATAGACATTTTTCGGTCTATTCTTTTTGTCTAGAGTACTTTTAAAGTTTTCGTGATGTAATAAGTATGATCAGTCTGACCGTAAAGCTCGGTAGTTATGTTCGCTTTCCACGCGCGAGAGTCAATTGTTTTTTGAGGACGTAGCGGTGATGTGGATTCGATTCTCTCTCAAAAAAAGAGATATTTAACATAATTTATATGTGATACATAATTGTAATAACTTTGGGAGCTTTTAGAATTATTTTAACTAGCTTAGATTAAATAAAGGCTTAAAAAATACAAATCTAGATCGAGGAATGAAATATAGAGCCTCTATTCAACAAAATTGTAGCAACATAAGAGTTTTATAATAAAAATCTTCTTCTAATAAACCTCTAAAACATTCAGCATTCATTCTCGCGAAAGCCCAACTTGTTATTCATGAAAGTAGAAGTTACCTTTTCATTGTAAACTAGTTTGAACATGAGGTTTCTCTTGCTTTACCTTATATGGGTGATCTAAGCAAAGTATATGATAATTATAAATTTATATAATTACTATATATCATTAAAAATTTTTTTTTACAAGATATATGTTTTTGACAAGTATGAAAACAAAATGTATGAAAATTAAGAATAATAATTATGATTATGAAGATTATCCATTTATCTTTATAAAAGTGTGAATGGAAGGAAAATGGCGTCCTTTGAATAATTCGTAAATAAAATTTCGATAATGCTGACGATATTTATATAGTTTATACTAGAGAGCATTTTATATGGAGAATATTTGATAATTTGTAAAGAAGCAAAATAGCTAATACCTATCGGAACTCAACGCTGTGCTTTGCCACGTAACCAGGACGGGGAAATAGAAATACGAGTATTAAATATTTCATTTCTCCGAATGCGAATCGAACCCATAACTGCCTCAAAGGTAAAACTTATAAAAAATATTTTATGGCTATTGTTATTTTTTACAAATACACAAGGTGTTGTAAAGTCATATTTTTCGAACCGCCACGCCATGACAATAAGGTATAAATTAAGAATAGTTCGAATAATTATCTGTATACAGTTTCAGCGGTAATAATGGAATTTTGTATTAAAATAATATGTATGTACAACGTATATATTAACACGCTATCGTGGCGCAGATGTTAAATGTCTACCTGATGAAATAGTTGTGGATTCGAAACTCAGCAATATCTTTAAAGTAAAAAAAAAGTATAGAAGTAAGGTGCCTTGTGTCATTAGGTTCCTTCTGTTTACATGTAATATACAGTAGATGATAAGCTTACTCGTTAAATTAAAACGACGATCTATCATAATATAATTTTACAAGAAGTTGTAACTATCATATTAAAAAAGCTACTATAAATATAGTAAAAATGACAGAAGCGAGTAATTACAGCTTATTTATTGCAAATGGTAAAAAAAAACCACTGAATTAATTTAACGGAAAGTTAACTTAGAGGTTTGTAATTATACGGTTACAATAATTGATAGTTGCGAGGTATTTTGTTCCATGCAGATGCCCCATACGACGTGTTAGGGCGTGTACATAATGGAAATGTCTTGGAGTTATTTAACATTTTTATTAAAATTACCTTTATGTTTTTTTTGTGCTTTTTCCTTTTTTTCTTGCTCCACTTTTCGATGGGATGAGGAAATTTAACATGTGTTTTGCCTTCTAGAGCGAGGAAATTAAAATAAATCAAAAAGAAGTAATCAAATCTACAACTATCGTGTTTATAATCAGAAAAGAAAATTATAAAATTATATTAGTTTCTACATACTTCTACGGGAGTTGTGGATTCGAATTCGCGACTACCCTATTCTGTTCCACTAAGACATTATACAGTAATTACGTTGTAGACTATTAAAAATTCGGTATTCTGTTTGTAGGTTACAATTGGTCACGATTATTTTACAATCTGGATGAGTTAGTGAGTTTAGTTGCGTATTTTTAATTATTCATGGACTTTTGCTAATTTTTTTGTCAGGGTGACTCAAAATTTAAAAAAAATCTTAATTGTAACTCAAATATTTATTTATTAAAATTTAATTGGACCTATCACTTAAATATTTATTTATTATTAGAATTAATTTATGTTCATTTTATAATTTTTACGTATTTATTCGATCTTTTTAAAAGTAAGAAAAAAAAATATTCATCATATATTTTTGTAAGTTATTTTAATTTTTACTTTATTATTTGATCATTTATAGTCTATTATATATATTACTAAATAATAGATATAAAAAATATACAAATTGATTTAAGTTAAAGATTTTTTAGCAATAATAAAGTGTATATATAACATGACATGCGAGAAAATATTATAAATAATTTTCAAATCTTTGCGGACCATATTTTCAAACGCCCTGGCTGTTGTACGGTGATTGCTTGATGATCAATTACGCAGATTGGCGTAGAGAGCCCAAAATTTCTTATTAAAGTTGTATTTTTAATTGTTAAACGCCTATATTTGTTTGGTTGCAATTAGATTGTTACAGAAATATTTTTATTGGACCATAAAAGGGGAACTAAAATAAATTTATTTTCTTAATTAAATAATTTATAGTTTTTTTATAATAAAAAGAAAAAAAATATATAGAATCGTCACGATACAAGTGGAATATTTTTAAGTGAAAGCAGTAGTTGTAAATTCAAACATTGCTTGGATATACATATATTATGTATACGATAGATATTATTTCTCTTATCATTATGGTAGGTTTTTAGGCTTGTAAACGCGACAGATAACTCAACGCCGCGAGTTGCCTCGACACCAGAGCGAAGTAATGGAAATATAAACGTAAATAAATATTTCACTTCCTCAAGTGGGGATCGAACCCACAATCGTCGCGTTACAGTCACACCCTTGTGCCGCTGCGCCAGGACGGCCTCATCATACAAAATATCATATCATGCAAAATGAAATATTTTCTATTATAATCACAAACTCCTAGGATTGAACGTTTTGATTGTTACTGTGAAATATTTCACTTGTCCCGCACATACGAGTATGTAGGCATAAAGTAAGTCTCATTGTACTGTGGAAATAGCCAGGTTCGCGCTAAACATTGATTTTACGACACAATTGCTTAGCTCTTGTGTGGTATTGCAGATGATGTTTTACTGGAAATGGCTACTTAAATATTAATTAGAATATAGTGAAAATGTCTCTATAGGAACGGAGTGTCTTAACTATAGGTTCTCAGGTCCTCTGCCTATTTAGTTATGCGTGGTATACAGCGTGAGCGAAAAAAATATATGTTAGAAATATTTGTGATTGTAAATTTGTTAAATTTTGTTACTTTTCAACTAAATACCAAATAGATTTTCCTTTTTATTAACACAATAGGCATGGGATAGCTAGAGTTAAGACACTCCGCTTCCCTCTCACTGATCAATTTTCGAGACATAGCATGTGGATTGGCGAAAAGGCTTGCACTGCTCAGCCCATCCTGATGTGCTAAGTACTTACCTGGAACAAAAGAATAACAGATGATGATGATCTTTGCAAAATATATAATAAAATTAAATAAGTAAAGATATATTTTTTAACTATTTTGATTGGACTATCCTGTAATATGTGGGGGATGCTGTAAAATGCAAGTGTAAAAAAAGAAACTTGAACAATGTATTGGTAAGCCAAACTGAGTATGATAAGGCTTAGATTATAGTAATATTTTAGTAGTAGTAGTATAAGGTTATAAAATATATTTTTTAAATAATATATATTTTTTCTAAAATACAGATTTAATATAAACTATATTTTTATTTTATTATTTTATATTAATATAAGTATAACATAATAGAAATTAGGGTGAGATTGACATTAATATGAATTTCGCATAAATAATTAAATATTTTGACATAAATCGAACCATATATATGCATATGTTATTTATATTTGGTATTTATTAGCATAATTATCATAATTAAAAAAGTTCTGTCCGACTTATGCAACTGTATATTGTTTTATTAGGTACAGGTGTTGAATTACAGAATGGAAATATTGTAATTTATGCAAAAATGTCCAAGTAAACTACTTTCTGTCTAGCTGGATACAATGGTTATGGGTTCCTATATACAGTTGATAATTATTTTAAGAACTATTTATATCGAAGTGTTTGTTTGGTTGAACGCGTTAATCTCGAGAACTACTAGTTCGAATTGAATAATTATTTTTGTTTTACATGGGATCTTCGTTAAGGAAGGAATTACACTACACATTTTGGAGACAGTTATCGTTTCTACTTTTCTTTTACTAACTGCAAAATTATCTTTATAAAGCTCGTTGATCTTATCTAACTAAATTTAATTTCCTTATATCTTGCTAAACCCGCTTCTAAAGACACAGTAAAAACGTGGGCGGAAATTACTTAATAACATGTTTGTTAATAACATATTTTCATCTTTTCATTTCTTCGCTCTGGCACCAAGGCAAAAACCCAGCGTTGAGTTCCGCCACTCAACACGTAATGCCTCGAAAAATACAACGGGCAACGGAGTGTCTTAGCACTATGTTCCCTCTGCCTACCCTACCGTTTGCGGAAAACAGCGTAATTTTTGTTATATATTTCCTATATTTTGTATATTTTCTATACTTCCTACATTAACATTCCTATAGTAACGATGGTTCTTGCATTAGAAATTCTTCTACTTTGCGTAACATAAACAATATTAATGTACCGGATCTAATAGAATCACCCCGAGGCGTTATCTTAAAATCTATTTGATAAAAGCGTAGGCGATAGGTGTTGCTTAATTGTAAACTTACATATAAATTGATTTCATATCAATATACCATTATTATGATTTGTATGCTCGGAATGTTATTTAGCGTTGTATTTTATTATGGGAATTGTAATTTTTATATATTTTTAAATGTTCTATTTTTATATATTCGGAGGCACGTAGTACAGGAATCTTAACGAGATAGACTTTATTATAGAGATTTTGTAGTTCATCAAGTTCTTTTATATACCTGAAAGTCAAGTTCAATAATACGTAGAATAAAAAAGCAATCATCATCTCAATGAATATAAATATAATCGTCTCAAGTTCCACTCCAAAGTAGACGCATAATAAATATTCTTAAATCATTATAATCTATTCTATTTATTACTATTTAATAAAAAATAACAAAGTCAATGTCTCATCTAGTGTCTGTATATCGTAAATTTACCTACATGTACTTGTAAAGCGGTGTTTCTATGACATCACGCCTTTGTCCGGAGTGGGCAGACAAAAGCGTCTGCCAGAACATATTGACCATTGTCGATGTACGAATGTTGTATGGATGTGGTATTATTTTATTTAGTTTCACGCAATATCCTGCTCGCAGCAGGGTAGCCAAAGGAACCGTACTGTTCAGACACTCCGTTCCCCACTTATAGCCGACTTCTGGAGCCGATTCGTCCAGCTCAACGCCATGCTTTGCCTTGACAACAGTGCGAAGAAATGATAATATCAAATATTCATTCCTTCAAATGAGAATCGAACCCTCAACCTGTTGCACATTGATACCACGACTCGCCTCACATTATAGATACTAATAAAATAGTAATTAGTACTTCAAAAGATATGCCAAATCCATTGCAATTATCCAAGTCCATGTTAGCATAAATAGGAGCTGACAATTCGAAATGTGTACATAACGAGCTCGTTCAGCTAACAAAAGTAGTGTTTGCGTCACGATCGCGTTGTGTTTAACTAAGAATATTCATTTGATGCTTTATTTTTAATCATTTTATTTTAATTGAGTATATATACCTAGAATTTTAGTAACATTTCTATTTAAAGTGACCCGCTCGTGGATTCGCCCGCATGATCTATATAATTATTAATTTACTAATCTGCATTACTTGCGTTTTCTTATTATAATTATATATTATTAACAGTATATATTGAAAAGTAAAGTTTCAGCAAATTCTATAAAACAGAGAATTAAAGCAATTTTGTCAAACAATATATTTTTTTTAATTTTATTATTTTTTTATTTATAAGTCGACTCTGATTCCTATTGAATATTAGATCCATTATAAATTTAATATTTAAATATTGAATTTATATTGGACCTTAAAAATGCATCCTTTACCATCAGGAAGTGTCCCTCAATTCCAGAGAATCCCCAAACATTTACATAAATATACATATATACAAAATAAGCTAATAACTAACGGAATTCCACTATTTATCTTATCCAAGACGAAAGCACCATCTATGACGATACAATAGATGCTGACGGTTCAAAGTGTTTGCACTGTATGTTTGTTCTGCTGACAAAAGTTCCCTATGTTATGTTTACGACTAAGTACAGTACGCTCGATGAGCCGTGGCTGCTGTGAAATTAGATTTTCTAAGGTTTTGTTCATTATTCACACGGAAAGAAAATAATAAGAAGTAAGGAAAAATCCTAAAATCAAATCTACCAATTCAATATACCCATTTGCTAAGTTATGGTTGCCAGAACTCGTCAACCGTATTGTACGAGATGGTCTGAGTTATGCTCATTAAGATCGTACCTACAGATGGTGTCAAAGCACTAAAGTTATTTCGTGAGACGGTAAAACAGTTAACTTTATTGTGTTCGGTCAATTTTTTTTGGGATTTTTGTTGTGTAACGTCATTGAGTTGAAAGTATGTGTTAAATTATGGTTATGGGTTCTAATTCATATTTGTCTTAAGTTTATAATATAAACTATATTATAGGGTAATTTATTTAAATTAGAATTTTAGGATTATGTTTGCGAGCTAAAGATGATAATACAAATAAAAATAAATCTAAATCTTAACATGGAATAACGTTTTTCTTTTCAATTGCAATATAAAAAAAGGCTTTTAGACCTGGTCTTATCAATGATGGCCAAGTATAAAATATGTCGAAAGATAGACATAGACAGAAAAATGAAAAAAAAGATATTAGTACATTTTCTATAAGTATTCCTACATAATAAAATAACAAAAAGAAAAAAAATACAATTATTCTCACAAATGTCACCTTATTCCTCGAACTCAATTCAACTTAGAGCTGATCTCCAAGTCGACTCAGGACAATTCAATTAATTATGAAACGACGTCCATTTAATACGCAACGAGGTAACTGATGCTCTATTAACATCTTGGAGTGAAGATAACAAAAACATTCCAATTTAATCTTCAGCTCTGGACAGAGCATTAATAAGTCGAAGGCCCATTAGACTCCCAATGCTGCTTATCTGATGGAGATTTATGATAGGTGGTCTGACGATTGAGACGCAACTGTTGCGAGATTGTCAGCAGCGATTTTGGGATGTTTTCATTTGCTGATTTGTTTTTATGTATGGTGTTATTTATATTATTATGTCTAGAAATTGGAGGAAAGTGGGAGACAGAATTATGTTAATGAACCAAAAGTATTAGCACTAGGTTCCCAGGTTCCTTCTCAATGTGCTGCTGTGTGTGGGATACAGCGTTAAGATAAAAAAATATATAAAAAATATGGTATGCTAAAAGCTTATGTTTGTACTTCTAGGTTTTAATAGAGTATATTATTTATTATTTCTCTAATAAAATATTAAAAAGACCACATATATTTGCCAAAAGAATATTACAGGGAGATAAATGTATGGCAGGACGGAGCCTAAGCTGTAAATGGTTCCTAAAAGTCTGGAACACCTGATGTAGAACTGTAGTAGACCATCTTAACTATAAGAAATAATGAAATACCGCCTTAGCAACAGTCCATTAGCGCAATAAATATGTTTCATGGACCTACAAAAATAAACTATTAATTCTTAGCACGAGGTCGTACTAAGCTACGTTTTCTTTCGTACAGATTAAATACCACCGATACAATGACAATCTGTGACGTTTGTTCAGTTGTCTAACCTCCTGTTAGAAGATTTATCTCGCTTCCCAACAATGAAGTTAAGCATCGTTGTATATTTATTACAGAGATGCTGAGATATGGTACTGTAATGAATGATTTGTTTGTTATCTTCTCTTAATTCTTATGTTTAACGAGTCCTCATCTGCATATCGGGTGAACTGAGGTGGTCTGGTTTTATTATGTGAAATATTTGTCCTGTACTAAGGAGTTACGTGTTAGTTGTGGAATTAAACGCCGCATTTTATTATTATTAATATCAATAGGGAAAATTTTTAAAAGTTAATATTTAATTAATTATGAAATTTATAATCACTATCGTAAGCAATCTGTCTCATCCAAATTTATTACCGAAATCAACCAAAACAACTAATTTACTAACTTTTATCATAACTTCCAAATTAATTTCCCTACCACCATTTTCACCAAGTAGGCATACCTAATCCCATCAACACACATTTCACTAAAAAGTTAAAGATATAATATTTATTTAACTACATCGCGGTCACTAGTTAACGGTTTATTAAATACTCATTAAAAAACAGCATAGCGAGTGATTTCGAACGACCTTCATAAATATGCCCGAATAGATATCGTCTTGACACGCCCATGCTTTCGATGATAAAATTATAATAATTGCTTGGGAATCCTTTCTAGAAGCTTTGTTTTGATTAAAATGTCATTACTATTACATTAACTATATTATTTTTAAAAAAGGTATTTTTTCACCGTACCAGGGTTTGAACCCATAGCCAATAATAACCAAAAAAATATAAAAAATGAAAGATTTTCCCATCAAACAGCGCAGAAAACCAAATGATTTATCACTAAACTCTCTCTTCAATAACATCTTAAACCAAATACAAGAAACAAAACATTTCAAGAATCCATCCGGAGAAATTCCCACATTATTTCACAATTTCTACACCTTCCACCATCATATCCATAAGAATCATCATTACGGAATTTCAATAGAAACATTTAATCGGCATCGCGTAGATGGCTATCGTAAATCGATTCAGATTAGCTACCAAAATGCGTTATCGATTAATCACTCGATAGTACAATGCTTTCTATTTGGGACAGAGTGGATTTCACTGGCGTTGCGTTATTTATTTCGGCCTTAGCAGGTGTGCCTCGGCCTTATACAGGTTGTTGCATTATTCAAATTTAAATGTACGAGTGTGATAGAGCTTGAGTTTAAAATATGGAAATCTGTGATGCTCTCCGTTTTATTGTGGGAAATTGAATTTTATGGTGATTGTGTTATTTTTTTATTTTTGGTTCGTTATGAAAATATTTTGTTCTTTTTTTATGTTTTGTCGTCTTCTGTAATATAAGCGGATGGAATGATTTGTCATTTTCTGGTATATTTTACGCCTATTTTAACCTTTAACTATGGACGTGATTTTTTTATAACACAAATATGGACGTCGGGTCTGTCAGACCAGTGTATTTATTGGTCATATTCCGTCAGTTTTTTGAAGGAAGAAGACAATTTTATGTTTTAGTTTACATGAATAGTCTCAAATCAAGCAAAATCAATATAAATAAAATCGCTTTTTATTAAAGTTTACGCATCACAACGATTTAAGTAACTTAAAGTCACAATTTCAGTCTTTGGCCACATGGGATGACTCTTAAGAAAATAATACTATTAAAAAAAGACAGATAATAAAATAAATATTTTTTTAACAAAATATAAAGTCTAACAAATAAAAAAAATAAAGAAATTACATCTTATGTTATAAAATAAAAATTTTGACAACACCTCAAGATAAGGTACTATTGAACATCGATACACAATTTTCAACATTGTAGGCAAACAGGACGATTGCAGTCAACATAAGTATGTGTTGTGTTTCTATATATCTTTTGGGGGCAAAGTGTACATGTTTTTCAAGATCCCAAAACTATTTTTTTTTGCTTCATGTTCAATAAATGATAGATCAGATCGCGAAACGCCGGTCAAAGTCATTCTCAATTCTTAGAGTAGTTTAGTATACGAAACGCGTCTTTTTATTTGATAAAGTGCTATTTTCTTTATAAAATGTCGTCGTCCAATTCTTTTGTTTGATTTTGATTATAAAGTACCAATATTTTTGTCCCTGACGTGCTAGGTCCATCATTTTTTTCCATTTTATCATAAAAACTAAAAAAATTGAATCTTTTTTAGGTAAATTATATTTATATTACTAAAATATATAACAAACAATGCCAAATAATATATGATATAAAACAATAAAAACATTTGAATACAAATAACACAATTAAAATATTAAAATATATTTTGTAATATTATAAAAATATATGGCGTTTTGAAATCATTCATGTATGGGAAACATGGACGTCGGGTCTGACAGACCCAGGCCCCGTTTAGAAAGTTAAATACTCACGTGTTTTGAACCCAGATACACAACCACTGCTATCTACATTCATTTTGTCATTAACATGAAAGGTACTGAGAGACTCAGTGGCGGAGGTCACCGAGAAGTGGCCGATTTGTAGAATTCGTAGAACGGTCTGGTCTGTCAGACCCGACGTCCATACTTAAAGGTTAATAGTGTGGCATTTTAAAAGACTAATAAGAATAATCATGGATGCTTGGAGTAAGAACTAAATAATTTAAGCATTTTCTCAACTGTATGTGCTGCAATGACATATTAAGCACCTTGCTTAAAATATTACATACATATATAAAAACTTATATACACGTTTCATAACAACATATACAAATTCCAATAACTACCAATAAAAACATCCTGTATTGTAACTACGCGTAAAGAAATATTATTAATATTAAATTTGTTACATCCCATACTTAACGTGCTATCCGTTGAAGCCTACCGCTATATACCTATAGAAAAATACCAAACTCTTATAACTAAGACAATAAAGCTTAAAATAATATAATTTTCTAATAATTTTCTATGGCGGTGTGAGAGAAACCATAAAGGATTATGTTTATAAGTCAACTATGATTATATATTGTTAATTTGACAATCGTAATAAGCTGTACACTTTCATGGGAAATTTTCTATGGTGTCTTAAATAAATGATATTTATAGGTATTTATATTATTTATAATATGTTTGTGAAATTAGTGGCTTTCACTATTTTGTTGTGGTTTATTAGTGATTATTTTTTTTAATTTGTTGTATATATTATATTATTATTCTTCGTTCTAGCTCGGTTATGGGTTGTGGTTGATTTGAAAAAATTAAATACGTACTTATGTTTTCCAAACTAACTGATAAACTACCTCGTATTGAGTTCTGTTATATGGCATTCAATTTTTGAAAACAAAATGAATATAAAGTGTAAAACAGAGTGTATTAATACTAGTTTTTCTGCCATTGTCACCTAGCAACCTTCACGTGAAATAACAAAAAATAAAAAACCATTCTCTAGACTGGGGATTTCCCTAACCTCATAGTTTATTTTATGTTATCATATACGACAGTTAAATAAAAAGCAATAAACAGTTTTAGATTAAATTATTAATACTGTTTTATTACCGTTTATAAAAGAAAAAATAACTTTTTTACTTACATAAAATTTTATAGTATGAATCATGTTTTTAACAATATTTTTAACAATAGATTGTTTTTGGGTTAACGGTCAGTATCTTAAATTAAGAGGAAAAACTATAATGCCTTCTGAGAAACACACGTGAGTAAGCGGTGACAGCATCAATGAGAATGTGTGATACGAGTGATGAAATTTTACACAATCCATACAAAAAGTAGATCGTAAGCTAAATTGTATTTAAGTGAGAAAAGACGTTAAATATCCATATAAGGTTAAATGAAGGACCTAGAGTTAAGACACTCCGTTTACCGCTTCCCGCTCCAATTCGAGACACTGAGTTGCGTAACTCAACGCTGCACTTTTATAATATCATGTCAATTTGAACTCACTATCTTGTTAAGCTTTAAAGATACTAGACTATTATAATGAAATCAACAATAAACAAATATAGGCAATGATAGTATAATAAATTGGAAAATTTTAAAATGGTAGTTACCAATTATTATATGACAAACGACACGCAATGGACGTGACGAAGCGATGTTACGGTAATGATATGGTTGTTACTGTAAGGCGTTTCACTTACTATTAGAAGTGGTTAGAATAAAATCATGTTTTTAAACTGATGATTTTTTAATCTAGTTTAAAAAATTAAGAGTTAAGGAGTTAAAAAATATATATATTTTTTTTATCTTTTTTAACAATGAATTGCTTCTATTCAATTCAATGAGTAGACCGCAGTGTATTTTAATATAATAACTGATAATTACATTTGTATTATGTTATTGTGATTTACTACTATAATTTTTTTTTTAGCTCCAGGTATATCGTGCACATAAAGAAGGCAGAAAGAACGTGGGAACCTAGCGATATGACATTTCTTTCACAATAAAACACTTCCCTTCCTGATTTTCTTTGAAATTCTCGAGAAAATGCCTGTTGAGTGGTGGACCTCAACATAACGCTTTGCAAGAGCGAGGAAATGAAAATATCGAACATTCCCCCGAGTGTGATTCGAACCCACAATCATCGCGTTTACAATCAATCACTCTTATCCCTGCACGGCCTCGCTGTTTAAAAAGAGTATGTATTAATTTCATATTCACAATGAATTATATCTGTTTCTCTGCTCTGGTAGGACAAAACACGGCGTTAAGCTCCGCCAATCAACACGCAATCTCGAAAATTGGGTGCAAATTGGGAAATGGAGTGTCTTAACACTATGTTGCTTATGCGGGATAAAGCGTGAAGCAAAAAAAAATGTTATTTATACATTTTATTAGTAAATATTGTAACTATAGTGCCTAGTGGTAGTCATTAGTGAAAATAGAACTGCAAAGCTTCCACGGAAGGTCGACAGCTGTCCATGACCTATCGAGCCCTACAATTATTATCGCACTCATAAATTTGTCTTCAAAACACTTCTGCAGAAATAATTACATTTTTATTACAAATAATTTTATATAAATATTTTTTTTATAATAACAACTTTTTTAAAATTATTTAGAAGAACTTTTAATATAATCTTGTAATTATTTACGTACATGTACAGGTACAGGCTTGTTCATTAAATATGATGTCCCGGATTCTATTAATATAAACAGAAAGGTTTTTAATTAAAAGCTTTTTCAAGATTTTTTTTAATTTTTTTCTTTAAATTTTACCTCTAGTCATCTCTGCAAACGCACAGATTTACGCTAAGCTCAGAAACGGCTTCACCGAAACAATTACAGTTTTACTATTATATTTTGGCTACTATTAACTTTTCATGTTTATAAATAATTATAATTTATAAGCCTATTAAAGCTAAAATAAAAATCAACAATTTTAAATTCCCCATCATGACTCACACAGATTACATAGCACAGAATGTGGTTGAGAAAAATCTCGTTTGACGTTTCGTAAGCGGGAAATTTTACGCAAACCGACTGTATAGGATGTCGACCATTACTCGAAAGTAGCACTGACAATCTATTAAAGCTTTAGTTTGAGTTGATTGACTTGTTTTACCACTTTTTATTGTTTCTTTGATTACTTGGTCCTGTATTTTTTTAGTATATTACTATAATAAAGGAATTGTGGTAGATTAATTGTCGACTTACATTTATAATTTGTAATTATATTCATATTTTATTGAAATATAAATATTAAACGAATCAAAATCATCAAATTGTTTAACCATGTCACGTATCGATATCTTTTCTAGCTTACAATAAAACAACAAGCCCGTATTGGGTTTCTATCATATCCATATAAATCATTAAAAAAAAATAAGTTATCTTTTATTATCGAAACTTTTTTAATCACTCTATATCTCATATTTGTATATAAAAAAAACAACTAATGTTGTTTAACTTCTTGTCACATTTTTCATAGTTTCGAATTAATACGTCACAAATAGAACAGATTAGGACCTACGAAGTTAGGACTACTGTAGTATAAATATTCATACGTTACCTAATGTAATATTTTGAAAAAAGAGGCCAATCATGGTTAAGTAACGGCGGCGTTGAGTTCCACTACTTAATTAGCAGTTCCTCCGGAATTGAAAATGTAGTGTCTTGACACTAGGCTGCCTATACATGTTGAAGCTGATATTAATCTTGAAAATATGTCATAGTTTCTATACACGATACTAAACTGATTACAATTATACATTTTATATTATAATTTAAGCGCTAATTGACGTTCCTGAGTGTGACAATAAACCTATTAACTGTTCAATACAATAAATACAAAACAAACTATAAGAATTTTCCTATACAATGCCCCAGCCTAGTTATAGTTAAAGTAAAAAAATAACACAAATAATAACCTGTCCGAATTGACATCTGTCCGGTGCGGTGCCACGGTCGGTTGGACAAAATCAGGTATCACAATTAAATTAAAAATCACTCGCGTAGAGTAATTTGTTACAATATGTACTGTTGGCAGAAAAAGTTATTAGTATATATTTTTATTGTTACTTCTATCATATTTAAATGAGATTTACTATATTGTCAATTTGACATATATGTATGTATATAAATAGTCATAATAGCACAATTAGTTTTATTGTATAAATTAATGATAAAAAATCCATTTCATCCACCCTTTAATTAAAAGTACCAGTATTTATAGTAAAACATTTAAAAATAATAATGTATTGGTATATGTTTTCAATAAATAGATTTTATAAGCAACTACAAAAACAACTTTAGTGTTTTTCTGCTGACGTTACATCAAGTGTAAGGTAGAATGATTCAATTGAATCCGCGGCATGTGTTGGTTTAGTCATTGTGGTCCACAACCGACTACTTTCTATTACGTAGTAGTTTAGTATAAGACGAGCTTTTTAACTAATAAACTTATTATCTTAATTAAAACTATAATAATATTTTTTTTGTACACTTGATTTTTATACATTTTTATTATTTTATTGTGTAAAAAAATATTCTCTTCTGTACTCCTTATTTAAAGAATAAATACTTAAAAAAGCAACAATCAATAATAAAAAAAATTATATATTATATAGACAGTATTTACAATATTTATATAACAGGCATAAAATCACTTAAATTTCAATATAATTAATTCAATCACATTTAAATAAATAGAGCACGCTGTATACACTACACACGAGGTGTCACATTGCCCAACGTGTCTATCATCGAGTGACGATATAATTGACAAAATTATATGAGACGTTGAAAAATCAATTGTTAAACGAAAATAACCGGTTTGTCTTTGGATATAAAGAGAGAAATAATTTTATTAACATTAAGTTATGTTACAGTTAAAAAATGAGTTGAGTTTTTTTTTAAATAATTTGATGTAAACATGTTTAGTTAACCGTTGTGGCACAGTGATTGACTGTAAAAACAACGATGTACAGGGTACAATTTAGACTTGGGGAAACAAATAATTTTAATTTCTATGCTGAGGTAAGAAGACAAAGCTTGGCGTTGAGTTACGCTCAATACTTAATGTCTCAAAAATTGGATAGGTGCCTCATTCCCTCCCCTATTGCCTCTATCAAATATGTATGATATAAGCAGAAACACTACCTTTGAACAATTACGGATTTTATTTTATTGAGAAAAGCTGGTTTTAATCTGTAGTAAACTTTCTTATTTTATGTTATTGTAAGAATAAGTTTATTTTTTGTGAATTTTGAAGAGAAAGCGGCTTAGAGGCTTAATAAATGTACATATTATAAGTAGAAAGCTTTGTTTTCGTATACGTTACACGATCTAAGACTTTCATTTGCTATATGGCTGTACGTTTCTGTTTATCTTAACGCATCTTCCATAATCTTCTACAATAAGAGAAGAAATCATAGTTATATAAAACTCTGTGTAAAGAGAGCTTTTACGTAGCTTGATAAGAACATATGGTTTAGTGGTTAGAGCGCTGGGACTTCTTCCAAGTAGCGTGGATTCTAATCCCGCTACAATTATTATTATTTTACAAAAAGCTCTACACATACTATTTATAATGTAAACTGTTATATAATATACTAGCGGCCCGCCCGCGGATTCGCCTGCGTGAACTACGTTATTATTAATTTCTGTCTCCATGAGTACCTACGTCCTATAAGTGACGTCCATGCAAAATTTGAGACTCCTAGAATTGTAGTAACGAAGTTTCATACAAACTTTCAACCCCAAAAATAACCCCTTAGAAGTCGAATATTGCAAATTCCCGTCTTAGCGAGCACCTACGTCCTATAAGTAACTCCTATGCAAAATTTGAGATTCCTAGCACTTGTAGTTTCTGAGATTTCGTGATGAGTGAGTGACCTTTCGATTTTATATATATATAGATGAATTTAGAAAATTACTAATCAATGTAGTATTATAATGTAATATTACAAAACCATCTTAAAGGAAATTGCTACATTGATTGAGGAAAGGTTTTAATTATCGTCCACGTGCTAATTAGTGAACGGGTTTCTATGACTGTCTTTATATATATAAAATGATTAAATGGAAATTTTAATAACTTCAATTAGTATGTTAAAAGACACTGTGGCTCTGTTGTCATGTATTTAACTGTATGCAATGCTGTTCTTAAAAAAAGCAAGCAAAAATTAAGTTGTAAGGAAGTTTCCACTAGTTAGAGTAAATGAAATATTTAATACTTTCAATACTTTTTCTCTGGTTTCGAGGCAAAGCTTGGCAACCACCATTCAACACGCAAAGCCTCCAAAATTCGGAGGAAAGTGGGGAGCAGTGTCTTAACACTTGTCCCTTGTCCCAGCATGTAGGAGAGTGCCTACACTATACAGCGTGAAGCTGAAAAAAAAAAACATTAAACCCACTCCACCAAAATCAGGAAACACTAGCAACACAACAAAAACTCGATTACCAATACACAAGCTACGTCCACCGTAGCTATTATTAAAGCAAATCTCAACATATAATCTTAGTTGTTTATGTAAGTACTTTCGATAAAATTATTCCCATGGGCGGTCTAATGTATCAAAACAGTTATTAATAAGTGACGCGTAAAAGGTGTAATTTCGCAAATAGCTATCGACTCACTTATAACTTCATGTATGTTGGGTTAAATAATTATTCGTATCGCCTAGGTACAGGTTTCTAATAGAAAGTTTACAATAGCAATAATGAACACACCCTGTATATATAGTGGTAGTCATAAAATTTTACTTTCAAAAATGTTAACAAGATATATGATATTAAAGAGTACGTCGCGTCGGTGCGATGGTGTAGCGTTTCATTGGAAATGCAAAGGTTGTGAGTTCGATTAAGACCTGGGAAAATTAATTATTTGTTTTCCTCGTTCTGGTGAGAGGACAAAGCGTGTCGTTGAGTTTTTCTACTTAACACGCACATTTTAAATATAGCCCCGATGTGGGGAACAGAGTGACTTATCACTGAGTTTCTTCTGCTTACCCTGCTATATACAATGTACAGGGTAAAAAAAATTAAGATGAACCTGATAGGGTGGTTGTAGAATCTATTATCAATAAAATGTTGTTATTTATTATTTCACAGGCTACTAAATTGAGCGGAACAGAACTATCTTAATGGAAATGTAGTGTTTTAACACTAGGTTCCCTACCCCGCTATATGTGGGATACGGCGTGAAGCTAGAAAAAATATGTCTTAAATAGGTAAAAGCTTTGTTTTAATTTTTCCATTTTACTATACAACAAAATTCTTCACTATAAATAACGTAAGTGCTACATATAAAAATACTCACAACTATTAAATTACATACAAATTTCATCCGTCTGTCACAAATTATTCTAAGTAGCTACTACCGAGTAATATAACGTTATTAAGAAGCCGAATTTGAATACACGACCTCGCCATATCGAGACAGACATTTAGAAACTAACAAAAGCTACTTTATAACACCTATTAGATAACCAAATGTCTTAAATTATTCCCACAATCTCATTTAAAAAGGTAAAATGAGAGCATATTTTATGTATTGAAGTCCATTTACAGCTATCGTTCTGTAACAGGTGTTACAACTGGTTCTATTGCGTAAACCATAATGCAACTATTTAATGCGTTTTAAATATTTCTATTCTAATTTTTTTGGATTTTTGTATTAATTTTGATGGATATTTACGCTACTCTAGGTATGTATACATATTTTAAGTGATTTTTTTTCTTTCTCAGAGGAAACCTGGGAATCTAGTGTCAAGACACTCCTTTCCCATTAAGACGTGTCTGTCGCACATTTTCGCCACGACAACCTGTCGCGATTATAGTAAGTAGCACCTGCATTACGACTGGCCTCATTAATTACTAGTAAAAGAAAAAAAAGAAAAAACTTTGACTATTACTACTTCTAGAATTTGACTAAACCCCTAGGCACAACTACAATCTATCATCTTCATCATATAAACTTCATCTTAAATAAAAGTTCAGTTTACCAAAACACAGTATAGGCGTGTCATAGAACGCTATAACGTTCTCGCTTCGCTCGCGGGAGTTACTTCATCATTAATGTTGAAATAATCAATGATATATATACAAAATAGCTTCGATATAGCAATTTGGGGCGTCTCTTCAACATATTTAATTCGTATTTTATAATTGAAACAATGGGAGAGGTTCAATAAATTTACTACT
This sequence comes from Heliconius melpomene rosina, assembly GCF_056956725.1. Taxonomy (NCBI): domain Eukaryota; kingdom Metazoa; phylum Arthropoda; class Insecta; order Lepidoptera; family Nymphalidae; genus Heliconius; species Heliconius melpomene. The sequence goes on from NC_140401.1 coordinate 15,115,531, forward strand.
GTCATTGAAATTGTAATCGATAGTTGATCTGTTGGTGGTCCGAAATAGATGCTGTTTTGATTTAATTTGAGTAATGATTTTGTTTATCGTGAGTTTGTACTGTTAAGTGCTATTATAGACAGTTAATAGATTTATTTATTATTATCTATTGTATGAATTGTTTTACTTTATAATTATGTTATGTAATTTAACAAGGTTAACTTAAAATCTACATGTTTACTGCAATTTAGTACTAAATGTCCAATATTTTTTTATAACTGTTTTTGTTTTGTTTTTGAGTGATTGACAGACAACGCTAAGCCGAAAGTGCGCAGCGTAGAAAGGTGAAATGACTCTTTCATGTTCTTCATTCTTCATTTGGACAATGTTTTAAGTTTCCAAATATTCCTTGCGGGAATGGAAGAACCAAGACATTTTTTTTTTAACATACAGCCATATCAACAAAAAACATAACTCGTATAGATATATTCGATTTACATCTATAGAAGCTGTTACTATCCTAATTACCCAATACCTCGACAATGTGGTACTAAGCGGTGGTAGCTGACGCAGAGCAACGTGATTGATGCTAATCCCTCTTAACCAACTTACCGTCTGACAGTTAGTTTGTCGATTCGACAATATAGAAAGGCTAATTAATAAAAAATGTTTAGTTAAGATTAAATATTATTGGACAATAACATTTTTTTGTGTGGACTTTCTCGAAGGTATGAGAAATAGTTGTGAACGGGATTCGAAATCATTACCAATCGCGAACACTAAAATAACAACGCAAAGTAAAGATTTTTTATTAGTTTTTTTTGCATAATTAATTTAGAAATATAGATGAAATATTATAATACTACAATAAAATAACACTAAGACGTTATTAAATAATCTAGAAACTGGTTGGTTGTTGAGTTATGAACCTCAATTTCACACTTTGTCTGCCAAAGCAGGAATATGAAAATAAATATAATCACTCCCCCTAATGGGGATTGAACCCACCATCGTCGTGTTTACAGTCAGCCGCATTCCTAATTAGCTTCGACGGCCTAAAAGAAAAAAATCTATAGTAGAGACCAAATATTACTTATAATTTGTAAACCACCTCAAAGATTTAATTATTCAAAAATATTGACATTAACCGATACATTAAATGTGCTTAATTGAAACAGCTACTATTAACCCTATTAAAAATAGTGATAACACAAACCAAGACAAGAAGACATTAAATTTTATATACATATTTACGACCAAACCTACCTATAGGTACGACGGTATATAATTAAAAGTTTCATTAAAATTTGTCCCACAATTTAGCTTTCACTGTATGAGAAGCAACCAATTTATAAATCTCTAGATGATATGTTGCTTCCATACTAGTTTATAAGACGCTATAAAAATAACGTGTTCATTAACTGTGGTTTAACTGAATGAGGTTTTTGTCTTACATACAGTTAGCCGGATTAGTGACAGTTTAGTAACGAAAGGATCGATCGAAGATCGATCTCTCGATCATTTACTCATTAATTGTTAAATCCTTTTCTTTTTTCTATTATTAACATATTAAAGATTAAGAAATATTTATTAACGTATAATAATTTGAAAGTAGCGGTATTCGAACTTACGTCTTTGGGAAAACAGTCAAATTTTCTGTTAGTAATATTTTAAAAATGTTGTAAATACCTTAAAATCTTTTGTAACCATGGTAGAATTATGCAGTTATATATGATTTCAAATCTATTATTACTAAGCTTCATTAGTCACTAGTAGTTTCATCAATACGAAAGAAATTGGAAAAAGCGAAAAATGGTCAATAATAATAATATTTATTTAAAAACTTAAATTTCTTTTCAATAATAAAATTATATTTATAAGACTATAAGCTTTCATATTTTTGCTTATAATCGATAATACTTATTCAATAGTTTCGTTCGATACATCTCGATCATCCGTCTTTACTATTTATCATTAGATCTCTATCTGTAGATCCTTGATCATAAAAACTAAATCATTCATCGAACATGACATTATTTTTTTGGATTCCATAAGTTAAGGCGCGTGGATAATTCTTTTGTTACCCTTTTACTGTTTTTTTTTTTCATTTTTTTAAGCCTAAATCAGACTTACATATTTTTTTAAATGTATTCATAGGGAAACTGGGTTTTTAATTTTTTATACTGTTATACAATATATTTTTTCTGTCTATCGTTATAGTTATATTTATATTACTATTGTGTAATAATAAATAAACATTACATTTGTAATATTCTAAATATATATCGACAACAGATCTATTTTTGCGCACTATGCCTTGTTACCGAAGCGACAAATCCTCGAGTGGGAATCGAACCAATTACCTGTCACGTTTACTTACACTTTGTGCCCCTACGCCACAACTGGCCTCCTCGCATCTAGTTATCGTCAACACATTAACTACACATACTCGTATATTTTACAACATATAATGAAACAAAGATAAATTAACCATATAAATCTAATATGACCTCATTTGAAAACAAGAATTAGACGCTTGTTCATTTAAACCGATTACTCAATTCACTAAAATAAAACCTTCGGTCAATTCTCACGATAATATTGACCGGATAGCATTAAAATGAAGGTATTTTACAATAACGAGCTATTTGTTCGTCGCGTCGTTAAGAAAGCTTCAGCTATATTATTAATAGAAAATGTAAGTACTATTTGAGACTATTCTGGCGTAGCATTGTGGGTTCGATTCCTGCTTGAGAAACAAGACCTTCCTTTCTTCTTGGCGTTAAGTTCCGCTGCTTAGCGTGCAATGTCATGTAAATAAACCGGCAATTGGGGAAAATAGTTTCTTAACACCACGTTGTAAGTTGGTAAAATATATAAAAGTGATTTATAAAAATTAAAGATAATCCTGTTATCTAATTTTTAGGCGCATTTTTATTAAATCTGTCATTTCCTAAGCTCTTCCATAACTTTATGAGGCTGTGGTATTGATTTCTAAATATGATGTTAAGATTTTTTATTAAATCCAAGTACAGTATAATCCAAGTTTTGTATTTTATTTAGTCAAAATGTGTGAATAACTCAATACAAACCCATGATTTCGATTATCCGAACTGGAAGCTTATTCATATGCACTAACTAATACATTTAAAATAGAATTTATAACAAATATATACGACTTACCTTTGACAATATTGAATCTTGATCTTTTCAATTGAAATAATTTTAGATATCTGGTCCAGTAAAATTGTACTTTATGTTAATTCTATTCAATTTTAAGTGAGGAAACGAGTAAATACATGAAATATGGCGAGATTTCTGACGACCATAGCTTACACAATGACTCGAACGATAGATAGAGATATTTCTTTGATATCAAATATTTTTGAATTTTAAGCGTTTATTAGTAATTTTCCCATGGATACTGATATATCCCATACATAATAATATAGATAAAATTTAAATTTCCTATCATCCTGAAAATTGTTGCTTTATAGGCACTTTCTTTTTCTGAGAATGACTTCATTGCGTTTGATATAATACTGTGATGACTTGAAGTGGAAATTTAAATTTTGATGTTATTATGGAATTATCAGTTGGAATATTTAGACTAAGCTGAGAGCGGAGAGCTTAAGTTTTTTATTTATAATAATACTTAGACATTTTTCCATTTTTGTTACGTGGTCAAGCTTTGACTATTATTATTATATTTATTTACGATAACTTGACATTAGGATGTCTCTATTAAATGCTAAACATAAGTAAATATAATCTTAAATATAAGAACCACAGTTTTTTCAATATCACCGACTTCGCCTGATCATTAGTACAATGTAAGTTTATTGAAGCAACTTACCTCATAAACGGTGCGTACAGTTACTTTATATAGAGACTATTACTCAAATTGCCAGTACAACTAGGTCTCTACATGCATACATTATTGAAGAAATTCTTAAGATATTATAAATGTGAAAGTTAATATGTTTGCTTGTTACCTCTTAGCGCTTAAAAACCTTAACTAAAGGAACGTACGCGTTATCTACATACATACATACATACTTATACCTATATAAAGATGTATCTATGAGTTTAATAAAGAATAATTTGATTGTTTCTTTTTATTTATTTTTTTTCAGAAAAACGAAATGGATGATAATGTAAGCAGATTTTTGGATTCAAAGACACTTTTCATTTTATTTTCATTTAATCTTTTAATGTAACATTTTGCTGTATTATTGATACAAGTCAAGTATTATGGAAAAAAATCCGTCTAAGAGTTAATTCCGTTTAAACTTCAGATTAAAATATTGTTATGTTATAAATTGTGTTTAGGAAATGTGTATTAAAGTTAATTTACATTAATAATATTAGACTTTCTTACACTTGTAGCAATTTTATCTTAATTATTTATATTTGTGAGAATAGCAAAATAGGAGATAAAAAGAGAAATCTCTGATTATAATATTTCATATAAGTTCCAGTAAATTTAAATTTTAGTTAAAACCGCAATGAAGTTGATTATCTCTGGTTACCGTTACAAGAGAACTCATGACTAGTACACGGTAAGGTCTCTTATAGCTCATGATATAATGGACACGTCTCTTATTAATGCTGCACTATTAAGGCAAATCTTAGTTTATGGGTTCCTGCTATGGTTTTAAAACATATTACATGTAAAATTGGAATTGATAACGTGGTTTATCACTGGTGATAATAGGGTGCTGTTAATATAACTAGGTGAATCTTAAATATTGAAAATAAAAAAATATTTTTTTCATTTTGTCCCTGTGAAATGTTTTTTTATATCTAAAAATAGTTTTATTTAGAAAATAGATTTTTAAACACTAGATATTCTTTACCTCAAAAAAGTGCATTATGACGAAAATCTCTATTTAATTCTATAGTTAATAAGGTAAAATAAATATAGCTTAAATTCTTTTATACAAAATAAAAATAAATCTTATGAAAATTTAAACGATGCAGGTCAAACATGCATCCCTTTAAAATTTTAAAAAAAGCTTAATCGCCCTAAAATTTTTCAAAAAAAATAGAGAGAGAAGAAAGAGAGTGCCTGAGCAACGCCTCTACATGTATGATATCATCATAAAAAATATGTCATAGAAATAAAAAAAAATCTCCAGTATAAAACAGCTTAAAAGCTTAGCAGGAAGCTTGTTTTTACTACAGCAGTATAGGCATTTCTATAATGCCATTATAATAAACAAGATCCACACTGACCTCATGTTGAAGGCGAACAACGGGATGCAACGGGCTCTATGTCGATTTCCTGCAAACGTTTGAATACAACTTACGTAATTTAAAGTTGGATATAACATATTTTTAGGTTTGTACAGGTCTTTCAATTTGCAAGGTCGTAGAGAAATTAAAAAAAAAATGTAGAGAAATTCTCCATGTCTCTATAGGGGGTTCAGTCTGAGTATTTAATGGCAAGATTAAATTTCTTAGTTTTTTTATTACTAGAGAAAAAATAATTTAATAGTCTATATTGTATATTATTATTATTAACAAGTAGTAGCACCTACTATTTCCGTGTTTTTTGGTGCAAAATAAATTTTCCTTTTGTTTTTTTTAAATTTTTAATTAGAAAAATACTTTTTTACATTTACTTAAGCAAAATAGACTTATGACACTTCAATTATTTTAAATACATTAATTTACATTTTTATTTTTGTATGCTTACTATGCATCGAATTGATATTATATCGAGTAACATTACAAAACACGGTTAAGTTCTTCCGCTCTACACTCAATGTCTCAAGAATTCGGCAGAAAGTGGAGAATAGAGTGTCTTATCACTATTTTCCCTCTGTCTACCCTTTTGCAGCGTGAAGCTAAAAAGCACAGAAATTCTAACATACTGTTACCAAGCTCACCTAAGTAGAAACAATTTGTGTACACTGTATACGGACTGGTTAGTTAGCTACTTTACAAGCAGATGGCCACTTCGCCGTTATTATTGTAAATGATCTCTATTTGCGGGAGACTTCCTTGTTACACGCATTACCATTCATTATGTGAAGTTGGTTATAATTTCGCGAACGGTTTTCGGTGATTGAATGCGGTTGACTTGACCCGTTACGTTGATTATGTGAAAATTGAGACTTTATGTTGTTTGGAAATGTATGTAATTGTGTGTTTATTTGATGATTAGTTTGGAGATTCTTCTTATATTAAAAATTGAATAAAATAAATGAACTGTTTTTTTGACCATTACAAATTTTATATTAAAGCAGAGACCGTGACATGTTACCCCGCTCTCCTCTTTTCTCCTATTTTTTTTCATCAAATCAAAATATCTTAAATAACAAATATTTCTGCAAATAGACTTTGAACCTATAACCACTATTATAATTTGCAGAAACAAAGTATTCCACTAATGCATACCGTTGCAAATGGAAAGCGAGTAAGCCGAGTAGCGGAAGTACGTAATAACTGATTACACTGAATGTACTGATAATGACCGGTAATGAAACAATTTCTAACATTCTATATTGACAATGTTTGTCTACTAGAGTGGTTGCTGTTGAAAGTATCTAACAATGTACGATAGAGTTCTGTATTTTAAAGGAATTCTCAGTTTCCCTGCAAATAGAATTTTTTTTTGTCTCTTCTTCTCTTTTTCAGGTTCAATTCTTCACTCTGGCACCAACGCAAAAAGTTCGGCTTTCAGTTCCGCCACTCAACACGGAATGCCTTGAAAAACTCGGTGGAAACTGGGAACGGACTGTTTTAACACTAAGTTACCTCTGCATATCCTGCTGTGTACGGGATATAGCGGGATTTGATTTTAATGGTTTTTGTCTCTTCTTACCCTCCAGAAACTACGACGGGGAAAAATGCCAAAAATTAAAAAAAAAAATGTACTGAATAGACTTTCTTATATCGTATTAGTACCCAGACACAATTAAAATACAAACACAAAAAAAACCCAATAAATTTCACTATTATTATCAAATTATCAAAGTCAATATATAACTTTTGCTATCACCCATACATTCATATATAAACATAATATATATATAGATTGGTTAGTTTACGCTTGAGATGTTAGATAAGAAGCGGCATTCTATGTGCGCCTACGCATCCGTTGGACAGTTGTCATTTGTTAAAGACTTTCGAACTTGTCTCATTTTTTATGGCGTACGAACATCGCGGTCAATTTTTGATCCCTTTGACATATACGTGTAACATAGTTAAGCTTGTTATGTGTTAAACGCCGACTTTGCTTGTTTTCAATTAGTGGGAGAAATTGTCAAGTACTTGTGTTTTTTATTGATTTTGTTATGCAATTGTTTAGTGCTGATTGATGGTCGTGGCTTCTAATTTCATTTGTAGGTATAGTGGGTGGGTATGATTAAACAACATGTGAGGCAAAAAAACAATTTCTAATTGTATCTAATATTAAATTATTTAATTTCCTCATACTGGTGGATAAAGTCCGGCTTTGAATTCCGTAACTCAACATGCATTATTTGAAAATTGGGAGGAAAGTTGGGAACAGTGTGTATGAGTGTAAGCTCTAGTACTGTAGTGTCTCACTAAGATATACAAAATTTATTAGACGTAGATCTCAATAACTTCACTCTCCTTCTTCATCGTCGTAGTAAAAGTCTGTCTCGAGGATTTTGAACTCCGTACCATCGATTTGTACCAGTAGGACGTCAACAATAAGCCTAATGCCTTCTTAAGTAAAATAATAAACTAAATTTTCTATATTACTTTCGTTTACAATAATTTACAAGACATCCATCGTAATTCCCTCATGATGTAAGACATGGTAGAAAGCCCAACACCTCGGGCCTCAGAGCCTCAGTGTCCTTTTTGTTTTCGTGTGAACGTTGAAAGGCTTTCACAGTGTTGAATGTTCCAAAGCAAGTTGTTGACACGCTATTGGTATATTTATTGGTGTTAGCTCAATGTTTAGCGAGTAGACGGTGTGTACGATTGACACTATTTAGATCTTAACATTAAATTGAATCTACTCTTTAAGTTCAATTAAATTATAAAGCTTCACGCTGAATCCCGCAATTAGCGGGAAAGATAGAGGCGTTAGTATTAAGACAGAGACGTACTATCGCACAATTTTCGAATCATTTCGTGTTTAGTGGCGGATTTCAACCCCGCCGTCCGCCCGTCTTGTGATTTTGTCTTGCTATAGAATTTTATTGGGTTATTGGGAACTTACAATTTAGTTGAGACATTTTAAGAAATAGTTTTTATGAAGGCGTCATGGCACAGAAGCGACGCGACGTAAATGTGAACGCGATGATTGTAGGTTTGATTTTCACTCGAGGAAATAAAATATTATATATTATCATTCCTTCGTTTTGATAACGTGGCAAAGGTAAAATTCGGCAGCAAAGTGGACAACGGAAGTGTCTTAATGGGAACGGAGTGTCTTAACACTAACTTCCTAAATTTTAAATATACGAAGTTTTCTAAAAAATAATGTAATCTACCATATTGTTTATCTTATTGATTTGACAGTATTCAACAGTTTAATATACTAGCATATTTGTCATTGCAATGAATCATAATATTACAAATATTAAAAAAAACACGATTCCAACTACTCAAAAAGTCTTTTATTGAATCTTAATAGATATTTATGTATTGACAAATTCTATACAAAGTTCCACCCACACTGAATCGGTTGCAACTTAACGATTCAAGGCAAGTTATTGTAGGTGTACTTAAATGCTTATAAAATTTTGTGTAAAACACTCTCGTTCGTGTCAAGTTATCGTTTTAAATAATTTAATTATTTACTGCGATATTGTTGACGGATAACGTATCGAATTTACTTTAAAAACCTGAAATATTAGCACGATGGTTGTGAGTTCAATTCCGCTTTGAGGAATAGCTTTATTTATACCTATAAATAATTTTATCGCTCTATAGACAGACAGTAAAGCGTTGGATTCCGTTGTTTGACGTCCAATCTAAGAAAGTAGAGAAAGGGATTGAAATAATTTATTCTCTACAGCAATTTTTTAAGTAATAGTTTTTTCATATTGTCTTCTTTCATAAAGCAGAAGAAAAGCAATTAAAAAAGCATCGTCACTTCTTTTAGTAAATATAGCAGAATTAGAGGACTCTTAGTGTTGGAATGGTGTCTTACCCACTTAACGATTTCCAATATATATTACTAGTGAACAGAAAAAAATAAACTAACATATTTAGTATATTTTATAATATACTATATATTGTTATTTATTTAATATATTATTTACTTTGGTAATTTATATTAATTTTCTATTACTTTACACTATGAAAGCCCCGTAAACCTCGATACTTCCAACTCCTCAAACACAGTTCCAGGCGTGACTGATGGCGTCAAATCGCTCGTCACTTAAGCGATGACTATTGTTTTTATCGCTAAGTAATTCTTATATCGTGTTAGACGTATCCGTATTGTACTATGGGAACTCGAAGTGTCTTAAAGGTTATTTTTTTGTTATACAAATTTTGTATTTCTATATTTTTTTTTAGTTTTTAAGAAACACAGTTCTATTCTGTTCTTAATGTAAAACGAGAAATACAGTTTGTGGTAAATAAATGAATAGTCTAGATGTAAAAGCTGTCATTTTAATAACAGTTTTAGAATAATCTTTTTTTATTAGTTAGATATTTGTTTAATTTAGTAATAATGATATTTATCATTTAAATGTGTTAAAATATAGTTTTAATACATTAGTTTAAACACTATATATAATCATATTTTAATCAAGAGACTATAAAATCCGTACATACTCGTACTGTTACAAAACTAAAATATTTCTTAATAGCATTCCAATATTTAACCCATTAATTTAATCTTCTAAGTGGTAACAAACACGCTTTTGAAATATCACAACCAAGTCATTTCTATACATTATTATTTCTTTTCAACGGATATTGTTGACCGGATGTCATATAAAATAAATACTGATACGCGAAGGTAAGTATCAAAAGTTATTTGACCTATTAATGGAGTTGTATTTTTTATGTGCAATAGGTATATAAATTCCATTTTTTTTTCAATTATAGAATTTAAAGTATTGGAACTTTAAGTATGTTATAGAAATTCCTTCTAAAAAATAAATTTAAAAAATATAATAATTGAAGTATACTTTGCGTTTATCTGGACTCAAAATAGACAACATTTTAAAAGTACAACTAAACAAAACAACATAAAAATATACCATAATTATAACATGTACATACTAATAATGCATATAAAAGTAAAATTTCATTAAACTCTAATTATTATTAACTAAAACATAAATTTAAAAAAACCTAACTCGAAGATTATAACATAGGTATATATTAAATATTCGAGTTTTTCCATAGTACGGCATCATCTTTTAGACATGAGATGAGACGACAGGTGCGCGCATTGATTGAAGCATTGTTCCCACGTTATACTCGGGAGTTAGATGCACTGGAATGAGATGAATAAATAACTTCTCTGGAATTAATTATATATATATAGAAAAATATTTATAAATTGTTTTTGAGTGGTAAATTATGAATATTTCCACATTTTTTTTCCTTGTTGTTACACAAAATGCGGCGTTAAGTTCCGTTAAAGAGACACAATCGTCGCAGATTGGTGGTAAGTGGGGAATGGAGCAATTTTACGGAGAATTCATTCAGTGACAGTGAAAATAACTCATTAATTTTAAAAAAAAAACTAATTTCAATTAATGTTACATATTGAAATCAAGCAAATCACTATTTAAAATTTTAACCTAATAAGAAATAAGCTTAAACGTATTATTTTATTCCTGAAAAAGTATTTTTTAAATATATTTAGGAAGTTTTAACTATCCACTAGACTGACATTACTGACATCCCCATTAGTATAATTCAAAGGCTTAAAAGTGCTTGTTAGGTGCTAATTGATTAAATATAACATTCATTTAAATTTACATTTACAATTTATGAGGTAATAAAATTTTTGTTAGATTTTATCAAAGGCAGGCACAAAAAATATGCATTCCACACACTATAGGCGAGGTTAATAATATAAGGACATTTTTTTCTATCGCTATCTAACATAAGAAATCAAATAAAAATAAAGTAAAAATGGGATCCAGAATAAGGACATCTTTTATTTTTCTACTATTTGAATTGTATTCTAATTAGAATTACAACGAGACGAGATAATCGTGGGTTCAATTCCCGTTCGGGCAATGAATTATTTACATTTCCTCACTCTATCAAGCTGCTAAATATACAAAAACAAGAGAAAAAAACTAAATATACACATAACAGAGTTGCCAGTTAAAATAATTTCCATTAATTTAGATGTCTCTCTTTAATTTAAACCGGCATTAAGCAGATGCGTGTTGCTTTATGATAATAAAGTCATTGTTCTCACGATCACCGAACCTGTTACAGTGTTGCTTCTTACATCTGTTATACCTAATTTGGCTTGATGCCTTAATTCAATGGCATATTTCACAGAATACTGCATACAATGCAAAAACCGTAGCATATTATAATTAATATAGTCAATTAATTATTAGCTGGTGTTCTTGTAGCGCAGTGTATAAGTACGTTTAAAAATGTGAACGATACTTATAGGTTCGAATCTCATTTGGGGTAAATTTAGCTTTCTAATAAATTTGTTTTCTTGATCTGATAAAACAAAACGTGAAACTCAACGCCGCGCTTTCCCTCGTTATCAGAGTGGGAATCGAACCTGCAACCCTAACATTTACAGTCTCACACTTATGTCCCAATACCACGAGGCCCTTTCTTATAAAACATAACTTTGATAATAATCGAATAAACGATCCGAGCATCTTGTTACAACATGTTACTTATATAACAAGACGATAGTAAGTCATTTGTTTGAAAGTAATATTTCACGGCCATTTCTCGAACCAAATTATACAGAAATAAGGATCTCATCTATTACACTATTGTAATATTAATTGTTGGGACGCCCTACTGCGTGTAAATATACCGTCACTCAACGTAGGCAGTGATGGACGGACGTACTGTAATATGTTTGTTATATATATAATATATTAGTATATTAGTATATTAGTATATGTGAGAATATGAGTTTTTTTTGGCCAGATATTTTTTTTTTTTAAAGATTTTATTATAATTACACAAGATAAGCTCAGTTTTAGGCTTATTTTGTATGAAGATTGTCTTAGTTTATACTAAGGTTTAATATTTAAATTATTTAGTTGAAATTATAAGAAGTTTTAAGATATTTTATAAAATGTTATACGATAGCTTCATGCCTATAGCAGGGTAGGCAGAGAAAACAGAACGTTGAGGCACTTATATATATAATTAGATGTATCGCGCTTGTCTAGTGCGTCTCAAATGAGAATTGAACCCATAACGCTTTTATAGTTACTACTAGATACTAATAAGGCCTCGATATAAAAAAAAACATAATTTCTTATTTTATTTTTTGCAAACAATTAAAATAGTAGGCAGAATTAAGTATTTAATATTTTTATATTAACATAAAGAAAAACAAGTGATCACTTATAATAAATACCAACAAACCTATAATTTTGATGAATAAATGCTAATAATAAAACTTGCTTCATTAATTTATTATACGCCGACGATGACTTCTATAGAGGTGCCGTATTGCGCAGAAACAACAATGTACTCTAGTATATAAATAGCTAGGGTTGTTATTTATATAGATTGTTAAACAATAATTATTATAAAAAGAAAAGTAAAAAAGCAGCTTCACGCTTTTTTGCCGATACTACCGTAGATAAAAGGAACTTTTCGATACATTTTTGGGACATTGCGTGTTTAGTGGCGGAACCTAGCGCCGCGCAACTGAACCAGAAGTATTAACTTCCTCTACTTAATATACATTGCCTCAAAAATTAGGCAAAAAGTGAGCAACGTAAGTGTCTTAAGTAATGGGGAACGTTCGCAGGTTCCCTTTGCTTATCCTGCTGTAGTAAGAAGAAAATAAACAAGAAAAAGAAAGAAGATGAACAAGAAGCATATAAAAAAATTATCGAGTTGATTGTGAACCCATAACTATCCGTTTAACTTAACACACATACATCAACTGTGTCACAACGGTGTCATCGATCAATTACTTATATCTATATATATAAAAGGACTTGTCCTCACTGACTGAGGTAAGACGCACGCACAGCCGTAACCGCTGATGGTAGAAACCTTAGATTTGGACAAAAGTTAACTTTCGTATTCTGGACATCCACTAAGAAGGGATTTTGAAAAATTTTAACCCTAAAGGGGTGAAATAGGAGTTCAAAGTTTGTATGGAAAAAAATTTAAATCGGCACCGATTTTAATAAAATTTGAAATTTAGATTTTTAAAAGTATTTAATTGAACACGTGTTTCATCGTTTTCTAGAATTCACCCCCTAAGGGTGCAAATAAGGGGTTGAAAGTTTGTATGGAAAAATCTTCAAATTGCCACCGATTTTTATAAAACTTGAAATTTCGACTCTTAAAAATATTTTATTGAACACATGTTTCATGGTTTATTAGAATTCACCCCTAAATAAGCTAGCGAAGCTGCGCGCTTCCGCTAGTTTTTAATAATACGTCAGTGAAATATATATTCTTTTTGTATATTGATCGATACATTGTCTTGATGACTTTGTTTAAGATTATAATGTTAAAACTGAACGTAGACTCTAAGGTTTTCTTTATTATAGATAACTAGGTTCGTTCTATCATTAAGTTTATTAAATGAAAGTTATATTATAAACTAATCATAATGCTACAAGTACAATGCATAAGGAAAGTTGTCTATTTTACTATTAAAAAGGAACTTATAGTACAGGGAGTGGAAGTGTGTAAGCACGATGATTGTAGGTTCAATTGTCAGTCTGAGGTAGCGGGTACGATTATATTTCGTATATTTCATTTTCTCGTTCTCTTAAGACCAAGAGATTAGATTTCGCTATAAAATTTCAATTTGGTTATAAATGTAGAACAGAGTGTATTAACACTAGATTCGATTCTTTCAGTGTATCTTGCTATATTTAGTAGGTAAATTTATGAAGTTAAACGAAAAGAAATAATAGAAAAATGGTCGACAGAGGAAATCAAAAAGTATAAATAACACTTTACAGGTCATTTATTCTTAGCTCTTCTAAAGCAAGAGGTTTTCAGAAAGGGGAGAGACACCAGAAAGGGTACAACCTTTACCAATGAAAAAACCAACCAAGAAGAAAACTAAAGGAAAACTTTATAGGAAATCGAATTCATAACCGTTAGTCACACGTCTACATGGCGCCACAGTAAGAAAATTCCACATTGATGACCCTAGATTTATCTAACATTTTCCTTACCGGTGCAACACAATGGTCCATTATAAACTATTATTTGTGATACGCTCACTATTATAATTATATTATTACATACCCTTTATTTATGTAGTCACGATTATAATTATTATATTATGATTTATTATAATTTTTCTTTATTAATAACTTATTGTATTAATTTTTCATGTTTCTTTATGCAATATGTAATATTGTTTTTAAAAGAAAATTATTAAAAAAATTATGTGTAAATTATGTGAAAATTATCACATAAATTATCCTTTAATATTTTTTTTGGTTGTATCCCATCATCAAAGTTCTATTACAATTATGTATAATTTTCTTTTGCTTTTTTGCTGACATATGGCGGTGTGTTTCCCCCGAAAAGGAATCGAAGCCTCAACGGTGGGTCAAAAGAAGTCAGAAGCAGTGCCTTTGTGCCATGACGGCTTATATTTTATAGATATAATCGGATAAACCATAACGTTTGCTTAGACAGTTCTCAATAGCGCCATAGAAAAAAATTAACTTATGAACTGTACTACATAAATGCACTTTTAAAAATCCTATAAAAATACCGGAAACGAATACGCAGCAACCTGCTCATATTGCAAAGATAATGTTGTGAATTAAATTTCTATAACGCTACTGTACAGGACTAGAGTACCTACGCATCGCCCTAACTTTTTAAAGTGTAAACTTGATATTTACGATGTTTGTTTTTCATTTATTTTTTTAGCACACAACTAGCTTTGTATGTATTTGTATTATTTTACTTTTTTATTTTAATGGTATACCTAATATAAAAATATGTATATAATAACTTCTTAGCAAAAGTCCTCTAAGTATATTTTTAAGATCGAAATCCAATTTTATCAGTTTGGTACTGAGTAATCGATTAAATCAATTAACTATAAATCGTAGATAATTATTTCTAAATCACTATAATATCTGTGCAATATCTAATATCAAATTTATGTTATCTCGACGCACCTGTCTCAGCAAACTAATGAAATATAGGCAGGAAGGGTTCTGTTATTGTGCGAATACAATGGAATTATGAAATAGAATGTTTTGTGTGAGGTAGGCACTCGCGCACTTTAGTGGGTCACTTGCCCTTCCTGTTATTTACTTTATATGTAATAAATATTAGGTAGATAGCGTAGACAGAGAGTACTAAGTGTTGAGACACTCGCTTCTCAACTTTCGCCAGAATTCGAGAAGTGAATGATGAGTGGTGGCACCTAACGCCGCGTTTTGTCTTTTCACCATATATCAGAATAATGGCAGTAACTATATTATAATATGTGTTTTTTGGCTTCACGCTCTATCCCGTACATAGCATGGTTAGACAGAGGGAACCTAGAAACCTAATGTTAAGACCTCTGTTACCCATTTTCCACCCAATTCTCGAAACATTGTTAATATTTGACTCCCCTGAGTAGGAATTGAACCCATCGACAACGTTCCCCTGCATCATTTGTTTCTAAACTAAATAAAATATATGTCTATTATAATACTCGTATGTATATAGAAGAAACCGTTGTTAAACAGTACACACAAACGTAAGATGGAAGCACGTTCCACTTTTTAGATGCGTACAGCGTACACCCTATAAGGCAAGTCGAGTCTGGCAAAACCTAGCGATTGTGATGTGGATGATGGCCAGGCCGGTACTACTAGACTAACGTTATCTATTCTATAGAATAGATGTATCTGATTCTATACTTGAAGGAATTGCTATATATGGGATATAAAATTAAATAGGATATATTTGCGTATTTTATATATTTTTTTAATTTTATAAAAACTTTTTATAAATATGAATGCTAGTTTGTTTGTTAC
Source organism: Heliconius melpomene rosina (assembly GCF_056956725.1). Taxonomy (NCBI): domain Eukaryota; kingdom Metazoa; phylum Arthropoda; class Insecta; order Lepidoptera; family Nymphalidae; genus Heliconius; species Heliconius melpomene. Next base: position 15,131,655 of record NC_140401.1, read on the forward strand.
CCTTTCACGCCAAAATTACTCTACCGATTATTATTAAACTTTGTACACATATTGTTAGGGGTATTACAAAGGACATAGGATTATCATATCATATAAGAAGAACAATTAAGCGAGTGAAGCCGCGTTTAAGTCTCTAGTAAATTCATATAGTAAGTTTTAATCTTAAATAATTGAAACAATCAAAAAGGAACAATGATGAAGTGCATAGTAATAAACAGATGCGTTGAACATCAGCTATCGAGATTATAAATTAAATTTAAAATAATATACGTACTTATATATATTTTTGCATAGTTTTAAGGTCAAGCATACTATTCTTATAAACGGACTTAGTATACTATATTAGACAGTAGAATGTCAAGGAATCTTGGAGGAAAACTATTATAGTTATAAATAGACATTAACAAAAATCCTCAATAATTGAATTGTATTTCTTAGTTTTACATATTCCGTAATTATATTTTAATAATAATTATTTCTTTTTAATCTTTTTTAATTATGTATAGATGACGAATAGTTGTGAGTTCGATTTCCATTCAGGGGAATGAATTATTATCATTTCGTCCTCTACCTTTGACTCAATACACAATGTTTCGAAAACCGGGCGGTGCGTGGTGAATGAGAGTGTCCGAACACTAGGTTTTCCTTACCTACCTTGTTAAAAGGGAGATAAAGGGGGAAACAAAAGCAAAACAAAATACAATTGCCACCGATCCCCTATCTAGAGCACCAAGTAACATAAACAAAAAAATATTAAGCAATACACATAACATTTTATTTATATCTTAATCAAATTGTCTATCTGCTTTCTATTCTACTGTATCTAGAATATTTTACAACTGTAGATATGGTTAATCGAGAATACCTGTTTGTTTATCATAGCGCAGTTTAAGTATACCATTTTATAGCGTTGTTCTCACGTAGGACATTTAGCGTGGAGTCATTCTTAACTTTTTAGTTCTAGATAAAGTATTTATTATATAGGTAAACGGTTTAGTTTAATTTTTTTTGTGGGGAGTTAGGAACGGAGTATCTTAACACTAAATTCCCTCTGCCTGATATATGCGGGATAACGCGTGAAATTAAATTTTGATATAAACACTCACAAAATTTAGCTTGATTGAAAGAATTAAAAGATTATAATTAAATATAGTATAATTTTAATTTACATTTCGCCCATTTGGAGTATCTAATATCAACGTTATTGCACTTTGTGCACTTGGGTGTTAAAAAACGAGTTATATACAAATGTATACGAAAAAACTATTTACATACTTAGACTATGTCCTCTATAAATAATAATAATATTAAACTGCAAATATGCCATTGTTGTACCAAACGAACTATATGTACAAACGGAAACTCATAATTTCCTTCTTTTTAGTCTTTAAAAGAGTTGTTAGCTAAGCTTAAAAATTGGCAATAACATTGTTCAATTACATTCTTAAAAAACATTACCATCTCCTGTAAATATAAAATAAACAATAAATTATTATAAATAAGTGTCACCATTCCTTACAATCTTTAAAATATTAAAATCATTCAATACCGTTTGTTAGATATAGTTAAATACGCGCAAATACTAACTCGCTATCGTTACGATGGACGTTTTAGGCTTTATTTTCCTTTCAATTACGTGAAAACCTATCGTAAATCGATCTATGAAACCTTTTAGTTGACATAAATAGGTACCTACATACGTATATATGTCGAAATTTAACATAAGTGAAATCAAAGTCAAAAGTAGCGGTAAACTAGTGTAATTCACATCTAAATTATGCGATAGCATTGTGTTGTTAGCTGGTTATAGTAGGTTCGGTTACGTCAGACATTGCAAATAACTAATAAAATATAGAATATATTCATTCAATAGAAGTCATGTTATAGTTAGAACGAGCGTGTAACTGAATACGGCGCGGAAAGGAGCTGAGAAAGTGTCGCCAATAAAAACATTAAATAATTAATTCTGTAGACACCTTTAAGACATAGCTGGTGCGTGTTTAACATAGTCGTGGGTTCGAATTCTTCGAGAATTTTATTTTTAAAGGAATAATAATATGTGTACTTTACTTTATACGTTTTATGGAGACGTTATTTAAAATAAAGTAAGACTAGCGAGGTACAAGCGTGACACAGACGCGAGTCTATCGACTATAAACGTAACGGGGTGTGGATTAGATTCTCGATTCGATCAATTCTCGTTCCAGGAAATGTTAGATTTTTTTAATATAGTATCTAAAACATCTATAGGCAACATAGGCAGTAAGAAGTTAGTGATAATACACTCCGTTCTCTTCGTATTGCTTCCAAATATATCATTGTCTCCAAATATATAAGATATTAATTATTATTATTTCTGAGTATTCCTTCAGCTTAGACATTCTCACATTTATACAACAATTGCGTTCGTTCAATCGTTGCCCTGGCGTGTTGTAACGTTATATTACAAGACGCACAATAAAGCAATATTGTGAGATACGAATTACGATGCGTCGCAATTAAAGTTACTTTCGTTATTGTAGCCCTAATGGCAGATTGTAAATCTAAGCTGATATTAAATATTATTATTTCTGTAAAGGAATAGTTGATTTCACAAAGCTAGTAAAGTTAAATGTTTGTGTGTGAGGCGGAAAGTAGAGAACGGAAGTGTTTTAATGGGGACGGAGTAACTTAACTATAAGTTTTCAGGTTCCCTTTGCCTACTCTGCAATGTACGGAATGCAGTGTGAAGCTACATTATTTTATATTCGTCTGTGAAGTAGGTTAGAGAACATTTTTTTTGCGTTAATAAAGCTCTCAAGCTTTAAAAGTGAGAACTAACCGCCTTATTATGTATAACCGGGATGCTTTAATTTTTATAACTATTCTTATATTTCATAAAATAATAAACTGAAAATATATAATAAGAAAGTAGTAAGTCAGCTCTCCACTTTTTGCGTATTTTAGACACAATACGTTAGATTTATTCTTTAGATTAGTTCTATATTTTTATATTAAATAATAAATAATAAAAAAACAATTTTTTTATAACATATTTAAGTTCGATACCAGTTTCATTCTTACAATAAAAAAAGTACAAGAATCAATGTAAACAAAACAATAAAAAGGACTATCTGAACTAACTACGCAGTACGGGCTAACGTGTAGGTAGCGTTTTATGATGCATTGTGATACTTAAATGTGTTAAATTTCCTGCAAGTCAATAAAATTACGCTTGAATCGGATGTTAAATTTTAACCTACTTTGAAAACAGATGATTTTAATACACAAACTGTTGATGAGTCATATACGTAAATGTATTAGAGGTTAACATGTTTTTAGTAAAGATTAGATTTAAGAAAGTAAAAAAAAATAAAAACGAAAATTAGACAAATACATTATTAATAGATTACATTAATAATTAACTAAAACGTAGGGTAGAAAGTCTACCAGAGAGAGCATGGCGTTAAGCTCCGCTATTCAACACCAAATTTCTAAGCGGCGGCGGTGCGTGGGTGTAAGAGCTTAATAACTTTAGGACCCGTATTTTATAAATCGCTCTGAAAGAGGATCTCAGACTTGGGGGGTGTTTATACATAGGCCTAGGTTTCCTCTGTGTGCACTGTTATATGGGGGATTCTAAGCAATTATTATTTTATAAATATTAGAAATATAGTGTTATAAATTATATATGATATTAATATTGTTGCAATATCAAAGGAATATAATATTATTGTAAAGGAATAAAATAGCAATATAACATTTTAAATAACGCAATAAAAATCAGAGATCGAAAGGTCTAGATTATAATTGCTAGTTACAAAAATATAAAAAAATATGTTTTTTTATTAATTATGTATTAATTTTCAGGAATATTATTATTTTTTTAATATGATATATATATGCTATTCATTTGAAAAATTATAAACATAAATCAATAAAAAAAACATTATTTTCCATATATACCCCAAATATAACGTACAAATCTTATTAAATATTTTAAATTTAATGTAGTTGAGAAGTTATCTTCAAAATAAATGTATTTCTTAGATCTAAATAGGAAAAAAGTTTAATCGGAAATTTTCAGATTTGTTTTTCAGTTTATAACGCATAAAGATTATTCGTTGTTCAATTAATAAACCTAGTAAGGATTGCTGAGGATAGGAAAGTTTATTATGTTAATGTTTTAAAAGAGAAAAAAAATAAAAAATATATATAATTTGTTTACCGACATTAAAACAATAATTATAAATGCTTGATGAAAGTTATGAAATTAAGCAAAAGTAGGATTTATTTCTGCACTTTTTATTAATAATTTAGAAGAGGTTAAAAATGACTAAATGAGCTAAAAACATATCTGACGTAGGTTCCTATATAAATTATTTCTCATACATGTGTCAAAACTATTATTACATACTATTGACGTTAAACAGTTTTTTTATGTAAGCATAAAACATGGCGTTACAAAGTGTATTGACAAATAGTGATTAAATAGTTTGTTAAAGTGTCGCTTTGTTTCGAGATACATTTTGGTAAACTGTTATTTGAGGTAAAGCTATATATTTGTATAGCTATATATTTAAATATATTATAAATACGGTCAAGGTGAAATGTCTCGAAAATTGGGCGAAAAGTATGTAAGTTTGAAGGGAAGGGAATCCTAGTGTCTTCCTGCTATACGAGTGCATGTGCTTGCTTACGAACGTAATAGTTATAATCAAATTCGATTTGATTTATCAAAATATTAATAATCCTGTTCGCACAAGAGTTTTCATAAACCCTCAAACTCTCAGAAGTTCTTCCTGCGCTGGAGCGGGCTCATGAGCTCTCTTACAACTCCTTAAGTTCTTGTTAAATGTAAGCAATATTTCTTTTTCATACTTATTTGAGGTAGATTATAAATATTTTTGTCACTATTATTTAAAATTACTTCGCTGTTATTTTTATTAAATAATAATTGTATAAAAGAAAAATATAAAAAGATTACTTTATCACATTATTATTATCACTACAAAAAAGTCAAGTTCAAAATTTCATGCTTTCCTTATCAAATTTTTTTATTACGTTTCTTTTATAAGGAATTGAATATCTTATTTTGTATTGAGCTTTTATATAAAAAATCGTTAAATTTTCTCACAATGATTGCTTTCACGTGTTAATTGTAATTAAATGAGCATAATTTCCAATTTAGTTCTTACAAGTGACTTTTTAATTGTAGAGATAAAAAGTTCTTTTTAATATACAAGTGTGCTCCATTATGGCGAATATTAAAACACAATTATAGTATAATTTAATTAACATAAGGTTCGAGTTATAAAAGTCGTGAAAAGAGGCGTGATTGCTAAATAAATGAGTAGAAGCTGATCAAAAAGTCAACAAAAACATACTTTATTGACCTCGCAATCTTGTAATCGGAGAGAATATTGGGACCCATTGCTCTATTCTCCCTCCCTCCCTATATCTCTCCGAGGGGGAATCGAACCCACGACAGTCGCGTTTACAGTACACGCTCGTGCTCCTACGCTACAACGGCCATTTAATCCATAACTATATTATAAATTCGAAAGTTACTCTGTCTGTCTGTCTGTCTTTTACGTACTCAGGGCCAAACCGCTAATTTCATTGTGATAAAATACTCATATAGTATCTCTATTGATAGTTTCGGGATGAACATAGGATATTTTTTTTTCTCATATTTGTAATATTTTTGATATATACCAATATATTAAAATAGTTATGAATTTGAACCGTCGCTATGCGACCGTTGCTAAGCAACGATATCCAAAACTTGGTGTTAGGAAGCGTCACCCAAAATAAGCTTGCTTATCGCATCTCTCTATTGGAAACTGAAAATAATTTCATAAATATATTTAATAAATATTCGTATAGTTCAAGCGGGCGTAGCCGCGCTCAGGTCCACTAGTACATATACAAAATATATAAAATCCTTTTAGCAAGACAGAATAATCTCAATTGCCTTAGTATTTACATAAACGGGGTTTAGCTAATGAAACTATATAAATTAGAGGCATCGCGTGCCACCCCCGCGCTCTGTAGATTGTCTTTTTGTTAGATATCAAGTTGTATAAAATAGCACTCGGATGTAGCAGGTACTTTGTTTAACTGATTTATGATTGTGAAATTTTATACTTGTGTTGCTTGTGATGTCTCTGATAAATATAATTATATTTTTAATGGAAAATTTGTATTTATATTAAAATTTAAATTATGAAAATATTTTTAAAGAATAAAAGCTTAGTTAAATTTGTTTAGAGATTTTAATCGTTTTTTTTAATAATAAATAAATTTTAATCATTTTCGAAATTCACTCTCCGAATTTTGAAGGTATTGCGTATTGAATAACAGAACTCAACACCGCGTTTTGCTGACACTAGAGCCAGAAAAAATAAAAATAGTAACTTAAATAAATTATAAAATTTCCTGGAGTCAGAATCGAACCCACAACCAGTCCCGTCATACATACACTCCATAGTACCACTGGTCTCAATAATTACCAAAATATTCCAATATAATTTAACTGACAAAATTAAAAAAGAAGTTCTATATTATACACCGTCTAATTAGTATCTCATTCACATCCAAGACCCCACAACGCATAAAACAAAACGATTATAAATTTAGAATTATAATAATCTATAATTTTTCCTTAAACTTACATTGTTGCAGTATATTTACCACACATTTAAAACGTGGCCAAACAGGTAAATTTTTAAAGCAATTTCTTAAATGACATCGAAATTCGCATGCAGCAATACACTCCTTATTGTTTTAAACAATTACGCTCATTCCGTATTGCGGTTAAATAATTATAGGCTATTATTTACTTACGCACCCAAATTGCTATAGGTATAACATGAGATTGTAAAAATATTGAAACAAAATTATAATATGAAGATGTTTTTTAATAACGTTTAACCTTTTCTCAAATCTTATCTTATGTTAGTGAAGGGTTTACGTAGTCTTAATCAACAAATTGCTAATAATTAGAGATAATTTTTACATATCTAGATAATTTACTACAGGATTTTAAAAATTAAATATAGTTATTTAAAGGGGCCTCATTTCAATAAACTATATTTTTGTAAATATATCAAAATTAGAAAATGAAACAGATGAACTTACCACAAAACAAAGGAATCTATGAAAAAAAATAGCGATATTATTTTCATAATTTATAAACATTAACTTTGATTATTAATAATTTTATTATAAAAATAATATTAATAATAAATAATACATATTAAATTACTTATAGATAATGAATATTTTTCTTCTTATTGCAAAGCGCCGTAGAAAAGACTTCAACGCATGTTAGCTTATGTTCGACATTATACAGGGGAGGGTTATTTTGTAAATGTACGATACTGATGAAGCAAATATTTAATTTAAATATATCTTACGGTTACTCATTACTTGCTTAAAATATACGGTAATTATGTCCAAAATTTCGAAATGATGAACCAATTTTTTTGGAATCATTAAAGAAAAGTAAGCTTTTGCTCATTGAGTTGTTGTATATTTAAATTGGTTATTAAGAAAATTATATTTCGATGAAGTTAAATATATATCTTTTATAAATTAAATTAAAGAGTGATTCTATATATTATTATAAATCAATTTATACGTCAATCATTGTAATATAAAGACTTTTCTAAATAATTTGCTTTTGCTAAGCTAATATTTTGCAACTAAATAAAAAAAAATACACACTTCGACTATTTTAATTACACATTTGAAATATTTGTGGATAATTTTCTGTTTTACAACTAAAAAAACATATAGCACTGTTTGTATCGTATTGAAAATAAATAAATAGAAATAGACAAACTCGTTAAACGGAGAAATGATAGAGTTAAGACACTCTCTTTAACAGAGGTATGAATATTAATTAAAGCGACACGCCGTATCGTTTCCGTGTAATATAAAAGGCGGCTATCACCTGATATTCTGCGACCGTTGCCATGGTTACGCATACCGATCCGCCGCATGCACAGCGACAGGTTGTAACAAAAGCCTTTGTATTACATTAATTGATTGCAGAAGTCATTCAAGTATTCAGTTACAAAATCTAAATAATATGATAGTTCAAAGTTTGTTATCTATCTAAGCGTGAATGGTGTTAGTTTCGGGTATTTGAAATGTTATGTCGATATTATTAATTAAATATTAATTTGTGGATTTACCTCTAAATCACACTATTGAACTTCAAAAGTTTATATTTAGAATGTAGGTGTATGCTAGGAAGTGTAGGAGAGCAATAATAGGGGAAATTTTCCTCGCTAACAAATTTGAGGACGACAACAAGTAATAAAATAGATTTAGTTATCTTAAAAAAAACCAAAATTTTTAAAGTAAATATATGTATAGATAAAGATAAGTAAGAAGTATAATGAATGTATACGCCCTATAACTAAAAAATAAGGATTATTCTCTATTTACAAATTTCCATAAGCTTATAAGCTTATAAACTTTCATTAGAGCTTTTGCAGAGAAATGTACGGAAAAGTTTCAACTAATATGAAAATTTGTTCTATTACAATTTGTACAACAATTTTTTTTTACAAAAAATTTTGTCATTACATATATTTATGTACACAGGAACAATGTCGTATTATGCTTCTATTTAATATGTAGCTTTTATTTAACTTACATTCAATTTTCATTTAATTGCTTTTTATTTTTTTTATTATATTATAAAGGCAATATTAATTGGTATGTTACATATTTGTATTAAGTATTTTGAATACTTAATGAAGAATTATTGAAAACTTGAAAGCGAAAGAACACTTTCATATTCTATCAAAAGCTATATATATATTTGATATAAAAGACGTCAATTGTATTATAATGTGTAATTCAACAATTCTATGAGGAAAGCTAGAATATTTAAATATACATACCTACCGTATAAATGCATGTTTATAGACTTCAATTATAATATATTTACCACTTGAATTTTAATAATAGGTACTTAGCAGTTATTGTTCTGCTAGAATTAATATATTAAAGGCACGAAAAGCAAAAAGCAGTTTCACGCTTTTTCCCGTAAGCAGGATAGACAAGGGGGAACTATTAGCGTAATTTTAGAGAGACTGCGTTTTGTTGGGTAGAGCATAATGCCGCTTGGTTCAGAGTGAAAAATTCTAGTGTTTAAATCGAACCCGCAACCATCACGCTTACAGTCAGATGTTATCTGCGCCATGACGGCTTTAATGCTATGTCCATATAATTATACAGTTATAGTTATATAATTATAAAGACATACCATCTTCTTTTATCCTCAAACAATTGTCAATATGCATTTTCTTTTATTCTGGTTTCTCCAATTTTTCTTTTAAGAAATTCCATATGTTTGTCACGGTTTTAATTTATGACGTGACAGATTATATATGTGTATGTGTCATCTATGATTAAATAAATTTATATTAATGTATGTAGAATATATTTTAGTTTTATTTATTTCTATCTTATTATAGTACAAATGATATATGTATATATTTATTTCGTTAGTAAAATGCAGTAAATAGAGTTTTGTAAATAATTTACTCAGGTACTTAAGATCTATGTAGACAGTGCGAATAGAAAAACTTTCTAATATGATAACTCTAGCCCATCATTGATCGATAATATAATCGATTTATTAAAACGAAACAGTGTATTTAATACACTAATCGATACTTAACTCGATACTTATCACCTAAATACGCAATTTTAGGACCCAAAAATAAAAACATACCTCAAGCACGATCGATATCACTAAAAAAGATATAAACAAGGTGCGTCACTACACATAAACGGTGTCACAGTCCACTGTTCACTACAGTTCACTACACTGTTGGGACATCACTAAAATTCATAGTCATATTTTCAGTGAGTTCGTAAATCCAATATAAAATAGGGATGTACGTAACAACCTGACCATTGGCTTGCGTAGACGCAACTGAAATCACCTTGCAAGGCCCACTCTAGCTGTCTCACTCGTGTAGGACGCTTCTCTCTCTAGCGGGCATTGTGCTTCCAACTGGCTTGACAATAAATTACCTATAGGAATCTAATCAGTTTAATAGATGTGTGATTTCTTTTTAATTCAGCCTATTTTAATGGTAGGCTGTATACGGTATTATATATGAGTACATATATACATATCGTCTATGTATATATGTATCATTTGTCATTAAAAATAATGTAGACATAAAGGAAAAACACGTTGTAAACGCTTTTTAGTGAACAAATGTCACAGTTAAATATTATTTGTTTACTTAAACTTTATTTGAATTTATTTACGTTTATATATCTTCTGTCCATAATAGCAAAATTTACTCTTATCGAAGTTTCATGTTAACTCTGGAACTCTTACATAATATAAATGTATTTTTATTAACCCAAAGATCACAACATAAATATTAAGATAGAGTAAACACAATTTAAGCATAGAATAATATTAAATTTTATGTGAATATGGGTAATATTTAGTAGAAATTAGCTTTACAAATCAACTTAGAGCCTACAGTAAATGCTAAACATAAGCTGTTGTTAAAGGCGGCTATCTATAACCGTTTGAGGTCATGGGTCGTCATTTTCATGGAAGGACTTAAATACTTGTATGTTAAAATGATATTTGAGATCTTATACAAGTAAATTGTAATTTCATAATAGATAATAACTTTATTGAAATTATTATGGTAAATGTAAATTTGTGATTAAAAAGCGAACGTATTTGCTGCTTTTAATAAAAACTATTATGTCTACTACTACAGTTTTACGGTTTTTTTCACAAACAAATGGCATGCAAAGTTCCGTTGTTCACTTTTTGCCTAATTTTCCAGAGATTGAGTGTGGATTGGCGGAACTTAACGCAGTGCTTTGTCTTCTTACCTACCTTACCTAATGGAAATAATTCATTCTCCCTATCCTCCCCTAGTAGTAATTGAACCTGCATTCGTTGCATTTAAAGTCACACGTCTGTGCCATTGCGTCACAACGGTCTCTACAAATATGTGGAGGATTATAATGCAATTTTTTGTATAAAATCAGAAAATCATACATAAAAATCGAAATCAGAAATCGTTTATTATTTAAAAAATTCTTTCCCGCAGTGTTGAGTTTCGCAACCCGATATAAAACTTAAATGGGCTAAAAGTGAAAAACAGAATCATATGTCTCTACTTTCCCTCTTTTCAAAAAAAATAATATTAAATAATTTCAAAATAATCCCTCAAACATTATTCAATTCGCGCTTTCACAATTTTCCAATACAAAACGTAAACAAGGATCCATCACCGTTTTTTACCAAGCGAAGGTAAACATAAGAATACAGGAGCTCACATTAAAACTAACTATGTAAAAACTTAAGGGACAGCTATGTGAGTATAAGGCAACTCGAGACCAGACTTATTATCTAGCCTTAGCTGGGCAACTGTTGGCTGTACACACGTAAAGCTAAATTGTATTGAAAATTACTTTTAAATATGTGTAAATATTCATATATTTAATGCTTATAAGTACTAAATAAAAAGAGATTTTTTAAAAAAACATTGGGTTTTATATTTTTTTATATGACACTAAAACTTAAAGCTTTTGCAATTTTTATCGTTTAAAATAAGTTTTTCATGTTCATTCAAAATCTACAAACATTTCAGCATCTAACCTAAATACTTTTTTCTAAAATTCCAGTACACTATAATATTGTTTATAGGTTCTTGCATGAGACAAAATTGTCTTAAGACTTATTAGTCGTACATGCAAAAACGTGTTACAATCGTGAAGAACACCTTCAATTCCCGGGTTGGGTGAGCAATGACTCTAGAACGATGTAAGTTTTCCCTCATTACGTATTCCAAACGTATTTACTCAACGCTACCTGCAATAGGATTGCTGTAGTTTAATGTTTATAGTGGTTGCTATTATACCGTGTAAATGTGAAGATTACACTTTATTACCCTATTTATATTATAATAATGACATTCTAAATTTGGTGGCGTAATAGGTAAAATGGTGCTAAAGTTAGATAGTGTTTAAACTTAAATTAATAGGCTTAAATTTTTTTGAAGTAAGTACTAGGCAGCTTAAAGGACTAAAAATCTTCTAAGTGTGGATTCTATAGTAGCATAATACTCCAGCAAACCCGTAAATTTTCAAAGTTTTTGAGGAACTGAAGCTCATAAAACCCAATTATCTAATAAACAAACATAACAGTTATATATGTAACAGTTATTTGTCCACGTAATTATAGTAAGCGATGTAAAAATATATGTAATTTGTAATACAATGCGCCTGCGCACGTACTCGCGTCCCGTGTCCATGCAAAAAGTAGTCGCGCCCCAAATGGTCACAGGTTCTCTTACCAACGGATTATTCTCAGATTGTATAAGAAATCAGATGATTTTTCTTAGAGATAAATTCTTAGGCGTGCTTATTTATATTTAAAGATATATGTATGTTAATATTATTATTAAAAAAAATTGGGGGTTTCTTAATTTAACGTTACATAGTTACGTCATCGACGGATATTGCGTTATTAGATAAAGTTTTGTCAATTTTTTTATAGTTGTTATAGTAAAATAATGTTTATAACATCACTTATACTATATTTTTTTAACAGTTTCACGTTATATCCCGCACACAGCAGGGTAGGCAGAGGGAACCTAGTGTTAAGATACTCCGTTCCCCATGTGGAGTGTCGTTCCGTATTATATAATAGAGATTTAACTGATATGTTTATAACTTGAAAAATAGGGGGAAAAGTCATTATTTATAAAGAGAAGGGGCAGTTTATAAAATAAAATTAAATATAGAGCAACAAACTTATCGCTACATATATCTATAAAAAAAATTGAACTTGTAACTATCGCGGTAAGCCAAACATATTCTAATTGCGCTACGATGACGTCGTAATTTATTGACGTAAGTTCCTAAAAGTTAATATCATTGTAAAATCTATTGTGCAATTAAGTAACAGGTAAAAACCGAATACAAAACTTATATACCTTATGTAATAAGAAACGAGGAAAAAGTAACGATATAATATCTGCTATTTATTTAATTCAATTGTTACTCGATGACGTAAGAAAGATTTTTGTACTTTACACGGAAATGCCAAATAAATAAAAGTAAGGATTTCCTTTCGCCCGGTATGTATTATGAATTATTTACATTTTCTTGTTTTAGTATTAGAACAAAGTGCGATGTTGACTTACGCCACTCAACAAAAAATTGGACAGAAATTGTGTTACTTGGGAACGTAGTGCTTAGACACTACCACCATGTTACTATTAAGTTAGTTCTGTTTCCCACCTTTTGCCAAATTTTGGAGACACTGCATGTTGAGTATATACCACCAATAAAAAAGTAAAATACATATTAACATAAATTAATAAAAACTTTTTTACATATAAAATTAAGAGTTTTTTAGTAATTGGCAATTAATAGAAGAACTGTCCTACCTTTTAATGATAAATGTTCGAATTGATTCAGTGGATTGTAACAGAAAACCGCAAAATCATCGCGACCGGACATGTTAGAAATTCTTTAACATGTGGACTATCGTTAAGTAACTCATTTAGTTTTGGAATGGAATTATATATATTATAATTATCATGCTAAAAGTATAATAAACTTTAAATATAAATTTATTATTTGATGCTAAGTTTGAGTTAAGTTTCGCCACGAAACACGCAGTGTTTTGAAAATTAGGCGTGCAGTGTGGTATGGAGTGCGTAAACACTAAGTTCCCTCTGTCTACACTGATATGTACAGAATACAGTAAAAAGGTTTTTTTTGGTGGTGTTAAAAAATGGCGAATTTTGATACCAAGTTGTTTATCATGATGAAAATAGTACAGAGATGATTCTGCTGTTCCTAATATTATGCATGAACTAATAAAACATTTAAAGATATATAACAGAATGCCCATATTTATAAAAATATTTTACTATTAGTAAATTTTTTCAAGCGTCATCATTTGTCCGTCATTAAGATCTTCGTTTGTTAAAATCTTTTTTTTTTTAAATATATATATCACATTAGCCGACTTTTGAATGAGATTGATTATTAATATAAAATTAATAAGCGAATCCTAGAAACAAATAATTATATTTCATATACCAATAATTATCAATTTTAGAGGTAGATCATTGAAAATTAAAACAGAGTGTCTCATCACTAAATCCACACTGCTTATCTCCACAACTCATAAAGAATACCACAGCAATCAAAAACCCCCATTTCATTAATCTAAATTAGACAGTACATCGACACGAAATAAGTGGCTAACAGTAAACCCGAGGTAAGTTTTAACAAAAACACCGATCGTACCTCAATTATCTCCACCAATTGTCCGATAGACTATAAAGTTAATCTAACACCGCCATTACGTACGACCGTATTAATCTTAGCGTTGATTAGTAAAACTATAAAAGCGGAAGTATCAGAAGAATGCGGTTAATGAGGAGCTCAATCCCAATTTTATGGCTGGCCGTTAAAATGAGCTACAATTGTTTAATTGTTACCTACTAGAGCTGGTGCCGTCCACGTCCACCGTGGGAAGGCTGGTGGTGAAAGTTATAGTTAGGTTTTATATTGGTACCTTTATGGCGTTCGTCACCTTAGTTTTAAATTCTAATGATGTAATAGTGAAGAGATTTCATGTATTCAAATCTTACAAGAACAGAGAGCTCTTCTTTTAAAATAACTTATTTTTTTTTCTATTTTTAATATCACCATTAGTACTTTACTAAAATATACAGACGATTGGAATTCCACGGAGAACTAACGAAACACCTTGACTTCCTCTGTACCGCGATAGCTATGTACGTATATAACAATTATAAAAGATAAACATACTGACAAATAGTTTTTAATTAATTAAACATTTTAAACTGTAATTATAATTATATGCTCGACGAGATGTACCAGCATCCGAAATGCATCTGGACATATCAAAAGTAACTGATAAGATAATCGTTGCGATAAATTCTTTGTACCGTTTTTTGTAATAATTATTGACTCTTATTAAATTTGTACACTTGTTAACAAGCTGAAATTGTTGGAAATGGTTTAAATATATAACTTCAAAAGATTTTTGAGGTTGTCATGGCACAATGGGACGGTGTCGACTGGTAATAAGATGAATGGCGATTCGATCCCCACTGGGCAAAAATTTAATCAAAAGTTCATTTCCCTGTTCTGCATAGCACGGTGTTTAGTTCCGCCACTCAACACTAAATATCTCAATGAGCAGACAGCATGAAATGAAGTGTCGCGGTTTTCTCTGTCTATCCTGCCATTTGGAAAATAGCATGATGGTTTTTATTTTTCAAAGGATTTTTTTAAATGTAATGTTTTCTAATTGACTTTGGAAAAAAAATATGTTGACCACTTTTTATCCATTAAAATCATTGCAATAACTATTAAATCATATTTAGATTATAAGTTTTAGTTTCACGCGGCGATGTATTCTGCAAATAAGAAAGGAAGCAAGAGGGAATCTAGTGTTAAGATACACCATTCCCAACACACTGCCTAGTTTTCAAGACAGTCGAGTGGCGGAATGCAATACCGTTTAAAAATTACAATAATATTGTAATTATAATGAACCATTCGTTTACGATTTTATAAATATCAACATTTTCACTTTAAGCTATATTAATTTTTATCTTAATTATGCGTAAACGAAATACACTACAATTTCTGCGTATTGGGCGATATAATGAAAAACCAATAGTCAATATTGCCTTTTAAAAAGGCGTTTATTTCGCTGAAATGCTTCCGAAATCTTAACTAAGTTATTTATTGATAAATATATTATATTAATGATAAAGATGATAGCCAGTTATTGGTTAGCAGTGATATAATTAACTTTAAAGCTGAGGTTTTTTGTTTAAAATCTAAAGAAAATGAGACAAATTTGTTATTCTTGTCAAGAAGAATTTATTTAAAAGTATCATTTATGAAGAAAAAAGTCAGCGAAAATTATACTATATAATTATATAAATAAATTATATCAAACTTTTAGTTTCTGGTTTGTAAGTTTTATAGTCTTAAGTCTTACAGTTTTAACGAATACGGCCGTTATGAACTTTATCTCCACTAAATACTATATTAATTTTTTAGCTCTGGCAAACAAAACTAGTAGATTTGGGTTCCTTCTGTCTATACTCGTATATCTTAGAGATTTCAATTTGAAAAATTTGAAATATAAATTCTAAATATTTTATATATTATAATCATTGAAAGAAAACAAAACAAAACATAATTATTTTAGTCCTTTCTCCCTTATCAGATATAAACTTATATGTACATATAATAAACCAGAACCCACATCATATTTTTTGCAATATTGTTAATACTGACATCATAAACAGGTATATCAACATTAATTAACAATAGTATTACTTACGGTCTGTTAGTTTTCCCTATAAAAAATGAAAGCTCGTGCCATTAAGTAGCGAACTGAAGCGCTTTAAGCTCTATATGTAAGGAAAAAATTAAATCCACGCTGTATCCCGCACAAAGCAGGGAACTTAGTGTGAGGACACTCCGTTCCCCATTTTCTACCGATTTTTTTCGAGGTATTGCGTGTTGAGTGATGGAACTCAACGAGGACTTTGGTATTAGAGCGAAGAAATGATAATATTGATAATAATTCATTCCCTCGAGTAGGCATCGAACCCACGGTTGCGGCTGGACGCGTTAAAGTGTGAAAACAGTATAATTTAACTATGGAACGTGCGGTTAAATTGAGCGGAAAACGCAAAACGTTCACACCTAATTTTTATGTTTACATGGTCACGGGCGGGCGGCCAAGTGAGACGCCCCTGCGTCGTTAAGGATTTACTAGCCTAATTGTAATTATGATATATATTAATTAATTGATTTGATAATTGTAATTGCTACATAGCAATTAATTTTTATTATATATTTGTACAATTAATTTGTATGTGTAATAAATTTTATTAGAACTTGAATAATTAAACTGTTTTTATTATTGTTTGTTTAGACTAGAGCATGCCTGTGCGTTCTGGCTAATATCAATCAGTGTTTTTTAAGGAGCTTAGTAAAAGGGGAAAAAAAGATAATTTTAAAAAGTTTTTCTTTTTTTTGTTCTCATTTTAATAGATATCTATCATATTTTTAATAGACATTTATCATATTTTCATTTATCTATGTTTATTCTGCTATATGGTGTATGCAGCATTAAATAAAAGAATTTTTTTCTACTAAAATTTGTACCCACCACCATACTGTAGTTTGTAATTTGGGCATGTTTTGAAACAGTTCCTAAACCGTCAACACTAAGTAAGACCAGTTACGGTATCAAATAGCTAATTGGCAGATAATATCTTATTATGGTAGCTAATGCTAGCTTTGATTTATCTATACTCTAACGTTTACTACTGAATTAATATTAATTTTACGAATCTGATAAGATTCAACCAACATTCTATTAAGCAAGTGGAGTCATAACAACGAGTTTAAATTTTGCAATACAATTCTATTGGACTAGTTGAAAAGAGCCAAGATTTTTTTTGACAGGAAAAAAGAACATGAGGTTAGCTATGAGCCAATTATCTTAAAAGTCTTAAAAAAATATATAACTAATCAACTAAAATTTATATTGGTAGCTGTTTAATCAAAATATTTTTTATTTATTTAAGAAACATATTAAAAAAAAAATATATATAAATATATATATTGTTAGAAATCAGAAGCGGATAGCGTTTTTTTTTTTAAATAAAACGATAAAAATACATACCGTCTATATGTGTTTAACGTACTCGGACAGAGGTTCCACGTAATTACAATAAGTGACATGTATCACTCAATAACAACACTACACACTAAATACCTTCCAATCAGGGCTTCCGCCTATAAGCGACTGTTCCCATTTGACACTATTCCACTGCTTCTATTGTCTTTTTCACCTAAATCTACCCACTTTTTACACGACGAGTACGCTAACAATATATAAATATTAAAAAAATCGGGGCTCAATAATTAAAATACAAAAAACATATTTAAAAATAACCTATCAATGCAATATTAATAACATTTAAATACAACTTTATTTACGTTATCTATAACTACAAAATATTCTTGATACTATCGGCCGGATGGCACTATCAGATCAAGACTCATCGGTAACTGTACATTAACTCTCGCTGACAAACCGGCCGTTGGTTTTTGCTATCGTTCACCATTTAGATACGAATCTAGATAATATTTGTATTAATAATGAAAATAACTACCTAGATCTGTTTAAACTAAAGATACCTAGTTATAATAGTATTAAATATATAATTCTCGCTTAGTCACGTATTATATATTTTGGAAAGCCGACGTTTCGAACACTTTGCAATGGTCCGTGGTCGCGGGTAGACTGAGATGGCGTTCGTCTGTCAGTTGATATAATTATTATATCAAACTACCGCCAAAGATCTCTTAATTGCTTATGGGAAACCTAGGAGAACCTTCTGGAGATATTGCGTGTTAGAGGATACACGAGGGAACCTAGTTAAGACACTTCGTTCAAGGGGGTTCTGCCGAATTCTGGGAGCATTGCTAGTTGAGTGGCAGATCTCAACGCCGC
Organism: Heliconius melpomene rosina; assembly: GCF_056956725.1. NCBI lineage: Eukaryota > Metazoa > Arthropoda > Insecta > Lepidoptera > Nymphalidae > Heliconius > Heliconius melpomene. The sequence goes on from NC_140401.1 coordinate 15,150,241, forward strand.
AGTAATTTAATATAATATTAAATATTTCACTCCTCCAATTAGGAATCGAACTCACAATTTCATAGTTTTTATTATTTATCTATAATTATTTAAATATTTACTGTTATAAACTAAACGTATTGGTTATGAGTTCGGTTCGCAATGAGGAGAATTTCGTTTATTTCCCTTTTTTGCTGTGATAAGAAGACAGAGTGTGGCTTTAGTTCCAACACGCAATGCTTCCAGAATTTAGCGGGAAGTGGGGAACCGAAGTGGTTCTCAGGTTCCCTCTGTCGTACGGAATTATAGTGTAATGCTAAAATATAGTACCTACAACTGTACACTAGTAATGGTATGTATTTTACATAAAAATCGAACTTGGTATATACCATGCGTATGCACATAACATGATATGCCATAACGAACGACGATCATGTCCCACAATGTCATAGTTATGAGCAAACTTTAAGACGTTTTAACTACTCGATAAGTATAAAGCTAAGCTTTTAAGTGCAAGATAAAACGATTAAATAGTCATTAAACAAGTACTCTACGTCAGATTACAATATATTTAGAACATAAGTTCTATACTATAATACGGAATATTAATGATGGGAGTGGGATGTGTTTCAAAATGGGGTGTTGGGTCACGTTTGTCATCGTCGTCGTCGAATTTTTTTTATTAGAACATAATAGAGTATTGTGTCACTAAACTTTCTTTGAATAATCTGCATATTACTTAAAATTTAAAAAATAAGTGTGTTAATAGGAATGGGGTATTTCCGAGTTCTCTTTGCTTACCCTGCAATAAATATCTTGCTAAATGCGTGACACAGAGGGAAATTAAAAAAGTAATAATCGTTTATGTATTAAGCATTTTTTGAGATATTACCAAAACAAGACAGACTTAAAACCACATCACTCATAGTCATCGCGATAACCCCAAAAATATTATTATAAGATATGAGAACGGAGAATTTTAACACTAGGCTACCTCTGCCTACCCCGCCATATGCGGGATACAACGTGACACAAAAAAAAAATAATAAGGCTCAATAATAGCAATATAAACAACAAGTCTACAATTCCATACATACAACCACACATAAAATCCCCATAAAAAAACAACAATGCCAAGAACAAAAACATTTAATTCGACGTAACTATATTTGAAATGCATTCGTACTAATTTGTCGGCGGCCGCGTAATAACGTATGATTACCAGTTATAAAAATAATTGTAGACACGTGTCAGTATCTATACTATTTATAGCTCTTTGTTGCCTATTATGGAATGTAAGTATAATACGGTTAACAAGTTGTGGCCGATTTGAAGTTAGGTTTTTGGAACTTTTGTGTGAACACTGTGTTCACTGGAAAAGTAAATAATGAAAACTAAGAGAAATCTTTAAATTCAGATATGCGCATTCATCTTTACTTAAGTTCAGGATGGCCATTACTTGATGGCCGTACTGTAATATTTTCAATGTCAATAAATTGCCTGTAATTGTTTATTTACCGTTTAATTTGAATCTCTTAATATCTTGTGTTGTTAAAACGTTAGTTGGTTCGTTTACTGACTTGTTTTATGTTGGTTAATTGTTATCTGTTAGTAATATTAGTATTAGCTTACATAGCACGGTAGGCAGAAGGAATCTGGGAGCCTAGTGCTAAGACACTCCATTCTCAATAAGACACTTCCGTTCCCCACTTTCTGCCAAATTCCGCGGGGTTGAGTTCCACCATTCAATACAAATTTTATAGTAGGCTGAGAAAACACTATCTAAATATTAAATCACTGTATAATCACGATGAAATGATTATATAAAACATTTAAATTTATCTATAATATTATATTAAATTCGAATGGATAATTACAAACAACACCACTAAGCATCAATATATCAAACGACACACTTTAACCAGACGATTTACACTGACAATACAAATAACCTGTCAAGACAATGCTCAAAATGATCAAAGAAGCAGCGAAATTAGCGTCTCCCAGCTACCTGGACCCTTGCATACTTGTCAGAGATCCATTTGTAGGTTTCACAGCTAGTAGTTAGTAGCGCCATTGATCCGTCTGTCTGTGGACCGACAATGTGGCCTGCCTCGACTGCCTCGCCAGCCTCACCTGCCTCGCCTGCTTCGCCTGCCCTCTCATTCCTTGATTAGATGATAGGAATAGTGATTGTGCGAAATAATTGGAACCTATTTGGAAATGTCGATTGTCACATTAGATAATTATATTTCTTAATTATTTACTACGTGGATTGAGGATTAGGTATTTGTTTAGTTTTTGGCGTTTAGTGAAAAAATCTGATTCGGATAAATATTTTTTTCTTAAGGTTTGTAAAACATGCAAATTATGGACAGCACAAGTTTTAAATATTATTGATATTAATTAATAACAATACCATAGACAGAATACACTTATAGATCGTCTTTATAATTTAAAGGATTCGAACTATAATAATATAAAAATTGCCACTTCCAAACATATCCTTGACTCGGTAGGAATTGTCAATCGAAATGGTTTTTAAGTTAGACGTATTCACAGTGAAAATATATAATATTTACACCGATATAATTCAGCGGTATTTGTCATCGGCATAATTATTTTAATTATTTTTAGGGCGATTAAAAATTGGGCGGAAAGTGATGAATTCACTAACTTCCTTCACACCCTAACCAAACCTAAATCCCCCAAAATAATCTACATAAATATTCCATTTACATATGTAAAATAACAAATACAAGTTCGAAACAATAAAAATATATCAACTCAAGCCCTATCGTATCAATGCTTTTAAATTCGATTCGTATAATACACTTATGTTCTATAAAGTTTCTTTCCACTAAAGAAGTACGAACATTAAATGTATGTCTTTTTGTTTATCAATTTGTATTTGTCTCCATATTATCGGCTACACACCGGTCGGCGTACTTCAGAAGAGCATGAGAGAGAGAGCTCAGAGTGGTTTTGACGTGTAGAATTTTATTTATTTTGTTGTTTTGAGAAATATAGTTTTATTTTATTTTATTTTAATAAAAACTGATAGTAGAATAAAATTATATCGTTTTTTATATAAAATAGTCGTGATTTAAATACATATATTTTAAGTATTATTTACGTCCTAAAATTACATATTTATTGAATCTGTTTCCAAAATACTTGTCTTTTTCAATTTCAAAACAATTTTAATTTAACAAATTGTTGTTTTTAAACTTAACAAGTTATTGTTTTTTTTTCTCAGTCGTAATTTTTATAAAATAATGTAAATATGATATATAGACCTAGTGATAAAACACTCATATATATAATAATATTTTTCCATACTTTTCTAGAATATTAAAATATATAAAACCCCAATGTTGTATCAACTCCCAACAGATGCACTTGAACCATCAACATTTCTCATAAGGGTTACTACCGTCGAGGTTCATCGCACCTTTTATTGAGCGACGTTTGTTAGCGATAAGTTTTGTATTAGCTTTTATAATCCCTGCGATGCCGGGTAAATACGTATCGAGTTCTTCCACTATTATATAGATAGATATGGGTTATAGATGTTTGTATGATTTAGTATGTATGAGGGCATTGTGGCTCAGTGTTTGGGTAAACGTGAAGGTGTGGGTTCGATTTCGTTTCGAGTTTCGCTCTCCTTTTGCGTAGAATCTCTCTGGAGAAATAAAACTGTGCGATAGGTTGTGGTTTCGATTCCCATTCGCGAATCCAAATATTGATCATTCATGTTTTGTCTTTGGTAACGAGCCAAGCGCGGCGCTGAGTTCCGCCACTCGACAGCAATGCCTCCGGTTTGTGGGAAACGGAAGTATTTTAATAAAAAAGAAGTGTCTTTGGTTCCCAGATTCCCTCTGCCTCACCGGCTATGTGCGGGATACACATGTGTTCGTGAAACTAAAAAAAAAAGTTATTATTAGGTATATAAATATTTATATGTTGAGAAATAAAATACTTCAAATGGCATTAAAACGATAATCTCATTTGAAAATAGCTAATTGAGTGTCAAATATGCAGCTTAAATTAAATTTATAAAAGAATGGTCTCGTAATAAAATGTACGTATTTCAAATTTATAGGAGATTTATATTTCTGTTTTATAGTTATTGTACATATTTAGTGTAGTTCCACTTTTCGCCGCATTCTTGAGGCATGATAAGTAGCGGCACTTAACGCCGCACTATACCTATTTACTAAGGCGAGAAAATGAAACAATTAAACATTTAATCCTGTCGAGAGGAAATTAGATCTACAACATGGTATTTGATAACTAGGAATTTCAAATACTATAAATGTAGATTCACCTATACAGACAATTGAAAGATACAATCGGCGTTAGTGAACAGAGTGTCTTAACACTAGATTCCCTTCACATATCCTTTAAAAAACGAGAAAAAACGCATTGAAAATTCAAAAATATAAAATTCACAACATTTTCACTCCAACACTAAGTAAATCAATCCACATACAAACATACACACACATATATATATAGTTAAACTTCAATGAGCATTGACAACACAAAAACCATTAATGAGTTGCGTGAAGATAAAACGCCGCCGCGGCATCCACAAAGGATAACAAATAAAAGATAACCAAAACCAAAACCAATGTGAAGAGGTTTGCGTATTGTTTTATATTAAACTGAAATAACAATAGGTAGCCCTTTCAATGGACGTGCCGCCACAATGAGGAGTGTAAGACGTGGTTTATATGCGGATGCTGGTGCTGGTACTAGATCGCTCGTAGGTATTCTATTTCTTCAAGATAAATGGGTGAATTTAGCTTTTGACAATAAAGGCATGGATAGGTAAAGTGTTTATACAGTTTGAAATTTGTTTTTGAAGCCTGAAATTTCTCAACAAAAACCAGTAGATTATTATATAAATATGCAAATACAATAAATAAATTATGCAAATACAAACAATCACAAAATAATGCTATTTATTTATAATATAATGTAAAATTAATGATACAAAGGCATTCTATAAATTTCAAGAAGCATTCCCCAATTTTTATGCATTAAAGAAATTTCCAGTCTTGTAGCGAAACTTAATGCTGACTTTGATATAAGAAGGTCACTAGAACAAAAAAATCTATTCCGATTCGATAACCAAATAAACAAATACAATCATCTCATCAGGTAGGAATCGACCTCACAACCATCGCCTTTAGACGTCCCGTGCTATAAAGGTCTTATTAATAAAGTAACCTGCTAAATTCGAACCCGATACCAGGTACAGACGCATGTAATCTAACCACAAAGCCATCTTAAACATAAGTGGACAATAGCGGACAAGGCTCACCTTGTGAACATAATGTTAATGTGAAATACTACATCACATTGTGCCGTCACCGGCGCGCGGTGGTTTCATTAGACGTGATTGATAATTTGGACTAGCTTCTAAGAAGCTTTTTAGGTTCGAGAGCTTTTTGGATTGGAGTTTTAGAGACTGGTGTGCTGATTTCTTTGTATGAAAATATTTTTTAATGGGGAACGGAGTGTCTTACTTAACACTAGATTTCCTCCGCATAGCGTGAAGCTGATTAAAAACATTTTTAGTAGAGAATAGTTTGATTATTTAAACTGGAAAAAGAACACGCGAGATTTAATTGAAAAAATGTTTTTTTGTTTTATTGTTTGCCGGATTTTTTATGTCATAAAAATCTTTATTTGCGTATATCAGGGTAAACACAGAGTACTTAGTTTTAATTTGGTCTTAAATATATTTACAATTGTCAAAATTTGCACTAACGAAGTGTGAGTAGAGTTGTGGAACCCAACGCCGTATGAAACGTAAACTATTTAAGCATAATCATATTCCAAGTGGATATAAATCCTATAATCAAAGCGTGGAAAGTTAAAAACAACTACACCACAAATACTATATACAAAACCAAAATACCAACATTTTACCAATATAATTGTAACAAAAAACTTAGCAATAACAACAATTGAACATAAAATAGAATATCAAATTATCTTTTTCCCAAGAAAGACGCAATTTTAATAAACCAAAGCTTTTTAAGGGAATCCTTGCGTCTGGAATTTTTAGTGTTTTTTTTGTTGGTCACTTGTTTAGTGGGTCCGGCCATACTCGTACTCATTTAGACCGGATTAACAATAAAAACGAAATTTGATCATTGTGGTCGAGATGTAGTGTTATTAAATTAAGGGTAGGTTGACGATTTTGAATAGTTTTGATATTTTTAGTAATATAGCTAAATATATTGATTATTAATATATTTTTTATTATATTAAGTTTGATTAATATAAATTTGTGTTAAAGTTTAATGTTTGAATTTTTTGTTTATATAATAATAGACTAATCAAATAAAATCAATGTTCATTATATTTTTAGCACCGATGTGGTATTTATTTTATTCATGTTAATTATATTTATTTGTACACCACTATTAGGGTATGAATTAACTGCATACAAAACTTAATTGGTTGTGGTGCTAACATAATCATAGAGATGTATGTATAATATTATAAGGAAGATTCAAGATATTACATAGATTTAAATTAAAGCATAAATTATAAAGACTTTTTTTCTCAAAAAACTTTTAACATTTTCTAAAAAAACATCATTTCAAAGCGAAAATTTCCTAAAATAATGACAGCGTTTAAAATAAAAAAACCACAATAATTAAATAAACTAATCAATAATCGAACCTTGGCCTTAACAAATTCAGTTATCATCCCATCTAAACCTGTCCCGCGTAAATAAATCGTATGCTTTAGTGGTCGGCCATTGTTATCCTCATTTACCCGTTTGTCTCATTAACTTGAATTCATATTACGTTATTTTTCGTTGCCGATGACAGCTTAGATTAGATTCACTTTTAACGTTCGTAATTTTGGATAGGGTTTCAAGAGTTTTGGAATTATTTTAGTCGTATTGTTTTTGGTTTAGTGCGATTTGTTTTTTTGTTTTTGTTTTTGGAAAGGCAAGATTGTTGTAGGGTTTTAGTGTTTTGGTGGATTTAATGTATTTGTTTTAATGGAATGTTTGTTTTATTTATTGTTTGGTTTGGTCATTACAAATATTATCTATTTTATTACAATATTGAGGGTGTAGTGGCGCAGTGGGACAGCGAGTGACTGTATGCGTTACAAGCGTGCTGGGTTCGATTCCAGCTGGGCTCTTTAGCAACAAGATAAATTGCTATTACAAAATAAAGTAGTTGTAAGAGTAAGTGGCGGTGCGTGGTAAACGGAGTATCGTAACACTAGGCTCCCCCTGCCTATTATATGGTGGAATACCCATGGAACTGGACTCTTCGTTTTGGAGAACTTTCATTACTTGCCTCCTGTGGTAGCACAGGAGGCAAGTAATTAAAGTTCTCCAATGTACGAATCGAATCCCCAACAATGCTGCTTAGAGTCAGACGCTGTCATTTTACATCACAGCGACCCCTAATAAAATTACCTGATTCAATTAATAAAATGTGAATTTATTGTAATCTATCTAACGGTTTAACAGTTAACAATAACACATAGCCTTATTTGAGAATAAAAAGCTTATTTGAACAAGACTTATATTAAAATTAGGTCATATTTTTAGAACACTTTTTATAATAAGTGGCGGTGGAAATCTTAGATATTTTACTTAATTTATATTCAAAATTTACATATTGTTGATAAGAAGCGAATGAATTCTCAAAACGCATCAGTTTCTTAATAAAATATGTCACTTTTATTATTTCTTTGTATGTATCGACTAAATATTTGTTTACTACTTATTTTAATATATTAATAAGTTATTATTTTTATCCTATCCTATCCTATATCTTATAAAACAAAGTCGCTTTTCGTGTCTGTCTGAACTTTCTAACTCTTCTTCTTCTAAACCACCCAACGGATTTTTATGTGGTTTTCACCATTAGGTCGAGTATTTCTCAGGGAAGGTTTATATATAGTTTATTATTTGTACATTCTTATGTAAATTACCATAAATACGATAAATGTGTATAAAGTCCTGCCCGTTGAGACACTTTCGCGCATGCGCTGCTTTAATGGTAAGTACTACATGAAAATAATGTACTGGAGTATTGTTCCTCTTAATAAGATCTACAAAAAAGTCCGCGAGAGCATATTTTTATCTTTTAAGAATAACGTGTAGTGATCATATTTCTGTCTAAAAATAGTAATTTCAATATATTTTTTATTGTGAGGGATATTTTTCCATAATGGTATTAATCCTTATCCTTTAAAATACTTTATTAATTTTCTACGTTAAACTAAGATAAAATTTTCTTTTTACACTATTTCGAAATTGCGAATAGTTTTAGAGAAAAACGCATTTAATTGTTGACACATCACGCCGTTGACTCATCAGCTGTGCCGACTTAAGTTTTACTTATCCCTTACTCTCAGCATAAAAATAAGTATATTAGTTACGTTGGCCATTTAATGTAGATCAAAACTGTCTTTTACTGTTTTTTTTCATTTTAATAAGTACTTTAGAAGTTGTTACAATATCAAAACATCCTTGCTGCGAAACGCGCCTCGCGACGTTATGCTTTTACAAGCGCGTCATGAGCAGTCATCGGTGGTTCCGTGGTAGAATGCTCGCCTGCCACGCGGGCGGCCCGGGTTCGATTCCCGGCCAATGCATTCTATTTAATTTTCCTCACAGGCAGCCACGTAGTGCTTGCTTTTCATCAGGGACAGAATACCCTCTTCAGCATTAACCACAAGCTCGAAAAAAAAAACCCGCCTGCTATAGAGGCATAGCAACGAAGATTTAGATGCGTTTGCACGTATTGGATAATTGGAGTTGAATGTATTATTTCAGCGCGATATATTTGGTTTCATATTTTTTGTAGTAATATAAATAGTAATTTAAATATATTTTAATAAGTACTTGAAAAGATTAGTAGCACAGATTTAAAATTACGATACCTACTAAAAAATCCTTGCCGAGTAAAACAATTGGAAAATCCTTATTGGAACTACGAAAATGCGGGTTGCATTAGGGTTTAATTAATTTTCACATTATCTTAAGTGCTTTGCAAACATACATTATATGAATAATCCAGTAGTAAAAGCGGGCGAAGCCGCAAGGGGGTCGCTAGTATCTTATAAAACAAAGTCGCTTTTTGTGTCTGTCTGAACTTTCTAACTCTTCTTCTTCTAAACCACCCAACGGATTTGGATGCGGTTTTCATCATTAGGTCGAGTATTTCTCAGGGAAGGTTTATATATAGTTTATTATTTGTACATTCTTATGTAAATTAACATAAATACGATAAATGTGTATAAAGTCCTACCCGCTGAGACACTTTGGCGCATGCGCTGCTTTAATGGTAAATACTACATGAAAAAAATGTACTGGAGTATTGTTCATCCTAATAAGATCTACAAAAAAGTCCGCGATGGCATATTCGTATCTTTTAAGAATAACGTGTAGTGATCATATTTCTGTCTAAAAGTAGTAATTTCAATATATTTTTTATTGTGAGGGATATTTCTCCATAATGGTATTAATCCTTATCCTTTAAAATACTTTATTAAATTTCTACGTTAAACGAAGATAAAATTTGCTTTTTAAACTATTTCGAAATTGCGAATAGTTTTAGAGAAAAACGCATTTAATTAATGACACATCACGCCGTTCACACATCAACTGTATCGAGTCAAGTTTCACTTATCCCTTACTCTCAGCATATAAATAAGTATATTAGTTACGTTGGCCATTTAATGTAGATCAAAACTGTCTTTTCTGTTTTTCATATTAATAAGTACTTTAGAAGTTACAATATCAAAAAATCCTAGCTGCGAAACGCGCCTCGCGACGTTATGCTTATACAAGTGAGTCCGCCGCGTCCGCCTGCCTTACACGCATCGGTGGTTCAGTGGTAGAATGCTCGCCTGCCACGCGGGCAACCCGGGTTCAATTCCCGGCCGATGCATTCTATTTAATTTTGGTCACAGGCAGCCACGTAGTGCTTGCTTTTCATCAGGGACAGAATACCCTCTTCAGCATTAACCACAAGCTGGAAAAAAAAACCCGCCTGCCTTTATAACAACGAAGATTTAGATGCGTTTGTACGTATTGGATAATTCGAGTTGAATGTATTATTTAATGTCATTTAACTATCTAAAAATAGTAATTTAAATATATTTTAATAAGTACTTGAAAAGATTAGTATCACAGATATAAAATTACGGTACCAACTAAAAAATCCTTGCTGTGTAAAACAATTGGAAAATCCTTATTGAAACTACGAAAATGCAGGTTGCATTAGGGTTTAATTAATTTTCACATTATCTTAAGTGCTTTACAAACATACATTATATGAATAATCCAGTAGTAAAAGCGGGCGAAGCCGCAATAGGGTCGCTAGTATATGTATATAACGTTCAGTCGAATACATTTAAGAAAGAAAAATATCGATATTTGCATATTGTAAGCAATTACCGCGTTATCAATTATTTGATAAACAGTAAAAATGATATTCAAAATTTACATTTATAATGGAATTACAACTTGAATGCATTCTTGAGGGTATAAAGTACTTCTTAATAGTAGTCTGTCGAAGCGACTCCACACCTTTCCCTACTTTTTGAGGGAAAACACTTGTTATAATTTTGATTTTTGCATACTTAAACGTCGTATCTGATATTATCGGAGCTAATTTAAATATTTTTGTAATATGTATAATTTACGATTTTTAAATTGTTGCATTGATTTTTGAATTCACAAAATAAATAAATTATAGGCGCACGAGCGTTCTTAAAATAAAATAAAATATGTTAATTATTGATAAAAAAAATATCGGAACTGATTAAAATATCTTTAATAATGTGTATCAAATTAAAGAAATAAGTCTTTTATATATATACGTACTATGTAATTTACTTAATTTCTATATTAATTTTTATTTCTTTTTTTAAGAAATCTGAAAAAAATATTTGACATTGATTTATAACATACACATGTTTATTTTTATTGATAATTTTTTAACCTCGACTGAATTATTTGAGGTGTTATTATATATAAAAATAATAAATTAAATAGATTCAGTCCAGTTCAGACGTGGCGCAGGGGCACAAAGTGTGACTGTAAACGTGCCTGGGTGTGGGTTCGATCCCCACTCGAGGAGATGCATTTGATGCATCAAAAATGGAAATATACGTTATTTTAATTTATATTTCCATTTCTCTGGTGTTGAGGCAAAAGCGCAGCGTTGAGTTCTTCCACTCAACACACAATTCGTCCAGAATTCGATGGAAAATAGGTAACAGAGTGTCTTAACAATAGGCTCCCCTCTGCTTACTATGCTGTATACTTGATACAGCATGAAATTGAAAAACAAAGAAAATAAAAATCATACCTCCATCTTTGAAAAAGCAGAGTACAAAAAGTCTTGACACTAGTTACTTTATGCGAAAAAAAAAACAAAAATGTATAATATCGACTCAACACATCCCTTACTCCGCTATAAGATTGACAATGTCCGCGGCGAGCGCAAAGCGAGTCACCGTCCAGGTCTACAGGTCTACAGGTGATATCGCGCGTCCTTTATGCCGTCTAAGCTTGTGAACATGGCGTTATAATGCCCTTTTGTAATACGAAAATGTATTACATATTGTATATTTAGATAGTGTTTTTGAAAATAATTATATGTTATTAATTATGTTTTTAGGTTTTAGCGTATATACCTATAGTAAAGGCAATACGTTTTCGATTAATTAATTATAATTGATATGTATGTATTTTATTTTATCCTTAGCAAGGAAACCTAAAGAGTATCTATATGAATAATTCACTTTGAATATATGACACAATTCACAGTAAAGTAATTAAATATGAATATACGCAGCAATGGTTTAATTTCCATTGGGAGAAAAAAAAGATATTATGCTACAAAGTTCGAAAATACCTACTATAACTTAGTTAATTATTTTTATTGGAAAATTTCAAAATATTAAAAATGTGAAAAATATGTAATAAACATACATGATTAATATATACCAGTCATATATTAAATGAATAAGGACTCGAAAGTATAACATTTATTTTACAAAAATAATCTTTTTACTCATTATCTCAAATTAATTGAATTTGCATGAAGGCTATCACATAATTTTCAAAGTGTCTTATCTTTTATAAAATACCTCTAATTACTTTCATGTCCTTCCTTCTTTGTTAAATTTATTTTTTACTTAATATTCATTTTATTTAATGCTTCAATGTCGAAAAGATTTTATAATTATTTAATATAAGATTGCTAAAAATAATGTACGTAATTGATTCCAAGTACTAAGAAACCCTTCTACTTCATAACTGTTAGGCCCTGTAGTGAAGCAGTGTAGTGCAACCGTCGAGGGTTGTGTATTCGATCCCAGCTTAGGGGATTGGATTATTTTTCATTTCCGCGCAATACTAACAAAACTAAACTCGGGGTTGAGTTCCACCACGTATTGCATTATAATTAGTTAATAAATGGTTACGTTTTATTAAATAAATAATAATTAAAACATTTAAAAATTGTATAATATATTTTAATTTGTCCACTAACAAAAGTGCAACCACACTCTTCTTTGTAATTTTTAACAAAATTCCTTATAATTATCTCCACCGGTTCCGGTTACACATTCTCTTATCAGTGCAAACCTTTATAATCACGCTAAATGTATTATCGATTTTTCTTTTTAACCTTTTACGATTGCACTTTAATATTACAAACAGTTACAAAAAACTGATAACGCAGATGATAATGAACGATAAGCATTAGCTTATCGTTCATTATCTTAATAAACTGAAAAATCAAACAATTTCATTAAAAATGAAGAATAAAACGCGATTCCACTACCAGTTTTCGATGGTATACAAATTAGTAAGCCTTAATTAGAGTTTTTTTTCCATTCGTGGTACCTACAGTATAATAAAATTAATACATGGCCAGTGATAAGAGATAACGTCAAGTACGGCCTAATTATATCTATGTTAGATGAGATATTTCGGCTTAATCCAATTAGTCCTTTGATTGAAGTAATTTAATTTATGAATTATACAAAAGAAAATCATGTTAAAATACTTAATTATAGAGGCCATCATGGTGCAGTAGCAGTGGCTTTGCGTGGTTTAACGCTAGGTTCCATCTGTTCATCCCGCTATTTGCGGGATAGAGTGTGTAGTTAAAAAATACGTAGCAAGATAAGAAGTAGAGGCTTAATATTTCTGAAGTCAATGTGATATTTTCAGAATAACCCAATTAATCTTTTGATGAAACTAATTTAATTAATAAATTATACAAAAGAAAATGAAAAGATAGGGATGAAGGATTTATGAGAGCCAAGAGAAGACCTCGATTGATGGATCACGTCGGTCCCTCGTGTATGAATTAGTTGATAACAGTTGACGAGGTGAACTTCACGCTTTTATTGGTAGCAGCTTAGCAGGTAGCCAGAGAGAATATAGTCAGGATACTTCGTTCTCCACTTTCAACCCGGTAGTATACATTGCGTATTAAGTGGTGGAACTAAACGCCGCGATTCATCTTACGAATATGGATCAAACATATAATAACCATCTTTTAGAGTCGACACCGCCGATTATGGTCTTTAAATGGTGCTATTTAAAAAATCTCATTTTAATGTTATTTATTAATAATTTATATAAGAATCAATGTTTATCACATATTTTAATGTTCATATTATGTTTCATAGTGATCTTAACTTACAAAAATTAGTAATTCCTAATGGGATCTTAATGAATCATAAAAAAGATGTAAAAATTCAAAAAATGAATATTAAACAAAACTAACAAAATACCTGTACCTACATGATAAAAATATTCGACTAACATAAAAAATTAAGATGTATCAATTTTAAAACGTCATTTAAATCTTAACGAAAATCTTAATAGTGATTCTTTCTTTCCTTGCCATAGAAAATCTACTTAATGGTGCCCATAAAATGTTAGACGACGATTTCCAAATCAGTTACGATCATCAAGTGTACTAAAGTAGAATAAAGTATATATTTTGCGATTGATTCGTTAGATAGTTTAGTATTCGATTTAATGATAATAAATTTAGTTTTAAGGCCTAGTTGAACGGCGTTTGACGGTATACACGATAATTCTGGGTTCAATTTCCAATTGGGGAATAAATTATTTTCTCCGCTTCGAAAGGAAATACTACTAGTCGCTACAATGTCACGAATTTTCTATACGGGCTAAAGCATATAACAATAAATTGACATATTATTCATAGCATATTTTGACTTTGACTTTTACTCTTACTCTGCCGCAGTTATACTCGCAAGCTTATGGCCCTGCACCACGACCTCCTAAATTATTTTATGAGTTTTTATCCATACCGCGTTCGGGTCCACTAGTAGTTATATAAATTCATAAAACAAATTATATCTTATATATTCTTTGATGTTTGCGGAGGCAGGAGTTGATGATTTTTTTTTATTCGGAAGCGGGTCGCTTCTGTAATAGGTAGAGCCACGAGCAGCACTAACACTCTCCTCAGCACATTGGCATGTAAAATGGAAGGTCCATTATGGAGGCACTGGAATAATATTCATGTAACGATAAATAATAAATTATATTAATTACTAACGTAGGTTAAGCAATTGTTTACTAACAAAATTCTATATAGACTATGTCTAAAATAAAGATTTATTATTATATAATATATATATACATATATATCTAAATATATATTAGTAAAAGTTGATAAAGCCCGGTTGCGAACAATGCAGTACGGCACCTGTGAAGCACTACACACACTGATTGCCGTATTGTGCCTCACAATAACTCGATTAGAGTCGCCGCTGTCGCTGTGGCCGGACACGGCGTTGTCGTAGCATGGATACGACTAGCAAATACAAATATTAATATTGATTTAGTTAAATATTTGATTTTTATATATTTATTTATTGTTATTTATAATTTTCTTATATTTTAATAATTATTATCGTTGTGTAAATTATTATCGTTGTGTTAATAAGTATTATCGTTATACTAATATTATTAAGGTAGAGTTTGTTTGGCTAAGTGCACTGATGTAGGGAACTGTTGGTTTCAATTAACCACGTTTGACAAAGAAGTACACACTATTTATAATATACATATGTATGTCCTGTTAGTTAGTATATTTTAAGATTATTAGAAAAATAATTGTGGAATTACATTTTAAAAATTATAATACTTTCTTAAATCTACTACAACTGATAAACAATTTTGGTTTTCTATATTTAAATTCGGAGAAACTATTTAATCTTGTGCTCTAGTTAAATAAAAAAGCATTTTCCGCAAATCAGAGCAGGCCAAGTGCTTAGACTCTCCGTTCCCCACTTCCCACCCAATTTCCAAAACACCTAAACATAACCATATCCACCCAATCCATCCAACCAACCCCCCAATTAGGCGAGCACCGAGCAACGGCACAAAGGCAAAGATAATGGTCTGTTAACTCAGTTCCGAAGATAGTTCACTTAGTCTAACTTTATCAAATTGCAATTAAGTTCGCCCAGTAATTGAATACTCTCACGGTCCATATCACAGTTACCCCCGTGAACTGGACACGCGTTATCGATTTGCCTGTCGCCATTTTAGTGGCATGACCTCCTATTATTAGTTAAGTTATGGAAGAAATGTTGTTTTGAAGGTATTGGGGTGCAGAAGAACGGCTTCTGGTATAGTATGAAATTAATTATATTATTTTTCAGCTCTGCCATTCAACACGTAATGAAATTAGGGCAGAAAAAGATACAAAATTTGTCTCGACATTAGATTTTCTCTAGATATAGTTTTAAAATTTAGATTACATTTTCCTTTGGCTTCACGCTGTATCCTGCATGCAGCAGGGAAGACAGAGGGAGCCTAGTGTTAAGACATTTCGCTCCTCATTTTTTGCCGAATTCTGGAGGCATTGAGTGTTGAGTGGCAGAACACAACACCTCGCATACCAGATCCAGGAAATGTAACTGTTTAATATTTAATTTCCTGAACTGGGAACGTACCCACAACCTGTCACGATAACAGTCAGCTTGTATACAGTCCCATATTTAGGAAGAATATTTGTATAGAAACATTGGTACTAAAATTTACAAAAAATGATAAAAAACTAACATTCTTTACAAGAATAAACCATTAATCTACCATGTTTCTCGATAAAGTCTGCTTAGTTCACGACTATCTACATCTTACATATTATATTACATTTTGCAATTATATTTAATTTAAATTAATATTTCAACGGAAAAAATGTTATCAAACTAAAAATATTAGCTAACGACTTCTTTGTGTAAATCAAGTGACAGTTTCAACAGTAAATACTGAGAAATATAAAAAAAATGGACATAAAAAGGCGTATCGTATCGTATCGATAAATAGCGAATATAATAAATATCTAGTAGAGTAAAGCGAATTAAGACATGAGTGTAGATGTAAAAAGTTTTACCGTTTTCTCTTTAATTACGATATGCTAAGCTAATTATGGAATATCCGTTACAATTTGCAATATACGTTTGTGGCAATAACAATGATAAAGATCGTCAATTTCTACATATTTTTTAAAACATATGGATATTTATTAATTAATTAATAAAATATGTAGTTTTTGTCTGTCAATTAATAGAGAAACTAATTCTAGGTATTGGTTTTTTGCAAGGTTAATAAATTCGCATTGTTCTCTACGCAGTACTTGGTACCGATGCAACAATAAACAAACGATAAAATAAGATATAAAAAAGTACTGGTTGCAAAACAATAGTAGCGGCGAGATTCTTGACGTTTTTATCATTTCGAGCGGAGAACAAAAGCTGAAGGCTTCCTGTTGAGGCTGCATCACCATTCTCGCGAAGTGACTTGGACATACGGAGATATCTGATGGTGAGCTTTTATTTAGAGCTTTTTAAGTGTTTTAAATTATATTATGTTTACGTGAGATTATGGGTTTGACAAGAATGAATGTTGAAGTTAAAATAATTAAATGGACGAATTATTTTTATAGGTTAACAATTTTTTTATATATTATAATTATATTATAAAGTTGAGAAGTTTGTTAGGTCGGACGCGCTGATCTCAGGAACATTATCGTATATTAGAACCATTTACTATAAAATCAGAAGCCTATATATTTCTGGAATTTCATAATATTTAAGGTAACAATAGCATTATATGGTATTTTTTTTATAATTAATATGATAGCTCAATTTTTTTGTCAATGAATTTTTTTCATTATAAAAGTTTATATGCCTATATAAATAGGTACCATGTCTAACTACTTTCTTAAACTGGGGAAACACCTATATATTATAATCTTTTTATTTGTACTTGAAAATCGCATTTTTTTTAAATACTTCGATGATTTAAATTTCTGTTCACTGACATTATTTAAAATAAAACCTTGAATACTTTTATTAAATAATCAAAAACATCTCGAACACATTTAGATTATATGTAAATTGAGCAATTCTTGTGACTCGGAATATTTTTAATAATCTTTAACGTTGTTTCTGGGTAATACGTACATTGAAATTCGTATTCGGACGATTTGATGGTATTTTAATTATTATTTACCAATTTTTTTGTACGTATTGTAATTAAAGTGTAGATAAAAATGTATTTTAAATTTTTACGACCACTTGTACTAGTATTTCTTTACAAGAGTGGTCAATGTACTATTTATTTTCTCTAGACACAGCTTGATTGACACGTGGAAAGAGTAATGAAAGCTAGCAAAAACTTATGCTTAAAATTTACTTGATTTCAAAGCTAAAATCTGAAATATTTAGAATAAATATTTATATAATAATTAGTGTACCTATGCCAAAATATATCTAAGCAATAAGGAATAGATTTACAAGTAAAGAACCTAATATTTGTCTTCACGTCACTTTCTTATTATTTCAAGGACTTCCTTAATTCAGTACTGAGTGACTAGTGGAGAAAGAGCAAGGCAGCACAAATAAAAAGGGTGCTTCCTACACTGACGAAGAAAAGAAAAGAAATATCTGGTCTTGATAGACAAAACTATTATTTTCAAATTGAATTCATCTAACTAAAGAGACGAGTATATATTAAATGAAATGACTATGTATAGGAGACTATTAAAGGTCCAAGTAAGCAAAAAAAAGACCTTCATGACACAGCGGCACAGAAGTACTAACAAAACTTAACTATTTTAATTTAAATTAAATTAATTTGAAAGGATAATTTTCTTTCCGTTTTCTACTTTCTATCTAAATTAGAATATTTATTAATATTCTTACGCACAAACTGCGGAACAGTGTGTCCACCCCAGTCCAACATTAACTTACAATAGAGGTGGACGTTCTATTCATCGCACAATACAACTCGATCGGCGATCGGCTGTCGATTGGACGTGACGCAAATGTGAACCATATGGTAATGGCTCATGCAATTCTTTGGTTTTCTTTTTCATTTTCACGCATATTCGCCACTTAGAGGGTTAACAGAGAGAACTTTGAGTTAAGACACTCGGTGATAAGTAGAGGACGGAGTGTGTTAACACTACCATTAATGAAAGATAAGTAAATGTTATTAATTTAATAATTTGCTTGGTATTTAATTTGAGGATATATTTCATTAATTGTATTTTTTTTTCAGATTTCAATTATTAAAAATCATAATCGATTCAACTATTGTCCCAGTGACCTTTTCAAAAAAATACATTTTAAGAAGTTACCAAAATATATTTTTAAATGTATTGTTTTTTTTGTTCGTCAATAATTTGCGAAGGAACAAAAGGTTATAGCATTGTAAATTTTATATAAAAATATTCGACGCAGCGGGATATGAATCGAGATATTGTATTCAAGGTGCCCACAATTGGGTCATTCATACGGTACCTACGTATTGTTTGTATTTTTGTTATTTTTAAAGTAATTAGAAACTAATTTCAATGAAAAAAACTATGTTTTCCGTAAACCTTGCATTTGTATGTTTTTTCCTATTTAAAAATATGAAGCTCAGTGAAATTGTAGGGGAAGATAGAAAATTAAAATATTGTTTATAAGATAATAACGTTAATTAATTTAAAATTGATATGATGCATTCGTTGCGCGTCGACACAGCGGTTCACTGTAGATGCAACGGTTGTGGATTTTATTCTCACCCGGAAGAATGAATTATTTACATTTCGTCGTTCTGGTAATAAAATAAAACTCGGCGTTTAATTCTGCCATTCATATTTTTTTCAAAAATAGGGACGATGCGTGTGAAACATAGTATCTTAACAATAAGTTAATTTTACCTTTATTGTTATAAGCGAGATGCAGATTAAATTCAAATAAAAGTAAACAAACTTAAAAAATACATTTTTTTCTTAATAAATCTTCCATAAAATAATTTAAATAAAATGAACACTCGCTTTAAATTATGTACAAATATCTTAAAAACATATTTAAGATATTTGTAGACAACATGGCCACCTAAGTACCAACATAGATCCTAATAAAATACTATACATTGATTGGCCAAGACTACTTTATCGGTAATACAAGCGCAGCCTAGCAACGATGCAACGAGTTAATTTGTGGTATTATTTGCATTTTACCTAAAGAGCCATATAAATACTTGTAAAATATAAGGTAATAATTTCCTTAAAATTTATATGGAACTACGAAATAGTTGTATGTGGTCATTTGAGTTACGTTTTGTATCCTGTATATTAATATAACGTAAGTATGTGAAATAAAAATATTTTAATGGTTTTATACATTTCAAGCAAAATAATATATAAAAAAAGTTGTTGGGGTTTTCGGTGGTAGCTTCTTGTAGGACTTAAAAAAAGGAAAAGCTTAATTAATTAACTAATATTTTGATTTTAATCTAAATTTTATAATA
The DNA here is from genome assembly GCF_056956725.1 of Heliconius melpomene rosina. Lineage (NCBI taxonomy): Eukaryota > Metazoa > Arthropoda > Insecta > Lepidoptera > Nymphalidae > Heliconius > Heliconius melpomene. Next base: position 15,170,090 of record NC_140401.1, read on the forward strand.
TTAATTTAAATTTCCATGTCTAGGATTAAGAAATTTTCATATATTTATCTTAAAATATTTTAATTAGTAATAAGATTATCCTTTACAGCTTCTCGCGTAATGGGATAAGCAGAGAGAACCTACTGTCTATGGGCAAGACCTCCGGTATGTCCGAATTAGAAACATTTCATGTTGAGTAGTAGAACTCAACGGAAAATTATATCAATGTAATTACATTACCTACATACCCACCTAACCAAGTTTGTAAACACCAATTTTCTTTGTATTTTTTTTTTCATTTAAATACATACAACAATAGCCTTTCTTATAGAATATTGACCGAAGTATCAGTTTACGTTATATCTAAAATCTCCATATCTCGATACCAACCGGTCGGTAACAAAACGATATAAAACAAAGAGAAATTATCGGTGCGTCCAGTATTAACGAGGGATGCGCGCGAGCATTTGTCAAAAGAATACACAATAAGCGCTATGGATAACCTATCGGTATACGAGTTGGTTGCTTAGTTAGTGGGATCGTTTGAACGTGGTTGTGTAAAGCTGGGTGTGTACTGAGTTTGATTTGATTATAGTAATGGAAGTAATTTAGCCCGTTGTATCTCAGTGGTATAGCCTCTTGTTATAAATGCGATGGTTGTGGATTCGATTCTCAATAGTAACAAATTAAGGCGCAAATAATTCCTCCAAAATACGGTGGAAAATGTAGTTTCTCACAGAACGGAGTGTTTTAACCATAGGTTCCCTAAATAGGTAAAACAATAAAAATAGAGAATAGAGTAAATTAAAAATTCACTTAACTCACACATAAATACATACAATTATTCTGTTTTAAAGTGTTTTTAACAGGTCATTAAGACAATAAGAGTACCTTTTAATACAATTTAGTAAACAAGGCTATAGTGACAAATATAAAACGAGATTCCTACCAGATATGGATGTAATTAGCAACAGACGAAACATTGTTATAATAAATAATATATCTCTGAGAGACCCCCCGCTGAAACATATTATTTCTCGCTTCGAATGTTCATATGTATATATATAAGCTTATATAGAAATCAAAACCAGTTGAAATATTTTATTTATAATTGTTAGAATTGGTAAGGCCATGGGGAAGGATTGCGATTGTAACTGCGACAGTCGCGGGTTCCATTCCCACTCGTGGGTTTTCGCTCTGGAAATAAGGCAATGCGCGGCGTTAAGTTGTGCCAGTTAACGTGCTATGCCTTCATAATTCAACGGAAAGTAGTGAACGGAAGTGTCTTAATTGAATGTCTTAACACTAAATTCACATCTTCCCTCTGCCTAACCTGCCATGTGCGGGATACAGCGTGAAGCTGAAAACACAATCAAAAACAATTTAAATTTCCCATTAAACCAAATAAATCTAAATCCCAGTGTACCTATCAGGGCATAGTGGTTGCAGTACAAATGCGTGCAGCGGGGGGCGCGCGACTGTAACGCGTATTGTACTCGTTACCGACAAATCGCCGTCTGGACCCTATACGCCGTTAATTACTGCTGTGGGAACCTTATGTTTTAGAAGATTGGGTTTAAATATTCAAATGTATCGTTTTTCAGTTTAATTTGTGTTATAATTAAATGATTATCGTTTTAAATGCTGCATTTTTTAATATACAGTGGTGCGTGCCTGTTTGAGAAGCTAAAGTAACGTACAATTTTATATGTTATTACAATTATTCTACTATACTTTAATTATCACTAATTACAGAGTAGGTATAATAGTAAGGTTTATATATGTACTAAGTATACCTACCTACGTAAAAATATAAATATTTAGAAAAGCCAAAATTATCAAAAAATATAATGTAATATCGTAAAACATATGTGCGTTACTCGCTAATATAGGAAATAACTATTATTAAGTAGTCTATGTGGGCGAATCCATGTGCGGAACACTAGTGTTCATATAAAAAATATACAATTCTTTTATAGCCAAGTTAAATTTTCTAACATCATGCTATTGACTTGTTTACATTGCTATATATTACAAAAACGATATATTTCATTATTAAACAAGAACCAGCCACGATCAATCACACGAGAAAAGATAAAATCAAACTAAAATACTTGCACTATTCGTATAAATTATTATCAATATAAGTTCATTCCCTTCAAAATGGTTGAAACTGTCATTAATTTTATTAGCACTTGTATCATTAAACGAACGGCGTTTAACAACGAATTTATTTTGCAATCCCACTCCAAAGGACAATAGGACCAACTAACTATAACTAAGGCTTGCGAAACCCAGTGGCTACTAGAAAGACAAATGATCGCTAGATTCAACTAACTGCATCTAAATAAACCAGCTTTGGCTAAGAAACAATGTCGGTTCTGACGAGGCCTTAAGGCGAGGGCATTAACGGAGTACAACCTCCTTAGAAATTACGTGTGTAATTTTTTGTTATTCGTTTTACCTCTTTGGCACTGTACTGGTAGCCCTCCGAGTCGCCCGGGGCACATCGCGGTTTATTACCCGCTCAGTAATTTATTGTTGCATTTTTTTGTATTATCAATAGCCTTATAGTCTTTTACTTATTTCGATATTAAAATGGCTATTGTTTATAAAAATTGCAGAGCAGATTCTTATCTCGGATGGACGAGTTTCACTCGGCGCAAAGGAAAAATAAAGTTGTCGGCTTCTGTGTTATTTTTGCTTTTGTGAATTTTTGATATATGAAAGTATGTACTGTACATATATATATTCAAAAGAATTATTATATTTTGCGTCTGAAAGTTGAATGTAACGTAACAAAGTAACGTTTCTTATACAGTTACTTAACAGTAATTACGTCAATTTGTCACCAAAAGACGTTTTAAAGTCGTTTAGTGATGTAAAATATACTTAACTTGTTTCTTGGAAAATTTTGCTTTGAGAATTTTAAGTGAGTGAAGTCCGCCTCGACTACTGGTCTTCGGTGACAAAACGATTGTATGAATTAACTTACCCAATTTGGTTGGTAAAAGTAAAAAGAGTGCGGAAAGGGACCGCCATTGTCCTTCACAAATACGAAATAAGGAATACGCGGGAGCAAATGGCCCAAGTTTTTGAAACAGGAACGTCGAGTTTAAAAAAGAAATCAGTTAAACGGAGGCCGTTTGCAAGTAATCACGGGAGACGTGGACTGCGGTTAGGTGAGGTTCACATGGTAAAAAAATAACACACGAAATATATCTACATAAAAAACTGAGAATATGTTATGAATATGATATATCTATGTAAAAAACCTAAGAATATGTCTTTAAGTGACAGTATCAGGAAGTTGTCTCGATAACCAGAGTTGTTTCTCCTTTCCAGAAAGATAAAGTACAACACTATTTACTTTCAATAACTCTATTTGTGCCAACAGATAAAGAAACAGTAGTGCATAAATCTCTGCCTCTATTATACCACAACTGCAGACTCCAGCTTCCCGCTTTTTCCCGCATAGCAGGGTACACAGATGAAACATAGCGCAAAGCAAACGTAGTTAGTTTCCCATTTTCGAGACATTGAAAGCTAAGTAGCAAAACTCTACACCGCGCTTCCTCTACCAGGATAGTTGAAACCAGAGGATAAAAATAAACGAATAAAAAATAAAAATCGGACACTGTTCCACCACGCCACCTGAATTTACCTATAAAGAATAATAAATATATATTTCCCTATAAACAATAATAATACCATCTTAAACCGTGCCTTAGATCGCGTGCAAGCCGATACAGGTGCGCACGCAGCCCGGAGCGACGCCCGCGCTTCATTCACTCTCGCAGTTCGCAATCATTTTCATTGCCACAGCCAGAGCCATAGCCGTATCCATACTGTAATGTCCATTTTGGTTATCAAAATGTTTAAGTGCAATAAAGTGCAGTTAATTTTATGTGTGTTTGTTTTTGTTTGTTGTTTTATTATTGTATGTTATGTTGTATTCCGTATAGAACTGGGGAGGTTGGGGAATTTAATGCTTAGGCACTCTTTTTTTCTATTTTTCATCTAATTTTCGTGACGGGACGCCAATACCCAAATATACTGAATGGGAATCAAAGCCACGACCATCATTCACAAGTCTAGTTGGCCGATTGTTAGACTAGTAAGCTTTAGTTTAGCTTTAGTAAGATAAGTTCAAATATTCGTCGGTAAATATTTGTGACTTTAATATACTGTACGAGATACAACCTTTTGACAACCTTTTGACTTTGGATTTCTCAATTATTATACATACTTATATATCTTTCTTACAGGTAAAGTACAGAGTAACTCATTTACCATTTTTCCTCCATAAAATTTGAATCCACTACCGCCGTGTTCAGTCGAACACCAAAACAACATAAAGCTTTATTTGAGTTTAATCCAAATTTAGTCCACAACTTACAACTTTCACTTAATATTTATTTACTTACATTTTTCTATAAAATTATATTGAAATAGTATTAAATATTCGACATAAAAGTAATTCTCGCTAAAACAAAATAACAGTTTTAATTTTAAAATTTTAATTATTATGTAGATAAAAGAAATAACGATTTTATAGGTGTCAATTTATCTATGTCTCATTTGAAGTGACATATAACATTAATTAAATTGTAGTATTTATTGGCTACCGAATCCCGTCGACCTCTAATTAGTATGATATGGTGAAATACAGTAGATTTTTTGCAATTATACATGTAATTAATTTACATAAATCTTGTCTTATATTTTCTTGCTAAGACAAAGGTATTAAACAAAAAAATAAGTTGTCAGCTTAGAGTGTAATGATTTTATAGTCATGTAAAAGTAAATCTAAATACCTATTAATTATATTGAGTAAATACTTTTTTATTTTTTTATATACCTATAACTTTTTTATTTTTTTATCTAAATGCTTTTTTATCAAGAAATTCTATATTAATTGCAGATAGCATCCGTGCATATTTAGAAATATACTCGTATATCACTCTATATCACGCTATGCCCTCGATCGCTTAAATGTCTTTTTTTAGAAAGATATTGAACCTGCGACCACCGTGTTAGCAACTATGGTCACCAAATGGACTATAAGGCAACAATATTGTAATAGTGTTGACATAATCACTTAGCTAATAATTTCATAATATTCTTACTTAATAAGCAGAAAATGTTTTTACATAACTCACAATTGCTCTTTACCTACACATCGACATATTATAAAATTACTCGAATCGAACGGACAACACACAGATAACTTCTGCTTGTAAAAAGCTGAAATTTGTAATATAGGTTCCCTGGGAAGCTCTTGCACTTCCTAGACTAGCACTAAGAGAGAATTTCCTACGGGATATGTGTGAAATGCCTATTGGGAACGGAAAAACATGTAGGGGAATCATGGCAACCTAGTTCCGTTGGCCACTTTCCGCGAATTCTGGAAACATTGTGTGGTGAGTGGCGGAACTAAACGCCACGCTTAGCATCTCCTAATATTTGATTTCCTCGAGTGAGAATCGAACCCCCAACCTGCCTTTACAATCACATACTTGTGCCTTTCCTTCACGACTGATTTCTACATTTTATAGTCCACGCATACAAACCGACGAACCTACTAGCATTATATATCATAAATTCATAATGATGCATCATTTTTATAAAGTTACGTTAAAGGAAACTATTTATAATATAAATAAAATAATTACACAGTACGCCCGTCGCGTCGTACGGGATGCTGTGAAACGCGCCCATCGCTCATGCTGAGAGGTTGAACCGATTAGAGCTGAATGTAGACCTGAGACTGTGTTGGTAAATACCTATATGTTATATTAGGTTATATCATTTTATTAATATAAATGTCTTAGATAGATGATAACTTATTCTCTTAGATTGATAGTAGCAGCTATTAATTGCTTTAACACACTAAGGAGTTTTGTCGATTATGCCAGTTTAAGTTCTTTTATTCTTTCTTAGGAGGAAAAAAGAGTAAGAGAGTAAGAGCTTCATTTTGGAGTTACCAAGAGTTTTTCTAAAGGTCAAGTCTAAAAATACTAAATTTTAAATTTCATATTAAATTGAAAAAATAACGTTATCTTCTCATAAAAATAAAAAATAATAACATTTATAAAAATAATATTTGGTTATTATTATTATCAGTCGCCTCTTATATTTCCTTGTGTTTACTAAGCACTACCAGTCAGTCTACTTTTGAATTGAATTAGATCACCTGGATTTAGTCCTTCGATTGCCTGACTGGATATCTTAAAACTTAATGGCTGCTCGAGCATAAATGTATTTTAAAGTGAACTTTATTTTATTATAGTTAAAAGCATGTTTATAATTAAATTTAATAACTGATTGATAAAACATGGTTATTGCTATATTATTGGTATTGATATAGAAGTAAGCGGTTGTATAAAGATTATTTGCTAATAAGCTTGTTTTTATAGCAAAACGGAACTTTGAACTGGTAGGGGGAATGGAGGGAAGTTTTCCTTCTATTTGTATGGAATTTCGTAGTGATTTTAATTATTTTTTTTCATCTTAATGCTGTATTCCGCGTATAGTAGGATAAGTAGAGCGAACTTAGTGTTTACACACTTAGTCTCTTTTCAACGAATTCGAAATCAACACCGCATTGCCAGAGTAAAGAAGAATAATATGAAGACAACAAAAACTACCAAAAAATGGCTCAAGTTATTTCTTATAGTTTCCTTACCCAATTAATACTTTAAAACGAAACCATTATCATCATAATCACAAACTAAATAATTCTGTTTCTACATTCTAAATCGACAAATAAACCGTTGAAACCAATGCTTAAGCTACACTCGGCTCGATCTGATAAAACAGAAAATTGAATTGTCAATAATTACAGGCGTCAGGTACCCTAGGTCTTAAAGTTTGACCCTAAGTGTTTCCTAGGGAGATAAACAAGGTGCCACGTGATTTATGTTACGAACCTTTAATGGGTAATTTGAGATGGTTGTAAATGTAATTCTTTTATAAATTAATTTTATGTTGGAGATTCTTTTATTATTTGTGGGGTTGTTCTGTAAATCTTTTGGACTAACCGTAAATAATAATAAAATTTTGTATTTAAGACTTAAGGAATTAGAACATTGAAAGAGTATTGTAATGTTAGTGATGAGTCACTCCGTTTTATTTGATATTCTTGCTGATATTTTACTTGATACTGCTGTTCATTGTCGTAAATAGAATAAAATATTTTTACTTTTTAGTATAAACAATAAATAATCCTGTTTATCAACCTGCAACTTAACGCTATAGCGAAAAACATATAAAAATATAATATTTTTTATCAGCTTCACGCTGCATCCCGCATGAAGAAACTCTCCGCTCAATTCTGTACCTGTTTACTAAATGAAATTACTGTCATTCACATTGGCAAGGACATATATCCACAATTGTCATTTTGATTGTCACTTAACACTAACAATGTCTGTACTAATTAAACACGTTTCATATAAATAAAAGATGTCACGCGAAATTTTTAGAGCGTTAATATTTAACTTGATGAATATTTAATTTGACAGTTTTTAGGGTTTCGCAAGTAAAAAGTCCTCATAGTCTGAGAACTCTTATTATTATTTTTTGTAGCTTCTTTTGTTTTACGTATTTAAAAAAATATATAAAAATAAATAATCGACCATTATAAAATTAAGTTAAAATCTTGTAGCATTTTCAAGCATTGGGCATGGTGTCAGATTCTATGCAACGTCACTAAAAGTCACTAAGATTTACATTTTTTACACACACCCTAATATGGGTAATAAACGAAAGGGATTTGGAAAATATAAATAGGTACATCATGAAAAAAAAACACCTAAAAAGCTTGTTCTTAGAATTTTTTTAATGTTTTACTCAATACTACGTAAATATACAGAAATAGGCAGTCTATTTATTGAGCGAAGACCTAATAATACGGAACCCTCAATTTGCAACACCGAACCGTACTTGACCATTTTTCAAAATAAATATGCGGAATGGACAATTTTATTATTGTTTTGTATTATGTCCATATCCACAAACTTGTTTGCAATCGGCCTCGCTAAGTATTGAATCGGACAGCGTGCAATATAAATAATTTATTATAGTTAACGGTTGTTGAACTAAGATGGCCTAATGTTGGTGTTTGTTTATAGGCGATGGTGCCCACTTAGTATTTAGATGATCCATGTGCACGATAAATTTATGTTAAAATTATATTTTAATAGATTACTTTCTACATGTATGTATATTCGATGTATATTCGTGGCGCAGGGGGTTGTGAGTTCAATTCCCACTCGAAGAAATGAAACATTTAATATTTTCATTTTCTCGCCTTGAGTTTGTTTGAGTTGAGTGGTCTTTATGGAAACGGATTGTGACAATACTAGGTTCCCAGGATCCCTCTGCCTTTTCTTCTGCTATATTTGGGAGAATAATATGATAATTCTATGGCCAAAAATCATTTGGCGAGACTACATGTTTCTCAATTTTAAAATAAGTACTAAATTCTAACATAATTTAACTTCCGGCACAATATTTTAATTATGATTAAGCTAATCATAACCAAGTATAATTCTCTCAGCAAAAGCAATCCCGATTATAACTCAATCGAATGCAATCTTGTGTACCGTTCTCATATAAACTAACGAATGTGACCTCTTGTATTATAACGCGCCAGGTGTTGCTATCTTAGGAACGGGGCATGGGATATATCAAATTATAAACTAATACTGTAATCTATCTATAGATATGTTTTTTTTTCTTTAGTTTTAGCTAGCTTTACGCTGTATCCTGGTATTGCGTGTTGAATGGCGGAATTCAACGCCGCACATTTCCTCGTTATAAGAGCGAGGAATTGAAAATAAAGTATCTTTAAATTTAATTATATAGCAGATATGTTTTTTTATTTTTTTTTATTATTATTATTTGTTAGTTACAATACTCTCCGCTTTCTAAAGATATGATCTTCAGATGAATTGAATGATGACAATTAACAAATTATTTACGTTCCTTTATAGATCTTATTTTGTTTCTAACGCTAGAATAAGATAAAAAGGGATTACTGCAATTGAAAATTTATAGAGTAATGTTTCACATTTTTTATTTCAAATTCTACTCTTTCAATTTTACTTCATTTTCAATTTTATAGAACTCTCATACAAAATATGTTCCTGCAGAAAACTTTAAAGAACTAAATCAAGCAATCTAAGCAGGAAAATAGTGACAGATCACTACAACACTAAAACAATACGACATTTACTTTGAAAATAAAAAAAAAATGCAGTTAAAAAACAAACACGACAGTTTCCCACGTTAAATAAAAGATGGTTATAGTCGTAACTAATTCCCGTCCAGCCTATGATATATGGACGGACGCGCGTGTGCGTCGACTCCGCTAACTAGTGTTATTATATAGTCATTTGTGATGGCTGCTTGGAAGTTTTGCTAGTATGAATTATTTGAACTTCTTTTGATATATGTGTAAGATTAGAAATAGAATGATAAATACAAATAATATTTTATTACAATTGTAGGAATTAAATTTTAAATAAAGATAAAGAAGTTTATTTTTATATTTACTCTATATTGTTTTTCTTATATTTCGTCCTGAAAAATAAGTTAGATGCCCTCTCAGCCTAATAAAGCATGTATGAATGTGTGATATAATTTTATATCTTTCTTTAAAATAAATATACATATATTATACATTTTCAGAAAAAATACCATAAATCTTAAAGAAATATTTATTGAAAATAACCAACAACTAACAAGAGGTACAATAAAATCATCTTCACATTATTAAACTTAGTTAATTTATGCAACAATATATCTTGTTATAGTAATGTAAGCAGCCATCACTATTTCGCATTCATCTATCGTTGACCAATAGCGAGGTAGTGTAGTTCCTCCCGCGGCTTCGACAGCCAATGGCAAGGCGCCATTTGAAAAACAATAGAATATAAAAAATTCGTCACTGCGCACGAGTTGACTGTTTAATTTGTTTGTGGTAAGTGTTTTATTCCCACCATTGTTTTTAAGGATTTTGTTTGTATGTAGTACCAATATATAAATTGTTAGCATATTCGTGTAAAAGTGGGTAGATTTAGGTGAAAATGACAATAAAAGCAGTGGAATAGTGTCAAACGAACACAGTTGCTTGTAGGCGGAAGCCCTGATTAGAAGGTAACTAGTGTGTAGTGTTGTTATTGAGTGATACATGTTACTTATTGTAATTACGTGGAACCTCTATCCGAGTACGTTGGAAACATATAGACGGTATGTATTTTTATCGTGTTATTTTAAAAACGCTAACCGCTTCTGATTTCTAACAATATTTTCAATAATAGATGTGACATGTCTCACCGCATTGATTGGGGAATAATAATAAAATAGATAGAAATAGTGAAAGACCATTTCTTCTTTTTTCTTCACTTGAGGCCAATAGGTAAACACACAATTTCTAAATTCACATCAATTGATCAATTAATCATCAATATATCAAATTAATATTATTTTTTTTATACATACATACATATGTACATTAAAATTTACCAATTATGGAGAAAAAAAAATATAAATCAGTCTAGTCAGTCAAACTTTTCTACAGAACCACTAGTTAATCCAATTTGAGAAACACACAAAAATTGTAGAAGAAAAGCAAGAAATAGAAACGAAAATATAAATACTCATTAGGGGCCTACAAAAGTGTTTGTATTAGTATTTCCCATGAGACAAAAGGCTGTAAGGTGCAGTACATCCACGGTGCGGGAACACACATACCAACACCTCAGTAGTCCTAATTAGGGAGCGGACAACACCTGGGTAGAAATGATACCTAGAAATGAGATAGGGTTGCCAAATTAGATATTTTAGATTTTTTTTATAAGAATTTTATTAGATATATTACGTGTTAATATTGGGTAACGTATTGCAATCTAATGTATACGAAAATTTCTATATTATAAAAACAAATATTTTCTAAAGCGTTTAACCCCTACAAATATCTCATTCACAGAGAAATAAGTCTAGTTCGTTTTGTGCATAATTTGCATAATTGATGTGGAGGTACATTTTTATGGTCGCTGATATAGCTAAAATATTTTAATTATTTGAAGGAGAAAGGAGAAAAAAATATTTCTTTCGTCTGATTAAGTTATGTAATTTAATTTTTTGCCTATTTTCTTCATATTTACTATTATTTAATATACCTCATCGACAACCCTAGCCAAGTCAAGGCGTTGCGTGTAATTAGAGAATGTATACATTAGCGAATACAAATAAAGCACAATGCGAGCGGGTCCCCGCGCTAACATTAGTCTCGGGAGGTCGGGGATACGAGTACGTGTGCCCGGTACTGTTGGGTAGAACGATTGTTAGTAAATAAATTAACTATCAGTTAGTTAATGTTTGATATATTCTGAATATAACAAGAGGGAATCTAATGCTAAGACACTGTTTCTCACTTTGTTTCTCACATACACTAATCTGCTACAGTGGAGATAGGACGGCCTCGTCTTCAGACGTATCGACCGTCGATGGATCCAGCACGTGTTAAACGGCAGGCAGCGGATGGACGCTCTCTTTAAGTAGTGGGCGAAGATAAACTGAAAAAAAAAATCAAAATTAGATATTGAATAAGTAATGATTTTGCCTTTACATTTGAATTGGATTAATAAAAATCATTACGTATATTACAATTTTTTTTAATTAATTATATTTAATTTGTACATGAGTAAAACTAAAATATGAGAAATTTCATATAAAAAAAAAACATTTTTTTCGTTGAGCCCTCGAATGCAGAACCTTAGAGATATAATTTATACAAAAGCTGGCAATATATTTAGTGTGTGCACATCATTAATATAAATGAATTTATATCCCGACACCCGGAGCTACATGTTTTTCACAATACACTAGATTTATTATGTTAACTTTAGCTTATAACCTCATATGGGAAATATATTGTAATGCGAACTTGAATTAATGACTATATGCTTTATTTGCTTACAATTGTTTGAATATTGTTTATCGGTGATGTGGTGTGATTTTACTTATTTTTGAGTTATTACTAAGGATAAAATATACATAAGTATCGTTATCATATCGAAATCCTGTCGTTATCATCTACCTAGTGTAACTATATACAAAGTTATTGGACATGGAGTTTTCTCGAAAATTCGGCAGAAAAAAGGAACGAAGTTTATTAATAAGAACATTAGGTTCCCTCTGCCTACCCTGTTATATGTAGGATAAAGCGTGAAGTTAAAGAAAATCTTTAAATTATATAGCAATGGCAATTTCAATTATTATCCGTCGCTTGATATATTTTCAATCAAAATAGTACCGATTATAGGGGAAGATCAGAAGCCAGAAAAAAGTATCAATTCTTGAAAGTCACAAAAAATACATATTTTTATTCAACCTTACCTATGAAAGAAATATAGCTTTTACCTACTTATTTATACTACCTATATTATACAATTCAACAAATTCTCCTTAACTAAAATTAAAACTTTAACTAAACGTTTTATCCTCGACTTCACCAGCCCTCTGACAGTGGCGTGGTCCACTCCAATTAACATAAACATCAACAGTATTTATATCTATACTATACAATTCTATACTATACGTTACAAACAACAGTGTGCCAAGTAATTATTCACGGAGAAAATTGCCGCAAAGATCTAGATCTTATCTCGTAGTGGAAGCTTTGTTTTATTATACGGTTGTTCTATTCGAGATATAATTTAAGCGGATTGTTTAGTTTATATATTACTTTGCGAGAGTTGTTTAGCAATGAATATATTGTCGATTTTGTAGAATATTTTTTTTATTTATCTATTTGCTAGAGGGGTAGAAAAAAAAATTCGGTGTTAAGATTTGTTGTCCATTTTACATTTCAAAGGCGTTGTAAGTGGCGAAACTTAACGCCGCGCTTTCTCTTGCCATATTGGAGAAGGTAATACCTATGTATGATCTAGAGTGTGTCCTACTGTGCGACGATGGTTTTATTCTTTTTAAATTATATTGTTATTATGATTTTGAAAAAGATATTTTACTCTTATCAAATTAGTGATACGAGGTATCTACCAGATAATAAATACAGCTGGATGTTAACTTTTTATGAAAATAAGGGAATTTCACAATTTCTATTATAGAGAAACCAAGGGCAACTCCGTGTGTACACGGAAATTCAATATCCTTAACGCTGTTGTCTATCCAACCTTACAATATTTTTGAGACATAATTATATACCTATTTTTTCTATAAAATGCCATCTCAAGATCGGTCTTAGATTTGAGAGACCCATTTTTCCTTTAAGCACCTATCATATAAAGCTATGCTTATACCAACACCCGCAGGTACAATATTCGCAGATTTGTACCGATGAATTATTAGATTTTATTCGACATTAATCTTAGAAACGTAGATTGTACAAGTGATAATTTACATGACTTTAGCTGTTTGGACTCACGCGATACTTGTCAACGTCCCGCTATTGTAGAAAGTTGAATTATGGTATTTATGTACTGGTTGATGTTAGGATTATCGATGTTTTTTTATAATTATATAGAAATTATGTTAAAATAAGGAAACATTTTTAGTGAATAAGATGCTAGTACGTTAGTGAGCTTCCCACATAACTCAGGAATGGTTGAATATAAAAAAAAGAATATAAAAAGAAAAAAAAAGTATAAGAAGTGAGTGATATTCATTCACATATGACATTGACGTCTCTTAAAAACTAGGGAGAAAAATATATTTTAATATTTAATGTTATATACATTTAAGTGTAATGTATTGTACATATTACATCAGATTCAAGATTGACATCAATAAGTTTCTTGAAAGCGATCCTATGGCATAATGGTTCGATTTCCAGTTGGGTTATGAATATTTTCACTTCCTCCTCCTCCATTGTATATGCAAGACACAAATTGTTCTAGATATTTTTAATAATTATTCTAAATTCTGTTAAAATTATGAAGTAAAATATGTTTAATTACATATTAATTATGCTATAATAAGCACAAAAAGCTATACTCACATAGTAGAATATTAATTTTAGACTGTATGACTAGGTACGACTAATCCCTTGTAGCTATCCGCATGTAGACAAGCTTTGTAATATGAGAATACGTATGCTTTACATTAGTTACATACGTTCATTTAAAACGTCGAACTTCTATGAAAATTTTAATTTCATCTTGTTTGAAAAGTTTCAAGGTTATTATATTATTTTTAGAAGCTTTAAACTTTTCACGCTTTTACTATATTGGGGTAAGCAGAGGGAGCCTGCTGTTAAGACGCTCCCTTCCCCAATTTCCGCTCAAATTTTCAAGACAGTGTATTGAGATGTGAACTCAACGCCGTGATATGTCTATTGAAAAATGTTAACAATTAGTGGAAATCGAACTCACAACCACGGCGTTCACAGTCAGATGTTGTCTGACCCATATGATTCTTAACGTCATAGTGTGAGTTCGATTCCCAGTGGGCAAAAAAAATATTTAATATTTTCATTTCCCCGTTCTGGTAACGAGGAGATTTGTGAACTAAAGTAAATGATTATTTCTCCGCTCAGTTACCTTTAGTTAACAATATCACGGAAAACTCAATTCTAGGTTATTTTTACTTACTCTGTTAAATACTAGATATAAAAAAAACCTTGCTAAATCAATAATTTAAATATATATATAATAATTTAATAATATATATATAATAATTTAATAATTTCAATAAAGCGTCGTTCTCAACTAAACGTACAAAACAATATGAGATCTATGTGGGTGCCAAGTTCATTAATTGAATTATCACTTTTTATTTCATATTTTTATATAAGTAATACTCTCACAATATTTTCACTAAACAATATTAATAGTAAGTTCGATACAATAATGGCTAGTACAAATCCTATACTATAACAACACATAAAATCAATCGCTAATAAATCGAACCGAACTCCATATTAATTAGCTTGCGTGACCGCAACGCTACTGTACCTACACTACACTATTGCGAATTTATTGTTCCTAGCGGACATAAAGTTTATATATGAAAAATGCATTCGCTGTACCATTCGAGTTATCTTGCATGTAAGACATTGCTTCTCGTTTATTTTGTTTTTCCAATAGTTTGTATGCAAAGTTGTTTAAAATTATGTCTAATTATGCTTAGATTAATTTTTGGTGGACATCATGGCACAGTTGAGCAAATGTGATGGTCGTCGATTCATGTTTAATCATGGGAATGGGAAAAATTGGGGCGGGAATTGGATAAGGGGGCAACGACACTAAAATTTTCTACGCCTAACTCAATATACGGGATTAAATAGGGTTAACCTGAAATAAAAACATAATTTTACGTTGTACATATCGTACGTACAATTTTCCTTTTCATTTTCTTTAAGTATTTTAATAGAAAAATATTAAAAAACCCTAAGGATATTAAAACATATGAGATTTATTAAATAAATATCTCGTTATGCATTTGCCATTTAAAAATAAGATCAAATTAGCGTCACAGTATCGCGTTCAAATACATAAGGGGCCAATTCTACCAATTTATTGCCCTCTGGATAGCAGTAGTCAATATGATCGGAAAGCTGAGCCTCGGTGCTAATAAGATAGAAGAAGAAGAAGAATAATTATTTTATATCCATATTTTACTATATATATATATATATATATATATAAATATAAAATTAATATAAAAATATATGCTATTATAAAAGATGAATATAAATACAATTTGAATATTAAATTTATATTATAAAATTTCACATTTTCAATTATAGAATTTTGCAAGAGGAGTTTCATATAAATATGTTTGCATGTCGAATGTACGAGTATATATTTGTGCAAGCTCAAGTTCAAATCTCCAATAATGTAAATATGTTCGTTAGTGTACACATACGTACTGTAATGAATTTATACTTAAAGTCATTTTATGAAAATTTTATATTTTATTTACTTCTTACATTTTTTTTTTGCAAATATGACGGATTTGGGTTCGATTCCCGTTCTGGGTCTCACTCACTCAAAAGACACTATCTCGAAAATTGGGCGGCATTTGTTTCCTCTGCCTACTCTGCTATATAGGATGCTGTATGCAGCTAAAATAGATAAAAATAGATATAAAGATAAAAAATATTTTCACATGTAGGATTTGAACCACTCACCCTAACATACTAGGTAGCTATTTCTCAACTGTATCCCACCACAAAACATATTATAAGCATCGAACAGGAAATTGATACTATTTTTATACTCATAATCAATTTACCTCCGCTACTCCTATACTTTATCAACACTGTTGATTAAAGTTTATGCTTCTATAGCATCGTCGCAGTAATTGGCTATCTCGATATCAAAGAGCTAAGATCCAAAATGGCTATATCCTGATATTAATAAAAATAAGATATTAATAGATGAAGTTACACAGGACTCTCAGTCAGCTGCATTTTCTTAAAGCACCAAGAAAATGATGTCCGATCAAATGTTTGCTTTGTGTGGATATGACTTTTGTTATAAGGTATATAAATAATAATATTTTCGTTTTTCTCTGATTTTGAATATAGTAGTATACAAAAAAACGGGTGTATTTTAAAATATTGTTTGTTAAGCCTTTGACAAAAGGTTTATAGAAAGCTACTTTGAAATAATCAATTGAAAAGCTTAATAAATTTTTAGTAGATCCACTTCCTGTGTGTTTAAACAGGACAAGTAGAAAATAGAAATAAAACACTTCATTACACCATTCTAACGAACCATTTTTATAAATATAAAATTTTACCTAACCACAAAAATATACCATCGTATCCACATTATCCAAATATCAAGTTCATAAAAGCAATGTGGGTAAAATTGCAGGTAGCGCAAAGGAAAGCGGCGGATATAGAACTCAATACCAGGCTTTTAGCTCAAAGCGTGGCCGCGTTGTAATAACTGAGATGTTTTCATGTCTTATTCATTATTGGAGTTCTTGAGAAATTGTGAAACGATTTTTGTTTGGAATGAAAAGAGCTTTGGAGATTTATCACTTTTAATATTAGGTTTTTTTTTAGTTTTAATTTGTTAATGAAAGTAGTAGTCAGTATCTGAGGGAAGATTGTAAGCTCAAATTCAAAATGTTATTTTAATAATATTAAAATGTATCCATAGTTATATAGAATTTAACATACAATGTAAAAAATAATTTAAATAATAATCTTATACTAATAAGTCACTATATTAGAAGTAACAATGAAAAATATGTTTATTTTCTTATTAATATTGTAGGATCCTTACAGAATCTCTATTGTTTAACTGCAACCACGACTGTCATTTGAACTAAATTTTACCTTGAAAAATTAAAATTGTGTTCCGCCACTTAGCACGCAATTCCTCCAGAATTAGACAGAAAGTAGGGAGCAGAGTGTGTTAATATTAGGCTTCCTCTGCTTATCCTGATACATGCGGGATACAGCGTGAAGCCACGTATTAATTAAACAAAATAAAACCATACAACCCTTAACACTAGAAGCGCCGCCGTCCCATTTTTGACCCAAACGCAAGGTTGATTGTTTATAACTTTTTTGTTTGTTAATGTATGTAGATGAAACTTTTTGACTATTACCAATTTTACACCTTTATTTAATTAAAAATATAAATAATTTTATAGCAGTCATACTTTTTGAAAAAAAAAGAGATTTACCTAGAACTGCCGCTGGGTCATTTTTGTCCCGCCATTATTATTTTATTATTTGAGGGTATAATTTGACATATTTTCATGCCTCGGGGACGAGGTGGAAGTGAAAGGACGATGCGGGGGCGGAAAAAAATTGAATAGTAGGTTTAGCAGTCAATACCTAAGTTTTTAGGGTTCTGTAGCTTTTAAGGAAAAAAAAAACCCTTATAAGATCATTTCTTGCCCATCCGGCTGTCTTTGCCTTTATCTCAGGAACGCTTGGAGAAATCGAGTTGATATTCATATGAGTATATGAATATCAACTATATGACGATCTACAGTCCCTTGATTTCCTGAAAAAGCACCCTTAAAAAAAGATATGACCATTTATATAGTAAAAAACGTGTATTTCGACACTATAAAGGGAATCAAATTAATAAGAAACTTTCAGTTAACTTAGAATTATGAAATTTGGCAATTAGCATCTACATGTAGTACTAGTACAGGAAAAAATCTGAAAACTATACATTTATGCATAAATCTTAAAAAATTATAGCCTGAAAAGTGGGGTAAAATTGGTGTCAACACTAAATTTTGCCGCTAGTTCAAGTGAGGTATCAGATGAAAGGATGACTAAGCTAGGCTTGAATTTTAGAAAAACACTCGATACCAAATGTGGGCAATTGTAGGGTAGGTGGAGGGAACCTGGGAACCTAGTGCTATGCACTCCGCTGGCATTTTCCGCCGAATTCTGGAGGCATTACTATGCAATGTTATAAATCATCTGTGATGTATCACTGATGAAGAATATATTAATGCATTATAATAATAATAATAATAAGCCTTTATTTCTATGACTTGATAATACAAAAAATACAAAATAAACTATAACAAATATATGTTCAAGACATAGCCCCTTTTCGGGTATAGGCCTCCTCCAAATTTTTCCATACTTTTCTGTCTTGTGCTGTCTGTACCCATTCCTTTCCAGCAATTTTCTGAATGTCGTCTACCCATCGGTCTTTAGGTTTTCCTGATCTTCTTTTACCACTTGGGCCCTTCCATTTGGTGACTCGCTTTGTCCATCTATTATCTGTTGTCCGAGCAACATGACCTGCCCATTTCCATTTTAAGCTTTGCATGTATTGTACTGCGTCTATAATTTTAGTTTTTCTCCTTATGTTCTCGCTTTTTTGTTTATCCCTGAGTTTGATTCCTAGGATGCTTCGTTCCACGGCACGCTGAAAGGAACGTATTTTCTTTTTTATTTTATGCGTGTAAGTCCATGTTTGTGCACCATAGGATAGACATGGTAGCAAACTCGAGTCAATGACTTTTTTCTTCAGCTTTAGTGGAAATTTTGCTTTTAATATCTCTTTTAAACTCCAATACTTTTTCCATGTGACATATATTCGACGCTCTAATTCGTCGTCGTGCCTTGTTTTCTTGAAAGAAATTTGTTTGCCAAGGTAAACATATTCGCTTACGTTACGTTATATTAATGCATTACTTGGCCTAATAATAATATTAACTAATTTCAATAACTTATAATTTTGTAAAAGTTATTCAGTTAGTTGTCACGACCTTAGAACGTATTTGAAATATTTGATTCTTTCTTTGTGTTTGGTTTTTTGGTACTTTTTGGTGTGTTAAAGAACAAAAATTGATTATTAAAGATGATCTACATATTTTACGAATTATTTTAATAATATTTTTTTTGTATTATACCAAAAATCAACATAATAAGTAGAATGGGACAAATTTGTCACGACGGCGGTTCAAGGGGGGTCTCAATGTTCGGCACTTCTAGTGTTAAACAACCATGAGCGAGCACTTAAAATATCATCGCGAGCAATACGTAATATTTCTAAGAAACAATCAATTACATAGGAACTGTCGAAGTGAAAACTTTGGGGAAAACAGGTAAAACAAAATATAAAACTGTTACGAAACGAACAAAACATTGATTAATGACAAAATGCACTCGCAAACAAACTGTCGAACTTCTTCAAATACGCCGTACAAATGCCTTGAGTGTAACCCCTCGAAAATAATGGTTTCCTCCATCAAGCGTTACCGAAATGACCTAAAAACTATATCAAAACCATAGGAATTTCAACTCTGTACCTATAAATATTAAAGTAACATTTCTGTTATTTGAGGTATAGTGAAAATCATCAAATATTCGACTAAGATTTTCCTTGGTACTTCGCTACTTTTTTTGTTGTCGCGCGGAAGTTAGAATCCATGTATGGACGTGTGCTTCCTCTTTTTTTGTTCAGAAATTGTTTCGGTGCCATTAAGCCGTTGACAGATCACCTTCTTTGAGTAATGCCTTCGATTGTTCGTCGAGGGTGGATTCATTGTGAATGGAATGACGGTTTGGAAGCGATTAGTAAAGTCTTTGTATTTTATGGAAGATACATGTGTTTTGGAAGAGGATTTAAATGTTGATATTTTTTATATTGTTTATGTATGTATGCTTTGACTATTTTTGATTTTAATTTATATGATTTTATATTTTTATTTAGTCCCTGTATTAAGATTTTAAAATAATATGTTATATAAAAACTTCAAAATTGAAGATCCCAGTAAAATGAGAGAAGTAAGAGTATACAATGTACGTCTTTAATTAGTAAATCAATCTTAATTAACATTTAAAGAAATAAATTTTCTGTTAACAGTTAGATAAGTTTGGATTAAAGTAGATACCAGGTGTGTAAAATCATTAATTATTTATAAGCTTTTTTTAAACTAAAGGCGTGAGAGTACAGATTTACAATCTATTACATTTATTTATATACGATACGATAAAGGCGTACACAAAAGCTCTCATAATAAAGGAATTGATGACTCTAACTTAAGTAAAGCCTTCGTAAATAAATCAATCATTGTGTTGGATATTTTGAATATTGATGAGTTTTGAATGTATCGGTTACACGAAAAGCCTATAAGTAAGTATTTTATAATTTATTTTCTTAGAAAAAAAGTCTTTCTCACGCATATCGAGATTTCAAACTTTATGAATAAATGAGGTGTAATGAAATAAAACTATATGGTCATATATTATTAAATTTAGCAAAATAAAAATAATCGATATAAAGAAAAAAAAATGGAGAATTTAATACTTAAAATATACTCGTGTTCCTCAAACTCTGTTCTAGTTAGGAATCGAACTCGCATCTTGTACGTAAAAATCATAGTAAAGAACTGAACAGTTAGTCAATGTATACTTCAGGCGAAGTTCAAATTCTTTGATTTCTCCGCTCTGATATAAATCGCGATGTTGAGTTTCACAACACAACATGCAACATTAAATTCGGGCAAAAAATGGACAACGGAATATTTCTTCACTTCTATCTACCTACCCTGAACGGCGGGAAAATGCGTGAAGCTACAAAAATTAACACTAACATTAACACGCTATAACACTTCCCAAGCCCATAAACAGCGTAGGGTCAAAAGCCACGTCTTGTATAGTCGAATTTTATCTCAATTGTAATCTTGTTCAGTGACTACTAAAGCCTAGAAGATATATTGCACTATTGATATCAATTCCACGGCTTCGTGATTAAATATTAACTTAGAACAAAAACTTATAGTTGATTACTATTACTAGTTTAGACGTTATGAATGACGTGTGGGAATTTTGCTTATTTTACTATGAAATTGTGTAGAATTGTATTATATTGAAGTAAATTGGGCGGTTTTCTCATTGCTTAAATAGGTCATACGCACAAGCTGGGAACCTGGGAACCTAGTGTTAAGACATTCCCCTTCCATTAAGTCACTTACGTTATCAACTTTTCGTTGTGTTGAGTGGCGGTACTCAACGCCGCGCTTTACCTCGTTGCCAAAGCGAGGTAATATTAAATATTTCATTACCACGAGTGAGAATTAAACCTGCAATCATCGCGTTTACAGTTGAACACTTATTCTATGCGCCTCGATAGCGTTACAAAAGTAAAATAACAATAACTTCATGGAATTTCTATTATCTGTACTTCTCTTAGAATATACGAGTATGTACATAGATTTGAATGTGTAAATGCGAGAATCTGATAAAAATCAGAGGTCAATATATTAGTTTACTGTGTAATGGACTGTATCATATTTCTATAAACTTTAAATTAAGTTGTTTAATTTTATTATGTGTGTAGGTATTAGTATGTTTCCTGAGGCGCGTAAATGTAATCTTTGACCTTTTATTAAATATTTAAAATTTTATGTAATTCTAGAGTGGATCCAGTACACAGAACGGTTCATCATAAATTGTACTAAAATTAAATATATAGTTTATATTATATGTGGGAGATTCCTTTAGTGAAGTACTAATCTATATAATTAAGTGATATTTTTGTATATATACAATCTATAATAGGATAAGCAAAGATAATCTAACTTCAAAGTATCTAGACGCCCCGTTCTATACTTTCAGCTCTAATTAAAAAAAAATACTTGTTAGCTAACGGAATTCAACGCCGCGCTTGGCAAAATAATATATATGTAATCGTTCATTCCAAATGAAGTTCGTATCCATATACACCGTGTTTACAGACGGACGCCATTGCGAAACGATGTCTCCAATAGTATATAATATACACAAATATATTCAAGTAAATGAAAATATATGTACCAGTTTCTATTACGAAAAAAGGAAACGATTTTGCCAAGAACTGCCAATGTATGGACAAACGCGTTATCTCCAGTAATTGGCGTCGGCTGATGGATGAGGCTAGAATTGCTTGGTACAGAATCGTTATTGCAAAAAGAACTTATTTTAAGTTTTCTGTTTCCTTATTTAGTTCATTAAAATAGTTGTGTAAGAGAATGAAGGAGAGACATTACGAAGTTAAATCTTATACGTTTCTTAAACCAGTATTTATCTTTTCTAAGTATGTAAAATAAACAAATTAAAACATATCGATATTTCCAAGATACGTGGATTCGAGTCCTGCTACATTTTTTTTTCGGTTTTGAACCTTAGCCAGCCTTGGCAAGACATAACGCCACTGACAATATTATAACAGGAAAATGAAAATGTTGTTACAGAGTTTTCCAATGAAATTTGAACTCACAACTATCACTTCCAGTCAACCATCCCAACTTAGTTATAATGGTGTGTTAAAATGCATTTATTCGTTTTTAAATAAGGTATCCGTCCGAATAGCTGAGAAACAACTTGATGTGGAAATACATTTACGTACGTTTATTGGTAATGTATTGCATTTAAAATGCACTTGCACAAAATATAGTTTATACGTTTCATAGTCTATTTTTAAATTTTATTTATAATAATAAAGGAATAGAGTGCCTTGACACTAGGTTCTCAGGAAACCAAAATGAGAATCTTCGAAGTTTGTCCAGCGACCAGGCACTTTTACTTTTCCATAGTACTTCTTTCGTTTTTCTATTTTTACTATACATATGTCTCATGCAATGAGTGTATAGGGAATAACGTAAGATGTAAAATTTTTAGGACAATGTCACTAAACATCAGTTCCTTTTAGTTCAATAAGCCATTTATATAATCCAAAAGTCACATAAATATCTAACAGATTTACTCTTTATAAAACCCATGTCTATGGCCTGTGACGTTGATCAGCCAGTACTAATAAAAAAAATCAAAGTATATCAAAGTCAATCTATAGTACTCACATACTATATTATTTAGAATCTACTAACATTATATAATATAGTATAAGATAAGAAAAGATAAAAATTCGAACCACCTGTCGACGGCGGGTGAACCGGTCGTACTTATAATAAAAAAACTTTCTATAATAGAATCATCTACGGCTAAGGCATACATGTATGTAGTTTTGTTTGGTAATACACGAAATAGGACCGATCGTAGGAAACAGCCTAGTTATATGTAATTAACATCTAAAGTAGGCGATACTGACTGTTAAGTAGTTGTACACATATGAATCGCTGTTTCCACTGTGGTATATTTAAATATGCACGAATATTTTTAATTCCACTGACTCTTCATAAAGTTGGATTTTTTATTAATGTTTATAAAATCTTTTTTTTTGTGCTAGCGAAATGTGCAAAAGCTTATGTCTAATCTTTTGTTTCATAAGCAGTTGTCCATATTATTATTTGTATATTGATTTTCGAATTTTTATGTACTTTTGAAATTCCAATTTTTCATATGAATTTAAAAAGAAAGAATTATGATGATTCTTCCGCTTCACGCTGTATCGTACAGTTAACATACAATTGTACATACAAATAATTTCAATACAATTCCAAATATAAAAAAAATATTTGTTAACTAAGCCGTTGAGTTCCGCCACCAACACGTAATGCCTCCAGAATGTAACGGAAAATGGGGAACGAACTATCTTAATACTAGATAACCATGTTCCCCCTGCCTTACCTGCTATTTGCAGGATAGAGCGTGAAACTAAAAGAAAATATTGCCAAAAATCAAAATTACAACGTCATTTCAATCTCGTCTCAAAAACCGTCATATAACAACGGAAACACGTCCGAGGTGTGGCTAGAGCGGTTTTCACTTTCTTAAAATCCGCAAGTAATTAATTAGTCACTGTCTCCACGGGACGAGTGTTGCGCAAACACTCTGTGCTTTAGATGACTTGGAAAATTGTTAAATGGAATACTTGTGTTACTTGTTTTGTGTTGTTACGTTTGTTTGTTTGTATGTATATTATTATAGTCAATATATTAAGTATTAAAGTACTTTGGGGAAGTATGTGTGCTGAGTCTTATTAATTGTTTTAGTTAGTCTGAAATATAATATATATTTTTTGTTAGTAGTATTTCTTACGTGTTACTTTTCTTTAGCTTTGTGTTGTTTTTCGTGCAAAGCAAGGTAGGGAAGTTGGAACCTGGGAACCCTGTTAAGATATTCTGTTCCAATTCCCCATTAGAAGAGAACACTACCTACTCAACACGTAATATCTCCAGAATTCCTCTGAATTGTGTGAAACGTGTTGAGTAGCGGAGTTATTTCTGTCTTAATTTAATATACAATTGTTATCAAATATTTAAAAAACAATAATAAAATTAGGCCTCTTCGAGAGTCTTGACTTACTTCTAATTGTTTTCTTATCCTTGACAACTATTCTAATCGCAAAATTTTAAAACTAAATGAAAGTAACATTCAGAATACATAAAATCTTACAAACACTATGCTTTTTATTTACTAAATTTGTATATACCTTCCTATATTTTAGCGCACAGTAAACAAAATAAATTTACTTGTCCACATAAATAAAAAGTTCTATTCAAGTTTTTCTTTAACAAAATAAGACATTCATCACTCGTCGCCGTCGCGTCTGGTGAAGCCTTGTATATCCTAGAAGTCTAGAAATAGTAGGGTATTCTCTATTCCTCGTGCCGTAGACGAACACTGCATATAACGATAGGACCATATTAGTGGTGTTACTATAGACTGAAATATTTTAGAATTAGGCTGTAACAAAAAAAATTGTAAGAAAATTATCCATTTCTATTTCGAGATAAATAGAAGGGATGAATTAAAAGTTTTTTTAGCTTCACGCCGTATCTCGCATAAAGCAGGGTACGCAGAACCTGGGAACCTAGTTTTAAGACACTCTGTTCCCATTAAGACATTTCCGTTCCCCACTTCCTGATTCCTTCAGAATTCATTCTGAAGGAATTGCGTTTAGAGTGGCAGGACTCGACGAAAATATTAAATATTTCACTGACCGGAATGGGAATCGAACCCACAACCTCTCGCTTTTACAGTCGCTTACTTGTGTGTCCCTGCGTTATAACTGTCCTCAATAATTTAATAATTTCTTCAAATCGTACAATAGGTTTCATTTCTATACATTTCTTCAGTCTATAGTACATAACTCGCCAATCAGGAAGCTTTCACATGTCAATCACCAATTACATCACGTTTTGTTCACTATCGACGCTGGCCAATCGGTCTTCTGAATTTCAAATGGATTTTGAAAGGGTATTATCATTCTTTTACTTTATATTTTAACTATATTTTTTTATTAGTTTTTTATACAAAATTTTTTATAATTTTTATTGTTAATTTATCAGCTTCACGCTTTATCCCGTGCACAGCAGAGTAGACAGAGGAGGATAGTTAATATGTTTATCTAATATTCTAAATTCTGGCCGTCATCGACGTAAATAAATTTATTTTTAATTTTCCTTAAGCGAAAATATTACTATTCAATAACTAACATATTAGTTGTCGATGACAGTTTGACAAGAATATATTTGTTTTTGCATATATTAAAAAAATAGAGATAAGAATTATAGTTTTTTTTTATTTAAGATACATATTTTTTTTATAAAATTACCATAAAATTAAAAGAATAAAATTTCCATAATTAATACATGTCAAACTGCAACTACTGTATCCGGCTTATCTAAATATTTGTAATACTATTTTTTTTACATGAATTTTTTTTATGAAAATTTTCATTGTATGTATAAAAAAAAAATACTATCTAAGCGTAAGTGTTATGTTATAAGAAATACATATATTTTTATTCCATTAGAGGATATGCAAAATGCCGATGGTGAATCTGACTTCTAACGCGATTATTGTAGGTTCGATTCCCACTTTGGGTAATGATTATATTTAATTATTTCACTACCTCGCTCCGGTAGATAAAGATCTACCGGAGCGTCGTTGAGTTTCACCACTTACTCGAGGTACGTACTCGAGAATGAGGTGGAAAACTTTCCATCCAAGCGGAAAATGTGTGCTTTTTTTTGTTAAAAAATAGTATAATAAACAACTTAAGTACCCAGCAGATGTACTGACAAATTCTGAGATACGAATCGGCTGTAGATTGTAATCTACAATGAAAGCACATGTCAAAAGACGAATCATCTATCATTTCAAATATCTACAATTTAAAACAAACGAAAATAAACTTTAAACCAATTAAACTTAAAGCTTAAAATTGTGCCAACTTTTGGACCCCATAACAAAATGCATTATTAAATAGCGATTCTATGACCCCATTCGAAAGGCATTAGTAAGTATTATGTCTAATTTGCTTGTTTTAATTCGGTTTTGATTTTAATAAAGTTGGATGTTTAATTATTCAGTAAGGCGCGTGCTGTGGGGGATTTGTCACAATATGGTGTTTTGGAATTCCGGTACAATTGATGTGAATATGAGAGGGGGTACAATATTGATATTACTAGATACATACATATATGTATTTCGAGGTTATCGATGCTTTATCGTCTAACAGTATACGCGATGGTTTTGGGTTCGATTCTTGCTCGGGGGCAAGGATGAGATTCAAATCTTTTTTTTGTTTATTTTTGTTAAAATTATTTTTTTTTAATCTTTATTTATTAGGGATAACCCTATACCCTAGGATGAAAATTGAAACTGAATTTATGTGATTTTCATTAAAACCATAAGTAATTAGTATCTTAATTCACATAACAGCGTGAAATTATAAATAATTCAAATATTTTATCTGCTTTGTCACTGTGTCTTTGATATCATTTTAAATTTAATTTATAATTATAATAGGTGACGTACATTATCACCACATTTTGCCAGAATGTATCCCGTGCTATCAACAAATCGAAAATTCTTCATAATTTTAATTATTAATTTTAACATTTTTTTATACATTAACTATGTTGTATATTCCTGTCAGGCTGGTAACTCCTGCCATTTTAATTCCATCACATCACGACTTACGAGCATCTCATTCTAAATTCCGTATAACGCAGGGTCGTTAAGCAATAACTCATAAATTGAAGCGATTAATTGATATCATACTCGTATACGTGGAAGGGTTGGCGCCCCCGCCGTCTTGTGACAAACGCGCCGACGAGGGGTTGGTAAAAAAAAACGTGTTAGTGTTGTTTTATCGCTAATTGTACTTGAGTGGAGTTTGATATATATATTTTTATAATATATGTGATGATCAGTTCTCTATTACATGAAGAAATATGAAAGACAATACATTCTTAGCGTAACGTGATGCTTGTGACAGTATTTGGTTTCTAAATACGAAAATTTTAATTTTAAGAATGAAATTTTGTATCAAATGTAGATGCAAATATATCAGAGGTGTTGTCCATGGATTTCCTTATAAAATCAGTTGCAATTAGTTAAACATCATAATACAAAAAAGTAAATTTTTCATACTGCACAGCTTAGTAAAATTCTATAACGATATAAGAAAAGGAAATTAATCGATTTTGTGTGAAATGTATTAAAAAAAACAATTTATCTGTCTTTATAAAATTTTTAGTTAAGTTATCAAATATGTTATATTACAAAGTCCGGGTTCAACGAATGGGTATCAATAAGAAATTATATATATCTATGTTTCTTTCAAATTTTCTTTAAAAGGTTCTTGGTCTTCAATCATTCTTATGAAAATTTGGATGCAATTGTTGTTTCGATCTTCAATTGTATAATTGTTATTTAACGAATATATGGTAAATATTTGTATAATATGTAGAGGAACTACTGAAGATACTGAAGATGGTGAAAAGTGGTATATCTGAGTGGAGAGGCATACCCTAGAAACAAACGCCAGAAGTAATCCCAGGTAGAAGTAGAAGAATATGTATGTTCAATACGTCTTTACCTTACTTCTTTTCTGCATACGCAGACGTTTAGAAAATAAGTAAAATTCAAAAATAAATAATATGTTAGTAGCTAAATATAATTTGCATATATTAGTTGATGCAAATAAATCATGGAGGACAGTAATCCGCGGCCATTTTGATGTATAACAGCGCCATCTGTGTCAACTGAATGAGTTATTATCCTTCTATTTTCCTATAGGGTTGTCAGATAAATGTTATTACAATTTTTTTAAATGTTTTTGATACCGTATTGTATTGCGTTTGCTCGGTTAGAAATTGTAATAAGTGACTTTCTTTAATTTTTTTAAAAACCTAATAATATGATAAAAGAGAAAAATTCACCTGTTGAACAAATGAACAAATCGAGGAATTGAAAATAATTGATGTGGTAATGACGCATAGCGCAGCGTTGGGTTCTCTCACTCAGCGTGCAAAGCCTCCAGAAGTTTATTCAAACAACCTCAGATTTATAAGTTTTATTATACATACGAGTAAATCTAACTAAAACTGACGGCCCTACTCAAATAGGAATTGACATGATTTATATGGCAACCCTCGCAAGATTAACCCTTTATCTCAGGTCACTGAGGGGTCACGGAGAACACTTGTTCTCTTGTAATTTATTGTTTTTCGTTACGCTTTTACTATATCTATTTATTGGATGATCATAAATTTGTTTGGGAAATTTAATTTATCATTTAGTATTGTGGTCTCGGTGATTTCTAATATTTATTATTATTATCAAATTCAGAATATACTTTTATTAAATTAGTAAATCAATTTTACATTTTTAAATATAAATTATTATAAAAAATACATTTAAAAATATAAAAAAATATTAATTTATCAAATTTATTATTATTAATGCAGCTTCACGCACTACCCTGCACAGAGCAAGAGGGAGCATAGTGTTAAAACACTCCGTTCACCAAATTCTGGACGCATTCTGTATTGAGTGGCAAAATATTAAATATTACCTTCCCCCGACTGGAAATTGAACCTGCAAAAGTCGCGATTACAATCGCCAGCTTACGCTCCTGCGCCACTACGACCTAACAATCTACCTGAGATATAGATTTTAAACCTATAACAAAGTAAATATTGTCGGGTAGGTCGACAAGAGTACAACAAATTCGTGTTACGTTTTATATTTTTCGTTTAAATTTAATTATATTAACAGTTTTTACATGTATTTGCTATAAAAATAATCAGTCAAGCCTACATTACCTGGTTTACATTTATTCCTTACAATTACTGTGCAAAATAAGAAGTTATCACAAGATGGATATCCATAGTCAACTTTCTAAGAACATGGACGACATCGTGGCACTGTTTCAAGCACGTATGGATAACTTTGACAAGGTACTATCACAAACACAAAACAAAAGTCCAATCCAGAATTCTCAGAAAGTCTTTGGTGATCTGGCTACATTGTCTTCTGATTATACCAAATTCAAAGACTTTGTTTGCAAGACGTTGTCTATGTTGCGTCAGCAAATTCAGCTCCTCACAGAAGGCTACGATATGCAAGAAGCATGCTCCCGAAGGAACATTTTACTGTTTCATGGATTGCCCGAGACTGCAGATGAACGCCCAGAAGCTGTAGTGTTGAATGTGCTTCATGATAAATTAAAATTATCAAATATAGACAGTTCTATGATTGATATATCACATCGCCTGGGTACGATAAAGAGTAAGCCCAGGCCCATACTGGTCCGCTTTTCTAATTTAAAGTCAAGAAATTTAGTTTGGAATACCAAAACTTCCCTTAAAGGTTCCAGTGTAACAATGTCAGAATTCTTGACAAGACCAAGACAAGAAATCTTCAGTGCAGCTAGAAAGCATTTTGGCATTAAGAATTGCTGGACGGCTGATGGAGTGGTTATGGTGATACTGCCTGACAAAAGTCGCAGAAAGGTGGTAACAGTACAGGAACTTCAGATCCTTGTCAGCAATCATCCCCAGCCAATTAGTTCCAAAGATCCAAAGCCTTCCAGGGTTCGTCGGGGTGTTAAAAACGTTAAATAGTGTGCTTACTACTATATTTTCCTATATAAGTAGTTATAGTTTCTAGACCTTGTATTTGTGTTAAATTTATCTTCTATACTTCATTAATACTCAAATCTCGTTGGCGGCTTACGGACGACTTTTCCATATCTTGTTTTATTAAAATCTTTTCACTCAACACATTTTATAAACGCACCACTACAAAGTGTATACATTTGTTTTGACGATCACACGCGAGTAACCTTTGTAATTGCTTTGTAACTACTAACTTGCATTGTAATTGTATTATAGTCGTGCCGCTGACGTCATACTGTTAGCTAGTTCGGATAGTCGTAGTTCGGTAGATGTGTATGATAAATGTATGGATAGTCGAAATATATATACTTATATATATGTATGTATGTGTATATGTATTTATATATGTGTATTGTGTGTATATATATTTTGATAAGGAATAGTATAGGTTTAAATGTGTTTTACTTTCATTGTTCTATTAAACAAGGTACAAAAAAGATATTATATTGCTTGTAATAATATATCATTGTACTGTACCAAACCTATTAAGTTACGCTTATTGTTGTTTACATTGTGTGTGTTTGTTTACACACAAACAATAATGTGGTTTTGGTGTTGTTAATATTGTAATTTAGCATCCTCTCTTCCGAACTGCCAGTGAATGTGGGTTTGATTATATTAAAGTTTTTATTTTTGTATAATTATTGGTGTTACTGTAAACAGTAGCCGATATTAATATTTATTATTTATATATTTGATCTATTTTAATTATATATTTTTATCATTTTATATTTGTTCTTATATAATTTTATTATTGCTGTAAGTATATATATACATATATAAAGTTCATAAATTATGTCAGATATTGATGAAGCCTTAAAGGATAATTATTTTACATGTTCCTCGTCTGAAAGTTTTCATAGTGTAACAACTGATGGTAGTGATTTGGGAGTTAGTGATTTTTCTTTGGATTGTAAACTTCAATCAGTATTCAATGTGAGCTCTTGCTTGAATCTGGTGCACATCAATGCTCAAAGCATACCAGCGCACTACACCGACCTTCTTGTGTCGTTTAACAATGTACCCGTCGACTGTATCTTGGTCTCAGAGTCATGGCTTAAACCTTCTCTCCCTTCTTCTCTTTATTCCATTTCAAACTTTAATCTCATCAGAAATGATCGTATTAATAAAAGAGGCGGTGGTATCTGTATTTACCTTAAAACTGATATTTCTTATAAGATCTTACAACATTCTCCCAATGAATACTCAGCCAATTTAGAATATCTCTTTCTTGAAATTAATTGCCGCCATACTAAAGTCCTTCTTGGTGTTGTTTATAGTCCCTCTATGAATATTAATTATTTCCATACTTTTGAAATAGTTCTTGAAAGCCTTGTCTCTTCTTATGAACACACAATCATTATGGGCGACTTGAACACTTGCCTTCTAAAACAAGACTCCAGAGCTAAAAGGTTACAATCTTTAATGTCTTCTTTCAATCTCTCTATTCTTACCCTCTCTGAAACACATTTTCCTCCAAATTCTGATCCCTCTTTGATTGATGTCATTATGGCCTCCAAGCCGGAGAACGTACGTGTACATGGTCAACTGACAGCCCCCTTCTCGTACCATGACCTCCTGTTTGTAAGTTACACTTTATCACTACCTAAGCGAAGAGGCAAAGTGTTAATGCGTCGTAACTATAAGCATATTGATCACGACTCGTTTGCTTCAGACGCTAGTTTAATGGGTTGGTCTCATTTTTATTCATCTTCTGACATTGACGAAAAAGTTGACATTTTTAACAATAACTTATTATCTTTATTTAACGCTCATGCACCACTTAAACCAGTCCGTTTTAGACGCCCGCCTGCCCCTTGGCTAACTTCGTACGTAAAGATAATAATGAAGAAACGCGACAAAGCCAAGAGAAAGTGCAAGTGGCACCCGAGTCCAGAGAATGTTGCCGTCTATAAAAAGCTGCGAAATCGGTGTAACAGGTTGTGTAGAGATGCAAAACGCCGGTATATAACTTCCTGCATTAATAATTTCTCTCCTTCTCAAACTTGGAGATTCTTTGAGTCACTAGGCGTGGGTAAATCTC
The DNA here is from genome assembly GCF_056956725.1 of Heliconius melpomene rosina. Taxonomy (NCBI): domain Eukaryota; kingdom Metazoa; phylum Arthropoda; class Insecta; order Lepidoptera; family Nymphalidae; genus Heliconius; species Heliconius melpomene. The sequence continues at coordinate 15,202,434 of NC_140401.1, forward strand.
GTAACATTTCTTATCAGTCCATTGATTTGAATTCTCTAAATAGTTACTTTTCTGCTTCCCCCGTGCGTATGGCCAAATCCAATAAAACTTTATGTCTTCGAAAACTGGCTCAGGCCACCCAGCCTAACTGTGATCCTTTTGCCTTCCATGAAGTGACAGTAGAAGAAGTTAGAAAGGGTATCGTATCTATTTCCTCTAAAGCTGTTGGAAGTGATAACTTAAGTCGTGACATGTTGCTGCTATTGCTACATCTTGTAACTCCTATTATTACTCACATTCTAAACTTCTCATTCGAGTCAAAATCTTTCCCTACTGCCTGGAAAAGTGCACATGTCCTTCCGTTACCTAAACAATCTAATCCTATTCATTTTTCACACTTTCGTCCTATTTCTATCCTTCCTGTCCTTTCGAAGCTCCTTGAGAAATCAGCTTTTCAACAGCTTTCTAACTATTTATTCCAAAACAATCTTTTAAATACATTCCAGTCCGGCTTCCGTCCATCACACAGTACATGTTCAGCGTTAATTAAAGTTACTGATGATATTCGTTTCGCGATGGATAATAAAAAATTAACTATACTTATTTTACTCGACTTTAGTAACGCGTTTAACTCTGTGGATTTTGATGTGTTACTTGGTATCCTTTCCACACTTAACATCTCTCCTGCTGCCACTGAATGGTTTCGTTCTTATCTTCGGGGTCGCAAGCAAAGAATCTACACCGGAGAGCTTTGCTCTGACTGGGTTGATTTGGTAACTGGTGTACCTCAAGGCGGCGTACTCTCTCCTCTGCTCTTTTCCATTTTTATAAATGAAATTACCAAAATCCTATCTTGTCAATACCATCTCTACGCTGACGATTTACAGCTATATAGACACGCCACTCTTGAAGACTTAAACACTGCAATTTTGAACATTAACACTGATCTCGCTCATATTAGCGAGTGGGCGACTTTGTTTGGCCTTCTTATTAACCCCTCCAAATCTCAAGCTCTAATAATTGGTAGTAGGCAACTACGTGCTAGAGTAGATTTTAACACCTTACCTTGCATTAAATTAAACGAGACAATAGTACCGTTGTCTGATTCAGCAAGAAATTTGGGTCTCATAATTGATAGCCAGTTGTCGTGGTCTGCGAACATTAATGTAATCAGTAAACGTATACATTATTCTTTGCACTCTCTTAAACGCCTTCAAAATTTCTTACCCATTCGCACTAAAATCATTCTTGCTCAATCTCTTCTTCTACCACTGCTAGATTACGCTGATGTTTGTTATCCTGATGCTAATGAAGAGGCTCTCGACAAACTTGACCGACTTCAGAATATGTGTATTCGCTTTATCTTCGGATTACGCAAATTTGACCACGTGTCTGATTTCCGTCGACAACTGAATTGGCTTCCTGTGCGTTTACGTCGTAACCTGCACATTCTCACTTTGCTTTTTAACATTTTAAAGTCATCCTCTCCTCCTTACTTAAGGGAGCGTTTTCAACTGACACTTCCAAGTGAAAGACCTGTACGCTCATGTGTAACTCAAAGAAAGCTTGAGTACCCTATATGTAATACCTTTTTCTATGAAAAATCCTTCACAGTTCAAGCAGTGCACTTATGGAACTCACTACCTAACTCTATACTGTCGGGCAATCCATCTCTAAATACTTTTAAAATCAAACTAAAACAACATTTTCTTCATCTTAATTAGAATCTTTAGTAGTCGCTTTGTCTTTTTCTTTATTAATTTTCTTTTTCTGTTTCAACTCTTTTATGTCATTGTATATATTTATATGTTTGTATGTGTGTATGTTTGTAAAAGTATATTTATGTAGGTATAGGAATATTGATTAATATTATGTATATTTGTATGTAGGTTTATTATTATTATTATTAACATAACATTAAAATACCGCACCCGAATTATTTCTTATAACATCTCCTACATTCAAGGGTTTCTGGTAGAGATCTCTATTAGAGATAAGTTATCCTTTGTACACTTTTTTACCTGTTGTTATAAGTTTTCTGTACATTCTATCACGTGTGGTACATAAATAAATGAAAAAAAAAAAAAAAAAAAAAAAAAATTAAAATTATACCCCTTTATTAAACAATCCGGTAGCACAGTATTTTACGCATGTTATAAAACCTAGTTATAAATATAGCAATCAAATATGAATATTATAACGAATACGCACTTTCCGCATTATTAGTTATAACTAAAGGATATACAAGGCGTTTTCTTTTAATAACCATCTCTAGTACACAAATAGGTAAAAAGATTATACGTTAGGTACAGTCAGCAGTGTTCTACGATATTTTTATTGTCATTTTCTTTCTCTGTCTTTTTCTGTCGAGGAGTATATGCACGGACGTGTCATTTAGCATTTAGCATGTTCGTAAGAACGACAGATTATAGGTTCGATTTCCATTCTAGGTATCGAAATACTTTTTTTTCTATTATATTCAGCTATTTTCTATTAAAATAAGTTTAATTTAAAATCATTTATATTATTCTTTTTCCATTTCCTATTGTACATATTTGTATACATCGTGAAATCAATAAATATTATGATGATGATGAGGTTAGCTTTTAATAAAAAATCTTCTATAAGTATTTAATTAAAATTGATCATTATTCAATAAAGTTATTTTATATACGAATAGAGAGGATCCATTGTTAAGTTACTTTCTTCTCCATCTTTCACACAGAATTGAGACATGCATGTTGAATGGCGTAACTCAACTCCGCGCATCATCTTTGCGGAAATAAAAAAAAAACTTTAATTGTGAATGAATTATTCATAAACCAAATATTACCAACAATAAATTACTTAAAGACAACTTAAGTTTTCTTAAAATTTAAGTTTAGCTTTGGAAAGGTTTTAATGATATTAGAATAATAAATCTCCCCTTACTTAGTTGCTATTTCACACAGAGAATATTTTACGCTGAGTAATTACCAATAAAGGAAGTTAGTTGTTTATAAGACGAAGGCGAAACAATTAGGTAACTTGTTAGCTATTCACTGAGATGCTTTTGCTAACTAATGTTACAATGTTTTAACATGAAGTGGTTAAAATATGAGATCTATGGATTTTCGCAGTTTTTACTAAATTTAAAATCAAATTTTTCAACTCTATCATTCCAGTTAAAGAATTAATTTAAAATGGTTTAAAATTTAAAATGGTTTTCTTGTTTAGTTAGAAACGTACGAAAGTACAATGGTGCCTATGCATAAATGAAAAAAATGAAGCGATCTTTACGGCATGTAAAGATCGCTTCATTCTTTCTTCTTTTGTAATTCCAAAACAATAAACGAAACGGGTCAGAAAAGTCTGGAGTCCTCAGCCGTTAGAATGTTTCTAACGGTGCTTTAACTATTCAGTGGTGGAACTTAATGCCGCGTTTTTCTTTTTATCGGAATGAGGAAATAACAATAATTCATTCTCCCGAGTGCGAATCGTACACACGTTCTGCTGCTTCTCGTCTTTTTTCAAGAGGTTGTATATTCATTATTTTAATGATACAAAAGTCCTATCTAATCTATATCTTTCCAACTTTTATCAGTAAATTTCAAATTATTTAATTTAATTTACTATTTTCATATAAAAGAAATTTCTCTAGTTATCTAATGCGTGCGTAATAAACACTAGTAAGCACACTATCTCTAACCAGATATATAATAGCAACAAGTTTTAGCATCTATAGTGAAACCAATATAAAATTAAACAACCGTTTCTTTACTTAGTACCTAATTGTAAAATATAGAAATTTTCTTTGCTGTCCGTAAATCTATGCGTACGGTTGCGCGGGCGCCTCTCAGCCAGTCTGATTTACTGGTGTCTTAATGAAACCTGTTATGTAAGCGGAATTATTTATTATTTCGTAGCAACGAGCCATTGGAAATTGCTAGCTACTGTATTAGATAATAATTAACTTTGTATTGCAATCACGACACCCTATGTTTTATAATAACCACCTCGCTTCGGTATTGTGAGAATCTTGCGAGTTGTAACTTATCATGTTTTATATTGTATAGACTATAATGCTATTTATACTTACCCAAAAAACTTTACCACTGTTATACTTTTACGGGGTAGGTAAATAAAGTTAGAGTTCTGTCACTATTTTCAGTGTCCAAACTAGAAGTTAGAAACGTTGCGTTCTGAAACTTTATTTAATTGGGGCTGGGGCGCCCCAGTGTCAGTTCGAATCATTTGATCACCTACAACGTAGAGCTGATGAAATCGTTGGGAGCCCAACAACCCGAATTGTCAATGTTCTGGGGAACTGGTTGACCTGGTACCTACCGCCAAATTTGTCTTAATAACCTCAAATACCATCCCCATCACAAAGATTTATAGCACTCTACTACAGCGGAGATCTCTTACCATCATTTGACCCGTACGCTCGTTTACCTTGTCTTTCCATGAAAAAAAAACTTAGATTAATGAATGAGTAATTATTTTGTTTACAGTTACTCCTCTTCTTCCTCCTTTTTCAAGTTTTTCTTAGAGAATCTGTCGGAGAACACTTTAAATTCTTAAATTACAGATACTATGTTGAATCATTAACATATCGCACATGATAATTTTTTTGCTAGAAATTTATGACCGGAGATTTTCCCGATAAGGTATAGATCAATTTCAAGTCGATACAAAAACAACTTCCTTTGAGCTCTTTTTAGATATCCTTTAAAATAACGCGTTTTGTAAGCAATAGTTTTGTTTATGTGTAACAAAAATACTATTAAATATTAAATATTTCATTTTCTCGAGCGGTGATCGAACCCACAACCAGTTGCGTTTACAGTCACATACTTGTGCCTCTGCGTCTAGTCGACTAGCCTCAAGCTAAAAAACTTGATAAGGCATTAAACTTTGAATCTATTACCATTAAATGAACTACCTCGACTAAGCCTCGACAATATGTTTTGTATTAACAACATCTATCTATCTATCAATTTTATGAAGAATTCTCGACATTCCAATATCTAAAACCCATCTTTAGAATAACTAAACAGAATTTAATGAACATTATAACAGTTATTTTAAAGAAAGATCTAACTAACTATGATAAGTATAGTTAATTGTGTTATTTAAGAGGTAAGGTGTCCGTGTGTAAATATTTTGTCGGCTTCGTACTTTATAGCTTGCATTAGACGTCGTTTGAGTTAAAACTATAATTAATTTTGTTTGAAAAAAATTTCGTTGAAATGTACGGCGCGCGAGTTTCTGGTTGCTTGAAAACTTTTGTGTGTTTACTCGTTTGTATGTATATTGGGCTGCTATTACGTAATAGGAAAAAATACTTAGGGTTTCTCAAATACTACGAAAATTTCTTACATTTTTTGTTATCCTCATTTGTTTAAAATAATGGCATCCGTTTAAATTCAATATTAATTTTAAATTTAGAAATGTATTTCATCCACAGTTTTATCAAAACTCAAATATTTACATACAAAATCGTCGCATCGATTGTTTTCAGGTTTTCATTTTAAGTTTATATCCGATGACTCCAATTTCTTTTACTTTTTAGAAGACAATATGCTTCTGCATATGAAATGAAAAATGGCGATAAGTGAGAAACGGAGTCATTTAACACTAGATTTTCTTCGCTTACCCTGTTATGAATATAACGATCTTGAAATTATAATACAAAAGAAAAACTAAGTTGTATCATCACCATAAAATCGGTGGTCATTTACAAAATTGTATCTATTTAATTTTATTCTCTTCTAAAATGTAAATTAAACAAAGATATTATCGAATATTTCTTCACGTTAGCATTTAAGAACAAAAGGAGTAAAGAAGGCCTTATTAAAGACGTCATTTATTAATGGAATAATTTTTCAAAGCTTATCGTGCGACATCGCAAGGCAGATGCTCGAAACATTAATATTTAAACGCCATCAATTTTGTCTATGGTATTTAAGAATTTTCAATCCCATGTTCTTGAACACCTTGGATGCATTTTTGTTGTGCAAGTTTGTTAATTCATATAGATATATGTACCTATTAATATATAAAAGTATTCTAATAACTTTTTTTTTTAAATCTAATTTTGTTATCTACGCGGTTTTCCATGATTGGTGTAAGTAGGTTAGCGGCACACGCACTATAAACGCGATATTAATGGATTTAAATCCACTTATAGGAATAATCATATTTACTTATATTATTTTTATTTCTTCGCAATAACACACAATGCTTTAAACATACTAAAAATGTGAGTAAATTTGAACCCACTTACTTATTGCAGAAGAAAGACACTATAAAAACAAAACCTCAACTATAGTCGACATTATATTTTACATATTAATTATTTTCTTGTATAATCAATCAAAACTTATGTAAAACCAATGAGCTTCGCTTCCAAAGGAATCTGCATTGATTCCCTATTAACATGCGCGAGCGCATAACGAAGCTCCAGCTCCAGTTGGTACAAGGAAGAAGATAACAAAAGCGTATCTCGAATTGGCCTGACCGCAAAAACTGCCGGCCACCAGCGCTCTAAACAAGTTGAGAAGACCTAGCGCAAAGTATTCCCACATGGAACTAAGTTTCAATGTTATGTTCCATAGATATCGACATAGCCGCTTAGAAAATTCACATTTAAAATTGTTTATTAATAATGATTGTTATATTAATCTATCGTGACGCAGTGGGGAAGTAATTAACTGTAACACGCGATGGTTGTTGTCTAAGGGAAAAAAATATTATTATTACTTTCTGCTGTATCGTCGTCGTCGTCGTCATAATTTTTTTTTTAGGTAACTCTCTATCACGTAAAGCAGAGCACACAGAAGCAATCTAGTATGGAGACACTCAATTGTCCCATCGTTTTCAAGGTATTTCATATTGTGTAGCGTATCTTAACGCCACACTTTCCGCCACCAGAGCTAAGAAAGAAAATTATTAAATTTCATTTCAAATTCCCACATTTCATTTCACACGCTCGTACCGTATATAATGTTGTGTCGAACCCTATGGAAACGTACAGGATCGTGTCCCCTCAGCCGTATCGGACATCGTAAGATCGATCGATGTATGTAGATCTTGTTATTTACATACTCCACGACTATTATTTCGCGAATTTAGTGAACGGCCATGCCTCGGTATGCGGGTTAATTAAGACATAGCTGGCTTAAATATTGGTAACAATGTTATATTGTTAGAACTATGAACATGTTAGTAGTAAAAATTATTATTTATTGTAAAAATAAGTATCATCTATTATTATCATTTTTTAAATATCAACATTTGATTGACTTTACCTAATTACATCTACACGTTTGCTCTACCTTTTACAAAACAAATTTCTCTTTACAGAATTCAGGAGCCGAACTGAAATCCTTGTATACATTCAAATGATCTAAGTCGGAGTTAAATACACCATCAGTGGCAATTGTTAAAGAATATTTATTCTAGAAGTATTAAGACAGTATTTTTAGAAATTCCCACGACAACGGGAAAAACGGGACTTTCCATTTTACCTCATAAACCCGTCACCCCCCGGGCGACGACTACTTCAATATATAAATATAGTAAATCAATACCTTTCATGCTAGTATTCCATAAAGTTATTATTAACGAGTGGCAAATAGGAAATTGTACGTAATATACTAATGCCATTATAATAATTAAAGTGAGATTTAAGACTTATTTTACATAAGCCCTTACTTCTAGAGGAAATGTTATCTGTCCGCTATCACATTATCACACTAGCTAACTTTCCCGTACAGTGCACCAAAAATACAATCAATTATATTCCTTAGGTATATAAAAATAAAGACTTCTATATTATTTCGTTGCTAACTGTACCTAACATATGATTGAAACGAAATTTCTTATCGGATTTTCAACTTTATGCCATAGATAATAAAGGTTACACAAATAGTCAACTTGCACATATGAACCAGTGATAGAATCATAAATATGAAACAAGTTTCTGTAATTGTTCAGGAAGGGTTCGTTTAATATATATTGAAATGTACAGTACTTTCCAGTTAGCGTTAAGTAACTAACATGCCTGAGTGCAATTGGCAGGGGATATATTTATGGAATCTTAGAAGGATTATGATGTTTATACCACGTAAAACAATGATTTCACTAATAAATAAACATACAAATATTTTGTTTTATAAAAACGTATCATAAGCAATTTTAAAATCCATTTTTTTCATATTTTTGCTTATTTAGTGGTGGAAATTATTACCTCGCATTGTCTACTAAAGCGTTAATATAAAAATATATAAATTAAATATTCCAGTGGCAGAGTGTCTGACGGTAAAAAGTATAAGTTCGATTTCTGTATGAGGGAATAAACAATTTTCATTTTTCATTAGTTTCAATCGGAAGATGGAGAACGAAGTCTTTTCAGAGTTTTGACAACTGCTTTATGCAATTTACTGTATAAAGCCGTAAGAAAACGTATATCTAAGTTCCATCCAATAAAATAGCACCACACCTCAACAATGACTAACCCTAGCCCTATTATGCACACAAAACACACAAAGACCAAACGCTAAAATAACATTAAAACAACCTGATAAATCCACGCGATTGACAATCCGTAGGGAACAGCGCTTAACGACGTAAAGTTGTATGGCACAATTGCGAACACTAATTTAAGTCGGTACCTTATAAAGGGTGTGCTAAGAATCCGCGGTTGATAGGCGTTTGTATGAGTGCGACTTAAGAGTATCTTTGACGAACGCGTTAACCAAATAAGGTGGTTGCTCTGAAAAATTTACTCCTCAACCGTCTTAATTGGGCACCCAGCTGGTTTACATGTTACATACGGTTTTTAAAATGTTGTTTACTGTTTTTAATATTTGGTCATCGTCAGGGCAGTGTATGGCTGTAAGGGTTATAGTTGTGAGGTCGATTCCCAGTTGCGGTAAAGATTGTTATATAAAATACTCCGAAAGAACAGAGTGAGATAAAAAGACAGAACAGAATACATATATTTTGTTCTGTCTTTATACTAACAATTTAGATATAATATGAGTATACAGATGAACTTTGAAGCTTTTTTTCTATGTGAAAATAAATTAAAATCAGATGGAAATGAGGAATTAAATGATTCTAAGATAACATTTTTTATCATAACGAAAACTTAATGTCTATATTTCTTCACCATTTTGGAACATTATGTACTTATGAATGGCGGAACTTAACGCTGCACCTAGTCTTAGAAATGTAAATTAACCTTACAAATATCAAAAAGCGTGTTAACCAAACTTAAGCATAAAATTTGAACACCGTATGTTTACAAGGGAGGCTGTCACTGATTTGTAGTCGCGATGTTTCTCTCAACAGGTGTGGCACTGATTGGGGGCTTTGCTTATTTGTTATACGTATTGGAATTAATGATTCATTGTCTTACATATATACATTGTATGTACATATGTGTTTGTGTATAGAACCTAGGATAAAATGTGTAAAGAATTATTGGTCAAAAGTAAAATGAAAGTAATTGGATCTTATTTCGTAATTTTATTTAGCAAGGTTACCACGGGGAAGTACGGAATGTATAGTTAAGTACTCTGTTTTTTAATGTATTTTTAAGTATTTTCATTACTGGCGGCAGTATTCATAGACTCAGTACTTTGTATAACCTTACAATTAATGTAAGAACATCTATATTGTAAACTGGCTTTTAAGTGAACCTGTCCCCGCGATCAATATTCGTGATAAATGCAATCCAATACAAAAATATGTTTTCATTTACAACCAGTATGTAGTTTCTGAGATAAGCTCATTTATCCAAACAAACTCCCTCAGCTTTATAATATTAATATAGAATTATAGATAGTATAAACTAATTTAGATGGTATTTAGAAAAAAAATAGATTTATCCCACAGTTATTGAGTGCCTTTTTATATTATTGCTAACTTTTATAAATATGAATATTGGTTAATTAACTTCCTTTTGAAAATATTGTCTGCACACCCATCACTTTTCAGCGGGAGTGAGATGAGCTTAACCATCCAGCATGATGACAAGGTTACTTCTAAAATGTAAAGTCAAAATTACTAACAAAATTGTATAAATTCCAAACATCTCTTTGTAGAGATTTTTTATTTGTATTTGAATAAAATAAATATATACTTATTATATATATATACTTATTATAACCTTATATAACAAAATACATAAAACCAACGTTATAAAACTTTAATGCCACAAACATAAAACATAAATAGAAAATTCATATATTAATTTACATATTCCTACAAAGAAGTATTAATATCTAGAGAGAGAACTGGATTTAGACAGGCGTAATCCCGGATAATAATGACGGCAGATAACCGTTCAATATCCTGTGCTTTAATTGCGGTACTTAACTCTGTGAGGACTAAAGTTATTTGCCATATATGTAAGTGTAATTATAATTTAATTGACGTTTTTGTAAATAGACGTTAATTGTGATATATTTAGTTAGTTGCTAGGAGTGTTTATTTTTTATGTATGTAGTTATGTAGATAAAGTAGTAAAGGCTATTTTTATTTTTTACTATTTTAAATAAACATAGCAAAATATTAAAATTAAGTGTCTATCATAGGGCCTAGAATTTCCACCTTTGGAGTTGAGTCTGACTGCAAGTACGTTAAGTTATGGGTTCGATTCATGTGCTGGGTTTGGAAAGGAATATTTAAATTATTTTCATTTTCCAAAAAAAAAAAAAATGCGCCGTTCCGTTCCACCACATAGCACGCGCATTTCATAAAAAAAGCTTATGTATAACTCTCTAAATTGTGTAAATATATTATTATATTAATATTTCCGTAAATCGTACCTAAATGTAAAATTTCTCAATCGAGAGTCGAGAGGCCACTCAATGAAAGTCAAAACAAAAAAACTCCCTACAATGAAATGTATTAACGACCGTAAAATCGAATAACACTGCACATAAAATCTTACAAATTATATTTAATTTGTATTTTATCATAATTTATGTGCAATTGTGGACTTATCACTATAAGTGATTTCTTACCAGGACTCATTAAGATATAACAGGGTAATATAAGAAAAGTTAAATAATTGGAAAAAGATTTTTCTACAGCTTCACGCCGCACATTGCAGGGTAGGCAGGGTAGGCCAAGTGTTAAGTCACTCCGTTTAAATTTAACAAAAAATAACAAATTTCCTCGAGTGGGAATCGAACCCAATACCTTCACGCTTACAGTCACATATACCACTGCACCAAAACAACCTCTATCTATCTAAATATCTATAACAAACTAAAAATATAATAAACACTATGTAATTATACGAAGATTTCCATGATGAATTTGAACCCCGTCCCCGTGTAACATCGTTTCCGCCCGGTATCCGCGCTAATCTCCTATCTAATAGAACAATCACGGCTCTAAATAGACGAGCGTTGATGCGAACGAATTGGCGAGAAGTATCACACCTACTTACTACTGTAGTGTGGAGGTTTTGATACTTTTACAATTGAATCCTATAAAAGTATGTAAACACAGATTTTTTATTATAAACAACAATATTTAAGATTTATTTGAATGTTTTTGCTCAACTAAATACTTATTCTATTTTCTAAAATTTGTTTTAATTTCAGTGTTTTGGAGCTACATATGTTCACTATATCTACACTTCTATATGCAGAAGATGTGTGTGTGTTTTTGCTATAGATATTCGGTAACCTTTTTTCTATAAACTTTATTTCCGAGATAATGTAATATTCCATCAATTCTGTAAATATTTCTATTTTAATAATTGAGTGAAGACCATTCTTTGTTTATACAAGCTATTAAATTCCAACATTGGGTTCACGTGGCATTGAATGGATAACCATCACATTTATAACTATATCATAGTATTATACTTTATCTTAAAAGATAGATACAAAAACAATAACAAACAATAAAATTACAAATTATTATAAAGTCCTTTCACACTAATAATAATCAGCTGTTATAATTTTTGCCTGTTGCAAAACGTAAAATGCATCTAAAGCTTAAAGTAAAATTAACTAATCATCGTCTGTCTTCACAAAATGCATCGTTGCATTTGCCCCACAATTTGCTCTCAGATATTCCGACATGATTTATATCTGAATGTTCCGGGGAGAGCCAATATCCTCGCTCGAGTCAAAGAAGCGTCGTCGTGATGGATGAGCTGACCGAGTATTTTCAATAACGTAAAATTAATTTCTACATAGAAAGTAAGTATTATGTTGCCTGTTTAAGAGTCTTTATCGATACTATATGGTAGTTTAGTAGGTAATAATTTAATAGTGTTTGGTTATAATATTTACTTTTTACATTCTAAAAGAAAATACATATAGTGATAAAAAATGGGACTTATATTGGTTTCTATTTCGTGTTATTAATATAATAACACAACAATACCACTCATACCGCTACTAAGTCCATATGAAAAAAAATCTAGTTATATTACATTGTACAATTTTTCTAAAAACACATGACATTAATAAAATAAAACGAATATCAAAGACAAGTATCAAATAATTCCATCGCGATAGCAGCGCGTGCGGAAACAATGGGGGATCAATTGGCCGGTAATTTGCTCCCATTGTCTATGTCCCCTCCTGATACCCAGTTCCTCTAATCATAGTATCGTTTATAATGAACAACTCGTGGCCTAATTCGATATATTATTTTATTTCTGATATATAATATTTCCTATGTTTTGTTATTTTCTATATTGTGCGGAGTTGAACTCCGCATGGCAGGCGGCATGGCATATTCTCATATATGCAGGCCAAAACGTTACTTCCCTTCGACTCCTTTAAAGATATTGAATGCTTGCAATTTCAAATTCTACGTAACCATGTCAATACTTACCTTAATATTTCTTGTTTCTTGTTCTGGAATCTTATTCCTTGTTCAAAATATCCTAATTTCAATAGAGAAGATATCTTTGAAACAAACTTACCACACCAGAGGGTAAGATATAGTCAGTTCATTCTGCAAGCATCCAGAGCAGTATGGCGGGCAGTTAATAAATTGTTGGCGGTAGTTAGATATAATAGTTATGTCAACTGACAGACGGGTACAACCTCAGTTTATCCGTGACGGGACTACTATAAAGTGTTCGTAACGTCGGGTTCCCAAAAATGTATATTACTAAATTACGCGTCTAATCCGGTTAAGTATAATATTCTGAAATAATAGTTATAAATACATTGAAATCAATACAATTCTTAAGCAAAACTGCATACATTCATATTTTAAATATAACTTGACAATGACAAAATTATACACACATCGCCTTTTAGCGGTAACAAAAACCACACAACATATTGGAAGACAAAAGTGCTATACAAGGAATAAGTCAGTTACTAATGGAGGTGCCGACGGATCGCGGGGACAGATCTCGGCGCAATTAAACTTAACATTCCTCAGGCCACCGGAGGCAATCAAAATAATCGTCTCGATTTAACACTCTCCTACCTGAAGAGTGAAGATACGTGATAAAGGCTGGTAAAGGTTTGTGCTGATTTTTTTCTGTTTTTGAGTTCTTTTTTTTAGCTTCACATGGTATCCCGCAATAAGATAGGGAAAAGAATACAGAATTTCAGGGTAGCTAGAGGGAACTTAGGGACGTAGAGTTAAGACACTCCGTTTTAGTGCTGAGTTATTGTATATTTGTTTTGTTATATAGAAATGATGTTTTCGTAAATAAAGTAGGCAGTGACCAGTATCGCCAAAACCTACACGCTCACACTTAAAATGCTTTTTAATTGACAATATTCAATATTTATCTGAAATTAAAAAATAAAAAACAAAATGTTGATATTTTTAGTGAGATTCTGTTATATAACAACCATTTCCTTACTTTAAGTCCATCGAGGCGCAGTAGTCTGTTTCTGACTGTATTTACTATAGTTCAGGGTTCGAAGATTAATATTTATATAAATTGTTTTATTTATCCAGCTCTGTTAAGATATTGCACGACATTGAGCACTACCAACCAACACGTAGTGTATAATTTGGACTGAGTAGAATACGTAGTGTCTTGTTTATCTCTAGTATTCTTAATAAATTATTCCCTGAAAATTTGAACCCACATTCACCACGAAAAAAACCACCTGCATCACAAAATAATCAACACATAATAATATTAACATATTAGATTATTTCTCAGAAACACTAATGTGTTCCGATCTTATATTTATTCTTATTCAGAAGTTATTTTGCGAGTCATTATCAAACGTTCGCGTTGTGCGTGTGACCTTTGCGGGTGGAGGTAGCCGAAATGCAAATGGAAATGCAAGACGATGCAAGCTGTTACGTAATCTTATTATTCCTTTTTTATTTATTTGGAACATTCCTGGCTTTTTGTCTCTGGATTTAGATACAGAATGTCATGATTTAAAGTACTTTAATTACGTGGAGGCCAGTCGTGACTCTGGGGCACAAAGTGTTAATGCGGCAGGTTGTAGGTTCGATACCCACCGGAGGAAATGAAATATTTTATTATAACTATTTCCATTTTCTTCACTCTGGTATCTAAGCGGCGTTGAGCTCCGCTACTCAAGATCATTCATCCGCCACTCAACACGCAATGCCTCCGGAATTCCGTAAAAAATAAACTATATTACTGTAAAATTTCATCTAAAACCGTTCAGTAGTTTTTGCGTGAAAGTGTCAACATATATTGTCACAAATTTTCACATTTAAAATATTAGTAGGATGACTTTTTACTTTCTCTTGTCTTAATTCACATAGGTATTATGTCTTATTTTTATCAATTTCCCAAATCACTCAACCCTCCACATAAAAAAAAAATATCTAACAAACACTATTATCAACTAGAGCATTACAACCAAAGTTTTCAAAACTTTTACCTCCCTACCTACAAAACAAAATAAAACAGAAAAAAAAGAGAGAGAAGACCTTCTCAAAGTTTATTACAGTACACATCCTTAATTTATTACATTATGCATATTTTATTTACCGGTTGGTGTCGTGCCTTGATTGGCTTCGTGAGAGATATTGTTCTTTTAAACGCACCGCACTGATTGAACGCTTTAAAAGCATTCTGCATTGTCTTGAGACCAGCGATGAGAAAGACCTTTATTTTTAAGTGAACGAAATAAGGATAAGAATGTAATTAAATTCGTTAATTAGTGTGTGTTTAAGTTTTTTATGGGTATTTTAGGGTTTTGGAGTGTTTCTTTTGTGTGAACACACACAGAGTGTGTTTGTAAACGTGACAGATTGTGGGTTCGATTTCTACGGAAAGTGGGGAATAGAGTGCCTTAGCACTTCGCCTACCCTGCTATGCGGGAAAAGGCGTGAAGATTTTACACCGTAATTCTCTTCTAATTCCTTTCTCTATTGTAAGAAAAATATTTTAAAAAGTAAAGAGGTTTAAATGCATATATAATATGTACAAGTATATACAAACAAGTAGTCTACTCGTCTAAGCGACCTTCGAAAACTTCTCGATAAAAAAAAACAACCTTAATAATTTTATTATTTCTGGAAATCATCAACTTACTATCCTTATGACAACTATAGTGAGTGGAAAAACCAAGTAAATTCTAGGACAAAGCAAAAACTTGTCTTTTTAACCAATTAAGATTAATTGCATTAAAAGGTTTGGGTCACGAATTTATAGTTTGGAGACTAAATTTCGATACTCCTTTATTTAATCTATTTCTATTAAGTAAACGTGGCCCGAAATTTTGTTTTTGAACTATAGAATCTGTTTTTTCCGATTTCGGACGTAATTTCGGATAATTTTCTTCTAGTGCTCTCCTATACTTTCCTAGGAATATATAAATTTCAGCGTTCTACGCCGCTTCCTTTCGGTAGCGCGTTGTCTGTCAGTCACTTAGTGATGACATCTTTTTTTAAATGTACAGGTGATAAGTTGTACAGAGGCCAACTGTGGTGCGAGGATACAAGCGTGTGATTGTAAAACCGACAGGTTGTGGGGTTTGGTTCCCACTCGGACTCCAGAATTTGGCGGAAAATGGGAATTGGAGTGTCCTCACACTGGGCTCCCTCTGCCTATTCTGCATTATAATATCTACATAGTGTTATGTTGATTTTTTTATAAGAGAAATTACTTACTGAAAGTTATTTTCATATACATATTTTTATTATACTAACGGCGTTTTTTATTGAATTTCTTAAAAACATTTAATAAATATGTGTGTCATACGTCTCAACAGGTAATAATCATGCCACAATATTTTCTCACGTCACTAAAATAACATACGAGTACTTAGAGAAATTCTATAAAATGATCAAATAATAATTTATCAATGTTCTTAGAATTATAAAACAAAAAATATCTGGAAACATTAATGAAGTAAAGTAGTATAATATACGTAATTACATTATACATTCGTATATATATATTGTATATGTATTAAATGTAATAAAATTCTAAAAAGTGACAAAATATTCACAACGTTCTGTATAATACTGTATAATAGCATATTAAATTTATAGAATTGCTTCTAGAACTGTGTTTTACTTTATAAAACCAAAAATATAAAAAAAAAATCTAAATTTCTTCTTCTTCTAACTTAGTTCTAATAAGTAAAATCGTGGAGAATCAAATACATAAACGGGTATGTACTCGTAAAGAGAACATTGGAAGCATATTAATTTTCTCTTGCACATCAAAGATCATATAGATACTCGTACATTCTTTATCGCCAATACAAAAATTATAACTAGAATATTTACCATAATCAGAATCATAATTCTGAGTCTTCCCTAACTAATTATAACTAAGTCTACCCTACATTTAAAATATAATCTCACACTTCCATATAAAAACATAACATAAAAGTCCATTCGTCCTTGCGATATAATACAAATTGTAAGTAGAATATCCAGCATAATAGCCAGTTTTGTAACAGACTTGGATTCTAGGTCTTCCCTAATGAATGCTCGGTCTAACCCACCGTTAAAGTAAAATGTCGCGTATTGCCAAACGCGACAGTACAACGACCTGCATACCGACAACCTGATCTATGTGATGACAGAGTGGTTGTTAGCTGGTTTGCGCGTGGTCTGAGAGGTGGGTGGAGCGATTTTAAGTACTTTTTTTTTTTTTTTTTAATGGGATTCAAGTGGTGAAGCTAGATGAATTAGTGATATTTCTATTTTGTCTCTGATCTCGTCTATTGGTAAATAGATTAATATTTTGTAAGTTATAAATGCATATGTCATAAATTTTAAAATAATGTTGTCTTACCTGCTATTTGCGGGATACAGCGTGAACTTGAAAACTGTTAATTTGTAATTTTTTTTTTTTTAATTTTTAGTAGCATTTTTAATTATTCAGGACACAGGTTCTTTCTAACGTTACAAATGACGATTAGAGTCTAAATGTTATTAATACAATTTTATTGCTTAGCATAGTATTTGTAAAATTTACATAGCCAAAATAGCTCATTCATTCATTCATTCTAAATTTAAGGTAAAAATATTACACACAATATTATACAGATGCTAGGGAGTCTTGTTTTATATATATGAGTGTTAGTGTTCGTATAATGTTTTTTTATATTATAGTATTTAAGGTATGAATAAATTTTAGTTAAATAATTTGCACTAATCTCTTGTGTATAATATTTTTTTTAATAAAATAATAATAAATATATAAATATAATAAAATCAATAAAAAAATTATACGTGATTTTCAGTACCTATCATTATTTAACAAAATCGTTAAAATATATACTACTGAGTACACTGATTTCTTACTTCTTAGACCACAAATTATGTAACTGCTATGGTCCATTCATTTTCAAGATAGAATAAAAAGGCTCGAGCTTATTTTTCGCTTCATTTGCAAACTTGTAGTATTAGTCATTTCAAAAGTATATAACATGAAATATTTCTTACATTGTATTTATTTACATCAAGAATTCTATAGTATTATGCAATTACTTTATTGTTGACATAAACCTATAAAGAACAGCTCGGTTGTATGTAATAAATAACAAAATTGAATAAAAATATTATATCTATTATATATTAAACTAGCGACCCCCTTGCGGCTTCGCCCGCTTTTACTACTGGATTATTCATATAATGTATGTTTGCAAAGCACTTAAGATAATGTGAAAATTAATTAAACTCTAATGCAACCCGCATTTTCGTAGTTTCAATAAGGATTTTCCAATTGTTTTACACAGCAAGGATTTTTTAGTAGGTACCGTAATTTTAAATCTGTGCTACTAATCTTTTCAAGTACTTATGAAAATATTTTTAAATGACTATTTTTAGATAGTTAAATGACTATTTTTAAACGGAAGAAATTATAAACAAAAGCCTACCTACTAACAACTACTACAAAAAATATGAAACCAAATATATCGCGCTGAAACATTCAACTCCAATTATCCAATACGTGCAAACGCATCTGAATCTTCGTTGCTATGCCTCTATAGCGGGCGGGTTTTTTTTTCGAGCTTGTGGTTAATGCTGAAGAGAGTATTCTGTCCCTGATGAAAAGCAAGCACTACGTGGCTGCCTGTGAGGAAAATTAAATAGAATGCATTGGCCGGGAATCGAACCCGGGCCACCCGCGTGGCAGGCGAGCATTCTACCACTGAACCACCGATGACTGCTCATGACGCGCTTGTGTATAAATAAGCAAAACGTGGCGGGGCGCGTTTCGCAGCAATGATTTTTTGATATTGTAACAATTTCTAAAGTACTAATTAAAATGAAAAAACAGTAAAAGACATTTTTGATCTATATTAAATGGCCAAAGTAACTAATATATTTATTTATATGCTGAGAGTAAGGGATAAGTAAAACTTGAGTCGGCACAGCTGATGTGTCAACGGCGTGATGTGTCAACAATTAAATGCGTTTTTCTCTAATACTATTCGCAATTTCGAAATAATGTAAAAGCAAATTTTATCTTCGTTTTACGTAGAAAATTAATAAAGTATTTTAAAGGATAAGGATTAATACCATTATGGAAAAATATCCCTCACAATAAAAAATATCTTGAAATTACTATTTTTAGACAGAAATGTGATCACTACACGTTATCCTTAAAAGATAAAAATATGCTCTCGCGGACTTTTTTGTAGATATTATTAAGGGGAACAATACTCCAATACATTTTTTTCATGTAGTACTTACCATTAAAGCAGCGCATGCGCGAAAGTGTCTCAACGGGTAGGACTTTAGACACATTTATCGTATTTATGTTAATTTACATAAGAATGTATAAATAATAAACTATATATAAACCTTCCCTGAAAAATACTCGACCTAATGGTGAAAACTGCATAAAAATCCGTTGGGTGGTTTAGAAGAAGAAGAGTTAGAAAGTTCAGACAGACACGAAAAGCGACTTTGTTTTATAAGATATAGGATATATATGTATATTTACAATGAAATTAATATTATTTTCATTGTAAATATATATTATATAAGTGGTAATTAGTAACGAATTGTGGTGAATGAAAGTGCCTAGTATGCTAGTGTTAAGAAACGTAGTGTTTATGTTCACGTAGTGTTATTTTCATTTCTACGCTCTGGTGTCAAGGCAAAGCGCAGCAGTGTGTCCCGCCCCTCAACACCCAATATTTTCAGAAATCGACGGAGTGTCTTAGCACTATTTTCCCTCTGCATATTCTTCTACAGGCAGAACAGCGTGAGGCTGAAAAAAACACCATACATGCAAATGACTCACAAACTCAAATTTCCATCCAATTCAACGCAATTAGCAGACTACCAACCGACAGCACATACAAATACAAATACAAAATTATAATATAACATTAGCTATAATAAATCACTTGGATTCACTTTCCTAAATTGATATTGTAATCTCGCGTTTAGTTCTTGTTGTATTGTGTATTGAATAAATGAAGCTGTGACGTGCCTTCGTTAAATTGCTATCTCTACCTTTTGTTTTGAATACGCGGAGTGGCTTGTTATTCTGTCTTTTTTTTGTTTTTTTTTTGTTTGTGACATATTTTTTAATTTGATTGTATTTAAAGATTTCGTCACGGTGGGGTCGAAGAACATGTTTAATTTGTACTATATATTAGATGCAAGTTAAATGTTTAAAATGAGCTATAAAAAATACTAAATTTAGAATTTCGAATTTAGATTCTTAATAACTGAAAAATATAGAACGTAAAGATCAGTCACTTCAATCTCTTTTTTCTATTTCCACAAAAAAAAATAGATAAGCAATATATATATAGCAACATTAATAGGATTGATATTTTAAATACGAGTCTCAATTCTCTTTCAAATTGAATATCAATATCTAATCTGCTGTTTTGTTCTTGTTGTTCTTCGAATAAATGAAGACGTTCTGATGCGGCTTCGTTAAATTGCTATCTCCCCTTGTTGAAAAGATATGAAGTAGACGTTTTTTATATTTATTTGTAATAATCTATTTTGAAAGGAAAATTCTACTTTTAAATATATTTATTTGACAGATAAATTAATTGAAATCGTCATATTATAACGACTCACATTGTCTAAATTGATTGTAAAATATAAAGATTATAAATGTAAATATAATCAATTGAAAAATTGGGATTACAATTCAAGTAGTAGTATTCAGAAGTCTTATAGTTTTATAGTGTTTGTATATAATATCATTAATAGAATGTTTACATATAGATTTTACGCAATGTAATTATAATATACATTTTACAAAGAATATTCTATAATTGATACAAAAAATATATCAAAATAAAAGAAACTATTCGACTCCACAGTTTTTAGTGCCGCTTATTGATTAATAGATAAAAGATATAAAAAAAAATGAATACCATCACTCATCATACAACCGACTGTGTCCCGCCATGTGATATGTTCATTCTGACAATAAATATTGGAAGCCAATTAAGACCAAATGGAATAAATAAATGAACTTTTGAAATTTACTATATTCATCAATATTGTGAACTTGACTACTGTTTTGCGGAATGTTGTTATTTTTTCGTTTTTTTTTTTTGTTTGGTTTTTATATCTTGCTCAGGTTTTTAAATGGATATTTTTTATGCATATTTTATTTATTTTTTAAGAAAAATATTAATTGCTAAACGAAAAAAATAGTAAAAAAGGCATAATAATTATTTTTTATTTTACCTAGGAATAACCTAGTGTAATTTTCCTTTTCTTATCCTCCAAATATTTTATCTATTATGCTGTTATTCATCATTTTTGCTAAGGAAGAAAAACAAAAGCATTTTAAATTAAACTTAATGCCTAAAAATAACATTATTTTACATTTTTTTATTTATATTCTTTCACACTTACACAAACCTTACACACATAAAAGGCTCTACAGTTTTTATACTCCACTTATCGCAAACCTCGATACAAAATGGAGTATCACGATGTACAGAAGCTGACTTATGTCCCATCGCCGTCCTCGTGATGTGTTCATCGGAACAATAAATATTCGAAACCAATTACAAGCTATAACATGTTAGAATGTAGTCTGTAAGGTAGTTTTTGTATGCAAATCATACAAAAGTCACTTCAGTCTTATTCCTGTATGGCAAGGTGGCCAGAGAGAAGCTAGTGTTAAGGTTAAGCTCCACGTCCCATCAGAATTTCTATGAGTAGCGGAACTCAACGCCGTGCTTTGTCTTTCTATAGCAAGAACAAAATCTTTCTAAAAATTATTTATTTTTCATTGTAGAAAAAAAAATTTAGGTACTCCATGAATTAATTGTGCGAGCATCGGCCCATCCCGTTGCAAGGAGATAGAAAACTTTCGATCCAAGTATAGGCTTAAAAAGTTCCTACTCTTACGGGAACGGGAAAAAATAAGCTTTTCCAGTTTACGTCTTAAAAACCACTTAAACAAAGTTGTGAGTAACAACTAGTGTGATATATTGTAACACAGTTTAAATATACAAAAAAATATGTATTTTCGATACACTTCCAAGAAATCGTTTAGTTTGTTATTCGCGGAAAGTACGAGTATGCGCTACTGCACTTCGAAATTGACATTTTTAATTATTGATATCACGGACAGACCCCTTTTTTTCTCATAAAGTCATATTTCATACATTAATTGGCGGCTCTTTTATACGTAAAATTGAGCGATAAATCAATAAATTGGTTTGTTTAATTAATTATTTACGTATAATGGCTATACTATTTAAAATTATTGGGAGAAATTTTGTTTGAGATTATGAAAAATAGCCGTTACCGTGCAAAGTGGAGTAGGTTGAGCAGGAAGGCAGACCCTGGCAATAGCCGGGATTAATGCCAGGAGGAAGAGGAGGAAGAGTAGAGGAAGTTTTGTTATTTAAAATGTTAAAACTTAATATTGTGCGTATAAATAATATCTATACAAATTAGATAAGAATTTTAATTTTATCTTCTTATTATATGATGTTTCTTTTTTCTATTATTTGATAAGTTAAGGGTGTAAAAACCCCTTTTAATAGTTCACAAAAAAAATACATTGTGGCTTAGAAATTTGTATAATACTTTCTGTTTCTTTAAAGCAAACACAATCTGAGAATCTCATCTGCATATAACATGCGAGTAGATTGAATTGTTCTGCAAATCGATTAACTTCTTCATCTTGCACCGTTTCTGTACCGATACATTATTTTAATGGTTTTGCATTTTTTGTAATATCAGTTTTTTATTTTTATATCAAATATGAAAGATTAAGAATTAAAAATGATTATTTTATCGATATTTTAATTAAATATTTGGTGAAGGATCAACAATAAATAATAGCGATCAAAAACACAGCAAACTATACTATAAAATTGTTAGAAAATGGAAAAACATTAATCCTCATAGGCTTTTACAATATTAATAGTAGGATTGTCAATATTGTTTTTTTTTAATATATTCACATATTTCTTCTACTCGAAATTTCAACGAAAATGGAGATCGGAGTGTTATAGCACTAGGCTCACTTTTCGTACCCTGTTTTACGTTTTATCTCTTTCCGTTCTCCGCTTTCCGAGTTTGAGACATCGCGTGTGTTGCGTGGCGGTATTCATTACTACACTTTCTTTCGATTAAAGAACCCACAATCATTATAATTATAAACACTTCAAAACTACGCCTCGATGTGGTTTCTTAATTTAAAGATTATTCTAAAAATAAATACTATAAAATAAAATATATATAATTTAAATTAAACATGTAATTTTTAGGTATAATTATAACTTTACTTTAATTTAAACTGAATGCTGTTAAATTGGTCACTTATGTCAATTTACTTTATTTACTTTCTTATTTTCTTATTGCATATAATACGTCTTTCGATTATGAAACATTGACGTTATTATAGCTTAGTGTGTTTTTACCTAATTATTATACCATTTTTTGTTTAACACTATATCCATCAACATTGCAGAGTAGACAGAGGGCACCTGGAGACCTAGTGTTTCTTATTTTCCTCCGAATTCTGGTGGCATTGCATGTTGCAGAGCTACAAGCGTCCAATTGTAAGCGCGACAGGTATAATGGGATATCAATACAATGGGATAAAACGAGAAAATGAAAACTACTCATTTCCTCGAGTTGGAATCGAACTCACAACCAACTTTACCGTCAAATAATGCCGCTGGGCCATGACAACCTTTATATTAAAATCATTATAAAAATACTAAAACAATACAAAATACAATCCATACATACATATATTAATTACAAATATCCAACTAAAGAAGATGTTATAGTAATCAATAACCATTTTAATATAACGTTGATCTGGTACCATTCGTGTCGTGCCAGAACGCTCACGTCCACCTATTAGAATAAAACAAATAGGCTTTTACTGACTTCTTGACAAATTGATTGTTTCTCGTTGCTCGGGTCACTTGGGGCCAATTGGCCATCGTTGGTGCCAAGTTGGGAGTAAGGATAGATTGGATTGGATTTTTGTATTTGTGATTGTTTAATTTTTTTTTTTGTTAATTTAAATTAGGTGCTTATTGTTATTAACTAGCGCAGTTAATTTATCTAGCATATTCTTAAATTGTGAGTTAATAATGGAGTGTCCTAACACTAGATTTTATTTTTCTACTCTGCGAGAAATATGTTTTAAAGTGAAAATAATGGATGACGTCAGCTAATTGTGGTGACAAATTATTAATTCTCTATAAATAATAGCTGTGCTGTAGTAATTGGAAGGGTTCTGATAATATTTGATAAATGTATGACTTTTTTTTAGTATAGAGATCTCTAAAATATTATTAACCATAATTTCCACCACTCCTGCCTCCCATCACCAACCACTCAGCCAACACGGCCAACACGACAAACAAATTATAAAATGTTAATAGAATCGTACCTTTGACTCTGAGCCACAATACATCATTGTCAAGCTGATCCGGTTCTACATAAAGCGAAACGGACACTAACACGACTTTCTCTTATAAAGGTTATTTTGTACCGTTGCATCATCTTTTCCTCTGGTGTTTTAACTAACATGTTATATACATACATATATATATATGTGTATATTACTTAACTTTAATTTCGAAGTCGCTTTAAACTTGTAAATAACTGTAAGTCACGACTTTATTTTGCTCGTGGTTTGTAAAAAATAACATAATTGAACGGATTCAGGTCGCGCTGTCACTTGTCATACGTCACTCTTGAGTAAAATTTTGTGAACGGCCCATTATGGGTCCAATTAGATACATTTTGTATGTTTAAATTTAAATTGAATATATTTTTATATTAAATTAGTTCCAATCTAAAAAGATTTTGCATGAATATTATAGGTAATTAAATATTTCTTTATAAGTTATTTAATGTTAAAATTTATAATATATTTGAATTCTACAATAACGACTTATTGACTCTTAGGTTATAAAATATCGTTTAATTTATTAAAAAAATACGTAAATAAAATTTGATTTTGAATAATAAAAATAAATTTACGTAACTAATAAAAATTATATTTTATAATATATTATTAAAAAAAACATTAAATAAATATTATATAAAATATTCATTTTCATCTATTATAGTATAACATTGTAACAGTGTGCGTCGCTATCATTTTTTCTATTAGAGCTATTTAATCGTCCAGTTCCCACATTGAGACGTAACACGTGAACGTAAACGTTAAACTCACGACCTTTATCTGAACTGTCGGATAAACTGTAATAAGCATCAATTCTTTACTTATAAATTATAATTAACCCTAGCCGATGCTGTTGAGAAATAATTTGAAAGTAACTGAACGTTGGTGGTGGGTTCGATTCTCTCTTGGGCAGAATTGGTTTTCACCGTTACACACGTAATGTGGAAAGATTAGAACAAAATACCTTACAAATATTTAAAATGACAGAGATATTTAAAATTAAAAGGAATATGAAAGTAATTTTTGTATTGGAAAGAATATGTTTTTATACAGCATTGTAATAAAAACGCGGTGTTGATTTACTCCACTTAGGACGGAAAGTCGTTGCTTAAGCAAAACGGGTACCACTTTTAGGTAATTATCTTTGTCTATAAAATACATGTATCTAAATTAAACTTTTCCATTACAGATGTCAAACAGACAATGCACTAATGAAATTACTGAAATTAATAACAATTTGGCTTGGCTGGAAGAATAGGATTTCACATAATGTCTAAATGAATGAAAAACAAACTGTTTTTTTAATTTAACGCTTTAAAACCACCCAAACAAAGTTGCGGGCGACAACTAATATGGTTTTATATATTTAAATTTGAAGAATTCAACAAGCGTCAAGCAAATCAACTATTAAGGTGATAAAGAAATCGATTCTGTAGATTCTTTAAAAGCTCGTATACATATATATTGCGTGATAAGTTTCACGCAGCTATAATAAATGTTTAATTTATACTACAATTCACGCGTAATGGCAACTATTTTTATTAAATTCTTATTTGAAATCATTTAAATGCTTCACATTCCCTTTTTTTAAATTGTATAAAAATAAAAATTCTTGGTAACAATAGTGCTATATCGGATATTTATTTGAACCAACTACTTCATTTTGAGGCAGTTGCACAAAGGAGCAGAGGCACAAAGTGTGTGACTGTAAACGGTTGTGGATTCGATTCCCACTTGGGGAATGAAATAATTTATATTTTCATTTCGTCGCCGTGGTACGAAGCAGGTAAACTAATTAACCTGTGTTATTTTTTTTTCCGTCTGAAATTGTATTTTTCCACAATTGTTTATGTAATGTTTGACCGAAATAACATAGACTCAATATTTTATAAGTTTCTGAGTCCAGTGCGTTAATATGGCAAAAAAAAAACATATAATTGAAACCTAACACTATTCAAACCAAGTGATATATCACCAAGTCCAATGCAATAAAACCCTAAATAAGACGAATAGCTACTGAATTCCACCATAAGTTCCCATAGCTCATTAATTGAAATAATCTTTACTAGTATCAAAGTAATGTATGTATGGGAAAGTGCTACCATCTACAGAACAGTTGATAAATGTTTATAGAAAAGGTCAAAAAGCCTCCTCTATTGATATTCCTTAAGTGTATAGCAATAGTGACTTTTGAACTGTGATAGCCTTTTTAGGTAACTCAAATTGATATTAAAATTATGAATATAATATCTAATAATATATGAAAATGTATTGGGAATTTCTATTTTTAACGGCATCATTTAAGAAAATGACTTTATTATATTTCTACATCATGTCTTGTATATTTTTATATTATATTTTAAACTAGCGGCCTCCGCGTGGCTTCACCCCCTTCAACTATACGAATATTTATTTATTATTATTTATAGGTGTTAAGAGAAACAAAAGGGAAATTTAAACTATAGTAGAGAGAACTAGAACTAGAACTAGAGTAGAGACGGAGTGTCTTACACTAGGTTCCCTCGGCCTACCCTGCTGTGTGCGGGATACACCATAAAGCTAAAAGAAATAACTATACAATAATAGTCACGGGGACATATAAGGAGAAAATTGAGTTCAAAGATTCACACGATGGGCGAAATGTTGATAATTGCGTACCCTCTTATATATGATAAATTATAACACCATCTCAAACTACGGCGTTAAGCACCGCCTCTCAACACGCAACGTGTCAAAATCTAGCAAACAGTAAAAAATAGGTGTTTTGGGTTCTACTTTACCAGGTGTTAGAATACTTTCAGTATAATCCTGTTCCTCTAAATATTTAACTTAATCCAGCTATCTCCAACTAATTGTAACCTACAAGCCTAACTAACTAAAAGCGATTATCATCTGACCTCTGACAGCTATTACACGAACCACACAAAGCACTTAAAGTAAGATTAGGCGCTGAAATTAATCAAAACATTAATGTATTTAGCGCTATTGCATACATCTCGAATAGGCCATTTGGTGAATATCTAAATCTTTACTAATTTGGTTAAGATACCTCTAGAAATATATAATAAATTACTTTTGGTCTAGATTAGTAAAAGATGTCAGTATTATATTGTAGGACGTCTCCTTTTAAAATTTAATGTTATGTTTTATTTTATATGATTTTTTTTTTAATTTATATACTATATACCATACTCGAAAGGGAGCAAGTTTCCCATTTTACATCTTTAAGTCCACGCCAGATAAATCAATAAAAAAAAACCAATTCAATTCATATGCCAATAGCATCATAAACAAAATAAACTTATGCGTACCTAAATATAATAAATATAAAAACGAAAATTAATTTCTCCCGTACGTAAAATAAAAAAAAAATGAACAGCCATACCATCCCAAAGAAATTGCCTCAGTAAGTCGATAAGGCTGCGATAATAATAGGTTTATAACGCACGTCCCTCGGATTGCGATTGTTCTCACTTGTGCGGGTGCGACGCCGCGGGCCTCTTGCCTCTTGCCTGTCTCCTCTCCTCTTATAATTTGATCATATTTGTGCTCAGACAATGCTGGCCCAAAGCGCGAGATGACAGATGAACTTTGGAAGCTGTGGAGATGCTCGATATAATGTTTCTTTTTTTTTCGATTTGTTTTCAACATTGAATTAAATGTGGTTTTGGGGTTGCTATGTGCAATGATTTTATGAAATTAATGAATGAATGGAATGTGGTAAATTTTGTATTAAAAGCTTTTTTTCAGTCCGTCGCGTAAAACCTAATTATGGTATGCAAAAATAAAAAATATATGCTTGTTTAAATTCTATAAGCGTCGTAGAGCAATGATTATTTTATAAATGTAAGGAGCTAAATTATATAAACTCCAGTGGTGTGTACCTTTGAAGAGTTCTATTATTTAGATGCTGGCTCCATCATCAGATCAGCTTGGTGCTATCATATTATTATATGTATCTAAGCTACATATAACCAAATTTCCTGATGATTACTTAAACTACTTAACTTACATTGTAAAGTATAGAAAATACTAAATAAAATAAATCTCAAAAAACAACAACACCAAAAATAATCATCATTTTTCAATTAAATCTACAAAATTTTGTCCACATAGTAAATTCTTAACAAAACTGTCTACTCTAAAGCTATCTAAAACCATTACACGAACTCGACTCCTTCAGAGGGGACGCCGGAGGCGACCACAAAGCGCGCTACTTTTTCCTTCCATAATAAACATTTGTATTCCGTACGATGTCCGACCCGGGCTCCTTAGCTCGAGGCAACATGTAACGTGGATAGGCGATATCTCCAACAATTACTTAATTTTGTTCCTGTGAGGTGTAACGTCAGCGGTAATGCTTTATAATAATGGCTAGTAATAATAGAGGGTGCGGGTTCATTATTTTGGTATTCTCGTACCTTTTTCAATTCTGCAAAAGATTTGAGTGAAGCTTTAAGTAATATTCGGTTATGTGGTGTTCATTTCCTTTGTTTTCTTTTATACAGAAAATACAAAAAGTGTTTTATCACTAAGTAGTCACTAGAAAATTAAGTTTTCAAGTTTTTTTTAAGGCCATCTCATTGGGGCTATCTCGTCATTCTATTAAACACTTTTCTAAGCATAAAAAATATTGTTTCGAAATATTCTTAATCACAATCATTAATAAAAAAATCTCAACAAAAATTGTATCAGCAACCAAATGAACCCGCAACCGTCGTCTTAATTAACCTGTTCCATTATATATTCGTTGCTCCAAATATTTATAGCGCTTTCCATAATTTGAATACGACGATAAGCCCGCCTTAGAATTTGGTAATAATAATAAGGTTTTATAGTGTGAATCCAATTTGAAGGTGCGGCCTATTATTTCTCTTATTGTTTATGATATTGTTATGTAATTGCGATTTATGTAGCACCTGTCGAGATTGCCATACTTGTTGAACCACTGTTTGAGCTCAGATGGTTGTTTTTTATTTATATTTCATCTAGTTTTAACCTGCGGCTTCGACCGCGTGGGTAAATGGAAATAATTAAGGGTTGGTTCTGGATGTAGGTATTAGGGGAAAAATAAATATAATTGTTTAAAAACTCGCGATTACAGTAATTACAAAATTAAATATAATATAAAACATGGGCACAAGAGTGTGACTCTAAACATAAAGATTATGGTTTAAATAATCTCTCATTTATCTTATTACTTAAAGATTAGCGACTGATTTAATTATTTTTTTTGTAAGCTTTATACCTTCTTAAGTAACGCAGCGCCATCTAGTAACGAGTTATGGTAAAATCCAACAAAATGAGGGAAAAGAAATAAATTATATCTAGAAATTATAAAGATTGCCTGTTCAAGTCGTCGTGGCGCAGTGGTTCAGGGTCTACTAGTAATTGACGGTTATAGATTCGATTGCCATATGCGCGAATAAATAATTTTCATTTTCTTCGGTTCGTTGAATTCCGAATTAGTGAAATTGAATTCAAAGTGGAGAATAGAATATCTTAACATCAAGGTCGCTTCTGCCTAACCTGCTATACGCAGGATAACAGCTTAAAGCTAATAAATTTTTAGTGGACATAAAAACCCGTGGACCTCATCAGATGTAATTTCTATTGTTATTAAGTACAGGACTTAACGACGGCTTAGTTTTCATAAGCACGTTATATTACTTTTTTATTATTCATATAATAATCGTTATACTTGTACCAGTCTTTTAAGAGATAATAACCGCGTTGTTAAAAAATCTTCAAATTTATATTATATTTTATATGGTTTAATCTGATCTTCATTTCATATATTTAGATTATATTGTGAAAGGATTGGTGGACTGTATGAAAATTAAATAAATTATATTTTTATATTGTCAAAAGTATTAATGAAATTTAGTATACTGGTACAATTTCTTCTCAGTTTCATGATTCATTGCATTTATTGTCATAGTTTAGTCATCGTCATTTTGTTCATCGTCTGATAAAACCCATGTTTCAAAAAAAGTGTGCTGTAAATAGGCTACTTTCATATTCAGGATATTATGGCTTTCTACTGATGATGTGGGACAGCGATGGTTATGGGTACAATTTCAGTTCGTTCTTTCTTTGATACGATAAATCGCGATGTTAAGTTACGCTATTCAATGTCTCAAACGCAATGTCTCAAATTCGGGCGATCATATAACTCGAAAAAAGAGTGCATTGATGCTAGGTTACAATGAGATATATAGTGTAAAACTAAAGTATTAATTTGATATTGCCAATTTAAATACGCATTCAATACTGATACATTCCAATACTAAACTGATACGTACTTAATTTATTACTAGTAATTATAAAGAGTTCTGTGAACAATGTGAACGTAAATTACAGGTTGTAGGTGAAAGGCAAAATTTTCGCCCGAACTTTAATATTATATGCACAATGATTAATGAGATCTTGTATGTATGTCATATTGTTAATAACGTTATTGTGGATATGACTTTAGTATATCGATATTTTTAAATTAACTTAAGTTTGCAATAACCTTTTTTTTGAAGGAAAAGCGCAGGGTTGAATTCCGCTACTCACCACTCAATATCTTAAGAATTTAGCGGAAAGTGGGGAACGGAAATGTCTTAATAGGAAACGAATGTCTTAATCATAGGTTCCCAGGGTCCCTCTGCGTATTTGTCTATGGCAGCGTGAAGTTAAAAATATATATCATAAAGATATAACCATACGTTTTCAATTATCAGTTTTACCAATATCAATATACGCGTGCCTACCTACGTAACATTTGATATAAATTGTTTAATTATTTCCCTTTAATACACAATAAACTATCATTTATTAACATCAGAGAGCGTATAATTAAAAAAATAATTTAAATTCGTTTCTTACTGTTATCGATGTTAATCTCAGTATGACCGCGGCTTTATTCAAAAGCGCACGCCACCCGACAATTTGCGAGATTCATTACACAATACACTCGTATTACTGTTGTTTTATAATTATTTTACACTAGCGACAGAAGCGCGACTTCGCCCGCTTAAGCTTATAGTTTGTAGAAATTGTAGCCTATGTCTTATTCCGATGTATAAGCTATATTACTGTAAAGTTTTATCTAAATCCGTTCAGTAGTTTTTGTGTGAAATTTGAAGAAACATCCATCCTCACTAACATTAAAATAAAAATAAAATATTTTAACCGCTAATTACCGAACAAAAGGCCCATGGAAAGAATAAATTTGTAAAATTATTGTTTACTACCACCCGGAGCGTGCACTGAAACCTGTCTTAACAAGAAAAAATATTCACAGAAATGCATAATGATTAATGAACCATTTCATAATTACAATAAAATCGATAATAAAATATACAATTATAATAACATTCTTAACATAAGGTAGGTAGGTATATTTATTTAATGACAATTCAATTTCCTATCCATTACGTACCGCAGTTATTTTACCAGGACGGAGAAATGAAAATAGCTAAAATACATAATTTTTTAGATTCACGCAGTATCCCGCACACCTTGTGTGTGGAATCTTGTTTGGCAGAACTCAACTGTTACCAGAGCGGGAAAAATTAAAAAAAAATATATTTAATTCGCAACCTCGCCTCCCTCCCTCCCTCTGCCTCTCGTCATTAAGACACTTTCGGTCACTTCTTAAATTTACCGTCCTAAAATATATAAAATGTTTTAAGCATCGCACCACCCCCACCCCCACCCCCAAATGGGGACGAATCAAAGCCCCAACCACCGCTTTCCTTTAAATCGAATCATTTATGATATTCTCACACATTGTAACAAAAAAGCCGTCATATAAATGTTATTACTTTTTAAATACACTTGTTATTATTATTACAATTTGGCTTATTGAGTTGAAACCAAAAGTAAGTAATAAAATCAATATTTATTATGTAATTATTATTGAATTTACGTTGTTAAATTTTGTATTTAAATCCCAATTTTAATTATAAATAACAATAAAAATAATCCTATAAAATATGACTTAGTTTTTAATTTACTTTTCCAAATAAATGATTCTCATAAAATTAATAACAAAATGTTTATCTTTTTTTTGGCTTCACGTTGCAGGATAGGAATAGGGACCTGCAAACCTGTTCTCATTAAGACATTTCCGTTTTCCGTTCCGTGGTAAGTGGCGGAACTTAACGCCGTGCTTTTTGCCTCGTTACGAAAGGGAAAAAATGAAAATATTAAATATTTCATTTCCTACGCTATCGAACGCTTGACTGTAATAATAAAGGTTGTAGGTTCGTTTCGTACCCAGGGATTGAAATCTGCAAGTGCCCTGAGATTTTTTACTTGGATTTTAGATATACATGGAGGAGACGTGTAAAAGGAAAAATATTTACATCTAGACATATTTACATACAATTCTCTCTTAAATGTGCTACAATAGTATCTATCTATATCTCGCAATAGTAATCGTAACCCATTAAAAATGTAAACCATTTAATTTGGCTACCGTACCGACTGCCGAGTGTTAGCCAAGAATTTATTTGCAATAAGAAAAGACTGAATCGCCCGAAGCATTACTTATAACTTAGAAATTGCGTACATAAAAGGCAGGTTGCGATATAAAATTATCCGTTTATTTTATCATATTCGCTGGAGGTACTGGATCAATCGGTCTGATCGGGTATGTATACTTTTGTCACCAGTAAGAAAGCTAAAATTAAGTTAAAATTTTACATATAATAGAAAAATACCTCTAAATTAGTGAAAAATAGCTTAAAGATGGAGATTATTTAATAAAATGGAGATTATTATATTATATGTACGTTCTTAGTTCGGTCAATTGAATATTTATGTTAATAATATAGGCATTTCCTAGGTTCAGTAAGAAAATGTAGATTTAATAAAAAAAAATATTTATAATTATTTTATAAAAAATCTAACAATAGACACTGTTATAAAAATAATATAATAACATTTACATTAAGCATATACTAGAAACGGAAGTTGAAACTTCGACTGAATTTTCATAGCATCAAGGAACCTGGTGTTAATTCACTCTGTTTCCCATTTTCCGCTCAATTTTCGAGACATTTTTTGCTGAATGGCGAAACTTTATTAATTACAGTTAAAATATATAATAACATTATCTGGAATTCGAACCTAAAATTCCACACACCAAATCTCGACCTCAATAACTCCTGTACTCCAATATCAGTTATTACAATCTCTTTATCTCAGAATGCTTTAAGGCTTCTGTATTTTTACATTTGATTGTTTATGAACACTCATAATTACAGCAGTGCCTTACAGCGTGTATCTTATCGAATCAATCGATATTGGATTTTTAATACATGATACGAGGTCGATCTGATAAGAGGTTTGTGTTTTATAATTATTGTTATCAGAAATAATTGGGGTAGAATGAATCATGTAATAGTATGTAGATTTTTTCTCATCTTTCACGTCACTTGCAAAATATTTTTTTGTTTGAGTTTTATTTCAGCTTTACAGGATATAGTATCCCGCGCATATCAGGGTGGTCAGAGGTGGACTCCATTCCTCATTATTTTCGAGACTTTGGTACTCAAAACCGCGATTTTATCATTACCAGAGCGAAGAAAGAAAAACAATTTATTTCGAGTAGAAATCGAACTCATAACAGTAATCTGATACTAGGACACTGCTCCACGGCAGCTGACTTGGATAAATGTTCTTTATTTACTCTGTTTTTTATTTAGTTACTATTTAAAAATTATTTTAAAAATCAGGGTATATTATGTAAGTGTGTCGATGCTACAGTTGTATACTACCTAGATATCAAAACTCTCCACATTCCACAATCACAAATCTTAATTTTATCCTTATAATAGATTAAACTATAATCTATTAATTTATAAGTGAATCAAAGAAAACCAAGAATCGAACTGGCACCAAGGCAAAAGCACGGCATTGAGTTCCATCACTTAACACGCAATGCCTCGAAAAATTCAGCGGAAAGTGGAGAACAGAGTGTCTTAACACTATGTGTTCCCTCTGCTTACCCAATTGTGTGCGGGATACAGCGTAAAACTGAATAGATTTTTTTAAATTGTTAATTCGAATTATATCTATTACATATTTACATTATTTTTTTGTAATTTACAGTGTCCGTTAAGCATAAGTGCATGGACGTCTTAATTCCATTAAAATATGCATATCTCAAAATGCCTATTTATTTATACAGTATTATCGTACGCTTGTCCCAAGTTTATTTCCTGTATTATGATAAGTGACAGCGTTGTAACTTTATGTAACGAAAGATTACCATAACATTACGTTTATATATTAAATGTTAATATTCAAAGTAGAATAAAGTACCGTTTTTTAGCTTTGAAGGGAATCGATATTTGGGACATTGTGTCTTGAGTGGCGGAACTTAACGTGGCGCATAACGAAAATATTGAAATTTAGGATTGTTATTGATATTTTCCCTGGAACGAACTCATTCGTTATGAAACTGGAGTAAGAGAGGAAGATAGGAGCATCGGTAATAGATGTAGGAAAAGATCTCGGTTAACCTTCAAAAACTCACTATCCATTATACTGGAGGTATGTCAAGTAAAAATTATAAACATGAAACATGTACGAGTATGAAGATGTTGATAACAGTGGACGAGGCGAAAGAGGTATGAAGAGGTCGTAGCCTTTGATGCTCCATTCTATCTGGCTACCACGCTAGCAACTCAGTGTGAAGCTAAAAAATAAAGAAAAAATTAAGAGTTAATATTAAAATTCGCAATATGGACTAGCCTTACGAAGGAAATTGCGAAAATCCTCGCCGGCTATTGTGACCAGCACAATAAATTACAAGCAGATATATAATTATTTTTTTAATGTGGCAATTTTGTGTGAACAGGTGTTGTTTATACGTAATACGAAAGATCGATTTTGATAGAATAGATAAATCAAATTTATGTAATACGTTATAAAAGCAAGTCTTGGCTTATAGACACATGTATATTTTAATATTATATATATTCGACATTTCAATAGTCGGAGAAGACAGCGGG
This sequence comes from Heliconius melpomene rosina, assembly GCF_056956725.1. Classification (NCBI taxonomy): domain Eukaryota; kingdom Metazoa; phylum Arthropoda; class Insecta; order Lepidoptera; family Nymphalidae; genus Heliconius; species Heliconius melpomene. Next base: position 15,237,747 of record NC_140401.1, read on the forward strand.
AACCCGCTGGATTCAAAGGGCGCAGGACCGGACGGAGTGGCGAGCATTGGGGGAGACCTATGTCCAGCAATGGACTTCAAAAGACTGATGGATGGAGGTTACCTGAAAAAGAAAAAAGACTTAACTTCAAAACTTTACTTAATACGTTTTTTTTAATAATTTGGAAGAATAACAGCTAATTGGTAAAAACCAGATATGTATTCACTAAAGACATAACTGGAAATTATTATATTACAAAATGAACCGCGCTATTTGTAAATACAACATTATACAAGTCTAAGGCGTTAATTGATTACTTATTTATGAAACCACTTCCTACCTCCGAGCTCGACCAATCGTGGAATGGCATCACACTAATGGGGATATTAGCAACACAATAGTATTAAAAACTGTATAATTTTATATTAATTGAGGTTCCGTATATCAAAGAAATAACCGAACCTTATAAGATCATTTGTTGTCTGTCTGTCTGTGCGTCCGTCAAGACAATATTTCCAAGATCAAGTGGAAGTATCAAATTAAAATTAATTTAAAATACCTACAGTCCCTTATTTTACATTAAAAATTAAGCTTCTAGTTTCAGCTTCAGCTTCATCCCGCTGTATCCCGCACACAGCAAAGTAGGCAGAGCGAACCTAGTGTTAGGACACTCCGTTCCCCACTTTCTGCTGAATTCTGGAGGCATTGCGTGTCGAGTGGCAGAACTCAACCCCGCGCTTTGCCTCAACACCAAAGCGAATTGTGAAGCTGAATGAAGTATTTACGTGTTCTTTGTAAATAGAAATATAAATAACATAATTTATTATAGGGCTGTACCGAGCTATATAAATATATTAATACATTAACAGCCTATTAAAATCTCGCTTATTTATTCTAGACCAGTTATTATTTATTATTTATTACATGAATGTTCAGAATAACAAATGATTAGATTAGTTTTTGCATCAAAAGTTACACTCATATACTTTGATTAACATTTAAATGTCATTAAATAGGCGTTTTATAATAATAACCCTATTTTTTTATTTTTTTTTATTTATTTTAGAAACTACATCCACGGGCGCATAGTTGCCCGTGCCTTTTTTTATTTTATGAAAGTTCTTTTAATGTGGCGTACTTAATTTTGGGACAATTTAAACTGTACTTATATCTAGAGCTTATACTAGAGGGGTTGGATGAGACCCCTACCGACAATTTTTTTTTTTTTTTTTTAATAATAACCCTATTTAATGACATTTAAATCTTACTCGTATATATTTTTGTGGGTACATTTTTTAAATAAGATTTTTTTATGCTATTGTTAAGAAGGGTAGACAAAGAGAACTCGTGCTGATACATTCCTTTCTCCCCTTATCTCCTAATTTCCGAGACATTGCGTATTGATCAGTAGAACTCAAACCTGTGTTTTTTTCTAAGAAAGCAGGAAAAATGAATGGAAATTAAATAATTCCCCAGAGTGTGGATCGAACCTACAACTACCACGTTTACAATTAGAGGCTGTATCACTATGCCTCGCCAAAATAATATATACACAGTCCGACTAAACCTTAACTAAATCAATTATATCAAAGTAGCTTATGCATAATACGTAAATAGGTTACTTTGATTATACTGATTATAATAAGGATTATGTTCATTCAATTAATTTGTTGTATAATAGGAAATGGTATATGGCATGTACTATATATGTAGATATTATATAAAGAAAGTTATTTTACCCTCACGATGTAGCCCGCATATAGCAGAATAGGCAGAAGGCACCTGGAAACTTAGTGTCAAGACATTCCATTCCTGTTAAAAGATTGGGTTTCCCATTTTCCTTAGAATTTTGGAGGCAATGCGCGCTGAGTGGCGGAACGTCTAAAGTTTCACCTTAAAAAGAAAATATTAAATAATATTTTATTTGCTCAAGTGGGAATCAAACTCACGACCTGTCGCATGCACAGTCTTACGCTCGACGCCGAAGACGACGAAGACGAGAAGAACGTTTAAAATAATAAAATAAATAACGTGTAGAAAATAAGATTCTAAATAAGTATGGAAACATTGAAGATATTTCACGTTCAGATCGCGGAAATTTAAATACAAAAAGTTAACTACTTGCAGACCAGAATTGATAATTGAGTGTCTAGACACTAGATTCTCACACCCTACTAAGCTCTAAATTACAAAGCTTCCATATAACAAGTCAACGTAGTTTACTTAACTACAAAAGCTCATCGAACAAAAATAGGATGTTAACAAAACGATCTCTTCCTGTCGTAAGGTGGTACATAATGAGCATAATGAAACTATCGCCACTGGCATCGGTGGCTGGGATGTGCCAATTTTTGATTTCTTTGAGTTAGGCTTAGATGGCCTGGGATGGGGCCTAGAAAAAAATATTTAAACTTACAGTTGACAGTGATTAAATGTCATGTTATTTAACAAATTTATACGTACCAGTCGTGACGCAGGGGCCAGGGGCACAAGCGTGCAACTATAAACTTGACAAGTTGAGGCTTCGATTCCACTTGAGGAAATTAATTCATTTTTTCGCTCTGATAACGACGCGAAAGACGGCGTTGTGTTCCACCTCGCATTTCCTCCAGGCATCCGCAATTCGACTGGAAGCGAAGGACGAAAGTGTCTGAATGAGGAAGTGATTGTCTTAACACTAGGTTTCCAGGTTTCCTCTGCCTACATTACTAAGTAACGGAGTGAAGCTGAGAAAAAATATATAATAGATAAAAATAAAAGTGTGTACATAAATTTCTTAATATTTATCAATGTACATCTTGAAGTTCTTGAAGTCCTTATATAGGTACGTAATCAGTTATTATCACATGATTTTATATACAATTAACTTTTAACTATATAATTGTAATAATAATCGAGCTTTTAATATTGAAGCTTACTTTAATACCATATAAACCCAGCTCTAACGCACTCCGTACGTAATATACTATTAGAAGGAGTCAACGCACCCGTCTAACTGCGTGTATTAACAACAGCTACTGTTTTGAACCGGCTGAGCTGGGGGCAAGCCTGGCCTGGCGAGCATGGAGCTAAGGAATATATGTTTATATTTACATTTTATATAGGAAAATCAAGGAAAATGTTGTTTTTTGAATTGATGTTTTTTTTTTATAATTGATAAGTTTGTAGTTTTTTTTTTATTTATGGTAAATTTCCCTCGCATCCTTTAATAATCTAAGAAATTAAAATAATAATTAATTAATTTAAATAAATTGTAAGTATTATATAAATTTACTTATTTTTATAATTCTGGTAACGAGGCAAAGGGCAGCGTTGAGTTCTACCACTCAACAAGCAATGCCTCAAGAATTCGACAGACTGTAATGTTATAATCTGGAATGGAGTATCTCAACATTAGGTTCCTAGGTTCCATCCTGCTTACGCTGCTACGTGCCTAAAACAGTGAAGTTAAAAAAACGTATTATAAAACCTGTATTTTGAAAAAAATATATTAAATGGGTAAGTTTTAGTACCAATACCACCATCCAAAATGCAAAATATCTTATCTTGCATGTGAAGTAAGCGACACCCATCCGCACTCGCAAGGCGCAGTGCTGCAGCTAGTGAATGATGTAACAACAGGTTGCGTTTATTTGTCAGTTGTTGGCCGCACAATAACCGCTACTTACAGCTCTTGCTGGTAGAGAATTATATATAGTGATTAAAACCTTTGGAAAAATTAGTTTAAAATTATTTATTTAGATAATAAAAAAGTAGTAGGTTTTTAAGACCGTCGTGCCACTGTATCTAGAGATATTTTACAGGGGAGGCCCTGTCGTTAGTTCTGGACTAATTATTTTGTGTAAAGTTTTCTTGCAATATAATGTTTCCTTGTAGTTCTTGTTTCTTGTAATTTAACAGCCTAGCCTGTAAGCATGATGATTGTGGGTTCGATCCCCACTCGGAGGAATGAAATATTATTTATTAATATTTTCATTTATTCATTTTTGTGAATATGCAAAGCGCGGCATGTCCAAAGTAGCGAACGTAGTGTTTTAACACTAGATTCCTTTTGCTTATCCTTCTATATATGGGATACAGCGTGAAGCTAAAAAAAATGACAAAAATATATATAAAAAATAATATTTTCCCTTGTTGCCACAGCTCTAGCAACATAAACGATCGCAATTAGATCGTCAATGGACAAGTGTCGCAGGACCCGTTCCGCAATGGTTATAACGTTACAGCGACTACACGATAATTATTGACTAGTTTTCTAATCCGAGGGGGCAATGGACTCGTCCTACTAATTCCTTTATAAATACACTTTAGAATAGCTAGATTTAATTTAGATTTTACTATTTTTGTTTACTTATTATTGTTTATATAAAATTATTTTAGGTTACTTAAAATTGTAGTCTACAATAAGTAAGTTGGGTAAATGTTTTGTTTTATTGTCAGAGGGAGGAAAATGAAATTAATACATTTTCCGAGTGGGAATTGAACCCAAGAACCATCGCATTTACAATTAGACACTGCCACACTACGACTCAAATATATTTTCGGGAAACTTCCTTTTACTTTAATTTTAATCATCATGCACGAACTATGAAAAAAATCATTATTCATATAATTTTCGCATTAGCCGTATTAAGCTAAAAGTTTTTATTTTTAAGAATGTAAATAGAGGCCACACAGGTATCAGGTAATCTCTATAATGCGGTATGAGATTGCCGGACGTGTCCGATATACATAGGTACCTACTATTGTTTTGTTTGTATGTACATTGTGAAATTGCATGTTTATATTATAGCGGGTACGCGACTGAATTACGCTGTTCGATTTTGACGTGAGAATTGTAAGGATATTCCTATATTTTTTTGGAATTCAATGATGTCTATTAGATTTATAGACGCGGCGTTGAGTTTCGCTACTCAATAGACAGTGACTTGAATTTGGGTTGACAGCAAAGTTCGAGTTTTTTGGGTTGACGTAGACGACATAACGGTTGTGGGTCTCCTTGAAAGGAAGTCAACGATGATGTTTAGAAAAGGCAAGATTTTACATCAGAAGGTGGAAAACGGAGTGTCTTAACACTACTCGTAGGTGCCCTCTGCGCATTATACATAAAATGCTCAAACTAGTCTCTACTATGGCCAACGTTCTATAATGATCGGTTACGAGGCCGGCTCCCGATGTTAGCTCTAAAATTGGCCGTTTGATCAACAAATCATTCAATTTCATCCGCATTACTATCATTTGTGTATAATTTATCTCAGTTGGATAACTTTATAATGACGTTTTCTCTATACTTTTGCGTGTGGTAGTGGGATTGGGGGTAGATTTGCTTTGAAATGCTTGTCGTTTGTACATTAATGACAATTGTATCGAGGGAATGATTAGAATATTCGAATAAAAGTATTATTTAAATAATATGATATAAAAGTTATATTACTTTTAGTTTATTTATATTTTGATTTTATTTGTAACGTCATTATGTTTTAAAATCGTATGGAATTACAGGCTATACCTACCTAGTAGCCATCTACCTTAATTATAAATTTAGTGATTACGATTCGTATCAAAACTTCTCGAGCACTCCCTAACTAACCTACATGCCAAATTTAAACTTCCTTAATCCAATAATTTTATCTGTGCCTCTATCAGTCAGTAAAGAAGTATTTACATATACATATAGATAACCATTTAAGCTGATTTAAAAATCACTTACAAAAGATTTAGATAAAAATACTTAAACTATAACGTATAGACATGCAAATATCTTCTTTTGCCCACTAAATCGTACCTATTCGGTCATTCCGGGCCCAGGCTCTGGTCATCAATCACTAGTGATTGAACGCGGAGGAAGCTACTAGAATATTCTATTTAAGATGTTACGCCGTTATTACTTCCTTTTTGAGGGTAGTTTTTATGCCCTTTTACAGTTAAACGGTTGAATGGGATGGGTGCGTTATTTATGGATTTGATGAATATATTGACTGTCAATTTGTTAAGGTATTTGTATTATTTTATTCGAACATTTTTTAGTTGTGAGACTTTTGGAAAGTACTTCTTTCACCTAACGCCATGTTTGTCAGTTTATATTTGTTTTCAAGGTATATTTTATTTCAAAGTATATTATTTTCAGTGATTTAATTTCTGACAGGCAAGGCACAACCGAAATTACGTAGCACTGTAGTTTCTTGGGGAATGTAGTAGTACTGATGAGGAATTTTCCTTTTTCTTTTTCCTAGGAGGAACGGAGAATAGTGGAATTCTACATTATATGCCATGAAATCTGTTAAATAATTTCGTACAAAAAAGTCTCACAAATTCTATAATATAATCGTTTTTTAAAAAAAACCGTATTATATATCAATAAATTAAAAGCACAACGAAACCAAATACAGATCTAATTTTATGCATCACATATAAAAGCTCGAGTCCAATTATCTAAAACAATAAAATATACGTCGATAAACACTCTATCCAAAACGTATACCTAACAGTAAAACCAAAATTATCTCCACAGACAGACGCAGACAGTATTTATTTAATATATGTAAATTCAACCTCTGTTCGTGTATACAGAGTTCCCACGTTATTTCAAAAGTATAATTAAACAAGAATAGTTCGTCGGTAGAAAGTGCAGCTGGACACTTAAGCCTATCTCGAAGATTTTGATTATAAATCGAAAAGAAACTTGGGAAACGGTGTGTTTTTTCTTAATTGTAATTAAAAATTATTATTCAATTAATATTCATTAATTATTATAATTTATGTGCTTTCTTAGATTACTGTTGTGATATATGCCAGATGAGCCGGCTACTGTGGTTTCATTAGTTTTTTAGATAGGGAACCTAGTAGTTAAGACACCCCGTACATCACTTTTTACTCAATTTTCGAAATCTTGTGAATGGACTTATGGCATATAATATTTTAATTACTTACATTTTTCGTTCTAGTTAAAGACCTGCTACGCTATGTTCCTACACTCAAAAAATGAAGAACAGAGTGTCTTGACACTAAGTTCTCTCTGCATACATACAGAAACGAGTGGAATTGAAAAAACTTTTTATTAATAAGAGTTGAATAAAATTCAAATTTTACATAAACCTTTTAAATCACATGAACATATTCAAATAAACACAACTAAAATATTAAAAAAGCATAAAGAAAAATCTAAAATACACACCAAATAAAAAAAAGACATCCAATCCAACCAACATGTACCTTTCACTGCTAGGGAATGACATTACACTTATAAATTTCAACTTTCCCATAAAATTCCCATAATAATACTGTTCACGTCATTTTGTCAACATTTACATATCAATGCCTATGTTAGTTCCGTACGTTCATACAATAAATCGATTCTAGATAATCCCGATTATTTTCTTAACGATTTTTATTTGATACTATTGAAATCCGATTGATATCTCTCGATTATGTTGATCAGATTAAATTTCAATATGAGTGTGAGAACCCAATTAGTCGTACGATATATTGTCTTAAGCTACAGTTAATGTAGTTTTTTTTTATTATATAAAATTGTTTTTCTTATGTTTTTGTATAGGGCAGGAGAATTGTAGTATAAGAAATAATATATTTTTTAGGTTACCGCTGTAACACATGCACCACCATTTTTCAAGATATTTGCAATATTTAGTAGCGAAACTCAACGTAGTTCTTTGTAGTGTTGCCCCTGTGCTGCTGTGCTAAGAATATTGTGAAACACTGTGAAGCAAAAAATATTTGAATCCATTAACATTGGACATATTAAAAACGTCTGATTTTTTTTTGCTTCACACTCTCACATAGCTTGGGTAAGCAGAGAGAATCTGGGAATCTAGTGTTAAGAAACTTCGTTCCTGTTAAGAAAGTATTTAATATACTTCCTTACCCTACTTTTCGCCGAATTCTCGAGACAATACCTCGAGAATTCGGCGTTAAATGTCGAACTCAATACCGTACTCTACTGTAGCATTATTATTTTTTTTTTTATTGTATATAGGCAAATATTTGTCCGCTATCTCACCTGATGGTAAAATATTTCTTACCGAGTGGAAATCGAACCCACAATCTTTTCATAGTCAGGCACTGAGCCTCTACGCCACGATGGGTTCATTATTCAACATGAATTATTTGAATCCATTAACGTAGTATACATTAAAACACGTCTTAACTGCGCCATAACGGCGTTAGCGTTAAACGTTACTAAAACAACAGCTAAATTAAACACTACCGTTACAAAACAGTGATCAAATTAAAACTTTATTCTAATAGAATATTAAAACACTCCTCTATATTCATATTAGGGCCATATTAAAAGTTTAATTTAATTATTATATGCCTACGGCGTTTAGACATAATAATTGAGAAATATTAATAATTTATATATTTATGTTAACATATTAGCGGGAGTCCGATGTTAGGTGAAAATAACAGTCGTAAGAACGTCGGTTAAATATTCAAATTTGTAATTTAATAAAAAAATTAACGTCATATTAAATATATAGGCCGTTATGTTCGTTTAACTGTGTTAATTTTGATATTTTTAGGCATATAATGCATAATTTAATAGTAATAACTTTAAATTGATATGGATGATATGTTTACCAGTATGGTCGAACCGATGGTTCCTTTTCGTCATCGCCACTGGCCGAGGAAGAGTATAATAGATAAAATAATAAAATATAGTAGTTGTATAATAGGTGCTCTTTCCATTCCTTTGTCTAAAATCAGGGGAGTGGGCTGTTTAGACCAATTTTTTTTAACCGAGTTCTTTAAGAAAAGGAGGTTATCAATTCGACTGTATTTTTTATATTTTTTTTATTTCTCAATAAACTATAACTTTTCAAACATTTCGTTTTATATTCTTTTAACTTTTTTATCATTTTGTTTATGTTTCTAAATTATGTTGTTCAAATCAATACTACTTTGGATTTAGTTCTATAGACAAAATGTCTCAAACCAGTCTACCGATTTAGATTCATTAAGTTTCTAAATCGATGCTGATTAGATGAAAATTAAATTATATTAGACGTGAGAAGAAAATAAGAAATGCGAACATAAGTGCCACGACTGGCATCAACAGTCAACGTACCCATTACGTTTAGGCACAATACTCAAGGAAATTAAATATCTTAATGAGAACGGAATGTCTAAACACTAGGTTCCCAGGTTCCTTCCGCCTACGGACTTAACTATATGCAGAATACAGCGTAAGGCTCAAAAAACGTTTAGCTCCAACAAATCGTCACAATTCTAGAAAATAGACGACTGTGACTTTTCACAATATCACAGCAGCAGCGCGGCTTGAAAATGCTTGCAATACAAAACTTTTAATATTGAAAACGTGCACGCCTATTGAAAGGTTTCGTTTAGAATCTATAAACGAAAACGACTTTTTCACTATATAGTATATAGAAAAATGTATAGTAACAATTCAAATAAATCGGGTAGTCTTTCTACAGATTCATGCTTACTCTTGCAAAATAGGGTATGTAGAGAAAACTTAGTATTAATTAAGACATTTCGTTTTCAACTTCAGGCCCCATTTTCGAGACATTGTGTGTGTCATATGAAAGTCAAATTAGAACAAATCATATCTAGAGTTAAAACTATAATGAAATAAAATAGACAATAAAAACACATGTGATCCAGCTGCCAGTTGATCGTCAAAGAAAAGAAAACATCAGGGAGGTAATATATTCATCTTTAAAGATACCATTTTTCACTACAATTGGCTGCAAATGCATAAAATATTGATGAAAGCCCATACAAAAGTATTCTGTTCAAACTCTATGGTTCTACACCTGATATGTATATGAAAACTGCGCTATAAAACATTGCACTTATTTGGTCTAACTGAAACATTCAAAATCATACCATATTCGAACACAATAAGATATATTTTTGTATATTTCAATAATGTGCAAATATAAGGCGGAATAAAGCACGATAGTTTTGCCTTTGTGCTGTTTTGATTGAATGTTGATGTACAATCATAAAGTTGAATCGACTAATACCTGGAAGCGATTGTAATCGGTATCGATAATGGAGATGAATCGATTATTGTGAAAGTAGTTCTCGTCGATGTTAGAAGTGGTTGTGTTTACTATTAAGTTATTTTAGATAATATTAGATATTTTTACGGTTCTGGGTTAGATTCCCACCCGAGGGAATGATATATTTAATATTTTCATTTCCTCGCTCTTTTACTGAAGCAAAGCGTAGCTTTGATTTCAGCCACTCAACACGCAATGCCTGAAGAATTTGGTGGAAAGTGGATAACGGAAGTGTTAATGGACAGCAAAGTATATTAACATTAGGTTCCCTGGTTCCCTCTGCCGGGATACAGCATGCATCTATAAAAAATAATAAAAACAAAATAAAATCTAAAAGAATTTTAATTAATTGTCACTTCGTATACAGTTCTGTGGAACAAATGCTTGGCTTTGCTATAATGTTATTCAATATCGTGTAGATAACTGGATGTTGTTATGCTAAAAGGATATTATAAATTTAATTTTAATATTTTTTTTCAAATCTTATTGCTGTTAAAAAGGTGGTAGGTAGTCAGCGGCACAACACGACGGTTGTGAGTGAGATTTCTACTCGAGGAAGTGAAATATTTATTTACGTTTATATTTCTATTGCTTCTCTCAGTTGTCGAGGCAGCGGCGTTGAGCTCTGCCACTCAACACGCAATGAATCCAGAATTCGGTAGGAAGTGAGGAACGGAGTGTCTTAAGAACAATGTATGTTTGGTAAACCCTTTATTTAACAAAAATCTCAATGTGTTAAATATTACAATTGAGGAAGACTATTAGGCCATTTACTTTACATGCGGTCAGAGTTATCGGGCTTTTAGAATATGCCAAATGTCAGTTGTAGGCTAGGCAAGGTGATGAAGAAATAAAAAAATATATAAATCTTAACCGGCACAAAAAATTTATTATAAAAAAGTTAATTTAGCCTTAGTGTAGTTCGCATAACACCGTCCATCTCTCCTTATACTAATATGTATTGACGTGGACAGGTTGTGAAACGTCTTCATACTGTAATATTAGAAGTGCATTTGGATCAGTTATATTTTTATAAGAATTATTTTCATATTGATATCTGTTAATTTTTACAGGCGCGTTATATTTAAAAGTGTTTTTAATAAAAAGTATTTCTTCACTGTTACTTGGTATAACTAGGTAGCGTATAACCTACGCTGCTACGATAGACATAGGAAATCTACTATCAAGACTCTCTTTCTCTCTCTCTCTCTCTGTTTAATTTTTGAGATATTACTAGAGATGTTGCAAGCAGTATAGACCAGAAAAATAAAAAAATACATTCGTATTAGCTATCTAAACTATAATATCTTTGATTTATACAAATTAAGCTTATTTAAAGCTTTTGTTCCACTTGACCTTCCCGCGCCATATCGCACGTCCATTTGAATACAAAATTATGTGACCACGAATACTTCCCAAGATAATGTATACGATTTGGAAACTGGACGATCGCATCGTTCACGCGAGCTTCGAATATTATCTAACTATTGTTTGCCATGGAGAACAATAAAATAGAGATATTAGAATAAGGAAAAAAGGTTCTTGTACTTTTAATTAGTATTAGTATTATTAGCAATTTAAAATATCTCAAATAATCCTTTAGTTTTACAAAAACTTTAACAAGTGATCAAATATATAAACATCACGAATTTTCTCACGGGTATATTAAAATACACTCTGTGGAAAGAAAATGTTTGAAAAAACAACAAAATATTATTCTCCATTTAACTAGGCTAACGAGTGTAAGTTACATTCAAATGTCAGTATTGTCACTCCTACATGAAGCTACACCGGAAAAAATAATAAATATAGACCTGAGTGGGAATCGAACAAACAGTCATCTCGCTTACCCCCAAACGCTTTTCCACTGCTTAAAACGTACACTAAAACTAAAATAAAACAAGAACTAGTAAATTCAGATAACTCAACACTCTACATTCACGAGATCATATCGACACACGACAGAATATTTTGTACAGTGAGACCGTTGTCATCGTTGCTCCGCCATAACTATAAAATGCCGATTTCGTGCCTGCTAGGAAAACATTGTTTTAATGCTTCTTTAATTTGCTCGATTTAGCTGTTTTGGAAATATATAATGAACTTTAAATTAGCAGGGGCAACCTAGTATTAAAAGACACACCGGTCCCTATTTCCGCTGAATTTTTCGAGATATTACGTGTAGAGTGGCGGAACTCAACGCTGCGCTTTGTCTTGCTGGAGTGGAGAAATTAAATTATTTTCCTTTATGTGAGAATTGCGTTAACAGTACAACGCTGACTTATCTATTGAGTCCTATACCTGTCGGACTTAATACAAATATTAAGCTAATATAAAAAACTAAAAATGTAAAAGGATTTTTTTACATATATTTTACAAAGCGTCCATTTAAATCTATTATTTTTAATTTTAAATTAAATTGAATACAATTTGCTGGTATTATTTAAAAAAAAATAGTGAAACCCACAAACCTTCAAGAGGGATGAGGTCACGTTAGAACAATTAACCCTGTATGTAAATAAAGGAGGAGCGGCTAATGAGTTGTAGAGCCGCGCTGTGTACGATGAATACATATGAATTGTGGTGATGTGTTACAATAGATATCGATATATTTTTGTTTTTGTTATTGTTTGATTTTTTATTTCATTTATTCGGTTACCACAGTAAATGAAGTTCATTTCCTTCTTCAATTTCTACTCTTTTAAAACGCCATTTTAGTTATCCAAATACTTTTTACCTTTTGACAGATTGATCCGTTTGATTGTTTACTTAGTTACTTAAAAAATGTCAATTTTATTTTCATTTTTAGAAATTGGACTTAAAATGTGTACTCATATTATTATCTATTCTTTTTAAGTTTACTTATTATGTTCCTTTAAAATTCAACTTACCATATCACTTTCTAACATTAAAATCGATAAATCGTTAGATAATCTTATTTTTTATTTTATGTACATTTCAATTAAATATATTAATAAACGTATATCAAATATAAGTATATCTTTATTCTCAACTACCGCTACCCAACCAATATATCCTAACACCATCGATACATCTTCCACCCATCACCACACACCGGACGCGGGCACCGCTGCACGAGTGGTCGGACGCGTGGTACCACACCGCCGCTGTAATTGGTTCTACTTGCTGATTTTTATCATCAATTATTGAATTTTCACGCCAATTAAACATTATCTTGCAGGAAGTAGATACGCGATATCATTGTTTGAATTTACGGTACTTATGGTATTACAATGTATTGGTTATTAATTAACCTATAATGTTATTTTCGTGATGGTTGTGAGTTCGATTCCCATTTGAGAGAAGGATAATGTTTAATTTATCATTTATGTGTCATTTAGCACTGCCATTCAACATTCAATTTTTGTTTAAGTGAGTTAGTAAAATTATTTTATTCAAGCTTATTTGTGTTTTGACTTATTAATAATATTTAAATACAAAATTAAAACAATATTAGCTGTATAAATTCAAAACTACGCCGTAAACAACTGACATACAGCTGTAGTACAGAGCCTGCAATGATTAAATAAAATATCGTCACATACTTCAAACAATAGAGAAGAAAATTTATAATCTCACGTAACTTCTTTCACCAAATTCCATACATTCAGAGACACTTCGAAGTAAGTAATAAAACTTAATACCGCACTTAAAACATTTTCTAACTAACAATTTGAAGGTACAACCATCAACACTCCTCAGTCTTCTTCATTCAACAAAGGCAATCATATAAATCATGGAACTATACGACTGTCGAGATATTAATTAAAGCAATTAAACCTCTATCAAAGCTTAGCCAAGCAAAAAGCCTAAGTACAGACAGACATAAGTAATTTCAAGTTTTTCTTACAAAGACCGATTGCGCGAAAGTCCAGTCCTAGTTTTCCGCATTGACTTGTTTGAACAAGCTTCATACTATCTCTGGTACATTCAGAACACGCAACGCTATGTATTTAATTAGATTTTATTATGTCGTTTACTTTGTTAGAGGTATTACGTTGGCGGTTGGGTAACAATTAATTGTGTTTTTTTTAGAATTTTTTATTGATTATTTATTTTTTAATTTATATCATAATTGGGACGTGGAAAGATTTTTCTTATATCTGTCTGAACAAGATTTAGATTAGCTGGATTGGTAATACAAATATTTTTAAGTTGATATTAAGATATTAAAAGTTTTTGAAGTCAAGCTTAGGTTTGTATACTATGAGATAACAACTTAAAACAAGTATTTTAACTCTAACGTTAATTATGTCTTTATTCTTTTTTATAGCTATTTATCGTATCCTACTTACTCCATGAGTAGGTAAAATACATGAGAACTCTTTCCCTCGAGTAGATCAAATAGCCGGCAACCTCTAATTTTTAATAATTCTAAAATAATTAAAAAATATATGTAAATAAAGTAGCGCAAAATATTTTTATTAGAACCACTTATAAATAAAGCACTATCTGCAATAATAAGTTGGTTGAATTGAGCAAAACAATGGGTTGCCGGTGTGGGCGGCGGATAGCATCGGACTATTGATGAGGAATATTGCGTTAGGGTTGTGTTAACCCTTATAAAAAACGTTAAATACGAATCAAAATAAAAAAATATAATAATCTCTACTTACCTATTCATATCATAAAATATGAATAGAATAGTTCTTCATTGTTTTTAGCTTCTTGTTTCCCTATCGGGGTAGCCAGAGAGAAAAGAGGTACCTCCTAACAGACGCAACGGTCTCTACTGCATCACCGTTCACTGTCATCTCCGGGAAGTTCTCGTGGTTTTTACGTGACCTCCTTTAAATATCATCGCTTTTGTGTTCTCATCACGTCAACTCCTTGCTTCTCTTGTTACTCATTTTTTCGTTACTTGTTCTCTCGATGCGCCCAAACCACTAGCACTATAAAACTTATTTCAGTTCAAACAGTTAATTATATTTAATCCATTTAAAAAATATGATAATTTCGACATTATAATTAATTATTCTAAATGCAATATATAATTACTTAAAATATTGAATTGCAGCAAATAGAAATACCTATACCTAATTATATTCTTATAAATTATACTAAGCTAAATAATTTAGTTCATATAACAACTTATAATACAGAAGCTTCTTGCCTTATTACTTTTCCATATATGGGTGTTTTTAAAGTGTCATATATTTTCCTCATAGGTTAACCTAGCAGGTGTTTATTAATTGATAAATATGCTTGGATATCTAAAATAGTCAACGATTATCTTAAAATATACATTGAGAATACAAAACATGAGTAAGTAGTGTTTAAGCACTAGGTTTTCGTATTTCAGCCTAAATAGGTACGGAAAGTTTGTAAAGATATAAAAACTTTTAGTTTTATGTTGATATTATGTTCACATTTATAAAAGACGATGCATTAGCTAGAAAAGAAACAAGAATAGGTATTATATCGAAATTATTTTAATAAACTAACATGTATTTTAGTACAGTCATCAAACAAAAAATATATACTTTGTCCTTTTATAATGTGTTGATAACTTTGGTTGAAGTGAATATATATTTTAAGCGTAGCGATTGATGTAAAAGAAATACTACGAAAAGGAAGAAAATATCTTCCGCCAAGAAAGAATGTAAGAAAATTTGAAAAGAAGATAATATTTTACTTTCATATAGCGATTTCAAATATGATTTGAACATTTAGTACTAAATAAATTTAAATATAATTTATTGTTTATTATATATTTAGAAAAGCAGTGTAAATATTAATAAAATTTAATATCAAAATCCATTACCAAAAAGTAACAAGAAAATTAGGACTTACTACACCATTAACATACTCAAACTATGATAAATAATAAAAACAATATGTTAATACTTGTATTAAACCTTTGTTCGTCTCGAGCATTGTTATATACTATATCTATATCTATAGTAAGAGCTATAGTAGTTTTATTTAATTGTGGGTGGAAGTTAATTGGCCATTGTCTGACGGTATTGGCCCTCGCTGCCCTGTGCGCGCAATTGTTCTATAATTTACCTACCATTCGATGTATCAATTTACTTATTAGTTTTCGCTTTATCTTGCAACACCATTTGTGGAGTTGTTAAAAATAAATTAGTGACGTGGCTCTCCGATTTTCACTTTTTTTTCCATTTAAAGATATTGTGATAACGACATGAAATATAAAAATCAATCAATAATTACACCATTACCCAGAGCGAGGAACTGAAAACAATATTTGAAATATTTCATTTCCTCCAGTAGGAATCGAACCAATAACCTGTGGTTTACATTCGCAGGTATGTGCTACTGCATCACAACTGGCCTCATGTATAAACATAATTTAGATTAAAATACTTAACAGCGTGATTCACAACCCTGTATTCGAAGGTAATGATATAAGTGAAACGGAGTGATTTGTCTCTTAGTTCACTCCTACTAAATTGTATTTGATACATTATCATTGCTCTGTCTATTCAACTTGTTAATAGGACTATTCAAATTTTAAATATTATTTTAC
Source organism: Heliconius melpomene rosina (assembly GCF_056956725.1). Taxonomy (NCBI): domain Eukaryota; kingdom Metazoa; phylum Arthropoda; class Insecta; order Lepidoptera; family Nymphalidae; genus Heliconius; species Heliconius melpomene. Next base: position 15,254,289 of record NC_140401.1, read on the forward strand.
AAAATATTTTTATAAAATAAATTATCTGTACTTTATCCTATTACCAGAGCGGGAAAATAAAAATAATAAATATTTAATTTGTCTGTTTCGCATATACATAAAAAAATACTAAAAAGAAATAGTGAAAGTATTTAAAATAGTAAACAGAGTGATTCGTTACTCTACAGGCTCCTTGCAAAATATAAAAAATCCACATAAATAAAAAAAAATCTAATACAATTTCCATTCTACCCTACGTATCTTGTTGTATTTAGATTTATAACGAAATATCTATTATAGAAAAGCTGATTTAATTGTGGTTAGCGTTAATTGGCTATTGTCCGACTGGCCCCCGGTGACCCGCGGCCGCACTTACCGCCTTTGTCCGTAGTTTACTTTCAAGCAATGTTTTAATTTACTCGTTAACTTATGGTTATAGCTTATCTAAATGGAAACCATTTCCATAGATCTTTTGGTAATATAATATTATTGTTCCAGTTAATGTTACAATTTCTAATTAAAATTCTTTAACTACTATTAGGTTGGGAATAGCGCAAAGAATATAAAATTATATTGAGATATAATAATAAAATTTTATTTGGAGGTGCCAATGTTTATATTATTTAACTTGAGAAATTTGAGACCTGGTCTTTCTCTCTGTTGAGAACGACATACTCATAGTTTATATGTTTCCTATACAGAAGATGCATATATAAAACGTTAAAATATAAATATATAGGCTTTAAATTATAACAACTTTATTGTCACTTTACAGTCAAAATCGTATTAAAAATTGTAAATATTTATAACTACTTCTAATACTATAATTTTAATGTTTTCCTTCATATTAACCAACTACTTAAGTAACATAACATCAACACACTCCCTTTCTCCCTCTTAATGGCCTATTTGAAAATGAGTTAGTCTTCAGTTCCCTTTTTTTTAAATATACATATAAAAATATTTTAATAAGTATAAATAACATTTAAAGCCCCCGTGGCGCAGAAGCACAAGGGTGCAACTCTAAACGCGACGATTGCGATTTCGATTCCCACTCGGAGGAATGAAACATTTAATATTGTCATTTCCTCACTCTCGTTACGAGGTAAAAAGTGCAACGTGAGCTCTATTTATTATGGGAAACAGAAATGTCTTAATGGGAACAGAGTATCTTAACACTGGGTTCCCAAGTTCCGCGAAAAGTGGAGAACGGAGTGACTTTACACACTTCACACCTTCTCTAGAGATCTATATATATTAGAAGAACACAAAAATAAATCGACCATACAAAAGCAAATTTCACAAATGACTTTTTCCCAAACAACATTATACTATAAAACAAACATTTAAAACAACAACAAGTTAATTACAAGCCTATCCCTATTTTCGATCTCAACAATAGTGGTAAGGCAAAAACAATGAAGCATGAAGAGAACAAAGGCAGACCAAATGCCTGACCATATTCCAGGCCATAATAATGATAATTAAGTGTCGCAATAAGGCTCTCCTTATCAGCCGGACGCATGGATGAGGCTACTGACCACGGCATGTCATTAAATAAAAAACCTATCTTACTCTATATTATAATATTTTAGCTATCCATTTCTCTCTATCATCTCAGTTGTAACTAGTTTACAATAGAGTTTACGCAATGTATGACGAATTATAAGAAAATATAGTCAATGTAGAGTCTGGTAGAGTGATATGTCAGGGAACCAGTTAGGTAAATTATCGGGCAGGAATCTGCGAGTCCACCTGCCGGTCACTGCGTTCATATATTCATTTATTCTGCTTTTAGTTTGGTGTGCTTGATTGTACTTGTATTGTTTTCTTGTTTGGTTTCTTATATTTTTACTTGCGGTAGTAGTTTTATAATATTTAAAATTTAGTAAAACCATGTATTTGGGTTAGGTAAATAAATAATTTTGGTAGATTTTACAATGTATCTTTTGTAATTTAGAAACATTGTTTTGTCGATACGCCTAAATTTTGAGAGAGCTCTACAAATTTAAAGTAAATTTTCAATATTCATAATCGATATTTTTAATGTAAATAGATGAATTTTCAATTGTCTCGAATTCGTATAATTTTGTTTTATAATTTAAATATTATATTATGTTTTGAATTTAAATTTACATACAGAAATGTATTACTAATTTATATATAATTAATTATAGTAATATGGTTATACTCATTAACAAAAATTAATAGTAATAAAATAGATATATCTTATTAACAATAAACTAATCTACTTTTAAATTAAAACTCAAAAAAATTAATAATATCCATTACACAGTTAAAAACAATATAAAGTATTTCAAACAACAAACCATATTTTAAGAGGCTTTTTTAACGTCTAACGGATTTTTCAATCGAAAGCTCAGCATGAAGCCTAATTATAACTATAGTGATTTGAATGTTATACAAATATGCATAGCACGTTATAACAAAATCATTTAAGATAAATAGTTGCCGTTATGGCGTGGTGGGAGAGCGTCTGGGTGTAGGCTGTAAATATGACGGGTGTGGGTTCAATTCTCACTTTGGAAAATTAGTTTATATTATTTACATCCTCGCTCTAATGCTAAAAGATAAAGCGCTACTTAATACGTAATATTTCGAAAAACTGGCGGAAAATGGGGACTATTTCCCCCTTTCTTCTTCAATTTTTGAAATGGCCTCATGAACTCTGCATATTTCGGATATTCATGTTTCACATTTTTCATTTTCCTACTATTTTTGAATTGGAGAGGGTTTTCAGGTGGAATATATAGCCGTAAAACTGTCGTCTGTTGCTAGTTACTACGTGGAAAGAAAGCAATTTTATATCTTTAATAAACAGCTAGTACCTACACTATGGTACGGTAAGAAATGAAGAACGGAGTGTCTTAACACGAAACGACGCTACAAAATATGAAAAGAAATAAAATTCAGTTTTAACAATTGTAATATTTTTTTTTTAACATAATCCCATTTAATCCAACTAACAATGAACTATAAAACAGCAATAAAATGTATGACTCAACCTAATGTGGTGTTAATTTATAATGTTTTAATAGTAACATAACGTTTTGTAAAGTAAAATTTAATATCCAATACAGATAATAAATTATTTAAAGGCCCATATCTCAGATTTACTATTATGGGTGTGACATGACAGAGTATAATAATTCCACACTTAATCCAAGTTAAGTATTAATTTTGAACTTCATTAATTTCCATCACGTAGGTACTTGTAAAACATAGCAATATATTAACCGACTTTAAAAAAGGAACATGACGATCAATTTAGACTTCATAGCATGTATGCTAAAATTTGTGTGTTTATTTACGTATCTACAAATTTTTGGAAAAAATAGCAAGACGAAGTTTCTTTATTAAAGTCAGATATTATAACTTAGGGAACCGTTCAAGTTTCATTAAAATCAGCTTTATAGTTTTCTATTATAGATATCCTCGCGTTTCTGCAAGGAACATGTAAAATATGAAAGCTGACCTTGACCGACATTTTCATTTGGTTTCATAATGTATTTTTTATATAATCTTTAGTATGAGATAATATCAGTAAATGAATTACATTATACATAACATGTACAATAAAATACAAGAATGAAAATTTGTAATAAAAATGCGTAAAACATTATAAAAACGTGTTATTATTATTTTCATATTATAAATGCCATATGGCTTTATGATTTAATAATACAACTGATTTATAAAATTTAAATTAGTGATAAATATTTTTTTATTTTCACCTTTTAGTGTATCCTGCATGAGATGACGATAGTGATATATCACTATATTTTTTATTTTTCTTAATATTATTTTATTTTTATTCTTTTTCTGAATATACATATTTTAATATACTTGGTGTGGAATAATACTTTAGAAATGTAATAAATACCTAGCACCTACCTATGAAATTAAGAAACTTAAGCTTACTGGTCATAGAAAGGAAATATTTCATTAGAAATATTCAAAAATAAAGGAACATAAACAATAGTATATATACAGATGTAAAATGCAATGTAAGAGCTTATACAATTATAAATACAAACCCTAAATATCAAACCTATTAACGTCCTATTTGAAAGTCGGTTAAAAACAATTCTTCACATTGTTATCTAACTTTGACTTTTTGTATTGAATTATCTTAACTCTAACACAGAAAAACTTGTACTACAGAAAGAGTCACCTTATATCGAGGAAAATTTACATTAAAAAGCATTTTTAATCCATTATCGTGGGATTTAATGAACGTTTGGTTTATGTTGTAATTAAGAAGTTTATTTATTTAAATTTATTAGAAATTGAATATTTATCTTTAAGTTACAACACTAGAGAATAAAAACTATGCTAGGTTAAATTTTGTTTTGATTTCCGAAATTCGATTATGCATGTATGTGAAATGTACATCTGTATTTGAATTGTGATAGATTATAGTGCCGACGGCGGTTTTGGGTTCAATTCCCATTCTGGGAAATGAATTATTTAATTTCCTCGCTCTGGTTAGACTAAGTATGGCGTTGAGTTTACACAATGTCACGAATTAGTATGAAAATGTGGCATTTAACACTTTTTATCTTAATAAAAGGAAGAACTTGTAAAAATAATTAATGAAAATAGATAAGCTAATATACGTACATTATTTAATTCTTTACACTATAGATAGTTTTAATTCCATAATTATTCCCATAATATATTCAATACAGATACTCATGCGGAATTTGAACCAATAACCACTTTTTATGCTAACTACTACAATACAATGTAACGTGATACCTAAAAACAACAAAAATAGCACACCTTACAAACTATAAAAAATAAAAAGAAAAAACACGAATAATAGGGTATTATTTTTGTATTTTTATATCAATCGATATAAAGGTAGCGTCGAGTTAATAACAAAACAAGACTATGAAAATGTTTGAAAATGTCAAAATGCCTGCACCAGCCGTAATGAAGTATACAAATGAAATCGCACACTTAGCGCTATCTCTGTTGAGGTGATGCGGACAAAAGTGATGCGAGCTAGGCTGGTTGTTCATGGTTAAATGGATATTTTTTAGTATTTCGCATATAGCAGGGTAGACAGAGGAAACTAAGTGTAGAGACACTCCATTCTCCAATTTTCGGTGGCGGACGCTTTTTTATTTTTTACATACGAGAGAACTTAAAACCTCAAGTGGGAATTAAACCCACAACTGTCACATTTTCAGTCAGACCCTGTGCTGATCATGGTCATGATCTGATCATGGCGAGTGTATCCGGCCTTACTCTAGGAGCAAGGAAAATTACGGCGTTGAATTCCGCCACTAAAAATCTCAAAAATTTGACGGTGCGTAGAGAAAGGACTGTCTTAACACTAACTTTTTTCACCTGCCCTGCTATATGCGTGATAGAGCGTGAAACTAAAAAAAACGCATATCCCGAACACTACGATGTGCACACACCCTTCGAAGTGCAAAAGCGATGCATAGTAATATTCACGAATAATCCTCAAACAGGTAATAGTATCCAGGGAACTGAGAACTGCGAGATAAAGAAAATATCAAGACTATTATAGCCCGTCGCACGCACGTCGCTCTCGCGTTCGCCTGTATGTGGATACGTCTCGAGTGCCTTTTGTTTTTTTTTTTATTTTTTTTTTAATGTTTTTAATACTATTTAGAGTGTGCTACAGTTCATTAGTGCTGTGTCTGATTGGGATGTGGTGGTTTTCAGTTCGATTCGGATATATGTAAATATTTTCATATTTATATTGTATTTATTTGTTTTTTCCTTCCTTTCGCTGGGTTTGATTAAGCCATAGGAGAGTTTAGAAGAGTTTATTATATTGTTTACATTTATTATAAGTGGAAGATGCAACAAATTAAAAACAAAAATTATAAAATAACCAAATATAATTTTAAGTACTATAGTGACTGTTTACTATTTAAATCGCACACAGCAGGGTGGGCACAGGGAACCTTAAGACACTCCGTTCCCCATTTGTTCCCTAAAAAACCGTGAACAAGATGTCTTAGAGCATATCTACAATATCACAATGCGACGTAGTCATATCTTTTGTAGTTTCGCATGCAGCGCTGTCACGCGGCGAGCCTTAGCGAATTAACACTGGAGTGAAGTTGTATTACATATACCTTTGTAACACCGGCTTTGTGGAACTACTAGTATAGCACTTTTAATTTTAAAAAAAATGTAAAAAAAAAATGTAATTTATTAAAAAAAAAACTTATAGTAAAAATGTTCTAAAATTTTAATTAATCTATTTGAGGGTGTCCTGATGCAGAATAACTTGTGGGTTCGATTCTTTTTTCATTTGCTCATTCGATTTTCATTTGCTAGCCCTGGTAACACCAGAACGAGGAAACGAATAGACGTATAGAAGCTTTCTTGGCAAAAATACTTAAATATGATGAAAAACTGCTGAAATAGTGCGACAGTTCAGTTCAATTCAAATTATAATATACATTGTATTTAGTTGTGTTCTAGATTTCTCTACTCACCCTTTAAATATGGATACAAGGTAGTTATTATAGAGAAATAAAGGTTAAACAATGTCAAATTCTACAGATCGAACAAAAAATAGTAAACACGCATCGTACATATCTATTAGCTCTAATAGTATCAATTTATATAAAATACCTCATTAAAGTTCAATAGAGATAAATTAATTAGTCAATTAAAATGATAATTTCTTCCTTATTTCGCTTCGGCGCAAATAAATGCTTTAACTCAGTCTCGTATTTGAGTTTCTAAGACGGATTTATTAGAGTGTAGGTACGAGGCGACTATTATATTTTTAATCAATTATTGTGGGTCATTAATGAAGATTATAAACCTGTTTGATGATTTTTCCAATTTTGGTAAAGACATTTTCCTAGATTCCTAAGAAACTTGGCTTTATTGCATTATTGATTAGGAAATTTATTCATATATTTACCACTAACTTAAAACTATGAAAAAATAATTTGAAATTGATTTGTATTGTTGATAATAACCATATCACTTTAATATAAAAATATCCAAAACTTATATAAATCGACTACATCATTATGTAAAGAAATCAAACACCTCGAGGCTTTTACAGAACTTATACTTCTTCCAGGACTAGATACCATTAGGTTTGTACAATGTATATCTTAAATTATAATATAATATTTTATTCTAGAGGACCACTTTCCTCTTCAACTCCAAATCTAAAAGTGCGCATCAGAATTTTCAACACATCAAGCGTCTTTTTTAAATTGTCAACTCGCGCTAGTTCTATGTATAAATTTTCAAATATATCTTTTTATTAAACAAAGAGGTTGATTTACATTTTTCTATAACAAATTATAGTAAATATAAAAACTATTTATGTAAAATCATTACAATTACACGAACAAACAATTATAAACTAATCTCTGTCATCAAATGTGACGGAAGCTAAGGCTGCATAGGCTCCAGTACAGTTAGGTCGCACAATGCCAGTAGTATCGTATAAAAATATCAACCCGGCCTTATATGCGGCACAATGGCGGACGTGCTCGGTGTGCACCGGGCTGGGACGTGCAACTTCATATCTATATATTTGCTAGAGACGAGAGAAATTAAGTTTTTATAATAAAAGGTTTTCTATCTTTATATATCACTCTGGTTATAAGTTATTTAATTCTTCGCTGGTTGTCTATTTGAAGAAGTAAATTCTAATATATATTTTTTTATTACTTCATGTTCATTTATAGGTATGCATTTCATAGTCATACAAAAGTTAATAAATCTTTTATGGGTCTGAGCATACGTGTATATAATAAAATTCCACAGTGTATTCTAGATTTGCCACTTCCAAAATTTAAAATATCTGTAAAAAAAATTCTAACAAGTAAAGCTTATTACACTGTTCAAGAATATTTAGAGGACAAACATGTATGGAATTAATGTCTATTGAATGTAATGCAGGATAGCTGCCAACTAATGTAACAGATTGTGATTGTACCATTGATTTTGAAAAGAGCAACTGTTGAGTTTCTTGCCGGCTCTTCTCAGCAGAACTGCCTTCCGAACCGGTGGTAGCTTTTTGTTCTAAGTGGAGAAAATGGTCACCGTTTTTAGTGTTGATAGAGGGATTTTGTGATGTATATGTTAAAATTATTGAAAACACTTAATAATACGTAAAGTATAGACAAATAAAAAATAATACTTACTAAAAAAGTATTTATAAATAAATTAACTAAATTAACATAGACCTTATCTCGCCATCAGAAGCTAGCAAACTTGAGCTTATAAAGATATAAGTGCAATTTTTATTTTACCTCAAAAGATGAATGTGCGACGCCACTATGAATAATTCCCATGCCGCGTATACGTTGTTTTGTCGCTAACTTACACAGAACTTTTTTTCTCATAGAAGTGATATCAACCATAATATTGATTAGGATATACCTTCACACTGTATCTCGCACATAGGAGGGTAGGCAGAGGAACCTAGTATAAAGATTTCGTTACCTACGCACAATCCAATTTCAGAGACATTAGTTACTTTGAGGTGGAAGTCAGGTAACTATCATATTTTGTTACCAGAACGGAGTAATGAAAATAATTAATTCCCTGGAGTGGGAATCGAACATGCAACCATCACGCTTACAGTAACACACGACCGATATATCATTTCTATATTTCTCATCTCCGAGACCAAATTAAAAGAGAAAAAGCACACGAAGCATTTTTCGTTATTTACTTTGTTTTAATAAAATTATTTTGCCCATAAAAGTGTTTTGTAGCGACGCCGTGTTTGCAAATCATTCAACGTCACCCACTCCCATACAATATAAACAATTGTTAAACATAATTTATTTTCCACATTATTATGATAAATTGCCCTCGGACATGTTAAATAGCGATACCGTTATAGTTGCTATGGGAAATTATATATTTTGTTCAAAGCCTTCAAGGACTTGGATCTTATGTTGTGAATGTTAGTTAACATAGGTTATTTTATGGGATTTTAGCTATTTGTAAACTCTAACTCACGATCAAAATTCTGGTAAAAAATTTAAGAATGAATAGGGTAATCAACTGTACTATTTTTATGACCATTTTTAAATGTTTATTAAATTTTAGTATAGGTATAGGAAGATTTTGCAAAAAAATTAATGTTTTATTTATTTTCACGCTCAATCCCGCACATAGCGGGGAGGCAGGTGAAACCTGAGAAACTAGTCTTAAGATACTCAGTTTCCTAAAAGACTTTTTCGATCCTCACTTTCTAGCGAAACTTAACGCCGCGCTTGGCCTCGTTACCTGAGTGAAATATTCAAAATATTAAATATTTCATTTTCCAGGGTGGGAATTGAACCAACAACCTGTCGCGTTTCTTCATATTCTGCGCCAGGACTGGCCTGACTTCCATAATCTTTATTAATAAGTAAATTTTAATTTCAGTACTTTGTGATATAAAGAGTAAAACCTAAAAATATCGAAAGGAAGAAACTATAATAGTAATTTCAATATGATACTACTAAAAATAAACTCATCTCCCTTAAATAGCAAAGACACTGCCTTCTCTGAACTATTAAAGATTTCTTCTCAAGAACATGTAAGGTCATAACCGCGTTGACATTCGATTGCTATCGAACATGTTCGATTTTATAGCAATAATTACTTGCTATCATAACCCTTTGAAATCATGACAATACTCTACGTATAGTCTAGGAGACGGTGGTACATTTTTGTAAGGGCGATTTGTTCTACTTTTATTGAGAAATACCCTTTTTTCTTGAGACGGGAACTAATTATGATTTGTCATTTATGTTTTTTTGTAAAATATAATAATATATGTTTTGTAAATAGTCATCAATTAAAATAATTTACTTTAAAATAGAAAATACTGCATTTATCGCAATAAGCGAAGTAGGCATAGAGTACCTAATATAATTAATTTTAGAATTATTCCATGTTATCAAACATTAGACTTTGTCAATTCAGGTTAAAGTGTAAAAAAATAAAGAAATGAAAAAATATTATATCCCAAGTTTTTCATTTTCTAAATCAATTCTCAAAACTTATTTAAACTTAAAACTTTCAAGTCTTAGACTTATCATAAAAGTATAAATAGTCCCTAGTAGAATACCAGAACAATTTACATCTGGAAATTAGTCGTCAATAAATGCGACAAGAGAATACAATAAACTAAGTATTATATAGCTTTTGTTGGTCACAATCCCTTTTATGACTCTTGATATGCTATTCTTAAATTTATCGTATGGAGGAAATAATTTTAAATGGTTTTTTTTTTTTAGGGTTAATTAAAACGATTAAATTAGACTATTGCTTTATTATAAGTATCTATATAATTATATAGGCTTTTGTCTGTTAGGAAAATAATACTGTTTAAGAACTCTAATGAGTACCTAAATGAACCTACAACCTCCGTGTTTACAGACGCTGCGTTACGACGGCCTCAAAATTATTTATCGTCAATTTTTACAATAATAATTTGTTTTTTTTCGTTATAACAATTTTTCTTTAATAATTTCATTAAGCCCAACCCGTTTCACACTACAAATTTCCTTTAATCAGTTAAAATTTCCAACAAATACAAAAGGTACCTACCTACTCTAGTATAATTACTGAGGCCATTACTTGAGACAATTAACGTCTTTCATACTTTTCCCTTAGGCGCGGTAATAAGCGCTCGCGCACCGTGGCCGCTAGCTATGCTTCTGTCTGCACAGTGATTGATAAGTATGGTGGAAGTGGTATGGATAGTATTTAAAGTTCTTTATTTTGTATGGTTATACAAAATAAAGAACTTTAAATATTATATATGGCAAACAGAGAGACACTCTGCTCTCCCCAGGTCTAGTAGTATTTTGTTGCTCAAATTCACGCAGCATGAAAGCAATGGAACAACAGCGACGCAGTTTGTTTATAAAAGTAAAGTAATCCACGAAAATTGGGCGGAAAGCTCAGAAGGAAGACTTAGCACTAGTTTTTCTCTGCCTACCCTAAGACAGAAGACCTGTAAAGTTTTTATACACCGTATAATTTAATTTGACAATAGTAACACTTCTATATAAGTAAAAATATTCTCTCGAAACATTACCAGCGTACATTATTTGTATAGAAAAATAATTGTAATCTCATTATATTATCACCGCCACGCCGCTACGCCGCCACGCCGGTCGATTTGTTTTAGTAGCACCGTATAATTATTTTGACGTTTCTAACCTGGTTTTCAATTGTTAGTCATTTGCTACTAGTCTTACTTACTAAAACTACTTAAATATTACTTAGTTACGGTTAAATCGTTTGTACATGTGAATGTTTGTATGTGTGTGTTTAAAATAATTATTGTTTTTAACCCCCGACGCAAAAGGGGGTGTTGTAAGACTGTGTGTCTGTCTGTGACGCTGTAGCTCCTGAATTAATGGAGGCCTCGTTTGGGATCCTTCTTAGATGTATATTTTATGAAAATCAGATTAGTAGTTTAATAGCTAAGTACAAGCACTTTGCCAAAATGAGTAATAAAATTGGGTCGTGATTTTAAAAATTTTAATTTTAAATGTATGAATCAATAAAGTAATAAACTTTCTTATATATGTGTATATAATATATTTCTTTATCCTCATAGTTTCCTTTACATAGACAACAATGGGTTATCCCGTTTGACGTCCCTCCTTACTCATACATAATAGTACCGACAATTTCTTAGGCATCCTAAATAGATCTTTGTTAGACCTGTTCTTACAGTCCAGTCATTTGTGCGGAACGTTAGAAAAAGCATCATTAAGGAAGTCTTCTACAATAAACTGGCTTTATACGTTGAGAAAATACATTGATTTTAATAGTGCTTGGTCACTACCCGTATTAGTATAGTGTGGGTATAATTTAGAAATATTTAAAATCGCATTTTCTTTTTTTTGGTTACAAACTTATAAACGATTTAAAATATCCTTGAATTTCTTGCTTCAACACATTTTTAACATTTTCATTTTTCTCGCTCTGGTAACGAATATGAATTCCACCACTCAACAAGCAATGCCTCCAGAATTCGGCGGAAAGTGGAGTACGGAAGTGTCTTAATAGGAACGAAGTGTCAGCTAACCCAGAAATTCACCTGAAATATGAAACTTGATAAAGCCATATTCATTATACTTTCTTTCCATACATTTAATGGTATATTAAGCTCAACTACTTACTCTCTAATAACAACTTACACACGTCTTAATCAAACGTGCGCAATAAAAATTTCGAATATTAAACGTAAAAATATAGTAGTAAATCAAAAAAAATCTCATGCTCCCGACCGCTTATTACCAAATTACTGTATGTACAAACAAGTTTTTAATATATGAATATGTAACAATATATTACAAAAAGCGAACCAAATTCTCATTCTTGGAACAAAATTTTAATTAAACAGCATGTTGCGTTTTATCTGAGGGAGAACAATGAACACAACAATTACAATCGACTCGTGCTTACGGGACTTGAAGGGAAAAAAGGCGAAAACCTGACCTGAATTGCTCTTTTTTGGTGCTTGCACGATATAGCTGAGAGGCAGCTTTCTCATATTGAAAATAAAATATTAAATTAAAGTAAATTATTGGCTTCAAATAATGAATTTGATTTTAACGTAAAGTAAAAATGGTTTTGATGCTAATGTTTTTAGAAAAACTTTGTTACCTGTATTATGCTATTTCGCTCTGATAACAAGAATAAGCATAGCGTTGAATTCTGCTACGAAACACGCAATCTCTCTAAAACCTATCCTACCCTGCTATGTGCGGGATACTGCGTGAGACTAAAAAGAAATTCACTTAGCTTACTTATATTTGTCTATACTAATATTATAAGGTTAATGTCTTTAAAAGGCTAAAGTACATAATATTATTCCATTAACCATTTCAATGTGATCCATCCCAAGTAGAAGAAAGATGCTAAAGGAAGAATATTTCTCATACTTTTTAAAAATGTAAACACAAAAACAACCAAGCTGCTCAAATATCCCAGCAGCACCACAACGTCCGAAAGTAGCTGAAAGCAAAACATTTCGGGGTCAATTTGATTTATATTCGTTTTGATACAGTTCCACGGCTCTCTTGCCCGACAATGCTGAACTGGAGCTGATGGAAATGGACCTACAAAAATTATCTTAAAAACAGGTTCCAGAAAATAATGCGGTGCTTATATTAAAATTACTATAATTTTTTCATTATTTTAAACACAACCGATTGTTATCGGAGATCGTTAAGATGCTTATACTGAATACTTTTCGACTATTTTGGACGTGAAATAAATTAGTGTACCAAAACTGTCGCCATACGTAGAGTTATGTATGGAATTATTTATTAAATTTATTAAGTAGCTAGTGGAATGTGCGATAAAAATTAATAAAAGAAAATTATATATTAAACAAATGTATTATATATAAGTTTGCATTATTGTTTGTTTGTACATACATATACAACATATCGTAGTAATATAAATAAATAAAAATATTTTTATATGTAAAAGTGAATTATTAAATTTTTCAAAACAATTAAAAAAATATTAATTTTACCATGAATCTAATATTCTAAAAAGTAAAAGATAACATAATATGTAGAAATTATGAACAAAAAAACTTCGTAAGCATTCCACTTCCATTGCTTATAGAGATCCCTTATGTCTTCCTCTAGAAGGTAGCAATTAAAACAAGTTTAAAATCTCGTTCCGCTGACAAATTGCGATATATAAGAACCAGAATACTCTGCGATTTACTTACAAACTGTAATTTTTATCCTTTTAATGTGTTTCTTAATATAGTATTGCATAATTTATTTATTGTATTGTAGGCAGATGGAGCCTAGTGCAAAGACACTCCGTTCCACATTTCCCGAGATATTGCCTGTTGAGTGACGGATCTCAACGTCGCAATTTGTCTTGTCACCAGAGCGAATAAAACAAAATAATTCAATATTCCGAGGGGGAATTGAACCCACAATCAACGCATTTGAAACGTTCGACGTTGTGCCGTTGCTTTATTGTATATACTAATATTGCAGGAATTTAGGAGTTATAAACTGAGAAATTGTTAGTAGTAGAGACAATTCTAGAACATCTTTTTTTTTGTGTTGTTACCGTTGCAAAGCTAGGAAGAATTAAACTAAACTCATTGGTTCTTCGGTTATTGCTATTAGGTACATAAAGTTTAATGAGAGTGTTTTATTTTTATTTTTTACATATTGTGTTGTTTTATTAAAACTACATTTGTGTCTCTCTAAATGTACGAAATTTGATGTTAATAATAAAATAAACTAATATTGTATATAGGAGCGCCGTTAACCAACTAAGTAGAATGAATCATTTCTACATTAAGAGACTGAACTACTATTTGTGTGTTAAGTGGAAATCTCCACCGGCACCCTGTAGTTAAATATGCGTTAATGCTTGAAATATTCACTTATTATATACATAGCTTGGTGGCTAATGTCTTGTAGAACAGAAGCTGATGAGATAGAGGTGTACTGGGAATAATAGTAAATGTCTCTACAAAGTGGTAGTTCGAATCAGTTAAGTTATTTAATTAAGGCCTTATTGGCTTATGAATTAAAATATACATAAATAATAAGTATATCTAGATATATATACGAAGAACGAGAGCTTCCCCTCCAAAATAGAAGCTGGCAATTTGACACATTTCATACAAAATGACTTTACATTCGAACAATCGGCCACACCCCCTCATTGGCTCTGGCACCCAATTCGATCTATTAGGTATCAATCAAAGGTATGAAAAGCTAATACTCGATTTCCCTACCCCTGTTGCGGGTAATTTTACAACGGATATTGTTTCAATTCAATAACAAATGTGTTGGTATTGCATTTTATTTTTTATTTTGTATTAAATTTTAAATGGCTTCGTTTTTGTTACTTTTGTTATTGGGCTTTTCTATTATAATTGTAATAATTTATATCTATAATATAAATAAAATAATTTATCTAAATAGATATTGACCGTGTTTATTCAAAAAATTCCCCATTTCACAAATATTTTCCACATCTCAGTAATTATCAGTAAAACAGGTGTAAAATTACATTACTATTGCTTATTCCAGTATAAGTGTAATAGCTTAAGTAAAAAATTACTTTACTTGAGATATTTTTAGTGCGCATTTACTTAGCAATAACGCTACTACCGTACTCAGTGTGGTAAATGTCATTTTATGCTTCGCTTATACTTTACTATACATATTCCCGCTTTTTCGCTCGTAAGGTAGACATAGGGAACCTAGTTTTAAGGTGTTCTGTTTCATACTTACCGCCTAATTTACAGATATTGCCTGTTGAGTGAAGTAACTAAACGCGATTTCTATACCAGAGTGCCATGAGTGGGAATGGAATCCACAAACATTATGAACAGTATAGTCAGACGCTTCACAACATCCTTTATTATACAGTATTGTTTAAACTAAACTGATATTTATTTCTTAATTATTTCATAATAATTTCATAGGGAGATATTATTGGTTAGTTAATAAAAACGAAAAAACAAAATTAATACATCTTTTAAAGCACTAAAAAATATAAATATGAAATAATAAAATATCCATATCTAAAGACAGCATGAGAGCCGTTACCACACTGGCGCTATCGACGCCCGCAGCTGATTTATCCGGCCGACGTGAACTCATCAAGGCGTATTATTGTTAACGTATTCTGTGTTATTTAGAATCGTTTTGTAGGATAATGCCACTTAAGAAACCAGTCTTAACGCCCCCCCACTGTCCATTTTCTCCCCTATTTCAATACATTCCGTATAATTCTGTTAGTAATAATTGTTAGTAATATATTATTTTTATTTCATCCCCCTAGTGACAAGACAAGGCACGGTGTTCAACACCGTTCTTATTAGATTCCCTCCTCATTCCTGCCTACCATGCTATATGCGGGATAGAGCGTTAAGCTATATAATTATTTTCCACTACACAGACGGAATGAAAATAATTGGAATATAAAAATTCCTAACTAACTCTAACCTAACAATTACCAAGTCTTATCTACTACGAGACCCAAATATGAACAAAGTTATCTTATTTATCTTAATTAATAATAATCCCAACAATTATTAACTATCCAAACACTTTTTTTTAATTTAACTTGTTTCAAAATCGAACCCACGATCTATTACCAAAACCCATATCACCCTCATCTACAGAACTGCATGACACCACATCATAAAACAATCAGCCAGCAGGTTTCCATCATCTGTCAATTGTGGCGCGGAAATTCTCTCATAGACGCCTGACTGTGGCGGCGAGGCGGAAATGTGCCTATTCAATTGTCAGGGTTATACAGTACACGCTGTAGAACAAACATGGGGTTGTATTGTTTTAGTTTGTTTGTTTGTTATTGAATTGTTTTTAAGTAAATTTTTGTAAGCAAAATAAAATGTTGTTTTTTTGTCTGTGGTTATTAACTAAATAGGTGTTTACATAATTATATCTATATAATTAAGATTTTATATATCTTGCATATAGGAGACTGTAAGCAGAGGCAAGCTAGTGTTATAACACTCCGTTCCCCACTTTCCGCTGAATTTTCGAGACATTGGGTATTGAGTGGCGAATTTCAACGAAGCACTTAGCCTTGTTAAGAGCGAAGAAATGAAAATGTTCATAAATAATAATCTATTCTTTCCCTCAAGTGGAAATCGAACTCACAGCCATCATGTTTACAATCACACACTTGTGCTACTGAACCGCGACGTCTCCAAATCTCAATATTTAATTAATAATTGAAATTTATAAACACAGTGCATAATACATGCCATAAGTAAATATATAAACGTAATCATTAAATACTTACGAGCATATCTATGTGGGTAATAAACGTTACATTTCTAAATATAAGGAAGCTATAAAGAACGGATGCAGATGATTGGTGTTACATGATGGAACTATTATAACGAGGAGGTTATAGCAAGATTGCAAATAAATATAAATATACTTACCTTTACTGAACAAGAATAACTTTAAAAATCTATTTTTAAAAATTATCATTATTGAATAATGATAGAGATCCGCCACTAAACCACTCTGCATAAATCCAAAAAAAAAACAAAAAATATTAAAAATTATATAAAAAACCTTAAGCAGAAATGAAAGTTATATAATAAACTTTAAGCAGACGTTATTTATATTAGTTATTTTTCTGATTTTATTTTTACTTCACGCTATATTCCGAACATAGCAAGGTAGGCAGCGGCCACTTAGTGTTAAAACACTTCGTTCCCCACTTTCCGCGGAATTTTACAAGGCATTGCCTATTGCGTGGGAGAACTCAACGGTGGGCTTTTATTTTGGTACGAGAACGAAGAAATCAAAATATTAATAAATAATAATAAACTCCCTCGAGTATGGATCGAACTCATAGCCGGCGTTACAGTCGCATTGGCCCCTGCGCCATGACGGCCTTAGCCAAATATTTATATCAACCATTAATTATTTATAACATGCTTTTCATTTGCAAAATTAATAGTAAATTAAATTTATTTGAAGTAACACATTCGTTCGACATTTATGGATACTTCTAAATGATTACTGCTTGCGCACCTTACTAGAGAAAATTGACTAAAGTCTAAATTATGTGCGTAGAGACTTAACTGTATTTAATTTAACAGGTTTATGTTTTGGTCCAGATTTAGATTATTTTAACGCCTATTTACTATAATTATTAATAATTTTGTCATATTTTCTTGAATTAAGTAATTTGTTTTTTTAGCTTTGCGCTTTATACCTAATGATCTCTGCATACCTCTTTTACCTCTCCCACTGTCATTAACCTCTTCATACATACCACCCATGTCCTCATGTTTTCTCCAGTACCATCGATATTCTGTTCTCAAAGGTATCTTTTTAATGTGATAAAAATGGAGAAAACCTAATAAAACATAATAATAAAGGAACATTGATTGTTATTTTTTTAAATGAAAAATTTTCAGGATTCCTAAATGTTAGTTTTCTTTAATTTAAAATAATTTTCAAATCAAATTTTTGAAGTTCTAATACTAAAACACTCCATTATTCATATTTTTAATATTTTTTAGTGTTGATAAGTACTCTATTGTTCAACTTTCCGTGATCCTCGAGATATTACTTGTTGAATAGTGAAGTGGAAACAATTTACATTTAATCATCTGCCTCAGCCAGGATAGAACCCAAAACCTACACGTACACAGTCAGTCATCACCACTGAGCCCCGACTGCCACAATAATATTTAATGTGCATTTAGCACACATGCCTATCCTATCTTGAATTATTTAGTAATAATGTAAGCTCTTATTTGGTATACAATTGCCCGCATTTCGATATAAGTGGTCATGCCCCAGTTCCGCCTGGTTAGCGCGAGTGTCCACGAATATCGTTGATTGAGTCGTCTAATGGCATAATTGATTTATATAAATTTATAAATACGTTCCAATGTATATATTAAGGTAATATTTTGAACAATTCTAACTTAGATTAATTGCGGATAGTTTTTTTTTAGTTTCACTTTGTATTCCGCACATAGCAAGCATGGGAATCTAGTGATGAGACACTCCAGTATCAAGAGACACCGTTCCACTTTCCGCCCGAATTCGATATATTGTATGTCGTAGTGATGGGCATCAACTTCGCGCGTTGCAGTAACTTTTACACGTATTTAAAAGTTGAAACTGTAGTATAAACCGCACACACACAGACTGACTTTAATGTCAGATTTTTAAATATAATATATTTTTTTAATCTTACTGTCTCATATTAAATTGTAAAATATCAAATATTTCACTTGAAATAAATTAAACTTTTAAATCTGGTTTCATTGTGAACATTGTTCATTAGACTAAGAAACCTGAACTGTGCGTAAGTATCTTTCGATCGATAATAAATCGTGAACACCGATAACAAGCCTAAATTATGACACCTCTCCTGTGTTCATCAGCTCAATCAGGTGATGTAGGGCTTAGAAAGAACTGTAAAGTGACATTATTTTTTAAATTTTAAATTTTAACCTGCATATAGCAGGATAGGCAGGGATCTAGAAATAACTATGCCACGATATAATTAAATAAGATTTCGACAGGAACTAAATACCTATGGCGTAATGAAGAAAATGATGACTATTTCTTCAATAAACATATATTGAACTCTAATAAATTATAAGTTTACTGTGGTCTAATATAAAAGCAAAATTTTCTATATTACGACAAGATGATATCACAGCTGCTAGAAGAAAATTTCAGGTACCTTTGTGTTTTGGCAGTATTTAGGAGAGAATGGACACTAAAAGGAAATTGCAAATTTGGTCGTATAATTTTGTGTCGATTTATGTCGATTCATAGCCCTATGGTGCTGCTCGTTGTATGCAAAATGGGCAGTGAAAGAAATATGCACTGTTCTCCACTCCTGCCTCGCAAATCTGTCGCTACGGCCATCTTCTGTTAGTTATTGATAACACGTTTGTTTTAAAATATTATTGTAAAACCATATTTGTATAGCTTTTGTACGTGAAAGCTTATAATATTTATTTGTTCTGTTGAGTTTTAAAGCTCTTTGTCAATTATTATGTACTGTCTGGTGAGATTATTTTAAGCGAAACTCTAAAATTTTATACTTTATAATATAAAAGTTTTTTTATTATTAATACCATAAAACTGGAGATTTTGTTTGGTTGTACGCACTAATCCCGGGAACTACTGGTAAGAAAACTGTATCTCTTTGCTAATTTCAATCTATTTAAAGCGTAGAAGTATTGAGAATTAAGAAAACAAAAAAATTATAAAATAAACCAAAAATATGTTTCAAACACTTTTAAAATGATAATAAACACATCTTAATAGCAAGGACTGGTATATGTAACTTTCTCGGAATGATTAGTCAACCCAAATATTGTTTACAAAATTATTTATTTGTACTTTGATAAGAAATTCGTATAAACTTATCAACTTACTGGCATTGCCCACTTACATTGATAGGACCAGTGGGTTTTACTTGAACTTTCAACTTAGCGATAGGTATATGTATAAATATTAGCTTTATTATAAATTAAATAGTATATATAGCAAGTTTAGAATAATATGCACGCAGTCTGTTCCATTATAACAACGATGTCTCGTGTTGTTTTTGTTGGTGTGATTTTTGGAGTGGTCCTATTTTCACTGAGCTGTGCACACGAAGGACATCATAGATCCCATCACAACCACAACCACAGCGACCACCAGTACCATGGTTTCCACCATGGCGACCACAACCACAGCGACCACCAGCACCATGGGTACTATCACGGTGACCACAACCACAGCGACTATCAATTTCATGGCTACCACCGCCATAACCACCACCACCACGATTCCGATGAAGTTGCATTAGTAAATGACGCTATCAGCAGCATCAGCAGATTATATTCCAACGCAGAGGCATCCCTTAGGGAATTTTGTGAGCGAAACACTAAAATAACTCCAATAATTTTATACGGACAAAATGCTTATATTATAAAATACGCACTTCCAAATAAGGACAACTTAAGTATTACCGTCAAAATTATCAACAGACTTATAATAACGGAAGTGAAAGAACTGGGAGATTTCAAAGGATTTCACGATGTCAGAATTTTACCGGAGATGCTGGATTTACAGAATGGTATGTGGTCTATTGAAGAATCTTGTCTGAAAATCAATTTGCCATACAAGGTCACTTCAATGGCTGAGTTTAACGCTGCTTGCCCGCAAAGTTACGGTGAAGTGAATATACCACGCGATTTATTACTTAATTTGCCAAAATTTCTAGTTAGATCTAATACAGAACAACAGAAAGGAACTAATAATAACCATTGATGAGTTATCAGGAGAAGAATCTTGAAAGAAGAAGAGGTAGTACCGTACTGTTAATATACATAGATGAATAGTTTATTAATACAATAAAGTAATTACTATATGAGTTATTTTATTTTTTTATTCGCAGCATTTGGTATTTAATATACAAATAATTATAGATTTATCTTAATAATTCTTCAAATTTCTTACATGATAAAAAAATCTCTTATACTTTAATTGAGTATTAGAATATTATCAGTTTAATTCATACATAACAGTAAATCGATAATCATTATTTGATTTTATTGAATTAATTCCCAAGGCTTATTGTAACACAACTGTCAGTTGTTCCCGTTCCATATGCCACCACGCAGGCGAAGTCATGTGAAGTAGCTATACCTATTATAAAAAATATTTTAATCATCTATTGCTTCTGAGTAACGTAATGGTGTACAAAAATGCAATCCCATTAATCAAATTATATATTTTAATATTAATAGAAGCTATAAAGAAGCCTAGGGCGAATAAAACTTCATCTTGCTACGATAATGTAATTGTTGCAAACGTTTTATAACGTTCTACTGTACCGTTAGGTGCATTACGCAATACATATAGATATATTTTAATGTAGCTTTTTTTTCACGCTTCACGCTGTATCCCGCACACAGCAGGGTAGGCAGAGGGAATCTAGCATACCAACCACACCACAACCTACCATTCCCCACTTTCTGCCGAATTATGGAGGCATTGCGTGTTTGTCTCGACACCAGAGCGAAGAAATGTAAATAAATAACTTTAATAATGTTTGACTATACACCACCAAAGTGACGATAATATTCGATATATTACATCGAATACCGGTAACAAGAACGTAAATCTTTATTAACATCTCGCTATGGTCGCTTCTAACACAATGTACGCTATGCATTTCGTATCTCACAGCTATTATATGCTAGTTCACGTCTCAATCTAAAGGTTAACCGTATGTCTGTTACTGTCAGCTCGCGCCCCGCTGAGTGCGCCCGCGCATCCTTATATGCGATGTGGTCTAATTTTAAGACTTTTTATATGAAAATTAATACTCTTCATTGCTAAATGGTATTTACTAGTATTTTTTTTACTGTAACGTATAATTTTTAAGATAAAAAAATAATGTTTCTATCGCCTTAACTCTGTATGTACTTATCGACGTGTATTAGGGTAGGGTTTTCTGGTTCTGTCAGCCACTGGGATCAACAAAATCATAAATATGTATAATGTATATTTTAATGGATTAAACAATATATTATTAGAATTGGTACAAATTTAATCCTCATTTGCTTAGATGTAGCCCTCCGTACCTGTAAGCAGAGTTACCTGCCACTTAGAACGAGTTCATGGAGACGAAGCCACAGATAAAGCATATAGTAAGCTATATAACGATAATGTCTTCAATATTGTAGGTTACATCTTAATACTTGCACCAAACGTATATAATTTGTTCTAGTAAATTATCTTTAAAAGTTTCGCTTGTAGGTTGTTTATTAAGCACTGCCACGGGTGGTTGATTCGTAATTGTGAACGCTGGTAAGAACAAACAGCATTAGACGGTGTTTAGATATCATGGTATGATACTGACAGGTTTGTTGGGAAAAAAATAAAAATATTACTATAGTTGTAAGATTACCACCGCTCTATATTGTACTCACCATGTGAATGTATGATGCCGTCGTAGCGCAGTGGTAGAAGCGGGTGACTGTAAACGACACGGTTGTGTGTTTGATTCCCGCTCTTAGAAATGAATCATTATCTATATATGGACCGTTTATTTTGAAAGTGGTGTAAGTCCATTTTTGAGAAAAATGAGCTATCACGTAATTCATGCTTAATTTAATGTAATTTTTTTATATATAACTAGTCCGTGTTTAATTTCTCAAAAAAACCCATATTTTGAACAACTTAAAATCGGTCGGTAAATGAAATTGCATAATCATCGACATACTAACCTTTAATTTTCTCGAAACAAAAGAAAATGGACTTACACCACTCTCAAAATAAACGGTCCATATATAAAATCGAAAAGTCACTCACTCATCACGAAATCTTAGAAACTACAAGTGCTAGGAATCTTAAATTTTGCATAGGAGTTACTTATAGGACGTAGGTGCTCGCTAAGACGGGAATTTGCAATATTCGACTTCTAAGGGGTTGTTTTTGGGGTCGAAAGTTTGTATGGAACTCCGTTACTACAAATGCTAGAAGTCTCAAATTTTGCATAACGTCGCTATGACGTAGTCATGGAGACAGAAATTAATAATAACATAGTTCACGCGGGTGTAACCGCGAGCGGGCCGCTAGTTTAATAATATTTTCATTTCTTCTTTACTACAAACCATTCGTTCGATAATATAACCATTTGCTTCAGCCGGGATCGAACCCACGACCTCTCTATCTAGCTCTATATAGCTAATTGAAAAAAAAGAAATCCCTAATAACATCACGTACTAACTAGAATCATTTTAAGATATACGAGCACTTACACTCAGTTGATTCCATCTCGACATCCGCCGCTATGATTGGCGCTATTTCTGTAATCATGTGCAATGGGACATATTTTCACGACATTATTGTACTAGAAAGGCTGTAGGGTGACTATGATTTTATTACTAAGGATTTTTTTTTCAGATTCACGCTGAATCCCGCACAAAGCAATGTGGACAGAGAGAAGCTAGTGTTAAGGCACTCCGTGCCCCATTAAAACTTGCTCCCACTTTCTGCTGAAATCTTGAGACAGTTCGTGTTGAGTGGTAGAACTCAATGCTATGCATTGTCTCGGTACTAGAGTAATAAATAAAAATATTTTATATTTCATTACTTGAGTGGGAATCGAACCCACACATCTTAAAGTCGCACGCTTATGGCCCTGCGGTCAACTGTAGGCCAATTACGATCGATATATCATAACCAAATAAAGAAACTTATCTTTTAAACTATTGGCATTTTTAGAGCATTTAGCATAATTTTAGGATATATGTACTTAGACACAAATTCTAGGTATATAGTGGATTATAACCAAAACAAACCAAAATATTGCGCCTTTTATTTTTCTTAAGCACTGGCTTACTTTTAGTCAATAAATTTAGCCAAAATGTGTAAATTACAAAGACATAAAAAACACACAATTATTCTATTTTTTTGTATTAATGGTGACCCTAAACAAAAACAGAACCTAGTTTCTTTCTTATATAGTATTTTATAGGACACAATAAATGGTGAAGCGAGACAACGTTGATAGTATCGAAATCATTTTAGTAACTAGACTCTACGATTGTCGTTATGCGATATTTAATATTGAAGGGAACCAGTTGTTTCTTGTTTTCTTTTATATTCACAGAGGGCGGAAAAAAGAGTGTTTTAAGAAAAAGAGAGATAATATTCTAATTATGTCGGTTTTTATATAGATATTGTATAGTTCATTTTTCCCACATCGTTTTCGCATGAAGATAAAAAAATAAGAAACTGATTAACCTGGCCATTTATATTTGTAATTAAATATAATTATTTTAATAATTAAATTAGACAAAATTAAATGGCAGAAGAACCGATAAATGTAGGTAGATCTTAATTAAAATAAAAATATATCAATCTCATTCATGTTTTTTACAATAAAGAACATCTTACATAAAGCTATCCACCAACAAGCGGACGCTTATACAGAAAATTGTAAAATGTGGACAGAATTATTGTTAGCGGCGGATAATGGAACGTGTGCGACTTAAAATACGACTACACTCAATTGCAAAATATCTATAAACAATAATATATTACACGTTTAACGCTTATTGCTAAAGCAATTTACAAGAACGCACACAATAAGTAATTTAACTGATAATTTTAAATTATTACATCTAAAACTAAACAATAAAAACTAGTTAGTTACTATTATTAGTTTTAGTTAGTTAAACTGTTATTAAAAAGCTTTAAATATAAATTATGTTTATAATTATATTTAATGATCGTAATTATTTTCAAGTAATTATAATTATTTTACAAAGACATAAATACTTGTTTAATATGATTTATTTATATTTAATGGATGAATATTAGTCGCGGTGGAAGAATGATATGAGAAAAATCGCTACTGCAGAATGGATGTGAATGACGAATAGCCCGAGGCTGTAAGAATTGTAGGATATCTTTACATAAAATAAGTTTCTAAGTAAACCAACGTAATGAAATAAAGTTTAGTATAAAATGTTTCCATATAAATTGAAATACTACAGGCAGGCAGTAACAGTAATAGTTAATTATTTTCTAATAACAGGTTATTAGAAAATAAAAGGCTAATTTACATATTTATTTAAATCCATTTAAATTTTATAACCTATAATTAAAAATATAAAACATAAATTTATTTTCCATATATATTACAGCGTATACAAAATTTTGTCACCGAGTGTACGCCAGTAACAACTAACAAGTAACCGAAACTCACGTGCGAGCATTATACGTCCGTGACGTCATCACCGTCTCATCACTTGTCAAGCTCACACGCCTGGGAAATCTTAGTGGAATTCCAATTGGACATGCCTCGTTTGATGTCGATGTTTGGTTGTGGAAATGAGTATGTAGTATCGATTATCGAATACTTTACCTATATCGATTTTTATGTCAAGCTTCTAATTTTTTTTTTAATATAAACATGAAGAGTGAAAGTTTATGAAAAAAAATATTGAAATATTACATCAAGGTAAAAAGCTTTTAAATTGTGTTTTTTCTGTGTAAAAAAATTTTGATTCCTCCAAATGTACATTGCAGAGGGAACCTGGGAACCTAATGTTAAGAACATAAATATGTAGAACAGATTTTACCAAACAAAATACATATTTATTAGGTAAACTCGGACGTAGGTAGCTGAGAATAGACAATGATGTATTTACTGCTAAGCTTCCATTCAGTAATCATAACCACTCGATCTTAGTCCACTTGACGCGAGATAAGGACCAGCTAAAGAAAATACCTGTTGCAGATTCCGCTGATAATAATATAACTTCGTCCTAAGAACAAGTTGCGAAATGTTCTAACGGTTAATTATATCTTATGTTGTAAATATTAGTTTGATTTTACATAATGCGGTTATTAAAAAATAGAAAATAGTTTTTTTTAACTGACGTTGTATTCTCCAAATAACAAGGCAGGCAGAAGGAAGCTAGCGTTAAGGCCTAGTCCAAATTTCGAGATTTTCGAGTTGCCAGAGCGAAGTTACAAATTGTTTTATATTCCTACATAAGTTACACGATCATTGTTCATGAAGTCTTAATCAAAATTGTTTAGTTTCCTATTTTAATATACGTAGTACTTATTATATTTCACATTTTTTTGAGGCTGCCCTGACGAAGGGGCTCGACGGAAAGACGGAGAGGGCAGAAAGAGTTGGAATGAGAAATGAGCGAGTAGTTCTAGGGAGCAGCGGAAAGTAAATACAAAATACAAAACTATTTATTGATGGAAATGTAAGCCTATTTTATTTCGTTCCGCCTAAGCATTACCCGTTTTCTTTCTCGCGGTGGAAACTGGGTTTTTGATTACGTTGCTCAACTTACCAATCTCTTCTTTTTTGTTCCGAATTTGAAGTTAATGCTGTTAACCCTACGGGCTTTTGCAGTGACACGGGGAGGGTAGGGAAGAGGGTACTCTGTCCCTGAAAAATTTGCAAGCACCTTGTGGTTGCTTAAAATGATTCCGAAAGTGCTAATGGCGTCTTCTGCGGGATTGAAATCTCGGCTTATGGTCGTCGATCAGACTGGCAATAACACAAACAATCTCTCTTAGAGAAGAATTTTTAGAAATGGCCTACTTTTTATAGTAGACTCACTGTGAAACTAAAAAACTATGATATCAATATCTCTATATAAAATCAAATTACATTTACTATTTCTATAATTCCACACTCAAAGTACTCTCACAGTACATTATTACGGGATTACCTAGCCCTGCGTACGCGTACTCGTATGTTATAATTGATCACCGTCCTAATAACACTTGGAACTTTACCAGCTTTGTACTCCGTGATATGACAGGCTTGTGTGACAGAATCTTACGTATAAAATATTAAATAGTTAGTGCCTTTTAATATTTGCTTATTAAGTTGTTATATATATAATATTTATTTTAAAGCTCATTGTTTTCTTTTATAAGCTTTTAAACGACTCGCCGTGTTAGTGTGTACGAGTATGTTAGTGTATGTGAAATCTTGTAAGCTCAATTTCCACCACTCAATTTAAACCACTTCCAATCGAGATGAAATTTGGATTTCGAGTTCAGTTCTGATCAAATGAATGAAAATGGCATACGAGTATAATCGTATAGGTATTGTTCTTAATCTAAAAGGGTCGCAGTAACAAAATGGTGAACACAACCCACCTATTATGGGTATCAAATGAAATGCTTTTATTTGTCAATGTATTTCACACCATCAAAAACTTCTTATATCAATTTAGTGTCCAACATTCCGTTCTTCCGTTGCCGGTGGCGATAGGCCGTCCCTTGTAGAACTCAAATCTCGGCTTGTGGTCGTCGAGCATTTCTAAGTAAACCAGCCGCAACGTGAAGACGTGATGGGGACAAATAAGACTATTCTAAGGGAGCTATCTAATAACGAACCACAACTCTATAAACTTACTTATATTTTATATTTTCATATTTTGTTCAACTAAGCACCGCCATGTTTTTTATGATTTCATATTAAAATATTTTATAACATATTTCATAACTAGCTATCACATTCTTATTTTTTAATTTAAAACTGCTAGACTCTATTTTTACAATTTTTATTTTCCTTAATTCTGTCGAAAATCAATGAAAATTTTAGTAGACCAGTTAATTACAAAATTATTTTTTACAAGTGACCTCTATACAATAATTTATGAACTAGTTTGTTTTAAAGCCCTATTAAAGATGTACGAAGAACTGTTACTTTGGTATGTAATATTTCCACTAGATGGCGATAGATTATTTGACATAGTTTAGTTCCATACTTCTGTAATAGATGGCGTTATAATAAAATTTTAAAACAATGTATTTATTGTATTTGAAGTTTTGCAAAGTGACTTTGAAATATATTCTCCCGATCCTTTTAATTTCTAATCGTATTATACTTTTAAAAAACAATATTAAAAACAAATATCTATTTACATTAGGGTTACATCTATTAATCACTGATATCTAAAAAAAAATGTTTTTTAAGTACTTATAAATGAAATATATATAACCAAGCGAATTAAATCAACAAGAAATATTAACTTCTATATTTATTATTTCTAAATCGAACCAACAACAGACGCTGACAGACGACGTACGCATATACAAAAATCATATAGGTATATCTAACATTGTAATTACTCTAAACAATTTAATTTCAACTCCTTATTCACGTTTGACTTGTTCTACTTAACTTCCAGTACCAAGGTGACAAAGCTAAGCGAATTAACGCCTCTTACACGTGGGTATGTAAGAGGCACGTATGGAATTCCAATTAAATGGACACTCAAAGAGATCTACACATCTTATCTGTGGACCGTGATAGTACAATATAACTTATATAGTATTATCACATAATTATATAGCTAGTGAAAAGGAGCTTTGATGTTGTTAGTGAAAAAAATAAAAATATACATTTTTTAATAATCTGAAGAGGCAGAGAGAGACTCCGGTTGACCTTTGAGAACGATGATACTGGATGAACAAGAAGGAAAAGCACGAGGATGAGGCATATATGCATAAGTTGATGACAGTGGACGAGCTGAAATAGATATGGTGAAACAGTAACGGTTGGTGTGCCGTTTTTTCTGGCTACCCCTCTAGGAATAAAGAGTGAAGATAAAACAATGGCATATTTTGAAAGGATAATAAGAGATGACTTGATAATGTCTTTCTTTTGCGCACTTTTCATAAATTTAGTAGTAAGAAAAGAGTCAGTCACTTCATTTTTCATTTTGTACATACGTTCAACAATACTTTTTCCTGAAATTCAACCTTCCTGTTCCTTGTTTCCCACCCATCATCCGTCATCACTGTATCTAATTAAATGAAATTAGAATTAATAAAAACAAAATTGATAAGCACAAAATTATATATCAAATTGGATTAAACTCAACCACCAGTGCAGTGCAGTGCAGTGTTGCATTTAAAAAAAAATAAACAAGCATAAAAACTTAGGTACGCAAAGTAATCCAAGTTTAAGAGTTATTATAGGATTTTCCCACTCGAAACACTCAAACACTGGCAACTTGAGTGCTCTAGACCTTCGAGTGGACTGGAAATGAGCAGACCACTTAGACGTTAACAATCTACTTTTAGAATATACTGGAAAGATTCGCCTCCTTTACTTTCTTTATTTATTTATTTTGATTATTAGGCAGACATTTTTTTCTGGTTTGTTTATTTAATTTGATATAAAGTTAATTAGGATGAGAGATTTTGTATTGGATTTGATATGATTTTTAAAGTGTGTATTGCAATTAAAAAGCTATTTTAAATGCATTAAAAAAATACATATTTAATAACAATAGTGTTTTTTAAAATATTATTGAATTCGTTACAGTAAGTCAAAAAAATTAACACATAATTACTTAATTGTGTTCTGATATGAGCTTTTTCCAAGCATCTTCAAGCTTTTGCCATACCTACAGTTAGATAGGGGATGGAAAATTAATATTTATATTTTCCGTCTTTGTCGTGTTGACTGGTGTCATTCAACTATAGTCATCCCCATAAATAGGGATTGAACTCACAACCGCACCTATACAGATGCTCCTCATTGCTCACCATACGAGTATTAGCATATACTAAAGTTTACAGGTTTACTATCTTTTATGATATAATTTTATTTATAATAATATATTATTGAATATCATACCGGTATTCGTTAACATAATTTTTATTATTTTCTTAAATAAAGCTTAGATGTCTACTACACACTACTCTTCCATACTTTTTTATCTGTGCCTAAATATTTGAAATATATAATATAAGGTATTATAAATATCAATAATCAATAATAAAATATATTAAAAATATTATATATTTAACAAATATTTTATTTAGCTAAAAGAAATAAATTATAAAAATACAAAAGCAAAAATTAGTTACAATATATCACAAAAATATTTATATAACACTAGCACACAGAAAATTCAAAACGTCATTTACTAATTTGAAAAAGAAAAAGACAAAATACAAATTAAGAATCCGTGGCCATAGCGATTTTAATAACAAGAAGCTATCGAAACACGGAAAGTTTGACGTGCGCGAGTTTTTTGTCCGAAAAATAATTGAAATACAAATAAGTGAATATGTTCTCGGATGACGAAATAAAAGAAAACAGCCTCATGCGCCCCGGAGATGAGATCATAAGGTCGGGAATATAGATAGATAGACATTTTTTTTATTTCCATACAAAAGTTGATTATTAAATCGATGTTTTTATGAATTATTAATTATTATTACATGTAATTATTAAAAGAAATCACTGTGTTGAATTTTTATATCATATATGTTCATTTTTATTTATATTATCATAAATCTTGGAAAATTAACAAAAGCTATAGAAAATCATTGCGTAAAATTAGCCTTTAGTATTTTTAACAATTTAAAAGTACTTATTACACACTAAGAAAAAGAAAAAAATGTACAAAAATTTAAACAAAGCGAGGATTTGAACCTGCGCCCCTTGAAAACTTTGACAATTACCAACAGACGCGGGTTCGAGTCCCGTTAAGTTAAAAATAAAGTATTCGTTTTCTAAAAATATTAAGCACTCGGCTTTTGCTATATTTTTTTATTTATTCATCCTTCCATTACAGTATCCAAGAAGTCTGTTTAATTAACAAGTATGACCGGAAATATTTCGAGAGTGAACCGCTGCTGTCTAATACGAGTCGCAATGATGTAAGCAATTATTACATATATTACCTTTACATATATTTATTTAAATGTGGTTGAAGTTTTCATAATTTCTGGTCTGGTCAAATATTTTTCTTATTTCGTTAATTTCTATAATTTATAACAAAACTAACTCTTGTACAAATGAAGTAGGTACGTAACGAGAGTATAACTAGTGTTAAAGATAGCATTTAAGTTAAAAAAATATACAACAACCATTTTTAAGCTGGAAATGCCTCGACTATTCGCCTGGACCGAAGAGGATGGTAACATAGCGTCACTCATCTCTGAGCCAGGGTTTGGTTCTGCCGGTCAAGCTGCCTTCGAGAAAGATCTGGATGCTGCGTTAAGCAGTGACATGAAGGTTACTTTGAAAGCTTTTACGTAAAATATTAATCATATCCATGTATTTTCCGAGACAAGGAGAAAACGTCTCTGCTCTTTTATTTTCTCCCCCTAATACGTGATGGTGGTTGAGTGGAGGAATGTAAGTTGGATTTAAGAAATATATATTCTATTTTCCCATTTTTTCAGTCTTTTTGTCAGTTGCAATTTATTAATAAATTATTTTTTAATAATTCTAAATAAATTATTAAATAATTGTTTTCTTCATAACTAGGAAGCTGACACGTCCACTTCAACATTCGAGGCTATGAAAAACCAGATGTCGTTAGAAGATAAGACTTACAACTCACTGGTATCGTCTACTTCGTCTTCACAACATTCTAATATATCAAGTTAGCTTTTTATAATAACTTATACTAATATTATATAGTATTTATTATGAAGTATTTGTTGGTGGAGCACGCTTATTCCTTACTAAT
Organism: Heliconius melpomene rosina; assembly: GCF_056956725.1. Classification (NCBI taxonomy): domain Eukaryota; kingdom Metazoa; phylum Arthropoda; class Insecta; order Lepidoptera; family Nymphalidae; genus Heliconius; species Heliconius melpomene. Next base: position 15,285,835 of record NC_140401.1, read on the forward strand.
AGTACGAATCGTAAAACTATTTTTGAGGAAGGATATAATTATAGCTAATTATATAAGATTAAGACAATATACAATTGTATATGTTAATATACTTAAACTACTGTACTACCAGAGTTGGACTCTTAGAACATAACTTTTATCCATACAACAGGTACAAGCTTTACTTATAAAAATATATAAGCAGAATAGGGGTCATTGTATATGTATATTTTATTTCTATTTCAGATATTTCTACCAATGGTCCAAAAACTCGTAACAACCATAAGGTGGATAAAGCAGATCCTCGCTCTAGATATCATTACGTGAAATATGTTAAACGTCACGGAAGGACAGTCAAGCTGTGGGAGTGCGGGATATGTAACTTTTTTTTAATATTTTTCTTTCTTACTTCATACATATTATTTTTAATATTTATTTAAGTTTAGTTGTGTATTCGTATAAAAATGAAATCTATTTGAATTTCAATCCGTATTTCTTAGATACCAAGATTAATATAAAAATGTCTGCTTTGGCTCTCTAATTTTCTTTTTGCCATATAAAATTCTACCTTATAAATACCTTTTTGCACAGAAATTAATGATTTTTGGCCATTTAGGTAGACACTAGAAAATTTTTGTGAAAAAACTTAGTATAGATTTAGTTTTAGTGACATGTTATTTTTTAGTGAATTACATTACATTTTACTGTTTTTCATATGTTACGTTTATTCATTATTATTGTTTAATATTTTTTATCTTATTAAGTATAATAATTTCTTTTATAATCTTTTACTTCTTCTCTTTTCCATATAAAGGTGGCAGAGAGTTCCAACACCAGTATACTCTAATGCGTCACCTGCCGACCCACACCGACGAGAGGAACTTCCACTGTGACGCGTGTTCGAAGAGCTTCCGACAGCTGTCCACTCTGAGCCAGCATCGCGCTATACATTCTGCTGCTCGGCCTTATGCTTGCGAGGTAAAATTTAAATATATATTATTTTCTATATAACATTTGCACATCAAATCCACATTTTTACACAAATTATTAAATTCGATAAAAAAATCAGTTATAAATTTTATTTAAAATTTTCTTACCTATATGTAGAGATATATAATATAAGGATTTCTTCTGGATTCTTGTTGTAAACAATAGTAAAAACTACAAGAGATTTAGTTTACATTACTAATTAAGAAAATATTTAATGCAATCTATTTAAAATATACCTAGATAATTAATTTCCCACGCCTATTAATTATCTAACAGGTATCGTAAGTTTTTTTTTTTTTCAAATATATAATTATAAAGTTGATACTCAGGTATGTAATAAGACGTTTAACCGCGTCTCCACCCTCATCTCCCACCGCAAGACGCATTCCAATGAAAAACCCTACAAATGTCACATCTGTCCTAAGGGCTTCCATCAGAAAGGTTATATTTCCGTTCCATTACTATTTTATCATAATATTATGTTTTTTTTAGCTTCGTTCTCTATTCTGCACATAGCAGATAACTTCTTATTATTAAAAGTAATAAATAAATATAAGGCATAACATATAAATAAAAGCATTGTTATTTAGTAAGTATTTAGATTTGGTTATGTAATAAACATGCTCTTCCCATTTCCTCCCCTCGTCTGTCCATCATTTTCCTTCCACTGTTTGTAAAAATAAATTTTAATTTTTAACACTGTTTGTCAAACGTGGCAATTTGTCTAACAACACTAGAGAAAATAACCACTACTACAAGTGGGAATCGAACCCATAGTCTCCATACTCAGTCTTTACACGCACTTGGCACTCTGGCACTTGTCAACTATATCACAATGGAATAAACGTGCAATATCGTAGGTAATCTCCGCAATCACCTCTTCACTCACACCAACGAGCGTCCATACCGCTGTAATATTTGTTTGAAAGGATTCAATCAGCAGTCCAATCTCGTCTGCCATAAAAATAAGGTAAATTGCGCTTTTTTTTATCATTTATATCAAAAGAATGAAATTAATCAGTTCAGAAGCAGAACAAGCGAAAAAAGTATAAAGCAGCAAACATTTTTTGCCCCATATAACGAGAGAAGTTAGGTTTAGAATATTCGTTCTGCACTTTCCGTTCAATTTTTGAGACATTCCGTATTAAGTTGGCGAAACTCACCGCCGCACTTTGTCTACCAGAGCGGGCAAATAAGAATAATTAGGCGGGCGTAGAAATTATAATAAAAAAGTTAATTTTATATTGTATGTATTGAATGAAGAAATAAATTATGATATTTGTATAAACAGGCTCATCCAGATGAGGGTTTTCTAAACCCGAGTAGTTCTAATAAAAGCAACAACGCCGCGAGACCACTACAACCTCCCACTGAGACTCCAGTCGATGCGTCAAGGTTATTTACCACTACAGTTATACTTTACAATAAAATAAACTATGACGATGTGAATAGCGCATTATCGCATATTCTTCGTTGGTTTGATGTTAATAATCTAATGTTAAATGCTAAAAAAACTAAATGTATTGAGTTTGCTTTACAAAATGTTAAAAAAAATAATTACAGTCTACTAATTAAAGGGGAAACTCTCAATTTGTCGGAATCAGCTATTTTCTTAGGTGTAACTATAGATTCCAAACTCCAGTGGAACGCTCATCTGAAAGCACTTGCGGATAAACTCAGCTCTGCCGCGTTCACAATTAAAAAAGTAAGACAAATGACGGACGTTGACACTGCCCGACTAGTCTACCATAGCTATTTCCATAGTATTTTATCTTATGGAATGCTGCTATGGGGCAGTGCTTCAGACATAAATTCAATATTTATCCTCCAAAAAAGAGCCGTGAGATATATTTATAAACTAAGAGCGCGAGATTCTCTGCGAGATGTTTTCAAAGATGCAAGTATTCTTACAGTTGCTTCCCAATTTATATACTATAATATTCTTTTTGTCCGACAAAATATACATTGTCATAGTAAACATAGTGACAATCATACGATAGAAACGAGAAATAAAGATAAGATTGTTACTCCAAGTTTTCGCCTCCAAAAAATTAATAAATCTTTTATGGGTCTGAGCATACGTGTATATAATAAAATTCCACAGTGTATTCTAGATTTGCCACTTCCAAAATTTAAAATATCAGTAAAAAAAATTCTAACAAGTAAAGCTTATTACACTGTTCAAGAATACTTAGAGGACAAACATGTATGGAATTAATGTCTATTGAATGTAATGCAGGATAGCTGCCAACTAATGTAATAGATTGTACCATTGATTTTGAAAAGAGCAACTGTTGAGTTTCTTGCCGGCTCTTCTCAGCAGAACTGCCTTCCGAACCGGTGGTAGCTTTTTGTTCATATGTTCATTCGACGATTCAAAAGTGCTTATTATAAGTTTATTTGAATAAAGAATATTTTGAATTTGAATTTGAATTTACATTTATTTAGTTTTTTGTATATTTCCCCTTTTTTCATACTTTGTAATTTAATAAATCCATATATTTTTAATTTCTATCGGTATTGTTTTTGTTTAATACTGAATAAATAAGAATATTACGAAATATTCCATTTCATGGAATATTTATCTAAAACTTTTTAATTTATTTCTTCAGGCCACCCACAGAGCAATGCGAGGTCACATCAACAGTGCCCTACATACCACTAGAGCCTCCAATGCTCTGGCCCAAACCTGCATGGGAACTATCCAAACTTGATTCAGACATTTGGAATGAAAATCTATGGGGAAACAATGGGGTCATAGTAGACCCCATAAAGACTTACCATATGGGGGTTGCTCTGGCTACACGACAAACACCCTTTGCGTTGCTGAAATCTGATAATAATACACCTGTGCTAGTGAAGGTCGTGGATACGAAGCTGCCTGGTGGGAAGCAGGTTCCAAAAAATGTCTTTTTATATAGTTTTGGGGCTATATTGTTAAAAGATCACTTAGCAGAGCTGCTCTTAGCAAAGTAGGCAAATGGTAGTGAGATAAGATTCTAGGTTTTCCTCTCAACGCCGCGCTTTGCCTATTAAAAGATGATGATGATGATAAGTGGGGGAAAAAAAATAATTTACAATATCATTCCCATGAAAATGGATGACATCGCGTTTATATCTCTAGACCTCTTAGTCGAATATTGTACATAAAATCATTAGAATAAGTAAGTACTCTTGCATTTGGGCCTACCATAAGTTACCTCTAGGTTGACTGCAAGATTTCTCTATCAGAGATAAGTTCACCTGTTGCTAACTATTTTATATTTCTTTATATTTATTACTTTTACAAAGTACAATAAACAGTATAAACAAAAATATTCCGAATACTGCAGACATCATTATACACAAATATACATTTTACCGTGTCTTCTATAGATGCTTGTACCTGCAACGGCAGAAGATTTGAAAATTGGAGGCAAAATAATTCTTAATAATGAAGAAAATACCACCGAACCTCGAGTAAGCAAAATAGTTTTGCGTTTCTTTGAAAAAAGGATTACAGTGTCCTATACTTTTGTATAAGCTTTCTCTGTCCACCCTGATATACGAGTAAATCTTGTGTTAAAAAATATTACATATATAGTATTTCAACTATATATTACATAGAAAATCTATATATTTTAATCAGAAAATAAGCGTGAAAACTCCACAAGAAGTGAACACGGCGTTACAAATCCGCGTCCCGGTGGTCGCCACCGTCGTGCCCAAGGTGAAGCCCGGCGGCGGGCTGCAGCTGTCTGTTGAGGAACCACATCACGATTATTCTTCATTGACTAATGGTAATAACCTGTATTATGTTTTAGAATATAAATTGTGATCCGTAACTTAAATAAAACATTTTTTTTTGTCGTAAAACGAAAAATCTTATTTTTCCTGTTCCCATGGAGATTTCGAGATTTTTTTTAGTGCTCCACTATACCTACTCTTTAACCTTATTTCATGTGAATTTTTAATCTTTGAAGTCTAGTAATTACGTCTGTGCAGTGTCTGTCAGTGTTTCAGCAATAGCGTCTTATATTATATAGAAGATTTTAGAAGCTCTATAATTATATTACTTAGTTTTGTGACACACAAACGTGTATATATATATATATAAGAACAAACTAATCTATGATTTCTCGTTCTGAATCCCTTCTTATTTAAAAGGAGAAGGAAGCTCAAAGGCGTGCACATTAACTCCGCCGACCTCAGCCGTCAACGTGCAACAACTGGAGTCTAATACTTTTGATCCTAATATGAAGCCTGGTAAGAAAACGAAAAAAAAAACAATTTAAACGGATTATCTTGCTCTTGTACTTATTAATATAAATATAATATTAGTAGTTAGAAAGAACATTACATTAATTTCTAAATTAATTATGTTTTTTTTTAAATTAACATTTGAAACACCCATAGGTCGTGCATGCACTCCTCCACTGGATCTCATCTCGCTTGATCTCTTCGAGCCTATAGGGTGCATTCCTTTAGGTAAATATCGTTTGAAATAATTAAAATTTATTCTTACCAATTTTATGGACAAATAAATATCGTTTTACCTATTCACTCAGGTCAATAATAATATATAAATTACAAATGTATAAAAAATTGTGATCTGTGTGGTACATTATAAATTTTTATTATTTTACTTGGAACCATTTCGAAAGTATTTTTTTATTTATATCTTAGGTTTGGTTTGGTTACTTTATTACACTGCACTAATTAGATTCCTCTAAGCTGTGAATTTTCCGTTAAATTTTTTATTAAAATTGGAAATTTGTGGCAGCAGGTCCACAAATAACTACAGTGGACAACATCGACCAGCCCCCGAACGACCCTGATATAATGTTTATAAGGAAATTTGAGGTAATTTCATTATTATTATTTTTCATATCTTATTATTTATATCTCGAGACCACCTAATGGCGCAGTCTGACAGCCTGTAAACGCGGTGGTTCTAAGTTCCTTTTCAAAGGTTTCATATTTAGTTTAATTCCGCTCTGATAAGAAAAAGCTTGGCGTTGAGTTCCGCTTTCAACACTTAGTGTAGAATTCAGAGTAAAAGTATAGAATAGACAGAAAATTTTCTCTACTTTATTCCAAAAATATGCGTGAAGCAGAAAAATGAATAACATATAGCGTATTTACACAGTAAATTTTTCAGATGCTGACGTCTAAATACTTATAATATATTATTTACTGAATAAAGAAATGAATTGAAATCTATGTATAAAAGATAATTTCTTTCTATTTCAAATAGAAATAAAATAATATGAACAATATATAATAAATAATATGTTAATTTTTAGGAAAGCATTCCTTTATCTGATTCCGATTGAAAGAAGATTAGTTAAATGTCAATGAAGTTTACTTTTAAGTATAATAAATAAGTAATAGTTTATTGTTATTTGCCTGCTGTTTTAAAATAAAATATTTTTGATATAATGTTTTACTTAATTTCCCTAATAGATAAATAGATGTAAATTGACAGGTTTTCTTGGATAAAATTTCTGAAAAGAAAATATTTTAAATAGGTGCCTTTTACCCTGTCTAATTGGACAAAATTCGGCGTTAAGTTTCGCCAATCAATACAAACATCCCAAAAAAATTCTATAAATAATCACTAATTTTTTATACTTAAATAAATACATTTAATAACTAGGTATATATTCCCTTCGAAATCGACAAAAGGCAATTTCCTGTTAACTGTAAATAATCTGATATAATGAAGACGTCCTATTATTTAGCTTAAATATCCTTTCTATATCTCATTGTGATCGCCACGTGAACGGAAATAAGCCCTTTGGGGTGACTATGTTAGGAAAATCGATAACAGATGGCGCTACTTGCTTAGTACTGTTGATAACATTTTCATCTTTCTTTTTTGAAATCTTTAAAAATAGTTTGAATTATAAGATTTTTAAGCTTCACTCTTTATATCCCATATAATAGGGAAGACGGAGTCTGTTTCATTTTTTTTTATCAAAGTAACATTCTAAACAAAATTTCAAATACGAGATAATAGTCATTGGGCAACCATTTTTATATATAAAATATATGTTTTTAATATTAAATTTAATTTTCTTCGTTGATAAACACATGTCACAATACTATATTCAACTTCAATCAGAATAAAAACAAGTTCCAAAGCAAACAGCGAAAACATAATTTAAAACAATGCATACTTTACATAAATCAAACTAATTTTTTTATTAAATAATATTTATTTATATTTTACGATAAAAATAATTAAGAAACATGGTTTTAATTGAAATTATCCTAAAAATAATTTTGTTTCTTTATAACAGATGGCGTTAGCAGCAATGCAATTTTTTGTGTGGAAATATCTTAGAACAAAAAAAGAGATGAATTTTATTTTTTTACTATTAATATTTAAAATAAACAGTTGAATTATGAATTTTATGTCATATATGCAAGTATACTTGGTACAGGTTATTGTGTCTCACTGTAAACTTGTCTATACATAGTTATGGATCTTCATTTCTACTTAGGAGAAATAAGTTATATGAACCACACCACATTTGGCAAGATAAAGCTTGGTGTTAAATTCTGCTACTCATTATGTCTTTATTTCGGATGTAGATATCTTTATTTTGAATATGAAATGCTGTCTTTATTTCGGATGGAAAACAAATAAGAATATCTTTTATGTTATATTTTCCTCTGAAACAATTTTGCGTGCAAAAAATATGATTATTTATCTCTCCATACATATTGACATGATTCATTCGTTATTCCACATATTCAATTACACCCAAATCAAATCGCAGGACAAAAAGCCCAGCTTAGAAGCACCCAGCTTTAAACTACACATCGTTAGTCCAATTCAAAATCAGTTAAATTAGAAATAATTACAACATTCCCTGTACCATTAACCGCAAAAAATATATGCCATAAAATTAACAAGTAGAATGCTACAATAAAATGCGAATTACTCTCGTTCAGTTTTTTACCAAAGGCCCACGCGTGGCGGTCACGTGTTCGAAAATATTAAAACTGGTGTCAGATCTGACACGCGGCCTTTCCCACCAATAAATAGAGAAATCTTCTGGCAACCCTATTTATCTAACTGACACACAAAAAACGATTGAAATTACACTTTATTTTGCTATAGCTACAGTATATATTATTTAATCTCAAATATCTTAGATCTAATTCCATAAAGTTATAGAAATTTAAGCTTTAAATATAAGTAATAAAGTAAAAAATAGCCATTCTTTGCACTATAGTAATATAAGGGTTGTCGTCAATGATCTAATACCGCCCCGGACGGTTATCAAATAATGCTAGCACGTGTTGATAGAATGGAGGTTTTTTATGGAATTTTTATGTCGTGCGAATCAGAAGTGGCGTCTGGTGCCGACTGCCTTACAATGGCACGTTGTGGGAATTGAAATGAAAGGATGTATAAACTATTTTTATTAAGCTTTAAGCCCAGGAAAAGCTCTTTAATTGATGATTGCTCAGAAAATTACGTGTATGTTGAGAAAATATTATATTATTACTTATATATTCGGGAAAATAAAATATATTATAAAACTCTTAAAAAAATTAGATATCTAGTAGTTAGGATTTAGCGTCCCTCAACATCCTGAATCCTCATCCTCATGAACCTACACTTATTGTCTCTATGAAAAACCATTTCGAAAATCTTAATCCATTTACAATAAAATAAACTATCAATATCATAAACTATCCTTCAAAAACAAACACGCGTCCGATCCCTCTCCAGCTCCCCCTATAATTTCATATTTTGATTATGATATCAATGTCGCTCATTTTTTATATCCTTTCTCTATTGTCGTATAATACACATATTAAGCCATTAAAAGTCGCGTGCCAACACAATATAATATTTCACACGTATAATGGATTCGATTCTTTGTTGGGGCTATTTATGAGAAATGTGTTTTTTTCGTTTGTTTTATTTGTTAACATGGTGAAGTCGTGATTTCTCTTTTTTTATGCTTTACTAGTTTTTACCCTCGGCTTGCCTCTTTGAACAAGTAGAAATAACTAAACGTTGTATGTCATGATATATTCCAATTTTCTAAGGTAACTCTGGGCGATACAGTTTAGGGCTATATTAGTACTATAGGTGCCAGTACTATAATCTTCTCTGATAAATGGACTATTCAACACAAAAAGTTTGTTTCAATTTGAACCAGTAGTATCAGTAGAGCCTTGAGATTAGCACGTACAAACTAACAAACTCTTTAGATTTTCATAATTATAATAATTTCATATAAGATAATTTTAATTAAATTCAATAAGAATTTATTACGTAGCACTTTTCGTCGTTACTAGAACGAAAGTAATATCACTATAATATTTTCCAATTTAAAGACTATATGATGCAGATTATTTATTTGCGTCTGTGATTATTATTGTATAGATATAACTATATACATATAAACCCTCGAGTGGAATTGAATCCACGACCAAAAAAAGCAAACATTTTCATTGTGCAACACGGTGGTATTATATTAATTCTTTTTCTGTTGCTGTAATCTCATCTGAGGCCAGTCACGGCACTGGTTTAAAATTCTCGAAAAAAATTAATATTTAATATTTTCATTCCTTCGCTCTGGTAACGAGCCAAAAAGTGGAGTTGAGTACCGCCTTTCAACATGCAATGCTACCAGAATACAGCGGAAAGTGGGAAACGTACGCGACTTAATCGTAGTGTTTTAACACCAGATTCTCACTTTTCCTCCACTCTGATATATGCGGGATACATCGTGAACCAAATTTCCTGCAAGTCATATCTGTCAAAAAGCTAAACAACCCTGTCATGCTCCATCAGTATATTAAAATGAAGGGGCCAACTACAGAAGTATAAAGACATCCAATGTGACGAACGAAAGCGGATAATCCGTAGCGTGCGCCGGACGCGTGGACGTGTCGTTCATTATTGTCAGATATACAATTGGTACTAGCTAGCTACGATAATAATTAAACATTTTTCTATTTATTTATTTATTTTTATGTTTAATAATAATAATTTGGTTTGTATGTCTAAGTTAACTTCACGCAGTATCCCGAAGGATTTGCAGAGGGAACCTGGGAACCTAGTTAAGACAACCCGTTTCTCATTAAGATACTTTCATTCCCCACTTTCCGGCGAATCTTGAGGCAGTGCGCGTGGAGTGGCGAAACTAAATGCCGTGCTGCCTCGTTACCAGAGCGAGGAAATGGAAATATTAATAAGTAATAATTTATTCCCTCGAGTAGGGATCGAACTCACAACCGTTGCGTAACAACACCCTTACGCCACTGCGACACGGCGGCCTTTTTGTTCTTTTATAAGCTCAAAACTAGAATATTTCGAATATTATCAAGTTTTTACTTGATATGTTTATAATATGTTTATTAAATTGCAAACATTTGTACATTTTCTATTGAACAATAATAAATTAAACATACAAATTAGCGATTAGGTGTCACTTTCATTATCGTATTGTAATGAATTAATGATATTCAATTGTGCGTGTCGGACACGTCACTTCTAACACTGTGTTTGATTTATATTCAAATATTTTATTGTAAATGAAATAGAGTAGATATTATTGTTAGTTGAATAAAAATAAATTATGGGCCATCGTAGCGCAGTGGATCGGCGCCTAAATATAAATGCGATGGTCGCGTATTCGATCCCCATTCAATGGATTGCAAATATTTAAGTTGTTCTCATTTTCCTTGCCACTAGATTCTCTTTATCTACTCTGCTATGCGGAATAAAGAGTGAAGCTGAAATTTGACCTCTTAAATGTGTAACATTCGTAAAAATATAATATCGCCCTAAATTAAAAAAAAAAGTGCAAATATGACGTTATTGCACCAAATGTGCGATCAATTAGTATCAATTTAATATAATTACTTAAATTGGTTTTGTATATTAAAATTTAAGAAAATTACAATAAGGCCTGTAGGGGGGTAAATTGATGTGCACATACATACATTAACATAAATATAATGTTTATTTACGTTTATATTTCCACTTAACACGCAATGTCTCCAGAATTCGGCAGAAAATGGGGAACTGTGTCTTAACACTAGGCCTACCCTTCCCTCTGCCTACCCTGCTGTGTGCGGGATACAGCGTGAAGCTGACATTACATATTGCTTGCTGAAAGAAAGCTGAAAACATCTATGAAACTTATAGAAATATTCAAATCTGCCAGACCAATTCATTATATCAAACAATACAAAACAAAACGAAAATGCAAGCTTAAAAAATCAATTGCAGAGGGAGGATTGTGCCGCCATATACCACGCATGGGCGGAGAGGCAAATTGTTCGCTAACCTGATTACAACTAGTGCACGCTGTCTTTACCCCCACCCCCCGACTTGCTACCTACGTACCACTGGATCTGATAGTATATTGTATTTCCTAGTAAAATTTGATGTAAAATTTTCAAACGCAGTTTCTCCAATAGTTTACCTACTAAACTGATATTATTTAAATTTACTCATTTAATTTACTTATTAAGCTATTATTTATTATTGGAAACGTTATTTTATATTTTTTAGCTTGACGATATATCCCGCACATAGCAAGGTAGGCAGAGGGAGCCTGGGAACATAGTGTTAGGACGCTACGTTCTTATCAAAACGTTTCCTTCACTTCTACCGAATTCTGAAATCATTGCATTGCACAGTTGAGCGGTGGTTTCTTGTAACCGGAGGAAATTAAAATATTACACATTTTGTCCATCCGAATGGAAATCGAAGCTACAACCGTCGTGTATGCAGTCGCCTATATTTCCCTATATTTTCCACAACATCTGAAATTATGAAAGTATGAAAATTCTGATGAAAATTCTATATTACAATTACAAATATTTCAATATTTCAATAGATTGTTTCTTGTGCGTACAAATTTATTATAATGTCATACTCGCAGCGGGGATGCGATTTTAGTAATTTAATTTGGTGGTTGCAAATAGAATTGCATTCTCTTTGAGAGAACTCCATACTATTTCATATATAATAATGAAAATTGAAATGAACGTGCAATATAATGTTAGTTTATTAGTATTTGAATACAATATATATTTACTGAGGAATAATGTTGGTTTTGTTGACATTTATTTTTTTAGTAATTGGTTTTCTAGTATTTAGTAACGTTTCTAGGAGTAAATAAATTTTTAAAAATAACATATTTTAAGCCTTATTTGATAAAAATTCTTAGAAAAAGATGTACGAAGTTGGATTCTGACTGCACCTCTTAGATGATTTCTAAGAGACGTGGATTTGAGTCCTGCTACATATAAATTTTTATGCTTTTTCTAAAATATATTGTGGTTTAATTGTACAGATAGAGAACGTCTTCTATACAAAAAACTTAAATTATAAAAATTAAGAATTAACTAAACTAAACTTTACAATGAATACAACTTTACTTTTACTACTAAAACATTTATAATAAACAAATAAAACATAATATAAATAATGTAATAGAGTCACTTTCAATACACGAACCACCCTAAAGTAATAAGGATCGGGTGGTCTTATGCAATAATTGCTAATTTGATTTTTATTTTGATCTCATTTGTACCGCCGTACCCTTGATTGTCCCCGAGGGTAGGTTAGCGGTGATATTATATTTGACTAGCTGATGTCCCCTGGCGTCTGTTGTTAAATATTCAAAACTATTTTTGTATCATGATTTATGAATTTATGAATATTTGATGTATTTATCAAGATTTTTTGTTAAAACATATTATGTTCATAATTTAGTGAATTTCATGGGTAAGTTGAAGAAATATTACTTAGGTTAAAGGAAGAAGAAAAATAATTTATGTTATCACTTGGCTTCTTACAAAAATTAGGGTTTTACTCTGACTCAGAGGCTTTAAGGTAGACTATCTTTAAAATTTAATTTTATTGCCTACATTATTAATTCTAACTTAAACTAACAACCACTTTTTTGTACTACATAACATCGCTCTGGTATGCGAGTAAAAATATCTTAAACTTTGTATTTAAAAACTATTTTATTAAAATAAAATACAATTATTATTAAAACTAGTTCTTAACTATAAGAGTGCTGGTAGTGGAATCGACTTATTCCTAAGGTTGGTCGGCTTTAATACAATTTCGGGTGTCCCCACCCCTTTGGCTCGTTTCCCACGATGCTTTGTTTCTCATGGAGTTATTATATGAAATTCCCTGGAAGTCGGAAATCAGCGAGCCTATTGTCATCGACATCCAAATGTTCATGTGCCCCAACATGTGCAGCAGGGTTCTCGTAATGCTTTTATAGAACTTTCTCTCGGAGTCATAAATCTACCATAGGCCCACATGCCGTCGAGCTCTTGTTTTATATTTATTATCTTTTATTTAAACCATTTGTTACAACAATGTTAGAGTAGGTTGACTGTCCCCCTCCAAATTCGAAGTACATGTTTCGAACGAAACCTGGATCTGAGAATTTAAGATCAAATTAGGCATATCAATATAATAATAGTTATAATAGTTGTCAACCATATTATACTATGTCGTGATTTTCATAGTTAAATGTTGGAATTTCATTTATTCTCCATCTTCATCAGCTGTAATTCTTTTTTCCATTGATGGTTTTATCTGAAGACTCTCTGTCTTGTCAGATCTGAGGACATTTAATAAAAACCATTTGACATCTTCCGCTATTCGCTAGTATTCCCTTTTTTCTAAATATTTCCTTTGCATATTAATGTTCCAATTCAGTATAATCTTCGACATCATATATTTCATTTCCATTGTATGCTGTAATTACCGTTCGCATTATAGGATAGGAACAGGGAAGGTTGTATTGGATAGTAGGTACAATTTTTCATATTTTCTATATTCTACTTTACACAATTATCAATAAAAAATCAAATTAAGTTTACAATACAATCTAGTATTTATACTGAAACAATTTTATTTTAATATGTTATAAAATATTATTTATACTTTGATATATATGATTTACATCTTTCTAATTTATGTATAATAATTTTTATTTCTAACTTTTATATATTTATTGTATAGCACTTTCCTTCTAATATTCGAGTAGGTTTTACTACATTTTCCGAAGGGTCTAACTACTGGAACTTATATCCGAAAGAATAGAGGATTCTGAAACAATTAACTCCTCTACGTGATAAATTTTTCCATTGCTTATTTTATATTTATTATGCGGTTCTATACTTAAGATTTTGTATGGACCCAGAAATCTTGATTTCGTTTTGTGCCTATCTACCATTGAATTTTTTAAATAAACCTTATCATCTATTTTAAATAACTTTGGAGGCTTAATTCGTTTATTCAATCTATCATTCCTATAATTCTTTTGTTTCCTACATAATTCACAATTTACGATATATTTCTTAATAATCTTTCGCATATTTTCAAAATAATATTTTTTCCGTAATTGCTTATAAACATTTTTAATACCTGCATGTTTATTATTTAATAAATGACACTCTTTAATCAAATCTAATTGTTCCTCTTTTTTATCTATCTCTATTAAAGACTTAGTATATATTACTGGCTTAAACTTACTATGATCAAAATATTTCCTATATACTTCTGAAACTTTATAATATAACTCTTCACTAGGAATTATAAACGCATATTTTTCTTCACTTAAATATTCTAACATAAAATTTTTAATAACTTTTTCCTCATTATTTGGTGGAATATAAAAATACCACATACTTTTTTCATATTTCGCGTTTTCGTAAGGCGCACTTTCAAACACTACACGTCTTAAACGTTTCGGTGGATAACTGTGAATAATTGGTATGCCATTATCACTGTCTTTTTGGCATGAATCTATTGTATTACTTAATGTTTTATTGTCTGAAAGCAATGAATTGGACTTTGTATTTACAGTAGAGTCCGTTTTACATGGTGTATTGTCTAACGATATTTCCTCACTACAATGAGATTGTAATGAATCCGAGTGATTTTCTTTACCTTTCACATGTTCTATACTATGTGATTTTTTTTCGCGGTCGGTAACTTCGTGAAAATTTAAATTAATATTATCAGAATTATTTTCATTGTGGAATACTTCCTCAGCAACAATACCTTTCCCTAAATTAACCTGACCAGGACGTAATGGAGGGGCTGATTGCATTGAAACATCCCCCATTTCCTGCGGGATCCTATTTGTATTAGGATGATATTGGTTTCTTTTAAAATAACTATTCTGCGGCCTAGTAAAAAAATTATTTGCATTCGGAGTCCATTGATTTTTATTATGGTTGTAATTATTATTATTATAAAAATTATTATTATAATTATGTCGCATCGGAAAATTATTCGATTGCGATGTAGACGGATAAGCACGTCCCTGGTTATAATTAAAGTTCGAATTATATTGCGAATACGCATTTTGACGTACATTACGCGGCAGCGGTAAAACGTTATAAAAATTTTGTTTAAAATTATCATATCTCCCTTCTGCTTCTAATTGCAATATTTTAGTTGCCGTTTCAATAAAATTACAGTTAGATACATATATTTGGTCATGATACGGTAAACTTTTTCTTAAAGTATTCTGGGCGGTATTTATGTACGGCTCCATCACCTCATCTACTAAAAGTTTTTCACTATATTTATCTAATAATTTACTTCTAATAAAAAATAACTTTTGTTTTAATTCGAATATTAAATCTTTATATAAACCTTTTCTCTTAACATTTCCTAACTCTATTAATAACGTATTTAAATCTCTATTATCTCCGCATTCTCTTTTTAATGCTAATTCTATATTATTCCATTTAAAATCATGCTCAATCATAGTATAATATATTGATATAGCAGCTTTAGATTCTAATTTACTTAATAAT
The DNA here is from genome assembly GCF_056956725.1 of Heliconius melpomene rosina. Classification (NCBI taxonomy): domain Eukaryota; kingdom Metazoa; phylum Arthropoda; class Insecta; order Lepidoptera; family Nymphalidae; genus Heliconius; species Heliconius melpomene. Next base: position 15,301,627 of record NC_140401.1, read on the forward strand.
AACATAATATTTTGCGGCGTATCTCCACCCGCTATCTGTAGCCATTGCTTAGCACAATTAATATAATTATATAAAGTAAATGCATCGCCATTATACGAAGGGACGAACGAAAGTAAGGTTTTTGGATCCATTGTTTAATGTAAACACGGGACTCTAAAATGGTAGGACGACTGACTCGCGCTACTTTCACTACTCTCACTATCAGAAGGAGAGTGAATAACACTACTAGTATTCCTATAGCTATTTTATACAAAAGTTGGGAGTTTCAGATGGGAAGGAATGGTGACAAAGATAATGCTACTTGGTACTTACAGAATGCTTACGACGGCAGCTTCCTTGATCATTTTCTTCCACTGATAACAGTATTTTTACGTATTTATATGGTTTCGTTGCCTAGCCATAGTCTTGAGAGACTTCGCGAAACTTTTTTGCGGAATTACTTATGATTGCGCGTTTTGTTCACTTAGCTAGGCCCCACCGATGGGCGCCAGTAAAAATATCTTAAACTTTATATTTAAAAACTATTTTATTAAAATAAAATACAATTATTATTAAAACTAGTTCTTAACTATAAGAGTGCTGGTAGTGGAATCGACTTATTCCTAAGGTTGGTCGGCTTTAATACAATTTCGGGTGTCCCCACCCCTTTGGCTCGTTTCCCACGATGCTTTGTTTCTCATGGAGTTATTATATGAAATTCCCTGGAAGTCGGAAATCAGCGAGCCTATTGTCATCGACATCCAAATGTTCATGTGCCCCAACATGTGCAGCAGGGTTCTCGTAATGCTTTTATAGAACTTTCTCTCGGAGTCATAAATCTACCATAGGCCCACATGCCGTCGAGCTCTTGTTTTATATTTATTATCTTTTATTTAAACCATTTGTTACAACAATGTTAGAGTAGGTTGACTTGCGTATCACCAATCAATCAATTCAACCTGTTCCGCTACTGCTGGACAGAGGCTTCCCTCAGGGTGCGCCAGAGCTCCTAATCTTCCATTTTCCTCGTCCAATCGAAGCTAGCAACCTTCTTCAGGTCGTCGAGCCATCGAGCTGGAGCCTTACGCTATCCTTGGCAATCTGCAGTCTCCCAGAGTTAAGCATAGACAAAATTAATTAGAGATCTTCATTTTGGATCTCCTTCATACAATAGACTCTACATACACAATACTAATAAGAGAATTAAAACGCAAACTTCAAAAACATACATCGTTGAATCTTTCAAAACAGAAACCTTTGTGTCACAAAAACACTCAAAGCACTCGTCGACTGATATAATTACGTGATAATAATATTTCAAGCCATTTTCTTCTTTGTAACTTGATAATAAAGATGAAAATAGATTGAAAGTAATGATGTGCTATGTTTAAATCTTGTCGTTTTATTGTAACATGTAAATAAAGAGTAATTTAATTTGTTTAGTTCAAAGGGCACGTAGTGATATAGCTTTGTTAGTAACCTATCTTTTACAAGTATTTTTTAGTGTTAATCTTTAAATTAATTAGATAATAGATTACTTTTTCTCATATTAATTAGTATGAAATAGATGGACCGTTTATTTTGAAAGTGGTGTAAGTCCATTTTTTCCAAAAATGAGCTATCACGTAATTCATGCTTAATTTAATGTATTTTTTTTATATATAACTAGTCCGTGTTTAATTTCTCAAAAAAAACCCATGTTTTGAACAACTTAAAATCGGTCGGTAAATGAAATTGCATAATCATCGACCTTTAACCTTTTATTAACCTTTAATTTTCTCGAAACAAAAGAAAATGGACTTACACCACTCTCAAAATAAACGGTCCAGATATCATTTGAAGTATAATTTTTTCAATGCAATTTTTTTTAATTGCGATTTTAGTTTTCGGTACAAAAATTAGGAATATAACAAGAAATGTTAAAAAGTACTATAACTTTCAAAAAAATTTAAATTACAAATTAGTTTGTTTTTGAATTTTAAGAATAACTTAAAAATCTTTTAAGAAAATATTTTAAAGAATCTAAATCTATCTCAGTACTTTAATACAGCTACTTTATCAAGCAGACGTTCTATTGATATTTTGTCTTACAAATCCACAAGGTAGAGGCAAATTCGTGAATCAGTTTACTTTCTCGTCGCGGAAAGCAAATACTTAGGTACGTAAAGATTGTCAAAGATAAAAAAGTCCTGAAACAAAAATATACTAAAAAAATTACTAAACTAGCATTTTAGCATTCTAAATTATTATTGAATTATAAATTTTTGTAATTTTATTGTCATTCAGGTCAGATATTTATTAATTTTTTAGCTTCACATTACATCCCACCACCAGGGTAGATAGAATGAATCACCACCACTAAGTTTTAAATCATCCAACTCTCCGCTTTCCGCCCGAATTTGAGACTTTATATTTTATATCGCGGAACTCAACGCTGTACTTGCCAAAATAGGAAATAAAAATTTTTTTTGACTAGACATCGAATCCACAAAGGTCGCATTTAGAGTCAATTTTAGGTTTAAAGTAAATTTCAGGCAAAAGAGGTACATACATACATACATATGTATGATCTATCTACTAGATGTGTTATTAAAGATATTTAAAAAAATAAAAGAAATTATGCAAAAAAAAATACTATTAGTTTATTCAATAAATTATTAATAATAAAAACTACGACAAATTAACAAACAATATCAATGTTTTGACTTATACTTTATTTTCAAATTAACAACAACTTTAAATGTTAAAAATTCAATACTTTCCACCTTTCAAATTACTCTTTGGTAGCTTCAACCAGCGAGCGAATAAATTCGAGCCTAGGTTTAGTAAATTTGCTAGTCTAAGTTCACTGGTTCCTTGGGAAAGGCTATGCAAATTTTATTTTACTGCACACTGACTTTTCTACTGCTTTTTGCTTTAAATTCGAAAATACGATTAAAGAATTACCTAGTTAAAACTGTATTCTTGTCGGTAATAAGACTTTATTTATGATAATAAGTGTAGACAAACAGAATTTAATATACAAAATATTTATTTATTTTATTTTTATTTTATATTTTTTTATTACATAAAATAAATATAAAACCTATTCTAGTTTTTCAAAACAACACCCATTGGCAATTTCACTGAAAAAATGTGAAATTTCATTCCAGTAGAGTTTGTTCGTGGCAGGTTGTTTGAACAAAAGGGTAATACGAAAATACGCGACCGCCCGGCAGATGTCTCGTCAACGTGACACCGTGATTGGATTACGCGATTCGAATCAAGATCGACTTCGATTTGCTTTTTTATTTCATTTATATTTAAATTTTTCATATTTCACTTTTTTTTTCATTTATTTCCTAATTAACTGGTTTTGGATGCTGTCAATAGCAGCTGTAGAAGTTTTGATGTTTAAGGGTTTTTAGAATAGGTAATCTATACTTCTATACTAATATAATAAAGCGGAAGAGTTTGTTTGTTTGTTTGTTTGTTTGTTTGAACGCTAAGATCTCTGGATCTACTGGTAAGATTTACTCTGTTTTTGTTTTGTATGAAAGCTGCATTCTTCAGAAGTGCTATAGGCTATATAATATTACATTACACATATATACTAATAAATTAAAATACTTTCTAATTTGACATGCAATTTATTCTGCCATGTTAATAACAACCGTCGTCGCTACCCGACCGCGTCATTTTGATATTCATCCTTATGAAAATAAATATAATAGTCACTTTTAGCATTTCATCTAGATTGAAATTATATTTCTATAGAAATTATATTCTTATATTTCAAGCAGGCGCAGCCGCGTCCGGGTCCGCTAGTGAAGTAATAAAGGCCTTATTTACCATTCTCAAGAATAGTAATAAGTATGGGCTATAGAAATTTCTGAAATTACTGAAAAATGGATTATTTCTTTTTTTATCCTAATACAATAAGATTTCCATAAATTATTGTAAAGACTTAAAAATATATCAATATGGCAACATTTTTTTGTAACTGGAGTATGAAGAATAAGCATATCTAAACTTGCACAATATTTCAGAATTCACCTTATTGTCATACGTTCTCATAACTAGACAATAGGCAATTCATTAGCAATACAATACCTAAAATTATGTAAAATCCCATTCCAGTAAAACAATTTTGTCACAATTGCCAATCCACTTTAAATAACCACAGAAAATACTTACTTCCACTAGATATTTAAATACGAAATTGCGTCAAAATGACGGGAACAATAGAAAACTGTCACCACGGAGGGTTCAACGCGTATTCTATAAAATTAAAAACGAAATTCGCATTCGCATTCGCGTTCGCATTGGATTCGTATTCCGCACGAGTGGTCGTCCGAAATGGAAACTTAACAACCGCGGTAAATAACCACAAATCACCGCTTCCTAACGCCAGGGGCGAGATTTAAATTTCACGTGAATATATTTTGTTGTAACCATTGTACGGTGATTGTCGTTTGTGTTCGGTTTTAAGGCAACGTCATATATATTTTTTTGTTTTAAGAAAATTTGAAAGAAAATATATTTGTTTTTTTAGTAGCTTCACCCCATATCCTCCTCCACCTGAAAGGCCGGCAACGCACCTGTAGCTCCTCTAGTGTTTACGAGGTGGTGGGCGGCGGTGATCACTTACCATCAAGTGACCCGAACGCTAGTTTGCCTTGTCCTTTTTCTTTAAATAAAATTTTCCTGCATACTTACGGTAAGACGTTCCGTAAGTAGGGGTACTTTCCGTCCAATTTTAGTAAAATTGCAAGAAATGGCCGAACTCACCGCCGCAACTTGTTTTATTACCAGAGCGAAAAAAAGACAATAATTCGGTTCTTTAAGTATTAATCGAACCCCCAACCGTCAAGTTCACAGTCTGACATTGTATATATATATTACAAAAAAAATAAAAGAAAAAACATGACAACTTTAACTTACTTTCACAATAATGGAAACAGTTCTTATATACTCATCAAATTCAACATACGACCGTAACATGTACCACGGTACACCGAATCAAAAAGACAGGGGACTGAGCAATGACGTATTATTATTTTTAAATTCATACACCGTTTTACGGCCAGAGAAATGTTTTTATTCCAACATAAAGTAGAAATTTAGACTCTTTCACTTATAAAATATGGTTTGATTTAGAAAAATACGTTATTTTGACGAATACCGTCATTTTAGCACTTGTGCGAACACGCGGTCGGTGCATATCGAATTTTTTATATATATATATCTAAATAGTTTTTGGAATTTGAATAGCTTTGGATATTTCGTAAGCCGTGTCTAATGTTTTGTTGTAGAATGAATAGGCTTTAACTTGTCAAGGAGCTGTGGCTAATTTTTGATTTTAATGATGTATGGACTTTGTGGAGGATACGGGCTGTTAGGGCTGAAAGGACTATAGCTGCTTAGTTGTCGTTTATTATAATGAGATGTGACCGATGACGTAACTGATGAGCGATGTAAACATTTTACTTATTATATTTTTGATATACGTGTGCGTACATCTGTATTTTTTTATTTACAAGACCTCTGTAGCCTAATTCAATCATTGTTTAATGTATCGAATATCTGAATATCTTATTGTCTGCATCTAGAATTACGAAATATATTTGCAATTTTTGGATAGTAATAGTATCAAAGCACTAAGTTTTACCTTCTTACTAAAGTTACATTACAAACAAACATAAAAAGTCGTACATAGCAGGGTAAGCAGAGGAAATTAAATGTTAAAACACTCCGTTCTCCAGTTTCCGAAATATTCTTTAGACAATGTGGCCATCTGATACGAGAGCGAGAAAATGAAAATATTTTATTCCTTCGAGTGAGAAATCAATCCCAAAACCGTCACGTTTTCAGCGTGACACTGAGCCCCAACAGCCACAAACAAACACACACTTTATTAATCTATTTCCATGCAAATCCAGCTATTACAGCTAACCAAGTCTCCCGCAGTGCTGGCGCTATTCCTCAAAGGACGTGACATCGTAATGGGTCCTGCCTTCCGACGCCCGCCGCTTCCGCCGTGTAATGTATGCTGCATCCGAATGCAATTTACTATCTATTTGGAATGTATTGCGGTTAATGACTGTTTAGTATACTGTTTGGTTTAATAGTTCAGCTTCAGCAGGGTACGCATACTGAACATAGTGGTAAGGCACTCTGTTCTCCACATTACGCAAATATTTTTGTGGAATTGCGTGGTGAAACTCAACGCCGGGCTTTTTATAGGTATGATTAATGCTAACATTTCGCTAGTTACAACTTTTGTGTATGAAAAATATAAGGTCTAGCTTATTATATTTTTATTATGTTAGAGGAGAGAGAGTAAGACAGCGTCTGACTGTGCTAAGGGGCATTCTACCTAAATATGAAAATAGTCACTAATGAGTAGTTATTTTTCATTCCAATGGTCTCGTAAAAGAGTACAAATGCTAAAATGAAAATTTAACCTGCCCCGATTCTAGGTTGCTTATACGTGCCTTTTTATACACGGTATAAGAAATAATTAACTTTATGAGATTAATTGAAACTCCCACACTTATTTTTTCTTCTTCTTCATTTTTCTACGCAACTTCATAAAACATGTATGAATAACAACTGTAAAATGTTTATTCTAACAGCAAATTAAATATTTTTAACAATTTAACAGTTAAGCCTGTTATCTCTACCATCTGTAACAATCTGCTCTATTACATAAATATAACAATATAGATACAATATAATATAATGGGATGAACTTGTCAATGCTGGGCTTAGTCGGTAGTTCATTAGGCAACAGTTTAAGATGTTAAATAAACATAGGAATATTATTGAATAACTGGATGGTGTTATGCGTTTTAGGAAAAAAGCCAGTTAGAAAAAGAAAAGGGTGGTAGAGCCAGGCCAGAGTGCAGGGGCACAAGCTTTCAAATGCCATAGGTTGTGGATTCGATTCCCACTCGAGGAACTGGGAACAGCAGCAACTTAATGGGAACGGAGTGGGATACTTAACGTATAATTTCAATCGTGTATAATCTTATTTGTGAACTCCGCCAATATATCAAAATAAAAATGTAGACATAACCAATTCTTACTTTCTTGTTAATTGCATAACGAAATAAATAAAATAGTTAAATAATAAAGAAAAATATGAAGCAACGTATAATACCGTCCAAACAACCCTACTAGATTAAGAACGCTAATCAGCGAGGGTGCAAAATACACGACCCTCTGAACGAGGCACAAGTGCTAAAAACACAATAAGATGCACTACATGAAATTTATCCTTTACAAAATTATATCTAAGCTATTTTATACCTTATTTTTATATTAATAAGTATTCATAAATAGATTTTTGTGTGAAAAATTAATTTGGTATTTAGTTATGATTCGTAACGCCTTCGAAGTGTCATATAATAATTCATGACGAATATAAATACATATTTTCAATTGCGTCATTATTGTGATATGAAAGGGTGTTGTAACGTTTATACCGTTTTTATAGTAATAAATACTGGAGGGTAGTTTTTGTAGTAACAATCGTTCTAAATTTCAAATTTGGGTGGAATATTTTGTAATATAGTTTTTTTTTTAAATTAACATTTTTGCCATAAAAACGTTTTTTTTTTTTTCAAAATTCTTGGTATTAAATTAAACATATTAATTAAATAATATTTTGAGATTACGATTATCTATGTTTACGAAAATAGATATGAAGAATATTTTCTCATCCCTTTCTTCAAAAAAACCTAATGCTCACAAGTACATAATGTAGAAATTTTACTTATTCGGCTGTATTATATGTGAATATTTAGTTGATTTTTCCATACAACTTTAATATATCATGGTATCGATCAGAAATTATAAATTAGTATATTATTATATTATAATTTGACATAATACATGTCTACTAAGTTAGTATTAGCTTTATATAGAATCACAGTAGTATATTTTTTAGAGGCTTCATAAATATGCGAATCGTGCTTTTTAACATAAAATTTAACCATATATTAAATTCTTAGCAGTCGGGACGTCTAGGCTATTTGAATGACAATACAAGGGTACGAGTTAGAGTGTCTGTCTGTAGGCACGCAAGTTGGTAACTGAGGAAGGGTGGAATGCAGCGTCAAGTATTTTGGGACATTTCAAAAGGGATCATTTTGGGATAAGAAGTTAAAATGTCTAATTTAGGTTTTGAAGTTTTATTTTTAGTATTTCTTTTTGCGCTGTGGCAGCTATTTAGAGATACGCTGCGTTTGTTTGTCTTATTAATAGAGCAAAAAAAATATTTTTCGAAGTGGGAATAAAACCCGCAACTGTCATGTAGTCGTTCATTAAGGCCTCCAGCTGCTTATATTGACTATTGGTACTGTACCATACCATACCATATAGTTGATACTAAAAAGGAAAATTACTATAACAAATAACTATTAATGACCAAATATATATATGAGTATTTTATAGTAATTAATCAATAATTGTTTAAAATTATATCGACTCTTATCTATTTATTTATACTTTGATCAAATCTTTCATGCACATTAAACTGTAGATTTATAGACATTCATGTTTCGCTTTTTAGTATATTCCTTACCATAACAGAAATGTACATTTTAAATGTGTCTATCTTCCACGCAACGCAAACATTGTAAAATTCTAATTCGGCACAAATAAAATCCGAATAATAGTCAACGAAAATCTATTACAGTGATTTACGAGTATGTTAGAACTTTAAAATGCAATACGTGCGTGTATCAGATCGGTCGTTAGTGCGGGTTCGTTTCCGGCACGTGGCCAGTTTAAAATATACTACTATAAAGTTACAGTCGAGGGTAGCATATGATTTGATAAATAAAATGGCTATAAAGATTTTTGTATAAGTGTTTATCCTGCACAGCTAAATAAGTGAGAATTTCTAGTGTTAAGGCACTCTGTTCTCCACTTCCCGCTCAAACGAAAAAAAGTTTGAAAAGTTGCCTGCTGATATTGATATCTGCTAGTCAGCAGGCCATTTCTGGCCTGGATTTATCCTGGAAAATAAAAATAAGAATTCTAAATATAATCATTTCCTCAAGTAAGTATCGAAACAATAACCACGTTTACATTCGGTCATTCCACTGCGCTATAGAGTCAGTTAGTGAAATTTCTCTCTGGGCCACGTGCCTTGCTGTCAAGAGTAGCAAGATTGGGAAATTAAAATGGTGATTGAGATTTTGAATCAAAACAAAAATATTAATTATATGTATTGAAGTATAAATAAATAAAGTAGAGCCATTCTTTAAGTATCTATACCATATTTTTTTATTTAGGTTTATCTTAAGTTTTTACTACGACACGTGTTCCATACCTTTTATCTTCTTCTTCCTTCGCCTCTTGATTATTAACTATAAAATCAGTTATTTGCAATGGTAATAAAAATTAGTTTCTTTAATGTATTTAATTTTATATAATAGTTTTGCATTCATAAATATATTTTAATTCTTAATAATATTAAACTATGCCTATTACTTCCTGTATTTTTACTTACCTCCTTAAAAAAATATATGTCTATTTTTACTTTAATCAATTATTTTGAGGCTCAAATTGTAAACGCTGCTATACTGCACAGTACAAATGAAACAAAAGTAAAATATATTCTTCGAAACTAATCCCTTGTATAAAATAGAAGGAACCTTTTCATCCCTCACAATAATAGACAGAGCAAAGAATGGAAGTAAAAACGCAACCCGATTGAAACTCAGTGAAGCGAGCGACGCCGCGCGGTGAGCATTGTATAGCCATTATATACGGTTTGATATTAAAATGAGTATTAGGCAATGGTGGAAAATGACTTTGCTTTATATAAGTGTATATTTTTTTGTTTTAGGTTCTTCTAATGTAATATGGGGAAAGATGTGTTCGACAATCAATATTATAATTAGTCACAGAGTGTACATGCTGCAGGTTGCGGGTTCAATTCCCACTCGAAGAAATTAAGTATTCAATATTTTCAATTCTTCGCTCTAGTGTCGCGGCAAATCGTGGCGTTGAGTTACGGTAAAAGGAGGAACGAAGTGTCTTAACACTAGGTTTCCTCTACCTACCCTGCTGGTGTGGTGGGTGGATATAGGGTGACGCTAAAAAAATATATATAGTACTACTTATAAGTACTATATATATTTTTTCGCTTTTCTATTCTATTCTATTCTACTTTCGCTATAGCGAAAGACGTGTTGGATTTTTTTAGAATATTTAAATTTATACTAAAATACAGCTGTATTTTAGTAAAAATTTAAATATTCTTCATTCTAACAAGCTTATCTCGAGAGATTTGTAAACTTCAGAAACAGTTATTTCTGTGAATCATTTTAATCATTTTATAATTGAAGATATAGTAACGAAGTGGTAAATAAATTATTTACTTTTCCCTAGTCTGATCAATGGGTAGGTAGTTCCATCAATTATTTATACGGGATTCTATTCTATACAACTTTTATATAAAATCTATACAAAAAACAAATGGCTCTAGGCCATACATTTTAAAACCGACCGCACGGTCCACAAATTAGTAAGTCATAACAGCTGTGCCCGATGCGATTAGGTTCACACTTCGGTACACTCGTGCAATTATAACGATTCAATTGGTATAATGTTAATCCTGTTTTATTATACTAGTCCATGACTACGGCGTTGCTCGTTTTGTTTTGTGTTAGAGATATCATGGTTGTTGTAATAAAAGGTATGAAGGAAGGAATAGAATTTAGAACCTATATATTTTAAGTATTTTTGCCCTTTGTTTTTGTATTTGAACTACATGTAATGGTATTAAAAGAGCTTACTCTATGTTCCGCACACAGTACTAAAAAAATTGGTTATTATACCGCAATGTTTTTCAAAATCTAACAATTAGACAAGAAATCTACAGAAATAAGAAAAGAATTGCATATATCTTCCAATAAATAAACATAAGCTCTTTTGAAAATTATATAGAAAAACTAATATTCAATAATTCAACAACAAAACTCGTATCTGTTCAAAACTATACCAAGATATAGAATAGAACATCCAGAATACATCCAGAATATCTGCTATTAACCTAAAACGTTGGAAAACCCAACTGCACATCTTAGCGAATACTCTGCATAGCAATCTTGAAAATGCATTTCCAGTGGGCGTGGCCGAAATCAGCCAATGTGCACTCAGGCGATATATAGTGCAGCCAGCATCACACGAACTACCCCTACTCCCGTTCACAATGCAAAATGGAAGCTGAAAGGAAATAAGCTCGAATTTCCACAGTTCAAGATATACTGGACACCAATGAAGCTCCGCCCATCAGCACGCTTCGCCAGTTTCCCAGTAAGAGAGACAGAGACAGTATATTGAATTAGAATGAAATGAAATAATTTTCTTAAAGATAGTTACTGGATATCGGTATATAATATACAAGTAAGAAAGTTGACAATGTGTTGGTATGTAAATGAGACGTGTATTCACCATTGGTTGGATGGTCACGTAAATTGGCGTCTGATTTATATGAAAAATGAAATATTGTTACATAACTTTCTTTATAATATTTATGTTCTATTAATAATTCTTTTTGTACTCTTATTTATTAGACGCTGTCTCATTAAATCATGAATGGTTATGGTCGAACCCACATTCCATGGACACTTAGTCCCTAATTTACTTCCTTACATTAAGATCTGTATTTTCTATCCTGCTAACGCGGTAACCTAAAGTACTAAGCTTTACGTCGTTATCAATGAGATATTACATGCTCATATCTTAAGATATGTTAGTACGTAACGTTAGTTTTGAACTCCACTTCGGCAACTACATATTCTTATTACTGATTAACTCGATTTGTTTAAACAAATGTGTTGTTAGTTTCCATTCAAAACGTATTGTCCTGTGTACGAGTAGAAGAATAAACTCTAGAATTCAGCAGAAAGCGAGAGACGGAAGAGTGTTAATGGGAATGGAACATTTTAACACTAGGTTCCTAGATTCCCTCTGCCTACTCTGATACGTACTTGATAAGATGTGAGGCCAAAAATTAAACGCATCAGCACGAATTATGTGTGTTTCATGTTTAGTATTACAATCTAAAATAAAACTTTATACCTGCCTCTAAAACAAATAATACTTATATAATTTATTTTAATTAATATTTCCCTAAATTTGGAAAAAAACCTTTTCGAATATTTTCTTTTTAATTGTAGTTTTCATTTCTTTTGAATTTTTTAGGGTAGTTCGAGAAAAAAATATTATGAATATACACAATTTTATCTAACTTAGATCACGTTTTTCCCAAAAAAAATAATAATATAAATCAATACTAAACATATAATGTGTATTTGTTAAAAAAAATACAATAACTATTAAATAAAAATAATATATTTTACTCTTATATGTAAGAACATTTAAAATAATAATTATTTTAAAGAATACAATGTAAATTTCCTATAACAATAGGCACTGTGGTAGAGTGTCTTAGTTTTTACGACACAAGTGAAATACGGTTATGGCTACCCTCTCCCTAAAGGGACGTATGGAGATTTCGACCCTCTTAAATTGTAATATTTTGCCTGTAAAACTGGGGATTCGTTTCTTTCTATTTTTGGCAATGTATTAAAAAACCTGCCGTTCTAAGATAGAGGGAAAGTTAGGGTAATAGCAAAAATAACAATGCTTTCGTTTAAAGGTTTTTGTTTTCTATTTTATAATGATAAAATAGAAAACAAAGTATATTTCTCCAGAACGTAGTAATAAGACACTCTGTTCTCAATTTTTTTGAGACACTGCCTGTTAAGGGCTTAACTCATAATACTTCCACTACTATAATTATAATCTTGGTATAACAAAACACAAAATTACTCAACCAAAATTGAATTTAATCTCTATTAATGTACTAACATATAGGTGCCAATATTCTTCGTACATAAGAGCATGTGGGATAACCGCACTAAATCTGACGGCGCGCTGGATCAGCCATTACTGCTAATGACTTCGCCACGCCACCTGCCTCGTGTAGGGTTGGCTGTTAAATATGAATATTAATATTGGTATAGTTTATTTAATATTTTCGCTTCTTGGCTCTAGCGTAGAGGCAAGGCGTAGTGTTGAGGTCCGCCATTCAACACGCAATGCTTCCAGAGTTCGGTGGAAAGAGGGGTGAAAAGTGACAAAAAGTGACAAACACTTGGCTCCATCTGCCTCTCATACATCCTCCTCCTCTGCCTGCATCGTCTTAGAGGTATTAGAAAGGACATAGAATACTTTGATTAAAAATAGCTATAATGTATAGTAGAGTATAACTTTAATGTATAGTCGAAATGCGTATAAACATATCGTATATGCAACTGAATTTAACTTTTTTACTTATAATATAAAACATTAATAAATAACGTACTAATTATAAAAGAAAGATTATTCCAAATAGTCGTTACACAACATTTAAATCGATTTCACAATAAAATTTTCTCTACATCCAAAATTACTTACTTCCTTACCCAATCATTACCAAAACTAAAGTCTCTAGAAGTCTCCAAAACACCACCACCACCAGCCCTGCGTGATATTGCATCAGTGCATTCGGCATATTGCAGCAACACACAAACACGACCGGCATAAACATCGCAGTGCTGCCGTTCCGTTGATTGGATTTATTCGCGCTGACGAGTTGATTCCGTCATCGTCTCTGCCTCTATAATTGAGTGATACGAAGTTAGATGATGCTCCTGCGATACGTGTAAATGCTGGTTCGAAATCCTTGTATGTAAAATTAGTATACTAACGCCATTTATTTTCTACTTATTATGGTAGTTTATCGTCAATTTGTTAGTTATAGGTTCAAATATAAGAGTTAATTGGGCTTTAAGATTTTTTTAAATATAATAGTTCCATATTTTCTTTTAAATGAAGATATTTGCTAAACGAAAACATTCGCTTATTTGCTAAAACTAATAAAAAAATCGATATGAAGTTTAAGCTCTAATTTGATCATTATTTTTTTATTAATAATAATTAAGTCTATGAATTCTTAACGTATATAAATATCAATACATCGATATGTATACTTCCACCTTCAACACCTAAGGAAGACCAAAAGAAAAAAAAAACACCAACACAATTATCCATCATACATGAATAGGTTTTAAAAATAAGGCAGTTTCAGAGTTTTAAAGAGCCGATAGCCTCACAAAGGGTAGTAGGCCTAATGGGCGTAAAGTGTAAAATTCCGTGATCACCGCGCTTAGCTGGCGTGAAACGTGCGCAGCGGGCTGGTGTGAGCTGGTGTCCAGGAACAGGATATAAATTGACTCTATTATCGTATATATCGTCTCTACACATACCTTGTTGAGATTATTATTAGTCTGTTGTAGCCTATATTAGACTTTTTTATCATTATTATGTTTACACTTTGAATTAATAGTTACATTTCTTCGTAAATATTGCAAATGCAAATTAAAATTAACATACGAGTATTGATGAGGCTTATTGTATATTATAGGTCGAAATAATACTTGCCGAAAAGTCTGAATATTTGTAATATTAACGCTCTGCTGTTCAGTTTAATTAATGACTATGACTTCTCTATACAAAAAAATAAAAAAATGTCAGTTTCCTAAAATGTTCTATTACTTTGACAACCATTCTAATATCTATGTCTCTCTAAAAAAAAACCATATAATAGAAGCGAAAACTTCAAAAAAATATTCCACATTTGTCCATCATATTTGTATGTAAACATAAAAATAAAACTAAACGATGATTTGATGACTGAACTGAAGTTAGTTCACAGGCTTTTATTAATAAAAGCGAGCTCCAATCTTTGTCATAGCATCTAGCCACCGGTGCGTTACGACTTGCCAGTTGGTTGCATATACAATATAAACACATGACGAAAAACCATAAATCCCAACTAAATTTAATAAAAACTCTACTTTATTGCAGAGAAATAGAGTTCTAAATACTATATCTAGAGTCAGCATATAAGATAATAGACTCTACGTTGGCTCTACCTCTGTGCTTGACAATAATGCATGGCTGAACTAATGTTTGCTTTGTATCAAGCAACACTAGTTATGTTGACCGCGGTTCGCTTCGGGCGTGAATGTATAATTTGAATGACGGAATAGCCAATTAAAGAGGCTCATGCATTTTGTATTAAGATTTCGGCTTCGAGGGATGATTTTGGGTGGTGTTTTGATAGTATACTGGAATAGTGGGTTGATATTACATTATAATTAGGATTGGAAATCTAATATGTAGATCCAATTGAGTATCTAATTTATTTCATTCGTTCCGTTGATGAAGATGATCCAGTAGGGCTAAATCTATCGGCTAAAGTTTTAAGGTATTATTTCACTCAAGTGTTTTTTTTTTCTAAATTGATTGAGAATTAGTAATATTGAAAAACTTTCCAGTTGAGGAAATGTACGTACGTAGAAAAATATCCTTATAATATAATAAAATACCCTTATCATATAAAAATATAATACGTATAAACTTTATTTTCTATACTGTAACTAATAATATCTTATAGAGAACAAATCAATTGAAATTAACAATCCTGATGGCAAAGTTTCTTAAATTAGCATAGGTTTCAGCCAGCCTGTCGGTAAAACCATCGGAATAGCCCTTATGCGGGCACTACACCATAAAATACGTGTACTGCGGTCAACAGATTGGTTATAACATTACAAAAGTATAGACACGACAGACGAATACATTTACTATTAGGAACATGGCAATATGGTAAATATTTGTAGAAAATAAGATATATAAAAAATAAAATATATATATATATTTTTAAAGACACCGTGTTCCAGGATTGTTTTCATTCACAATATTTTAACAACACTTTAGATACCTAAGGGAGCAGTTGTTTAATATTTAAAAAAAATCAGTACTTACTTCTTCTTTAGCTTCACGCCTGTACATAGCAGGGCAGGCAGAGTCAAGCTGGGAACCTACTATGAAGACACTCTGTTCCCATTATGACAATTACGTTTGCACTTTCTGCCGAATCTTGTAGTAAAATAAAATTTTCTTTAACATATATTTAAAACAAATCGTGTATTTTCAATATTAAACTCTGTACGCTGATTCATTCGACAGGCGTAGCACGTACGTAGTGCGGACAGACGGCGGTCCAGCCAGTCCTAGCCTGAATGGGAAAGGCTTAAAATATCATCTAGGCAAAAAGTTCATACATTTAAATTATATATACGTATGAATTAATAATAATTATTAGAATAACTATGTGATTATTAACACATTAAAAGGAAATTTACAGATTTCTGGAAGAAAAACTAAAATTCTTAGGATATAATGAAATTTAAATTTGCTACTAAATAAAATAAGAATTGAGCATTCTTGTCTTAAAACACTTTTCTAACTAATAAACAAAATTTTAAACTATTACATATAAATAAGGCATACAGAATTCTTCTACTCAAGTAGGTACTAACAATAATTTCTATTTAAATACCAAATCGATTGCGAATGCACTAGCAGGGCTAAGCCTGCTCTACTTCACGCACCCTCAAATATATAGACATATATACATATATATTATATATATGAATGTGCATATAATCGGCAGCATCGGCTTCGGGCAGGAATAATTTTTCCGCTTCCTGAGTATGGTATGGGTCGGCTGTAGGGGAATCTACACCATATTTTTATTATGGATTAATATGTGAAAATAGATTATTAGAAAAAAATATTTTTCATATATATTATTCATTTATTTTGATTTATTATTTAATCTTATTAAATGACAATGACATTGTTAATTTTAGTTTAAGTATGCAGGTTTCCACGGTTTGCAAATATCTATCTTTAAGTAGTCTTCTTCTTCGTCGTTTCACTCGAGAATAGTCGAGTAAATACATTTTTTTAGGTATTTTAATCCAATATATTTTGCCTAGAAAGCCTTTCTAAATTTTCGTTTTAGTTGCGATTACATATTTAACGTATTTATAAGCCAAATAAATATCGTTGTTTAACATCTAAAAATAAACAGATAATTAATGTCAACTTATTATCTATTATTAGGATAAACTACAGTATAGAAGATATTCGATAACAATTTCAAAATATTAATCGACAATCTTCCGTAAAAATATTAGTCTTTACTTAGGCTTCTTCCTTAAAGATTCATCCCGCGTACTTTTTCTTATTTTAGTGATTCAGGGCTAGATGTTGCCCGACGGACTCGGAATTGTAATTTTCTTTCTATATTTTTAAGATAATCGTTTTATGGATTTTTATAACTTGCACAATCGAGGTGATTAATGCGATAGTTTGGGATTTAAATTGTAAACTGTGAGAATATTTGCATTACTAATATTATTTTAGGTTTTATCATATATCCCAGAGATAAGCAACATCATCATTATTTTACACATATTAGGTTATTTAGTATATCTTCTGTATCATTTGGGGTTCGTAATATTCTTTATATTCCAGCCGAGTATTCGATTTTGAAAATATAAACTGCGTAGAGTTCCGCCGCTCTGCACACAGTGACTTGAAAAATCGGAGAAAATTAGGGTATAGTGTATTATCACTACTATATTGCTATTTACGATATAGAGCGTGAAATATTACAAACAATGAAAAACCTAACATCTGCGCCATCTTTCAATAATATATAAGTACCATATAGTATAGTATATTATAAGTAACATATTAAATATCGTAGTTAAATCAGTACTAGAATCAAATATCGCGATGTCAGTACACCGCAAACCGCCAATTTGCTAAGCGAGTGTGATCAAAGGGGGCCTCATAATTCTCACAGCTTTGATATTTACTTGACGAACTACTACTATCGATTTAGTTGGAATGTCTTCAAAGTAATTACATGAACTTGTTGAGATATACGAGTACGAGTATGTTTAGATATATTTACTTATATAAAATTGACTTTAAACGCTGTAGTACAAAAACAAGGGACGGCGTTGAGTTTCAAATACATGAAAATTATAGATTAAAGTGTCTTAAAAATGGCTTTATATGGGTAAAATTGTTTATTCATACTATCATTTTAATACACTAAAACGAACCGAAAAAATCTACATTGTAATATTATCGCAAAAATTATATAAAATTAAAAGATCTTAGTATAGCTTCTAGCTAGTTGATACCAGAGGAACGTCATATTATCTCATCAATAAAACCTTTCTTTTTTTTCAGAAAATTAAAAGATTATTTTTAGCTTCATGCCGTAGTCCGCATACTCGTATAGCAGGTACGTGTTCTACATTTCCGCCGAGCTTTTAAGATAGATATCTCAAGCTTTTACTAATAATTTTCTATTTAATTATAAGAATGTCCTATAATATATGTATAAATTAGATTTATCTTTTAAATTCACCCCTATCAACAGATATAAGAGTACATTTGCGAGGCGTACTGCGTTTGACGCGACGTCAGCCGGCACGTCGATGTACGCATCAACGACTTAGTTTGGAATGGAAATTCGTTTCAAAATCAGAGTAAGATTCACTGTAGTTGTAACTTTACTTTTTGTAGATTTTTTCGGGAGGTTTTAGTTGGATATATGTATTGTATTCGTATAAATACTTTATTATACTCCGCACAATAGAGTAAATTAGAAGACACGTATAAAAAAACTCTTTTTTTTCAAATAATGACTAAAAATCTTTAGAAAAGTCATATTGTAGTAGTAGTCTACTGTATCTTGTAGTCTACTTTCAATCTATTTCAGTATCAATAATTAATATCTCATATATTTTTTAGCCATAGATTGATTGACGGTATTCAATGATACAAAAATATGTTTAAAAAAATACATGAGGAAATCCGATCCGATCCGATCACCCGAGGAAATTAATTTAAATAAGATTTACCATTTAAATAAATACATACCAATAAAAAACCACAATATATTCAAAACACTATGAAAATAAATAAAACAAAAATATCCCAAATTTCGATATCACAAGTTTATTTTATATGAAAACTTTTGATATCTGCATATGACGTGGCGTATGCGTTCGGCAAGTCCGCCATTTGTCTGTCAGTTCGCGCTTCACTTGGCCGGTTTGGACAAGGGATTCGATTTTGTTTATTCCCATATGTTGTTCTTCGCGTACGTAGAGGATATTTCTGTTATGTTAGTATGAAATTTTGGTGAATTTTGTGTTTGAAACTGTTGTGGTTATAGTTGCGCCACTCAAAAGAAAAGATGTCTAAAATGAGAAAAATGCGGAAAATAGTCTTTTAAAGTATTTTCCTCTTAGCTCTAACTTGTATTTGAAAAATACATTTTTGTGTCGTATAATGAATTAATTCCTAAATTCAGAACGGGAATTTCCACAAATCAATATCTTTATTGATATATGTAGAAAAAGCATTATAATGACTTGCTTAATAATATTTTATTGCTAAAATTAATATAATACCTATAGAATATCTTGAAAATGAATGCAATTTAGTAAAAGGGAGTTTCGTGGCGCTAAGTTTCTCTATGTGTTACTATAATATTATAAAGAAAAAAATATCGACGACTATTAACAATTTACTGGAAAAAAATAACCCTCTATCCGTCCGTTCCAATCAATAGTCGATTAATCAGAAGGAGCGACGCGCGCGCAGCCGCGCGGAAAATCTTACAAAAAACGTGAGGGGTTGGGTGTACGCACTAGTGGACCGCGATTTAGGCTTGGAATCCAAGTGGCATGGAGTAGCTATTGTTATAAAATATTTTCGTAATGAATAGGAACGTATTTTTCGCTGGAAGTTTAGCGCTCCGGTATCTCTAGCTACCCCACTAGATGACATAAGGATGAAGAGTGAAGTTAATAAAATAAAGAAAAATATTAATGTTTCTTAAAAAGTGATTAATGTTAACGTGAGACAATGTAATTTCGAGATATGTTACTATGGGGTATGATGGATTTATTGATGACTACCTGCCTATGGAAGTAAGAAACTATTACACACATTGGTATAATCTGTTTATACGCACCTATAGTACCTACTTAATTAAAATTAATTGACATATTAAAGATAAATTTAACATCATATAATTTCGGGGATCGAACTCGGAACGATTATGTATATTAAAAACGGCTACGACGGCTACGAATTTTGGAAAAAACAAAATAATATGAAACTTGTTTATTATTGGTCTTAAATCAAAGAAATATGAACAATCTCTATTCCTTTTGCCGAAATAGAGTAGGGTAGCGGCGTGTCGATAACAGTGCTACATAAATCATTGTCGGTAAATGTCTTGTCCTTCGTTGCAGATTTGCTTGCTACGCCCACGGCCAAGGCGCGCGGCTGTCGGCTTGTAGTACCTACTGAATTATTATTATTAATGTATGAATTTAACTAATTATAGGCTTAGTTTTAAAATAACAAATATATATCTAAAACTTCTTACCGGTTAGTTTAATACAAAAATTGTATAATTTGGATGCAATATTATCATATTAGACTTAATAATGCAATTGTAAATTAGAACTAATTAAAGTAAGTATATACTCGTTCATTATTTCCTGTTAAAATATATATTTTTCATAACAAAGGAATAGATAGACAAAGAAAAGTACGAGAAATTAAGAAATTAGTTTTATTATTTTCTTAATTTAATTAAATAAGAATTTAACTATCGACTAGATTGTAAAGATAACAATTAAAACAAAATTACATATTAATATTTTAATTCCTTTTTTTTCCGCTTAGCCCCATATATCGCATGTAGTAGGTTAAGCAGAAGGAACCTAGTGTTAAGAGTTGTCGCCTTCTTCGCCTAATTCTGAAGGCATTGCGTGTTAAGTAGCAAAACTTAATGCCGCACTTTGCCTCGGCATCTGAGTGTAGAAATGAAAATATTAAATATTTTTATTTCCGAACTGAAATCATAATCTATCACTAGTGCCTGCACCACGACTGCCCTCTTAATTCTTTTATTTTATTCTATTAAATACAGAAAAAAGATACAAGTCTATTACCCTATAAATCTATGTTCATAATGACATGTCCGCGGCAGATTTGTTAACCGCACCCCAACAACGATAAACGATCACTTATCTGTTAATGAAAGCTAATTTTCGATTTACATGTTAAAGGGATTCAGAATAAAAGATCGTTTTAGTAGTTTTAAGTTTTGTTGCTCCTGTTTCTAGAAAGTATCTACGAGGCTCTAAATCTATTTCAAAATAAAACTATAAAATAGGATAGGCCTACCTATACCTTACGCACTTGATAGATACCGGAGGCAGATCATCTGCTCCAGATGCAACCCTGATGCTTTGCACGATCTTCAGACATGAGGGGACTACCTATAAAGATAGATCCTAGATGATAGATCTAGTTTATACACTAAGTATAAACTAGATCTATCATCTAGGACTAGGGCTGTAGATAGATGCATTATATTAGGAGCAGTATTTATACTATAAGAACTATAAACTCTTAAAGATATATATCTAAAAACCTGGACTCAATGCCTTAAAAATTGCAATATATTGAAATCTTATAACATATATAATTTTACAACTACCCCCCCTAAAATCGCCATACAAGAACCGTATTATAACTAGCACCTATAAAGATTCCACGAGTAACATCTCAACCATTCGGCAGCCCAAATAATTTAATATGTTACGTGTGACGTCACGCGTGCCGGCATGTCTGCTGCGCGGCCCCGTAAATCCTTCCACCCTGTTGGTCCGTTTAATTAATTCTCAAATAACAGAATTTGCTACATATTCTGTATGTGTTATATACAGGTATTTTTTTATTTTATACCTGTATTGGGTAATAATAAATAATTTTCATTTACGTGTTTTTTTTGAGTGATTTGTATTATTTTATTGGTTTTAAATAATTCTTTTATGAAGCGTAGGTACCGGTTTTTTTCTTATATCACACAAATATCAGGGTGGAGAGAATTTAGTAATAAGAAACTCGGATCTCCATTTGCCATTCAAAGTTCGATGGTGGAACTCAGCACTCTAGGTTTCTTCTACCTTGCTATGAATCAGCGTATCTGGAGATATTTTATGGGGGGGAGGAGCAGGACTAAATTCTATATAACCACGATCATTAAATATATATAATTACAAATAGAAATATTTTCCAACACACAACGACGAATGTAACATTCATTGGCATAATCTTAGTATATTAAATTAAGCCCACAAAGCAGGGTAATGCCCCTCCAATTTGTTGAGTATTCCGCAAATGGGACGTCAATTTACGATGTCCTTTCAGATTGTTTTCGTCCAATCGTGTGGGGATCCAGGAATCTATTAGTACAAGATAATGGAAGTTTCTTATTAATTTGCGTTTAGTATGTCTTTCTATATATGGAATAGGTATATTTATCTATTTTTAGATAGTTTTAGTGAAGAAGTTGTGTAAAAACTGTAACGTAACGTTTAGATTGTTATTGAAAATGGTTACTTTTAAATATTTTGTTTTTTTTTTGGACAAATAAGGTCAAGTCGATCATCAGTTAGTCTAGTAAGTAAACTTAGATTTAGAAATGTTATTTTAGCTAAATCATTTCTTATAGTTATAAAATAAATAGAAAAAAGTTTATATTTTTATTATAACTGTAAAATAGACCTGAAAGAAGACCTGAAGAAAAGATATTGTTGTGTTGAAAAATTGTCATTTGAATTGAGTGATTTTCTTGAAAACTTTTTGTTGCCGACGGCGTTATAAATTTACTTTTTTCTTTAACAAATGTTCATTTATATAATTTTTATCAACACTATAGTTTAATTATGTTTTCATACTTACTATTCCGAATATTTAATAACATAAAATATTTTCTAATATTTTTCACATTTTACATGACTATCGTGTTATTTTATATAAATAAAAATGTCAATTGTTATGTCTTTATATGCCAATGAAATGTATTTTTTTTAAGGTTTACACTGTAGTCCGGACGAAAGCCGGGAACCTAATGTTAAGACACTCCGTTCTCATTAAGATATTTCCGTTCTCCACTTTCCACTGAATTCTGGAGGCATTGCGTGTTGAGTGGCGGAATTCAACCTCGCGTTTTTAAAATATAAATGCTAAATCATTCAAAACTTTAAAATATTTTTAGTAAATAATAATCTAATAATCATTCCACATGTAGCATAAGCTTAAACAACATAAGAAATAATCATTCTTAAAATTATAAATTCTTTAAGTGAATTCACTTAAAACTCTAAAATATACGAATAGAAGTACCTACTCAACTAAGAAACTAAATAAATAGGGCAAACTAATTCCATCCTAATTACTCAACTGCACTCAAAATTAAAAAAATATATAGTAGAAATAAAAAAAAAACCTTCAATTTGTAGGGCGTAGAATTGCAAGAACATTTTGAAATGAGATCTTTCGCTTTTATAGTTATTTTTTCTCTCATTACTATGGCGGTTGGCCGTTTTTTGCCTTTTCCGGTGAACGAGATAAAAAATGAAGATGAACTGCGAGGTGCAGAGTAAATACGGGGTCAGATAGTCGGGGGTACAGTTGAAATGTCGATATCGGTACATGGAATAGATTTTTTTTTTTGTGAAAAAAATAATAACAACGTTTAGGTCCGTGTTAGATAATTGTCAAAGAACGTCACTATGTATATTTTAAATTTATTATTTTTTATTATGAAAATAAAAGTTCATTAATATGAAAATAACAGACGTTTTTAATTCTTTAACTTGCTTTATTTATGTACATTTAACAAATAATCATTTTATACAATAAAAAAGTTATAAAGTCAAAAAAAATATTCTCTTATTAACTAACACAATAAAAATACAAAAAGAAAACACAAAAATTAAAAAAACACATATATTAAAACACACAAATATTTATTTCCTCTTATATTATATAATTTCTATCGACAACAAGACTTGAACCAGCCCCACCACCACTACCACCGGCCGCAGACCGCACGGGCCGGTAAGCACGAAAAGTCACTCCCGGCAAATATATTAGAATATACATTACCCTACGTGACTTCAGCGAAATGAATAGCTCTGCCTTCTATACATCTGATCCACCTTTTATACCTGTGTATAGCCTACCTACGGTATTTGTGTGACTATAGCTTACCTGTGGCTTTTCTTTGGGTATTTAAGATGATTACTTTTTTCGTTTTCTTTCTTTCTTTAGTTTTCTTATTATTTTTGAGCGGTATTTTGCAGGTTGAATGTTATAGTACAAAAAGATTTTAATTTAAAAGTTATTTCTTAATAGATAACTAAATATAGGTATACATAATTTAGATGTATATATGTTATATATGCCTAATTTTGTGATCTAAATCCATTAAAGATTTATGTTCTGCAGAAAACCATACCTTAACTACTACACTAAAAATAGTTTTTCATTACAACAAAAATAAACAGAATGATTTACACAAGGTGCGAAAGTGTCCTAACACTAGGTTCCCAGGTTCCCTCTGCTTACCCTGCTATGTGCGAGATACAACGTAAGTCGAAAACAAATTATACAAAACAAAAATAATACTACACAGACGAAACTTATTCATATTTTTAAGTTAGCAAGATTTTTTATGTAATGTAAGCTGAATGGCTGCCCCACATACGATATTTAATATTTTATGGGCTTTTTAAATTGAATGGTGCTTTATGCAGACCTGGTTTTGAGATCGTAAGAGTACGCAGTAATCAGTGATAGTGGATTTTGTTCTATATATTACTTTTATATTACTTATTATGTTTTTAGCATATCTATATACAATACACATATGAATGTATGAGTAAAAAGAATATACATATAAATATACGTTACTGGGTAATTTACAGCTAATGCAAAGATGAATCTTTTGGAATAAGATGGTTGGAATTTGACATGTAGGTAGTTTAGGGAGTACTTAAAGGTTTCTCGTAATTGGGAACGGGAAAAATGGAATTTTCTTTTTTATGATTCAAAGCCCACAAAAATAAAGTTGATGGCAATTACTAGTTTACTATATTTTAGTTTTAGTTTACATCAAATGTCCTATATTATGTATTATAGATTAAATATAGATTTTTTTTAAGAATACAAAAGAATTGATGTTATATCCGATACTCTTTTAGTTTTAACTCATATTTTATAATTGGTTAAGGATAAATACTACTTTCAAGATTAAAAATAAAAACTTAAATATTTTTCTACAAATTTGTTGTAAACACTATTTTTCCATATTCAGACATTAAACATACATGCTTTTTTAAAGTCATATTATATTTACAAATACACCTAATATTTAAAACATACTGAAATTTTAATTTCAAAACTTATGAAACTATAAAAATCTTCTTTATTTATGAACAACTTAATACTGTTATTACACAAGTTCCAATCTTATTGCATTAATGCATTAAGTTTATATATATTTAAATATTAACTAATATATATATTTAAATATTATATTTAAATATTAAGTTTCTGATCCTATAATCGACACGCACTTCTCACAACATGTCCAAAACAAGTTTATCAGTTATCAATATCTTAAACAGCATTAACAACCAACACTGCACGTCAAAACAGCACTGCCAAACATTTTCTTCAGACTTCCCTTATATAAGGTACATTTTCAGTGGAGCTTAAAGTTCTTTGGAGCCGAAAGCTCGCATCATGCGCCAGGGCACGCCCGTGTGCCCTTGACTGCTTTACGTTATTCAATGATGGAGAAACTTTTTAAGATTTATTAAGAAAGTGTTGTGTGTCCTGCAAGAGAATAGTAGAATATGGTTAGTGGAATATGTCGAAGGCATTAAATAGGAAAGAGGCTAGGGGGAATTCAGTATCTTTAAGGGTTAAAGTTTTTAATTTCTATATTCTACATATAGGAGGGTAGGTAAAGAAAACCTAGGCATAAAACACTTCGTCCTGAAGGTAGATAATGAATGCTAGCTATTAGAGATTTTAGAGACATTCCGTGGTGAGTGGCGGTACTAAACGCCACACATTTCCTAGTAACCAGAGTGAGAAAAGGAAAATAATTTATTATCCAACCGTCCCGTTTACCAATACCCTAAAATATATTTAAAACTTATTGATTTCTTATACAGTATTAACAATGGAGGCTGTATCTTAAAACATTAGGTACACATTTTTCTTACATATTGCTATTTGATTTTGATATACAACTTAATTATCATTTTCGTCGAAAGACGGTTTCCAAAAGGTGCAGGTTCAAATCCCACTATGATAAAATTTTAATTTTAAGTTTTCTTAAATGTATTTAACTGAAATATTAATTTTAATTTCCCATATTTACCTATATGAATTTTCGTATTTAGGGAATAAAAAGTAGTAGGTACGTTTAATACTAATATTCATCATTTCTCCATTTTCCATCATACTAAGTAATTAGTGAACTAAATTGTATTTCAAATTGTTTTGTCTAATAACATAATGTATCGTAGTTTATAATTCAGTTATAAACAATAACAGGAATCTGCCTCTCTTCAGACTAATGCAATAAGTCGAAATTGCGTTCAAATGTGCCGGACCGTGAGCTAAAGTAAAGCGTTATTCATATAATCCTTCCTGAAGAATTATTCAAAATTATGAGGAAATTTAGTTAGTAATTTTAACAATCTATCTTTTGATAAATATAAGTTAAAAATTAAATTACAACGTAATAATTTGTAACAAATAAAATCAAATCATCTTCACGCTGTATCCTGCACACAGCAGGATAGGCAGAGGGAACCTACTGTAATACTCCGTTCTCCTTTTCTGCCGAATTCTGGAGACATAGCGTGTTGAGTGGCAGAACTCAATGCCAGATTTTGCGTCGCCACCAGAGCGAAGAAATGGAAATATAAACGTAAATAAATATTTCACTCCCTCGAGTGGGAATCGATCCCACAACCGTCGAGTTACAGTCACACCCTTGTGCCGCTGCGCCACGACGGCCTCCACGGATAAGATTTTGTGTGTACCTATTTAAAATTTAATAAAATTCATATACAATTTTAGCAATTTTAGTTAATATATAAGTTTTAGTTTATTGATTCTATTTGATAGAATCTATCTTTTTTCTATTTCTATTTTTTACTCTCATTTCTCTATTTAATAAAAAAATATATATTTTATTGGTGAAAATAAAATCTATATGAAACAGGCTTTACTACACAATAGACTCATCAAAAGCTAGTTTGCAAATACTTGAGCAGTTAGTTCGAATTAGTACAGTCTGTAATGTCATCCATAGAATCGTTTTACATATAGTTTAATATAACCTTTAAATATAATAGAAATAAGAGCTATTGTAGTTTGAAAGTAAATTAATCTAGTGTAAAGCTGTGGAAGATTATGCCATGGGCGTACGTCAGACTTCAGAACTTTGACAAGTCTTAGGTTACGACGTAACTTCATCTTTAGTAAATGTTCTCAACTACAGATAAGTGTACTACGATTATATTGTAGAGATGTGATATTATATTTATATAAATGACACATTCTACGTACCCAGATAACTATGGCCTCAGGTACAGTGGAAACGAAACGAGCTTTTCTCGACATGGCTATCCAAGGCCAAAATAATTTTCCAGACCAAAATCAACAAATTGTTCCTGGGATCAGGGCGTTCAGACAAACAAGGCTTTGTATAAATATGAAAATAATATGTTTAATAACAAAAAAATTAAAAGCAATATTTTGGCATATTAAATAATAAAATTAAATATTTAAAAAAAATAAAGTATAAAAATTAAATTAAATATATAAAAAATAAATTATAATAATATAAAAAATTAAATATAACAATATTTGGTAAATGAGATTTTCATCATAAAATGTCATTAAAATATTTTTTAAAAGCTTATTGATTGATGTAATCCAACATTTTTTTCTACCTTATCCGTGTATTAAAATAACAAACTTCAACCCCAAAGCTATTGGCAGCGGAAAACATAAGGGAAAGAAAAGACGTATATGATGCCAAATATGCAGCGGCGTCTTTGTGAAACTTTGCTCAGATTTGGAACTTAATGGAGTAAACTTTGTCAATTCATAGTGAATAATAAGTTTGAAGATGTTTTCATGTTATGTCACAAAAATATATACGTTTTTTCTGACTTCTTCTAAGCCGTAAATAAAAAATATATTATGGTAAACTTTTGGTAAAATTGTATTTATTTTTTATGGTCAACTACAGAAACTTCTGTTTACATTTTAAACTGCATATTTAAAAATTAATATATTGACAAGAAAATTGTGTGACAATAAAACTCTAATATAATTATATCTCAAAGTTTCAATTCAATAAAAATACCTATCCTAATTAAGGCTTTACCACATTGCGTGTTGAGTGACGGATCTTAACCCCAAACTTTGTAGACAAGGTATAGTTCTGGTAGACCAGTGGGATAAAAAGTAGATATTTCATATTTCCCCTGAGTGGGAATCGAACTTAAAACTATCGCGTACCAATTTCTCTGAGCTCTCTGTCACCAATACATGGCTCATATCATAAAATGAGCATTATAAAGTTAGGGGAAAAACCTGTGATTCATGTCAAATTTCGTAACAAACAGGCTCTAATATTTTCTGGTTTCCGCTTGTAAGCAGATTAAATTTTCACCTTCAGCTAACTAAAAAAAATCCATTATTTCCGCCAGATGTCACCAAAATCAAATGTCGTTGGAATAAAAGTACTGTGGATACGATGCTGTATGAAATATTTGTGGTTTCATAAAAATCATTCTAATGTTTATCTAAGACATGTATTTTATCATTTTCGACATCTTGCAAGTCTATTTCTTCTGTTTCTAATTCTGCAATAGCGACAAAATCATAAGTTTGTAGCTATTAAATACAGACAAATATTCATACAAAAATATAATATATGTATATAAAATACATATGTTAATAATAAAAATCAAGGATATATATAAAATATAATACATTTAAAATACCAAATCATAATTTAACTGTAGAGTATTAAATATAATACGTATCTAACATATAAATTATCCTTGTATTTAAACTATTTTTGTATTTATTTATCCTTGTATTATAATTTATATATCTTGTATATAAATTATCCTTGTATTTTGTACTAAAACTATATCAATATAACATATCAACTTTTGAACCAACAATAAGTAAAATCCTCATATAAAACTAAAATTCTAACAATATCTCCCCACATTTCCATATTCCGTGAGCGTATCACAGAAACAAAGTTTTTTTAATCCATCTAGACAGACAGACAGACATTAATCAACGTCGATCAGTGGCAGACGAGAAAAAATGGAAAATCACGGGTCGAGCCTCGTGGCTGGTGGCTGGTGGCTCTGCCAGCGCTTCCATTGTCTCTGCTAATAATTATGTGCTCGACCATTGATTGGTTTTGCGATTGGATTTTGATTTCGAACGTTATTTTGATTGAGTGTTAGGGTTAATTGTTTATTATAATAATAAATAAGGAGAGCATCTGAATGTTGTCGTGACAATTGTGGGTTCGATTCCTACTTGGGGAAATGAGTTATTGTTGTTCTCCCGCCCTAGCAAGACTAGTGAATTTGAACTCCGCCATCACGAAAGTCGAGAAAGGAATCTCTTATATAATAGGGTTTCTCTAATTACCCACCTGATGGTGAGTGATCTACCACTCCGTGTAACACCATTTTTTTATTGGACCTTGAATTATTTATATAATTTAGGTTTATATTTCATAAAGTCTTAATGGATATACCAAGAGGCTGCCCTCGTCTTCCTCTTCTTAAGAAAGTAGCAAATGACACTAAGTTCTTACTTAAATATAGGCCTCACAAGACCTTATTATCACTATTTATATTATAAATATGCACCGTACCAAAACCATAATGTTAGAACGAACAGAAATTTTCCAATCTAAAATTCTAATTACCCCCGTGGCTGTATTAAAACTGTTTGTGCGATTGTGGAGACTTTTCACACTACCTTTACATGACAATTATCATCTATTATTATAAGAAAATAAATAATTTCTATATATAAAATTTTATTTTAATATATAGGTTATAAAGTATTACTATTGTATAATTATAATTATTATCGTAATTGTTCATAATCACTTTGAGTTTATTATAGGAAATTCTTATAACCGCTAGTGTGATAGACCTGGCTTCACGATACCGGAGTTAAATCAACAAAATAAGAGACAAACAAACTTTGCATATTTCGCTATTAATAATTAGGAATCCTCTATAGCGGCAAATGTAATTTATTCCGATTTTCAGGTTCGGAAACTTGCGCCGTGGCGAGGAAAATGCGGAATTATTTATCTACGATGGCTTTTGTTATTAATAAATTGTGAAAGTTGTATTCGGTGGGGTTTAGTGAGTTATACATATTTTACTTGTTTTTAAGTAAACGCAAAAAAGAGCTAAGTGTTAAGTCATTGTGCCCTATTTTTTCTTAATCCTATATCTTATAAAACAAAATCGCTTTTCGTGTCTGTCTGTTGTTTCTAACTCTTCTTCTTCTAAACCACCCAATGGATTTAGATGCGGTTTTCAACATTAGGTCGAGTATTTTTCGTAGAAGGTTTATATATAGTTTATTATTTGTACATTCTTATGTAAATTAACATAAATACGATAAATATGTATAAAGTCCTACCCGTTGAGACACTTTCGCGCATGCGCTGCTTTAATGGTAAGTACTACATGAAAATATGTACTGGAGTATTGTTCCTCTTAATAAGATCTACAAAAAAGTCCGCGACGGCATATTCGTATCTTTTAAGAATAACGTGTAGTGATCATTTTTCTGTCTAAAAATAATAATTACAATATATTTTTTATTGTGAGTCATATTTTTCCATAATGGTATTAATCCTTATCCTTTAAAATACTCTATTAGTTTTCTACGTTAAACGAAGATAAAATTAGCTTTTTACACTATTTCGAAATTGCGAATAGTTTTACAGAAAAACGCATTTAATTTATGACACATCCCACCGTTGACATATCAGCTCTATGTTACTCAAGTTACACTTATCCTTTACTCTCAGCATATAAATAAGTACATTAGTTACGTTGGCCATTTAATGTAGACCAAAACTGTCTTTTACTGTTTTTCATTTTAATAAGTACTTTAGAAGTTGTTACAATATCAAAAAATCCTTGCTGCGAAACGGCTCGCCACTCGCCATGCAATATAAGCGCGCCCGCCTGCCTTACACGCATCGGTGGTTCAGTGGTAGAATACTCGCCTGCCATGCGGGCGGCCCGGGTTCGATTCCCGGCCGATGCATTCTATTTACTTTTCCTCACAGGCAGCCAGGGTATTCTGTCCCTGATGAAAAGTAGTGCTTGCTTTTCATCAGGGACAGAATACCCTCTTCAGCATTAACCACAAGTTCGAAAAAAAACCCACCTGCCTTTATAGCAACGAAGATTTATATGCGTTTGCATGTATTGGATAATTGGAGTTGAATGTATTATTTAAGCGCAATATATTTGGTTTCCTAGGTAGGCTAAGTAGGTAGGTTTTTGTTTATAATTTCTTCCGTTTAAAAATAGTCATTTAACTATCTAAAAATAGTAATTTTAATAAGTACTTGAAGAGATTCTTGCTGTGTAAAACAATCGGAAAATCCTTATTGAAACTACGAAAATGCGAGTTGCATTAGGGTTTAATTAATTTTCACATTATCTTAAGTGCTTTGCAAACATACATTATATGAATAATCCAGTAGTAAAAGCGGGCGAAGCCGCAGAAGGGTCGCTAGTTTAGAGTATAAGACTAAGTAAGAAAATCAAAACAACACATTTATGATTATTTAAGATCATTACAACGTGATATCGTCAAATATGTGTGATTGTGTGACAATTTTTATTACTAGTTTATTCATATATTTAAGAAAAAAATTATAATTGATAATTTATTTATTATGTATTGCCGGTTGGAGTTGTACAAAATCCGAATAAATATATTTAAGTCTTATACTATCGTTATATATTATTTTTGTACGAGAATTTGTTAAATATTATTAATTAACATCATTCGTATAGATTTATTATTTAATTTTAAGGAAAATAAGGTGAATAGTAAATAATAATTCATAAGCATAATAAAATTATGTAAGATTATTATACTAAGAACCAAAGTTGAATCTACGTAGCGAAGCGTCTCTACGAAGTCTTCTACGTCAGTAGACGGATGTCGTTCTGGCCTTTCGTGAATCAAGATTTTGATAAAAATATATGATTACGATTTCTTTATGCATTATCATTTGGGTGTAATTTTACATTATTTCTTTTTTGTCTTATTTGTTACATGAACTATTAATTTTTTTTTTAACACCCTAACATTCCCAGGGAAATAAATTATTTTCATTTACTCTGTTTACGTTGAGTTCTACCACTTAATAAAGTGTCTGGAATGGAATTGTACTCCCTTACACCCCAAATGAAAAATATATAAAAAAAAACAATTAATATTTCTTAGAATGTAAAACGCGAAAGCTCACCACACCTCTTAAACTTACGTATTCGGTATTTCTCGGTCGAGGAGCGTCGCGACTTGTCTGCGCTGACACGCGCCAATGCGCACATCGCGTTATTAGATTTACTAAAGGATTACCGACTTGGGTACACTTGATTATATTAGAATTCACCTCGCTAATGCTATTTTGTTGTACTTTTTACTAAAAAAAAAATATTAACTTAACTTCCCGCTGTATTCCTAGCGGGGTAGTCAGAGAGAACGAAACTCCGAACGCTACGGTCTCTACATACCCCTTTCGCCAAAAAAAAAGTATTTTTTTACGTAGCAGGACTCGAACTCGCGCTTCGAAAGCCGTTTTAACGCTCTGTCATATCCCCTAAGCCACGTCAAAATTCTTATCAGCTTATTATAAAGTAATTTATATTGTTATTAGTATATGAGGTATTATTATAAAATATTATACAATGATTATTGCGAAAACGAATCATCCGGCATAAGAGAACGAGCACACATGCGTGTGACTGTAAACACGCAATGTTATAAGGTCGATTCCCTTAATATTCTCATTCTTTCGCTCTGACGTCGAAACGCGGCGTTGAGTTCCACCCACTCAACACACAATGCTTCCATAATTCGGCGGAAAGTGGGGAGCGGGGTGATATGTTTTAAACAGCGTGAATGTGAAAAAAAGAAAATCTAAGTATATACTAGTACATAGCAAACGCTAAAAGGTCCCCCGCATTCGTAAACTATTCAGTAAAGTATTTCCAAACTGCGGCGCCGTGCTAAGAACTGATGCAGACTGACACGCACTTGAAACTTGCACGGATTGCGAATATTTTATTATGTATCTGTGAGAGTTGTTGGTACTAATAATTTATGCGGTTTTTTATATGTTTATTTTCTATTTTTCCAACTTCTTGCTATTTTCATGATGATCCCATACTTTTTACGTCTCTTTAGCACCATTGATATTATAATAACGTGAAATAAAGTCTTCTTAAAAACTCTTCTTCTTTTGCTTCCCCTTCTTCTCTGATCTTTTTTTATCGCACGAACTCTAATGAATATTAAATTAATTATTAATGCTAACTATTCTATACTTATAATGAATAACAGTTTAATACAGCTCCAAATATATATGAGATCAAATCGCAGTGAAGCGACGCGGAGAGGGCGACGTGACGACTTCCGCCCCCGGAACCGCGCGCGATGCTTAATACATTATATTTCAGCAGTTTACGTTTGATAGTTGCTGAAATACATGTAAATATGTAACGACGTCTTGGCTCAGTGGAAAAGATTTGATTATAAAAAGGATCGTTATGTGTTCGATTCTCATTTAGAAAGTTTTCTCATTTAGAGAGTTGAGTACATACTACATACAAACAATCCGTAAAAGAACTCCCAATTTTTTTTACTCTTTCCTTCCCTTTAAATTATGAAGTTCTTCCAACATAATACATATATATAACATATCTATACATATATAAAAGAATTGAGAACCACAATACTACCTATAGCAGGTATGAGTTATCTCACATGATGACAATTGGAGGCAAATCAACCGGCCACGCGTAAATAGGAACCTCATTTCTTCTTTAACAGCATTTGATGGGGTGACCACGTAAATGTGGTGAGAATGCAATAGTGAGGTATTTTACATATTTTTAGGTATATTTGTTGATTTTATATTTTTTATTATTATTTTCATTAAAATGTGTGTTTTAAAAATAACGAGTCTGGTTTATGTAACCAAAGAGTCTCCGTTGTATGATTTAAATAAAATATCTAATTGTATTAGATTGTTTATATATTTTCATATACATATATTTAATTCTCTTTAAAAGAAAAATGTAAAAAAACATGCAAAGTATCCCGAAATCATCTCGATACCATCACATAGTGTGAGTGTAAGGAATGAACTTTCACATCCTTGGGTATGACAAATCGTGGTGTTAAGTTACGTCACTCAATCCACATTTTCTCGAATTCACATGAAAAATAGAAAACGAAATAAAAAAAATACTCTGAAATAAAAAAAATTACAATATTCCTATTTAAAAAAATCAGCCAACTCCACACACTCAGCAGTGACACAAAACAATTTCCTCGGCATCGTATCTAAGAATATTCCATAGAAATATAATTTAATCCGAGCACAATGGTGGCATTGGGAGGCAGACCGCGTGAACGCACACTTGTACGGGGTTTTGTGGAAATAAGCTTTTTGTGGAAAGATGCGTTTTGTAGATACTTACTGTACTAGAAAATTATGTGAACTTAGATTACGTTTTATTTTATGCTAATTAATTTTTATTTTAAATATATTGAGGCCGTGTTATTTTCATTTCCCTCTCTGGTAGACAAAGAAAAATCTGCTTCTTAAAATCCAATGTCTCGATTGGACCTACTTTGTTAAATATACGGGAATAGAGATAAGCTAAAAGGAAAAGAAATAACACTGGGAAAAAAAATCTATACCTAAATACAACTACATTTTGGACCTTATAATTTCCATAAGTCTAATAATACTGGTATTACATGTTGCATACTTAAAAATTTTGAAGGTATGTAAACCGATATAAATAAAAAACTATTTACTACATATATTTGTTATTGTGTTTAAAAATATTAGACCAACTATTTTCCAAATGAACTAATAAAAATGTTTTAAAAAATACAGGTAAAATAAATTCAAAAAATGGAAGTCTGAGAGCAATGGTGGATTTCTCGTGGCGGGCTTTAAATCGTGAAGTTGGAATAGGATTTGAGATCACCACAGTTTGTATTCAGTCGACTCGCTAGACCTTTCCGATATAGGAAGGCTTTCGAAATGGATACGCCAAAAGTCACTTTATTGAAATATTTATGGTAAATATCTTGATATTTTTTTATAGTTTTGCACTATGTCCCGCCATTTTGAGACATTCCGTTGACATTGATGTTGAGTAGCGGAACTCAGCTACAGGCTGTGTCTTGGATATTTGATAATA
The DNA here is from genome assembly GCF_056956725.1 of Heliconius melpomene rosina. NCBI lineage: Eukaryota > Metazoa > Arthropoda > Insecta > Lepidoptera > Nymphalidae > Heliconius > Heliconius melpomene. Next base: position 15,337,020 of record NC_140401.1, read on the forward strand.
ATTCCGGCTTGATATCTCAACCCGATTCTGATATCATCCTAGCAGTCGGATTGCCAATTATATTATTGTAACAGTAAGTATTTGTTATTTATAAACTTTATCTTTTATTTTGATTCCTTTGAACGAATCATTAAAGTAAAACACTAAAACTAAGTACATCCATACCTATATTATAAATTCGAAAGTAATTCTTATCCTTTTCAAAAATATTCTTACATCGAAGTCAAGAACACAGCACGTGCCGCTGTCACGGTTCTTTGGTCACGTTGAAACTCACTATATATAAGTTTTATATGTACATATGTTCGTAATATCGTATGTGGCTCGGCCTATTGTTACCGAACAATGGCAGTAGATTATATTTTTATTAAAGATCCTCCTATTTCTTAAAGATGAGCACGTTCTTTAACGAATTCTATGTACTCGTCATCTACTTGATGACATCAGTATTTTTTTTTTAGGTAGACACAGTATCCCGCGCATAGCAGGGTGGACAGAGGGAACCTGGGAAACTAGTGTTAAGACCCTCCGTTCTCATTAAGACACTTTCGTTCGCCATTTTCCGCTGAATTCTGAAGGCATTGCGTGTTGAGCGGCGGAACACAACGCCGCAGGCTTCGAAACCCGAGCGAAGACATGAAATAATTCGAATGGGTACCGTATGGTACTGGTCTTATATTTAATTATGAAATTATTTTAAATCATACTATTAGTATAAAATCAATGAAAGCATCTATTGTATTTTAGAGGCGGCTGTATTATAATTGCACTGATTGTTGATTCTATTCTACATTGGAAGAAGGATTTTATAAATTATTTACATTTCTTCACTCTACCAACCCAAGTGCTCCGTTAAGTTCCGATACTCACAACATAGTTTATAATATATAAGTCATATATATATATATAGTTCAATTTTATATTAAACTTAATATGAACCACTGACACACATTTTCAAAGACAAGACGCGTCAAAGAGCGTCGCAATAAACTTAATTACTCTGAAACGCGCTATGTAACAAGTAGGTATGTTTTGTATGAAGGCACGTTGTATGGGAAATACAAATATATAATGATGTATCTATACTTCCATATTAACTTTGTAAAACTCAAAACTTTATTTGGTTTAACACGCTAATATCAGGAATTTATTACGTTTTTTTAGCGTTATCCCTCACACAGCAGGATAGGCAGAGTGAATATGGGGACCTAATATTAAGACACTTTGTTCCCATTGGGACACTTAATAAATACTTCAAGACTTTATAAATAACTGTAGAAATAAATAAATTAAATTATATAATTTAAGGGTTGTTTAATAGATATAACATGTACTCCAAGCTTCGCGTTTACTGTCAGATGTTCAGTTAATTACTAACTAATTACACACGCTGTGGGCACAGTCTAAAGCTATGCTGATACTGGGGATATGTTTATCATATGTATATGTATGTCATAACTACATATGATTTCTTTCTTCTAAGTATATATTTTAACTAATGATTTATAAGGGAAATCTTTCTTAAACTAAATCCTATAATTAAATAATTTTTAATAAGATAATTTTAATTTTCATCAACATTGCGCTGTAAGAGTTTCGAAACATTGCATGTAGACCTCAACGTCACGTGCGCTTTGAACCTTTTTGATACCAGAGAAGAGAAATTAAAATAATTCATTCCCTTAAAACATTTCCCGCGTTACCTGACGCGGTCGCGCTGCAATACTACAGGAAAAAAATCAAATATATACGAAATACTGCTAATCTAATATTATAATTGTCAATGTTTGTGACTAAACGTATTTAGGTGAAACTTTACAGCAAAATCGCTTATAGTAGTACATCAGAATAACACAGGGTACAATTTATCTAAACACATTGTATAATTCGGCCATAATATAACAATAACTTTGAGCGGGCAAAGCCACATCTGGTGCCGCTCCGCTAGTATAATATAGGGTAAAACCCGGATAGTTGCCACACTTTTTGAAAAAGCTCTTTTGTTAGAAATGTATACCACTACATTACCTATTCAATGTGTGTTCTTAAACATAGTATAATAATCTTCTAACTTAGCCAATTTTTTCAAATATAAATATTATTAATTTTGAGTACAGCCTGTTTTACGTGGCCTCTAAAAAAGGGGATAGTTGCCTACTATGGCGGATACTAGCCTAACGTTAAAAATGGTTCGGGGGATACTTGCCTGTCTATTTTTTTTCAAATAAAAACGAACTTATATTAATTTAAGTAATCACTTTTTGTTATTGAACACAATCTTTCATTAAGTATTAATCAAAGTCAATATAATTATAAAATTACAACAAAATAGACTCCAAAATGGTAATTAAGTATCCAAAATAATAATTAAACATTACTGTTTATTTTAAAGGTAGAACAACAATAAAAAATAAGAATTTTGGCATGGCAAGAACTTTGGCATAGCATCTATTAAATAAGTATTCAGTTCTAATTAAGTAATTAACACAGTAAGTACTGAGATCCTTTATAATTATTACCTAAACAACACCTAAAAAAATAATTAAATATTAGTATTTATCTTAAATATTAAAAATAATTATGGGAATAACTTTGGCATTAGTATTGATTATTACCAGAAGCCAAGGTTTTCAATTTGCCACATCTCATGCAATGGTTTTTGAATGTTGTACAAGTTTCATGCAATCACATTCGACACATCTCACATTGTATCCAATTTGATTTTGATTTAGTTAAATTATAATTTTCAAAACATTCTACACAATAATTATCAACTTTAACTTCTTTGTTGGTATTTCATTTTTTTGAATTTGCTAATTGATATTGCTATTTTGAATTTCTTAAGGTTCGAGAGGATATGCCATAAATCCGGGATATTTCGTTGATACTTTTTTGTTTTTTATTTAGATCTTCGAACGCAAGTGCTAAGCTATCTTCTGTCCAGCTGATGTGGCGCGGCACCACGCCTGGCTTTCGTTTATACTTGCGAGGCATTTTGCTGTTGAGAATTTATTTTATTTAAGATAAACTATAGTAAAGCCCAATAAAAATATCACCAAGAAAAAAAGGTAAAACCAAATGAAAAAAATAACTAAGAAAAAAATCTGTTTGCTCGTTAAAATGTGTAGTTACGGATAGTTGCCCCAGGGCAACAATCCGCAAAAGACAGTAAGGCAACTATCCTTTTTGATACGGATACTTGCCCTTCTTATTTACAAAATAAATAAAACATATTTAACAACAAAACGTTTATTACAGTGCAATTTAAACTCTAATGAAATCAAAGAAATAATTATTTTACTGACACCGCAATTAGTTATAATTATATTTAACGGAGATTACTTGCCAATATAATTGTGACGCTCGTCAAAGTATCATCGCGGAAGATTTTTACTCACACGGACAAAACTCGTGCACCTACTTCGATAGCTGATGCGGCACCGAGTCCTACGCGGGGGACGCTTCTTATTATGATCAAAAAGAAACACTGTAAACACGTCTAACATAGAGCATTTGAAACTGAGGCAAGTATCCGTCCGAGGCAACTATCCGGGTTTTACCCTATAATATACTAAACAAGCAACATCATAATAAATAGTAATTTCTAAACAGCGTTTATCGATAGGTTATTCGACGGCAATATTTCCGTGTCGTCGCGCGTAAATTTCTCATCAGGCGCAATTCCGATCGGTCGCCGCTCGCTCGTGATGCAAGTGCAGCTGGTAATTGCTGCACACGTCTCCTTGCCAATTTGTTGGAAATAGATTTTAAATTAGAGCTGATCTGGTGAGGAATCTATGAAGATGTATGCAAGGTTTTCTAATTTAATTGAAATATAAATTATATTAAAAATATTGTGAATTATGATTTTAAAGATTTCTAAGCATTTTTGTTTATAGTTTGAATTTTTTTATAAAAAACGGGGCATTGGATTACGTCACTCAAAATGAAATTTCTCGAATTCGTATGGAAATTTCAACTTTAAATTAATCTTGACGAAATTATCAATTAAATTATTCTGTACACATTTACATTTAAATTATGATTATATTTTTGCACTAAAATAGTTTTTCTTGTCTGTCTTTGTAACAAAGGTTTTGCCATCCAACACGAGATGTCTCTAATTGAGTGCTTTATAGCGAACGTGAGATTAATTTCAACTCTCTCTATATGTTTCAAAAAAATTCTAAATTATAAAGATATAAATTATATATATCGTTTTTATTCAGAAAAATACCGGTATATTTGTATAATCCAACGACTTTGTTTTTTCTTAATTATATCATTTCTGTAATTTATGGTTCGATTACAGGCAACTAAACATACTTCTTATCTTTGAACTATGAATGAAAGACTTCAACACACCATGTTTTGAGTTCTAACAAAAACTGAAAAAACACTATTTTCAAGAAAAATTTTAAACTAATATAAAACAATAAACCTAGTTTAAACACCACAAATTCTTTAGATAATCTTACAAAATCGTTTCCTTAACAAAATACAAACTTAATTTGCACTAATTAATTATTTGATACATTAAAGTCAAGTAGGAGCCAACGCCATCTATCCTGTACACCTAATGGAGCGGACACAGGCGCGATTAACAAATGACGCTTAAAATTCAACCTTTTTTCGGCTAAGCTAATGGTCCACGAGTAAATAGCTGCTTTTTATAGCCAAATGTGTACTAAGATTTATCGTTGGACGTTTTAACAGGATTTTGAATAAGTTATAAAGATGTGGATTTTTGTTTTAAGTATCTTTTTTAGCGGTGTGTTGAATTTATGGGTTACAAAGGTATTTGTTTATTGTGTCTGTTCTAGTAGAATTAATATTCTATAGTACTTTAATATCGGTGTATTGTTCGTATCTTTAATAACGACCCATTTGCGACTTCGTCTGCTTGAACTACTCGTTTATTTACTTTAATAAAATTAAATACGTTCGTATGTTAATATAATACGTTTGCAAGTAGCTTATAGTAACTTCTATTATGAAAATTGTAATAATTAGGTTACATTATCGTAATTTTCACTAGGGTTATTGAATGTTTTAGAATTAAATAATACAATGTTGAATTTGTATGGTATGACAGTGACGCGATGGTTGTGGGTTCGACCCCCCACTCAGGGGAATGAATTATTATTTATTAATATTATCATTTCTGCACCAAGGCTACAGCCCGGTGTTGAGTTCCACCACTCAACACGCAATGCATTGATAATCGAATCGAAGTGGGAAACTGAGAGTTTTAACACTAGGTTCCCTCTACCTACCCTGCGGCGGCGGGAAACAGCATGAACCTGATTTAATGTTAACTTACCATTATAATTAAAACAGTTCCTCAAATGTTGATAGAGTCATGCCTTTACAAGTATTGTATTACTTGTAGGTACGTTTCTTAGTATTATTTCATCCGCAACATGATAGGCCATTTCATGGTCGATTAAGTTAGATAGGTACAGAGATAAAATGTCGACGACGGTCTTATACTTTAAATTATTAACGAAAGAATAAGCTGAGGTAGTTTATTAGGTATATTAAATAATAATTTGTATGAAGTGATATTATAACTCTTTAGCATGGAACTTAAATGACTGTGCATGTGAGGTAAGGTGGTAAGAGTAGATTCGATTTTAATATAATCAGTATATTTCAGGTACTATTACATTTTCTGTTGATAAGTATATTTGATTTTGCATTTTTTACTTTCAGCTTTATGCGTACAACAGAGAGAAACCACACTTTTTTTCTACCTGAGTAGGACAATTTATAGTCCCTAGTGGGGATCGAACCCAGGACCATCGCGCTTAGTCACAGTCAATTGTTAATAATTGTACACCACATCAATAAATTTAAATCTAGTATATTTGTTTAAATATATTGCAACTGCGTTACATGTGCGTGTGTAAAATAAAAAATGTCAATTTCCTTTTTTTTTAATCGATAAATTATTTTTTTTACTTACTTCTAAAAAACTTTTGAGTTATTAATAAGGTGTTGAACTTTATAACCAGGTCCTTTGATCTAGGGCAATTTATGCCTATAAAAAATTGACATTAACGGGGATCGAACCCACGTACGTACCAGTACGTTTTCTTAAATATTTTTCTTTATTTTTTGTGGAATAACACTTTTAAAATATAAAAAAAAATTTTTTTTCAGCAATATATACAAAATAAAGCGAATAATATAAGCTCGGATTTCAAGGAAATCTCTAATCTAAGGATGTGCATGGATATATTATAAGCAATAATATTATATTAATTATTTATTACATATTATTACTTTTATAATAAGACGCCATTTTATATTTTATAATTTATTATGAGCGTAGATATTTACAATAGATATTCATTTGGAATTTTACTACCATAGAATAGATAAATTGTAAAACCACTATAAATAAAAGATAGATAGTAGTACACAACCAATATATTTTATCTATATTCAATTAGGTACTTAGAAGCGAGTTTTAAAGATCGATATATGTATGTAGTATGAAGCAGGCATTGTAGAAGAAAGGACTAATCTGTCGAAATAATAGCGAATATTTTTTTATTATTATTAAATAAATAATATTTACATAATATTATAATTATAAATATATAAAAAACACGTAAACTACGAAAATTTGTTTTGACGGCAGTGTTCATTGCAATATAAGATTAACAAACGAGATGTATCATTTCACTAATTATCTTCGTACATCTTTGGTATACATTTTTTTATAGTACTAAATTATATCTATATTATAATATAAGTACATACTTATAATATATATTTGTGTACATAAAATATGCCATTATTAATAATTATTAAAAAGCATTCCGCTTGAAAAATTAATCTACCAATATTGTCAATTAACTGTGGAATAAATAATCATATTATTTTGCCTTCTCGTAGATGAATATTTAATTACTATTCGAAAAATGGTTAACAAAATTAGAAATATTTCTTGGTGTGGTGATTTTCTCTAAAAGCACGTTGGAATCGAACCTGCAATCAACTTGGTACTGCAGTAATTTAGGCTTCATTTAACTTCTAATTGCAAAGGGTGGTGTAAATTGGCTTTGTTTCCTGTAATTCTTACTAAATTTGGCACATTCTTATTCCCATTACATTACAATCAACAAGAACAAATATCTATATAGATACATTTCATAAATTCTATAATAGAATACATTGAAAACCTTATATACTTTAACAATATCATAAAAGCTGTGCTAAATATTTAATATATAAGCGAAGGACAAATATCATCAATGAAAGAACATATTATTATAATATTTTTTTACTTTTATCACATCGAGTACATCTCGAGCTAAAATTTGAGTACACAATAAGAAAATACAACTTCAAAACAATGTATAAACAGAATGACAACCAAATATTTTTGAGCAATATTAATATAATTGAAGATAGCTTTCCCAAAACATTTTTTTTTTGTCATTTACAAGACAATTGTACGAAAACAATTTACATCTAAGTAAAATTAATATATATATTCTAGATTCTTCTTTCTGTTTCTAGAACACTAGAATGGTATGGTTTGATATGTGTTATGTACTATAAGTTAAAAAAATTAATTCTCATAAGTGTTCAACAACCACTGTTTAATGCACACGATTATTCTAACTCCTATATACATGACGACATTGAAAATTGGTAACCTTAAATCTTCAGAGATTACTTTAGGCCTGTAATTTAATAGCGATTACCCAGGTCGTAGCTAAACTAACAATAGAATAACGTCGAAACTCTATCAAAATCGATCTAGACGTTTGAACAGACAACCAAACCGAGATCGGTCGTAATAACAAAGCTATATTATGTATGAGATATATTCTTAGTAAGTAATACACTAATAATACATTTCCTTATTGGACCAAATATTAGCGTCTAAACCAATTCCTTAAAAACATTAGTCGCGTAAACAATTATAAAAACAAAAATATACAAACTACTATAAATATAACAGCCGTCGAAGTTTCACTATTCCATAGTAAAAATCCGATTATCTAATATACAAAATACATTGATGAACAGACCTAATAATAAATAGAGCCGGCAATTGCATTTAGCAACTTCTTCAATATAGACATTTCTATTCTTTTTTTATATGAATAATAAGTTCTTGCTTAATACTTTTAAGAGAAGAACAAGTTAGTATAAAGAGAAGAACGGCATAGAAATATTCCATATTTGCCTCCTCTATGTATTACTTTCTATTATCAAAGGATATGGTTCAAAATGAGAGTCAAAAACGAATAATACAATAATTAAAACGTCAATATTGTCCTACACCCGATCAACAATTGTTTACTTAATTAATATCGAATCGTAAAATCACTAAAATTCGAGGTCTTCACACCATATGCAATAATACATATTAAGAAAAACTTAAAACAGTTTCGTTTTGTTCGAATGATTTTTTTTCTCGACTACAAAAAATTATAAAGTATCTAATATGATTTTTTTATATTAAAAATATCATTTAAAGATCTTGTCTAAATAATTTTAATTGAAGCTTGAAATTGTAATTAAGTAATAGTAGAAATTACTTTTTGATAACTTAGTTTCATATTTAATAGTGTTGGCTATCGAACAATAACAGACAGACAGACTGATAATCCCTAATAACAGACAGACTGATAATCCCTAAATATAATATAGAGTCGAAGAAAAAAAAATCTAAACGATTTGGAAGACTTATCCAATAAATTTAAGCCAATTTTAGGCCTTAAAATTTAACCTGAATTTTCAAAACCAATAGTCATTTTCAAAAAAAATCTTTATAAAAAATTGCATTACGATATAATTAATATCTTTATGTAAGTAGCTGTATCTTTAAACTTATATAAATTTCAAAGTTGCCTCGATAGCTTCTGTTCTCGACATCTCGCTAAAGCTACAAGAATATCAGAAAAGAATATCTACATATTAAACATATGTATATTTAATATTTCCTTTCGAACAATACTATAACCCTACAAATAGTGAACGTTACCTTTTTCACAATTCTTCAGTAGAAGCTATGGGCGCTTTTAGGAGTGGGTTCCTAGGACTTCTAGAACCATCTGGATTTTTCTGGAAGTCTTCGTTAGATAAGGAAGCGGGCATGGGAGCTATTTTTAACTGATGGCCGTTTAGTTTAATTTCGGTAATGGAATGTGATCTGCCGTGATTGACATTAACTTTTTCTTTATTTGTGGTGGTCATTGGGTCGTGTGTTGGTGTTTTTGCAACGTTCGGAGGAATTCTTACTCTATTCGCTTGTTCTCTTAAAGCCATTTGGTATGCTACTTCGAAAGCCTCACCTAGTGTTAGGATGACTTCAGTTGCTTGATCCTGAAAAAGATAAAGATAAACGATATAGAATTTTTTTAATTAAATAAAAGGAAGGTAAAATTTTGTTTGATTATAGTAAAGATAAACAATTACCATTGTAGCAACTCTGAATACATGGCAGTAGTGGCTTCTCGTGGTGTGGTCTTTAGTGATGTAGGCGAAGTGAGTCAGGTCGTCTGCGTCTTGACACGCACAGTGGATGTTGCGGATTTCATGTTCACAAACCAACTCCTGAGGGCAACATTATTAATATTTTTATATTAAATACTCTTAGAAATTATTTGATTTCGTTTAAATTTAATTTTTTTAGCTTCACATTGTATTCCTCACACAGCAGGGCAGGCAGAGAGAATTTATTTTTAAGTCATTTCTTTTTCCATTTACCGTTGAATTTTAGAGACATTGCGTGTTGAGTTGCGGAACTGAACACTGCGCTTTGCTTCGATACCAAAGCGAAAAAATGCGCCACGACTATTTGTAAACATATATATACCTAATTTTAATAAAAAGAAACTAAAAAAATGTTACACTGAAACATCAAAGCCACGAAAAAATGATAATGATTGTTGTGTTTGTATCCAATCAATACCGATTCATTTCGAAATTTTCCACTCAAAAAAATATTTTTCTCCGAAAATATAATGTTTCGTTGAAAAACACGATGTAAATGAAAATGAATTTCGAATTTTTGTTTTGTACGTACAATGGCGGCAGAAACACTAATTATCCTGTCTAACTAACCGTGATGCCCTCTGACATAAAATTCATCCTCGAAAAAATAATGTAAAAAAAAACAATCCTTTCTCTAAGAAATACAAAGGATAAAGTGGACCGATGGAGTGTGAACGGTGTACCATAATTAAAAATCAAATGGAAGAAATCAGGGCGTTTAGTGATACCCCGAGGGAGTCAGATGTGCCTTTTGAACGGTTGGTTAGTTCTCAAAGAAACTTTCTTTACATAAACAATGTGGATCAAAATAGAAAAATATGTTATTTGGTCAAAATATTACTAATACTTTATATAATATACATTTTTAGTATAATTTTATTCAAATATTCTATTTCTAAACATTAGGGTTTAGGGCTTATATTAAAAAGAATACATAAATGTTTCGATTCCATTTATATTCATTTTCTCGCTCTAGTTACAAGACAAAACGCTGCGTTAAGTTACACAGTACAGCACGCAATGTCTCGCAAATTGGACATTTCGTGGGGAACAGAATGTGTGACATATAGTTTGAATAAAGAACAGATTTAGGTAAGTTTATATAACAAACTATACTTACTCTAGTAATAGTGTTAAGGAACTTGACTCCTCTATAGCTAATGGAAAGTATAATATCAGGCGAGTCACGGGGTTCTTTGGTAGATTTCTTTAATTTCTGAATAGATTTCTTAGTAGACTCATCAGGCGCAATTCCGATCGGTCGCCGCTCGCTCGTGATGCAAGTGCAGCTGGTAATTGCTGCACACGTCTCCTTGCCAATTTGTTGGAAATAGATTTTAAATTAGAGCTGATCTGGTGAGGAATCTATGAAGATGTATGCAAGGTTTTCTAATTTAATTGAAATATAAATTATATTAAAAATATTGTGAATTATGATTTTAAAGATTTCTAAGCATTTTTGTTTATAGTTTGAATTTTTTTATAAAAAACGGGGCATTGGATTACGTCACTCAAAATGAAATTTCTCGAATTCGTATGGAAATTTCAACTTTAAATTAATCTTGACGAAATTATCAATTAAATTATTCTGTACACATTTACATTTAAATTATGATTATATTTTTGCACTAAAATAGTTTTTCTTGTCTGTCTTTGTAACAAAGGTTTTGCCATCCAACACGAGATGTCTCTAATTGAGTGCTTTATAGCGAACGTGAGATTAATTTCAACTCTCTCTATATGTTTCAAAAAAATTCTAAATTATAAAGATATAAATTATATATATCGTTTTTATTCAGAAAAATACCGGTATATTTGTATAATCCAACGACTTTGTTTTTTCTTAATTATATCATTTCTGTAATTTATGGTTCGATTACAGGCAACTAAACATACTTCTTATCTTTGAACTATGAATGAAAGACTTCAACACACCATGTTTTGAGTTCTAACAAAAACTGAAAAAACACTATTTTCAAGAAAAATTTTAAACTAATATAAAACAATAAACCTAGTTTAAACACCACAAATTCTTTAGATAATCTTACAAAATCGTTTCCTTAACAAAATACAAACTTAATTTGCACTAATTAATTATTTGATACATTAAAGTCAAGTAGGAGCCAACGCCATCTATCCTGTACACCTAATGGAGCGGACACAGGCGCGATTAACAAATGACGCTTAAAATTCAACCTTTTTTCGGCTAAGCTAATGGTCCACGAGTAAATAGCTGCTTTTTATAGCCAAATGTGTACTAAGATTTATCGTTGGACGTTTTAACAGGATTTTGAATAAGTTATAAAGATGTGGATTTTTGTTTTAAGTATCTTTTTTAGCGGTGTGTTGAATTTATGGGTTACAAAGGTATTTGTTTATTGTGTCTGTTCTAGTAGAATTAATATTCTATAGTACTTTAATATCGGTGTATTGTTCGTATCTTTAATAACGACCCATTTGCGACTTCGTCTGCTTGAACTACTCGTTTATTTACTTTAATAAAATTAAATACGTTCGTATGTTAATATAATACGTTTGCAAGTAGCTTATAGTAACTTCTATTATGAAAATTGTAATAATTAGGTTACATTATCGTAATTTTCACTAGGGTTATTGAATGTTTTAGAATTAAATAATACAATGTTGAATTTGTATGGTATGACAGTGACGCGATGGTTGTGGGTTCGACCCCCCACTCAGGGGAATGAATTATTATTTATTAATATTATCATTTCTGCACCAAGGCTACAGCCCGGTGTTGAGTTCCACCACTCAACACGCAATGCATTGATAATCGAATCGAAGTGGGAAACTGAGAGTTTTAACACTAGGTTCCCTCTACCTACCCTGCGGCGGCGGGAAACAGCATGAACCTGATTTAATGTTAACTTACCATTATAATTAAAACAGTTCCTCAAATGTTGATAGAGTCATGCCTTTACAAGTATTGTATTACTTGTAGGTACGTTTCTTAGTATTATTTCATCCGCAACATGATAGGCCATTTCATGGTCGATTAAGTTAGATAGGTACAGAGATAAAATGTCGACGACGGTCTTATACTTTAAATTATTAACGAAAGAATAAGCTGAGGTAGTTTATTAGGTATATTAAATAATAATTTGTATGAAGTGATATTATAACTCTTTAGCATGGAACTTAAATGACTGTGCATGTGAGGTAAGGTGGTAAGAGTAGATTCGATTTTAATATAATCAGTATATTTCAGGTACTATTACATTTTCTGTTGATAAGTATATTTGATTTTGCATTTTTTACTTTCAGCTTTATGCGTACAACAGAGAGAAACCACACTTTTTTTCTACCTGAGTAGGACAATTTATAGTCCCTAGTGGGGATCGAACCCAGGACCATCGCGCTTAGTCACAGTCAATTGTTAATAATTGTACACCACATCAATAAATTTAAATCTAGTATATTTGTTTAAATATATTGCAACTGCGTTACATGTGCGTGTGTAAAATAAAAAATGTCAATTTCCTTTTTTTTTAATCGATAAATTATTTTTTTTACTTACTTCTAAAAAACTTTTGAGTTATTAATAAGGTGTTGAACTTTATAACCAGGTCCTTTGATCTAGGGCAATTTATGCCTATAAAAAATTGACATTAACGGGGATCGAACCCACGTACGTACCAGTACGTTTTCTTAAATATTTTTCTTTATTTTTTGTGGAATAACACTTTTAAAATATAAAAAAAAATTTTTTTTCAGCAATATATACAAAATAAAGCGAATAATATAAGCTCGGATTTCAAGGAAATCTCTAATCTAAGGATGTGCATGGATATATTATAAGCAATAATATTATATTAATTATTTATTACATATTATTACTTTTATAATAAGACGCCATTTTATATTTTATAATTTATTATGAGCGTAGATATTTACAATAGATATTCATTTGGAATTTTACTACCATAGAATAGATAAATTGTAAAACCACTATAAATAAAAGATAGATAGTAGTACACAACCAATATATTTTATCTATATTCAATTAGGTACTTAGAAGCGAGTTTTAAAGATCGATATATGTATGTAGTATGAAGCAGGCATTGTAGAAGAAAGGACTAATCTGTCGAAATAATAGCGAATATTTTTTTATTATTATTAAATAAATAATATTTACATAATATTATAATTATAAATATATAAAAAACACGTAAACTACGAAAATTTGTTTTGACGGCAGTGTTCATTGCAATATAAGATTAACAAACGAGATGTATCATTTCACTAATTATCTTCGTACATCTTTGGTATACATTTTTTTATAGTACTAAATTATATCTATATTATAATATAAGTACATACTTATAATATATATTTGTGTACATAAAATATGCCATTATTAATAATTATTAAAAAGCATTCCGCTTGAAAAATTAATCTACCAATATTGTCAATTAACTGTGGAATAAATAATCATATTATTTTGCCTTCTCGTAGATGAATATTTAATTACTATTCGAAAAATGGTTAACAAAATTAGAAATATTTCTTGGTGTGGTGATTTTCTCTAAAAGCACGTTGGAATCGAACCTGCAATCAACTTGGTACTGCAGTAATTTAGGCTTCATTTAACTTCTAATTGCAAAGGGTGGTGTAAATTGGCTTTGTTTCCTGTAATTCTTACTAAATTTGGCACATTCTTATTCCCATTACATTACAATCAACAAGAACAAATATCTATATAGATACATTTCATAAATTCTATAATAGAATACATTGAAAACCTTATATACTTTAACAATATCATAAAAGCTGTGCTAAATATTTAATATATAAGCGAAGGACAAATATCATCAATGAAAGAACATATTATTATAATATTTTTTTACTTTTATCACATCGAGTACATCTCGAGCTAAAATTTGAGTACACAATAAGAAAATACAACTTCAAAACAATGTATAAACAGAATGACAACCAAATATTTTTGAGCAATATTAATATAATTGAAGATAGCTTTCCCAAAACATTTTTTTTTTGTCATTTACAAGACAATTGTACGAAAACAATTTACATCTAAGTAAAATTAATATATATATTCTAGATTCTTCTTTCTGTTTCTAGAACACTAGAATGGTATGGTTTGATATGTGTTATGTACTATAAGTTAAAAAAATTAATTCTCATAAGTGTTCAACAACCACTGTTTAATGCACACGATTATTCTAACTCCTATATACATGACGACATTGAAAATTGGTAACCTTAAATCTTCAGAGATTACTTTAGGCCTGTAATTTAATAGCGATTACCCAGGTCGTAGCTAAACTAACAATAGAATAACGTCGAAACTCTATCAAAATCGATCTAGACGTTTGAACAGACAACCAAACCGAGATCGGTCGTAATAACAAAGCTATATTATGTATGAGATATATTCTTAGTAAGTAATACACTAATAATACATTTCCTTATTGGACCAAATATTAGCGTCTAAACCAATTCCTTAAAAACATTAGTCGCGTAAACAATTATAAAAACAAAAATATACAAACTACTATAAATATAACAGCCGTCGAAGTTTCACTATTCCATAGTAAAAATCCGATTATCTAATATACAAAATACATTGATGAACAGACCTAATAATAAATAGAGCCGGCAATTGCATTTAGCAACTTCTTCAATATAGACATTTCTATTCTTTTTTTATATGAATAATAAGTTCTTGCTTAATACTTTTAAGAGAAGAACAAGTTAGTATAAAGAGAAGAACGGCATAGAAATATTCCATATTTGCCTCCTCTATGTATTACTTTCTATTATCAAAGGATATGGTTCAAAATGAGAGTCAAAAACGAATAATACAATAATTAAAACGTCAATATTGTCCTACACCCGATCAACAATTGTTTACTTAATTAATATCGAATCGTAAAATCACTAAAATTCGAGGTCTTCACACCATATGCAATAATACATATTAAGAAAAACTTAAAACAGTTTCGTTTTGTTCGAATGATTTTTTTTCTCGACTACAAAAAATTATAAAGTATCTAATATGATTTTTTTATATTAAAAATATCATTTAAAGATCTTGTCTAAATAATTTTAATTGAAGCTTGAAATTGTAATTAAGTAATAGTAGAAATTACTTTTTGATAACTTAGTTTCATATTTAATAGTGTTGGCTATCGAACAATAACAGACAGACAGACTGATAATCCCTAATAACAGACAGACTGATAATCCCTAAATATAATATAGAGTCGAAGAAAAAAAAATCTAAACGATTTGGAAGACTTATCCAATAAATTTAAGCCAATTTTAGGCCTTAAAATTTAACCTGAATTTTCAAAACCAATAGTCATTTTCAAAAAAAATCTTTATAAAAAATTGCATTACGATATAATTAATATCTTTATGTAAGTAGCTGTATCTTTAAACTTATATAAATTTCAAAGTTGCCTCGATAGCTTCTGTTCTCGACATCTCGCTAAAGCTACAAGAATATCAGAAAAGAATATCTACATATTAAACATATGTATATTTAATATTTCCTTTCGAACAATACTATAACCCTACAAATAGTGAACGTTACCTTTTTCACAATTCTTCAGTAGAAGCTATGGGCGCTTTTAGGAGTGGGTTCCTAGGACTTCTAGAACCATCTGGATTTTTCTGGAAGTCTTCGTTAGATAAGGAAGCGGGCATGGGAGCTATTTTTAACTGATGGCCGTTTAGTTTAATTTCGGTAATGGAATGTGATCTGCCGTGATTGACATTAACTTTTTCTTTATTTGTGGTGGTCATTGGGTCGTGTGTTGGTGTTTTTGCAACGTTCGGAGGAATTCTTACTCTATTCGCTTGTTCTCTTAAAGCCATTTGGTATGCTACTTCGAAAGCCTCACCTAGTGTTAGGATGACTTCAGTTGCTTGATCCTGAAAAAGATAAAGATAAACGATATAGAATTTTTTTAATTAAATAAAAGGAAGGTAAAATTTTGTTTGATTATAGTAAAGATAAACAATTACCATTGTAGCAACTCTGAATACATGGCAGTAGTGGCTTCTCGTGGTGTGGTCTTTAGTGATGTAGGCGAAGTGAGTCAGGTCGTCTGCGTCTTGACACGCACAGTGGATGTTGCGGATTTCATGTTCACAAACCAACTCCTGAGGGCAACATTATTAATATTTTTATATTAAATACTCTTAGAAATTATTTGATTTCGTTTAAATTTAATTTTTTTAGCTTCACATTGTATTCCTCACACAGCAGGGCAGGCAGAGAGAATTTATTTTTAAGTCATTTCTTTTTCCATTTACCGTTGAATTTTAGAGACATTGCGTGTTGAGTTGCGGAACTGAACACTGCGCTTTGCTTCGATACCAAAGCGAAAAAATGCGCCACGACTATTTGTAAACATATATATACCTAATTTTAATAAAAAGAAACTAAAAAAATGTTACACTGAAACATCAAAGCCACGAAAAAATGATAATGATTGTTGTGTTTGTATCCAATCAATACCGATTCATTTCGAAATTTTCCACTCAAAAAAATATTTTTCTCCGAAAATATAATGTTTCGTTGAAAAACACGATGTAAATGAAAATGAATTTCGAATTTTTGTTTTGTACGTACAATGGCGGCAGAAACACTAATTATCCTGTCTAACTAACCGTGATGCCCTCTGACATAAAATTCATCCTCGAAAAAATAATGTAAAAAAAAACAATCCTTTCTCTAAGAAATACAAAGGATAAAGTGGACCGATGGAGTGTGAACGGTGTACCATAATTAAAAATCAAATGGAAGAAATCAGGGCGTTTAGTGATACCCCGAGGGAGTCAGATGTGCCTTTTGAACGGTTGGTTAGTTCTCAAAGAAACTTTCTTTACATAAACAATGTGGATCAAAATAGAAAAATATGTTATTTGGTCAAAATATTACTAATACTTTATATAATATACATTTTTAGTATAATTTTATTCAAATATTCTATTTCTAAACATTAGGGTTTAGGGCTTATATTAAAAAGAATACATAAATGTTTCGATTCCATTTATATTCATTTTCTCGCTCTAGTTACAAGACAAAACGCTGCGTTAAGTTACACAGTACAGCACGCAATGTCTCGCAAATTGGACATTTCGTGGGGAACAGAATGTGTGACATATAGTTTGAATAAAGAACAGATTTAGGTAAGTTTATATAACAAACTATACTTACTCTAGTAATAGTGTTAAGGAACTTGACTCCTCTATAGCTAATGGAAAGTATAATATCAGGCGAGTCACGGGGTTCTTTGGTAGATTTCTTTAATTTCTGAATAGATTTCTTAGTAGACTCCGTCCCACGAAGCTCTTTTACCACAGTTGATCCTAAATACTATAGAAACAAAATAGTTATTTGTAAATTTATTTTGTCACGTTCATAATTTAGATAATAACATTTTATTTAAATAAGTAATCTTAATATAAGCCATAATAAGATACAAATAAAACATATATATATATTTTTTAATTAATGTCATAACTAAATGCTAAACTAAAGCATTTAATAACCTCCTTCAATTTCATCGCCATAAAAGTATAACTTACATTCGCAACATACGTCACGGCTCCAGTAACCAACACGAATGGCTGATGCTTCCACTGAGTCTTCAGAGCTCCTGGAACTCCAACTAGAAGTTCGGAAGGCGCTCTGATCTCCAGATCTGAAGGTCTTGGGGGTTGAGGAGCAGGTCTGTTCTTCTTACTCCTTTTCAAGGTCTCTCCGCCAGGAGGCGCGAGACTTGGTACCACGGGAGGTGGTACAGGTTTCAAATTCTCAGACGGAGGTAATTTTTCTTTGATTTCTTCTTTTAGCTGTTGAATATTGTTTTTCTATAACAAAATTATTGAATTTAATTTCATAAGTACTAATAAATTTTGTTGAGAAATCGTAAAGCCTAAATTGCCAATGAATAGTTAATCTATAAATAGTAAATCTGACGAGTTTGTTTGGTTGAACGCTAATCTCAGAAACTACGAGTAGAAATTGGAAAATCAAATAAAGATAGGAAGGCTATATATTACATCATATCTACAATTTCGTCAGAATTAAGCACTTAGAATGTTTCGTGATCGAGTGTGATACACAATTAAAAATTTCTATTTAATTACGGTAGCCACTAGTAAAAGGTAGTTGTACATATTTACATACATAGAGAAATTTCTCTCCAATCTCTCACTCTCTTGACTTCTCTCAAATTTCACCAGCAAATATCTAATAATTAGTAAAGTTAGCTGATTACAGCACAACTTCACCTCCCGAATGAAGAACAAAAACAAAATGATAACAAAGAAGCTATTAAACCGAGCCCAAGTAGATTCCACACAACAGAAGTTCACTTAATTAAAAGAATGCAATCGGGGTACCTCATTATCTGTACAGAACCAACATAGCCTATCGACTGGCTGGAAAACAAGCAAAAGCGTGCTAATTAAATCAAAAAAGGGCTGAACAATACCTGAACAAAAAGGAAAAGTGACTCAAACAGTTCACACTTCAGAAGTGTAAAACAAAAACGGCTCGAGGCAAACACGTTGTATACTAGCGTGAAATTTTAATTAAGCCTCTAGAACCAAAAGGCACAAAAAGGATATAATTGACAGTGTCAACGGTGTAATTTGACGAGTGTCATTTGGAAACAAAAATGGCTGGGGCCAGGAGGCTGGGAGTATGGATAGAGGATAGAGGTGGTTGGCAAGTGAATAATCTTCCGTTGCAGTGAATTTGAATGCGAGATGGGGTAACTATTCCTGGTGGCTTCATTGGGCTTTCATTTCGAATGATGAAACGTTAAATAGACACTCGTGTGTGGCTGCCATTATGTAATTTGCTCGTATTTTTCTTGAAATGTATCATAATTAAGATTTAAATAAGTATTGCTTTTTATTAATGTTATGCAAATGAGGAATATTAAAAAATACGTGTAATAAAAGTTAGTGTGTGTGTACTATGCAAAGGTATTAAATAGGTTTGGAATAAAAAAAAAAGTTGATTGTTAGACGTTACTATGGACGACATTAATAAGGGAAAACCCATTACAATATTAAATCTTTTGATAGATATCAATTATTTAATAATTTTAAAAACTTTTAAGCAAACTATCTTCTCACACCATACTACATACCTATAAAAACAACAAAATCCAGAAAAAAAAAATTATAAAATCTATCACAAATTTAAAGTTCCAGCAAAAAAAATAAAGTATTTTCTAGGCATTAAAGGCACATAGGTTTCCTTTCATAGCATCTACGTACATACTCGTATGTATTTTGCGGTACATAACTACTAGTTAGGGTAGAGTGGCTCACTCAGCATGAATAGCAAGCTGAATACACGAATTGAGCACTAATTACCCATACAGGGTTGGCGACGTGTGAAATTAAAAAAGGTCTCGGCTATGCCTTTTAAAAACATACGCAGAAAGCTATAATAACAAGTACGTTTTTATTTATATGTATAACTAAATATTATTATGGAGAATCTATTATGTTTTTGAGTGGACTGCCTGGTCGTGTATTGGCTAGTAAGCTGAGGTTAATTAAAAATTGTGAGTTCGAGATTCCCGCCTAGATCCTATACTATATAATAAGTTATAGTTTATTGGTCTTTATACAAATTCTTGTCTTCAGGTATATCTTTTTTGTATGTTATATTGATTACCTCTAACAATTTGACTCTAAATCCTAAAAATCGATCTGCAGATCACGGGAGGAGGAGCTGCTGAAAGAGCTGTCTTAATCCAGGTCCTACGTTTAGGTACTTGACCAGAACATAATAGCATTAAAAATGAACTTAGCAAGAGTGGAGAAACTGGAGAGAAGCTTTACAGCTTTAAATTATTATACAATCTTAATATCTCAATAAAATGTGTAATTATATTTATAAATATATAACAATAAAAATGGAATACCTTCAATCTGTTTACGGAAAGTGTAACAGCAAAAAAATGAACACCGAAAAGTCTCTATCTACTCTCTGTCTATTCATAAAATATTAATCACACATAAATTAGAAATAAATGACAAAATGATCAATCTCCGCCTCCCCATCTCTCCACTCTATAATACTTGGTTAAAATGTAGTTAGGTACATATTTTAATACGACGCACGTGCTCCGTACCGTCGGGTGTTGCCAGGTGATACATGTAATTAACTAGATGAGCAATTTGAGAGATTACCTTTAAAACCCCCTTGAATTTCACGCTTATAGGTTATTAATAAACTTAAAGTGACGTGTTTGACTTTAAGCAGGTTTTGGATTAGGCTAAAAATGGTTGGCTAAAATTAACTTGTTTGAGTTTCCTTTTTTTAAGTTCACGCTAGCAGGGTAGGCAGAGGGAAATAGTGTTAAGACACTCCGTTCCTCCATTGTCCGCTTGTGTCGATGTGCCAAGACTAGCCATCTTACTGGCTTTTTATATTGTAAAAATGTATTTAGTCATATCCATATATCTAATACATATTCAAAATTAAACAATAAAATAATTTAAATGACTTTTCTCCTAATAACTTGTTAACACAATCATAAAACACTGTTCATATTTCATAATAAAATAATCTAATGAATATCTCAGTGGATAATACCACTTTTATGGCGAAGGGATGTCCTGCTTTAAATTAATTCAATAGACATTGATCGTGTCTTGCAAGACATGAAATGGTTATAAATGTGTAAATCGTTTATTAAGTTGAGTATTATTGGTTTATGTGTTCCACGATTGATGGCATAAAAAAGAAAAAATAAATAAATAAAATTTAAAGTTATATATCGCTCACTTGGCGTAATAATGGCGTATTTACCTTCTTTCTGCCAATTTTTGAGACATTACGTGTTATATGCCGGAACCTGACACCACGTTTTGTCTTGTTAATTAGTGAAAACCAAACCAAAAACTGTATAACAAGGCTGTATATTACAATAATAAAACATTTCAATATAAATATATAGTAAGAACCATATTTAAACCGTTAGATCGTTAAATTGCCTAATACACAATTGCACGCACCGATGCAACTACCATAGCAACTCCCCGGGAGTAGGTAGCTCGACGTCGGATATCCTTTTTACGAGCTTACGATTCAATAAATGTATGTATAAATATGCATGTTATCATACGAACGTGATTATATTGAAAAGGTAATATTTAATTTAATTTTATTGATATATACACTGAGTACTTGTGCGCGTGTCGCGATAGTTATAGGTTCCAATTATAAAAGTAAAGGTAGTTAGTATTAGTTAGTAGGCAGACGGAACCTAATATTAAGTTACCCTGTACCCTACTTCCTCCCTAATTTTCGAGACATTGTTTTTGTTTTTTAGTTTACTTTGATAAAGACATTATTGAAAGACGTAACAGTACAGTCTACATGGTAAAATCCGACTCAGCAACCAAAAACATGATAAACATTTATAAAACATAATAATTTCCCCTCAATGAGAATCGAAACAAGAATCGCAAAAGACCGTGCAAAGTGGAGTAGGTTGACTAGGAAGGCAGACCCTGGCAATAGCCGGTATTAATGCCAGGAGGAAGAAGAAGAGAATCGAACTCGCAATCATCACACCATAGCGAGCATTTGCTTAACGGTAGTTCCAAATTTTAATGAAGTCTAAATAAACTTATTTATCTTGTTGATTAAGCAATCTCCATACATGATAGTTAAATAAAAGATGAAATATAACACCGAATTAAGGCTACGTGATGCAATTATATGAGTCAGTTATATTTCGTAAATGTAAGTGAAAAGAGAGGACGTGATGTGTTAACAAACAAACAGACTGTCGCGTTACGGATCGTTTCATAATAGATACTTTTGGTTTTGATTAAATATTGTTCTATGGAATATGCTATTATTAGTTTAAGGATATCTATATCTATATATATCCTTGTATGTAGTAGCTAGGTTTATTTTTTCTTAACTCGATAAAAAAAATTCAAAAGTTTCAAAATGTTACGCTAAAGCTTAGAAGAGAAAAACAGTTAACTTTTTATTTAAAGAATATCTAATCCATCTAATAAGTTAATTTCCAATTTATATGAAATGACATTTTTCAAAGCCAATTTTTTATTATAAAAATTGTACCAAATTTAAATTATTTATTCAAACAAACTTAAAATATAATGACGTTTAACGGTTTTCTCTTTCAATTGTTTAGCAACATGCCTGGGAACATTATTAACATTCAGATATCGGCTGTCTGTACGTGCAGACTGGTGTTGAATATGTATCGCTTTAAATTGGCGATCTGTACTTCAAGGACGAAATACTGACATTATTTTATACTAGCTTTTATGTACGGCTTTGCCCGCGTGGTCAAGGTGTGGAAATAGTCGAGTCGTGGATACACGCCACTTCTTAGTATCAGAAGTAACTCTCACTGGAGATACAGTAGGATTGATGGAAGGTAATGTAGACTATAACCTTCCTATGTAAATGGACTACCCACCAAAAATATATTTTCAATTTGAACCAGTTGTCCCTAAGATTAGCACTCAACCAGAAACACTGAAGGGTATATCGTATTATAACTGATATTACATCTTTTTAATTACCTGCCTTTTTTGTATTTTCATATATAGTTAGCATTTCAACAGAAATACATATACATACATACAAACTAAATGAATATTAAATATTATATAAAAAAACTTACCAAATTCTTGAGATCAGTGTTAATTTCTTCAATATTACTAATTGGTCCGTTCTGTTCACCAGACACAGAACATAATATCCTCTTCCTGTGACCAGCCTTGTTGATTTCCAGCACTGCAGTCAGCTCCACCTCCCAGATCCTCCTCACTCTATCCATATCTACATACAAGTGTTTTCTAAACGTATCACTATATTGTTCTAAGTTAATCGTCCTAAGCCAATCGTCCACAGATTCGTTTTGAGTTTTACTTATATTATTATTGTTATGATTATTGCTTATTTCTGCTATTTTAAGAGGTAACTGTTTAGCTGATTCTAGTATTTTTTGTCTGTCGTTCTCTTCTATTCCCATTTCTCGTAAGTCATTTTCGTTAAGTATGCCGTTCTGGAAATAAATGTGTTGTTACAAATTTGATCTTGGAAGTTAGTTTTTATGATGTAAATAAATAAAAAACATTTGAAGCAATCGAGCACATCAAGGACATCGTGGTCCAGTGGGATGGCGTTAGACTGTAAACGCGATAGTGGGGGTTTCGATCCCCAATCGGCGGGGTTATTTTTAGTTTCCCATTCTAGTAAGGTAAAGTGATTTTGTAGATAAAAGTTTATTTGTTAAAATATTGTACACAATATCCATAATAGAGTGAAATTATTGAAACAAAAATATTAATAAATCTATATATTGAAACAAAAATATTTATAAATCCATATTAAAAAGACTATACTTACAACAAAGTCGATATCGTCGTAGCCGCTCTCAACAAACAGGGTTTCGTAATCGTGCATCCCTAGTCCAGATAGCCAAAGTCCTAAAGTCGAAGCAACGGACGGGCTCAAGCTGGACTCAGAGCAGCTGAGCCCTAACCGGGAAGTGAACTCCTGCTCCAACTCCGATACAAACACCGATTCCCTTACAAGCTTACTGCCGAAGGAAGCCATGATTTCTGATATTTTGGCCCATTCCTCCTGTTAACAAAGAAACATTATTACTTAAAAATATGCTTATACAAAAAATCTATGAAAGTTTTACAAAATAATTAAATACTAAAAATTTTATTATTTAAAATAAACATTGGTCGAGCATTGAAACCTACCATATTGACATAGGAAAAGCAATAATAACATAAAAGGCAAATTTAAAACAATTTTTCCATATTTCTAAATAAATAAATCTAAGAAATACAAGTGATAGAGTGCTTTCGAAGCTACTCATCAATCCCGAGTGCCTCTAAAGTCTAACATCAATACAATATCGTAACGTATCCTCAGCTGAGTCATACTCTTTTAAAGGCACAGCCTTTTATAGCTTCCGGTTTATTGTTGTCTTTGGTTCAGGAAAACCGCTAAATTAAAAAAAAAAAGTACTTGCAACACTTATTTTTTTTGTTGTAAAATTAATTATAACTGAGGACGTTATGGTACGGTGTACGCCTGATTGTAAATGCGAGAGTTGTAGGTTCGATCCCCACAAGGATTATGATTACTTATTTTCAATTCCCGCTCTGGTAGAAGAATTGTGGCATTGAGTTTTACTACACAATACGTTAAGTCTTGAAAATTCAACGGAAAGTGGGCTTTGCCTATTCTCCTATGCGGGAAAGTGATACCTGTATGCAGAATTTTGATGTGGAAGTAACGCAGTGGCACCAAGGCAAAAGAACAGAGTGTCTTAACACTAGGTTCGATCTGTCTACCCTGCCGTGTGATTGTGATTTAATTTTGTTTTTCAATCTTTACTTTAAATCATCCTCGAACCGACAAAAAAAAAAGATTTATATAATTTCAATTTCTGGCAGCGTGCAGATGGATATTAGCATAAATACGGCAACACCTGCATATCGCAAAAGGCTCGAGCAGCTGTCAGACATATGCACGATCGAAACTTAATGATTACTTCAAGTTATAATATGACGGTAGAAACATGAAATTACAAAAATAATCTTATTACACGAACTTAATTATGTTTTCAATTCGACTTTATAATTAATGTTATCGATTCGGCGCGGCAAAAGGCCTGCGACGGTAGTGGATTCGATTCCCATTATTAATTACATCACTATTTTCTCGCCCTGTTTCAAGACTAAGCGCCGAAAGTAACGCCGAAATTACTCGGAAAAACGGTGATCGGAGTGTCTTAACACTATATTTCTTACGCCTATCCTACATGCGGGATATAGAAAACTAAAAAAAAAAACAATTAGACTTTAGCTAATTCAAGGTCCGTAAGAATGGAGAGTTCCAAGAATTTCCTGATATTTTTATAATCACTCTCTTATTTTAATTTTATCAATAACACTCTGTCCATAGTGATACAGTTCGACCGCGTCTGATTGTGAATGATGGGTTCGATTCCTACTCAGGGAAATTAACTATTTTCATGGCAAAGCTCTGGTAAAGACAAGATGCTTCGCTTCGTTCCGCCACTTAACCCACAATGTCTCGAATAGGAAAGTAGAGAGCAGAAGTTATCTCTATCCTGTATAGCGTCAAGCTGTAATTGTAATTGTCAGCACCACTTTAAATGAAACCACAGTTTTAACTACTCTATAAAAGCCTAATATAATTCGGAAAAAAAATAATTCCCAAAAATGAAAAAGTTATTTTTTCAAACAAAATAAATAATAAAATTATCGTTTTAAAATAAAACACCATTTGTATAGTATAACATAGGCACGCACACACTTACCTGTCAAATCGGAAACGTTGCACACGTATGTGTGCGTCACACGAAATACA
Organism: Heliconius melpomene rosina; assembly: GCF_056956725.1. Lineage (NCBI taxonomy): Eukaryota > Metazoa > Arthropoda > Insecta > Lepidoptera > Nymphalidae > Heliconius > Heliconius melpomene. The sequence goes on from NC_140401.1 coordinate 15,362,971, forward strand.
GGTATGGATAAAAATCGTGAAATGAAAAAAAGAGGTACCTTGATTAATTTCTTAGGTGTGGGTTTGAAATATATTACCCTATATGCAGTTTCAATAAAAGAAGCGCTGCCTCTTCCACCCTGTATATTTGCAGAAGAGAAATTTAATTGTATATTTTTTTATATTTTGCATATTAGGGGATAATCAGAGATATAGTATTTTAACATATAATTCAAATTTGTAACAAATGTTTATAGTTATTTATACTTGGCATAAGGTGTATGAACTAACTATATCGCTAGCTATATCTAGTATACACGATCACGATTTAAAAGGTCGCTGGTTCGAAGCCCCGCCCCTTATCTGTTGTTGCTATAACGCACATATGTTGTATAATATAACATACAATGATATCAGATTGTAATGAGAACAACTTTCCCTTGCAAAGAAAGTGATAAATATTGTTATGACTTAATAATTTTTCGAATTGAATAAAAAAATATCGAATAAATTCATATTTTCATAATACTTTTTTTTATTTTTATTGAATTTTACTTAATTGAAAATTAAATTGTATTCATGGAGTGGGTATTATGATTTTTTATTTATAATTATTACTTTTATCTGTATTTTTATTAGTAAAGAAATTACGGATTACAAATATATAAAAACAAATAGTTTTAAAATTATCTAATACTAGCGGACGCGCGCAGCTTCGCTTGCGTATTTAAGGGTGAATTCTAATAACCCATGAAACATGTGTTCAATGAAATATTTTTAAGAATCTAAATTTCAAATTTTATAAAAATCGGTGCCGATTTAATTTTTTTTCCATACAAACTTTGAACCCCTAATTCACCCCTTTAGGGTTAAAATTTTTCAAAATCCCTTCTTAGTGGATGTCCAGATTACGAAAGTAAACTTTTGTCCAAATTTAACGTTTCTACCATAAGCGGTTACGGCTGTGCGTGCGTCTTACCTCAGTCAGTGAGGACAAGTCCTTTTATATATATAGATAATATTTGAATCCATATATATCCATCCAAGCCATCTAAACCTTACGACCAAATAAGCTTATATCTCGCCGAATAAGTTTGAATATTACATTCAAAATATCATCCTATATAGAGCGATTATAACAAAGGCTTATTATACAAAAAAACAACATTGAATTTCAATTTATACAGAATTTCGATATGTTAATGACAACTGTTTTCTATGTCAAGGCAACGTTATCAATATCACAATGTATTCAATGTGGCATGATAAAACAATATACGACTATTTTATTAATATTATCATTTATTTTTTGCATTTTAAACAAAGAAAAATAATATCGTTATTCGTCACTTCGTTGTCCAATTTTTTATATTCTAGATACGATCAAACCTCAGTCAGTATTAATTTAAATTTAAAAAAAAGAAGGAACCCAGTGTTAAGGCACTCTTTTCCCCACTTTCTGCCGATTCTGGAGGCATTGCATGTTGAGTCGCGGAACTCAACGCCCGTTTTGCCTCGACACCAGAGCGAAGAAGCAAAAATATAAATTTAAATAAAAATTTAATTTCCTCTAGTAGGGATCGAACCCATAACCAGTCGCAGTTACAGTCACATTTTGTACCCCTGCGCCACGACTGACCCCGAACTACCTAATAATATATATAATAATGATAGTTTAAATTTTAAAATTTCTACAAACGTGATTTGAAGTCTAACATTGAAAAACAATATAATTACTTTATCTGAACCGTCTAGGTCAATTTATATAATTTAACTTGAACGACATACAATATTTACGTAATCCACATACTAATATGTAACGGTAACGCAGGTGTACAGTGTACTCACTAAAATTATTGTTAATTGCCACTTCCTGTCTTTGTGACGATGTTCATTTCAGGTATATATATGCACTCGAGAAATCATATTCGTATATAATCTTCATAATTAAATATTACAAAACAATTATATTTTAAGAAACTTAAACATACCTACCATAATTCCATTACAATAGTATATCATTTTTTTTAATCACAAAGCATTTTTTGGCTATCAATAAAATTTCTTACCTGTTCATCAAAAGGACTGAGTATCGACAGTGATTTATCACCACTTTGCGTCGAGCTGGTCGTATTGCTCCGTCTTCTAACCTCGTCTTCCACTCCATTGGACCTCTCAGTTCCATTGCTGCTTAAATTACTATTCAGGTTTTCTGTAGGTGAAGCGTCGTACACTGATTTTAGTTTTCTTAAAGTCTTCGGCCGTTCTGCCGGCATCGGCCGGAGTCCGATACCGTCGAGAGTGGTCGTCGAGCCTTTGAAGAGGCCTGCAACAATGGAAAATACACATATGTTATTTTTTAATATTATATTACAGTTGGATGTACACATTTACAGTGCTATAGGAGCGAAAGTATAACATTTTATTCCGAGTACAAGATGAGCCCTCGATAATACATAAACATAATAGGTGTATATATAGATAAGAAAAAGATAAAGTACAAGATATTATTATCCAAAAATATAGGTTTAACATCTTGGCACCGAGCACATCGATAGAACAACGAATCCTCGATAACAAGACAAACATTGGGTTCCTCTACTCTTTCGTTTCGTTTTCATTTTTATGCAGGTATATTTTTTTAACTTTCATTAAAGAATCACAACATGACACATGCAATCACATAATATGTATTTTTAAAGAATTCTTATAGAATAATAAAGTTTTAAAAAACTATAAAGAATATACCTATATTTAAAAAATTGTACAACAATTTCATATGTTTAAAATAGGTTATTTAGCAAAATTATCGACACATTCGTCACATGTGTAATAAGAAATCAGAGTTTACATACTGTTACCGATAATTGTGACGTTTAAAATTGTCATCGATAAGAAATGAGGGCTCAGGGAGGAAAGTTTAAACACTACGAAGTACGAAGTCATAATTTGACTAACCTAATTAAAAGATAGACAATATTATATAGATACCAAGAAATTGGATGCAAACGTCTGAAGGGCTCATTGGCATACTATTGAATGGGCCAATAGTGGAAAAGGCTGTTGAAGATGTTTTTTTTTAGATTCTTGAAAGCAAAGCACGGTGTTTATTTCCGCCACTCAACACGCAATGTCTCGAAAAAAGAGAGCAAACTTAGAAGTGTCTTAACACTAGGTTCTTTCTATCTGATTTGGAAAGAGAAAAAATCGTGAAACTATTTTTTTTTAATTTAAGTATAATTAGGTACATCAGGTTTTGTTCAAGTACTACAATTATCATCACGGTAATTGTCGTCCCTGAATACATTCTAATTGAGGTCATTTCAACGATATCTCTTGTTTTTTTTTCCATTACAACTAGAAAAAAGAAAGAAACTCGAGTAACGCAGCGGGGCCAAGGCCGCCTATTAGAAATATTACAGGTGTTATTAGATACTAAATTGTGACATAAAAGTTTTCATATAATAAAATTGTTTAGAAAGATATAATAATTAAAGTTTTTTTTAGTTCAATTAAATTATCTATTATTAATACTTAAAAAAAAAGTGATAAAAAAACATAGGTTTTTAAATAAACATTTACTTTTTTAGCTTCCGCGTTATCCCGCACATAGCAGTCCTGGGAACCTAGTGCCGTGTCACGCGGTCCCCATTATGTACTTATGAATATGCTTATATAAGTCAAATTTTGACTCATAAATCGAACTTTCCACTGTCGTGTAGTATCATATATAAAATAAATATTTAATAAATTAATTTATTTAATTATATATAAGCAGATAGCTTAGCCATCAGACAGACATAAATCAGATAATATGTTATCGCAAATCACAAATATTGATTAGTGACCGGTAATTGAACCCACGACCTAATTTTAATGTTTGTATTACCATCCAATTAAATATCTTTAACTAAGGTGTAGTTACACCTTAGTTAAAGATATTTAATTGGATCAATAACCCCAAGAAATGAAAAACGACTGAAAAAAGAGATTCATCGTTTCTTTTAGTAGTTAAGACACTCCGTTCTCTATGTACTGCCCCATTATTGAAGCTTAATTTACATTAGCAACTACTTTTTTGTCCAAAAGTTTCGTCTGTTTGTCTTTCTGTCTGTGTGTGATCTGTTCGTCCCTCAGTGCCGGAAGAATTATACTTATTAGGACATACATTAATAATATTTCTTATTATATATATATATTTGGATTTATTTTGTAAATTGAACTATTTTTTACATATTCACACAAGTCCTTAAATAATTCACCATGCCTGTTGTATTTCACGCTTTATAAAGCTCAAATTGATACAAATTGTATCTACTTCCGCTTCGAACTCGGCACAAAGCATTCCTTTACATTTAGGTATCTTATTTACAAATCAACAGTGCTATTATCATTATTAGATGTTAGTTTATTTGAGTTAGGAATGTTTTGATTAAAATTTTGATATTAACTTTTATTTACATAGGTAATGTATGCGTCATTAAAATGTTAGTTGTTTAATCAATTGTGATTTTGAATTAGTTTTTGCATGATTAATAGTTAATATGCAACGACAAACACCACAGGTTGTAGATTCGATTCCCACTCGAGAAAAAAATATATATTTTAATTTTCCTCATTCTGCGACGTTAAATAACTGCAATTCAACGTGTACTGGCCCCAGAATTTGGCGAAAGTGAAAGACGGAAATGAACTAGTAGAAACGGAGTGTATTCACACTAGGTTCCCAGCTAGGTTTCCTTCTGCCTATCCTACTGCACGGAATATAGCGTGAAGCTAAAAAATGTATAAATTCAAGATGATGAATATTTATTCTCTAATATACTAGTTATAAAACATCATTTTATAATACTTGCAAATGTTTTATCAAATTCGATACGTTATCAAACTTCCGAGTGCTATGTTTATACATTTTCGCACCTCGTATATCTTTAGGTAAGCTCCAAGATATGATGTTACATGACTCAGTTCATCTGTTTTGATTTTGTAAGAACATCGATCGATTATATTTCATAATAATAATATTTTATTGCACATAAAAAAACATATTTTTTACATTAAAATATGTACTTAAGTTAATTTATTCGACACGTAGGTTAGGTTAGGTACCTTAGGTTCCCAGGTTCCCTTTAATAAAGACACACAGCGCTAGAAAACAGCGCTAATGAGCTACGGAGTCAAAAAAAACGAGATTTTAAATATTTAAATGTAAAATATTTAAAAATCAAGACATATTTTCCTTCTCTACTCTTTTCCAATTCACGAGACAGTGAAGAATGAGCGAGGAAACGAATAAATTGTTTAGAGTCAAATGGTTTACCGAATTTGGATTTTAAATTGCATTTAATGATTATATAATAATGAAACATAAGGCTACTGTTTTTATTTTCACGCATTTGACAGTTTTTGTGATTTTGTACGGAGAAAAATTGTACTGATAAGCTCCTTCGTTTAGCACTATAAATATTGCATGATACTTGGTGGAATCCAACTTGCATACACTTTTCTGACGACACCAAGAAAACACGTACGTTTTACGTTTTAAACATAAATTTCCTCTTGGCGATAAAATCAATATAATAATATACTATTTCAGTCTCTACATTATTTTATTTTAAAAAATACTATACCTATTAATAGCTCTACAACATTATTTTATTAATGAAATCAATTTATTTATTTATTTATTTAGCTTCTCATGTTTATCGCATATACTGATAGGGAACAGAGTGTTTTAACAGTAAGTCCCCTCTACCTACCCTGCTGTGTTCGGGATAAAGCGTAAAGCTGAATTAGCTTCCCATATTTATCTCTTACAACAGTGTGAAATAGAAACTAGAGTTAAGACAACGTTCCCCAATAAATTGGTTGAAATATAAACATATTATTCGTCGTTTAAAGTTACACTTTATGTCACTTTAAGACTTAGATTCTTTTCCTTTTTTTTTTTTTTTTTTTTCTGCCATTACACATTTTATTCTTACCATTTAGTTCTTATCTTTATCTATGTAGGTATGTATGTAGTATATATATATATGTGTATGTGTTATGTATGGTAAATATATTTTTATTTATTTTATACCCTTAATTATATTTTTTGCACCCTACCCCTATCTTAATTTGCTATGTCCTCTGCCTTAAGGTTGCCTGGCAGAAATTGCTATTAAGCAATAAGGCCGCCTTTTGTACATTTATATAATGTTATTGTATTTTTGTGTCTTTTCTTGGGTGTACAATAAAGAGTTATTATTATTTTTATATTAAAAAGATACATAAGTACTACAAATGACCTAATTTTAGTTTCTTTCACGAAATCTAGTTTAATTCACGCAGCGTGACAGCACGACCAACGAGCAGTGCACGGTTACGTCGGGTGACCGACTACAATGCCCCATTGTTCTTCTGGCAGTTAAACTTGTAACTGTCACTTACTCTTTCTTAGACTTTTACTTGTTGCTTAGGTTTTAGTGTATGAATATGTATATATGTTGGTATACATATATGTAGAGTATAAAATATATATTAATCTAGAACATGGGAATAAAAAAGCAAGAAGGAAAGAAAAAAGCAGAATAAAAAAGCTTGAAATTTTTGCGGGGTGAGAGAATCGGAGTATATTATCACTAGGTTACTTCCACAAATCCTAGTATATATTTAAAGCTAAAAAAATTTATCCTTTGGTGGTTGGTGTTGAACAAATAAAAACATTTTAATTTTAAAGACAAAGCTTAATATTAATTATATAATAAAAACTGAAAGGACCGTCCAGAAGCAGTTGGGAAGAACGTCTAGATTTTTAGAATCAAAAATATCCCCCAAATTTAGATTTGAACCTATAGTTGTCGCATAATGTTACACAGGTTGTTATTGGGATACGTCGTTGTTATTTAATTACTAATAGGACATTAAGCATTTCATGGCTTCTCATGTACTTAAGCCTACTAAGTATTAAATACTACACAAATAAATACTAGCTTAGAAAAAAATTCTTAATAGTTAAGTTTGTTTATGCAAAAGTTTACACTGGGCGCTGTAGATATGTTTAGTAAAAGATGAAGGCAATAGGTTCAAATTTCGTTACGTATATTGTTTGCTTTACATTATTTCCTAGGTATGGCATGAAAGTGAATAATCGAATTATTTATAACTAATAATTATACTAGTACCAGAAAAGATAAAAATCTTTCAAATATCATTAAACATCAGTATATTTAGATATTACTTCATTCCCTCATAAAGTTTGTTACGTAAGCGTGTTAAAATAGAAAATATTTCATTCAAAAGTCTCGTATAAGTGATATGGTGCTGATTTTTTTTTTTAAAATTGCTCAATGGTAATATAAATTAAAGCAAATAAAATCTATTTTTTTTAAAATGTAACAAATATTCTGAATTTTATAACTACAATCATCAAGCTAGAAAAAGAAAGAAATATCAAGATATTGTTTTGTTATTATAACTACATATTTTCCTTTCTTTATAGACAAACTAGGTATGAGGAACTGAGTGAGTGATATATCACTCTATTTTTAAACAGCATACCTTTATCATCCAAGCAACCTTATAGCGACACTTATTTAAATAAATATATACTACATACAAAATTGGTTAAAAGTACATGATTCACCTACTAACTGAGTACGAACATGTTTAAACAAGTGAACACTTGTTATAGTTAGGCCTCGTTTAATAAAAACCATATAAAACTTACAGTTCCCCATCAGTGAGACGGTCATAAAATATTCCAAGGCATTTAAACATCGTCATCTCTACATTAGAAATACACTGTTAGAATACACTTACACTAGAAAAATCACATATAACACAGAATTAAAACCATTTTGTGTTAAATAAGACACTTTAAAGCATTTTTTTTTAATAGAAAATAATAGATTTTAAGTTAAAAATACTTAAATAACGATATAATTGTATTATTAAGGAACAGTGTACGCTCGATTAGACAGCCGTCGTAAGACTGCGAAATTGCAGTGAAACAATATTGATAAGACGTCACATATCGAGCATTTTATCAATTAGAATCAATTTATTCATGGAGAGTGTAGACAATTGGACGATCGGGGGCTTAAATTGGCACTGTGGTGGTGGTTGTAGGGTTTTTGGTGAATTAAATTAACTTGAATTGATGTTTCTTAGAGCTTTAGAGTTAATAGAATTGGAATCTTTCAAACAGATGTAATAAATTTGGATATCTTAAAAATTTTACATTTAAATTATATGTGATTTTAATTTTCTAGAAAAAATTAAATATAAAAAAGTATTTATTGCTTTATATTGTAATTTACAATAATTTGATTTAATTTACATAATTGTATCTTTATAGGCCACCGTGGCGTAATGAGACAGAGTTTGACTAAAAACACGACTGTTGTTAGTTCAATTTCCATTCAAGCAGCTAAAGGTAAAACTTTTATCTCCTATGATACTATCAGCGGCGTTTAGTTCCGTCATCCAACACACATTGTCTTGGGTTCAAGTGGTGAGTGGAGAACTTTAACCTGATGATAATGATATAAGATGTGTAGTATAATAATGATAATCTGTTTTTAAAACATGTAGAGAAATAATTTTGTGATTTTCCACTTTTTTAATGTTTATTAGTTACAGTGCAATCCACCGGCTAAACCTGATCTTATATAACATTAAAATTATGAGATCACGACACCATAATTTACAAAGAAACTAGTTTACTATGAAGATGCATTTCCATAACTACTCTATGATTTAACCAATATTTTAAAATATACCTTACATAGTTAAGATTAGAGTTACAAATAACTACATGTTGAGAAATAAGGTTCAAAGATGACCATAAACAGTTAAAAATAACTGCCTTAATTTACATATCAGAAGGAAATAGACGAGTTATTAATCAAATAATACCATTGAGCTTGTTATCGTATCGAGAAAGTAATTTTTATAGTTAATTTTAACGTCGAATGTGATTTATTTAACTGTTTTGGTTGTCTGTCTCAGCTTTTAGTTATCCAATGTAATGTAATTTGTGGGAGATAGTATAATGACCACTTTAGTTGATTGTAGGTAAGTATGGGATTTAAAAAGGCTTTTTTAGAGTTTTAATTTAAATAGTAATTGTTTTTAAATATTGTAAAGAAATACCTATAAATAAATTTTATTTAAAAAAATGGCACTAGCTGTAATACATCTGGCCATAGAAAGGTGAAATTTGGCTTGTTGGGAATTTTTGAGAGCACTTCCTAAGAAAAGTCTCCTCTCTACGCGAACTAAGTTGCGGGTGATAGATTGTATTATTGCCTAATGAATAAATAAAATAATTTTGAATAAGTTGAATTGAATTTTGAATTAATTTAAGCTGTTATTATGTAGGTATATTTATTATATAAATTAGGATAAAATAATTCAATTTATTTTTGAGAATTTAAACCTGAAAACTGTATATTAAAATATGATAGTTATATAACCATAACCGAGAACTGACATAACTCATTTATCTATGATAAAAAAAAATATTCACAGCTATCCAATATCTTATCAATAACAAGGGTTTAAGATACGTTGCGAAGGTCAACACCATTTGCTTCTTCTAATATGAAGAATATGAAGATTATAAAAATGTATATGAAAAATAGGTCTATATTATTGTCGTAGAGTTAAAATGCGTAAAAATTGGAAATGTGATGGCTTGATCAAGAGGAGAGTTCGGTTACTGAATTGTCGCGGTCGCGTAACATCTCGATTTCAGGCATAGAGCCATTACAGAATAACTAAACACTAGGTTCTCTCTGCTTTCCTCCATGTACCACACGTAGAGATTATTTTAATACAATTTAAGGTCAATAAACATAAAAAAATATATATAAGAACTAAATAATAATAATAAAGTTAAGCAAGATTTAAAAAAAAACATAAACCAAAGGGAATGCTATAGGTATAGAGACATTCTTTAAGATAACCACTGTAACTTTATACTGACATAGGTTTTTTGTATGAAAACGTACATTTTGTCGATATAAATAAACAAGAAATTGCAAAGAAAATTAAACCTTACAGTTCAGTTCTTAGATATTATAATTGCTTAGCAAATTTCTCTATTATCAGTTAAAATGAAATGCTATAGTTCCCGTATGATTGAAACGTTTTTTTTTTCTTTCAACAAAACAATCAACGCACATGGGTTTAACGTGAGAAAATATTTTTTTATAAAAAAATATTACTCATCTTGCAATGTTACTAAACGGAGAAGAAGTAGGCTTTTATTATTAGTTATTTTTAATTTCACGCTGTAGCCCGCGTAAAGCGGGATAAGCTGAGGGAACCTCATCAAAATGTACTGCGTTCCCCTCGTTCCCTAATTTTCGAAACAATGCGTGTAGCAAAATTTACCAGACGGAAGCAAGAAATAAAAATAACTCATTCTTCTGATTGGAATCGAACCCACAATTATTGCTTCTGCAGTCAGACGCTGTGCCGCTGACGACGACGGAATCTTAGTTATATTTTGTATATTTTTCTCAAGTCCACAATTTTCTTGAATAATTTATTACAATACGTAAAACCACAAATATTATGTAAAAAAAATATAGCAGTTTCCACATACTTTAGTGTGTGTGATTGATATTCCTATATCAGTAAATTCCTAGAAGGGAATGCCAATAGAAAGATGATGAATTTGTTTCCTTAATCCACTATTACGTGTTATTGCATCAAGTTATCAGAATTCAATAATTTAAAAAGATAAGACAAGGAAAGTCGTCATAGAACTAAATGAAAATAACAAAAAAAGCATAGTAGACGAGTGATTTACTTAGAATTTTTATTAATTAAATTGCTAGTATTGAGAGTTGAGGCACTCCGCTCATCTATTTTAGGCGTTGAATGGCGTTCTACGCTGTATGTTGTCTTTTAAACAGAGCTAAGATATAGTAGATAATAATTAATTTCACCGAGTGGGAATTGAACGCACAACCGTCGCGTTTACCCCACACACTCCTCGTAGGACATCTTAAAAAACAAATAACAAAATATTTAACACTAGAATACATGAATAACATTCTGGGCTCTCCACTCGCTATCTATCTCATCGCAGAATCATCAGAACAGGCGACCCGTGATGACGTTGACTCACAACTAAATACATGATTCATACATTCACACACCGTAGCTGGTACTCGTACTCGTATGTTACTCATACGCGGTAAAACTATTAAATATTTGATAATTCCGCATTTTAATACAGAATACTTAACATTAAGGTGAGTGTTGAGTTAAAAGAAATGTTTTTTTTTCTTCATTTATATCTTTCAAGTGTCATTAAAAATATTTTGTTAAGAAACATATTTGTAAAGAAAATACTTAAGCAAAAGTTTTAATTAGAAAAGAATGTGTCGTTATGACACAGTCGACTAAGAACACATATAATAGTTGTAACTTCTAATCAAATTTTAGGTTACATTCCCGTTTTTAATATACATACTTATGTGTATTTCTGGCCTGGCAAAACAACGAGCCAACCTAGCGATTCATTTAAACAGTACACTATAGTAGAAACTCGATTAACCGGAATAATAGTTGAATATCCGAATAATCGGAATAATCGGATGTATGAAAACAATCTCTATAACTGAAAGCCGGATAAACGAGTCTTCACTTAAGATAAAAAATAAAAAATGGAATGACAATATTTAGTTATTTCTAACTGTCATTAAAATAAACAAAATAAATAAACACGAATAATAATTTATTTAATAGATTTAAGTATTATAAAAATAAAAAATATACCATATAAAATTATCATACGACAATGTGAACTATGGTTTATGGAAACAAGTAACGACCTTGTTGTTTTGTCAGATAATAGAATTTTACACAATAGATTTTAATGCACATGTTATAACATATTATGCTCTATTAACAATAAATACCACTGTGTCTCAGTTATTCTTTGATACGACGGTTAAGAGTTCAAATAAGGTGACCTTTTTTAAATAGTGAAAAAGTTTTGTATTGGACTAGTGGACCCGGACGCGGCTACGCCTGCTTGAACTATAAGAATATTTTCGTGTCGGTCATACTCATACTGTGCCGCCCGAAGGCTAGGTCATTTCGAATCAGTGACATCTCCTTAATTATTTATTAGAATGTTATACAGTAAACTGTAATTTCAAAATGTCGCGGTAACGGTTGCGTAGCGACGCGACGGTTGTTATTAACATGGCAGAATAAATTACATGTCAAATCAGAAAGTACTTTAAAATATATTAGTTTATATGTAAAATGTAATGTTATATAGCCTATAGCACTTCTGAAGAATGCAGCTTTCATACAAAACAAAAACAATGTAAATCGGACCAGTAGATCCAGAGATCTTAGCGTTCAAACAAACAAACAAACAAACAAACAAACAAACTCTTCCGCTTTATTATATTAGTATAGATAATGTATTCTAAATTTTTTTTTTTGCTTACTCCGTAAAATGGTGCATTTTGTACTATAGCTTTTAAAAATGTGTGTATATTATAGACTTATTAATTTATTACTAAATTTTATACCTATGTGTTTTTTTTTAATTTAAATGAAAACAGTATTGATTTAATCCGTTTAAAGAAAATTCTATACCAACAATATAAAGAATACATGTACATATTTAAAATTAGCTAAGGAAATCAGGAACTGAAAATATAATCTTACTTCAAGTCATATTACAAAAAATAGTTAGTTCTATAGGAATTTATAGGACATTTTGGTTTTGTTTATACTATAAATCTGAGACGATAACCAGTGCAGTTAAACTGTTACCCATAAAGGGTGGACAAAGAAGGTTCGATGACTTTATGAGGTCCCATATGCATTGTCAATGGACGACAATAAAATGCCGTTCGATAAAAGAATCTTTAATACCTTTGAAATATACTTTTTCCTTATAGAAATTGGCTTTACTTTTGCATTTTGTACTAACTTTTTTTTTTGTTGTAAATATCGTCCGCATAAGTTGAATTTAAAGTTTGTTTTAATTAAAAGGCAGTTTACAAATATGTTCAAATTATTTGTTATAAACTAAAAAATAATTCAATTGTACTATATTTGTTTTTATTTATTTTGCTTAGATAATAACTTTTTAAAAGGTTTTATTGGTTTTCATGATCATAAATAACCTACCCAAATCCCTACTATTTATGATCACGATTTATGGAAGCATCAAACGTTAGACAAGATTTGACACTAATAATGTTTGTATTTACACAAACCTATTATATATACGTACAGAGAGAATATGTACATATACAAATATATACTTTATGTAATAATCAATATTTAAAAAAAATATCCTTATGTAATTTTAGAGAAAAAATATAAAAATCTATATACTAACTCATAAATTGTATCAAAAAACAGTATAAAAGAATTGCTATTTATAAAAAGAATATCGATTCATCGTGATATAATGGGAACGTAGAATCGAGTCGTTGCACCTCAAAGCCACCTGCTAGCCTTGCACTGCCATAGAAGTACGCAAGTTTATATCTAAACAGTAGTTTTTAATCTATTTTTAAAACAAGAAGCTCTTTTTTACTTTCTATCTTTAAATTAGTAGCTATTTCCTTTGATTTTAATTGCACTATCTTTGAACTTTAAGCCTTCCCCGTGTTTTTAAAGAAAGACTCCAGGGAGAAACTACTTAAGTAGGTAAAATAAAAAGTACAGGTCATCGCAGAGGCACAGTATCTGAATCCAAACACGACAGTTGCGGCTTCCATTCCTTGTTGGAGGAGTGAATTATTTTCATTTCCTCTCTCTGGCATACATACGTATGTATTGACATTCAGTATCTATATACTCGTTTAATTTTAATATTTTTCAATATTCATAATATTAGTTATTTCATATCGCTAATAGTTTACTTAATTAAAAGATTATTTATTATACTATTAGCTTCTGAATATCACATTTAATTTTTTTTGTTATTATCAGAAACTAGGCTTTTGGTCACACATTTTGTTGACATTTAAGGTCACCTCTAAGAATATTTTAAGTTAATTTTTAATTAATTTTTCCTTACATTGAAGTAAAAACATCGAACAATTAAAATATTTTATTTCATACGTTTACGTATCAACACACACGTAATATATTATTTATATATAAGTAGTTCAAGGTGAATCGCCTATGACTAATAAAAATAAGCATTTATCAAGATCAAGGTTAAGATAGTCAGTTAATATAAAGAGCAAAATATCTTATTAAACAATAATTGCAGATTCACATCCCAGTAAAATACCTATATGAAAAATGTAAAAAATATTTAAGTTGACAAAATAAGTCATATAGTGTAGGGACCGTGTTTGAACAAGACAAAGCGCAGAGTTGAAATCCGCCACTCAGTAGTCCCACAGCGTTAAGTAACGCAATGCCAAGAAAACCGGGCAGTGTCTAGGAAAAGAAGCCTTCTGTTTACTCCGCTATATGCGGGTTACTGCGTGAACCTAATAAAATAATAATGTTGTAATTTTTTAACACTCATATGGAAAAGAAGTGTTAAAGTGACACATCACCATTTGTCAATAGATTATTTTTTATTTACGTCTACAATGCGTAGAGTAAAAACCAATTTCTAAGTAACTTAAAAAAATATGATGACGAACTCTGGGTGATGTAAATTTGTACACAATAGTAATTTAGTACTAAAAATATAATATTTCACAATCGGACGAAATAATAATAAATATTTTTTATAATATTATATAAAACATCAGAAAAAATATTTTAAAGCTTAATTTTATTTTTAGTTATATTACCTACGTTTTACGTATTTTGAGTACAAGGTGTAATGGTTTTAATAAATAATTAATATTTTAAAGAAAAATCATATTACAGGACTAATCCTCATATAATATAAATTAATTTTATAAGGGTTTAATAGATTTATTTCAATTCCGCATATAACTCAACCTATCCAAAACGGATCTAGAGTACGAAAACTACTTAAAAAATTCGAGACATTGCGTATTGAGTGGCGGAACACAACACCGCATTTAGCAGAAATGCCCTATTTCAAATTAAGATATTAGCTATTATTATACGAAAAATGTCGAAGAATAACCAATAATGTAATAAAAAGTTTTATTAAAGATTCTGTTACAAGGGTTTTAGAGGTACCTACCCATTGTGTACAAAACTTCTTAGTAACAATTTAAAAGACTTGAGGAAAAGGGTCGAATAAGTAACTTGAGGCCCTTAGACCTTGTATTGTAAAACTTTGTTTTTTATTTTGTAAAGGGTTATGTTTATATCTTATTTGGAAGTATTTTAAAGTAATTTAATGAAAATTGGATATATACAGTATGTAGACAAAAAATAAATATTCTAGTATTTCTACTAGTGTTACTAGTAATTCTAAATGTGTAAAAAAGAGAGATTTATTAGAATCTTTGCTTGTCAGAAATGAAATAAAACAGTAAAAAATACAAAAAAATTGTAAAATTAAAAGTTTATAATACATATATTTTAATATTTAGATGTATCTTTTAAAAAAAATGATTTCATAACTTCACTAAAATGTTCTTGCGATATACCCCACTTAAGACAATGATTGTGGATTCAAATTCTATTCTAAAACAATAGCGAGTAAAAAACCCAAAACAATTATTTATTTTTAATCATCCATAGCATTAACTAACATAGCACTAAAAAACTAAAACTTGTGGCTTTCACACGATTAAAAAAGATATTATTGGTATATAATTTCGTATTAAAATAGGCTTTGATTGCAGTACCTATAAATCATCATTACTTTGACACCAATACGCTATGAGATTGTTCACAGGTCTATAAAGCTTTAATAAAATTACTTTGTATCGAGAGTTCACTTCTAGAGTTAATGTACTTTAATATTTTATTGAATAAATTTAAAAATATATATATATATATATTTAGATTATGTGCATTTGAATTGGCCAGCATTTTTTTTTTACGGGAACATAAAGAGGAAAAATATAAAAATCCTGTTTTTTTCCTAGGAATTTCTAAAAAGCTTCTCTTGGTGCTTCCCTTCACTCCCTAATTTCAACTTTTTTTAATTCAGCTGTTTCGTTTGTTTGTCTGTCATTCCGTAACTAAATAGTCTTATACATTTACATATAAATATTTTTGATTAAATATTAATAATACTTTTGTTTTTATATGAAAATAAAATAGATAATGCTATATTATACTATTTTAGTATAAGCAAGCGTAATTCGTTATATTTTTATAATGAAGATCATTAGTTTTATTGTTACCCAATTACGTTAAATTACTTTTAAATTCAATGAGTAAATAAACAATAATGAGAAAACACGTATGTCCTAATAAATAATAGTTATAATAAGCACGTTTTGTTATGATATTGCGTCAATTTTTTTTTATTTCAAATATTTTTATTATAACGTTTAAACTATTCTTTAAGTAATTATAAGTGAAAATTAAACGAGAATAAAGTGACACTAAGAAATATTTTTTATTTTTTTCTTACGCTGTATACACATGGCAGTATAAGAATCATAATAGCCATTTTTTACAATATTCCATACATAATGTATCGTAAATCTATAGTGTATAACAATCCCATACAATCGAGCCAGCCCTAACGATATTACAAAGCAGAGACGACCTTCTAAAGTACCTTGCTGGCATCAGCCATGGGAAAGGGCCCTCGATGTTATTATAATAAGAGAAATCGTATCTACTAAACGTTTCGTGTTGAACAACCAAATGTAATACATTTTTTTTATATATGTATATTCGTCATATATTTCGTGTGCATATTTGTATATTTATTGAGGCCGTTGCGGCGCAGGGGCAAAAGTTCAAAGGAATGACTGTAACGCGACGGTTGTGGATTCGATCCCCACTCGATGAAATGAATTATTATTTATTAATATTTTCTAAATCTATTTGCACTTTTCATAATTGTTATATAATTTTGTATTTACATACATACTTATATTTATTAATTTATTTAAGCACGACACTGCATCCCGCGCATAGCATAAGGAAGCATAGTGAGCAGAAGGAACCTGGGAACCGAGTGTTAAGACCGTATTTATATAATAAGCTGTATAAATAATTAATTGATAATTACCAATTAAGAAATGTAGCATATACCTATACACCTGTAAAAACGCAAATAAAAGTACTGTATAACATTTTTTAAAGTAATCGTGTACATGTAGCTTAATAGAGGCAAATTAAAAATTTCTCACAACATAATATTTTCAAACATTTAAGGCTACTTTCTCTTTTGGTAAGCTTTTGGTAAATTTTAGAAGAGCTTTTAAACGGTCAAGTTGCTTATTTCGACTGAATAGATACAACGTGAAAGTCAGATCTCACAAAATAATTATCTTGAATAAGTAACATTTCTTCTCTTCATGCTGTAGGCAGGGGGACTATAGTGTTTAGACACTCCAGTCATCGCTTTCCGCTGAAATCTGAATTTCATTTCCTCGAACGGGAATCGAATCCAAAACCTCACACGCTTGGGTCACTGCGCCACAACTGGCCTCCAAGCACGTTATTAATACATCAAAGTGCATTGATATTTCTGTAGTGACCTTATTATTAAACTATATTTTATGGCTTTACGCTTTATCTCACATACGCAGAGTAAACCTATGGAACTGTAGAATGTGGACTGATGGAAATTGTGTGTTGAATGGCGGAACTGAACGCCGCGCTTGTTATAGGAGTGAGAAATTGAAAATAATTGAGACTGTACTTTTGGCATGTTTGGAATTAGATTGACCACAATAGTTGCAAGTTCAAAATACGGGGAAAGGAAAGTATGTGTATATTATAGAAAACATATATTATGTAGATGTACTTTTGCTCTAATTAAATAAAATGTAAAATTGGTATTCGCCACGTTTAATTACGCCATTCAACGCGAATATGTCGCGAATTCGGGTGTAAACTGGAAAACACTGCTATACTAGTTGACGTGATTTATCACTAACCCACAAAATGCAAGAAAAACTGTTTTAATGAAAATAAACAAGATTTTTGGCGAAGCAATCGACATCGCCTATTAATGTTTACAAATACGGAGTTATGAACTTTAAAAGTACATAAATATTATTATTACCAATACCGTTTCACGAAACTTGATGTTTAAATATAACGTGAAAGTAAATTTACTTTAAAAACATATATACTGTCTATATAAATATTTAATTAATTGCGATTTACAGATCAAAATCAGTGGTTTTTGATAGAGCCGACTGTGAGCAAGTTTTTAGTAGTTAATTCTTTAACTGTAATAATAAATATAATATATATCACATTATAGTCAGACACTGTTGCACTTCACCATGATGTCTGCCCGCCTATAGCAGGGAATCTAGTGACAAGACACTGCGTTCTCGATTTTCAGCCTGAATTCTAGATTCCTATTATGTGTTGAGAGGAAAAGAAAATAATCTATTATTTTGAAGGACGATCGAACCCACACTTCTTGTTTCCAGTCATACCACTGCACATCTATGACTTCAAAGCATAACTCATTTATATTCAAACACTAAAACGTAATTCACTACTAAAGTAAACATAAAAAGTATTGTCGCACATGTATGTATGTATAGGTAACAAAAGATCATAAACGATGTATTTGTATTTGTATGAAATGTCCTTACGCTATAGAGCACCGGATGTTGCAGGTACCCCTGCTTCCGTTTTTTTACATTCAATCTGGAACAGGAAATACGTTCCCGGTACTTTTTTGTGGTTTTAGTATTGTTTACTTAAAAAGTCCATAATAGTGATTTTTATATAATAGATTGACTTTCAATAATAAAATTATAAGACATTTTGTTATAGATGTGATCGAGGCGCCGTTATACGTTACTAGCACGGTTTCATTTTCTTTTGTAATGATAGTTTTTTTTACAAAAGATTATTTAAATATCTTTTTTAAAAAGATAAGTATAACAGTTAAAGCGCCAAAGAGAATAAAAAAGATACAAGTACAAGCAGTATAAAGCCCATACAATTTAACACCCAGTTAAAATTTATCGTCACAAGTGCCCTCCATAACTTACCGCTACCTTCTGTATACACTTAAATATTATTGTCCTTCTTGAGATATATTTATTATAAAAAAAAAGATTTTTTTTATATTGTTACAAATGATAAATGATGACCATTTCACGTTAAATACTTTGTAAAATTATTATAAAGAAAATAATAAATTTAATAACTTCGCCGAGCTCTTAAGCAATATGTTTTTACAGTATTGTTATTTATTTTAGCTTCAATATTTTAGCTGCACATAGGAATAACTGAGCCAGAGGTAACCTAGTGTTAAGACACTCTATCCAGCATTTTCTCCGTCCGTCAATCCGTAAATTTCATTATAATATTTAAAGTACATATTACTATTATACACATACATATTAGGTACAATAGATACTCGATCAAAGATAAAATCTCAAAGACCATTAAAAATATGAGTAATTTTTACACGTTCTATCCTGCACAATGCAGGATGCAGGAGCCGAAGAAACTTGGTGTTACCAATTCGCTCGCTATTTTCCAGCCGATCCAAGATATTTTGATGGATTTATTGTGGGAATTGAACACACAACCGTCGTTTACCGTCAGAGCCTTTTATTTATATGTACATTATTTAATTATAAAAGTATTTTTAATGATTTCTTACCCATTTGGCCCTCAGTAGGCACGTAGTCTGGAATTGTTAAGCCGTACTCGAAACACTTGCGATCAAATTCCAGTATAACACAGTTTATAGCAATTTTTGCACTAATTTTCACATTCACTCATTATCACACACCTAGTTGAAATATTTAATAAGTAATTAGTATGCTGATATCCTGGATAACCCATGAATTATTATCTTTATCTGAAGTAGAACTTACAACCATCGCGTTTACAATCATTTCCACTGCGCCATAATATACATTTATCTATAATAACAATTTATCTTTTAAAATAATGTTACCCATTTATAGAGGCACTAATAATACCAAGATGTAAATAATAAGGGAAAAGGATATTGTTATGACTTCATATTAAGCTGACTTGTACGTAATAGAAGCCAAGCGAGTTTATTTCAAATATCCCACTATACGTAAGTATCAAGTATATTTGAACAGGTTTCATTAAAACTAGTATGATAACTTATAAATTAATATAAATTTGTATATTAGCAATGATTTTATGTGCCCCTTTGATAGAATATAAAGATAAGATATACTATCTTTATTATTAATTAAAAATATATTTTTCATACTTTAATATATATTTTTTTCATAAATAAAAAAAAAAACACTATTAATATACATCTACATGCTATACCTGCTAAAGCATAAGGTGTGTTTAAATTAATTTAATGAAATTATAAACCAAAAATCTTTTCAATGTTATCTCTCGTCATTTTTATAGATTTTTCTGTACTTAGTTGCAGTAAATACAATATTTATTCAATTTAAATAATAGATTATTCATTATTTACCTGATTATATAATCAAACACAACACACCGAAAAATCAAATAAAACCCTAAAAATCAATAGCATCCTTGCGAGTAAAAACAATAACTTCACGAAGCCGTCCCGAGTTCAGCGCTCGAGAATAGTACCAGGTCTAAATATAAACCGACCGCTAGTGATGTTCCCGCGCAGGGAAGTGGCTAAAATTAAATACATTTTTAATTTCCAAATCCTGTCACGTTCAAGGTCGGGTCTCCGTCAGCGGTGGGAAAAAAAAAAGTAAAAATTGAGACATCTGGCGTGTATCGTTAACAGTGTGTTGGCTATAAAAGTTTTTTAACGGTTATTTAAGACAGAAATGGTGATTTGGTTTAATTTGTAGACCTTGGTACACCATTATGGTTCGTGTGGGTTTAAATTATAAAATGGCAGCCATTGATACTAAATGCATTGCAAACGCTTCTGTTTTCCGTGTTGGGATGTGTCATAGTATCATATAGAAATTGTAAAACTTTGTTTATATAATTGAAAGTATATTAATTTTTTTTTTTTTTGGATTGTTTCATTTGTTTTTTTTTTTTTGTTTTAGATGTGTATTACATTTTCTAGACATTTCTACGATTTTTTCCCCCCACTTTCGTGATATTGCGTGTTGAGTCTTCCTTTTCTTGATTCTGGAGCGAAGAAATTAAAATAATTAATTCTATGAGAGGGAATCGATTCCAAAACCGCCGTTTACAGCCGAATGCTGTGCCGCTGTGCTACTATGGATAATTTACATAATACATATGTATAACGATATTGCCATATCCAGTTAAAAGAATAGTCGGCTACTTGAAACAAAAATAGAGTTGACGAAATATATACTAATAGGGAGGGATTTCAGAATCCAAATATATCTATATCCTGTTGACAGACGAACTAATTACGTTTGAAATCCTCACGTTTCTAAAGTGTTATTAACATTTTTAGATAATTTAAAATAACTTTCCAAGATTTAATACAATGCGGAAAAATAAAACTATACATCAGCCAAAAATGAAGTAATCGTAGCCCAGTCCTCTGAGTATTTGTGGGTGATGATCCTCTCTATGGAAGAAGGAATTATTTTCATTTCTTTTTGTAATAGAAAAGTCTTTTGGTAATGTCTTAACTCTATGCGAAAACTGCGTGAAAATATAACTATACAATAAAAGAATATATAGTTAAGCTAAATATTTGCAACTTACTTAAATAGCGAAAACAAAAAAAATAAAAAAAAAAGGAAATTTCAATATTTTCACATAACTTGAGCGCGAAATAAATATAATATATTTATACAAATAAAATTTAACAAAAAAACTTAGCTTCCACGCCTTATAAGAGAGCCAGGTGAAGGTTTTACATAAAATACAAGAAAAAAAAAAAGAATTCACCCGCATTGATAAAAGCCATATTGTTGATAAGGGATTATTTATTTGACAGTTCGCATCTGTTACAATTTTGGGGCCTGGAGGCCGAACACGTGTGTCCTTCCATAAATTAATGAACTGTTTTGTTTACAAATGTCACGAAAACGGTTTACAATACGCCCGTTATGGGTTTTTATGAGAAAAAAGATATGTGGGTCTGATTGTTGATAGAATGATTAACGTTTAATGGCATATAACTTTGTGTTTGCGGCGTTGAGTTACAACACGCAATGCCTCCTATATTTGGTGGAAAGCGTCTTAATAGAAAAGGAGTATCTTTATACTAGGTTCCCAGGTTCCCTCTACCGGCACGATGTACACTAGTCTACGTAATATTACATCATAAATTGGGTTAATATTGCTTATGTTGTAGATAACCTCATTTGCATACTGCACTTCAATCCGTTTATCTTCATATGAATCGAATTTGAAAGATATTATAGTTATATTACACACATGTACGTCAATGCACCTAAATAAACGCAATTCACGAAAAAATAAAAGATATATTTTTTGAGATTTTGATAGACGTAAAGTCTAGGCTACAAATAGTGAATATGACAAACAGAGAAAAAAAAACCCTAAGACGAAATCATATGCATTGAATACTAGAAACCAAAAAAATAAGACAATTTCGTTCTAACTCAAGCTAAATCCCCGAAATTCCCATAACTATATTATACATATAGGTATGTGCATACAAAAATATTCGACTTAAATGATAAAAACTAAAAATAACAGCCATAATTGCAAATAAAACCAATTACATCTCGTATTACGGAAGTTGTTAACAACAATTATAACAAACGACACTTATGTTGTAAAATAAGAATTTCGATATAAAAAGAAGTAGCCGGTCTTGAGAAGTCTGGTGTCTTTAAGAGCACCTGGTTATTATTTTTTACATCGTCACACTCGGTGGTCTGATGGCACTTCCTGTTTTCCCTTCCTTGCTACAAAGTTATAGATATTTTATGGAACTAGAGAACTAAAGCAAGTTCTACCTATCTAGGACAGATAGGTTAGAACTTTTTTACAATGGTTTTTTATTCTTTTTATTTCGAGAATTCAATTATAGCACAAGCGTGCGAAGCGTGCTTTACTTTTTGCCTACGTTATATACGGAGACAGAGGAAAATTACAGAAAATAATTTTAACCTACAAAAATCAAAGACAAAGATGACGTTGTGTAAATTGTATTTTAATAATAAGCGCAATTACTAATGCAATGAATAAAAAACAATAGTTAAATAACTAAAAAAAAATTACTAATATAACCCAGACTGCAATCGCCATAGAGCTTGCAAATAAAATAAATGAATGATAATAACGAATAAATTGTGCAAGTAAATAGGTCCATCCTGTAAATATGCTACCAGCCGTGGCCCTAATACTGGTCTGTCAGTGACTATTGCAATCATAATCAATCTCTATTTGTCAGTACAGACATTAAGGTCTCTTGTCAGTTTAAAACATGTTATTTTACTTATTAATATACTAGGTTGACCTGTTGGTAGGTTTTTCATATTTGTTGATATAGTAGCTCAAATCATAATTCTTTTTTTTAAGAAAATTCCCTCGAACACTTGTATACATTTAGTACACGAAAGTTTATATCAATACTAGAGACTCAATGCGGCGTTGCTCGTTCAAACTTATATTATAGCCAAGTTATATTTTTTGTAATAAAAAGTGTCTTATGTTCTTTTTAATACTTCTAAAAATATGTGTAAAAAGTTTCATAATAATCGGTTGAGTAGTTTTTGCGTGAAAGCATAACAAACAAACTTACATTCACATTACAATATTAATGTGATATCTAAACCTCAACTTATATCCATATTAAATACACAAAGAAAACATAACATACTAAAACTATCATTAGATAAAGATATATAAGAGTAAAATACCAAAACTTCGGTCATTAATCAGACTCGAGGAAAGTCCTCATCATACAGAAACTTAACGATAAAGAAACTGAGAGCAGTTTGTTACGAACATTTAACCTTTTTATTAACGCCCTGTCGTCCCGGGCCCAAAATAAAACCAAACATGATATAAGGATAATAAAAACCACAAGTTCACCGTTAAGTACGGTCAGCAACCACGATTTATTACCAACATACAGAAAAAATACATATTTATTTAGATTTTTCTTTAGTTTCGCTTTTTAGTTCTTTATGATCATTTTTATAGAAAAATCGTATGTAGTTATATCACTATTATATATGGAGATACATATATATTATATTTACTCAAAAGTAGTTTTTTGCTGTCCATACTCTTAATTGGTCAGGACCTATTAACGGGACGGGCGCTGGGTACGGTCAACAGTGCACGATTCTTATTAGCATGTTACGTAAACCGGCCACACTCGTTCGCTTTTTAGGACTCTAAGACGATGTTTGCACGGACAACACTTTCTTTACAAATATATGGTTACTGATGTCGATGGACCTACTAGGTATATACTAGAAATAAATGATACAAGTTTTCTTAATATTTTTTGTTTAATCAGTATGTATAAGAATATTAATTTAGAATTATTGTTAAAGATTTTTGTTTAACTTAATATATTGACTTATCTTTAATTTTTTTTTAAATTAATAAAAGTGATACTAATTATCACTGATTTTATAAGTAGCTTAATTTAAAAATATTATTCATTAATTTAGTCAAAATTCAAATTTATGCTAATAAAGAAATAAATCATAATTTAATGAAAACATTTAAAAGTATGAAGTGTTATCATAATTTCACATATTCGGATCTTGTCCTTATCTGAAACGCGCCCTAATTCTGTGGCGCCAGTTGCATGAATTATGTTGTAATACGCCTACAAAAGCTCGAGGTGACATTATATAATTCAAAAGTCTAGGAATATTGTAGGTAATGTTTGACGGCGGGATTTACGTTAATTTTGAAGCAATAGATATATATTTTTTTTGTTATTTTAAAATATATGACGACGATGACATATATGGTAGGTAACCATCTTACCAATTAAGTAAAATTTTAATAAAAATTTGATAAATTTATTTTTCTATGATTATACGAAAATAGTCTATTATTTTCTTTTCGGGCTTCACACTGTTTCGCGCTATATACTTTGTTTACAACACACCAACCACTTTTCAATGCATAGTGTGTTGAGTAGCTGACTGCAACGCCGCGCGTTGTCTTCTTACAAGAGCGAGA
The DNA here is from genome assembly GCF_056956725.1 of Heliconius melpomene rosina. Taxonomy (NCBI): domain Eukaryota; kingdom Metazoa; phylum Arthropoda; class Insecta; order Lepidoptera; family Nymphalidae; genus Heliconius; species Heliconius melpomene. The sequence continues at coordinate 15,388,078 of NC_140401.1, forward strand.
AAATAAAAATCTTTCCCCTAAATAGGAATCGAACTCATAACCATCATGTTTACAGTCAGACGCTGCCACTAAGCAACGAGACTACCTTAAATTATCTTTACAAAAATAATATTATCTTCACCTATACAAATCAACATATTATACATACATTATACAAATTAATGACTAATGAGTATAATTTCAAAATTTAAAGGTTAATTTCACTTTCAACGGTTAATTATAACAGAACATTGCTTACTAAGAAAGCTGCCCTAATTCCCGATACATGCACTTCGCTCGCAAAGTAAAAAAACAACCTGCGCAGGCGCCGACACGCCACGCTTATTTATCTTCGGCGGAATTCCGCGTAAAATGCGTTACTGCACCGTCAATCAAAGGTTAAAAGATCTATAATCAGCATCTTGTAAACATTGTGAAATAACATTGGTTGGGAAAAAAGGATTTTATCGGTTCTCTTGCATCTTGTGGAGAAAAAGTTATTATTAATCACTGTTTTTTTTATCGTTTCTAGTACTGTAATGTAACGTATAATATATTATAGTACCATTCTGTTGAAGCAAACAAAGTTATTTATTATTCTTCAATCTTATATGAAAAGAATATGTTATATATTTTCGAAAATTAAAATTTGACTACGACTTTAAAAGTAAACAAAGAAATAATGCTCTTGTAAATATTACAATTCTTTTTCATTAAAATATGGAAGTAGAGTACAAACGTAATTATACAAGTAAGTGTCTAAGGCAAGTTAAATATAGCCAATTTCTCATTTCGACGCGTACAGACGTCAAGAGGAACGTAAGAATTGCGTCATACATTTAGGTACTATTTGCATAACATTCGAAATATTCTTTACTATATATAAGTGTTTAAAATATTTAAAACCTGTCAATCAAAGGTCACACCATAGGTCAAGATCAAGATTAGATAGATAATCAGTCTCTACATATAGAAGAATATATTTTATTATTTAAGCATTGAAAAATTGAGGCCGTCGAGGTGCAGCCTCAGAGCGTCGGACTGTAAACGCGACTGTTGTGGATTCGATTCCACCTTCAGGGTCATGAAATATTTTTTATTTCGATTTCCACCACTCAACGCCCAATGTCTGAAAAATAATGCGAAAATATACCAAGAAGAGTAAATTATAATATTTTAATATACAATTGAAAAGTCTATATTCATCCAAAGAATATTACATTCATATATTCTCATTCGAGTCCATTCTACTGTCGACGGATGTGTATGTACAAACGTGTGACATGTATTCATTATGAAAATTGTTCTCTTCCTCAATTTTTATGCGATAGACAAAACAATTCTTGACATATTCTTATTTACTATATTCGTATATAATTTAGGTTTATTTTGTAAAATTAAAACAAAGGTTAGCCAAAAAGCCCCTCCATATTTTATATATACTATTCTCCATTAATAAAAACTAAAAATGAAAGTTAAATAAACGCCATTACGAGAAGCAATTATGTAGTAGATAAAGTGAACGTAGATTATTTTAAGGTTAGATTTCCATTCGGAGGAATTGTTTGTTATTCCTCTTTCTAGTACCAAGACAAAAGCATGGCGTTTAGACCGCGGCGCGGGCGGAATATCTTGGCACTAGGTTCCCTCCCTCCCAGCTAATTTATGACTAGTTACGAAATGCGGAAGTGCACATCACTTCATCACATATGAAAAAAGAAAATAAATGAACTGCTTTGTACTTTTCAAGGACTCATTATTCAAATGTTAATGATGTGCTAACTTGACTGTAAAAACACGAAAACCCGAGGTTCCTCATCATTTAGCTGCTTGACTATAAATAGACATGTATTTCGTTTTCCACGCATACATTCTTAGTAATGCTTCCTATAAGCTAAGGTGTTAAGTATGAACTTACAATAAGGTACATCATTATTTAGAAACCATAAATTTTAAAAGTTCCTATGTTTTTATTTTTATAAAGCACAAATATAATTAAAATATTTTAAACTATATAATATATTTTATAATGAGAGTATATAATAAAATTTTATTTATCATACAATCTAGCATAGTAGAAACTTAGGCCTATAGCTACTCGTATAGTTTAAAAAGGTCCGTCTAACGGTAGAGCATGAGAGCCAGCATGCATTCCACTCAATTGTGCCTAATTGTCGTAATCAAGCAATTGTCGGTAGCATTATATTATATGGCCGGTTTAGCGGCGACTCTATCTATTTGTTGTGAAAAACTAACTTGTACAATAAGTTATAATAGAAGTTGAAGAGACGATAGATATTTGGAGGCGAAACTATGCTTGTTAGTTTATTTAATAGGAAAGAAGCTATATCTATAATTTTAAATATATAACTATAAATAACATTTTAATGGGAATCGACTCTACTACCACATTGTAGAGTAAAGCACGTCAGAATTGCGCTAGTAAAGTAAAACATTTAATATTTAACGAATTAATAGAAATTTCACTTTGCGAAATGAATGACTAAAATGACAAATTTTGAATAAAAAATGAGGTAGTTTTTTTATAATAATATAATTATTACATCGAAAATGAAAATAGCACAGACGAACAACCTGTTCAACCCAAAAACCAAACAACCAATGACATACGAATATAATTTGCAATTTAAAGAAATACCTTGTAAACAACTTAGGAAAAAAGTCTAAAAATGTACAAATACGATTTATTCTTTTTACGTATTCAAAACCTGATTGCCAATTTAAGGAAAATATGCAGAAGTGACGACAATATACGTTATTACTAATTCATGAGATGTCTAGTATTCTTTAGAATTGAATAGATTTTTATCTTCAGACTACTGAACATTCCATACCTTCAAAAATATTTTTTTTGAATTGAGAAAGGAAGTGTAGTGAAACTAGGTTCCCAAGCGCGAACCAAATAAAAATATTTTATTTCTCTATAAGGTTGTTTTTTTAACACATATATAAATAAGCAATTCAATCAAATGAATTAACAATGTAAGTGATATTAAAACAACGAGGCGTGACGAATGTAATTACCTTATAATTCTCATAATGGTTCCCGTGACACAAAACATGAAGGTCACTGATGATATCACATACTAAGAAATACATATACTTGACACTGTTGAAAATGCAGCGAACACGCTATAGACTCAAACGAATTCAGAAATACCTACTGCGTGTTGAGATGAAACTCAACCTTATCAGGGAGATGAAAATAATATATTTCCTTAAGTGAGAATCGAACCCACGACCGTCAGAAAGATTTAATCATTGTAAACCGGATTAAAATATAAAATAAACTAAAATAAATAAAAAACTAAGTTGAATAATAAAATATCAAAATAAATAATTATGTAGGTACATATGTATATGTAGTGCCTAACGGCAGATTAAATTAGCAGAGATAATAAGATGCAAGGTCAAACAGCTCCAGAATAATAAACACAAGATAACATGAACTAATTTCTTTGACATGCGATTCTAAATAAAGTCACCGAGACACAGAAGGCTTGTTTGACTTAAGGAGATGAGAGTGAGTTCTATTTCCTCTGAGGTTTGGATTACAAGGTCTAGATAAAAAGTGATTCTTCGGTTCTAATTGTAATATAAATAAAAAGGCGACCTATATTGAAATATCTACAGGCGGCTTCGCCCGCATAATTATTTTATTATGGGCAAATTATACAATATATTTACTGTTGTAGCCTATGGTTATTTCAGTAGTTTTAACATGAAAGTGGAACAAACATCCATCCTGACAAACTCTCACATTTATAATATTAACAAGACAACAAGTAAAAAGATGAGAGCTGAAAATTGAAAAGTCAACTATCTCACAAATATATTAGAATTAAAACGTCATAAGCACGTCACAATATTGAAATGAATTTTCCACTCCAAGTCGAAATGAATGACATGAATCATCTGAACAAGAGCATCACATCCCATTGTCTCGTTCGTCGAAATGCAGCGGACCCTTATGGAAATGACATGTTGAGTCTACATACAAATGTCAACGATCACGTATTTCTTTATAATTTCTATTATGCTGTTTGAAATATTTATCTCATGAATTATTCTTGACAACACTACTGTAATAGAAAATTTGCTGACTTCAAAATTAAGCTTAGAGGCCATACATAAACTATCGCCGTTTGTATTTGTGTGATTTGGTGCAATAAAGACGTATTTACACTTTTTGAAATATTCCGGCAAAAAAATTCCGGAATATAATATAGGCGAAGCAATCTAAATTCGGAAATAGACTTACCGGTCCTTTTTTGTTAAACTAAAAGCCATAGCAAAAAATATGTAATTATATATGTAACTACATATAATAGTAGATTATATGTAGAAACTGATATTAAGCAATATCCTGATATTCCCTGATTGTTCGGACGTTCTTTGGCTACCTGGCGGCTAGCGTCCGCTGACGAAACTGATAACGTTGCCCCATTGCTAGGAAACTGTAAATACGTGACGAGCAACGTTGGGAAATGGACGATTTGCACTGCTGCGCCCTAGATGTGCTGGGGATTTATAACTTTTGATGTATTATGTAGAGTAGATATATGACGGAGAGTTCGTGATAAATGTTTTATTGTTTTCTTGAAAACTTCTTTATGAGAATATAGGTGTATATAGCTAGAAGTAGGGGCAACATATTATAATGAATTTCTTACGATAATAATTTTGAGACTCATATATGCCGAATGACGTGAGAATTTAGTCCTTTTGGTAGTTGTTTCATGGTAGTTAAAGAGACTGAATAATATTGAATAATATTTTCTATCTATTAAAATTTGATAATTTATTTTTATTTCAAAAATAAACTGACAATACTAGCATAACCTAAACCACACAAATCGTAAAATTGTCGTAAAATAACTATTCTATTTTATCAATATTGAATGACATAAGGATATTATGTTTACAGAGAAATGGTAAACAACGCATATCATTATATTTACATAACTAATGTTAGCAAAATAAAGCGTATTTGCGTGAGATAAACAGATAGATAAGTGATGCTGTTATCACGTTTCCTACCAGCCTCTCGCTGCAATGCAACTTGACTCACGATTTCTTATACAATTCATAATCACAGAAATCACGATTTTTTTTTAAGTTATGTAATTTAAAAACTTTCAAATTAAATTGAATTGAAATTTAATACTTTATAAATGTTTTATTTAATTATTATTATGTAAAACTGGTCATCATGCGCATCTTTCTTTGGTTGGACTTTAAGACGTAAATTTGAAAAATCCATAAAAATTTCAAAAGATTTTCTCCTCCCCCTTACACATCCTAGGTTAAGTACATACCATATTTCAATTATCTAAGTGTCAATAGTTTCGTCTGAACGTTGTCTGTCATTATATAGATTAATATTATATAACTAATACAATAAGCAAAATATATCCTATGAGTATTATAAAATTAATAGTAATTAAAGTATTCCAGCCATCGTAATAACAGTTACAAAATGCAACCTCCATTTCTGTTCATAGCAAGTAGATATAAAATGTATATAAAAAAATACAGTCGAATTGATAATCTCCTTTTCTTACAGAAGTCGGTTAAAAATACTAACTTTTTCACTTCTTCTAACAACAATACATAACCATATAAAAAATACTAAGTAAAAACTTATTGTAAATCAACATAATATAAATTTTGTGACTTCTAAAAGATAAATGTGCATTTCCAACGACTGTATAGTCTTGAATATAATACAATAGAAGACGAACGCATTATTTTAAATACATAATGCTCTTTAAGCGTCTACTTAAAAATACTGGTCGGAGCAAACAATGAGAGCATTTAAATACTACCAGATGTGACAATATTTAGTATGTGTAGTAGTACTAGTAAAAAATATATATATTAATATATAGGGTAGGGCAGAGGAAACCTGGAAACGTAGTGTTAAGACACTCCGTTCTTGTTCCCGCAGCGCCACAACTGCTTATATGTATAAAATTTAATTGAATTTTATTTAGTTTTGGTATTCATCGTGCAATGTTTTCTTAAAAGTAACAAGTGAAAGACGAAGTGATCTTTCAAGAGAAAGGAAGATGGGTGAGGAGAAACAAATGTAAACAAGTAACTCTAAACTCTAAAGACTATAAACAGCAAAGTTATTAACCTGGAAATATTAAAATGTAAATATTTAAAACCCACAAGTTAGTAAGTAAAATAGATTATATAATAAGCCAGTAACTGATTTTTTGAATTTTTAGCACCCGCAGAAATGTGTTCCCACATCATTGTTGTGTTACTGACACAGTTTTTATTGCAAATTAAGTAATTTTATAATTCCTATCTTTTATTTTAATTTATTTTATGCTTATTTTAACGAAAACTGTGATGTAAATTAAAGTTTAGCAACATTAGAAAATACAATGAGGATAAGAAGACATAGTTTTTGATATAAACGATGAAGTAATTGGTTCGGAGAATGTTACTAAATAAAAATAAATGAAATTAAATCAGCTTTACGCTGTATCCCGCAAACAATAAGGTAGGCAAAGAGAACCTAGTTCTAACACTTCATTCCCCAATTTCCGTCGAATCCTGAAGGCATTGTATGTTGAATGGCGGAAGAGACGAAAACATTAAATATTTAATTTCCTGAAGTGGGAATTGAACCCAAACCCTGTCACGTTTACACTCACATACCGTGCCCTTGCGCCACGACTGACCTCAATTATAATGAAAGAAATATTTTACAATGAATAAGAAATATTCTACAAATATATCCATACAATGTATAAATATTGCAAAAATAAGTCACTAGGTCATCTCTGGCTTCCCCATGACGTTGTTGAACGTAAATTTCTTCGTAAGTACCAATAATTATTGTAAACATAAGAGACGGTACGAGACGATGTAGTCTAAATATATATAAGGAGAAACAGTGACTAATTCATAATTACTGTATACAGTTGTACGACTGGAAATGAAAAGATTTTTAAAGTTCGAAAAAAAATCAGCATCACGCTCTATCCCGCACACAGCAGGGTAGACAGAGGGACCTAGTGTTAAGAAACTCCGTTCTCCACGTTCTGCTTATTCAAAATAATATTATATATTTTAAAATTGTGTAATCATTTTAAAGCTAGTGGGAATATTATATGCGATATTCTTGTTCGCGATAAAAGATAAATATAAAGAATAAATATATTATTATTTTTTACTTTCACTTTGTATTTTGCATATAGCAATTCAAACCTAGTGTTAAGATTAAATGAATAAATGAAAACAATCTATTTCCCCGAGCAGGAATGGAACCCATAACCGTAGTGTTTACTATCAGATGCATTGCCACTTGACCACGACGGTTTGTCCTATTGTTTATTGTTATATAGTGAAAAAAATTTGTTGTTAAACGCATATAACCAATTAGTTGCACTTTATCTATATATAATCCTCATATTTAATACGTTTATCACTTAAAAATAAATAAATAAAAGAAACGATACATCTTTTTACAATTAAAATTTAAGCATACTTAACAAATCAAGTATTATCGCAACATCTTATCCATACAGGTATTGTACAGTACATTAAATGTTAAAGATCATAGCTCAATCAATAAGTAAGTTATGTAAGTCTTATTAACTTGTCAGTTATAGGAAACATGTAAGTACGAAGCTACTTGCATCATTTAAGGCGTCCCAATATAAGATTGCCTAATTGAGATACGCCTATACGATCGTATTTATTATTGATAAATTGATATGGTAATTTAATCGCATATTTTTTTATTGCAATGTATATACGTACTTTTGTATTGCAATATGATAGTACGAATATATATATTTTTTTTTCAATTATCCTCATTATTATATGTGAATGTAAGTATTAATCATTGTTGTACTTTGTGTATAATATACGTCATATTATTTATAATCTTATGTTTGAGAAAATTAATTATTTTCGTTTGAGCTATAGCGTTGAATTTCGCAGTTCAAATTCCGCAGTTCAAATTCGGTTCTACTTAAGTTATAATTAACCATCAACCATTTTTGTGATATTTAAGGGATGAAAAGCAAATTATCAGTATAATTAAAGGTTGCCGCAACCGTTTATTGGTTTTGTTTCCAGAATAGTATAAAAAAGATAGGTAAATATAGCAAATAACTGCTAGTTTGTCGAGATACAGCCTACCTAGTCCCTATTGATTAAATTAATCGTCGCCATCCGGTGCATCTCATCTGCCGGAAACCCTTCAAATTGATAAGAAACATGACAGGCTTTTATGAAGTTTCTTGAAGTCTTGTTTGGAGAACTTTTTAAAGAAAACAAAAATGTTTTATATATAAATGGACAGTGTTCTTATATTTTGATAGCTGATAAATATTGATATTGTTATAACACAGTTGATCCAAATTCTGCTATCTTTAAAGAACATTGTAATATAAGATAATGGGGAATTAATGTATCTTAATGGGAACGGAGTGTCTTAACTCTAGATTCCCAGGTTCCCTCTGTCTACCCTGCTATGTGCAGGATGCAACATGTATGCGGAATACACTCCGTTCCCACCAAGAGACTTCCATTCCCCACTTTGCACCAAATTCTGGAGGCGACACAACGTATAGCGTTCACTTTCGCACGCTTTACCCATGAGCTTAACTTTACCTTGATACATAAGCGTTAAGAAAGAATATTTTATTCCACCTAATACAATATCTCTCCGTCTTCTCTCTTTAATATAATTTCCAAGTAATTTCCACGGTCACGAGCGGTCACCGCCGTGAGGGTCAAGCAAATATTAGCTAACACAATACTATCACTGCCTAAGATAATAATGATTCATCGGTTAAATACACACGGCTCATTACAGAGATGTTTTTCATCTAAACAAGTTTGCGTAGTTCAATGAAATTAGTAGAATATTTTTTTTGCGGCAAGCAGAGGGAACCTGGGAAGCCGAGCCTAGTGTTAACACGTTACGTTCCCCACTTTCTGCTGAATTATAGAGGCATTGCGTGTTGAATGGCGGAACCCAACGCCGCGCTTTACCTCGAACTTATTAAATATTTTATTCGAGGAAATCGAACCCACAATCTGTTGCGTTTACAGTCGCACGCTTGTGCCACTGCGCTATGACTCTCCTTAGTAGAATAATAACTTACAAACTTACTTATAATATTATAGAATTAGGTTAATAATATAGAATCAAAGATCAAAATATCACCTCAAAAGCAACTCGTATCGACGACGCCATTAATTTATGGTCACATCAAAAAGATACGTAAGGATTATTTCTATATAAAAGATAATTTAAAGATTCAACTTTCAAAATCTCGTATAAAGCTGTTTAAATTTTTTATACCCACTGTCAAACGTAATTATGATTAAGTGAAGAAAAGAGACACCACGGATTAATGTCACTCACTCGTAAATTTAAATTTAACATTAATAAAGGGCAAAGAAGTAGACACTGCTAGCAGTGTAATTAAAACAGGTGATTTTTTCATTTTTTCACAGTCATACAAACAGCAGACTAGGCAGAGGGAACCTAGCGTTAAGTTAACCCGCTTTAACTCCGTAACCCACTTTAAGCTGATATTTTGTGGCATTGCATGTTGAATGGCGGGACTCAACGCCGAACTTAGCCTTGATACCAGAGCGAAGAAATTAAGATATAAATTAATAACAATTCATTCCCCTGAATGAAATAAATAAATAAATATGATTCATAAGAACTCGCTACCACCTATATATTAATATGTAGATAAGAACTTATCATATAATGAAATGTACAATTAGCGATGATATGAAAAATGCATAGTGATTATTACGAAAACAAGTTATTGATAAACGATAATAAATACATTAACATGGCCAGTGGTAAATGCTTGTCAATGTCAAAAAAATCATATTCGATACGTCACTCACGTAATACAGACAATATAAAAAATATAAAAATAAAAAAATATATACTTATAATATATTTAGGTACAAAAATGAAATAAATCCATGGGTTACCCTCAGGAATGTAAGCACAATCACTCTTATCTGTACGATATGTTGGTCTAACGACTACCAATTTCGATAAGAAGTAACTTCTAAACTTTATGTATAATTCACTTATTGATAACACGAGTAAAACATTAAAGGATATTTCTCAAGGATCAATAATTTACACGTTTTACGCACGGCGCCGATCGATGCGCGAGAGCAACTGACGAAGAAAATCATTGGGCCATGCGCCGGCGCACGTATAACTCGACCGATTTTAAAAGTTCACCGTTTTTATGGATATTAGTAAAGTATACGAGTCAGTTGATTCGGCCAGATTCGACTCTGTTTATTCACCGTGTAACCAGTGTATTTTTAGTAAATACAGGGGCAGGTAACGTCTTCTAGGGCCAAGGGCTTCCTTTATATTATCAAAAAAAAACCAAGACTATTTATTGTACGAAGTTATATAGCCTGAGGAGTGTTGAAAATGTTTTATTTTGGAATAGAATTAATTTTAAATGTTAAGTCGAGTTTTTTTACATAAATACAAAAAGATAAAAATAAGCTTTCAATGAATGTAGAACATAATATCTATGGAAAAAAAATGTCTTTAAAATACATAAATAGAGTTTACGCAGTGTCCCGCATATAGTAAGCAGAAGGAACCTACTATTAAGAGTCTCTGTTCTCCACTTTCCGCATAACTTTCAAGTCATTGCATGTTGAGTGGCAAACCTCAACGAACGTGTTCTTTTATGTTTTATTTATAATTCACGTGTTCTTGTGACTAGAGCAAGGAGACGAAACTGCACCACGACGAATTCTACACATGTTTAATATCATTTCAAATAATATAAAATCTATTTTTCATCATTAATCAGTAGTTGTGAAGATAGGATAAGCCTGACTGACATAAAACAAAAGTCGAAATTTTATAATAAAAATATTAATAATTTCGTTCTTTTAAACTAATATGGACAAAAGCTTTACAAAGAAATCATACGTATTACATTTTATATGACAGGCACAAATAAAAGATACAATTTCCATATAAAAGATAATTATAAAACATGAATTTTAATATTATTTATATCTTTTCATCATTTCATTAATCAATTACAATAATTAATGACATTAATGATTAAATATAAATTACAACCGACTTGGGTCAATGTTTTGTTTCTATTAACAAGTTGATCACCTTGAATGGCGTTTGAACGAATAATTTCATAGATATTATACAGTTGTCGTAAAAATTACGATATTTCATATGACCTCTATCGAACTAGTTTATTTGCATCATAGTACCGTTTTTTATTCATTTCGTGTTTTCTGTAAATTAAAATCGATAGGTTAGTTAAATGTTAAATTGCCAATAAATATTGTTCATTAGTGAAAACGGACCAAAATGAGAAGCAAAATCAAATAAAAGTCGATTAATTTATTTCTTGATATTATTTTTATCTAATATATTAAAAATTAAAAAGTTGTATTGGCCATTAGTTTAACAGTCCAACAATATTTGCATAATTATAATAATTTATATCCTCATAATATTGGCTAAAGATTTCTAAACTTGGCCTTAACTAGTACATAATAATCTTCTCTTCTCTTCTTTCTCTAGAAATTGGTCTCGATTTTTTTAATTTTAATTCTGTTTAAAATAAAATAAACTATTAAAAATACTAAAATAAGAATGTTGTACAAGAAAAAAAATGTGGCATTACACTTTTAAATAATAAGTTAATTCAGAATTAATTCGATTATATATTTTTAGTTTTTTTTTACATTTATTTTATTATCACGATTTCAGATCGATCTAAGATTATCCGAATAAAATTATTTTACAGGAAGAGATGAGATATGAGAGTTATGGGGCTCATCTAGTAAAACTGTCTATAACGACTATCACTGATATTAGATAAACATCCGGAACCGGTCTAACGTGCCATAAATGCACACCCATCAACCGCAAACTGGAAACCACCCAAAGTGGTGATTTTATTGGTATAGTAGACCCACAAAGACAACCCGGAGAAGACCCTGGGTAAAGATACTTTTAAGGGTAAGAAGAAATCTTATAAAATTTAATTAAAATATATGATGATAATACTAATTTATTTGAGCTATTACTTGTTACTTAGTGGCTATTAAGAAACAATTTTACGCTGACATAAAACACTTGTTATGAACTGTTATATAACATTCATTTACTGGTTTATCTTGTTTGTATAAGCTCATATTGATTTTGTAATCATTTGTCTCATTTATTAGAGATAGCTTCACCTACCATGCTATTTGCGGGAGGGAACCTAGTGTTCCTCCGTTGATACTACGTTACCCATTAAAATACTTCCATTCGCCTTTTCGCTTAATTCTTGGGACCTTACATTACTCGTTACTAGAGCGAAGAAATAAAAATATTTCATTCCTCCGAATAGGAATCGAACCGTATACCAGATACGTATATAACAATAACATTTGAAAGAAACTAGATCAATCAATACAGATCAACACCAATATTTCTATTTTGGGCAAGGATCAGGCACGGAAGACGGTGTCAATGCACGTAATGTAGACTGTAGTGTACGAGCTAAATGTGTCAAAGTAATTGACCTATGTTATATGAAATATTCATAGTCCCAGCCCCGGCGTCTCCGCTCGGCATATTAAATTATTGTTTTAAGCACTTGGGCTCCTTTCTGGATCTTTAAGATTTGAAAAAAAAAACGTAAATATATAAGGTAGATAAAATTAATTTAAAGATACCTACATATATATTAATATCTATACTAATATAATAAAGCGGAAGAGTTTGTTTGTTTGTTTGTTTGTTTGTTTGTTTGTTTGTTTGTTTGAACGCTAAGATCTCTGGATCTACTGGTCCGATTTTCATTGTTTTTGTTTTGTATGAAAGCTGCATTCTTCAGAAGTGCTATAGGCTATATAACATTACATTACACATATATACTAATATATTTTAAAGTACTTTCTAATTTGACATGCAATTTATTCTGCCATGTTAATAACAACCGTCGCGTCGCTACGCAACCGTTACCGCGACATTTTGATATTCATCCTTATGAAAATAAATATAATAGTCACTATTAACATTTTATCTAGATTGAAATTATAGTTTACTGTATAACATTGTAATAAATAATTAAGGAGATGTCACTGATTCCAAATGACCTAGCCTACGGGCGGCATAGTATGACCGACGCGAACGGGCAGATGACGTTGACGGTTTTATAAATTTTTATACATTTTCGAACTATTGTAAATGTTTATGTAATTATTTGCTGTTTATAATTAATTTAAGCTACACTTTGGTTCTCTTCTTATTTTATTTGATATTGCCCGCTAAAATTATCCTACTACATAGAGAGAAATGTTTAGTTATTTCGTAGAGTCGATATCTATGTACGCACGCAAGGAAAATTTTAGGTACTTTTTCTAATATTAAGAATATCTATCCTTTAGTTACTTTTAATCCTTTTGTTGGTTAATTTCAATAACTCAGATAATTTTTTCTAATAATGTGTATCTACTTATTATTCTTTTTGATTATTAAACTTATATATTCTTACTAATTCTATTGAAAATTGAAAATAATTTAATGAATATATTTAATAAATATTCTTATAGTAGAAGCAGGCGTAGCCGCGTCCGGGTCCACTAGTGTTCTATATTTTTAATGAAGAAAAAATTATAAAAAAAAGTTAAAATGAAGATTCCCTTGTAGCGCGATGGAACGTGTAACTGTAAATGCGATAGTTGAGGGTTCGATCCGATTCGGGGAAGTGTTTATAAAAAAAGCTTGAAACTGTTTTTTGTGTGCAGATAAAACCTCATAGTTTATCTTATCAAAAGGAAGATATTTCAAAATATTAACATTTCTCAATAGTAGAACACGAACCCATATCTATTGCTACGAAATAATCACTACTCATTATTCAAAAAATGTTTCTTTTTCACATCTACACGTTTAACATAATAGTTAAAGTGTATTTCTTTCTCTACATCCCATACTAACGCGTGAGAATTCAAAAAAACATTAATAATGATTGAAAATGATTATAAAATCGACTCTCACCTAAACTAGGACAAGTCGTACAATAAATTTTAATTGGTATTTCTCGGTTTATAAATAAACTTTTCAAATCATTCACTTTCGCCTCGGTGTGATAAATCACTACATAATATTCTATATTAATATATTATATATAAATAATTGATAAAGGTTAATCGAACGCATAGTGTTAATAGGCAAGTGTTTGAGGTCAATCGTTAGCAATTGTAAAGAGCTTCATTTGGTTTTCTATTGCTTATTTTTTTAGCTCCTCACTGTAGTAAGCAATGGTTACGCGGGAACTTAGTGTTAGAACACCCCGTTCCCATTGAGACACTTCTTGAGTAACAGAACTCAACGCCGGGTTTTGCCTCGTAACCAGAGTGAAGAAATTAAAATATTTAATATTTCATTCCCTCGACTGAGGATCGAACCCACAACTGTCACGTTTATAATGTTCTTACCTGTTTATATTACTGTAGACAGGTCTTTACTTTTAATTTTTTTAGCTTCACTCACCCTGCAAATAATAACGTTTTTAGAGAGAATTAAGGAACCCAAATATTATTATTCTTTTAAAAGACTTTGATCCCTAAACAGGTAAAGCCATATAACAATACAATGAACAAAGCAAAGCAAATATAAATACTACTAAGCTCAAAGAGATTGTTAGTCATTAGATCCCGTCTTTTTGTGACACGGCTTGGTAATTTCGGCGTCAAATGTTGGCGACGGCGCCGGCTGTGCGTCAACTATATGACAATGAGACCGTCTAGCTTTTAGACTGAGTTACTGAGATTTTGTTGCTCTGGTATACATATAATCGTATTGTAGTTCATGTTGTATTCTGCATGAAAAGAGATTTTCAAACAGAATTTAGTGTTAAAACACTTCGTTACCTACAAATGACTTAATTTTCAAGTGTTGAGTGGCGGTGGCAGTGCGAGGATAGTGATAATAATTCATTCCCTCTAGTACGATATACGCCTTTAACTTATTGTGATATTATATAAAATTTTAGCCGTATAATATAGCATAAAAGTATTAAATTAAATTAAAATTTAAAAACATAATTATTACATTAAGTACTTAATTAATTAATTAAGTTTTTTATTTAATTAATTAAGTAAAACAATTAATGCAGAATAAAACATCATCTTTCCATATTATGTTTTTGGGGTTTCATAATACATTTTGGCTTTTGGCATATCTTCTTAGCATATCAAGTTCATTGACTTCGTAATGTAGATTGCAGTGCTTGCGGTCTTGCAAAATATATTTTATTAAATATTTTACTTTTTATATATATCTTTTTTAGTCAAGTTATAGATTATAGGTAGCTAGCAGTAAAAAAATAACTTCGTAGACGAATGTGATAATAAAAAAAAAACTCTATCACAAACAACACAATATCACACCACAAAAATATCCTATTTTCACAAAAAAAAAAAACTATATTAATAAGCCAAGTTGTCTGTGAGAAAATTTACGTTTTGCATAATTACACAGAAATTGTTTATTTGAAATTGCGTAACTTAAATTCACATTTTGCCTGCTCCGATCAAAAAAAATCATTATTTAATTTTTTTTCCAATAAATAATAATCTCCGCAATAAAAATCGAACTCAGAACCATCATAAATACATTTTACACTTCCAATCTGAGCCACAATAGCGCTCTACAATGAAAAATATCAATCAACAGAATTTACGCAAGTCAATTAACACAAGTAATGTAATGTATATTATTAAGTCTATATTATAATTAATTAATTATTCCAACTATAAAACACATATTTAATGTTTGAAAGTAAAGTGGAAAGGCTTATATTGCATATTAAATGAACTTATTTACGATTGTTTACTTCGCCAATTAATAAATAAGAGATTTATGTATTTTTCGTAATCGATAATATTATATTATTATTTTATTAATTAATAATAATATAATATGTGCAAATTAATAGGGCAGTGCAAGCAGGGAAGTTCCCAGTTGGGAACCCAAATGAACCCTCCGCTCCCATAAAGACAATGCCGATCACCATTTTCCGCTGAATTGTAGCGGCATTGCAAATTGAGTGACGGAATTTAACGCCACCCTGTTGTTACCGGAGCGAAGAAAATTTAAATATGAAATATTTAATTTCCTCGAGTGGTAATCGAACCCAAAACTCGTTACGTTTACAACCTCACGCTTGTGGCCCTGCGCTACGACTGGCCTCAATTTACTTATTTTTTATATCATTACTATTTTATTGTTTTAAATATAAAAGTGAATTTATGTAGTGTGAAACTTACATTATTGATCAAGATAAAATCATTTATTATAAATATTTTTATACACACATACATAATTACGAATACGAATGTAGGTACGCACGTTTGTAATTATTTTATTAGTTCGTAACTATCCTGAATTAATTAAAAAATATTATTATTGCTTCGTTTTATTCTATACTAGTGACAAAATGCAGCTTTGCCCGCTTGAAATTATTTTTATAGTATAGCAAATGAATTTAATTTTATATATTTTTTGAATTTAAAATATCCTATGTCAATTTTAATACCTCTAACAATATCTGTACAAAGTTGCATGATAATCGGTAGAGTAGTTTTGGCATAAAAGTGTAACAAATAAACATACTTATAATATTGGTATAATGGTTTATTTTTAGCTAAAAGTGGTAGGTTAAACCATTCTCTACCCGTAGCTATATATTTCTATAGTCTTTGTTAAGACCTTTATGGCTTATAGATAAAATTTATGTATTTGCATAAAATTTATAACCGCTCGCAATAAAACAAGTACTATCTTCTATTTACAGATAAATAATTGTGTGTCGGAAGAAACGTACTTATTAGTTTTGTTCTCATATTATGTATAAGTCTACATAATTATATTAAAAGTAACAAATTAACGAATATACGTATTAGATTCTAAAATTGGTAATTAAAAAACGTAATATATTTATTCGCAAATTAATAAATAAATGCATTTAAAACTAATATTATTTTTAATTAGCTATTAACCAGATTTTTTCCGAAATCTGTGAGCACAACGAGATACGTCATAAAGTACAAGTCCTGCGAAAGTCCTTCGAGCGAGATCGTTGAATAATAATTTGTTCACTTCAACACTGTAATTAAAATGCAATCAATTAAAATTGCAATAATACTGAAAGTGTTAATTAATTTAAAAAAAAAACTCGCTATGACAGCGCAGTTATTTAAATTAATTGTTTGAAAATAGTCAGTGGCGTCTGAGTTTATAATGCAGAAATATTACAATTATCTTAATAAAAATGTGCATAATATGTTGGCAATGTAAGATGAGTAGCTGTTTTTTTGCTTAATGCTTCCGTTCATTGCAGGGTAACCCGAGGGAACCTGGGAATCTAGTGCTAAGACGAGTGAAGAAATTAAAGTATTAAACATTTAATTCCTCCTCGAGTGAGAATGAACCCACAACCTTCACGTTTACAATTGTTTGTGCCTGAGCCACGAATTCTTCACGATATTTTATTTTACTTAATCGCTATCTATACTTTCGCGGGAGACAAATCGCTGAGTTTTGAACGTCCTGCCCTTTACATGTTAACTCCCTAGTTAGACTTATTTCTGCTTAAAGCTAATAATAATATTAGGTATATTATTTTTATGAAGTAGAATTTTTATATACAATATAATACAGTTTAACCATTAAATGTGAGTATACAAGGATTTCTTTAAGAAATACAGATGTTTTCCACACTTGGTCATGTAAAAGTAAAATATAATAATAGTAATTAGAGTGAGTAATGCCGTCACGGCACAATTTGGACGTCTCTGAGGGCTCGACGGTCACGGCTATAAAATGTACTGGTTTATTATGTATTTCGAATATTATAAATTTATTATTATAGATTGGTATATTTAAAATAATTATATGATTTTTTTTATTCAAATACACTTGGCTAAAAAAGTAAGTAATTGATTGGGTGCTGTCATTCTATAGGTACATTCTGTCTCTAAACGAACGGAAAGTGAAGGAAAAAAAAAATAAAAGACACTAAACTCTCTTTACAAAGTATATCAAATGTGGTGCCAATATGGAAAATTACTTAAAAAGCAGAATAAAAACTTATTTTTATTAAAATATAGAAAACATACATTAATTTCCTTTATTCTTAAAAACGATTAAACCGACAAACCGATACAACCCACTAATATATGTATATATTTTAAGTAAAGTGGCAAGGAGTTTTTATTGTTGAGCCATGACCTACACTAAGGTTTATGTTGAGACGCCATCTCCATATATAAGGCGGCTTTAACTTACAATTCCTGCACTCAACATATAAGGGCATCAGCATAATAAAAGTTGAAAAGGAATTTTAAAAAAGTAAAGTAAAAAATTAATACTACACTATTAAATTATAATAAGTACTTGTTATAAATTTTTATAAAATTGTTTAAAATTTGTATTCAGTTTTAATTAATTGTATGTTAAGTAGCTTAATTGTGTTTTAATTTTAATTTAAAACTTTCTTCATTTGGTAAATTCTTCACTGTTTATGTCATTATGGTGTTAGTGAGTATAATGATATATTATTTTAGGTTCACAGTGAACCCCGCATATAGCAAGATATACCGAGGGAACCTAGTATAAGACGCTGCGTTCCTCTGTTTTCCTCATTTTTGACAGAACTCAAAGCTGGGCTTAGTATTGTTACCAGTGAGGAGATAAAATTAATGACTTTTCCCAAGGAGGAACCGAACTCACTATAGTCGTTTTTACAGTCAGACGCTACGCGGCTGCGCCATGACGAATTCTAGAATAACACCAGTAACACTTTTAATATCTATACATTTTTTATCCTTAATGCAAAAATGTAACTAGCGTATTTCAAGGCATAAAATAAGAAAGTAGATAGACATAGGAAACCTGAGAACTTAGTGCTAAGATACTCCGTTCCCATTAAGACACTATCATTCCACTCACGCTTATGCCCATGGGCCACGACGGATCTAAATTCATTATATATTACAGAATTATTAAAACTAGACATTAAATAATCATAAATTATAATATATTATGTTTGTGTATCTGTAAGCTCACTTCCGGTGGCAGCTAACGACGCAATTTACAAGATAAGCTGCGTAAATGTCCAATAAAAATATTGTAAGTACGTATTTATCAATCAATTACAATGTTTATCTTAATTTCTATCGAATATTATAATTTGATGTAGAAAGGGTTATTGTTTTTTCATATTAAATTTGGTTTAATGCGAAGTGAAATTATTGGTGAATGAACCGTCGTGGTCAAGTCTTCGTGGCCAGGAGGCACAAGGCTGTGAATGTAATCGCGATGGTAGTGGGTTTGATTCCCACTCGGAGAAATTTTCATTTTTTTGAATTACGTCAATCAACATGCAATGCCTCGAGAATTTGGTCTAAAGTGGGGAATGTAAATGTCTTAACATTAGGTTACTAGGTTCCCTCTGCCTACCCTGCTATATAAGGGAACCCACAACCATCGTGTTTACAGTTAGAGGTTCTCCTACTGTGCCATAATAGGCTCATTTTTAATAAAAGAGAAATATAAGAAAATATTTTAATAATTTGCAAATATTAATATAGAAATATTACATAAGGCAACATTACCTAATGCACTCGCAACTAACGTTGAATAGTTACTACCTTCCTTACGAGATAAGCAAATACAAGCAATACGCTACAAGGCCTCGGGGTCACAGGTTCAACACGTGTTTTATGGAGGCAAGCCTTATATAGAACTTGTCTTTATACATAAAAAGCTACGCTATTTTACTTTATATGATTATTCCATACTTATATGAGATATTTAGTACAGTTATAATTGGTTAATAGTAGTTAGTATTGAAAGATTGAAATTTACGAGTTAAGTAGTACAAGAAATTATATGTATAAGCTCAAATACGACGATGGAAAGGGCATGGGTTTTATTCCCAATCCGGGAAGTAAGATTTTTCCCATCACCACTCTGGCAAATAAGTTTTATCGTTATCGGATTATTAATATAGTCTTCTCATTACTAAGGAAAGGATGAGATAACCTCGCGTGGCTCTATATTTTCAAAATATTTATTTATAGAAGGCAATCTACCATTATACCAGCTTGTCACATAATATAAGTAGGTACATAAATAATTTCTAGAATTACATATAAAACAATTCTGTAGTAGCAACTTAAAATAGTTCAATATAATTAATATACGAGAAGTTGCGTGAAAGGGCAGGTCGGGACCAATATTTATTTAAAATGTATTACAATATAACATTTTTAGTTTTACTCCTTGACATTTCATTCGATACTTTTAAAGAAATTATTATTACTTTTTGTTTGCGTAAACTCGGTAAGTTAATATTACATCAGGTGGAATTAACGGCTAAAGTTCGACCTTTGCTGAGAAGCATATACAAAGTATTCTTAACGATCAATACATAGCTATACTTAACGATGGTTTAAAACATTGTTTCTTAATAATTCTTTTTTAAAATTGAATAAAAAACACAAACGGAGTGTCTTAAAAGCGCGTTCAGCGCTGAGGAGAAACAGAACTCTTCAGCGCTTAACACGCTGTTGCGTTCGATGCCTGGGACTTCCAGCCGTAATGAAAATTGAAATGCACATTAACGCTGACCTGCAATGTCCGAGCTGCTCTCCCTACACCTTCAGACAACTATCCACACATACTTGATCGAAGCCCTACCTTACCAAATTCGATGTGGCTTATATTATAAAACATAAAAATATGAACAGAGACCGCAGTCTCTTACCTGATATCAGAGATATGGCTTCCCATAAATAAATATAAATTATCTCTACAACATAATTTGATTTCATAAGCCTAAATCACATAAACGGCATTAGTAAACAAAAAATCTTTGAAAAATTAAAAATTTACATAAAATAAAAAAAATCGGCCAAGTGCGAGTCAGATTCACCCACCGAGAGCTCTGTATCAATTTCAGTATTATAGGTGGTGCAATGGGAAGTACAAAGTACTTACAAATGTTGACAAATTTAAAATTGATAGTTTTATAAATTTTCACCTCTCGTATTTTTTCCTTTGAAAATGGAAAACACCAGTATTAATATATTCAGGCCCATAGTGCCTGTGCTCAAAGGCATATGGGCAGGCCCGTATGCCTTGAATGTACTTATGTATGATAATAATTTCAGCTTAATACCTCCACACAATCTCGAGATAAATGATCATGACATATGGACCATCAAGTGAAATGTTCCCCTTTTTACTTTTGAATTACGGAACCCTTAAAACACATGAATATTGACAGACAGATATATTGAAGTGTATGAGGCAAAAGGTTACACATTTATAATAGTTTTTTTTACAACAATTTTTGCTTATTTAAATATTAAAACCAATTCAAGTCAATTTGTACAGGAAGTCTAAAAGGATGAGAACTATGAAATAGAGTAATTTATAATTAGAAATAAATTTATTTCTTACACTAAACTCTTTTTAATTTAGTGCATATAAATGCAAAAAAATCCATACTTTATACAAATAAATGAATAAACGTGGAAATCATTTATTTAGTGCACATGCACATGCACATGCATGAACTGACAACAAGTAAAGAGAGAGTAAAAAGGGTGGTGGCGACGCGCCGGCGCCGGGGCCCGAGACCGTCATGCCTAGCTAATTATATTAGTAGTGGATACGTCGCAGTCATATTGGACAATTGACGATTTTGTCATATTATCGAGAATTTATGGTTTTTGCTTTTCGTAACATGACCCAGTGAATTTGTCCACATCGAATGTGTTCGTTAAAATTAAGTTTAGAGATTGATGTAAATTTTGAAAAAACATTTACTTTAAATAAAGAAATAATTTCAAACTTTCAATTTTAATTTTATTAATAACATTCGTCGTTTTTAACATAATAGAATGCAAGAAAGGGGTGTCTAGCTTCTCCTTCGATAAACAAATTAAATTATTCGATAATAATCGAATATGGTCATCGTACAGAGTAACATCATGTTATTATTGATCTGGTCAACTCACGTCATGATATGACCACTATATAATTGAGCATTTCATGATACACGACATGTGGCCGTTTCGTCTTACGGTCGACTCTACTATATGACCACGACATATGCGCTATAAATAGCCGACTGATAGCTTATTATAGATAAAATTTGTGAATATTTATAGAAATAATAATATGTGCTCAAAAATAAGTGCTCAAACCTATAGTTTTTAAAAGTTTTTTCCGTTCCGTATTTGCCATGTTTATTTTAGAGCGTAAAGTGATATTGTTGGGATGATTAGTGTAAAATCACTATTTTTAACAATATATTAGAGTAGTACTATGTAGAGTAGGTATACTATACATTTTTATAGTTATTAATTACAATATTCTAATATAAATTCTGATATACATATAGAAGGTTTGTGGTTATCCAGCTAATACGTTTCAACGTGTAAATCGCAGCTATGAGGAAGCTGTGGCTTTTGAGATGCGGTTTTCGTATCACATAGCTGGTTTTCTTAATTATCATACTCCTAACAATATATTTACCGTTCAAACAAGGTTGACGACTATATCCTACAATATATACTCGCATACGTAGCTACGTATTAATAATTATTTAAAGAAAAAAATATAGAAGAAATATATGTTTTCATAAAGGCTTTGATGTTGTTCCACAGGACATGCAATGCTTGTGGTATCCACCGGGGGTTTCAACGGTTTGGTCAAGTTAGACACAATGCGGCGTTAGGTTTCGCCACATAATTCATTTAAAATAAATAGACAGAAAGTTAAGAACGCAGTGAGGATAAAAAACTTCTAATACTTCTAATACGAAAGCTGTGGTTATACTCTTATCAAGGCAAGTATAATCATTAATCAAATGTTAGATTTATATACGAATTAATAATTACCATTAGTTAAGTTTAATTTACGATATCTTTTTGCACTAGAAATGAGCCCGGCTTGTGCCGCCATGTAATACCTACATACAATATGGTAGGTATATACATAAATAAATTCTCAATTTTGTAACAGAACATTTATATAAAATGGCAAGGACGGACGTTCAAAACCACTATAATTTGCTCACGGTAATAGTGCGGTTAGTCGAGTTGATTAGAATCAAAACAAATTTCATATTATATTAGTATTATGTTTATTGCTTACATTGTTCACGCGATTTCATCAAAAATATAGTAGTATATTTTTTTAATTTTACGTTTTATATCGCATAGCAGGTTGACAAACCCAGTGTTAAGACACTTCGTTTTCTACTTTTCATCCGAATCCAACCACTAGGTTTACAGTCCGACCAGATAAAGTTCTTTCTTCGTAATTCGTCAAGCCAGATTAGGAAAATATAAATATAATTTTTTGGGTTTCGCATAGTAAAGAAGCTAGTTTTAGGATTGAATTCCAGATGCATATTGAGTGGTCGTACCACGATCGTCATTTCCTCGAGTGGATATCGAATCCACACAGTGATCTAAAAACCAATATATCGTGAAATTAGATTGGAACTCACAACAATCGCGTGGACGATAATAACTTAACTATCGCGATATCAAATTCTAAATTACAATATAACTTGTAAGACGGTTTACTTCTAATAACATTAATAATGACCATAATCTCATGGCGTAAGATCATTAAGTATTTATTACTACGAATAGAAGCGGTAAATATGGTTTTCATTGCTAGTAAAAAATTAATTGCCTTCTCATAATACCTACGAGTACCTCAAATATAGATTGCGTAAACGGTCTTTGAACTTTAATATTTTTAGGCTTACACATTTCCTCAGATAGCAGAATAGATAATGTCAAGACACTCTGTTTTCTCTCTCACTCCAAATTTGAGATATTTGGGGATTGGCAGAACTCATTGTCATCTTCTGTCTTGCAAGAGCGGACTAATAAAACTATTAATTTATTATTTATTATTAAATACAATGAAGCCTCTGACAGTGGTTTAATTTGCAACCATCGCGTTTACAGCAATAGTCTGTCTATACGCAATCATATCTCATTGGAACAATAATGTCAAGTTTAATTAAAATACGTTCATTTCCGTAACCCGAGTCAAAGTTGTCAAAATGTTTACGCAGGACAACAAAAACCAATGTTCGATGTATTACCGGATTTTCTGGGAAATAGAGTTTTTCGCTCTATAAAAATATTTTTTAAATAATGATTTTATTTGTGCCTCCTCTAATAAAAAGAAAATCTTTTAAGATACAATGAGATTCCAAAATAGAATTAGAATTAATATCATTCTCATATTGTAGACAACTCTTTATACTTCACGCGGAATCCCGCACTTTCCATCAATTTCTGGAGACATTGCGAAGTGGGAATCGAACTGACAATCTGTCACGCTTAGAGTCGCACGCTCGTGGCCCTGCGCCACAACTGGCCTCTTCTTTACAATATATATATATATTCCATATCAATTATACCCTACATTCAACAAACATATTTCAAAATAATTGGTGTTATTTGAAACATTAATTTACATCTCCGTTCCTAAGATCAAACACAGTAATAAATATGAAGAAACCGTTGCGCCGTTCTCCATTGTTACTCAATTCAATACGTTAAAGGGAAACGCAAAGATACTTTTATTTAAGATTTTATAATGAAACATACGTATTTGGAGAGTTATGTTTACACAAGCATTTGTATAGTATTTATTACGTTTCGTTTTTATTACAATATTTAACTCTTAAACTATAAAAGTAACTAAAAGTTTTCATCTACCACTAAACTTATTGTTTTATTTCGCAAAGAAAACGCTTACCTATCTATTGTAGTAATAAGAATATTTTTTTAGTTTTCCGCTGTATCTATAGAAAGATATTTATATATAGAAAGAACTTAGGATCCTAGTGTTAAGACACTCCGTTCCCGTTACCGCATTTCGGTTCACCACTTTCCGCCGAAATCTCGAGATATATTATTTATTTTTTAAATAAAAATTAAATGGCCGCACGATATACATTCAATACACTGTGCCTTATATCAATATGAAAACAGAGACAACCGAAAAACAATCGGACTTCCAAAAGTGCTTTGTGAAAACGAAATGAAACCGGCGTATTCGTCAAATATTGGTAGAATATTTGGCAACCGAATTTTTGCTACTGTTTACAGTCTGCCAGCTCGGTACCATATTTACAAGTTAAACATCGACTATGGAATTGGGAAATCGGGGGATCGAAATGCCACTTTTATATATTAAATTGAAAAATGGTTCTTTTATGTAGATTTTTTAATTTCTCGCTTCTGCCGTTTGAAGGTCAGACTGAGGAGAGTGATACAATATTTTAATGCACACTTTTTAAATTAATGCCGTTTTTTCGTCTAGCCACACAAGGTGGATATTTGTATAGAAAACAAATTTTAAGGTTATGTTAATTGCATTATTAATTTAAATCTAGAACTCACCAGCAAAAGGTACATCGCACACGTACTCCTCGACGCAGTCGGTGCTGCGGTCGGTGGCACCGCTTGCCACTGACACGGCTGACGGCGCTCGGAGTAGAATAACTTCCGTTTCTGTCTGACTGTCACGCAGCATTGATCTTCTTTTATATTCCTGGTAGAAGGAAATTTTGTATGAGAACAACCGTATTACGTTTTAGAGAACGTATGTATATAAATATGAATAATAATTTGGGCCTAAGTTAGAGTTGGAATTTTCTCTACAGCCGTTAAAATCCTTATTTGTGTAGTTTGATTCGAACTAAAGATTACCTTGCTATATTATAGTATCTTGAAATAATGAATTCGTAAAGCTGTAGTAGATATACTATTAAAAAGCTGTAGATAGTCTTTCTTTAACTTTTATAAATACGTAATTCATTTTCTGGAATGGAAATCGAAACCCACAAACACCGCGGTCCCACTGCGCCACGATGTTTTAGTAAATTACACAATCCTATTGTACCTACTTAACGTAAAATAAATCTAGATTCTCTTCCAAAATGTATTTTTTTTAATTCCGCTCTTTCACTTTACATAGTTATATAAATTCTTATAGCAAAGTACTCTTTGCTTCGTTACGTAAAACATCAATTTTGTTGCTTTTGAACCTGAAAGAATAAGGCAGGCAATGTACCGCATTTTAATTAATTTCTTTATATTCCATCGTATAGAGTTCAACGGAAACGTACATACATATAATCATAAATGAATGAATGAATGAAAATGTACATATTATTTTTTAAATCTCTATTAACTATCTTAAACGTAGCCTTATTACCTGTCTAGAATAAGTAATAAATAAATTATTTATAATTTCTACTATCATAAACTTTATAAAAACATAAATAAAATAATAGAAAATGGTGAACAAGCTCTTACTTACCTTACATATTCTGCAATTATCCCTATACATATAAATATTATGAGTGAAGGAACTAAATGCAGATCGATGATGCCCTCGGTTAAGCAGAGGGGACCTAGTGTTAAGTGTCCCAGATAGGTAGAACTTAATGCAGTTTGTCTACCATAGCAGGAAAATAAAAATTAAACTGAAGAAAAGAATGAATATGCATTGCCACAATGTATTGAATTGCTATATACTTTAAGTAGGCGTATCATTAAACGTATGCTCGATATAAATGTACGTACTTACCTAAAAGAGTAACATTCGAGAAATAAAAAAATATACGTTTTATATTTTTTCATAACTATTAAGACACATTTTAAAATGTAAGATTCATAATTTTTTATTGACTAGTCGGTTTTACAGTCCCCTTGTGACCCCTTATTTCTATATAAAATGAGTAATGTGGAGGTATATACACTATGGAGCACTTCGATGTTATTGAATTTGAAAATATAGGTAAAATGAACAGCAAATCGCACAAGATATAATTCAAGAAAAATATATATAAAGTTTATTTATTTAATTATTTTATTATAATTAGAACTGTGATTTTCATATTATTTGGCTGAGTGGTCATTCGACTATTATACACAAACTACCCATAATATAAAAAAAATCTCTTTATATTAAGATATTATTTAAAAAAACAAGTTTTCTAGATTTTTTAGTGTATTGTATTTTACAGAGCAAGTTCTTTAATTTCAACCCGTATTTTTAGAAACCGGATTGTGCAAAACTTTGATTAACATTATTTTTTCAGGCAAAGGGAATATAGTTAGTTATATGAAAGTCTGTTCCCCACTTTCCGCCGAATTTTTCGAAGCATTGCGGGTCAAGTGATGGAAATCAACGCCAGGCTTTTTGCCTGGGTACCAGAGCGAAGGTATGAAAATATTAACAAATAATAATTGATTTCCTCGAGTGGAGGGTGGAACCCACAAATGTCGCGTTACAGTCCCACCTTTGTCCCCTGGGCTACGACGGCTTCAACAACAACAATGTTGAATTTCATTGTCATCAAAATTACCAAGACTTGCCAAATATTTCTTACTAGCGAACGCGCGCGGCTTCGCCTGCTTATTGCTTAGGGGTGAATTCTAATAAAGCATGAAACACGTGTTCAATGAAATATTTTTAAGAGTCTCAATTTCAAATTATAACATTCGGTGGCGATTTAAAGATTTTTCCATATAAACTTTCAACCCCTTATTGGCACCCTTCGGGGGTAAATTCTAAAAAACCGTGAAACACGTGTTCAATTAAATATTTTTAAGAGTCTGAATTTCAAAAGTAAAATTTTCTTTATTGACTTTTGTAAGGGAATTCTACATTATATAAAAAACTTCACTCTTTTAAATAAACCGTAAAAAAGAGACTTATAGTTATTGAAAGTAAATCTTAAATTATAAAATAAATTATGATACATACAATAAAACAATAAAAACATATATAAATTTTAAACAAAAGGTAAAAAACTACAAAAAAGGTATAAATAAAAAGAACAACATAAAGGTCATAATAAAAATATTTATTTTATTAACTGAAATAAAACTGAAAATAATACAAGCCTTACATATAAAAATTATAATTTTCTCATATTCTATAACAAT
Source organism: Heliconius melpomene rosina (assembly GCF_056956725.1). Lineage (NCBI taxonomy): Eukaryota > Metazoa > Arthropoda > Insecta > Lepidoptera > Nymphalidae > Heliconius > Heliconius melpomene. The sequence goes on from NC_140401.1 coordinate 15,416,152, forward strand.
TTTATTATAATCGGCTTTTTATAGCAATTTTCATGATGTAAAACAATTTATCAATATTTTATGTATTGATTTTCAAGTCGAGTTCAAATTAGAGTAAAATTATAAATTCATTTAAAAAATATAAGCTAAATAAAATTAAAATATTTAAATTTATTTAACTATCATATTAAATTATTTGAAAAAGATATTTTCTGAAAAACAAATAATTAAACTTAATTAAAATTTTAGTATTGACTCGTTTATATTTAAAATTTGTTAGCCTTTAAAACTAGCGTAATCTACTCACGATACTGTCATGTAGGCTAAAATTATATAAAATAAAACAAAAATTAAATGAAAATGTTTTGACCATATAAAAACTGTTAAGCTTAAATATATAAACTATATAGCACAAAACAATTTCATAAAAAATAATACTATTTTCTATAGTAAAAAAGTATTTAAAAAAATCTTAAACTATCAACTTTATATAATAATAAAGAGGAAGCAGATATAAAATCTATTTACAAAATCAAGAACGAAATGTGTTTCGTTCGTATAGCACCATAAGGAATACTAAATCACAATTATATCATAGTTATAGCCCGACAAATACTTTATGAAGTATGTGAAGACAGTGTCACAGACAGACCCACAGACAAGTCAAACTTATAACCCCTTCTTTTGCGTCGGGGGTTAAATAGGGAGCGCGTGTAACTCCGATAGTTCAAAAAATTTATGTCGGACTATACCCTTTTTTAATACTAAAGCATCAACTATCCGCAATATCGTCTTGCGTTTTTTTTCTAATTCTTATTTCTTCTACAACTTCCATAATAAGCTGAAATTTGCAAAAATAAAAGTAAATTTGAGAAAGATATGCGTTGGTTTGTTTGACATGCTTGATTACATGCATAAATTGTAGGACATTGCGATATATTCGATACTAATACATTTAGAAGCTAAAAAAAATAAACTATCGATTTTTTATTAATTTCATATCCGTATTCATTGTAAATTGCAAGTTAACAATAAAAAAAACTATACAATTGAGCAAATAAAAATATGAAAAAATATATATATGCCGATAATCTTCATTATTTGTAATCGCTTTACTTATATAATTAATAAGACGAGAACAAGAACAAAGTATTAGTAGCAGTTGTGATGGTTAGTTAATATGGCTTACTTATTTGTAATACATAAATTAGATACAAATTTAAAGTAGAGATTTTTAAACATATTTTTTGTGATAAATCCATAATCAGAACAACTTTGGTATTATAAGAAACCAAGTAAATGTCGAATTCACAGTAACATTTAAATAAAAAAAAATATTACCATATTTTTTGTTCTCGAGCGAATTAACAGGAAAAATAAATTAAAAATAAGTAAGACATTCTAGTATACATACATAGATAAGTTCAAAAGAGCATGCAAAAGTGATGTACCTCTAGAATATAATGGGAAAGCTCGAGCTTAAAATGTCAATCAGGACTAACCTGACTCAACGGCCTTATTCTTTCGTGGATGCTGTTCTCCGCCTGTTTCGCTGACGGTGGAGGATGGTCAGGAGTTGGAGGTTGCTCATAATGACTCGGAGACAAGGGAATTTCAACTTTAGGAGCTTCGGAAAAACGATCACAATCGCTCGGACTTATTTGATCATCCAACAGACTTTCCATAGAGGATCTTTCTTGGTTAGAGTATTTTCTAACCCTTTTATCCATTCTTGGCTCGTAATTCTCGTATTGAGGGCCGAATGTGTTTCTTCTTAATTTCCTGCGAGGATTTTGTTCCTTTACAACAACATTTTCGTACATAGCCGTGATGGCTACCGGTTGCGTACGATTTTTTAAGCTCGGCCGAGGATTTGGAACTGGGATGGCTCTAGGTGAGTTGTGATTCTCCTCGTACTCTGAATAGGATAGCTTCGTGTCGACGTATTGATCCACAGATCTGCCGTGTTTGAGGTAATGTTTAGCACCCTAGAACAAACAAAAAATACTATTTAAATTATAAATATTCAATTTAATATAATGCTAAGGTCTAACAACAATATTGCTATTACAGAACGGTTTTGATCCAAAATAGTATAATTCAGCCAATAGATACTTATAAATTAATAATAGCTCATTAATGCTAATATAATTTATAACAAAAGGAAAAGGTCTTTTTTAAAAGCCCACCTGTATTTCATCCAGGTCGTCCTGGCTCCGCGCATGGGTTCTCAGCTCATAGCTGTACCCGGAAGATGGAGAATTGACATGGGTGGGGGAAACTGATAAGTTCCTCCTTGGAGGCTTCTTAGGGGGGGTAGGCTGTAAATGATAGACTAATGAAGACTTCGTAACGAGTGATAAGTAGGTAATAGTGAAGGTAATTTCAGAAAAACAAATAGTCAAACAAATTACAACGACCCAACCTTGGACTTTGCTATTTTTAATTGTACATATTATAAAATATATATTTAGTAGATAATAAAAAAAAAACAACTTTAAGTGAAACATTTTCACATATTTAAAGACAACTGCTGCTTAATATGGTCTAATAGATTCCACGTAAGGATTGCAAATAGATAAGCCGAGAACAAAGCAATTTAGGGAAATAGAAGGAAACCGTGCCTATTTATAGCAGACTTCATTGTCGTTAGAGGACCGAGATAAGTGCTCACAATTGCGTAATTGTGAATTTCAATGATTGCGAACAGTGTGTTCGGTCCAAGACACTGTTTAAGTTAAACTCGAAACGTGATTTACGAATAGGTGGAAAGGTTGAACATAAATGATGATCATAGATGTGTAACTAGTGTAAAATGTAGCTAACTCTATGACCAATTATGACCGTTTCTGGTTTTTAAACTGAATTATGGCATTTTGAATTTATATTTTGGCCGTTACTAATAGCTGATCATATTTTGACAAAAATCTCAAACCGACAGAATGGAGAACGGAGATCCTCAAATCAAATTAAATCAAAACGACTTTATTGCACAAAGATAAATACATAATTGGTATAACAAATCGATATAGTGCCAAGGCGGCCTTAGGATTGTAAGTGATCTTTTACAGGTCAACATCAGGTTCCCTCTGCCTACCCCGCTATGTGCGGGATTCGACGAAGCTTGTCATCAGTAGGTAGTAATAAAGAAATATGACCTGCTCAACAACGTAACATTACGAACTATTTAAAGTACATTTATTAATAAACTCTGATAAACATTTCCGCTTTCGCAACCTCCTTAAACTCGAACCTAATAGAATGCGGAGAGGTCCAAGTAATTTAATATTGAGCCGCGGATGAGGGCTAAATTGGCAGCAGCCGGCCGCTGAATGGACAATTTTCCACATAATAGCTTATCAGACATTATACAGGCTCTCAACAAATTTCTCTTAAATCTATTTAGATTAAGCGTTGATATATATTTTTTTCAGCTTCACCCTGTATTCACGCATATAGTAGGGTAGGCAGAGGGAACCTAGTGGTAAAACACTCCGTTCTCTACTTGCCGCAGACTTTTTAACGTGTTAAGTGACTCCTCGAAAATTCGGTGGCAAGATGAGTTATCATCTAGTGTGTCAAATAGTACTAGTGGTGGTAGGCATGTTCGTAATTTACCATAAGAAGACTTTATATTTTAAATATTTTCAATGTTAGTGAAATATGAAATAATGATTAAGCGCTTAGCAATGTTTAAAATAAGAAAAGATATTTATAATAATTTTATTTAACTGGATATTTTTAAAATAACAGACCAGTTATGCCATCTGTTTCCGCAAACACAAGGACATTTTAGTACAACGTGCATCAAAGAGAGGTGCACTCGTATAAATCAGATGCGCGTGCGCAGACGTCGTTTTCTTAATGCAATTAATACGGCGCCATCGCGACCGAAACACCAGTGATTTGTGTGAACGTTGAAGAGCGATATTAAGCGTAAACGATACGGTGAATTTATTTTGTAAAGTTAACTAATTGTTGTAACGTCGTTTTAAAGAAGTTTTCTTGTAAATACTTCAAAATTTATAGACATTATTAAACGATTCGTAAATATTTTTGAAAGATATATTATAAAAGTTTTTTGTAACCTTAAATTAATTGTACTGTTCCATTTTGTAAATTTACATATATAAAATGTTAACAATGTATATTTATATCTTTTTGCGGAATACATTTAATATTCGTTATTTTCAAATTGGAGGAGAGAACATAGACATTATATAAGACTATATTTATATACTAATCAGAATTTTTATCTAGCAGATAGAACGTTAAAATTATATTGCAATAGGTATATAAAAAATCATCTCCACGCATGTATCCCGCAGAGGCAGAGGAAATCTAATGGTATAACATTCCGTACCCCAGTTTCCGCCCAAATGTTCGAGGTATTGCGTGTTAAGTAGCAGAACTCAACCCCTCGTTTTGCCTCGACACCAGAGCGAAGAAATTAAAATATTAATAAATAATAACTCTTTCCTCTGAATGAGGATCGAAACCACAACCGTCGCGTTTACAGTGACACCCAGCCCCTGCGCTACGACTGACCTCAATAAATACATGTATACTTTAATTTATTGTAATCCAATATATATAATGTGTATCTCATCGAGTCCCACTGACCCAAATGCGCGGCATCATTCGGCTGTGAGCGCGAACATTAGCCGCGCAATCCACAACACATCTGGTCAAACTGAATGTCGATGAAGTAATTTTTATCTGTCGATTGTGGTTAATTTTGAATACCGTAGTCAGCAAGAGGTTGTGCATTCGGTTTCCACTTGAGGAAACTAATTAGGAATATTTGATATTTTCCATTTGCTGCTTATAAAGGGCGGGGTTTAGTTCTGCCACTCAACACGCAATGCGTCCAGAATTTGGCGAAAGGTGAAGAATGGAGGTGTATGAATGGGAACACAAACAATTGTGCAACCTAATTGCAATTACATTGACAAAGATTAAGTAAAAATTAATAATTACATGGACAGGTAACAATTTATTTTTCTTTAATACATAAAATAATTATATCTCCTGTCACCTGGAAGGTAAGCAAATCTCTCATTAGCCTACTTCATATATATATAAAGAAATTAATCAATTTAAACAAATTAATAATTTTTTTTAAATATCTAAAATTATCAAATATGTAAAAAAATACCTCCAGTATAGACCACGTTATATTATAAACACACACATTTCATAGTTCGGTACTGCTGGCCAACAGCCAAATATAAGTCCGTGAAATCCTATTTTCGTAGATTTCCACTATTTAGCAATCATAGAATAAGTAATGATAAGAGAATGAATTTCGATATAGTCGAAGATTCAATTTATTTCGTTTTTAGTATATATTTTTGTACGAAGATATATCTGAAATTCTATATAAACGCTATATTGATGAAAATTCGTAAAGTTATTGGTCATTTATTAGAAACATCGTGACCCTATTTTATAAAAAATATAATCTATGAAGATATAGTATTATTGTTTCAATATATTGCAACTTCTTCTAACGTTCCAAAGATAAAAATGACAAATTCGTTTCCTATTTTCGTTTAGAGACCTTATATATACATTGGTTGACGAAACCTACCTACCTACCTTGCCTACTGAAATAGAATATTTTTTTAGCATGGGACTCGAACCCACCAACATCTACTAGTAACGCTAAGACCATACGTTGATAACGTAAAAAGTACAATACAGTAAATGTACGCTTGCCTAGTCGTATTTAATTAATCTATTCCGATCTCTTGTTCTTTGACAGATTGTTGCAAGTATCGATCATATGGTAAATTGTGAAACAGAAAATTGGGTTATTGAGTCCTTGACATGATAATAATCTTACTTTTGTCTTACTAAACTGTTGCATAGGTTATTTTTATCATCATTGTTTTAGTAATAGTTATTTTTAATTAATACTTTTTTTAAAATATGGTTACTTTTAACTAAATGAATGTGTTTTAACAGCGATTTAGAATTTGAACCCCAAGACACTTTATTATGCTAGTAAATCCTAGATTTATATATAGATATAGAAAAATATTTGCTTATGCAAATGACTTATTTCCGTCATGCAAACTATGTTGATATCATTCCAAAGAGAGCTTGCGGGACCGTTAGTGAATTCCTAAAATTAATTATAGAAAGGATTCCACTAACGTTGACATTTAGCACACCGGCAAGTACCTATTTTGGTCTAGATTTTTTTGTGTCTATCTGTATTTCTCTCAACAAAATTTTGTATTCCAATCAAAACATCATTACATAACTGATAAATACTTCAAAAAAGTTACTAAAAATATTAAAAAATGTACGCTACCTTACACAAAATCCACGAAATTCTTCCACAACACAAACTAAACACAAAACAACACACAGTAAAGAGAGTTTTAACACAATATGAACACAAACACTATGTGCACGACAAACGCGTGCTGCGATCACACTCGCGGCGCGACTGACATCCTAATTCTTACGTACAAAATCCAGTGCCCATGTGGGAATGTTTTATGATTACGGTTAATCTGGTACTAGAACTATGCATGTACATTTAATAGAACAGATGATAGTACTATACATTTAATAGAACAGATGATAGTTATTTTAGAAGCCGTCGTGATGTAGTGGCACAGCGTGTGACTGTAAGCGCGATGATCGTGGGTTCGATTCCCACTTTGGGAAATTAATTATTTAATATTTTCATATTAAACTCTATCTCTGCTGTTCATCAAAATCTAGACATTGCGAGTTAAGTGACGAAACTCGACGCCGCATAACTTCGAAGCCATAATATAATAGAATATATAAAAGTCAGAAATTTAAGTCTTCTATTTGTAGCAAAACAGACATTTGACAGCAGGCAGAACGAAATAAAAAAAACTTGCAAATGAATTATAATTTATGTGATGCGCGTCCGGTGCACGCAACACGTTTAACCTAAGAAGTTTTTAATGCGAAACAACATTTAAATAACACTTTTTTATTACGAAAACGTTAAAAAAATAAGATAAATGAGCAAAGGTAGATTTTAATTCGAGCTTACTACGATACGACGGGGTACAGATGAAATAGTCAACTAATTGATGATATTAAATCTTGGTTTACGACATCCGCTTCCACAAGTGACGACAGACGAGTGTGCCATGTGCGAGAATTAATTCAATGGTGTTAATACATTTCTCACGACGTTTTAATTGTTAGTTAACAACGTTTTGTAATACTCTCACATAGTACTGCTGCGCCTAACAATTAAATTAAATATTTCATTAAATAATCACGTAAGGTTCCATTAAAAACTAATCTTTACAAGGTGGTCGCGTGACCGGCGAAGTCATGGGTGGGTCGTTGTGTCTACAAAGTCAACTCATGATATATTTTTTTAAATACAAGAATAATATAATATTGTTAAAATTATAATATAATAATATAGGCAAATGCAAGTGATGAATAAGAAATTGGAATAAACAATGAATAAGACAGAAAATGTTATTGATTTCTATTAAAACACTATTATAAATATTTTATGAATAATTAACATTATTTTACTAACTTACCGAAACTTTACTATATTCATGGTGGTGCGCCAAGTGTAGCGGAGCACAGCTCGACGCCGCGCTGGAGATGCTGAGAGCATCGCCCTCGCTGGTGCCCTCCATTTCCTCCCATCTTCGCCTCCCAGACCCGCTGCGAACATCCCCAATCCCCGAACAAAGCGAAGCATCAAGCGACACATCACAACCCCTAGAGACCGAGCTCCTCGGACCACTCGCACCACTATCTTCACACTCAGATGAGGAACTCACTGAACCAACACTTATGCCGCTCTCGAATTTTGAAGATTCCGCAGAAACGAATTCTTCATCAATCGTATCATCATTTTTTTGTTTGTTACCAAATCTGAAAGAGCTACTGTGAACCCAAGAACGTTTTGTTGTACTAACATCTGACTTAATAGTCTCCGCGTCAGAAGTGTCCTCATCTGAATGTAATGTACCATCTGAAGAAGAATCCTCTGATTCTTCCAAGCACGTTTTAAAAGACGCGTCAGAAACGATAGTGATGTTTGAGTTACAAGACTGTAATGACCAGTGACCAGAATGTTCAGAGGAGCTTGATTTCCGTAAATGCATAGAATCAGAAGCACAAGAATTGTTAGCGCTGGTCAACGTCGAATTAGAATTTATTGAAATAACTTCCGATATGTCTTTGATAGAGTACGGTCGATTAGTGGATGACAAGGAAGAATGTGGGGACATTGCTTCATATTCAATTTGCGGTTCTTTATTCTCTATACTATACTCTTTTCTGTTAATAACATCTTTTATGTCAACGACTGCATAGGGTTCCTCGAAAGATGGAACTGATTTGTTTTTAACTAGACAACTTTTTCGTATTGTTGTAGAAGGAGAAGATTTATAAGGTACTAAAGTTATATCGGGAGTTGATATACTTTTCTTTATCGCAGAGAATTTTACCACTAGCTCTGCAGGCGACTCACGTTTACTTGCATGCAGTGAACATATTCCAGAATCGCAAAAACATCGAAATGATGAAGAAACGAATTCCATTTGCGTTTTAATTGCATCTATGTCGATCGTGACCTTTTCATCAAAGTCTGGATTTGGTATGTCAAGAAGATCTTCGGCACTAGTATGGTGTTTTGGAGGTCGCGGCTTACAAAAGCATATTCCGGTTTCAAAATAACTTTCTCTTTTATCATTTGGGACTTTAGTAAATGGTTCTACGTCAGTATAAAGTGTGTCTCTATTAAAAATATAGATAAACTCTTGCACTGTAGGAGCCTGATAAATACAGTGACCGGTTCCACGTATGTGATAATTACCCAAAGTTTCTTTAAGAAATGAATAATCGCGTTTCATGAACATATTGTTATTAATAGAGTTTCGGTCTACTTCTATGTTGGTAAACGTTTTGTGACGAAATAAGACCTTCTTTTTAACTTTTTCAGTTTTTTTGTTAGGTAAAGTGCCGGTCATAGTAAGATATATTGATTTTTCATCGACATCGTCACTGCAATCAACATTTTCTAAAGCACTAGCTGCAGTCACATCAGAAAAATCGGATGCATTAGATTGAGCCCTATTAATAGAATTAATAGATTTACTTGATTCTCTGCGAACTAACATTTTTTTACCGTGCCTAAAGGATCTAGACTTTTCAGAAAGCAAAATATCTTCTAAATAAGATTCGTCCATCGTTGAGTCTGAAGACAAAGTAGAAGACCTGCTCACACTAGGTGAGGAATTATTCGACGTAGGATTTGTGGATATAAAAGATCGTTTCGGTGGATCGGGGGCTTTTCTTTCCGGTTTCACAGAAACATTTTCATACAATACTTTCTTTTGATCTTCTTCAACAAGAGCTTTTGGTGGAATATGCGTTCTAACCGCTGGAGTAGGACGATTTACTTTCGAATTTTCTGGTGTAATATTTTCGTAAATTGAATCGTTATTTTCTACTACGTTTGTTAAATTATGCCTTGGAGGTGGTTTAGGAATTGATACAATGCTTTCTGATTCCTTAGAGTTTTTATCTGAAAATTCGTAGGGCACATAGCATTCATTTACTAGTAAATTTGCAGAATCAGTAGATATATTAGAAGCTATAGATATTCTTTTACTATTCTGTCGAGGTTCAAATATACTCAATTTGGCTTCTTGATTGATAGCCTCTGTTACGTGTTTATTATTTTTCTTAGCATGAGAGTTTAAGTCTCCGTCAGCATCGTTATGTGAAATTGATTCATTAGAATCACTTAATTCAATATTCTCTGATATATTTGGTAAGGATGTTTTAAAACCAGGACAACTTCTATTACTCCTATTAACTGCTGAATCTCTATTCAAAGTACCCAACCTATCTAACGAAATTGTGTCAAATTCATCATTACAAGCAATGTCACCAGATTCCTCCTTTTTTGATAATATTTTGAAAAATTTACTATTACCTATATGTAATGAAGTGGTACTATGTTTTGAATCGGAATGTTTTAATTTTGCATCAATATTCGACTCCAACCCAGGATTAGATATGTTAGGAGCAGAGTTAAACTTTGCCTTAAAGCCTAAGCATTTTGAAGCAAGCTTTTTGACAAAACTCTGAGGTGAATTTTTGGTTAGAAAAGATGAAGATGGTGTTAATAGGCTATCATTTAAGTTATTATGTTTCTGGGTCTCTGGTGCTTTTTTCCTGTAAAACATATAAAGCAACAAAAAATAAATTATAAAAAATTAAGTGATATAAAACGTTAGTACTAATCTTATTCTACCGCCACCGAAAGCTTTGACACTAGGAAGTTTTAATACAGATAACGTCACTAAACACTCCAGTCAGCTAGTAATAACGTTAATTGATTGATTTTCTTTTTAACGATACTTTTACTTTTACGTGATTTATTTGATTCGGACTTTTTGTTAAATGGTTCAAAACTCATATCCTCTAATATATTGCTGTCAAGGGATAACTTTTTAACTTTCTCTTTTTCACCTCGCACTATATTACTCTCATTGTTAGTCTTATTTAAACTTTCGTAACTATAAAAATTCTCTGATGACTTGTGAACGTTTTTTCTCTTTCTCCTAATATCTTCATGACAATAACAGGGTAATCTTTCAAATTTTTTGATTGTCCTATCAAATGGATACTCATGATTAAGCACATTAGTGAAATTTAAATCATAATGTTTATAATATTCACCATTTTGTTCAAAAACACAGCCAGGATCTCCTCGATTGTGGTAATTCGAGGCCGATGAGGTCTCTCCTTTATCCATAATCATATATGCATCAGATGAACGTCTTTTTCCGTCAAATTTTACATAATTGGCGGAAAAAATACAAGTGGGAAGATTAGGTACCGGTTCCATACTAACATACTTATTATTAGCATTTTCACTGAGACTCATTTGCACTTTGATTTCATCAGGAACATTTTCATATATAAATTGTTCATTATATGTAGGATCAATGTTATTGTCTGAGACAACATCGTTCGTATATATATGTTCTTCACTTGACACCCGGCTTGTAGGTTTCGGTAATGGTTTTGGTTTCTTTTTAGCATTGACGTTATCAATATCATTTAACGACAATGATGGGTCCGAATGATTATTTAAATTTGCTGCATTCTCATAGATTCCGGGGTGCATATTTCCATCTGAACGTAGATTGGGGACTTGTTTCTTTTTTAATAAAATATTATAATTTTGTGAACATGAAAAAGTATTACTGCGCTTATAAATAAAAGGATTTATATCTATATCATCACAATTTTCGGTGGCATTACTATGTGCATTAGTTACAGTATTATAGTTATTAGTTTTAGTCAAAGCATAATTTTTTGCAATAGCCGATAAAAATTCGGGGACCTTGACATTAGAGGACCTGTAATTAAACGCTCAAAATTTTAATTGGCAATTTCTTGGTAGACTCAGTGCGATGTATTTTCAAAAGTAAAAAGCGAAAAAAAATCAAGTATTCAATCAGAAGAAACGCGTTTAAGGTGGGTGTTATTTTAATTTGAATGTGCTCATCGCAGCCAGTCCTTAGCGAACCTTCAAAGGACGGCAGACGTTTTCATACAAACTTGTACCTGACCGTTTCTAGACAAAATCAAAGAAACGGAAGATTTTAATGAGACGCGCATTGACAGTTTTTTGTTTTGCATCTCTCAGTAAAAGCTCTTTTAAGAAAGCTTTTTATTTCACGGAAAATGTACCGATTGTATTTAACTATATCCGTATACACATTGTATATAAACTCTAGGATCAGTACCGTAACTACTTATAACTTAAAATTATTATTACAAAAATTTTATCACAGCTAAAGATAAAAATACTTGATATCATAACACTATATGTGTAACTCGTATAAATAACAAAGTATATAAATAAGCAAAATAACCTATTTAAAATATATCTAAGCCACCCACTAAAAAACCTAAAGAAACCATACCATAACAAAACCCACAAATCTCAGAAATATTTGCTCCAAAAAAATCTTAATTGAACTTGTCATTTGAAAAGTACCGAAAAAAAACGCACTGCTTCCAAGATAGCAATCACGAGTTCAAAGGTGGCGTGTGTCATAATTGAGCACTCCAATTAAAAGCGAATGTTTAGAGCCTTCTGAAGTGTCTTTACTGTAATTACAGAGTGAGATGCCTTTGGCTGTTAGAGCAACGTTTAAAACCCGCAAGTCTAGTTATCTCGAATACGTTTTTGATATCAAAGAGCGTGGTTCAACTTAATCATGCAGTGTTAGTGGGTTAGAGGACAAACAACACAACTAAATACATATATTGGAAGCTGGATTATTAAAAACTTTGTATAGATACTAAAGTACTGTCTTTAAGAGCTAAAATGTTAAACTTAAAATATAGATGTTCTAATATTTATGGTAGCTTTGAATGTGATAAATTGTATGTTGGATTTTTGTAGCAGGTAGTTTCAAGAAACTATTCTCCACTTTCCGTCCGTTAAGTGGCAGAACTCAACACCGAGCTTTGACTAAACAGAACGAGGAAATAAAAATATAACTCATTCTCCAAGTGAGTAATTAAAAATAACCATATATAACAAAATAAAATAAACATAACTTACATGCCAGGCAAGGGAATGTAACTAGTGGGACTGCTGTCGTGGGTAGGAAATGGGGGCACGTCTTCTTCACTCTCGTAATTGTTTCTTTTTCTGTTTTTGTAGTCTGGATAAAAGAAACAATTAGATATTTAATAAACGTATTGAAATTATTTAAACAATCACGTAAAAATTAAGAATATTTTTTTTATTTATTTACACATTTTTCATATATTAAAGCAAAATCAAAATCTAATGTAATTAATTAAATATTTTAAAAACTGAAAATATACATTTTTTCCTTTACTACATGTAGTTGTATAAGTTTTGTATAACTGTATAAGTCGACAATTGATTAACAAAATACTCTTTATTACCTCTGATAATTCTCCTAACTCTTCTTGTAGCTTCCTCCGAGTAATCAGCCAACAGATCCTCCACAGTTTTATCCCTACCGTCCACGGCGTTAAGATCCGCGCCCGCGTCAAGTAATATCTGCACTACTGAGGCTTTGCCGAAGCAAGCCGCCTCGTGGAGCGGTGTACCCGAGTTTGTCCTTATGTTTGGATCTATGCCAGCTGCTAAGAGAAGTTTTACGACTTCTCTGGAGAGGAGATAGTGAGATATTAGTAGATATTCAATTAAATAAATTATAAAATAAAAGAATGTATCTATTATTTGTCATTTAATGCATTTCTCTTTAGAGTTATAGATTATGAAATATATATTATTTATAGACCGATAGTTTTAAAGTATTGAATGATACGAAAGCTATGTTGCGGAAAAAACCACTAGGACCCATCAGTCGACCTGTTTATGTAAATAAAATCGAATCCGCAACATACGTCACGTGTACAGTCAGACTATCCTATTGCATCAAGATGGTATTTTTATATTGATTTATAGCCTCCTGTATATAGCAACGTTGATCGAGGAAACTTTGAATTAAGACATTCCGCTCCCCACACATCGCCTAATTTTCGAGACATTGTAGCGATAATCAACGCCGCTCTTCACATGGTTACCAGAGCGGTTTCAGTGAGCGAAAACAGTATAGGTACAATATTTTTCGACAAATAAATATCTGTCACGAATGAGCCTCATGCATATATGCATGAGAGTACAAATGTAACGAATCTAGTTGTGGCATATCGATGCGTTTTTTACGTTGTTTGTTCTCATTTATATGAAAAATAAATAAATAGAGAATAACTAGTCCTTTGTTATTTAAAATAAAATGTATGCAAAATAGATGTGATTTTTTATTCGAAATTGTTTTGTACTTTTTAATATACATTTTTACTTATACATATGTATTTGTTTATTTTATACAACAAATACATAACTGCTACTGTATCTGCACCTGTGTGTATTTAGAACTACACATGTTTGAAAAATCAATGGTTCGAACACTGCAGTAGTCCGTGGTCACGGGTAGTCTAACCTCTCTACCATTACAATGTGTAAAAATTTAGAAAATGAAAATTTTAAAATGTAATTTGTGATGTTTTAGCAAATTGCAAAATTTTGCATACTAGGAAGGAAGGAAAACGATATATGAATAACTACATAAATAATTTTCCTGATTTGGACTATAATTAAATTTTTTGGATGATAAGTGAGAAGCGTGTCATACCTAACGTCGTATATTAAACATATATAAAATTTCGTATAAATTTTCTACCATAGCATTGATTGAAACCTGTATGATTTTGCAAAAATTACAAAATTTACTATGAGACAGTCACAATTTTTAATAACTCCTTTTTAATTTACTTTACTTTTCTCAATTAGTTTCGTAATCCAATAACATTATCAGTTTAAAAACTATATCCATACATGAAAAATTAAAGTGTCGGTAATCGAGTAAGCTGTTTCTGAGATTGCGTGAACATACGCATAGACAAACAAAAATTTTAAAATTATTGTTTTTACTTTTATTGCACTGATAAATTCCCCCAAAAATAACATTAAGCTATTAAAAAGATTACAATTTTTCAAACAATATTTCAATCCGAACTAGAACCTAGTTTAGGAGATTAATAAGCTCAAGCAAACAAAATCTTCAACATTACAATACCAGTATAAAAGTAAAGATAGTAAAAAACAGACATAAATCATATTTATTTATATTTATTCAGCGTACGTACCAACAAGCGATCTTTAAGCGTACATCACAGATACGCAAATTCTGGCGTGATGGGTGTGCGAGCGTTAAATTGACTCGTTACGTATTCCCCGTACACCGCAGCTACCATGATTATATTATTATAAAGATTACCGCCAGATAAATAATGTATGGAGAATGTTCATTTTAAATTATGTTTCATATATTATATAATGGAGTCCCAAATTGGTAGGGTTAAGATTATCTTAAATTTGTTCATAGATATACTCGTATAAGGATATATGTGGTTTGTCCTTTATCCCATGTTATTTTGCCACATATTTTGACGACGAGAACATGTTGGTAGAGTTTTTTTCTTTATTATATTAATTCCAAAAATAGCAAAACGTCTTGTACGTTTTGCTATTTTTATTTAAATATAAAATTTTTGTTGTTCGTTATCGACACTTAAATGTATTAGTCTTCTTAACTCTTACGTTTGCTAAAAACGGATATTTTGAGGGAGACAAGAGACAAGTCAAGTCATCTTTCATCATCTATATGTTTACCCGTTTAAAGAATTAATTCATTAAATCGTTAAAAACTAAGTTTTGACGTTCATTATGCAATTTAGATGTAAAGAACACATAGATAAATAAAAATACATAAAGTATTTTATTTCTTGCTAAGAAAATTATAAAAAAAGACGTATAAAGATATATCCTTATCCAAAATAGATAACAGCTCGAAATCATCACATTCATACAAACAAACAAACATACATCTGCTTAAAACGAAAAAAAAAATACCTCAACCAAAAAAAAAGCGCATTCACATAAAAAATTACCATAAAAATCAAAATCATATCCTACTATTGATTGTCGACTGACGACTGACGACTGACTGACAATTTGCGATGGCAACAATGGCTCCGCGGGGCCGATTGGAGCGTTATAACGAACGAATGAATATGAATACGGGCGGTGTGTACACGCCTTTACCTATTACCATACATTAATATTCAACGATTAATAGTTACGTCGGATTAGGTTGTTGCTGTGAAATGTACAATTTTTCATATTTACGTGTATTTCTGACATAAGCCTTAGCCGTAGTACTTACTAATTTCGACGTAGCTAATTGCTAATTTCGACGTAAACTGATAAGGACGTATGGCTTAGTGATTAGAGCGCTTGGACGATTACCAAGAGGCGATTCTTTTTTATATTTTCTTAATAAAATGTAAGATCCTACCGACTGCCACTTATCGCCCATCTAAAATCTTTTTTATTAGTATGTAAGTATTTTCTTAATTTTCCATAAAATAAACTAGCATCAATTACATAAAACATTCCTACATGACACCTTTTTTCTTACTGAATTCTTGTAAATTTTTAACATTATATTTTTTTTTTACTAAAACTTAATATTTTCAAAATTAAGTTTTAGACGGATTTAGATTATATTTTAATCGCAATGGAATATAAAAAACAATACAAATATACTTACTCATGACCGTTCATACTGGCTCTATGTAGCGGCGTGTTGGAGAAGTTCCTTACTCTCCAATTTGGGAATTTGTATGGATGCACCAATGTTGGATGGATTTTAATTAGACGTTTGACGGTTTTCAACCTGTTGACAACAATATATGATATAAATGTTATATTTATATGAAAATTACTATGATTTACTAAATAACTACTATTTATTCGGTATTTGCAACAGTAAACACTGTATGGCAACAACAATAATAACTTCTAAGAAACAATTTTTGTACTTAATATAATAAAATTTGCAAAATGCAAAAAATATGTTGCATGTAAACAAGAGTGATTCTTAGAAACAGCTGATAGCTAAATTTGTAGCGACGCTAGTCGAATTAATTTATAGGAAATGCCACTTCGATAAAACTAACGTTATATGTTCTACTTTTGACTTTTTTTTTTTTTTTTTTAAATATTAAAAAAAAATATATAGCCTAATATAATAATAAAAAAATATATATTTGGTTTTTTTTCCAAATGTGTAACTAACATCAAAAAATCATGCCAAATTAGGCGGCAATTTATTCAGTACGGGCTAGCGACATCGCCTATCTAATTCGAAACGTACTATAAATACTACTTTTTGGAAAAAATTATACAAAAAGATCGTATCTATTTCTTTATCTTCTTAATATTTTATTATTATTCTAACATAAACGTACCTAAAACCTAAATAAATCATCAATCACTGAATGAATAAGTATAAGAGGTATGTCTAAAACCCATTTTTTGCCATAGAATACAACTACCTACCACAGATCGAACTTAAAACCATAAATTTTCTATAAATTACTCTATAAATAGCATGAAAGTTTTCAAATATATGAGATATTAGCTCACCTTTAACTTGTTCGAAAGGAACCGCTAAAGAGAAGTCAAAGTTGGTAACATTCGCGAACTATTCGAAGCGACGAAATCTAATTTCTAGAGTCGACCGCAAAATTCAAAAGATCCACGAGATAGTTTGAAACAGCCAAGTTTATATTTTATACTCGACATGTTTTATAAGATTTTCGTATAACATATATTAGGTATGTGTGTTGGTTTAGTAACTTAGTTTACGTAGATTAATATGAATTGAATTGTATATTTAAATTATAATCTAATGAGATATTTTTGGATTATTATATCTTCACGCTATACCTTGCAGCAGCAGGGTAGGCAAGAGGGAATCTAGTGTTAAGACATTCCGCCCCCTCTTTGCGGATTTTTTGCGTAAAACTGACGAAATTCAATACAAATGAATGGAAATTATAAATATTAAATTAAATAATTAATTCCTTCGAGAATCAAACTCACAACCGTCGCGTTTAGTCATATTTATTATTTGATAGCTCTTAATGAAATATACAGATATTAATCTATTACCTGCCATACTGAGCCGCTAGGTCCAGGGCGCTCTCGTCCTTCACGTTGCGTATGGTGACGTCAGCTCCCTTGGCCAGGAGCTGGGACACCACGTGCACAGAGCCAAACTCCGCTGCCATTATGAGGGCAGTCTCGTTTGCTAACGTCTGGTGGACATAACAAATATAAAGTTAATTTTAAAGAAATCGTAATACATAAACAGTAATCCATTACTAATTTATTAGATAATAAACTATTGATATTATATTATTAATTTACATAATATACTTATAAACAGTACACTATCTAGTGTTAAGACACTGCGTTCTCCACTTTCCGTCGAATTTTCGAGACAAACATATTAAGTAATTCATTTCCCCAAGTGGGAATAACCGTCAAATGTGCCAATGCACCACGACGTCCTCACTCATCACTAATATAAACAGCTATCTACTTCTCAAACATAAAACTTACAACATGATTGACGTTGACAGGCGGTGTGTTGTGAGCTAGGAGCATAGCCACAATTTCTGAGTCCCCCTTGAACGCCGCGAGGTGGAGGGGCGTAGCCCCCTTGTCGTTTGTTATGCATGGGTTGGCGTCCACTGAGAGGAGATGCCGGACTATTTCTCTATGACAGGGAAATATTGTTAAATAGTATATATACTCCTAGGTTGGTATATAAGTATTGAAAACGAAATCTAATTTAAAAAAATATATATATAGTGTTAAAATAGTTGTTACAAAATAAAGTAGAAGGAAGGAAGTTAATTACACTACGCAATACAGTATGGTCAACGAGAAGTGTCCAAACTCAAGGTAGGCTTTCGGAATTTTTGGCGCATTGTATGATAATCAATGATGATAATAATGTGTTAATCAATTAACCAGTATAATCATTTCATTTTTTAAAATTTATATTAGTCGTAAAGTAAATAAAAAGAAAATAAGTTGCTAATAAATGTAAATTTCTCATAAATGTCAAATCAAACAAAAAGGAAGTACGCTTAATTCTGTTCTCTTACTGCCTAACCTGCTACATGCGGGATAAGGCGTTAAGCTGAAAAATTAAAGAATTTCTTCTAATGAAAACAGATGGCGCTAGTAATAGTCTGAATCGCGCTTTCGTTTGGTTCAACTAAAATTACATTAAAGACGCGTTGAAAAAAACGTTTCAGACAAACAGACAAAAATTTTTATTTTTGGAGAGTAATTTACTGATTCAGTGAATTACTTACATAATTAATTTTTAAATTCGAATATAAATGATCATTTAATAATTAGAATTACTAATTGATTAATTATTAAATTATCATTTATATCTGAGTTATTCTTATTATATCATACACAATAAAATATTATTATTTATTTTTAAATTAATGTAAAAAAATTAAATTACGATTTAACAATATACGTAATATAACTTACCTACATTATCTAAACCATTTTTTCTGTGGTAAGTTTAAAAAACGATTACCTATCTCAAAATTACTAAATTTCAAATAATTTATTGCATATGTCTTAATTTATAGATATGAATATTTATTAGGAAAAAATAACAATAAAAATTTCAGCTCGAACTCAAATATATTTTTCTTTCACGTTATTTTTATTTTATAAATAAGAAAGAAGCAAATTTCCTATTAACCGATACTACTATTAATAAAATAGTAGTTCGCAAAATTATTTTTTACCTGTGACCTTGAAGACATGCGTGATGTAGAGGCGTATATCCGCTGTCATCCTGAACGTTTACTCCAGCAGCGTTTCTTCTTAGACTGAAAATAAAATAAGAAATTAAGAAAAAAACTATAATATTAAAAAAAAAACATTCGCAGTCGGTAGGATTCGAACCTACGCTCCCAGAGGGAATCTGATTTCTAGTCAGACGCCTTAACCGCTCGGCCACGACTGCTGCTTGGCGTTGTATCAAAAAAGCCATTCGATAAATTATATATCGTCGCTTAGATATAAAACTATAATTATATCGTAAATATTTGTTTTATTGATATTAAAAACTTATTAAGTATACCTTTGTAGTTTTTTTTTATAAAATAAAATACTTATTATTTTCACGTAATAGACTGGTAGACTCAATCCGTCTATTACTTTATTCCTACGCAAAGTACATAAAATAAAAAGAGTGACAAACGACTTAATTAATGCTTATGATTTTGTTTCTAATCCACCCATCTTTAACTTTAATATAATATAAAAAATGAACCCGTAACTAGCACAATAACAGCTATTTTATGATTGAGTCACAATAGTGTTGTCAATTGTTTAATCGATCTTTTAACGGTCTCTTCACCTTACGATGAGTGAATTTCACTGACAAGAAAGAGATAACGAGTTCGAATCTCAATCAAAACAAACATTCATACGATGAAAGAGTAAGTGTTGATTTATAGATTATTATCTACCCATCTATATATATAAAATCGAAAGGTCACTCACTCATCACGAAATCTCAGAAACTATGAGTGCCAGGAATCTCAAATTTTGCAAAGGAGATACTTATAGGACGTAGGTGCTCGCTAAGACGGGAATTTGCAATATTCGACTAGTTGTTTTTGGGGCCGAAAGTTTGTATGAAACTTCGTTACTACAAATGCTAGGAGTCTCAAATTTTGCATAGACGTCACTAGGACGTAGCCATGGAGACAGAAATTAATAATAACATAGATCACGCGGGTGAAACCGCGAGAGGGCCGCTAGTTATAATATAATTATGCTGGTAAGAACCAATTGTTCAGACATTTTACGGTGTTTCTAATTAAAACTGCCATTGCTAAAACTCATGAGTAGGGAGGGACCTATTTTAATAACAATGGTAGAAACAAAACGTATATTGTAAACTTTTTGCGGCCTTGACACGTTCTCAGCTTATTAAGCGTCGGGTCAACGATCTGAGACAGTGAGTGCTGTCGTAATAACAGAATTGTAATCTACAGTACTTTAGACTAAAATTCATACAGCAATGATAACGGTAACTCCACATAACATCTGTTCCAACAGAGGCTATTAAATAACTGCAAGAGCAAATATTTGAGTTTGGATGTTACACTTTATTTTTAACCATATAGAAAGTATTGTTTTTTATTTCATTTCATTTTAGAAATTTAATACAGAAGAATATTAAAATTAATATTTAAAATGGTAAATAATGTCTAATACTAGAATGACTGATAGATTAGGAAAGCTAGATGAAAAGGCTACCCGTCTAAATTTCTAAAACATCGTTAGTAATGCTGAAGGATGATCACTCAAGAAGCAAAGAAGGAAACGCCATGTATGAAAAGATTGACATATTTCGGACACAGTAGAAGCGAGAAGTACGCCGTACGCCAGAGCGCTAATTAACTCTCTGTTCTCTCTTTGTCCATGCATTAAAGGTGAGGTTAAAATCATAAATTATAGGACGATTATTATTTATTAGTAGAGAACGAGGTGACTTAACACTAGGTTCCCTCTGTTTACCATCTTTAATATAAGAAAAATCGTGAATTTGTATATGACGACATTTTTGGACCCTGGTTATAACAATATGCAATTTCTATATTAATTAGTATAATGAAAGGGCGCCACATTACAAGGTAAATTATTAATTACTGGAACCATCACAGAAGTAACCATTGAAGTTAGCAATTCTGATAATACCATAATATACTTTATTAAATTATTCTCAACTTTATATGTAAATACAGTCACCAGTAAAAGTACAAATTATGAGTAATTTTAGCGGCAAATCTATCAAGTTAAAAAAGAAATTAATATTATTAAATAACAATATCATACAAATGAGCATTAAATATATTAAATGCAGAGTATCACAAAGGCGGACAATGATATAATAAGGAATATATTCTTTTTGATATTCCACCATTATTTTCCTTAGTAATTGGCGTGATGATTTAAGTAGTATAATAAAAAATAAAATATATAAATAAATATTTTATTTTGTCCTAAAAAATGAGTAATTTCTGAGAAATAATTAGCCTCATAGTAAAAACACAGAAATTATCTGTCACAAAGATAACAATGTACAAGAACTAAGATTATCACAGTATAAACAAACAATGAAGCTCTACAAACACATTATATCATTCACCTCTTAACATTTGGACACATTATTATACAAAACAATTAATATTC
Organism: Heliconius melpomene rosina; assembly: GCF_056956725.1. Lineage (NCBI taxonomy): Eukaryota > Metazoa > Arthropoda > Insecta > Lepidoptera > Nymphalidae > Heliconius > Heliconius melpomene. The sequence goes on from NC_140401.1 coordinate 15,437,885, forward strand.
CTAAATATAACATTAACAATATCAAAACTCACCTGTCCATAAGAAATTTACTTTTAATTTTCCTTTTAGCTTGCGCGTAATTCTTATGAAAATTCGATCTAAAATCACACACATTACCACACACATCGAACGCACTGAAGCAGTTCACATTTTTTTGCAAATCACCCATTTCAATTATTATAAACAAGTAAATAAAGTAAAATAGAGAGAGAGAGAGATAAGTCGAAGGCTAGCAAGCCATGACGACCTCTCGGGCAGTGGTGAGGTGACTCACAGGATAGCCCCGTGTATGTCACAAACAGGTTTAGGCGAAGTTAAACAAAGTCGAAAATAACGAACGAGCAGCATTGGAAGGGAACAGTTAATGAAGTCAGATTGTAGGCAGTGACCAAAAGATAAGCGTAATTTTTGATAAGATATAATAATAAGTGGTTCAAGGAGTATCGCGAATTTATGCGTTCGATTTAAATATAGCAAACTATCTTTCGTTAATTGATAGATGTTAGTCTATAGTTATTAACTAGTCTTTTTTACAAAAAATTTGGAGTTAACTAGAGAATTCGAGGAAAAAATAGAAAAAACCCTATGACAAAAACATTAATAGACGTCATTACAGTAATGAAACAAATAAAAACTAATTATATCACTCAATAATTGAAAAACTTGATATTAATGTGGTTTTTTTGTACGATTATTTGATAAATTAAAATTGGTACAAGATAATTAAAAACCTGTATCTGCGTAATGGGAAATTTTACTTTCAAATCTTCATATCTAATTTAAAGGAGAAAGTGTTTTTGAAATTATGAAACATTGAATATTCACGCGTTATAATATTTAATATTATTAACAAAGGCCGTAAGTATTAAAAAAAATTTTTGATACGACGACTAAAATGGTTTTCCCGACCTTAATCTATATAAGAACACGTTTCATGCAAATAAAAACCAAAAAGAGAATATTGAAACCTGCCATGAAATAACATTTTATAAAGGTCGAAACCAGTCTAAGCATTCAAATATAACAATCAAACTTCTTCATAAAATTATGTAAATCTACATACATACTCGTATATCGACAGGTCTGTAATCACACTTAACCTACTTTAAACGGTATGTTTGTTTTACGCCCAATAACACAATAACAATCGACTTGCCTAATTTCAACTTACTAATTTGATCACTATGCATTTTTATCGCCTTTTGGCGCAAGCATTAATTGCATGACAAAATATTAAGAAAAAAAAATTGCAATTTGATGTTTTTAAAAATTGCCCTCTCTAAATAAATGAAAATTGTCTTTGACGAATTACATTTAATACAATTATGCATGTAGTGTTTCTACGAAATGTAATCTCACACACGTTCGTGTATACAATCTCATATAACGTTGACTATGATAGCAATGTTTTGGATATAAATTCTTACATTAACTTCTAAGGTTATAACGTAAAACACATACAGACTTACAAACTGACATTTCCATTTCCCATTCTATTTCATACAATAATTGTTCACAAGTTGAGAAACAGTTATAACATATTAACCTAAGGGAATAAAGCCAGGAAGGAATACTGGACAAGGAATAGAAAGGTCCATTGGCCGTAACGGGACGCCTCATTTAAAACTAAACAGCAAAGTAAATACGTGAAAACAAGTAAGTTCAATAAACCGACATGGATATAATCGGACAAACAGACCGCCATACCGCAAACAATGGCCTGAAGTGGGTCCGTGTAACTGTGAAGTTTTGTATAAGATTCACATTTCCCAAGAAAAAGAATATAAAGAAATTACATATATGTATTTATATCTTGGGAAACTATATATTTTGTATAAAAACTTAATAAATCACACAATTCCACTTAATAATAAATGAATACCAACCCGTACGTAAATTTCAACCTGGTAAGCATGAGCAAATCTTGCAAATCCGGTATCAGAAACTTCATTTTTTGATTCAAAACACTATCAGGTGACACTAACACTAACAAAACTCAACCATATCTTTAAGAATCACTAACGTATATTACTTAGCCATATCCAATGGTGACACGCGTGTTATCAGCTCAACGAATTCTTAACTAAATATTGATTTAAAATTTTTTAGACCAGCGCGTCCTGCAGAATGCCACAAATGACTAAGCGAGATTGTATGAATCATAGGCAGGTCGGTCGGTCGGTTAGAACTTTTTATTGCGGTATTTTGAATAACTGTTGTTTTTGGGTTTTGAGCTAGTGCTCTAATTACTTTCATACTTATTACTCCTTCAAACTGAAACTGTACTTTGTCTAAATATTTTAATACCTAGATTACTAATGAATATAGCATACCTATATAAATAAGCAAAATCAAATAATTGAGGGTTCGATTCCCACAGAAAAAAAATGAAATATTTAATATTTTCATTTCTTCGCTCTAGTGTCGAGAAAGTGGCGAACGTGAGTGTCTTAATGGGAACGGAGTATCTCATCACTACGTTCCCAGTCACCCTCAACCTACCTGTGTGGGTTACTACAGCATGACGCTGAAAAAAATCAAACAACAATCAAAACTAACAACATATATATATAATATCAAAAAAGACGTGTATAGTAAAAAAAACAATCAACGAGTCCTCCCGCCATGAATTGCTAATTGCATACAATTTTATCGGCCGCGGCTCGTCATTGTGAGGTCAGTGTTGCCAGCAACAAGTGTAAGCGGTTACCTATTTGGAATGTTGTCAACGAAATGGAAACCCGTGTCAAGTACGACCAATTAATGAAGGCAACACCGCCGTTTATGGACTTGGACGGGATTTTTACGTTTACGTACGGTATTTTCAAGGAATAGTACCTAGTTCAATATTGTTATTGACAAAAAACACGCACGACTTACTCTCTACGTATCGTAGGTGTGACGTAATAATACATTTCTATTTAATACGTTAGAAATGGTAGTTTTTTTTTTATTATTGGTCTATTTATTTTAGTGTATAACTTTATAAGCAATTAATGTTACTAACTTTAAAAAAAAATCTTGTTTTCTGACTACATCGAACTTAGAAAAGGTTTAAATTTTTTTACATATTTATTTACATCATCACTTATTTACGCTTTCCATCCTATTAAAAATAACACAATGCAACAGGCATTTTATTATCTCACAGAGCACCACAGATGCCAGCGTATCGGTATAAATATATAATACTGTATAGACATTCAATAAGTATACATTAATATTTAATGCCTACCAGATTAATATATTTAAGTAAATAAAAATATATAAAGATTCGAATCTCTGCTAACCATAACAAGGTTGCAAGGAAAATGATTAATTACTTCGAGTGGGAATCGAAAACACAACTATCACGTTTATAGTCAGACTAGCGACCCTCTTGCGGCTTCGCCCGCTTTAACTACTGGATTATTCATATAATGTATGTTTGCAAAGCACTTAAGATAATGTGAAAATTAATTAAACCCTAATGCAATCCGCATTTTCGTAGTTTCAATAAGGATTTTCCAATTGTTTTACACAGCAAGGATTTTTTAGTAGGTACCGTAATTTTAAATCTGTGCTACTAATCTTTTCAAGTACTTATTAAAATATATATAAATGACTATTTTTAGATAGTTAAATGACTATTATTAAACTTAAAAACTTGGAAGAAATTATAAACAAAAACCTACCTACTAATAACTACTACAAAAAATGTGAAACCAAATATATCGCGCTTAAATAATACATTCAACTCCAATTATCCAATACGTGCAAACGCATCTAACTAAATCTTCGTTGCTATAGAGGCAGCCGGGTTTTTTTTTTTTCGAGCTTGTGGTTAATGCTGAAGGGGGTATTCTGTCCCTGATAAAAAGCAAGCACGACGTGGCTGCCTGTGAGGAAAATTAAATAGAATGCATGGGCCGGAAATCGAACCCGGGCCGCCCACGTGGCAGGCGAGCATTCTACCACTGAACCACCGATGCGTGTAAGGCAGGCGGGCACGGCGGACGCGAGTGGCGAGCCGTTTCGCAGCAAGGATTTTTTTGATATTGTAACAACTAAAGTACTTATTAAAATGAAAAACAGTAAAAGACAGTTTTGGTCTACATTAAATGGCCAACGTAACTAATATACTTATTTATATGCTGAGAGTAAGGGATAAGTGAAACTTGAGTAATATACAGCTGATGTGTCAATGGCGGGATGTGTCAACAATTAAATGCGTTTTTCTGTAAAACTTTTCGCAATTTCGAAATATTGTAAAAAGCAAATTTTATCTTCGTTTACCGTAGAAAATTAATAAAGTATTTTAAAGGATAAAAAAAAAATATATTGAAATTATTATTTTTAGACAGAAAAATGATCACTACACGTTATTCTTAAAAGATACGAATATGCTCTCGCGGACTTTTTTGTAGATCTTATTAAGAGGAACAATACTCCAGTACATTTTTTTCATGTAGTACTTAACATTAGAGCAGCGCATGTGCGAAAGTGTCTCAACGGGTAGGATTTTATACACATTTATCGTATTTATGTTAATTTACATAAGAATGTACAAATAATAAACTATATATAAACCTTCTACGAAAAACACTGGACTTAATGATGAAGACCGCATCAAAATCCGTTGGGTGGTTTAGAAGAAGAAGAGTTAGAAACAACAGACAGACACAAAAAGCGACTTTGTTTTATAAGATATATATATATATATATATATATATATATATATATATATATATATATATATATATATATATATATATATATATATAGGATGTTGTCCCATGGCACATTGTTCTTACTTTAATTATTTAATTGTTGCTTCACGCTGTATCCCGCACATGGTAAATAGAAGGAACTTGGGCACATACGTTCATTTTAATGTGAACTGAGCGTCTCAACAGTGTTAAACTAAAGAACGTAAATGTTTTAACACTGACGTTCTCCAGTTTCTGGAGGCACTGTCTGATGAGTGGCGAAACTCAAAACCGCGCTGTCTCGTTACCAGGCCGAAGAAATTAAAACATTAAATATTTAATTGCCTCGAGTGGCAAACGAACTCACAACCTGTCACCTATACAATTGCCGACTTGTACTTCTGAGTATGTAGATATTTTTTAATATACACTACACTCACTATACCTACACAATCATAATATATATAACGGTGCCCAAAGTGTGACGGGACACTGACCACGTGTGCCGAACGGGCACATGTTAACTTTCATCACATCATCTGTTTCGTGACGCACTAACACTATAACAGCTCGAACGTTGTGTAGGTACTAATGGGTCCATACTCTATAGATATATTAATTTGTTAGATAATATTAGAATTAATTAGTAAATGTAATTATATTGTTTTGTTTTTGTTGGCTTTACGAGTTTTAGTGCCTGATTGTTTCCTATTGAATTATTATATGGCCAGACATGGGGCATATGCGTGTGACTGTAAACGCGACAGGTTATAGGTTCGATCCATACTTGAGGAAATGAATGATGAATATTTATAAACATAGTTTCATTTCCTCGCCCTGGTTTCGAGGCAAATCGCGGCGTAGAGCTCCACCATTCAACACGCAATGCGTCCAGAATTCAGCGGAAAGGGGGGAGCCTCTACCTACCCTGCTACATGAAAAATACAAACGTGAAGCATAAAACAACTTAAATTACATGACGAAGCCCACCACAATCTACAGCTAAATCAATCACTCTTCTTAATCTCAATTTATTTTGTTACATTACTACACTAATTTAATAAACTCTACCACACATTCAAATTTCTTAGTTATATCTAAAAATAGTTGTTATAAATTAAATGTAAGCTACGCAATCAAAACGTTGAAACTGAATTAATGTGTTGTTTGTAAAAAATAGGACAGGCGAAGAATAACATAAGGAAATAAGAACGATACACGAATACGTACGACTACGAATGTATTATAAATATTAATATTGTTAGATTCTTCCTTACTAATTCAATAAATAGTATCTTTTTGTAGTTTTTTAGGAACCTATGTTAGGACACTCCGTTCCCCCTTTTCCGCCCAAGTTTTGAGATATTGTGTGTTGATTGACAGAATTAAACGAGGTTTTTGTTTTGTTGCCAGGGCGGCAAGAAAATAATTCATTCCTCGAGCGGGAATTGAACCCAAAATTTGCAATTACAGCAAAACCCAGTGCCGCTGCGCCACGACGACTTTACTTTTTAAATATTTTTCACAAATCATAATACTTATTAGTTCACTATATTAAAGTTTTAAGTAACCAAGAAAATGCATAAAATCAACAAAATTAAAATTCAACAAAGCCTATCCTACCCTACTTGAAATCAGAATTTTTAATTTTTCACAGAGCTTTTAAGCTGTCGCCTTGTGATTTAAGATTCTAGGTCAATGAGAAGTAACGTATCGGTGGAGCTCATCGTTCAACGTGCTTGTTGTAGAAGAATAAACTAATATTTCAGCATGTATAATATACCTTATCAGTACATATATAATAAATATTAATGTTTTATATCAGTTTAGTAAAAATACAGTTTTAAAAATAAGTTATTCATGCATTATTTGTCAAAAACATACATGCATACGTACAAACTTACATACAAGTAATCTAAGTATAAATTATTGGCGAACTTATTTTATTTCTCCTATATTAATATTTTATTTTAAAGTTTAATTACTTTTCTACTTATATTGAATGTTAGAAACTTCTAACAATCGTTTATACCTAATAAACAGAGGAAACAATATTCGATGAATGAAACAACATTATCGCTATTTCTATACAGCATGCATTAATTAGCAACATTTTGAATTACTCATTGGCTTTTACGTCAAAAGTTCATAACATTGTGTGAGCCATTGGTTTTGTTTTGCCAGTGAGGTTTCATAAAGTAAATATTTATAGCTCTATGACTTTTGATTTATTATAAGAAATGGAAAAAGCTGAATCTAACGAAATACGTCACAGTGTTAGTAAAATCGTATAAATCAATTTTATATAATTTTTCGTAAGAAAACATCGATTATTATTTATTTAAATTCCCCGTGTACCTCAAACCAGTTTAAAATATAAAAATAAGGGAAAAAATCTCCAAAAACGTATACAAAATATAATGCATATACCTACTTAGATCAAACTACTTATACAAATATTACAGGAAACTCAGTAACAGCGGAGATAAAAATAATTTAACCATCAACCATAATGCTCCCGTACGCCGCATCCGTAATAAAAACTCAACAGGCCGGCAGCGTTTAACCTAGAAAACCTAGGTTACAAATTACGAATAACTATCGCCTACATACACTTGTTGAGTACTAAAATATTATGATTGACGACGTCGCTCATTGAATATGTTAGGCCTAGTGTCCAAGTAATATATATGGAGGCCATTTTAATGAATTTTGGTTTTACGTAAAAAAATCTTTAAGAAATCCTGGATTTTACTACGTTAATTCATTTTGGCACGGTTGTGGTTGTCAAAAGAAATGCTGGTATAACTTTCTCGAATCCTATTTCAATTGAATAGCCTTTAAATTTCGTTCTTTAAATGTGGATATTATTTTTAATTATATCGTAACATTATTAGAATATTTTTATGATATTTAAATGAGGCATCATAAGGCAGTCATGTGGTTCTGCAAGTCAGGAAATAAAATTGCTAAGTGAAACACACTCTGTTATTTATACAAAACAAAAACCTTGATTAGAATCTTTATAAAAAAAATGCTAAATAAAATGAAAAATAAAATAAAAATATATGTTACGATAACTATAAAAACAAAGCGTAATAATAATTTAAAGGTACTTGTAATAGCAACATTACAAAAAAAAATTACATTAAGCATCTAGCATTGACCGTCTCGTTATTCTAATCGTTAAAGTCAAGTACACGCCTGCATACAAAGGTGGTTTATATAGGAGAATAGGATATAGGCATGGTCAGGTTAGGTTCAATGCACTTTCTTAACATTGGTGGCTGGCTGCGAGCCAAACACTTCACTTAATACTTTAAGGTATACTTCCTTAAATAGATAACGATTAATTCGCCGGCGTCGTGGATTCTCAAGTTATCTTATACTAGCGACACAGATGCGGCTTCGCCTGCTTAATTTTATTATTATAATATTTAAGCTAAATGATTGCATAAGTTATAGCTAGCTATAACTATAGCTATATGTTTATCTGTTGTATGAGCTATATTATAGTAAATACCTATCTAGATTATCTAAATTCGTCCAGTAGTGTTTGCGTGAAAGTGGAAAAAACATCCATCCATACTCACAAACTTTCACGATTATAATATTACTAGCGACCTACACGCGGCTTCGCCCGCTTCCATTATTATTTTTTATTATAGCCAAGCCAATATTATAGCCCGCTTATTTTTCTATTATAGCCAAGTTATTTTAAATTATTACATAAATTGTAGCCCATGTGTTATTCTGGTGTATGAGCTGTATTATAGTAAAGTTTCATATAAATCCATTCAGTAGTTTTTGTATTAAAGTGAAACAAACATCCATCCTCACAAACTATCACATTAATTATAATATTAGTAGGACTAGCGATCCGTTCGCGTTCTCTATCGCAGGTCTCTTATACCTGTTGGGTACGGAACCCTAAAAGTTGCCTTCCTAGGAGTTTATCAAGTTATTTTAAAATGTGCAAAACCAATGCGCCGTGTAGATTGTAGAATGTTATTGTTTTAGTAATTAGGCTATTGTTTCATGTAATCGACGAGTCTAATCACGTAAAATATAAGGAACCGGTCTCGGTGATATCGTATGATTTTTGTTAATGTATTACTAAACGGTTTTAATAACTATTATTAAATATTTGTATAAAAGAATATTATATAAAAAAATTAAATGACAAAATACGGTGTTAGTGTTTAAAATTTGAAACAGAATAATAATAATATTTTATTAGTACTTAATTGCTTGTTTTTACTCCATTTACCGCAAAAAATAAAAATATAAATAAAATGGTTAGGAAAAACAAGTAGATGACAACAGTGTTTTCCGATGATTAAGTTGTGTTCTATACTATGGATATGGACATTACATAAGGAAAACAATATTGTGGCACGAAGGTAATAAAGCTAGCACTCATGATTAATAGTGTATGCATAAAAATTATATTTAAACATAATAAAAATTAATTTATATGTAGCTACGTGTTCAGTATATCTTAGTGGAAATCTAAGAGATTTGTGCTCAGGCCTTGATGCTTTAATTGGTAATTGTCGCCAAAGTCTGTTTAGTTGTTGAGCTCGTTAAGAAAATTGCATGAACTGTGTGTCTTTTATTCAAAACTTCATATTCAATACGAATCAAGATAAGACCAAGATATACACGTAAACATTGGAAATACACTTGTCACAATCAGTATTGTCTTGAGATAACACCCATGAATTCAATATTTGATATTATACAATTGTCAATTAATAAATTTTAATTCATAAATCTTTTGCAGTTCTCAAGAAAATGATATAAAACATGCAAAGACCCACCTTGGAAAAGGACCACTCCTTTTCGATATTTGTCCTAATATTTTCTCAACGCTCTTCTCGTCGCCCTTACGCGCCGCATCCAATAAATCCTGGCCTTTTCCCATGGCCCATTTAATCGCATGCACCACTCACAAATATAACACAAAATATAATCATTTCAATTTTTTACACTAGACTTCACAACTCACTACAACTTCATTGATCGCGCCGCCATATTTAGATTAGACGTGAGTGCGCTCTAGCGGCCGGCGAAGGAATCGATATCGAGATATAACTTCTTGTCTAGTGCCTTCGCGACCTACTCACAAATCTGTAATATTTTCTCACTATTACTTATCAAAAGTAACAAATTACATCAAAATATGAGTATCATTCACATTTAGAATTTAATTCTCTATTAAAATTAAACACAAACACGTATATATGAGAAAACAAGTGAGAAATGAATAAGGTTTTTGACTGTTAAAATGTATAGGCTGTCTCGCTCACACCTATGTAAATATTGTATCTCTTGATTCAGTTTTCGTTCATTCGTTCGCTGGCATAAGTTTTTCTCGTTCAGATTTAGTTCATTCGGTCGCGTATATGTGTCATTCAAGTTGTTTTGAAGTAAAGTACCATGAAATTAAAGTTGTTTTTTTCCGTTTATCACTGTTTTTAACTTCACTGCGCTTTGTTATGATTGCGGTTTAATTCTTAGTTTAATATTTCTTCCTAGCAATGGCTGTGTTGAAAATCAAAGTGTTAGCAGTGCATTGATTGATTTTGTACCTGTCAAAATGAACAGCTGATAAGCATCCTTGAATTGTGTGTGCCTCGATAAATTTCAGTTAATCCGTTTATTTACTGCACAAACGTGGTAGAATATCTATAATTGGACTCTAATGTTGAGTAGTAAATCTTAAAAGTGTTTAAAATGAAGATTTTACACTTATTTTTTGTGTGTATGATAGTTAAAATAGTCAATTGTCAGAGTAAGTAAATTAATTATTATTATTATATTCTTTTTATTTCACTTTCATTATTAGTTATATATGATAAAAAAACTACAGACGTTTAAAGTATTTTTTTTTATATTATGAATTGTTAAAAATTCTTAAACTAGTTTTAATTTCAGATATAAGTCTAATATTACCTCTAAATGCAACAACAAGCTTAAATAACAAAGAGTTATACAATGGTTTTGTTAATATAAATTCATCATCAACTTTGCAAGTTGACTTTACGAGTATCAACAAAAATGTTTCTTTCATTATATTCCAAGTACATAGTCATTTATATAATGTTACATTATATAATAATACATTAATAAAAGGATCATATGCAAATGGCACAAATATAGGCTTGTACAGTAGCACAAAACCTAAAATAGATACTTTCTACATACACAATCCGAATGCCGTCAATCTCAAATTGCTCATCTCAGTACATGGTTATGCAGCTACAGGTATGAATTCTAATTGTATATAAAGATATTTCTAAATTTATATAACTTGTCTGCAATAAAGATAATAAATGTCATATATGCTCTCTGATAGGAAAAGGTGGAAGTTGAGTTCCCCCTCTTCAACAATTGTGATGCGGGTGTCTGCTCTCCTTAATAGATCCTTATAATTTTGTTGCTGTTGCATGATTCTCTTTAAGAGAATACGTTTTTGTGATAAAGCCGCCTTGACACATTTCATGTTGTTAGGTTAAATTGCTGTAAATTGTATATTTGTAACCTTGTTATAAAATAAAATGTATTATATGAGGGATATAATACATACAATTTTTTATGTTTTACAAACAATATTCTTCCTTCCTAGGCGTGGAATAACACTTTAAATCATAGCATAGCATTCTCTATTTCCAAATGGTAATGCTAAGCGATTGAAGCAAAATTTGTTATGAATCGTTTTTATATGATGTTATGGTTTTCTGTACAGTTTGTTATTTTTAGATCCCATACCTGGAGGGTGCAATATGGAATTTGCTGTACCAACTGCTCCTTATATGCAACTTTCGTATAACAAAGCTTATATTCTAGTTGACGGAGGAATGGCTAGAGATTACTCTGATAAAACTTGTACTGCCACTGAAAAAAATGTTGTATTATTTTATAAAATAAATTTACCAGAAAGAAGTTTTGATATAGAATCCTATTTTGATGGGATCAGGAGCATGATGACTTTAGATAGTATTGAAAGTTTAGGTGAATATGTAAGTTAAATATGTTTAAACCTTATTATGATGTCTGAAGTGTATTATGTGCAAAAACTAGTAGAAATATATATAGTCATATGTTAAAACTAAAAACCTTAAACTAATAGAAAATATACAAAAATATTCTTAGAAAATATGAAATACTGTCTTTTGAGCCATTCAAATACCTACCAAAACATATTTATAAAAATTAGTTTTGTTTTATTTAGGACAACTCACAAGACATACATTCATTTAAATATTATAAACATGTCTTACAGTTATGAATTCAGTGTTACATCATTTACAATCTGCCACAGTATAGGTAGAGACATTTTCATTTATGAAATAATTACTTTTTAAACTAATGTAAGCCTCAATTTTTCACAAAAACCAATATTAAATATAAATAACCCAATTATTATTCCATATTAATTGAATAAATTGACTATTAATCAAAATTTAAGTAATTTGACTAATTTACTTATTTTTTATAATAAAATAATAATAAAACTAAAATTTTGTAGATACCAGACAATGGCCTACGTATGCGTAGAATGCTTAGTGCGTATCCAGGTACAGGTGGAGTGTATGTTGCTGTTGCTTATAGTTTGAAGAATACAAGTTCATATTCAGTTTATGTACCTATATCGAGTTATGCTTGTTCCCCTTTGGTTGAAGGAGATTGTGAATTGATGGGTATGTATTTTTATATTTAGTGGGTTGTTTTGTAGTTACTTCATGCTCTATCTCTTATGTAACGGTGTAGGCATAGGGACCTAGTGTTAAGACACTTCTCCAATTTCTGCCAAATTCTAGAGGATGAAAAGTAGTCAACAGAGTGTTCTGTGACGAAGATTGTGTTCTGCGACACGAAGATAAATAAATATAAATATATTTTATATATTTTTAAAGCTAATGTTGCAAATTCTAACATATTTTTCTTATTATAACCCACACAGTAAAATTCGGACTCATATCATTACAAAATACCTCAATGATTAGATAGGTACAGATTTCTCTTTTGTATTTGTTTCCATTTTATTCTTGATTTTCGTAATTTTTTTTCTTAAAGTTTTCTTATTGCTATTCTTTTGTAATAAACTATGGTGTTGGCAATATAAATTTACATATTGACGAATCTTATTTCGAATATATTCATGAAATCCAGTTGAAAACCTGTTTCGAAGATATAATTTTAGTTCATACAAGACCTTGAAACCGTTCAACGTACTCGTAAAATATTTCTATAAACAAATAACTTAGGGTTACGATGTTTTTATATTAAACAGATTTATTTATAATGTTAAATTAAGAACGGAATGTTTCTTAAATATTGATATTACACTTAAAGGTTTCGGGTTCGATTCCCAATTTTAATATTAAAATTGATTCGTTTATAAAACCCTTGTAGAAAAACTTAAGTTGTCAATACTATTTAGAATCTAATAGAATTATTATAACACATTTTGGTGTGCTTTATAACATACTATTCTTGATGCCGCCTTGGCGCAGGAGCACGAGAGTGTGACTGTAACGTGACCGTTGTGGGTTCGATCCCCACTCGAGAAAATGGATTATTAAATTAAAACCAGCCAAAGCCTAAAGTCATGTCTCGAAAATTCGGTGGAAAGTGGGCAACGGAGTCGCTTAACACTATGTGTTCCCTCAGCATACCTTAAATAATCCTAAATTTAAACAATAATTTTGTTTTAGATGACTATTTCTCGCAAATGTTATGTGCCTCTCTATTATTTATCGGACTGTTTGTATGCTTTTTTGGGCATCGATTTTTCAAGACTGAAATGTTTTTAATTGGCCTTATAAGTGGATTTATTATAACGTTTATACTTATTTCCATTATGGCGGATCTGGAACGACCTGGTGAGTACCATAAGAAATTGTATTTTTATTTTATTTTATTTTATGTATACTTAAACCACCAAACGCAGCAGCATTTCGTGCTTTAGACTATTTTCGTGTTAGATACACTGAGGTGTCTACTAGTTAAATGTTGCCGGGCCACGAAATTGTACTTACGACGTACAAATCCGTAAAGTTAATTAGAATTACCCGATTTTCGCAGTTAGCTCCTAATCCAAGGTGCATTACGGTGCACCTACTGATATTTGACTTTTATTTTGTCTCTACCAACTTTTAATGTTTGCTGTTTGGTCTCATTATTTATTTATTACTATTATTTATTTATTACACGCAAAAGACCGTGCAAAGTGGAGTAGGTTGAGTAGGAAGGCAGACCCTGGCAATAGCCGGGATTATTGCCAGGAGGAAGAAGAATATTTGTATTATTATTTATTTGTGTCTTAATGTTCATTCATCTATTTATCTATGTAATTATAATAATATTAATTGATCGCCATAACACGTTATTGCTGGAGTTTATCAACCGATTGGAATATAAACTGTTGCTATTAAACTGTATTAAGTAAACATCATATACTAGATATAAATAATGAATATTAAATAATAAATAATATATCTAGTGCTCTTATAGTTACAGTATGTATGAAGTTTTAGATATGTATGTATGTGTATGTATAATCGGCCAAATTCATCTCTTTCTAAATAAAACCTTAAAACTTGTTATAGAATTTATTGTAACTAATGTTGAGTATATTATATATAACCACTAGAACTATTTAACTATTTTATTATATTTTAGCATTATTAGGAGCGTCTGTGCTATCTGGAGTATGTTTTGGAGCGATATGGTTATTATTTTGGTGGTTCTACGGGATTCCCCTAATAGCAGTACTATTGTCTACTTTGAACGTGGGATTTTTGTTCTCTTCAATCATTTATTTTGGTTTACCAGGTAATTTTTTTTTTCATTATATTTTCAATTTTTATGTAAACAAATATTTATATTCTTTTCGACAATTAGTGCGTTGTTTTTGTATATTTCGTGTTGCATGTAATATGGATTCAATTTCATTGTTACGAGTATAATCAATTCATGTTGATAATAATATGCAGTTATTACGTGATTTCAATTATCATGACTGAATATTCTAAATATATTTGTTGTTGTTTCGTTGCAAAATTATTAAATTGTAGTGTTTTTAATGTAATTAAAGGTTTTTTAATACTAGTGATATACACATGTGATTTTTCGGTCTTGTATTTCAAAAGAATAAAATTGTTGAAAGTTTGGCATATTACTGCCAAATTCAAAACAGAAAATAATAAAAAAAACATTACAGGTGGCCTGATAGCTCTCCAAGTAGACCTAAACTTCTGGACTCTCTTTATACTACTTACAATTATGACGTCACTCATGCTGGTATCGATGACGTTTCTATCTAACATTTTATGCTGTGCCATATTGGGCGCTTACGCTATTATATACCCTATGGACTACTACTTAGGGTCCAATTTGAAGTACATAATGATAAATATTATAAGAAGAGCAACAGTACCGCAGTTCAA
The DNA here is from genome assembly GCF_056956725.1 of Heliconius melpomene rosina. Lineage (NCBI taxonomy): Eukaryota > Metazoa > Arthropoda > Insecta > Lepidoptera > Nymphalidae > Heliconius > Heliconius melpomene. The sequence continues at coordinate 15,453,030 of NC_140401.1, forward strand.
TAAGGCAGTCCTTTCACCGCCTTTTGAATGGAGAGGTAAGTTTTTTTAAAATATGTTTTTATTGTTATTTTTATTAGCAATGGTTATTGTCTTTGTGTATGATTGAAAAAAGTAATATAGTTTTAAAAAATGTACCAGTTTATTTTATTTTTATATTGCAATAAAAAAATACTTGAGTACTGCAATTCAAATTCATATTCTATACAAATTTAACTTAAAACGAAAATTTTAACTTTTTAATGGTATAAACCAATTTTGTAATAACATCTCATATGACAACTTGTTGTTCACAAAAGAAACATTATATTACAAGGTCTCATTACGGTCACCTACTTACTCATGATGTAGGTGGCCGCGGATTCGGTTACCACTAAATCTTTACTTTACCAACATTTGATGTCTTTGAAATTTTCTTTAAATTTTAAGATTTTTATATATATTCTTTAAGTTTTATTCCATACTTAGGATATATTAATTTTTTTTAAGAAATTTTAAAAAAAACCAAATAGGATTTTCAGTCGTACCTCTTAAAAACCAACCAATTTCGTCCAATCATCATTATAAGTTTTCAAAAAAAAGTAGTACTTCATTAAAGCGTGGGTGGGTTTCTGTGATAAGAAACAGTGGTTGTGGGTTCACTTTCAAATGTAGCAGCAATTGAAAAAATGTAACAGAACCTAATGTCAACACATTTAGACTACGCTTTTTTTACTGTTAGCTGAACCTTGAAAACCTGAATGACTTATCTTCCTGTTTCGATGGCCTCATGATATATTCTTATAATTTTTTAATATGTGTTTCTATGTATGTTATGTAAAGTATAAATTAAATACATTTTATATACATTCTATACTCTACATTTTATCCCAAAATAATCAAAAACTCTCTTCCAGATGCACTAATAACGCTACTCTGGATGTCTTTAGCTGTGTCAGGTTTCCTCTTCCAACACTTCCATAATCGTGGAAGACCTCCCTTCCCTCCACCGCCTAGGAGTGTGAGACAAGTGCCCAGTTACTATGGGACTGTGGAACCGAGGCGACGAAGGTTTGTATTATTTTATACTATTATTTTGTCTAGTTGTATAACCTCTTCCAACACTTCGTTAATCGCGGAATACCTTCTTCCCTACTAACGCGAGTATCGGACTGTAGAGCAAACGAAGGTTTGTACGATGTTTAAGTATGTACTTCTCTAGTTGTATCATGTTTCCTCTTTCAATACTTCTACAACTATAGAAATCGTGGTCGCCAATCCAGGATAAATTTTCTTAAAAAAAAAATATAAATAATAAAATAATCATACTTTGTCTAAATACAGATGAAAAAAAATACTTAAGAAATTGCAACAAAATTTCCATAAATTCTTGCGCTTAAATTTAGCCTATGTAAGTAATTAGATGCTAATTAAACATATTTTTATTTTCCAGAATGCCTGCGTATACGCAGCCGATAATGTTCATGCAAACCGAAAGGACACCTTTATTGACATAAATAAATTATAATATTTATAATTTTCGCAAGTTTTACACATTTTAAATGATGACTCTTTAACCGAATTAATCCGGGAAGACGACGTTATAATTTTTTGCAGTAGTCCGTGGTCAGGAGTTGGCTCTACCAACTAAAGTATAAGCAATTAATCAGGTTAAAGTTTCATTTAAAATAAATAAATAAACATGCAGCTTTGTCTTAACGACTCTTCTATAAATGTTACATTTATGTGCTTTATACACAGCAGCTTTTACCTTATATACCTACACATATTCTATTCTAGATATTGTATAGTACATTTATAGTATATTTCAACTAATTATACCATTAGTAGTTTCTCTAGTAGTAACTTGACTTATATAAAAGCAATATATGTTATAAAATAGTACATAAATCTATGTTAGTTGTATAAAAGGAAACATATATATTAGACTGCTTGACTTCACAGTAAAAATATATCGATACTTCTTCTTTATCAAAAGTAACATTTCTATATGGAATTTAATCATTTTAATCATAAAACTTTTAATGCAATACTTCTTTAAAATCTTTCTCTACATATATTTATACTATACTTATATAATTAAAGTTTAATCGATATACAAATTATATACATATCTAAGCTTCTACAGGTATGGAAATCAATGTGATATTACATAATTATATTGTTTTGCTGTTTTATAGTTAATAAATGCCAAAGGCATATAATATAGTATAGATTTAGGATTTTTGAGGCCGTCGTGGCGCAGCGGCTGTAAACGGTGTGGGTTCGAATCCCATTCGGAGGACTTCATTATTTTCATTTCCTGGCCTATGTTCCGCCTATGAATGCAACAAATCGAAATCGAACGGAACTTCCTCTGCCTACCTTATGAAATGTAACTTATTATGAATTATAAATAAACGTCCTCCCCAAACTAAATAATCGCTCAATCTTAATATATTATATTGTTTTATGTGTATGTACATATATATAGTGACATAATAAAGTAGTTAATTGCATCCTAATTTTTTCTTCATATAATATTATAAAACACTAAGAAATATAAATGTTTGTTTAAAAATACAATGATTTATAGATTATTTAGCAAGGCAATACTTTATACCAAACTTACGATTTTTTTAATAGTGTGTCCATGGTCAAATAAACTATTATTTTGTTACTTTTGCACATATCATTCGTGTAACATTTAAAATTAAAAAAAAAGTTTATATACTCAGTTTTTTCTTTTACATTACACAAACATGACATTTCTTCTTTTAAGATAAGAGTAAACTATATTGTTATTAGTTTTAAAGACTGCTGTTATTTGATTTCCAGTGTTACCATAGTAGTTGTGTAATAAATACTTATTTGTTTTTATATACTTGTTTCACTTAATGTACTTTTTAGATATATTTATTATTGTAAAAATATAATAATGTGAAAAAAATTGGCAATTGCTAAACTATTTTAATCAGGTATTTTAGTTTTTAGGTTGTTTTTTTGCAATGTGAAAAAACAATGTTCAACAGGATTGGACTACATATTTTGTACCTTACTGGAATCCCAAATTATACTAAAGTAATTGTGACATTTGATTATTAAAAATCTTGGGCTGTAGCTTTTTAATAATTTTACTTTAACTATAATTTATTGGATAAAATGCAAATATATATACTTACCATTTTTAAATAGATGCATCTGCCTACAAACCATTGTAAGCAAAATCAAAATCAGCAACGCCCGTATACACTGTATGAGGGGACAGACAGACATCTAAACCAATTATAAGCGTTGTTAATCCACACAATTGTTTGCTGATGCAAAGGGACTTTATCTAACTCTATTTATAATAGATTTAATTAAATCAGATTGAATTTGTTCGAAAACACTGTTATAGGATGGAGAGTGTTTTAGTTGTGTTTTTATTTATTTTATTTGTTTTGGAAACTGTTGAAAAGAAGAATTTATTTCTTTATATAACAATACTATAAAATTATCTATAATGTTGTTTACAATTTATATCATCATTTTAGCCATTTCTTTTTTTATATTACTAAGAAATTCATCTAAAATTCTTTAATACTTTGTTTATCCGTTATTTTTAATTCGTCATATAATGTACGTAATTATGTACCTAAAAATATAATTTTGATAAAAAACTATTGGAAAAATATTCAAAACTCATTTTTCTAAAAAAAAACCATTAATAAACACTATTTTAAGAGGGGTCTATTAAATATCCCATATTAATAACTAAATAAACACACAAATTGACATACATATAATAATTATAACAAGTGTAAATTACCACGCATCTCAGTACAACGCGTCAGTTTAATCCGTCTATTGTGCAACCCTCGTTGCAACCCCATAGTAGACCCTCCTATAGAAGTGCCAACACGCAAAATTAATGCCAAATATACATTTGGGAAATACCATAAGGTATGGTGTTATGTAGCTATAGAGAATATTTATTTTTGGTTAGGTTAGTTTTGTTTTTTTATTAAAACAAAAAATAACTGAAATTGTTGCTTTCCATATAAGTTAAACCTGTAAAATCAATTATTTTGAAAATATCACATATTATAGAAGTAATATATTTTTTAATTCTATTTAAACATAATTGTAATTGTAATACAAAATGACTTGTTCCATTAATGTAAATGAATTGCAAAGATGGCGCCACTTTAATGTTGCTTACTCTTACCACCTGTTTAAGTCACTAAAAATAAAATGACGTCATCATATATCACTGTATCATTAAATGATTTTGAGGTCGTTGTGCTGCAGCGTCACAGCGTCTAACTGTGACGTAGAATTCCGCCAGCACGCAGGGTTGAACGCGTGGGGTGGGGAACCTTGTAACACTAGGTTCCTCCTGTCTACCCTGCTATATGTAGGATACAGCGTGAAGCTGAAAACATATTTGTACATACAATAATAATTATCATTTTATATAATATCAGTAGGATCAAAGTAAAACAAAGTAATAATGGTTAATGCGATATTTATTAAATTTCACTGTAACCTTCTCAATCTATATGCACTTATACTCGAATAATAATTTATTTTACACTTATTCTCTAACTAGATTACACGCCTACACCATCTGTATTGCATTTAATGAAAATATATTAGCATTTATACAAATACTCCTTATAACGTGAGAAATTGTGCTGCACTAGAACTTAACCATAGATAGCTATTTTGACAGCCACACACAGAAATATCAATTAGCGTTGAACTTACATTAAATAACTGTATTTGTTTCTATTAAATGTCAGTAATAGGGTAATTGGCGTCTCTGAGTGCGGCTGTGAGTATACAAGTATAATTTGAATTTAGTCAAGTGTTCCCAATATGTTTCAAACGGTAAAAGTAAATGTAACTACCTAAGTTAATCACAGCAACATCTTAACTATCGTAATAAATAACATAAATTAATTCGTTTCGAGGTGTACTATTGTAGGTTTGCGACTTCAACACATTACGACATCTATTAATGTTACTATTATACAAATATACAAACACGCTCAGTTTGTACGACAATTTGCCGTAGGGGTGGAAAACAAATCGCCGTAACGAAGCTTATTGCCACGTTTTTCTCTATAGCATTAATATTTTGCACCCCCATTGCATACATCAAAGAAATAAAAGGGTTGCACGCGAAGGGCGCGTAACTTAATCATTACAAACGTTGGCACAAACAATTTACATTTAATTCCCGACGAGACACTCTAAACGGCGTCTCGGCCGCTCAACAATAGATGGCGCTCTTTTTATATACAAAACCTATCGTCTTCTAGCTGATAACATTGCAATACAATCAAAAGACGCCACACAGGCCTCTGCCATAGAACTGATATTAATATACATACAATTGGAACCAAACACTCTTACTTATATAGTATTTACAACACAGCTGACGGTGTATTCACTTACCACTATTTGAACATGATCAGTTAGCGGTACAAATTAAACAACGACTGATGCACCATTGAAAACACTTATGTTTGTTTTTAATAAATAAATTTACGACACCGAGTTGTTCTCCTGTAAGTCTCCCGCCAAAACGGAACTGTCATGGCCGGCTGTCATGTTGACAGCGTTCATAGATAACGAATCGGCGTAGTTGTGCGCGACGTCGCTAGATGGCGACTCGGATACGGTATTCGGGTTGTCAGGCATCGAGAGGAGTCGATGCGAGAACCCGAATAGCTGAGATCACTGAAGCCGCCCCCAATAATTGGTCGCGAGGTCCGGCCCCTGCGATGGTATTTGGACGGGGACGCTCACGCCCGCCGATATCACACCTAGGGGACAATATTAGAATGTTATTTAATGTCTATGATTTGTTTTTAATAGAATGATAATTGTTGTATTGTGAATTGGCAGTATATTTTTTTAAATATGTGAAATTGCTTTCAGTACCTAATGATGTAGGTTCAATTATTACTCGAGGAAATGAATTAATAATGTACAACTAATATATTATAATTTTAGTTATTTGAATATTTCTTATCATATCTTCACGCTGTTTTCCACACATAGCAGGGTAGGCGAAGAGAAACTGGGAATCTAGTATTAGGACATTTCGTTCCCATTGTGACATTTCCGTTCCACACTTTCCGCAGCCAGCCAACCAGCCCGTTATTACAATATATTGTACAGTATCTAGCATATCATTGTATCCCGTTACATACAATCCGTATCGCAACGTATGCTTACATGCATAGCTTCATGACTGACGGCATATCGGCATACTGTGTCCAGATAACGCGATTGTGTGTAATAAACTGAATGCAATCGCAATCCTATTAGACATATGGCTCGACCGATAGCGATACACGACGTTAATAGGTTTCGTATTAGATTGTGGCGTATGTATGGTGAAATTTGATTGAGCCTTATATTGGCACTAATGGCTGTCTAGTTCTATAATACTGGTAATCGATTATATGAATTTGTCTGAGCCAGGCTAAAGAGGACAACTGGAGGATTTTAGAATTGCTGTTTTGGTTTATATTCTAATTGGATTTTAATGTACGCGAAATTAAGATGGTTAAATCACCGATGTTTTTTTCGGCAATGGAAAAAATAATGGCTTATCTATATAATTAATACTAAAATTTGCCCGTTCGTATAATGCAAGATTGAGATTTGCCAAAGCTATGCTCTTAAATTGGATAAAAAAATTAAAAATAAAATACTTTGGGTTTATCTCGTATAACGTAATAGATAAGTAAATATGGAAAATATATAAATGTCTTTTAGAAAATTGTTACCATAACCAAAGCTATTATATAAAACAAATCGAAGACTTAAATTTGATGTATCGCACATTACTTCCAGACGCCTGGCGGCACCACGTAGCGTATGTACCGCGTGCGAGTCCGCGATAACACCCCGTTCGCGAGGGTAGCCGTTTACATTCATTACACGATATTATCGCGTTCAAACAGCTCCGTGGAGACTCGTTTAGTCAATGGTCTGTGTCTATGGCCGCTTTCTTGTTTATGGCAGACGTTGCATTGACAAATATCACTTTTATTGCTAATATATTGCAAGGAGAAGGAAATAGTGATGTGGTATAAGAAAACGTTACACTAAATTAGGTTTTTTTATGTTTACATTTTTTGCAGGATAAGAAGAATGAATTTAATATTATGTCATTCTGTTTCATATTTTCCGCTATTGCGTGTTAAGTGATAAAGTCCAAAGTCGAACTTTTTTAAAGTATATTGGCAAAACGAAAATATATTCAATATAGGTATATTATTTTCGTGCATATATAATCCAACTTGGAACTTTCTGTAGTAAGTAGGTATATCCACTATTGTCTTAATGTAATGTAAATTCGTCTGATGAAGGCAGCGGCGTAACAAACACAAGTAAGTACAAGTACCTACTGATTAAAATCGCAAAGACTAAAACCGAAAAGCAAGTAGAATAAATCCGTATTATGAATACCGCGCGAAGCTGCAAATGCAGCCGTCGAAAGAGCGTAAAAGAGTAAATGAAACGAGAGCGTGCATTTTGAATTGTGAAAAACTCTTTTGTTCGCGGCCACTGCTGAAAACTCCGCAGTGGAACAATGCGAGCGTCCCAAACAACGATAATTCATACCGCTTCCCGCCACCTACGGCTAAAAATGTCCGCCGCGTGATATATAATATCAAGTGGAAAAGTTATAGCTTTTTAAAACAATGGAAACGCCAGCGCCCGCCAGTTTGTTCTTTTGCCGAATACTAATAAATCTACAATGTTTATGTTGCTTTTGGGCGTTCACGCGTCGGCGGTCGGAGGAACACTGACTCGGCCTCGTCGTACGCAAACATAGGAAAACGCTCGTTCGTCTCTCCTATTTGTTAACAAAACCATTCGATATTCAAAATCAATTTAAAAACCATTTGTAAGGAACAGACAACGGCAAATCCAATCGAGGCTTGAGCTTCTATTTTTTCCACGTTTTTTTCCTTTTATTTTTTGTTTCCCGTCATGTCGCGGTCTTGTGAGCCAGACGCCCCTTGCTCTTGAGTCAGCGTTTTTTACATTTTATTACGAAGTTGGTAAATATTTTCCGAGCCTTGATTTTGCCGATTTTGTTACGTTTCCAGAGGAACTGTATACATTTTACTTGGAGAATTAAAATTGAATTTAAATAGGGGAAACTTCAAATGCTGGTGATATCTTTTTAATATAGGGATTCTTTTAGAGTTTATTTTTATGTAAGGTATGCTTTACCTACCTATATAAGACTTTATATTTGTTAAATTTTAATAATAGTAAATATAATATCGCACCGAGAAAAATAATTGATAGAGCCAAAGTCAAATAGAACTGCATTTAATTCATTACTCTTTTGCGCATCCAAATTGCAGAGAACTACTCACTCTGCCTAAATTCCAGACACTTTGTGTTGAATAGTGGAATTTAACGCCGCACTTCGTTTTACCAGATAAGTGATAGTAAAAATAACTAATTCAACATAAGTCAAATACAATTATTTTACAATCAATAATCAATACAATCAAAAATACAATAACAATCCTCACCAGTACTAGCCCCACCCTGCGGCTGCGAGTAGGCGGCGTGCTGCTGGTGCGCAGCGGGCGCGCGCGAGTACCCGCCGCCGCCCAGCACGTCCCCGAACATGTAGGGGTACCCGCCGTCGCGCTGCTGCAGGCACGACGATGACAGGCCACCCGACATGGAGCTGTCGGAAAGAGTGCTGTCAATATGTGGTACTGGGTTTAGTTTTAGATATTAATAGCTGATACTAGCTATGTTATTCTGATGGTGTCCTAATAAAATATACCACTGTGAAATTATTGAATAAATATTACATGAAACCTATAGGTTTGTGTTGATTATCTTGTAGTGTTTTCTCTAAAGTACAGCATGTTGCTGACCTCAATGATAAGAACTACACACTTTGTATATACTATACTAATCTATTACAAACAAAAAATTGAAAAAAAAAAATCTTTCCAAAGACGTAAACGTTATTGAAACTATCAAAGACTAAATTAAATTAAACTACCACTATCTCTATCAGAACTTCAAGAAAAAGAAAAGACGGTTCAAAAAAAAAAATTTGCAAACTAAAAAACCCAATAAGGAGGATGTGATAAAATCCCGTAGACCGAGCTAAAGAGGAAACTTCGTCGCGCTAAGTTAATTTGCTTCGACAAAAGTTAAAGCGCGTCGATTTACTATTAAAAATCAATTCGAGTGGAAGGACGACCTTCGACGGCGTCTACGGGGAAGGCAAGGAGGCGACCTTTGCCGCACGACTTCTCGCGTGTCTCTTTGGTGACACCTTTACATTGTAGATGGCGTTGGATTCTTCAACTTATAACAATACATTATGTTGTTTTATTTATTCATTAAATTCTATAAATATTGCTTTTTGATGTTGACAATCACTTAGTTCGCACTAACTATATTAATATTAATTAGTAGGAAAAATATTACCAATGTGACTATAATTCAAATATAAGAAAATTCTATTTTATTTAATATGTTATACAGTACGTTCGACGAGTCGTTGTCGCCCTCAAACAAAGCACACATATGTGAACAATACGCAAAAGATGAAGAAAATATTCCGAATAAATAAATATATTAAAATCCAATCTGGCCTACCCCAAAAGCTAACTTCAAAGTGTCCAGGACTCCTCAACCTTACCGTACCTAAATCTACAAAAAAACACAAAACTCACCTATAAGTATCACTCATGGTGGCTATAGGCTGCGGTATGGGGCTGTACATGGAGTTGAACCCGCCGTTGAGAGGCAGGCGGGCGGGCGGCGCGGGCGGCGAGGCGGGCGCGTCCCGGCGCTGGCTGCGTAGCTTCTCCTCTCTCCGCCACTTCGCGCGACGGTTGGAGAACCACACCTGGTGGTTGAAAAATGTTAATTTAAAGTTACGTACATGAAGAATGTGTTAAAATAAAAAATATATTATTTAAATTTGGTGATGTATATTAAACAAGCCCCGCTAGTAATAATAAATAGTAGTATTCCTATCACAGTATATAAAACTTTTATTAATTTATGTATAGTACATAGACGTTAATTAACTATTAGAGCTTTCAACATCTGAATCATAAGCCTACGCATTTAACATTTTACGGTTATTATATTTCACAATTACGTAGAAAAAAATAAATTAAAATAAATTGCAACATTAAATTCAAACAATAATCCTACAGTTAACACAAACAAAATTAACTAGAAATCCAAAGAATAGATCTAAACTTGCAATTAATCGGTCCGTAGACAATATTGTGACATTGAACTACGCGAGCTTCCCGGAAGCAGCGCTCACGTGCGCCATGGCACTTCCGGCGACATGGCGGCGGCAATATGGCGCCCTTCCCGCGCTTTGCGAAGGCGGGAGACGGAACAATGGATGAGATACTGTTATTATTAGCTATTTATGTTTATATTGTTATTAGAATTCTTCGTATTGTATTTTATTGTGTATCTATTTTTGTATTTGTGATATTTACATTTATAATATTGTTTGTCTTATAAGTATTATTTTAGGATACAGGTTACTTTTCATGTTATCAGTATAATCAATTCCTATTAAAAGGTATATGAACACTATGAAAATGAAATATGTGGAATTTTAACAAAGATGCAAGAACGAGTATGCATTATTTATTTGGAGGTATTGTCAACATTATTAGTTTGTATAAATTTTCATATTCACTAACAATATTTTTCATTGTTCACAACGTAAATTTTCTAAAAAAAAATACAAAACATATTTCAAAAACATCTACCAATTGCTCAATTCTCTGTAAGTAGGTACAAATATTGAAATGGGAAATAAGAAAAAAGGGCATGGAAAAGGTCGTGCGAGGTAATATGTCATAATATTATTGCTGGCCTGCAAAGAAATCGCCAGTTGCTGACTATATTTTATATGAGCCCTCGCGAAAAGGGTCGGTAAAGCTCAATACATACTATTGAGGCTTTAAGAGCCTCGAGTGCGTAACTTTGCTTGTAGGAAAATGTTTGTTTTAGCTTTTTCAAAAGCATCTAAGTAATTAGTAAATATATAGTAAAGTCCTTCAAAGGAATATCATATAATTCGTAATAAGATGATAAATAAATGTATATATGTGAAATTGAAAACTTAAGAGCGTACTATAATAATATTTTATAAAATGCATTACATTTTTTTATTATAATAACATAACCTAAATATAACCTTTAAGTACACAGTTGTGTACGATACTTAAGTGACGTACTTCATAATTTTCATATAACAGCCTCCGCCGTTTACGTGAAACGGCTCACCCTTGTGTGAACATGGCCGAGGCTAGAGTAAAATATTATGACATTTCTCCTTTTTTCCCATTCTGCCTATACTCGTAGATATTTCTCTTGACAGTGATGACAGCCGTTTCCCGCCTCTCTGTCACTCCCGTTGGCCTTTTATAAATTGTTCCTACCCTCAGTTGGGTCGAAATAATGTTACAGGGGTTCACTAAATGGGATTTACCATAATTCTGTTATTTCGCCAACAAGTTGACGACGATTGCGTCTAATAAGTTTATTTGAATTTTTAGATCTGATAATGGAATACCGAGTATAGTTATTTTTATACTTATTTTTCAATTTCACGTCTATAACGCGCTAAAATTAGGTAAATATTTACGTTAAGTAACGTTTGACAACGATAAATTCGTACATATATAGGTATATAGCCATCAATAACGTTTTATATTCATATTTTATACGTTTTAAGGAGGCATTCAAAATTAACTGAAAGCATATTCGACATTGGTAATATAAAACCTGCAAATATAAGAAGCATTTCCATTACATAGAAAGAAAAATATAACACTTCAGTAGAGTAGGATCTTTGTTAGCAAATCGTTATAATATGGCCCTTGATGTTTAGAGATAAGGGTGATATTCGCGTGACAGTTGTAAAAAGGTTTTGCTCGTTGGGTGCCAATTTTTCAAAACATCCCCTCCTGGAGGGTTCCCCTCCTCGATAGGCGCGGGATCGATACCCGACCCCTGTGCGATGGCTATACTTTTATGAAAATTATTGAGGATAATTTTCCTTAGCTGTGTTTTTTGTTATGCATGAAAAGAAGTCGGCAAACTAATAAATGTGGTTTCTTTGGAGGAAAAGTAGAAAAATAGACGAATTGAAATGCTTGTTAAAGATGTACTTAATCCTTAGTATGTTGTATCTATACTTAATTTCTTTAGTGTTTTCTATAGAAAAGAATGAATGAACATTTTTTTTAGGTATATTACTTATCTTTTATAATAATATAGTAATGTTTTTATTTTTGCTTGCCTTGCAAATTAATTATAGAGTGCGACGAATGAAATTTCAAAAGTATTTTCTATCAATGTACTAAATAAACTTGCTCTATGATAACGTATTCGAAAATTCGTTAACATTTACTCATTTAACTTTAGTCTCGAAAGTTTTGGCTTTCTGGTATCCCTAGTATTCAGCCTTGAACCCGGGGCAACACGTGGTGGCGTCCATACAAAATGTTCCTAGAAAGCCTCTGATATTGATTTTAACAAATTCAACTTTACCCCCCTCTGTTAAAGTCCAATCTAGGTTGAAATATGTACCAAATTTCCATTCAGGGTTGGTGCCTTTTAAATTGGATTTTTCGCGTAATCTTGTTTGAACTGTTACGTCGGCGTTACGGCCAGCTACGTATATAAAAAAGGAATCTTTACATAAATTTAGGTATTTCAGGCTTCATTATTTACTAAATGAACGAATGTTAAGAATTCTGGATACAATTTTATAAGTTGTTTAACATTTATTTAAATAAAGTATATGATAATGAAAAATACTATTAAAGTACATTCACTTAGGGATAAATTTTCATATATAAATGAAATTTTCATATATATTTCCTACCACCGCCCCCACCTCAGGGGCAGCCCTAAACAATTATTGACTGTACCAAGTGCAGTACTCTCGCGAATGTTAACTCCTGGCCGACGATAGGTTAATGTGCAAAGTAGTTCCGCCAAAGAATTTTTTTATTCATATTGATTTAATAGAAAATATAGCTAATTATTTTCGCTTCGCTTGTATCTAGTGGTAAGAGATAATTCGCTTTTTTGCTTTAAGTCTTCACGAAAACGTATAGAACAAGTTACAAAATTGTATTTTTTGTCACCAATCACAAGATATTTTCATAGTAACAAGTCGAACCAAAGTTTTCTCAAACATGAAAATTGTGCAGAATTATTTCGTTGTATATTTTTTAAATCTACCCCCAACCCCCCTTCCCACTATAAGGGGGTTGGCTGGCAACCCTAAACAGCACTTGTTGACCGTACGAGCTGCATCGCTGTCGCGAATGTTAACTAACAGCCGACGAGAGGTTAATGTGGAGCTTAGCCCCGCCGAAAACAATGTCGCCGTTTTCTTTTACGTTTTTTACAAACAAGACAACAGTTATTTGGTAAAAAATTCTACTTTTTTGAACACAATTATGTTTCTGTCCTTTTAATTCTTTATTGGAGTCCTTTTACATTTTCAGATAGAGTGTGTTTCTAAATTAAAATCTTTTTACGTTCAAATGTATAAGTATATTTCAATATATTTTTTTATTATTACCATTTAACTGTACAATAACTTCCAAACGCAATATTCGTAGAGAATAAAATAGAACGCCGTTAAACAAATTGTAAATTGATAAGTGCGCGTTAAAGCAGCAGCGTCCTTTAAAACTAATTCGATTTAGCTCCGAGGCTAAGTGCTCTAAAAATAGTTAAAAGGTTGCAGTCAAAATTGCATTAAACCGTTATAAAAGTTGCCAAGTTTCCTGTCCGTGATAAATGGTATTTTAAACTGTTGGCAACACCGAGTGTGGGGACTAAGTGAAACGAGATGTCTACGATTTAATAGATTCCACTTTAATGATAGATAATTTAATCTATATTTATATGACTCTTTTTCATCTGTAACATTATATTTACGGACAACATATATTTTTAATTATATTACTTTGCTTAGAAACTTTCTGTATGTATTAACAGGAAAGTTCGGAACTCGTTCTTATTCCCTCACGTATTTGAATTTCCAATTACACTCTTAAACCACCCTCTTTTAATTACATACATGAGCGAGAATGTATAAGTACATATCAAAAGATAAACATAAAAGATGAAAAATTTAAACAATAAAAACATGTTTAACATATTGCCGAGTTATTTGGAGAAGCTATATATTTAAACAACGGCTTGGGTTTATATAATACCCTTGTTTTTTTAGTCTGTTTGCTAAAGACGCATCTACATGCGGCCCGCGCCTATGTAAACAGTCAGTGTAAACAGGCCCTTATGAACGCATCGACGTCCGTATATTAATAAAGCGCCCTTGTCGTGTTTTTGCTTTATTATATTGGAAATAATTCAAATATAAGTAATATCATAGAGTTAAATACTTGAGTTAGTTAATTAGTAGGTGACAGATAACGTCAGATGTCAACGTCAATGTCAACAGAGTGTCAATTTCAACCATAGAGTACCGGTTAGTAAGCGAGGCAAAGACAATGCAGCCCGACAGACCTTACCGGTGTATTGGAGTTTATTTTACCTGGATACGTGCCTCAGGCAATCCAATCTTTTCAGCGAGCCGCTCGCGCGCGAACACGTCGGGGTAGTGCGTGCGCTCGAACTCTGCGGGTTAATTGGGAATATTAATTTTCTATTTAATTTTCACTGTAACGAAAATAAATATATGTTACGGCTTTTAAAATTTCACTTTCTATATACTACTTTGAACTGTATAGAAAATAGTGCAATGAGATTTTTTACACATTTTAACAAGAATACATGTGCATCTCTTTTCCTTGCATACACAATATCAAGAAACAACTTAAAAAAATACCAAAAGAACACACCAAGTAACTCCTAAACCAATAAAATCAATCATAAAAGAAAATATCAAATAGCAATGGAGAAAGCAATAAGACGATATGGATGGCAATATAAACAAACAAACAAGAAAAACTGAGATTAACACGGCGCTATAATTGCCCGTAGCAGGACCGTGCCACCGGCCGAGAGCTGAGCAAATACGAGGGACAATATTTATTTATTTACTAATAACTTGTTATTGCAAATAATAAATAAGATGAAAGGGACCAAATTGGTTTATGAGGGCCCGGGGGACCGATGTGGCTCCTGGACTGTTCTCGTTGGTACTTCTGTTGGGCATGTTCGATTGGAATATCCTTTTGACATGTAAGAGCTCAATACATATCATATATTGGTGATTTATATGAAAATTTGGTACATCATGGATACTATATTAAGAGTAGGAGGTAATCATATAACAAGTTAAACTGAATGTAAAAAAACTGGGCGATAATACTAAAATACGAAAAATGGCAGGTTGAACATTATAGATAAAATAATTCTTTACCTTTTTCAAGGCTATCGATCTGGTCGTTGGTGAAGGAAGTTCGGTTTCTCTGCAGCTTTCTCTTCAGTCGTAACCTCATTTGTGAGTCTTCATCACCCGAAGACGCGTGCTCGCTGTTGCCGTCCGAACCGGCTTCTGATTGCAGGGTGTCTGGTGGAAACAAATATTTATTTAATTTATTATTTACAATTCACATACGAACCTATAGGTATATAAAATGTATGGAGGTTTATAGATTTGGATGGAAACTTTAGAGTTGGTCCAAACTCCAAAATTAGGTACTTTGAAGTATGTCTAATACCAGTATGTACTCTTTATTGTAGTTTCACGCAGTATCCCGCGTATTTGTATTTTAGTTTGATAGGCAGAGGGATATGAAAATAAATAATTCTTATGAGAATCGAATCCACAATCTTCGAGTTTACAATACGACATTTTGCCAATGCGCCACGGCGATCTATATATATAGCGTTAAACCAAATAATTGCAATATATACTCTCATTGCAATAATATAATTTCCATAGGAATACTTAAAGCGATGAATAGCGTTCCAAACCATACTTGGCATATGTACGATCTCAACACACAGTTATTAAACTGAATTAATTCATCAAGTGCAGCGATATTTATAACTCGCGCTCCATTACACCATAAAACACAACGCCAGTTGCAAATAAGTTTAAAACGGTGCCATTAACAAATGTATCTGAGGGCCAAGAGGCAAGAGGGGGCCTCACTCTATAACAAACTATCAACACAACACTCGAGCCAAATGATGACGACTATCGAGCGAATGCATCAGCAGAATTGCACAATTGAACCCTACAATTACAGACAAAAAGTTCAGAAAAACCAGTCACCCTGACCCCGGGCTGCAAGCGCCCGACAGATCATTATGGCTCTTCTTAGACTAAACGCATTCCCCGGGGGCGATGTCAAAATTAAACGTTACTCGTAATGTTGTCGACATGCCCTCAGCTAATTGATTAATTTGCTTTATGGTCGGTCCACTTGAGCGGGTTCGATTCCCGAGTCGGGTCGGTAATGGCCGCACGGCTTGCTGGCTATGAATGGCCAGCCTGTTACGCAATCTGTCACATTTTTGGGATGATACAGTAAGACGTGGGCGGGAGGCTCATTTTGGTAATGGAAAGACGGATGAGTTTTATTAGATGTATAGATTTATATGTGTATATTAGGAAGATACTTGTAATAAATTACGAACATAAGTTTATACGCCATAATATTCGTAAATAAGGATAATAAATGTGTATTTATTATGTTTTTCTTATTATTCTCGGCGAACTATTTTTATTTTAACAGTATACCTGAAAGTACCAAGAAGTAGTAGACGTACCAAGAACTAAATCAAATAGTAAAGCGCGCTTCGAAAATAAATAATCTTTTAAAAAACAAAAAAATACATAAAATGTACATTTCACACATGATTGCAGATTTGAAGGGCCATCTCATTTTAGACATGTACCGAAGCGCCAAGCACCGAGCACCAGGCGACATGTAGCGCATGATTGATGAGACTAACATTCACCGATGGCTGACAATTGTGATTGATCGCGCGTGTCGTGTGCGTGCGCCCTTATCGAGCTGATACTGATGTCATTAATGAGTGGGTAACACGTTCATATCACAGATCGGCTTCACGCTGTATCCCGCACACAGCGGGATAGGTAGGGAAACTCAAATGTTCGATTTGAATTAAAATTAAAGAACTAAAGACGAAGAATTAAAGACGCTTTTCTGTGAGACTATTGTGACCCACGGTTTTATGAGGCGTTTTTCGAAAATCTATTCTAAGTTATTATCAATTTTTGTGTAGAGACAGATAGGTCATTGCCAGATACCCTGAAATTGTGATAAGATGGCAAATATAATTACTGTATTTTTTACCCGTATAATTAGGTTTTAGGTTGTATAAATCTCTTTTAATTTCTTTGAGAAATACATAGTTAACCTATTTTATGATATACCTATAGTAAAAAGCTGCTAGTAGTAGCCAGCATCACAACACGTTGACGTAAAACAAATACCTATAATGCCTGATGGGAATAACTTAAGTACACTAAAGTAGCGTGGAGCTTTGCCTTATAACTGAACGGGGTCTGTAAATAAGACTTAAAACTTAGGACACATGTTTCACCAAAGTTCGCGAGCAAAATCTCAGAAACACTAAGCTTGATTAACGAACACTCAGTTTTATTTACGATACGATACTTTCTCAAAGGAGCTACGAAGATGAATATTTTCATTCGTCGTTATTTATCACGGTAACATAAAGGAGGAATTCATTAAAAAAAATCGCTCCGAGAGGGAGCACTTAGCGATCCCACCAATAACGACCTACAAATGATCGGAGGAATGACTGCGACGCCGGGCGGGCGAAAAATACCTAACAGAAAATAATAGTAGTCAAATAAAAGATATAAAAGCGGGGGCGGAAAAAATTGGAGAAAACAAGTACAAAGGGGAAGAAACGGGAGCGGAGAGTGCAGAGATAAAGCGAACTGGAGGCTGGGAGCTGTCGGCGCGGACGTGGCGTAGCGCGTAGGGGGGGGCGATTATGTGGATCGATAGCGTCACTCAAGCGAGCCGCCGCGAACCGCGGACCGAGCTAACGACGCGTAGCGACCTGGGCTGTTAATTCCTAAATATTTTCAACTATTTTTACAGCATTAGTGTTACTTTTTTCTTAGTTTTTAGTAAATTACAAATCATATTAGAAATTTATTTATCATTATACTGTTAATATAATTTTTTTATTTCATATCAATATCATAAAAGATATATAATCTTTTTATTAAACGCAACATAATTTAAACAAATATTTGACATTACTGACATAAACATTATTATTTGTTTATTAGTGGGTTCGCCCATTAAAAAGATAAATATTTACTATATGCATACACAATAAGGTCACTTTAAAAATATAACTAGTTTTTTATACAATTATACATAATCTTAACTGGCTGTTACCCTATTCCCCGCTACCTCCCATGCGGTGTACCACGACCACTCCCGCGACGAGGCTCGCGGCCGGACAAGACGCACTTCGCCTAATTCGACACGCTCCCAAATACGATTTTGCAAATTGTAAATTGACATTACAATACCGTACTTATAAAATGTAGGCTTATAAAATATTTTATGCTAATTATAGCCTGTACTTTTGTTTACGTGGACTTTAGAACTGGGCTACCGGAGCTTTTTAAAAAATAGTTATATGAATTTTTAGTTTTGTTTAAAAATTAATTATTTATTATTTCAATTTCATCGCTCCGATAACAAGGCAAAGGGCGTTGAATTCCGCCACTCAACATGTAATGTCTCCAGATTTCAACAGAAAGCGGGGAACATAAATGTCTTAAAGGGAACGGAGTGTCTTAACACTAGGTACATACAGCGTGAAGCTAACAAATATTATGTTTAAATCAGCAAATATAGTCAATGGATACTGATTCAACGTCCAATTAAATTAAGAGACAACATATAACCGTTTTTCATTAGTTTCTTTTTTTTCTGTTTTTTTTTTGTTTAAGTTAATTTATGTTTGTAAATTCAATTTAAGTTCAATTATGGTGTAATAAAGTGTTAAAATAAATAAATAAGTAAATAAGAAATAAATAAGTAACTAAATATCCGTTCTTCGTTTACCAATTCTAATTTCTAATTAAGATGAATAGATATATCTTTGTTACTTTTAACAAAACATTATGGTTTTTTGCTCTTCAGCATTAACATATTAATAAGCTACCAATTATTATTAAAGCTAGCGTAGATAATTACAGTTTTTATACATCACTTAGTTGTTCTGATTTATGTTTTAAGTAATAAAATAATATAATAATATGTAAAACGTATACAAATGAAGTAAATTCTGCGTAATCAATCCGGATATAAATTATTTAATTGTAGACCAATTACACTGTTAGTTCGTTCATTTGTAATGAAAAAAGTGTATAATCTCTTTTTAATTACAGCGTTAATGAAATCTCGAATATGTTGAATGAAAAGTTTATTGTATAATCGAAACTTTAAATATGTAGAACTGAAATCGCACCGAAATTTTATAGTTAATTTTAGTCGGTATCTGGCCGTTTTAAATATAAAACCTAATTACACTATTATTTCAGCAATAAACAAGAAATAATAATAATTTCAAAGACAAAAGACCACAAGTCGACAACAATGTAAGAACATGCAGCAAGCGCATTCGACAGTCTACTTTACTTACAATTTATAGCAAATTAATGTTTCGTACGACCACTTTTCCGCCCGTCGTCCTAATAAACCATTATTACGAAATTCAACCAGTATTACTTAAACCATACTAAAACAAGAACACTATTAGCTCCTGATACGTTTGCAGACGAGACGAGGGTTCCCTCTAAGTGGTTGTTTCTAATCAACATCTAGCCCCTGTAGGGTCATCTAAATTACTTAGTAGGGTAGATAAGTTTAGTTTTTATTATTGTTAGGTGGAGTGTGTCAATTGATGTCTTGTATCGTTGAGGGAGCGTCAGATAGGAGGAGGTCGGTATCGGCGATGTAATTAAGTATCATTTAGATATAGGTAGGCACCGTTTGTATATGTAGGTTATTTTTGTTTGTATTGTAGAAAAACCATTTATTAGGAAGATCGAACCCAAAACCCTTTGTATTTTCAGTCAGACGCTGTCCACAACGACCAATAATCCACAAATAATACTATTTACCATAATAACCATACCATAAACAAGTTACCATATAATTCACACATGGTACTATAAAACACTAATTCAATTGAATAAGGACAGGAACAAGCGAAGTGGGAAACCTAGGCTATTAACTTTTTAACTGTCACTTTGATCGGCGAGGGCCTTTGAATTAAAGTCGATTGCACATTGAATGGTTCGATTAAAAAGCTATTGTTTCATCGCAACAATCGAGCACTCGGCTGTAATCGATATTCGATAGTTCTGTTATAACGAGCTTATGATACGAGTACGAGTACGAGTGATGTGGCACCTGGCTGGGGGAGAACAAACGAATGAAACAATCTCTTGTTTTGTTTTTGTTCGTAATGGTTAGGGATTTTTTATTTATTTTATATTTGATTTTATTATTTTTTTACTGTTATTTAAATACAAAATATATATTTAAATAAATTATTGTTTTTCTTGAAATTAATGAAAAAAATAATAATCTAGATACTATCTATTTTACAGTTATTTTCTTCGAAGTTAACTTAAAACTCAAAAATAAAATAATATGATATCAGAATTTAATCATTTTTAATTGTATCTAGTTAGTGTTACCTATTATTTTCCATTTTAAACGTAACTACACTACACTTTTTACAGTCGTGTTACTATTTTAAAAGACACGTTTTCGGTCCTCGTCTGGTTATATAATTAAAATTATAAAAATAAATTCAGTTAAGTATAAAAACTAACTACAATCTTAGTATTAATCTAATCTATTCTAGGGAATTCAAGTAAAAGAAAAATACAAAATGTAAAACATATCATGCACCTCTCTATGTAAGTACATATTCTAAGGGCGGTAGGTAACCCTGATGGCAGATACAGTGACAGTAGCTTACATAAACGATTAGGGAGTGCTATATGCTGTATATAGCATACGGCTGTCCTCGGCAAATGGACTATCCAATACAAAAAGAAAACTTCAATATCCCAATAGCATCTGAGATTAACGTGTTAACCAACCAAATCCATCAGTTTTATATATATTTTGAGCTGAGGATGGAGTGTGGTGGCGAGAATTGGGGAAGGCCTACGTCCAGCAGTGGACAAAAGATGGCTGTCGATAATGATGATGATGAGATATATTTTTGTCTGCGTCACGCTGTACCCAACATTCCGTTCGTCATTTTCAGCGATTTTTTAAAAAATATTGTGTGTGTTTAGTGGTGTAATTCAACGCCGCGCTTTTTCCTTCTTACCAGAGCGATGAAATGAAAATATTAATATAAATATCATATAATATTCTTAATAAACTCTTTCTCATTACAATATTAATATAGATTAATTCCATCAAATATGTGTAACAATCATCGACAAGCTATCACATTAATAGTTCAGCGTAGACGTGTTTACTCCAATATTGCAGTTAATTTGTCGGTGCAACAGTGCGACCGCGGCGCCGACCGCCGCCGTGTCCGCCTGTTTATATTCTAAACCGGTGTGCACACCCAATTTGTACAATTATTTGAACTAGCCCGAACCAGAACAAATATATCAACGTTTTCATATCAATTTTGAACAAATATTTACTCAAAGTGACAAGTTATTCGGGCTTCATTTAACTATTTATATTGATTCCGTTCAATTTGTGTTTATTAGTAGTAGAATTAACATTATAGACGCTAAATACTTATAAGTATAATAATTCGAGCAAAAATCTATTATATGTAGATCTTCTATATATATAAAATCGAAAGGTCACTCACTCATCACGAAATCTCAGAAACTACAAGTGCTAGGAATCTCAAATTTTGCATAGGAGTTATTTATAGGATGTAGGTGCTCGCTAAGACGGGAATTTGCAATATTCGACTTCTAAGGGGTTGTTTTGGGGGTTGAAAGTTTGTATGAAACTTGGTTACTACAAATGCTAGGAATCTCAAATTTTGCATGGTCGTCACTTATAGGACGTAGGTACTCATGGAGACAGAAATTAATAATAACGTAGTTCACACAGGCGAAGCCGGGGGCGGGCCGCTAGTATAAATATAAAAATATCATCTCCAGAGTGGTATATACCATTACAATAATTAAAAAGTCAAGCTCATACAAGTCACGTTTTATACAAACAATGTACACGAAAAAAAAAGAAATGAAAATGTACAGGCTGCGTCAATCACTTTTTTTCCGTTCGAAACGAAAAACATCAGCCATTTTGTTTTTATTCGTATACTTTGGTAACATTGGCCGCGCCCGCCGACCCGTGAACCGACACTGCGTTGAATATTAAAAATTTGTAGGCCATTGCGCGCAAAAAAACCTTTTAATTGATCAATTCTGTTATTGTTTTTTTGATGGCGATGAAATATTACTAAAGAGAGAACGGCGAATTGATTATATTTTATTATTAGTTATCAGAGTATATTTCTTAAACAATATCAAGTAAACACCTTCATTTCATTTGGTTTATTAAGTTACAAAAATATTTTATAACGAAATAATGAAAATCTTTTAATTTTAACCACTTTTCTGAACAGTTAAATAAATCTTTAAAATCTTTTTGCTAAGGTACCTTGTAAATTGCATGAGAAACATACGTAATGATTAAAAAATATTTCGTAAACGTATGTACGCAATTAACAAAATTAATTATGTATAATTAATTTTCCAATTCCATTACATCATTCCAAAACGAATTTATAAAAGTTATGGCATTGGAACTCAATTAACGTATACGAATATATCTTCGTATAACATACAGAGTATACGAAGTTGCATAGGTATACCTATATGCCACGTGCCTACTCGAAGTTTAAACATTTTAAAAATATTTTTGATGGCTAAGTGTACCTACTACCTATCTAGTTTGTTATGCTTCAAGGGTATTTTACATATTAGTTTTGCACGTAACAACTTACGTGAAAAATCAACTACGTATCGGAATTTGAAAAAGCTATAGGTATTAAAACGCATAGGATGGCTATGGGTTCAAATTCTATATAAATTTTATATAAAATATATAGGAGTTTTCCAAAATATTTAAATTAATTATGTATTAGACGCAAATATTCAATGTGCAATTTCAATGTATTTTAATACTGAAGTCATAAATGGAATAGGTACTATTGTAAGCTTGATGTACCTACTTAAATAACATTGTTACTTTTAAAAAAACCTTAATTACTAAACTAACAACTTATTAAAACAATGAAATATTTGAAGTGCCATAAACTTTTATTCAAATCCACGTTTAGTAGAGGCAAGAGTTTCATTCTAAAGTCAGACCGCAGCTAGCTACTTTGTTGAACTCACCGAGTCACAGATCGAGCCGTGCATGACCACGAGAAGATAACTAAAAGAGCACCTGAACTTAATCTGTTTGTGATTTAAGCAATAGAACTTTGAGGTCATCGTAGCGCCAAACAACTGTAAACAACGTTGTGGGGTCGGTTCCCGCTTAGGAGAATTAATTATTTTTTTTTTCCACTGCGCGTTGTGGAGTTCCATCATTCAATATGGAAAATGCATTAAGGAGAGTCTCAACACTAGGTTCTAAAATTATCGAATTTCTATAATGTATTCATTGATGATTTTTTTTTACTTTTATTTTTTATTTATAATGTTATACGTACATATCAATTTATTTATCAACCCATTTTTAAAGGTTATTCAACTCGAGTAACATAGAGCTAGAAATATTTAGTAAAAGATAAAAAAATGGAAATTGAAAATGCAAATTTACTTAAACCACTTTACCACTATTAATATTTTTTATTAAAAATTTATCCATTACCATTCAGGTAAACAACAAACATAAAAAAATATTACAAAATTAAATATTCTAAAGAAATACTAGGTATGTATGTAATTTCACCTTATAAAAGTATCTTTCAAGTCACGCGCGGGCCGGAGTGCCGTCAAAGTGCATAGAGCGAGACGTGTCTTCATTTATAACCGGCACGCCTATGTGGACCATGTATTTTGTGTTAACTGCTTATATTTTTAATATATTTAATTTTGTCGCATTATAACAGAAGGTAGGAAAAACAAACGCAAAGATTACAGGAAAAAGTTCTTTACACAATTCTTTTTATTTAGTACCTACCTATACATTTTTTTTTAAGAGATAGAGATTTATTCTATTTCTTCTATGTTTCCTCTGCCGTAATGTTCTACTAAAGTAAAAATAATTAATTCTTCAAATAATTTTATTATTGTATAATTTAAAGTAAAAATTTAAAAGCCAGAATTCGGTGGGAAGTGAGCAGCGGAGTGTCTTAACACTATTCTCTGCCTACCTTGTGGAACTGAAAAAAAATCAAGAGCCAGAATTTTTTACTTGTGATTTGGAGTACTTTGACATGAAATACCATACCTATCTATTTTAGAATTTATGTCGTAGCCCTAACTCCTAAACATATAAGAGGCGATCTCTAAACCTATATTGATCTTTACCTATATCTATTATCTATACATTTTATCTCCAAAATACGGACTTAGGTAATAATTTATCTCAAGTTTGTTATCTCGCTAAAAGCACCGTATTTAGTTGTAGACATTGAATTTGCAACAAAGTGGTTGGTTTCATGAGAAATTGCACACGGAGAAGCGCTCGGAAGAAAGGGATTCAATTTATGCGTTTGACTTAAATAAATCACATTTACTTATGTTCTTTGAGTTTAGATGTAGGTATTAGTGGTCCAACTAATTTAGTTGGAGATTTCATTTTCTTTTTTGTAGAGTAAATATTTAAAATGCACTATAGTAAAAGTGTATAGAGTTAAATATGGTGGTCAAAATTGATATTTTATTCTAATATATTCAACTTATATTATTACTCAATTTCTAATAATATTGAACTTATAAAAAGTTGAATTAAATCAATTATTCATATTTTATCATTGCATTGATACAATGCAGTGTTAAGTTCCGCCAATATATCTATCTATATAAGTGTCCAAATAGTAGTCTCAGTCAATACAATCTGGCTATATAACAGGATGGGCGTATCTAGAGATATTTTACAGGAGTTTATATATATTTACCTGGACTTTTTCGTTATTAAAATTCCAAAAGTGGGCACAAGACTACTCTGCTATGGACACAGACCACCCTAAGCCCCTCTCCTCTTCTATTCCTACGCCCATGTTGATAAGCCAATTTTAGCACTTGAAAGATTAATCGTGTATCTAGTTCGTAAATCCGCGTGTAATAAAGTGAAACCGAACATCACGCAAGGCACAAAGAGGCATAATCTTGCAAGCCACAAAGACGTATGAAGAAACGAAGGCACCCCCCACTCCCGCCTGCCACCCTCTAGACCCACTTAGGGCTATGATACGAGTACTTCTATTTTCGTGTACCTATCGATTGCTATTGTGTATGAATGATACTTTAAAGCTTATAATATAATGTAAATAAGAGGTTAAATTATAACTTTATATTATATTTTCACGTGAACTTTGCAATATAAAAAGACAGAACCTAATGATAAGCTTGACGTTTTTAAAATATGCTTTGGGTAATAACACCAGAAAAGTACGAGTTTTAAAGAAGAACGTAGTGTCTAGACACTAGGTCATATCTACTCTTAAGATAATGAAATTTTACAATTTAGAAAAATAAATCAAAAACAAGTAAAACCATAAACGAGTGTTCGTCAACCCTAGCGAGTTTTCAGACATTCAGTCTAGTTTAGCTCAGAGCAGACGGAAAAAGGACAACGCTGTCATGTCGTGACCTCCATTAGGTGCTTCACGTTGTTACTCCCTTCATATAGTACGCCCATTTACGTCACTTTACCCAAAATAAGAATATTTTTTTATGAGAATGTTATTAATATTTTTAATAATAAGTATAACTATTATTGAAGTCTCGTCTTTAAATTTAGTAGTAAAATGAATTTAGTACAATGAAAATGAATTTAGTATTTAAAATGACATGTCTCTGAAAGAATGATTTATCACTGTGTCCCCCGCATGGTGTAGAAGATGCTTTTCATACATTCAGATTTCAAAAAATATGCTTTTCATAGTTTCGTAGATCAAGTTTTTAGCACTGTTCCCTGGCTTAGCTTTTTAATTAATTTGATTAGAAAATAAAGTAACAATTATAAACAATAACTTTTTTTTACTCTATACTTTACTTACCTCGTTTATGTTCCTCAGTGTTCCCCGGCCTGTTTAGCTGGGGCGGCAGGGGAGCAGGTAACGCGGGCGCCGCTGGTGCGGTGGGAAGACCAGGGTACCACCACCCCGTGGCCGCTTGGCCGTTGAACATCCGTAACTTCTCGTACACGCTGTCGTTCTGCGCTGACGCCGCTTGCTCCTTTTGAGACGCCAGGTTCCTTAGCACTCGGTTTATTGACGACACCTATTATAAAAAAATATAATATAATCTAGATTAAATATAATAGATCTAGATGGAATAGACTACTTTATAGCATACATATAATATGTTCTTCCTTTCATTCGAACCCTGAATTACCATATTCAATCGTTAGCATTACCATTTTGCTACGATGACATCATTTATATAGAAAATTCTCGTAAATATTAATAAAAGCTCGTCCCAATTGTATTTACCGAGAAAGAATAGACATAAACAAGGCAGGTCAAACAGCAACATCTTAATAAAGAAAGCAATAGAAACAGTCTGACAATAGAATGGCGAACAATAGAAAGTTTTCCGAATACAAAGTTAGCTCGTAGCTCGTCGTACGCTAGCCTATAGCCACGAGCGCGCACCCATCCCAACCTCCGCCAAACTAAATAACTATCTAATGGGAAACAAATTGCGAACCGTACCCCGCCCTTTTAACTTCCAAGCACGTGTAATTTAAAATTTAATATGATTACTAAATTCCAATCGGGACGCTCAAAGGGACACAGATTAGGGCCCTCCCCACTCACCCCCTTCAGGGCCTAAAAACCCCAATATCTATCTACTTTCGGCGAAAAAGCACGCATGCGTAAAAACCTAACCCACACAAATATAACCTACGGGTATATGCTGAATTTAACACGTAGATTCATTGTTATATATATATATATGAAGTATATAGACAGTGCCGCGGGGCGTCCCTAGGTAATAATATCTATCTGTTTTCTTGTTGCCAGGCAACGGGGAAAATATATTTTTCTGTATAACGGCCGGGCCGGGGCGGGGGCTGCAAATTCACAAATGTGCTCAATGTTCTATAGATATTGCGTTCATAGTCGACTATCTTTGTATATTTAAGTTTTAGAGGGATAAAAGTATTTTGTTTGATGGATTCTTATATATTGTTTCTTTATAAGTTTTTTTTGGAATAAATACTAATATTGATCGCTGCGTTAAGTTCCGCCACTCAACACGCGCCTTCAGTATTCAGCGGAAAATGGGGTAGGGAGTATCTTAGCACTACGTTCCCTCTACCTACCGTGCCGATTTTTATTTATTTTAACAACACTAATTTATCCATACCTACATATTTAAATTCAAAAGCCATTATAAAGTTTACAAGTAAAATAGTTAATATTTTAAAATCCAAAGTGAATGCAAACTATCGGTGTAACGGACGGGTTTAATCCTGTGTTGCGCTAATGGAAGGTAATGTACTCGCGCAGGTGCGTTTAAACCACCATACATTTGTGCTAAAAGCTTTTGATTCGATACAAAATGTACGTTTTTTGATCCACGTTGAAGTATGGATTTTTTATTGGGATTAAAAATGTTGGTAAAAGCATCTATTAGTTTTTTCGTAAATCTAAGTCCAATAGGCTTAGATTTATATTTTCGTATTGGAAAAACTTATGAGCACCTATACTAATAAAAATTCTTATATACAACCAGAAATAACCTAATAGCATGATGATGACATTGTGCTTCTATAGAAGCAAAATTCGTAACGCCCAACTACCATAGCCAAAGACAAATTTCTTAATATAATAGCTTTAATTATTACAAAATAGAAACAACGCCAATCTCTGTCATCTTAACAGAGCAAGAACATTAAAATCCTAAAAAAATCATTCCTCAAGTGATAATCGAACCCATGATAATAGTTTTAAAGTTATATACAAGTATGGGTATTCGGGAACAAAAAACATATTATTTTCATAGCAACCGAGATTCAAGTTAAACTTCACAACCGGTAGCTAGCCAAATGTCAGACATGACATAAAGCAATTACGTTTTAAATTAATATATCCAATAAGAGACTGGCCCAACAAAAAACACGTCAAATAAAAGTGGAATTTTAAAACGGCCAATACGAGAGATGCATTTAAACGCATTCTGTAAGTGACAGCTCACCGGCCAATACGATAGGAGAAGATTAAAGTTTTTACGAGTGTTTCCCTATTAGAATTTCAGTGGATTTTGTATTTGTTTTGTCAATCAAATTAGAA
The DNA here is from genome assembly GCF_056956725.1 of Heliconius melpomene rosina. NCBI lineage: Eukaryota > Metazoa > Arthropoda > Insecta > Lepidoptera > Nymphalidae > Heliconius > Heliconius melpomene. The sequence goes on from NC_140401.1 coordinate 15,481,545, forward strand.
ATGTATTCTAATAACGATGAAAGATTTATGTAAGTGATTGGATACTGAGAGTAAATAACACTTGTACGAGTTTATAGCCAGATACGATAGCCAGAGAGAACGGAGAGCCATACACCGTAGCGTCAGCGTCTTTGCATACCACCTCGTCACACAAGATTTTTAATTTCTAATTAGCTTTAAGTTTCTAACTAATATTAAAGTTATAAAATTAAACGCTGTGGCAAACGCGGTGTTAAATTCCGCCACTCAACACGCAATATCTCGACTATTCATGGAAAGTGGGAAACGAAGTGTGTCTCAAGTGTCTAACACTAGGTTTCCTTTACTGATCCTGCTATGCGGGAAACAGCATGAAGTTGTTTTGCTTAACTTTAAAATATCCTTAAAGTATAATATGTTAAAACGTTTTTGTATTTAAAATCTATTTTTTCACCATATTTAAGTTACACCCTTTTGTACCGTTGCAGTCGAATTAGTAATCACTGATGTGTGTAAAGGGTCCGCAAGGTTTTGACGGAGAGACCGGAGGGGGTTTTAAACGAGATTTAAAAAAAATACCCACAGAAAGCTAGGGCCCACTATGAATAGAATTTAAAATAAATGTATGAGTATGTTGTAGCTACATATGGTATTTTGCATCTGGTTCTAGAGAGTCAATAACATTTAAAAGTTTATATTTGCTTTTTATAAAAGTTAATAAGATTAATAATAATAATTAAATAAAAGTATGCTTACGTTAGTAAAAATAAAATATTGAAGACAATAACATACTTTTCTAAGGCATTATAATTTGTATTTGAGTAAGATGAAGATCGCAAATATATAAGTTTTCGTTTTACATTTTTTTCATATAGAGTTAGAGTAGGTATAACAACTAGGGATAGCATTAAAAATACTTTTAAAAATTCATTTATACATCAGTACATACAAATATATAAATATATATATAAACATACTATATATATATGTAAAAAATACGGTCAACGTCCCACAAAATAATAAAACACAAATGACATTAGGCGTACGGTCTGTCCTTTCGTAAGCTTAATTATAATTCAATATAATAATATGTGAAACGAAGCCGAAAATCCAACTACCGTATATAGCCTGAAATGTGACACGAACGCCGACTGATGGACACTGACAGCGAGGTTTTTTTGTCTTTGAAGCTTTTTGGTAAAGTATTTCTTCTGTATTTCAGTTTGTAAATAATAAATGTTAAAAATGTTTTTATATTTATTTAATATATATTATTATTGTATTTATTTAACATAAGTATATAAGTTTATTATACGAATAAAGTACGAATGTAGCAAGTACCCAACGCGCTTTTTCGAATTTGTAAGTTATATTTAAACTTTTGAATCGTTTCAAATTTGATATTTTAATATATTTTTAATATAAAATCTAATGTTAATACTAGTTTGAGTCCAATGGGTAATATAAAATTGCAAATAAATGCTTAAAATTTTAAACCATTGCTTTATTTTTATATATAAAAAATATTTAATTCTTATATTAAATATTGTTGATGTTTTTTTAATAATTCTTAATAATTCGTTTAAACATACATTTTTTTAAAAATGTAACTATATATTTTAAATTTTCTATGACATATAAGTATTACCACTATTCTAAACCTAATAAAGTTAATATAATACAAAGTAGAATATAACAATTTATTACATGTTATATATAAACTATATAGTTTTCTCGATACTTGTCGTATAATAAAAGTTAAGCCGTACATCGAGTATTACTTCGATGTTTCAAGTTGGAACTTAGTTCTAGTCGCTAGTTACTGTGACTGTTCAACTTATATGTTTCATATTAACTCTGTAACCTTTACAGACAATGGAATTGTTTTATAATAAATTTTAATAAGAGATAAGAAACCTGACTGTAGAAATGCGTAATTATTTCTCAAAAGAAACTTAATTAAAAATAATTTTAAATTCATTATAATATTCAAAAGCGTATAGCAATGTGGTCTTAAACTCGTACTTTCCGCTAATTTGTTTTAATCAAGAAGAGGGTATAAGGAAGCTTATTGTCAAGAAATAACAAAAAAACAAGAAGAATGATTTTTTTGGCCAAGTTATTTTGTGCTCAACTGGAACTAAACTGAGAAATGATTTAATTTTAGTATTTAAAATTAAATAAATAAGTATAAATATAACTCAAAGTATTAAAAACAAGTAGTATTTAATATTAAAACTTAATAAAAAAGCTCTATAACCGTGTGATTCAGATGCAAAAAGATAAACACACACTTACCGCCAGTTTTTTTACTTTTTACTCCGCTATGATAACGAGGAAGTTTAAATAAACAATTCTTATTATATTATAATATTAATAAAGGAGAATGTGAAATAATGAAATAAGAGTGGAGATAAAATCTTAGTGTGAGGGAACATATCGAGTTTCGCGATGCAACATGACGTGAGCGTGGAACGCTGCACGCGACGAACTTTACTTTACTACTACCGATTTACCTGGTTTTGCCTGTATATAATTATTTCTTGGGTTCAGAACACATAAGGAATTTAAAGAAATCGCATTTTTTATCTTCTTGTCTTCTATTATCTATCTATTGCATTTTTTTCTCATTATTGAATTGAACTTAATGTTCCACTTTATATTAACACACCATTAAACTGTTTTATAACTAATTAGTATCCTTTAATAAAATTTTCATGTTTACAAACGAGCCGAGTTTAAATGATTTAAAATAGAAATGCACTTACAACATATTAAGAAAATAGAAATAAACATAATAACCAAACTTTTTTTTGTAAATTCTCACGTAACTCAAGCCATATAGCCACTTTAAAAAAATAGTTTACACGAGCTTTTAAATCAGTATATATAGAGTCATAGATCATCTTCGCGCGGGCGTTCTCGCGTCACTGTGACATTGACAGGTGTCACTAGGGATGCGCGCGCGCACGTCGGTGCCGGGGGACACGTCGATAGATCATGCGATAGTGTGGTGGTGTAGGTGGTCTCGCAACGCGTTAGAACAAAAGCTCGTTTATCTACTCAATCAGGTTTTTATCGATATCCCTGTTAATTAAATTGAATGTAAAATGAACCACATAACGGAAGATAGGTTAATGATGGATGTATTTTTGTTTTTATACAGATTTTAGTATACTTAGTGAAGTGGAATGAGTTTTTTTATATAAAAAGCGATAATATACTATAATAAAGGATATACAAGTTTTCCGCTACGGATAATTACTAAAAGTACAATTGTAATATAGAGTAGAGGCGCGATCAAAGCGACTCCCCTCACATAGTGTTGCGCAACGTTCACTTTTCCGACCATTCAGCATCAAAACCGATACAGATATCCGGACAAAGGCCATTACATTCCGTCAGAGGGGTCGTCAACCCTCGGGATTAGAATTACCTACATACATTGGTATTATCTATAAACATTTTAACGTACGCGCTTAACCCGTGGAGACCCAGGTTTGATTCCCGGGTGAAAAGCGGTTGGGGTGCGGTCGAGGGGTTTTTTGCAATTCCTTTAGGACGCGTACTGAGATTGGGCGGGTTGCGTCGATTAACGCTTTCAAGTTTTTGATGTTAGCTTACTATAAATTTTAAATGTGCTTTGGTTTAGTATTTTTACGGACTACGGACAAATGAATATTAAATGACTCGCTTCTTTTGTGGTAACGTTCAAACTAATAAAAAAATATTTAAGTAATCATTTTTTCGACTTGATTTATTAATTTCAACATAATTTTTTCTACTAATAGTAGAACCTATACATTAATAATTAATTAAATAATACTCTTGATAATAAATATTAAACATGACATTGTTGCAATAACAAATGAACCAAATAATTAGCTAACATTACGAAAATTTAATAATATTATGCGGTGAAGTTTTGTTTGAACATTTTCTATTATTTATTAATTACGTAAAATAACAGAAAATTTTGCAATATCTATATATGTTATTTTAACCATATAATAAACATAAATTAGAATTAATAACAATGAATAGATATTAGTTAAAAACTCGATTTAAAATTAATAATTACAACAGTTGCTCGAAAAGTCTAGTTAGAATAAAACAATAATATCCGCCATAGAGCACAAGATAACATTTTTTTTCTTTGGTTTATTATGAATTTACTATATATGTGATTTTAAAAGCATCTTATTAACACCAAAAAAAAAAACCTCATAACGCATCTTCAAAAAACCCAACATCTTAATGACAATATAATTCGTGGTGTCCAGTTACGTGCGTGCAGGTTCCCGCACCCCGCGAGGTTACACAATACTGTGTCACGAAGCCTCCGGAGTGCTCCTCGGTAGCGTTTCGGCGGTGTCGCCTTACTCCGTACTCCTTGCTCGATGAAGCAAGAAACTAATTTGTAAATTGCTTTAAGTTTTCCATCTTGGCTTATCACGCAGATTATTTAGTTGTATGTATTTGTGTGACAAAATAAGGTCTGACCGTTGCGTTGGAATGACAATTGTAGATTTTATTTGTATTGTCCATATCTTTAAGGTCCGGCACAGGTGTTCTGTAAGCGTGACGTAATGTGGCGTTGAGTTACGCTAATCACCATACAATGCACTTAGAATTCATCAGAAAGTGGTAACGGAAGTGCCAGGTTCCCTCCTACGTATACCAGGGTATACCCAGCTATGTGTGGCATATAGCGTGATGCTAAAAATATATCTATAGGTAATGTAAGCAGTACCAAAAGGAATAACTTGTTTATGTTTTTATGGTAACATGATTGCAGTAAAAAATACCTACAAACATTTTTTAAAATTGCTCTTGAATTATACTTTAGGCAAGATTTCATAATTAATATTATTAAAAATATAACAACGATACAAAATATAATTTCCGCAAACAAATTATATTACAGCAGCTTAAAGCTCTACATATCACTGTGGGCAAACAGTGTGCAAATACACGCTTACATAACGTGATTTTTTTAGCTTCTCGCTGTATCCCGTACATAGCAGAGTAGGCAGAGGGAACCTAGGAGTTAAGACAATCCATTTCCAATTCTAGAGGCATTGACTTAACGAGACTTAACGAGCTTTGTTTCGTTATATAAACGAGGAGGAACCTCGAGTGAGAATCGAACCTACAATTAGTTGCATTTACAATCGCAAGTATGGGCTACTGCACCATGACAGGCCTTTAAAATAAATTTGCGAACATTGATAATTAAATGTCTGCTAATTGTTACTGACTACTTGGGACCTAAGGGCATAATTTCCAAACCATAACAACTTATGTAAGTTGAAAGCTCATAAAAATTTTACATTTAAACAAAATAGAAAGCATTAAATACTAGTACTTTGCTAAATATTTCAATTACTAACCCTACAATAAAAACTTACCTACACTTTTATACCATAATATTTATATCGCGTACAAAATAACATGAAAATATTTCCGTAGTATTTCGACTTGAGCATCAATTCTATGACATCAGAACTGGTAAAGAGAGAGAGAGAGAAGATGAACCAGATGTATGGGATTACGGGAAAAGTGAGCGGGACGACGCACATTTGTGCACCCATGCGTGAAACGCGGCATTATTGTACCCGCTGTTGGGAAGAAGAACGTACTAACTGATATATGGAACATGCTTCCAGGGGCTTTTTACCTTTGAAATTAAATCAATATTATCTATTTATTTACATATATGTATTTTATTTATAATAGATATGTATTTTATTTAAAAATACATCTAAGAGTAAGTAGTAATGTTTATAATAGCTATATATGATTTTGAATTTCAAGAAAACAGTGACCTTTAACTAATATTTATTACAAAGAATTTCCTATAATAAAAAATATAAAGTTATTAACTCACAACATATAACAATAACAATTAATAATAATTTTCAAATAATTTATTTGAATTTTTGAAATATTCTCAAATTCAATATTCTGAAACAGCCATCGATGTTGAAAACCTCAAATCCTCAAATCGTCACTTAGGCCGTTGTTCGCCGGCACAGGGATCGATTGTTCGTATTTTTGTCTACGGCAAGAAACATCACGCCCATTCGACCGTTATGGCTGGGAACGCAACTCGGAACTAATATGTATCTCTTTCTGGCACACGTGTTTCACTATCCCCTCTTGCCCAGTGGGGCGAGTGCGTGCGACACTCGTAAAAATAGCCCCTTCAATCTTATAGCTAAGGGATGAGGTACGATTCCAATTTGCCCTCTCGTTGTGGATATAGGTGTTTAGTTTGCGTTGGCTGCTAGATTAGGTATTTTGGTTGGAGATAGAGGTAGGAAACTAATGTGTGGTGCATATAATTCATTTCTGGTTAGAGCTTCATATGGCTTGAAGTAATAGAAATTGGATAAGCTCATAAAAACTATTTATTTTTCGATATCAAAAAAATCTAGTTCACCGGAGATACATCTCGCACACGGCAGGCTAGGCAGTGGGAACTCTAACTCTAACTTTTTCGCTGAATTCTAATCGAACCCACAACCTATACAGACACACTTTGCACCCCTGCGCCACGACTGGCCTCAAAGTTAGTATTAGTTATTAGTTAGTATAGTTTATTGTGTAGTCTGTCTGTGCGTAGTAGTTACCATTTTATATAGGTACCTACAATTTGAACTATACATAGCTTGCAGTAACAGAACTTGGACAAGCTATAATATGAACTTGGACCTATTAAAAAAAGGTATCTGTTAATTTAATAACAAATTTTCATTCAATACTGTTATATACGTATCTTCAGAATAAAAAAAAAGATGTTACACAAAAAGCTCACCGGCGGCATTGTCACCGCGTGTTTACACTACATCACAAAGAATCCATTTTGACATGATTAACAGAAAAATTGACTCGATATGTGGAGAAAAAATTAACAATATTCCCTTTTGTATATTTTTTTTTGCGGCAGATGTCCGTCCGTACGTCGAGCTCGATTACCGATCGTGTCACTTAAAATTGCTGCGTTTGAGATTATGGCATTCAGAATTGAATTGCGGTTTTTGGTTTTATTGTTTAACCGAGTCCGAATTATATTTATATCTATATAAAATATAAATATTTAATCGATCCGATCCGATTATATTTGGCGAAATTATTATTAATTATTCATTCATTTGGCGAAATCGACAGAGAAAAATTAATATTAAGTTATATATTATGACCTATGATAACCTTGCTTCCCATTTTATTCTATTAGCATCATTCATAATCATGGTGACAGTACCATGCACTATAATTTACAGAAAAAACCAATTTTCCTCAAACTCGAATTTGAAGCTACAACAACCACATAAAGTTAGAAGTATACAAGTCTTTAAAAAAATCAAAGAAAATTACTTTTCCATAATAAATGTTATTTGATAATAACATGTTATTTTATAATTAAAGTGTCTATAAGAAAATACAACTGAACCTAGAACAAGCTACTAGTACCAACCAAATATATTAATAAAAAAAATAATCAACAAAATTGCGTGTTGCAATATATTACTTTTTTAACCGATTTCTGTAAGAAAAGGAGGTTATCAATTCGACTGTATTTTTTTTAATACATTTCAAAGTCACTCAGTTAAAGGACCGTTAACATAAAAAAAAGAAAAAAAAAGAATTTATTATCTCATACTCAAAAGTGACCGATTTGTATTGACAATATAAATATACACAAAGCTTTCGAAACGAGAAATTTTATAAACTGTCGTCAATACTTCACAGAATGAACTTTATTAGCTGAATGGTGCTTGAAAAGGAAGGCAGGGTGGACAATGGCGGGGCTTATAACATATGCCCCAAAACTAGGTAAATTTCAAAATTGGATTAGAAATCTGTTGTGGAACTGTCCATCTGACTATAACTATGCAACAATGGGACTTGGGTTTAATGAAATTGGTATTTTGAATATATTTTGACACAGCCAATTGTAGGTTTTAATATGTATTTGAATGATGTCGACATTCTATGTCTGTACAGCTGATATTTAATTTGAATTAACAAAAAAAATATATTTTAAAACTTGTTAAAGTAGAGTTCAACGATAAATATAATATTTATTTTTATACGAGACAACACATGTTGAGTGGCAGGACTGAACCTCACGCTTTGTCTGGTCACCAGAGCAACAATAGGAGAATATTTTTCCTACGAGCCACTACGGCGTCTAATCTTACATAATAAAGCTTACAATACTCACACTAGGTATATTATCATTATTGCACACGTTTTCGCTAAGCAGACGATCTCTTATCTCCCACGCGAAGATTGAAGGGCACTCCCTCTTGTAGTCCGCGATCTTCTGGACCACGGGGGTCGTGGCCACCCGCGGCTTGGACCCGCCGATCGCGCGCGGCTTTATCGACCCCGTCTCGTAGTACCTGGGGACAAATTTTATGTGATTTTATGGTGTTTTTATATGAACTAAAAGTCTTAATATAGATATGAATTAAAAATGTAGAGTATTTTTTATTAACTATTTCTTTATTGGATGTCTTTCTAGATGACAGATTTATAATTACTTGAAAGGAGACCCTTGCTCATATGTAATAATATTTAAATAAATGCAAAATCTCATCAATTCCCCATACCATTCCCATAGCAGTACAAACCATACAAAAAAAAACAACTAAAATCTAACGTATAATTTATAATGTACAAAATATTATTGTACCCCTCCATAATAAGTACTTAAAAATGAACGAGATCTTAGAATAAATAGTACGTATGTTACATTTACTATAGAAAACATTAAGCTTCCGACCCACTCGAACAGCATTAGCTCACAATTACGAATATAATCTCTTCAGATATCCCCTTATTTCGAGTACCTATACAAACGTATTTAACCAATTTACTAGCAACTCTATAAACAAATGTCAAAGCGATTAAAGCTCTTATTCCGTATATTATAAGGTTCTCCCGTTAGATTATCAAAGGTAGAGATATATTGGTCTCTATATAGGATGTACTGGCGGCAGCATTGTTGCAACCGACATGTGTCGATATTTGCAATGAAATGTCGATGGGGACGATACGATTGTCGAATTTCTAGATACAGTTTGATATTTAAGAATGTTCGCGTTTTATTTGACGGCGGCGAAGGATTTATTGATGTTTGGATTTGAGGATATATGACCTGTTCATATTTAAGATTAATAAGAAACTTCGTTAAAATATGTTAAATCAATGTTTGAGACGTTGCGTGTTGAGTGGTGGAACTCAACACCACGCTTCTTCTTATTATCAGAGTGACAAAATCAAATATCAAATATCTTACTCCTCCGAATGGGAATCATATCCACGAAAAACAGAGTTGTGTAAAACAAATCTTTAATTCGTTTCTTAACATAGAATCTCTATAACACAGAAGGATCGGAGGCCAGTGATTTAATATTTAGTTTTACCTATTCAGCTTATGTGAAAGAAATACCCAAAGATACATAATAAGAATGATAAAACTTTAAAAACCCTATTTATTGTAGTAAAATATTATTGGAACTCAGTACTAAAGTTTTTAAAGGAACCAGAAAAGTGTCGTGAACTTTCATGAAAATCGATTTACTACTCGATAAAAGTTTAAGTTTGGGTTTTTACAGAAAGATACTTACTTAGTTGAATATTGAAACGAGGAATATTATTTTAAAAAATGGCAAAGTAAGAGCAGCTTATGAAACTTATATACCTACCTAAAATCGTAGTGTAACAGACAGATCCGCTAAAGTTATATTTATTCATATGTATATGTAAAATTATTTAGGTATCATACTAGTAAGCTAACTTAATAAAAAAATACCTACAAAAGGATAAATAGCACTAAAAACTTTAAGCTCAAGCGCTCTTGTCTAGCGGAGCTGAAAAATGATAATCATTTAAAAATATTATTCCTCCGAGCGGGAATCGAAATTACAACCTTCGCTTTAACAATCAGATGCTATTTAACAAAATTAGAGTATTTTCCAAAAAAAAAGCTGTCCCAAAGCACGTGCCACAAAAACCGTTACGCGGCTTGGTGTAACAACATATCGACCGCTGAACAAACTACCGAATGTATGTCATCTGTATACAAATACATACATGTTTACTTTATTGTGCCATTAGAAGGTTATTATCAAACGCCGCCAGCTAATAGTATAGCCTACGGGTAATAAATAAACGCTATAGTAGATACGTCCTCGTATCTACTTTTGATGGATTTGGTAGGGTGTCAGTTGGTTTTTTACATGAAAATATATAAATCGAATTCACGCTGTATCCCGCACACAGCAGGGTAGAGGGAACACTAAGTGTTAAGACAATCTCGTCCCCATTTTCTGCCAAATTCTGGAGGCATTGAGTATGAAACAATTTTTATCAAGCAGCACCTATTTAGTGGTAATTTACAAAAGAACAAAATAGAGAAATTTTATTGGAATAGTAAGAATATGAAAAATGTTATTAAAAAAGACATATTGGTTAAATTATCAATGGGACCTGAACTTGATAACTTTTATATTTTATGTCAAAGGAAATTTTACAAAATTTAACAAATATTTAAAAAAAATATATTTATTTAAGAAATTATTTTTATTAAAGCATAATTTATCTATAGTATCTTATAAACTCTATATTATACACTCTATAGTGTTATTATTACTTAACGTCCTATTCTCATTAAAAGCAGTAAATAAGTTATTTAAACGATATAACGTATCAAAATGTCATTAAATCGCCGGGGGTCGTGAATTTGCATCAGATCAGATAAGCTCACAGCGAGAATCAACTTTCCGGATTATTAACTCGACTACTGCATATTTGAAAAAAAATATATATATATGCAATTTTTTTTATTGACAATTTAAGTCTAGATTATTTTTTATTTTCTATATTTTATTTTAATAATTACTATAATTTCTACTTACTGCATATTCCGTGATAATCTGGGACAAAAGAGAATATGTATCAGTCATTTAATTTAACCGACTTTTATATTTGTTGGGTTATCAGATTGCGAAAAAGCATTATTTGTTATTGCAGTAGGTAAAATTACTTGAATCAAGATTTTTTTCTACATTTCTAGATAAAAATCTGATAAAATATAATAAATAGTAACGTAAAAATTTTCAAGCTGTTACCTATTCATAATTAGCGTTGTACAATTACATTTTAACTACAGATTTAGGTAAGGTAAGTAGAAATAGCAGTAAAAATCAAGATGTGAACAACACTAGCATCGCGGGAGGGCTCCTTAATTAGGAGTCCTGCCGCTTGCCCTTTACAAAGCCCTAAGGAACGGAACCCTTTACGTAATTGGCACGATAAGAATTTAGGGGTGTGTGGGAAACATGCACTTGCAGTCGCGGCTTACAATGTTTAGTTAACTTTAGTTAGTAAATTATGTTATAAAACGAAATTGTTTTCTTAAATATAAAAAAATAATGTTTTTATTTTTTCTTAACTCTGTATTCTGCTGTACAATTTTTTTCCATTTGAAATACATAAGATATATATATATACTTGCATATATGTATAAAATATTAAAAATAAATTTACTAAAGTAGTCTGGAAAAATTGCTACTGACACTGATAGTGTGTTATCACCATTATTATTAATAACAGTATTTAAACAACTATTATATATTTTCAATTTAATTTTCTATACTTTTTATTCCCTTCTTTGTATGAACAAAAACACTCGACAAGCAAAACATTGAAAAATAATAACACGCACCCAGCGGCCGAAATCACTTTCCTACAAGATCTCTTGAAGTCAAGCGCCAGCAGGGGTGCCAATTACTGACAAATATTATTATTTTCCTCTTTATCGCGTTTATTTAGGGGCGGTCGTGGGACAGCCCTGAAAGGCACACCATACATTAAAATAAAATAGTTCTTTTGATTGACGTCTTTTACATTTCTTTGTCCCAAATTGACTTTTCAATTGTTCACGTCAAAGCGTATAATAGAAATTAAAAAATATTGTGTGTGACTTCTATGAGAATATTATGAAGTTTATTTTAATGAACTTTAATTAGTTACAGCTAACAATGTTAGTATTTACAAAGTATTTCTTCACGTATTTACATTATAAATAAAAAAAAAACTTCTAAGATTAACTAAAAACGTTATTAAAAAACAATTTTCTCAAAAAATCTAATACGATTCCCGAAGCAAATAGAATCTGAAGTGAAGTGGCATTTAAAATAACTTGCATATAAATTTAGTTTTAACGGCAATAGGATTGAGCTTTTCAATAAGCACTCGAGTGAGCGAGGAGGGCCGAAATCCTCACGATAAGCGATAAAATCGCAATCAAACGATAAACTCCCTTACGAAATTAGTCGGCGCCCCGCCGTCAGCACCCGATGTCGATTCCCACCTAGAGCCCGCGGCGCGTTCATTCACACAAAAACAATACTATGGGAATGCAAAGTTTTGTATTGATTAATTCATTGAAATATTCCTTAAAACTCCGAACGGAGCATTGTTCAGGTCTTTGTAAGGTTCCTTGGGCGGTATTATGGGAACCGCGTCAATTTGCTCGCGTGGCCCAAGACTTCGACCTCATCGGACACAGCCACAATCGATCCTTACGCTTTTGTTGTTCGACAATGGGTTTTGTGCTAAATAATTCATTTATTTGTGTAATAGTACTCAATTTGATTGTTAGCGCCCTTCTCGTACAGTTTTGTACGGTTAGACTTATACTTAAGAAATGGGAGGTTCGATTTAATTGAATTGTAACACGGATGTACAATATGGTTTACGTTTTGAATTTCGCAGTACTTTCATTGTGATGAATTAAATAGTAAACTAAATTTTCGTAAAAAAAATATACTGATTTCTTGTTATATTAATGTCTTTATTACTTTCTAGAAGTACGAAAAAGTTTGCGGCTTTTAAATTCATAAAAATCATATTAAAAGGGGAGGCCTATGTTTAATAATTTAATATTAAATACCTACCTACTTTTTTAAAAATAAATATTTAAAAAAATATTACAGATTTAGACATAAATACCAACCTGCCAAGTATCTTGGACACGCAGCCGTTGGACACCTGCAGTATGCGGCTGATGTCGCAGGGCCGCGCTCCCGAGTGCGCCAGCTCCACTATCTTCTGCCTGGTCGAGTCGGGCAGCGGCCGGCCGTTCACATAGACCCCCCCGAGCTGGTTGATCCCACTATGGCCCGCAGAGGAGCATCCGAATAGGGCTCCGCCACCCATCGCCGCGCTGTGCATCAGCTCATCTGTGACAACAATTAATATTAGATTTTTCTTTATAATCATTTTTAAATGCTTCTCTAAAGGCTTAATGCATATAGGGCTGTGTATATCTAAATAGAAGAGAAAATATAATTTGGCACCCAAAAAATTTGGGATAAAAGGAAAGATAATTTGAAACTGAAGAAGCTTTTCAATTTGTAGAGTTCCTGCAGACACATTGCAGGTCTGCAAAAATGTTAACTACCTGTCAATTCGTATAAAAGGCTCTACCTTAGAGGATCTACCTTATTGAGTATTAAAAAACTACCCCTTCACAAGAAATAATCTGCTTTGCAAAAATAAAAAGTGAGCCTATTCTTTACACAAAAGGGTTCGCGGTGTAAGAAAGGAAACCACAAATTATTATCTAATCCTCTAAGATAGGAAGATACTTCAACATCTTTTATGACGAAAAACCGTTATTCAAAGCTTCTTTTCAAGTTTTTTTAATTAATCGCTTTGGTAGAATACCTAGAGTTGGTTATTGTGTTTCGCAACTATGGAAAATTAAATTTTATTGAATAATTTATTGCAAAAATGAAGTGAATCGTAAAAATATTCTTATACACTGTTCAATCTAAGGATAATCAAACAAGGGAAGTCACTTATTCTCATAACCAACAAAAAAAATAACATCTTTAAAAATAACGAATATTTGAAAATTTTCACGAATATCGTACGATATTGCGCTACATAAATAAAATTTATAGCAGAAATGTGTTCCACAAAAAAATAAACATGAAATATATTTCCATAACATTTTACGTTCAGGTTTTTAGAATTATTTGAACAAAGTCCGCGCTATACCTAATAGCTCGCTGAAATATGCGAGTCTGTGTAATGAAACACGCAAAAAGTTCGCCCCCACTAATGGCTTCAACATGCACTTACAACTTGCATGTGCATTATGTAATTAAACAATTTAAAAAGTATATACTTTATTGTATGTACCTATGTATGTCTTTTTTAAAGTCTAAGTTAGCTTTTCCTTTTTATAAACTTTTGTTAATAAAATCCAGTAGGTGGTATATGAAGGATGTTTTTATTATTTAAGATTTTATTTTTCAGCTGCACGCTCGTATCCCGCACATAACAGGTAAGGATTCTAAGTGTTAAAATGATCCGTTCTCCAGTTTCCACCAAATTCCGAAGGTATTGTGTGTTGAGTGGCGGAACTTAACGCCGCGTTTTGTTAAAACACCAGAAATTAAAATATAAAATGTTGTATTTACGGCCTCATTATTCAAGAGAAGATTTGATTTAAGCCAACTGAATTGTATTGTTATCGTTAAGCATCAATATATTTAAAATAAATAAAAAAAAGATATCATGTAATATTTATATATTGCATTATACTCGTTGAAAGTTCTGCCTTCACTTGAAATATCTATCTGTTGCCTACTTCACTTATGAGAAATACGAGTATATGTATGTCGTATCGGAAATAACTAGACTTATCAAAATAGATCGAAGTAGGCACAAACAACCAAAATGCTGTAGACATATAAATAAACTATTTAGCACAAAAAAAAATTACCCATAGTTTATCATAGACGTTAGCTCTATTAGTTTATAATTTAGCTATATTTTTTAACCACCTCTTTTAACTGATAGAGGGATTTTAGGCACCAAAATTAAAAAAAAATAATCAAAGGTCAAAACTATTTGAGTCATCGATTTTCTTTCATTCAGTTCGATCTATCTGCACAAAAATTCGTGCACTAAACAAATTCTTATGGTTCGCACAAAATTGCATCACAATCGAAATATGCGAGGCGCGTTCTTGCAATTATAGATGGCCTCAACAGTTGTCTCGATTCAATTATAACCTCCCTCCACTCCAGTAGATCTGAATAGCACATTAGATCAGGCCCGCTCAACCGTTGGTTCTGATAATTCCTTTTTTTCTTCCACCCCACCCCCTACAAACACGTCTTGCGGTAAAAAGTGAACAATTGGATGCAATTTGTGGGCGAATTTAGGGCAGGCCCTGATTAGGGCCTAAAGGGGATGATGAAAGTTCATTCATTGTTTTGGCCCTTTTTTCTGCGGTCGCTCATAAATTTCGACGCGTGATTCGAATTCCATTACTTCAAATTTCTTAGTGAAATTCCGCAACTAAATAATAGTTTAATTAATTATTATAACGTGTCGAAATAGTAATTAAGACTTTTTAACCACTATTTTCGAAGGCGATGCAAATCAGCGTTTACGTTTCTACACCAGTCAGCGCTAATTAACCGCCCTACATTCTTCACGACTGTATATACCAAGATGTCGTGATAATTTTTCAGTGCACGCAATCCAAATTAATTATACCCACCGTTCGCCAATTAAGTGACGTATTTTCGCGACGAAACTCGTTATTAATAACACCTCTTGGCTCTCGTCAGGCGTCGCCAGCCGTTGGCCGTGCACTAACAAGCAAGGCTGTTAAAAGAACAATGGACAATCGCTACGCTACGCCCCACGCCCAGTGTGTAGGTGGCCTAAACGAGGAGGATATGCGATTTAGACGAAAATAGAATCAAATTAGATAACTTTATCATGCGTGTGACTGTAAGCGCGAAGATGGTGGGTTCGATGTTCAATCGGGGGAATTATTATTTATTAATGTTGAATTGAATTGAATTCTTGATATATGGCGTTTCGAGCGTGCCAGTTGAGCACAATTTATTAATGTTGTTACAGAGGCAAAAGTAAGTCGGTGAGTTCTGTCACTCAATACTCGAAAATTCAACAGAAAATGGGGAACGGAATGTCTTAAAACTAGATTCCCTCTACCTACCCTACTAAATGCGGGATACAGCGTGAAGCTGTAAAAAATGTATTTATTAATCGCTGTCGCTCGCGTCATACAGCAACGTCCCTGTCGGCGCAAGTACGCGTGTCGTGAGGGAGTGTTTTAATTTCAGAGGTGCAATTTATTCGAGCGATTTATTTTTAATCCCCGTTTTTATGGCCGCCACTCTATAAATTTATGTGTAGTTGTAGTTATTTTTATAAATTAAGCCCACAATGCTTGATGCGTTTAATGTTATATGAAACTTTATTGACACGCCCGTTTGTCAGCGAATTTAAAGTTTTCATTTTTACTATCTGTTGTGTCCTGTCAATGTCAATTTGGTTTTAATGTCTTGATTATTTTTTTTTTTAAGTTTTATTTTACGTTTCATTTAGGGTAAAGTTTGTGACTAGTTAAAGTTAAAATAGAAATTAAAATTATTTGAAATTTTGAATTATAATTTTTTATTTCAAATACTTAGTTGCTAATATTCCATTTTCTTGTTTGTCGTTTTAGATTAATTGAGTAAACTTAGAAAAAAAAATTTTCAGGCGTAATATTATAAAATACGCAGATGTAGAGCTAGCTACATTTTATGAACAAACAATATTACTTATAAATATTTAGCTATTTTAAAACACGCTATTATATAATTTAATCTCACCTTTTGCAAGGGAGACGAAACGATTAAATAAAAAAGGAAACTATTAAATGCATTAACATTAATCAAACACTTTACATACAATAAGTACATAAGGGTCGTCCCTGCATACGACAGGGCACACCTGGTGTCACAGACAGACAACCCCCACTTAATGCCCTTCTTATTATTATTATTTTGTATCTGTTTTTGAATTTAATCTGTGGGGGAAGTTTAATTGTATAGACGCCATTTTGGATGTACCAAATCCCGTTTGGATTTCGATTTGGAAACGATTAGAGCTTAGCGCCTACAGCTTTTGAGTTGTGACCGTTACTAAATCGATAATGGATATAAATAAAAACATAATTAAATTTATTTTAACTATAAAAACAATGAAATTGATAAAAAATAGGTTAACTACAATAAATATTAATTTTAGATAAGAATATAGACTACTCGCTATGCAATGAACAATTTAAATGTTTATTTTTTAATTTTCTTCTTAGAAATAGTCAATCTGAGCTATACCTAATATATTTTTGTTTACTTCAATTCCTAAGGTTTACAAGAGACAAAAAATAATCCAAATATTTTTAATCTACCTTATATTATTGATCTAATAATTACATCCTACAAATTAGGCATACCTCGATCACATATTACTCTTCCTTATGGCATGCTTTGTGGCGGAACCTAAGACTGAAGTTTGAGACACCATTACAATAAATATTTTAAAGAAAACATTCCTTCGATCAAATATTGAATCCAAAATAGACTCATACAAACAGACATGTGCATATTTTTTACCATAAAATATTTTATAGTATCCATTCACGACATTCTGTCGTTTGTTTTGTAGTGACATAATTTATAGCGAATATCGGCCACGCCTCCCGAAGACAGTAAAAGGCCGCCATTGATAAACGACCATTGAAACTGTCACTTACTTTTTTTTGTAGATTAGACGTGGACTCGTAATAAAAATGTATACAAATAATTATTCATGTAAAAAACGGTCGTACTCAGAGATGTGAATTAAATTACAAATATTAAATTTGTTATTAAATGACGCGTGACGTTTTATTCTAGGAATTATTTCTTTTTTTTAATATGTACATTTTTCATTTTTGTACAAAAAATATTTAATATTTACAATAATTTTGCCTATTGTTTTATTGAATATAATTCAAAATCACAAATACATGTTTTTGTAGTCTTCATTAGAAAAATTACTTAAAAAGAACCTGCAATTCATACAGTTTTTTTACTATTAGTGGGTAACTAAGAATTAAATTCAATTTATTTACGTGATCTCTATTTTACATGCTTTACAAAGGCTTCTTGTCAAACTACGGATTTAGTTCGAATATCGATTTTACTTAATACCGATTATCTTTGTTAGTAACAGTTTTAAATGTGGTTTAACTGTATTTTTGTTTTGTTTTATCACTTGAGCTAATACTGCTTTGTATACTGGTATATTATGTTTTTATCATTTTATTTTATATTAGGTATATGTTATAAGTAAGAGAGATATTTTAAACTGAAATATATTTTATATTGGTTGTGTAAGTTGTGACTGTATTTTTACAGCTACTGAAAAAAATAGTTTTAAATGTACATACATATAAAGAAAAAACAATAATCAATATAAATCCTTCGCAAGAATAAGCTCTGACTGTACATACATACATATTTCTACAAAACAAAGTCTCGAAACATAGACAGAGTGCTTAATCATTAAAATTCCTAGCGGCGTGACAAAGAAACGACTGTTTATCTCCCTCTTACCGTCGATTTTCCGCTCTATTTGTCTCTATCTGGCGCTTAATGTGACAAGATTGTCGCATGCTCCGTTTGACATGGTATAATTATATTTTGCTGGCAACTTACAATATGGCTATGGGACGTTTGTATGGGAAACCGCGTGGTTCATGTAAATATTAAATTACTGTCTTGTCAGTAGAAAGAAAAAATGAATTAGTTCCTTATTTTGATTACCTAAAAATTACAGAAATAATTGGCCGAAATTAACTGAAGTCAAAATACAAGAAGTTGTGGAACCTACCTATGCTAATGCTTTCTCCCAATGATAATATAAATTTGTATTTTTCCGGAAAATCTATTGTAGACTATTTTATAGATATTGATGTATTTTTCCCGCTAATTCCATTCTCGTATTTAGTGAAGATTATAAAAAGTACCTTCTTACAAGCAAATATATTTGAAAATGTATAACAATTTAGGAGCTGGACTCGAATCCACTCCTTTTGGATACCGTCCAAGCACTCGTCTTAGCCAATTATTTATCTAAGCAATAGGTTCTTATCGTGCTACGTAGATTTTTTTTCTAGGCTTTGATGACACTACGATACATTCTCATATTTATACGTTTTCTAAAATATTTTTCTTTCCTTAGTGCGAAATAACAATAAAAAAATATAATAATAAGCAAATATCAATCAAATACTACATTTTATATTAAAGTGCAATAATATAGATGTTTATTATGAATTCATTCGATTGAACAGATTTGAATGAAAGTTGATAAGCACAATTAATTGATATCAAAATATGTTAAAATTGAACATAAATAATGAAGCCTAAATATTATATAAGGTAATCAAATGTAATTTATTTTATTTGAAACATTTAGTACTTAATTTGTTTTAACTTAATGTTCTCGATCTCCAATACGGAAAAGAAAGAGCGTGAAATTAATAAATAATTGTATATTTAAAATATTTTTAAATTTAATTTATTAATGAATATACGACACATAGTGGGTTCGATTTCCACTCGAATAAATAAAATATTTAATGTTTTCATTTCTTCACTCTCAATACGCAATGCCTTCAGAATTTGGAGAAGAAATGTCTTCACACTAGGTTCCCTTGGTCGACCGTGCTATGTGTGTAAACCAACGTAAAGTTAAAAAAATGTAAAAAAGAAATCGTACTGTTAAAAAACATTTATACAATATTAGTTTACAAAAGATATGTATGTGTTTTATTATAATTTCATACAAATTACATACAAGCAGGTAACAAAGCAACACAATAGGCATCTATTTATGCATCATTATCACGATTTCACACGTACAATGTATTTAAATAAGCAGTAGTTTGCTACATACTCTCAATGAT
Organism: Heliconius melpomene rosina; assembly: GCF_056956725.1. Taxonomy (NCBI): domain Eukaryota; kingdom Metazoa; phylum Arthropoda; class Insecta; order Lepidoptera; family Nymphalidae; genus Heliconius; species Heliconius melpomene. The sequence continues at coordinate 15,501,373 of NC_140401.1, forward strand.
TTACATTTGTAACAATAATATTAGACTAAAAATTAATTTGAAGTCATAGTGGCGCTAAAACACAAACGTGTGACTGTAAACGCGAAGGTTATAGGTTCAAAACCCACTCGTAGGAATGGAATCTATATATATAAAAGGACTTGTCCTCACTGACTGAGGTAAGACGCACGCACAGCCTTAACCGCTGATGGTAGAAACGTTAAATTGGGACAAAAGTTTACTTTCGTAATCTGGACATCCACTAAGAAGGGATTTTGAAAAATTTTAACCCTAAAGGGGTGAAATAGGGGTTCAAAGTTTGTATGGAATTTTTTTTAAATCGGCACCGATTTTTATAAAATTTGAAATTTAGATTTTTAAAATTATTTAGTTGGACACGTGTTTCATCGTTTTGTAGAATTCTCCCCCTAAGGGTGAAAATAAGGGGTTGAAAGTTTGTATGGAAAAATTCTTAAATCGCCACCGATTTTTATAAAATTTGATATTTAGACTCTTAAAAATATTTAATTGAATATGTGTTTCATGGTTTTCTAGAATTCATCCCCTGAGGGTGCAAATAAGGGGATGAAAGTTTGTATGGAAAAATCTTTAAATCGCCACCGATTTTTATAAAATTTGAAATTTAGACTTAAAAATATTTCATTGAACACATGTTTCATGGGTTATTAGAATTCACCCTTAAATACGCAAGCGAAGCTGCGCGCGTCCGCTAGTATTTAATATTTCGATTAGCTCGTTCTAATCACAGCGCAAATGTCAACATGAAATGCCTTAAGAATTCTGCGGAATGGAAATGCTTCAACTCTAGGTTCCCAAGATCCCTCTATCTACCCTGCTATGTACGGGATATGACGTGAAGCTAAAACATATAGTGTTCATACTAGTTGTGGGTGTATCACTCTTGAGGGAATTTTCTGATAACATACCATTGTGGCTCTGGGTGAAATAGAAAGTAAAGCGCGGCGTTGGGTTCCGCCATTTAATAAGCAATGTATCGAGAATTAAGCGAATAATGGGAAACGAAGTGTCGTTCTAGTAGATATCTTCTATACCTAACCCCGCTATGTGATACCATAAATCTATATTATAATTTTAATTATCTACATTTATTTGACAAAAAAAAATCAGCTATTTAATTATAACATAATTTTAACAACAACATTTTTTAAATTTTAATATTAAAATTAAATTGCTAATCCTGAATAGCTCAACGAGCGCTAACTAACGAAACTTATGAAGTTTCAAGATGCTTGTCTATTTAAACAGAGTTAACTCAGTTATCCTAAGATCTTATAGAATAGCAACAAAACACTTAAAATTTATTTATAAAATTATGTAGGTACATTTATTTTTGTCAATGATTTTTTATTAATATAATATTGTACTTTTTTCTCCAAATATTGCTGCATATAGCAGGGCAGTTAGAAGGGATCTAGTTTTGCGACACTTCATCGAGTATACGAAACATTGTGTGTTGAGTGGCGGAGCTCATAGTAAAAAATATATACTTAATGCTAGATATATATATATGCTTAAGAACTATATTTACAGAATATATCTGTATGTAGTTATTGTACTATATGGTCGAAAATACATTTTATGACTGATGTTAACTTAGTGCAGCCAAGTGCTTGTAAATTTCACAATCAGACTCGTTTAGGTTGACTACGAAAATAATATTAAAGATATACAAAAGACCGTCCCAAATCCATAAGACTGTATGGCACCTACTTTATAAGTAAAGAAGGTAAGTTTGGAATGAACTAAAGTTAGTGGGTAATCTGTGAACTAGCCACAATGCTGCCAACTGGCAAGCAGTCACGTCACAAGTTTGCAACTTGCTACGTTGTTAGCGATTTGTTTGTAAAAATTATATTTAACATCTATTTTTAGTTGTATCTTGTGATTGAATGAGAAATATGGTTTAGTTTAAAATAAATTGTATATTAATATAAATAACTTACTAATAGTTAGGACATCTAAGAGGGCTTAAATCAGTTTCTCTTTCGCCTGCATGCTGGGGAAGACAGACATGAGGGCTTCCACATAACACTACTTTCCCGATAGACAGAACCTAGCGCCAGTAGGTACACTAAATTCTATCTACTAATCTTAAGAAATTGAAAGATACAGATGTAGATGTGATGATACCTGTATTTTTCAATCCAATTAAATACGCAATAAAAAATAAGAAGATAAGAAAATAAATAGCAACCTCTATTGGATGACCTTACTACTTTTCCTTCTTTTCAAACTATTTCATACGAAAATAAATAAAAATACAGAAAAGTCAAAGAGAAACCAACCTTTATGCGGCATCTTCCAAAACGCCTCGGCCGCCGTGGTGGGTTCCCGCGGCGGCGCCACCAGCCCGCCCACCAGCGTGGTGGCGGCGTGCGCGGGCGCCGGCGCCCGCCCCCACCCGCCGTGCAGCGCCACGCTGCACCCTAACACCCTAACGTTTTAACTACTGCTCTGGTTAACCTACACCCCCTTAAGTAGTTCCCCAAATTACCAAGTGAACCTAAATCTTTGGGATATTAGCCTCTTACTATCTCTAATTATGTATATTAATGGTTTATATCTTAGTAAATTGTTTTATATAAGTGACAAATTAAATTAAAGCATTAACGAAAATATCCCGAAAAACATAAACATTGGTGCCGTTGCCGCTGCGGTGACCTGCAAAAAAAAACATTGGCTATAGAAGCTGACCTCCAGGCGGCATTAAACAATCACATCATCAATTACAATCAAGAGTTACGTTCGTGTCTTTAAAAGCAATACCATCTTATTGAACGCTACTTTCCCGCGCGAGTGAAAGAGTTGGACGCTAATTGGTACATGATGGTGCTGAATCGTGTTAAGAGAGCACCATCTATTGTTGCATAGCACAGATAGTTGTGCTTCGTGAGCTCTGCGTTGATAGTGATCGATGAGATGCGAGTAATGAAGTGAGATGGGGCCAGATACTACGTGCTGTACCACCCAGCACGCGCACCCGAACGGTAGTCGCGGTGTGTCGGTCTGTCGGGGAGCTTTTGTTGTTTGACAGAGATGTTACAGGTCATGAGTGCGTGGAGAGTTTTTCTTGTGTTGTTAAGGTTTCAATTTGCCTATACTTATATTAATCGGTCGATATACTAGTGAAGTAAATAGTAATATTTCTATCAATTACTAAACTGCTTGACAAATTTAGTGGTATCGGATATGAAATCTAAGTTAGAGACTTGCTTATTCACAATCTCTCAGGCTGAATTGGTTCAGGATTATTGCGATTGGTAGAAATTTGCGAACAAAATAATGTATCACAATAACCTTTCTACTTATTCCGCAATAATTAAGAAATATGTAAAAAAAAATCAAATAGGGATGTACCTCGCGAATACTTTCATGATTATGACTAAATCGAATAACGATCGCATTACAAAAGTCACAGGTAGGTACTCCAACGTAGGGACACGCATTTGATCTTTTCAAGTCCCAATCGAATGACTTTGATATCCCCCTCTGGAAGTGGGGCACAATGCGGCTAAGGGTCGCCTAAATTGAAGACTCACTTTGAGTCTAGTCAAAGCGAATGCGTACGAATACGACTAACATGAAAAGTCGTTAAGTACCTACCGCGGAAGTATCGCGGACCTGAGCTTGTGTAACGTAGGAATTATAATATAAACAAAAATAATTTGGTAGGAGTAAAATATATTATAATGTATTAAATATGAGGAACGGAGTGTTTTAACTCTAGATTCCCTCTGCCTACCTTGCTGTGTGCGGGATATAGCGTGAAGCTCATTTGATATATTTTAACTAAGACAAGTTTAGTTTTCATAGTCAAGTTTATACTGATGTGGAATTCCACTGTGACTTTTTACAACCTTAAAATTATTAAAATACTTTTCGATATATTTTTGTGTATCTCTCTTGTCAATCATAAAATTTAATATGTTTTTAAAAACCTATTCGTGTTTCTTGATTTCTTCATCACGAATATATTTCATCACGACATTATCTTAATAGATAAGTATATACATAGAGATGAATCTCTCTTACTCTATTATTTACCTAACATTCTCATAGAAAAAGTATACAAATTAAATTAAAAAAATTATACACCGATACAAATATACAATCCTGTAAATAACATCCAGTCTGAATGTTCATACATAAATATACCCGATGTTCCAACATAGCGAGGTTTTGTGGCGATTTAATATAAAATGATGCACAAGACACGGAAAATTGACATTTAACTATTCACATATTAAGTCTGTTTTCCGTTGTATCAATTCAATTGATTTCACATCGCTGATATGAATAATTGAGAATAGTAAGTTGAAATTGTATAAACGTATTCAGTGCTTGAAAGTAGCTGATAGCTGTCGCTGTTTTTTTTAAACGTGATTGATGATGGATGGAGATGCTTCATCATATAAAGCAGATTATATGTAGATTTTGAACTAAAATAGAAATAGTAAAAGTGGATGTTGTTATAATTAATTTTCTGGAAAAAGAATAGCTTTCTTATCATATTTAATATAAACTTCTTATCTGACCGTTATCTATAGTTAAATGGTTCCTCAGTCTATTCGTATATTTACTCAAAAATTATATAAAGTTAATATAATTATGTATAGACATTTGATATGTACATTTCTGCAAAGTACGACGGGAGTTCCTCCAAAGTGGAAAACCTACCCTGCTATACCTATGCAGTAGTCTCTATAAAAATGTATGTACATATACATTATATAAGTATATAAGTACTTAACGTGTGCACACATCAGCTTATCCCAGGGGCTTACTAAACCATAAAAGTATTTATTTTAACATTCAATTAAAATCAACTATAAACTTTTCCATACAAACTACGATCACGACTCAAACGATAGAGGCAAAGGTCAATGACATGACAAATATAAATTAGCAAAAACTTTACAATAGCCAATAGGTGGATTAAGGAATTAATAAATAATAAGAAAGCAGAATAGGTCAAAAATGTTATTTTTAATTTATTTTCCACATTTAGTATTACAATAGAGAATTTAGTGCTAGGACACTCCAGTCATATTTTTATTTCAAATTGACCACAATTTGAAGAAATGAACATGGAGCTATAGAGTTTAATGATTAAGAACCAATAAGAGACTTCCCTAACTTCCCAACTTATAACAAAAAAATCAATTTTATAGGTATATTAAAACGAGAATGTTTCACGCGATGCAACCAGTGTCTCAACTCTCCGCCGTAGGTACATCAACATCAACAAATATAATGCATCACCAATAAGACGTGCCGTTATCTCGGCGATCGCCGGCCCCTTTATACTTATCGGTGGTATCGAGTTACTACGGAACGTACAAAAACTTGTTTCTAATTAGTATAATTAACTGGTCATAGATGGTTGTGTGTAGAGGCTGTGCGAATGATTTATTATATTATAGTATATGTAGGAGGTATTTTTTTTTTTTTTTTTTTAATTTGTGCTGTATAGCATCTGGGAACCTGGGAAGCTGGTATTTTAAGATGATAGCAATAAACGGCTTAATTCTTATCAGTATTCCCGCATAGCAGGATAGTCAGAAGAAGAATTAAGTTTCTTAATATATATGTAGGAACTTCTTCTTAGAATAAATAATAAACCCAACAACAATTGAAAACTCCAAAAAACAAATCCCAATAAAAAGTATTGATATAAAAATACTTATAAGTAGAACTTTCCAAATAACGAAGTCCATAATAAAAGATCAAGTCATCTTATTAAGGCCGTTATGGCGTAGTGACACATTGTGTGATTGTAAACGTGACGATAGTAAGTTCGATTCCCACTGAGAAATTAAGTACATATTTAATATTTTAATTTCATTCATTCATAGTTCCATGACTTAACTACTCTATACCCAACTGTAGAAGTATAGATAATATTAATTTAAGTAATGCGTGCTTAATTAATTAGAATATCACGTTTTATTAAAAAATGAGTTATCACCTGCGATTGCGAGTGAGAGCCCACGCCTACTTTTATGTCAAATTGTATGAATAATTTTCATTGATTTGTAATATGTTAATGTTGATCGATTTGTGTTTGTTTTATTGATAAATACGTTGTTGAATTAACATTTGGAAGTAGATCAGTGACACGCTGTATCCCGCACATAGTAGGGTAAGTAGAGGGAACCTAGTTTAAGACACTCCGTCCCCCACTTATTGCCGAATTCTGGAGGAAGTATCATAAACGTAAATAAATATTGGAAGTACATATATATTTATATAAAATGTAGTATTAGTTAACAGTTTTTCTTTAGTATAACAAATATATTTTTAGTAAATAATAACATTTAAAAAAATACAGAGACTCCCGCAAAATTGTTCTACTGTACTCGTAGTTGAAAAAGCAATAGGTATCTATAGATCTTGAAGCAAGAAGAATTAATAAGAATGCATCGATATCATAATAATAACCGGATTGAGATAGCGAGTCGTCGGCGTATCATAAATCGAACTTGATACTACGTCATGCAAGTTTCAGTTCGTATAAGTGTTTTAACAAGTAAAAGTAAGCAAAAAAATCTACTGAGCCTAAGTGGCTCGAGTGCGGCAAGTGCAAACTTCTCAATTCTAAGGAGTTTTAACAAATATTTTACGATACGTATATTGACTGGTGATTTCATATATTTTTGCATTGATTTTTTTTTAACTTTCTAATTCTTTGTTCTGTGTTGTTTGGTATGTAGAGAGAACTCAGTGTGTAGACACTCTGTTCTTCGTTTCTTATAGATATTAAAATATTTTGTACGTTACTTTCTATGATGAATTCGCAGAGAGAATCTAGTGTTAATTGTTAAGACACTCCCTTCTCTACCTATCGCCCGATTGCCTAGACATCACGCGTTATATGGCGTAACTCAACGCCACCTTTTATCTACCAGAGCAATAAATTGAAAGTAACTTAAAATCATTCCACCAAATGGAAATCGCATATAAGTAACTTAAATGTTCCACCGAGTGGAAATCGAACTAGCAACCATCGTGCTTACAATCAACACTACATAAATGTACATATATATATAAAAATATCTATATACTATCATAATTACCTCAATCCATTAAAAGCTAGCTTGCAGGATCTACTTTGAGAACTACTTAGTAGCTGAAAACGTGATGTAAAAAACTGAGTTCCTCGCAAGTGGCCGTCTGAGCACGTCAAAGGCAGCTCGCGGAATTTAATTTAACCAAGATAATGTTGGTTTGTCGATAGCTTGTACGGTGAAATACTTTAACTGTTATAGTTTATGTTTTTGAAGTTAATTTTGTGATTTTATATTTAGTTTTTTGGCTGTTGTGGCGTAGTGGTATAGCGCTAGAAAGTCAACACGGGGGGATGTTTGTATTTGAGTTGTTCCAATTCTCTACTCTGATAAGAAAGGAATTCGGAAAATTCGGAATTGACACTAGTCTCTTTCCACCCTGTTATATGCGGGATAAAGCGGGAATCGATAATAGTACTTACGATACGGTAACATACCGTTATATTTTTAAAATGTAAAATTTTGTTAACTTTGTTTGTTAGTTTTGTAAGCTGCACGTAGCAAGGTAGGTAGGAACCTGAGAACCTAGTGACCTGATGTTCCTGATATTCATGGACGTTCCATTTTTCGATGAGACATTGCGTGTTTAGAGTGTGTATTATTTAATAACTTTGCTCTCTACATATTCATAGATCACAATTTTCTAGATCAATTAATAATATCATTTATTTTTAACTATTAAGCTGTAGACTTTTATAGCTAGAAAGATAAATATAGGTATTATTCGATATGGAAATAAAAAAAAGTCATTGCCTACATATTTTTTTACGTGCAGTCTAATTTTACTTTTATAATGAAATTAATAGAGCGAATGAATTATGATGAAAAATAATATAGTGTTTCAAAGTGTTTTTTTGATAACAAAAAATGGAAACGTATACATATACATTTTAAAATGAATAAATTGTAGAGTAAGCATATGTCATGAATGGTACTGACCTGTCAGAATTTCTTTAATTATGTCATAGAAAGATATTTTTAATTTTTGACAGAGAGAACACACACTTAGGTGTGTTGTCCGCTTTCCATCCGTATTCGAGATATTGCATTTTGAGTGGCGGAACTTAAGGGCGCGCTTTATCTTCTCAATCGAGCTAAAAAATGACAATGATCCACTCTACCGACTTAAAGTCAAACCCACAATGTCTAACATTTAAAGCCAGGTTCTATGCCACGACGCTTTCTACTTAAATAGTTTTTAATAGTTTTTAAGTGTATATATATCAACAGGTAAGAGAGGTAGGGGGAGACCTCGGATGACCTTCGAAAACACAGTATTAAAGATACTGGAGGAAGGTCACGTAAAAAGCATGAGGACCCCCCGAATGGTATGTGTGAAGAGGTTGATGACAGTGGACGAGGCGAAAGAGGTATGTAGAGACCGTAGTGTTTGGCGCTCTATTGTCTTTGACTACCCCGCTAGGGATAAAGCGTGAAGTTAAGTTAGTTTTATAATGACAATATTTAAAGCAACAAACAATTTTTAATACATATTACCATTTAAGCACTTAGGTTTCCTAAAATAGGTAAGTTACATTAAAACAAATTTAAACGCTCGCTCCAACATTGAAGCTGAACGCCATCTTAAAGATCGGATGTCTGGGATCCGCCACACCTCATTAGCCGCCTTGATTCAGACACAGGTGCTCCTAATGCGATAAGTGAGATAGATCGCTCGCAAATCTGTGCGTTTACTGGATTTTAATTGAACAAATTACTACATTTCTTTATTTAGTTAGTTAAATTGTGGTACGCGAAGGTTCATTTAACTCTTATTGTAATATAATAAGTTAAGTTAGCTTTACGCTGTATCCCGCACACTGCAGGGTAGGTAAATGGAACCTACTGTAAAAACACTCGGTTATAAGTTAAGTCTGATTTGCAATTTCAACTATCTTAAATGAAATTAGGTACATTTAGAATTATAGAGAATCATTTATAGAGCAATTTACACAGTTTACAATTTACACATTACATTGGATCAGGACAAGGATTTTTCATGTTCATCACATTGCTTACCCCTAAACGGTAATTAACTATATAGTTAAGTTATATAACTAACTGATTAGTTAAGTCAGTTGTGCTCATATTTTCTTATTTCTTTATTTTTTTTTTAGTTTCACGCTTTATATCTAGCAGGGTAACCAAGGGTACCTTAGCCAAATATTTCTAGCATCAAAAAATCAAATATAACACGATCTTACCCAACAACCACCGCCAGCACATGTAATGAACACTCAAATAAATATTTAGTATCAAACTCATCTATAATTGAATTCTGCATCAAAGTGCAACGCACGTGCGTCCCACAAAACATAATATACGCCAGAGGGCTCTCGTACTAACTTGCAGCGAAACGTCAAAGGCGCTTCCTTTTGACTGCGCAAAAAAAAAAAACCACGCATTCAGTATATAATTAACAGTGCGGTTACAGCTTTGAATTGTGGAGTGTCATACTGTACGTTTGATGTTGTTCTACCTTTATACAATCTGATTATGTGGAATCTTATAAAAATGTTTGTGAATTTAGCTCAGGTTTAGGAGAAATAGCTTTTTCTGAATTAACACAATAGATTTTTTTTGGCTGGTTGTGTTTCGTTGACGTTTTTTAAGTGAAGTAAGAAATACATATACCTATGGTAAGGTTATTTCATGATTTTTTCTACTGGTATAATATTATTATTGTCGCTATTGACACTGAAAAGTCCGTATTTGATAAAACCCAATTAGTGAGTTCAAGACGTCAAGACGACAAGTATATTGACACTACCAAAATTGCAATATAATAGAAAATGAAGATCGGAGTGATTTGCTTCTAATTCTACCGAAGCGTTGCACATAATGTGCAAAAAGTTATAAGGTAGTACCAAAAGTTAAAAATCTGATATATGTATTAAAGAATCCGCAAATATAATTCATATTGTTCTCTACAAATCCTTAAATGAGCCAATAAACAAAGATATCACATTTACTATAGCTAAGGATCTTTATAATTATAAGTTATGAGTATTAGCATTTTTCAACACGATTTAAACTTTGTTAATAACACTTTCAAGTGCGTTGCTATCAAGCTGCTCATGCTATTTTCTACTATTTTCATTTTCATAATTTCATTAAGCACAATTGTAGAGATAGAATATCTAACAATATTCTAACACTTAGGTCCGTATTTGTAAACCGGTCTCAAATCTGAGACGGTTCTTGAGATGCCGTTTTCATCTATGAGTAGGTACAGGCGGTACCTTAAAACCTATCTCAGACTTGAGAGCGATATATATAAATACGGGTCATAGTGTCTCCAATTGAAACGTGTCATTGGAGATGGACAGACTGCAGAGTACTGGAATCCAATATCGCACTTTCCTTTAGCAGAATGAGATATCAGTATTATAATTAAGTTTAAATTTGTGTAAGACTTGGACTTAGTCACGCGTAGCCTATGCGTATATAGTATACACCGGTAGCGTTTTATTAGATACATGCCTATTCTAAGTAAGTCAAAATATATTAAATATTTTGATAAATATGACAATTAATTTTTTACTTTTCTTTAATAGCAAAACTTATTTCCTTTCCTGCTCTCCACTCAATTTTTGAGACATTACATTTTGAATAACGGAACTTATCGCCGCGTTTTGCCTATAAGAGGAAAATATAAACAAATAAAATATAAATAAGGGGGATATTTTAACGTTAATTAACGTTAACAAGTAGTAGTACTACTACTACTACTACATTGGTATACTATAGAAGGAATAAATTACCGAGCGGCACTTGCAATGAAACTCGGCAGGCGATTTGTTACTGTGACGGAAACCGTCAGCAGAATAATTATATAAATAAATGATTTTGTGATTCCCATGGACTCGAGCATTTTGACACGAAACTAATTATACATCTCTGTATATAATATATATTAATATATGTAATATTTTTTTTACATATATGTATGTGTTAACATAGTATTGTATTGTTATTTCTGTGGCATGATGTGGCATGACACTACAAACTCACGCCACAAAAAATGTACGAAAGGAATCTAGTGTTAAGACACTCCGTTCCCAACTATCTGCCAATTTTTTTAAGCATTGCACATTGAGTGTTAAAATTTTAGCGCATAAGACTTATTTTCTTCTTTTCTACTCTATAATGTCTAAAATCTAATTATCTTTGACACTAATAAAATCTTATAAAAACATATTAAAACTAAATATTATTTTTGTGTCATCTCTACATATGTAACTGTATAGAACCTCGCCCCGACTCGATAAATCACTTAGTTATTGTGTATTCACACCTTTTGAGCTACTAGACCTATAAAAAATATAAAACTAACTCAAAAGCAGCGAACGATGAGCCGTAATGATATCATTGCTTAGGAATTAGGATATATTTCAAAGAAGTTTTCTATATCTTTTTATAGTCTTTGATTGGATATTCTTTTGCATGTTGAAATTTATCTTTTTGAATAGTCTATTGTTTTTATAGTTATTATGTGTTTTTTAACGAACGTTATGTAATTTATTAAGTAAATTAATAATGTAAACTTAAAATATTTATATTACATGTTTTTAAGTTATTTAAATAATATTCAAAGTAGGTCTATGTAAGTCTTAAGAATGTTAAATAAAATCTTTAAACAAGACTTATAGTACCTTATAAAACCTACCTATTATCGTAATACATTATTTTTACAGCCAATTAATTTGTATAAAGTGCAAAAATTCTGAATATGACATTGGCTTCACTCTTGTGATCCTCAGACTTGTTTTATTTATATGCCTTTACTGTTCCTTTTATGCTAATCGCTACACACATACCTTTAAGGTTATTTTCAATATTGCAGCTTATAAAGAATTAATTTTTTTATAATATTGTTAAAAAGACAACAAATTCAAACGGACACATTGCCGACACAAAAATAAAAATATCATAAGCGAGATATTATACATCGAAAGCTTTTTACTTTAAAAAGCCTCTATCTTAATCCTTATTAAGCCATCGTCAAGGGTGAGTCGGCTATTGACACCGAAGTGTTATTATGAACTCATCGTGGATTATATTATTTTTTTCCTTAAAAATATATTGTGCCGTAACACGGAGGCTGTTCAGATATTAAATTTAAGAAGATTATATCTACTTGAAATTGTTATATTTTTTGGTTTTATATAATTGGGAGAACATATCAATGACTGAGTAATTTAAAATTTTATAACTAACAATGTCTAAAATGTCATGTCTAATTGTAATTTTAAATATTACTAATATATAAAATACATATTATAAGAAAACAACTATTTCATTCTTTTTAGGATACATAAATATTTTTAATAATACAATTTTTTATGTACGATTTAGCTTAGAATAAGAGTTTTGGAAACACTCTACATCTTACTTCATTATTTTAATACTAATCTGAATAAATTAATTTAAATTATATATATTTAGATATTTTCAAAAATTACACACTGTATCATTTATTCCCTACACCTATCCAAAAAACGAAATGACTGTATCAATGTCAAAAAAATAATTTTACAAGTTTTTTTTTCTATTAATAATAGCTCCCTAGACATTTGCAGAATCGCTTTTAGCACCGTATAATAATATGAGAAATGTCAATGGTTGTCTCTTTTGTCCGAAACATGTCATTAATAGGTGAAAAAAGGGAAAAAATCGTCACATGCTCTATGGGGGCCCGAATAGTGTTGTCAACACTCGAAATACTACAAATCTCAAGTATAAATAATAGTTTTGTATGAATGCCTCGATACTTTGTCGGCATGAATTGACTTTCAAATTTATTGATTTTAACATTCTGTTTTTTTTTTTTGTTAACTTTAAGGTCATTTTACTTTGGGAAAAAATTGTAAGTGTAACTACTGAATGTATGTCACAATTAGTTGTTAGATTGAATGTTTGTAATAAGTATAAGTTTTTAAATATTTAATGTTTATTTTATAAATATCAATATTTATTTTAGAAATTCTCTGTTTTTTTTATTTATACATTTTTAAAACCTGATAAGGCTCAATTTTTTTCTTTAAAAAGTACCTACATTGCTACTTAGCTAAATAAATAATACATTTCCTATTTACAACTTACAAAATTTATATTTTGTACAATCATTATTACCATAAATTGACATTTTACTCTATCAATTTTAAATTTCAAATATTTCAATTCCTAGCTTATAAATTCTATCTCGAATATTCTACTCATTTCAATTAAACAATTTCAATAATTATTCCCACATCTGATAAACATGTTTGGAGCAGATATTTCAAAACATATTTAAAAAGGAGCCGATTCAAAGTGAGTAAGTACTTGAAAAAAAAACCCTAGTAGGTACCCCCGTCACTGTCACCCATTGTAGAGCAAGTATCGTTTACCGCAAAAATTATTTGCCCCACAATACATTTTGGAGATCTCTATTTAACGAAATTACAAATTTTCGGACACAAACTCTCACTTAACAATAGAGTCCATTGAATATATTCGGTACAGATCAAAGGTGCTTTTGTCGTTTTTTTTTCTGTCAGTCTGAAATTTTGTTGCATGTCAGTAGATAATTTTTAAAATTGAAATAATATATTAAATATCTATATATATTTTATTTATTACTGGTTATTTCAATTAAGACACATTTTTAATTCAATTCAATGGTTCAATTCAATATTAAAGCTGTCGTTTACCTAACTTTATTTATTATTTTTAGATTAATAATTTATCTGCTTTATTGGCTTTAATTATAATTATATCACTTTCAATAAAACTAACAATATTTGTCGAAATAAACTATTAATTGTTATAAAATTTTTAAAAAAACCCTCTTAAATTATGCCATATTAAATTACCTACACTAAGGCAAAAAATTATAGGGCCAAATGTTTACTATTACAAATTATCTAACAATACAATGAAAGAAGGATACGATTACTATTAAAAATATCCCGCATTAGGAATTTATACCAAATAAAATATCAAGTTACTAAGAGACACCCATGTTTTATAACAGGTAGTTTTTTTCTTGTTTAAAAAATATATATTTTTAGAGTAAAAAGTGATAATTTTATCGACCCTATTCTATTATAATATTACAATTTTTTATCTACTTTATTATTAATTTTTTTTTTTCTATGTTATTAGGCCGAATAAAAAAATATTTTGGTCTATATCTAAGCTATGTTTTATGAAGAATAAAAGTGCTCTAAAGTGAAAAAAAATAAATTAAATATTACAGCAGTCTATTTAATAAACAAATAGAGTCAATAGAGTAACATTTCTATTTCATAATATTTATTTAATTCTAATAATCGTAGTCTTTTGTAACATTTTTAATTTAGGACTAGTATTTAAAATTATAATTAAGTTAAATCTTTTGCAGAGTTATTTCAGTAGCCTGCTTTTATATTATAGTGATTACTTCTGTCAAATTTATTTATATTATATTTTCTATGAAAAGTGATTGATGCGTTTGATACTTATTTTTCAAAAATAAAAAAAATGTCAATCTTATATGACGGCGGGATAGCACATTATTTTTTCTCAACGATATATAGAGTTATAGAGTTAATAGGAAGAATTAAATAACTGCCAATGTACCGTAAAGAACAGAACTAAGCAAAATTTCTCCAAAACTACCAACCAAAAAGAAAAATAAAACCGTATATGACCTACCGTAAACAATCTTCTCTATAAAACACAACAGTCCGTAACACTTGCACTCAAACACCTCACCCGTTCAAGCTCAACGGGTCCCGTTCCCTCAAATTCAAGTTTCTGACCGTTCAATGTACCGTGATCATCGAACCCGGTATACCGGAGCTGCGAACCGTTACCGTTGATGTCACGGCTCGATTACGACTGGCCGAGCCATCTGATTCCAAGTCAGCCGTGTGAGCAACGGGGGCGGGGCCTAGAGGTACCGGGGTAGGGGGCCGGTGTCAGGGGGGGCGCACACTGCGATACCGGCACACATACACAATACACGCCCACAAAGATGTTGTACCAAGTTTCGGTTTTGTATGGACGCAAGTTTTCACGAATGTGTAAGTTTATTTTGATATTTTGTTTTTTTTTTTTGAGTTTTGAGTTTTTTTTTATTTTTGTTAATGTTTGTTGTTGAATGAGTGTTGTTGTTTAATAAATGACTATATTAGGTTAGTTTTTAATTTATGGGGAAAAATTAAATTAGGTTACGTTGCCATTTTTGGGACGTTTTATCATAATTGTATAATTTTTAAATATTAGCAATGATTATCTGTATATAAAACATTGTTTTATCACCATAAAGAATTATTAGCCATTATTTATTTTAAGAGGGAAGGAAATGTAACGATATACATAAAATTGCCAAGAATATGGCCGAGGCAGGTCATAAACGGTTAGGTTTTATAACCGGGTCTAGCGCGGCGGAGTGCCGACTGCCGGCTAAGCAAAAGATGTAAAACTTTTACACTCCACTATTTGACTGCCTTTACTAAATGGTAATATTTTATTGTCAGCTAGCTGCGTGATGCTTAATGGGTCAGTATATAGAGTTCGTAAATATGTTATAAAGTTAACCTTGTACATAAAACCTGTGATATTTCAAACTAAAATATATTTAAATATAATCTAATATCAATGTTTTTATAATAAAGTAGATTTAGATTATAAGTGGAGAGGGTGAAATTTATACAGTGACATTTTTCTCGTTAAAACGGCGTAAAACGTCTAGACGGACCATCCAGTGAAAAGCGGTCAACATGGAGGGTTCTTTAGATGATATTAGAGTTTCACGTCGAGTAAAAAATATGAAAAAAATATTCTATTATGAAGCTAACAATCAAATATTTTGTTACTATTACCATAACAAGTTGCATTACAGGCAATTAATTCACAAATCACGTCCCCCGCCAAAATGTATAACCTAAAAATCAACAAAAACGCGTTCGCACGACAACAATGGCTGACACGCGGCGATCGTCACGCTGCTAACGCTTAGTACTCATTATTCAGAACTAATTTCACGCTCGCTCTTAACAATTGTGAGATTTCGCGATGCCATGTCACGCTTTTCGTCACGACTGGTTATCTCAGATTGACTTGTTACATTTTTTTTTCGTACCAACCCGCGGGTCAAATGCTACGTTTAAACAGATCCGTTACAAAGGAGGTCGATACAATGCGATCGAAAATTCGACCTAAGTCAACCATTAAAAATTCGTTTTCCACAATGGATTTAAAAAATAAATAATATAAGTACGAAAAAAGTATTTGTGCAAGAACAATATGTACACCGCAGCGGGACATCTAGATAGAGTAGAGTATTTTCTTTATATTTTATATTTTTTTTATTTGCACTTATACCTTGGCTGAATGGCGTCGGATCCTTAATTTACGCATCGCTTGATGTATTCTGTGCTTACAATTCGTAAGGGATTGTTCTTGTATTGTAACATTGCGTGCTATTGTGCAACCTTTATTTTGTCTTAGATCTTGTGTTATATAGAGTTGATTGAAACTTTTGTTATTTTGAGCTTTTAAAGCTTAATATGTACACATTTATGTTAAACATAATAAAATAATGAAAAACTATAATATTGTTAATCAATCAAGGACAAATTCAAAACTAATTTTACAAATGAAAACGAAAACTACAAACAATATCTTTAACTTGCCTCATCTTCCACATATAGCAACTAAACAGAAACACTCCGCTCTCCACATTCTCTGTCCATACAACCACATACAAGAGTACAGAAATATAAACATTAGTGTTGATACGTAAAATCCAGCACGGTGCGGTGCAGCTGCTGCGCCTTACACGCATCACTGGCGGCTCACAACATCCGCGAGTAACGAATGCTTTGTGAATGCCGATGCCGATGCCGATAGATACGGTAAGGTATAGGCGAGTGGCGAAAACTGCTTCTAGCGTTTGTATGTATTTGTATGAGGTAGTGTGTGATTGATGAGGTATATTTTGATAATAAATTAAAATTAATTATTTTTTTTGTTATATTATATGTATTATAAATAAATCTCTGCATTTATTATCGTAGAAATATTGTTGTCATGCTTTACAGCAAAATTATATTATATTTATGACAAGATAAAATGAAAGATGAAATGGTGGCAGGAGCACGAGGGTGTGACTATAACATTATAGGTTGTGGGTTCGATTCCAGCTCGACAAGATGAAATATTTAATTTCTTTGCAAGGTATTGTTTTTTGGCTACTTGATTGGACTTTCAAAAAACCTTAATAAATTTGCTTGCGTTGTTCATAACTAATGAATGGTATCATTATATTATCAATTTCTTTATAGTTAAACAAATTTCTCAAAGCTCAAAACTTAAACCAAAACAAAAAAACATTAAAAAAGGATGGGAATCTTTTCACCGATAGATTACAGATTAGATCGCGGGCCAATTTGGCGGTGGCACTACGTGCGTTGCGGTGAGCCGTCACCCGCACGGCGCTTTTCGATTTTGTCACTAAATGTTTTATAAATGGAGAGAAATGCGGCGGAGAGTGAGGAATGGAATGTGTTAACACTAGGTTACCTCTGCCTCTGCCTGCTGTGTGTGGAATGCAGCTGATTTAATTTTTTAAAAGAAAATACTAATATAGGAATATACCTAGAAGAAATTAAAGTGATATGAATTCAATTGCCACTCAAGTATCAATTAATACCAATTAGGTAAGACGTAATTTATGTAGATTTATGACAAAAAAGTTTATGTTTAAATAAGTTTATATTTACTCACCCAAATACATCTATGTATATTTTTAATTTATTTGTGTTGTTGAGTTCACATAGGTAACACGCAATACCTCCTGAATTCGACGAAACGTGGAGAATGGAAGTGTCTTAATGGCAACGAAGTCTTATCACTAGGTTTCCAGATTTCCTCTGTCTTCTCTACTGGGCGGGATAACGCGATAATATAATCGGTTTTATATACCTATGTATATGGAAAATGTTTATATTATAATTTATTAAATTATGCCTACCTAAAGGTTAAAATCACATCGTAAGTAGATTATCGTAAGTTTATCACGCAGAATGACCAAAAAAATATTCTGAAATAAAATGAGTTATGAATTTAAATATCGGAAGCCACTGCCAAGCATTGCCTAAGCGTGTAGCGCTTAACCGTTCTTTAAATAACACAAAATCTGTATATATTTAACGGAAACAAAACAATAGCATAAATATTATTAATGATATGTACCCTTCGCCGCCCGTGGCGATGAATTAAACAAAGAATTGAATATATAATCGTGTTGCATCTAATGAGAAGGGGATGTTATAATGTACCGAAATTATAAATGCTGAAATGTTTACAACAGTCAATAAACTTAAAATTAACTAGGAATAGGTTTTTTCTGTTTATATATTTAATGGAGGAGAGAAGGAGGAGGGAGAGGAGGAGTCTCTTAGAAACAATGATGAGAAAGCAAAATATATTTCAGCTTCAAGGTCAGGTAAATCAAAAAATATTCTACATTTACAGGTAGGAATTCTGTTTCTCATTTTCACATATTACTTATATATAATAGAAAATGTTGATAAATTGGTACGCATTGAGCATTATTAACTTTACTTAATTAAATTACAGACATCCAAAGAAATCGCAATAATTAAAGTAACAATCACCATTTAACGGAATTGTTCACGAAGACACAATAGTGTCGCCATAAACAAAAAGTAATCAAACCAGTATTTTAAATGATACCGCGTTTGAATATTTGAAAAAGTTAAAAAGACATTTTTAAAATGTGCCTCGAGAGCTTTCCCCTTCAACCTAAACGCACACAGACACATTTACATTATACTTTTGAATCTGTATTAATTTTTGCGACGCTTAATCTGTGTAAAATGTTTTTTTGAAATTGTATTTTAAATTTTATTTTTTTATCTAAAATAATATAAAATTGTATTTATTGTTATTGTTATTGTAAAAAATAAAACCATATAGACAATGCACAAATAAACAATAATTATATAGGATCTATAATTTCCCAACTCCTTACCTTTCAGAAAAAAAAAACATAAATAATCGAACAGTAACCGATATTAAAACAACACGATGCATCATATTTCCCCCGTATAAACACGCATGTTATCCGTCTCTTTCTGGTGCTTAGTTTTCCACTATATACCCATCTCTGTCTGTTTAGGGCGTGTTCTGGGCTGTGATTGGTGGAGGGGATGGCGGTCGGCGGCCGTCGGCGCGCGGTCGTTCCGACGGCGTTTTCCCGACGGTAGGCGTTCGAAATTCGAACATGGATGGTATTTGTAACGCAATGTGTAATTAAAAACCTGTTCGTATGTTATTGGTGATATATTGTTCTTTCTTGTGGTTATTTACGGTTTTGTTAAAAAAAGATATTGGTTTTTACCTACAATATTACCAATAGTTTCTGTTTGTGAAACTATTATATTTATGTAAGTTTTTAGCTTTTATTAGATTTTTCTAAAAGAAATCTCGTATGAGTGTGCGTATTTATTATAATATTAAAGTGATTTTTCTAAAAATAGATCTTTGTTATATTTTCATTAGTAAATCATATCTTGTGCCAACTATTGCAAAAAATACACGTAACTGACATTGACATGTCAAAATACATTTACTGGTCCTAAATTTTCCTTTAATTTTATTTTTTACTGTTTCCATTTATATAATGAAATTCAGTATTCGAATTTAACGTCGAAATATTCTGGTCTAATATTTATAAAAGTTATAATATTAGTTTATTATTAGACCTAAACGTTTCTGTAATTTATATTAGGTTAAAATATCTATAAAGCAAAATTATCGAAGCCCTATCATTTCTTAGAATATACAAAGTTGTTTTCGTACAGGCTATGATACCTAAAAAAAGAACTCTACATTCACAAAAGTCGAAATTTAAGTTCAATTACATTATTGGTTTTCGTTTAATGTCTTCAATAAATATCTTTTGTACCTACCTGTATACTTCTAGATCACCTTAATTACAAAGCTCTTGCACAATAAAGAAATGTCAGTATGTATATTTTAGTATTACTAAAATATTATATCGATTAATAATTTATAATATAAGATTGTATATTATGCAAGAATTATGCCGAACATTTCATGAGAAAGTGAATGAAATGAACGAGTCACATGCCAAAATTAAACAAGCTAAGATAGGATTATATTTACAAGCGAAAATATATGAATCAATTGAAAAAAAAAAACAATTTTATATTAATTAGAGCATACTTATTTAAAACATCCCCATATAAATAAACATAATAGATAAATTACATAAGTGTATAAGGCTGGTTACGCACGATACGCACTTAATTAGACTGTTTCACGTGTGAGCGCTCACGCTATGCGTACGCGCACTCTACACTGTATTGTGGTTAGAATAAAATAGATAGTGGAGATTAGAATTTTAGTGGATATGAGTATAAAATGCATTTTGAATATTTTTATTGAAATAAATTTTAATAACATCGGTCATAGTTAGGAAGGGACCTAGTATTAAAACATTCTTGCACAGCCTGCAATTTCGGTATATTGTATGATGAGTGGTAGAAACACGCGCATGGTCATCTAAACCAGCGCAAGGTAAACGAAATGATTAATTCCCCTGATTGGACATCGAACCCACCACCATGTACAATCAGATGCTATGATGGCGTTCAGCGACGACCGTTATATTTTAATATAAACTATTTACAACACTTATTTAGTATACGCACAGGAATCACATATTTAATATTAATCACTGAAAAGTTTATGAAAGTAATATCTACATTAAAATTAATAGAGAGAAAACTAAAGAATACTTATATTATAAAAACTCATCAAGACACAAGCTATAATACCTATCTTTTTTATCTACCCTTTTTATTTTCATTTATATAGATATATTAAAAGCGTAAATTACATAAGAGTATAAGGCTGGGTGCGCACGACACGCGCTCAATTACTCGGTTTCACGAGTGACCGGGCGCGCTGCGTACGCGCAGCTCAGCACATGGCTCACTAGACAAATTGCACATTGTAGCCTACGCTTAATAGACCGCACGATCATGGAAAAATATGTGGTGCGAAACTATATATAAGTATAGCAGATTTATAGCTGTTTTAGTTTTAAATAATATTTAAATATAGATGTAGATTATGGGTTTACAATTTTTTTATTAGAGTCAGTTTACGAAAATATTTTTAGTGTAGAAGCAGACCTGAAAATACTACTACAGGTATTTTCAGGTCTGCTTCTACTGTTAGTTTTCTGTGACATCCTTAAAAATAAGCAAAAAGTAAAGGACAAAATAAATTATCACTAGGTTCTTTTTTTAACCGACTTCTGTAAGAAAAGGAGGTTATCAATTCGACTGTATTTTTTTTGTTTGTCTACGAAGATGTCTAAGAAAATAAAAAATAGGCAGTAAAGTTAGTTCATTCATATAAAGATAAAAGTGGTGCCCGTACGTCTATATTCTATTTTATTAACATCTATACCTATCTTGCAAGAGACTTAATCTTGGGAGTGACATTCTCTTAATAATTCAAATCGGAAAAGAGAAAAAGAATCACTATATATAATTAAGGGCATCGTTATGCAGATACAAAATATAACAAAATATGATGAATCTAAAAAAAGAAATGCTAGCTAATGGAAACTAATGAAAAAAAGTAAAGAAAGAGAGCTATGTCATTGTCTCTATATTTTATTAAATTGAACCGCGACCAGCAGTATATATTTTACTATATGTTAGATATAATAATTTTATTTTAACTTCACACGGTATCCCATATATAGCAGGGTAGGCAGAGGTAGGTAGGCAAACTGGGAACCTAGTGTTAAGACACTCCGTTCCCATTGAGACACGTTCTCCACTTCTTTGTGCGGTTTTTGTACACGTCACAATCGCCAACTTCTATAAGATTGTACATATTTTAAGCATCTAATATCTATAATTCTATCATTTATACAATTTTATTACTATACAAGTTGTCTCTATATAGCATGACGAAGATCTTGAGAATCGAAACAAAAATCACACTTCGCTAAGAGCATTACGAACATTTATAATCGGCTAAATATCGAATTGTTCCATCCATTGTTTGGATGGTTTAAACCTCCTACCCTCGAGAATTGGTTTCGGGAGTTTTAAGCCTACCGCCTTCGGAAAAACTCAAAGACGCCAAACCAAAAGCACCCCTAAAACAAAACAATTAAGTCTAATACCCTTTAAAGGAACTTCTAAAATAATTCCTGAAAAGTGAAAGCTTTCCTACGCAAGGTATTTAGGTTTAAACTCCTATTGAAAGAGGTGAAAGTTTGAGGGTGGCGCTATAAAGCTATTTTGCACTTAGCCCCCTTGTTTTAAAGTCGTTTTTGGATAATTTTAGACGGAACGTTGAGAAGATTGTGCAGTAACGAGTCTACACACAGGGTGTAATTGTATCGGGGATAAAGATCGACCCGCGAGCTTGTAGTGATGCTGTAATATCGACAATTAATATTCGTATACAGGGAATTGTCGCCTTTATGAAATTCGTGATTCTTACCGATGATAACATTAATTGATAACAGAACTGCATGCTACAATTTTCACTAAATTGTCATATATTTTTTTATTTTAAGAGTATCTTTTTTATAATAAAAAGTTATCTTTTTTACTTCATTGAAATATATTTTTAAAATTATTTTGGGGAATTGTCTGTAGGTGTTGCTCAAAGTATATACATATATCTCGTGGAGATAAATTAGTTTAGGTGTCTTTTTGACTGTCAGCTCGAAACGAGTTAATAAAAAATATATTGAAGAAGGCACATATCTAGTAGATTGTCTTGGAAAAGAAATTAGGGTTCTACATTAGTTCCAAAGTGGAAAATATTACAGCTCCTAGAAAATAATCTGCTAATCTCAGCATACACACATAAAATGTTGAGCATTTCGTAAAAATGTAGGTATATATTACATTTGAAGAACTATAAAGTTTGAAAACATTTTACACAATTTGTATTTGGCAATGGGAGTTAAGAAACGAGGAAAAATATACAATCTTATATAGCTTAAAATGTTATAGATATGTTAAGTGATAGATGTTGAAAGACCATATCGTAATGTTAGGTTTCGATATAAAGATTAATATAGAATTTTAAACACATGCAATATGTTAGAATCAATGCTATTCAATAATTATTTTGTTGGCTTCTAATTTTTTAATATCATTCAAATCTGTGTCACTAAGAAACCGGCCAAATCCCGCTTAAGACAGAGAAAAAATATTTTTCTGACCTAAATGTAGAATATTTCAAATATTGTAACTTATCTCTTTTGAAAGCTGACTGACTGAATGACTTCTCTCAATTCTTCAATATTGTACGACATAAACAACATAAGTCACATTTTATTTAGTTTTTACTTCATTATAATAAGAATCAAAATCCATCATTCATTCAAAGATTCCAACAACGCAACGCTACTATAATATAAAATCAACAAATATAACACAGAAACCACTAAAAATCGATATTCATAAAAAATATTGTTTATAAACCAAGACAATCTAAAGGTCAGAGTCACTTGTATCCATATATATCGAGAGCGGCGGTATGACAGAGCGTTGAGCACATCACTATTTTTACAATAGGGTTGGACCCCCGACCCCCGTGGTAAGCCAAGGGCGAGATAGGGCGGTTATTTATTATTGTGTAGATTTTATTTTTATTTGTTTCGCTTTTGTTATAATTGCTATTTGGTGCTTAATGATCGGTCTGTTAGTTTTGGGGTCCATCGATATGTTCCCTTTCATTTCAATTTACTCTCCGCAATTCTATTATGGTGAGAACGATTCGTTTTTTATTATTTTTCCGTTTAGCTCAATTGTTGAAGGTAATGGGGAAGTTTGGAGGAAATTAAAGTGATGATAGTGGAAAAAATACTCGTGAAATATCCACAACGTGGTTACGTGCTAGGTTAGTCTATTCGTGGGATACAAATTGTGGTTGTGGGTTCGATCCCCCCACGAGGAAATTAAATATTTATTTAAAAATATATAAGTATTTTGCCCTTTGTGTCGGGGCAAAGTGCAGTATTGAGATCCACCATTCAACACGCAATGCCTCCAGAATTCAGTAGAAAGTGGGGAAAGGAGTGTTTTAACAATGGGGCCTAGCCTGCTGTGTATTACACATTTTATAATATTTTTTTCTTTCACACAGTATCCGGCAAGTAGCAGGCAGTAGATTACGTGTTGACTAGCGGAGATCAACGCCGCGATTTATCTTATTACAAAGCATGGAAATGGTAATTATAAATTATTGAGTGGGAATCAAACATCCGTCATGTTCACAGCCACATACCTTGTTACTGCGCCACTAAATTGTTAAATAACACTTCTAGATTTACTGTTAATTTCTGTTGATTGCTATAAATTATATCGTAAAAAGGGACAAAAACAGTTTTTTTACCTTCTATAAGATAAATTTTACTTATTACTTATTTAATTATCTATATTATATATCTCTATTTTTACTTATTTAATTATCCAATTACACTAACAAAAACACTACCACCACAAATAAGATAAATTAATAAACACTAAGCACTTATAATTAAATCTATATAAACATTCTTAGACCGATATAAGACAATCACAACGCTTACTAAATACGTCACACAGTATTACTAACTATTATTCATTTAAAAAGATTACGTGCAACATGACGCGTAAAACCTGTTATCTTTAGAATTTCTATTAAATGATTGAAGGCGTCATAAGATATATCTTATTATGGGGAATACTTCTAATGTCTTTATACGTCATTCTTATATTATTTTATTAACAATATCTAGGCCTAATGAAGACTTATAAGTTGTAGAGTTAAGGACGAAGTTTACGTCGTTGTTGTTATAAGATTTAATTGTAGTTAATATGTTTATTGACGGAAGAATCTTGAAAGGTACTTTGTAGCAATTATTTAAGCGTAGTTAAGTCTGTCTGTCTGTGGGAGATTAAATATGACGGATTCAAAAAAAATACCAGTATAATGTTAAACTATATTTCCATGTTGTCTAAGGATTGTCTAAACGATATCTGTTGTCTAAACGATAATAAATAAATATAAAGTAAAATCGATTATTTTATAAGACCTAAATCTAACTATTCATTGAGTGGTAAAAACCGTACTTAACAGAACAATAAAATAGAACTAATTATTAAGTAGAGGCCAGTAGTGGTGCAAAGGACCAAAGTGTGACTGTACTGGTTGTGAGTTCGATCCCCATTCGAGATATATATTTCCGTTTTTTCGCACTGGTGTCGAGTTGGTATGTTGTTTATACGACTATATGCAATATGTAGATACCTTTAGGAATTAATTATATTAAAATTACTATTTATATTGTAGCGGAATTTGTAGCTGGAGACATATAACGACACCTATTACCAAGGAGAATGCTGGAGATAACATAAGAGCAACAAGAGATGGCCCAGGTGAAAGTTGAAAGGTCACAGGGCAAGATTTTGCTACCCTCCCACAGATGGCTCTCAACAGTTTATTCATGCCAAAAATCCCATATACTATCACAATTTTCTTTGTAATTTTAAGAAGTAATAATTATTTAAAATCTTAAACTAATGAGTTTCCTTAATCTTTCATTGACACCTTTTATTAATTACTCTACATATGTACTAGATTTGAATCGATATCCCGAGTTTTAGTGTACTACACGATTTTCCACTGAACCACAAGCACATATGAACTAAAATAATATATTTTTTATAATGATACAACCTCAAAGGCGTACCGATGGCGGGATTTACACTAGAAAGAAGATTTTTTACCGCCATATGTATACAAAATTGCCGGCGAAGTCCTTTCAGCGTATTTTAGCGCTTGCCGAGACCGACTTACAAAAATGTAGGATGATAATCTCTCCATTGTACAACGTAGTGTTTGGTTTGTAAACAGATAAGTTAAAAGGTATTACATTTTCTCATGCGTAACATGTGCTCTATAGAATTAAGTTTTATAACGTTTAATTGCTTGCTTGATATTAAGGATTTTGCAACATGGTCGTGTGAAGATGTTATTTTTTAGGTTAACTCATAGACTACACCTTGTGTACAAATGATCTGATGATGACTGACTCCCTTCTCCTCGTTTAGTCGAATAAAAAATATTTTATGAAAATTTACAATGAAGACGAAGACTAGGAGAGAAAAATACATTCAGAAACTCACATTTCAAAACAGACTTGCCCTGCCAATGTTTAGGCCACGGTGATCTAAATTTTGGCTTTCAGGTGATCGTTGTGCTGTCCACGTGATAGTTGCGTATAACGTAACGTAACGTCATAGTCTAAAGTGGGAAGCGGTCTTAACACTAGGTTCCCTCTGATTCCAGAGGGAACCTAGTGTTAAGACAACTTATATAAATAAAAAAGTATAATTTACTTCTTAATATAAGCAATTAACCATCTGCCAAGTTTTGGGTATCGTTTCCTACAATCGCCATAATCCTACCCCGTTACCTGTGGTGGAATGGAAAAGGGGGGAGAGGGGGGTTTTAAAGAAATCCTATTTTCATAGTTCACTTCACCTACCGTCGTAATTTGGTTAACACGCATCGGTGCATTGGGCTCCCGGTTTAAAGTCAGGATTAACAATTTAGATACTTATTATATTTATAATTTATTTCACTATAACTTGCCGTCGACTTAATTTAGATTAACTTTTATGTTAATTATTTATAAAGTAAAGTGATATTCACTACTAATTAATCGTAATAAAAAACAAATGAGAAGAAAGTCACGTTTTCTTTATAAAATTTATTAAAAAAACTTAACTTATAAGTTTACAAGAATATTGTAAAAACTTAACTTTAACAAAACAGGATTATTGTAAAAATAAAGAATTGTAAATTATTGTAAATTACGAAGCGAAATGGTTTTAATTGGGAATAAATATGTATAAGCTTAATATATCAATATAAAAACGTGTTCTATAATACAGAATCGTCTTAACAAATGTATGATATATTTTTAATTATTTTTATAATCTTCGAAACATTTTTAAAATTACCGTCAACCTCAATTACAAACTGGAAACTATTGAAAGTACGTGAAGAAACGAAAACGAGACATTTTATGTCTGAATTTGCTGTAATACAAAAATTAAAAAATATTATTGGCAAGTATCAAAAACGTATATACAAATTGAAAATGCTAAGATGTTTACAAAGTTATTTCATATTTTCAATTCGTGCAGACGGCGGCGGCGGCGGTGTGGGAAGAACTGCTCTACCTATAGAGACTAGAGTTAATACTTCGCATGTTTGTTTTACTATTGTTCGTGGTATGCTTCAAGAAATATTATAAGGAATTATAGTAAATGGGAAAATCAAGATTGATTCAAAATTTTATCGCTTACCATCAGAGTTCTATAGTTTTATCTGACGGAACACGGTGGTTATCGGGTCTAATTGTCACCTAGAATTGTTAACACATGTTTATAATATACATGTTCAACTTATTTTGTTAGGCAATAAAAATACACTTGTCTAGGACAATTATCTATAGCTTCTCTGGGTCTGCCTCAAAAGTTTCAAAAGTCCATACGTCGGTATAGTTATTTAATATCTTACATTTTTAAATCCACGGGCGGACATAGAGCAAAGGACGCGGCTAGGCAGAGGCCCGCTTTCTATTCCATTTTCGAAATACTTGTATTGCGTGGCAGAACTCAACGCCGCCCTTTGGCTTAGCAGGGAAATGAAAACTGTTTATTCCCCCGAATGAAAACGGAACCCACGACCATCGCGTTTGCAATCAAATGCAGATTCACAGATTCCGCAATTCCTTTTGTATTTTTGTAAGTTTTATAAAAGTAAATAATTTACTATGCCCGGGGCAAGATCATTTCAATAATAAACAGGTATTTATAGGTTTTTTTTTTAATTAATTTATATTTAAAAATGTTAAATTGATTCACTAATTTAATAAAAGTATATTCTGTTACAACAGGTATGAAATAATTGTTCTAATTTACTTTTAGTTAGAAGAAAAGTAACGTAAACTTAAATTAAGCGTGTTAAAATGTTTATACATCTCTAAATATTTTATCATCTCTCATATAGTAACGTCAACATCTTGGATTCCCACATCAGTCCACCGATCACTGCAAATGACGCATAAATAATTATTTTGAAAATATAATTTGTGCTACCATTATTGTCATTTTACAAGAACTGGAAAACGTCCGCACCATAGCCTCGTTCGTCTATTTGGGCAGTCGAGCGTTAAATCTATAATAATCGACATCGGATGCCAATGGCGTTGTATCTTATATTATTGAAAATATTCCATAATATTGAAATATTTGAAATTGAAACAGTTTCTTTTTTTATTTTAATATTTTTTTCAGGTTCGGTAAGTAGCCTTTCAAATAGTTACTAGGTTCCTTCTACCAACCCGCATATAGCAGATGCGAGATAGAGCGTAAAGCTTAAAGACAGAAAGAAATATTGATGAAAGCATCTATGGAGTTGTTTATACAGGCAGAATTCCCTTCTGTGGTGGTGGTAGCTTTATGGTCATTCGAATATTAAATATAATATAGTGAAGCAAATAAATACCTAACGTTGAATGAATTGCTAAAACAAAATAACATTTATATATTTACTAATAAAAACGCATAGGACTTTACCAAGAAAAATATATACCAAAACAAACCTTAATGAAACGAAACTAAAAGGTTAGCACGAAATGTCATCCATTCTTAAATGCCTCAAATTGTTTTTAATAAGGCAAATTAATTGCAAAACGTCATACAATTACGAATCAAGACGGACGATGTTTCCAAGAAGACGGGAGCAACGCACGTACGAGCACATATGAGAGCTGCGCGGGCGCACCGCCCGCACCACGCCGCGCGGAAACTGTCACATTTTGACGTTTCACTTGACGTGACGTTCTCTTTCAAACGGGCCGTTTTTTATTTTTATATCTTTATCTCGTATTTAATCTACCATACGATATCTTTAAAATCATCCCTAAGATATACCTGCAAAAGGTTTTAAATTATTTGAACTGTATATAGCATATGGCTTATAATTTTTAATCGGCCGTTATCTGGATAACTCGTTGGGGATTTCGTTTCGTGCATCTGACGCGATGAATGCATAATTAAGTGGAAGCCCTTTTTTATAATTTCGTTAATCTGAGAAGGACGCGTTACTCCTTGAAATTTGACATTTGGTTACGATTGGCGTTTCTATATTTTGCTGAATATTATATTTATAGTTTAGGTTGTTATTTAATTTAACATTTTATGTGTTCCAGAAACAGCAATGTTCTTGTTCTTTCTTCTAAAGAAATTAAAATACGATCTAAGTGAATCAAAAATATTAATTCATAAATTCATAAATACACAATACATTGTGCTACAGCATTCGGTGAAAAATGAGGAGCGGAGTGTCTTAACACTAGGACACTCACTTTCTCTGCCTACTCTGCTACATGCAGGATAAAGCGTGAAGCTGACATTTTGGGTTAGGACACTATCTATTATATTTTCTATTCTAATCGATAAAAATATGTAATAATACACAATAAATATTATGTTCTAAATAATGTTTAAACTAATTGTATATATGTCTACGAAATAATAAAGTATTTCGGCGGAAAACTAGGAACAGAGTGACTTATCACTTCCCCTCAGGTATCTTCTGTCTACCCTACTGAGTGCGAGATACAGCGTGAAGATGATTTTTAATACCTAAATATTACATTTTACGCAACGCAGTTGTTTGAAATGAACAAAAAGTATATATTTTATAAATTCTTAAGCAGATTGGTAGGATTTATTACATTATTATAACCAAAAACACACAAATATTTAACTCACAAATACAATTGAAAGTGAAACTGACGTAGCCGACCTCATTGACGGAACCCGCCTTCAAATATAACATATGGAATGAAAAAGGAACCTTTTTTATATGCAACCCGATCCTCAAAATTCACTTGCTACCAACTTTATTATTTGATACTCCGAGCAGATTAATATTTTTTATTTACGTTTTACTTTTGGATCGTCGGCATCTCTTTGGGTCTTTAAAGAAACGTCGGTTAGATAATATGGTTGCTGAAAGCCATGGATTGTGTAATACCTTTGTAGGTATCGGCAGGTAGCTAATTATTTTGTTTGTATATTTTCCTTATATGTGAATAAGCATAATTCATGAATTAAATTCTAGTAGTAGCGCAGTGCTACAAGCCTGTGACTGTAAACGTGATGGATGTGGAATCGATCTCTATCGGGGAAAAGACGCTTCACGCTCTATCCCGCAAACGGCAGGGTAGGTAGGTAGGTACGGCAGGATAGGTAGGCAGGCTCCACGAGTACCACGCATTTTTGCTCACTGGTACAAAATGCACTACTATTTAAAACACTAATCTGCGTATTCGTTTTTCGTCCTGTCAGTATGTAAATGAATGTAAGTCAGTCAGTCAGTTCTTACCTTGATTTACTGACGTAAGAAACTATCTGCTATTTGGAACGCGTAGTCATTATTGTTAGATTTCTGCACCTTAACACTTTTCCCCACATAACAGGCTAGTCAAAGGGAACTTGGTTAAGGCAATTTCCCACTTTCCACCCAATTTTGTAAGATATTGTGTAAAATGCAAACAATTTAAATATAATCTTTTGTAAAAAGTGGTAAGATCTGACGCAAAAAACGGAATAATTAGAACTAATTAGGTTCGATCTGACCCTGCAATTTGGGGAATACATACTCATATTCAATCTAAAAAATATACCTATATTAATATATAAATCGTTTCTCACTAATTGTAATTTAAACTATCCATATCTACGTTCCTATCTAACAAGACGTCACATGGTGGTCCTCAAACCTCCTGACACTTTCTTAGGGTACAAAATTGTCAAAATGTCGGCCGATCACGACAGGTTTACCATTTTATATCAGAAAATTAAATGTACGATTTTAAACTTTATTCCTATAGCTTTTAAGTATTTCCAAAGCGAATATATAAAAAGGTAAAATTATACTGAAGATGAGTTACGACAAAAAGCTGCTGATGCTGAGATAAGAAAATATAAGATACATTAGACATTTGCCTTTGGGTTTTAGTAAAATTTTGTTATGTTTATGCCAATTGATTATTTTTCTCGTTTTTGTGCTAGCAATCATGTCTGTAATCATTTGATTTTTTTTCTGAACTTCCATCGTGGGAATTAGTAAATATTTTTAATTTAGGATGGAAGCCACATGCAATGCTTTTACAAGTCGGCGGAAAGTAGACGGAAGAAGAAATAGATGAAAATATCTTAATGGGGCCGGAGTATCTTAACACTAGGTTCCCAGGTTCCCCTGCCTATACTTTTATGTGCAAGATACATCGTGAAACTAAAACACAAGAAGAAAAAAGAGTAAATACAGGTATATAGTATAGGTATATAGTTATAAGAGTTTGATATAAAAATACATTAAAACAATTAGTTCTATTCCTACTTGAGAAATGATTATATTTCAATTAAATTTTGAATTATCTCTGCTCCACAAAGCGTGGTGTTTTCCGACGTTATGGTATTAACGAGCTGGTGTGATGACGGAGCCAGTTCCAGAATATTAGAACTTTTCAATGGTTACTAGTAAACAGTTCAAGTTTAGGCTTTTTTTTACTGTTTAATAGTTTGATGTTTATTTTTTTAATAACGAATTAAGTACAAAAATGGCGCTGTCTGTGTCGCATAACTACTCAATAAAAAAAAACACTATGTCACATTTTACATTTGCCATGACAGCGTATTAATAGGCCTATAATAATTAAATTTTAGTAAAAAATAATAATAATATAAGCCTTATTAAATATTATGTTATGCGCGAGTGTGCATCGTATCAATCTATGTACGAGTGGGGTCAGTCTAATTATTCGGAATAATCGCCGTGTATCGATCTATCGATAATTAGCCGCGACGATGTCGCGCGACCGCCCGCGGGCATGGCGCTCCTCAAACTTTACCTTATTATTCATTTATTTATTAAAAATGCAATGACAGATTATTTCGTTTTATTTACACCAATAATTTCAATAAATGTAGAAATGCGCCAGGAGCGACTTAAAAAAATATAAAAAAATATTTCAATCTACCTACCTAATTATAATATTTTAAACGATAATTAAACAATGATTTTTTATGTACATACGTGCTTGTACGTACTTAAGAATTACGCTTAAGGATTTACGCTGTATCTCGTGCAAAGAAAGATAGGCAGAGAGGGCCTGGGAACCTAATGTTCAAACACTTCCATTTTTCACTTGCCTTTTTACCAGAGAAAATAAATAAAAATATTAAATATTTCATTCCCTCGAGTGGGAATAGAAGATACGTCGCATTTACGGTCGCTCGCTTGTACCTCTGCGCTACAGAGGCGCTTTGTAATACGCTAGTGAATACAGAATAGTAGCTAAATAAGATAATTTAAAAAATAAAGCGTCATAAGGTAGAGTTATCCAGAAAATATAAAAATTTTTTTAAACATATGAAACATTAAAAAAACAGTGAATATCGATATCAAAACCACGCACTTACTTTAAAACTTTGAGCATCACCCACATCCAGAGATGATGGATCGCCAACTCGATGAGGTGTCGGAGCGGGATGTCCTGTAATCGAACAATAATCTTTATCGCACAATCGATGCACTCGACCCGAACCGATTCGGGCCCTTTGAGATTAATCATTTTTAATTTTGGCAAAGGTGACACATTTGTTTATTTTATTTATTTTTTTTTATTTTTTATGTATTTTAAAATATTTCAAGATACTTGCTTGTCTTGTACTTAAAACTTAAACTCATTTTAGTTTTTAAATATTTGTTATTGTTTAAAAATTTTTAGTATCTTAAGATTAATTTGTATTTATATACATACGTAATGGAAAACTATGAAATTCAATAAAGCTATAAATATGTATATGTTGTGCTTTGCCAGCACGCTATATTAGTAGAAGAGTAATTTAGACGAAAAGTATAATGTAGTAGATTTTATATGTAGTTTTGGAAACATAGCCGATAGAGACATCGCCGAGACATCGGTGTTCTCGAGCGCGCCAACCCACTTGCTCAGCGAGTGAACAATGACGTTACAAGGTTGCTTAGAACATTTAACTTGAGCAACTTTAGTTCTCTGAAAATCTATTTTAAATATAATATTTTATTTATTTATTCGAATTATCTTTAATTGTTTATTTGTAAAAAAATATCTAGATTTGTTTGAGATATGTATTTCAAAGTTTTTCCTTAACGTGGTGTAGTTGTGACGAGACTTCGCGCTTCGACTTATTGCAGCAATTAGCCAAGAAATAAGGAAAAAATCAGATTTATGAAGTTTACCATATCCCGTACAATATAACATTTATATTTATTTATTTATTTACATAGTATAAATAGTACATAATTACTTAAATAAAACAAAAGGAAAAAATAATAAAAAGAATCAGCGATTTCTTCCAAACAACTAATGGCTTAGGAATTAGGATTGTCTATTTTCCTTTTTAAAGCAATTTTCATTCCTTTTGCAAGCAAAGCTGCGGGCGTGGACTAGTATATTAAAAGAATTTCTTTTAAAATGCAAAATTTTCTAGGACCGTCATCCGTCAGGGACGAACAATCTGTCATCATTTTAAATACATGTCATAACTATATTTTTTTCCCGTCCGACCGCCCAGTAGCGCGCCACTGCCCACGGTGTATTAACTGGCATTGTCGAAAGTTATTGGCGGAAAGTTAATTTTTTGTCCAAAACTCTCCTTTTCAAAATCAATTTTGAAATGATAAATTATAATTTGATAGATGGTTCTGTAGGAATTAAAAATACCAAATAGTGCATAAGCATCTACAGATAAATATATTTAAAAATAGTTAATAACATACAAGTAACAAACATTTGTATATAGTATAGTACACAATATAGTACATTCGTATATAGTATAGTACACAATTTTATAAACACAACCTATTGTCTTTTTTTTGAAAAAGTAACCACGATAGCCTCTATGTAATTTAAATTTAAATTAAGTACTTAAAAACCTTCACAGTCAATGTCTCGAAATTTTACGGGAGATTGTCTCTAGTGTCTAAAACATTATGAGCCAAAGCCAAATAGATTTTTTGTATTACGCGTATGTGTTGATTATCTGTTTATTTTTCATAAATAAAACTCGAATTTTATTATTATAAAAAGATAAGTATACTTTACATAGGCTCTATAATTTAAGTCAGTTTTTAAAGGCTTATTACGGGACCCTTCTAAACAGTTGCAAAGTAGTTTGTAGGGAGTTAACAAAGAAATGTCATTATGATAATCCTTTTGGGTCCTTTAAGTTCCTTGTTTATATATTGTTACATATAAATTTTCTAAGAAACTTCATACTTATGTTATTATTTTTTTAAACTGTTTTTTAATTACTAAATACACTTACTTAGGTGTAATCTGTGTAGATTTTTTAAATAAAACACTCGAAAAGTGTAAACTCGAAGACGCCATTTACCTGTATGGATAATCTTGGAACAGACAGAAAATCTCAATTGTATTTGTTTAGAAAATCAAAAAGCATTGTCTGTTAAAATTATATATTTATGTTTGAAATTCTTAAATCTACATGCTGTTAAATAAATACTTACAATCTTTTTATAAGATGGTAGTAGGTTCAAATACTAGCCGGGGGAATATTTTATGTATAATTTTCATACTTGCTGTCATCACTAGGTAGATAGATAATCCAAGTTCAATGGCACGCCACAACCTCGATCTCACATTATAACTAGAAGGAATATTCACTGTAAATTCTACAAAATGAATTTATTATTAAAATACTATATATATAGAAATATATTAAACGTAGCGCGGGACACCAACTTGCAAGTCTTAAATAATTATGTCGATATTTCTAGCTTCTCTGTATCTAGAATTCTGTAATTTTTATTACGCAAAAATAATTTCTGATAGAGATTATTTGGTAGGTACTAGAGGCACTTTCCGCCTAGTTCAGAGACATTGCGTATTGTAGTAGAAGAATATAATCATTTCGCGAATGAGAACGGATCCCACGACTGTCGAATGTACAGTTAGATGTTCCACTGCGCCCGATGGCGTCTTAAATATATAGAGATCTTACAATTATCATGTTATTTCTTAACAAGCTTGTAACGTCTCGATCGGTAGCAGAGGTCAACTTGTAATTCAATTAATTCTATATTCATTACTCATACGTAAATTTAGTTTTTGCTCTCTTATGTAGGTCGGAGAAGTATGAGGGGAATTCTTATGTGCTCACTTTTGGATGTGACATTATATAGGTACTATTATCAATAAGAGAAATAATGTTGTTTGAATTAAAGGTTTTGCAATTAAGTCAGACTACGTATGAATATGAACTTTGTTAATTCAAATATGTAATATTCGGAAGGTAATTTTTTCTAATTCTATTCAATACGATTAATCGCACGTTGTGTATATGTGAATTTAAGTTAAAAAAAAATAATATTAACACACTCCGTTTCCCACTTTCCTCTCAATTTTAAAACATTTCATTTGGACTGATCTCTTCCGCTTCGCTTCGCTCTTCCATACCTTACCATAATTTAAAGAGTTCTTGTAAATTCCTGAATTTGGATAGAACGAACAACCATCTCGTTTAGACGGCGTCCCACAACGTTATCATAATATATCGAAACAGTCTGGAACTATTATAAACAAGAACTTAGAACTAAAATATGCTTTTTTATAATTAGTAAATTTCCATCGATAACGTTTAAAATTATCATATCCCAATCCTAAAATATAATTTTACGACTAAACCAATCACATCTAAAAATGAAACTGTATAATATTAAAAAGTGTTTTATTAACCAAAGCTGCAAAATGGAAACTAAAATCTTAAATACCACGTCCATTCCAAGCAGCTCGCGCTCCCCGCGGCGTGGTGATCGATGAGCAGCACAGTGTATTACACATGCAGATTAACACACTCTCGGGTCAGGAGACGAACTTTAATACCTTTTACCTTTCACACGATTGAAATTCATACTATTAATCGAAATATCAAATGTTATTATATTCATAATAATTATTAAATCGTCGTGTGTTTATGTTTGGCGAAGTAGGTAGTCTACTTAATATTACTTTTAGTATATTTTTTTAGTATTATAAATAACTAGCGGACGCGCGCAGCTTAGCTTGCGTATTTAAGGGTGAATTCTAATAACCCATGAAACATGTGTTCAATGAAATATTTTTAAGAGTCTAAATTTCAAATTTTATAAAAATCGGTGGCGATTTAAAGATTTTCCCATACAAACTTTCTACCCCTTATTTGCACCCTTAGGGGGTGAATTCTAGAAAACTATGAAAGATATGTTCAATTAAATATTTTTAAGAGTCTAAATATCAAATTTTATAAAAATCGGTGGCGATTTAAGAATTTTCCCATACAAACTTTCAACCCCTTATTTGCACCCTTAGGGGGTGAATTCTAGAAAACCATGAAACATGTGTTTAATTATATACGTTAAAGAGTCTGAATTTCAAATTTTATAAAAATTGATGACGATTTAAATAAAACCTATACAAACTTTCAACCCCTTATTTGCACCCTTAGGTAGAGAATTCTAGAAAACGATGAAACACGTATTCAATTAAATACTTTTAAAAATCTAAATTTCATATTTTATAAAAATCGGTGCCGATTTAATTTTTTTTCCATACAAACTTTGAACCCCTATTTCACCCCTTTAGGGTTAAAATTTTTCAAAATCCCTTCTTAGTGGATGTCCAGATTACGAAAGTAAACTTTTGTCCAAATTTAACGTTTCTACCATCAGCGGTTAAGGCTGTGCGTGCGTCTTACCTCAGTCAGTGAGGACAAGTCCTTTTATATATATAGACTAGCGACCCTATTGCGGCTTCGCCCGCTTTTACTACTGGATTATTCATATAATGTATGTTTGCAAAGCACTTAAGATACTGGGAAAATTAATTTAACCAAAAAATTTAATGCAACCCGCATTTTCGTAGTTTCAATAAGGATTTTCCAATTGTTTTACACAGCAAGGATTTTTTAGTAGGCAGTTTAAATCTGTGCTACTAATCTTTTCAAGTACTTATTAAAATATATTTAAATTACTATTTTTAGATAGTTAAATGACATTAAATAATACATTCAACTCGAATTATCCAATACGTGCAAACGCATCTAAATCTTCGTTGCTATAAAGGCAGGCGGGTTTTTTTTTCGAGCTTGTGGTTAATGCTGAAGAGGGTATTCTGTCCCTGATGAAAAGCAAGCACTACGTGGCTGCCTGTCAGGAAAATTAAATAGAATGCATCGGCCGGGAATCGAACCCGAGCCGCCCGCGTGGCAGGCGAGCATTCTACCACTGATCCACCGATGACTGCTCATGACGTGCTTGTATAAGCAAAACGTCGCGGGGCGGCAAGGATGTTTTGATATTGTAACAACTTCTAAAGTACTTATTAAAATGAAAAAACAGTAAAAGACAGTTTTGATCTACATTAAATGGCCAACGTAACTAATATACTTATTTATATGCTGAGAGTGAGGGATAAGTAAAACTTGAGTCGGCACGGCTGATGTGTCAACGGCGGGATGTGTCAACAATTAAATGCGTTTTTCTCTAATACTATTCGCAATTTCGAAATAGTGTAAAAAGAAAATTTTATCTTCGTTTAACGTTGAAAATTAATAAAGTATTTTAAAGGATAAGGATTAATACCATTATGGAGAAATATCCCTCACAATAAAAAATATATTGAAATTACTATTTTTAGACAGAAATATGATCACTACACCGTTATTCTTAAAAGATACGAATATGCCATCGCGGACTTTTTTGTAGATCTTATTAAGAGGAACAATACTCCAGTACGTTTTTTTCATGTAGTACTTACCATTAGAGCAGCGCATGCGCGAAAGTGTCTCAACGGGTAGGACTTTAGACACATTTATCGTAATTATGTTCATTTACATAAGAATGTACAAATAATAAACTATATATAAACCTTCCCTGAAAAATACTCGACCTAATGGTGAAAACCGCATAAAAATCCATTGGGTGGTTTAGAAGAAGAAGAGTTAGAAAGTTCAGACAGACACGAAAAGCGACTTTGTTTTATAAGATAATAATAGGATAGGATAGGATAGCGTTCCCTTAAGTAATATTTGAACCATGTTTTTCCGCTCGAAATGCAAATAGTCTTGAGCGGACCAATGATAATAATTATTTCACTGAACTGGGCATCGAACCTAAAACAAAACACTTAATTGATATTTTTTTCACCAAGATGTGCACCAAGTACCCATCCTTTTTTTTAAAATAACAAAGATTTGAAGTGAAGACAATTTAACATTACAATATAACATATTGTTCATTAAATATAACGATGCAGCTCGAGAGAAGTATTATATTTATTTTTTAACTCAATCGATCCTCAAATGCGTATGGAACCTACGATGGCGTATACTCCACTAGGATGCACTGTCCTACTGCGCTACCATAGTGAAAATAAAGATATTCTCACCTATAATAATTTAACGAGTTATAACTAACATAAAGGTAAGTATATGTATTTTAAGAACACCTCTCGCCTCGTAAATTAACATTTCAATATAAACAAACGTATTACAGTAACATTTGTAGCACAAATTCTGTTATAAACTAATCAATTCCCAATTGAATATGGACAGCGTGGTTCATCCATCATTTCATTCAGATAGTGGTGTTGGTACTCACAGTGTTACCTTGGCGCAATGACCCGAGGAGCAAATGTATTTCATGGTGTTATATGTGTTTTTTTTGGGTTCACGCCGTATCCCGTATATAGACGGGTAGGCGTATGGAACCTAGTGTTAGGACACTCTGTTCTCTGCTTTTCACTGAATGCTCGAGGCTTTTCTTATTGATTGGCGGAACTCAACGCTGCGTATTGCCTTGTTACCAGAACCCTACGGGTATATTTAATTAAAGTGTATTAAGAATAGTTTTTATTTAGTAAATAGTGTAAAAATTATGTTTGTATGTTTGTTTTCGTAAAATTTTGTCGAGTGCTCTTACCTTTTCTATTCCTTATTTCAGGGTAGGAAAATAAAGGTCTCTAGCTTTAAGACAGACTTTGTGTCAGACTTTGTGACAGACAGACTTTGTGTTTGAGTATAACGTTAGAGACCGTCGGTAATAACTAAAAGTTCTTATAAAATCAAAACCTCATAGAAATATACACTCAGAGCCCCCAAATCCTCGATCACCTTAATCCTAGCTGCAGATCAAAGTGCTGGACCGTGGTCATCTTATACGCGTAACAATTATAAAAACAACAATATGTTTTAACGTCGGTGTTGCCAAGAAGCAAACCCATTTATGCTCTAGTGCATATCCATTACATATAACAATGTTTAATACCAGCTTAAACCCTCGGTACCACGGAGACGGCTGTTGAAAGTGATGACCAAAAAAATGGCGCCGAATTCCTTGGGCGGTGAGTTTTGTAAACTAATGGCAATGGTGTCGGTATTGGCATATAATACTTTGTGGCTTTTTATTCCAGTTTGTGTTGTTTTATAATGTAAAAGTTCCATTCCATTTGACAATTTTGTATAGGACATAGAATAAATACATTTAATAGATTTTTTGCTAATTATAAAAGCATATAATTAATTCAGTACATAAAACAAACATTAGCCTATATGTTGCTCCATAATCAACTCTATCGGTCAGTGAAAGTCCCATAAAAGTCGATTCAGTTGTTCCCGAGACTAGCCCGGACAAACGGAAAGAAAGACAGACAAAAAAATTGTTACTTTGTATATTCATTATTTATAAAGAAAATATTATGTAAAATTTTAAACTTCAAAAACCACCAATCAAAATTTGCTGTTTATAAAAATAAATTTATGAAATACCTATTGTACTCGAGTGCTACTTCTCGAATTAGATATCGTTCGATGACCATGAATCAATTTCTTTTGGTCAGACTCACTGCATGTAAAATGTAAATGTGAGAGGGATATGAAGAAAAAGGAGAGATTAATTCTAAAGAACACACTTTACTTATTGTTGGCAACGCGATGATGCGTGGATGCAGGAAACACGATTGTCATCATTATTACAGTATACGAAATATATACTTGTAAACTTACTTTACTAAGCATTCAACGATTTTTTTTTCACCTTCCCGCTATATCCCGCATGTAGCAAGGCACTCTGTTCCCTATTTTACCGAATTCTGTAGGCTTTGCGTGTTTAGCGGACTTAACTCGCTTTAGCTCGGCACCAGAGCGAGAACTTCAGCCTACTCTGATACATGCAGAAAGAAGTTTTCCTTTGAAAAAAAAAAACATAATATTAATGATTACTTAGTAGTTAATTTACGTCACTTAGGACGCCATGGAAAAGTTAGTTATATATAAACAGAATGATAGATATGTCATTGCCGTAGTTCATGTTACGGCATGATTACGTCAAATTCATTTTACATTTATAAATAAAAAACCTAGATTTCACAATAACACCTATTCAGTATATTTCGAGAGACATTTACTTCTTAGTAACCGCGTCAAAGAAAGGCAAATCAAAAAGTGATTCGTTATTCGTACAACATGTATCGGCATCGTCAAAGGCACCGCCCGCTTTGTAGCACCGCGTGCGCTACTGGACCTGCCTTTCGAGATTTACAATTGATAATAATTAAGCTCACATTACATATAGTAGGTACTTTCTACAAAGATATTCTTTGTGAAATCATTACTCCTTTTTGTTTCTTGTTTGTTTATTTTTCCTTATACTCGTACTGTATGGCAAATATATTATATGAAAGTAATATTAACACATGTCTTTACAAATCTTTTTCTTTTTCTTTGATTCTAGTTCGAGGTGAAGCAATAAATAATATATGTATATGAAATCTTAATAGTCTTTTTCAGCTTCAAACATTTCTACAGAGAGATAAAGGAAAGTGTTAAGACACTGTTCTCTACATTTCATTTCAAACTGGCTTGCTAAGGTTTAACTGCAACGACTCGTTTTCTCGTTGTCACTAACCGGGGCCGATAGTTTTTTGGACAAACTTCAGAATTGTGTACTGGAAGTATACGTATAAGTATATATATGTATATATAAGTATATATATGTACATTACTATAATATACATTACAATAACTCTTGTAAAACGATCAAATGGCGACATTCCGATATCAACAAGGCACCAGGCGGGCGTTTCAAAGGCATATAAAGTCCAGATTATCCATCAAAGTGCCGATACCTCCCAAGGCGAGGGGATTTTATTTGCAACCCATTGTTGTGGGAAGGTTTGGGCAGATATAGTTGGAGCGAATTGATTTTTTACTATTTCTATGGCAGCTATAAAGAAATATTGACAATTTTATATAAAATAGACTCCTTATTTAATCTTTATGGATTTGGTTTTTTGTGTTGTAAGCCGAGAGTTGTGTTAAGAGTTAAAACACATTCGTCATTCTTTAGAGATTACATGTTTGGTAGAGATTACTTGACGCCAAGTTTTGGACCAAACTGTAAAATAAAATTAAATGTTTTTAAATTACGCTATATTTATATATATATTTGTTTATTTCTACAATTACTTTTTTACCATTAATTATCAGCTCTAATTAAACACAATTAGTCATTCAAAGAACATTTTACTTAGAACTTACGTAAAAAATTGATTTCTTATCTGCTGTACGTCATCAAGTCACGTCAATTTCAATATATGGGTATAATAAATAGCTTTACTATTAAATAAATTACATAATTTTCATAATATTCCACAAAATCAGCTTCTTCATCTTATTCGTGTGTCCTCTAATATACGTGATACTGGCAAATTTTTTTGCACTTGTCATTAAAAAATGAGGCCATTAAATAAAAATTAGGTTCACGCTGTCCCGTACACAGCAGGGTAGGCAGAAGGAACCTAGTGTTAAGACACTCCGTTCCCACTTTCCGCCGAATTCTGGAGACAAAGAGCAAATTATATTTTAACTTATGTCTAATATACTAGCGCGCTCGCGCGGCTTCGCCTGCTTAAATTAGTTAGGTATACGAATATTTATTTCGCGTTCCACCACTCAACAATGCGTTGAGAATTCTGCGGAAATTGAGGAGCAGAGTGTCTTAACACTAGGCTCCCTTTGCCTATCTGCCTTTTGCATGCTTAACCTGCTACGAGACATATTCAGATATGAGACTTCCACTTGCCAAAGTGTTAATATTAAGAAAAACTTATTTTTTCTATTTCTTAGAACTTATTAATAAAATAATAACTTTTAATTAATTTCCAGATATCCAAAAATATACAATTATTTTAAAAGTCGAGCAACCTGAACTTCTGTGAAGACAATCTGTATCATGCAGCGAGACCTGACACCCCGCTGCGTGGGAATTTTGGGAACCCTATTTACTCAAAGTTTTGCAAAATATAAAACAAAAATACTATAATAATATATTTATTTAGATATCCCTTGTAAATAAGAAGTAAACCGTGGTTATATTAGAGTTTTTGTAGCTACCACCTATTGATCTTCATTATTCTGTAAAAGTCTTTATACTTTTCCAATGTTTATTTTAATATACTAGTCAACTACTTACTGCGCCGTCGCGTCGTG
Organism: Heliconius melpomene rosina; assembly: GCF_056956725.1. Lineage (NCBI taxonomy): Eukaryota > Metazoa > Arthropoda > Insecta > Lepidoptera > Nymphalidae > Heliconius > Heliconius melpomene. The sequence goes on from NC_140401.1 coordinate 15,544,181, forward strand.
GCCAAGTAGGATATTATTCAACTATAAACGCGATGGTTTTAAATACGATTCCCGGCAGAAAAAAAAATATTATTATCATTTCCACACTGTGGTATGTACACATGACACAATATCCCGAAAGTTCATAAACAAGAGAGTGCAAAGAAGAAGATGAGGTCGTGAGAGAAAATGAGGAACATAGTTTTTGAAGTATAAAATAAAATAGAATATACTTTATTGCACACATAAAAGAAATATATAGAAAGAACAACATACATAAAAATGAATGAAAGAAAAAAACACGTATGTAAAAGCGATCTTATTGCTTTAAGCAATCTCTACCAGACAACCTTTGAAACATAGCGGATAAATTGGAATGAGGAAAGGGGGGATAAAATTGGGGGGAGAGGATATAAAATAGGTATCAGTTTTCTCAATTACAGCAAACATATAAATGTATGCAGATAAATATTTAATTAAAATAGCGTTATCAGTTAAAACTAAGCACAAAATAATGAAATAGTTTGATGATTTATTCCAAGCACATTCCACGTCGGCCGGGACGGCGCGGGCGCTCGTGACAGCGGGAGCTTCGGATTGGACCTCACTGTCACTATCATATTCTATATGTACTGATTACAGCCAAATATATTAGAAATATGTTTTTATATAATAACTGGTCATAGGAGCGCAGTGGAATAATGCCTGTATGTAAAGCCGATGATTGTTAGTTCGATCTCCACTCGTGAGAATTATTATTTGCGAATAATTTTCTTTTTCGCGCTCTGGTAAGACACTATCGCAGCGTTAAGTTCTGTTCTTTGACTGTGTTCTGAATTTAGCACAAATATTAATAATATAATATTAATAATATTACCACTTCGACAACATAAAAATAAACATAAAAATTATATAATTTTTGTTCTCAGAAGAAAAACTGAAAGAAAGGAACTGAAGAACAAAAATATTTTGGACTAGCATCACACTTAGTTTATTATTTATTTAAAGTTTATTACTTCAAATATTTAATGAATAATTTATTTTCACCATCGAATGGTTTCACAGTCTTACGGATTAACACATTAAGATATTCCGTATAACGTGTGACATCGTAAAATGTTGAAAATAAATAATTAGTGTAATTAACACAACTGATTTGATCTACCTTTATTTGTTCTAATAATGAGTCTACGCATATTTACATAGCTTTGTCTTCAGGGCAAAATAAATTTAACTTCGAATTGTAATATTGTTTTCTTCAATAAATTAATTATGTAAAACCATTTTGTGTAATAAAAGTCTTGTAATATATACCTGTATGTATAGAAATAGATTTTCTTTCTTACAATGACATTTCAACTTAGTAAAAGGAAAAAAAAACTTAGTAAAGATAATATTATAAAATTATGTTACTAAAGTGATATTTTGTAACACGTTAACGTTAATTTTATTTGCGACTTTTAAATAAGAAAATCCAAGTATGTATTTCTAGGCTGTTTATAATTTCTATTAGAAGCGAGAAAGGGGGCGGGGTAATAAAAGTATTTAAAATAAAATCCATCCTCTACTCTAATAATGTCGACTTTATACTTTCATTTCGTCCACCATTCTGCATGAATTAGCATTGTTTATAGATTCCACCATTCTATAAACAATGCTAATTCGGTGGAAAGGGAGAAATGAGCCGGAGTAACATTAGGTTCCCTCTACTTACCCAGCTATATACGAAATACAGCGTGAAGCTAAAAAATATATATTTATATTTTTTTTTTTCTGTGAACCCTACCAGCACGATGCGTACGCGCAAGTGCCCAGAAGCCGCGTATGACGTGCGCAGCGTGGGGCCAATCTGTGAGATCTCACTGTCTTCCTACCATCGCTCGCCCGCTACTTGATCAACTAAATAAACTGAACGATACCATCTATTTTGTATTACTTTTGATAAAGTTTTTATTTTTGCATGGGAATAAAGTGTATTTTTAGAGTGGCATACATATGAAAACAAAAAGCAGCGAATTTGGACGTTAGAGTTTTTTCTTCTTTCAGTCTTTAGATTTTTTCTTATTATAGTTCTTTAAGAAATAGTTACAGTGGCCTAAGACGTTACTTCAAGTTTGTATAACGCGATAAATTGTAGTTTCGGTTCCCACTCGAGGAATTAAAATGTGCAATGCCTCCAGAATTCGTCGAAAAGTGGGGAACGGAAGTGTCTTTACTACACTAGGTTCCCAGGTCCCCTCTGACTATCCTGCTATGTGCTGTAGACCATAGCAAATATGAGTAGAGCTATTAATATAAAACTTAAATATAGCAATTAGAATGAAATCAATTATATATATGAATTTAAAATATGACTTGTTGTTCCCACCAAAAGCTTGAGACACAGTACAGTAAAATAAATAAAAACATACTAGTATTCATTAAATAGAATATAATTTATAACAAAAATCTATCTGATTACTCCTTCTTCTCACCGCTCTCCGCTTTCGGCTTGTCAAGACGTTTTTTAAGTTCTTCAATTTGTTGCTTTGCTTTTTGGGTGAAGTAACCTTCTTCATGCATTGTTTGTGGATCAACGAATCCTGGCATCTTTACTGTATCGACCTGCTCTTCCCTGGAAGGATCCTTACTATCTGGACGTTTAGTATATCGTTTGTATAGTATTAAATACGATAAAAATCCACATTTGCCAACTAATTTGTCGAAATAAGTCTTGGATAAAGCTGTGGGGTAGAGGGTAGCTATGTATGAGAAAAAATTCACTGTATATTTTGACATTATCAAAATTTTTTAGAAGGTATATAATGACATTTTTGAAGTTTGTAGATATATTTAAAAAAATATATCTTTTGTATTTAAAAATACAGATTACAAATATAAATACTAATCTAAATTATAAACCAGAATAATGTTACGGTACAGTAAGTATGTAGTAACTAAAAACTATAGCAATATTATTTATTGAATTTCATTAATTATTTTATTTTTCAGCTTCACGCTTTTCCCTAATCACAGGATAAGTCGAGAGCACTTAGTGTAAGATACTGTATTTTATATACCAATCGTACCGTAGGACTATTCCATCTATTTTCAGGGTTCCGTACTCAAAAAGTAAAACTTTCACTCAAAAAGTAAAACTTTCACAAACCGTGATATATAATTTAATAAATTAAATTTTTAAAAACGATATAATTCTGTTACCTCTATGACAACAAATACTAAAAATCTGAATATATTTAATATTTAAAGGGACTCCCATATAACAAACACGAAATTATATCTTAATAGTAGTTCTTCTCTTAAAGTGTAAGGGAGGATTGTAGATCTTTACGCTTTACAAAAGGCAGCACTATAGTGCGTATTACAGAAGAAAAAAATATTATTCTCGAAAGACGATACATATTCTCCTTATGTAATATGGTAATTATAAAATAATATACCGTCGGTATATATATCTATTATAGGTACAAAATAATATCGTAAACTAAAAAGATATGATTAATCTTATAATTTTAAGAAAAAATAATAGAATACATTTTAAAACTATTTATTACACTTTTTTCACAATTTATTCATTGATCAATTCATATTTAAAAAAACCTCACTTTTCCTTTTTTTGAGTTAAATCACCGACTTTACTTTCTTTAAGTTTCTTCTTCAGTTTCTCCAATTGCTCTCTCTGTTTATTAAAGAAGAATTGTTCCTCCTGAGCTGTTCCATACTGGCCTAAGCTACCACCAGATTCTCTGATAGATCCACCAGCTCCACCACCCTTGCCAGCCCCACACCCTGGAATTCCAGTAGGATTGGTATAGCTCTTGTTTCTTACAAAGACATTAAAGTCTCTACCTTTCTTTTTTTCAAGGAGATAGCTTAAAAAGAAATTTTTATTGGAAATTTTATTTAAGCGAGCTTGAAATGAATTGGATATACGGTATAACATTTTTTTAGTCGGTGACAACTGTCAATGGCAGTTTTCATTCGGCAAGTCAAATTATTTTTTTTCAACCAGTACTAAGTAAATGGAATATAGTAATATATAAATGTCATTAATAAATTGTCTTTCTTTTTATAAGTAGCTACCGAAACCGGCATTTATGGTACCTACATTGAATCCTCTAGTTCTAGTATTTAATCTGGCTGCGTTAATTTTTTACAAAAAAGTAATATTAAAGTAAATTGAAAAAGTAGGTAATTGTAATATGAAATTTGTAAAAATATAAAATATTCTTTAATTATGCTCTATACATTTAACGGCTATTATCGGCATAAGCGTAACCTAGTGTGATAATATAATATACTTAGTTTATTAAAATCGTTATTATTGTATTAAAGTGAATTACTATATGATGAAATTGACTATACTGACCAATGAACACACAATACGTCAAAAATTCAGGAAAAAGTAGAGAACGGAGTGTCTTAAATCTATGTTACCTCTGCTATGAGTGAGATATAGGGTGAAACTAAGTAAACAGACATTTAAGTTTCATTAATAGAAGACATCTATTAATCAAACTAAGAATGTAAGATTAATTTTATATGAGACTCCGGACCGATCGTGGAGTGTAAAAGAACGATAAATTTACACACAAAACCAGGCCACTATATTAGTTAATTTATATTTTAATATATACCGTTACAAAGTTATATTGATAATGTTATTTGTTTCAGTTAATTGTTAGTAAATTTAGTTTTAGTTGGTAATTGTCTTAATTTTTTTTAATTAGCGCTATTATAAATTAGATGGCGTTGACAAAATTTTATTAGTTTAGTAGTGTAGTCCTCTTGTACGTCATGGGAATATTTCAGGTACGTAATATAACTAAGAAGCTATACGTATTTACCGCATACCAACAAAAATTAGAAAAAAGGAAGTGGGAATTGGGGAAAGGAGTATCTTAACACTAAAGCATTTACTCCATTCCCCACTTTCCCCTAAATAACGTGAAATTTCATATAGAGTGCCGGAATTTAACACTGCCCTTTGTCTACCTGAGCGGAGAAATGAAAATAATTAACATAAAATCATTTCTTCGGGTGTAAATCCTACTGTCTCATTTTTTTATTGCAAAAGAGGGTAACGTGCTGATAGGCGGAAACTTTGCCCACGGATAGGTATATACAACCTGAGGGGATTGCAGATGTGTTGCCTGCCTTGAGTATGAAAGTGTACCTAAACCTCATACTTGAAAGCCCTCACGCCATAGTGCTAAGAATAGACTTTAAAAGGAAGATCATTCCATAGCTTGCACTTACTCACGCATGCATCCAAGGACCAAAAAATCTATGTTTATTGCAAAATTTAATGCATAATTTCGTTTCAGATCCTACTATGCTGTTGCATAGTTGTAACAATTGCTGCAAGGTAATATATTATGATGATCGAATAAAATGTTTAGTACATAAAGAAATAATTTAATATTTCTTAATATATTTTTTTAAGTTATCAAATAAAAGTTTTGTTCAAATTTAATTTTCCAGAAGACCACACGGTACGCACGGTATAGTTTCATCAACATTAAATAACGTCCCACATGAGCAATGCTACTGTATTCCTAAAAGCGTCACAGGACTGCGAGTGTCAGACATGCAAGTGCCTCAAAAAGAAAGATTAATTGTTTATTTATATAAAAACGTATACGGTGAAGTAACCCTGCATATACCAAGTGTTGACCGACAAAGAGTTTTACCAGATTTACCAATAGATACTAACGACATATTGGAAGGAAACGTAACATATACAATCGATGAGCTATTCCGTTCAAATATGTCATATACGTTAATTGGAGAAGATAACATCTATGCCTTTCCAGATACTGATTCATCTGTCTACAATCATTACAATATGTACATGCACAAAAAACCAAAGGAAACTGGAAACCGCCATTTGCACTGGGGAACTCATTCACAGAAATATCCTGGGATTCCTAAGCGCGATGGTCATAGAGGTGTCGAACCGGATTCGGATACTGACGAAGTTCCTTTAAAAGATGTAACTAATTTATACACAACATTAACTAAGAACGTTCTCCGACCACCTAAAAAACGAATGGATCATGTTCTACGCATAATGGAAATGCTTAATAAAAAAAACAAAAGTCCATTCTCATGGATTTCAGGTCAACCAATAGATACAGATTTAGTTGACTTAACTGAAGTAACCGGTCCTAAAGTGCATATTAACACCCTACTACCGTTGGAAGGTTTTCATACAGGACATGTACACGTACCAAAGCAGTCTCACCGTGTAACTCCTGGGTTGGACAAAGAAATGGGTATACCCGATCACCATTTAAAAAATATTCCTCATCTTAACCAATTCGAGTTCTGGCTACGTTCACAAATGAACAATCTGAAGAATAATAAGTGGTTCGCAAAGTTTGCCGTAGACATTAACACTTTAAAAGTGCTCTTAATCAATGCCTTACAAAATAATGGTATACGAATATCTCATGTCGCTGGTGCATTAATTGATTCAAATGGAAACAGCATTAGAATGGACAATGTAAAATTAAACCCAGTGTTATTAGGAGATCCCAAGGAATATTATAAGCGATTTGCAATAAAAGGTTGCTTGTCACCACACGAATTGCCACATATAGAAACTGTTTTGATGTCTTCTTCCAATCCTCCACGAATATTAGGCATAATACCTTTAGGGAACAATTTACTTACATCTAGATTAAACACACATGTTCCAATCTGCTCCCAATCTAATCATAAGCCAGGTACCAGATGTCGTCATTTGTCGTTAGTGGGTTCCGATGAAAACGGGCCGTTTAATCGTAAAATTGTTCTCAGTAGTTTATATCGTAGAAAAAATGGCGACGACATGGATAATTTGGATATTCCTGCGTTAATGACTGGTGAATCTTTAGAAACTGATGAAAACGTTGAACATGAAAAGGAAGATGTAAAATCTTCTGAAGAAATTACACTACAGGAAATTGGTACAGATGGTGATTACGACGATCTTGGAATAAGAGTACTTGGGGGTAACTCAGCAACAAGCAGTGGTGCACCTATTAACAATAAAGGCAGATAGTGAGATTAAGGTGAAATAATATATTATTATATTTTCTGTCCATTAGTATTTACTATTTATGTAATCAAATTTTATGCCTAAAATTAATAAATCATTCATATGTATTATATTAAGGATTTTTTTATATCCCAATTTCAAAAATTACCGCCATCTGTCTTATAATAGAAGAACGTACTATATAACCTTCTGAGTGTTGCTCAGTAGCGCCATCTCTTTTTGAATATTAAAACTATATTGAAGTAGTTTGTGTTAATTGCGCTAGGTGTCAGTAAAACAATATGTCAATCCATTTACCAACAATTCACAATAAGAAAGTATTTTTTGACTTTTTAAACTTTTCTAATTCTATACTAATTAAAATATTACAAAAAACATATTATTTAATATTAAATTTAGTAATGATTTGTTGAATATTACTATCAAAATAAAAGCTAAGCATTAGCCGCCAGCCAGTTTTCAACTTATGTTAGTCAGTCAGTGACCGAGTCGAAAGGAGGGAGTGTAGTTGCGCGCTAAAAATAACATCGAAACTTTAAATAAAAAACAAAATCGCTGTGACGATGAAACAATATTACAATAAAAGCGAATCAAAATCCATTTACAAAGTTATGTGTTAATTTATTATACAATTTTTCGTTGTTTCGTTAATAAATTTTATCGTGCAGCTATGAAAGGATGTTAGTGAATTGACCAAATATCCGCCTCTTTTTGAAAATTAATGGAATTACATTACTGGTAAGTTCTTTAAATAGCTTCACTTCGACTTGAGTTGAGAAATTATGTTATTTTCATTTATTTCACAAGTTACAAAAACGTATTTTAATGTTGTTCCTTTCATTCTAAACTTAGTTTCTGCAAGTATCTCACGGTTTTCGTTTTATAGCCAAGCCTTATGATTGTTTCTGTTTTATTTTTACTTGTATTCACTCAATTTTATGAGAAGTCACAAATTTTGAAAGAAATAACCATATGTTAAGCAATGGAGAATAAGTTATTATATATTTTTATAGTTGTACTATAGGTATCTGTTATGTTATTGTGTTATTCACGTATATCATTACATGGAGAAAATAGTGACAAGACACTACGTTTAACAGTTTTCATTGAATTAGATTTTCATTGTACCTATCAACAATTGTTACGACACCTGGTGCTGAACTGGTTAAGAAGAATTGCACACCTGTACCCGTATTCGCATTACCAATATTCTAACCCTGTTGCACCTATATTTTGATAGGAAATATTCTTTAAATACATTCACATTTTGATATTTATTTATTGTTAGTGAAAAGTCTCTTTAGTGGCCAATTTCCCCTCACATATTACCGACACTGCACTATTTACCAAAAAAAAAAATAGGAAAATGAACCCCATAACCATCACGTTCACTCACCCAATCTCCAACTGCACCACATTGACTTTGTTATAAATAAACCAGTGGTAAAACACTCCATACCCTGATTTCCGAGACATTGCGTGTTAAATCGCGGAACTCAACGCCGCGCTGTCTTGTTATAACCAGAGCCTGTAATGAAAAGATTGAATTTCTTCAAGTAGGATCGAACCCACAACCGTCGCGTCACATAACTATAAAAGAATATAATAAATAAGAAATCATTATTCTTTAAACCTTACTCAATAATTCTCTCTCTATACATATATATTTTGCAACTTTTCGCCCGAACAACCTTGACTTGCTTGTTTTTAAAGTCATACAGTATATTATAGTATATTGTATTATAGTAATAATTAAATATTAATGCAAAACATACTAATATTAAGCGAATGTAACTTGAGTTACAATCGGTATCTGATAAGAAAAAATAATGGAACTATATTTTACGAGCTTAGCTTATTAAACAATAGGAATTCGTAAGATTGGGAATAATGTTACTTCATATAATTGTGTATATAAAAAACAATTTTCGCTTTTATTCTCATAGCAGAGTAGGCAGAGGAAACTTAGTGTTAAGACACTCCGTTTCTCACTTTCCACATTATTTTCGAGACATTGCGGAAATCAACGCCGCACTTACTTCTATATGTTACTCATTGTTATATAAAATAATTCATCGAATGTAAAAAATCTGCATACTTTTAATTAATTCGTCTATCTTAGCCTGTGTGGCAATAAGCTTTGCTGAAACAGATAAGGGAAACGTCTATTTTATTTATAGATATCGATTCTTGTATTAACGGGGATTCAAACCCACAAATATTGCATTGACATTTAAATGTACCACAGGGACTTTCATAAATATTAATTAATATAATAAATAACTTTCAACGATCATTTGTCTCGGTATCTTGTTTACAATTTGATGAATTTATTACTGAGATAATTAATTATTAAAATTAATATAATGTAATTAGGAATATTGTTCTACTGCACTATAATAACATATTTTCATTATAATTGACCTAGTGGTCTGTAAGTGATTATTTTCTAAGCTAGAGGTCGTGGATTTTAGTCTGTTAATTTTAATTATTTTTAAATGATACATGTATATTTTCTTAGTCGATTAAATCATAGATTATTGTAACAGCAAAACAAATTGTTTTAAAATACTTAGTTAAGAAATAAACATAAATTTATCGATGAATCATGAATCTATCAATCTCATCATGGAAAATAATAACAAATATTAAGTACTACTTTACGCTTGCTTTAAGAGTAAGGAGAAAACGGAGAAGACAGAGAAAGAGCCTGTATAGCTCATCTTGACTTACAACATTGTAAAAGCGAGCCTTGTGGGTTCGATTCCTCAACAAAAAATCTCCTAAAAATTTAGCTGAAAGTGAGGAACGGAGTTCTTTAACACTAGGTTCCCTTTGCCTACCTTATTATATGCGGGATACACAATGATGCTAAAATAAAGTAACTGTTAGATAACCATATCCATATAACGTTACATATTGGTAATTTCGTTACACTTATTTCAAATATATATTTGAAACAATCAATAAATAAAATAAAAAATGTGTTTCGTAATAATTCTAATGCAGGTCAACTAAACTTTTTTAGCCTTAACGGGTCCAGTGAAGCGTGTCAATGTTGCCACTGCAAGGTGTTAAGTAATACCCCATGTAACGAATCGTTATAAATCAGGTGTATTAAATGTTAAACTAGGTTTTATTTGCGGCTTCGCCTGCATGGTGAAAAGAAAAAAAATGGACTATTTTGGTTAAAAATCAATCGTTGAAAGTGCCAACATTGTTTATTTTATTAGTCCGTTCACCACTTTCTGTCCAATTATCGAGGAATTGTGTGTTGAATGGCAAAAGTAAACGCCGCGAGTTGTCTACAAAATAGTGTATTTACACTATTTTGTAGACTCACTGTAAATTGGTTTACTCAATATTTTGCTCGTGATATTGTGGCATACCTAAGTCCTCAGCCTGCGGCTTTTCAAGGTCTCACCGAATATCAGTTTTATTAATGTTTGGATTCCACTCTATTATTCTTTATTTTTTATAATAAATCTAATTTTGAGTATCGGAGCTTTTTAAAATTCTCGGAGTTTTTAATTTCAAAATCTAAAAACAACTAAAACAGAGTATCACAACATGTTACTCTCCGTAATCAGAATACCTACTAAAAATTTCCTGTGTAAGTTTTATGTGCAATAAAGTATATTGTATTGTATTAAAATACTATTTAATAATCTTAGGTCTGTACATATCTCTTAAGTCTTACAATATGGAGAGTAGTCACTGACACCTTAGTGAAAATATATACTATTCTCCACTTTGTATACATTACATACATTTAAAGTATAAAGAACCTCAAATAGAAACAAACTCGTAACAATAATGGATTCACTAAGACGTTGTTCCAATGCGCCACGAGGACCTTATATCTATCTATCTATATTAAGATTTAAGAGACAATTTCATCAGATAATATTTAACGACACCTGTCACTTACAACACTGGTCCAGAAGAAGGCAAAACGCAAATGATTTCGATTTCGTTAGTGTCTGGTGTAATTTTACAAGCATATTGCCTTCTTGAGACGTTCACTCAATATCAGAATTAATGAACAGATTTTATAAAACAAGGTTTATTTCGTCATTTTGTTTCGTTAGATAGCGGAGATTAAAGATTTTTTTATGTAAAACTGTAATTCTAATTTGTCTTGCTAATTTATATACATTTTTAATATAATTCAAAATAAGTAAATATATTATTTTTCTTCATAATGAAGCCAAAAGCTTCAATTCTCTCGACGTGCCCAATAAAAATATTCTAAAACTGCAATACACAACTTTAAATCCATGCAAATTATTGATTGGAAGAAACATAAAATTTTCACGCCCACCTATGAAATAGCTGACCAAACTGGCATTCAAAACCTGCTCTGCTTCCGTGTCTATCCATTTATCACCTAACCCCGCGACCTTGCGCTGAAATGTCATATCGAGAGCTTATTTAGGAATGCTATAAAACTTAGATATTATGAAGTCTTCAAATTTAAAAATATTTAGTAGATTTTAATCTCAAATCGGGTGGTATTTTAATTTTATGTAATTTTCCAGTCGTGTTATCCCAAATGATCTACTTTTACTCAGTTCAAAATATTCTTATAATAAAATACGTACTACAAACAATAAACAAAATATAAAATCTCAGTATTTCATACAAATAATTGACGGCAAGATGGGCATAAAAAGTAGCATCCAGGAAACACTTTAGTTAAGTGGCGCCGGCGCAGACACGTGCAACCACGTCTTGTTACGACGACGACGAGGTCCTCGTCGTATGATATTTGACTCCCACTTCACTTTTGAGGTATAAACTCTTTATATTCAAGGTTTTGATTTCAAATTTAAGTGATAAAATGTCTAGAAATCTATACTTGTGTCTTTTAAATCTAATATTTTTAGACCAATTGATTGAAAAAGTATAAGCAATTAGTTCTTTTATTATATTTTATGAGATTAAAACCTCAAAATTCAGTAAATTTAATCTACGGTAGTACAATACGGCTATCAATTCTACTACCAGCAAAATATAAATAAAAGAAAAAATCGTGCAAATCAAGAAATTTCACAACATCTATCTTTTTATTCTAGATTTAATTATAAAACATTTTTTTATTGTTATGGTACAAGTATCATCTAAAAGCTGGTACTCCGTGACCACGATCGATTGAAGTCATTGATGAAATAAATTAAGCATGAGCTTGACTCACGATTGCTACTTTATAATTCTTATTATTTGGACATGGCCGTTTAATCACGATTTGCTTAAAAATGTCTATTAATTTCATTTTTAATATTTCATGTGTTATTTCTAACAGAATATATTTATTCAATAATCTTAGTTAACCTTCATCTGTGTTAAGTAGCGGAAACCAACGCCGAACATTGTCTTACAAGGCTGCGAAAGAAAAATATTAAAAAACTTAAGTATGGTTATACTCTTTCAAGTGGGCAGTAAATACACCAAGGACTAGTATGTATATGTATATAACAGCTATATAGAATTAATATCAGAATAACATATATACAATATTTAAATATATAACTCTTCAAAACACTATTCTAATTTAGAGATGTATGAAAACAACATTAAATATATAACAATAATCTATATATATAAAAGGACTTGTCCTCACTGACTGAGGTAAGACGCACGCACAGCCGTAACCGCTGATGGTAGAAACGTTAAATTTGGACAAAAGTTTACTTTCGTAATCTGGACATCCACTAAGAAGGGATTTTGAAAAATTTTAACCCTAAAGGGGTGAAATAGGGGTTCAAAGTTTGTATGGAAAAAAATTTAAATCGGCACCGATTTTTATAAAATTTTAAATTTAGATTTTTAAAAGTATTTAATTGAACACGTATTTCATTGTTTTCTAGAATTCTCTCCCTAAGGGTGCAAATAAGGGGTTGAAAGTTTGTATGGAAAAATCTTTAAATCGCCACCGATTTTTATAAAATTTGAAATTTAGACTCTTAAAAATATTTCATTGAACACATGTTTCATGGGTTATTAGAATTCACCCTTAAATACGCAAGCGAAGCTGCGCGCGTCCGCTAGTAATAACATATTTATCTTTTGGTTAATATTTCATATTCACATAAAAACATGGCATTGAAGGAATTTAGAGGCGGAAAACGAATATAACTTATCTTTTTTTTAGTATCCTGTGAATTTAAAAAACCCATGCAAAGTAGCTTCCCAAGGTGAAGCCAGTAAGGTTAAATTTCACAAGTCGCTAGTTGCGCATCTTGGAACAGGTTATGCATTAAGAAAATATTTCTTCACATCCACGTGTTCTTAGATATCGAGTGTAAATAATTTTTGGTACCGGTTTTGTCCATAAGAAGTAATGTCAAATGTAACAAAAATAAAGAAACAATACATAAAATATAAAAATCAAAAGACATGCTTTTATTGATGCTGTCATGTAATGGCTAATGACATTGTCTTGTTCTTTATAGCAGGCGCGGCAGGATAGGTAGAGGGAACCTGGGACCCTAGTGACCCACCCACCCTAGGAACTCAACGGTAGGATTTTCCTCGTTACCAGAACGAGGAAATGAAAGTATTAAGTATTTTATTTCCTCTAGTAGGAACTGAACCCACAACCTATCCCTGCGCCACGACTGGCCTTGTTCCTTAGTGCGGAGAATCAGCAGTAAATTAGAGAACAGAGTAACCTCAGAGTAATTATATTACTACAAGTTTAAATTATTTTCATTAATTATACAGAAATTTATTGTGTTAACAATGGAACCGCCAGTTTTAGCATAGCCATTTTTTTAATTAAATTAAATGTAGCTTAGAAATAAGAATAAAATTTAGCTAACCAAAACTAAACATATAAATATAAATATATAAGCATATTTCCCACGTTCTAAATCCACCAAAACATATATTACTACATACTTAACGCCCATTGTTGTCCGCACGTCCGTCCGTACATATAATGTGGGTTAAAGGATCAACAGCCAATACTGTAGACGCAAAGTCAGACGGGAAGCGCTAATTTACGGGCTGGGCTCTCGGGGTCAATTGAATATTGCGTTTGATACTTACACTAGCTTTTACACTTTATGAGTTATGACTGGACGGACGTTTGTTCTCTTTGTTACCTTATTTAAGTGTAGACTAGTGGAAGTAACTGGATTTTACTAACTGAAATAAAAAAGACTAATAAGTTAATTATTGTTAATATTAATTTAAAGATTAGATAATAATTTCAAAGGCAAACTAAATTTAGAGTTGAATTATTAAATTCGCTAAAACTTTAGCTATCAATGTAATTATATTGTCAAGTACAAGCACAAGCGGGCGAAGCCACACGGTGGCTACTAGTAAGTAATATTATCAATAAACTTAATTTTTAAAACTTAAAACGCACTTTTTACTAAAACCAATTATATTTTTTGTAACTCGTTAAGTACCTGTACTCCGAAGAAGGGGCTAATGTTGACATCCGCTAAGTTTTTGCTTAATTTCCATAATTCCATATTAACCTTTTCGGATGTTGCCTGGGTCGTGTGGTGTTTTGTAACCTCATGCTTGTATCATTAATTATGTATTTTACACCTAACTGTTGTATTAAAGTTATTATAATAATACTTATTATAATAAATATTTTGTGGGGCAGTCTGTTTGTAAGGTGATAGACGTGGGTTCGATCCCCAATCATGGCAATGTATTATTTTTATTTACTTTCTAACAAAACAAAGTGGGGCGTTGACGGCTCAACAAGTCGGCACTTGTTGGGGAAAATGGAGAACTGAGCGTCTTGACACTAAGTTCTATACGAGATAAAATATAAAGTATAAAAAAATATTTTAAAAGTTAAATGAAGGCGATGAAACGAATCGTTATAATAATAATAAGATAATTGATTTATTATTATTAAATTGATCTTCATCATTTGTTTCAATAGCTTAAATGTATTGTTAACAAAAGCTTTCAATATTTATTAAATATCGATACATTTAGTAATAATATGTTTAACTTTATTATTTATGAACCCTATGAATGTATAAATAAAATAGGCAGTGGCACAAGCATGTGACTGACACGCAACAGAGGTTCAGTTGATGAATTATTTAAACCTCTCCTCTCTATGGTAACGAGACAAAACGCGGCGTTGGGATCCGACACTCAACCCGGAATGCTTCGAGAATTCTGCGGAAAGTGAGACAGAGACACTAGATTTTTCTAACTAGGCTAAAGAAATTAAAATAAAAAGACTAATTTAAAAATAATTATTTTGGGTTCTATTCCTTTGATAAATTCGTTGTTTTTTTTTTTAAACATATCCATCACGTACAGACAGTGTCAGTTACATTTTTATTATATGTATAGATAAAGGTCGGTAAGTTTCGAAATAATAATAAATAGTGTTCATCTTTGTAATGTATAGAGGTATAAAGTAATAAATTGTATTTCATTACCGCACCGGGCCTGAGACACGTGACCTACGACGGCCATGACTCATTTCTGAGGCTGTTTTTTACTTCATTAATAATTTTAAGATTTTTATTCTATAGTTATTAAAAACAAAAATATTAATAATGTTTATGTTAGAAGTTGGTATATCGGGGAACCTAAGATTCAATTATATATTTTTTTTACTTAACAAAAAGTAATTGAAATGTAAAAAAAAGGAACTTATTTCGGGCAGCTTACTGTACCTTGGAATAAGGTTATAGTTACTGATCACGTTAGAAACCACAAGTGTTAAAATCCTCTGTGCCAAAATGATCACTATTATAGAATACATAGAGATTACTATCTCTTAAAAGTATTGTGCGCAACGCTTTGAATACAAATTTGATGAAGCTTACTTTTTACCGTATATGTCATTTACATGTAACCCTTCTGCCACATTTGTATCATGGAGTGGAATGGAATGGCATATTTATAACCTAAATTTACTGATAAAGTTTCAGATAACCATAATCCTGACTATTATTTTTCCAAAAAAGTGTGACAACATCCGTAATTTAAAAGGATTTTTCTTATTTTTTGAATATTTTCTTCCTGAGTGAACTATGGGAACTTCTTCTACTGTACTATTCGAAGGAACACTTGTAGGTAGATATATGTCGTCATCATCACAGCCAATTTCTCGCCCATTGCTGGACATATGCGAAACCCCCTATATAATATAAAGTTTATTTGCTCAACTGAGAAACAGGAAGTCGTAGATTTGAACATACGCTTAATGAGAATCGAATCTACTACTATGTATACAAGTAATTCTGTTCTATTTGGATTAGATCTTAGAATAGGATGGTATATGATATTTCTTACCTGCGGCTTCGTGGCCGTGGTCAAATCAGTGAGTTATATTGAAATGTTGCAAAATAGCCTACAGCGATTCTCGCAAAATAAGCTATCTGAATAAAATGAAATGGAACTAATAGTTTCTGATAATATCCTGTTCTGTTTCTGAAAATATTAGTATAAGTACATAAAACATATAGGTATGTTTTTGATAACTTCTTCTTCTTCTTCTTCCTCCTGGCATTAATACTGGCGTATGTTGCCAGGGTAGACTTACTCCACTTTGCATGATCTGTAACATATGTTTTTATAACATGACTAAGTAAATTTTAATAATAGGTATATAAATAAAGATTTATTTTAGCTCTTGTATAGGATTATCGGTTTTTTATTATAACTAAAAAAAAAAATATTAAAAAAAAATATGGTGTTATTGTATGAAATTCGTAAACACGATTCCTGATTAATAGTTTTCCTGTTAAACATTAATACTTGCATTACATATATACCTATTAAAGATTTTTTTCGGGACAGACAAAGCCAAGTTGGGCTGCTAGTGCAAAAACAAGTTGCACCCGTTTAACCTTGCCCCAGTCTCTATAACACAGACCTAGATATATTCCGTCTGGTCCATCCATCTACCCGAGCGTGAAAGGCGTCCTTGTCGTATTATGATACTTATGTATATTAAATTAACATTTGACATAATGTATGTATTTATATTTAAGTTATTTAACATTTCTCTATACATATTTATATATAATTGATACACATATTTTATTCGAGGCTAGTCGTGGCAAGGCACAAACGTGTTGTGGCCTCGATTCCTGCTCAATCAATCTCGTCCTGTTAAAATGGTGATATCTTTTCATCTCATATGTGGTCTTTTACTGTACAAAACCACTATTTGTCTAAATAAGAAAATGAAGAACAGTCTTGTAGAGTTCTACCGTCAATACGGATCCTATCTCCTTGATATAGGATCTTACGTAAAATAAATAAATAAATTTTAATTTTATATTTCACTTAGCTTTATTGGTTTTTGTACAGCAATTAATACCTATTAAGGTTTGCTGATTAATTGCGTGACTAAACAACAGGTCAATTATTTAATTATTACTCAAACATCCTTAACCTATCGTCATATAAATAATTTCTTAAAAAAAGAACAGGTAGGTGAGTAGATTATTTTAGCAATATCGTAAAAAAGATATTAACGTGACGAGAATGTCGACACGGGTTTACATCTGATGGTTACTTGTATGACACGCTATTGTTCCTTACTAATACAATTTAGCGTTTCATCAGAGCATTATATTAGGGGCATATTATTACATTAATAATAAAAAAGTTTCGGCCTTCATTGGAGCTACTTGTTCTATAAATGACTTCATTAAAATAAATAATTGGTTATCCAAATTATTTAAGATATATCTGTACAACATTGCAGTATTCAAAGATAGAAATATGTTTTTTTTGCTTCACACCTATATCGGAGTAGGCAGAAGGAACCTAGTGGAATGGGGTATCTTAACACTAGGTTAGTGTTAAGACACTACGTATTCACATTTTCCACCAAATTCTGGAAAACTAAGAAACTATTAAATATTAATATATAAATAAACATATAAAATATTAATATAAATCGTGGAACACTTGAAGGTCAAAAGTAAGTGCGTCTGATGATGCTCATTTTTTCTCAACATAACACTACTTATTCGGTTCCGCTTCATGATTTAGCTAAAAAAAAAATTACGTCTTATTTAATTACGTTATATAAGACATAGCAAATTAGTACCTTTAACTATACTAAAGTTAGTTAAAATAATTGCCTATTTTGTAAAAGAGTTATTAAGATATTTTAAAATAAATATGTAAATTGTTTGAACACAATTCAACACTCCGAGCATATAAAAAAGCATATATTTTATATGAAATATTACATGCGTGTGAATATTATAAAATAAATAAAATATTATAAAAGTGTTTAATATTATAAAGTAAACGATATATAAACTTCTTCTCTATTGAACAACATTTCTAAGCTGTCTGTTTCAAATTGCCAACGCAGATATTACTCACCAACTAATAAATCTTAAGATATGTTCGGGGGCTTGAGCACACCCGACTTTGAAAAGTAACTTATAACTTGCTTAGAAAATTCTATTTCTTAAAGTTTTATTTCCTAAATGTAGAATTTCAAAAAGCGCATCTACCCCACTTGAAAGGTCGGCAACGCACCTGTAGCTCCTCTGGTGTTACACGGGCTCGTGGGCGGCGATGATTACTTACCATCAGGTGACCCGTACCCTCGTTTACCTTGTCTTTTTCCATAAAAAAACTTTAAAAATCTTATAAATATAAATTACTTCGGGGCCCCCTTAGCATTATAGTCATAGCCCTCGCGCTTCTATTGAATATAAAACCCCTAGGGCTATCGAAGACCACAAAAATCGTGTGTACAATTTTACTATATATAAAAAAACGAAAAAGAATACCTTTTCATATAACAAAAATATAAAATGTGACCTCGGCAAGTATTTTCGTTTAGACACGTCCAAAACCGCTTATACCTATTAAAATAACACAAAAACATAATTTACTAATAAGGCAATTTGCAGTTCTGACGTCTGTATTATTTTTTTGATGACCACTACAAGGTTATTTGTGAAACAATATAAATAATTCTCAAGGTTGACCTCATCCCATCGAAATCGAAATAAATTTAATAAAATAAATTATTTATATAGTTTTTGTTAACATTTATACTAAATGATAAAAATGCAATTTATATTTGTTTTTATGTGCGTTTGTGTTATTTTAATAAATAATTGAACATTTTATTTTTCTAAATCTTAAGACAACATATCGGAATATACCATTTTTTTTAATAAATTTATTTATTACGAAAAGAATTAAGATTACAAAACATAATTTTCAATTTATTCCAAAATTTTATGTTGTAAATTTAAACCCGTACAAACTATCCATTTGATATTATACTCTTTATAGATAAGAGCAAGTTGTGAAATGGAAACAGTATTAAGTCCACAGCAGCTTACATAACATCTCGGTCAATGTCTTGTCCGACAAACGCTGTTCTAACTTCTAATTGGCGTATTTTCGTAATGTTACTCTCATATATTTTTTACTAGCGACCTGCGCGGCTTCGCCCGCTTAAAATTATCCATATATCAAGAATTCAATTCAATATTATAGCCAAATTATACACAACTTTTACAAAAATTGTTGTCTATCCATTGTTTTGATGTATGTGCTATATTAGTGTAAAGTTTCATCTAAATCTGTGTAGTAGTTTTTGCGTAAAAGTTGAACAAACATCCATCCTCACATTTATTATTATAACTTTCACATTTATAATATTAGTAAGAATGTTTAAATAGAACATATTGTGTTATGGCATTATGATTATACTACACGGTTTGAAATTTAATAGCTTACTATAGTTAAGTTGTTTCAAGGCGTAGGTATGTATAACATAAGAGTAAAACTAGGTTATGTTTGTTTATATATTTTATCGTTGAAAATAATAAAAAACCCAACTAATTGCTAATTACTTTTAAAATTTTGAAGAATTCGAAGAAGACGAGAGAAGACGAATTCTTCGTCGGAAAGTGGGGAAATGAATTGTCTCAGAAAGAGAGAAAGGAAGTTTTTTTTATGGAAAAAGACAAAGCTTCATCTATCTATAATCATATTATAGGTACTGAAATTATTAAAGTAAGTCATGTTTTTGAAGCCATCGTGGCCCAGGGGCACAAATTATTATTTATTAATATTTTCGCTCTGGCACCAATCCTTAAGTTCAGCCTATCGTTAACCACGCAATGCATCGAAAAACTCGGCGGAAAATGGGGAACGGAGTATCCTAACACTAGGTTCCCTCTGCCTACTCTGCTGTGTGCACACAGTGTGAACCTAAAAAAACCTATCAAATGATGCTATCATATCGTAATTAGGATGTCTATTAGATCGCGAAGACCGTAGTTTCTAATGCCTCACGGTCACGGAGCACACTTGTTATGCAGGTCTTTGCCCGATCTGGTTAAGATGAAGGGAAGCGGTAAATTACGATAGCGTTGGTTTATTTAGTAATCGCTATACTTCATATTATTGTAGTGTTAGATATTTAATTTTTTTATTAAAGACTAGCGGACGCGTGCAGCTTCGCTTGGGTATTTAGGGGTGAATTCTAATAAATCATGAAAACACATGTTTCATGATTTATTAGAATTCACATTTACAACTAAATGAAATATTTTTTAGAGTCTAAATTTCAAATTTTATAAAAATCGGTGGCGATTTATAGATTTTTCCATACAAACTTTCAACCCCTTATTTGCACTCTTAGGGGATGAATTCTAGAAAACCATGAAATACATGTTCAATTAAACATTTTTAAGAGTCTAAATTTAAAATTTTATAAAAATCGGTGGCGATTTATAGATTTTTCCATACAAACTTTCAACCCCTTATTGGCACTCATAGGGGGTGAATTCTAGAAAACCATGAAACACATGTTCAATTAAATACTTTTAAGAGTCTGAATTTCAAATTTCATAAAAATTGGTGCCGATTAAATAAAATTCTATACAAACTTTCAACCCCTTATTTGCACCCTTAGGGGAAGAATTCTAGAAAACCATGAAATACGTGTTCAATTAAATACTTTTAAGAGTCTGAATTTCAAATTTTATAAGAATGTGTGCCAATTAAATTTTTTTTCCATACAAACTTTCAACCCCTATTTCACCACTTTCGGATTAAAATTTTTCAAAATCCCTTCTTAGTGGATGTCCAGATTACGAAAGTAAACATCTGTGCAAGTTTCACGTTCATACCATCAGCAGTTACGGCTGTGCGTGCGTCTTACCTCAGTCAGTGAGGACAAGTCCTTTTATATACATAGATTTTAGAGGTCGTCATTGCGTAGGTAGTGGGTTCTATTCTCGCTTCATTGAATGAATTATTTTCATTTTTGTACATTACGCAATCTCGATGACTAAGTTCCCTCTGCCTATCATGACGCTTGCGGGATAGAGCGTGAAGCTAACAAAATATCGAAATAGGATAATATTTTTTTTTTTTTTGAACATAATATATGAAAATGAAACTCCACAGATTTTATATACTTATGAAATAGTTCCGTGATAAAATAGTTCCTTTATCCCAAGATTTATTTAAATCATTATAACTATTTAACCAACTTAGCGTGTTAAGCAAGCATTACGACTAGAATACATTCGCGAGTACTAGGACAATGATAGTTACGTAACCGTTTGTTCTTATCAGAGCCACCTAGTTATCTCCTGCTGATGTAGAAAAGATATATTAGAACCTAGAAATAATACAAATTTTATTAGAGATAAGAAGATAAAGGGTAATAATTATTAAGTAATTAGAATTTAATTGTTATCTACAAGTAATAATAGGAGGGCGTCATGGCGCAGTGGCACAAGCATGTGACTGTAAACGCGGCGTTGTGGGTTTGATTCCCATTCGGGGAAATGAATTATTATTTATTAATATTTTCAAATCTTAGCTATCTACTCGTAAAAGTAAATTTTAAGTAAGTTCCTGTATATATTAATAGTATTTGATATAGATCTATTATTTTCTTTGTCATAAGACTATCACGGCCACGATCATCATCAACTAGGGAACTCCTAGCGTCCCATGGTGATACCGACTACTGTATTGTTTTACGTTCTAATATAATAACCTATTTTTTTTTATAATACCCACATAATATTTAAAGATTACTTTGTTTTTTCTTACGATGACTTATTTATGGTCGCCTGCAAAAAACACTTGGACTAAAAAAATTAAGAAAATTACATACAAAATAAAAATAGGTGCTTTAATATATTAGGTATTGATATATCATAAGGAAAATAGTCGCCTTATGTTTCTTTAGAAATGAGTCATTTTACCTGTAGGTACATTTTATTTTTTTGTTTCTAAAGTATATCAAAAATGGGTATAAAAATTCAAAGTTAAATTTACTTATTATAGAATACGACGTCTCTATTCTACTTAATACTTCCTCATGGCAAAAGATTAGAATTAAATGAATTGTCAAGAGATCGTTCTTGTACAGTACAATGGCTGGTGTAGACTGTCGACTTGAGTTTAGAATAGAGACTTGAGTAGAGAGTAGAGATTAGATAATCATAGCAATTATAGTTGTCATTGCTCACATTGTTAGTCTCTATCGATACTGTAAAATAATAATGATAATATATTCTCTATTTTTAAACGTACCTAAGGCTGAGAAAATCCTCTTATATATATATATATATATATATGACTTACCTATCAATTTTTCAATAGAGTCTAAAGGGTTCAAACGCCATGTTCTGCCGTACGAAAATGTGAATACAAATTAGATATAATATTTTTATATAAAGTTTCTTTGGAAAGGAATCGAACCGACGACTACTGTATGTAGCACGACACTTCATAACAACGTTAAATGGGCAATATACTATTTATTAAAATTTATCTTAACATTCCAAACCAGATATCTTACTCATATCATACGAGTATATGATATCAATCATTCGTATGCGTAATATATTTCGTAAATACTTCCATTATCATTTACTTCCCTACAGTAATATATTGTTCGTTTACAAAACAGCGTGACATTGATAAAATTGCGCACTCGACGTGACATAACATCGGCTGTCCTCATTCTGTATCGGATTTGCATTAACGTGCAAAAACATGCATCTTAAAACGTCTAAGAAGCACAAGGCTTTCTTTGTAAATGCGGGTTTTGCAACTATGTATATTTTAAATACATAATTATGTTGTTTAAGTAAAATTTCTGCTTAGGTACATTCCTACATATCCTAGCTTAAAATTTAAAAGAATTAATTATTGTTTTGGTTGAAATTAATGTTTTTTTTCTGCTCGCTGTATCCAGCATATAGCAGGATATACAGGGAGAAACTTGTGTTGTAACAGTCCATTCCCCATTTTCTGCCGAATTCTGGGATTACGTGTTGACTGACGAAACTCCACCCCACGTTTTGCTTCGAAACCAGAGCGAAGAAATGGAAGTATCAATTTAAATAAATATTTCGTTTCCTCGAGTGAGGGTCGATCCCACTACCAGTCATGTTTACCCTTTGTGTCCCTGCATGACAACTGGCCTCAACTTTATATTTTGATTTCAAAATTAACTGTATTTTCGGCAATATCTAAAAAAATTAAAATTATTTAAATTTATTTGAAATTGCGCAATACATAACACCGAACTTATTCTAATCAGAATGCAAAATATGAACCTACTACCATCATATACACACAGCCTCTAGCACCTCTAATGCGCCATAATAGTGTCATACACTATAATATTCTTTAATCCCACTGCAACGTTTACTCATTTAGATTTGCAAATTGTTTTAATGAGATGTAATTAACAATTTCAAGTTGTACTTAACTTACGTATCTACTACTGTCGCAATTATCATACAGAATGTCTGTCCGTACGTATATTTCGACAGCTTTTGTTCTTATATTACCAATAGACCGTGCAATGTCTTTTTTGTTTTGTAAAAATACTTTAAGTTAAGTAATACGATATTAATAGATATGGGCTGTAGATGTAAGGCTGTTTTGACCTTATGTATTGTTATTTTATCTGTTGGATTGAATTGATTGAATTTAGGTTTTTTTTTTATTCTGTGGGTTCTAATTCTTAATTATTTAGGTAGATGATATTTTTTACAGTGCCTTGAATATTGACCGCTTTCACGTCGTTTTGCTTTGTCAAATTCAATAGTCGGTCAATTCGTCTTTCTTTATTCGTCTAACACTACAATTAATCAAACACGAATATTTATTCTATGTTTACTTTTTTTAGAAACAGTATAAAAATATAAACGTAGCTGGATTTGAAGAACTTTCTTACAATAACTTATATATCGAAAATTACATTCAAAGTTTTGTATGTTGTGTAAAAAGTATTTTTTTTTATTAAGTGGGAATTACCTACTATAAAAATATAAAAAATATAATCATTCTTTATAATATTCTAAAAGATATTCACGTTAATCGTCTACTGGCACAATTTTCTATTTCTGCACTCAATAAACCCCTCGGCATTAAATATCTGGGTTTCTATACCATTCAATTGTATGAACTTATTAATAAAATAAATGTGTAAACGTATATTCACTGCTATATCTATGCATTTTTTTAGGATTTCGTACAAATATCAAATCTGATATTAGTGCGGAATCTTCGGTGGGCGAGAAAGACTCGCACTTGATTGGTGTTTTTTAAACTTCAGGCTGTATAACATGTAAGGAAAAAGAATCTTCAATCTAGTGCTAAGACTTCTATCATTTTCAATGGGCATTTATGAGATTATGATGAACATAATGCTCTACTATATGTAAATATTAATTTAAACTATATATATAGTACAAAACTCAACCAAATTCCTTTATTACATTTCATACAAATACCATATACATCAAATAAACGTTGAACTTGTGACCTAAGAAAGTCAAGGTGAAGTTAGAGGAAGAGCAACCTTAAACGTACGCTCACGACTTGCATTTCAGCGACATTGGACGCACCAAGGTTGATGTTCTAGGAAAATACCTCGTTATGGGCTCATTATTAGTTACGAAGATATATTGTAGCGAAGGTATGTAAATTAGTTACTGTGTGATTCTTTATTTTTTAGATTGTTAATTATAATTATGTTGGCTCTATGTTGTTATGTCTATATTGTTAATTATGTTGAGAAAATAATTTATATTTAAAAAACCCCGACACTAAAATCTCTAAACATAAAGAAATAACTGGAAAATAGCCGATGAATTACAAACAACTGAAAATATTTATTTTTGAATCATGGCTAAGAACGCTGTACATTCAAATGTTTCGCCTTTGTAACAAAAAAAAAATCTAATTAAAATCAGTTCATTCGTTTGAGAGCTAGATGGCCACATACAGAACCACACAATCATCCATACAGATATGGCAAACTATAACACCCCTATGTTTGGGGATAATAAATGGGAAATTCATTTCCAGAGTGACAATCGCACCCAAAACCCCATCACATTTATACTAAATACCATGCAGCCACCATTTAAAATATACTTACTGACAAGATCGTACCTCCTTATCATTGCAATTATCAAACAAACATACATATACGAGTATACCACAGAACAGTTATTAAAACCCCGTTAGTTGCATCCAATGCGCAGGTTGCAATCGTGTGCGCTATATAAACGTAAATATTACACCGTAATAAATGCAATACGTCTTAGTACAAACTAAACTTATATTTTGCAATTAATGTTTCAAATTCGGACGGAAAGCGGAGAGCGGACTTTCTTGACACTTCTATTTGTTGTAAATATGTTTTTACTTATATTTACTTATTTTAATATGAGGCCGAGGCACAAGCAAGCTGTAAACACGACAGGTTGTTGATAGGTATTTAATATTTTAATTTCTTTACTCGTTCCGCCACCCAATACGCAATGCCTCTACAATTCGGTGGAAAATCAGGAACGGAGTATCTTAACACTAGGCTTCCTGCGACATGTGAAATACAACGTGAAGGTAGAAAGATACTTTTTTATAGATTTTTATTTTTTTACCAATTATACAGACAACATTTTAGCTTTAAATATATTTCGGAAAATAGAAATAATCAACACTCAGAAACAGTAATTAATGGTTATTATTAGTTTTTACCTGTAGAGTTCAAAAGACATTAATTAAACTACCATCGTCCCATGTAAACATAATGCACGCAAACTAAGGTGTTATTTTCCCAGCACTGCACTAATTCCGTCACCATTGTTATATGTGATGTTATTGTTATTTGTTAGATTTAGTCATTTCTAATAATGTCTATTTTAGATTTTTTTTATAAAATATTTTTATGAGCACAGCTTAAAATGTTTTTTTTTATTAATTTATTAGTACTAGTTAGTTAATAAGAACAACATTATGGGAATTATTTTCGGTTCCCTCTCGGAGGAAGAATTTTTCTCATTTCTTGTGCGGCGTTGATTTTTGCCTCTAAACGCAATATTTTAAAAATTGCAAGGATAGTTTAGAACAGAGTCTCTTAATACCAGGTTCTCCTCTTCCTACTTTGGTATGCTTTGTGTACATCGTAGTCGAGGTACATCGAGAACCCATTTGATTTTAAGAACTTATGTTGGCTTGTAAACAATAATGTAACAATTCGATCAAAACCGTTTGTAAATAATATATATTTTTTTGTAAATAATCTATTATTTTTTAAAGTAATAATAAGTCATTTTAAATCATTTCATAGCAATATAATTAACATTAAATACAGGTATAACAATAAACTTAAAAAAATAAAGTTTATTTTATTATTCAATTTTTATATTACTCTAGATAATAAAAAAATTGGGCATTTTACATTTTGTCAAAATGCTTAACTAACTATTACATACATATTGTGTTACAGTTAAACAAGCGGAGCAGTTCTTCGTTGCTTTGACAAATTTACCCACGCCATTGCTAAACATGTAAAATAGATGCAAAAAAATATTCTGTACGAGATTCTTAATAGATCTGAGATTATAGTATAATATTTTTTTGTTAGTTTGTCTATTATAAATAATGCATACCGCATATAGGTAGCTGGGTAGGGAGTCTACTGCTAAGACACTCGTTTCTCTATTTTCTGCCCAAAAATAATAATAAAAGAGGTAGATCACAATTGAATTTGAATCCATGGCATATACAAAGATTCAACATTCAAATTATTTTTTTAAAACATTACTTGAGATCCCAGAGAAACTTAAACAAATAATAAAATCAGTAAACTATTGGCTATCTTATTTTGATGTGTATTTCACATTTTTACGACTGCTAACAAAACATTTATGATATTCATATAAGACAGCTTATAGAATATTCATTCAAAGCGCCATATGAATATAAATAACTTTAAAATTACAAGTACCCACCTACAGTTAATCAAAATTGAATGTGACAGTATAATGCTGTTTTCATTGATGTAAATACGCTGTATCCGTAAACCTTAACTTATCTGTATAAAATGCTAATAATTTGTTTTAGAATGTAGATATATACATAACATAGCTAATATATAACGTGGTATTGCCAAGTGACAATATAGAATTCTTATTCTTAATTTGATTGTTCTCGTAATAGTTATTTAAGGTTTTTATGGTAACGGAATACTATTTCTTAGCTCTATATTTTTCTTAGCTTGCTGTATCCCGCACAGGTTAAAAAGAGGGAACCAGGGACCTTAGTGCCAGGACACTCCATTCCCATTAAGATACTTCGGTTCCCCCTTTTTCGCCGAATTCTGGAGGCATTGTGTGTTGATTTACGGACCTCAACGCCGAAACTTTACTTATTCTATTCTTTTCTGATTAATTTATTCTCATTTATCTCCTCCATAAGCTATGGGGTTATCAAGGACGTCGGAGAGAATTATTGTTTATTAAATGATCTTATCAGTTTGGAGAAATATCTATAACATAAATATAAATCTTCTGTGTGATTTAAACTCTTCGTTCTCAGTTTTCCGCTGAAATAGAGACTTTACGTGCAGGACAGCAGGAAACTACTTAAAATATCATTTCCCCAAACGTAGAACGAACCCAAGCCCATAACCCATCAAACTTCTCACATTAGTCTATTCTAGTCTACTTTCGTAAATATATTAAAATTTAACAGTTACAATGAGACAAATACATAGCTCTCCAAACCGCATGTGTATGGACACTGCTCCTGTTTCTAAGATATTGATTTCGTCCTTTCACTAATAAATTACCCAATATCTCCGTCGCGAGGACAACGTAGAGTACAATTAAGCTTGTGCCATACTTGGCTCTATTAAATGTTAATGTATCGCACTTGTCACGAGAGCTAATATCTCGGGAGATAATGACACTGTTTTGAAAGTCTTTAAAAGCATCTTCGATCAGATTATGACAGTTATTTTAGAAGCTATCGAATTGAGAATTGAACCCGTAATAAGAATTATGATATTATTTCTAATAGAGGCCGTCAACACTCAAGGGTGTGACTGTAACGCGGCGGTTGTGGGTTCGATCCCCACTCGAAGAAGTGAAATATTTATTTACGTTTATATTTTCATTTGTTCGCTCTGGTGTCGAGGCAAAGAGCGGCGTTAAGTTCCGCCACTCAATACGCAATGCCTCCAGAATACACCGGAAAGTGGGGAACACAGTGTCTTAACACTAGGTTCCCTCTGTCTACCCTAATGGGTGCGGGATACAGCGTGAAGCTGATTTTTTTTTAATTTATATTATTATAAGTTATGTCGTTAATATAACTCCTTCCCTATGCCATTAGAGACGTGACAAAAAATCTTATTGAAGCGATTTTCAAGGTTCTACGTGACTTCCTCTTATGGTATTTAATATTTGCCCAAACTAAGAGGTATATGCGAACATGACTTATGTTAATTTAACTTGCTAACATAGCGCAGCGTTTAGTTCCGCCAATTAAAATGTAATGTGTCGAAATTAGATGGAAGGTTGAGAACAGAGTGTTTTGACACTAGGTGCTGCGTCTACTCTGCTATCCGTGGTAGAGCAACTGAAATAGTACTTATATTTTATTTAAATCATTTTAAATCACAAATAAAAAAAGCTTTTGTACGTGTAAAACTGTAAAAATTGTAATAAAATTTTATTATTTTATTACAACCAATATCATAAAAATCTATGTCCATAATATCATTGAAAATATTATGTTTTGGAACTCATCCTATCAACATATTTATATTTCCTTTGTATTTCCGCAATATGTATTTTTTTAAGATATAAAAATTGATGAGATTCACTAGCGACCTTACTATAAGGTTACTATAAAACCTCTATGTTTTTGTTATAATCATTTATTTATATTTATACACCGTTTATCTTTACTTCCTCATTCAAAAAATATTTAAAAAAATCTTAATTAAAACTAATACAAAATACAACTTCTTAATCTACTCGGACTAAAGTAGCCACTTTAGTTAAAAACTGTGTTACAGTCACTAACGTCTTTAAAAGGCCGTAGTGGCACAGTGAGACGACGTTTGACTGTGAATACAATAGTTATGGGTTCAATCCAATGAAAGCAAGCATGTCATTGAGTTTCGCCATTCAACGGTGTCTAGAAAATTCGACGGAAAGTGAGGGAGGGAGTGTTTTAACACTGAACACTAGAATCCATCTGCCTATCCTTCTATAGAAAAAGCTAGAAGTTATTTTTTTCTCTCTAATATGACCTGAAAATGGAGAACGGAGTATCTTAAACTAGATTTCTTTTATCTAACTAGGCTTGTCTATATTGTATGTTATCACGCAATATTCACAAATATTACAAGCTTATAGAATTAAACCATATTTGGCAATGTCTTACTATAGCAATTATTTAACCTGCTACTTTCACTTGTACAGCTTGAACTGAATTAGGCAATATGGAACTTGGTGTAAGGACTCTAAATGTTTATATTAGAATTTATTATTGTTCAAAATAAATATAGGGGAACAAGGACAAACAAACATTTTTTTCCCCTCCTGTTGCGTAATTAGGAAGTTACTGGCCGCGGTGGTCGTGACTTCGTTGTTCTTTATAGAAAAAATATATGTTTAAAATGTTATTTCTTATCTGACTAAATTCGAGACCATTGTGAGTTCAATCCCACTCCCTTTTCCCTTTTCTTTGTTTCCCTTTAAATACGGGATACAGCGTGAAGGTATATAAACTATTAAAAAAACTAAACAAGCATTATATAACTAGTAGTAAAGTACACATAGGTAACTTAAGTAGGTTTGTTATATTATGCATGTATGTATGTGGACCGAATGATTATAATCTCTTACACGTGTCTAAACTTAACACAAAAAATAACCTTAAAAATACAAACAAGACATTTAAAAGATTAAACGGAGATACAAAAGCTATCATCGTTTAATCTCAACCGGCTAAAATCTTTTAAAGTTAAAAATACGATTTAATTTTTTCAGCAACAAATAATAATATTTTTAACACTGTTTTAATTTAATAATTATCCAGATAACACTAAGATCACCTTGATTTTTTTGTATAACTCTTCTAATATTATGTATTTTAACAAATAACTATAAACGCATAATACAACCATTAATAGTACTACTTAAAACTACAGTACAATGTTTTAAATTAAATTAAAATCAAATTCAATAAAAAAATTATTGAATTTGAACTGCCAACCACCATTAAACATACGTTTCTAGGGTGTTAACAAATATAATAAAATACATTAAATAGAAGAAAATTTCATAAATATCTATAATAATATGATTACATTGTATTAGTTCCGTTTACAGGTAACAATCAGCTCGTTTCTTTTTCTTCTAGATCGATGTCGGGAAACCGTATCTCATTGGTAATGACCACTAGTCCTTGAGTTCAATTCCCTCGAGAGAATGTTCATCCTGAATAAATATAGTTTAATATAAGTTTATGTAGAAGATTATTAAAAAAAGGTTTAAAATTTGAAAAGGTTTAAAAAAAACATTGTATTTATTTTTATTTTCAAAATATATTAAAAATTGCACTGTATATTTAAGAAAACAATGTAAATGCGACTGCAAATATGGCGGTTGTGTGTTCGATTTCCACTTGGGGGAATGATAATATATTTAATATTTTTATTTCTTCTTGTTGCTCTTTGAGTTTTGCCTCTCATTGCAATGTTCATAAAATTAGGCAATGAGTGGGCACTCTGTCCACTGTCTGTGTGCTATATAAAGCTAAAAAAACATGTATATTACCGCACATAGTACGTTAGGCAGAGAGAACCTAGGAACCTAGTTTAAAAAACTCAGCTCCAATTAAGACACTTCCATTCCTCATTTTCCGCTAAATTCTAGAGGCATAGCGTGTTGATTGGCGGTATTCAACGCCGCATAGCCCCTTACCACGTTTTTAAGCCAAACTCCAAACAATACAAATGAAACAGACCATCTAACTGTAAATATCTATATTTCTACAAATAAAGCAGCTTGTCACGAACATAACCCACGATGTATTCTAGTACAAGCTGAACGTGATAATAGTAGCATTTGCATTTTCGAAACGCGTCGTGTATAGGAAGCTTTTGTCCAGGGCCCTTTGAATGAATGCTACTTCTTAATAATTTATTATGCATGTAAGATTTATATTAGCCATTGTTTGTTTTGGAGTTTAGAATATTAGAATTTACTGTCGAATTTAAATATATATATATATATATATTCTTAAAATTTTGTTTACCTAATATAAAATAATAGTATTTACGGGATGCGACTAACTACATGATAGTTGTGGGTCGATTTGGACTCAAATAAAAGCTTATGCTAAAAAATATCAATTTATTACTTAGGCCGTCATGGGGCAGGGGCACAAGCGTTCGATTCGAATTCGGCGGAAACTGGGGAACGAAACTGTCTTAATGAGGAACTAGGTTCCCTCTGCCTACCTTACTGTGTGCGGGATACAGTGTGAAACTATAAAGGAAGCTTACATAAAGACGGGAGATTTATTACAAGAAGAGAAAAACAAATAAAGCTATTAAATCGTTTTCTGTACGCAAACCAAGTTCGGATTGCTGTTACTATGGTATTTTATTAGTACAAATGTTTCTTGTATTTTATAGCATACAATCAAATATAATAGCCTATAGCATTACCGCGTCTAACATCGTTCATTCTTATGAAATTGCTTTAAAGTTTATGAAGTCAATGTCACGCTATATAATATGGTATTTGATAAAATAACTTTGCCTTGAAATTTTTTTTTCAAATAATGGAAAATAGCAGTTTTCCACGTTCCTAAGTAAATAGGCATATAATATAAATAATTTAACTTATTTTTTTTTCAATTTTCTTTACTTTGAAGTAGTTTTAATAGTATTTTCTACAATTTAGCTTTTGCTTAAGTTTGTGTATATTAGTATAGTATTAAAAGCGGCTTCTATTTTTTTTATTTTATTTATTTTTACGTACCTAGTACATTTTTCAGGGTGGCCATAAAAATATATTATAAAGATTCGTGCTACTGTGGTTATTTTTTCTTTAGGTTCTAACATCACTTTTAGTCAAATCAGACCAAAACACTTTTAAAGTATTCTCCCAATTGGTATCAAACCCATTACCAGCGCCATTTTCACAGATCCTTAAATCTGCACAAACAGTAATACATACATTTTTACATTAAAAAAAAGCTACGAATCTATAATATGCGATATGCAGCTAGTAAAACATACCTGTTGTCATCATGATTGACAAGTACCCTCGATGACCCAGACTTACAGACTTTGTCATTGGTTAATTTACCAGTTTCCTCTGGCATCGCTGGTCAAGTTCAATTCATCAGGTAATTTGGCTCATTCGCGTGGATTGGTATACAGTGTAATGAAATATGGCGATCTCTTTTTAGCTTGTGTGTAGTTACATTGATAACTTCGATATAGTAGTAATAGAATTAGGATTCTAACTGCTGCTTGTTATATAATTAAATTTGGTTCAAAAACTCTTGTATTTGAATTAAAATGCCCCAAAAATTAGCTTTGAACCTATGTCTATCGAGTACAATCCGACTACTTTTACAGTCTTTACTATTTGCTGTACTGGCCAGCTTATATTAGATACTAGCGGCCCGCCCGCGGCTACGCCTGCCTGAACTACGTTACTATTAACTTCTGTCTCCATGAGTAACTACGTCCTATAAGTGACGTCCATGCAAAATTTGAGACTCCTAGCATTTGTAGTAACGAAGTTTTATACAAACTTTCAACCCCAAAAACAACCCTTCAGAAGTCGAATATTGCAAATTCCCGTCTTAGCGAGCACCTACGTCCTATAAGTAACTCCTATACAGAATTTGAGATTCCTAGCACATGTAGTTTCTGATATTTCGTGATGAGTGAGTGACCTTTCGATTTTATATATATAGATATAGATATGTTTTGTATAAACACTAACTTTTTTTACTTAAAAAGCCCCATGATAAATATCATTGTTTACATTTAACATAAACGAATGCCCACTTTTAGTAACAAGCCCTTAAATTCCATTGTCTAGTATAAATAGCGAGTGCACGCAAAATGTCAAATATACATACATACAAAATAAGTAAGTTCGAGCGATTATTTAAAGGTCGCCTTTGTGTAGTGTTTTGGTGGAACGAATTAAAGTTAACCTTTTAAATTCAAGATCCCCTTTTTTTAGTTAAAAAGAAGATTGTTTAATTACTTTTGCGTGCGATGTCTGGTTTTCAATTATGTGAAGATACATAAATAAGGCAATCGTTTAAATGTACCAGTTAAAAATATAAAGGGTTATTAAAAGATAAGTTAATACAATGGGAAATTTAAAATATTTTTTTTTACTGTTTTAGAAGCATTTTTAATATAATTCAACTCGTAAGAACTGAGTGATGACTAAATTTTTTATTATTTTATTTTATTTAGTGTGTTTGTCACTAAAATTCCAAAATATAATAAAAAAGGCAGAGCAATACTCACCTGGCGATAAATTAAAATAATTTAAATATAAGCATTCCCTCTTTTGGGAATCAAACCTACAGCCATCGTGCTTACAGCCTAACGCTGTCGCTCAGCCCCACTGTCCACAACAGCCTAAATAGTCAATTTAAAATTTGATTTATAAAGTTGTTTACTTTAAACTATGATTTCACAACTCGAATTATATTAAAATTGTTCAACATAATACTTACTTTAGGTTCTCCCTTGTTACTTAGCATTTAATCTACTAAAATAAAACTAAGGAGACACTTTGGTCCGACACTCTAAGCTCAGTAACTACAGGTCCGAATTTAAAAAATATTTCCGTGTAAGATATAGACTATAGACACTATCTATATCTATATATATAAAATCGAAAGGTCACTCACTCATCACGAAATCTCAGAAACTACAAGTGCTAGGAATCTCAAATTTTGCATAGGAGTTACTTATAGGACGTAGGTGCTCGCTAAGACGGGAATTTACAATATTCGACTTCTAAGGGGTTGTTTTTGGGGTCGAAAGTTTGTATGAAACTTCGTTACTACAAATGCTAGGAGTCTCAAATTTTGCATAGACGTCACTAGGACGTAGTCATGGAAACAGAAATTAATAATAACATAGTTCACGCGGGTGTAACCGCGAGCGGGCCGCTAGTATAATATAAATGTAATATTTTTGAATTATGTAAGTTTTTTTTTTGCTTGTTCCCGCTGAGGTCAGAGCTATCTTTGGTCCTAAAATGTGTCGTGCATATTGTAGTTATTTTCAGCTTATAACTCATTCTATGAATTATTTTATAATTATCTATTTATGAAATTTAATCAACTAAAAAAAACCTTCACTCAAAAAAAACTATTACCTACCAGAACTCAGTAAAATAAACGCTATAACTTTAAAATATAAACCTAATAATCAATTCGAATGAAAACAAATCGATAATTCGAAGTAAGTATACAATATACGATATTGTACTTGACACGCTTGCATTACCTTGGCTATGGTAATATTTTATAATTTATTCTAACATTCATACATACTATGTCAATTTTGTATGGTGATTTTATACTTCGAACCGGTTTGTCACGTGCGTGAAACACGTTGCAGATTCGTAATTAGTAAAACAAAAATTTACTATTAGAGTTTTGATAGATAGATAGATAGATAGATAAAACTCTTTATTGCATACATAGAGGAAGGAGGAGAGGAGGTTTTGCTATGTATGTAAATGAAAATAAATTAGATTTAGGTAGACAGAAGTTAGACACTTTTCTTCTTACCAGAGCGAGAAAATGAAAATAATTGATCCGTCGAGTGCGAATTGAACTCACAACTGTACGTTTCATTCATATAAGCAAAATATCTAAATAGTAAATAAAAACTATGATTGAGATTAAACTACTTGTACCTAATTAGTAAACAAGTGGCGTCGAGGTCGGAATGTTTCGTTAGGTTAATGTTACAAGATTTTAACTTACATTATATACCCACTGCATTTTGAGCCTTTAAAGGCAAATTAACATAGTTCTAGCGTTCTAATTAGACTTCGTCAAAATTTCCATTAATAGGTACTTATATAATATATAAGTTATGTCTTAATTTTATATAATAATAAGATTAACTTTATTATTATTAGTAAAATGATAGTTATAGCAGTGTATTTAATGAAACCTTGAACTGAAAATACTTAAGCAATTGAATACTCCAACTCGAAAAGTTATTTGTATAGAATTGTAGATTAACTAATTAGTGTTAATCTTATTTTTAGGATTCCGTGTCTAGGATCACTTTGCTCTCCTTCGGGATCACTTTGCTATCAAATAAAGGAAGAAATTGAAAACTTAGGTTTGTCAATTTCATTCGTCGCACAATCAAAACCTAAAGAATATTTCCCGTCACCACCTACTATAAAAAAATCTGTTCTCATGATTCATCCATCCTCCTGACTCCATCTTAGAGGGGCTAGCTAGGCTTGCCTCTCCCCAAACGGTTCTGGTTCTATTAAGCTATAAAGCCATGAGAAATAAGAAGAGAAGTAAAAAACACAGCGAACCTAAAGCAATTCGATAAAGCAGATACGTTACAAGAATTTCAAGTTTACCGCAAATAGGTTTGTATTCTTGCACTGGTATAACATCACAACTAGTTTTACTAGGGGCTTATACCACATTAGATATACAATGTCAGGCAGGATATCAGAGATGCCTTTATAAAATTATTAATAGTTTTTTCAACTCATCATTTTATATATACAGGAGAGTAAGCATAGGGAACCTGGGAACCTAATGTTAAGACACCTCGTTCCTCATTATTATTTAAGACATTTATTTAATAAGACAAACAGATTATTTAAGATATTTTTATTAGTTACTTCCATTCACCATTTTCCACAAAATTCTGGAGGCATTGCTTGTTGAGTAATGGACACCGTCGAGCTTACTCTCGAGGACATAAAAATATTAAATTAATTCATTTCATTTCCTCGAATGAGAATAGAACCTACAACCTATCGCGTATCTATCATATATAGATCTTCTACCATATACAAAATTTATATTTCTAGATTTCGTGTCATCAAATCTCACATTTTTTGTCGATTTGTTCATATGGAACCATATACTTTATTGAACTATTTAAATTTTTTATATAAAATTCTATAAAAATATTAATGTTGATATCAAGATTACCACATTTGTATGAAAGACGGTGAGAATTTTATAGTTTTTGAATAGATAATTAACAATCTGATTTGTGTGAAAAATTTGCATGTACCTAATGCAATATTATTTCTCAACGATCTTGCATTTATTTATTTACGTTTTTTTTAAATGAATGTTTATTATAATCTACGACTTTATAATAATAAATAAATAAATTAAAAGAATAAATTACAACTATTTAATAAACTATGGCAAATGCGTAAAGATAAAAAACTCTCTTGCGATCTCCAAATTTCCACATAATACAAATACAACAATAGGTTTAGTAGAAAAAACTATCACTTCCTATTGTTTTTACACATGGTGTTCTTAAAAAATGTTTCATTTGAATTAGATGAAGGAAACTTTCACTCAGAAATCGCATTCAACTATATATGGAACTAGCGGCCCGCTCGCGGTGACACCCGCGTGAACTATGTTATTATTAATTTCTGTCTCCATGACTACGTCCTAGTGACGTCTATGCAAAATTTGAGACTCCTAGCATTTGTAGTAACGAAGTTTCATACAAACTTTCGACCTCAAAAACAACCCCTTAGAAGTCGAATATTGCAAATTCCCGTCTTAGCGAGTACCTACGTCCTATAAGTAACTCCTATGCAAAATTTGAGATTCCTAGCACATGTAGTTTCTGAGATTTCGTGATGAGTGAGTGACCTTTCGATTTTATATATATATATAGATATGTGTAACAACTTCTGAACGATGCTTTTACAAGCCTTGCTAAGTATCTCCTGATAAGTTGTTGTTAATTTACATGACAGGTATCTAACGCTATCTCTTCCTCTTTATTCTTACAAGGAAGGGACCTGAATCATATTTGTATCAAGTAAGTTAACCTGAACTTATCAGACGGTAGTAAAACAGGCTAAAATCGTTACAAACAGTTATTTTCTAGTTGTTATATTTAGAATTGAAAAAGAAAAAGTAGAAGTTCAGTTCGTTAACACTAGGTTCCCTCTGCCTACCCTGCTGTGTGCGGGATACAGCGTTACGCTGTGTTTTTTTATATATATCTTGACATGGATAGAAACAACCTATCCTGTAAAATCATAAAATTGTATTTAACATAATTATTTATTAAATATTTTTGTCTTTACAGGTACGTGTCAATTTCAAATTTCTATTGAAATAGTTTTGCATCGAACGTAAGTAACTTATTGGGCAAATTAAAATTTGTTATAATTAAATATTTGAATCGTTTTTATATAAAAAAAGTCTTAATATGCTTACATTATATTTTTATACCTGCATACTTATTTTTTTTATATCTGCACGCTATATCCGGTAGAAAGAACCGAGTGATCAGACACTAAGGTTCCTAATATCCTCTGGATTTTCAAGACATACTAACATATTAGCGTCTTGCTCTATAATTATTAGAAAAATAAAATAAATATAATTCAATTCTCTGAGTGGGAATCGAACCGACCACCATCACCAGCCTTTATAGCCAGACGCTGTACCGCTGCGCTACGATCCCTTCTTTTTTCGCAGCAAAACAACTAGAATTATAGTAAATACTACTTGAATACAAATTCTAATTGCATTTCGCCATTTTGACTTTTAACATTCGCGTCTCGAAACTTCAATCTCGGTCTGTCATTAACGCAATTACAATTATACTCAGGTGTCGTTCGTAGAGACGTTCACCTTTAGCCAGGAAACTGACTCAGGCGGGGTCCGCTCAAGCTATAACAATGAGATAATTATTTTAGATTTATTATGGAATATTATATTTATAATTTTACACACACAATTTTTAAGGCTGTCGTGGCGAGAGAAGTATAAGCGTTTTAATTTTTCGATTTGGATTCCCACTCAGGGGAATGAATTATTATTTTTTAATACTTTTATTTCTCCGCTCTGATAATAAGGTAAAGCGCGGCGTTGAGTTTCGTTACACTGAGACTCAAAAATTGGTTGAAAAGTGTGGAACGGAGTGTCTTAACACTTAGCTTTCCTCTGTCTACACTGTTATATGCGAGATATAGCGTGAAGCTAAGGAGTGAAAAAAAATAACACAATTTTTTTTATTGTTTGGAGAGAAGACAACGAAATGAATTTGATTTTCTATTTTTTATGAAAATATAACTTTTTCTACTAAAAGGCTAAAATTATATTTTTAATTTAACTCATTTATCTATTTGTTACTTACATGAGGTACTTATACTAAGGTAAACAAGTTAATAAATAGTTTTACGTTACTGATATCATGTGTTATTGTAATTGGTTCCCGAATAGATTTATTCATACCTATAGGTAAACACCTATTACTATAAACCTACATTTAAAACGATAAAATATCTATGAAATAATAGAAATCGTAAAATATTAATATTTTAGATGAAGTTTTATAAATGCATTTATTGTATTATTATTATTATATTTGTATTATATTGCTGTTTAGAAAAGTTGAAGAGTTGAAGACACACTAGCCTCCCTTTGACCCCAACACGCAGTTACAAAACCAGGCTAAAAGCGGAAAACAAATAAAATAAATAAATAATAATAAATGCTTTATTCAGTAATTAAATGTTACATATACACTCTAATTTCGTTAGAATATGGAAAAAACAAGACAACAATTTAGTAGAGGTGAGCGATAGCAGCCGTACTAGTGTAAACTGTGTCACAGCTGCCAACATCTTTGCCCCTAAGACACTAT
Organism: Heliconius melpomene rosina; assembly: GCF_056956725.1. Taxonomy (NCBI): domain Eukaryota; kingdom Metazoa; phylum Arthropoda; class Insecta; order Lepidoptera; family Nymphalidae; genus Heliconius; species Heliconius melpomene. Next base: position 15,583,438 of record NC_140401.1, read on the forward strand.
TTCGATGACAAAATTGAGAATACTCATCAATTAGGTACATATTATTATGTCGACATAAGCAAAAATAAAGCGATATAACAAAAGTTTTAAATTAATTATTGAAAAAGAAGAAAAGAAAAACAATTAGATTCTATATTATTACCACGTGTCAAATGTGTGTGTGTGTGTGTGCTTGTGTGTGAGCGTGTGTGTGTGCGTGTGTGTGTTTATGTGCGTATATGTATGTACGAGTCATGAATGTAAGTTAGGTACGAAGAAGATTCTCCGTATCCAAGTAGAAACAGACAACGCTAACCTCTCTCTGCCCATCCTAAATTAAAAAGTATACGTATTCCATTTTTTAAAGTGTTAGTTTTTTTTTGTGCTCATATCTCATTAATACATGCTTTATCAATACGCAAACGTCCGATAATGATAATTATTAATACGCAATGTAATATGTGGCTGTAATTCAATATTACACATTACGTCCTGCAATCACTTGTTCGTCATTTTGTCATTTGCAGTCGCTGTTATTATTTTGTATTGGTTCATATAGTTTCAAATTTATAATAGTAATTGTGCCAGTCGTAGCACAGGGATACACGCAATGTCTTCAGGATTTGGCGGAAAATTGGGAACGGAGTGCCTTAACACTAGGCTCCCTCTGCCCACCCCGCTATGTGCGAGATACAGCGTGAAGATGATAAGAATTGTATTTGATTTCTATTTTAAATATTATAGTGGCCCATTACAAAATGTTGCCAATAATTTTTTTTTTATTTAATTTATTTGTAATAGACAAATAAAATGAGTTTTAGTTTGATTATGATTTAGTTGACGTTTAATTAACTATTTTCTAGAAAAAATCAAGATACAAATTAATCGGACATCGGCATTAATCGGACTCTATAACCACTGGTTAACGATAATTAAATCGAACACAGAGTAGAAGTACCACTTTGCCTTGGCGGCTATCAACAATATTACAAATTCAAATAATAAATATACATACATAAACATAGAAATGCAATTATGCATATTACAAAAGTATATTAATGGAACCAGATGTCTAGAATCATTAGTAGATATTAATAGTCCGAGAGATGGCTGGCAAACAGTTTACCTTGACAAAGACACGTTTTGTGTACAAACATTGCTAGTTCTCAGTGGGTAGGTTAGACGTGCTATGGAAATTGTTTACAATACTGACATATTTTAGCGAATCTATATTCCTATTCGTTTGTTAGCATTTTTTCTATATTCTATACTCTACTATATAATATCTCGGCAATGACTATTGAATAGAGTACCAAAAACGTGTAAGTAAAGTAGGAAATATTACGAATTAATACCGAATTTATACAGTTATATATTTTTAAACCACGCAATGGATTTTTGTATTATTTTACTACGATGTAAGTATTGCTTATTTCTTGCTAAAGAAAATTAGGCTTAATATTTAATATTTCATTTCGATACAAGTGTACCAAACATTTTTATTTCTTTACCGAATAATAAATTTAAAAAATTAAATTAGTTTTACGTGTCATTTAAGCAAAATAATAAATGTAAAAGCCACTTCGCCGAATATTTCTGAAGTAGTAAAGCAGTAGTGTAGCAAAAGGCCAAATGAACAAGTTAAACGCGTTGTTTACACGAGATTCAATTAGGAGTTAAACGATGCACTCGAGAGTATATTCCCGATTTGATGTAGGTACTGCTGACAAAAACAATATATGAATAAATTTAAATTATTCTTTACTATTACAATTAAAGATAACAATATATTTTAATTTATTTACAATGCTGTTAAAGAATTTAAAGTACATAGAAAATATTTTTAATGACTAGTTTCTTGTTATTATTAAAAATTAAGGTCTTTACCAGTATCTATTGCAAAAAAAAATATTGTTAAATATTACAAGCGTTTTTGTAATAATTAAGATATTTCGAAAATTCAGTACGGTACGAAACAAAAAATACTGACGTCACAGCAATGTAGACTCTGCTGCTGTTGCGGAACCGTGCCAGTGAAATGATAGCAAAACGTGACTAAATCATCATTTTGTAATTTTTATGTAAATCAGTATTTCAGTATTATTTTTTTTTGTTTTCATCATAAAAAAGGGTAATATGAATTAACTTTTGAAACTTGTAGTTGAGTTGTCGATGGATCTGCAAAGATCATCCTAGAGTGCTAACAGCAGGAGTTAAATAACATAATAAAAATCCACCGTAATTTTGAATTGAATAAAAACGTATGTTTTATTACTGTCTTTTGCAAGAGACCGCTTTCATTATAATATAATTTCTATGTGTTAATGAAAGCAAGGCTAAATAAAATCTTACAATAACTTTACTTAGATAATCAAAACAATATAACATTTATTATAATTTATATAATATTATTACTACTTCTGATAAAACGTTACAGACTTTAAAATTAATTATAACATTAAAAGTTCAATGCAATGCTGTATACTTTTAGGGTTCCCCTTGACATTTTACTAGATCACGACAAAAAACATTGAATTTAAAAATAGACTCATAATTTATAGGTTGAAGTGTTTTTTTGCTGACTCTACTAAAGGCCGAAGCGTGGCTTTGTTGTCATTACAAGCTATAAATATCATGCACGAAACATATGGACTACTGCATTACTAAAGAATAACATTATATATTTAAAATATTATTTCTATTTGTAAATTTAAGATTACTATGTTTCAATATTTTGATCAGGGTTTAAATTTAAAGAGGAGAAGTAACTGTTATTTTTGTTGACTAGAATTATGAAATTTGGAAAGAAATGAGAGCTTACAGCACAAATAAAGAAAAAAGGCGATAATTTATGGGTATATACAAGAAAAAAATATATATATTAGAAAAATATACATAGGTAGGTAAATTCTTTCCGCAAATATAAGTTTCTTGACTCACTTATTACTCACGAATTTATTGTTTGATAAAAATAATTGAATTATGGACCATTATAATTTTCAACAACACTATAAAATTGACTTTTAAATCAACTCTAATTAGTTTAATTGTTTTTTTATGTATCTACTTACTATATTTATTTTATTCAAATGTTAAATTAATATGTCGATTACATGCAATAGTTAATGGTTTTAATTGAACCTAAGTATGAGAAAAATATTTATACTTTATCTATATATATAAAAGGACTTGTCCTCGCTGACTGAGGTAAGACGCACGCACAGCCGGAACCGCTGATGGTAGAAACGTGAAATTTGGACAGATGCTTACTTTCGTAATCTGGACATCCACTAAGAAGGGATTTTGAAAAATTTTAACCCTAAAGGGGGGAAATAGGGGTTAAAAGTTTGTATGGATTTTTTTTTAAATTGGCACCGATTTTAATAAAATTTGAAATTCAGACTCTTAAAAGTATTTATTTGAACACGTGTTTCATGGTTTTCTTGAATTCTCCCCCTAAGGGTGCAAATAAGGGGTTGAAAGTTGGTATGGAAACATCTTTAAAACGCCACCGATTATTATAAAATTTGAAATTTAGACTCTTAAAAATATTTAATTGAACATGTGTTTCATGGTTTTCTAGAATTCACCCCCTAAGGGTGCAAATAAGGGTTTGAAAGTTTGTATGAAAAAATGTTTAAATCGCCACCGAGTCTTAAACCACCGACTCTTTTAGACTCTTAAAAATATTTCATTGAACACATGTTTCGTTGTTTATTAGAATTCACCCCTAATTAAGTAAGCGAAGCTGCGCGCGTCCGCTAGTCTACTATATTTTCATTTATTTAACCCTATTATTCTACATATTGGGGGTCAGTCGTAACGCAAGGGCACACAGGGATTTGTGGGTTCGATTTTCATTTGAGGAAATGAAATATTTAATATTTTCATCACCTCGCCTTCGTTACCATAGTAACGAGGCAAAGCGCGACATTGACTTTCGCAACTCTCCACGCAATGTCTCCACGAAAAATTGGGAACAGAAGTGTCTTTATAGGAACGAGTGTATAACACTAGGTTCCCAAGTTTCCTCTGCCTACCCTGGTATGTGCGGGATGAGGAAAAAAACTTGTCAAGCTTAATGTATTCCGCACATAGGTCAGCTACCATATATCATTAAAAATAATACCACGAAATATAATAACTATATGAAATAATTAAATGCATGTATTTTGGTAAGGCGGCTGGGTTGCATCACTTGCAAGTTGCAGTGCCGGTTCGAGTGCCGGATCGGGAGCACTTGAGATTAGTGTATTCAAATTATAATTGTTCTGTATAATGTATGTAGGTAGATTATTATTACGTACTGTAGTAGGCTTAGATTTTTTGAGACATTGAGATATTTTGTATATGAATATTTTAAGTTCTGTATTTTTTTTAATAAATTGACAAGCATATTGTTAGATTTTGTAATTAAATAAAACAGATGGACACTTCAGCATAAAACTAAATGCACGCGACCTCACGGGGATCTCAGATATGTCTTAATTTGTTTTATTTTCCAACTGGGCCTCAAATTGGTGTGTGCCCTAAGGTCAGAAGAAGTCCTGAGAATGCATTGCGTTTGATAAAGCGATGCAAAGCGGTAGTTCGTTCTATTGAAGAAAGAAATAATTCGTGACTGGGATGCATTAGTTAAAGATAAAATACTTTAAAATGTGTTTAGAAGTTAACAATTGGGGAATAAATCATATTTTACAATCTTAATCTCAATATAGTAAAGTCTCTATAAAAACTTACTTAAAATCTAATTAATATTTTATATTAAGTCTAAAATATATTTATTAAATCTAAATTGTAAACCACAGCGGCGCGGTTGAGTTCCGCCATTCAACAAGCAATGTCTCAAAAATTAGGCGGGAAGCGACGAACGGAGTGTATCAACACTATATTAACTTTGCCTACCCTAATTTACGCCGGATTCATCGTGAAGTTAAATATTTAAAAAAAAGAATAAATGAAAATGTAGAGAAGCTTCGAATCATATTCGCATCACATCTTGACTGCTAGCGACATCTGCTTGAATTTTATTTGTATTGTTAAAAGACCTGTTTTAAAAGCCTAACTTATTTATTTACACAAGATGGCGGCACAAATATTTTATTTAAATAATATTCTCCATATTCTCCATTGTCCCCTATGTTTTTTTAGAAATAGGAGTATCAAAATAAAACAAAATAAAAACAAATTGAAGTAACTTACTACCAAAGTGCCTTATAACACATATTACATACAATCATAAAATCTAACTACCATAACAGTTTCACACGCCATTACCTACACAAAAAAAAACACTAATTAAATATAATTTCACGTTGATCACACTAATTTTGTGATAGAACGAAGCGAAGCGTGTCGTCACGTCGCTTCACAAGTAGATAAGTGGTCTACGAAAAAATCAAATTTAGTTGAGAAATCTATCAATTCTTGCGCTTGGCGTGACGTCTTCAATGAATTACGGCCAGATGCAATTTGCAGAATACAATTGGCTTAATTTAGCGGGAACCGGGTCAAGGGTTGATGGCAAGTGTTAACAATATGTCTTTTAGTGTCTGTAATCCGATATAATACCTGTTTAGTGTATGAAAATTGTGTTTCTTATTACTTTTATTATTTTACGATTTCGAAAGACCTCGTCTATGAAAATATATTTGTATTGGTATTAGTTTCATTTTATTATAAAAACTGTTAATTATTAGTTTAAAGCTATATACTGGCGAAAAACAAAAAAAATATAGTCCTACATAGTCTACTATATTTTTGTTCTAACAAGGTGACATTATAAACAGTTATGTTTTTAAAATATAGAACCATGTACGTTTATACATATGTACATATTTATTATTCTTAATACTGTATATGTATATTGATAAAAATGTAATGTAATATAATAACAGTTGTAAGCAAATTACTATTTAATTTAAAGACAATAATATACATAGGTTCATTTTTGGTTTCATAATTATTTTGATGATAATTTATTATTTGCTTATGCACTACTCACGCCATCTATCGGTGAAGTTATTAAATTAAAAATAAGTAAGCTTAAAAAAGTTAAACTTATGAAATACTTATTAACTTGCATACAAATTCTTATTATGTAAAACTAAAAAATATTAAATATAATAAAATTATAATTTCTAAATAATTACACGATTTTTTTATATATGCATAGACTATTTCATTTTACTCAACACCATCCTCGGTAGTATAGTGGTAAGTATCCCCGCCTGTCACGCGGGAGACCGGGGTTCGATTCCCCGCCGGGGAGATTCTCTTTTAGAGTTGTCTTTTTATTTTTTAAATCTCTTTCTTAGTTTATTTTATTATACTGAAATTTACATAATAATAAAAAGAATTGAGGCTTGAGTGCGTCTTAACTTTAAGTTTAAACGAATATGTTCCTCTTCCAACCCATTAGTTGTTTTCAATATAAAGCATTAAATATATATATTACAGCCAAATTATACAACGTCTATACTAATATAATAAAGCGGAAGAGTTTGTTTGTTTGTTTGTTTGCTTGAATGCTAAGATCTCTATATCTACTGGTCCGATTTACTTTGTTTTGCAGAAGTGCTATAGGCTATATAACATTACATTATACATCAACAACCGTCGTCGCTACGCGACCGCGTTCGTTACCGCTTCATTTTGATATTCATCCTTATGAAAATAAATATAATAGTCACTTTTAGCATTTTATCTAGATTGAAATTATAGTTTACTGTATAACATTCTAATAAATAATTAAGGAGATGTCACTGATTCGAAATGACCTAGCCTTCGGGCGGCATAGTATGAGTATGACCGACGCGAAAATATTCTTATAGTTCAAGCAGGCGTAGCCGCATCCGGGTCCACTAGTCTTTACATAAATTGCAGCCTGTGTTATTCTATTGTATAAAATAAATCTATACCTAAGACTGTAAAGTTCTGTCCAATTAACTTCTGTAGTTTTTGAGTGAAAATAGAACAAACATCCTCACAAACTTTCATTTTTATAATATTAGTAGGGGAGGTAGGAATTCATAAGAAGTAGGAAAATGACTTAAATAACAATAATAATTTGAACAACAGGTGTGTATCGTCGGTGTGATGCGGGCGGCACTGCTGCTGCTGGCGGCTGCACTGTGCCGCGCCGCCACACTCGACTCGGAGCTCGGCGTCGGCAAGTCTATCAATATATTTATGAGGTAAGTTAGTGATAAGACACTCTGTTTGTCTCTTTGACTATTTTAAAGGTTCTGTGTCAGTGTCGTCCTGGTAATAAGGTAAAGCTTGGTGTTGACAAAATTTGGCGGTAGTTGGGAATGACGATTCTTGTGGTTTTTTTTGTGCAAGTTGGGAATGAAGATTGTTGTGTTTTTTTAAGTGTAAGTTGGGAATGAAGATTCTTTTCTATGCGCCCTTATGTTCAGAATACTGTTTTCTACTAAACTTGTTGTCTCTGAGATGAATTAGATTCAACACCATACCTGTGCGACGTATTTTCTTATTCTGGTAAAAATATACTTTAATGAAGTTTTCGTCTTTCTCACGTTAAAAAACATTACCTATAATTTCTTATATTATATTCAAATTCCATTCTCATTGCATTCCAAACTAAACTGCATACTGTAATCCAATAACCAAAAACAGACACCCATTATGTGGACCACAAGCGAAGAGATATTGTACACCTGAGAATTTTTATAGCCCTTTGTCTAGAACTGCGACTAAATTGCTGGTGATATGACGGATATTTCAAAAACACCTGTACGAGTACGAGTAGATGCTCTTACTACATGACAAACTAGCGGCCCGCCCGCGGCTTCGCCTGCGTGAACTACGTTATTATTAATTTCTGTCTCCAAGAGTACCTACGTACTATAAGTGACGTCCATGCAAAATTTGAGACTCCCAGCATTTGTAGTAACGAAGTTTCATACAAACATTCAACCCCAAAAACAACCCCTTAGAAGTCGAATATTGCAAATTCCCAAAAGTGCATAATTGCAGAATTATATTTGTAGTTCATTTCATATACCTAAAATTAGTCCAAAAGCTGGTAAGCTTTAATTTGTTAAGTTTTATAAGATGTACTTCCCGTTGACTTCCAATCCTGAAATTGGTACGGAAACCTCAGTGGACGAGTCCGACTGCATTTTCATATTCCTAAAAATCTAAATGTTTATACCATTTTATTATAATGCAACTATTTTAAAATTTAATCTACTGTACCTAACGTAACATAAAAAAGAACGAGTTATTATTTGTTTATTTTATAGCTATTAATAAATTACAACAATTAAATTAATTAACACAATAATGGCTTATATTATTACCTATTTAACCTCATGATTTTATACTTTATTGTATAGTATAGTATAATAGATTAAATGCAAAGAACTTTTAATAAAACTATGCGAGGTATAATAAAAATAAGCGCCTACAGTAATAACTGGTAATTACCTTTTATGGTCAATAATGATATGTGTATTACGTTGGAACAATTCAAAAAATGCCATATATTCATATTTTAAAGTAATTATTGTATTTCCATATTCGTACTTAAACATACATGGGTATAAATAATTGAATAAAATAGTAATACAATAGATACCTTTCTGATTAAGGATGAAGGTTGTGACCACGGTGGCGCAGTGGAAGAACGATTGCAAACAGAACGGTTGTGAGTTCGATCCACAGTTATAGGAATCGACACTGAAAAATAGTCAACTCAGTTAATTGTTAGCAATGTTATAAGTAACGTTATAATCAATTTTATTTATTAATATTTGAGGGCAGCAGAGGGAACCTGGGCACCTAGTGTTAAGACACTCCGTTCCTAACTCAGACACTTCCGTTCCTAACTTTCCGCCTAATTCAGGCATTGCGTGAATTATATTAATTTTCTCCATTTCCACCCATCCAAAAACAAAAACAAATAAAAAATAAAATAATTTCCAGATATGGCTACCTTAGCATTTGCATGCGAGTGGTACCCCGCAACGACACCGACGGCTGGGTGTTCAGGGAACCCACGGTCAGCGTGTTCCGCGACGTGGACCAGTACACAGTGGAACCTAAACCGAGGCAAGCGAAGACGCTGTTCGATGGTGACTTTCATATGGAATTCTGCGATAACTTGAAGCAGCTGCTGCAGGCGTATTTCAGGGATTTTAGTTTTGAAAGGTATTTTTGGATAATTATTTTATGTTTAACATTATATTAAAATATATCTATCTACTATACTAATATTAAAAACTGGAAAAGACTTTTGTCTTCTGGTCTGACTTGAAAAAAAAAAATTAATTGTATGGCATATACGATAGAAGGCTATGATATAACAAGTTAATCGTATCGATGTTACATACTGTCCCTGTGACCTAAATCACCTTTCGAGGTGACAATGTGTCATGCCACATGTGTCATACACAACTCTTAGCTATGCCCATATGACCACGAAGGCGAAGTTTTCAATTAAATAAAAAAAAAACAATCAAAATTATATTAATATTTCTTTTGTATATTTCCAGATTAGAGCGTCCCTGGCGGGCGTTCACGGCCGGATGGCCTACTGACATAATGGCGAGAAACCTCGGCATTAACTCATCGTTCATAACCGGGGATCATTGCTACGTCCTTGTTAGGGTGTCGAGGTAATATATAATCTTTAAATGATCTTAACTGTACCCGTATGTTATAATAGACTTATTTTTTGTCTGTACTAGAAGATCAAATAAAAGTAGTGATATGTCTTTTTGTTTTATCACCAATTGTGAGATTCGTCTTATTTTAAAGTAACTCTTTATACCAGTAAGGTTATTTTAAAAATAGTTAATTTCATATTGAAAAATTAAGAAGTGGACATGCTGTAATTGGCTTCATAATACTTCAAGTAGGAAGACATATCTTTAGTATATTATGTTGCCGTTATACTAGCACAATATACAAGAGTGATAGTGTTCTACAAAATCTTCCAGGTTCCGAGAAACAGCAAAACTCAAAGACATACCAACAAACATAGCTGTTGAGGACGTGGTCCACGAGGCCATAGACGACACCACCGTCGGTGACACGGTCTCCGTGGCCGACTTCATACGGAAGTATGGCTCGCATTACATTGCCTCTTATATCACTGGTAACTCTTTATACCAGGTAAGATATATGTACTATTTGTTTAAATTTACAAAAAAATCTTTTTTTCAAATAAAATAAGCCTATGTTTTACGCACTTTGATAACGATAATAGTACTTGAAATAACAGAAAAGTATTGGCTCTCATTTGTTTAATATTTTTGTTAATAAAAGAAATATGTATAAGGATCCCCTTTTAAGTAGTATTTAGTACAATCTTAGCTTTTCTTTTTCTATTTATATGAACCTAGGTTCCTAGAGTGAGAGTAAAAACTACACGCGTAATGCCAAAACGTGGGTAATCACGTGAAACACTCCGTGCAATGAAATGCTTTTATATGTTTATAAACTTAACTAGATGTTTTTAAAATACCCTCATTTATGTTTTCTTAGAATTAAAATGTAATTGCTTTTTTTAATAAGTGCAAAAATAAAAAAAAATACATTTAAATAAATAAAAATAATATAAATGAGTCGCGCATGAGTTCAATTCCCACTTGAGGTACTCATAACGCTATGCCTCCAGAATTCGGCAGAAAGTGTAGAGCGAAGTATTTTAACACTAGGCCCCCTCTGTCTACCCTGCTACGTTATATGAAATGAAATCATGAAAGTTAATAAATACAAAAATCTAAAATAAGAAATATTATTCATCAAATTTCTTAAGCTATGCAAGTTAAACGATTTATAAAGTTATTTATACAATTCATATTGCTAGATTTATGACGGCTGTGGAAGCACGGCTTGTAACGTGATCATGTTTTCAAACAAGCGTATAGTTTTGCTAACCACTTCCACGTTTTGAGATACCAAAGCCATAATATGTTTATTTTACACCAATTATTACTATTATAACGTTAAATATAATTTCTCATTTTATTACTCAAATATATATGAGAAATATATTATATGCTATAAAATATTTTTATCTTATAAACTTTTACTATCCATTATTGACGGAAAAGAAGCGTCATTATTACAATTTGAAGAATAAATAATTTTTCAAACTACGTTTTTGATATAATGAGATTTGGACCCATATATCTGAGGCCGCACGAAGGAAACGAAGCGGTTGTGGATTCGATTCCCACTCAGGAGAATTCTTTATTTAATATTTTAATTTTCCCGCTCTGCTAACAAGAAAAAGCGCATCGTTGTGTACTATCACTCAATACGCATTGCACGCACTCGAAAATTCGGCGGAACAGAGTCTCTTAACACTAGGTTCCCTCTGTCTACACTGCTATATGCGGGATAGAGCGTGAAACTACAAAAAACAATGAAGTATAAAACCCACTTAATATCCAGGTATTCGTATTCACACGCAGCGTGTATTCACGGATAAAGGAGCGCGTGAAAGTGCGGGGCGTTAGCGACATTCCCGCTAGCGAGATGAGCAATTACTTCTCTCCGCATTTCGCTGAACATATTGGCGCGATCAAGGTTTGGTTTTACAAGGTTTATGTTGTGTTTGCTAATATTTTTCTTTTTAAATAAAACCTTTAAAGTCTTTGCAAATAAACTATTGGTGATAGTTTAATTGGTGGTGCATTTCTATTAATATTATATATGATATTTGTCATTGTTATGGGAGTTCACAAGCAAGTTAATTTTTTTTTTTCATTTATTATATATAGATTATTAGAAATTACTTAAACTTACCTTACTTAACTTGGCTTGGTAACAATGACGCTATGAGTACATTTAATATGCTACTGTAATATAATCACAATCAAATATTTTTAAAAAAAGAATAAATCCTTTACAATTTTTTTACTTAAAATTAGGTAATTTAATATTGAGAAATATTAGCAAACACGACAATTTCAATGTGATCCATTTTGTGTGCTTGAAATGATCATGCTGCGTATTCTTGTATATCTTTTCTATTTCTTCAATCATTGCATCTCATATTGGCACGATTCAACTTACATTACATTAAAATATATCGTTTATTCCTATATAATATTGGTTATAAAAAATATTAAGTTTTCAATTAATATTCAATGTCTATAATTTACTTTTTTTCTGAATTTATTAATTAGACTTTCTGGAGATCATTATTTAAGTTAATTAGAAGATAATACTAACGAATATAACGAATGTGATAGAAATAGAAAAGTCTTTACAAACCTTGACCGCCATTATCCGTGAATGCACGCCCGAATTAAAAAAAACAATAAGAAAAAAATCTACCTTGTCTATGCTCTCACTCCAGGTGTTTGTGTTCTCTAGAGCTGCATACTCTATGATCAAAGAAAGATTAAAAAGTAAGGGCGTTGCGGATATAACTGCTAAAGAGTTAGAAGGATATTTTTCCCCATGGCAGGCCAAGCATATAGGTCAAATTAAGGTAAAATATATTACAAATATTTAGTAAATTAATTAGTATAAAATTACCATATAGTTTCCTTAAAACATAGTATATAGAATGCAAAGAATATTATTTCTAATACCTTTAAATTGGCGGTAGGTCATTTTTCTACTTGTATTGTAATTTATATGCATGACTACTGTGCAATGTGTATGTTTGCATTTGCTTTTGTGTCTAATTACATTTATACATTTAAATCATTTTATGGTCGATCATTTCATTAATTTTATTTTATCAATCATTAAGCCATTGTTATTTTAATTTTTCATTCGACATTTTATTTAAATCAACTTGTATTGTAATAGATATCTTTTTAATTAAAATGTCATGTAATTTAATGATATAACCACGAAGGTCTTCGGTTCGATTCCTACTCGGAAGAACGAATTATTTCCGTTCCCTGGTCTCTAAGCAGTAACAATAACAAAGCGCGGCGACACTTAACGCGCAATGTCTCGAAAGTTGGATGGTACTTGAGAAACAGGTTCCCTCTGACTACCCTGCTATTAGCGGGATACAGCGTGAAGATAAAAAAGTTTTTCTTTTTATCGTTTTCCTTACTCAATTTATAATATTATATAATGTTTTCAGGTGGCCAGTGGCAACAAGACAGTGGAGAACTGGGCGACGAAACGCTTAAGAGTGCACTATTATATATTTTCATATCCAAGTTTATTAAAATTACACGGAGAGCCTGCCTTATTGAGAAACTTAGATTCATTATTAGGTAACGAGGCCTTATTACAATTAGAATTAAAGACATTAGCGCCTGCATTCAAAGATGTCAAAAAGAAAAAGTGGTTCGAAGAAGTCATAGACAATTATTTAAAACTATGGGAAAGTAATATGTGATAATTTAGTTAGTTTTATTAATTTAGCCTAATTTAAAAAATATGTTGAAAGAATTAAGAAGTGAATTAAATTAATGATTATCTTCAATTGTTTCTTGATTTAAATTATGCTATATAAATGTCTTCGAAATAAATAATTTATTAAAATGGCGTTCGATTTGTGCATGTGTAATTAGAGCATTAGCATTAAAAATGTTCTTTAATAAAATAATAGTTTTCATTTACTTTATTTAACTTTATTTTACTTTTTATTTACACAAAATGATTTTCAAACAATTTGCCTACTTATTTTTTCTTGAACAATTTTAAACATTGCTCTATTTAAAAATAAATATTATATCAAAATCAATCATCACCTAGTGATTGTGATTGAAGACAATAAATATAACAGATAGACACCGACAACTATTTTAATGACTATAATTAAATTATACTATAAGTAGAAAAAATGAACACATAATAATAAAAAAAGAACCAGGGACTAAAATTAAATAAATAAATAATTATTATTATGATTATCTTTAAAGATTTTAAACAAAATAAGTAAAAATTTTAAGAATCTTTCATTTCAAATATTCATTACATGTTTGACGTTCCAATTTAAAATTACAATAAGTAAAAAGAATTGTGTATTTTGTATTTTTTGTACAGGTATTATTATTTAAAATAATTGTTAAGTTAATTTTTATTTAGAATTATATTTTAATAATTATATTTATTTTAAAAATACAGAAATTTTCAATTGAGTAAATAAACAAAATATATATATATTTTTTAATTTCTCAACATCTTATAGAATCTTAAAACTATAGAAACAATATTTTAATTAATTGTAATTTTTATAACAACTGAAATATAAAAGACAGTAGGATTTTTAGAAAGAGATCATTAATTTATTAATTATAAAAATATCTTTGATTTCTTTTTCTATTCCATGTACATCTTTGAAACTTTATTGGATAGATTGTTAGTACAAATTTAATAATCGATCTAAAATGTGACATATTTCATCAAATTACAAAAAAGCATATCCTATTTATTGTATATATAATTATGTGATTTAAAAAAAAAGGAAATAAATTACAATATTCTATGAACAATTTTTAAAATGTCCATATTTATAGGTAGAAGGTTGCCAACTAAAATTTTGGCACACCATATGAAAGTAAAATTTATTTTTGTTATAAATATATTTAAAACAAAAAAATATATATTTAATTATTAATATGTAACGAAAATTCTCTATATAACAAGACATCACTACTTAAAAGTTAATTTTGTCATTTTCTTAAAATTGCGACTCGTCGTTGAAGCCGTCGTGATGCAGCGACATAACGACGATTGTGGGTTCACTTGCCATTCGGGGGAAAGAATTGATACTTTCTTGTTCCAGTAACAAAAAAAGTGGGGTGTTGAGTGACCCAACAAACAATGTTTCGTAAATTAGGTGGAAAGCCCGGAACGGAGTGCCTTAACCCTATCTTTCTCTGTGCCTACCACGCTAGGGAGACACAGCGTGAAGTTAAAAAATATATTAATCTGTGCTACAACTCAACACTATTTTAAAATTAATGTTATCGTCTAAATTTTGTAAAAGTATTTTCACAATTCTTAAGAGGGCATAGTAACAATGAGGTAAATACAACGAAAGTGCAATAATATTAGTTATTTTTTATGTACAAAAATGCATCATTATTCATGTGAGTGCATTTACTTGATGTAAATATTATGAAGCATAAGTTATAAGGTGAAAATAAAAGTGATTTATGACTGAATTTAGTAATTTTATTTTACAATCTTAGACATTTAAATCTCATTAAATTAGAATATTGTTTATATTAGTATAACATGACATATCATTTATATGCTAATTAAAAAAAACAAAAAATATATCTAATCTCTTCTAAAAAAAATATAAAGAAAACTTCTTTATTACATAACACTAAAAAACTAACAAAAAATCTAAAAATAGGTTTAGTTATATAAAACTAGTGTAATCCCTAGCAAGATAAGCCGGTGGTGTTGGTTCGGCCGAATTATTAGCATCCCGATCCATGGCTCGTGATGAAACGGGGTCACTCTCTGAACTGCTTATCTTAACCCATACGTGCCCGATAGTGTGTCGTTCAACTTTCAAATTAGCTAGTTTTGACACTAAGTGCTAATTTCTTATTTATTTTCCTATGAGATCTGATTAAATGATCCATTCCAAGCGGAAAATGGAGGGAGGTGTCTCTGTATTCTGTATAAGATTTTCTTTACCAATTTACTTCTATGTGCATGCGGCATAAAGAGATAAGCTGAAAAAAAATCAAACTATTGTCTATTGAAATATCAAATAAATATTCCACGAGTTTGCCTTTTACTTTTCTTAAGTAGGTGTTAGTTTTATTATTACTGGTCTTTTATTTCAAAGAAATAGACCTTCAATTACTTTTAGTTTTTGTTGTTTGTACCGAACTTTAACGAAACCAGCCTTCTTAGCTTTATTTCTTCAATTATCAATTGTTTTATTAATACATACAATATACCTACATATCTTCATAATTATATACGTAACTACATAGACATTAAGACGGCACTATATTCAGTTTTTTGCTTTTATGATGGTTTTACTGCAAGTCAAGTGTCAAGTAGGCATGTATTTCTGAAATCGATCTTGAGATGACGTTTTCATTCATAGATTATTAAAACGGCATATCAAGACCGGTGACAAGATCGATCTCAGTTGAGCAGTTCATGGAGCATAAATATATATAGATCCTACCAAGAAAAGCCTATTTAACAAGAAGAAGAACCTACTTATTAAGAAATCCTAGTGTTTTATCACTCCATTATCTATTTTCTTTTCAAGAAGAACGATCATTATGGATTTGCGTTATTGGAGTCGAAATTAACCTCGCACTGCCCAACCGAAATGAACAAACGAAAATTGTATTTATAAACACCACTCCAATGGTTATTGAACCCACAATCATCGCTTAAGTACATTTATAACTATAAAAAGACTACTTTTTTAAATATATTCTTTTACATTTAGCACAAACCAACTATCCACACAATACTTACGTAAGCATTTATTGATTATATGAAATATGTCATAAGACTATTTAATGTCGCCCTATTTAGGCAAAGTAAGTCGTGGACATAACTTCAAAAATCAAGGTCCCTCAGTTAATATACCGACACGTTCACTGGACACTGATAACCCGGCGAACTTTTCGCGTGAATTCTCATTTATCATGTCGGACGGTTTTTAAGTTATAGTCGTTTGTAATTCATTTATTTTATGAATTAAATATTTTTGTTTACTTAAAGTGGTAGTAATAAACTAAAAAATACAAAATGAACTATACGGACAAAAACATTTATTTACCTATTGTATTAAAGACGTTCGTGAAAAGTATTAAGTGAGTGTAACTCACGCACGAAGAATTCCATACCATTATCTTTAAAACGGCAAAAAAAATCAAATTTATTGTTAGGGAGTTCCTTAGTTTTTCTGTTTTTTAGTATAGCAGTTTGTTGTTATAGCAGCAACAGAAATGCATCATCTGTGAAAATTTCAACTATCTAACGAGCGAAGATTTAGTAATAGGATCCCTTTGGGTACGGAACCCTTAAAAATAATATTGAGAGCTTTTTATTCATAATTTATTAATTATTGTTTCATTGCCAAATAATGTGCGAAACTCAAAACTCTATGTTTTTTTTTTCACTGATAAAATAACATTTTGTGATATATCATATACATTACATATAACTTTTAAACATTTCCTTTATACGCGGAAGAGCTATTAAGCCATGAACTCAACATAATTACAATAATATTTTTTTTATTAATTATCTCTCTCTATGTACGACTGATGACAAATTTATCTTAAATTTAAACCTCCATATAAAACGAAAATAAATTTAATATGTTATAATAGAATTACCAATGAAATTTCTTGAATAAATGTAAAATAAATTAACAATTCCATTAAAGTTTATAGATCAATACTATCTATCGATTGACAATTAATTGGTCGTCATTATCGCTACATACATTTGTGACCTATTATAACCATTTTTTATATAACAACTATTTTAATATCGATCACATTTTATATGAAATAATGGAAAAAAGATGGTATCAATTATTTATAAAATATTATTAGATATATTTCTTTAAATGTAGAGGGATTTTTTTTTCTTAATATTCCTGATATTAAGAAAAAAAAATAGTAAACCTGCCTTAAGAAATTTTTGAAACTCTAAATAAGTTTCTTATCTTTGAAGTTATGATATTTTAATAAGTAGAGGGACAAGAGTAATCTTGTGCTAACTCCAGAAATTTTAAAGGTATGTTCTAAGCTGAAGTCCAGGTCCCCACCCAAAAATATTTCTACATACCCTAACCCTAGTGTTGCTGTTGTCCCTAATTAATCTGTGGGGTCAAGTTCATCCTCTTGTTTACAGTACATTAGCGAATTGTGAAAAAATCTCAGTTACAACGCCGCATCCGCGCGGCGAACGCGTTTTAACCACGAGCGGTCTGGATATACCTTTACGAACGAAATTAACATGTTTTTATTGTTTCTAGCCATTTTCTTCTGTTGTGGACTTTGTGATAGCGAAGAAGACTTGGGTTATAATTTAAATATAGGAAATGCTATTGATGTGTTTGCGAAGTAAGTTTTAAATTATTTCATAATACATGGACTGGATGGTACTGGCTTGTTTTGATTCATAGATAAATTATCACCATTTTATGTTTTGATAACAGTTTTCGGGTTTCTGCGTTATAATTAATAAAGTAAATAATATTTTGTTTTTTTAAATGTGAAGTGATCATTTTTTTCTAGATGGAATACGATTTCTCTTGCTTGGCAATTTGAAACTTTGCTTAGAGCTTTCTTATGCGTACTCTTGTTGTATTAAATTTCTTCATATATATATATATATATATATATATATATATATATATATGAAGAAATTTAATACAACAAGAGTACGCATAAGAAAGCTCTAAGCAAAGTTTCAAATTGCCAAGCAAGAGAAATCGTATTCCATTTTTTTATATTATTTTTATATTTATTTTTCCAGCCTTTTGAATATTATTTAATAATAGACTATCTAAGCATACATCCCATATATATATATATATATATATATGGGATGTATGCTTAGATAGTCTATTATTAAATAATATTCAAAAGGCTTGACCATCGTGATACAGTGGCAGCGTCTGACCGTATACGCATTGGTTGTGGTTATGGGTACAATCTCTATTGGGAGTACCTAATGGACTGGAATGGAGAAATTTCCATTTCTGTGTGACAATGTCTGGCAAAATGGAAAACAGAGTGTCTTAACACTAGATAGTCTCTGGCGATTAAAATGTAAATATAAGGACACTTTCAAAATACTTGGAAAGTCTGATATATAGAGTCGTACATAACATAGGCGTAGGAATCGAATTGCCGATCCTTCTATTATTGTCAGCTTATTATAATAAGTTTAAGGATTCGTTTTTGTTAAAGTTTAAAGATATTTTGTAAAAGTACGATTAAATGGACCGTTCTAATTATACTGAACATGTTTAAAACGAAATATTAGATATTTAATAAAATTTACCTTGTGAAATCGAAACTGTTATTTCTGTTAAAGCTTATAATTAAGTACTAATAATCAATAAGAAACCATTTTCTATTTCCATTCAAACCTGTATGACAACATCGGTAAACAATTAGAGCTTCATAACATTACTTGTTGGTATGCCAGTAGTTTTGCATTTATTAAATTAATTAGAAGCCTGTAGTATCGCAGGAGCACAAGCGTGTAAACGCGACAGCGAGTAAACGCAGACCACAATTCAGCGGAAAATGCTCAACAGAGTGTTTTAACACTAGGCTCTCTCAGCCTACCCTGCTACATGCGGGACACAGCGCGAAGCTGACATTTTTTCTATTATAATCTCGTATTAAAATTATTACTATTTCTTCATTTAAAGCTACGGCGACTTGTCACAAGTAACTCAAGTTGTATCAGCTGACTATGAAGATGTCACAGAAACTGTAGAGCCGTTTAGAGAGAAGAATATAAAAGTGTTCGAAAATGTGTCCAGCAAAGAAGCTCCCGGCGACTCTATGGTCGACATGAACATATTGCTTTGTGAAAGTTTTGAAGACCTCCTCACTACGTATTTCCAGAACTTCAATATAGAAGGGTAATAACGAATTTCATAAATTTCTTTTTTATAATTAGTACAGGACTATATTCCTGTGCATTCCTTATATAATAATATAAGCAGTTCACAGAAGTACAAGTGTGTGACTACAAATGCGACGGTTGCGGGTTTGATTCCCACCTCGGGAGAGTGAGATATTTAATATTAACATTTCTTTGCTCTAGTAACAAGGGAAAGCACAGCGTTGAGTTGTCACTTCCCCGCTCTGATAACAAAAGGTGTGGCGTTAAGTTCCGCCACCCAACACGCTATGTATACTGTTATAATTCAATTTGCTTAAGCAATAGAGAACGGAATATCTTGACACAAAGGTCTCTCCGCCATACCAAGGCTGTAGGTTTAAACTTTAAGACTAGTTCTTTCCTCATAGTAAGCCAGTGCCAACTCACTTTATTAAATTCTTCTTACAATATAGCCTCATGTCTGTTTCTTTAATTAAAATACTGCGTAATGGATTATACGAGTTCCGTCTCAATTATATATTATGAATGACACCTATAAACACTAAGTCGTTGGGATTTTTTGCAATGACTCACTTCTACTAAATATGTTTTTTTTTTTATTTAGGCTTTTATTTTCTATATTGAAGGTGTTTCAAAAATGCTATTTTTGCCTTCGGTGTATTCTGTTAAATATATTTTTTTCCAATTAATTTGTGTTTTCAATATATAAAAACTATAAAATAACTGCGATAATACAAAACTTGGAGAACAAGTGAAATATAAGTATCACTCAATAAATAAGTACCTACTTTAAAAAATATTACATACATAATTAACATTATTTATTTCTCCACAAAAAATATTACTTTCAGTACAGAAAAACCATGGAAGGCGTTCTTAGGAGACTGGATACACGATGAAATTATGAGGACTTTTGGTATAGAGTTCGATTTCCAACCAGATAATTGCTGCTATGTTCTCGTCAAGCTATCCAAAGTTCACAAATCTGTGAAAATGGACGCCACAAAAGATATAAATATAAAACCATACGTCCAAAGGAAGATAGACCAGCTGAACGCCAGCGACAGCACTTCTGTAAGACGATTCATGAAGAGTTATGGGACGCACTACATAGATTCTTATGTTACAGGGAATTTTATTTATCAGGTAATTTGAAGTAGAGCTAAAATATGTGTATCTGTTTATATTTTAAATTTGTAGATTTTTTTTCATATCCGTATAATTTGGTTAATTTCACAAATTCAAGAAAAAAGTGGAAAAATATGAATTTGAAGTCTAAAACCAATATTCAAATTCATTTATTACAGGTGTTTAAATACAAAAGGACCGGCTACAATCTTCTGAAAAGTTACATTCGATTAAGAGAAAGACGAAAGGTCAATTCTGATAACTTACGATTTTACTTTTCTTCGTACTTCTTGAAGCAAGTCGGAGACATAAGAGTAAGTACGTTGTTATAACAAATTATGATGATAATAAGAAAAATATCTACCAGCAATTGAAAACTACTGACACACACAGTTGTGGGGATGAATTGTGAAACTACTGACACACACACACAACCAAATTTCTGCTCGTTGGAACGAATAATTTTAATTTTCTTGATGTGAAAAAAAGAAACAGCTAGGTATTGAGTTCCGCTACTAAAAACGAATGGAGTGTCTTCTTAACATTAAATTTGCTCTGTCGGGAAGACCAGAGGGAAGTTAGTAGTACTATGCTGAAAAAAACTAAAGCTGACTTTTCTTGTTTTGTGGACCTATTTACTTAGATCGCGTCATTGTGCTTTGCCACACATGTTTAAATATTTTTTTTTTTAGATCGCGAGCGGTAATAAAACAATAGAAGAATGGGCAAGAAACAATCTTAGAGACAGCCAGTACTTATATTCAAGACCAAGTCTACTACGATTACATTACAATTCAATTCTAGCTTTTAAGCTAAACGGAATGTTAGATAACGGAGCTTTATTAGGTTTGGGATTAAAAATTCTACGACCGTTATTCAAAGATAAATATAAAAGGGATAAATATGCGGAAATAATTGAAAACGATTTAAAATTATGGGAAGTTAATGCTTAGCTTAGATATTTGTATTTTAATAATAACATAATAGTTGCACTCTGAGACGTTGCGTCGACACCAGAGCAAAGAATTGAAAATGTAAATTTAAATTAATATTTCAATTTCTCGAGTGAGGATCGAACCCACAGCCAGTTGCGTTTACAGTCACAAACTTTTGCCAAAATATTTTACCGTTTAACTACTATAACATAATTCATAAATTTAGAGATAAACAGCCATACTTAAATGTAAAAAATTAAGATGTCTATTTTCCAATAGTTGTTTTATTTTGTTCGAAAATTTATTTACTTTTTACTATTATAAGTACAAATTTTATACCAAATAATTCACCTCATTTTTATAAAAACCAGTATTTTTTTAAATAAAATTATGTAAGTGAGAAGAGTTTTTATTTTAAGTACATTCTTTTTACGAAAACTTATAGTATTTATTGCAGATTTGTATATATTATGTCACAATATTAATTAAAAAAATTATATTATTTACTATATTTTTTTATACTAAAGATCCTGATAAGTTCATGAAAAGTAAGAATTTGTGCTTTCCTTGTATCCAAAGACATACTAAAAGATACTAAAAGGCAATAAATAGCAAGAAAGCAACTTCTTAATTGAAAAAAAATGTCAAATGAAATCATATTTTTTTAAACTTAACGTAATAGGTGTTAAATAAATAAAAAACTAAGTTACTCAATTTATTTATTCATAGTTTTAAAAGTGCATTGTTTACAAATTAATCATGGTTACAAAAGTGCATAGTATAGAAAATGTTACACAGATTATTATACTTATTTCATTATTGTTATTCCAATCACATATTTTCCGTACCAGGCGTGAGTATTCATGCCCGACTGGAATCACAACGGTTGTGGGTTCGATTCCCTCTCGGAGATATATTTTTAGCACTTGCTTTATTTAAAGTAAATAAATCGATCGGTTACACTGCCCAAACCAAACTGCTGAAATTTTAAACAAGTCAACTTATCATCGGTACGTCTGGTACGGATTGAATCTGTACTCTGTAGTAACAAATGACATGGCGCCAATTCTTTTTTTTCATTAATTAATATTTTAGATTTTTAGATGTTATTTAAAAATTATGATAGACTTTTTAGTTATAACATAATTTTACTGCAACTATGTACTATCGATATGTTACAAGAGTCAATATTTAAAATCAATTCCATTCAAGTTCTCGTTCAACACAAATCCAATTATAATTAAAATAATAATAATTTTAGAATTAGTATTAATAATGTGAGATCATTATAATTATTGACTTAAAGTTAATACCATATAGGTACAGCTTGAATAAGTTGATAAGTCAATTGTATCTTATTCTTATTTCAACCCTTAATAACAGAGAAACGTTTTTCTACCGTACCAATGATATTATAATCCTTGAACAAGCAAAAGAAAACAATTTGTTAACAGAAACAAGTGTATTTTTTTACTTACAATAATATATTACTTTAATTTATCATTAATCAGATAAACATTATCATATAGTAGGACAATACATAAATGATAAAAATATTATTAGTTCTGCCTGTTGAAGGTTTATGTATGGTATGTTAACTGAAAAAGTACAATTGTTTGTTCAATAAAAACTATCGTGATTTATGTAGTTTAAATATTGTATGTAAAAATATTACCTTTTCCTAATTGAATGAATTATCAACGTATTCAAATAAAATAAAAGAATATTCGACGTTAGCACATCATTAGAAAGCACAGTCTTAGTAGGTACTAAGTAATAATAAAATATAATTTTGATAAACTATATTACTTTTCATAGGACGAAAGATACCGCCTGCGGTTTTTTTTATTATATAGTGGACCATATATAAATTACGTCACAGAAATTTCGTCATCTATTGACCCTTCCCCCGTCCTTGTCACTTTTAGGAGTATAATGTATATACGTATACGTAATGTACCTAACATTTAGGAGACACATATTTAGTGGACGTAACTTAAGCCTCAAGAATTTGGTAAAATCTGAACATTAGGTTCCCCCTCTCCCTCTGCCTAACCTGCTATGTGTGAGCTTCAGCGTTAGGTTAACAAAACTAATTAAAACAGTAGTTTCGAAATTATATTTGTATATTATTTTGTACCCTTCCCCCCATAATGGCAAACTTCTTCAACCTCCTCCCTCCTCAAAGTTTGACGTAATTTATGGATGGCCCCTTAGACTATTTCACACACAAATTAAACATTATAAGTCTAACTTATGAACATAATTATAAATTGGGAGTTGAAGATTATATATTTTTTTATCCCACTAGTATATAAGTTTTGTAGAAATTTAGTAGAGATGTATGTATCATACAGTAAATATTAGCAATTTCAGTATATTATTTTTTATTATACAGTATATATTTCATTCATATACGTTCCCAGTGCACCCTGTCCCCGTCATACATAAAAAAATACACAAATTTATAAACTGACAAACAGTGTTACAGGTGTGGGTATATTTACTAGTCTTATTTATTATAGGAGAATTGCCTTATAAATCTAGATTTTTTTATGTTGTTCTAAATGTACGTAGTGTTGAGACCTGGCCACTCTGAAGCGCGAAGCTAAGCAATAGTAAGAAAAACCCTAAAAACAAATCGGCCTCCTACAGCTGGCTTCAGGGCGACCACGACTCGTCGACCACACTGCAAAAGTACGCCAAAAATTACATATGTATGAATGATATTAAAAGTTATGTTGAACAAATTAGATATTAACTCAAAGTTTTTATAAAATTTAAATATAATTTTTTAATACTTTTTTAATTTAAATATACTTTAAAATGTGGAAACTCTAGAGACATAGCAAAATATAATTATTTAAAAAAACATTTTTTTATGACAAATTATTAAGCAAACACACATTAATATTAATACAGTACTTATAAAAATACATTCAAGTATATAGTATATATATCTATATATATAAGTTAAAATATTTATATACCTTTAGAACAATTCAATTGTTTTACATCAATACATTAGGCCAATTTCGTATCAAATTTCAGTCAGTCCAACAATTTTTATTAATATACATACATATTGCAAGTCTAATAAGTATATATATAAAACTCTTCTGTTATTAAATTACCCATAGACAAACCATAGATGACACTATTGGACTTGGGAAGTTGATATTTGCCATGTAAGATGTAACTAGGTTAGGGAATGTAAGTTCTGCCCAATTCTGGAGGCATTGCGTGTTGAGGGGTAGAACTCTGCTTGGTGCTTTGCCTCGATACTAGAGCGAAGAAATGCAAATATAAACTTAAATAAATATTTCACTTCCTCAAGTGGAAATCGAACCCACGACTGTCGCATTACAGTCACACCTTTATGCCGCTGCGCCACGACGGCTCCTTATTGCTTATAATTGTTATAAGTAACTACACTTTCATTATTAAATTTGCAATAGGTATTTCCAATAAGCCTTACTTATTAATCTTAAATTGTAAAACATCAAGTAATTTTAATTCTAATTTCATAATATTAGATATATTAATAGAAGTTAATATATTTCAAAAAAGAGATTATTCATCATTCAACACATACAATATTATAGAGCTATCGTAAAATTTAACAAGGACAAGTATTCGTTAAATACCTTATCATTATTTCTTGTTTAAACAATTAGAATTGTTACACTATAACTATAAGTAAGTATTTATTTTAAAAAGCCCATCATTCACATGTGTGTATGCCGAAATTACACTATATTTGAGACTATTATGCAATTGCAAACCAATTATATTTCACTAAAAATAGTAGACATTTATAGAATCAAAGAAATGTAACTAACACTACAGTACCATCAATGTATCATGACTTGACTTAGGAATAAAATAATAAAAAGTAAGAAAAACTGTAAAATTCAAATATGCGCCATCTAAATTACCTACTAAGAACTTTCACTCTTATACAATAGTTCAAAAACCACCACGCTCATAAATTAAAATCACCAATGATTAACTGGCATTAACTTCACAAAACCGCCAGTTTAACGTCAATTAGCATCTAATCAATGTTTCTGAGTACTAACAATCTACTGCAGATTGTAAGGAATTATAAGCTGACATTAACTACAAATAAACCATCAATTTAACATCAATTAAGTTTTAGCCAACGTCTCTGAGCACTAACACTAAAGGCGCCGTCGTCAGTGTATCTCGTAGGTGCTGGATACGCGCGTGCTCGCGAACTGCGCGCGCGACACGCGCTTGCCGTTCACGAGGAGGCACAGCGGAGAGTTGATGCGTATCGATTTGAATGAGTATTGCTGTTGTTGGATGAGAGAGAGAGAATTGTTATTTTGTTTGTTAGTTTGTTTATCTACTGTTGGGGGATGAAAGTTGCTCGCGTCCGTAGGACTCTCCACCTATTTCTAGGAACACCCTACACGTATCCCCTGGGTGGTGCTAAACGAGCGACACGCCGAGTCACAGGCGGCGGTAACTAACCTGACCCTGGTTTCCACAAACCATGAGGGATTAAATCCCCTCTAAAAGAGTGGCTCTGACACCCTGGGTAAGTGTCACAAGTATTCTCCCGCCTTTTAACTATGGAAATGTCGAATGCTAATGATAATGTGATGTCATGCGATCCGGCTAACCCCCGGCGCTCTCTGGTACCCGGGCCGGAGAGTGTGAAATCTGCTACCGAAGTCTCCACTGGAGTAGGTGACCAGGCTCCTGTGAAAGAAAATACTACTGGAAAACGTAAGATGGTGCAACAGGCGTTCCACCCGTCTCTATTTACAAGACCTAGAAGTCACTCACTAGGTAATCATCTTGACACAGATCTCACCGTCAACCATAGTGCACTTGAAACTGCAATACCTTTACAGCCTGAAACTCGACCGCCAGCATGGCAAAGGGTACCTGTCAATCGAAATAAGAAACGAAAAAAATCTTCTCCAACACCTTCTCCTGATAAGCTATATACAAGCAATAGATTCAATACACTACCCGTAGACCAAGTTGAGAGTGCAGAACCACAAGAGAAACGGCCGTCTAAACCACCACCAATCATCCTATACGGTGTTGACGATATTAACAAACTGACTGAATTGCTTGGTGCTGTAGCAAAAGGAGAAGAATACACTTACAAGATTGTGAATAAAAATCAGCTGAGAATACACTGCACTGAAATTAACATCTATAAGGAAATATTGTCAACAATTAGAGAGAATGGTTTAATAGGACACACATTCAACCGAAAAGATGGTCAAATGATCAAAGGTGCTACAGAGTGGTCATACGAAATCTCCATCACTCGACACCACTTGAAGAAATAAAGTCTGACATAGAAAAAAACACAGGTAATGTAGTGTCTGGTGAAATAATAAATGTCAAATTTGGTCCTGACAAAAAGCCTACTTCTACATTCTTTGTCAACCTTTTACCTGGACCTAGAAATAAGGCAATAAAGGAATTGAAATACATTTATCACCAGGCTGTTGTGATAGAAGAACCCAGGAAGAAAACAACAGTCGTGCAATGCCAACGCTGCCAACAATACGGGCATTCAAAGAATTATTGTATGCGTCCTTACAGGTGTGTAAAATGTGGACAGTCACACAAGACTTCTCAGTGCCCTAAAAAGGACCGAAATACACCTGCGACATGCGCCCTCTGTAATGGCCCCCATCCTGCAAACTATAAGGGTTGCGATGTTTACAGAGAAATTCTTAATAAGAGGCTTAGACATCAGAAACCACTGCCAAAAGAGCAGTTCAGAACTGAGAAACCTAAAACCGATGAAGTAACACCCACAAATATTGACCCCATCAGAAGAATAAAATCTACAACAGAGACGTACGCAAATATCTGTAAAACAAATAAGACACAAACGGATAGTACATATGAATACACACAACAGCACCACGTTACTCCCAATATCGAAGAAATTCTCAGAAAACAAAACGATAAGTTTGAGCAAATCCTACAACAAATGAGTACCCTAATGGAACTCATAGTCAGGCTCGTCGACCGGCTTACAAAATGAATACTTACAGAGTAGCTACCTGGAACGTTAATGGATTAACAGCTCACAAACTGGAAGTTGAATTACTAATGGTGGAACATAAAATTGATGTACTTCTCGTATCTGAAACACATGCCAACAGTAATACAAACTTAAAATTTAAGGACTGCGAGTGCTATATGACTAATCATCCTGATGCAGATAATCAAGCGCGTGGTGGAGCAGCAGTCATTGTAAAAAATAATGTTAAACACCATTTAATCTCAAAATACAAGACGCCCCATATACAAGCCGCAACTATTTCAGTGGAAGATGGCAAAGGTCACATTAACTTCTCTGCAGCATATTGTCCCCCGAGACACAACATAAAAGAGGACATGTGGACAGACTACTTCAAACGTCTTGGAAATCGTTTTGTGGCAGGAGGGGACTGGAACACAAAGCACGTTCAATGGGGCTCCAGACTTACCACGACTAAAGGACGACAACTTAAATTAAGCACGGACAATAATAACTTATTGGTATTATCTGCCGGCGAGCCTACATACTGGCCCACAGACCCCAAAAGAAAACCAGACCTTCTTGATTTCTTCATTACAAAAGGCCTGTCTAAACACTACTTGAAACCAGAGTCATGCTATGATAGTTCGTCTGACCACACTCCTGTTCTCCTAACAATGAGTTCATTCCTTATAGAACTTGAGGAAAAGGAAAAGTTAACCAGCCGACAGACTGACTGGGAATCTTTCAAGGATTATATGGAGGACAATATCGAGTTAAACATCCCCCTAAAAACTCCAGATAACATCGAAGATGCAACTCTTTATATAACAGAACTTATACAAACAGCTTGTTGGATCAATACTCCTGAACCTAAACCGGACAACAGGCATTCAAATTACCCACTGGCTATTAAACATGCGCTACTAAATAAACGTAGGTTGAGGAGGATTTGGCATCAGAGTGGACTGGAGGCAGACAAGACCTTATTCAACACAGCTGCTTTAGACCTGAAAGAGATGTTGCAGAGGTGGCACGATGATACTCTAGAACTTCAGCTGGAATCATTATCACCCTCTGCGTCAAACAAATACTCCCTATGGAAATTCACTAAAAATTATAGCAAGGCACAAAGTACGAAATTCCCGCTAAAAACTGTGTCGGGATGGGCACGTACACCTCAGGAAAAAGTGGATGCTTATGCTGAACACCTGGATCAGGTATTTTCCCCAAATCCAGGAGGAAGCGCTGGAAATGAACCATATATAGATGAAGTGCTTCTGCAAGACTTCCAAATGTCACCACCACCTCGTCCCTTTACAGTGCCAGAAGTATGGAGAGTGATAACCAATCTTAAAGATAAGAAAGCACCTGGATATGACCTTATCACAAAGGAAATACTGAAACGGTTACCACGAAAAGCTGTTTTATTTATAACATCTCTGTTTAATGCTGTGCTGCGGGTCCAGTATTTTCCTTTGGCCTGGAAGTTCTCCCAAATCATTATGATCTATAAGACTGGTAAAGATCCTAATGAGGTTTCATCTTATCGGCCTATAAGTCTGCTCCCCATTCTCTCAAAAGTTCTGGAAAAGCTACTGATGCATAGAATACTGCCTATTCTTAGCGATGCAAAGGTGATACCCGACCATCAATTTGGTTTCAGGCTAGAGCACTCCACCACTGAACAAGTGCACAGAGTATGTGATAAAATCCGAAAAAGCCTCGAGGAAAAACAGTACTGTTCCTCTGTATTCCTCGATATTCAGCAGGCCTTTGACAAGGTTTGGCATAAGGGTCTTCTGTTTAAACTGAAGAGTAACTTGCCCCATCAGTACTATACCATACTCAAGTCTTACCTTGAAGACAGGATGTTTCAAGTGAAAGAAGCGGATGCAAAATCATCCTTCTTCCAAATAAAAGCTGGTGTACCCCAGGGGTCAGTTTTGGGACCGATACTGTACATACTATATACCTCAGACCTTCCGCAAACTGAAGGAGTCACAACGGCAACATTTGCTGACGATACTGCCGTACTAGTCAGTCACGAAGACCCAGTTATTGCATCTCAGATTCTACAGGGATGCCTGGATAAAATCACAACATGGCTTGATAGCTGGAGGATAAAAGCAAGTGCAAGCAAATCCATTCAGGTCACTTTCACTCTAAAAAAAGGAAACTGTCCACCAGTAAAATTGGAAAATACTACACTCTCACATCAAGACAGTGTCAGGTACTTGGGTCTCCATCTTGATCGTCGCCTCACGTGGAGGAATCACATCGAAACTAAGAGGTGCGAACTTAATATCCGTTACAAAAACCTTCATTGGATACTAGGGCGTAACAGCAAATTGAGCCTTGACAACAAGCTTCTTATATACAATGTTGTACTGAAGCCTGTTTGGCTCTATGGAATTCAACTCTGGGGAAGTGCTTGTAAATCCAATATCACAATAATCCAGAGAGTACAAAACTCCATACTGCGAACAATCAGCCAAGTACCGTGGTTTGTTACCAACAAGGAAATCCATGAGAACCTCAAGATGGACACTGTCGCGGATGAAATAATAAAATATAATTGTAAATATAGACACCGACTGGAAAGACATCCCAATGACCTCGCATCTGCCCTTGTAAAGCGAAGTTATGCCAAAAGACTAAAAAGAAATGATATACTCTATTAATATAAATATCTATATAAAATTAATAATCTATATAACATAAATAGTAATAAAAGAATTGTATTAGGTAGATGGCTCATTGGAGTCACGCCTTTAAAAGCCAGCAACATGGCACACATTTGCTAAAAGTAAAGAACTGATTGCAAATATACCTCAAAAAAAAAAAAAAAAAAAAAAAGTTTGTTTATCTGTTGACACCACTCTTAGTTTTATCTATTATGATCTACTTATATTAGGCAATTTCTTCCAGCCTATAATAAGTTAATGGCGCCCACGATTCGTCGAACATATTGTAATCATTATTTAAATACACTACACACAAACTTAAATCATCTACTGACAACAATCTACAAAAACCTTGGTGGATTTATCTTAACGTCAATTAACATCTAATTAACGTTTCTGAGCACTATTTTTTTAGTTAAAAGGTTAGAAGAAATATGAATATAAATGTTAACTTTTAGTATAGATTGATTTTAATAATCGAAATGACTAAGAATGAATGACCGGAACATACCGCGAGGGGTGTGGTGGAGGCGCGCGTGCGCAGCGCTGGCTCGGGCAGCGCCACGGCGTCGCCGATGATGACGCCGCGCCCGCCCGCCCAGTTGTACACCGTCACGCACACGCACGATAGACTCGCGTCCACTATCGCGAACATGCTGGAATATATATGTATCAAATATTTGTATTTTTCATCAGTCAATTATAGTCGGAAAATGTTTCAAGATTGTAAACATTTTGATATTGAAGCTTGAAGCAATTAAACAATTAATAAATATAATATAATAAAATATTAATAAAAATTAAAATATTAATAAATATAATAAAAATAAATAATTAATTTTCGAATTTTATAATTTTCCATGTTATTTATATTTTTTAATTGGATGTGATAAAGTATCTATTTTATTCTATTCAAATACTCACAAAGGTACAGCATTCTCATTGTGTATTGAACCGACGACCCTGCCCAAGATAACTTTCCCTTCATTAGGTCCTTCTGCCAACGAGCCAATGGGCACATGCTCTAGACTCACGTCTTTACGCGTCCCAAATGTATGAAACGTGCCCGGCCCGTACTCGCCTAGCATTTTTGGGTCTATTGACTGAAATAAGAAACATGTTAAATATGAGTATTGATTGTATTAATTTTAGGTATTTAGTTGAATTACAATTAAAACATTAAAACAATTATAACAGAACAAGGAAATGTAACTAATTAAAAAACCAAAATTCATACTAAGATAAGTATAATCTAATCAGCTTCACGTTGTATCCCGCACATAGCAGAGTAGGCAGAGGGAACCTAGTGTTAAGACACTCCATTACTCACTTTCCGCCAAATTTTTCGAGACGTTCGAGACGACGTTCGAGAATTTAGCGTGTTGTGTGGCGGTCTTTCCCATTGGTGCCAGAGCAAAGAAATTAAAATATTGATTAATAATAATTCATTCCCCGAGGTGATCAAACCCACAACCGTCGCGGCCAACAAGGATGGATCCTTGTTCCCCTGCGCCGCGACAACCTCTTAAAACCAAAGTAAAACCTACCTGTATCATATTATTCAGTCTCTTAGCTTTCAACTTCCCTCTAGTTCGTACTAACTTGGTGGCTTCTTCTAAGAAATGTGCGAGATCTGTTCGTTCCGCGCGCGGCGGCGTCCACGCGGGGTCTAGGCGACACGCGTGGTCGAACATGTCTAACGCTTCCGAATAAAACTCTTCATATTTTAATGCCTGGAATAAAATAAGAAATAAAAAAAATAGTTAGTCTTTACTTTAGAAAATCTAATGCGAAGATAATCATTGTCTACGTACCGCCCCTATTTGGTTGGGTGTTGAAACGCGACTATCTATTAATTTCGCGAAACTTAACGCCGACCTTTATCTTTGTGTTGTCTTTATCTTGTTACGTTTAAAATAATTCAAAAAACAAATTAGGTACTTTATTAATTTTGAAATTATGTATGACTCGCGAGCAATATGACGATAAGTGATGCAGTTAAATTGAACCCACACTTAGCAGCTGCTTGAATTTAATTGGGTGAATCTGAATGTGAAAGAAGCAAAGATCAGTTTCTTTTAATTCAAATTCAAAATTCAAATTCAAAATATTCCTTATTCAAATAAACTTTATAAGCACTTTTGAATCGTCGAATGTACATGTCAACAAAAAGCTACCATAAAATAATGAGCACATTCAAGAAAATTTTACATAAACCAGACTAAACCTTTACCAAATATATTTTGTAGGACATTTGCTAATATATAATTCAAAGGTTTCCACTTTGCCTTGGTATTGATTTGCAATATGCTTTAAAAATGCATCATGTGCAGAAAATCAATACTTAGTATGTAGACCAGATATAAATATGTTTTGTTTCCTTCACATATATGGTGATTTTTATATATATAAATTTATATATTTGATGGGTGCAATAGCACAGTTTGACTGTAATTTTTATGGTTGTGGAGTTGGTTCCCATTCGGAGCATGAATTATTTTCATTTCCTCATTTTGGTGACAAGACAAAGAGCGGTATTAATTTCTGCGACTAAACATGCAAAGTCAAAGTCAAACGACAAATACAACACAACATGTTATTGAGTATTGAATACTTGAAAAACTATCAAACATGTATACTTACAACTCCTTTATTATAATATAAATCCGGCTGGCCTTTCGCTATGGGATCTGTCCACGCTTGTTTATATGCACTCAAACATAACTTTAACGTAGCTGGGTCCTGCGACACCATGAAATATTGACATAAATACGCATTTCCCAATACAGTCCAAGATATGCCATCTTTGATATCTTGAGCGACTGCTTCTTTTGCTAGTTCAACACTTTTTAATATTGCTGCTGTCGATTCACTTCGTTTTTGATCGCCTATCTCGTGGCGCAATATTATTGAGAGACACCTTAGTGATAGCCGGTTGCGTTCCTATAAAGTTTTTTAAATATTACTAAAATTATAAATTTGAAAGTTAGTGAGGATGGATGGATGTTTGTTCCATTTTCACACAATAACTACGGAACGGATTTAAATTAAAGAAATACAAAAATTACAAAAGGCATAAAGTAGGAAATGAAAAAAAATAGTATACAAAAACTTAAAAACACATAATGTTCATTACATTAAGAAAACTAAACTAATGTTACTTAGAGTTTACATACAAAAAAAAAACAAAATATTTTTTAACACTTACATGTTTCAGTGCTCCCTCAAAACTGGCCTTTGCTTCTTTCACATTTAGATTCTTCAAATAGCATTCACCCAATTCATTCCATGCAGCTACTAAGTGTGGGTTCAATTTAACTGCCTTACTAAGACATTGAGTTGCTCGAGAATCATATGTAGGACTCACATTGTAACACCTACCTTTCAAGTACAGATATTCTGCCCTTAGTGAAATTGGTATTTGTGAGTCCACTGCAATTAAAATATTTGAGACATATAGACTACTATAGAATTTTAAAATATATGAAAAGGATGCAGAATGAAACTAATTTGATTTGATTTTTTTTTAATATGTAAACCTAGGATCTATATATTAATTTTGATTGATCATGATTGAGGTAGCAGATGGAAAAAACATAGATACTAAAAAAATTAGAGGAGGTTTAGAATTAATAAGTTTGTATTGGATCAACCTGATATAAGATTAAGGCTATCAACTTTATGCTACAATAGAATTCAAGCATATTTTGGTCAAATTGCCCATCAGAATCCAACAAGTAACCTTAAAAATTTATAGTTGCATTGAACAAAAGAACTGAATGTAAATTTGTTCTTGACAAGTTAGAAGGATAGACATGCAGCTACTTAGCAGTTGGTGCAATCAGAGAACAGATTTTACTAATAACCATGCTAAGAGAATCTGAAGACTAAATAAAGTGAGATGAGTTATGAAATAAAAATTGTGGAAAAAATATTATTTATGATACATATCTTTATAATGATATTAATATTTATTTAAAAGAAACAAGAGAGAATCAAGAGAAACCTTACCGTCGATGCTTTCAAATTTTTCGATTAAGACATCTTTTCTTTCGTCAACACATTTATTCTTTTCAGACGCCTTTTCCAGGGAATGGTTTTCAAAATACAAATCTCGATATAAGTAGAGATCCCAAAGTTCTTTCTGTATAAAAATATACATCCGTTAGTGATACATGTAAGTATTTATATCTCCGAGAGCTCTAAGCGCTAAGTAGTAATAGTTTAAAAGTTCAATTTATA
The DNA here is from genome assembly GCF_056956725.1 of Heliconius melpomene rosina. Taxonomy (NCBI): domain Eukaryota; kingdom Metazoa; phylum Arthropoda; class Insecta; order Lepidoptera; family Nymphalidae; genus Heliconius; species Heliconius melpomene. The sequence goes on from NC_140401.1 coordinate 15,617,976, forward strand.
AATTCAATGAAGTTGAAGTGAGTGGTCGGAGCTTACTGACCTTTAAATTTTCGATAGTTTCTGATACATTTTCTAATACTCCTTCTTGATCTTCTGTGTCAGCCGACATGGTGGTGTTTATTAATAGCCTAGTAATTATTTATTAGTGCCGAATATATTTTAGGAACAAACAATAACATTTTCGTCCCAAAGCCTCTGAGAGAAATGTCACTTTGACATTAACAATTGTCAATTTTATTTCCGAGTAGTAAAAGCGTTCTTAAACGGGGGAAACAAAAAAGATTGTCCACTTTGTAATAAAATACGAATAGAAGAACTTAACACTAATATGTGTGTGTAGATATTTTTAAAATCATAGTAGATATACAAAAAAATCCTTTCATGTATGCTAAATATAATTTAAAACTATTACTACCACACCAATTAAAATTATCTATAATAAAAACATTGCAATGGATTTTATTAAAGTTTTTTTTATAAATTAAATATTTTTTTGTTAAAAAGTACATTCTAAGCTATATTTAGAGTTGTTACTGTTAAGAGCCATAAGGTAACGTAATGTAGTTAAGAAGACACAATTAAGAAAATACAATTAATCCAAGTTTTTTGAAAGCATAAGATGTTTAGGTCTATCAATAATTTCATTAAAAAATATTATTTATTTTATTCTTTTTTTTATTGGAAATGTGGCAACATATCACTACTTAGTACTGACACTAAAAAAGGATTTCCCCAATTTTCCATATATCAGTTTCCAATTTCCTAGAGTTCTATAGAAATATAATTTAGTAAAATGTATTAAAACACTGATCGCAGTAAATATTAGAAACATTAATTACAATTAAATTAGATAAGGAATTGATATTGTTTATATTATATCAGTCACTGATAAGTTGTGTGTACGAACGTGAAAGTAACTGTGCTTAATTTTGATAAAAAAAGTAATTAATTATTAGAAAGAAACAAATACAGTATAATACTGTCTGAGACCTGGAGACATATTATACGAAAACTAAATATCAGAGCTATGGCCTACTATGAAGATATTATAATTACAGAAGATGGAAAAACTATGTGTGAGCTTTGTCAAATACATGTACCTTATGATAATATGATTGAACCGCATTTAGATACAACAAAACACCAGAATTATTATATGCTCAGAATTATGCTTCAAAACAATATAAATATACAAGACAATAGAGCATTCTGTTCAATTTGTAAAACACAATTAGATGATTTGATGGATCACATACAAAGTTCTGAACATGGAAAGTTAATGAATTTAATCACTGAAATGATTAAAAATGATGGATTATTTATAGAATTACCCAAACACAACATATCTAAAGATAATATATCTCAAATGAATTGTATAATATGCAATAATGTTGTACCTTTTACTTTAGAATCACTCATGGAACATGTAAAATCTTTAAAACACAGAAAAGCTCGATCTATGGCTGTTCAACCTTTTAATGCAATTTTTTCTGTTGAAGGGTGTGATGATAATTTGTGGTGTAAAATATGCCAAGTGTATTTTGAAAACTATATTGAAACAATTTTTGAACATGTTGATTCCAATACAGAACATAAGAAAAGACTAACAAAAATATTGAGATTAATTGAGGGCCAGAATATAGAAATTGATAATTATTTGGCAAACCCAAATGAGCATACGGCAAATTGTACAAAATGTGAGACTGTAGTCGCTTGCAATGTAGATAATCTTGAACGGCATATTAAAGGAAAAAGACACAATCATTAAGCTCTAACCTATGTACCTATATAATAGAAACTATTAATGGGACTAATGACACCATTGTGGTGGAGCAACACGCTATAAATGCAACAGATGCGGGATAGAGAATATGAACTGTCTCTGTCTCTTCGCTCTGGTAACAAGACAATATATGTATTTAGGAATACTACTATTATTAACAATGTCAATCTTTGTTTACTATAATACTTAACATTACTTTCTACTATAAAATATAATTGGTGTATAAATGTAGTTTAAGTTTTATAATACTGGAGTCAACATTTATTTACAATTATAATATTTATGCAATAAAACTAGTTATTTTCTTTAACCTTTTTAGGTACTGAAATATAAGACTGGGCATTGTGTGTAAATAAAATCATATTCTTGTGCTCCTGTGCCATAACTGTCCTCCAAAATGTAAAAGTAATTGAAAATAATAGAAAATCTGTAGAGGCTAACGGAGAGGGGGCACAAGCCCAACGTTGAGAACCGCTACTCAACACTTGAATGTTTGCAGAATTCGGTAGAAAGTGGAAACGGAAGCGTCTTAATGGGAACGCAGTGTATTAACACTAGGTTCCCAGATTTTCTCGGCCTACCTTGCTATGTACGGAATAAACCCGGAAAAAAAATAGGTAGAGAGGCCATCATTGCGCAGGAGCACAGCAAATTGTCTGAATTTCAAATTCCAACCAATAATAACATAGTAGTATCTATTTATAATTTTTATAGAAATAATAAATTACCTGTAAAATATTTAAGGTTCATGTCCACCGAACGAACGTTATTACGAAAAAACGTGTATAATTTTTATAATAACTTTCTACATCACATTAGACTTATTTTTAATTTAAATAATTTATTTTTTATGAAGTACTTAGTTTAAATTTACTCATTCATAGGCATTTCTGTTTTTACAATATCTGACATTGACAATTACTTGGAATTTCCAAGTAGATGTCAATGTCACTTCTCAAGTTAAATCATTCAAACTTCAAACAATTTTTTTGCCAGAAATTACGAAAACGAAATTATAAGTTGTGAAACATAATAAAAGTTCATAGGGAGAATAAAAGCTAAAAATGAAGACAGGTCTCTTATATGGGGTAGTGGCTAACTCAAAAACGCGAATGCGTTGTGTATTTTGCGGAGTTTTTATTCCGAAAGCAAACAAATGTATTGAAGAGCATATAAACGGAACTAAACATAAAGAATACATAGATATAATGGCTGAACACGGTCTGATGTACGATAATGAACAGTTATATTGTAGGCCTTGTGATTTACATTTCGGAGAAGAAGACTCGATTGCTTCTCACATCGAAACCGAAGATCATGCGAACTGGATTGCGGCCATCGACGACTTGATAGAGGGCGAATTTATTAATGTCCACGCATACTTGGCTTGCGAAAGCGACGAAATAAACTGTGAAGCGTGTCAATTCAAAATGTATTGCACTCTACAAAATATTGAAGACCATGTAAACCAAATGACACATCGAAATAACGTCGCTGCTAAACTGAGGCCAATCAACGGAATATTTGCTGGTGATGACGATGAAGAAGCGTGGTGCAAAGTATGTGGTGAATATGTCATTAATTCTGCAAGGGGCATTTTGCAACACATTGATGAATCTCAATCTCACATAGATTGGTTTATGGACCTCATAGATCTCATTTCAGCTCAGGATGTTTCAGTTCAAGATTTTCTCAGATTAGAAGATGAGAAAAATGCATATTGCAATAAATGCCAAAAGGAAATTCCCTGCAATATGCAAAGTATTGAGGAACATGTCAATAGTGATGCACACTTAAATAAATTTAGTTAATGCAACTAGCAAATTTAGATACAGCTTATTTAAATCTCTATCAGGCTTTAATTATATTTTCTATATGCAAGATGTGTCTGCCTTAGGATTTTTTTTAATTTTTATTTCCTATGTTTATGCTTAATTTAGGAAATAATTATAATATTATTAAATGTTGTGTTAAGAATATAACTTGTATTGTCTAAAATCTCTATTTTGTAAACTGTACATTGTAAAACTAACAATAAAAAGGTCTTTGATTTGTCTAATTATTATATTAGGACAAATTGACATATAATGTTACATTGTTTATAAGATGTGGAGTAGATAGTTTAAATCTATATTATATTTCTACATATATAATATTCATATTAAATATAGTCATAAATATTGTATAAATTTCTTTATAGAACAAATTATATCACATTCAAAAACATTCCTTACTAACATTGGTGTATCAGAGTTTAATGCTTGTTGTTAAATTGAAATATCTGAAATATACATTTCAATAAAAATAAATATACACTAGATTTTAAAAACATGTATAATTTATTCCATAGAGTGAGTTACATAAAATGTTTAAATATTTATTTTAATTAGAAATTTAAGTTACAATGTGTTCAATAATTTTTTATTCAAAATTATGAAATATTGTTAAAGAAAATCATATATTTGAGTGTAATTAAACATTTAGCTTTGTGAATTATATTATCATTCAATCGTCACAATTCCCTAATTTCATGTTTAGATTGTTTCATTCTGCAATAAATTATAAAAAATGTATCAGCCTTTAATTTACATTTTAAAAATTTTAAGTTTTTCGCTTAATGATAATATATTTTATAATTGATGGTTTCATAGTGCAGTGAAACTGGCTGTAAACTGAATAAGAAATGTATATATTTAAATTATTTTCATTTCTTCAGTTCTGGCAAGTCTCAAATTCCAGTGGAAAGTATGTCCAGCAGATGTTTCAGATATTTTAGAAAGATTGGATTATTTAAAAAAAACTGAAATACTTGAAAAATTTAAATCATAAACACAGCAGCGTAACTGGTGTCAATTAGCCTGTTATATAAGCATGATCACCTTTTTTACAAATATACCCTATTACTATAATTTTCATATCATACAGTACAATAAAACTCGCTATATAAGCCTCGTAAATAATAATGACAATATAATTTTGTAGAAAGAAAATTTTTAACATGTAGTATGTGTATTAAAACATTCTTCAAAATATTTTGCATTGTGAAAAATATAGCTGCATATTATTATTTTCTTAACTTCTTGCTGTAAATGAGTATGGCAGGATCCTGGGCCACCTAGTGTTACGTGCGTATGCATGTAACTGGTGCTGCGAACGTAAGACACCGCTGAATTCTTGAGGTAAGTAAGTATAGAGCGTTGAGTGTTGAGTGTTGAGTGGCACAACAACCAAACCGACGACATGAAAATATTAAATATTACATTCCCCCGACTGAGAATCGAACCCACAACCACCGCTTTTACAGTCTCACGCTTGTCCCCCTGGAACACGAAGGCCTGTTAGAATAGTTAAATATTATTATCATTACCGCAAATCTTTAAAAATATTTTTTATATTTTATCTAAAAAAAGTAATTTATTTTCTATTTAAGAGATTCAGTTAACATAGAGATTCAATAGTTAAATGGATAATCATCTTCATCCTCTTCTTTTATTACAGAAAGAGAATTATTGTCAGGAGATCTGCTAGGTGAAGACTTCTCCATCTCCGTCACATTTTCGTTAGGAACTTCGCCCTCTCTATTACGAATTCTTTTTTCATCCAAATTTATTACTTGGGTCAAATCTTCTACATAACAATCTATTTGGGATATGGCGTCACTCAAACTGTTCTGTAGATGGCTAAAAAAATCATAATTTATATTAAGTGAATTAGGATATTGGTACTTATTTGTGAATTACTTACTTATATTGAATAAGTGGTATTAATTTCACTAAATGAATGAATCAATTTTTATTATATATATTAATAACATAATTTTAAATCTACCTAATTCTCTTAATATTATTCCGTATTTGCCTGCCAAATGTTTTGAGCTGAGTTTGTTCTTGTCTTAATTTGCGATTTACGTCATCTTTCGCCAACTCCTGGCTGGGCCGTTGGGCGCGGTCATTGAACCTGGCCTCAGCTACACGTTCTTGATCCATTACTTCAATTAGTGTCTTCTCTGCTAATAGCAATTCTTGTTCTAAGGACGTATAATCTCGTAGTGCCTGTGAGTGTTTGTAAAGTTACACTCAATTAAGTAATGGGTCAGTCTTATTGTACGCTAAATAGTTATTAGGTATCTAAAATCTAGCTGCCAGTTAATGTAATAGATTGTACCATTGATTTTGAAAAGAGCAACTGTTGAGGCTTGCCGGCTCTTCTCAGCAGAACTGCCTTCCGAACCGATGGTAGCTTTTTGTTCATATGTTCATTCGACGATTCAAAAGTGCTTATTATAAGTTTATTTGAATAAAGAATATTTTGAATTTGAATTTAAATTAAAAAGGTTCCAACCTTAAAGAACGGAATTAGAACAAAATATTCCTTCTTTATACTCTTTATATTGCTAAGTAAAGGCAGGATATAGGAACGAAATATGAGGAACAGAGTATTTTTCAATAGAATCGAGATAAAAATATGATTATCACCTCTTCTCTCTGCCATTTCAAATCTTGAATCTTAAACATATTTGTATGCAGACGCCTTCGAAGCATTGCATCAATCCTGGCTCCATGCGCTTGTGCTGATATTGATAATTGCACTCGAGCTCCTCGTACCTAAAAATAAATTGATAAAATATATAAATAATTAAGGGTGGTACAGCTTAAGTTTTTGGCCTAAAAGAAGCTATTAATTTCACTTTCAATTAATTTAGATATATTTTCTATTGAAAGTTGGGTGGTAAGATCTCACGTTTCTATACAAGGTAGACGAATCCTAATGTTGAGACGCTGCGTTTCCCACTTCTGTTAAATTTTGAGATATTTCATGTTGAATGGCAGATCTCAAGACCGCGCTTTGTTTTGTTACCAGCGAGTAAATGAAAATAATTCATTCTCCTGAATGGAAATCGAACCCACAACGTGTTATATAGTCGTGTATACAGACATATAGTCAAGTCAGGTTGCGCCACGGTGGCCTCCGAATGACTATGATGATGATAATCATTAAGGCATTAAGAATGAACATGATTTTTCCTTATTTTCTTTAAAAGGGAAGAACACCTATTCAGAAGGAATATAAGTTTATCTACCTGTTGCCTTGTCGTTAAACCATTACAGAGCGCTTTTAAACCACTTCTTTTTAGAGCTGCACATCGCTTTACCCAACGGGACATGGGAAAGCCTCTGTAAAGTAAAAAATATGTTTTATTATAATTTGAGGTAATATGATGTTCATTTATATGAAATCCGTATATCCTTTCAATAACTAAGCAACTTGGGAAATTATTCTGATGGTGGCGTGAAAAGATTTTTTCTTTTTTTAGCTATACCGCTGCATCAGCTTTATACTTTGTAAGAAAAAATAAAAAGATATAAAATAGAAAAACAGATTTACTTCTTTTTTTTGAGTTCGTCAACTACAGCGTTTTCATAATTCTTGTTTGCACACGTCTCTTCTATTTGTAAGGCTTGTGACTTAAGAGCTATATCAGCTTCTATTCTATTCTTGACTTTCTGTGTTCTTAGCGTTTGTTTTTCTAATTCCAAAATCAATCTTTCAAAGTTCTTTTTTTGCTCTTTAAGAAAGTTTAGTTCCTTAAATAAAAAAAAAGTTAATTAAATTAGTAATGTTATTAGTTTAATAATGTTATATTTTTTTGTCTCATATTTTGTTAATTGAATTAACATGTTCTAAAATTCATCCATATAGGATTTAAACTAGCAACCTATTGAGATAGGTCTCTTACATCTATTATAGCATTTTCCAGAGCATCTATCAAGGGGCACATGGCGCCGGGTCGGGTTCCCTCTCGAGAGTGATTATGTATTTCATCTTTCACTCTTTGAATAATAACTTGTAATGCATTTTGTTCATATTTTAAGCCATCAGTGGATTCTGTCAAACGCTTAGACAAATCTTCTAAAACCCATCTCCAAGATGTCACGTCAGATATTCTGTGAATTTAACAAATCATGGAAGAGGTGGTACTGGCGCAGGGGCACCAGCGTGCGACTATACCTACTAGTACTTGTAAACGTGATGTAATATTTTATATTTTCATTTCCTCGCTGTAGAGTTCTGCCACTCAACACGTAAAGCCTCGATAATTCAGCGAAAAATGGGGAACGAAATGTCTTTTTGAGAACGGAGTTAGGTTTCCTCTGTCTTCCCTTATATGCGGGATACGTGCCGAAGCAAAAAAAATGAAACAATATTGACTATGTTTGCGTTTCCATAATATTATCTAAAAATATAACATGGGTTTTTTTATAAGATAATCCTAATAATCCTAATACACATTTATAGCTCCTTCTCTTGGGTTATGGAAACCTTTGTGGAAATCCCTATACGATTAATATATCTTTGATTAAATCAGACATTACAGACACTTTATTTTATTATCTTATTTTTATTTTATAGTTATGATAGAAAGAAACCAACAAACTCAATATTACCAATAGGAGTTTGCCAGTTTCTTTAAACTGCATCATTACCTGTCTTCTAAACACTTCTTGTACTGATATTCATTGGATTCTTTGAGGAAAGTGCTTATCATAGCCAATTCTTGAGATTCGTTTACTTGTTCTACGACATCTGCGTTTAGGGAATCATTGATATTACGTATTTTATCTAGCCCACTCGAAATTCCAAGGCATGCATCTTCGCAGAACATGGTGCCTTAATTTAATTAAAACTACGGAATATTAAATAAATATCCATTATTTGACAAGTTTGGTGATGAAATTATGACAGTTTGCTTCAAGTAGACACAGTATGAAGGTTAATACACAAAAGTTACATTACGCTTATTGCATAATCTGGAGTAATGTGTATAGGGAAAATAAAATACTTATGTATAATTTGTTCTCACCTAGAAAAATGTGAATATATTTTTCTATTTAGCTGCCTGTCCTTATCTATTCCATTTCGACGTCATAAAGAAGAGAGTAGTGACTCTGTTCTCCCGGTTCTCCTTATGATTTAACTGTTCCATACTAATCGAATAAAATATAGATAAAAAATGTAATGATAAATAGTACGCTATATTAAATTTACTACCAGGGGGAATAAGTGAACATTTGTTTAGTTTTCAATTTTTTGGTTATTTATTTCCAAAGTATTAAGGATATCTAAATAAAATGTTAGATATTGCCAAAATATTAATCAACAAATACAAGCTCTGTTTTTATAACTCTAGTGATGATTACTGGTACGTTTGGAAAACCATACCTATTGAAAAAATAGAACAGAACACTAGCGGTGAAAATGCTAGTCGATTATTCCAAATAAAAACATACTTTAACAAATAAAAACACATTAAAAGTTTTGTATACAATTTTATGACATTTAAGTATTATAATAATTTAATAATTACTTATAGATGTATTAAAATGAAATAAGCAGTAAGTACCTTAGACAGAAATGAGAATTATATGAAAACTATATCTACCGACATACTCGTATTATATTATTATGAAGTCTAGAAGTACAGTTTTATTTCTTTATAAATAATTGGTTTTCATAATAAATTTCTTTAAAAGCAATATGAATAGGCTTTAAGACAACGAAGTAAACTAATTCTGCAACACTTATTATACTGAAGCCCAAAAACAGGCTGAGGAGACCCCCGATCGCACCTGAAATGTTTGTTATATTAATATAATAATTATTCGTTTTATGTACTAATAACATTATCATTTTAAAAAATATAATATTATCCTGTATACATCCTATCCTGAAAACGCGGCGGAACTTAACGCCGTCTTCTAAAAAAAGTTTTTCCCCGAGTGGGAGTGGGCAGACGGCGCTTCATTATCTTATATTTTTTGTTACCTGCAAAGTAGTAGTCGTCGTATTGCGCGTGGCGATGTTGGCCCAGGAACATGTCGTTATAGAAGTGCACATTAATATGAGTTCGCTCTCCCCTAAAAAAGTGAGGAAAATTTTATCTATTAAGTACGATTAATATTATTATATCTATAACTGAGAAATTATTAATAAATGAAAACGTTAAAAATGTATGGAAATACTTTTTTTAAACGGTTCTTGAGTTCTGTCACTCAACACGCAATGTCTGCAGAATTCGGTAGAAAGTGGGGAACGGAATATCTTATCACTAGGTTCCCTCTGCCTACTCTGCTGTGTGCGGGATACAACGTGAAGTATTTTTTTTTAAACGTAATTAAATAGGAAAGAAACTTAAAAACAACTAGATACCACTTAACATTTTTCGAGCTAATACCTATATCTAAAAGACAAAAATATCTATATAAAAATATTAGGCTACCTCTTACTACCCATCTACATACGGGATGCAGTGAGAAGCTGAAAAAAATATATTTGGAAAACTTATTAACTAACGTATTATTATTTCCAAAATCCGAATTCCCATTTCCTGGATCTTTTACCAAATCTGAGTAATACACTTGTGAGGAGTACAAGACGTCGTTGCACGCAGGGTAGCAGGATGTGGGGTGCTGGTGCGGCTGCCTCTGCTCCTCACTGTCCGCGTAGTAAGCGTATATGAGCTGTTCACCGACTCTTTCTGTAATGTTTATTAACAATTTACTTCCACTGAAATGTATCCTTTCCTATAGGAATATAATATTTCCTATAGTAATATTATCATAAATGGATCGAATTAAATGGAACCACACGGGAAGTACTTACTAGCTTTGAAATAAAAAAAAGAATAGCCCAGTCAATAGTTCTGAGGTAACAAACATAAAAAAGTATGTACAGTCGAATTGTGCTTATACCTTTATCTCATTTAATCAGCTTCACGCTATATCCCGCACATAGAAGGGTAGGCAGGTCAGGTCCCTACCTGGTGGTAAGACACTCCATTCCCCATTCTCTCATTTCAATAATATTCTCTCATTTAAATAGTATTCGATGGTTAATGAGGACATAATATAAATATTTAATTGTTATTTATTTTCTAGATCTAAGTGTTTTTCAAACTAAGGAGCAACAAACCAATTTTCCTTTTTTTTATTTTAACAGAATATTTTATTTATATTGGTAATAGACATTACAACTTAGTACTTTACCTTTTACTTTAGAGACACATTGGAAATCTAATTTTGTTGAACAAATGGGACTCCAGATGTGTTTTCCTAAAAAAAAATAAGAATATATAAGAGAATTTAAGACAGTGGAAAGTTTACGTTTCAGTTTAGTAAGTAAGCACTCTATATGTGCTTAAAAATTCATTCATCAGTTTCACTGTAGTAGAGTAATAAAAGTTTATAATATGACATTGTTATTTGATACCCTCGTGGCGCAATCTGAGGGCGTTGCAAACGATGGATTTAGGTTCGATTTCCACTTGGAAAATAAATGATGTTCATCTCGCCGGTAAATTAATTATGTTAATTTATTTTCGGCGAACGAAGTATCCTTATACTAGATGCTGAAACTATCGATTGTTTCGCAATCGATAGTTTTAATCTAAAAAAGCCTATGCGATCGATAGGACAATCGACAGTATCGATATTTTCGATAGTATCGATACTATCGATTGTTTTTGACTATCGATTGTATGCTAATTCGCGATAGTATTGAATATGATTCTTAAGCATTGAATATGATTCTTAAGCTACAAGACGAAATGAAAAGAACAAGAAACATTTTTGTTACATTTCTTTTGTTTTTTCATATTTTGGTGAAGAGAAAGATACTATTGTAGCTTAGCATGCGATCGATAGTTCACAATAATCGATAGTTCGATACTATCGATACTATCGTTTCCTAGAAATTCAATAGTATCGATACTATCTATACTATCGAAAATATCGATACTATCGATTTAAATATCGATAGTCCTACTATCGGACAACTATCGATAGAATATCGATAGAATATCGATAGTTGTCTATCGTTAGTTGAATATCGATAATACTAACTGACGCATACCGTCCGCAACTCAAAAATATCAAATAATCAATTACATATAAAATTAAATAATAATTCAACTAATATTCAATAATTAGAAACGTACAAAGCAAAACACAAACCTAGATATTCATTATTGACAGTTACAATTTAATTGACGTCTCTGAGTATCAATTTTGATCTCATACTTACTAGGCCAGTTATAAGGTACACATTTGCACTCTTCCATTGTCTCCCGTATTCTTAAGTCCAATTTGCAATTGCTGTCTGTGTAAGATTCATAAAAATGTAACTTCCTTTCGTTTTGAAAGAAACATTGGCGTTGATCTGGAGATAGCGCTCGTAAAGACGTATCAGTTTTATATGTGATAGCTGACACCTCGATAGTAGTCATACGATCCATGGGCAGTCGTAGAATAGTGCTAGTATAGACGTGGTCAGTTGGTGAACTTATTAATATCTGAAAAAAAATATATAGGCCAATTGACGCTCATATCTAGAACGATAGGTCATCAAAGCAAAAATATCTTTTCTAATTGAGAATCGAATCTACACCGCAATTAGCAAGAGCAGCTAATAATAAACCAATAGACCACACCACCCTATAGGCCAATATCTATATATTAAAATATTATAATGTTATTTACGTACATTAAATCCCACATTATGACCATCGCAATCATACTGATGGTCAGAAGTGTTTAAATATAGTTCAATTCCTAGTCCATTTACTTCACCCGATGCCATGACTCTAAATGGTAGGGTTCCCGACTTTGGGGGAAATACTTTTGGGTACCCCTTGTCCAAATCCCAGTCCAGAGTCTCGTACGATGTAAGATTGTTGAATTTTTCTTGCCAGGGTACAGTTTCGTTTGTCCTTAAAATTTATTTTTTTAATTAAAAACTTCTTTTTTATAAGAATAGAACAGTATTTGCATGCACGTAGATGTTTTTCTTTATGGCTGAAAACTAATATTACTAGCATAACGCTATTAAGAAAAAAACAGGCCAAGTGCGAGTCAGAATATTAAAAACGATAAAAATTCATGTCTGTTGTATGGGAGTATATAACTAATAACTAACTATCACGGTTCATGAGATACACCCTGTAAGGTGGTGGCCTGGTTACATTTGGTAATCTTTAGTACAGTTTAGTAAGAAAAATAAAAAACATAGCAATTATACGTTACATTCCATTCAAAGGTAGGCTGTTAAAAGTATAGCAGAGTCCATAATCAGTGAAAATAGGTTTTAAAAGCTTATCACAGCAATCCTTTCTGAGCCATTTCGCCGTATTTTGGCCAGCGTCGTACCCTGAGCGCCAGTAACACATTTCGACCAAATCTGCACATGCTGGGGATCCCTGTTAATTAGAAATAGCAATATTCGTCTGTGGAAACAATATTCTATTTGCTATTCATTGTGTTTATTATTTTGGGTTTTACCAGGGGGCGATGGTTGTATGTTGTGATGCAGGAGAACTACTGAACTACCTAACCACAGAGGATCTTGAAGGCCATAAAAATATCAGGTAGAAGAAGAACAATATAATATATAGGTACTAGCTTATGAAGAAACACATCACATCGGGTATGTAAAATGTACTTTTTTTGTTGTTAATCATAAATGCCAATGTACCTCCAAAATAAAAGTTTGTAACTTTTCATTTTCCATCGCATTCAATCGACGTGCTCTTACAAAGTTATCATCTTCTGCGTTCATTTGAGGACACACCAAGGATGCAAAAAAACGCTCTTTCCTGAAATGGATAATAGTAATCTTTATTATAATATCTTTTTTTTGTTCTGAAGGAGCAAATGTAGTGAAAATAAACATTGTATGATTGTTTTGAACTTGAATCACGAATCCACCGCTATCGCGTTCTATAGGGCACTGCCTAGATACTCCTTAACTGGTGAAGGTTGTCTTCAAACGCGTTATACATGTATAGGGACACTTTAACGATTAAAAAAATACAGTAGAATTAATTGATAATCTCCTTTTTTTACAGAAGTCGGTTAAAAACAGATTCAAAGAAAGTGATATTATGAATGAAATTAAGAGTTTTACATTTTAATCTTCAATACATACACGACCGCGCGGAACCACTTCAAAACTAGAACTGCCCTCTCTTTTTGTAAAAATTCACTAACATTTCTCAAAATTCTCTAACTACAAAAGTCTTGGTGGAAATGTAAAATGTAAAATAGGTTTAATTTTACTTAAAAGAAGTCCGTCTTGCTTAAGATATTTTACATTATTAAATTACTTTTTGAGCGTTGAAAACCAGCCTGAAAGCTTTACGAACTGTAAAACTATTTATAATCTCACCCAATCAGTTGAGTCACATTTTTATAAGACAATTTTACATGTAGATGTGGACATAACACTACACTTGGAAAGGGCACAGCCCATATCGGAGTTGGCAGTGAGTCGATCACATTGACGAAGGGTGTGGAGGTCCATTTGCAAAATAGCTGAATGATGTTCATAGCACAGATGCTGATGCTGATTACCACGATGATAATCCAGGTTATACGTTCCTTGTGACTGAAGGTCGGCTCGAAGATGTACTAGAATTATTCCAATAATGTTTAATTTAAATAATATCTTACTAATATTATAAATGTGAAGTTTTGTCACCATGGAAGTTTGTTCTACTTTCATACAAGAACTACATAGCAGATTAAGATGAAAACTTCAATAATATAAGTTATACATTAGAATAATATGTAAAGATTTTGTATAATATAACAATAAATATAAGCAGGCAAAGCCGCGTATAGGTCGCTAGTAGTATACATGGGTTAACTTTATATATGACATGCTTTAAAACTTTTCTTTTTTTTCTGTGTTTCTAGTCAGAAACGAGACACATGAGACGCAAAGTCGTCGATCAAATGTTGGGCATTGTTAAACTAGATTGACGTATGATGTAGATTTGGACCTCCTACATAAATTAAGTTAGGCATAATTGAAACTAAACAAAATTATAAGCTAGGTCATCCCTCCCATTCAAATACTATTTTGGTCCCCCCTTATATACAAATAATAATAGTCACTTTAAAACAAATTTCGGAAATTAGACAAGAATTTACTAATATTAATATACATAGTTGCTTCGATTACATAAATAGTATCAAACGATTGTTCCCAATCAAGTACGTCACGCGTGAACATTAACGCTCGGTCGCGTTTAATGAATCTAACTCACTTCACACCGTGCAGGGAACCTTCGTAGAGGAATTGTTTGAATCCCTTCAATACTTCCCGTAACCACATCTTCACGAACAATGTACAACCCTTAGATCTAAATGAGTCGTTGTTCTTTTTCTCGCCCAAAACTTCTGGACCGATATATTTGAAATCTTTCAAATAGTAATCTCGAAAATATTGATCCTGAAAATTATTTTTACTTTTACCAATGAAATGGATTTTCCTTTTGTTTTTGTTTCTCAATTTCGACATTGTCAAAGTTTTAGTTTCTTTTAGTGAAAGTTATTTCGTTGGCGTACAACGTTGACTGCTTGAGCTTTGTAACTGAATGTTAAGTTCGAAGTGATACTAAGAGGAGCGAATGTAATAAACATACAAATACACCGTAAAGATGTGAGTATAGCTTGTAAGTTTGTTTGTTTAGAAAAATATATTATATATAAAAAATATTGATAATTAGTAGATATTTATAATAATAGATTTATATAATGGAAGACTACTGCTTTTCGATTTCAGCTAAATTAGAATTTTTTCTAATGGTTATTAGACTTTGTTTAATCAGATCAGAAAAATATGTAATTATTAGTAGCATTTTTAATATTACATTAGTCCCTGATCTACGAATGAATGAATGAATATGAAAATAAATTAATTGGTATGACTAATTTTTTTGACTTATTTCATACGTGGACAAAATAAAGTTATATTTTATTTTTAGAATAACGTCTTATATATCTTAGTATATCAAGCACTATTTAAAGTTATGGTTTGAGCGTGACGAAAAAAAATTATCTTTTTTAAGACCGCAAGGAAAACCAAACTAAAATACTATACGTTTCCTTATTTATGAGCAATTCGTTTTACATTTGTTGAATGCACTTAAAAGTATTGTGGTTACTTAGCACCGTGTAGTTATTAACGTCATTAGACACCAGCAGTGTTGACTGTAAATGACCAACAAGAGTAATTATTCTATAGAATTAGTCTATGGGGAGTGTTTTTGTACTAACTGCTGACTACTGACCATAACGATCGAAGCGATGCAGTTATCTGGAAATGTATTAGTCGAATATTGTTGGGGATTCGACGGCTGGTTTAGGTATTTTAAATTGGGTAGTCTCATATCTATAATAGGAATAATACACAATCAACAAATCTACTTTATGATTTTGTAGCTTTACGCTGTTTCCTCATATAGCAGGTTAGACAGATAGAACCTAGTGTTAAGACACTCTGTTATCCACTCACTTGCGTTTTAACTAGCGGAAAATACTGCCGCTCTTTGTCTTCATGAATAATTATTCATTCTCCTGAGTGGAAGTCGAACCCACAATTATCTCGCTTATAGTCAGATCACACATATGGACCGTTTATTTTGAAAGTGGTGTAAGTCCATTTTTTAAGAAAATTGAGTTATCACGTTATTCATGCTTAATTTAATGTAATTTTTTTATATATAACTAGTCCGTGTTTAATTTATTAAAAAAATCCCATGTTTTGTACAACTTAAAATCGGTCGGTAAATGAAATTGCATAATCATCGATTATGAAAGTGGTGTAAGTCCAATTGACAGAGGTAGGTGGCATAGGAGATGGATGCCGAGCAGTGTTTTTTTTTTTATTTTTCATTTATTTTATACTAGCTGTGTCCCGCGATTTCACCCGTGGACGATTTGCATTGTTTCCCCTCCGTGTTTCCACTACACGTAAGTTAAAAGATAGATATTAAAAAAATAGAGAAATGTGTTAGAAAATGTACAGCGCATAACCTGTGAGAAGAAAATAAATACGACAAGGCTGTATGACTCTGTATCTTTGCCCGTATTTTGCCGAATTAAAAAAACAACAAAAACAACAGTAGTGCCATGTTTTTGCAGAAAAATCCGCAATCTTATTAATATTTTCCTAGTTTTATATTATTTAGGAGTTGAATTTTTAAATACAATGTAGCTTATGTACTATTCCAATTCATACTCTAGCTCTATTAAATTTGAAGCCAATGTATTACGTACTTTTGGCGATACCTTTACCCAAAAAAAAAACTTACAAACTTTCAGACTTATAATATTTATAGGATTACGTGTGATATTATGTGAATAATTCTAAAATGCCAGACCCATTACGTACGAAAAATATAAAGACATGAAGCAGCACCTATCCTATATACCTCCGGTGCATCATGCATATTTTGAAACACTACCACATGCAGAGAATAAGTAAATTCTTTGAATGACAATGTAATTTACGTCTAAAATAAAATTTTATGTGTTGTTATGCGTATTTGTAAACAAAATTATATTAAAATGAAGTATATTTTTCGCGATATTTGATTTTTCAAAATTGAAATTAAACGATTTTTACAATTGTCTAATTTTGAAAGTGGTGTAAGTCCATTTACAGCACATAAATATGTGTTATCGTAGTCTAATTAGCCAAAAACAAATTTATATAAACAAATTAAATGTTGATAAAACAATAGAAACAATGCCAGACCTCATATGATTTGCCTATATTTTTAAATCAACAAATATGCTAACCTTTAATTTTCTCGACACAAAAGAAAATGGACTTACACCACTCTCAAAATAAACGGTCCATATATGAGATGTCGCTGTTCCACGACTGCTTTAATATTTGCATATTTTAAATTGAAATTGAGAATATAAAGCATTTAAAAACAAATTTAATTATTAAAAATTGTATTTTTGTGCTATTACCCCCCAAAACGGGAAATAACGGGAGATCCATAATCGCGTTGTCCACGCGGGCGAATCCGCTAGCGTAGCAATAGTAACCATATAAGTAAGTGACCAGCAAACATGGTTAAGAGTCAATTTTTCACACAATATGACCATCGGCGCCGTGGCTTAGTTGGTTAAAGCGCCTGTCTAGTAAACAGGAGATCGCGAGTTCGAATCTCGCCGGGGCCTTGAGTTGTTTTTTGAATAAATATATTTTCATTTTTATTCAATAAGCCTATGCCTAGATGACATTAATAAAATCTTTAAAATGGTTGTCGTTTTTGTGTATGCTTTTTTTTTTAGTTTTTTTTACCCAATAATAGTACAAAGTATCAAAATTTGCAAGTTCTATACAATTCCGAAGCCGTATGAAGTGAAAGCGATCGTGTTGCAGGAACTGGATTATTATCTTTAGATAGCAGCATATTAAGAGCACACTTGCTGTTGCTAATTTGTTAATCTATTTACATTTTATAATATAATCAAAATAAAAAAATAAGGCATAAAAAAATGCATGTTTAATAGACAATATGAAAATGAGAAATTTCAAGAATTTTTAACAATTTGAACAAAAAGAGAATCATGATGATTGTGTGATTTGAAATACCAATTATCTATTCGAAGTATAAGTTTTTCTTTATATCTTAGGGTAATTGCGGGAAACACATTATCTGCTTTTAGTTCATAAAAAAAAGCTAAAATTGCGTAAAAACCAATATCAATAAATTTTACAAATTTGTAATATAGTAGTAAATAAGTTAGTTAAACTAAAATAATTAGTATAATATAGTTATGTAAATGTATGTAATTTTATTAAGATACATAATTATGTATATTCAATCGAAGTGAGGTCGTTATAGGTCGCAAACAACTGATAAGGGAGTTCTATTGGTAATTTAGGTCTCTTGAGATTTGTACTATATGGTTTATTAAAACTAATTAATAATTGATAATAATTAATAAAATTTATATGTATAACCAATTTTTTCTTGTATTTCGTCTTCATGTAAGCGTTCGGATTCGATTCTCACTCGGAAGACTGAATTATTATCATTTCTCCTGTCTGGTAGATTTAGTGTCTTGACATTAGTATTGTTCTATCAGTTTTTTTAATTTAATTTATCATGCTGTATCCCGCACACAGCAGTGTAATCAGAGGGAACCTAGTGTTAAAACACTCCTTTCTCTATTTTCCGCCGAATGCAATGTAGAGACATTGCTTGTTGAGTGGTGGAGCTCAACGCCACGCTTCGATTCGATACTAGAACGTAGAAATTAAAATATAAATGTCAATAAATATTTCATTTCCTCGAGTGGGAATCGTATCCAAAAGCAGTCGCGTTTACAGTACACTTTCACGACTGGCCTCTTTTTAAGATTTCCTTTTGAAAAATCGCACCTAAACCTCAATGTGGCTTTCTAATAATTTTTAAATTGGAGTATGGGATCATGAATTCCAAGTGCATCTTAACACTTGGAATTCGTGTTAAAAGTAGTTTAGTTTAACATAGAAAAATTAAAATAACTACAAAAGTAGTTTATAAGAAAACACCAAGTATCAAGACCTCACCGTGCCAGTATATTCTAACAGCATAACTTACGATATCACTCATGTACTGCTGACCAGTAGATACAAATTACGCCGTTCAGAGCGATTGTCCTTACAATTTAATTATTGGTAAAGTTTATTTTTAACTTAATTTAGTGAAAATTAAATATATATTAGTAAAACATAATTGGATGTAACGTTTAAGTGTTTCAACAATATTTTGAAAATAATAAAAAAATATATACATTTTGTTAAGTTTCTAATACTTCTTCTACTTCAATAGATATTAAATGTGTTACATAATAATTGTTACGATAATAATTAATCTTTAGTATACTTTTATTTTTTGTTTTAAATTCAAATTAAATAAATATCCTATGAGATTAATGTGTATAAATTATTATCTAAGAATAATGTACTAAGTAGTTAAGAGATATTATAAACGTGCAAGGATTAATAAGGAATAATTAAGAGATCTTTTTTTTTAATTTCCTTTTTTTTCTTTTATTATCTTTTTCAGATATGACTTCGCTAAATCAAATATTCTGCTGCCTAGCAATATTTCTCTCACTGGTATACAAATGTGAGTATTTGAATAGTTTTTGTTCTCAAATACATAATATGTCTATATATGTGTTGTATTTAGTTTTTTCGAGGTGTTTTGCAATAAATAAATTTAAAGAAATTAATCTTATATTAGAAAGATAGATATCAGATATTATAGAGTCATAATAGTAGTATAGTAATATAGCAGTTTGTTACTTTACTGCAATCAAATTACTCAAAAACATATTTAGTTAAAAATATTAAAAGTATTATGAAAATTAGATATCACCACTTACTGATAAGTATAGTGGGTCACAAGGAAACGTAACGTAATAGCCTACACCTCTATAAATTGATCTTCAATACAATACAACTAGAACTTTTCAATTTGAACCTGTAGTTTCCGAGATTTTCGCGTTTAACCAAACAAAAACAAATTTAATAATTGCTTCACAATTTTCAGCTACCAGTATAAACTGCTACTACTGCAACAGTGCTAACAACAGTGCCTGCCTGGACGTCAATGTATACGATGAGGAGGTGCGCTCGCGCATCATACCGATAGTGGATTGCAATACTGCTATACCTAATGCCATTTCATACAATTTCTTCTGCAGGAAAATTGTACAGACAAGTGAGTTTAATATAACTTAATTACATAATATAAAG
The DNA here is from genome assembly GCF_056956725.1 of Heliconius melpomene rosina. Lineage (NCBI taxonomy): Eukaryota > Metazoa > Arthropoda > Insecta > Lepidoptera > Nymphalidae > Heliconius > Heliconius melpomene. The sequence goes on from NC_140401.1 coordinate 15,638,368, forward strand.
TCTAATTATGTGACAACAACAGGAAATTTGGTTGTATAAACTAAATTAAAGTATTACTTGCGTCATCAATACAAATCCAACGACATATATTTTATTAAAATCGATTGACTAGTTTAATAGTTACGAGGAAACAAAGGAACGGACATACATACATACGCGCTACAAACATAACCCTCCTTTTGAGCTTTGTCGCAGTCGATCAAATGGATTGAAAAAATTCCCGTGGAATATTTATTTTCATATTTTCCATATACAAGACTACCAACCAATACAAAAATAAGAAAAAAGTAATACTTTTGTGTAAACACGTGAAGATCATTTTTATCTTGTAAACATAAGGAGAGAGCATAGAATATGAGACTTATATGTCGATATTTCTTGACAGTTCTTTTCTCTCAATCCAAAATTGCAAATGCCATTTGATTGACATGATTCTTTTAATACATAAAAATCAAGTAAAGCTAAAAAGTCATTACATATATTATTTATACCCTTTCAGTATTTCATCCCCACCGAGAGTCCGAAGTGAGGGTGACACGTGGTTGCGGCTGGGTGCGCAGCGAGAAAGCAGATTGCTACAAAGATGATAACAGCGACCACCTGGGCACTGTCTGTCAATGCTTCAACGACCTCTGCAACAGCGGGGACACTGTTGACCCCTCGACTGCCACGGTCCTCTTTCTAGCTTTAGCTCTATGCCTCTATTACTGGCGCTAACTTTTGTTTTTACTTTATATGCTTAAGCTATGTAATAATAAAAACTTTTCTAATAATATAGATATGTAATTGTTATAATTCTATTTTTTATTTATATACCAATATATGACCGATCGACATTATTAGAGTGTATTGACACTTCACCCACGTTTGTGAGAAAAACATATTTTTTTATTCGACCGTTACCGCGTATAAGCGTGACGTCGCCTACACGGAACTTCGTTTAATCCCGTTAAATATCCCGTATTGCGGGAAATGATCAGGTACCAGGTATTACAGTGTAAATTGTAAACATTTCAGTAACTTGTTTGAACTAGGTCTGTGGGGTAAGCCTTCAAATTGCTAGCAATATCAGCGGTCAGGAAATCTCTTTTTGGGGTCCGCGCACACGGCTCTATGTTTACATTTTGTTTATTTAAACAAGTTGTTGGTATGGTAATATTTAAAGCGGAAAAGAGCTTTTTCACCTCACATATAGCAGGGTAGGTAAAGGGAACTTGGGAACCTATAAAATATTCCAGTTCCCAATTTTCCGCCGAATCCTTGAAGCATTGCGTGAAAATAATAAATATTTAATGACTATGATAATAGTGATAAAAAAGGAACAAGTATCGGTTAGGAAAATATTTATTTTTAAAATGCAGGATACGGTGTTACGCTGATTTTTATTATATACACGTTTACTTTGGATGACAATGCACGATAAAATATGTGACGTCACTCTAAATGTAATATGGCGGACCATGCAAGATGGCGGAATTGTTATTTTTAATGTACTTCTACAATATGGGTATCAAATGAAAGGACTCGTTGAGAGCAACTCGAAAAATAATGTGATGTCACTCTAAATCCCATATGGAGGAAATTGAAGATAGCCGAGTATCTATTTGGTCTACTTCTACAATATAGATATTAAATGAAATGGGTCGTTGACCGTAACTCTAAAAATAATGTGACGTTATACTAAATCCAATATGGCGGAACATCTAAGATGGCGGAATAGTTATTATTTATGCACTTCTGCAATATGGGTATCAAATGAAAGATCTTGCCGAGAACAATTAGAAAAATAATGTGACATCACTTGAAATCCAATAGAATTGACACGATTCAAGTTTTTTGTGCTTTCATATAATGAAAGGTATGTTCGTACGATTGAGCTGAAATTTTGTATACACGTTTGGTTTGGATGAAAATGCACGATAAGGTTTGTGACTTCATTCTAAATACAGTATGGCGGACCATCCAGGATGGCGGAATAGTTATATTTCATGAACTTCTATAATATGGGTATCAAATGAATGGGCTTGTTGAGAGTAACTGGAAAAATAGTGTAACGTCATTCTAAATCCAATATGGCGAACCATCCAAAGTAACAGAATAGTTATTTTTGATGCACTTGTACATTACGGGTATCAAATGAAAGGGCTTCTTGAAAGCAACTTGGGAAATAATGTGACGTCATTCTAAATCCAATATGGCGGACTATCCAAGATAGCCGAATTGTTAATTTTAGTCTACTTCTACAATATAGATATCTATTGAAAGGGCTCGTTGAGAGTAACTCGAAAAATGTGACGTTTTTCTAAATCCAATATGGCGGAACATCTAAGGTGGCGGAATAGTTATTATTTATGCACATCTGCAATACGGGTATCAAATGAAAGGGCTTGCCGAGAATAATTAGAAAAATAATATGACATCTAGTGTGAGAAACCTTCTTCCTCCTGGCATTAATCCCGGCTATTGCCAGGGTCTGCCTTCCTATTCAACCTACTCCACTTTGCGCGGTCTTTTGCGTCCTCGGTGGTTAGACCATTGGCTCTCATATCCGGCATCACAACATCCAACCAGCGCTTCCTTGGGCGTCCAGGAGGTCTCACTCCAGGAACTGATATAACAAGGCACTTGCATCCGACATAGTTCTTAGACCGGCGCGTAACGTGGCCAAACCATCTCAGGCGGCGCTCTTGGAGCTTATCCGCTTCATCACGGACCCCAAGACTACCTCGAACGAATGTGTTGCGTATGCGGTCAGACCGCGTTACGCCGCACATCCACCTCAGCATCTTCATTTCCGTGACGTGAAGCTCCTGAGTGTGCCGAGATAGTGCTGGCCAACATTCGCTGCCGTATAAAAGAACCGGTCATATGATGCTCTTGTATATCAGTCCCTTGAGCTTGGCAGTTTTCTTCGGTCACAGACCGCCATTTGGCCCAGGCAGCACTTATCCGGCCATGGACATCGTGATCGATGCCTCCAGACTCGTGCATAACGGATCCAAGGTACCTGAACTTTTCTGACTTAACGGGCCGGGCTCCCGCAGGCCATGTACTTGGTCTTCGACACATTTAGTTTAAGACCGCCGTTCTCAAGCGTACCCTTCCAGAGGTTCACTTTACGTTCCAGCCTCAGTCGGTTCTCGTCAATGAGTGCTATGTCGTCGGCATACATCATCAGCCATGGAGGCTGCACTACATTGAATAAGAACGGACTAAGAGTCGAGCCCTGGTGAACCCCCACTGTAATCGGGAAGGGTCTAGTGTCGCCAACAGCATTCCTAACCATAGAAGCGGAATCGTGGTACATGTCTCTAGTGTGAGAAACCTAGCCAGTGGTAACTAAAAAGTAAAAAATAAATTATAAGCAAAAAATCATTTTTAGAAAAAGATTTTATTTAAACGCTTTAAAAGGGAGAAATTAAAATTTGTCTTTTAAATTTTAACTATCAACTCATAACCTCATTGTACACAATTTATATGATCATAAAAGCTTGTCGCGTTAATCAATATTTAATTAAATTGAAACTAAAAATTTAAACTTAGCAGATTTTACATAATTAAATTAGCACTAGTTTAGTTACACAAGTAAATCGCGCGACAAGCTTTTATGATCATATAAATTGTGTACACTGAGGTTATGAGTTGATAGTTAAAATTTAAAAGACAAATTTTAATTTCTCCTTTTTAAAGCGATTAAATAAAAGCTTTTTCTAAAAATGATTTTTTGCTTATAATTTATATTATTACTTTTATTATTATAAAAAATATTATTTATTTCTTATTTTTATTTAAGCTTCCGAAAAATAGTCCTATTGATTTTTCTAAATAATGCTCAACTATTATAACATGAAAGGAAACTACTCACTTCAGGCCATGGCAAACATTCCCTCCCATAACACAATATATAATGCAGTTAGAAGTTGACGGAATTTCATCCTGATTCAAATTTAGCATAGAATAATTTAGTTAAAGTTGTTCTGGTCAGTAAATGCTTGGGGACTCCGGCGGGAACGCTGTTTTGTATAAACTATGGAATGTAGCAACGTAGCATAACCTAGCCCGAAGTTATAATTTAGTATTATTATGTTATTTAAACAAATATAGTTATTTAATTTATAACTTACAAATGTGGACGCAGTAAACACGACGATTGTGGATTTGATCCCACTCGAAGGGAATGAACCAATTGTCTCTAGTATAAAAACAAAACATACACGCAATGTCTCGAAAATTGGACGATGAGTGGAGGATGGAGTGTTTGACACTACGCTTTCTCTGCCTACCCTGCTATATGCGGGCTTTAACGTGAAGCTAAAAAAATCTAACAGTATATAATTAATAGTGTATTTTTTTTTAATAATATTTTTAATATACTCAGTAATCCATTCAAATCCATCAATGCATTAACATTGCTCATTTAAAATTATATATTGTGTAATTATACATTATATATTGTGTTATTACACACTTAAGAAAGATTTATATTTTTACAAAACACATAAAAATTTGAACGTAGCGGGATTTGAACCTCTGCTTCTTTGGAAACCGTCGAAGCGCTCTGACCGACTGAGCCATACGTTCTCATTGGGTTACGTCGAAATTTTTTTATGCTTGGTGCAACTTATTTTTGTTCAGCATTTCTGTAGGGATTTTTTTTTAAATTTCCGCTACCCAAAGATAATTACTTAGAAGGTTTGAGGAACCTTTGTTTTTATGTAATAAACATAAGTTAAAAGTACAGTTGATGTTTTCCATTAATTATGTAAATGGAACCTACCATGGAAAGCTTTTTTAGAAATAAAACACTAAATTAATATGTCGTTGCATAGCTTTATTAGGCTACTCAGTATACAATAAACAGTCGATAGAATTGTAGCATTTAATAATAAATTAATGTGAGAACTATTCCATGGATTCTAGAACCCACCCAGCCTAGAAATAAATCTCACATTAAAACAACTTATTATATAATAATACTATTAGTAAATATTTAACGGCGGTATTCAATTACAAGAAAATATTTTTTTTAATCTACACTAAATTGACTTAAAAATTTTGGAAATTACTTTGTGTTAATAAATTTTAAATTACATTAAGGTACAAGTTGATAAGTCGATTTTAAATATATTTGCCGATTTAATTATAATAGAAGTTTTATATAATTTTTATTTAATCTGTGGTTTTTTTATTTCATTTCAAGGCTATGTCATAATTTTTTACTTTATACAATAAATTTAACAAGTATTTGGGCGGGTGTATCTATATAACGTACAATACTAACAACAATATTTCAGCAATCAATTACAAGGTTGACTTCTAAGTAAAAGCCAATCAATCACCTGTCCGAGGGTCTTACGAGGAATCATTTATAGTAACTTAATATTAAAGTTTTATCATTTTTGTCACAATGTTTGGTTTTTTTTATAAAGTTAATGTATTTGAGGGTCCATAGTGGGTATGGGTAAGGTGGGGTGAATAATTATGTTTCCTTGGCTTGCCTCTTTTCACGTTCTGCTTGCGTGATGTCTAGCTGCTCGGGTTCGCTCCTTTCGTTATCGTTTTGTGAAATATCTGTAAAAAAATTCATATAAGTATATTAAATTAACCATCCAAACGGTATTTTTGTTAGCTTCACGTTATATCCATAGTAGAGTAGGAGGAAGGAACCTGGGAACCTAGTCTTAAGACACTTCTGTTCCCCACTTTCCGCCGAATTTTGGAGTTATTACGTGTTGCAAAAAACGTGTTGTGAAATTGAAAATATTAGATATTTAATTTTCTCCAATGAAAATCGAACCCAGAACCTATCGCGCTTAGTCCCATGACTGGTCTTAATTATTATTGAGAACAATCGTAGCCTGTATAATATATTTTATACATTCAATTAATACATAAATTATTTTTGTTCTGGCTGATATGGATAAATTTCACGTATCTCTGAACTTAAAGATGTAGACCAAGCAGACCAAGGTAGAGCAGAACTAGTTTAAAATAAACTAAAAGAATAATAATTCCATTAAACAATAAAAAAAAAATTTCAATAAAGAATAAGTAATTTCCAATAATATTTCACATTATATCAATATACAAAAATTTGCATTTCCCTATAGAGCACCGTTTCAAATGACGTTTTAATGGCTGCGTAAATGCTGTCAAATTTTCTACAGTAAATTTCGTTTTGACTGACGCTGTCTCGCCTGTCTGCTTTATGGGGTGTAGATTCAATATTATTATTTGGTATAAAATGAATTATAAAGATATATTTAAAAAATATATACTGTTGTTAGATGCTTTTACTTTGGAAGCTATCTTAGCGTGGGATAGCGTGAATGTGAGTGATAATTGTGGGTTCGATTTCCATTCACAAGAATAGAATATTTCCATTTTCGTGTCCTGGTAGGCGGCGTTGAGTTTATTCACTTGAACTTGGGATCAGAGTGTTTTGACATTACTTTCTCTCTGCCTATTTAATTCTTTTGGAGTAAATATGATGGATTGCTGTTTTTTTATGATATTTTATAAATTTTTTTTTTAATTTGTATTGCAGTTCATATCTAGATGCCTAATTTATATAATTTAATAAATAATACGTTCTATAACATATTTCTTAACATACCTCATAACATATTATATTATAACTATAAAGAAAAAAGACTAAAAGATAAGGTATAATTATTAAATCTATTAAAATTTGGTAATTATACAAATAAATCGTATATATCGTATACAAATTCAAGGTAGCGTTGGTTATTACATGCCACTAGGTCCTTAAAATTCATATTTAATACCACGTGGGCTTCTTGCTAGATAACGAAGTGAAGCCAACAATAGTACACTATATCAAAGCAAGAGGGCTCAAAGTCATTATTATTAAAATGTAGGCACCTTAGAACCAATTAGAATTTAGCTTATATAATAATTTAATTTAGGTACTATATTTACGTTAGTAAAAATAATCCTACAAAAAATATGAAATTATATATGAAACGACAAAAGAACGGGAGATTTGTATGGGTGCCGAGTTCTGTGTTCACTCGGGATAAAATTCTAGTGCTAAATTTGACTTGGGTATTTTTACCACCAAACTAAATATAACCTAATAGTCCAAAACAAACTGGAATTACACTAACTTGCAAAAATAAAAAATAATATTGTTAATTCTTAAACGGAAATAAACGTTAATAAGATAATAAATAATAAATCGAGTCGAGCTCTCCTTATTATTTATTTTGCTAGCTTTAGACAGGGTGGAGGTCGTAACGTCTTCGCAATGAATTTTAATTCCTTTGGTTTATAGTCTATGCATGTTTGACGCTTAGTAGTTATTTCTATGCACATTTCAATTTACACCACTCAGGAATGAATGCACGACCGTCACTTCTAATTTTATATTTTTATTTGATTTTATTTCATTTATTTGTCATGACGCCTTTGTAGCGCAGGGGTATAAGCGTGTGACTTTAAGCTCGACGGTTGTAGGTTCGATTCCCACCCGAGGAAATGAAATTTTTAATATTTTTATTTCTTCGCTTTGGTAACAAACTAGCGGAACGAACTGCACTCAACACGCAATGCCTCGAGAATTCGGCGGAAAATGAGGAACGGAAGGAAAGGTTCTTAGTATGGGTCTCTTTAATTGCTTAAACAATATTAATTTTAAAATATATTTATAATGTTTAAATAATACTATAGTACGATCAAAATGCAGTTAACGAAGTGAAAACAATTTCCTGTTAGCATTTATGAAGCTTTCATAGGCCCGAGCTTTCCCTTTGCAGCCGGAAGTGGAGACTAATTTGATAGACCGCTACTGAATGCTTTAAATTTATAAATATAAAATTATGTTTCAAGTATTTTATAAACATACACTACTTCCGATTGTTGTTGCGTTCGAGTTCGATTGTTCGATTCGAGAGTTGCGTGTTCGATTCCCATTGCCTTCATTCTGGTAACAAGACTAATTGAGGCATTTAGATCCGCATCTAGCAAGCATTGTTTCGAAAATTATTGCTATCTTGTACTAAACGAGACTGTTATCACGAACGTGCAAAATATGTCCAATTATATTAAAAACCCTTTCCTATTTTCTAATACTACTCTATACAAGAATTTGATATTGAATATATCTTATTTTTTACGCCCACTTGCACTCATTAGGTTGTTACACGAATACTCTATTAGATGGCGACAATATTTTTATATGTGGTTGGTAGTTTGTCGATAAAAATATACAGGATTTTTATATAGTAATGTCAACAGGACCAAAACGAAATTCATTAAATTATAAAATTCTAAATCTTTATAGTGACGAATATGTTCCAATATACACGTATTAATTGAATTGAAAAACATGATATACATATAAGACTTACATAGAATTTTGAGACTATAACATATTTACTAATCTAAATTCTTACCATCCTCTTCACTCCTGAAGCCCCTGCCTAGTCTTGGCCCAAACCACATTCCCAATGTGTCTGCCTCTGCCCGGGGGTCATACGCTTCTCTTTTCACGTAAGGGTTACGCCGCCCAAACAAAAGCTCTTGGAGCTGAAGCTCAGATCGTAAATCACTTCTACCGACCCGCGGGAAAGCGTAGAGTTGTCGCTTCATTGGTTCCTCTGTTTAAAAGATATTATATCAAAATTTTAGTTAAACTTGTTAGTGTGGATTTTATAAAGTAGGAATTTTAAGAAATTTCTCTCTTAGTGCTTCCGTACCTAGCCCCTAATGTGCTATAGATGCTATGAAATTTTAAAATTACGAATTTTAATTCTCTAAGTCCAGTAGTTTCGTTGTCTGTCAGTGAGTGCCTGAAGGGAAAGTTATATATATAGAGATCTACCTCTATATATTAGGATGTGTATCTTTTATATGTAGGAAAAGAATATCTAAAGTATAAAATTTATATTAGAAATATATAAACAACCCATATTATCTAGTATTTCTTTTTATTTGGTTCCATAATAATAAAATTTTGTCAACTATATCTTTTAGAAGTATATTTTTCTTTCGTAAATTTATTTCGTATTCTTATTCATCTTAGTCAACGACTTTAATAATTGGTAGATAAAAAAATAGCAATAAAATAGAATTTAGATATATATCAAACTAGCGACCCTCTTGCGGCTTCGCCCGCTTTAACTACTGGATTATTCATGTAATGTAATGTTTGCAAAGCACTTAAGATAATGTGAAAATTAATGAAATCCTAATGCAACCCGCATTTTTGTAGTTTCAATAAGGATTTTCCAATTGTTTTACACAGCAAGGATTTTTTAGTAGGTACCGTAATTTTAAATCTGTGCTACTAATCTTTTCAAGTACTTATTAAAATATATTTAAATGACTAATTTTAGATAGTTAAATGACTATTTTTAAACGGAAGAAATTATAAACAAAAACCTACCTACTAATAACTACTACAAAAATGTGAAACCAAATATATCGCGCTGAAATAATACATTCAACTCCAATTATCCAATACATGCAAACGCATCTAACTAAATCTTCATTGCTATAGAGGCAGCCGGGTTTTTTTTTTTCGAGCTTGTGGTTAATGCTGAAAAGGGGGTATTCTGTCCCTGATGAAAAGCATGGCTGGCATGGATGGCTGTCTGTGAGGAAAATTAAATAGAATGCATGGGCCGGGAATCGAACCCGGGCCGCCCGCGTAGCAGGCGGGCATTCTACCACTGAACTACCGATGCGTGTAAGGTAGGCGGGCGCGGCGGACGCATGGCGAGTGGCGAGCCGTTTCGCAGCAAGGATTTTTTTGATATTGTAACAACTTCTAAAGTACTTATTAAAATGAAAAACAGTAAAAGACAGTTTTGGTCTACATTAAATGGCCAACGTAACTAATAAACTTATTTATATGCTGAGAGTAAGGGATAAGTAAAACTTGAGTAACATACAGCTGATGTGTCAACGGCGGGATGTGTCAACAATTAAATGCGTTCTTCTGTAAAACTATTCGCAATTTCGAAATATTGTAAAAAGCAAATTTTATCTTCGTTTAACGTAGAAAATTAATAAAGTATTTTAAAGGATAAGGATTAATACCATTATGGAAAAATATATTGAAATTATTATTTTTAGACAGAAAAATGATCACTACACGTTATTCTTAAAAGATACGAATATGCTTTCGCGGACTTTTTTGTAGATCTTATTAAGAGGAACAATACTCCAGTACATTTTTTCATGTAGTACTTACCATTAAAGCAGCGCATGCGCCAAAGTGTCTCAACGGGTAGGACTTTATACACATTTATCGTATTTATGTTAATTTATATAAGAATTTACAAATAATAAACTATATATAAACCTTCTACGAAAAACACTCGACTTAAGTTTTTAACTTGTTTTATAAGATATAGGATAGGATATTCAAATTAGTCGGTCTATCTATCATTGGGGTAAGAAATAAGGAAAAATAATATGAGTTAAGTAAGCCTCCAAGGCTTGTAGTATATCATTAGCATTACGTAAACATGCCATCATTATTATGAAAGTATTGAAATAAAAATTGTTATAGGGAAGAATTGTATAACCATCTGTTACTCTTACAGTGTCTCATCTCGTTTTCGAGATATTTGCTGTAACTTCAAATGACATTTGTAGAGATGTCCTTATAATATCTTACAATATTTAAAAAAATCAAATTAAATTAAATCAGCTTCACGCTGTATCCCGCACACAGCAGGATAGGTAGAGGGAACCTAGTGTTAAGATACTCCGTGCCCCAGTTTCTGCCGAATTCTGAAGGAATTGCGTGTTGAGTGGCTGGCCTCAACGCCGCGTTTTGCCTCGACCCCAGAGCGAAGATATAGAACTATAAACGTAAATAAATATTTCTCTTCCTCTAGTGGTTATCGAACCCAAAAACAATTTTTTGATAGTAAGAATTATCACATCCATCTGAGAAGTTGAGAAAATTTAATATTTGTTAACTTAAGGACCTTTATTTTCAGTTAGTTCATATAATTTAAACAACAAGGTGACATCTCGAGACGTAGATATCATAGATGATGGTTTTAGGTTCGATACTTACTCATTGGAAAATGATTAAATTTAAATTACTTTTACTTCTCTGCTCTGGTAAGACTCAATGGGTAACAGCTCGAATTCAGGCAGGGAATGGAGAATACAGTACTTTGGCACTATCTTGGAATACAGGTAAAAGTGTGTATAATAAATGCATAAATATTAAAATCTTACCTAATAATTCATTTACCGGCACTTGCCAAGTACGGTGTGACGCGCGACCTACCCTCGGAAATGGGTACAGGTTCAAAACACCGTCGCGTCGAAGTTTTGTGCCGCTGTCTGTAATAAAAAATATTATAAGATTATTTGTTACTTAGGTGATTTATGTTATAATTAAATATATTTTAAGTTATCACATAAAAATATATGAGATATACAGATATAGAAAAATATATAAGATAGGCAGAGGGAACTTAGTCTTTAGACACAGTCGGGGAACTCAACGCCGCGCTTTACCTCAATTGATTTGATTTTTTTATGAAAACATTTTGGAAGAGATAAGCTATATAAGTGACTGAGAAACAAAGCTCTTCTGCCAGTAAATCCGTTAAGGAAATAAGAAATAACACTATTTATGGTAAAAATAGATTTACATGATAGTGTTAATTTGACATACACTTTAAACTATATCCACAATCGTCATAAACAACTAAAAACCCTTCGATTTCACTAGAACAGGGTCAAGTACATATTATTCTATTTTCATAGTAAAAATCTCAATAATATTGTCCCGCAAATAAAGAAAGCAAGTTTCTAAGAATACACTAGCAGCATGCAAATCAGTCAAGGGGCGACAGTCTCAAATAGACGAATGCGACACCCTATCCATATCAATATAAGTTAGTGCTGTGTTTGATTTTTTCCGTAACTTTTTTGTTTTTGAAAAGTTATAAGATGTAAGAAAAAGTTTGTTACGATTTTGTTGTTTAAAGGAGACAGTGTTTTTATTAAGAGTTTTATAAATTATTGATGTTTTTGTGACCATAATATTTAGTTAAAAAATCAACTTCACGCTGTATCCCGCAGACAGCAGGGTAGGCAGAGGGAACCTGGGAACCTAATATGAGATACACCGTATTTAAAATTGAATAAAACTATCACCGGTAAAATTAAACATTTTACAAAGTCAAAAACAATTTAATATTCCATGTATGAGCAGAACATTAAACATTATAAATGGCAAAGTTTCAACCACTTCAATAAACAAAGTTTTGGCGCGAAGTGTTGTCAATTATTAAGTTGGACGAACTTTATTCATTTGTTAAATATCTTATAGTCCCTTTGAATTTATAATTATAACCTCTAATCAAAAAGAAATTCATATATATTTTTTGAGAAAATTACAGACTTTCATTAACAGTTTTTAAGTTTAGTAAAAATCAAATCTTTAATGTCTTCTCCTATTTTCTGGACCCGCATACAAGACTAACACTAGGTTACCTCTATGTACCCTGCTACCCAGAGGTAAAAAGACAAAAACAGATAAGAAAGTCAAAACTTTCTTACATCTCGTTTTAGTTAATTTACTTTATACCTAGTCTTGCTCATATATCTAATACTAAAATACATAGATACATTTTCTAAAGAAAAACAAAGAATAGAGAATAAATTCACAATATTTCCACCTTTAAATTAGAGAAGACGTAAAGCTTTAAAAATGATAATCCACAAGGAATCCAGCTTAAGTTAACTTTAACTAAAACTGTAATGATATGATAATATTGCGTTTGCAGCTAAGAGCTATGGCTATTTATTTTTAGTTAATTTAAATAATCCCCGGATTTCATTATCTTCATACTAATAACGTGAAATATTTTTAAGATATCAAAAAAATATGTTACTGTTATATTCTAGGAACAATTTAGGGATTATTTATTCCGTTTTCTTTGTTCTTTGTTTCGTCACACGAGGTAGTCCCACATATAGCAGCGTAGGGAAAGGGAACCTGAGTACCTAGTGTTAAGACACTCTGTTTCCCATTTTCCGCTCAACTTAAAGAAGAGTTAGAGAAGAAAATATTGATACATAATAATTCATTCCCCTGAGTGGAAATCGATCCTACAACCGTTGCGTTTGCAATCTAACTTGAGTCATTGCACTATGACGGTCTTGGCGCCTATATCTAGAGTTGTCATATTTACGAAGAATTCAATAAATAAGTATATACAAAATAAAAACAGAGACTATTCCAATTGTAACTTAAAATATTAATTAAATTTTAATTGTAATAAATATTAAGTAAAATAAACTCACGATACGTTGTAGCGGCGACTGAAGACACCAATAAGATGGAGAGAACAAGCCTGTTTGTCGACTGCATTGTACCTGCTAAATAAAAAATATTTTTCAATGATCCTAATATATTTATTTTTGATTTTTGTCATTTGTGTTCATATAAAGTTACCGTGTATTATTATATAACGTAGAGTCTACAAAATTTAAAAAAAAAACCATAAAAAATAATATTTGTATGTTAAATATCACTTATATTTAAAACTAAAAACAAAAACTTTAATTGTGTTTTTATTTCGTAACATTTAAAAATCAAAAAGACTTAGGCACATCGCTAAAAATAAAAATAATACCTACCGAAAAGTCAGCCTTATTAAAAATATAACAGTTTTAAATTATATAATTTGTCTCATTCCATATTTATTTCAATGGTATTTTTGTGAACGAACTGAGTTGTTGAACCGACAATAATTGAAATTATCAACCCCCGCAATCCCCCCACATCCTCCCTTAAGGAAGCAGTTTATATATTTAACTACTGCCCCTACTTTTCTACTTAAAGCTGATTTCTATATTTTAACATTTTTCAATTAAACACTATGAAAAGAAAAAATATTAAAAGTTGAATGAGAAACATAAGAATCTGTAAGGGCATAGGCTTTTCTTAAACATTTCTAAATAATTTTTTTATTCACCCATGGAAATGCAACACTTAATAAGTTCATTATCTTGATCTAGTAACAAGTTAAAGCGTGGCGTTAACTTCCGCCACTAAACACGTAACGCCTTAAGAGTTCAGCGGGAAAGTGGGGTGGCACTAGGCCTCCGGTTATAAACTTAAATTAATCTGTGACAACTAACTTACGTTTATATTTTCTATAGAACTTACGAATTAGATTCTCTAATTGCTGTAAATAAACGTGGGTACCTAAATGTTTTTTATATATTATTTATTTTTATACTACGTTTTAAATATCTTCTAGAAGAATTCGTTCACCAGCTTTCATAGTAAAGATTACACACTTAGCTAGCACCATGATCGTGACATACACAAATTCAATTACCTATTTTCCTTATCTATTTAAAAAAACAATGGACAAAAAGTAGGGAGCAGAATGATATAATTTACATATTTATTATTACAAATATGTGTCTATATAAAAGTATGAAGATTATTTTTTAATAAAAGTATGAAAAAAACATTGAAAACATTGAAAATTGTGGGTTCCGTTTCCATGTACACTTCAAGTCCAAGTACATTCTTAACACTAAATACTCTCTGCTTACCCTAATATGTGAGGGATACTGCATGAAAATGAAAAATAAATATATTTTAAGATAATAAAAGTAACCTAATTAACATAAAATTTATCTGAAATAAATATATAATTATTTATGAATGTGCATTTTAAATTTTCTATATAAAGAGTCCAGACAGATTAAATATGGTCTGTTTTTCTGAATTGCTAATATGACGGGAAGGTAATACTTGCCCCGGGGACTACTAGTTAAATTAAATGGAGAAAAATCCGAGATAACGTCCAATGTATAATGAAATATATTTGCAAAGACAGATTTTTGTTTAAATCCGCTGAGCCCCAGTAGATTTTAGGTATAAATTTATATTGTGGGTTTGATTATTACATTTTTTTTCCTAGCTTGTTTAGACCATGTATGAGTCGGCAATCAGAAGATATATTTTATGGGCATGATATCAATGCCAATTTTCGAATTTTAAATCATTATTTTTAATAATTTTAGTACGAATTTTTTTTCATTTTTAAAATTATGCAATTGTTAAGTTAAATTTAATATTAAATATTTAAGCATTTATTTTGAATACAACATAAAATAAAATAATAACACAACGGGATAGTAATAACATATTATTTTGATGCAATACGCTCATTTATTTTGAAATTTACTTTAAGTGTATAAACATATATTAATATGTATTTTATTTAATTAGTAATTCCTATTTGAAATGTTTTAGATATTTTTACGTAAACTAAGAAAAAAACTGTTACTTTCTACAAAAACTATTAATATATGGATAAAATAACATTTGATAAAATAATTATATAAACAAATAAAAATAAAACAATAATCTTGTAATGATTCTAGATATAGTAAGACAATGAACACTATTTTTTTTAAATAACCTTAAAATACGTTAAAAAATATTGAATTTGCGCGATATAATAAAAATAAGAGTTCTTTGGTTTTTGTTTAAATAATATTTTTACAGGAATACAGTGAGGCTTACCTTTGCGTTCACCACCTGTTGCCTGAATGCTGGAATTCCCTCGCACCCTCACTTTATATAGCAAGTGACGCCCGCGCCCTAGCGCTTCCCAAAGTTTTGACAAAAAATCCCCTAAAAATTATATTGAACTTATTACCATTTATTTGAAGATACTTACAACAACAATAAGTAATTTTCTTTTTAGTTTCTGTCTTTTCTTGTCTTTTTAGTTTTTCGTACAGATTTTAGTAATCTAAAAAAAACTGAAAAACTAAAGAGATTTCCTTAATACATTAAATAATGTATTTTTAAATGTTATTCCACATTTTTTCACTTTTCTGGAAACTGTTCAAGACGGACGTATAACAAATTTAATTCCCGCTACGTTTAAGTTTTTATACGTTTCTAAAAAAGTTGCAAAGTACGTACGAGTAAGAAATAAATATTAATTTGTACTCAAGATTAGAAATGAACCTTCATTCGTCATTAATATATCCTCTTCACTTTTAACATATTATGTTAAAACTGATGAGTAATTTATGCTCCTATGAACTTTTTTAATATTTGTCCATTAACAAAAGACTTGACAGTCACTGGATAGTGCTGTGGAGAATCACGTCCTTGTGCTTAGAGATAATTCATTTACATCCACAGTTTTCAGGACCTGACCGATGTTGACCTAACAGCCAATTTGCTGCAATCACTTAAATATATTGACTTATATTCCTATGTCCCCGAGTTGGGGCAGAGGGCATCCACAGAGTTTCGCCATTTTGCACGATCTTGAGCTTCTCGTTTAATTTCGTTCCAAGTCTTGCCAATCTTTTTCGCCTCGCCAAACTCAATACTTAAATATATTAGTTAATGTTAAATACTAGCTCATTCAATTAATTTAATAATTGTAGGTTCGATTTGGAATTAATTATTTTAATCACTCAGATAGACAAAGGTGCAAGGTTGAGTTCCGTAATTCTAGCTGTTAATAAAAAAAACATTTTAAAAATACATATTATATTTTTGATAGGTGTAATATCTCTATATCTCTTACATTTTATGGAGTAGAATATAGACATCACTTTATTCTCACGTTACATCCTTTTTCAGCTTAAACCTTTATCCCACTAATAGTAAGGTAAGTGTCAAGACACTCCGCTCGAGTTCACTTTACATGTAAATTTAGTATTTTTACACATAGCAGAGTAGCCAGAGGGAACCTAGTTAAGACAGTCCGTTCCCATTAAGACAGTTGCCTGCCGTCTGTCGCACGAGTTACTGGTGTAAATAAACCAGTACTAATTTAATTTTTAATGTTTCAAATTAATTAAATATTGATTAGCGCGACAAGTTTTTATGATCATACCTATATGAGTTATGAGTTTAAATTGAAAAGAAAAGCTTTATTTTCTCCTTTTTAGAGCGTTTAAATTAAAGCTTTTTCTAAAAAAGATTTTTTGCTTTTAATTTATTTTAGTCTTTAGCCCGTCACATCTCATAGAATTTCTTACTATTTATGATTTCGTTGAAAATTTTCTGATTGTTACGTGACGAGACATCGCCCTTTAATTATGACGAAAATTTTCGTGATTGCCTGTTTCATAACAAACATGTGTGTCTACTTATCTTGTAGACTTAGATTTTATATTTTTGTATAATGTTGTTTTTTGTATTTTTTTTGATGTGCTCTATCCAGCCACAGACGTTACGTGTTAAGTGGCGGATCTCAACGTCGCGCTTCATCTTGTTAACAATGCTAAGAAATGAAAATAACATATTTCCCGATCGGAAATAAAAAAAAATAAGCAATGTATATTTGTCACATGACTTTACCTGTATCAAATATCAAATGATTTATCTTGCAGAGTTACGTAACTTAATTAGTGCATATTTCCGTTCGCTTAACGGAAGATGTACAAAGAGACGATAGGGTGATAGAGGCACTGATCCAAAAACTTAAGGAAGGCGTTCTGCATAAGCCAGGCCAAATCTAAAATTCCACACCTATATACATGTATAAAATAATTATACAAAAGACAATTATATATGAAATGTACTATAATAATATATGTAAAAAAAAAAAAAAAATTGTCGGTAGGGGTCTCATCCAACCCCTCTAGTATAAGCTCTAGATATAAGTACAGTTTAAATTGTCCCAAAATTAAGTACGCCACATTAAAAGAACTTTCATAAAATAAAAAAAGGCACGGGCAACTATGCGTCCGTGGATGTAGTTTTTAAAATAAAAAAAAAATAAAAAAAACGGAAGATGTATTCTTACCCCTACTAGTATTATTGGAATAAATTTTTATTCATTTTTTTAGGTACTTCTTGGTTATACTACTATTTTATTTATTACTACTGCTTCTTAATCGTTGCCCACAACGTTGTTTGGGAATAATTTGTTCCCATAGGAATTTCCAGAATTCCCTAAAAAAGTATTTTTTTCACATGTCACATGGTAGGATAAGCAAAAGGAGGCCCAGTGTTAAGACATGTTAATGTTCTCATTAAGTTGCTGGTCCGTGCCCACTCCAGAAATTTTACTTTAGCCCTGAAAAATTAATATTTCATTACATATAATTTTTAAGACATACAATGCATAAAATGATCTCTTCCAGGCGACCATGGGTTTTTAATGTCGTTCCGTTACGTTCCAGCTCCCGGAATGAAACACATAAAAGTATAAGTTTATATATTTTATTATAATTTAAAAATAACATCCTTAGTACTGGTTGTCTATGAAAGCCTTTCACTGCTTTGTGCCGATAGGATAATTTGTTTACAAATGTCTATTTTCCACCAAATTATTTATACATATTTAGGCGTGTGTAAGCCTAGATACTGTAAATTGGAAATGATCTAATGATCTATATAAATAGCAGGGTAGGCATAGGAAACCTAGTGTTAAGATATTCTCTTCTCTGGAGTTTCTGGAGGCATCGCGTGTTGAGTGGCGGCAGTCAACGCCGGGCTTTGTCTCGACGTAAGAGGGAAGAAATAAAATTTTAGTTGAGTAGTCATATGGACCAGAATTATATTTTTGGTTTTACCCTATTTTTTATAAGAAAGAACAAGAAGACCCTCTGTTTAAACCATATACCTACAGTAAAACACTGTCATGAGTAAACAATTGATTCCATTATATGATGCAAATGTGGTAAAAAATGTTTGCCGAAATCATTCTACAGGTAGAAGTTAGCATTTTGCTAATATATGGTGATATATAACGTTTATTTGCATATATTTCATTTGTGCTTATGAAAAGTATTTATTTTAAAGTAATATTCTTTCGTTTCTTACTATACGTTGTCGGTTTTACTCTCAAAGTTAACATTTGACTGTAAACTTTCAAAAGAAGAAATATTTTTAGTGAGTGTACTCAGAAAAGAAAATTATTAAGAAACGCATTAAAGTTTAAACCATAGCGGGGGCTCGAATTCATATCTCTGTCCAAGAAACCCGACCATTTTTTTAACTTCTCGCTGTATTGAACGCTATACGAAGTGTCTTAACCTTAGGTTCCCAGGGCGGGAACCTAAGATTAACTATTATATTAAGTTTTTCACATAAATAAATTATTCTGTAGCCGAAGCCGATTGAGATTGTGGGTTGAGGTCACGTAAAGCCGCCCACACTGACTTACAACATTAAAAATATACGCCTTAGAGAGTTAATTGAAGAATAAGAACTATAATCGTGAGTTGTGAGTTCAAAGCCCATGGGGACAAACCCACGTTTACATGCAGTATAGCGAATTCACCGAACTACATAATACGACATAATCTTGTTAAAAAAAACAAGAATAATTAAAGAGAGTTCTTAATGAGGAACAGAGTGTTTTAACACTAGGTTTACCATGTTCCCCCTACCTCCCCTGCTATGTGAGTAATACAAAATAAATAAATCAGCTTCACGCTGTATCCCCCACACAGCAGGGTAGGCAGAGGGAACTTAGTGTTAATACACTCCGTTCCCCATTTTCTGCCGAATTCTGGAGGCATTGCGTGTTGAGTGGCAGAACTCAGCGCCGCGCTTTCCCTCGACACCAGAGCGAAGAAATGGAAATATAAACGTAAATAAATATTTCACTTCCTCGAGTGGGAATCGAACCCACAACCGTTGCGTTACAGTCACACCCTTGTGCCGCTGCACCACGACGGCCTCGATGTAAGTAATATCTAAAAATATATCATTCTCTCGAAGGAGAATCGAACTTGCAACCATTACGTACTTATTAGGGCCAACCCCACGGGACAGGCCAAGTAAAATATATGTCATTACTTATTATTTGAATACAGCAGTACGAGTATGTAAATATTTGAATAATGTATAGCGCACGTCACGTAAATTGAGAATGAGTGGCGAGCACGCCCGTGCGTGACCATATTAAAAGTATCAAGATATTTATTCTTATTTAGCTACATTTGTACAAAGTGATTTTGATTAAGATTTTCAAATATATAGTCAGTTAGGTATAGTGTCCAGTTACGGCGCTGAGGCACTATGTGTGACTGTAAATGCGACTGGTTGTAGGTTCGATTCCCACTTGAACTATGAAATACATTATATAAATTTATATTTTCATTTCTTTGCCCCAGTGTTGAGGTAAAGGGCGGCATTGAGTTCCAACACTCAGCACACAGTGCCTCCAGAATTCGTTAGAAAGTGGGGAACGGAGTGACTTAACACTAGGTTGCCTTTGCCTACCCTACTGTGTGTGGGATACCCTTAAGTAGGAAGTATATACCTCTAAAGAGGACGAGGAGAAAAAGGAGGTCCGAATTTGTAATACTCGTAAAAAATATGTACAATTTTGAATTTCCCTAACTTTTATTAAAGTTATCATCTATACTAATATGATATTGTGGAAAATTTGTTTAATAGAACGTGCTATATATAGTATTAAGAACTAATGTTTCGAATTGAAAATTTCTTCTCGTATTGGGCAATCTATTTATAGGGACGGGAAGCTACTGACACATCACGTTAATTGTTTCAATGTAATTGAATCTATTAGCGGTCAAAGTTATTTTGGGCATACAACTTCTATTCTATTTGAACACACCGCAGGCGAAACCGCACGTAAAAGCTAATATAATGTATAATGAATAAATGAGTTATTGACTAGGGAACTTTTTAGTTTCGAACTGATCTTTTTGTGAAAAGGTTTTTTATAAGTTTTTCAGTTAATTATCTTGTTAGTAATAATTCTGGGGTGGGTACCAGACCATTCTGGGACACGGTCCACCTGGCCTCCCTTACGCATGTGCTTAAAATGTATCTCTACATCAACACCATGACGGCTCAGCTATGAAGGTTCTGACTGTGTACCTAAAAGGATTCTATTTATAAAAATTGGTAAAATGTTAAAAGAACATTTATGTTTTAAATATATAAATTTATCCAATGTAAAATTCTTTAATGATTTCTTTATATAATTTCCAACCGCCATTCCATGGACGTAAGAAAGAAATAAGTAGATATAATCCATGAACCACCAATTCCAATTTTCTTTCCTATCTTGCACTATTACGGAAGTAACATGAAGGTAAAAAAAATAGCTGTATCGTTTTTAATTAAACAATTAAGACGACAGTAGACTAGACGCCAGAGGCGAATTTTCATTAAATCTGAATATATTAACACTTCGTTAGCACATTTACTTACTTATGTGTTCAGAGGCCGTTATTAATTAGATAGTAGATTACAGCTTGTTTTTTGTCAAAACGAACTTGCGTCATTGGGTGCATCGAGGCTTATGGTTTTTTTTTGTTATAAATATATTGAAAAAGGCTTATGGAAAAATAGTTGATGATTTAAAAGTGAACTCCGTAAACTGCAAAATTAAAATAAAGATGTATTATATTATGTATAAAATAGTTTTTTGGTAGTACGATAACTATGGCAATAGGTTCCAATTCTGATTTTTTTTATACGTGTCTTCTAATTTAATGTAAATAAAAAAACAATAATATACGTGTGCAAACATATTTTGGTTCACGTAAAATAAAAGCTATTTGCCAAAAAATACGAAATAATATTCTTTCGGGGAAAACGTCCTCTATCATTACACTAAAACACTATGATATTGATACTCATGAGACAGTGATACTGGACAATTTATATAAACACCATCTATACTAAATATTAGACTGCAACGTGGCTGTTAGTTTCAAGCAGCGCCATCTCACGGAGGGTGGTGATATTGTAGTCTTTTTTTAAGTTAAAAGATGGCGCTCCTCTACTTATATTAGTTTCATGATAGATGTAGTAGTTTTCTATATAACAATTGTTATTTTATGTAAAAAAAAAATATAATTTTAATGTCATCAGAGTATATTTAGTATTAAGACATTTATTTATATGTATAAAGATTTTTTGAATAATAAACATCATCTTTATAATTTAACGTTTATTACCACATTGTCAGTAGGTACACTATGTAAATAAGAACAGTAAATAGCAGGTATTTCTACAGGTATTATTAAAAAGCAGCGTTACTCTTTTTCCATGTAACAAGGTAGGCAGTGGAGAGAGAGAGATTCCTAGTTTCTGCTCGATTGTGAATTGGGTTTCACCGCTCAACTCATTTTCGCTGGAACACAACGCCGTTGTTTGCCAGAGGAGGGAATTAAAAGAATTAAATTGATAATTTTTTCAGAAACCAGAATTCAAAAGTTTTAATTTAACTATTTATTGTATTGAAGTACATTCTATAGAAACTTTAATATGTAAGTAGGTAATACGATGCCTTCACTCGGACAGGATTTTATTATATTTTTGCCAAGCTTTATGTTCTGATCTTATTACAGTACAACATCGGTTGATACTTTGTGGTTTTTACTATTACATTGTTTATAGAGTGCACTAAAGATAACTATGTTTCTTGTATGACTTTCAATAAAGGCATTAAATTTGATATGTCTTCAACTTATTATTTTGGAAATAATAACTTGTAATTGCAGAAACAAACTAACTGTCCCTAGAATACGATACATATACCTAGATGCAATTACTTTATTAGAAAAAAACCCTGTCTATATTTCAAACGCATTACTTTAGAGTTAATCAAAATTTTCAATTGCAAAAATAAAAAAATAAATAAAACTTCTAGTTTTGATATCTATTAATTAGGTTAAAAAAAATGTGCGTTATTCTTATCATTTCAATTATAGCTACTATATACTTGAAGGAACTCTACATCTCCATACATTTTACTAATAGAGCTTTCTAATAAGTTTTATTTTATTAAACCATTGCACACTAAGTGGTAGAACATCGCGTGGCATTTGGGTTAACCGAATAGAGTAAATATTTACCCTATAAATATTCCCATAAGCGGATTTGAATCTACAACTTTAGCGTTTATATACGAACCAAATGCGCTTTGGAAGTTAATTATATAGTAAATTAAATA
The DNA here is from genome assembly GCF_056956725.1 of Heliconius melpomene rosina. Classification (NCBI taxonomy): domain Eukaryota; kingdom Metazoa; phylum Arthropoda; class Insecta; order Lepidoptera; family Nymphalidae; genus Heliconius; species Heliconius melpomene. The sequence continues at coordinate 15,661,311 of NC_140401.1, forward strand.
TATTGTCTAAAGTTTTTTGTTTTAAGCACAACGGCTGTTTTGAAACGAGACGGTTGTTGGTTCAATTCTTACTCGGGGGAAAATATTATTATTATTTTCCGCCCTAGTATTAAGACAAAGGTAGTAAAATTTGATATTTTGATACTAACTTCATTTATTTAGATACATTATAATTTTTCGATATATACCGCACGTAGCAGCCAGTCAGAAGGAACCTAGAAACCCAGTGTTAAGAGACACTCCGTTCCCATTAAGCTACTTCCGTTAGAGGTAGAGTTATTCAATGTTGCGCTTTCGCCTCTTACCAGAGCGAAAAAATGAAAAAAAATATATTTCATTTCCTCAAATGGGAATCGAACCTACAACTGTTATGATATACTACTTATACTTAGGTCTAGATATTTAAAAGCATATAACAATGTGTAGATAAAACTAAACAAGTTACCGCGATTGCTGCAGCCGTGTAGGAAGTGCACTCGGTGGCTTCATTGTTTTTACACTCTCGCGAGCTACCCTCGGCCATGTGAACTTGATTATGATAATTTCTATGCAGCTATTGCGTTTTTATCTAAATAATTGCATGTAAATTGCACATATATATATATTATATACGTTGCAATTTTATAGTTTTTATGTGTTTTTTTTTATTTTTGTAATATAAAATATTTCAAATTACTGACAAGCTATTGTAATATAATGTTCTACTGTTTTATGCTTTCAAGTTTCTAACTTCTAATGTACCTATAGCTACATACATACATAGCTTCACGCATTATCCCTAGCGGGGTAATCAGAGAGCACGGAGCGCCAAAGGCTACGGTCTCTACATACCTCTTTCACCTCGTCCACTGTCATCAACCACTTCATACATGCCCTCCGGGGGGTGCTCATGCTTTTTACGTGACCTTCCTCCAGTTTCTTTAATACTGTGTTTTCGAAGGTAAACTGAGGTTTCCCCCTACCTCTTTTACCGCTCACTTTTCCATCATAGATCTTTTTTGCCATTCGTTCGACGTGCCCAATCCAGTTGAGCGCGTTCTTCTTCATTCTCACTGTGACATCCTCGCTAGTACCTGCCATTCTTTGTATCTCTTCATTGCGGATTTGATAAGCTAAGCTGATTCCGTATATCTTTCGAAGAGATATTATAGCTATTTATCGATTTATATTTATTTTCTTTACACCCACCATACTATTAACAAGATATATAATAAAACTGACAGTAATTCAGTCAAAAGGCCATTATTTGACCACGTCCTGCATCAATGACAATAAACTCCGTTTAATGTCAACACATGACTGACTCTATGCATTAAATTACTATAGTAGCATAGTATGTTATCATAGTATAAATGTAGATATGGTTTAACTATGGAAATTTTTATATGCAATTAAACCTTTAAATGCATTTTCTTATGTTTATTTAAATTATCCGGGTTATAGCTATTGGTCTTGTATTAAGAAGCTTATAATTTTTTTAACTGCCTTTAGAATTGTCATACAAATTTCATTCTGGATCAAAATAAGCAAGAAGGGCTGTACGGAGATTGGTTAAATTCACTCTACCTACTAATATTGTAAATGTATTTACAGATAAAAAAGACAAACAAATAAAATGTCGCCTTTATAACCGCAAATATTGGTTATAGATTCACTTCACTTTTTGAGAATGTTTACTTTTAAGGAAATAATTCACTTTACATTTCTTTCACGTTGAAAGTTTGTAGTATTTTTTTAAACAAGATGTAGGGGTCTACTATACTTAGTAGTTAATATTAAGTTTGGTCCAATAAGGAAGTAGGTACGATTGTCCGGATATAAATTTGTGAAAAAAGATCGCCTGTAATAGAAAGAAATATAAGAATAGAACTTTTTTTTAGTTTCACGCTGTATTCCGTAGGGACGTAGTGTTATGACACTTAAATTAAGTAGCGACGCGAGTTTTGCCCAGATACCTGAGCGAAAATATGGAAACATCATATATCTCATTACGTCGAGTATTTAATAATCGAACCTACAACCTGTTGCATTTTGTGCTCCTGCACCATGACTGGTCTCTCTCGACTGGTCTTTATATAATTTACTTTGGATATATCAACAAAAATTATCTTAACCAAATTGCTATCCATGCATATCCTACTCATTTATACATAGTTGAGAAAAAAAAACACAAAAAACCGTATCGCGCAAAATGTACAAAACTCATTAAAAGGAAACCAAAAAAAAAAAACAAAAAAAAAATACGTTAAAGCGCGTTAAAACGAACAATTCGATTTTTGAAACAAAGAACATCAAAAGAACCGCGACACCAAAACGTGAAAAGCACTCCATTGGCTGAAAACGGTCCGCGCTCACGTGCTATTGGTCAAAGATAATGTTTGTGGACTATCACTTTGCGGGGAGATAAACCAAAACTTAACCGCAAATGTTGACAGAAACGAACCCACTACCGTTCGGGGCAAAAACAGCCCTTTCACCACCAAAATACGTCATATATCCCCTTATTCGTGATAAATATCGTCGGCCAAAACAAAGCGAGATGGAGAATCAATTGAATTTTTAATAGGTGCGAGAGAGGCAAAGGGTTGCGTTTTATAAGTAAATGTTATGTTAATTTTTGCATATATTAAGCCTACGTTGTCTTTTTGATGAATATTCATTTTCTTAATAAAAGTGTCTGGTAATAAGATAGTATTTTTAAAACTTTTAAAGTTTTGTGTCAGTCGATCAATTTGGAAGCTTTTTTATTTTATTTTAATTTAAGTGGCCAGATTCAAATAAATTACTAAATAATTGAGAAAATATTAAATAAGAACCTCAAATACGACAGACGAATTTAATGAAAACTGAAACTACCCAACATAAATCTATATAACGCTATCGAGGCACTTTAAAATCGTCAAATGAAACACGTCATTACCAAAACCAACTCCTTATTTTGCGAAATAATTTTATTACAATAGATAATTTAAAACTGTCCAACTTGCCCCACCACTGGGGGATAAAAGCGATGGGCGGCGCCACAATTAGGACCGACAAAAACATATACGTCTCTTTCCTGCAAATGAGCAGTCGTAAGTACAGTAAGCGGGTTACAATGGGAGTTGACGAGAGCTGCTCTCTCTTTCTCGTCAGACTCTACCGCCATAGAGCTATCTCTACAGCCCTTCGCCGCTATAAATGTATAGCAGTACAGTCAGTTCCACGTGAGATTGTATTTTGTAATCAGTGAAGTGGCGCCTTTATTCTGAAGCGCACAATGTTCGCGCGTTTGACAATTTGACATTTCGTTTGGCGGGAACGGTTTTATGTTATCAGATAGGCAAAGGTCTGAATCTGTACTGCCAAGTGAAAATATATTATTATAAAGTTTCAGTGATGTTTACAAGTTGAAGATAGTTGTGGTTATTGCAACGCAATAACTTGGATTCTTATTTCTTTTAAGGCAACATAAGGTGAGATATTGATGTAAATTAAAATTTAAGTTAGATTATGATGTTACATATATTGTTAACTTCCCATAAAAACTAGTGGTCTCTGGAACAAAAAGTTATTATCAGATTATAATTATTAAATAAAAAAATATTTAAGTAGGTAAACGAACCGATTGTCAGCTAAATACTCCTTATGTATAATAAATACAATATATTGATCATTTTCAATGTGAAGAATATCTTATTCGAATACTTACACTAAGTGTAGTTCTTTTAAATTTGGTTGATTCTAAAGTAGATTTAGACGTAAATTTTGTTGTTTTCCTTCTTCTCGGTCCTTCTCTTTTACTTACATTGGTTGTGTGAATCGAAGGTTTTTGTGTAGAAATTGTATTATTTATTTCTAGTAAACTTTCGGGCCTTTCTGAAATTTCTAATAATTTCGTAGATTTTTCGTTTTCTTTTACGTTTTTCTCATTTTCTGTACTTAAAGGTAAACTTAATTTTGTAGGTACTATTGTAGTTACACTGAAATGTTTTTTACTTGCTACTTCTACTGATGGTTGAAAAGAATTTTGTGTTAAATTTATACTCTCTGGTATAGTCGTATTAGTGGATATAATTTCTTTGGTTGCCAATTCAATATTGTCAATATTAACTTTAGCTATTGGTGCTGTTTTTGTACTAAGATTATTATTAAGAAAATTATTTGTATTATCTATTAGAGTTGTAAGAGTTGTTGTAGAAGTGCTTTTTGGTAATACATTATTTTTTGTAATATTTGTATTGGATATTGTTTCTCTTTGGTATAGCCCTCTCTTGGTTAGGACGTTTCTGAACTCTTCTATACTTAGAAATGCATTCGGAATCTTCGACTCTACCGGATTATTTATATAAATGAGTGGACTACCTTTTCTGAGATTTTCTTTAACTATAAGATTATGTTTTTTAAAGCCATTAACTTCCTTCAACTTCTTAACATGCACTTCGTATTCCTTGTTATCTTTCAAGAAACGCCGTGAGGAAATGTTGCTAGTATCTGTTAAGGAAAAATAATTTTCTTAGAATTCAATTAGGTATAATTTAAGTGTTTAATTAATTGGGATAGGCATCATTTTCCTGAACTAAATAAAATATTTCCTTAAATTATTCAATTTATTATTTAATCATTGTATAAAATTTAAAATAGATATTATAAAAAATTATAACAAACCATCATTGGCTGCTTCTTTATACTTCAAGTACAATTCATCTAAAATGTCGTCTGTGACACTTGCGTCAACTTCTATAAATTCAAATGAGATTAAATAAATAAAAAATAGAACTAGTAATTGAATTTTAATTGTGAAGTGCATGTTTAGTTTTCCTCCACATTGTAGTTAATGTGCAACAAACAGTAATGCCACTTTGCACTTGAATGCATCTGTGAATTTAATCAATTCACTGTACACTTTGCTTACATTACATATTATACTAAAGTTCTTCAATATTTCTAATCAATTTTTTTTAGGGATAATTTATTACTTAGTAAATTGTTTCAGCTAGTTTTTCTTTTTCTTTTTATTTAGTAATATGTTTGCCTATTAATAGTTTATCTAATAAAAAAACCTTTTTTTGACGCTGTTACAAAAAATTTAATCATACCGTAGTGTATTAAACCTGTAGTATTAAAATTGAAAATAAAATATATATAGGATAGATGCAGTAATTTTTTGATATTTTAATTTATATATCTTATCTGTACTGTCGTACCGATTCCGATTCGTATAAGAGTTCCGAATGAAAATCTCATTCGAGTAATTCAAATGGGACAATTTCACCAAGACAGTTAGATATATTGACTGAAGAAGATAATTAATATATTTATAACAAAACTAGCGACCCTCTTGCGGCTTCGCCCGCTTTTACTACTGGATTATTCATATAATGTATGTTTGCAAAGCACTTAACATAATGTGAAAATTAATTAAACCCTAATGCAACCCGCATTTTCGTAGTTTCAATAAGGATTTTCCAATTGTTTTACACAGCAAGGATTTTTTAGTAGGTACCGTAATTTTAAATCTGTGCTACTAATCTTTTCAAGTACTTATTAAAATATATTTAAATTATTATATTTAGATAGTTAAATGACCATTTTTAAACGGAAGAAATTATAAACAAAAACCTACCTACTAATAACTACTACAAAAAATATGAAACCAAATATATCGCGCTGAAATAATACATACAACTCCAATTATCCAATACGTGCAAACGCATCTAAATCTTCGTTGCTATAAAGGCAGGCGGGTTTTTTTTTTCGAGCTTGTGGTTTATGCTGAAGAGGGCACTTAAATTATTTAATAAATAAATCAGCTTCACGCTGTATCCTGCACGAAACACGGAGTAGAAAAAAAAGTATTCCTTCTTGGAATAATCTCTTATGATAGTATTAACAATCAAAACGTCAACCACATAAATAGTAACCACATTCCGTAGAAATTCAAGTGACCTCCTTTTCGTCAACCTTGCACTTCTCCATTGCCGCAGCCGTCGTAACGCAATTGAAACATTTATAAGATTGCAAAAAAGAACCTTCACGCAGAGAGACCTAGTGTTAAAACATTCCGGTTCACACTTACCGCCCAATTTTCACAACATTGTGTGTTGAATGTCGGAACTTAACGCCGCGCATTGTCTTGCTACCACACCGACGACATGAAAATAGAATTACACAACAAAACTTACATTTTTAAATGCTTATTATTATATTTAACGCTTATTTATAGTCCTTCATTTGAGAAACTTACAGAGCAAAACAAATAAATAAAAATCATTGAACCCTAATAATAGGATAACTTGTTGATAAGCTTCATTGGTCACTAGGAACTCGCTCCCTAACTTTCACTACCAAATGTCTAATATGTCTAATAACCATGTCTAATAAACAGTTGCAAGTATTCTTCTAAAATATAAATCCATTTATTACAAAGTAAAACAGTAAAAATATGTGCCTGTATATAAAATATATAAAAAAAATATTTATAGTTATGAAAAAACATGCCTGTTTCTTTAGATTTGTACAGCCTATGTATAATTGATTTTAAAGAATAGCACACCTGTGACACAAGCGTGTGGCATAAGCGGGCGACGGTTGTGGCTTCGATTCCCGCTCGGGGAAATAAGTTATTTAATATTTTAATGTTCTCTTTTTGGTAAGAAGGTAAAGCGTGGCGTTGAGCTCCGGCAATCAATACTCACAGATAAAAATGGCAATGCTTTGAGATTTTGACGGAAAGTGAGGAGAGATCTTAGCAGTAGGTCTCCTCTGCCTTCCCTGCTGTATGCTTGAAGCTGAAAAAAAAATACCACCTTATCGAAATTATCGATCGTCTTGTTCGGCGTTATCGACAATTTTCTTTAACAGATAAAAATTAAAATTATAAAAATTATATAATTTTGGGCAACCACTAGTTTTCTATAAATTTGGTAACCGATTTCTTTTTCAAAAAAGAGGAGGTTCTATATTTGTTTGCAATTATTTTTATGTGTAGGATAAGTCGATTTCTCCGTCCTTTGATTTAAAGATAACAGATTTTAAATAATAAGTAGGTATGAGTTACTTATTATTTTTCAATTTTCTTTATTATAAAGTAATTAAAATTTAATTTATATAATTAAGTTCTTATTAAAGTTTGTGCGTTTAAGTATAGTGTTGAAATCGGTTTTAATTTTTTTAAATTAATTATAATGTTTGTTTTTATTAACAAAAAAACATCTATTTATTGTAAATTACGGTAAGAGAGGTAGCTTCCCTACCTCTCTTGCCTCTCTTACCTCGGTTGACCTTCGAAAACACAATATTAAAAATACTGGACGAAAAGAACATGAGGACCCCCCGGAGGGCATGCATAAAGACGTTGGTGAGAGTGGACGAGGCGAAAGAGGCATGTAGAGACCGTAGCGTTTGGCGCTCCGTTCTCTCTGACTACCCCGCTACGTATAAAGCGTGAAGTTAAAATCTTGTGCAGTGTAAAATGATTTATATTATTTATATTTAAGTAAAATAAAAAATAGGTCTATTAAGGCATAGTAGGATATCATCTGACTATAATCGTTATGGTTCTGGGTTCTCTTTACACTCGGGCGAATGATTGTATTTATTCTATTTCCAATACCCCGCTCTAGTAAATTAAACGCGGCGTTGAGTTTACTCACTTAACACGCTGTGATCTGAGAGTGTTTCAACACTGTATTCCCTCTCGCTACGCTGTCATGTAGAAAAAAAAAGCTACGTTGGATTTTTTTTTACTAATTAAACTGAACTAGTTAAATGTAGAATGAAGAGAGCTAATATCGTATTAAAAGCGTAAGTTATAATAATAAATATGTATTTTTTTATAATTCCAAATATATTATTTTTAATAATATTAAAGTTGCTATTCGCTACATTTTTATATACACACCTATAGCTTTTCTTTCAAATATAAGAATAGAAAATAGAATTTAAAAATTTACTATACTTATCAGATTCAAACACTATACAAATAATTAAAGTGGATAGAAACACATAAATCTTATTTTTTTTTGTATTCATCTATGATCCCCCCAAAATATGCAAAAATAATTTTGAAATTGTAAGTATTTAGCATGAACAGGTTTTTACAATTATATTACTAAGAAAAAACTAATAATGATTACAAAATATTTACCAATAGGTCTTAAGTTTTTTAGCTGAGTTTTTTAGCTGAGCTGCCGCATATAGCAGAATAGACAGTGTGATGCTAAATACTCAGTTTATTATATTCCGCTCAATTTTTGAGACTATGTGTGTTGATAAGCGTAACTCAACGCAGCGCTTTTTCTTGTTACCAGTTAAGAAATAACAATATTTTATTCCCCAAGTCAATCAAAACTAAAACCGCCGCGCTAGCAACGCGACGGTCTTAAATTGATAACTGCAGAATTCGTATCAGGAAAGTCCAAAAAAACTAGTCCTTAATGTGACAACTTAATTTCTTTTAAAAAATATTCATTGTGCCATAAATAGGAAATATTATTTCGATATATACACAAAAATTTCGATAATTGTGAGTTCAATTTTCATTCAATAAGAAATTTACTAAAGATATTCTTTTAAATAATTGATGAAAAATAGAAACGTTCTATCAATAGATTCTTTGGGATACAACGTGAAGTAAATTTAGTTTTTTTTATGTTTAAACCAGGTCATCACAATAGAAGAATACGGGGTATACACGATGCTGCCGGCGCAGCAGCTCGCGCCCATCAGCCCCTGGCCGCCCGACGGCATGCTGGACCGGATGGACGACCTCGCGCACAAAGGTAAAGGTAATGGTGACCACCATTTAACTATACACTAGCGGCCCACGCGGCTTCACTAATATATATTATTTAGTTAAATGTAGAGCAACTACCGGAACTAAGCAAACTATAAGAAATTAAATCTTCAAGTCTTCTGTTGTGTAAAGAAGTATATTTATTACTACTAGTAATCAAACCTCTTTGCCTGCACCGAATGTAACTGGCTGGTTTTAATACCATTAAATGTGACATTCTGAAGATGCAATAAATAAAAAATAGCGAGAAAATATCTAAATAAAAACAAGTCAACATCACAAAAAAATAAAAGAAAAAAAAGCAGAAAAGGGCACGGCACCAATGTTTGTAGTATGTTTTAATTGATTATAAAAATATATATTGTTATGCTATTACTAAATTATAGAAAATCTTAATTGGTGTTAATGTTTGTCTATGCTATACCTATTCTAAATTCGTTTACTAGATTATACGTAAAAAAGGAATAAACAAACTTCGCTAATTTAATTCTTCGCTATTTAATATGTAAATATTTTTTCACCTTTACGGAGTACCCTGCATATAGCAGAGTAGGCAGATGGAATCTAGTGCTAACACACTCCGTTCCCCACTTTTTGTCGAATTATTCGAGGCATTGCCTATTCAGTGGGGGAACTCAACACTGCGCTTTTTGCCTTGGTACCAGAGCGAATAAAATGAAAATATTAATGAATAATCATTACTAAACAAAAAGTAATAAATAAAAAAATAATATTCAAATTTTAATTTACCATATTTCCTATATATCGTACTTATGTAAACTTGTGCTATTCAACAAGCTTTCACCACAAGCTACTTGTGTACAAAACCCCTATCGATATCAAAAGTCGCTTCACCCGCTATAACAACTTATGCAGAGGGAACCTAGTGTCAAAACACTCCGTTCCCTCTCAACCCAGTGACAAGACAGTACCAGTACCAGTACCATACCAACAAGTACATGTAAACGTGATTAATTGGAGTAAGCAGGCCTGTGGTGAACAGGGCACAGCGGTGTTAACCAGCTCGGCGGCGTGTTTGTAGGGGGCCGCCCGCTGCCCGACTCGACCAGGCAGAAGATAGTGGAGCTGGCGCACTCGGGGGCGCGGCCCTGCGACATCAGCCGCATACTGCAGGTGTCCAACGGCTGCGTGTCCAAGATACTTGGCAGGTCGGTATACAGAACAATATTTGTAAAAAGCTTGTATGATAATCAACTTAGAATACCTACATGATTGGGATAAATATTTATGCGTGTTGTAAAAATGGGTACCTACTTTGCTTCTCAAGGTAGTTAACTAAAGGTGCAAAGTTACTAGCTGATCATTACAATGAATAGATAAGATAATTAAAATAGATAGAAAATGTTAATTATTGTAATAAATAATAGAAGTTACTTTAAAGATATTTTTTATGTAATATTATAATGAGGTCATTCTTTGACGCTTAACTCATTAGAGTTAACATAGCCTTAAAAAAATCTACACGCATGTACAAATTTTACATATCTTTTTTAAATAAAAGACATACATTAGATATCCATTGTATATTACTTCTCTACTATGAAAAAAAACTCGAAAAGAACTTACTTTTAATAGAGATATAAAACATACGACAATATTAATAAGAAAGTCTAAAGAAAATTAACTTATCATATAAAGTACTTATGAAAATATAATGTGACTTAGATACTAGGTATTCCATATTCTTTCTTATGCCGCCAACACATTGTCAGACGCGCCAATAATGTCGGAGTTATGCTAAAATTATTCTGTGAAAGAAAATCGAGGTCTTATTTTGTGATAAATATATATTTTTGTCCGCCCAAAGAATAATACTTAATATATATCCACAAACTTAGATATTATTTAGAAGTAGAATATATGTTGTTTAAGATTTTTTTAGTTTAAGTTTTTTAGTAATGTTGCCATATGAAAAAAATCTTTAAAAGTCAATAAGAAACACCTTATGAAATATAATATTAGCATACTTTTAAAAAATCAAAATATGATTCATCACTCAAAAGCGTCGTAGATGAAGCTACAACCGCAATTGTCATAATACGTAACCAACAAACGGCGTTAGGTTACACGAAACCATCCCAAAAATGTCGTTGAAACCAATACCGCATCTAACTGGCTGTAACCACAGAAATGTACTTGCAACCACACCTAGACAACACTACCAAATTAAAAAGATATACCGTCCCAATAGAAGTAGCCAAGTTGATAGACACTTCGTAACTTAGTACCAAGGTAAAACGAAGGTTGCTATGTAATTCGAGTATCTATTTAACGTGCGTTCAATGTTAATATTATTTTGTGGTTGATTTACTCGTTAGAAATATTATTATAACATTTTAGGACTTAAAAGAGAACTTTCTAGACTATAAACTTTCTAGAATATAGAATATTCTAGAATATTACATAAAACTTGCTTTAATATGAAGTTGAGTATAATAAAATAAGACATGTGAAGTTAAGCGATTAGTGTTAGATAAAATTACTAAGTTATTAGGTAAAAGTAGTGTAGAATGGCCGTCAGCTGGTCAGCAAGGCGAATAAAAGTACAAGCCGGGTATCGAACCCGATACCCATGGAATTTGACACCGCAGTTCCCCAGCCCGATGGTGTCAGTACACGGTGACAGTTTGTCGTGCAGTTTTATGGTTCAACGTTTTATTTGTATACTAATTAAATGGCTTTCTAGTATAAATTATTTTTTAATTAATTATCTTTTTTAATTACTAAATTATTGTAAACAACTCAAGATTTTTTTTTAATATCTAATTTAATTTAATGAACACTACTGTATTATAGAAGACGTATATGCTCGTATTATGTAGGTACTTTTCTTTTACCTTCACATTGCACCTCGCACATAGCAGGGTAGGCAGAGAAAACTTAGGAACCTAGTGTGAAGACACTCCATTCCATTTAAGACACTTCCGTTCTCCATTTTCCGTCGAATTGTGGAGGCATTGCATGTTGAGTAGCAGAACTCAACGATACTCTTTACCAGACAGTAAAATATTATATATTTCGTTCCCTCGAATGGAAATCGAACTCACGACCTGTCATGTTTACAGTCACACGCTTCTGCCCCTGTTTCACGACTGGTCTCTACATAAGATATTTACTTATTTTATATATTTTTTTAATTTTAAACAATTCAATTCAATATCATCCAGGTACTACGAAACAGGGTCCATAAGACCTCGGGCGATAGGTGGTTCAAAGCCGCGGGTGGCCACAGCGGAAGTGGTCAGCAAGATAGCGCAGTACAAACGCGAGTGTCCTTCGATATTCGCGTGGGAGATACGGGACCGCCTGCTCAGCGAGGGAGTTTGTACTTCTGATAATATACCCAGTGTGAGTATTATTTGATTTTTTTTTTTAGTTAATAGAGAAAACCGTTGTTGCCCAGTGGTTTGTTTTATTGTAAGCGCAATAGTTGCGAATACGTTTTCAGATTGGAGAAATTATTACATTTAAGTTATTTTCATTTTACCAGTGTATTGATTTTGGTGTAAAATATAATAAGAAAAGAATATCTCGTCATTAGGTTTTCTCTGCTATATGTTGTGTGAAGATAAAAAAAATTAAAAGTGTAAAATTACTTTGTTTTCCTTTTGTAATAAGTTAGTTGAAGTGAAATAGCGATGTTCAGCACCGCAGTTAATACTTTGTACAACCAGGATGGGAAAATACTTTAATTTGATTGATTATAAGCCAAATACTTGAAGATACCCAATGAAAACAACTAGTCAATAAATCCCAGCTATCCTAAAACATAGAATATCAGAATCCACAAAAAATCTCCAAAAAAAAAACATGTCATTCAAAAAATTTTAACTACCCACCTTTATCTCGACATTTACCATAAAATTTCATACTTACCGATCTCCTTCCTATAAATACGATCCGAATATTTAACGTCTACGGCAACGGCAACGCCTTTCTCGAGTACTAAAAACGAAAGGCATCAAAAAACACAATGGTATAAGGGTAGCTATAGTTCGATTATATACAGAACGCCTTATCTACCCCGCACTATACAACCCCTCGTCGCCCCCACAGGCAAAACAATATGACGTTATAGCTTTTTCTTCGTCTTTCCATTTTTTTTTTTTTGAACGGGGACTCTCCCTTCTGGGACGTCTTTAGCCGATACGATACTGTTTTTGAATATGTTTGAAATATGAATTTTGTATGGCTGTGTGTTTATTTGAAGCTTTTATTTGATGGAAAAAGGTGTTCTTATCATTTTTGTTAAATAAGTTGTGGATATAAAATGGACTTGCAGTTCAATTTTATATAATTTTAAAGATGATTATACTTTTCCATCTTTATTCTACTCGTTTGTTATTGATTGAATGCTCAATAATAAGCATTCTTTATTACAGAACTGTGCTTGACAAAACTTTGAAAAAAATCACCATTTTATTATATTAAAAAAGTTACTACCCACTCAGTTATAATGTAAATTTAAACTCTTAAAAGTATATGATATTCAAAGTCATGTTTCATCTTCGCTCACCCGTTAAAAGTACATTTGCTCCAAAGATTGTCTTTGCCTCTAATATTTTTATACCTCGTAGTATGAGGACCATAATCTTCATAGCTCAACTCTTTACGTAAAGCGTGACGGAGCGAAAAAACTCCCAAAAAAAAAACGCCCCGAATACGAAAATAACATTGTGATAACGTTCTATTTTACGATGGAAAAATTCTTAAACATCCTTTACGACAAAAATTCGGGTGATTAGCATAAATTAATTAACGAATCCGCGCCATCACCCTGTTGCTGACGACTCAGAAAAAGAAGCGACTTATATCAAACCTTTAAGATCGGGAAAAGTGTAGGTATTATGGCGATAGAGACAGAAATACACGTTTAAATGAGTGCGAAAGAGTTGGCTATCTCTTTTTTCAACGTCTGAGAGGGAGAAATTTTGACGCGGCATGAATAAAGAAAATATGAAGGCTTTGTTGCCGTAAAAATTCCAGTACAGGGGATAAAGTCTTTAAGTTATCAAGGGGACCGTTAAGGGGGACTTTATCTAGACAGGTGGAGGAAACAAAAGATGTAGGTATCTTACCCCATCGTTTTTACACGTCTTCTATAATTTTATAGTTTATTTTTGCAAGACTATCGTACTTAAATTAACTTTTGTAATAATTTGGAATTCATATAGACTTTTTAATTATTCAAAAAATACTTTTAAAATAATATCAACAATTATAATTATAGTAATTTATGGTCATATCGACGAATTTTCCAAGTTTAATACCTATCTTATGAAAGTCACTTTCGTTTTCACATAAATCTATTCTTCACACAAAACGTCAAACATACTTACCTGTACGTATATAAAACAAGTAATGGGGTGTTTACATACACTTGAGGGTTGCTTCGAGGTTGAATATATTAATGTTAGTATCGATCCCTTCTATGAGGGTTTACGTCAAATTTGCTTTAGTTAAATGAATATTGATATCTGTTTAGAATTCTTAATAATGCTCTACGATATAATAATATGAGATTTTTGTTTTTGATTGAATCCATATATAACTTATGATTTCAATGTTTTTCATACAAAATTTATGTTATTATGTTTTTTATGTTTCGCAATAGGATGTGAAGTTTCTTGAATTTTATTAGGGTTTCGTACCTCTTAAGGAAAAAAGAACCGTCCGTCAAGCTCAACTCGCGCTTTTGCAGTTTTTTTTTAATATTGCTGTTCAAATATTTGACGATTTTCATTGGTTTAAAAAATGGATAGAAGGGCAGAATTCTATCTGTCTATTGGTTTTTTACAAAATATTATGACATTTATATCCATTTTTTAAGTAACTTACACATGTACATAGTTAGAACAGGATACAGGATATATTTATGTTTAATTCTAGTATATGTACTGATATTTTAAATAATACTAACACGTCGCGTCGTTGCGTTTTACAACCAAAAAAAATACTTAAATTTAAAGTATCTTTGCCTCGCCAAATGTAAAACATGTGAAAATATAGAAAAAAATTAAAAATACAGTCGTCCAAGTGTATGTTCAACAAGCTATCGTAATAGCAGCAGAAGCTAATCCGTCACTTGTATTTCTTCCATTAAATTAAGTGCCCAATAAAATCATCGATGACCGGTCAGTTCCACTGAACAATCATTTTAAATCAGTTAGACATCATTATGCTTATAGAAAAATAGTGATTACAACATGCAATTAAGACACTCCGTTCTCCGTTCAATAGAAATCGTCACATTGCGGAGCTTAACGCAGCGTTTCTTCTTTACGAAATTTTCATATATATTAACATATGTATAACCATAAAAAAATATTATTCTACTGTTAGAAACAAGGATTTTTTCCCATCCCTTCTAGCTCTAGGTGATACTTGCGTGTGACATCCCAACAAACAAACATGACGAGACAACTGTAGCAATACATATTTATTTGTTCATGTCATTACGCACTCAACTCCACTATAAGCTTTAAATCCAACGATTGTGGTATTAATTTCCCTCCGACACTTCTTAGTTTTAACTAACTTTGCCGAAAAAATACTATTGACGCAAATTATACCTTAATATACGGTAATAAATCATATTTTCTATAAATCATTTTTGATCGCAGCAAAGATAAAAATGTTAATGGAAATTCTATCTTATCACTACCAAATAGAGTTAATTTTAGATCTAGTTTTAATTTCATAGGGTTAGGTCCATGCATGGGACGTAAGGCGGACGCGTGCTGGCCACGTGCCACTTTCGATAATCTCCTTTTCTAAGGCCTTTGTTACAATTTGTAGCGATATAGGCCTGCGAGATCTCAGATACGCTCTAATGATATTTTAAATCAGCTCGGACTGTGTTCATTGGACCGATGATTGCCAATAATACTCGTATAGGGATTACAGTTATGGGGTTCATATTTTTCATGTGATATGGTAGGTAACGGCTTCGTGTTTTACTTGTAGCTAATATAAATAACTAATATGTTGTTAAATTGCCAATTTTTTGGTGACTTTTAAAATATTTTTTGTATCTATCAACCGTTTGTTTATTATATTTTTGTGAAAAATGAATAGATAGTGCATAGAGATGAATCACTTTTTCCCATTTGTTTTTAGCGTAGCGTGCATTCTTGGTTTAGGCCTTTTTAGTTTAAGTACTCCTAAATACAAATAAAATTTGTTTATTATTTCAACAATTGTATGACATTTTTTATTATATTTAGTAAATACTGCTAAAATAAAAAAATATCTATGAAATTGAAACGGCAAATTTTTTTTTCCTTTTAATTAATCTATAAATTTTAGATTAAATATTTTAAAAAAATATTTAATCTATATCCGTTAATAATCTGTAAAAGTGAATTTGAAAACAGAACACAAATCATTTGTACCAAATCGTCACTATCATAAACTATGACTCTACAACTAACAACCTTTAGAAAAAGTGACGCTAAAGTGACAGGGAGATATCGCGATATAATAAAATAAAGTTGTCATCCCCATGCCCGGAGCGTGCTAAACGCATTAATTTGGCCTGCATTTAGTGGCTCGGAAGTGATTTGCAACGGGAACACGGGAACATGAAGAGGGAACCTAAAGAATGCCATGTGATAACCCTAGTTTTATCTAAACATAATTAAATTTATACTTTATTATGTTGTGTATTAGTTATAGTTTTGTTTAAAACTATTTGAAGTAATATTCAGCCAAATTAAATAGAAGTTTATTATGGGATCAAGTTATCAGATTTTTTTTTTTCGCTCTATGGCATGGACGGTAAAAGCTTATGTCGTCTTGTTTAAATTGTACTGTAAATATTGTTAATTTGGATTTATTTGATATTAAAATGTTTGATAAAATCTCTTGGATAAAATAATCAGAGTTTTAATTTGGGTTCTTTGTCGAAATAAAGTAAAAAAAAATTACAAGTTCTTCACAAAAACTTGATAATAGTAGGTAGACACACTCATTTCTTAATAATCTTATAAAGAACTAGCTGTCCGCCCGCTGACCAGACCCGCATGCGTGTTCTTCGGCCGGAAGATATTTTTTTTGTGATAAAAAAGTAACCTACAATCACCAAAATTCTATAAACACTATCGTTTTACTAACTCGCCTACTTAAGCTTGTCGTTATATTGCAGCCAAATTATACAAATATATTTAGATAGATGCTATGCTATGTATTGTTTTAATAAATATTACTGTACCATGTCATTTAATTCCGTTCAGTAGTTTTTGCATTAAAGTGGAACAAACATCCACAAACTTTTACATTTATGATATTAGAAGGACAGAAAATATACTCTTTTTTACAATTACCAATCGATATTTTCGATATTAAAATTATTAAAAACGAAAATTCTCCATATCAAGTTGGTAATTCTTACCTGATTGCCGTAAGCCTAGATGGGGTCGGGTCTGGGTAACCGGCGATCTGCGGTTTCACCTTAACAAATAATCTGTGACCACTTGCGGACAACCCCATGTACGCCATTCATTAAGTACGATTCACTTTTAAATCCACTTTATATTTTAAATGTAGAGTATTGAAAATATTCATGTATTGTCCAACGTATTTGCATTATACTTTCTGTATTAATTTACAAAAAATCTTTTTTATTGTAATTATATGTATTATGTTTTCTATATTATTTAATAAGAAAACTAAATTTACTTAAATTGAACTTGGAAAAGTGTATTATAATATCAATACATAACGGAGATATAATGTTTTGTCATAGATTCGTTTGTATAGAAATTAATCAATTAATTAATTAAGGTAATAATATTTCTTTAGCTACGATATTATAACTATGTTGAAAAACACAAGCAAGCGGCGTTGAATTCCGCCACTCAACACACAATGACTCCAGCGGGATTCTAGGTTCACACATTTAAAAATTAAAAAGGAACACGAGAGAAATAAAATGCAAAATACTATTTTTTTTATTATAACTAGTAATTATTAAAAATATAATTTTAATCCGAGAAGAATGAGTTAATTACAAGGTATACTCGTACAACACATAGGGAGCGACACGTGGGCCGCTCCGCCTACTTAAGTTATTGCCTATAGATAGACTGTAGTAAAATCATAGGGTAGTATTACAATATTTTAATATTTCTTAAATAGATGTACAATATGATGGTTTTTTTTAAAGAAATTAGTTGAATTAACCAATATAGGGAAGATTTTATTTGAAATATGATGAGATTTTCAAATAAATAAACCATAAATTCCACCAAAACCTTATAATAAAATACATTTAAAGGTACGTACAATTATATGTTTAAATATCATTAGTCTGGTATTTTGCTAAGTAAAAAAAATAATTTATTATTTATAATTTATAATTACTTTCCTTTTCCTACAAGTACAACTTATTTGTATGATGAAATTTGTGTGAGATTCCTTACAATACAGCCATTTTCTTACTCTACATTACTCATTAAGTAAAGACATTTGTTTACTTAGCTTTAAAACTGTTTATGGTTATATCATTGTATGTAGAATAAAATAAAATACGCATTAAAAACAATAATATCTTTATTCAGGAATTCTTCTTCTTCCTCCTGGCATTAATCCCGGCTATTGCCAGGGTCTGCCTTTCTACTCAGCCTACTCCACTTTGCACGGTCTTTTACGTCTTTATTCAGGAATATAAAAATAAAAAAAATATTTTAAACATATTGAAGTTTTTCGGACACTTTGGTTTGCACTATATACTCTTCGATTAATTATATAACATTATTAATAGTACCTGTTTTACTGAGCCATTGATAATAGCGTAAATGTATCACAAAAATAAGCTTTCTATACACACACACACATACCAACATACACACAAGAAAAAAAGTATCTTTATTTTAGAAGTCATGAAAAATGAAAAAGGATTTTTTTTTAAATAAAAAAAGATAATATAGGTCTTTTCATTATAAATATAAGAGTGAAAATACAATTGAGATAGGATGATCGAGCGAGGGGGGTGAAGCGATGCGAAATAAGTATGGCAGTGGCACGTGCGACACGGAACATGCAATTTTTTTGTATCCTACCCCCTTATTATTATTGACTTTAACATGTTTTTAACGTTTTCTCAAGTGTTTTATTGGGATTTTGAAGCGTTTTTGCATTCAATATTGTAGATGCGTGATGAGAATATTTTATTTCTTATTTGTGATAGTGTTACTTATTTTAATAATTATTGTATAATATTTTTACTAGAAAAATATATAGACAGTATATTATTTTTATCGAGAAAGTTATGGCTCAGTAGTAGAGCATCTGACTGTAAATACGGAGGTTGTGGGTGGGATTCTCACTAGAGAGAAGGATTTATTTTTTTTATTTACTCGCTCTGGTGATAAGACAATAAATTAAAAAAATCGTAATTATAATCATTCCTCCCGGTGGAAATCGAACCCATAATCACAGCTTACTCACAACACGAATACCAGTACGATATATGTATGTATTATTAAATACTATTGATATCTTAGTTATATGGATTTTTATATTACTCTCTGTTTGCGAACGGATTACGTTTATTAGTTGAATCCCGCCGCTCTGCCCACTACACTTAAATAATGCGGCTCGTTGATGTACAGTCAGCAACAAACATAGTATTTTTAAATTTGACGATTTTTTAATTTTTTGTATAGACAGAGAAACCTTAGTACCTAATTCCTTTTTGTCTTTATTTTATGTAAATTTTTAGACACATTGAACAAGAAAGAAGGAAATAGAACATATTTAATGAATAAAACATACCTTTCAAACAAAAATTAACAAAACAATTTAAAAACGTTTATAATTGTGTGCTCATTGTTCATTTTCCTCATCAAAAAAATATTTTAGAATTTTAATAACATATCAAAAACTAGTACTAATAAAGTTTATTATCATAGCTAAATATAGAAATTATATGGACATTTTATACTTAAGCATATTTAAATAAAAGATCGATATATTTTGTCAACGGTACAGTAACAAGTGTTTCGTAATACAGCATCAACAGACACTTGATAAGATAAAATACGCGATCACAATCTACACAACATATTGGGGCACACGAAATTAAACGGATTTATTTAAGGGTTGTTTCATGTTTCTAATAACGTGCACGAATCGAATTATATTAAAGTAATTACTTTTGAGGAAACTTTTAATATAAACGTTTAACATTTTAACTTACTTTTTTATTTTTATTATTTCAGTATTATATTAGATAATTATTTTCAATGTTTATCGAGTTTTTTTTTATGTCTATAACACTATTTCTATTAGTAATAGAAGGAGAGAATAAATTGATAGGTTGTGCTTTCAAAATTCAAAATTATTTTTAATTATACTGTAACTTCACCAAAAATAAATAATCAAGTAAAGTACACTAGTTTTCATGTATAGTCATATTAAAATTTAATTAAAAATATAAAACAACAATAAAAAAAAACTATTTTCTTTTATTAACTTTAACTTATCAGTAACAAGTTGTAACAAGTACAAGAGTATATATCTCAAAACGTTCTCAAACCGCTCCTCATCCACCTATCTAAATAATTTAACGTTACGACAAGACAAATTAAATTCCCTTAAAGACGCTAATGTTGTTTATCAAAGAAAGCCTAAACGCCTGATTATGACTGGAGTTTGATCGTTTGATGTGCAGCCAGCCGCGAGGGCCCTGAGAATGCCTCGGGGGTCCCAGGACTGTCTTCAACTGCTTTAAACAAATGTATAACGTGGTATGCTTATGATCTGTATAGCCGTTACTGTAACCAAATAGAACCTTTTAAATAAATAATATAAATGATATTTTACAATTATGTATAAATATTTAAATCTAAATCTTTACGCTGTATCCCACACACAATAGAGGCAAAGGGAACCTAGTGTTTAAACAGTCTGTTCCCTATTTTCCAGTGATCTCTGGAGGCAATGCAAAAAAAAAAAACAATCGAATTAATAACCTCCTTTTCTTACAGAAGTCGGTTAAAAATATTTAAATGAAAATTAAAACTTAATAGCTTTTTACTAAAAACTTACTTTACATAACCTATTATCCTATACACGGGTACAGTCAGACGCATGTAACACAGCACGTCTATTCCAATCAAGTAAGATTTACAATCAACTAGAATCTCAAATAAGCGTTTACACGATTATCGATCTTAGTTTATATTTGTTTTTTTTAAATAAAATCCTATTTAGCGCTAGCTGATAGGGTGCGTCCCTCGGCGCGGCGCGACGTTCAAATCAGCATATGCTGCGAGTTTTACGCGCGTCTCGTTTTAATCTCGCACATTACTAAATATGGCAATATTTTTATGGAGAAATTAATATGTATGTTGATATGTAAAATTATGCTATAGGTTGTATTTTGTTTATTTTTTTACGAAATTAGTTTTGTGAAATCGCTCTGATCAGTTTTTTTTTGTTTTCTTACATAATGCTTACCGATTACCCGAAAACAATAAGAAGTAATAAATTATTTTATCTATTGCTATATTATATTATCGATTACTATATAATCATCTGAAGATTTTACATAAATCATAAAAAATATTTAATATTATCTTAATTGACACCGTAGCGCAGCGCACAGTGTTTGATTATAAACACGTTTGTGTGACAGTTGTGGGTTTTCCGCTCAAGGATTGGGCGTAGAGAAAGCGTAGAGAATGGAGTGCCTAAACACTAGGATCTACATGTGCGGCATACTGCGTTAAAAAAAATAAAATATAACAAACGCTACGTCACAAGTACGTGTACGTCCGTGTGGACGTATTCGGTTCACAACAACAATTTCCATAGAGAACGCAATCAAAAACCAAACGAGCCAAATTAATTCCGAAAACTGTTAAGCCTTTTGTAGTTATGTATCAAAGCGATATTGGCTGTGTGTGACTAATACTAGCTCAGAGCTACGCCATTCATTAGCCAATTTGGTATTAGCGTTCCATGGATTCCATTCAATGGGCATTACGTTTGTTTAACTCCAATAACAGATTAAATCGATACACGTACGGTCATTTAGATATGATAAACGGTTTATCTAATACTGTAAACTGTAATAGTTAATTGTGATGAATAATTATTTGTAATTTAATTTTGGAAATACCGAAATAAACAATTTTTCCTTAATTACTATTACTTTTATATTAAAGAATTGGAGAAGTAGTTATTTTATAAATTATCGAAAATCTGTGAAAGGAAACGGTTGAGATCTAAATAAACGAAAAATGCTACGCCGTAGCTGAGTGCTACGAGCTGCTGTAGACAAATTAAAAATATATGTATACAAATACATTTGTTTATAACAAAATTTTATAGTTAAATTACTTTAAATGTTTACAGAAAAAATTAAATTAACATTTTATCTAACTAAATAACGGCCTTTCTACATAATTTACAAGTTCGCGTGACGGGGCCTCAACAATTTTGTTAAATTGAAGTCATTTTACAATAATTTCACAGATGACACTGCACCCCAGGGGTATCGAACTTATCGACAATGGCTTTCTATTCTTTCCAAATCAAAGTTCACAGCTTCACACTCATCAGCGCGGGGGTACCCTCGTTTGAACATGAGTTATGACGTATTACCGCAGTACCCCAAACCGAGTGCCCCCTGTCCAAATGACATGTCAGTGTATTGTCACCTTGTAAATTTACGTGTAAGTAGGGTCATCAATTCTACTGTATAATTCTTTTTTTTCATACAAAATTATATTATAGCAAATACTTGGAAGAACTGAAAAGAAATTATATAAAAATACGTAAAAAATAATTATAAATGCTTTATTTGAAAATCGCTAAGACTATTAAAAATAATAATAAATTAAAAATTTGTTGCAAATCTTGTAATTTTTTGAATAACTTATATTAACAACAACCCTATATAATACAAGGGATGACCAATGTTGCCATCTACCGCTCGTAGGACGATGTTGCCGTTCTACGAGTATCTATATTTATTATAATTTTATGCGGCTGCGATGCACCACCATTGTGCTTAATCGATGTCCTCGCGGGGTTTTTGTTGTTCAAGAGGGGTATTAAATGTAATAACACTATACTATAACTGCTGAATATTTATGAGGATTTTTTCGCGAGATTTAATTCGGTGATTATGGAGTGTCAGTTGTCCGTAATTATAGGAGATTATAGATAAGTGTTATGTGGTTTTCTAGTGTCATTTTGAAGTATTAATTATAGAATATTCCTAATATTTTTGTGTACATTTTACTTGTATATAATATTATAGCAATTATTATAAATAGATATTTACGTCTATAATATTGTACTTGCTACTTCAAACCAGCACGCTCACAACATTTTCAAATAAATCACTTAATATATAAATGCAATACAAATCGAACTACCAATAATTCACAGATTACAAATAAAAAAAATACCTGTTTTACTCCTTACTCGTATTTCCTCTCGATTTTCCGCTCGACGCGCGAAGTTTTGTCAGAATAATAAAATCCTGAACAAAATACACGGACGGGCTGGCGGAAAATTGATTATTGATTTGTTTTATATTATTTTATGACACGGATAAGGACAGGGATAAGGGTCTTTGGGAGGATGCGTGACGAAATAATTGTTCCGGATACCGATGTCGTCGAGCGTGGTTAACTTGGTTTGATGGTCATTAGTATTGATGGCTGACATTAACGGAGATGTAGGCAGAATTGACTTTACAATCAATTCTTGTCGCTTAATTCGTATTTTATTTTTTATATAGGTATATATAGGTGTGCCCGCGTACAGAAAATATGCGAGAATTCCTTGAATTTTTTGCGGGCTCAGAAAAAAAATAGATTTTATAGTTCACGGAAAAGAAGTGACGTCCACTAGTTGCGGACATACGATGAATCAATGTAATGTAAAATTATTTTACAATTGAACAATAGTTAAAAGATAAAAGTAATGCATAAATGAAATTTTACATTCAAAATTTCACTTACAGTGTAGAGTCAAATATAATTATTGTTTAATACTTGTTTTTCGTTTTTATTTTTTTTATATTTCAGGAATGACATGATATAATTTTATTGTAATATAAAATATCTATGATTAATGAAATATTATTGCTTACTATTACTTTGCAAAATTATAAAATACTGATCTTGGTATTCTGTCTATCAATTTATCAATAAATTATGCTAGCAAACATTTATAAACTTATATAAAATTAAAATTCTCAGAATTCAGAATAAAAAAATAGAATAGAAAACAGAATCTCAGAATTAAAAAAATATATAACTTCAGCGTAATAATAATAGCTCGAACAAGCTCACATTTATTTACGTAAACGTTTTATTATTTTCAAAAATTCCATAATGAAGTGTACTTTGAAGGGTCAACACAATTAAATACCTTCGTCTTTGAGAACCATCCGAATGGCAAAAGTCGATTGTGCTTATTTCGCGAACCGGCATCTATAAATGATTTTATTTTAATGACAATAATAACACTACTATTAATAATAATACTTTATATAATAGTACACTACGCTGTGGGGATGAACGCTCGAATGATTCGCAATGATATAATATTTTGGACCCGTTTTGTATTCGTTAAAATATTCGTTACTTTTGTTTAAGAAAAAAAATGTCGTTTTCACGCAGCGCGTGCTTTACTTGCTTGTGCTTGAAACTTTTGTTATAGCTTTACTACAACAGTAAAAGTTATTAAGAATTAATTAAACGTTATTCTTTTCTCCACATTCCGCCTTCACGAAGATGCCTACTTAGTATTCATTATTATGATTTAATCTGTTTAACATAAGACATTTGTCATACTAAAATATTTTGTTATTTTTACAATTAATCGTATTTTTTTAAATCTTTAATTATGTTATAAAACTATGAATTACAAAATAACTTATAAAATGATTCTCCAATTTCAATTTTCAATTTTCTCGTCATTTTCTTTAAGTCTGCATTAAATGGCAATTTGAAATTGATTCCTCTTCAGTCTTCAGAAGTTATATGAAATATATTCTTGACAGTTAAGCATCACAGATAAAAGCTGAAATTAATTACTCCTTAATATCCTTCTTATTCTATTTCCTCCAAGATAACGTAAATACCTAAGCATATAGAGAAAAAAAATTAACATAAATAATAATTTTTATAATAAATTTCAAGCACACGGCGTCTTAAATATTGAAATAAATTATAATATATAACGTGCACCTACCGTCAAACGGTACAGTAAAAAGTATGAAAGGTGCCCCTAAATACCGGGTGAGGTGGAGCGCGAAAATTATCTTATATTTGCTCAGACGCCGTGAACGTGGGGCGCGAATACTTTTCAATAAGCTTAGAGATTTTTTTTTCTACCCATCTTGTAAAGAACGTTTTGTAACGTAAATAGAGGGAACCTTATTGGTCGAATCGATTTTTTTTCTAGTTAAGCAGTAATTAACGTTTTAATTTATTTGTAGTGTTTCGAAGGAATTCTATTGAATATAGAATTCCTTCGAATGTCTACCATTGCTCGTAGATTAAAACTATTTCTTTTTTATTTTTCTTAATATTTTAAGTTGCGTTACCATTTAATTAATTTATCACTTTAATATTTTTTTACAAGTAGTATTTATTATGCATATCAGTATCCAGTAGTATATATTATGCACATCAAGGAAAAGGTATAAAGATTGGTGAAAATTTATTTCAAATTGTTTCTTAAAAACAAAGTCTTTACTATATAGACAAGTATTTTGTTATAATTACATAGCCATTGTGATTCACATCTCGTGGTATGATAGATTTGGAACTGACGACGTTATAGGTTCAATTACGCAAAATCTGAATAGGCGTAAAGAGGAAAGGTAGAAAAATATCACAAGTTAAGAAAGGTAGTAATATTATAAGAGGCCATTGTGGCTTATTGGCACGAGCACACAAGACTGTAGGCGCGACTGTTGCGGGTTTGATTCCTATAAGGAGATATTTAGTAAAGCTAATGGAGTTGAATTTTGTAACTCGACACACTATGTGTCAAAAATTCAACGGAAAATGAGGAAAAAACGGAGTGTCATAACTCTTAACAGTAAATTCCCTCTACCTACTCTACTATATGCTAAAAAATATTATAGAAAATATATTTGCAATTTTAAATAAATTCTATATTTATAATATGCCCTCAAACAGTTGACGCATTTTTTTCTCATACGCTGCAGAAAACCCCTACAAAAAATCTCCGGCTATATATAAAATCTATTAAATCACTAACGTTTCTGTACTATATACAATGCTGACTTACTTCATACAGTATTATGATACGAGTAAAATAAAAATGCAGTGCATTACCGCCATCGCTGACAGCAGGGGCACCAACAATGGACTACCTGCTGCGTATTGTGCGCCAAGTCGGCACTTTGCGAGTCAATATTTTGGGTGACTTTTACTCTCTTCAGATGTTTTCAACCTTTGCATCGTAAGCGAACAACTGCTCACCTCTCCTCGCTCTTTGCATTTCATTGATTACGCTTTTGTTTTGTTTTTTTTTTATTTAGAACTTTCAATTCAATCGCGAAATTGAAGCGCCGTATGTTTTTCGTTGTTAGTTTTTTTTTTTTTTAATTTAGCTGGAAACAAAGAGTATATTGAATGGCGCTTATGATCACTTTTTGTTAGAATGATTAAAATAAATAAATGAAATGTTTATGATTTTTTCATATACGTCAATTAAATTAATTAAGTAATATAAAACATATTACAAACTATGTATTAGGACAAAAAATATGTGTGTGACGTACAAAAATTATGAAATTAAATCTTAATTAACTTGTGTTTATAATTTTAAAAAATCTTTTGTTTTACTCTATAAAATAAGTATATCATAAATATTTAATTTCTTAAGAACAATTTTAGGGGCGACACATTCAATTGTAATATAAAACACATCATGCATTAATAAAATTATTTATTCCTTATAAAATCAAATTTCATTTATTACACCATAAATTATTTCCCATAGACAAAATAAAACTACAATACAGAAAAAAAATCTTAATAAATGGAATAATAGCCACCGCACACCGCCCCATGTCACTACGCCTCCCAAAAAAAAAGAAATAACTTTCCCGCCCAATCTTAAGACAGCGCGAGTCAACACTTAATTCGTGTTATTCCCACGATATGAAATTTAAATTTAATTGTTCAATACAATTAAATAAATGGGTCAATACAAGCTTATAAAAGTATTGTTATATCGAGAGTTATAGGCAGTTTGTCAATAGTGGGGCCGCGGGGTGCGTTATTGTAATATATCGACGTCTAAGGTGTTTGGGGCAATACAATAGTATTCAGAGTTGCTTGAGTGAAATGATATTCAACCGTTTATTAGGTGCTTTCTCATGGATGTTGTATGGATTCCTCTCCTAACATTAATTAAATTTCGCCTCTTTAATGTGCTAATCTGGTAAGCGTTTTATATTAAATTAAGGATTAACTTTTGACTAATATAGATACTAATAATTGCTGGTAATTAATAATTGTTTGATTGATAATTTATATTTTTGTTTTTTTTAATTTCATAGCTTATATATACGTTAGAATATGAATATTAGTAACACAGCTCTTATCGTTGCGAAAATTCGTATTGCCATTGACCAAAGAGTTCATTCAGAAGTTCATTCTTATCGCTTTTATAATAATCCAATTAAATATTACATATTTGACTAAAGTGTCTGATAAAATTATACGGCTTACGTTATAATGACCCCAAGACGAAAATTTCAATTATATATTATCTAACTTAAAGATTTCTATTTTTTGTAATTGAAAGAGGCTTTTATAACTTATTGTTAACCTACAGATTATAAAAACTAGCTTCTGATTTTAAATGTCGAATTAAACTTAAGCCGCAGTAAAGCAGCATTCTGTTCGAGTGCAACCACGTAAGAAACGATTGTTAAAACGAAACCACGTTTACATATAAATAAATTAAAGGGTTATTTAGTAATTGGTGAATTAAGCGAGTACAATCAGGGAAACGAGTCAATGGGCGTATAAATCGAATTAGGACCGTTTACAGTTCTGTGTGGACTTTTTTCAACACACACGTTTTTTACACATGGTCACACTGCACGGCTGGCTTGCTGTGCTGGCTGCTTGTGTGGTGAAAGCCTTGTTTACAAAACAATTATTCATTATTTTGCATTGCCAATATGATTTTGTTTTTACATATTTTAATGTAGTTTGTATTGTTTCGATTATTTACTTGATTAAGCCAGTAATGGTGGGGTCGATTTTATTTGGGTATTGTTTACGTACATAACTTAGGTTTTCTGTGAATATTAGATAATTATTTTAATTTAATATTTTTTTAATGAAAATTTAATTATAATAAATTTTTATGTGTAACGATACAGTTACAAATCGTTAAAGCTATTGTAGAAAATATCGATATTAATTAACATTTTTATTCCGATTTTATTTATCATTTGAGTTGTCCAATTAGTCAAGTGTCATTGTAGATTAACAAGAGTTAAAGATAATAATTGCAAAACATTTAATTATCGCGAACCATTGACTGTTAACTCTAGTGTCGCACAGTAGCTTGTTAAAAATTTCCATTTCATTTTGTTTTCAAACTGGCAACATCGCAACCCTTCCAGGGTATCATTTTTCTAGCTGAATAAAACTTAGATCGAAGAGTTTTAATTAGCTCGTTATAATTTTCTCATTGAACAATTTTATCGTTTATTAGTTTGCTGGACGCTTTCTGATTTATTTATATTACAATTTTGATGAAAGTTTTTTATATAATATTTCATACATTTAAAAAAAAATCCTACTATCACCTTAGATATTTTATTTTTTTTTTAAATTAACTTTTACTTAAATGATAATGCTTATAACCAAACAGCCACAAAAAAAAATCGTCTCATTTAAAAATGGAAATACAAATTGTATATCCAAATTGTTTAAGCGTTAAGATATAACCGACACGATAACAGTACATTTAAACTAAGACCAAACCTAACTAGCATAATAATTAAAAAAGAAACACAACAATACTGTCATCGTCTTAGAATATCATAGAAAAAATGATAAATAACGTCCGAGCGTGCCGCGCTTTCGCGGTCCATCGGGCTTCACGACATCTGCCAGTCAGCGCGTAGCTGGGACCACACCGGCGGGTGTCGGGTTCCCGTCTATCGTCTTACTTCGCCTTCCTGCCCGTATCTAAGTTACGCGCAACGTCCGTTTGACAGTTGGTTGGTAGACATTTTTTGGTTTTCGTCGGCGCTGGGTGGCCCTATCGGTTAACACTCAATCCTAAATTCTTGTAATTAATATATTGGATTACAGTTTGATTTATAGTCCGATTACATTTTTTTTGTAATTATAATAAAAATGTACCTATATGAAATAAGTGACAGTTAAGAGGTAGGTACTTTTAATACACTGTGTTTCTGTTTTTTTTTTATTATATTACTGCGTTATAATAGGTAAATAAATATGTATAATTTTTTCCCGTTCACCATAGATAATAAAAATATTATGTTCTTACTTTTATGCATTCATTTTTATAAAAAAAAATTAAATATATATTTTTTAATATTGAATAGTATGAATCATTGAGACGCAGATGGAAATTGAAAAGCCTACATATTTAACTATATGATAGATAATAATAAAATAATATTATAACTAAATCAAATATCATAACCTAAGACTACAACATGTTAAGCATATTTTTTTCAATAAATAAATATATTTCCAAACAAAAATGTTTATAAATTATAAGCTTTGATACATTCAAAGATTGATGATCTTTAAAGCGTAGTTATCAATCCGTTGCACGCCTCTCTGGTCGCATATCGTCACCGACTTCGAGCACTCTTTATCGAACATCGATATTGCATACCATTTTTATTTTTAAATATAATAAACCTGCACTCGATAAAAATCGTGTGAAATTTTCTGAACGTATTTCAAATAAAATTTTAGAGGATGATAAGCGAAATAATTTAATGATAACATTATATTTATAGTAAGAAACTAGATGTTACTATTGTATAATTGATATTAATTTATATAAACTTTAATAAATATCACCAAATACAAACTATACAAACTATTATAGAAAAATCAATTTACTCAACTCAATTCAATTATAACTCAATTTGTGTAACAATGACGTATATGCGCGTTTTGAAGTATTGGTAGAGACTATAATAAAAATTTGTAAATGGTTGGTACAGTTAATGTACACTTTTAAAAAAAGTAAAGTTTTTTTAGCTTAACGCTATATCCCGAACATTGCAAGGCAGGCAGAGAGGCCCTGGGAACCTAGAGTTAAGTAACTCAGTTCTCATTAACATCCGTTCCCTCCAGTTGAATGGATGGTTTTTTTCTGTTGACCTTAGGAAATAATCAGTATTATAAAATCATGTTTTACCAAATGACTTGATAATTACAAATCATTTATGCGAATAAATATTAATACAATATTATTTACAATGTTGTTTCTATAACTTAAATTAAATACAGAAACTTTGCTATAAAACGCCAATACATATCATATTCAAATTTCCTCAACAGGTATCATCAATAAACCGAGTGCTCCGTAATTTGGCAGCACAAAAGGAGAAGTCCAGCAATCAGCAAACTGACTGTACAACTCCTGTTTACGAGAGGCTAAGGTTACTTGGTACTCCTAGTTCAGCACCCACATGGCCGCGGACGCCCTGGCCTTCACAGATAGATACGAGGACGCCTCCATACCAGCTACACAGCTTAAGTCCTGGACCGCAAGCGATAGGGTGTAATGGCACGGAGTTACCGGTGTTAAAAAAAGGTAAGTGAATTGTAAATTACTACAAGGATTTTATGTATTTTTTTAGCTTAACCCTATTCCTAAAATAGCAGGATAAGCAGAGGGGACGTATTATTAATAGACTCTTTTTCTACTTTCCGCCGAATTTTCGAGACATAGCGTGATGAATGGTGGAATTTGATGGTGCGCTGTTTTGTTACTAGAGCGAGGAAATGAAAATATGCAATAAAAAAATCTTTATCGCTTTTATAGCTTTTTTTAGTTTATAACTCTAATTTTGCCTGCCGTGCAATTACACATTAATATATTATATTATAAGTAAGTATTAAAAATTAAAATAAAAATCATTTCGAATCGGCCTGACCTCTGAGTACCATAAACGAGTAACAACGCTGCATTGAAATTATATTAAAACTTTTGCCCTCGTTGTCTTCAACAGCTATGAAATAAATATAGAAATATTTCCTTGTTCTGTTTTAAACGTGATAATATTGTATCTCAATTATAATTAATGTTCTGCATTAAGCTAGTACAAATGTATTTATCTTATGTAGGTACTATTGTATTTATAATAAGACTTTAATATACATATATGGACCTCATTTTTCTGGAGGTCATCTTTGAGTTTTGAATACCATACTTTATAAGTATTTATTTATTTCATTCAAGATATTGTCGCTATAATCAATTTAAACAGTTATATTACAACACCGTCTTTTTATATAAAAAACGTGACATTTTAAAAGCAGACCTCCACATTTTTATGTACACGTACAGAACAGAACGCATCGCAAAAAAACTTTATGGAAACTCATAACCACTGACCGCAGACGCGAATAATTAAAAAAAAACCGACAAAAAGGGCAGAGCAACCAACGCAACGGTCACACAGCCACAGTGTGGAAACAACTTTTTTCCCGGCCGGCATTTTGATAGTCGATTTGCGGCACCCCCGGGGAGCCTGGTTGGAGGAAGGGGGGGTGGCCTCCGGTACCGTCACAAACATTACTCTGTTCATCCGCTTGGAAGATTTAATTTTCATTTTTATCTCAAACATCCCCTTTGTAGTGGTCTGTAGTCTGTATCCAATTAGGTGGCTTTGAACATTTTTCTGGGACTCCCCGAACGCTTGGAGTTATGGAATTTTTAATTTCGATACTCATTTTTAACGTTACTTCTTAAGTTTACAAGTTGCCAGATTGGGTTATAAGGTTTTGTAACAAGAACGCACGCTACTATAAATAATATACATATAACATACAGTTCCGTTACTAAACTTGGATGCTTTTGGAACGGAGTGTCCTGACACTAGAATTCACGTCTGCCTGCCCTGTTATACGAGTATATCGCACTCCCTGATAAATATATTCATAACTACACCTACACAATTTATTTAATCAGAACATGGAAACGTTCATATTATAAATACATGTTAGCAGTTAAAGTTAAAAATAGCTGCCTACAAAGTACACAAATAAATAATAATACAGTATTTTAAAAGTTCAAATATTATTATGTTACTTCAAAAATACACTTAAGTTTTTAAATTTATTCCTGAAATAGAAATTTGGGAACCTAGTGCGAATACACTCCTGAATCCATTAAGACGCCTCCATTCCGCACGCCGCTGCTCAATCCTTGAGGAATTGTGTGACTATGCGAGATTATTTTCTAGGAATTTGCAATTTTTTTAACATTGACCCAGGTTTGCACTCCATTACCAAATTACATTCAAAAGAAAGTTCTCTGTACATTATATATAAAAAAATCAAAAATCAAATAACAATTTATAATAACAAATAAGTATAACATAAATATACATAGAAATATATTACATTCGTATCAAACATAAACTATCAATAGTAATATAAGAACAACCACACAACCTGTCACGAAGCGAACCGTGAAAGTAACCGGCAAAGTGGTAACGCGATATCGCTCGTCGACGACTTGCACCTAACCTACTCATGTTATTTCTACTAGAAATTTATTAATTCTTATATAATCTATATATGTATAAAATATATAATCTATATATGTATAAAAAGTAAATATAATCATTCTATGAGTGCATCGTCGTACAGTAGTTGCATCCTATGCAGTCTGGCTGTAAACACAGTTGGGTGTCGCTTTGATTCCCATTCAGGCGTATGATTATGTTTAATTATTTATTTCACATTTAGATTTTACAGGCACAAGGGTGTGACTGTAACGCGACGGTTGTGAGTTCGATCCCCACTCGAGGAAGTGAAATATTTATTTACGTTTATATTTACATTTCTTCGCTCTGGTATCGAGGCAAAGCGTGACGTTGAGTTCTGCCACTCAACACGCAATGCCTCCAGAATTCGGCAGAAAGTGGGAAGAGTGTCTTAACACTAGGTTTCCTCTGCCTATCCTGCTGTGTGCGGGATACAGCGTGAAGCTGGTTTATTTATTTTATTTATGAGAGAGAAAAATATGTATATCATTTAATTATTTTAAAAATAAAGAAAACACTTTTAATAAAAAAAAATTAACATATATTTTTTCCTTGGTATGACACAAATATCCAATAAAAAGTCGAATCCCTGACCTTCTTACCCATAAGTGTTAATGAGAAGAGTAACCTACATTTTATATGGTTATTTTTATTATATATTTATAGATATTTTTTAGCTAAGTTTTTTATTCGTCTCGTATAACCCACAGATACAAATAAAAAGTTTGTGAGGCGATCCATTATTTGATCTTCTGTGAAGTTTTATTTTTAAATAAAAATTATAATAGATACCTTTATTTAAATTAAGTTTATAATATATTTAATCCAAAATTTAGTTATTTACGCGAAAATTTTAGCTGTTGAGAAGATAACCAATTTATATATTATTTGAAAATATAGAAAAATAACATATTAATAAAGTATTCTATTATAGTCTAAAACCTGAAAGTAACATTCACTAACTACCCTCAAGTTTACTACTGAATACGAGATGCATATTTAATGATCACCCCACACCACAACCGGTTGGAACTTCTTGCTGGTAACTTTCACTCTCATTCTTGACAGACCAATGACATGGGTTACCTTGAAAGCAAGAGGATTTTTGAGTGTACGTTTTGAGTCAAAATATACTTACTTTAATTTTACTAAGTATGTTAGTTACTCTCTGAGTTAATTTTCTATAGCAAGTATTCTTATTTAAAGCTAGTAAAAATATTTTTAAATGGCACAGGGGCATAAGCGTGTAAGCGCGACTGGTTGTGGATTCGATTCCCACTTGGAAAATGGATTAAGTATTATTTATAACGCGAAACTGAAAAAAAAATGTATAGAAAATTAAATAAAATGTATAGCTATTCGTTTAAATGCGTAGGAGGTCAAATCAATACAATTAACAGATTCGCCAAACAAAAAGACAAGGTCAAAGAACGGCACTTCAGTATAAATCCATTAAGGCACTAAATAAAACGTACTGTATAAAAGGGAAGCTGCGTTGAGATAAATGCTGAGTAACAGAGACAAGCGTATCCAAAGCGTGAAACGAGAGAACGGGATGGAAAATTGTCTGGTTCCTTAAGATAAGGCGAAGAAAAATGTCACTAGATATTTATTCGGGTAGATAAATGGTTATTATGGGGTTCCGTAGTAGTAAATTAGTGAGATATATTGTTTGTTGAATATGTATCGCGGTTGACCGCTGGGGGCGTGCTAAATGGACCAGCTGGTGCTGGTGGCAATAGAGCTAAATTTCAAGTTGCAGGTGTCAGAAATTGATATACTGCTTAAAGTGGTAACCACGATCTTAGTTACTACTGTAATTTCTTAATAGAGTGCATAGAACTGTATATTGTTTGAAATATATAAATATTATTACTTATTAGGTGCATTCTTCATGAAATAAGAATAGAAGAAGAGTAAAAATTGTCAAAATAGATAAGACACTTTGGAATATCTAATTTCTTAGTAATAAAAATTCAAGCTTAAAAAGCTGAAAACTAGAGTTAAAACTCAAAATATTTTGAACTATAGCAAAATATAATAACACACTTAACTAATATATTTCCTTTATATCCTAAAATATAGAAAAGATAAAGTAAAGCTTAAATGAATCTCCACCGAATACGAGTACATATCTCACGTATAAAATATTATTCAACTTTAGATACGAGGACTCGTAGCCGTAGCAAGGAAAAACAAATGCCATCGAATTTCCATATCGACACGTTGGCAGCGACAAACTGACAGCCGTATATTTTATTTATATATGTCTACTGCGTAACTCATGTCCAACACCCAGTTGCATATAAAGTGTCGCATAATATACAGATAATATATGGTTTTTCTTATATCTCTTTGAGAATAAGTAAAAGTTGCCAAAAATCGGTAGGTATTCACTGTAAGGCAAAATTATATTATTCATTCATTATAGAAGCCAGTCATGGCGCAAGGCAGAAACGTGTGACTGTAAACGCGACAGGTTTTGGGTTCGATTGCTATTCGAGGAAATATTTTATATTTTCATTTTTCGCTCTGGTGTCGAATATTTCCGCTACTCAACCCGCAACACCTCCACAATTCGACTAAAAGTGGGAACAGAAGTATCTTAATTAGAAAGGAGTGCCTTAACTAGATTCCAAGTTTCCCTCTACCTTCCTTATGAGATATACAGTGTGAAGGTAAGAAAACACAGAAATTTGAACTCACAACCATTACGCATAATGAAAAATCTACAATTAAGCATTTCACCATAAATACCTCAATTAACATAAATACACAAACACATAATAAATAGACACAACACATTTACAAACAAAATGCAGATACATAACGCTATGTGAACATAAGGCTGAATCCCACATACTACATACGTCGGCGAGCTCAAAGTGCGGCAAGCGGCTCTAACCCTTTGATCTGCTGCTCGTACTCATCTATACCTATATAGACATATAGAGCCCTTCTATTTCGGTATACCATCTTAGCTATATTTGTTTCAAGGTATGTTATAAAAGGTAGGTAGGTAGGTAGGTAGGTAGGCAAGGTATGTTTCAAATATGAATGGTTTTTATAAGATTAAAGTCTATGTTGCTGGTTAAAGCTTAGTAAGCTGTTCAGGGTCGGCTATTTGAGAGATTTGTAAAGCGGGTTCATATTTGGTATATTTATAGTGAAAGGTTTTTTTTTTAATTTTAGGTGGGATTTTTGTGTTCTGGTGGATTCTGTTTTTTATTTCGTAGTTAATTGATTAAGATTTTATTTTTTATAACAGTTCTTATAAGGGCCAAATATATGATAATTAATTTATGTTTTAAAATTTGGTATTTCAAATTGTTGTCTGAAATATTTGTTCTGATTAATTAAGATTTGGATTGAGGAGCGGAGTGTCTTATCACTAGGCTCCCTCTGCCATTCTTGTTATATGCAGGATAATAAAGCTATTATTTAATTAATAATACTTCATTTTTAAAAAAATCATAAAGAAAACATTCTAATCTACTAAACAAAAATATAATATAACACTTCCTCTTGGAAAATGAATAAAATTTTCAATTAACATACAATATAATACGGTAAAACACAAACCGAAGTAACAAAAGGCCGGATAGGTAGATCTGTTACGGTATGGGAGCCCCATACAAATCTGTACACGCAAAATAGCAATTAAATCCGCCTTCATTACCCACTCGTACAAGCACCACCCTTTCAGGAATGTACATTCAACGAATTACTGTGCGTGATTTAATATGATTCGATTGAAATATTTAATAGGTATATATATATATATAATTAGTTATTTAAAAACAACAAACTGAAGTTATTTACGAAATCGAAAATCGCGATGAGATACTTCTTAATATAAAAATAAAGAGATTCCCTTTTAACATAGGTACGTACTTTTTTAGATTCCAGAATAATATTTTCACTATAATCATAAAAGTCGTATGGAGGATGTAGGGAAATGTTTATTATGTCTATTCCTGTATGCTGTTCAGTTAAAGAAGCAAGCTGAAAACCATTTTTAACCAAACAATTTAAATATGAAAATTGCACTGTATTTACGTTTTGTTAAAAGTCTCTAAGAACATTGGAGAAATTAATTAATCGAAGAAAAAAATAAAATATTTTTTTTACTTAAATCTAGTCTTTAATTAAAATTCTACTTTTTGCACGATTAAATTGTTTTAGTCCAATCATAAAAAGAAAATAAACATACCCACTTTCATGTAACTTAAAAATAAATAACTATATATAAAAATACTATACTAGTAAATCATAGTAAGTTATAAATATTAAATATGTGTTGATATAATGTATATATCAATCAGAGTTAGGCACAAGTGTAACGAGATTGAAACATTATAAAAAAGGTCATAGGGAGTTACGAGACATCGTCTATAGAATGGCGGAACTGAACGCCGCCCTTTAAATGAAATAATAAAAAAATATTAAAATATATATATATATATTTATCTATATATATTTTTAAGCTATTTGTAATTTAATAGGTAAATACTACATATTCAGTATTCACATTAGAAACAAGATAAACCCTGGACAATTACAAAAGCACTCATTCGAATG
This sequence comes from Heliconius melpomene rosina, assembly GCF_056956725.1. Classification (NCBI taxonomy): domain Eukaryota; kingdom Metazoa; phylum Arthropoda; class Insecta; order Lepidoptera; family Nymphalidae; genus Heliconius; species Heliconius melpomene. The sequence continues at coordinate 15,698,483 of NC_140401.1, forward strand.
GTCAAACTAAAGCGCACAGTGGTTCCGCGAACGACACAAAGCGTTTGAAGGCCAATAACGCATGAAACAGGATTAAAACATGAAAATGTTCGTTAAAGGGCTGCTCCAACCCTCCCTCCGCTTACGTGTAATTATAGCTGTTAATTTGCGAGTTAGCGTCTATGGAAATACTTAAAAGAGATATTTATATACGTTTAGTACGTACTTATAATGGATATACTCGTATGTAATTATATAAAATATGTAAGGGCTATGGATATGTATGTTTAAAAGTTATATACTTAAATTGGGTAGAAGAAACCATGTTATTTTGAATTTTGTAAGTTTACTTTGGCTTCTTTAAACTTCTTTGAACAAATGATTAAAAAAAACTTAAATACACAACAGTAAACGAAATAAATATAGATAGATACTACTGCTGTTCCAAAGTGAGAGTTAATATAGATACTAAAATACTTAAAATTTATAAAAAATGCAATAAATTATGCATTTTGATAATACTTATCAACATAACTAAAATTCCTTTAATTGAATTTTACCATCTTGAGACAAGGTTTATTTTATATCTACAACTAATAGAAGCTACTTAAATGAAATTAGTTTCTTGCGACGTGATTTTTACAGCTGCATTACAGACGCTAGAGAGAGTGAATTAATTTAATGAATTAAAAAGAAAACTTTGAATTCAATTCAATAACCTTTAAGTAATATTATTACTTTAACTAAAATATTTATAGAGAAAGTCTTGTAATAATTACTATATTTTTAATATAGGTACCTACCTAAGTTCTGAAGGTCTAGAAAATAACGTATATCAAAATGCTAGTGCTTTTTGCTTTGCTATTAATTTAATTATTTTTATTTACATATAATTATATTAAAAATACAATATTTATTTGTGTACAGATAATAATTACAATATTTTAAAAATATATATACTTAAGTATACTTATTTTATTTAATTTCATTAAAAAATAAAAAAAATATTAATATTCATTATTACATGAACACTTCTCTAATTTAGGATTATTAGGATAGCACAAAGGGCCAATAAGCCATGAAATAGGATTACAACATGAAAATGTTTCGTATAGGGCGATTTGGAACCCCTTGTCTCGTTTACATGTAATTAAAGCTATGAATTCAGTAACCGTATGTACAAGTATATGAAATTTTTTTCACTCTGGTAAAATTAACTTGGGTCACATGAACACAAGGTTATCTCTGCCTATTTTTACTGCTATGCGGGAAAAGTTGGAAGAAAAACAGAATTGATGTTTTAAATTTTCTTAGATAAAGAAATAACCATTTTTCTTCATTATCCCCGTGACATTCCCGCTAGTGCACGTCGTTCTGTGTATCTCTTTTATCTCTTTATTGCATATTCGGTCAACTAAAGTGACTCCGTATATCCTACGAAGAGATCGCATCTCCATATCCAACTTTTTACATTCTTCTTCTGTAATACCCAAGTTTTGCTGCCGTATATAACAAAATCGGTACCAGAACTGCTCTTCTTTATAAAACATTCGACTTTAGACATTTTAATAAAACACCTAGCCTACATCAATTAATAAATAGCCCAATTCAATTAATTAAGCTTTTACTTCACATCATCGAGCTTTCAATTTACCATCAAATAAAGAAACCATACTACCCTCCACAAAAATAACACTAAAATTACAAATATACGATAATATCCATACATAAGTCCGACTCCAATATAAATGAATATTCCATCATCAATATGATAGAGCAAGGTTGCAAGGTAAAATAATGCGGTAAAAAGCGAGCGTGGGCGGGGCCGCGTTAGTGACGCCCCACTGCGCGCCGCGCGTAAACAACTCCTATAATTATACTACACCGAGACTGTACCGTGTACTACTAGGTACGTGGTATATGTGCTTACCGTACTTACCTATACTGCGGATATGTCTTATCTGTACGTGTAGTGCCTAAGAAACGAAGAATGGTAAAGCAATACTTTTGCTGTGGTTAGTGAAATTGAGATAATTTTTGAGTATATTTAATTCTAATTTAATAAATAAATCTATACCAAATATTACTTTATTTAGTTCTTATGTGCTTAACACATTTTATATCTATTATTTTTTTTAAATAAAAACAATATGACTGCTGAAGGTCGTGTTTTCGACCTCTATAGATGCAACAGATATTTCTATTATTCATCTAGATAAGTAGATATATTTCATTATTAATATCAACCTATTATCGTATTGGGCATCGCAAAACAAATTGTTTAAAGTTATTTTTAAGCCTTTTTAATGAATATGTTTAAAAAATCAGCTCTTAAGATTAAGTCCCTATTAAGTAGAGACATTATACTGTTAAGCTCAACTCTTTCTAGATTCACCCATACATCCATTAGAAATCAAATAGTCAAAGAGAACTTTTTTAAAGCTATACCCTCATAACTTTCCACCAATTAATAAATAAATCGTTTCAAATTTGAAGCCACTACCACCGTTCACTGCCAAGCAAAAGCTCTGTGTCTATTATGTCTATTTACTTAACAATATAAAATAAAGAATAGTTTATATAAAAATATATATATAATTCATTCAGAAATATTCGTATAATATGAAATAAATTCGCAATGCTCGTCGCGTCCTATCGGTTACAAAACACCTGCGCGCTCGAGCGCTCTTTTCCCGCCGTTTGCACAAAATGGCCGACGCGTGACTTCAATGCTAATGCTGGATTCATACTTATTGCCTGATAAATGATAACTGTTAACCCATTCAATTGTTTTTTTTTTAATTGTAATATTATTTCCATACAAATTAATTTATTAATATTAATTGACGCAATCGTTGATCTTGGTGAATAGATGGTTGTGTGTAAGAGTCCCAAATAAAGGAATGTGATTACATATATTCTAGTGTAGACTACGATATCTCCCATCGATTATGCAATATATGTCTCTTAGTATATGGAAAATTAAGAAAATGATTGTTAATAGTGCCTTTTCAAAAAAAAGCATGAAAGTAGAAGAAAATAGAAATAGGTAATTGTCATTTGTAGTATTTTCAAGTTTAGTGAATTCTGCCTTTACAATGTTGATATCTTTTGAAAAGAAAATTCTTATCAGAAATAATTTTATTGCACTAGCCAAATAAAAATGGTTCTATACAGTAAATCAGAAGGATGATAAAACTAAATATTTACGTGCATATTCTTATATGAAAAACTATAATAGGTATAACTATATAAATACTTAAATAAATAAGTAGCTACAAATTTCGATAGATACACCCCCAAACTTATCCCAGATATTGACGTTTCATAAATACAGATAGATAGATATAATAGAACAAAACACACCTTCCCGAATGCGCGGGGGAATAGCTGAACATCAGTATGACATTTTTGCGATAAGGTTCCACCGTTTTGTTTATTACTTACCCGATATCTTTGCTCACTGGTGGGAATTAATATGAAAAGCGGTACGTATTTTCGTTACTTATATGGTTCGATCTTGAATTTGATGATTTGGAGTTAAATTTAGTTTATGTTTTCAATGAATGATATATGCTTTACGATGAGTATTACCTGCATTTTGTGATATAGGTTATAATTATGTAATGATAAAATGAAAAATAATATCAATCTTTTTTAGTTTGGTTGGTTTCTATGGTATGTTGGGGGTTGAAACCGAATGTCACATTTTCCCCTCTCCTTTATTTAAAATGTAGAGTCTGTGCCATAATTAAACATCATCCTTTACTATTGAAATTGATATTTTATTTCATATCATATTTGTATGTTACAATTGACTCGAATTCAAAAATTATTTACGTTTTTACTTAAGATAATTGTGCATATATCTATAGTGAAAAGGTGATGTTTTCCTTAAATATATTATCATTTATTGGAGATAATTAGATATATTTAACCTGCATACCCACGTCGAAACATGTAAAGAGATATAAATATATTAAAAAAAAATATTTCACAACCATTAATGCGACATATCCACCCTGTCCCGACTAATTTTGAGTGCCGTCAAATAGACACATCTATTATCTGATACGGATCTACTTCATGAAACATTAATGTTTTCCCGCGACTGACAGATGGCCTTCTGATACACCGAATGACATTTCGCCACCGGTATATTAAACGCCAGAGGAATGACGCCTCTATACCCTGGACGTGACGGTGGAAATATAAATAAGTCATCTGTAAACAGGATTGTGTTTCGAGGTGTCATATTCGCGATGAGAAGTGGGTGGGCTTATAATTAAGAAATGTACCTATGTCATCCCGTTACACTGATAAAAAGTTAACATTGGACGTAGATACGGTCTTGAATTTATGTTGAATTAATCTTTATATATTATATTAAGTATTAATATTATTTATTTCTATCGATATCATCCACCTCTTAGGGTAAAATGAATTTATAGTGGATGTGGTTCACCGTGGCGTTAGGTTTTCCGTTTTCAATAATTTTAAATGAGCATAACGTTTAAATATATTCCTTTTTATCTGAAGAGATATGTAAGACATTAAGAAAAATAGTAATTTTTTTAAAATTTCTTTTTAATATTTAATTATAAATTCGAGGCATTGTGGCGCAGCGGCACAAGGGTGTGACTGTAACGCGACAGTTGTGAGTTCAATCCCCATTCGAGAAAGTGAAATATTTATTTACGTTTGTATTTCTATTTCTTCGCTCTGTTGTCGAGGCAAAGCGCGGCGTTGAGTTCTGCCATTCAACACGCAATGCCTCCAGAATTCGGCAAAAAGTGAGGAAAGGAGTGTCTTAACATTAGGTTTCCTCTGCCTCTACCTTGCTGTGTGTGTTTGATTCTAATAAATTGATTGATTCAAAAAACATTAAAGTCTTCAAAGTAAATAAATTTACCTATAAATAGAATCAAGCTATACCTACCTACTCTTAAAAATATGAAATGTCATAGTGCTTCAGTAAAGCAAACTCTCTAGCTCTCGCTATCGGAGCATTGTGAAAACACTCCAGCCAGCGCCGAGAGCGCTACCACTGGAACTCTATTACGAACTATATAAAAATACATTTTTTTACAAGATTTTATAGAGCCTATGTTTAAATAATATACTATTGATATTATTTAAACATAGGGTATTATTTAAAAAGTGCACTTAATTGATATTTTTTTTTTAAGTATACTGGCTTACTAGACAAAAATATTGAATATGTTTGTGTGTAATTTCTAAAAAAAACATAAAATAGATTAAAATATCGATTTTCAAGTGCTTTTTTCTTCTTTCCTTGCTTTTTTTTTGTTAAACGAAGAACCAAAAAGACAGTAAAGTTAAATTACAACCAAGACTTGGGACATTACAATATCATTGGACACACATTTTTGATAACGCTATCGTGGGGTTACGTGGTAGGCCCGCCTTATCGCGCTGTTCCGCATGGACGCCCACGTTACGGACCCCCTCTCCCCACCCGGCCCGGTGCGCGACAAGTCTTGACACTTGAATTTAATTTATTTGCTAGTTTAGTCTAGTTTGAATTTTGTTTGTTAAATCAATTTATGTGTATGTTATTATAATTAAGTATATTACCATGTAAATAAAAAATAAATCAGCTTCACGCTGTATTACGCACACAGCGGCACAGGCAGAGGGAACCTAGTGTTAAGACACTCCGTTCTCCATTTTCCGTTAAATTTTGGAGGCATTGCGTGTTGAGTGGCGGGACTCAGCGCCGCATTTTTCCTCGACACCAGAGCGAAGAAATGAAAATATAAATTTAAATAAATATTTCAATTCCTCGAGTGGGTATCGAACCCACGACGGTCGTGTTACAGTCACACCCTCATGTCACTGCGCTACGACGGCCTCATATCACCACGTTTTTTTGTAATAGTCATAGTCAAATAGAGCCTTAAGTTAGTACAAAACTTATTACTTACGTCATTATCATTTTAATTTTTTAAAAGTTTTTATAATGTTTATTAATAAACACTAATTATCATTTTTTAAGTTGTTGCAAATTATATATTTTATCAAACAGATCAAAATTATTTAGTACACTGCATGCAGGATCTAAGAATAATAGACCTTAGAGGATTTCCAAAGATTACTAGCTGTGAAAGCCTCCGTAAATATAATGCTCTTACTGAACGTGTATATTTAGGAAAAAAAAACTCATTAATTTATAAAACGCAGAGCAAATTGATTTACAAGAGATATATATGTTTTAAAATAGAGACCTGCAATTTAATTAAATAATCATTTTCAATATTTTTCTACATGTATTAGTTTTATGTTGTCCAATAAATGTTTTTACGTTTATAATTAAAGTTGGCTTATTCAGTTTAGTATCAAAATTACTTTAGCTTAGGATTTATAAATATTAAGTATATAAAATATTATAATTTAAAAGACCCATAATTAATTAAAATATTTTATCATAAAGTTACATTATTATATTTCCAATTACCAAGACCGCTCGCGCGCGCTGCACACCCCCCGAGACTGGCGGATTACGAAAGCGGACACGCCGCAGAATAACTCTTAAATAAAATTCACATTTTCCTCTATTTTTAGCTTTAAGGAGCGCAATTAAATTTATAAAATTAATTATTTTAATAAACGCCAGTCGTGACGCAGTGGTATTGTAGTCGTAGGATCGATTTCCACTAGAGGAAATTAATTATTTTTACTTTCGTTCTCTGACAAGACGAACCCGGCGTTAAGTTGCGCCAGTCAAATAAGTAGTTATATATTATAGTTATAGGTATAATTACTGTTACAGGTAGACCGACAAATTGAATACGACAGGTGTTTGCAGTTATATCTATTAATTATATCGCAACTATTTGTATTGAATATTAAATGGTTCTTTTAAAGTATTTATTTATGATGGTTTAAATCCACAACTATCGCGTTTATAATGGGATGCTTTCCCACTACACACCCCTTAAAATGTCTGATTATGAAATATTCATACAATAGTTTGACATTAATTAATATAAATCATAATTTAATAAAAATTACTAAGTTTTATCCCGTTGTATGTGTATTCCGCACACAGCAGGGTAGGCAGACGGAACCCCAATGTTCAGAAACACCATTCCCATTTTCAGCAGAATTCTGAACGCGTTGCGTGTTGAGTGGCGGAATTCAACGCCACGCTTTGCCTCAACACAAGAGCGAAGAAATGAAAATATTAAATTTCATTCCTCGAGTGGGCATCGAACCTACAACCTGTCACGTTTGTGCTCCTGTGACACAACCGATCTTAAGTTTATAATTAAAATTGTTACAACCGAAAAGCTTTAAGCTCAAATATTTCAAATGCATATAACGTCAATAGGTATGGCGTGAATAGAACAGACAGGCATTACGTAGAGCCGCCATTTCGCCGCATTTAACTACGTATTATGTAAAATAGGGGATAAATCACGAACACGGATAGGAGATTAAAATCGCAACTCGAATAAATCCACCGTTATCGAGGTTGTTTGGGGAATTAATTATTACTTGTTCAGTTCGCGGCCGCCAAGTTTTGGAGATTGTTTCGGAATTCTTAGAGACGAAGAAGATAAACCGCAGAAATTGGCTCGTGGTTCTGGTGGTTTAGTAAAATTATTCTTTATATATAGGTAGGTATCTGTCTATGTAGCAATGGTGCTGCGTTAATTTAATGTTACATAAGTTAAAGTTTGAATTATGTGACTTGTACGAATTTCAGCTTTGAACATTATTAGAGATAAATTAATTTTACGCGTGGAAATGTATGTTTTTTTAGATTTTTTGTATGAAGTATGTCGGAATATCTATAAGGATAATAAATTTATGGCTGTAAGACAGTAGCTACACGCTTTAGTTGTATGTCTATTCTCATTGTTAAATATGTAAATGATACAAACTTAGCGGAAAATAGAGAAGGCATACCAGGTTTTCCCGGCCTACCCATTCAGCAAAAAAATAGTATATTACGTTAATCCTTCAAATAAACATATAGAACTGTTAACATACAAGATGGAAATCTTGATATTCTTTACAGACTTCGGAAATATAACTTTTTTTAATATTTCTTTTTTCCCTTTAAATGTGTAATATTCCTTAAAAATAACATAATAATTGCAACAAAATGACTGACATGTACAGGTGAAGAACAACTAGAAGGTCTGGAAGGCCTGCATTCAGACGAGACAGGTTCTGGCGACAACTCGAACGCGGGCTCCAGCGGCGCGGACGAGGACGCGGCGCGGCTGCGTCTCAAGCGCAAGCTGCAGCGCAACCGCACCAGCTTTACCAACGAACAGATTGACAGTCTTGAAAGAGGTGATTATATAGATATTTCAGAATATAAGTTATGAATACTTGTTTTTATGTGGATATGATGTAGATACCTTTATTGTTTTTGACGTCACTTCTTTTATTCCACAAATGTTTAATAACCGTACATATTAAAAACTATATTTTTTAAATAAATAATAATTTAAATTGAGCTTATTATAGGTATTATAAAGTATCCAATATTTTAAAACACCAGTTTATAAGACCAATACGCAAAGAAAAGTAATTTTATGTGTCTTCTCTTACAGAATTCGAGCGAACCCACTACCCTGACGTGTTCGCAAGGGAGCGGCTCGCTGCGAAGATAGGGCTGCCCGAGGCTAGGATACAAGTAAGCTGACATATCTGTTGCTTTTTGAAATTTTTCTTTCAAATATTTCTTTCCGTATAAGTTTTTAAATTAATCAAATTATTCTATGATACAATTATATAATTAACAATAAATGGATAAATTAAAATTGGTGCGTTCTCTATGTTCCGCTGAATTTTTCGAGTCATCGCGTGTTGAGTGGCAAACTCAACTCCGACCAAGATCTTGTTACCAGAGTAAAAAATGAATATAATAAATAGTTAATTCTCTAGAATGGGAATTGAATCCACTACCGTCGCAATAACAGCCACACGCTGTGCCACTGTACCACGACGGCTTCTAAAACCTAAATATGTTGAACATCATAAAACAATAAAAAATGGTAGGGCTCTGTAGCCGAAACGCGCGAAACGCGCTGTTAACACGACCCGACATTAAGGTATGGTTCTCGAATCGGCGCGCGAAGTGGCGCCGGGAGGAGAAGATCCGCAGCCAGCGCCGCAGCCCCGACTGCTACGGGCACAACCAGCCTCACGCGCCCGCGCCCGCGCCTCACGCGCCTCACGCGCCTCATGCGGCCCACGCGGCCCACGCACCCCATGCGCCTCACGCGCCGCACGCGCAGCACGCCTACCAGCCACAGATCAATGTCGACTATAGGTGAGATTGATCGGTCTTTTTTCAGCTTCGCGATTTATCTCATATTTCGCTGTCGGTACGGTAGGCAGAGGGAACCTAGTAATTGTGAACCGTTCTCTCATCCCACATTTTCCGTTATCCAGAATCCTCTGGAGGCATTACGTGTTGAGTGGGGGAACTCAACAAAGTGAAAAACTGAAAATATTAACAAATATTTCATTTCCTCGAGTGAAGAACGAACCTTCAATCGGTGGCACTTACAATCATACACTTGTTCCCCTACGCCACGAGTAAAATTTATTTTTTACTGGGTACACCTAGATTAATAGATATATATACTTACTTACGAGAATATATTGTTCATCTGGATCAAATAAGAACTACAAAATAATAAACTATATTACTTGTTTAGCCCGCTGACCCCAATGGGCTACAGCGGCATGTCGGGCGCGGTAGGCGTGGGCGTGGGGAGCGCAGGGGAGGCGTGCGAGGGCGAGGAGTTGTGCAAGGGCGGCGGGTTCCTGGGCTATCCGCGCTACGAGCTTCCGGCCGCCTACCGCCCGCACTACGCGCACGGCTACCAGCACGATGCCGCCTCGCCGCCGCCCGGTACGTGCTGACACTGTTTGTCAATAGCTAATTTCTTTAGCGGTTTTTTTATAAAACTTATGTTGTCTACTTTCACTATCTCTACCTCTATCTCTTTACAATATATTAAAATTTCAATCTACTAACATAAGAAAAACTAAACACTAAGAAATACACTTCGTTTCACCCACTGTTCGTCCAGCTTTTAAGGTGTCACCTTACTAATAATGTTTGCCCCACAGAGCTGGGCGGGCTGCTGGGCGCGGGCGTGTCGGTGCCGCTGGCCGTGCCCGCGCAGGACCAGTACTGGCCGCGCCTCCAATGACCGACCTGCACACGCTACTAACTTACTGGATGCCAGCTGTCAACTCCCCATACACATATAGTTACACATGTACCTACCTACCTATTATAATATTCAGTTTTTTATATTTAAAAAACTTTTTTATTTTCATGTGTAGCTATAGCTTATTTCATTTAGTACAAAAGTCTTTCGTAATGCACGAAAGAAACCGTAATTACTTTATTACAGCTCTGATAGAATCAAGCGTGTTTGCTTTGTACGATTGTTTAAACTACATTGAATAATTAATACAAAAAAAAAAAACAATTTTATCTTATTTTTGTATAACAAACTAATTCATTTTTAAAATCTTCATATGACTATATAACGTCAACTTTATTAACAAAAAATAATAGAATATAATCTATGCTGTCGGTATCGATATTTGTAAAAAAAATAAATAATAAATAAACAAAATTCATTAATCCGTTAATATTACTCACCGTAACTGACGACAAACAGTAACACTGTACGATAAAATCTGTTTTATAAGAAATCCACAATAACTTACCTAATTTGAGTAAAATTGAGAATTTATTTTTATCAAATGAATCATAGCAAGGGTTACATGTTAAAACGGAATATCAATTAAATATACCTACAATAGAATAAGTTCATCTCCAATATAGCACAACGGATTCGCACAAACCCGATATAAATATTTTAAATACCATAAGTAAATATACAGTACGGTCAACAAGTCAATGCGCAAAAGTTCATAAATGCTGACTTCAGAGCGGCCACGACTTGTTGACCGTACTGTTCTGTAATATAAAGAATGGACATATCCGAAGCAGCAGCGAGCACAAAATAAGGCTCAAATGTAACGTTAGAATATTTCATTTAAATGGCACGCATAATATACATAGATAAGTGTTAAATTAACATTAAATGTATTTAAATGAATTAACTATTTATATTGTGAAATAACCATCATCCTTTATACCTTCTTTAATTATTTATAAATAATTCACATTTTGTATTCTGTACTTACTCTGTGTGTATTATCTGTGTACATTAAGTAAATATAGGAATAATGGCCAACTCTGCAAAATTGTAAATAAAATATATTAGTATCTACTTTTCATTACATTTTCTCTATAATAAATAATACCGACGGAATTTAGTACAAAAATGCAATTATCAGATTTTTTTTTTAGTTTTTCAGTGTGGCCGAAGAATTTTAAAACAATGACATGGATTGAATTTAATGAAATAATTAAATATTATCGTATATACATTTAAGTGTTAAAATTATTTTATAACCTATTCGTTTAGTGTTAGATAAGTTAGTTATAAGACGATGTGTATATTTGATGTAAATGTTTACAAAAATGTAAAGCGCCAATGCTTAGTAGCCATTTTAGAAGACCTTTTTGTCTCAAAAAAATGTTTAATGGAGTCCACTCATTTTACCTGAATGCGGTGGTTCTACTTAAAACAATATTAATAATAATGATTTTCAAGTTCCGTTTATCTTTGACGTACAGTTAATATTTGGCACAGTGCGGCCGACAAGTCATGGGCACCCTAAAGTTAGCTATAGACGACTGCGTAGATTTTTCTTACTTTAGAATATTTTCTTCCTTAGTGTAGGTACAATGCGCATAAATTCAGTAAGCTCAGCTTCAGTACGGCCACGACTTGTTGACCGTACTGTATATTTATATAAAAACAAAAAATAATCAAATTTATAGAACGAAATTATTACGTTTTTAAATATCACCACCATACTATCTTTTAGAACCTAAATAGACCGGAATGGAAGAAGTGGAGAGAGGTCTTTGCCCAACAATGGGATGGTGTAGGCTAGGGGAAAAAAATAGTATCTTTTAGCAATCGGCTTTTTTATGAAAAGGGCTCCTTAAACTGTGTGTAAATAAAGTTCTTAGGTGTTTTAATATTAATTGTGATTCCTTTACCGATAGTTTATAAAGGTTTGTAACATTCCATTTCTCTATATATACTTAATTGCAAGTCCACTACACTTAAGAACATATTAGTGAAGCTAAATTTCAATTATTTAGGGTATTCGTTTCGAATTTATTAATATTAGTTGTAAACTGTATAGGAATTATAAATTGTGAATAACTGTGTGATGTCGATGCGTTTTAATGATTGGATTGTAATTATAATATAAATACATTTTTGGATTAAAAACATTAAATTTATTTCTTTTTTGTTGTGTTCTTATGAAATTATTTTTCCTTCCGTTTAAACACCTACTTGTGAAAATATAGCGTGCGTAAATTAAAATTTTACCTATCACCTTCACGGTGTATTTCGCTTATAGCAGGTTAGGCAGAAAGAACTTAGGCCCGCGAGCGAAGCCACTCTCAAGCCTGAGATCTTGAGATGCCGTTTTCAGTCATAAATTATACCTATACCTATGAATGAAAACGGCACAACAAGATCGATCTCTGAATTAAGACCGATTTATAAATATGGGTTTCAGTGTCAAGACACTCTATCCTGCCCGAATTCGACACATTGCTTGTTGAATGGCAGAACTCATCGCTGGCGCCGCGCCCCAGAACAAGCAAATGAAAATAATTAATTCTACAGTTGGGATCGAATCACCGTTGATGGATGACTCTAAAAATCAATCAATATAATAAAACACAACTCTCTCTATTCAAAATTATTATAATTAAAGCTCTGAATATTTCTTTGCATTTATTATAATTATATTCACATTCAATAATCTCCAACAGAACTACGTCACAAAATGAAACGAAATCTTACTTCTAACTTACAATATTAAATTATTAATCATACCACACGGTACAAAGCCGAACTCAGAAACGTTAATTAATAATTAACTGAAATTAAATATATACAAATACGTCACAATGTGTAAAGATATAAAAAAATAGTTGAGCTCTGCCAACTAGCAATGAAATATAGAGTAAGTGAAAAGTTATCTCGTACGAGACTGATAAAGAAGTGAACAGTGTACGTAATTAAGTCTATTCAAATGTATTATACAGATTGTATTGATAACGTTACCAACATGCTACGTTGAGGAAATACTAAATAAAGTATTGCTATGCTTAAAAAATATAACAAAAAAATATTTTAATGATACATTATCAGATAAAAACAAACACTACAAATTTTAAGTCACTTGGGCTAATTATAAAATAAATGTAAGCATTTCCAAAATTATTAATAATCGTTATCTATTTGAATAAAAAATGACAAAACAAATTATTTTGTATCTATTTATACTCGAAAAAATAAAGTATGGAGTAGAAATTAACTACTTTAGTCGCCAATAATACAATTTTATTTAACTAGACACATTTTCCATATCTCTGTCTATCGTGCTGAATACAGCGTGAAGCTTAAAAAATATAATGTTTACTATATATATCATACCTATTGTCCTACTTCAACTCAAAACTATATCTACATATATATTGAATATACAAACCAAAAATCATCATATTATTGCTTTAGAAAACAAACCAATATTTAAGTATTATAAAAAAAATATTATAATTGAACGAAAAAAATATGCTTATCTAAGGAAATAACTCCTAAAAATAGTTGCTAAAACATAACTACTCACAAAAAACGTATTGCAAAGAGACTTGTGCATTCGAAGGCAGTACCTACACGACACAACGCTGATTATCAAAAGAATAATCTCCAAATAACTTTACGTATAAATTTATCATAAGAACGATTCTATCGTCTCTACTTTCGTTTGTACTTTGAATCAGCTAGCAATCTATTGTGATTAAAACTAGAAAAATACTAACCTTATAAAATCTTACAAACTATAAAACAGTATGAATCATAACTCTTCATTTAAAAAGGCATCTATGTCATTGAGCAGTTCTTTATCGTCTTTATTCTTCTTTTGGCAGCTGGCGACGACGTCGGGAACGTTTTTGACCAAGTCTAGATCTGAAGCAGATAACTCCTCTTGCTCCTCGCAAAGGTCTACTATATCTACAGGGTCACCCAACTTCGTCGTCTCTAAATCTATAACATCGTCATCTATTTTAGAAATGTCAGATTCTAATTCTATACTAACGAATTGCACTTCGTTGTCCGAGTCGTTATCATTTTTCTTGACATTTTCATCGTCTTTGCTCTCGCTTATCGATTTTGTGGCACTTCTGTTTCTAACAAGCCTGGGTTTGGGGATTTCGGCAATTTTGATTCTTTTGAATTCATAACAATTATCAACGAGCTCGTCTTCGTGGATATCGTATATGATATCACATTGCTCAGACAAAGTTCGCTTCCTCCTAACATCCTCCGCACGCTTTTGCTCCGTTTTAGTCTGATTAGTTTGCGCGGGCGCGTTCTTGTCCAACTTTTTGTACACTATGGAGTTGCTTCGAACCACTTTAATTATTTTGTTCCCGGAAGTGGTGAGCGTCTCGTGCGTGGACAATTTTCTTTTTCTATTCAAATTGAGAGTGATGGGTGTCGTTTGTATAATTGTTTCGGAAACTTTCTTCCTCGCCCTGATTTCATCCAGGGACAACACTTTGAAGTCTAGGGATTTCTTCGCTTCGGGTTTGCCAACGAGGTCGTCTCTGGTCTGAGGCGGCGGCAGGGGTGGCAGGGGGGTGTCGTAGGCGTAGAGCGCTGCAGCCTCTGCCTGGATACGCGCGAGCAGGGCCAACTCGTCGCACTCGCGGGGGGGCACCTTGGTGGGTGTGGAAGAGGGCGCGCTCTCGTTGTCCGACTCTGTAAGAACACACCGCTCGGGTCACTCCCTCGACTCGGTCCTGGAGGTCGGAGTCGATGATTTTCGTAATTAGTTTTGACGACCGCGGTCACTACCGGTGTGTTCTGAACAGAGTCGTATCTGAAAGCGTCCCGGGGTGGGTCAAAAATAATTACAAAAATCATATTATGAAACGTATTTATTTTGCTCGTTGATAAATAACACAATTCGTTTTAAAACAAAGCCCAAACTACAATCTTTTACCGATCGGTTCCTATGTGGGATTAGGAGTTAATTAGCTTAGTGAACCGTCTTGGACACACTCAGTTCTACTATTAAACAAAGTTTTGAAAATCTTAACTTATCTAATATTAACGTAACAACAACCCCGTATGCAAACAAGAGTCCCGCGGTACCAGCACGTCTTCTACATGAACAATAAACAATTTTTCATTGGAATTATTGTTAAATACGTGCTCATAATACGCAAGATCATCATATAATGTAATATATACGTTACGGCACTCTTTTATATTTATTGAACGTAACCAAATTAGAGATGGGCGATTACGAATTACACTAGAAACAAAAATATAATTGAAAATATTTATTTTCTTTTAACATTGATTCTAACCAAGCCAACACTAGGACTTAACATCTGAGCATATTTTAAAATAATAAAATTAACTCTTTTAGCATTGAACCAACGGCTACCAAAGTCAATAATCGCCCACATCTAAAAACAAAATATTAATATACACATATAAAAGTGTTCAAAACTACATTCTACGTCAATTCAGTACATAACATCAATCCAATCATCACTAAGGGCCTGGTCTTCGAGCCCTTCGTCTGTCAGAAACTCCTTCAACAAACACCCTAACACATAATACACTAAGTTTCAACTAAAACAACACTTGCGAATAAAAAAATAAATGGTGTATAATAATGCCTATATGAAATTATACTTCTTACGATTAAAGGAGTGAGATTAATAAACTGCAAGTAATTTCGAGCTCATTCTTTATGAAACGAATTATATTTAACTTTTTCATAACAAAATAACTAGCAATCTATGAATCTCACCCATCATTGAAAAAAAAAAAACAAAGACAATTATCCTCTAAAACAAAATTATAAACGCGTATCAATATAACAAATTACATCCCTCTCTAGAACTAAAGGATAAATATATTTTTTTAATTAAATGAAGAATTAACCTAGGATTAGAACCTGTAATATACACAAACAAATAACAGGTACGAGCGAAACCAATGTAAAAATAAAAGCAACCATGTTTTTTGTACTAACAATTTTCTCTATACTTCATATTGAGTTAATTTAATATCAGATTTATGTAACTAGTGATGTACGTTAGCGAAATGAGAATCAAGTCGAGTTTCGAGTATAATGGCTATCGATTTTAAACATATCATTATATATGTTTTTAAGTAATTTAAATTAAATTTACCATTCCAAAAGTTACCCATTTTTTTTATTGGGATATATTTTATGATTATTTAATGTGCAAGACATGATGTCATAATTCATGTTGTAAACTACATCATAAAAAAATGATAAAATATTACTATAACAAACATTTTGACTGAGTTTTAAGGTACTTATTATATATACAGACTTTAAAAACTACGCTTCAATTTACGAAAAAAATTAACTCCTCTTTCTAACCGCCACAAAAATCGCACATCACTAGCATTACAATTGAATTTTATTTCAGCTAACAACAATAATAGTAAAAAAAACATATCTTAATCTACATAATACCCCACCAATTGATAGTAATCGTTCAGTATAATATTCACTTCCGTACATATAATGACTAGGCGTACCGTGGACATTAAACAAATAGCCCCATACAATATACATACAGTTGTATTGCATTTGCGACAAAATTGAGCCAATTTAATTGCAATTAACAATTAAATATTAACAGGTGACCATTTCTTTCGTACGGAATTCACAATCAAAATAGTAAATTTGTTATGTTAAATTATTTATTTTTGATTGAATGAATTATTAATTAATTGGTATTTGTTGCACAACAATTAACAATAAATCATTATTATTTGTGACAGAGAAATGATCATTTGTTTAAAATTTAAATTGTTAATTGTAATTAATATTTACCCAACTCTGATTTGCATTTCATTAGGAACATTTGCCCTCAGTGCAAAATATATTTTAAAAAATGTCAGATATAACACTAGTCTGTATTGAGGTGCTATTTATTTATTTATTTTCATATGGTATATGGAAGCGTTATCAGACCATGAACCGCTAAGCTATCAGGTTTATTATTAATTCTCCTAAATTGTTAATACAATCTTAAGCATTAAATATATTTTTTTATACTGTACAGTTTGCAATGTGTCACATTATTTTTAACTGTTTCTATCCAACCCTATGCAATTAATATTCATTCTTTAACTGTACCATGCTTTAACCTGCATCTTGTCATAAAACATAAATCCAATTTTGCAAAGTTAATGTTTTTTCTTATTTATTTTAGTACAATAAAGAATATTATACAATATGAAACAGTAGTCAGAAATATCTAATATAATTAACTTGATCTACTGTTACATTATTATATAATTAACATATTGAAGCATATTGCACTAACTACTCTGTGATAATTTTCTACCACTTAATTTACAATTATTTTATTGTAAGACACGCTGCAAACTGCACAGATAAATCTAAACTTTTTTTTTTTATTTTATCGTATCTATCTAATCACGGTGCGAAATGTATATAGGAGGGTTTCCCTAAAAACCCCCACTAACAATCAATTTAAAGGCATAAAGCTTTTTTTTTTCTTTTTTTTCATCTTACAATAATGAGTTTATAATAATTGTGTATATATATTTTTATTTGTATTTTTATCCTACTTATATGTACTTCACTATCGAAGAAGGATTATATCAACATCTATTAAAAAGTTTACCGCCATACACATTACTCCACATAGTATAGTAATAGTAAATCTAATAATGAAAAACGAAAAAGCTTCAGACGACAATTAAATCTAATTAGCTAAGATATGAAAGTGACATTATAATTTATTGCACATATAAAAAAATATCAACTTTCCTCGCGACTTCATAAACAATTTACATCAGTCAATACTAACTAAATCCAGTGATTGAGCTGACTTCATGAAAATAACAAACAAAAACCAACAAACAAACTGGACATATAGAAAAGAAAAAATGTAAATCCTCTTACAAATACATAATAAAACTCCACTCTAGTCCTTTACTCAACATGTTTAAATAAAACTTACGCGAGTAAACAATAAATAATATTTCTAAGACATTGTGAGATGACTTGTGACTTAGATAAGCGCACAAGTGTACACAAAACTAACAACTACCGTATAATATAATGTTGTTTACATTTGAGTTAATGGCATTGGCACGCTACAATATAATTATAAATTCTGTTATTACAATATGTGGGAGAGTCCACTGGAGCTAAATTAGTGCCAATTTATAGTCTAAAGCAGTGTCAGTTAAAGTGAGCTCGAACTTTTAAATATATCTTAATACTAGCTCACTCTGTTTGAAAGAGTCCCCAACAATACATTTATATGCATATTAAATTATTTATTAAGTCTAGCATTTTATAATATTAAAAATGTTACGGTGTGTGCTGGCTATCTCAACTATTACCGAAATTTATATAATTTACCAGAAATTATAATGAATTTTTCATTTTACAATAGTAAGTGAAATGAGATGAGCCCACACATTATAAGAATCAAATTCTATTACTTGGCATAGCTACCATTTACAAAATTTATTTAGAAAAAATAAAAAAATACATATAAATGTTCATTTCCGCTGTTTTAACTAAATGAAATCAAACTATTTACGTTTATTTACCAATTCCTTACAATTCTCTTACAAAAATGACAATCTTCTATAATTAACCATTTTCTAAGTGTCAACTCTGCTATGTAAAATATTTTAATAGTAAAATCATACGTAAATATATATAGTTTTTTTTAGTTATATATAGTTTTTTCTTTTCTTTTATAATATATTTAACATTAAACCATTTATTTATAATAATATCACCAAAATTCATACAGCTTTTGTTTCTAACACATTTAAGCGCGGCGTTGAGTTCTGCCACTGCACAAGTTTCCAGAATTCGGCAGAAAGTGGGAAACGGAGTGTCTTAAAACTAGGTTTCCTCTGCCCACTCTGCTGTTTGCGGGATATAGCGTGAAGCTTTTGTATGAAAGTCTTAAGATTGGCAGTTAAGGTGTGATTACAACAGTGTACTTATTTTCGTGGTATAAGGCCATAATTTTATTGCTATTATTCACAACACATCAATTAAATACGCAATTCAAAATTACCTTAACCTTTTGGACATACTGTCAAAATATTCCTAATATCATATAAATAAATGATTTAATGAGGCAAATTTTAAAGTTGTTTTAGTGCCATTTCATTGTACCAGACAATATTAGACATATCATGCATTTCTTATTTAGCAAAAACAAAGTATGCTTTATTTTTTTTTGTTA
Organism: Heliconius melpomene rosina; assembly: GCF_056956725.1. Taxonomy (NCBI): domain Eukaryota; kingdom Metazoa; phylum Arthropoda; class Insecta; order Lepidoptera; family Nymphalidae; genus Heliconius; species Heliconius melpomene. The sequence continues at coordinate 15,717,936 of NC_140401.1, forward strand.
TAAGAAATATATGTTTATAATTTAGAGATTACCAAAATCATATTTTAAGACCACGAAAACGATAAAATATCATTGAAAAATAATCAATACATCAAACATACTAGCACTAAAACACCTTGGCTATCACCCACACGCCACAGCTTATAAACTTCAGTACAATTACAAATCAAATATAAATAAATATATTAATATTTAAAAAAGAATTTGATATTTTAGTGCTATAGTGTTACTCGATCCAAACGAAAATATCTAATATTTCACTTATATAAAATACATAAAATATCTCTTAGCAAATAACAAATGTTGCTTTTTTAATATTACATCAAACTTTAAAAAAGAATGAAATTTTAATCATCATAGATCTTTAAAAACAAGATAGCACTAAAACACGACACAAACACAGCCTAGCCAACACAACAGCATACCTTTCTCAAGTTGACATAACCTACCCTACATTGACCACCAGCAGACCACTGGTAGTAGGTACGGTACATACAAGTGCACATGGATTAAATATAAATAAATGGTTTAATATTTAAATTTTAAAAGATGCTTTAGTGCTATAATATTATATAATCCAGACAAAAACATCAAATATTTCAATTACATCTTAAGTTAGCAATATAAAAAATGTTGCTTCATTAATACTAAACCATAATTTTTATCACCATAGCACTAAAACACTCCATGACCTCAGCTTATCAACCTCAGTACAATCGCATACCTTCCTCAAAGTTGACAACCAGCAGACCGCTGGTAATAGGTATAGTTCATATAAGTGCTTGTGGATTAAATATAAACAAATGGTTTAATATTTAAAATTATAAAGATGCTTTAGTGCTATATTGTTATTTAATCCAAATAAGAAAATCAATATTATATTAGCAATATAACAAACATTGCTTCTTTTACATAACAACAAAACAGAAAAATATTAACCACCATAGCACTAAAACACCCAATGACCACAGCCTAACAGTTTCAGTACAATCGCATACCTTCCTCAAAGTTGACCACCAATGGATCAACTGGTAGCGGATATGGCTCATGTGGGTGCGCGTGTGGATGTGCGTGCGCGTGCGCGTGTGTATGCGCGTGCGGGTGTGTGTGCGTGACCACGCGGCGCGGCAGGAGGTCGTTGGTGGGTAGGACGCCAAGAATCGCCGAGTCGAGGACTACTGGAATTAAGATGTTGTAAATGTTTTACAAAAATGTACCTGTAAGCTTTTTCACATATAGTAGAATAATCAGAAAGAACCTAGTCAGTTCTGCACTTTCTGGTAGAATTCAACATGCTGCTTAAATGGCAAAACCAGAACAACATATTTAATGGCAGACACTATCCCACTGCATTAATAACATTAATTATTTTTTAGTATGGACTAAATAAGAAACACCAGAGTTCACAGAAGATTCAATGATTCAGACATTGAATAAATATCTATACATTGTATTTAAGCAAATTTGGAATGGTACTAAGCAAAGAAATGGAAATTTGGAACCTTTTATTCAAGTAGCCCTTTTTTAAGCTTTACATTGTGCTTATATCACAGGGTAGGCAGGAGGAACCTAGTGTTTTTTTTATTTGCTTTGTGTGTGCTGAGATGCTATCATGCTGCTGCAGCCTAATAGATTTTTACCATTATGTGTTCTTTCAGGCAAGGCACTCCATTCTCACTTTCTTCCTAATTCTCTAGACATTGAGTATTGAATGGCGGAACTGCATAACAAGAACAAATTTTTATTACTTTATGTCCTAAAATTAAATTATACAAACCTTGTTGTCGTTGCTGTTGCCATAGCAAAGGTACCGGTGCAGGAGCAGGTGCAGGCACTGCAGGCACTGGCACTGCTGGATTCATTGCTCCTACCTCCACTTCTGGTAAGGTGGCTTGAGCCTAGAATATTAAGTTTTCTATCAATATTATAAAAAAATATAATAACACTAATGAGCACAGCAGACATTATTCTGTCCGAAAGAGCCATCTCAATAAATATATATATATAAAATATAATAAATATAATAAGAAGCCATGTTTGTACAAACATGGCTTCTTATTATTTAGTTGATTTATAACAATAGTCAACATTTTAACCAAGTCCAATTATATTTCTTTACCATCCGAGAATTTATTAAAATATCCACACAAAAATTTGCTCACATTGGTCCAGCCATTTCAGAGACACCTCCATAGGAAACTTTTGCAGTGGTATTAAATTATTAAATTTGGCACAACATATAGGATTTCTAATATCACACATATTCCAATATCATCGATACCAATATTCTCTTAAAAATTAAATTAAAATGTCAACTAAATTATATTAAAATATAAAACGAAAATAAAATGTATATATAACTTACACTAACAATAGGTGCTGGCTGACTGGGAGCAATGCCATCAGTGCGTGCATCAGGATTCTTATGCATGAAAGGACAGTGCTTCTTGCGACAACCTCCTGGCTGATTCTCCCAGTAACATGGTATTTGCTTACGATTTTTCTACAATTGGACATAATATATATAATTTTTTTAATTTATTAAAAGTATCATTTATAATTTATTAAAATATTCAATAATTTACACATATTATTTATAAATTTATTTAACTAATGTTCTAAACTAGATTATAGTTAATTAAGAGTAAAGAATATTAGCAAATTGCTGTCATTAATGTTAATCTTTGATATGATATTAAAAATGAATCTTTATCAGCTATAGGGAATTTCCATATATTATAAACTTAAATGAAATTTAACATAACCTAATACTGTCATTACAATGCTTTATGATTATATTTCTATATTTATTATAACTATACAAATAATTTCTAAATTATCTGACAGGTTCTTAAGTTTGGAGTATAAAAGACAATCTATATAGCAATACATACCCTAAGTTCCATATGGCGCAATTTGCAACATTTGTCAAGGCATTTGCCCTGTTGCCAAGCAGTGCACATAGTTTCACATCCAAGGGCTGAGGGTTCATGACGAAATATACAATTATCCCCCTGGAGTACATATTTCATTTCTTAATATATTTTTTAACAAATAAAAATGTAAAGAAAGCTTTAAATGTAAACTAAGAATTGAAATATAATAATACCAAGAAATTAGATTTAAATAGATTTGTTATCGACGAGGGTTGTTACACAATAGTAAAGCCATTAAAACATAAACAAAAAATTAAATTATGTGCAGTCTATTTAATAGCATTTTTATTGCGACCACTGCGATGTTATCAGTATAAAACACACAAACGTACCTTAGTGCATGTGGAATAATAATAGAAATAGCAATCGTTAAATTTTCTCGGCGACTCCATCGTTTACTTCGCTGCCCGGGTTCTGCGAATTAATTAGTTATACACTTACAAGGCTTATCACGATATAATTGTAAAAAACATATTAGCGATAAGGCAACGTTTCTAGGTGATATTTTAATTAACTGCTAAACTAGTAAAAGGCACCCACAAAACGAATTTTCATTTTGACAGTCCATGAAGCATGTCGCGGTTTAAAAATTCTATTGTAATTTATTAATTGATGATAATTATATTTATTTTTACTCACCGTATAATAGATAAACTAAAAATTAATTAAAATAACAACAAATATCTACACAACACCGCTAACTATAAGAAAATAAATCAAATGTCACTGTTAGAAAGAAAATGTAGTAGATATGGCGGACATGTGGCGGAAGGCGAACTTTCATTTCATTTCACTCAAGAGTGTACGACATTGGTCGTTGTCTATGCCTCGATGACTATAGTCGATAGTGAAATTGTGAGATGAATATAATAGTAATTGAATAAAAACATTAGACAAGTAAAGATACCTTCACTTGAAATATAATTTAAACTCTAAATTAATTTATTTTATTTTAATTGTAGATTTTTTTGGCTTAAAATAAAATATATAAAAATAAACTTCACACTGTATTCCGAGCAGTGTAGCCAGAGAGACCAACCAAATATGTAATATTTTTTCTATGATCATCGTCATCATCATCATCAGCCTGTCCTCGTCCACTGCTGGATATAGGCCTCTCTAATGGTACGCCACTGAGCTCGATCTTCAGTTCTTCGCATCCAGCCGTTGCCAGTCACTGCGAATATCGTCACCGGTCACCCCATCTATTTGGAGGATGTACTACATCCACTGCCACAGAACACATTTACTCACTCTACTCACTCTAGAACGAACTCCACTGCACTCTAGAACGAAGTGGCAATGGGCTGGTCACATTTGCTGCAGAACCAATGACCGTTGGGGTAAGCGTTCTAGAGTGGAGACCACGCCTCGGCAAGGGTAATGTTTTCTATGATATATGTAAATTCAAATTCAAATTCAAAATATTCTTTATTCAAATAAACTTATAATAAGCACTTTTGAATCGTCGAATGAACATATGAACAAAAAGCTACCACCTGTTCGGAAGGCAGTTCTGCTGAGAAGAGCCGGCAAGAAACTCAACAGTTGCTCTTTTCAAAATCAATGGTACAATCTATTACATTAGTTGGCAGCTATCCTGCATTACATTCAAAAGACATTAATTCCATACATGTTTGTCCTCTAAGTATTCTTGAACAGTGTAATAAGCTTTACTTGTTAGAATTTATTTACTGATATTTTAAATTTTGGAAGTGGCAAATCTAGAATACACTGTGGAATTTTATTATATACACGTATGCTCAGACCCATAAAAGATTTATTAACTTTTTGGTGGCGAAAAACCTAAATAAAATATCTAAATAAAATAAATCTCCATTTTTCGGATTTTCTCCTTTGCAATTTTTCACATCTTGTCAAATTTCATAATTCCAAGTAAGTCCACGGGGAATGTTCTGTAGTTTTTGAGCAATTTTGTATCTATTGATTGCATTGACATTAGGGTTCCGTATTTTCTATTGAGATGTGGAACACTAAAATTGAATTACTATTCGTTAATCTTTTAATCGTAATGGATCGGTGTCTATACGTGGAAGATAAATAAGAAAAAATGTTATTGGAGGTCTTTATTAATGTAATAGAATCCAAAACAAAGATTTTTTTATTTTTTTCATTCTATCTCAGAAACAGCTTAACCGATATAAATGCAATTTTCACTATTGGATTCACTTAACATTTAGTGTTTGTTTTATTTCAATCGGTTCACATATAAAGAAATTATGTCAATTAAAGAATTGCATGTAACAATATTCCTACAAAATAATGTTTTATCGCATTCGCTAACATATGGATATTTTTTAAAATCATATTGTTATTATATCATGAAAGTTATTGAGATGGGAATGTAATAATTATGTTATAAAAGCGGGCGCAACCACGAGGGGTCTACTAAAAAAATACAGCTACGCTGTATTCCGCAAACGGCAGGGTAGACGGAGGGAACCTAGTGTCAAGTCACTCCATTCTCCACTTTTCCGTAAGTAGTGGAACTCAACGCCGCGCTTTGCCTTGACACCAGAGCCAAGAAATGGAAATATGAATTTAAGTAAATATCTCACTTCCTGAAGTGGGAATCGACCTTACAACCAATCACATTTACAGTCGCACTTTGTCACTTATATGGTAATAAAAATAGTAAGAAAATTTAAACATCATTACATTTATTCTTAAAAGAAAAAACAACTAATTGACAGTGTTGTATGAACTTTATTTATTAATATTACATCATGATTTAATACATTAATTTAAAATAAATAAATGCTCAAGTTAAAAGTCAAGTTTCATAAAAAGCAATACTAAAGAGAATATTCACAATTATTATGGTTACTTAACAATAAAGTTATCGAGACCGAAAAATTTATGTTATTTTAAATGTAAATACTTAACAAAAAATTAAATATAACAGATCAAGAATATAATATATATTTTCAAACTCTTTGTTTTAGTCAATAGTACATTTTAACATGTTAGTGTTTTGAAAATTAATGTCATTAACAATTTATAACAATGAATAGATAATTTCAACAGGAAGTTCTATACAGTAATTAAACACAAAACTTAAAAGTGGATACAACACTCCTATTAGGACAAATTTAATTTATTGGTTGAACCAAAAATCAGTCAAGTTTTTAATGGACTCATATACACACATAGTAAATAATATATTTTTACTTCTTTTAAAGCTGCCAACGACTTTAATATCAATTAGTATTGATGATTGTAGAGGTCCTCTGCCCCACCTAGGGAACACAGGACAATTATTCAAGTATTGATGACAATAATAATTTATCTATACATAAGTCCAATATTAAAAATAATGTAACTGGTCAAAAATTAAGAAAAAATTTAAAAAAATGTACATATTTTCGGGAATGTCCAGTATCGTCACTCGTTAGTAACGTGTTCATATGATGGTTATATAATGATATAAAATAATGGCCTCATCGCAGCTATAAAAGTTTTCTACAAACCTACTGGATGACTGAACCAAACAAATTATTATAATAAAACGCACTTGAGTATTACCTCCCGCTCGATCCAACAGTCTTAGAATTCAATAAAACAAACTGATGCAAATTAAATTAAAACATGCACTAAAATTTCTAACTTCGTCCAATTCCAACATTTTTCATGGGTAATAGACATACGCCCAATGTTAATAATGTATCTCCTATCTCCAGTTAACGACAATCTTGTATTGTCCGACATGTCTATCCAATCACTAACCTGCATGCCTACCTCCATCTCTGTCTATTTCAATCTATGGTTGCAATTTATGGATTAGGATTGATTATTAACATTGGGCGTAAATTACATATTCTAGTGCTTGTTTACAATTTCCATATTGGCGAATCATTTAGATAAAAATATAAAATTCAATATTATACTCGAAGATATTTTAAGTTATTAGTGTTCGCCTAAAACACAATGGAAGTAACATAACAAATTGCAAATCAATCATAGTTTTCAATTATAATGAAGACTACATTGACGAGAAGAATGAGAATCATTTACTACATGTCTATTTAAAATTTTTTACAGTTTTTCATTGATTAATTTATTATTTTTTTAAGAAATGTATTTACTAGGATACACAGCTTATTAAAATATGGTTTTTTTTTATATTATCACCTCTGGCTGAATATTTAGAGTATAGCTAGATTGAGAACGTTTCAACTGACAACATAAGTATAAAAAAATGGGTTTAACAATATCTACAACTAATGGGGCAATCCAATTGTAAAACAATCGCCACGCATGCAATCTATTTCAAATCGTACGAATGCATAACACGCTTTAAGACACAAATGTTATTTCTAACAATAAGAGATTTTGTTTTTCAAACATGTAAATGGCAAGACCTTGTTATACATTCCCATAACATCGGCCCCTCACTAAGTCACTGTTACTTTACCCTGCTTAATGATACTGCTAAATTATTCGCCTGGAAGTAAGTAATTACTAATTAGAACCGATTATTAGATAAAGTGAATTATTATATTATTTAGTCCTCTATATCGCTGGTAAAACTTAATTTTAAAAGTGAAAAAAAATGGTGTAAGTCAAGCTGTATCTCAATCAGTTACTCCTCCCAGTATATATTGTCATGTTTAATGTGCAAAGCAAGGGACCTGGGACGCTATATCTCACAAAAGGTAAAACAGTGAACTAGTACTATAACTTACTAGTATAAATACTTCTAGAAACTAAATGAACTGTGAAAAGAGATGAAATGAGATTTTGCAGACATGTCTAGTAACCCCCTAGAAGTAGGGGATTATTATCACAAGGGTACTATGGTTTACGAGATTGTAAACAATGAAAATATATTGAAATTAAAAATAATCAAATTACATTTCAATTAGTATAAAGCATAAAAAATGTTTATTTTACAATGTCTTGAATTTAGTTTTCTATCTATTTTTAGTTAATCTAAGTTAATATAAGCGATTGTAACAAAAATAGCGTATTATTTTAATGCAAATCATTTTTGTTGTTTTCATACTTTATACAAATTGAGTGATCTGTAATCGCGTAAACCAAATGTCATGAGTGAATGAGAGCGACGTATTCAATATCCGCGAGCACGAGAGAGACGGCCTATCTCTTGGAGGAGCTCTTGATTTGTTGCAATTTGAGACGTAAAGCGTCCACTGCCGCTTCGTTCTTCTGAGATACTTGTTGTGGTGCGTGGAACTGAAACAAATTATTTTTAGATAGGTAAGATAGTACGGTCGGCGAGTAGCTGCGCAGATTTTATTTTTTTCCCCGAGTGCACGATGTTCGAAACCGTTCTCGTTAAAACACCGTCATACCACTCTAGAGGCATGAAGGAACTCAACGCCGCACTTTGCGTAGTTACCAAATGGAGGAAATGAACATATTCAATATTTCATTTCCTCGAGCGAGAATAGAACGCACAATCTGTCGCGTAACAGTTGCACGCTTGTGCCCCTACGCGTACGCTACGACTGACCTTAATTTCATATAAATAATAATTGCAAAAATAACATCACTATCGCATTCTTATATATAGGTAGAGAAACCCTAATGTAGACACTCCTTTTTTCCATCCGAATTCAAAACACTACGTAATGAGTAGAGTGACTCAACACCGCACACAAATACAGTACAAAATTTAAAAAAATACCTCTAACTGTGGATCAATGCTGTGCGTACGTGGGAGTGTATTTTCGTTGATGGAATCCACAAGTGCACGGTTGTCACCGACCGGTGTACGTGGTTGTGATGAGGGATTTGATTCCATTTTTAAGCGGGCTTTAGCCTAAATACAAAAAATATATATTAGTACAATTACGGTGGGTTGCAAGTTGATGCAATTATTTAGTATTTAAATGATGGAACTATACCTGCAATGCTCTAAGCCTTTCTAAGAAAATAACATGTGATTTTTCATCGTTTTCGTTGCTTATGTCTGTAAAAAATACACACTTTAAGTTTTACTTTATTGCAAATGTTGTTACTATGATTAAAAAAGATATATATTATTAATTATAAATTTTAAACAAGATAATATTAATTAATTAATATTAGTGGTAATGAGGCGATCGCTGTGGGTTCGATTTCCAATTGGGGAGGATTTCAGCACAATTCACTCAACGTCCCGAAAATTTGTCGTAAAGTGGGAAAACTAAAAAATATTCAAACATTACCGATATTCTCAGCCTTGTAATCACTTTTGTACATGGAGACGGATGCCATTTCCCTCTGCTCGGCGACCTCGCGTAGACCTCTCTCTACGTAATTACGAAAGTAGAATGACGACCCTTGCATAAACGTCCAAATGTCCACTTCCGGGTGTCGTTCCTATAGATCAATTATTTATTTTAATTCGTTTTTAAGATTTTAATGATTGATTGGAGTTAACAGACAGTACATAAGAGACACACGAGTATATATTTTATGAGTACTCTAAAATAATATTGATTATATTACATTTTCTAATATAATTAGTAGAACTCATGTTAATTCTAATATGGCATTGGACATTATAAATGTATATGTAACACAACATTTTATGAGAGGCATATAAATATATAATGGTTATGGTATAGTCTTTATGGTCATTAGTGTGGCAACATTTATAGTAATACAGTCATAGCTCAGTTAAAATAATTCCGACTGAATACAATAATTGTAAATTCCAATATCTCATCTTACTGAGTAACGGAGTGTATTGCCACCCTCCCTCTGCATATCATGCTAAGTGCGGGTTAAAAATGAAACCACACGGAAAAAAAAGAATTATCCAAATCGGTTCACCCGATCAAAAGTTCTGAGGTAAGAAACATTAAAAAATACAGTCGAATTGATAACCTCCTCCTTGTACAGAAAGTTAAAAAAATATAAATTTTACTTACTCTCAAATCATACAACTGTGACAATGCATCTCTATTATGTTCTTTGGAACCAATACGTTTGAGTATAAGAGCAAGTTCCTCGTGAACGCCGCGCGGTAATCGTCCGGCGTTTAGCGCCGTATTGGTGACTGTTGACACTGCACTTGGTAGGCCGCCATTGATTTCAGATTGGTCTTTACGTTCGTCCAGTTTTAATTGCTGCGGATTAAATGTTGAATTTACTTATGTATTATGTATGTTATTGATTTTTCTTATATTTTATAAAACAATTAGATCTTTCAGAACAGCAGCAGAAAAAAATTGGTCACTATTTCATTTTACTAATAAACAATTACCTTAAGAACTTTATGCAAATAAGGAAAAAGATCGGATTCGTTAACATCGGGTATTTGCGTTAAATGATTCGTGATCGACGCTCCTTTTATTTTGACTAGCGTGTGTACTAATGTTTTCACGGTTCTGTAAATAGAATTATAAAAAGAATATTATAAATGAAAAGTTATTTATTAATTATTTATTTTGATACATGCCAACATCCTATACATAATAAAAATATTTTCATTTAACTTCAATATTGAATGATGGGTAAGGAAAAATGTAATATTTTCATTTCTTCGATTTGGTAACAAGGCAAAACGCGGTGTTGAGTTCCGCAACTCGGCACACAATGCCTGGAGCGGCGAAGTAAGGAACGAAGTGTTTTGACACTAGACTGTCTCTGCCTAGTTTGCTATACGCGGGATACAGCATACAACTGAAAACAAAAGGAATTAAAGGAATATCCTGGTTTTTTACCTATATGGTGTGTCACTAATTTCAGGATTTTTCTTCCAATAGCTATTAGGGTAGGCCTTATAAAAGAGATGTATTTTGTATAGTATGGCATCATAATCAATGGAATTCACATCCCATGTTGATATCATCTTGAGAGTTTTCCAGAAACATTTTAATAAGAGATCTTGATAACGCGGGTAAGCTGGATCTGACTCTACGATTGAGTCGTGGAGGAGAGATACTATTGCACTATAAAAATAAATTTAATATTATTAATATGTGTTATGTTAATGTTAATGTCATGTTAATGAGTGTTTGGTGACACACAAAGCAGAATCAAAATAGGCCTAACTATAAAGAAGACCTATTTTTGTAAATTATCTTGTATGTTATGTTGCAATTACTGTGCATTTAAATGAGACTAGTGTATGCTTATTTGTTAAAGATAAAAAAAACTCTAGATTGTTATTGCATAGATTAACCAAGTTTTTATAAATTTTACAATGATTACTAAAGATTTATCTAAACAAATTTAGGTAATTATAATAAGTTCAACTAATTTCAAAAATATAAAATGATCAAACAATGAAATCTAAATGTACAAAACATAATATTTGCCCACTTACCACAACAAAGCAGTCCGCGGTGAATGTTCCAGTATACACACACATACATTGTTCAATATGCGCACCAGCCGATCCCGTTCTGACGTGGGGTGTGGCGTGGCGGGCGCCGCTCCCAACACTAGTAGCAGTTCCCCTAGAAGTGATCTTAATGCGCTTTCTCCTACTTGCTTACCGCAGCCTACCGTGTCGTAGAACTAAAATATATCAGACTATTGTTGAAACTGAACACAACTATTTCTATTTTATTTATTTATTTACTATCAAATATATGTTACAGTTATATATTAATAGTAACTAGACCCTACAATTATACATACATAGAAATATAATATTAAAATTGAAGAAATTTCATTATGTAATTTGATATGAAATACTATACTTTGAATACATTTATAGTAGTTTGTTAGACAATGACACTGTAAAAATTAATATATTGTTAACTTACCGTAGTCAAAACCCCAGCTAAATATTTATAAGTCGGTAAAGTCTGTTGTGCCGACGTCGCGCTGGGTGTTGCGGTGCGCAGCCGCTTTAGCTGCGCCGCTACTGCGCACATCAGGCGCGCCTCGTGCGCGGCCAGCGCGGGCCCCTTGCCCGACACAAGGAGTCCGGATATCAGTGATAGAGCTCGGATAGCAGCCTGGAAAGCGCAAGATACTTTGTATTTATATATATCGCTCTTAGAAATAATAAAGTAGGAAGTTTTATGAATAAACATTGGTTATTACTAATGTTCATTAATAAATAGGTAGATTGATGAAATTATTTATACATAAAACAAATTTATTCAAAAAAAAAAACAATGCCCGAAAATAGTATATAACTGTACGGTACTATACTCAGGAATATAGTATACAACTGTAACACGCAATGGCGACTAACAGCATAATACATATCTAACATATCATATCTTTAATAATATTATAAAGCTGGTTTGTTTCATTTAACACACTAATATCAGGAAGTACTAGTTCAAATACCAAAATTATTTCTGTGTTGCCAGTTTATTTAGAATGCTACATTACAAGAGGGATATAATGTGGCCCATTGTACTTGCGGTCAGTTACCTTTGCTAATATGTACTAAATAATAAAATAATATTAAAAGAATTTACATTAAGGTCAGGGCTTGATATAGAATGTATAGTATCTGCAACGTGCGAATCATCTATGGCAGGTTTGTGTGCAGACTGCGGTACTAGAGCGTGTGGGTTCACGTGACGCGGTGGACTGGCTATCGCTACCATACTGGAAAAATAATATAACTGTTAATTTTTAGCTCAGAATTTAGTGTTAAGAACCTTTTCCCTTCATTCCGCCACATTTCTTTTCTTTCGAGACATTGCGTGTTGCGTGGCGAAACTAATTTCCTTTGTCTTGTTACCAGAGCATGGAGAAATGAAAATATCCAATATTAATGTATATAACAGATGTTTATTTTTTATATTTAATTAATTATTATATAATTTATTTGAATTCATTCTTATAATTCATTTATTTCATTTTTCCGCTCTGGTATACAAGCAAGGTGTCGAGATCTGCCATTCACAACGCAATGTCTCAAAAATTTGATGGAGTGTGTGGGACACAGAGTGTCTTAACACTAGTTTCCCTCTGCCTACCTTGCTATACGGTACTTATAGAAACTTAGAACTGTTTACAAAATAATTAAGAAAAATACCATGGTACTAATTAACAAAATATAACTCACCTCGGCCTAACGGGTGCACTAACATTTCTGACCGTGGAGGCCGGTATGGGCTCGTCTAGGAATTTCAGATCAAGTTCAGCTATATCTGGATTGCGTGTAACTGGCCTTCCCGCATCTAATTTGGCTATTAGATCTGGATCTAGGCCGAACGGACCAGTTACAACTTTGGGCTCTGGTATTACACTGTAAAGTCAAATATAATGTTTTATAAAAAGTATATATATATAAATGTTTGTTGTCTGGAAATAGCCAATATTTGTTAGGAATTATCTATATATATAAAAGGACATGTTCTCATTGACTAAGGTAAGACGCATGCACATCCGTAACTGCTGTGCGTAGAAACGTGAAATTTGGACAAATGTTTATTTTCGTAATCTGGACACCCATTCAAGAAGGGATTTTGAAAAATTGTAAAAATCACTAAAGGAATGAAATAGCGGTTGAAAGTTTGTAAAGATTTTTTTTAAAATCGGCACTGATTTTTATAAAATTTAAAATTCAGACTCTTAAAAATATTTTATGGAACACGTGTTTCAGGGTTTTTTAGAATTCACTCCCTAAGAGTGAAAATAAGGGATTGAAAGTTTGTATGGAAAAATCTTTAAATCGCGACCGATTTTTATAAAAAGTTTAATTCAGACTCTTGAAAATATGTCATTGAACACGTGTTCGTGGTTTTTTAGAATTCACCCCTGAGCAGGCGAAGCTGCGCGCGTCAGCTAGTCTTTGTATAATTTGTAAAACATTATGGTGGTAGCTATGTGAATTTGACGATTCAAAAGTGCTAATAATAGTCTATTTGAAAAAAAAAATGATTTTGAATTAAATTTTTTTTTTTTTAATATTGTTATTCTATATGCCACATGCTATAATGCAATCAAACAATAAAAACATTATTCTTCTTATATTTTTAAGCTAAATTGGTACTGGTTCAAATTTAAAAAAAACTTTCTTTGATGCATAGTTCATTTATCTAGAAAGCATATGGCTACACGACAACACGTTTATCACTTAGATGTGTCCCAACTGTTTCATTGTAAAGAAGCTATTAGAATTTGTTTTTAAGTTGGAATAATTTATTAACAAATAATAAATACAAAATATCAACACACGGCTGTGGGGGCGGAGGTGCCTGCTCCTCGATTTCCTCTTCTTCATATTCCTCAGGTGCTTCTTCCTCTGGGATTGCTCGATCATCCTGCTATATTGTAATAAATATATATTACATAGTTTTATCATAGTATACAATATTTAGAACTCTTCGGTGGTGACTTACGCCACGTAGAATGCTTAAATTTAGAGTATAGGTTCCTTGAGGAGAATAGGAGACCGATATTGCTCGAAATTATTACGACAATGGAAAAAAAACGAAAATTGACTTTTTTTAGTCCACGGAAATAGAGTTGTGGGCTAATTTTTGAAAAAAGTTTCTTTTTTTTACTCCTAACTCATTTCTCTTTGTTTAACGATATTGATTAACGATTAGGAGGTACTGCAAAATTTTGGGCTTAAATAATTTTGATTTTAATACATACATACTAAAGCATTACAATATTAAAGTATAAATTAGTACTAACCTCAGGCACTTGCAAAATAGGCCTACCAGAGGCCGATAGTGGCACAACCATCGATCGTCTTTCTTCCGCACTTCGGCTTTTACCAGCTCGTTTTATACGTTCTTCCAATAGAGAAAAATCCTTGTCTGATATCTGAAAGCACATATTGATTGTTATATGAAATCGAATCTAGTATAGGTTAGAATTGAATTGATAGTTTTAGGTTAAAGCATTTTTTTATTTAATAACTTAACAGAAATTAATTCCGATTTCTTCTAATAATACTATTACTTTGTCACTATCAATATAATATGATAAATATTTATTTAGGTACATGTAATATTTTTATCAGTTACGTTATTGATAGGCCGATATGAATTACACATTACATAATGGCGTAATTGTGAGCAGGTGGTGTTTAAGTGATAATACAAATATAAAATTAGGATACTAATCGACAATGTTATATTAATGTAAAATTGGTTTAGATCTCTTAAATTTATGCCTAAAACCTTCAAATCCGCATTTTTTTTATCGTAATAAAAAAAAATTAAAACTCTACCGTTTTAAAATTCAAATCTTTTGTAATAAATAAGTAATTATAATATATTTTAAAGCACTGCACAACACTGTGGTAAATGGTGTTGGTGTTACATTTATATTTTATATATTTTGTTATGATGTGATTTTATTTACATGCATGTGCAGTGATTGTACACCAATAAATCAAAAAAATTGCATTTGTAAATAATTAATAATTATTTACAAATGCAATTTAAATTGTCGTATTATTATATTTTATTTATTTATAAAATATATAATGATTATATATGTGTTATGGTTCTTTTATACGGCAGCGAATGTTGGCCAGCACTATCTCGGCACACCCAGGAACTTCGCGTCACGTAAATGAAGATGCTGAGGTGGATGTGCGGCATAACGCGGCCTGACCGCATACTCAACGCATTCGAGGTATTCTTGGTGTCCGTGACGTAGCGGATGCCATAACTACGAACTATGCAAGTGCCTTGCTATACCAGTTCCTGGTGCGAGACCTTTCGGACGCCCAAGGAAGCGCTGGTTGGATGTCGTGATGCAGGACAAGAGAGCCAATGGTCTAACCACCGAGAACGCAAAAGACCGTGCAAAGTGGAGTAGGTTGAGTAGGGAGTCAGACCCTGGTAATAGCTGCGATTAATGCCAGGAAGAAGAAATGTGTGAGTTACAAATGTGTGGACATTAGAATACATGTCCACTAAATAAAAAAAAATCCACCTGGCCAATCATCTTGTACACCCGCTCCCCATCTAGGAAGTAGGCAGTGGCCACGCAGTTGAGGGCGGCGGAGCGCACCGCGTTGTCCCGGTCGCCGATGTGGCGGGCCAGCTCGCGCAGCGCCGCGCCCCCCGCGCCCCCGCCACCACCTCCCGCACCACCGCCACCGCCCGTCATTACGGTCGATCCGTACGACTCGAGGAGATGGTTGATGCATTCTAAACATTCTGCGAGCAATACAAAATATACAGTCAGTCACATTTTTAGAAACTATCCAATTGGACGGATTCCAAGAGACCTAGCTTAATGTTCATTTTTATACAGGTTTTCTAAAAAGTAATTAACTGGGAAAAGTATCGAACACAAGTATACATTTTCACGTAATTTTTTGTCTAGAATTGATCTATCTATTGATGAATGCAATGTTAGTTAGTTAAAATTGGCGTGCTTTCGTGGGAAATAATTTATTTTCTATTATGTAATAATTACCTGCTCTTTGTCTGGCATTCTTTGATTTCAATCCCTCCATTAAATATCCAAACAGCTTGGTAACAGAATAAACCATGCCTATTTGCTTGAACAGAGCCTTGACACCATTTCTTACTGTATCTTTGGGATCTCCCACCTAAAAATAATGTACAATAAAATCTAACAAAACCTAACCTTAACCTTACCTTACCTTATAACCTTCTTTGATTACAAAAAAGTATTAAAAGATAAATTTTAGATATCACACTGCAAAATATCATGACAAATTAAATAATTATAAACAATTAATTACAATAGCAAAACCGAATAAACACCAACCTTCAACACAAGATACGGAATAAAACAATTCGCTTCATACTCCGCCATGGTATAATCACTGTCAATCAAATACTGGAAAACCAGGGTTAAGTATTCCATACCCTTTAATATAACTGAGGGGTTTGTGTCAAAGAAACGTAATGTCAACCATTTCAGAACGAGGTCCAGGTTCGACATTAAAGCTGATCCGTTTTCATGTAGATCTTCTGATAACGCTTCTATTGCTTTCAAGTGGTATCTAAAGGTATTCATTATTTGTTAGTTCGATTTGTAAACAATGTTAGACTTTTTTTAATAAAAATTAACATATTAACATATTTGTGAAAATTACATTAACATGTATTTGTTACAGCTACTTTTTTTTGTATGTACTTATGTAAACATTAGCGGATCAATAGGTAAATAAATAAATATTTTCTAATATATTAAGTATATAGTAAATATTAAGTATATAGTATATAGTAAATATTAAGTAATATAGTTAATATTAAGAAATTTATAATAATATATAAGGTATAATATTAAATAAGTATAATAATAAATAAGTATAGTCACCGGAAATCAGCGTGGAACATGTTGGCGATAAGCTGTTTATTTAAACCAGCACTATTCATCTGTTCTTTAAGCAACTCAAAGAATTCCTCGCGTGGTGTTGTAAAATTCCATTTTAAAACTGAAAATTATAAACATTAAAATTTCTCAATTTAAAGTAAAAATTGAAGCCATAGAAGAACATTGTGCCATTGCCATTGCCAAGTGAAGATTGTGAGCAAATTGAACATACAATGTCTTAAAAACCGGGCGGAAGGTTAGCCATGCAGTGTCTTAACACTAAGTTTCCTCTGCTTGCAATGCTATAAGCGAGCATATCGTTACGCTTAAAAATACATAAAGACTGACGTTAATATTGCATAATTCCTAAGCAATAGTGTTGTGGTTCACTCTGAAACCAATAAAAAGTGAAACTCTTACTAGGTATTATACATAAAGATGAATAAAAAATACCTTTTAATTTTTGATCATCGATGATACGCTGATTCTTAGCGTTATTATTTGGTAGTAATGGTGTGCAGTCTTCATCCTCTTTCTTGCCACGAGTAGAAGCGGAAGATGGTTTCACAACCTTTGTTGCAAAAAAACGAAAAAATAAATAAATCTGACAATAAATATATTCTGAATAGAAATCGTTATAACATGGGGGGAACTTAATACTAACTGTGATTTACTATTAAAGACTCATCCAACTATTTAAAACCAGACTGTTGGATCATTGCAATGTTCAGATTATTATATTAAATAAAGCATTTCTTTGTTTTTTTATTTTTAAGCTTCACGCTGTTTCCGAACATAGCAGAGTGGTCCGAAAGAACCTGGGATCCTCGAGTTACAATTACAATCTATTCTCCATTCAAGCACTTCCGTTTCCCACTTCACGCCGAATCCTTGGATGTCGGATGTCACGATGAGAATGAAGAAGAACGTGCTCAGCTGGTTTGGGCATGTCTAACAAATGAGTGATGAAAGAATAGCAAAAAAGATTTATGATGTAAAAATGAATGGTAAGAGAGGTAGGGGGGAGACCTCAGTTGACCTTTGAAAACACAGTATCAAAGATACTGGAGGAAGGTCACGAAAAAAGCATGAGGACCCCCCAGAGGGCATGTATGAAGAGGTTAATGACAGTGGCAAGAGGTATGTAGAGACGGTAGTGTTTGGCACTACTCTCTAATTACCCCGCTAGGGATAAAGCATGAAGTTAAGTTAAATATTTCATTCCCTGAGTGGAAATCGAACCCACAACCGTCGCGGCTCTGCTCCCCGACGGCCTTCAAGCATAAAAAAAGTTTTTCAACGTTTACAAAGTTTTACAATAATCATTATGCTTTAGTATATTGCTATGCAAAAACATTTGTTATTTTTATATACTTCATCAATATACCTTGTTTTAAAATATTTTCTCATATTTTTTAAATGATGACATTCTATGAATCAAGTCTTTTTTAATATACATTGTGTGATGTACATTTACCTTCGATTTACCAGATGGTCCTTTCTTTTCTGCCTCCTTTTTTAGAGCTCCAGCTGACTTGACACCCTTAGGTTCATCTTTCTTAGCTTTTGACGGTAATGGCTGCACCGGTAGATTGGGTCTGGCTTTATCTAAGGCTAATTGAACAACTGATTTGGATCCAGGCTGTAGATAAATGTTATACAAAACGTTACAAATATTAAAATAATACGTGAATAATGTGATAAATGTGTGAAAGTTAGAGAGAGAGAGAGAGTGCCTTTAAATAAAGTTATCTGTGCCGTTCCATTAAATATGAAAGACAAGTGAAGATATATAAAAAAATCTATTAATATATTTGGATGCATTTATTTATAAAAACATTTTTTATTGTGTTGAACACTTGTACAAAGTCATAAATAATTTTCGTTTGAATATTTAAAACATATTATAAAGTGTTATTCTATAAAATAAGGATAAGAATATTTTCAAAAAACAAAAAAAAATAAAGTAACAAACTCGAACCAGCACGTCTTAGATGGTTTCCTAGTAGTGCGGGTTCGAATTCCACTTACATAAAAGTTACAGAGTTAAATCCTTAAAAAGAATATTATTTCATCAAAAGCAACAAATAGCATATGACGCAAACAAAATTTTACTTAACATTTAAAACCCTGCATTCCCAAAAGTATAAATATATATCGCAGAGTATGAATACTGTGGCATAAGAGTCAGATGAATATATGTACATTTTCTAAAAATAATCAATGGAGATAAAAAAATACTGTGAATAATCAATCACCACCTCAAACTTTACCGACTTATTAATAGAGGTAGTATATTATACTTCCTCTACTATTGATAGAGGTAGTATAATAGTTCCTGTAAAATTTTGAAAATGTAGATACATCTATGTGACTCTTACACCGCGATATGAAACGTCAAGTTGTTTGACTTGGGTGTATTCAGAGGACGGCAACACTCAGTTGTCAATGTTAATTATCAGCTTTTAGAGAAATGGGGTGAATGACGCGTCGTTATTAAATAGCAACAAGCGATGCGGACTTCGCTTCTCCTTCGAGTGGCATACTGAACAGTTGTACTAAGACGCCATTAGACATCACCGCGTTCCGATTATAGACGAAGACCTAACGTGTCAAGACTGCCCACGCGCACCCGCCTCGTTACATATAAGTTTATAAATATTATATTTTAATTATTTTCATTATGTTCATTACCCTAACAAACAAATTGGACTCCACAGAGGGGAACGACAGTGTCTTAGCACTAGGTTCACTCTCTCTACCGTGACATTTGAAAAAAAAACTGAAATTGTTTATACCTTTAATTTATCCATCTGTTTGTGCATAGGTTCATATCCGAGGTGCAACATGAATGGTAAAACACATTCTGCCGATGCCTTCCTCACATCTGCCGCTCTGTCTTCCAAACACGCGAACAGTATTGGTACACACACTGATAGCTCTTCTCGCGGAATAGATTTTGGTGGCACTGTTATAGAAAACGTAATAAATAAATAAAATTAATGCAGGAAGAAAAAAAATGTTTGTTTTTATTTAATTATACGCAAAAAAAAATAACAATAACTATTTAAACATCATTTTAAAATAATATTATTTATAGTCATAGTTGGCTTCTACATATTCATTTCTTTTATTAAGTTGTGTAAATGAAATCTACAACCAGTATAGCTATAGATTAAATTTAAACTGTAGGGGACGTGGCCTACACTATTTAGCTGGAGATTAGCGGCTCGATAATAAAAAATAATATTTTAATTAAAAGTTGCTTTATTGCTTGCTATATGAAAATGATCAATGAATACGCTAATGAATGCTACCGGTCCGCGGTCCGAGTATGCACTGCCTTATAACAACTTTACACACTTTTTAGAACAATAACAAACAATAGTAAAATAAACAAAAGTAATAATAAATATAATTAGTTGAATAGAGAAAACTGTCGGCACGCACCCGCCTGCAGGCGGTCGGCGAGCCACTGCCACAGCGAGGCGCGCAGCACGGGCGAGCCCGCCTTGAGTGCGTCGTGCACCATATCGGCCTCGAAGGCCACGTGAGCGCCCGCCTCGCGGCACCACGCTTCCACGCATGCGACCGCGGCCGTGCGGATCCACGCCTTGCTGTCGCCGAATGCTGGAACCAAACGTACGAGTTGCTGAGTTGTTGTTGAGTTGCTGTGTTCAACTTAAGAACTAAATAATAAAAACCAAGTAAATGTTAAATCAACTTTAGGGAGGCCACGACTTGTCGACCTTACTGTATAGGTTCTATTGAAATATACATACACATTTAAATATGTTGATTACATCAAGACACTCCAGAGATTTAAGATTCTGCAAAATCTAAATATGCATAAGAAGAAATGACAAATGGCTTCACGCCATCATAAAAATCAAAAGATATACTAATTATATAAAATATTATTTTTGACTGTTTTATTAATAACAGTGAATCTTTATCTTAATAAATAAAATCACATTTTTTTAAATTTCAACTGATAAGTAAGAAGCCGATACAAGTGCACGAATGTGAAAGATGAAAAATAGTAAATAACACGTGAGTTGTTTCTACTTTTCGCCAAATTTTCAAAACGTTTACCGTCTGAAATTCTCACACTGTCTCGACGCTAGGACAGAAATAATATTTTTTTTTCATTTATCTTGTTTTTAAAGAAAACGCGCCTCGCGTTATATTTCAGTATAAAAAGTAGATTAATTAAGGTACAATTTCCGTTAACACTAGTTTCCTCTGCCTACCTTCATATGGGGCAAAGGTTAATCTTTTGCTAAAAAAATAATATAATAAAAAAAAATACCTTGGAAAAATGCCGGGAAGAATGTCCTCACATGTTGTTTACACCGTGACCCCATAGATGTCGCTAATAGTTCACATATTTGCAATGCACTTTGAGCTAGTTTCGAGTTCGAATCCAAAAGCCTCGCTTGTAAAGCGGCGGGTAGCTCACCGAGTGTAGCCTTTATTGGCGATGAATTTGTTATTATTGCTTTCACTTTGTCTAGTCCCTCGTTACGAACCTAAAATGATAATTTCATTAGTGCAAAAAACAATATAAACTAAATGAAATCTGTTTCACGCTATCCCGGATACAGCAGGCTAAGCAAAGGGTGAACCTAGTGTTAAGACACTAGTGTCTTCCCTCTACTTCCCTCCGAATTGTGGAGGCAGTGCGTGTTGATTGGTGCTCAACACCGCAACAAAAGTAATTTGATTTATTAAATATAATAAATTTTAATATGATTAAATAACCTTTATATCTTTAAAGTTTGCTATGAATAATAGGGTGAATTTTAGTATTTATTAATAATACAGCATTTCAGTCTTAAAATTATTATTATTTAACGGTTCATATCCGAGGTGCAACACGGATTTATTATTAAATAATTATTAATCAACGGTAGTCTATTGGTACAGGACCTATCCATTTCACCCCATGAATGTTCAGCGATTTTCATTGGTTTAGCAGATATTAGAGAATTTGCGATTTTTGTCAACCGCGTTACACCTGTATATAGCCGTAAATCTTATTCTGAATTAGTATTGAATTTACTTATACTCGTTGCACTCTTAAAATTAGCTTGGCTTGGCTTGGCGGCTTGATAACTGGCTTCCCGGAAAGTGGCAGATTTAAATAAAATAGTTAACATTTTAAACTGTTATAAAGTAAAATAATAATGACAGATAACTGATATGCTCTACTAGGATCGGTCTATTATTACTGACTCGGTCTACTAGCACTGATATAGTACTAGTAGACCGAGTGGCGTGCCGCGCAGTGATTGTTGACGTTACTATCCCACATGATGACAATCTCGTGAAGGCCGAAAAAGATAAACAATCTAAATATTTGGACCTAGCCCATGAGATTACCGCCATGTGGGATGTCAATGCGACTATCATTGTGCCGATAGTGGTTTCGGTTAACGGTTTAATAGCGAAAATTGTCCCTTGTCCCGCCCTCGGAAGAGTGGTTTTTTTATATTTTTAAATGTATCTTTTTTATAATAATTTATATTTAAAAATGTAAAATTGATTAACTAATTTAATAAAAGTATATTCTAACAGATAAAAATGGTACAGATCAAATGTCTGTAATGTAATCAGGTTTTAAAATAAATTCTTATTCTACTAACCTTCCAGTTTTTATCATTTATTTCAGCAACTAGCGAATCGGTGATAAGAGGCGCTATATCAGTCCTCGGCCGAGTGTCCTCTACCATTGCGGGCTCATCATCTCCACCTTCGTCGTTTTCCTCTATATCGTCACCCATTGAGGCTTTACTTGCGGACTATAAAAGTGAACATATATTCGATTGAAAAATAGAGCATTACATTAACGCCCAATAATAATAATGTATCTCCTATCTCCAGTTAACGTCTATCTCGTACTGTCCGACATATCTATCCAATCACTAACCTGCATGCCTACCTCCATCTCTGTCTATTTCAATCTATGGTTGCAATTTTTGGATTAGGATTGGTTATTAACATTGGGCGTAAGTCATTAACTATGAAAAAGAAAATCTTAGTATAGTACTGTTGACAATTTAAGTTAATTTAAGTTAACAGTAGATGGGCGCGCAGATTTGATTTTAAGAATTTCCTTACTTTTGACTATTTTCTATCCGAGTGAACAACGCGCAAAAGTTCAGAAACTCTACCCTCTGCTCACCCTGCTTTATGTGGGATACAGTTTGATTATTATCTATCTATACATGTAATAAAAAAGTAAAAATGGCGCGTCTGTACATTGAATATATTTACAAAATAATAATTGACAGGGGTTTAATAGGGGTTAGGGGTTTAGTTAGAACAGTAAAAGAGCTCAAATCCACAACAAACAAAATTGTCTGGTTATTTGTCTGTTTGAACACGCTAATTTCTGGAACTACTGGACGGATTTGAATGAAACTTTTTTGTTTTATAGCTATTAAGTCTAGGGAACATCTAGGCTATAGTTTATTTTGAAAATCTGGATATCTGATGTGGAACCTTAACAGCCTGTTTAAACTATAATAGATATAAATATACTGCCTTGCGGAAAATTTAACAACATGACAAACAACTTCCACCCACATAACAAAAATGAAGGTCTGGAGTACTTGACGTGGAACCCTATCAGCCCATCTAATCTCAAGAGATATAAATACAGCGTCTTAGTAAAAGTTGATCAACATAACAAGCATTTTCTGTCCATATAATAAAAATGGAGCAGCCCAGCTAAACCTTAAGAGATATGGCTTAATAGCTTCGGAACAGTTGTACTATGTGGTCAGTGTTAAATGAATTGAGGTTATTATTCTGACCTAATAATTTAAAATAACATAAGCTAGGAGTACCTCCGCGCGGTGCAGACGGTGAAAGTTGAGGTATATTTTATAATGATAGGTTTTATAATGATATCATTGAAGACTTTGCATCACCCTTGAAGAATAAGTACGATCTTTGATGGACGCTCTTGCATCCCCTGATTAACAAAATTTTATAGTCTTTTTCACATAGATATCTACCCTCTTTTACACGAGTTCGCTAACAGCATTATAATAATAAATAATGCTCTAATATATAATAATGTATAGAAATTACGATAACGTCGTAAAAAACATATTAGAAGTCATTATAATTGTCAGTCAATTCTGTGTATTAACTTAATAATCATATAGTTCAAGCGGGCAAAGCCGCGGCGGGCCTCTAGTAATTAATAAAAATGATAATCTTACCTTACTAACTTTGCCCAATTGTCGTGTAGGAGACGGAGGAGCACTATTTGCATATTTATCCATTTCTAAACTAATCAGCTGTTTAGTTGCTGGTTTCTCACTATCAAAGTGGTTTAGTAGAGACGGTCCCACATACATAGATAATATACCTAAGAAATTGACTGTAGATGTTCTTACATTTGGATTGGTAGCTGAAAGTGCCTTTTTGGCGTGCACCACAATTGATTTTACGTTCATTCTGTAAACATAAAATGCGTGAATATGAAGAATTGTCGATAAAGAGTTTCTATAGAATAATAGATGTAAAAAAGATATCTTAAAATAGAAGTAAAAAAATATAACAAACATTAGAAAGAAAAGGCATTCTAGCAATTATATAGATATACAGACACAAACAAAAGATAAAAACCGTACAAAAGGTAAAATGCATATTCCATATACTTACGAAAAACCAAAATCCTTAATGGCATTGGACATCCAATTAAACATTTCGGCTTGTACTTTGGGGTTCTTCTGCGAGTCCATTGCAAATGTCAAACCTTCGTTTAAAACGTGCTCTAAGCCGCAACTGTCTGCTAAAGACGTAAGGCAGTCGGCAGAAAGTGACGTACAAGCTGTTTCACCAAGCTTAGTTACTACGTCTTGGAGGACGAAATCTGCTGCTGTACTGTAAGCAAGTATATTTTAGTTTTAGTTATGTCCATTGTGACCTAGCAGTGTTGAATTTCCAAACACACAATTTGTCGAAAATTTGTTTATCTAAAATTAGTTAAAAACTCTATTGTTTATTTATTTATATATCTCGAAAATATACAAATACTTACGTAGAAACCGGAAAGTTCTCTGTAATATATTTACAAGCTTCCAACCTCGCCTTCAGTACTTGTACATTAGTGTCTTTGAGACCTGGTTTTTTATTTAATATTCTATAGAGAACTTGTGATGTTGTGTCAACTGGAGTCAAACCTTGGACTGTTGAGTGGAAGGACTGGACTGCTGCTAAGCGACTGTTCCAGTTGCTGTCTACTAGACCTAAAAAAATAATAATTTACTTCTTATAGCACCAAAATATAACAATAATTTATTACTACTCTTAGTATATAAAATAAATAGTGTTAAAGACAATTGGTGGAAATATCTGAAGAACTAAAAATTGCAGCAATCATTGAGAAATGACTCATTAAATTTATTCGGCAATCAATTTTTGTTATGTAAAATTCCCAAACAGTATATTGTTTCATATAAATTATATGAAAACAAAAAACCGAACAAAGAATCATATAATTTTTGAATACCCTATAACATGAGGTAAAAATTATACGATTCCAATAGTGCTCATCTATATCTATACTTATAATAAAATCGGGTGTGTTACCTCATTACCTCTGTCTGCCCGGCTATGTTTGTGTTAAAACATGAAATAAAAAAAAATATATAAGTACAAAACATACCACTTAAAACATCAGAAGGTAAAAATTGTTCAGCTCTTGCATCAATCTCTTCTGGAGACAACTCTTGCTCCCGAGGCGGAGTTGGTTGACTTCTTGTTGGTGCTTTCTTGGTAGCAGTTGGTTTTTTTGCTATATTTAATATAGAAATAGTATAATTTAACATATTTAATTTAACATAGGATATTTATTTATAATATTAATGTTATTATTCTATATGTTATATTTTTTTTTAATGAGTTGTATTACACCCCAGATTTTAAGTTTGTACTGTTGGTATTTATATAAAACTAGCGGACCCGGACGCGGCTACGCCTGCTTGAAATATAAGAATATAATTTCTATAGAAATATAATTTCAATCTAGATGAAATGCTAAAAGTGACTATTATATTTATTTTCATAAGGATGAATATCAAAATGACGCGGTAACGAACGCGGTCGCGTAGCGACGACGGTTGTTATTAACATGGCAGAATAAACTGCATGTCAAATTAGAAAGTATTTTAATTTATTAGTATATATGTGTAATATAATATTATATAGCCTATAGCACTTCTGAAGAATGCAGCTTTCATACAAAACAAAAACAAAGTAAATCGATCCAGTAGATCAAGAGATCTTAGCGTTCAAACAAACAAATAAAGAAACAAACAAACAAACTCTTCCGCTTTATTATATTACTAGCGGACCCGGACGCGGCTACGCCTGCTTGAAATATAAGAATATAATTTCTATAGAAATATAATTTCAATCTAGATGAAATGCTAAAAGTGACTATTATATTTATTTTCATAAGGATCAATATCAAAATGACGCGGTAACTAACGCGGTCGCGTAGCGACGACGGTTGTTATTAACATGGCAAAATAAATTGCATGTCAAATTAGAAAGTATTTTAATATATTAGTATATATGTGTAATGTAATATTATATAGCCTATAGCACTTCTGAAGAATGCAGCTTTCATACAAAACAAAAACAAAGTAAATCGGACCAGTAGATCCAGAGATCTTAGCGTTCAAACAAACAAACAAACAAACAAACAAACTCTTCCGCTTTATTATATTAGTATAGATTTATATAAAATAAAATAAAAGTCAGAAAATCTAAATTTTTTCGTCATATATAACAAATTTATGCTTTTGAAAACACACATAAAAATCTATATGCGAGATAAAGCGTGAGGCTTTAAAAAAAATATGGCTAAGCAATAACATTATTTGAAGTTTTCTTATTATTAATATAATATTTACCAGAAGCAGGTCGCTTCACAGGTTTAGGTTGTGCCGAGCCAGCGGAGGGCTTGGAGTCTCCTTTGGCGGCAGTGGCGGGGGCCTTTGGTTTGACATCTTTTTTAGGTGCCGACAGTTTTACTTTGATTTCCGCCTGTTTTGACGTTAATGAGGGATTTCTTAATATGTTCAAAAAAGTGAATTTGTAAGAAAATTGTCCGAAATCTGACAATTACAAAATTTCGAATGATCTCGATCGTTATTCGAAGGAATCATCTCAATCGTCATTCGGAGGAATGATTATATTTACATTATTTTCATTTCTCCAATCTGGTTCTGTGGACAAAGCGCGGCGTTGAATTGCGCCAATTAACACGTAATGCTCCGAAAATATGACGGTGTGAAGTATTTTAGGTTAGGTAAGTCCCCTCTGCCTACTCTATTGAGCATTATGTACTAGTGTTCTAAGTTATTCTAGTCTTCCTAGCAAAGACATTTTAATAAATTAATTTATTGTCATCTGATTTAAATTGGTGTGCAATTTGCATAGTTAGATGAATAGGACATCATTGCATGTTAGTTATTGTCACATTTTGTCTAGTTTAGTATTTAAACGACGAAACATCGCATTCTATCAGACACATCACAATTAAAGACATTCTAAATTTAAGACAAAAATAACTTTTTTATTACATAAGTTTAAAATTAAACAAAATTACCTTATCAGCAAATTCCTTAATCTTTTGCTCCTTTAAATTGTCCAATTTCCCAATATGGGGTGCGATGTTTTTCTCGCCAACTAATTTAGTAGCCGTCCCTAAGGCTTCTGCTGCTGCGTCACGTACTACTGGATCTATAGAGCATAAATGGAAATGCAAAGTTTAAATTCTAAACGTATATATTGGAAAATCTTAAGGCCTATTTTAGAGCTCTCATAGAATATTAAATTTATATTTAATAATTATACATAGAATATTAAATTTATATTATTAATTCTTTGTCAATTCTGTAATTTTATTATAGTGTGAAATAGTATTTATGTAACGTTATTTCATTATAATTTGGTGCCGTCTAACCATAACACTAGGTGTCCTCTCCCTGTCCTGCTATAGACGGGATACAACGTGAAGTTAACAATGAAAAAAAAGCTTACCTGCACTCTCAATCAATTTCAATAATCCTGCCACATAAGCTTTAATCATTTTTTTATTGAAAGCCGCGGGTTGTGTGTGACATAATGCGCGGGCTAGGAAAATGGCGCTCTCTGCTTTAATCGACGGGTTCTTATTGTCGAATGCTGCTAGCATATCTTCCATGATGGCTTCTAGGTTTGTCTGTTAAAATATATTTAAAATTCAGTGGAATGTTATATAATCACGTAAAATATAATATTATTCTCTGAAGTTGAATTAAAGATTAATTATTTTGTGATAAATAAACAAATTTGTGAATATAATAATTGCAGATCTTATGTAAGAATTTTATTTCACCCTTTTAAATATACAGTTATTACACAAAATTCAACAGAATCCTTTTTTATATAAAATATTTTAAAAATAAAATATAAATTCAAGATTAGAGAAAAAAAATTAAAGATATTTTCTAAGTAAGTATTATCAATACTAAATAGAACTAATTTAGATTCATAAATTACAAATAAGTATTCATATTTATAGATACGCAGCGCTTTGCCTCCACTTTCCTAATGCGAACGAGCGGCTAAGGAGTGGAACCCCCTGCCTGCTGAACTGTTCCCCGACAAGTATAACCTGGCACTCTTTAAAGAACGAGTGAATAGGCACTACCTAGGTAAGCATGCTCCACCATCGTTCGCATCGTCACTTACCACCAGATGAGATAGCGGACGAATGCTTGCCTAGCTACAATAAAAAAATAAAAAAAACATTGCTACAACAATGTATTTATTTAATAAGAATTTGTTTCATTACCAGCATGCTGCATGCTATTTCATACTTAAATTATTGTAATCAATGCTATTCTAAATGTAGGATGAATAGAATCACGCAATTTCTTTGTTCTCACTAAACTGAAATCTAATGCGAGAAATTGAATCATTTTATGTGTCGTAATAATTACATGACGCAAACGCCTAGAAAATATATTTTATTATTATTTATTGTATACTATTAATGTACGAATACAGATAATGTTTTTGAAAATATTTCTTATATGTTTTATGAAGTGTTAAAAAAGTACATGTTCAATAAAATATGCGTTAATTAAAAATGGCATGTTTCTTGAAATCTAGATTTTTTAAAAGATTATTTGGTATCAAAAGTACTTTAAAATTAGTTTTAAAAGATTTATAATACTACTTATTATAATATTGATATTTACGATTTATAATATAGTTTTAAATATCTTAACGCATTTCGGTTGGGTGTGCATAATAGCCTGAAATGAGCAACAGTTCTTCGAATCTGGCAAAACTATTGAACGGATTTAGATGAAACCAAATCAAAATAAAACATATGCTAACACAGCCACGTATGGGTCGCTAAGAATAATAATAATTTTGTAAGAACATTACGGGTGTTTCAGTTCACTTGTATGGGGTAATGCCATGCCACCCGTGTAATGGGATTCTAATCGCTAATGGGATGAGTCGGAAAACACTGTAGATCTAATGTTTTAAATCTTGTTTTCATAATTGATGCAAAATGTTCTATGGTAATCTCGTTGTTGTAATGATATTACATGCTTTGCTTAATTCTGTGAGAGTTATTTAACCATATGCAAGTAGATGGCAGCTTTAGATTTTTTTTTTAGTTTTAACCATTTAGCCAGCCGTGGCGCAGTGGCATCGAGTGTGATTCTAAACGCGACTGTTTGAGGGTTCGAACCCCCCTCGAGGAAATGAAATATTTATTTAATAGTACATTTCCCTTTTTTTCACATGGTAAGTAAACTCCGTCGCTCAGGACCCCGTGTAATAACAGAGCAGCTACAGGTGCGTTGCCGGCCTTTAAGATGGAGGTAGACGTACATATATTTTTTGATGCCTTTAGCAAACGCAAGGCATATCAAATCTCAGCCCAGACATTTTTTGCTAAGGATTCAAAGGTGAAAGCCTCAAAGAGTAAGTAACTTTAAGTGGCAAATTGCCAGAGCAAGGTGCGATCATATACAGCATACAACAAGCATACAAGAGAGTTCAAGAGACATTCGAACTGTTGTGGACCCAATGATCTTTGAAAGGCACTTTGGCTTTGCATAGAGACGTCTCCTCGATGTGCGTTCTCTACCGTATTTATCATGGGGAGTGTTCTGGGGAACTATTTGACCCGTTACGTGCTGCCGAAATCTCTTCCTTCCGACTTCCTTCCACGCAGTGTTTCCAAGTCGATACGACCTGGGCACCTTCAAAAAGCGCGTGTTTTTCCACCTTAAAGGTCGGCAACGCACCTATAGTTCCTCTGGTGTTACACGGGGTCGTGGGTGGCGGTTATCACTTACCATAAGGTGACCCATACGCTCGTTTGCCTTGTCTTGATTATTTCTTATTATTTTAAATAAAATCATAAACGATATGTTATCTCATAAACTTTATGTAAGCTGTACTGTTATTATAATAGTAAATTGCACAAGAACTATAATACTATATATGATTACATAAAATATAAACATAGAATGTAGATTTGTATGGATTTAAGTGGTTTCCTTTTATTATTTTTAGATAACTTAGTAAGACTACTAGCATTACATAATTTACCTTAGTTAATTTTTTTCCTATTTAAAAAAACGGGGTTAGCTATTTAATATGATTGTATTTGATTTGGAATTGAATAATATTCGAGAACTTTGATCTATTTGGGCTTCTAAGTATGTGTGCAATTATATGTTATTATGTTTATTAACAAATTTCTCTTAAACTAAAAGTTACATAGAGAGAATAACTATTATCTCAATGAGTATACTCACACAAGGATATATAGCATCAATGGCTTCTCGCATAGCAGCTACAACATTGGTTTTTTTCTCTTTAAACTTGTCCAGTATAGCTTGTATACACGCTACAGCATAAGGGGAAAACTTGTTACGAAGTCCACTCGCCACAGCCCCCAATAGACGACCACCTAAGGCCACTAGCATTACATTTGTGTCTTTTGATATCACCTGGAGATTAAACATAATTTGTAAAAAAAGTTTTTTTATCTTTACACATGCATATGCATACAAAGCTGAGAAGGCAGAAAGAGTTAAGATACTGCGTTATTTACGCACCACTCTTTTTAGCCGACTTCTAAAAAAGGAGGTTATGATATTTGATATATATATATATATATATATGTATATAACATTCTTGAAATTGAATATTTGGCTATTTAGGCTTCCAAGCATGTATGTTTAATTTGGTAAGTGTATTTTTGTTAAATTTCTTTAAAACTTAAAGTCATTTTAAGTTAGATATACTTGCTTAGGGAACAGTATAAGTTTAACTATTAAAACACTTCAGTAATTTCAGAGATATGAGAAAATTAAGAAAACGTAGGTTGATATTAGAATCTGTATTTTTTTCCCTTTGAGTTCACTGGCTGTTTTGTTTTATATATAAAATAGGTTATTTTTTAATAACATTAATATCACTCACACTTATATTTTGAATTAACTACACGCATTATTTTATTACCAAAGGGAATGACACTAAATAACTTAACCGAATGGGAATCGAATCCACAAAACGCGTTTACGGTCGGACGTTGTACCGTTGCGTTACGGCGTTTATAATAAAAGATAATTTGGGTGAATGGAATAATTTTGTATAAATTCTGATACTGTTATAACAAAATATGAATATTAAGAAAAAAATAAATTTAGTAACTGGCATATACATATTATGTCTATACTTGTTATATGGTTAATCAGCTTCACGCTGTATCGCGCACAGCAGGGTAGGCAGAGGGAACCTAGTGTTAAGCCACTCCATTCCCAAAACCCAGAGCATTGCGTGTTCAGTGGCGGAACTCAACGCCCCGCTTTGCCTCGACACCAGAGCGAAGAAATTGAAAACTGTTAAATGGTTTACCCGTAAAAATAAACGAATAGTCCAAAAACAGAAGTAATTCATAAAACATTTTAAGAAGAGTATCTTTACTTTAAGAGCATATTTAATAGTAAGATAATGGCATATTGATTGACGCTTCATTATGTATGCGGCGTAGCACCGGCGATTCAAGGCTGGCAGAACTATTGTTTAAATTGAATTTCAATGTGATTGTTTTCTTAATTTGTGGGCTTAGATTTGAATACAATATAAAAATAAGAAATTTTAAACTATTTTTTTATAAATAGCTATATATCAACCCTAACTACGTGTAACAATAAAAAAGTTTTTGCTATTGTACTACACTTAAAAAACTACTCACATTGCTATATAAAATAAAGAATCCTAAAAATCACTTTCACATATTTAGCACTTTATGTAATAGAAAGGTATCGACGGTTTTGAGTTCGATTCTACTCAGGAATTTTTTTCGTTTGCTTGCTCTGGTAGCAAGAACAACTACGCCATTGAATTCCGCCATTAACGCAATGTTCCCAGAATTGGTCAGTAAGTGGAGAACAATAACACACTGTTAGCACTAAGTGTTAAAAAGTCTTCTTACCTTGCTAGGTGTGAAAAAATGTAAATACTTTTAAACAATTATTTACCTTCTTCAAAGCTCTGACCAAATCAGCATAGTCTCCAGGTTCCAATTTAGGTGCAGTCTTCAACAGATTATCCAATGAGTCCAGAGCTTCTTTCCTTTCAGTCCACTTTTTAGCTTCAAGCTTCTCATAGAAATCTTTGGGCAACTTGGACAGTATTTCTACAGGATCTAGAAGGTCATATGGATCTACATCCGCTGAATCACCACAACCAGTTTCTGCATCTTCATCATCAGCCCCACCTTTGAAAATGGAAGAGTTAATATATTTAATAATAATAAAAATAATTTTAAAGGTGTTATTTTACAGATAGGAAAGAAAAATACTTATTTAGAAAACAAATAAAAAATTGTGGGATTTTAACCCAAACCAAGAGGGAAGCGTCCAAGTTAGCCAGGTTCCAAGAGCAGCAGATTTAAAATTCATACTATGTTCAAAGATTTACACATTCTAGAAAAGGAATTGAAAATCTACCACCAATGCATTAAAGTATAACCTTAAAGATTGATTATAATTTTTTAATTTTACTATCATAGGTTTTTTTCCTTTATGATAGGCAAAGTAAACCTAGTGTTTAATAATAATTTCAAACAAATACCATCAACAGAATCAACCGCAGGCGTAGCTCGCACTCTATTCTGCTGGGACCTCAAATATCTTATGGGAGTGGCTCCACCGCTACCGAATGAGTCTCTGAGTTCCTGCTGTACCACTGCTTGAAGGGACGCTATGTGGGGCTCGATCGCTGCTCCAATCCATCTGATCGAGGTTTAAGAGTGTAAAAAAGCGTGGTTATGTGTTAAACTACAATTTACGAATTTTTATATTCTTTTTTTGGATTCACACTTTATTCCTCATAGTAGGGTAGCAAGGAAACGTCTTTAACGCTTTCTAGGTTTCCCACCAAAATTCGATATTAGGATGCCGCAGTTTGTCTACCAGAATGGAAAAATGAAAATCATTTAAATATTATAACTTTCTTGTATGGGTATTTCAGTAGCTTGAACTGTCTTGTCTTTTTGATTGTACTACATCAATTTTCATAAACTGGTAAAAATTAAAACTTTTTCTATAATATAAAATTAGACATGTTCTGATGTAATTTAAATAAGCTAAAGTGTTTATTACACTTATTTATTAATTTTCTATTCTAACTTTTCAATAGTCAGCTTTTGAATATTTATTATAACATTATATTGTTAATCTTTAAAACAAGAATCTGTTTGCACAATTTGTTTTGATAATCCACACTTAGTTGTTTGATTATTTAGCTTCACACAAATGGACATAAAGACCCTAGTCTTAGGACACCTCCGTTCCTAGGTTTCCCAATTTTGGAGACATTATATATTAAATGGCGAAAATAGCACTGCGCTTTAATTTGATACCATTGAATGGAGAAATTAAAATAACTCATTCCCCTGAGTTGCAATTGAACCCACCAGTTCATCCCAGTTTGCAGTGAGACATTGTGCCACTGGACCACAACAGCCTAATTATTTATCAAGATAGAAATATATAAAGAAATAAAACAATTACACCACACACCTATGCATCTCAATGACTAAAGATTTCATCTCATCTCTTACGCCTTTGTCTCGATCGGCAAGTAGTATAGGTATTTTCTTTACCATAGGTTTAATAGCCATTACTTTATTGCCATATTGTTTCAGTGCAGTGTTTAACGCCGCAATACAAGCTGCTACTACTTTGGGATTCTTTTGCTCCATGCCTTTGAGAAGTTCTTCTTCGACAACCTCATGCTTTTCAATCTCCACGTACATTAGAGTTATCTGTAAATACAACAGAGTAGTATTTTTTTTTATATTTATACTTTACAAATTTTGGAATGTATCAAAAAATTGTCGCACTTAACACTCAAACACTTGCTACACAATGCTTTAACAAAAATTAACAAATTAATTAGGATTACAAGAATATCAAACTTTAACATAAATATTTTAAAAAGTAAGTACATAGTATAATAAATAACGATTATATTTAAATTTTGCTAAATACAGTAAACTTGTTCTCAAGTACTGTAAACTTGTTCTCAAACTACTCAATATCAAATTCAGACCAAGTTAAAGCCAGCCATTATAAATGCGGCGGGTGCTTTGATTCCTGCTCGGGAATTAATTTTCATTTCCTCACTCTAGAAACAAGGCAAAGTGTGGTATTGAATTCTGTCTCTCAAAACAAATCTCAAATTAGTCCAAACCTAGACTAGTGTACAGAGTATCTTAACACAATATTCTCTCTGCCTAGCCTGCTTTATACAGGGATACAATAAGAAACTAAAAAAAAGTTATCTTAAGAAAAAAAATCAGCATTACCTGCAATGCAAGATCTTTTGTCTTTGTTTTAGGTGCCGCAATACATTTGGCTACAATGCCAGACATAACTTCGCCAGTAGTTTTACCGGCATGACCACAGTTCTCGGCGAAAACCAATGCTGCCTCCAAACCTAATAATAAAATACATAAATAAAGCAAAATAGTTGTATACTTGAAAATAAATCTGTAAAACATTTTTTTTAAAAGGATGGAACTGTTAAACTAAATTTTAGGTCAAATTGTATGACTTCATTTAATTTGCTTATTACTTTCAAGAAATAATACATTAATCACACATGTTATACCTATTTAGGTTATCAATCATAATTATTAATAAATTGTTCTGTGGATGGCCATATCCTGCCCATTGTATGATTAAGGAAGTTTATTGAGGTCCAGACATAAAATTTTAAATTACCATGAAAAGTAAGTAGGTATGGATTTATTTTCTTTGACTACTTTATATAAAGTTATCAGTACCGTTAAATAATAAAGTCAGTATAGGTCTTTAAAGCAAATCCTTAAAAACACTAAAACAATCCTAAATAATCATATCAACACATTCACTATTCCTATTTCCAATAACATTAAATGCGGGTTGGTGTAACATAAAAATAACTTCAATACAATAATATAATCTCTAATACATGCAATTTTGGTGCAGTCAGATAGTATCTGTATATATTAGGTTTGAGGTGCAGTCCCATGTGAGGAAACCTGTTATTTTATTTCTGCCACTTCTACTACTCAACAGGCAGTCTGGAGTTCAAACTGACAATAAGGAATAGTGTTTCAATAAGTTTATATCTAGTACAAAGCTGGAAAAAAAGCTCTAATGCATTTATTTAAACCTTTTAAGAAACCCACACAAATAAACAAACCTTTTTCTTGGGCTACAGCATTGCTGTCTGTTACAAATTTCTTAATAAGGCCCAAAAATTTGTTCCATTCAGGGGATTTTTCATCATCTATCTGGTTAAATAATTTTATGGCTTCTTCATATCCAGCAACTCTTGCTTTCCATAGTTTGTGCACACATTTTTCCTCTGTTGGTAATTTCTTATATTCATTTTCATCCTCCATTTTTATGTTTCTGCAGGTTTAATAATAATTTTAGAAACATTACAAAAATATTTTGTGCCTAATATAATAATAAGCAATATTATCTTTTTATTAAACAATAAAACATATTATTTATTAATCCTAAATATTATGTTACTTTTTTAACAACAGCTGGTGACAGTGTGGGGCTAATTAAATATTTTTTATATAATAACAAATATGGAAATTATTTCCTTTAAAGGTCTTAAGCTTTAGCTTTAAAGGTAATGTTACCTTAATCTTTTATGTTTGAACAATATGGATTCTAGTTAGCCATGAAAACAATTTGTATAATATGTATGCACCAAATATGCACAAACCTGACCTTTCTTGTTTATCCCTTACAAGGTCAAGGATTGCAGGTATTCACTGCAGTATGCATGCTTAAAACATTCACATTAAAAAGTACTACAATAATAGATTTATTAAATTGCGGACGTAAAAGATATATTTGGATGTTAATCAAATATTTAAAATTATTGTAATCAAACCGTTGTAAGTGTTGGAAAAGGTACCTTCATAACTCTTAAAAAAAATTCTGAAGGCAAATAAAAGCTAATAAATTATTGTGTTTCAGTAAGCGAATTAAGAATCAAGAAATTATTAAAGGAAAGAGAATTTAAATAGATAGGAAATGATGATTCAACTGTCCAACGGTCCGTAATATGACAATGGCTACCTGGTAAATTTCGCTCAACAATTCACTGTCGTG
Organism: Heliconius melpomene rosina; assembly: GCF_056956725.1. Classification (NCBI taxonomy): domain Eukaryota; kingdom Metazoa; phylum Arthropoda; class Insecta; order Lepidoptera; family Nymphalidae; genus Heliconius; species Heliconius melpomene. Next base: position 15,754,813 of record NC_140401.1, read on the forward strand.
AGCCGGTTCATTAATAACCGTGTCGGATATTAACCGAGATGTGAAACTGGATCACATATATACAGCAGGCAACCGCCCGACAACGGACACTTTCTACAACACAAACAAAATATCTCAAATGTAGTCAAACTTACCGTTATGCAGATGTTTCTTATTATTCAAGGATTCCGAAAGAGGTTAAATAAAAATGAATTACATCAATAATAAATACTTCACATTATCTAGGTAGAGCTAATCTTTTAACCGACAAAAAGAAATTCTATTTCGACGTCGTTTTTTTTTGAGTTTGCAAATTGATAGAAAATGGACGTATATACAGTGTTGCCATTAAAAAAAATGTCTATCTCTATATATCCTATTAGCTGTCAAATCTCTTTTTCAATATTAGTTTATTTTATTTTGTTGCATTTTGCAAGGCCATCTGCACAATTAAATATATGTCAATATATTTTTATAGATATAAGTCATATAACAGTAGCATTTCCTCGTAAAACCATTATCATTCATTTCATTCGTTTTTAGTCTATGGTCTCTTGAAACACCGGCATGTTTGTTTTTGTAAGTCATTCGAATGCTTTTGACGGCAGCGCTACAGAGAGCAAGAACGGGAGTTCATTCATTCAAACATTTAGATGGTTTTGAGAGCGTCTGAGAACGAGACGTGTGTCGCGTTATTGTCGTGACTACTGTGCGTTCGCAGTTCTTACAGCCAAAGATTTATAATTTTATTAAAAGTTACGTTTTCTTTTTGAAATTGTGCATATAAATTTTATGTATTGATTTTAGAAGTTGTACAAAAGTGAAAAAGACAAAATAAACAAACGGTTATGCTGTGTTTTCGTTTGGCATCGGGGCGAGATTACGTTACAACTAGCTGCAAAGGGAAATTTTAACAGCTGTTCGTGCATAGTATGCTTCATATTGTAAGTAGATTCCAATATTTTTTATTGTCACGAATCACATTTTTTTACGAAACCACTAAATGTGACCTTATGAAAAAACCGCCTTGAGAGCGGGTAATTTAAGTGAATAGATACAAAGTAATTTTCTTGATATATAAATAAGAACACACTGATGCAGCATCAGTGGAAATTCATATAATGCACTGTTATAAGGTAGTCGTAAAAGGCAGGAGTACACACTCGATCCTTCGCGCTGATCCATAAATACTATCAATAAATAATCTATCTTATAATTACTAACCTATCGTACGTAATACTATTTAATGTGTCAGTAAGAAAACAATAAATTGGAAATTTGTCACGTAAATAAAATTTATAAATTTTTATTTAATTCAGATTAATAAATGTACTCAGAGACGTGAAATCGCTATTATAACATTAAATAATAATTAAATCAAAGCGGACATCTCTTTTATAATATCTCATTTATTTCTTGTTTAAGGTTGCAAAAAATATAAAATACTGCCAACCCACATGTATAACTTAATTTGTAATACCTTACTTTATTCTAGTCCTCTAAATGAAAAAGATCATGGATCATATTAGACAGTAGAATTCTATACAACTCAAGTTGGATCTAATAGAATACATTTCTTCGCTCTGGTGACCAGGAAAAGCGTAGTGTTGAGTTCCGCAACTCAACATGCAGTTCATCCAGAATTCGATGCGAATGGAAGTGTTCCCAGGTATCCTCTGCTATGTATATCTCCTGCAGCTTAAAGATGAAAGAAATCTCACATTATATTTTGACATCAAATTACAAAGTTCTTATATGTATAGTACATGTAAAAGTTTTATTCTTATCTCGTCAGTTTTACGATAAAAAAAATTACCTCTTTAAATTTAATTTGTAACTCAAAGCATTTATCGCTGAAATAATAGTTATATATTATATTGAGTTGTTGATTGAGTTTATAGTGAGGAAAGATTGTTTTCATCAATTTTGAAGCAGCATCATTGCACTTTGACCAAAACAAAAATCTATGTATTTATATTATAAAAATAGTTCCCACGAGTGTAGTTTTATAATTTGAAACCATTACATTCCCGCAGTCTAACTTATCATTTATCAAAACTGCAAATGTGCAAAATGCCAGCTTCTAATAAAATCATCTTGTCATCACAATTTTCTGCATGATTGAAACAGTAGTAGTAGTAATATGTGAATCTTTATATATGTATGGTATTTTTGTATATGTATGGTAGTGGTTAGGTAGTTATAATACTGACATATTATTGTTTGATTTTAACATAAACCAGTCGAGTTTATAAAAGAAAAAATAGAAATGAAAATTTTGAAAGTGTTTTAAGAAATTGAATTTAATGTTTCTTCAAAGAACACCACAGATTTATTTCGTATAAAAATAATTTTTAACAAAAAGTTTCAATTTCAACCGGATCCCATAATCAGAACCTATCAAAACTTTTGCCAGATTTTCCTTCCCAATAAAAAATCGTCGAACTCGGTTGGCGTGATATTGAGTTATTCGTCCATTTGTCACGCACATACTTAATGCAAATTTAAGACTTATGTTTCTTATGGATACCATTGTTAGAAATGAAGCAAATTAAAATGGGACCACACGGGAAGCCACTAACTTTTAAATAAAAAAGAATCATCAAAGTTCACCCAGTCAATAGTTCTGAGGTACCAAACATAAAAAATACAGGCGTATGATAACCACCTTTCCTCACAGAAGTCAGTTAATAAATATATTTACATTAAACAAATTTACAAAATATAGTGTGACATAAAGGTGGCACGGTGGCAGGTGGAACGACCAAACGAATCGTCATTAGGTTCTCTTCGCCTACACTTCAAATGCATAATCTAAAAAAAGCAATTATAGCATCTATGTATGTAATGTTCATGTACTCGTACATTCTTTAAAAAATATATATTGTTTTAAAATACAATCTGTTTTTTGTTTCTTATTTGATAAGCTTATATAAAAACCTCGCTTAACATATTTTAAGAAATATAAATAGCACATTAGATTTTATAAAATTAATAAATTTAGATAAAATTATAAGTATACATATTATAAATGTATTAGTTTTAGGAAAACTGTCGTGAATAATTAGCCAATTAACAAGGCATTAGATGTTAAAATTATTCAGTGGAAGTTCTGAATGCATTGAGTAGCACATTCAACTTTATAACTGTATTTCTAGTTTCGTAAATTTCGAAAAAATCCTCCATTCGTTTGCATGCGATAAAAAACTGATAAATATTAATTTTCAACGGAATTAGATGTTGCTGTTTTGATTCTTATTTTTATGACTTTTAGGCGTGTAATCCTTAACAAAGTACCTACTTCTTATAAGATATATTTTAAGATTATGGTTTGCTAATTCATTTTTAAAAAAGTGGTTTTCAAAACAAATACCACCTTTTTTATACCTAGATACCCATATATCAATACATTTATTATAAAAACGAGACAAGTATATTTTATAGTTTACATGAACTCCTGCTATTAATAAAAAAAATATTACAATAGTTTTTTCAAAATAACATTTAATATATTTATTTAATAACTTAGTTAAAATACAAATAACATTGCAAAAATGTCGTGCAACTCGTCACGTAGCGATATATGGGTGCAATCCCGGCAGCCATTCTGCGCCGCCATGTTTGGTGAATCATGCGCAAACCACTACCGATGCCGGTCCGCTTTATAATAAAATTTCTTTTATTTTATATTTAATGTGTATGTTGAATCATTGCTACTATTTCAGAATATTTATTTTATATTGAGTTTATAACGTGAGTAAAATATAACATTATTTTTATAAAACAAACTTAAAGCCCGGTTTTCGTCGCTTTTTTTAGAAACTGCGTTAAACTCGCAAGAGTAAACTGCATACTTGCATTTCCATTTATAAATAGTCGGACGGAAAGGACTGAGCGAGCAGGAAGAGTTGAAATGAACTCGCCCAGTCCTAGGAACTGAGCGAAATAAAAAATATAAGCTTTGTTAGTGGAAATGTAAACCTATTTTATTTAAGGTCCGTTCCGCTTAAGCATTACCCCCTTTCTCTTTCTCAGTGGAAACCGGGCTTAAGTGTTCTTAAGCTTAATTTACGACATCGTACCATTTATTCAAATTATATCCCTTATAAAATTGTAAATTAAATATATAAATTAGTAGGTACATCCTTTTTATCATAATAATATTTAAAAATGGAGTGTGAAACAGGTATAGTATCAACTCACTAGAGATAGACTTGTTAATTTACATAATGCCTTATTCTAATTTGTAATGTAAATTATCGTTTGTCTCATTGATTTCTAGTGAGTCGAAGGACGCTTACGCTAGTGCAAACAGAATACACGTGAAATGGACAGAAGTATAATTTATTTTATATACCTATTGAACGTTAACTTACATAATTGACACGTGAGTCCACTTGTTTTCACGTGAGGGGGACTTGTTTTTACAATAAATTTTTCTATATTATTTTTAATAATTATATTATTTTTATAAAGTTTTTATAAATCTGGAAAAGAAATGTAGTCACGTCACTATATTTTTTATTTTCCACGTATTTAGGAAACAAGTATCTGAAACCACAACTCTTTGTAGGACTTTTTTATTGCATATTACTAGGTAATAAACATTCAACATATTTTAAAAATTCTGTAATAATAAGTTTTCTAAGAAGAAATAATTGTTTCTAATAAGAAAAAAAATAAATTTATCATTTTGGCCTTTGTGAAGTATTAATTAAGTATACCAAACATAGTTTGAGTAAAATATAGCTTTAAGAACTAACAGTGTAATAAAAAAATAGCCAATTAACTCCTCTGGAACAAAATATATTAAAAAATGTTATACTTAGGTGACTTAAGTTTTTACGAGGAAAGAGTAGTGTTGACCTTTATATCTGCGACATAACAGTGTGGCAGAGTTCATAAGTCATGAAACCTAAGAAACAGTATTTTAAAGTGTTATTAATAGCTTTTACGGTAATTAGATTGTCAGCTTCGACATGTGAGCTAGCACTACATGGGTTTCCAACTTTGATTCAATTATTCCACATTCACATGTTTTACACGAATGGACGTAATGGTTTATATTGTTTGTCGAAAGTTGATGACTAAACTGTTAATTAAGCCATTGTATATGTATGACGTAGTGTTTTTTTTTTGTAAATCTCTGCATCATGCAGGGTAGGCAGAGAAAAGAATAATAAGTTGTCTATATTTTATATCAAGATTAATTTCTAATAAGAAATTAAATTATAAGTACCTTACATATACATGAATTTTAAAAAACTATGTTACAAAAAAAATTAATTTATTTTTGTGACTAGCCATAAATATTAATGTAAATTTATATAAATTAAACAAATATCGCGTTATATAGTGTATCTAATTGGAAATTTCACAGACAGTATAACAACAATTTCCTTATGCTTTATAGTTGTGCAAGCTTAATGCATTAGTTTCTTTTAAAATAGGTTGAAACGTTCTTAGACCGTAAATAACTTGCCATTGGCAATACTATCGGTGCAGCTTCCTGTTTGGACCATCATCATCTCGATGTCGAAATCTAAATGTATCCTTTCCATATTTAATATTCTCATTGTGCTATTTTCCGTATTTATGTTTATATAAATACTTTCATATTATTTTTACGAATTTCATGCATATTTATTTATTTTAAATTTTCATACACATTTTATTTTTCAAAAATGTTTATAATAATATTTATGTACATAATTGGAAATATTTTTTTTATACCTTTAGTGGTTTTCCAAGGTATTTTTGTCATAAATGCTATTTATAAAATATATTTTATATTAAATTATAATCAAAACGTAAAACTGGACATATGTATATATATTGTAGGTGTTATCGACGCATCTTAATTGGGTCAATACACACGGTTCCTCGTAATGCCAACAAAGTTGAGTGGTGGATAACATAACTATATTAAGCCCATTTCTCGTTTTATCTCTCACAGGTCATTGGTTTCTGTTTATTCGGTTAATGACTTCGTTAAAATATCAGCTCGACGAACTTCTTACTTGAACTGTTCGATTTAATATATTTATAGTTTAATGTTATTTTATCATATAAGAAAGTAATAAAAAGTTCCGTGACTATTTTTTTATCCTCACGATGGATCCTTACGCGGTAGGTATAGGGAACCTAGTGTTGAGACACTCCGTTCCACACATTCTGCCGCATTTTCGAGATATTGCGTTGCGGTTCCGTCTTGTTACCAGAACGATAAAATAAAAATATTATATAATTCATTTTCCGAGCGGGAATCAAACCCGCAACCGAGCGTATGCATGTAGCAATGGCACAATATTTTTTGCTGTAAACAGTCATACAGCAAATCTTGCAGCTTCTCTGGTGTTGCATGGGGTCTCGGGGGGGCTGTGGTCACTTACTATCGGGTGACCCGAACGCTCGTTTGCCTTGTCCTTTTCCATAAAAAAAAAGCAAAACGTTGTTCTACAGCGCCCCAACGGCCTTTGTTAGCGCTGATTATTAATTAATAAATGGTGTCTTTAAGCGGAAACTGGAGAATGGTTTTGCATCATTTCCGTAATAAATTTGCGACACATTTTAAGAGCACTATTTAAATATTTAAATAATTTACATATACTTACCTAACGCAACGCAAAACCTGACTAACAAAGAGAACAACGCCACTGAAAACATGACTGGACTTATTATGATAAGATTTAATCAAATATTCTGGTAGCGAAATAACGTTACGTGGCCTAAGGCTTTGTTTAAGATTTGTTTTGTGTGCACAATGTTTTCCGCGTAACTAACCCTGTATGAAAAAGAACAAAGGCAGCTTATAACGGAAAAATATTGAAATTACGTTAGATATTACAATTTCTTGGTATGAGCTTATTTCGCTGATATTGTTAAGGAAATTTACCTATATGAGATTCAACGAAAAATTATCTCATTGTTTATTTATATACTGGCGTTGTACATTATACTTATAGTATTCCACTTACATATGTACATTCTTTTTTTAAAATAAATTTATTTATTAAGATATAAAAATATAAAGTTCGTTTTAAATAAAAATGTTTTTTATATAATATATAAAATAAGTTTTTTTTTTTATCGCCAACCAACAGACATACGCTGTGAAGAAAGTGTACAGATAATGATCTTAACTTGACAGCATCCCATATATCATACGATTTTACTTTCTACGAACGCATTTTGTAATTGTATTGGACAATGGTGGCCGCACAAATAAAAATTTCACTTTATTTCACTTTTAGTGTGCTGTTAACTTAAATAAGATATTCGTTGATAGTTTTTTTATAAATGTCGCTATGATTAAGATTAAATTTATTATTTTTGCTATCATTTTACTTTATCCAGAATCGTTTTACTTATTGTACTTATAAAATTAAAAAAGAAAAGACCTATCCAATAATTACATTATAGAGTCTATATCTTATATGTAACCGTATAGTTATTCTGATAGCAAATATTTGCTATATTAATGTTTGAAGAAAGTTACATTATTCCACAAAACAATCTAAGGTTTATTTATTTGGACTTCTGAAAAGATTTCCCTAGAGATGTATAGCATAATAGTACTACAAAAAAGTACTACGAAAATGATAAATTAACAGTAATTTTAACGCCACAACGTCTTAGAAAACAGAGAATGGAATGTCTTGACACAAGGATCTCTCTGCCTTCTATAACATGTGGTATGTATACAGCGTGAAGATAGAGGCTAAATAAATAAATGAACTATTCCTAAGAGCTTTCATAAAGGCGCGTCCTAATTGTCTACTAATAAGATATTTCCCACAAATGACAACGCTGCACCATGTATAATAGGTTTACTGGTCTAATTAATATCTATTTCGAGCTGATAATCCAATATAGGTATAACTAGAAGAAGCTTGGCAAGTCCATACTTATCGTTATTTTACTTATATAAAACTTGAGATAAATATATGAGAAGTATTTTTTTTTTCATTATTATTAATTCTAAGAAACAAACTAATCTATTGGGTACAAAGTTTGACTGTAAAACCGACTGGTTGAACCCCTCTCGAGGATATGAAATATTTATTTAAATTTGTATTTCTATTTCTTCGCTTTTGTATGGAGGCAAAGCGCTCCAATTATGCGGAAAGTGGGAAACGGAGTATGTTAACACTAGGATCACTGGTTCTACCTTGCTGTGCGGGGGTGAAGCTGATTTAAAGTAACCGATCGATTTATCTCATTTAGTTTTTAAACAAGTATTACATTTTGTATATGACATATATTTGTTACAAAAGATTTTTATTATACCTGTACTAGATCAAAGTAATAAATAATAATAATATTTTTTAACTTCATAATAATAATAATATTGCATAGATAACTGGGTTATATCATCGTACCGAGAATGCGTCAGGTGGCTGGGAACTAGATCAAAGAAGTTTCTATAATCAAACGTACCTATACCTAAAAGGGACATCCCCTTTTAGTTTTAATAAAAAACCGGATAAATAATCTACCACCTACCATACTTTTCTAAATGAAGGACTAGTGGATAGTGGAGAATTATTATTAAAATTATTTATTAGGTCAGTTATAAAAAAAATTCAAATGCACGGGCATGGCATCTAAATAGTACACTAAGGGAAAATAAAGTTAGAACGTCCATTCAATCACCCAGACTATCCGCTTTGAGCAGTTCAATCACTTAACAAGTAATGTCTTGAGTGGGAGGTGGAGAACATTTCTAATACTATGTTCCCTCTGCCTCCTGCTGCTGCGTGAAGGTTTACAGAATTTATGTATGTGAACTCGCTCGCAGCATCATTGTTTTTGTTCCTATTACGTTATTAAATGCTTAAAAGATTTTTTCTTTTATATCTTCTACATACAGACTGATCCATTACGATTTTATTATAAGTATAAATTTATATTAACGTCCTTTGCATGTGGTAGGTACACATGTAGCAGGGTTCAATCGTAATACACGCGTACTAAATTTTTTTAAGTCAGTCACCATGTGGGCGATACAAGTATAAATAACATTTGGCCCCCGGTGATAACATATTTATACTATCAAAAATATTTTTATTTACAGCACTAGCGCCCCGCTTGCGGCTTCGCCCGTTGAACTACACAATTATTGATTTTATTTCGTGTTCTAATAACATTATCATTTTAAAGATAAAATCTACACATTGAAAACTTGTATGATAAACACTGGCTAAAAGTGTCTATTTATGTTAAAGTGTCTATTAATGTGCGAAATAGCCGATCCTGATACAATAATTTCACATTAGATGCATATTATTCTAAATCAAAATTAGAAATGTATATTCCACTTAAAAATTCCACTTTTTTCTCATAATTTACAATAAATAAAATGTGTTTTGAATTTCTAAACGATTTTCATTATTTGCAAGAAATAACATTATTAAAATCGTATAAGTTTTAAGTAAAATTTTCTAAATTATATTTGTTTAAATTGGATGATTTCGTACAAATCTTTTCAACAGCCAACCTTGACTAGCAATAAACATATTTTACAAACTTCATTGTTATTATTCAACGGCCCCGCTACTTGTTATTTTTTATAAAACTCACGTGGTCCTTAAGCACGTGATTGAATTATTCAGATATTACCTAAAGTTTATTGAATTAGTCCATAATTTTTTTAGAAACGTAACTGAATCTGCGTTATTGCAATAATTGAATGAGCAAGGCCTTTAGGTTTCAAGAAATAAGTAGAAATCGAGGACACCATTAGAGTTGCGGTGAAAGATTCTAGTGAAACCTCTGCATGTAACGAAAATCTAGATCGACTTTACAAAGTAGTTAGTTTATGTTAATCTGCAAGTTTTACATATTTATAGCTTCAGACTAGCAGAGGGTACCTAGGAACCTAATTTTAAGACACTTCCACGCAGTTCTTTCCGCCATATTTGGAGGTTGCGACAAGTCAGACGACAACCTCTCTGTACAAATCAACTAACATTTTAAAATACTCAAACATAAATATTAATTAAAATCCCATTTTAAAGCAAAAATAACATCAACTAAGTAGGAGCGGTCTCTAATTACCAGCTAAGTTATAGTTAAGTTATTCTATAATTTCCATTTACTTTTGACTCAATTAACCAGGCAGAAGACAGGGCGTCATTAACGTTCGTCCGTGTTTAGAATACCTTACCCATTAAAACAAGTAGGTAGCTATTTGCTTACGAAAAAGGAAGTGTTTAGTCACTTGGCGTGCGCTGCGTAATGGCTGGCTTGCTATCGTTATACTCGTATCTATTGTTTTTTACATATAACTAATGTTGTTGCGTAACTAGAACATGTCTAACATACTCGTAGCAATGCATAATATAGTATAGTGTTTGGAAATTTTATGTTATGGCTATTGATGTTTAAGTAAAAAATTCGCTTCGCCTGCCTGAATTACTTAATTATTATTTCTGTCTCCATGAGTACCTACGTCCTATAAGTGACGTCTATGCAAAATTTGGAACTTCTAGCATTTGTAGTAACGAAGTTTCATATAAACTATCAACCCCAAAAACAACCCCTTAGGCGTCGAATATTGCAAATTCCCGTCTTAGCGAGCACCTACGCCCTATAAATAAGTCCCATGCAAAATTTGAGGCACTTGTAGTTTCTGAGATTTGAGTGAGTGACCTTTCGATTTTATATATATAGATAAATAAAAAAGAATAAAAGTATTTTATATTTTGTTATTTTTCAACTAGGTGCATTGCACTGCAGTTTCTTCATGACCTATATCGAAGTAAATTGTTTAAAAGATAAGATAAGATTTTGACCCTAATATTATCTATATATATAAAAGGACTTGTCCTCACTGACTGAGGTAAGACGCACGCACAGCCTTAACCGCTGAAGGTAGAAACGTGAAATTTGGACAGACGTTTACTTTCGTAATCTGGACATCCACTAAGAAGGGATTTTGAAAAATTTTAACCCTAAAGGGGTGAAATAGGGGTTGAAAGTTTGTATAGAAAAAATATTAAATCAGCACGGATATTTATAAAATTTGAAATTTAGATTTTTAAAAGAATTTAATTGAATACGTGTTTCATAGTTTTCTAGAATTCTTCTCCTAAGGGTGCAAATAAGGGGTTGAAAGTTTGTATGGAAAAATCTTTAAAACGCCACCGATTATTATAAAATTTGAAATTTAGACTCTTAAAAATATTTAATTGAACATGTATTTCATGGTTTTCTAGAATTCACCCCCTAAGGGTGCAAATAAGGGGTTAAAAGTTTGTATGGAAAAATTTTTAAATCGCCACCGATTTTTATAAAATTTGAAATTTAGACTCTTAAAAATATTTCATTGAACACATGTTCCGTGGTTTCTTAGAATTCACCCCTAAATAAGTAAGCGAAGCTGCGCGCGTCCGCTAGTTCTGTATAAAATTTCAAAAGGATTTTTTAATAGTTTTTAACTGTGTTTTAAATTTTGCCATATGCAATCTTACATTCTCTGAATGCAAGTCGGGCGTTTTAGTATTGGTGTTCAATGCCACGAATACTAAGATACAATAAACACTTACATGTAAGTTGTAACAGATTGCACAAACCTATTAAAGAGTCCGGTCAAAAACCTTGGAAACATGTCTGATGCAAAGTTGATTCTTAATCTAGTGATTATTTAAAAGATCAAATTATAAAAGTCAAAATCAGATGCCCGCTGTATCCTGCACACAGCAGGGTAGGCAGAGGGAAACTAGTGTTATCACACTCTGTTCCCCACTTTCTACAGGACTCAACAATTTTTGTGCTTACATTTTAGATGTTCAACGAGCTTAATTTCTAAAATTAAATTGAAATTTAACGATTAAAAAATTAATAGTATTTGTTAAATATGACAGTGTGAAATTATATATGATATTGAATATGTGAATAGATCTAATAAGTATTTATTTTAGAAGGCTTGAGTAATTTAAAATTTTTAGTTTAGAACCTTTGCGTCCATTTCTTCTCGAATAGTAGTAAAATTATTTTACTTTAGCAATGGAACACGTAAATAAATAATGATAATAAATAAAAACAATATTCTAGTTGTCCATGACGTGACACACACCTTCACATCAGACTTGTCAACATACCTACCTGTTTGCACAGCTTGCTTAGCTACAAAGAAAACGTATACCAATTCCGCAATAAATTAGAAAGCTTATATTAATTACTATTTTTTTCATAAAAAAAAAATGTTATGAACGTGCGTACAAATATTTTATATAATATTTCATGTTTACTTATTTTACGGATATTGCTGAAATTTATATATTAATTAGTTTTGCGCTTTCTGTTCATTTTAAAATATAGCGTTCATTTTCTTCAATTAGACTGCGGAAACTGCCTATATTTTTTAAATATATATAAGATCGACAAGTGATTGCTAATTAGGGTAATTGTATAAGATAGTATTTTGTAAATACGTGTGTTAATATACCTATGTAATAACATAGATTGAATGAGTTAGTTGTAAATACTTCTAAAACTGTCTTTGGGCTGAAATTGACATTTCGTACAATACAAGAAAATATTTCTAGCTTTTGTTTTTATTTACTTCTATACATATCTCACACTTTGCAAGATATCTCATTTATATGAAGAAAAATTATAAACGCCTTCACTCTTCTCTCTATTTCTCATTTTGCGCCGAGTTCTGGAAGTTGGTTAGAGTTTGTTTTTTACCAGAGTGAAGAAATGAAAATATTCAATATTTCAAGTTCCCAAGTGGGAATCGAACCCAACACCGATCGCGCTTGTCTCACGATTATTCTTCATTCCGAAATATTATTTTATATTTTTTTTTAATTTTCTAAATGTGGTGCATACAAAGTGTATGTAATATTATTTTCTTATGAAACGTTAACATTGTAACTTTACAACTATCTTTATGGTTCTTTTTATTTTAACATTGTTTTCCATAATTGATGTAGGCTATAATATATTATAGATGTCGTAACTATAATTTTGGTTTCGGTTTGAAATAATCTGTTTACGTCACTTAATCTCGCTTTTATCACATAAGCTGTTAAGCTTTAGTATCTTAATTAAGATAATGTCGTACTAATGTTGGTACACTTGGCCCGATTTCTTTTATTACTATTGTCTTGATAAATATTGTGCTCTACTGCTCTAATATACAAAATTTAATTTTTAAAACGACTCGAGATAATCTAATCATAGAGCGTTGAAATATTAAAATATAACGATAAAATATAATATTAATGATTTTACAGATATTTGCGTGTAGTTTTGTACATAAACAATATCGTCTATAGAAACAAATAGACATATTATAAGTTTCTAAATTTTTATAGGATTATAATTAGTTGTAACTAATATTTTTACGATATTATTTATTTAGCAGACAGATTATAGTAAGCTATACCGCAAATGGCTGTGCTCGATTGCCTTAACGGCACTTCATTCCCTTGTGCCAATTATTGTTGGCACATCACAACGGTTGATGTTTCTTTGAAATCATCCGTCTCATAAGTAGGTAAATGAGAAAATCTCACCAATTAAGAATTCATATATGGCACCTACCATCTGATTTTATTCAACTCAGCTTCATTAATAACATATAATCATAGACTGTCGAAATAGGTTTTTCATTGTTTAAACTAATTTGTAAATACTTATTATTATAGAGTAATCATTAAATTAAGTATAAATATTTGCCCGAGTGGAGATCGAACCTACATCCATTGTGTGGACAGTCAGGCGCTTCGAAGTTAGTTCGTCATTTGTAGGTTGTATGTGTTTAGTTTTACTTGTAAAGGTGTATAAGTGCATGATAAAACATATTCATATTATGTGCATACAAAGACTTTTAACCTTTGTCATATAGATATGCAAACATAGTCTCATCTATGTCATATAATGTATTAGTAGTTATACTTGAGTTTCTTGCCGGCTCTTTTCAGCAGAATTGCCTTCCGAACCGGTAGTAGCTTTTTGTCTGTATGTTCATTCGACGATTCAAAAGTCAATTTAAATCAAGAATATTTTGAATTTGAATTTATACTATGACATGTCAGGTAACGTACTTAAGTAAGAAATTAGTAATTACATTTTATATATATTTTTCATAAACTTTAAAAAAATGCTATTTCCTGTTTGTAACAGAGTTTAGTAACATTTACATATAAATTAATATAAAAAATTATTTAACATAATTATTATTTTATTTAATCCTTTATTAATGCCTAATATCTAATTTCCTTATAAAACATACTAATTATATTATTATTTATATATATTATACGTAAGAAAATACTATTTTTATCTTTACATTATTTTTATAATGTTTTACTTAGAACTAAGATACCTAAGCTTTTTAACATTACAAAATAACATATTCTAGTATTATTTACATATTTTTATTGCTAACAACATTACAAAACCGGCAGAGCACTGCAGCTAATGAGATTTATTTCTGTTATCATATAAATGCCACTAACCTGGCCAGTGACGCAGACGTGACGCACTGTCACGCTCGCTGTATGCACCATGGATTAGATACAAAAGTATTGTTATCAATTATCACTAGTATTGGAATATATGTTATTGAATATACTTTGTATGAACTTAAAACGAACGCTTATCTTTGATAGAGATCTAGATTAGATATATCTCAATTTCATATGTTTGTTACAGAAAAAATATGTTAGTCTTAGTGGACGAATTGTCTTCAAATATTCTGAATTAATTCTTATTTTTAGTTAACCAAAATTTGTATAATGATAAATATATAAATGGAGCCTCTTTCAAATTATAAAACTTAAGAGCATGTTTAAATTAACTACAACTTTCTGCAAAAATATTACTTCCTTCCACGCGCCACGCAACTGTGGAATGGGCTACCTGCGGCAGTGTTTCCAGGTCAATACGACCTGGATACCTTCAAAAAGCGCGTCTATCTCCACCAATGGCCGGCAACGTACCAGTAGCTGCTCAGGTGATGCACGGGGTCATTGGCGTTGGTGTCCTTTCCATAAAAAAATAGGAGTGATGAACGGTATTGAACTATATTATCTTGATAAAAGTTTATACAAAGGGTCAACATCTTCCTTATGGCCTCGTGTGGACGATCATGGACATTTCCAGATGGAAAGGCAAGGTTGGGCACAATGGACAAAACAATGGCCATACGATTAAATTGTTTATTGTATGCAGAAATAAGAGTTCAATGCAGGATGCGATTTGCCTATATTCTTTAAATACGTTCGTTGTTTATATTGAAATTCCAAACTTATCGCTGTGTGTCTATAAATAATTTTGTTTTGTTGTCATTTAAAAAATAATAATTGCTAATTGAGCACGCATGTTATGTTGATAAGGTAGCAGTTCAGAGAAATATGTGCTTTCCCACTATATGGAAAGTTAGATATCAGGTTATTAATTAAGTTATTTGCAATTTATTTTTACATTCAAAATTAAGATCATCGTGTGACTTTAACAGGTTGTGGGTTCAATCTCCATTGGAGGAAATGAAATATTTCATGATTTCATTTCGTCGATCTGGTGTCGATGCAAAGTGCGGCGTTAATTTTCGCTAGTCAACACGCGGAGTGATTTAACACTAGGCTCCCCTAAACTGCGGAATATAGTGTGAACCTAAAAAAATATATAATATATATTTAACCATTATTAAATAAACGTATATAATTAAATCTATTTAAAATTAACGACATTAGATATGACTCTTATCTGGCTTACATTTTATGGCCCTAGTATTATTTTGTAATCGTTATATACAGTGTTAGAATAAATGAATGTTTATCGCTTTAATGACGTCTTTTAGTCGCTTGGTTGAATTGATAATTGAAAAAAATTACGGGTGCGAAAATTTTAACTTCTCTACTTTGTCGATCTTGGGGGGGACCTCCAAACTTGTCATTGTCAAATTGCTATTACCTTAGCCCACTACAAATATAAACCGCAAATGAGTACGTGATTCTATTTACACTTAAAAGTGTTATATAATAATAACTATTTGCTTGCTGTATTATATAATGCATAATTGTTTACGGCCTTGCGTTTGGTGAACTTGTGCAAGGTTGCAAAAACAAAACACCTAAGGTCAGTAGCAGTACTAATAGAACGATAAATTTTGTTAATTGAAACAATTTTCAAAAGCATTTAGTTGCGAGATTCAATTATAAAGGTTCTATACGACTACTACAGTACGGTCAATTAGTCGTGGCCGCTCTAAAGTTAGGTTTTCTGAACTATTTATTGCGCATTGGTTACTCGGTACGAAAATAATCAGCAATAAGAAAAATACTAAACGATGTTTTGACTGTACTGTACACCTATTAAAAACCCAAACTTGATTTACCTTTCCCTATAATAAATGGAAATGTACAAAATAAACAAAACAAATTCTTCAACTATAACTTTTATAATTATGCAATATTTCTGTGATGATAAGCGGATATTTAATTAAAAACTTTGCTTATTAATTATACGGGTGCGGTATTTTCCTCACCTAGCACAATATATATATTAATTGAAGACTACATGAAATTACAGTCTTGAAATTTGGTCAAGGTTTGTTTTTTTATTATTTTAATCTTATTTTCCATATAGATCTCCTTTACTATAAGCATATCCAACATAAATTAAGCTTTTATAAAGGAAACTAGCAGAGAAAGCTTCGACTGTCGTTCGACTAACATTATAATAGAAAGTTTAAAATCAATACAATATTCAATATTTTAAAGACATTGAATGAGGCCGTCGCATTGTGGCGCAGCGGCACAAGGTGTAACTGCAACGATAGTGGGTTCGATCCCCACTTGAGGAAGGGAAATATTACCATATATTACCATTTCTTCGCTCTGGTGTTGAAGCAAAGCGCGGCGTTGAATTCTGCCACTCAACACGCAATCCTTCCAGAATTCGGCAGAAAGATGGGAACCGAGTGTCTTAACACTACGTTCCCTCTGCCTACCCTGCTGTGTGCGGGATACAGTGTGAAGCTGATTTTATTTTTTTAAAGATATTTTGTAATGGTTGTAACAAGAAATGTAAATGTCAGTATGTTTATTTAAACTATTCAATGTCATCATTACAAAACGATGACGGCCCTAACTAATATTCATATTACGCAAGTCTCGGTAACTCCGTTGTAACGAACAAAGGATTACCTATCTTAGTTTGACGAGTAAAAATAACCTATATATATATTTCTTATGTAGTTAGTAATGCGTCTAATGGATATGTTTGCTTTAGACATATTCTCATGTATATTTCGTATTATATTGGAATAGTAATCATAGGATTTTTTGTAAATTCTATTTTATTTTTGTATTTTATTTGAATTCTAGACAATATACATATAATATATTGAGGCCAGTCGAGGCGCAGAGGGACGTGTTAATTTGTAAACGCAACGCGGCGTTGAGTGCCACCACAAAACGTCCAGAATCGTCCAGAATTCAGCGGAAAGTTTCTTAGCACTACATTTCCAAGTTCCCTCTGCGGAACCCTGCAATGTGCAAGATACAGCAACAGCGTGAAGCTATAATAAAATACTCAATTGTTACTTAACACGTCCTAACTACGCTATAAAATAGTATATTTTATTATATTTAACCATATTTCAGTGGCATAAATAACCACATATCTTCACAAAATAAAATAAAAAAGCTAATCTGCCAGACCTACTTCTGAGATGCTTTTAAAACAGTTCGTGACCTAAACCAGCATGGTAACGAAGTCACGTTCCTATCGTTGTTTATTTGCTTGACCTATGACCGTTGTAACACTATCCGCTTGATAGCAGTTGTAATAATATTTTCTACTAAACAATTATACATTATATGTAATTTCTCTCTCTCTCTCCTGTGCATTATTAGTCCCATTTGATGGTGGTGTCTGCTTTCCTCGTGTTTTCTCTCCTCTTTGCTCGACTAGACGCATCGTGAGCGGAAACGTTGCCGACGATCATGTCTCTCTTAATGCCCATCTCATCTTCGGTCTTCCTCTTCTTCTGGAGCCAGACGTGTTCAGGTTCATTGTGACATTTCCGATAAATTCGTGTGGTCTTTTCTTTACGTTTCCGTACCATCTGAGCCGCCTCTATTGTAGCTTGTCGGGTAAGTCGCGTACTCTGAGGCTACCGCGAAAATACTCGTTGCGTATCTCATCGCGTCTCGTAACTCTTTCATCCCCCCTCGTTACATCTTCATTTAGGGTACCTGGACATTATGGACAAAGCTTTGTGTCATAACCCATGTTTACATACATTATAAGCCATCATGATTGCTAAATTGAAAGTCTTAATTAATTAATTTACTTATGTAAATTGTTATACGCAATTTGTTTACCTTCCGGTCAATCAATGTTTACCTAAGTCAATAAAAATATTGCTCAATACAATTACATACAGTGTATGGTATTACTTAATTATTTTTCCTTCCTTCTTGCATGTAATTTTCTCATTATCACAATAGAGTTGATAAATTATTTTATTATGAAAAAATATAAAAATAGGTTAATATTAATATTTTTCAATAATAATTCATACAAACGCCTGTCATCGTAAATTACAACACAGAATTACAAGTTGTTAATGATCGTCGAGTAACTTCTAATCTATTCTGAGTCATACTGCACACAAACTTTGTAAAGTTATACATATGCTTATCATATATATGGACCGTTTATTTTGAGAGTGGTGTAAGTCCATTTTCTTTTGTTTCGAGAAAATTAAAGGTTAGTATGTCGATGATTATGCAATTTCATATATCGACCGATTTTCAGTTGTTCAAAAAATGGGGTTTTTTTGAGAAATTAAACACGGACTAGTTATATATAAAAACATTACATTAAATTAAACATGAATTACGTGATATCTCATTTTTCTCAAAAATGGACTTACACCACTTTCAAAATAAACGGTCCATATATTAAATATTTTATAATTATATATAGGTACCTAGTGTTTTTCGCTGTAAACATCTATATATTAATCTTAATAAAATAAAGCTAAAAAGACCACTCGTGGCGCAGGAGCTCTAGCGTGTGACTGTGAAGGCAACAGGTCGTAGGTTTAATTGCCGACTCGAAGAAATGGAATAAATAATATTTCCATATCTTCATTCTGGTATAGATGGAAAGCACGGTGTTGAGTTTCGCCACTTACGACACGATGCCGCAAGAATTTGGCGGAAAATGGGGAATGGAAGTCTGCTTATCCTGCTTTACACGGGACGCAAAAAAATTTCTTAGTATTCAACGAATTTATTCATAATAATTTTACTAATATATTATTTCTACTGTTTTGACACATGCCCTTGCGAATATTCCTTTTGCGATGCAGTTCAACGGACAACATGTCATACACTTCCTTATCGTCAAGGCCCTTCCTGGGTAAATGTTTACGTAAACATTATATTTTACCATTGTGAAGATAAAGGGTCGATGACTATAGACTTATAAGCGGGGAATCGTTATTTTATACAATAATAATATATATTATATACCTACGTTCTTTATTGCTTAACATAATTAAGCATTTACTCGTATATTTTTAAATACTATTTTTCGGGAGAAAAAATGTTAAGATCGTTTAAAATATTGTTTTTCGTGCCCTGGAATCTTCTCCTAACATTCACTAACCTACATAATTTTTATTAAGTTAAGTTTGAAATTCAGAAGTTAAAATCAATTCCAAGTTGAAATGTAGAAAAATATAAAATTATTTATATTTTTACTAGTGGGCCCGGAAGCGGCTACGCCCGCGAAAATATAAGCCTAAATAATTAAAATAAGTTAAAAATTATAATAAGTGGAGATTTATTATTAGAAAAAATATCTGAGTAACCGAAATGAACAAACAAAAGAAGTAAAAGTAACTAAAGGAAATTCTTAATATTAGAAAAAGTACCTAAAGTATGCCGTGCGCGCGTACTATACATTTTTCTATATTAAATAATTATTAATTTTTGCGAACAATATTAAATAAAATCCCAAATTATTAAAATTACGATATTTTAAGTGTATAACATCGGTATAGATAACCGAACTGAGATAAATTAATTATAAGCAGCAAATAATTACATAAAAAATAATAGTAATTCGAAAATCTATAAAAATTTACAAAATCATCAAAGTCATCCGCCCGTTCGCGTCGGTCATACTCATATTATGCCGCCCGAAGGCTAGGTCATTTGGAATCAGTCACATCTTAATTATTTATTAGAATGTTATACAGTAAATTATAATTTCTATCTAGATGAAATGCTAAAAGTGACTATTATATTTATTTTCATAAGGATGAATATCAAATTATAGAAATCATCTAATTTTTGTTAATGTATACAAATCTATATCGGCGCGCACCATGTATGCATTAAGCAAACTCACTTTGGGTGACGTTTTCTTAAAAATAAGCAAGCAACAGCTTGCAAACTTTGCAAGCTGTTGCTTAGCAACGCGTAGCGACGATTGTTATTAACATGGCGGAATAAATTCCTTGTCAAATTAATTATTTTAATATATTGGTATATAACGAAAATATTACAAATATGAGAAAAAAAAAGTATCCTATGTTCATCCCGGGACCCTCAAGTATCTCTATATGAGTATTTTATCACAAATAAATTAGCGGTTTGGCCCTGATTGCGGAAAAGACAGACAGACAGACAGACAGACAGACAGACAGACAGACAGACAGACAGACAGACAGACAGACAGACAGACAGACAGACAGAGTTACTTTCGAATTTATAATATAGGTATGGATGACAACAAATAAATTATGAAAGACTTTTTCTGTATAATTTTGTTATTTACGTAGAGTATTATTACTGAAACGAAATTAATTCAATATGATAGCTTCGTTTGCTCTACAAACAAAAATTTACGTAAACGAATATTCAATGAACACAAATTAAGCGATAAGATTATTTTGTTTCATCGGTACCTCAGCTTAAATTGGTAATGTTCATGTTCAGGATGAATGTCTGATGAGTGTTCCAACCTTTTCATATATACCTTTTTATTAGGTATTGAATTATATAAAATGTTAGAAATTTTAATAAAATATCTTCACACAATTTGCTATACAGAAGCTAGCTACAAGTCGCTTTTTATTCCACACTGGAATAACTAATATGAAGACGCTCCATTCTCTTCTTTTGCTCCCGAATTAAAGGTTGAGAAATTAATATGATTAAACTGATCGGGCGATGCCTAAATTAAATGTTATATAGGAAAATTGCAAATTATTATTATTTCTAAATAAGTAGGTATATGATTACTTAACTTTAAAATATTATAAAGCACCTAGGTACCTACGACAAATGTGCTTATCGCCATTTTAACTATTAGCGATAGGAATATGTGTAACAATTCAAGTTATTTTTTGCATATCATCACAAAGTAAAAACCATTTACATTTCAATAACAAGACGGGGTCAGAGCCGTGGCCTGAAATAGTATGAATTAGTTACCCACCTTTCAGTGACTCACCGTGTTTGTTAATAATACACAAGTTATGTTAATTTAGGTATAAGTAATCGAATATTTATTACTTATTTGAATATTCGATGTGAACTTTCATTCTAAACAAAGGGAAAAGTGAAATTGTACCTATGTGTTTCTTGAAATACCTAATTACGAAACCTACCTAAGAAAAAACATAAATATTAAAATTTTTAATTTTAGTTTAAATTATTCCATTAAAGAGCAATATAAATTCTCATGTTAAGAGACTTTGCATAAAAACAATATAAATTCTCATAATGTGGGTGCGATGAAAAACGATTTATTTTTTATGTCTCCAGTATACTATGACAACGTGCGCTGTTGTGTTCCAGCTCTTTCTGCACAATATCTTGAAAGCAGCTGGAAAACGTGGATTTGATAAGGGTTATCTCTATCTAGTTGAACGAAGAAAGACCTACGAGTTTAAATAAAACGTAACTTGATTTTCCAATATTACTTGAACCTATTACTAAGTGCAGGTAGACCACGGCGTTTTGTTAAAACGACATCAATTAATTGATGTTTTTTTTTTTTCAAATATAAAAAAGGTTCCCTGGTTATCGACCTTCACAACACCATTGTTATTGGCTTGCAATCGGAAATGATTACATATATATGTAAATTTTTATAGCGTAGGTAGGTACTGTAAGACGCTTCCTTATAAAATATAATTATTTTTTTTAATATACTTATTTATATTAACACCATACACGGAACTTTTATGTGCCTACGTACTTTAGAATGGGAAAACATTCATATATGTATGTATGTCTTTAATTAACTTAGTTATATAGAACAAAGTTTATAGGGCAGTAATTGAAACAACCTTAATAAACTTAATAGTTGTTTAGTTAGGTTTATATGTACAATGGCAAATTGCTAACGGTAATTTTCTATTTTTTTTAGTTTCGCAGTGTATCCCATACACAGTAGCATAAGCAGATGGGACTTAGTGTTAAAACACTCCGTTCCCCATTTTCCGAATTCTGAAGGCATCGCGTGTTGAGTGACTCGAGTGAGAATCGTTCCTACAACCTGTCACACTTTGTGTCCTTATGCCACGGATACTTACTTACTTCTATATATAATATTTTAATAACTCCCGCTAAAACTTTAATATAAGGCTAATATCCCCATTTTGTAGTAAATCTGTGATAAATAAGTACATCAAAGGCTTTCTTCTCTATTATATGAAATAAAATGTAATATAATGTAAAACGGGCACAAAGGACAAAGAGTGACAGACATTGTTTGAAACTTTATCCTTAGCTTTCTCGCTACACGCTTTCTTTGAAAAACTTTGTAGGTACCTACTGGTAACTAAATACCGCTGATAATACAAGTAACTGACAATGCCTTTTAGTACTAGTGATGTAATATAAGGTTCTATATGTTCTAATTATATGACTTCTAATTCCACTATTTTTAATTAAATCGTTAGAAGGGTTCTGAAAATCGTCAGCGAATAGGATTTTTTTTTCAGTTTCATCCTGGAACTGAAACTGGCAGAGGGAACCTAGTGTTAAAACACGTTGTTCTCCTTGTTCTGCCGAATACTGGAAACGCGGAAAAATGAAAATATTAAATATTTCATTTTCCCGAGTGGGGATCGAACCCACAGCACACACATGGGCCCTGACTGTGCGCTAAGCAGGCTTCCTTAATCCATAACTATATTATAAATTCGAAAGTAACTCTGTCTGTCTGTCTGTGTTTTACGCAATCAGGGCTATAGAGATACTTGAGGATCTCGGGATGAACATAGGATACTTTTTTTACTCATATTTGTAATATTATCGATATATTTCAATATATTAAAATACTTATTAATTTGACATGCAATTTATTCCGCCATGTTTATAACAACCGCCGTTGCTAAGCAACGATTTGCAAAGTTTGCAGTTGGAAAACGTCACCCAAAATGAGCTTGCTTAATGCATCTCTCTATTGAAAACTGAAAAAAAATTCATAAATATATTTAATAAATATTCGTATAGTTCAAGCGGGCGTAGCCGCGTTCGGGTCCACTAGTTATTCTATAATTAACAAATATAAATCTTAGCCCTTGCCGCTAGACTAGAATTGTATTATTAAATAAAATAATACAACTATTAATCAACACATAGTTCAAATGCACAGATAATAAAATACCCTTATTATTTATTTATATAAGCCTATCCGTGCAGTAATTACCAAGCAACATAAGCTATACTTACTAATGTGCCATAAGTTATTCTTGTATCTAGCAACACTTGCAGCCACTTTAATATTTCAAAGGAAAGTGAATATTGTAATGTTGAGACTTGATCACGTTATTTAGTATTCATTTTGCATTATAATTAACATGGATGCTATTTTAATTTTAATTATTTTGCTACAAGAATAACAGAGTGATTAGTCACTTTAGATTTCTGTGGGTAACGATATTTCTAAGCGTAAATAAGGAGATATTGAATTTTCTATAATCTATACTTATGTCTATCTGCACATGAAAGATATGCAACAAAAAATGTTAGTGCTGGCATTTAATAACTAAGTGACATTAGGCCATATCACTACTCTCTCTCTACATTTCTTATGATATGAGGAAAAAATCATCATATATTTTTAAAACAAATATAAAAGCAATAAGTCAAATAAACTATATAAAATGTAGATATTTCAATACTACTGTATGAACTAAACCAAAGCAACGCCATGTAATTGCAGGTTCATTGTATCGGCAGAGTATTACGACACTATCCTTGAAAATATGCTTACTTCCTGTATTAAGAAACTAAAGCGATCATTTACTCACAATAGATGTTGACGCAAAAAAATGTTGATATGAAGACAACGGGATTGCTTAAGAATGTAATTTAAAATTGATTAAAGTCATCAGATAACAATGAAAGTACTTATTTACTTCATACAATCTATTCGTAATATTATAATCTATACTAATATTATAAAGCTGGAAAGTTAGTTTAATTTAAGACGTTAGTCTTAGAAATTCCTGATTAAGTCTTGGCGCAGGGGCACAAAATGGGGACTGTAAAAGCGACTGGATGTTGGTTCGATCCCCACTCGAGGAAATTAAATATTTATGTAAATTTTTATTTCCATTTCTTTACTGTGGTATCGAGACAAAGCGCGGCGTTGACTTACGCAATTTCTCCAGAATATGCGGAAAGTGGGCTTTGATTGGAGATACTGTACCTGCACACGGTCAGGTCTACATATGGTCTGAATTGCCTCCAATACTAAATATGTCATGTATCATACACACACTAATTTCAATTTGACAACGCGGACGAAGTCAAAGCTAAAAGCTTATACGTAATATCTATATGAAAAAAATAATTTTTATATGTTTATTTAATACTTGTATTATATACTACTAAAATATGATGAACGTGATGCCACACTTAAATACAAAGCTACCCACTCCTTACTAAAATTATCAGTATTTTAAGCACAGGAAATGATTACCGCTGGCTCCCATATCCGTCACCTGTTGCATTATTCTTTTGTACCTCCAGGTATATCCTTTCATTCAATAACTAATTTGTATTTTGTACTTAATCCTACACTCAACTTCTTTATTGTATACAGCGAGCTTTGAATACTGATTTAGTCAGCTACAATACGTGAATTTTATAGTACCTACCAACTAATAAAAAATATTATTTGATACAGATATAAAGTTACATTGTTATAGTTAATTAAAATCTTACAATCTGTCTCTTCTATTAAACAAATCACTTTTTAAGTGAAGCAAATAGTCATTTAAATATTTAATAATTATGGAGGTATGGCGTGTTGAGTGGCAAAACTCTACTCGATACCAGAGCGAAGAAAAGAAAATATTTAATATTACACTTCCTCGAGTTTGAAATTGAGGGTTCACCCTCAACCTGTCGCGTTACAGTCACCCCGTTTGTGCCCCTGCACTACATTGGCTCCTATTACATTGTCATATAATCCATACCTATATTATAAATTCGAAAGTAACTCTGTCTGTCTGTCTGTCTGTCTGTCTGTCTTTTACGCAATCAGGGCCAAACCGCTAATTTAATTGTGATAAAATACTCATATAGGGATACTTTAGGGTCTCGGGATGAACATAGGATACTTTTTTTTCTCATATTTGTAATATTTTCGATATATACTAATATATTAAAATATTTATTAATTTGACATGAAATTTATTCCGCCATGTTAATAACAACTGTCTACTGCTATGCGACCGTTGCTAAGCAACGACTTGCAAAGTTTGTTGTTAGAAAACGTCACCCAAAATGAGCTTCCTTAACGCATCTCTCTATTGAAAACTGCTAAATAATTTCATAAATATATTTAATAAATATTCGTATAGTTCAAGCGGGCGTAGCCGCGGTCGGGTCCACTAGTGTATAATATAAATTTATTTAATATTTATAATTATACTAGCGGACGCGCGCAGCTTCGCTTGCGTATTTAGGGGAAGAATTCTAGAAAACCATGAAACATGTGTTCAATGAAATACTTTTAAGAGTCTGAATTTCAAATTTTATAAGAATTGGTGTCGATTTAATTTTTTTTCCATACAAACTTTCAACCCCTTATTTGTACCATTAGAGGTAAAATTCTTGAAAACGTTGAAACACGTATTCAATTAAATACTTTTAAAAATCTAAATTTCAAATTTTATAAGAATTGGTGTCGATTTAATTTTTTTTTCATACAAACTTTCAACCCCTATATCACCCCTTTAGAGTTAAAATTTTTCTAAATCCCTTCTTAGTGGATGTCCAGATTACGAAAGTAAACATCTGTCCAAATTTCACGTTTCTACCATTAGCGGTTACGGCTGTGCGTGCGTCTTACCTCAGTCAGTGAGGACAAGTCCTTTTATATATATAGATTATTAGAGGTGAAACGTCAATGCTTGATAGATCACGTTTACTTTATAGACTTTATTATATAGAGTATATTATAAACAATTGAATATGATTGACCATCTGTCAGTTTATGGACATGGCATGTCAGTCAGCGTTGTGTGTGGTGGCATCTACTATAAAGATACAATTTAGACATTAGGTAATACTTAAACTGTCGCCTCGTACCTACCTTCTTCCCTGTCGTAACACTCTTGTCAGAGCGGTCGTGGTCATCACAATGAGATGTTACACGTCTTACAAGCCTGGTACACTTATGTAAGGGTCCCCCTACTGCAGCTTTAATTTGGTCGGTCCAACGCATGGGAGATCTTCCTCGCCCTCTAGTGCCTTCCACTCTGCCCTGCACGACTAGGCGGTCGATGGAGCCACTTCCCCTTCGGGAGTCCAAAGAACGTACCTACCTACTTATAGTCAAAATATTTTTAATTTTTCATTTTTTGTACCTATAGACGAACAACCTTCACACCTCGTTTATGTGCTATGAATGTCAAAATGACGCGTAAAATTTTACAAAACAAGAACAGCCAAAATGTTTGTAATGTATGCAATAATATGTTTTAGATTTAAATTTCATATTATTTTAGGTAACTAAGAAATGTTTCCGTTTCTTTTCAAATCGCTTTGAAATCTTTTCGAAAATCACTTAACTATAATTTATATTAATTACCTTGATTCTTTATTTAGATTGTCTTTTATTTACAATCCAAATAGGGATGTAAATAAATAACAATACTAAAATAGAAAATTCCAGATTACACAAACCTTGTTCATGCCATGCTAAATTACAGATTACACGAACTAAAACAAATAACTCCCTGGTTTTTAATTATCTGTCTTGTTATATAAGACGTCCCAATACATTTGAAAACTATATTTCTTTACATTTTTTACTGCAGTATGTATTGCATAAGTATATAGTTTTTCTGTTACGATTATTACGATTATTCTTTTGTAATGTCTTTCATTACGTCACTAACGTATGCAGATAACATACACCATTATTTTTATGAGTAAAAAATAGCGTTTTGCTAATCGTTTAGGTAATAGTGCTTTAGAAAGACGTAACAATTGTTATGTATATATTGATTCCTTGCCAATATATAAATAAAATCCTCATCTTAAGCTGCATTAGTTTTATTTCGATCGATCGACGCTGTTTTGGCTCAGCTCGTTATTTATCTGGTTAAACGCAGTAATTATGGGTTTAAATTATAATATTTATTTTAAATTATCGGAGTAGTATGACTAGATTTTCTTTATTCGACGTGGGAAGGTAAGGTTTGAATAGAGAAAATATAATATAAAAAATTAATAATTACCAAAAAGCACATATAAGGCAGCATGTAATTTTTACATTCTGGTTAAAGGACATAGAGTTCTGTCACTAAACACGCAATGTCTCTTATTTACCAAGCAGAGAATGGATGGTTTTGATACTAGGTTCTTGCCTATTCAGCTATATTACGCACAAAAAGTAAAGCTTTCTAAAATAACGCTACCAAGTTCATGACATTTGGTCTCTAATTATACCTATACATAAAGGTAAATAGAAAACAAAGAAGTAATAAATTGCTTGAATGCATGTGTTAATTACTTTGTTTTTATTGTAAAATTGATAATTGTTATCACCTCACGCTTATTGCAGTGGCCAATTAGATTTAATAGCTTTTATTGGTTTATTTTTGTAATTAAAACATAGTATAAGATGTTTACAGAAAATCAATAATAATTGAAATTGCATTTGGTATAAAGAACATGTCTAATTCAGATAGAAAATGTGTAAATCTATGTACCTATATATTTATAAATTTTTTTGGAGTAGTGTTGGGATTATGTGAGTACTGCATAGCTTGGTAATAGGTACATTTAACATGGAATCAAACTTGCTTAATTCCAATATACTTAAAATTTATATTTAACAAGAATTCCAAAAATCATATTTTAATCTTCTATTACTTGTATTAAGTCTCCCTGAAGTGTTTTTTTTTTAGTTTATATTCAATTTACAGATTTTACCCCCTTTACAGTTTTATTATATATATATATATATATATATATATATATATATATATCTTTTTTATTAACTTTTTTATCTGCTTAATTACCTACATAAGTAGCATCAGCTATTTAAAATTCATATAAACAATTCATCAATGAAAGCGAAGATGACATTGTTATTTTTTTATTAGACTTTTTTCCATCGGAAGTTGTTTTGTGATTGCAGACGACAAAAAGTCGTCAATTAAAAGAGACGCGCTCCATTTCATTGGCTGATTGGCGAAGGGAAAAAACCAGGAAGCGTCGTTCTGAGTCACTGATGGTGGAAATTATGGGAAAATTGATAATTTTATAATCCAAATTAAATTTACATAATATGTTTAAAAAGCGTTTTTAAATGAAATTAAACATAGTGTAAAGTGTGATTTTGAAATATTTTAACAAAAGTTTTGGCGTATTTAATGAAGTATATAGGTATATATTAAAATAATTACCTACTCGAGTTCTAATCTAATTCCACAAACGAAGTTGTTTAACTTGTTACATAGATTATAAAAAAAAACACTTTGTTCCATTTCCGCTTACGCACAACATAAATGAAGAAAACCATGAGAAGAAAAAATTGTGAACTGATACTCTAGATGCGAGGTTTAAAATAAAAAAACGGTTCTTAACTTAATTAACTTTTATCAGACATACATCATAAAGCTTAATCACGCGGCCATTTTGTTGACTGAAATGCCTATTCACTGTCAATGACATTAGTAAAGCTCCAAGTTCGTAACCTTCAGGTAATAAAGTTACCTTCGCCTGAAGTTCACGATACAGTCACGCGACGGGAGACGCCTAAAGACCCTCTTTCCACCCAGTGTTGTTACATACAAAAATAGTTTTATAAATTAGCGAGGTTATTTTATTTCCGTGTTGCCATTAAAATTGATAAGTCCAAGTTTACAACATCTTAAAACTGGTATTGCAAGTTTAAGAACTACGTAATTATATTGATAAACGAATATCACCTTCGAAAATGCATTTATTATACGCTTGACTACAGCTAGTGTATAAAATATATTTTTATTGTTTAATGTTAAGAATTGTATTTATAAAGTTTAAGGTTGTTTAAGGTTTAAGGTTCGATTACCATCCGATGAAAAGAAATATTTGATATTTCCTTAATTTTGATATATAAATATATGATATTTTGATATGCCTCCAGAATTAGACGTAGAGCGGAGTGTCTTCTTACTAGGCTCCCTTTCCCTAACTTACTATATGCGGGAAGCTGAAAACCAAATATTTGAGGCGCAGTGGCACGAATATGTGATTGTAAACGAGATAGATAGTGGTGGATTCTCATTTCTTCACTGTGGCAACAAAGCAAAGTGCGGTATTGAGTTCCGCCGCGCTCTCACTCAACACGCACTTACGCGTAGATATAATTAAGATATGCCACAAAATAAGTGTAAATGTTAAGAAAAAACGTGTTTGTGTATATCGATTGACAAGACGCTAACATCACTAGGAGCACGAGTATGAAAGAGCTGTTTCATTAAAGCCCACGAAGGACAGACCTTGCTCAGTCACGGCCGTGGAACAGCCTTCACTGAAGGAAATAAATATAAATTATTTCCTCCCTTTATATACGGTTATGTTTGATTGTGAAAGCATATACTTTGAGTCGATATTTACTTACTTAAATTAAATAAATTAAGTGATCTTTTAGTTATTAGTGACCAAATTTAGTGACACGTACAGCTCTTCGCTATATATCGCGTATAAGGTAGACTTAGTGGTCAGATATTCCGTTTCCGCATTTTCCACTGAATTCTTTCTTTGCTTTGTTTTCTAGAAAAACTTAAATATTTATTAATTTAACTTTATATGTCACTGTGTCATATAAGTCCTCAGAGTGGAGAGAATAGTGAAAATAATGTTTTTCCACTACCATCCACTTAAGTTCATAATATTTAACAAATTACATTAACAAATAATAATAGATATTTGATAAGAAATAATGTATATAATCTTTACGCCTCGAGTAATTAGAATTATCTAATAGATAAACTCGTTGTGGTTAACATGTGTCTATTTAATAGTTACTTGTTTTTAATAGTATGTATCTATACATTAGATCTAACTTCCATATTACTTTAATATTTATGTGATTGCAAAGACAAAAATTTGCATTTTTAATTTTAATTTCTCAAGATATTATAATAAAAGTTAAATATTTATCACAATAATGCCTTTTTATTATGTTTTTCTATAATAAACTTACATAAAGTTATGTAAATAAAAGTTTAAAAAACATTATCACATATAAACCATGTTATGAGGGCAACCAGCGGTATTTTATCTTATTTTACTTTATAAATCCCTTGCAAATAAGGAATGCAGATAAAGAAATAGATCATTATTTAGGATTCCACAATACTTGCTAAAATATGTTATTTACCGCCTTTTTTGACACTTATATTTATATAAAAAATTGTATGTCATATAATACATACAATTTTTTTATACGTTTTTTTAAACACTCGCCGTATCTCGCACTATGCTGGGTAGGCAGAGAGAAGCTGGGAACCTAGTGCTTACGCACTCCGTTCCCATTAAGCTACTTCTGTTCCCCATTTGAGTACACAAACAAATGTCATATAAATAAATATATAAATAATATATATTACACTGATACATCATGCTTACAACACCGGGAGTTAAAAAAAATCATTTTTTGATATATGTAAAAAAAACATTTCATAAAGAACCCTTTGTTTTTATTCATATCAAATATAAGTTGCTATCTTATCAATTATACAATCCTTACATATCGATGTTAGCGCGGAAGTGTGACGGCGACATTGCAAATGAATTAATTTTGTAATCACCACACCAGGAATTGGAACTAGTTCCGAGGGTATTATTTGGATGCTGATAATAAACAAAAATGGCTATATAATCACTAACTGTCATACTTACGTGTAGATAGTGACCGTGTTCTACTCGTTTAAGAACAGTGAGTATCGTTTAAATTTTCGTCAGCTTCACCCAGTATACCGTTCACAGCAGGGTAGGCAGAGGGAACCTAATCTTAAGACACTCTGTTCCCCAATTTCCGCTGAATTCTGGAGGCATTGCGTGTTGAGTGGCGGAGCTCAACGCAGCGCTTTGCCTCGACACCAGAGCGGAGAAATGGAAATATAAATAAATATCTATATATACTATTACTTTACATTGTCTATGAACTCTGTGTGAATCATATTGAATCATTATTTGCATTCTTTGATTGTAACTTTTGGATGTAGGTACTAGCAAAGATTATTTCGCTAATTTCACTTTGTAAGGCGAACACCTATTATTCATTATGAAGTCATGTTTTTCTGTTGTCATTATTTATCATTATCCAAGTTTTTAAGATAAATCAGTTTTAGTCATCAATTAGTTGACGTGCAATATTTTTTCTTTTCATTATTTATGTAGTTTTAGCTTTCATTAAATTAAATTTTCATTGAGTTTCGCATATTTAATTCGCAATAAACTGTATATTCCACATTTCCTATAATTTACGCAAAAAAGATATAAGCATATATTTATTTATATATTATTTTTGTAATAATTTTACAACGTGAAAATAATAGATTTGTATATGAGTAATATCAGCACGTTCTTACATGTATATGTAAGTTGTGCTTTATCGGAATGAATATCAAGTATCAACTGGCCATGTTAATTTGTTACGATAAGCAATGCTAATAAGTTAGCTGCACATATAACAATACAGGGGTTTTATTGATAATTTACAATAAAAGGTTTTGTATAATGTTAAGGTGCTATTCTCATATCTTTGATTACTTAAAATATATTTAATTTATTTTCTACATAACCATAAACATATATGTAATTACGTTAATTTTGTTCGTCGGTTATTTTATTAAGTTGGGGAACGGAAATGACTTAACGGGAACGGAGTCTAAACACTACGTTTCCAGGTTCCCTTTTCCTACCCTGCTACGTGTAGGCTACAGCGTATACAGATATGATCTTAAATTACGCTATTCATTTATTAAATAAATCGTGACATTCCGTCAATTGTAACGAGCTCGTGATGTTCAACATTTTTACAATTATGTTTAAGCAATATAGTTGCGACAGACTTACACACGCAACTGATATCTTTATATGTAACTATTATTATTTTGTAATACATATTATATATGTAATACATTAATCATAATTTATTACGCGTCTTATCAATCGTTATTTATTTCTACTGCTTCTTCAAGGACCCAATCGTTGTTTGGGAATCTTTTAAACTTAGTATAATTGTAGAGTTCTAGTTAATGTTTTTAAGTTAAATTGTCTATATGTTTTCAAATCAATTGATCGATCGAATATAATAAATATTTAATATTATATTTTCCATTTGTTTTAATAATATTTAATATATTAATATTTAGACATATAAAGAACATTGTACTTAAGTATTAAAAAAAATACATCTGCTTAATGTTTACTCGGTTACGCACATACAACACGGTCATAGCAAATATTTGTTCGTCAAATTCTACCTTTAACGGTTACATGGCAAAACAGTATAAAAAAAAAATTATTGAATAAGTTTTTCAAAACTTCTAACTGGTTTCAACAAGGCTGACTGTAGTATGCTATGTAGGCATAGAATCCATGATTACGTTTCCAACTAAATAGAAAATCCTTCGAATATGCAATTGAGTTCTTTCTTATCATTTCCTTGTAATAGAAACTTTATCATAATGTACGAATCACACTATTATTGAGAATTTTATACTAGCCCGGTCAACGATCTGGGGTCAACGACCTCTAGTTATTTAGGAATATATAAATATGTATATAAGTAATGACCTAGTTTCTTGATATTCGTATATATATTTGAGCGTGGAGGTTGTGTTTATTTTTAATATTTGATGTTATTCAAACGTGGAGTGTGTTTAAAGTGGCGAAGAAATAAAAAATAAACATAAAAAACGACATTCGAGGGTCATACATAATTTTCATTTCAACACTCCGGTGAGACAAAATTCTGCGTTAAGCTCCGCGACGTAACATCTCTCATCGATTTTCAATTACGAATTAATG